>NC_135724.1:47961663-50461663 GCF_964656455.1 Halichoerus grypus | reverse complement strand
ATACTTGCAGGGATAAAAATGGTAAAAAGTATACCTTTTATATAGCTTAAGTTTTGAACCATAGCAATATTTTATATTTTACATATTTAAAAATAAAATGAAATCAAAAGTGGGAAAAAATAAGCCCTAAATTATATATAGAGGGAAATAAATGAACTTAACTCCAAGGCAAATTGATAACATTAACTATGAAATGAAAATAATTTAGAAAAGAAAATAATTTTAAAGACAACTTTTGAATACAGTACTTAATGTACTATCTTAAGAAAAGAAATAAATCCAATGTGGTCTTAAAATTGATTTGGTAAGTTTCTTATTAGTGGAAATATTAGCAGCATGATTCTAAAACTATTGTCTATGTGTGAATGTATATTAAGTAGACTAAAGCTAATATGCAAATATAATTGTGTCACAGTAAAAAATGTTCACTGTAAGTAAGAGGAGATTCAACTATAAAACTTTAAAAACAGTGGATAGAGCAAGATGACGGAGGAGTAGGAGACCTAAATTTCATCTCGTCCCAGGAATTCAGCTAGAGAGGGATCAAACCATTCTGAACACCTACGAAATCAACAGGAGATTGAAGAAGAGAATAGCAGCAAGTCTCTGAACAGAAAAGTGACCACTTTCTGGAAAGTAGGATGTGCGGAGAAGTAAATCCGAGGTGATATTCGGGAGGATAGGCAGCAGGAGAGGGGCCTCCATCGGCTGCTTCTGGCAAGTGATAGAGCCACGGAGCACAAAATCGGAACTTTTAGAAGTCGGCTCTGCTGAGGGACGTCACTCTGGTGGCGAAGTGGGGGGTGGAACCCTCTCTAGGACAGTGTGGTCTCAGGACCCTCGGAGTCGCAGAAAGACTGGGGGTGCCTGAGTGCGGCAGAGTTCCCAGGTATTGGAGTGGGAAAGCCGGCTGCAGAGACGGAGCCGAGGCGCAGGCTCTCAGCTCGGGGGTGCCATAAACCATGATCCACAGCACAGTCGGTCCACTGCTCCTCCAGCAGGGACCCAACAAGTGGCAGATCTGGGGAGACTCCCCTTCCTCCCCGGGGAGGAGCGGCGCGGGAGCGCACCGCAGGGATCTGCTGGGTTTGGAGACTCCACCCGGGGTCGGGTGCCAGAGATAGAAACGCTCGGTCACAGGCCAGGTGAGCACGGAGTGCGGCCGGAGACCGGGGAGACAGGAGTGACTGATTGCTTTTCTCTGGGGGCACACTGAGGAGCAGGGCCCTGAGTTCTCGGCTCCTCCGGGGCGGACATTGGGAGGCCGCCATTTTCACTCTCGGCGTCCAAAGCTGTACGGAAAGCTTGCAGGGAACAAAAGCTCCCGAGAGCAAACCTGAGCAGATTACTTAGCCCAGACCAGGCAAGGGCAGGGCAATTCTGCCTCTGGCAAAGACATTTGAGAACCACGGCAACAGGCCCCTCCCCCAGAAGATCAGCAAGAACAGGCAGCCAAGACCAAGTTTACTGATCAATGAGAACGGCAGAATGCCAGCACTAGGGGAATACAGCACATAGAATTCATGGCTTTTTTACCCTGATTCTTTAGTCTTTCAGAGTTAATTTTTTTAATTTACTTTTTTTTCTTTTTCTTTTTCTTTTTTTTTAATTTTTCTTTTTCCCTTTTTCAACCAACATCTTATTAATCCCTTTTTTAAAAAAACATTTTTATTTTTCATTTTTAGAGTCATATTCTATCCCTTCAGAGTAGTTAACCTTATTTTTGGTAAGTATATATAAGTTGTTCTCTCTTTAAAATTTTGGGATACAGTTTCTTCTAACAGACCAAAATATACTCTAAACCTCTAGTGTATGGCTTTGTTCTAGTCTTCTGACTGATCACATTCTCTCCCTTTTTTTTTTAAATTCCTCTTCTTTCTCTTTTCAACCAACTTCTTACCTTATCAATTCCTTTTATAAAATCTTTTATAATTTTCATCTGTACAGTCATATTCCATCCCTTTATCGTATTTACCCTTATTTTTGTACACATATAAGTTTTTCTTTCTTTAAAATTTTGGGAGGCGCTTTCTTCTAACAGACCAAAATACATACATAAGTTTTTTGTACATATGTAAGTTTTTCTTTCTTTAAAATTTTGGGAGGCACTTTCTTCTAACAGACCAAAATACGCCCAAAATCTAGTGTGTGGCACTGATCTATGCACCAGCCTGACCATATTTGATCATATTCTTTTTCTTTTTTTATCTTTTTCTTTTTCCTTTTTTTTTCTTTTTTCTTTCTTTCCTTTTCTTTGCCCCTGGTTTCAGGTCTCTTCTGATTTGTTTATTGTATATTGTTCTGGGGTACTTGTTACCCTGTTAGCATTTTGTTTTCTCATTCATCTATTCTCCTCTGGACAAAATGACAAGATGGAAAAAATCACTTCAAAAAAAAAGAACAAGAGGCAATACCAACTGTCAGGGACCTAATCAATACGGACATTAGTAAGATGGCAGAACTAGAGTTCAGAATGACAATTTTAAAGATTCTAGCTCAGCTTGAAAAAAGCATGTAAGATATTAGAACACCCTTTCTGGAGAAATAAAAGAACTAAAATCTAACCAACTCAAAATCAAAAAGGCTATTAATGAGGTGCAATCAGAAATGGAGGCTCTAACTGCTAAGAAATGTGGCAGAAGAGAGAATTTGTGATATAGAAGACCAAATGATGGAAAATAAAGAAGCTGAGAAAAAGAGAGATAAACAACTACAGGATCACGAGGGCAGAATTCGAGAGATAAGTGATACCATAAGACGAAACAACATGAGAATAATTGGGATCCCAGAAGAAGAAGAAAGAGAGAGAGAAGCAGAAGGTATATAGGAGCAAATTATAGCAGAGAATTTCCCTAATTTGGGGAAGGAAACAGGCATCAAAATCCAGGAGGCACAGAGAACCACCCCCCTCAAAATCAATAAAAATAGGTCAACACCCCGACATCTACTAGTAAAACTTACAAGTCTCAGAGACAAAGAGAAAATCCTGAAAGCAACTGGGGACAAGAGATCTGTAACCTACAATGGTAGAAACATTAGATTGGCAACAGACCTATCCACAGATACCTGGCAGGCCAGAAAGGACTGGCATGATATATTCAGAGCACTAAATGAGAAAAATATGCAGCCAAGAATACTATATCTAGCTAGGCTGTCATTGAAAATAGAAGGAGAGATAAAAAGCTTCCAGAACAAACAAAAACTAAAGGAATTTGCAAACACAAAACCAGCCCTACAAGAAATATTGAAAGGGGTCCTCAAAGCAAAGAGAGAGGCTGAAAGTAACATAGATCAGAAAGGAACACAGACAATATACAATAACAGTCACCTTACAGGCAATACAATGGCACTAAATTCATATCTTTCAATAGTTAACCTGAATGTAAATGGGCTAAATGCCCCAATCAAAAGACACAGGCTATCAGATTGGATAAAAAAACAAGACCCATCGATATGCTGTCTGCAAGAGACTCATTTTAGACCCAAAGACACTTCCAGATTAAAAGTGAGGGGGTGGAAAACAATTTCCCATGCTAATGGACACCAAAAGAAAGCTGGGGTGGCAATCCTTATATCAGACAAATTAGATTTTAAACCAAAGACTATAATAAGAGATGAGGAAGGACACTATATCATACTAAAAGGGTTTATCCAACAAGGAGATCTAACAATTGTAAGTATCTATGCCCCTAACATGGGAGCAGCCAATTATATAAGTCAATTAATAACAAAAGCAAAGAAACATGATGACAACAATACAATAACAGTGGGGGCCTTTAACACCCCCCTCACTGAAATGGACTGATCATCTAAGCAAAAGATCAACAAGGAAATAAAGACTTTAAATGACACACTGGAACAAATGGACTTCACAGATTTATTCAGAACATTCCATCCAAAACAACAGAATACACATTCTTCTCCAGTGCACATGGAACATTCTCAAGAATAGATCACATCCTAGGTCACAAATCAGGTCTCAACCAATACCAAAAGATTGGATCATTCCCTGCATATTTTCAGACCACAGTGCTTTGAAACTAGAACTCAATCACAAGAGGAAAGTCGGAAAGAACTCAAATACATGGAGGCTAAAGAGCATCCTACTAAAGAATGAATGAGTCAACCAGGAAATTAAAGAAGAATTTTAAAAATTCATGGAAACAAATGAAAATGAAAACACAACTGTTCAAAATCTTTGGGATGCAGGAAAGGCAGTCCTAAGAGGAAAGTGTATAGCAATACAGGCCTTTCTCAAGAAACAAGAAAGGTCTCAAATACACAACCTAACCCTACACCTAAAGGAGCTGGAGAAAGAATAGCAAATAAAGCCTAAAACCAGCAGGAGAAGAGAAATAATAAAGATCAGAGCAGAAATCAATCAAATAGAAACCAAAAGAACAGTAGAACAGATCAATGGAACTAGGAGCTGGTTCTTTGAAAGAATTAATAAGATTGATAAACCCCTGGCCAGACTTACCAAAAAGAAAAGAGAAATGACCCAAATAAATAAAATCATGAATGAAAGAAGAGAGATCACAACCAATACCAAAGAAATGCAAACAATTATAAGAACATATTATGAGCAACTATATGCCAGCAAATCAGATAATCTGGAAGAAAAGGATGCATTTCAAAACTGAACCAGGAAGAAATAGAAAACCTGAACAGACCTATAACCATTAAGGAAATTGAAGCAGTCATCAAAAATCTCCCAAAAAACAAGAGCCCAGGGCCAGATGGCTTCCCAGGAGAATTCTGCCAAACATTTAAAGAAGAATTAATACTTGTTCTTTTGAAACTGTTCCAAAAAATAGAAATGGAAGGAAAACTTCCAAACTCGTTTTATGAGGCCACCATTACCTTGATCCCAAAACCAAACAAAGACCCCATCAAAAAGGAGAATTAGAGACCAGCATCCCTGATGAACATGGATGCAAAAATTCTCACCAAAATACTAGCCAGTAGGATCCAACAGTACATTAAAAGGATTATTCACCACGACCAAGTGGATTTTATTCCTGGGCAGCAAGGTTGGTTCAACATCTGCAAATCAATCAATGTGATACAATACATTAATAAAAGAAAGAACAAGAATCATATGATCCTCTCAATAGATGCAGAAAAAATATTTGACAAAGTACAGCATCCTTTTTTGATTAAAACTCTTCAGAGTATAGGGATAGAGGGTACATACCTCAATATCTTAAAAGCCACCTATGAAAAACCCACAGCGAATATCATTCTCAATGGGGAAAAACTGAGAGCTTTCCCCCTAAGGTCAGGAACATGGCAGGGATGTCCACTATCACCACTGCTATTCAACATAGTACTAGAAGTCCTAGCCACAGCAATCAGACAACAAAAAGAAATCAAAGGCATTCAAATCAGCAAAGAAGTCAAACTCTCACTCTTTGCAGATGATATGATACTTTATGTGGAAAACCCAAGAGCCTCGACTCCAAAACTGCTAGAACTCATACAGGAATTAAGTAAAGTGGCAGGATATAAAATCAATGCACAGAAATCACTGGCATTCCTATACACCAACAACAGGACAGAAGAAAGAGAAATTAAGGAGTCGATCCCATTTACAATTGCACCCAAAACCGTAAGATACCTAGGAATAAATCTAACCAAAGAGGTGAAGAATCTGTACTCAAAAAACTATAAAATACTCATGAAAGAAATTGAGGAAGACATAAAGAAATGGAAAAACGTTCCATGCTCATGGATTGGAAGAACAAATATTGTGAAGATGTCAATGTTACCTAGATCAATCTATGCATTTAATACAATCCCTATCAGAACACCATCCACTTTTTTCAAAGAAATGGAATAATCCTAAAATTTGTATGGAACCAGAAAAGACTCCGAATAGCCAGAGGAATGTTGAAAAAGAAAAGCAAAGCTGGCGGCATCACAATTCCAGACTTCAAGCTCTATTACAAAGCTGTCATCATCAACACAGTATGGTACTGGCACAAAAACAGACACAGAGATCAATGGAACAGAATAGAGAGCCCAGAAATGGACCCTCAACTCTATGGTCAACTAATCTTTGACATAGCAGGAAAGAATGTCCAATGGAAAAAAGACAGTCTCTTCAACAAATGGTGTTGGGTAAATTGGACAGCCACATGCAGAAGAATGAAACTGGACCATTTCCTTACACCACACACAAAAATAGACTCAAAATGGTTGAAAGACCTCAGTGTGAGACAGGAGTCCATCAAAATCCTAAAGGAGAACACAGGCAGCAACCTCTTCAACCTCAGCCACAGCAACTTCTTCCTAGAAACGTCACCAAAGGCAAGGAAAGCAAGGGCAAAAATGAACTATTGGGACTTCATCAAGATAAAAAGCTTTTGCACAGCAAAAGAAAGTCAACAAAACCAAAAGACATCCAACAGAATGGGAGAAGATATTTGCAAATGACATATCAGATAAAGGGTTAGTATCCAAAATCTATAAAGAACTTCTTAAACTCAACACCCAAAGAACAAATGATCCAATCAAGAAATGGGCAGAAGACATGAACAGACATTTTTCCAAAGAAGACATCCAAATGGCCAACAGACCCATGAAAAAGTGCTCAACATTGCTCGGCATCAGGGAAATCCAAATCAAAACCTCAATGAGATACCATCTCACACCAGTCAGAATAGCTAAAATTAACAAGTCAGGAAATGACAGATGTTGGCGGGGATGCGGAGAAAGGGGAACCCTCCTCCAGTGTTGGTGGGAATGCAAGCTGGTGCAGCCACTCTGGAAAACAGTTTGGAGGTTCCTCAAAAAGTTGAAAATAGTGCTGCCCTAATGGGTATTTACCCCAAAGATACAAATGTAGGGATCCAAAGGGGTACGTGCACCCCGATGTTTATAGCAGCAATGTCCACAATAGCCAAACTATGGAGAGAGTCAAGATGTCCATCGACAGATGAATGGATAAAGAAGATGTGGTATATATATACAATGGAATATCATGCAGCCATCAAAAGGAATGAACTCTTGCCATTTGCAACAACGTGGGTGGAACTGGAGGGTGTTATGCTGAGCGAAATAAGTCAATCAGAGAAAGACATGTATCATATGACCTCACTGATATGAGGAATTCTTAATCTCAGGAAACAAACTGAGGGTTGCTGGAGTGGTGGGGGGTGGGATGGATGGGGTGGCTGGGTGATAGACATTGGGGAGGGTATGTGCTATGGTGAGTGCTGCAAATTGTGTAAGACTGTTGAATCACAAACCTGTACCTCTGAAACAAATAATACACTATATGTTAAAAAAAAAAAAAGAAGAAGAAGAAGATAGCAGGAAGGGAAAAATGAAAGGGGTGAAATCAGAGGGAGAGATGAACCATGAGAGACTATGGACTCTGAGAAACAAACTGAGGGTTCTAGAGGGGAGGGTGGTGGGAGGATGGGTTAGCCTGGTGATGGGTATTAAATAGGGCACGTACTGCATGGAGCACCGGGTGTTATATGCAAACAATGAATCATGGAACACTACATCAAAAACTAATGATGTAATGTATGGTGATTAACATAACATAATAAAAAAAAACTTAAAAATAGTGGTAAGGAAACACTGTAATATTACATTTGACTTGGAAACATCTGTATAAATTCATGACAAGATGTATATTTCCTAAAGCTCTATCCATTAAAAGGGCCTAAAAGAAATGCCACTTCACTAACAATGAATATATTACATCTAGAGATTGTTTTCTAAATTTCCTTCTTCACTGAAAGTTCTAGTGATCCTTGGAAAAACAGCTGATTTCAGATGTGGTACAGAAAAAGTAGAAGGAGACCCAGGACAGTGTGGTTCCAGAAAGCAAAGGATTGCTCAATGATTAATGGGGATACAGGAGGCAGCTTGCAAGAGATACCAGCAGCCAAAAAAGAAAAATGCAAAGGAGATAGATATAAATGATATAGATAGATAGATATAGATAGATATAGATATAGATATAGATATAGATATAGATATAGATATAGATATAGATAGATATAAAGTTTGGCCTTTCATTTTAACCCAAGTGAACAGACAAATGTAAGGCTACCGATATTAGGATAATCTAACACTTATGTACCTCCTGATTTAAAACCATAAGAAGTTCACATCATTTATTGTAGCATTATTTTAAGAAATGCTTATCTAATATTTAATCATGAGGAAACAAGTAGACAATTCCAGCATGTGTGATTTTCTATGAGCCAACTGGTGTGGGTTCTTTAAATATCCAAGATCATTAAAAGAAACAGACAAAGGAGGCATAAGAATTAAATTCAATTGTAAATCTTAATTGGGTCTTCAATGGAAAAGAAACAGGTTTAAAAAATAATTCAGGATGTGCTATGGTGAGCACTGTGAATTGTGTAAGACTGTTGAATCACAGACCTGTACCTCTGAAACAAAGAATACATTATATGTTTAAAAAAAAAGAAGAAGAAGAAGATAGCAGAAAGGGAAGAATGAAGGGGGGGAAAGCAGAGGGGGAGATGAACCATGAGAGAGACTATGGACTCTGAGAAACAAACTGAGGGTTCTAGAGGGGCGGGGGTGGGGGGATCGGTTAGCCTGGTGATGGGTATTAAAGAGGGCACATACTGAATGGAGCAGTGGGTGTTATACGCAAACAATGAATCATGGAACACTACATCAAAAACTAATGATGTAATGTATGGTGATTAACATACATAATAAAAAAATTAAATAAAAAAAATAATTCAGGAAATAATTGAGAAATCTGAATATGGACTCTGCACAGTCCAGCAATTCCTCTTGGAGAAATTTATCTTAGAGATATAGTCACATAAATAGACCAAGATATGTACAATCATTTGTAATAGGAAAAAAAAAAAAAGAGAAGAACCCTATAGTCCATCAACATGAGAATTGTTTAATCCAGGTATTATTATGCAGTCATTTAAAAACAAAATAAATTCATTTGTACTGAAATGACAGATTGCCTCCTGTATCCCCATTAATCATTGAGCAATCCTTTGCTTTCTGGAACCACACTGTCCTGGGTCTCCTTCTACTTTTTCTGTACCACATCTGAAATCAGCTGTTTTTCCAAGGATCACTAGAAATTTCAGTGAAGAAGGAAATTTAGAAAACAATCTCTAGATGTAATATATTCATTGTTAGTGAAGTGGCATTTCTTTTAGGCCCTTTTAATGGATAGAGCTTTAGGAAATATACATCTTGTCATGAATTTATACAGATGTTTCCAAGTCAAATGTAATATTACAGGGTTTCCTTACCACTGTTTTTAAAGTTTTTTTTTTATTATGTAAAGTTAACATAACATATTCAGGATTGTCAAACAGAAATACAAGCAAGCCCCAGGACAGAATTATGTTTTGATACAATTTTTGTTTTAAACCATCTTCACAACTATTGAAAAAATTAAAAGATTATTTATATTATAAACAGTAATATTTCTACATGGAAGGATTTGAGGGTGATTTCACTCTCTATAACATAAACCACAGAATTCAATCTTTCTACAAAGCATGTATTACTTTATAATAACTTCAATTTAAATTCCCCCATCTCTTGTTACCTTTATTAAGAAAATGTGTGCAACAGAAATGTAAACCTAAAACTACAAAATTTCTAGAAGAGAACATAGAAGAAAATCTCTATGACTTTAGTTAAGGCAAATATTTCATAGATATGACATCAAAAGCATGATCCATTAAAGTTGATAAATAAATTTCATCAACCTTAAAAATATCTACTCTTCACGGGCGCCTGGGTGGCTCAGTCGGTTAAGCGTCTGCCTTCGGCTCAGGTCATGATCCCGGGGTCCTGGGATCGAGTCCCACACTGGGCTCTCTGCTCAATGGGGGTCTGCTTCTCCCTCTCCCTCTGCCTGCCACTCTGCTTATCTGTGTTCTCTCTCTATGTCTCTGTCAAACAAATAAATAAAATCTTTAAAAAGAAATCTACTCTTCAAAAGACACTTAATAAAATGAAAAAGGAGGTTGCATATTGGCAGAAAATATTTTAAATAACATAATATGGGGGGTGCCTGGATGGCTCAGTCGGTTAAGCAGCTGCCTTGGGCTCAGGTCATGATCCCAGGGTCCTGGGATCGAGCCCAGCATCGGGCTCCTTGCTCAGGAGGGAGCCTGCTTCTCCCCTGCCTGCCACTCCCCCCTGCTTGCTCCCTCTCTCGCTCTCTTTCTCTCTGTCAAATAAATAAATAAAATCTTAAAAAAAAAACATAATATGGTAAAGGATTTTGTATTCCAAATATATTAACAAAAGACTCTCAAAACTTAATAATAAGAAAACAAACAACCATTAAAAAATGGACAAAATTTCAACAGATGTTTCAGCAAATCAGCCCATGATAATATTTTCAACATCACTAGTCACTAGCGAAATGTGAATTATAACCATAATTCAATACCATTACATCTATTAGAAGGGTTTCAAACTAAACACTATGATATCAAGCGTTATTCAGGATGCAGAGCCACTGGGACTCTCACATGATATGATCAGATTGAAAAAAGTTTGTCAATTTCCTACAAAGACTACACAGACTACACTGACCATATAACCCAGCAACTCTACAGCAAATACACAAAGGTATTTGCCCAATAATAATCAAAATATAAAACACTATTCATGAATGTTTAGAATAGCCAAAGACAAGGAGAAAACCTCAAGTGTCCTTCATCTAGAGAATGGATAAACAAACTGTGGTAGATCCATAAGACGTCATAGTGCTCAGCAATAAAAAAGATGAACAACTGATCAACATGACAACATGGGTGAACTTAAAAGGCATTCTGGTATGTGAAAGAAGCCAATTCAAAAAGGCATATACTGTATATAGATTCCAATTATTTGACATTCTTGCAAGGGTACAATTATAAGATCAATTCTTGAGAGGCAATAGAGATGTTAGGAGGATTTATATAATAAAAAGCATGGAGAGTTTTTTTTAATGAAGGAACTATTTTAACTCTGTTATGGTGGTGATTACACCACTGTCTACATTGTCAAATGTCACAGAGCTATTCATCAAAACCGGTAAACTTTACTTCATGTAAATTGGGTGAAAATAAAGACATAATATATCAAAATTTGTTAGTTTTAGCTAAAGCACTGTCTAGAGAGAAATTTATAGCATTTATGCTCATATTTTTAAAAAACCCTTAGAAATTAGAAAAAGATAAGCAAGTGTAACCTAAAAAAAGGAAACAAAAGTAAGCACAAAAATCAATGAAATAGAAAACAGAAAATTGATATAGAAAATGAGCTAAAACCATCGTTCATATCAGATAGAAAAAAGCTACCAAAGTTTACTAAAGTGATGTCGAAATGATTTAGGAAACAACTTACAGAAGTTCTGACAAAATAATTGAGATAATTTATGCTCCAATAAGGATATTAATTGGAACAGATTAAAACAGCAAATATATTTAAGTCTGTTAGTTCATAATCAAATTTAAAGAAAAACTGATTAACTTTGGAGAATGACAGGGATCCAATTGTTAATTATCTTAAAAGAATGAAACATAGCTTTCTTATAATAGCTATACCATGTTACAATAAAATAGTAAATGAAGGGAAACATCTATTTATAAACGTATTCCAACTAATAAATAAAGCCAAAGTGATGGAATTAAAATCTCATCACTTCCAATCCCAATGAATTGATGGACCCAGTCATCAGACACCAGTGGTTAAGAACTTTCCAAAAGAGAGATAGCGTCCTGATAATAGAATACACTACTGCCTATAAAGTTAGCTCATTTAAAAAGGAACTTAATCAAGTCTTTAGATCTTACTACCAAGTTATAGGGAATACAGAGGACATGGGAAACATACCATGGATATCAAATCAGCAACACTCAGACTATGTGAAACTACAGTTAAAACCATCTGATTTTCCAAAATAATAGATTTTAAGAGAAAAAAAAAAAACAAGACGAAGGAAAACTGGGCCTTAACATGTGTGTGGAGAAAAATTATAGTGTTTTTGGTTGCACACTTCAGTGATAAAATCATTTTTATAGAAACAAGAATGTGATTTCCACAAAAGTCAGGATAAGTGGTTTCTTTCAGTGTAGAGAGTAAAGTAGCAATTAGGAAGGGTGTGTGGGTGGGGTTCTTGAGCTGGGTAGTTCCCAGGGTTTTTGTTTTATAAGAATTTAAGTAAGAATTTATTTAATGGACTTTTCTGTATCTGTGTTATAAAAACTATTTTTTTCCAAAAAGACTTTAGATGTGAAAAAGCTAACCAAGCTCTTCTCCTGGGGTGCTTAAATGCACTGTTTAAAACTCTAGGTAAAAAACGTAATAAATCCAGTGGATTGGCTTAAAGGTCTATGAATCCCTCAAGATTATTTCTAAATTTGTATGTGTCTCCATGTTTGGGAGCCAGGAGTCAAGAAGGGTAATTTCACTCCAGTTCTGTTTTTATTGTTTCTGACTTCTTAACCTTTCCTAACACAAGAAACGTGTCAAAGAACAACTGTTGAGGAAAAGATTTATTTCTATAAGCAGAGGAGAGTCAGGGTAGTGGGAGTTGGAGGGGGCAGAAAAGCATTAAAGAACAATGATAAAAAATAAAATACAAGCACCCCCCTCCCCCCCACAAAGCTACACTAAAACTAAGGTGATCTTATTGCTTTCTCATCATTCTCTTATATTTGTTCATTTTGCTTCTGATCTATGCAGGTTTGATAGACTGGCTTTTTCCTCTTCATTAACTACTTCTTGGATAGTCCATCTATTTTAATTTCCTTTCCCTTGGTTTTCATTACCAAGGGAATTCTTTCTTTTATTTACTTTAGCTGGCCCTTCACCAGAAGCTCTTCTCTTCCCACCCAGCTCATCTCTGTCTTCCGTCAGCTTTTACCGCTACCTGTGAAACAAAAGTGTGGATAAGGAGCATGCATGTTGCAATTACCTGAACTGCCGGTTAGAAATTCTTATTCCTAAACCCAAAGTCCTCCATTGCCAATCACTAGGGTAAGGACCCTTTGGAGTCCATCACTTCAAAGATCCCCTCGCCCATGAGAGCGAGGCACTGAAACACAAGAAACCAGAAACCACTGGTCCACAGGAGGACTCTCCTTTTCTTCCTGAGAGGAAAAGTTGTTTTTAATTCTTTTTAATTCTTCTCCTTCCTTTTCTTTTTAGCAGATATACCATTGCAGTTTAGCTCATTTTACCTGCTTATCTTGCTCTGTTAACACAACACAAATGATGTACATCTCTTAAAATATGACCTACTCTTTATTATAGAATATCTATTGCGTAAGAACTCAACGTGTATGACAGAATTTACAAATACCTTGTTATTTCTGAGGCATCAGTAGGATTGCATCCATCCCATGAATTGAGGAGAAAACAACAGAAGCTAAACACTAGGTCAGAAAATGTAGAACCAGAGGTTTTCACGGAGCTCTTGTTTTCTTTTATTTCATTTGCTAACTTCATATGAGTGATTGTTTAAAGGCCATCACTTTTACAATAAAATAAGAATGAAAAGAAACCAGTAGCATGGAATTGAGCATTATACCAACATCTTCAGTTTCTAATTCTATAATCTCAGACAAAAGCTCCAGACAGTCCGCATGATTAATATTCTGTCTGGCCTAGAATAAATTCTAGGTTTTGAAAGACAATAAATTATGAAAATTAAATTATGCCTAGAGATAGTTTTATTCACAACATCACAAACTCCAAAAATTAGCTTCACAGGGAGTAACTGGAAACATCACACACAATTTACTGGATGTGAAGTGGCCCAAAAGTATCTCAGTTTTTAGAAATATGGTTGTTGCCAAAAGAAGTTTGGAAAACTATTTTGAAACTCATTTTTTTTTCCTTTTTCTATTACTGTCATGAAAGGAGGGGTAAGAAGGGGTGGAAAGGGGGTGAGGGGAGGTTCTTGAAAATAATTCTCAAATTTGACCTCCCAGATTAATTTCTTCCTATGTCTGCATTTTAACTCTAAAGCTAGATGATCACAAGGAATGTTTACCAAGTGCATATCAAAAGAAAACAACAGCCCGTGACAATGTCCTTTCTTTCCTCTCAAAGTCTGCTGGTTTATTCTGGAATAAGCATCTTATCATGCACATTAGCCATGAGCAGCTGGTGTACCTTAGGTGAGAATGGCACCTCTTGTAGCACTAGTTTTTAAGATGCTTGTTAAATTTGTGTTAAGGTAGTTTTGGGATTTGAAAGACTAGCATATCTACAAGCAGAAATAAGTTTGTTTGTTGCTTTTCTATGTATTAGTGAAAGCTGTTTTGGGGGGTACAAATTTTCATTTTATCAGGCCAGATTACAGTTTAAATTATGTCCTTTTTACAACAAATTATCATAAACTTATGCAAAGAACTTTGTAAATATTAATAAAGCTCTTACCTCATGCCGGCCCACTGATGTAGCTATGAATAAACAGAAGTGGGTTGACTGGAACGCTACACAATTAGGAATTATCAATGTTGAGAAATGACCTCTTAAATTTTGATTTGGAGGTTTCTGCTAAGACTTTACCTTATTTTTTATTAGAATGTGGTTTCCTTGTGTACAGCATTCTGAATTATTTATTAATTGAAGTTGAGCCTAACCACAGCATCATTAATAATTAATTCTTCTTTCGGATCTGTGTGCATTCATGTGATTAAATGTCTGTGCTTTTGCTTATGGAACCCACAATCTGCTATTTTGCCTTGATTAGAAGGAATGCACAAAGAGCAAGCACCCATTATGGAATTCCCAAAGGATAATCACAGTAACCTTTTCCTAAGTGTATCTAACCTCTGATGCACTATTATGTGGGAATGGAAAAACAAACTCTTCTACCCGCATTTTGCTGCATTTGAAACATGGCGTTATAGTTAGGAAGAGCTTGCTGCGCTTCACAGTTATTTTTATGATGCTTATTTTTCTCCCCGGATCAGGGAGACGGGTGGTGAAGAGGGAGGATAACCTACACAAAGTGTCCTCATAAACATGAAGGAAAAATAAAACTTTTTTTTTTTTAAAGGTCCGCTTTCTACAGAATTTTCAGCTTTACCCAACGTAACTTGATAGGCCAGAATATGGTTAGGAACAAACCACTCCCAAAGGACAGGCACTTAGCATGAGAAAGGTTTATTTTTCACTCAGGGCTCATGCCTCCTGTGCAGGATGGCAGGAGGCTCTGCTGCATCCTGCCTCTCAGAGGTAGATCTGACAGTGGGTTCTCCTCCCGTAACTGTGCTATCCGGAGCAAGGGGTATGTTCAGCCTCCACATCAGGGAAAGAGAGGCTGCAGACCATGAGTGGGCTTTTCACTACCTCACCACCAAGTGCTCCTTTGCCTCCCCTCAGAATTCACTGGCTATCACTAGTCACATAAGGGGAGATGAAGAGGAAAATGGAATATTTGGTGAACATTACTGTCTATGCTGCAGTTTAATCTTCTAGTTACCAAATATCCTTTGTTCTCTTCTTCCAACAGATGGGCCACATTTAACAACCTTCCAAGGAGGGCCCAGGGTCTCTGGATGATGTGCAGTCATCTCTATGTTAGCCCATATGTGGCTCGTCTAGACCGGGAGACTTATAGACTAGAAAGACCTGTTACTGCTCTCTCTAATGAAACACAGTACTAGAAAACATCCATCAGGAGAGAAAAAATACAAAATGCACAGTAGTGATTTTCTTGTACCAATGCCAAAATCCCACTGAACATACATTGCCAAGGGCATGCTGGGCTAGAATGGGAAATAATCCTTGATTCCCTTATTTTGACTCTCCTTGTCCACATCTGAATTGGGCCTTGGGAGTATAACCTTCATCACAGCTGTGCAAATCTTTGAGCCAAATTCCTGCCCATAGAACATTAGTAGCCTGTAGAACCCTATTACTGTTCACCAATGTTCACAGTCCCTGCATGCAAGGGATCCTGTGCACCCCTCAAACTCTGGGTTTATCAGTGTTTCAGCCAAGATCGCCTAGAAGTGGCATGTGTTACATCTAGGGTGGACCCTGCTCCCACGCCCTCTGCCACTTTGATTTGCAATGTACCGGACAGTGGCTGTTTCCAATGGGACCCAAAGAGTCCCAGCCCACTGTGATGGTCACAGTGCCAAGGAGAACTAACTCCGCCTGTGGTAAGCGAACAGCATGTTGTGTTGTTTGTTGCCACAGCATAATTCAACCTATCCTACAGCTGGTATAAGCCTAGCTAGGGTCATTTTAAGGCTCCATTTTGTTTAGTTCAGTGGTTTCTTTGGCAATATAATTGTTTCAAAACCTTAACAGAGCTCTTGTGTAGTCCGCTCCAGCTAGCCCGTGTGCCAGTAAATGCATCTCCCATTCTCTCTGAGACATAGTTCTCATATACAAAATATTTATTTGCTTTCTCACCCTTTAACTTGCACTTTCTCTGCACTTAATGATGACTTGAGTCCCTTGGGCTTCAGTGAAAATGTTTTTTCTGCTTGGCTCCATAGTTTAATTTTGCCCTTAAGCATTTTAATTAGTTGAAAAGGTACTGAGTAGGTTTCTCAAAAAGGCTTTCTCAAGCCTATTACTGCTGGGTGCCAAAACAGTTGACTTTCTTAACAGTGAAAGGCCTGCATGTCCTCATTCCCTTTCATTAAGCTGCAAATTGACAATTTGCTGAAATCACCTCTTTCTTGTCATGCCGTATGAAATACAACCCAAAGGCAGCCCACGCACACTATTAATGCTCTGTCTTCCCACTTCTTCCCAGAGAGATACGTCGGGTATGCTACAAGATCTGCTTCCCAATAGAGCCCAGGTTCCAGTGTTACAAAATATTTTACCCCTGCAAAAAATAGATTGCCACTGTAAATCTAAAACAGTTCTAAAAAAAAAAAAAAAAAGCTCATTTAAAAAATAGATTGGTATCTTTATAGCTCAATAATCATTTCCTCCAGAGCCACCAAACCCACGGCCATGTACTTAAGGACGCTGGCTTGTTTATAAAGTGGCACATCTTTGCTGGTACCAGTTTCTCTATTAGATTGGACATGCTAGGGGATGCTGGGGTAATTAATAACCCCCAAATCTCTATGGTTTCACATACCAAATGGTGTTTTGCAGTCACAGCATATGTCCCCAAATCTGCAAGGGTTTTGCTCTCTAGAGCAGCCCAATGGATCCTCACTCTGGGATTTGCACTGGTTGGAACAGCAGCAACTCTTTACAAAGCAGGACTTGAAAGTGACACAGAGGATTCTGCCCACAGTTTTTGGCCAGAACTGGTCTCCATGACCCCACCTAATTGTAAAGGGGCTGAAAAAATGTAGAACAGCAAATGGAATCTTTGGTATTACTATCTCTACAAAAAATAATGTAATACACCAGTCAAATTTAAAAACCAAGTGACTGTAAATACGAACACAATGACAGGAAAGAGGAAAAAAACTTATTATAATAATAACCAGGCACAGGAATTATGGAATAAATAATCAGATTTCTGACATGCCTGTTTGCATGACAGCAAAATAACATAATCATTTCTGAAGGATTCAGAAGTTTACTGTCTAATTTGCATGTTTTAGCTCTTCCTTGCTCATCCTTTTCCTCCTGGTAGTTACTATTACCTCCTGGTAGTTACTACTAAATATAAGATATGAAACTCAACACAAGCTATATCTTACAACTGCTCTGGCAAAAGATACTAACAAATACCACTAACTTGTATTACTGGTACAACTTGGAATCTTCATCCATTGTGTGGCTCTATAATTCATTGCCCACACCAGAACATTTGAGAGTGAAAAGAGGTGATATTAAGTCCACAGAGACAACTCATTTAGTTTTATTTTTTTTCTCTTTAAAGATTGTGTAGAGAGGAGCTGTAGGGAGGTTTAGGAACTTACTGAGGTCACAACATTAAGAGGCAGCATGTTTAAACACAGGCTGCCTGACTCCCCCATGTAAGTTCTTACCCATGCTGCTATCTGAAAGACCTCCTCTCCTCCCACTCAAGGGCCATTAATAGAAAATTTTCTAAGCTGAGGCAAATATAAAAAGAAACTTTGAGGATATGGGAAAACTTTGTGTCATATTCAGTTGTAATGATTCCATTTTGATCAGGAAAGAGCAAGAGGGTGGGAAATGTTGAAGAATAAAAAGAGCCTAGTTGGCCAAAATCACTGCTTGAAGATGGAAGGAGATTAAATTGGGTGAGAAGTCAGGCCAAGGTCTTTAGGGAGTATAGAAGATTGGCTCAGTTCTTCATTTTTAACACTAATATATATTAAAAGTATTCAGAAAAAAGTAATAAAAAGGGTAATATCCAATTTAGTTTAAATGACTAGTGTATATTCTGGTATGCCAGGAATGGCCAGCAATCCCTGTACCGATGGATGAAAGATGACTCCAAACTTTGCCGTGAAAGAGAGAAGGCAAGGGGGTCATCGCTCAGAGAGGAACACCCTTTGCTCATCTTTGCTCTTGCTTTTATTGGTCCTTCAGGATAATCACAAATCCTTATCACTGTTTCTCAACATGTGATGTGTGACAAGGGGTCTTATTGGAACTAAGAGGATCTGTTTACGGAGAGATAGGATATGCTAATCTGCCTGTTCTATGAGTTCTACTAAACGTAGCCTAAGGGACAATGCATACATATTTTAGATCACAGAGTGGCTGTTTGGGCTAAGAAAGCTTTGGGGAAGGCAACTCCCTACGGCATTCCTATGGCAGAGCGGTCACCCAGGCCTGGGCATTCCGAAGGCCTACGCCCTTCTCCGAAACCTTCCCTCGCCCCCAGCAGCCTCTATGTTACATTTTAGCAAGCCAGGTATTATGGCTGATTTCGTGCTCTACATTAACCCCAACACTGGTATACAACACTAATGTCCATTTACTTCTCTGTGTCTTTCAAGAGCTCTAATACCTGTATGTAATTAGATGTGTCATGTTGAAATTGGCAATGGAAGTTACTAGACAGGATAACCTGAGAGAAGAAACAGAAAATGCCAAAGAAGTGAAGTCAGCAGAAAAGTTAACAGAACTCAGAAGCATTTCATTTTCATAGTATGGCCTGTGAGTTTTGATTTGGTTTTGTTTTTAGCATTATACTTTTTTTTTTTTTTTTTCAAAGATTTTATTTATTTATTTGACAGAGAGATAGAGAGAACAAGTAGGCAGAGAGGCAGGCAGAGGGAGAGGGAGAAGCGGGCTTCCCGCAAAGCAGGGAGCCCGATGTGGGGCTCGATCCCAGGACCCTGGGATCACGACCCGAGCCGAAAGCAGCCGCTTAACCAACTGAGCCACCCAGGCGCCCCTTTAGCATTATACTTTTTAAGACCACAAGACCATTCGTTAATTTCCATGCCCATTGACAATCAAAGTTCACAGGTAATATTTTGCAGGAATCTCTTGTCCATCAAGCACAGCATAAGCAGTGATAAAAGGAGCAGATAAATACACATAAGGTACAAGACAATGAATGAATGAATGAATGAATGCAGAGTGAAACTAGAATTTAAAAGACCCAATTCTGTCTTTCCACAGCCACCACTCCTCAACACTATGTACTGAAAACCAGTCAGACAGTGCTCTTTTTTCATCTCCGTGAACATGTGACTTTGATCCCAAACACTAATGCGGTCAGTCCTATAGTGGGCAGGACAGCTGTACTCCAAATAAAATGGTTATTGGGCATTTTTTAAAAAAACATTTGCCCTATAAAATTGGCAGTTTCCACTCACATTCACCAAGGCTTCCCTCAGAGAGTCCCTTATTGATTAGGTATGGATTAGGTTAGGCTTATTTGATAATTAACAAGGTCAGTTACAGGTTTCCCACAGTTCAGATTAAATTTGAATTTAATTTTGGATAGATATTAGATATCTGATGTCCTTTAAAGAGATGGTACTACTTTTATTAACTAATTTATATACTTTTTGCTATAGACAGTTATTTTAAATGACCTACAAATTGTCAGAAACTGATTTAGATTTTGCTTTAGTGTTTCAGCCAGATAATGGTCACAATCAAATTAGTCCTTAATGGCAAGTTAAGTACTCTGAATATATCTTAGGTATTTTTCATCACATGTATGCGGGATGATCATCTGTGATTGTATGTAGGATTACCAGCAAAAAGAAAATTGTTAATAATCAGAGATAAACTATGTGTAATCATGAAGCTACACTGGGCATGTATCTAAGTATAATGAATTCATAAATGTGTAGTCAGGAAGCCTTGTTGTCTAATTCAAAGATCTAGCTAATCAGCCGTATAGATTTTTCTTTTAAGTGACTAACCACAGATGAGCTAATGGCATTGTTTTATGGTTGGAATATCAGTACCATATGACCCAAAATTGCTAATGGAGTGGTGTACATATTTATTTGATAAAAAGAATATTCTGGATCTTAGAAAATGGTTCAGCTGTGTTATTTCTACACTTCGAAAATAATTTGGAGACCTCTCTTCTCATAGCCCAGACTCTTTTTCTCCCTTATAGCAGTTCCCACAACACATAGGCTGTTTCTTTCTCTTCTTCAAAGCTGTTACTACCAACATTCTCCCTTAGGATTCTGTGTTCCTCACAAGCCTGGTTATAGAAACACAGTTTTTTCAGCTTACTTATCTCTTGCTCTTTTAAAAAAACAAAACAAAATAAAATAATAAAATGTAATAGACCTACTGACTAAGGATTTTGTTGCTGTTAGAAAATAAGAGGTCCAGCATACGAAAACAACAAATATGGGAACATTAAAAAGATTGTTGAATTTTACATATTTTTAACAGTAATTCCAAATTTTAAAAACAATTTATAGGCTTCATTTTCTTCTAGACTTGCAAATGATGGATTTTATCCCTCCATTTTTGTTCCTGAACATGGCATGTAGTAACTCTCTGTGTGCTTTCTGATTCTACCTGAACAAGAGGACTATTTTTCCATGACCACTTCTTATCCCAATATGTGGAATCAAAACAAACCATAGGTTTCTCCTGTGCTTCAAGGAAATAATTCCTATTCCTAAGGTAATCTGGAATTAGTAAGCCCATTCTCCCAAATTCTGCCCCTCACAGGAAAGCTATCTCCTCACAGGGACATATTAAAATAAACGAGTGCTTGCTTAAAAGTTGTTTTGATTATTGTTAGAGTAGATTCGACTAGGTGCAAAATACCACCTCAGCTACAGTACCATTATATTTCATGGCATTTTTATAGCAGGGTTGCAATCCTTATTTTGAATTTGTGTAACAACAAAATATTTTTGCAACTTGATCATAAATACATTTTGAAAAGATTAAAGATTTATAGAAGTAACATGTAGTCTTTATGTCTAAATTTTTTACTCTATCCCAATTAAAACATAAATTAGGGAACAAATATGATTTGCCCTCTAGGTGGCATCTAACTATTATTGAAATAAAATAAAAAGTTTCCAATGCCATTGCTTGAGCACTTCCTACAGCTGCTGCATCTTTAAGGCAGTTTATAAACATGACAGCCACACCATCTCCTAGTTCTGGTGCTCTATGTCTGGTGCTATATGTCTGAACATTTGTGCCCCCTCTGTTCCCCCCATCAAATTCATATTCTGAAACCAATGCCTACTGTGATGGGATTAGGAGATAGGGCCTTTACAAGGTGATTAGATCATGAAGATGGAGGCACGGGATTCATGCCCTTATAAAAGAGGCCCCCCAGAATTTCCAAACCCTTCTTCTCCCATTTGAACTTACAGCTAGACTCCAAACTACGGAGTGCCAGCTATGGAGGAAGCAGGTCCTCACCATACACTGAATCTGTGGGTATCATCATCTTGGACTTCTCAGCCTCCATAACTGTGAGAAATAAATCTCTGGTTGTTTATAAGCCAGTCTGTGATATTTTGTTGTAGTATCCCAAACGGATGATGACAACTGGTATGCTCTGTGGTGAACATCAATTGCAAACTACAACGACCCAATTCAAGCAGGACTAGAAATGGCCCAGATCCATCAGGAATGAAGAAGGGGTCACCCCACTAGGTAAAGAACCTTGACCAGCTGAGGTGCTTACTGAGAGCAAAAGGAATATGGAATGTGTAATAGAAAAAGGTAGTTATAAATACCAGCTATGACCATAAGATCAGTTACAGAAATGAGGACTATAATTATTGTATTTTTCTTATTTTGTGATTAATATGTTTATATATATACACACAACACACAAACACACACATTTAGACACACATATACATAAATATATTTACGTTCTTCTGCCTCATCCCTTTTCCATATAACATAAGATATACTAACTTTACCTTACAGTACTTAAGTGTTGCTAACTTTATGCCATGGTAATTAAGGTACAGGACTTCAAGGAGAAAAGTGAATATCACCCAAAAACTTTGTACCCTCTTCTGGGGAAAGAGTAAGTGCATTTTCAGTTGTACGCAGGATAGTTTTATCATGTTTGGGCAGAAGTTTACTTTGTTATTCTCTTTATTTGGAGGTTAAGTATACTTTATAAAAAATGTGTATGGGTGTCAAGTTGAAAACCAGTTGACTGTGATGATTAATTTTTAAATGTCCACTTGGCCAGACTATAATGCCCAGCTGTTTGGTTAAATTCTAGTCTAGATATTGTTGTTGTGAAAATTAATAGAAAGAAACCTCATTTAGAATAGAGTCGGAAGGCCAGCAGGGGGAGCTCTCATGCCCAGCATGAGTCAATGCAGACCCAACAAGAAGAGAGGGACTGCACCAGTCAATACTACTTTACTACCCCAGCAGGAGAAAAAATGATTTTTCTCCCCCAACAACAGTTCAGCCAATGAGAGACAGTCACAGCCCAGCCAATGAGAACCTACTATACTTTAAACTCCCAGTTTCCTCCAATAGACTTTCAGTTCTTAATAGCCCCTCAAAACTCACCCCTTTGCTCCTTTTATAAAAGAGCCTCCCGGGCGCCTGGGTGGCTCAGTTGTTAAGCGTCTGCCTTTGGCTTGGGTCATGGTGCCGGGGTCATGGGCTAGAGTCCTACCTTGGGCTCCCTGCTCTGTGGGAAGCCTGCTTCTCCCTCTCTCACTCCCCCTGCTTGTGTTCCTGCTCTCGCTATGTCTCTCTCTGTCAAATAAATAAGTAAAATCTTTAAAAAAAAAAAAAAAAAAAAGAGCCTCCCTTTCCTTTTTCTCCAGACTTGCCTACGGTTTTGCTACAGCTTGCTTGTTCTGGATTGCAATTCTCAGTTATTCTCAAATAAACCCACATTTTGCTGGTAAAATAATTGGCAGTTTTATTTTTAAGGTTAACAGTGTGAGGACATTTTCTGTGTAATTAAAATTTTAAATCAGTTGACTTTAAGTAAAGCTGATTGTGCTCCATAATATGGATGGGCCTAATCGAATCAATTGAAAGCTGTAAAAGCAAAGACTGAAATTCCCCAAAGGAAAAAGAATTCTGCCTCAAGATGATAACATAAAATTGTGCCTAAGTTTCCTGACTACTGGCCTGCCTGCAAATTTCAACTCAAGAAGGCATCAGTTCTTACCTGAATATCCGCCCTGTCAGCCTGCTGTAACAGGTTTCAAACTTGCCAGCCCCACAATCATCATCGTGTGAGCCAATTCCTTAAATTGATATTCCTCCCACCCCTATATATATATATATATAATATATAATATATATATAATAGGATATATATGTATATATATATCCTATTATAAAAGAATAAATATCGTATTTATCCTATTGGTTCTGTTTCTCAAGAATTCTGATTAATACATATATCTTTATTCCTCTTCATTTTTATTTTAAGCCTCCAGCTGAAATAATTATTTAAGCTGAATGAAATAAATAAAGTCTTGACTTGAAGTTTTTACTCCTGACTTAAAATCCAATATAGAAAAAAAATTTAATAAATCTTATTAAAACATTTTTTTTTTTAAATATTATTTTTTAGAGAGAGAGAATGAGTGGAGGGAGGGGCAGAAGGACAGGGAGAGAATCCTTAAGCAGACTCCTCACTAAGTATGGAGCCTGATTGGGGCTTGATCCCAGGACCCTGAGATCATGTCATGAGCCAAAATCAAGAATCCGCCGCTTAACTGACTGAGCCACCCAGGTGCCCCTAAAACATTTCTAACTCACAAATTCAAATGGTGCTCAAAGTATAATGAATTCAGCAATGACTTTTTGAAGTAAACTAGGGAAACTTAAATCAGCCCCGCCTTCCTCCCAATAGACCAGGCTCAGCCTTGGAAACAGAACACACATAATTTCCAAACTGTTCTGGATGATATGGTGATTAACACTACATTAAAACTGTGTTGGTTGCATAACTCAGTTCAAACCTTTATAAAATGCTCACTATGATTCAGGCAAGGTCCTTGCTCTGGAAGAATTTATAAACAATCTTTTGCACCTGAGTTTTTCTGTGTTATAGTGAATTGACATTTTCTGCAATTGGGTTCCCTAAACTCAAAGGCAGTTTTTACTTGAGGCCTTTATAGAGCTTAAGACAAAGGACATAAAGACAGTCCTGTGACTTAGAGTGGTGACAGACATGGTCCCTCCTCATTCTCACCCTATCTTCAGCTTCCCCTTTTAACAGTGTGAGTGTTAGGTTAAGCTGGGATATCAAGCTTCTTATGTGCTTTGTAAGATGCTACATGTTTTAAAGTATAAATTCAAATCCTTTGAGGGCAAAAGCTACTTACATGACCTCTATAAGTGCTTTTTACAAAATAAATTCAGGTAATATCCACTAACAGTGGTCCAGTTTTTTGTGAAGCCACTTCCATTCTGGGAAGTTAAAATGATGACCTTAATTTACTCTTATAAACACTATATGTGTGTGTGTATAAAACTTTATCATATGTATATAGCATATAACATACATATATAGTATACAACATATCATATATATAAAGTTTTATATATATATAATAGTATCATAATTTGTACTCTGTGAAAAGATTTGCTTGGTTTACTTTATACAACACTAAATATTCTAGAAAATGATCTTAAAGAGAAAAAAAAAAAAGGAGGAACCCAATATAAAGTCCAAAGTCAGATTGCCTTCCCCATTCAGTACCTTCTATAAGCAGAACATAACTACCCTCTTACCCATACTATATTTTAAAGAAAATAAACAGGGAGAGATGTCACTTCTGCAACACAATTAACAGATGAAATGAAAGCTTTGTTGCTTTTGCATTTTCCTAAATTCTGTGGGTTAGAGTTTTTTCCTACTTTTTTTGACTCAAACTCCAACATGCCACTTGCTCAAACTTTTCTTTAGCTTTAGATTTCTGTTTCTATCCCTTTCTTGATCTTACCTACAGTCTTTCTTCAAGTAAGTAATTTTTGTAGAATAACTAATATGTAGTGAAATATAAGAGGAAAGCAGATATGGGAGAGTCCCAAGCAGGCTGGGAAACTACACAATTATGCAATGTAGGCAAGGACAAGAGCTAGCAAAAGAAGAGGCAAAATACCTCACAAGGTGAACAGCACGTAGAAAGTCAGGCTTACCCACTGAAATCTCAGTTTTGCCTGTTCAGAAACTCAATGGCATCAGCTCACCCAGGAATGGTCAAATTTCAGTGAATGCCTTACCAACTCACAAAAGAAAATTAGCCAGGAGCCAGACAACTGGATAAGATGCCAAAATCAGGGGTGCCTGGGTGGCTCAGTCGGTTAATCATCTGCCTTCGGCTCAGGTCATGGTCCCAGGGTCCTGGGATCGAGCCCCGCATCGGGCTCCCTGCTCCGCGAGAAGCCTGCTTCTCCCTCTCCCACTCTCCCTGCTTGTGTTCCCTCTCTTGCTGTGTCTCTCTCTGTCAAATAAATAAATAAAATCTTTTAAAAAAAAGATGCCAAAATGATGCCCTAGGGAGAAGTAGGCTGACCGGGATAAAGGGTCAAGTCCAGTAAGCTTAGTGTTGACTGGGTATGCAACAAGGAATACTGAGTCATGGAGACAAAGTCAAGGTAGACGAAATATCAACCGAAAAGTTGAAGTCAAGAGTAGGTAAAATATAAGTACCAAGCATAAAACCAGATGCAGGGGATTAGGGAATTTCCAAGAAAGGTTGAAACTGAAAGGGACATTTGAAGGTCTCTATGGAGAGTTAGATAGGTAACATATGTCTTCATCTCAGTGATTTTGAAGTCCCAAATATACTTTGTCTATGGATGCAACTTGTCTGCCTTGAGGCAGCCATGTTTATAATCATATTTATTGCTAACAAATGAGTCCTGTATTGATCTCCTATTGCTACTGTAACAAATTATCGCAAATTTTATGGCTTAAAATAGCACAAGTTCGTTATCTCACAGTTTTGTAGGTCAGAGGTCAAGTTAGCTTGACAGGTTTTTCTGCTCCTGGGTTCATAAGGTACTGGGCTCTGGGAAGAATCTTTCCTAAGCTCATTCAGCTTGTTGGTAGAATCCATTTCCTTACTGTTGTGTCCTTGCTGGCTGTCAGCTGCAGCACACACTCAGCTTCTAGAAGCTTCTCTCCAGTCCTCACACATGTTCTCTACATCTCAGAGCCAGAAACAGTGGAATCCTTATCTTCCCTTTTTCCCCACATCTCTCTTCTGCCTCCTCTTTCAATGCATCTGTCTGACTCCAGCCAGAGAAAGTTCTCATGCTATAAGGGCTCATGTAATTAGACCGGGCCCAACCAGGTAATCCAGAATTTCTCTTCATTTCGAGATCCTTCACTTTAATTGCATCTGCAAAGTCCTATTGCCTTATAATGTAACATATTCACAGGCCCAGGACATTAGGGTGTGGACATCTCAAGGGGGCAGCATCATCCTGCCTACCACAATGCCCCTATTTTATTTTGCTGCCAGATCATTCATTTTCTAACCTTTACTATTAAATATGCCTGAGAAACTGAGTTACTCTGTTTCTTAGGAGGTATTTACTGGGCAAAAATGTATAATCAAGAATATACATGGGAGCTGGATAATGTTCAGGAATATTATCTGTGGCTATGGTAGTCTGATGAAATATCTTTTTATAATATGAGGTTATTCCTATGAAGGCTACTACATACCACTATTAGCCTATCAGGTGAACTATGTACATTTGTACTGGTTGTGCCCTGCACAAATGCCCAGCTGAGGGGCTGGAATCCAGCCAGCACCCTCCCTCCCAAGCCCAGTGTCCTGGCAGTGCCCAGAGAAAGCAGTGTTACATGGGTTCACTCAGCCCTGGAACTTTCTCCCCTCAATAGTATTGGGTGACAGTTTGACACATTCTCCAACTGTCTCTTTTCTTACACTTGGGATGCTCTCTCTTTATTCTTGCCATTCAATGGTTGCCTTCCTCATTTCACCATGCAGTCATAAAATATATCAGATCCCCCAGAGGAGAGGTTTTTTTTTTTTTTTTCACTGATTACATTTTATGTTGGCTTTTTCCTGATACCATGTAAGTAGACACTGTAACTTTATCAGTAATATTTATTCATACTACAATTTAGGGTAGACTCTTTCTGGGAAAAGTTGTTCAAGAGAGTTATTTTCTTCCAGTCTATATGAAGTCCTGTAAAGTTCAGTCGAAGAGGGAGGCCATTCCTGGTCAAAGCACCTTATCCTTTTCTTCTCTGGATTTTTTTTCTACTGTGTGCCACAGTCCAGCTTAGTCTCTAAATTGTGTTTTGCTATTAACTGTAATTTTAGTTCTCCAGTGTTTATTCATATGATCCAGGCACTCGTGGGTAGGTTTACCTCACATGACTTGCATATTAGGACATGTCATTTTTAAATGCTTTAAATATAAATAAAATGTGTAATTTTTTTCAGCATTGGAAGCGTTTTTATCTTGCTGATTTTAGTTGGCTATAAAAACTGTCTTGTTCGGGTGCCTGGGTGGCTCAGTCGTTAAGCGTCTGCCTTCAGCTCAGGTCATGATCCCAGGGTCCTGGGATCGAGTCCCACATCGGGCTCCCTGCTCGGCAGGAAGCCTGCTTCTCCCTCTCCCACTCCCCCTGCTTGTGTTCCTGCTCTCGCTGTCTCTCTCTCTAATAAATAAAAATCTTTAAAAAAATTTTTTTAAAAAATAAATAAATAAATAAAATAAATAAAAACTGTCTTGTTCGATTTTTGTGAAGTCTTTAAAGATTAAATATATTTTGGAAAGACTGGGGAGAAAAGATTGACACGATTTTATTTAGTACTTTTGAGATCTGGGTCCTCGCAATTTTCACTTGCATAAAACTGAATTGCTTTCATTGCTTTCCACACCTAAGCTGGCCTTGCCCATACGCTACCACCTTTCCCATCTACCCATCTATTTGTGTCATGACTTCTTTCTAAAATGCATATCCTCCACCATTTTTTTCCTTACCTATCACCTTTCACCTCTAGAGCTATTGCAGTAAAAAATATTTTTCGAGACCTAGCTTTGATACCACTCCCTCCAGGAAGCTTTTTTCACTTATTCCACCTAAAAGTGAGCTCTCATGCTTCTGGATTCCTTTAACATTTATAGTATGGTTCTCTCACTTTTGTAGTATTGATCATAGAGGACCTGATAATGTAATTTTTTTTTTTCCTGAGCATATGGTATCTCAGTTTCTCCAAACACTGCAAGTGTTTATTCATGACTACATGAAAGATTTAAGAGACTGTTTTGTTGATATTATTGACAGACTCATATGGGTATATGGATTTCTGTGGCAGATTTTAATCTGATTGTATGGAAAATTGACCTTAGTTTAGGTTACAAGTTTTAGTACTAAATCTTATTAATCATTTTTCTGTATAAGGATCAGAATATGTTGTGCACTTGATAGATGTGCAAAAACTATTTGCAAGGAAATAATAACTTAAGTATCTTAAATTTATTTTCAAAACAAAATTTCAGAAGGAAGATATTGAGATTCCAACAATATATTGCTATTAGCAGAACAGTATTAGACTTCTGTGCTATTGTTCCTAAATGGCAGGGCGATACCATACTACCACTACTCTTAAACATAACAATAGCAAATGCTTGTAAGGTGCAGACAATGTACGAGGCACTGTTCTAAGTGCTTTCCATATATTAACTCACTCAAACCTCACAACAGTCCTAGGACAGCATTGTATTTGCTATCCTAATCTTAAGAAGAGAAAACTAAGACAAGGAGAAGTTAGGTAAAGTGCCAGAGATCACAGAGCTAACGAATAGTGGAGCCAGTAGTTGAAGCGAGGTCGTTTCCAGAGACTATGCTCTTCACTGTCTACTAAGTAGACACACTTTTTAATTTATGAAAAAGCTCCAACAGTCTGGGACCATGGACTCCAGCTTTTAACAGTGAGTTGTCAGTGTCCATAATTCTGAGTTGCTAAGAACTTCACATACACAAAGGATCTTGTGGTGAAATACTTTTGGAAAATGCCACAGCAAATAAATAGTGTTTGCATAGATGCCATGATAAACAGAATACCACTAGAGAAACTGTTACATGGCCTAATACAGCTGTCCCCTAAACTGGCTGTTCTCATACATTTCCTAAGAAGTTATTAAAGTACACACACACACACACACACACACACATTCAGTTCCAGCCAAGAACTACTGCATTCAATCCCTGGTTGGGTGCTCAGTCGATAAGTTTAATTATAACAATAGATTTCAGAGTTTCTAAGTGGTATAATTCTAAACCTTACATATATTCACCTCACTGTAAGTTTATCTATAGTCACTTTCTACAAGCAGTTTTTATAGTAAAACAAATAACTAATGTAATTTTCCTATTGTTATCCCATCAGTTCCAGTTATTTCAAAATTCAATTATTCTTTATGCTTATTGTTGGTTCATTATAGTAGGGAGATTTCTAATGAGGGCCTTACAGTACTAAATACAACTGAAACCATTTAAAAGAAAACCTAGTGAGAGTAAGTACTAACTAAAATAAAACTAGTACTTTAAGTATATAGCCCATTTATTTTTTTTATTATGTTATGTTAATCACCATACATCACATCATTAGTTTTTGATGTAGTTTCCATGATTCATGTTTGTGTATAACACCCAGTGCTCCATGCAGTACATGCCCTCTTTAATACCCATCACCAGGCTAACCCATCCCCCCATTCCCCTCCCCATTTTATTAATTGTTAATGTTATATATTTGTTATATGTCTAATCCCTTCAAGAAGATGTTATGTAATTTTGAATCAGTCTATTTTCTTTGAGATTTGGAAATTTTAAGCATGAGAGAAAGTGGGGCATTGCACACATCTATATTTTAAGATTTTTTTCTTCTAAAAGCACATAATATTTTGTAAGCATCAGAAATGCCACATTAAAAAGTCTTTCTGTTTTAAGGAAATGGAAAAGTTTATTAGCAAAAGCAATCAAAATACTCTTACTGCCCTACTCGTGTGCCATTTTGCTCATACACTTGTGGTTAAATCGCATTCTCTAGACAACGAATACAATTTGTTCAGTGTTTTTCCATTGCTTCACAAGAGATTTATGAGAATATTTTATCAATAGTGTTGGCAGACACATATGCATACATATCTATATATACAGATGCTTGAATTTGTAAATGATTGATTTTAGTTTAGAATGCTAGAGGCATTAAAACTCACAAAAAATGTGATAAACCAATTTAATATGGAAGAGGGCTAATGTGCTTCATTAAATGCAACCTTTATAAAACTTTTATTAAGGTTAAAATATTAATATCAATATTAAAAGAATATTTTACTGGAGTAAATTTCACAACATTTAGACACATTTCCTAATTCTTATTGTCCGTGGGTTTATTTTCTTTGACTGGAAGTTTATTCAAAGAAAGAAATAACACATCTCTTTTTTTATCATTCAGGATCATCAGTTGAGTATTGTTTGCTGCTGCCTCACAGGGTGTGTGGGGGGGGGTAGGGGGGGTGTATGCGCACAGACAGAAGCAGCTTTGATCTTTTGTGATTCTTACAAGAAGAGGGGTAAGAAACTTCAAAAGATCCACTGGCATTCAGTGGCTGGAAAAACTGCAGTAATTCAGAGTTTATTGTTAAATCAAAAATTTGCTTTAGGCTTGAGGGCAGCTTTTGTGTTACAGAGCTCACTTGTCTAAAGAAAAAGTGTAAAGAAACCTTCAAGTCAATCATGAAATAGGCAATAAAGCAGTTTAAAAGAACTGCTGGAAATTATATATAAAGCCTGCCATCTGACAGATTCTCTGTGAATAGTGAGGCATTGTCTCAAAAGTGTGTTTCATGTCAAGAGGACTGTAACAGAGAAAATCAGTTATTGAGCATGACAAATGCAAAGGTCTTGATCTTTCACCCCTTCCTCCCTGCCTCCACTCCTTCCCAGCCTTATCTCAACCAAAAAATATTTATTGAGCACCTATTATGTGTCATGTCATAACAGTGAACAAGACACAGACCCTGGCCTCAAACTTTTCACATGCTGTCTTGTGTTATAGCCCAGGAAACTATTTCAGGACAAAAAGCATGCCTTGTACATTTTAACCACTCCTGAGTGCTGTACAGTACCCCACGCAGTATGTGATCAACACATGTTTGTCTAATTTGGTAGCGTCTCCAGCCACCCAGTCACCCAACCTAGAAATTTCAAATAACTAAATTTCCCAAGTCCCTTTCACATTCAACCAAAAAACTAGTCCCATCACTTTTACTTCCTAAGTAGCTCTAAGCCGTCTCCCCCATTCCATGTTTGCTCTGCCATTTTCTTTGTTCATATCAAACTATTTACTTATGGATTAATTAGCATCTGCACTCTTGTTTACATCTCCAATCCACCTCCTTCACCTTTGAACCAGTTCCTTATCTAAACTATAGAAACAATTATCTTAAATCCCACTTTAAACTTTTAATAGGCCCCACAGACTATATGATAAAATCTCAAATCTTTTCAAATATACAAGGTCCTCCTTTGTCTACTCCTTTATTCTTTAGTTTGAAATGTTTTAATTTTAGTTGGTTCAAGAAATATGACCAGGAATAAATTAGAGATTAAAGACTGTAAAATATTATGAATGGGACCAATGTCTTTAGAAACCAATTCTTCTCCAGACAAGTCTTTATTTCCTTCTACTTCACAAAGACCAATAAATGCTTATGGAAGTAAAACCATCAAAAATATGCAAAATTTTATTTACGCACTTTCATTCATTTATTTATTAACATACATGTCTATTTTCTTTGGCCTGACAGTTGCATTAGCATGATTCACAACGATACCTAATAGTGAAATTATTCAATGTCTTTGTAATTTTAAAAAGAAGAGAACATATTACCCTAAAGCAAAGAAAGCAGTCTCCATGCCCAGTTGTATAGATGGAGAAAAATGAATTTTTCTTCTTTGGATTATCATTTAGGAGATCTTGATTTTTATTAACTACTTTGACGTAAGCAGATTTTTTTTTTTTTTTTAATGAACAAGAGTTCTTTAAACCACAGGTAACTGCTTTCTTTCTCAAACATGTGCAAAGCATATGCCAGGGAGAGTGAACAATGTGTTCAGCTGGAACAGTAGGTACATGGTACCTAGGTACTAGGTACATGAAAGGGTGTATTAGAGATAACAAGAGTCTTGAGTAGCAAGACTATGGAAGACCTTGAATATCCAACTGGGGAGCTTGAAATATATTGTATAAGCATCAGCAAAGGCTTTTGAATAATATGATTAGAGTGTTTTTAAAAGATTACTGAATCTTGGATATAGGGAAGAATTGCTTGAAGTGGGCAGAAAAACCCCAAATTAGAAAGGTACTGAAATATAATAATATGGTTATTTTTGACAGTAATTAAAATGAAATGGACTCAGCCACTGCCTTTTGGACAGAGTGGCTTAATGGAAATACAGACAGGACAGATAATGATCAGGCCTAGAGCCCAAGAAAGATGGGAAGAAGATAGCCATGAAGGCCGATTATGGGGTCTTTGCAGCCCAACTGCTATCACTGAGTAGGACTGTGAGTTTACCGAGTTCACTGCTCCCAGAGCTCTGTGCATCAGTGTGACCTGAAGTCTGATATCCTTCATCATTTAGGCTCCATTGATTCATATCTTCTCAATGAAACATTTACTTTTATTTGTAGTATAGTGGCTGTCACATCCATCTTTAATTCAAAGAATTATCCTTTGTGATGTAGCTTTTATTCACTTTCAATGCACTTAGATAAAGTCATTGCTGGTAGTTGTAGGACTTCAAGGTGGAGGTCAATAGTAAATTTCTACCATTTTAACAATCATTCAAGTAAGAAATAATGGACTGACTGACTCAGATTCTATCATTCTTTTTGTCACAATAGCTCTATCACCACAATAACTTCATATAACTTATATCATAACATGGCTTACTTATTAGTTTTCACTACAAAACACACTATGGTTGAGTTTCAAATATACATAAAATTTGGTATATATTTTATAAGGAAAAATAAACTCACAATTTATCTGACAAAATGATACATACTGCCTTTGTAAAAATATAAAAAATTGAAATAAACTGAGGCTAACAAAGTAGTAAAAAATTATACAAAACCATGTCCTGAAGCAAACCATGTATGCTTTTAAATATCTTCTAATAAATGTGAATATAAAAGAGGATATGACTTTTAATATTAAAGAATGACAAACTAAAAACAATGATATGCAAGATTTAAACAATTATTTCTTTAGTCATTGAATCAGTTGGCTGGCCAGGAAAAAACCAGAAACAACTAACTCAATGTAAATCTGTTATTCAACTTTCCCAAAACTGAAAGCATATTTAATATGTCAAGATAAATATACAACTTGAACACATATTATGTATGGCATACTGTAGGAATTCAATAAATGTATGTTAAGTAAATCAAGGAATATGTAGCTATGGCAAAACAAAAACAAAAGCAAAACAACCCAGATATCCAACATGACCATGACTCAGCAAGTACATATTATGTATCTACCATACCAATCTCTCCTATCAGGCTCTACAGAAATATAGAATTATAATACCAAATATTTTAATTTTAATGCATGTAAAGTCTTCATCGTATGTGCACATTTTCATCTTCACAATAACAAATCTCTAAAGAAATTATTTAAAATTTCATTTTCCAGCAATATGGTGGAAAAAAATGTATAGAGAATCACCTGCTGATATAGAACACACAGGGAAAATACATCTATGGCATACTTTAAAGCCTAGCTGGTTACTGAGAAAAACTATAAAAGGCTACAATCAAAATGAAAGAAACTTCAAAAGAGATAACTGAACTCCAGAGTAAATACCATATTCTCTAAGGACATCTGCCAATCCTTACTGAAATGGAGATTTGGTGTTTTGCAAAATAACAAGCCTGGATCCCAGTAGATTGGAAGGTAGATGATGATTAATTTTATGTGTCAACTTCACTGGGCTAAAGGATACCCAGTTATCTGGTAAACATTATTTGTGGGTATGTCTGTGAGGGTGTTTGTGCAAGAAATTAGCATTTGAATACGTGAACTGAGTAAAGCAGATGACCCTCTCCAATGTGGATGGGCATCATTCAATCTGTTGAAGATCTCAATAGAACAAAAAGGTGGAGGAAGGGCAAATTTACTCTCTCTGCTTGGGCTGCCTTTGGACATCAAAGCTCCTGGTTCACTCAGACTCAGATCACAAATTAAACCATCAACCGTCTGATTATCAGGCCTTCAGACTAGGAGATACACCACTGTTTTTCATGATTCTCCAGCTTGCATATGACAGATCATGCTTTCATAACCACATAAGCCAGTTCCTATAATTTATTTACACACTACCGATTCTGTTTCTCTGGAGATCTCTGACTAATACAGATGAGAAATATTCACATAAAGTCAGGACAACCTTAAGAAATGAACTAGAAAAATTACACCCTATAGAGGAAGAAAATAAATGTATATTTACCTTGGTTTGGGTTTTGTGTAGAGTTAATTAGGGGGGAAAACGTGACTCAGAAATCTCAACACAAGCCCTCATTCATGTGACCTTAAAACTTTGTGTGTCCCAAACCATCCCCACCTACAGCAAATTATGTTGCTTAAAGTTGCTCCAGGTCATTGTGTTTCTAGGAGCCTAGCAAGAGCAAAAGCAAAGCTTAGAACTCTCACAGAGAATGTTCAAGAGGTAGGAGTTCAAATGTGGGGACAAAATTGCTAAATACATGAGGAAACAAGCCAACATGAGCAAATCTAAACATAAAAACCAAATGGAAAAGGGAGACTCACCTCTGTAGATAACAAAATTAATAGAAACACAAAATAACTTTAAAATATATTTAAAAGATTTAATATTTAATATATTAAAAGAAATAGAAAGAGGATTAATTTGACTGAAAGAATAAAAGATGGTAAGATTTCATGAGTCTGATTTGAAAAATAGCCAAACAGAACTGTTAGAAATAAGAAAATAACATAATTGAATTGACTGAAAAGATGACTTTAATAGCATATTAAACACATATGAAGAGAAAATTAGTGAACTGGGGTGCTCGACAACATTGGATACCAGGGCATCACTACTTAATCCCTTGATGAGATACCACCACATACTCACTAGAATGTCTAAAACTAAAATAACTGAGAACATCAAGTGTTATGGAGCAGTTGGAACTCATATGCTGCTAGTGGAAATGTAGACTTGTACAAATCAGACATTCCATTCCTAGGTATTTGTCCAAAGGAAGTAAAAACAGTCCACATAAAGACCTGCATGTGAATTTTATTTGTAAAAGTCAAAATCTAGAAATAAGCCAAATGCCCACCAACATTAAGCAAATAGTAAACAGAATATGCACTATCCATAAGGTGTATTACTCATCTATAAAATGGGAAATATTTTTTAAATCCCTTTAAAATCTCTAACAAGTCAAAGATACCAAAATTCCTATTCAACATTCTACTGGAAGTAGGATGATCACAATAATAAGAGAAGAGAAAGGGGAAAAAAGTATAAGGATTAGAAAGGAAGAAGCAAAACTCTCTGTTTTTATGTATGGTATAACTGTCTATGTAAAAACCCCAAGGAACTCTCAGATATACTGGTAGACTTAAAGAGTGTTTGTTAAAAAATAAAAAAAATTTAAAAAAAGATGCTTGTTTTTTTTAGTTTGATACAAAATATCTAACCAAAATGAATCACATTTCTACATAGCAGGAAAACAATACCTATTATTAAAAGACACTATTTTCAATAAGCAAAAAATTGTGCCACCTAAGAGAATAACCTTCAAACTTTGCACAAGGTTTTTATGGAAATAACAACAAAACACACAAAATTTGATTGAAAATCACTGAAGAAGACAAAGAATACAGAAACACATAATGTCCATGAGTAGAAAGATTCAAATTCATATAGATATCAATTGCTTTCAAATATGTCTACTTATTTAATATAGTTATAATGAAAATCTCAATTGGAGTCATAAATATGAGAATCTGACCCCAAAATTTCTATGTAAGATATTTATGCAACATATAACTTATAAAAAAGTACCCAGAATACATAAGGACTTCCTATGAACCAATAAGGCAAACACAAATGACCCAATAGAAAAAAAAAATGAGCAAAGACATGAAAAGGCATTTTAATTAATGGAAACATGAGTGGCCCATAAATGTGTGAAAAGCTGTTATTAACTCACACCTATCAGATTAGAAAATATTTAAAGTCTAAAAACAGCAAATGTTGGTAAGGATGGGAAGTGATATGAACAAGATTACAGTGCTGATGAGGATACAAAATGCCACACATAATATTTTGGATAACAGTTTAGTAATACATACTACATTTAACTTGTGCATACCTTCACCACTGTAATTCTACTCTGACCCATACATTCTAGAAAAACCCTTTCATTTCTTCAACCAAAAGATATGAATAAAAATGTTCAAAACAACCTTTTCCAAAATACTTAAAAATGGAAATAACCAAATACCCATCAGTAGTAGAACAGAAAATTTTTAGTAAAACATGAAGCACAAGCCAACAACAACAAAAATAATGAATTTTGGCTAAAGGTATTCATAGGGAATTTCAAAAATAATGTTGAATAAAAGAAATAAGCATCTGATAATGCATATTATATCAATTATATAAAGGTCAAAATATGGGTAAATTTAAGGATGCCATTTAGGAATACTTAGATATGTAGTTAAAGCTAATAGGCCAAGCTAGGAAACAAGTGCCACAAGCATAATTTTGTATTTTTAGATAATCCAGAGGTTGAGAAAGAAATTGAGAGAGAATGAAGCCAGTAAATACTGATATTACATTAAAAATAGAAAAGAAACTTGGGGAATCCTCCAGAGATTCATTCCACAAGTGTTTTGGAGCAGTGGCTATGTGTCAGGCACTGTGCTCAACATGGGGACAGTGTAAGATTAAAAAAAAACAAACAAACAGAAAACTAGCTCACAGAACTTGATCTGATCTTTGACACATGCTCAATAAAATATCTAAGAAACAACACAGAGATGAAAAATGCTAATAGTACTGAGAACAAAAGACAGTAACATATGATCTGCCTGACCCAGGAGCAATTTCCATTAAGCAAGAACAGAACAGCTTGAGGAGAAAAGCTGGACTCAAGAAAAAGTTAAATCATCTATTTATCCCTACTCAGCTAGTATGGAAAAATAATATGTGGATTTGAATAATATGTATTAGATAAAGTTGAATATTATGCATTCAATGTGTGAATATATACACATAATAACATTGATAGTATATTAAATTATGATATATATTATTTTGTAATATGCTACAATTATATAATCAAGGTGATTTAATCATTAAAGCTATCTGTATACACATTGGAAATACACAATTTATTTGAAAGTCCATGGAATAATTGAAAAGTTTTAAATGGATGAAATAAAAATTTTAAATGAATCTCTAAAAAAACTTCATTAGACTCCCCAAAATAGAAAGTTTCTACAAAAATCTGCAATAAAAACCAGAAAATTAAAAAAAAAAAAAAAGTTCAATCAATAGGGGTGCCTGGATGGCTCAGTCGGTTAAGCATCTGCCTTCGGCTCAGGTCATGATCCCAGGGTCCTGGGTTTGAGCCCCACATCGGGCTCCCAGCTAGGCAGGGAGCCTGCTTCTCCCATTCCCTCTGCTGTTCCCCCTTGCTTGTGCTCTCTCTCTCTCTCTCTCAAATAAATAAATAAAATCTTTTTTTAAATTTTATTAGGTTATGTTAATCACCATACATTACATCATTAGTTTTTGATGTAGTGTTCCATGATTCATTGTTTGCGTATAACACCCAGTGCTCCATGCAGTATGTGCCCTCTTTAATACCCATCACCAGGCTAACCCATCCCCCACCTCCCTCCCCTCTAGAACCCTCAGTTTGTTTCTCAGAGTCCGTAGTCTCTCATGGTTTGTCTCCCCCACTGATTTCCACCCCCTTCATTTCTCCCTTCCTACTATCTTCTTTCTTTTTAACATATAATGTGTTTTTTTTTTTCAGAGGTACAGGTCTGTGATTCAACAGTCTTGCACAATTCACAGTGCTCACCATAGCACATACCCTCCCCAATGTCTATCACCCAGCCACCCCATCCCTCCCACCCCCCACCACGCCAGCAACCCTCAGTTTGTTTCCTGAGATTAAGAATTCCTCATATCAGTGAGGTCATATGATACATGTCTTTCTCTGATTGACTTATTTCACTCAGCATAATAACCTCCGGTTCCATCCACGTCATTGCAAATGGCAAGATTTCACTCCTTTTGATGGCTGCATAATATTCCATTGTATATATATACCACATCTTCTTCATCCATTCATCTGTTGATGGACATCTTGGCTCTTTCCACAGTTTGGCTATTGTGGACATTGCTGCTATAAACATCAGGGTACACGTAACCCTTCAAATCACTACATTTGTAACTTTGGGGTAAATACTCAGTAGTGCAATTACTGGGTCATAGGGCAGCTCTATTTTCAACTTTTTGAGGAGCCTCCATACTGTTTTCCAGAGTGGCTGCACCAGCTTGCATTCCCACCAACACTGGAGGAGGGTTCCCCTTTCTCTGCATCCCCGCCAACATCTGTCATTTCCTGACTTGTTAATTTTAGCCATTCTGACTGGTGTGAGGTGGTATCTTATTGAGGTTTTGATTTGGATTTCCCTGATGCCGAGCAATGTTGAGCACTTTTTCATGTGTCTATTGGCCATTTGGATGTCTTCTTTGGAAAAATGTCTGTTCATGTCTTCTGCCCATTTCTTAATTGGATCATTTGTTCTTTGGGTGTTGAGTTTGATAAGTTCTTTATAGATTTTGGGTACTAGCCCTTTATCTGATATGTCATTTGCAAATATCTTCTCCCATTCTGTCAGTTGTCTTTCGGTTTTGTTGACTGTTTGCATTGCTGTGCAAAAGCTTTTTATCTTGATGAAGTCCCAATAGTTCATTTTTGCCCTTGCTTCCCTTGCCCTTGGCAATGTTTCTAGCAAGAAGTTGCTGTGGCTGAGGTTGAAGAGGTTGCTGCCTGTGTTCTCCTCTAGGATTTTGATGGACTCCTGTCTCACATTTAGGTCTCTGGTCACTAATCTTCAACAAAGCAGGAAAGAATGTCCAATGGAAAAAAGACAGTCTCTTCAACAAATGGTGTTGGGAAAATTGGACAGCCACATGCAGAAGAATGAAACTGGACCATTTCCTTACACCACACACAAAAATAGACTCAAAACGGTTGAAATAAATAAAATCTTTTTAAAAATAGTTGAATCAATAAATTCTACAACCAATTGATATTTTAAACATACATAGTAATTATTAGATGAAGTACATAGTCAAAATCTCAATTATATGCTATTTAGAAAAAGGTGGGGTGCCTGGGTGGCTCAGTCATTAAGCATCTGCCTTCGGCTCAGGTCATGATTCCAGGGTCCTGGGATCGAGCCCCACACCAGGCTCCCTGCTCAGTGGGAAGACTGCTTCTCCCTCTACCACTCCCCCGCCTTGTGTTTCCTCTCTCACTGTCTCTCTCTCTCTCTCTCGAATAAATAAAAATTAAAAAAAAAAGAAAAAGCTAACAATGTGATATATGGGAAAACTGTACTCAGAGTTTTATTAATTATCATAATTTCATATATCATTTGAAAAATAAAAATCAATGCAAATAAGTTTTACAAGCCTAAGAAGATGATACATTTTTAATCAGTGAAATAGAAAACACTTATTTTTAAAGAGTAGAGCTAATATAAAGAGAAAGTTCTTGGGTAAAAATAAACACAAATCTAATAAAAATGAGACTTATTTAATTGACAAAATTACAAATGAAAATGAGAGTTTGACAGATTTTATATTTTTAATTTTAATCAAATATTATTTATAATGTTATGCTAATGAACTTGAAAATTCCAAAGGGGTAAGTTTCTGTGACGATTCAATAGTCAGTAGAAAACCTTAATAATTTATTTTTTTTTAAAGATTTTTTATTTATTTATCTGAGAGAGAATGGGAGACAGAGAGCATGAGAGGGGGAGGATCAGAGGGAGAAGCAGGCTCCCCACTGAGCAGGGAGTCCGATGCGGGACTCGATCCCGGGACTCCAGGATCATGACCTGAGCCGAAAGCAGTTGCTTAACGAACTGAGCCACCCAGGCACCCGAAAACCTTAATAATTTAATAATAATGGAGGGAGAAACCAAAAAACTCTCCATGGGTCAAACAATTTTCTCTAAAATGAGCTAAGCGGCCAAATGACTTATGGATAAGTTCTTTCAAACTTTGAAGGGGCTCATAATTCCCATAGCATATAAATTCTCTCAGAGCATATAAAAAGATCCAACACTGCACAATGTATTTTACAAAGGTTGTATAAGTTACACAATAAATCCTGACACAGATAGCACTAAACCAAACCTGCAAAACAATCTCCTTTCTGAATATATATACAAAAATGAAATACTAACAAAATAACAGTGGGATTGGAGGGAAGGTTTCTGTTAGAAGAGGAACGTGACAAAGTGACACTAAGACTTTATGGAGGACTAAAGTGGGAACACGGCTATAAATCACCATAGTTATAGGTAAGAGAAATAAGAGAAACTTACTCTTTCATGGAGGTACATATATCCCAACAAAGGAGGTTAACCTGGATCTGAATCCAGCTCCACAACCAACTAGTTGCTCATCAGTGAGCAAGTTGATTAATGTCACTAATTTTACCTTTCTTTCCTTATGTTTCAAATGAGAATAGTAAGCACCTCAAATGTGTCCTACATGCACTGAATTGGATAAAATATATAATGCTTTTTATATAATCCCTGGCATTTAGTTTGTGCTCATAAATGTTAATTATTTTTATCATTAATATGACTAGCATTAGTCTCAAGAATAAAAATCGTACCAAACTGGCACAAGAATCAAAAGACCAATCAATGAATCAATGAATCAAAATGCTCAGAAATATGAACAAGTATTTGAAATTATTCAGTTTATTTTTTTAAAGAGTGAGTGAGACAGCAGGAGCAGGGGAGCAGAGGGAGAGGGAGAAGCAGGCTCCTGGCTGATCAGGAAGCCCAATGTAGGGCTCCATCCTAGGACCCTGGGATAGTGACCTGAGCCAAAGGCTGATGCCTAACCAACTGAGCCACCCAGGCACTCCTGAAATTATTCAGTTTATTATAACCATGCTGGCAGACATTACTGAGGAAAAATAAGAACGATTTTTAAATGATACTGTGATAATATCAAATTTATTGGTCAATCATCAATTATTGCATAGTTTGTGTCCATAAGGTATAATGGCGTCTGCAGTGTAGACCTGATTCAAACAAGCTAAACATTTCTTCTTTCTTTCTCCTTTTCTCTTTCTTTCTTTCTTTCTCTCTTTCTTTCTTCTTTCTTTCTTTCTTTCTTTCATCTTTCTTTCTCTCTTTCTTTCTTTTTTTTTAGAGAGGGAGGTGAGGGAGGGGCAGAGGGAGAGGGAGATAATTTTAAGCAGGCTCCCCACCAAGCATGGAGCCCAACATGGGGCTTAATCTCACAACCCTGAGATCATGGCTTGAGCCAAAATCAAGAGTGGGAGGCTTAACCAACTGAGCCACCCAGGTGCCCCAGAACAAGCTAAATAAAAACTTCTAATATTCTTATCCAAGGTCTTAACATAGCACCTGAACAATTTTTAGCACTTTGCTGAAAGTCTTACATAAAACAAATTCTGGATTTACAGAAGATAATGTAAGGAAGATAAGTAAGAATTTTGTGGATAACTCAAAACACAGTGAAAACTAGTAACAAAGCCCAGATCACCAGCCCGAATGATATTAGACTGATGTACTCACTCACCTTCTCTAGTAAGAAGTTTGAATAGCGGGAACTATATTTTCTGTTTCTTCTCACTTGAGCAGATACTCTATAGCTCTCCATGGAGTTTACAAACCAGCAGTAGTCTGCCTGGAATCTAGGAACACAGTGGAAGTCCAGCTCATCTGCAATGGGGAGCTGTGGCTTCCTCATCTCTCCTCCTCTCTTGCCCTATCTCCAGCTCCTCTGCTAGTTGACCCGGCAGTCAATAAATGGTAGAACCAGGATAGGAAACCAGGCTGTCTCTAAAATCTGCATTCTGAACTGCTATAAGACACATCTTCAAATGCAAGTCCAACATGTGATATCTATGGTTTTGATATTAAATAGCTTACCATCTTTACAAGATAAAATCCAAACACTCAACATTGGCTCACAAAGCCTCTGTGATATGTTCTTATTCACCTTTCCACACAACCCCGCCTTTACTCCCCATCTCAATGTGCTGCACTGCTTCATTTCACCACAACGCACACCGTCTTCCCTCGCTTCTGGGCCTCACAGGTTATTCCCTTTGCCAGGCACACTGTCCCCACTCCTCTTTACCTGGCTAACTCCTTGAGATAATTTACAACACGAAATAGATGTCACTTCTCCAAGAAGTCTCTTCTGGCTCCTCTAAGACTGAACTGTGTGTTAGGTTAGTCAAATGCGGCCACGTCACAGTTGTACAGAACTGTGATTTGGCTTATTCACTCTTCTTTAGTGATATGGCTTATTCGCTCTTCTTTATCTCCTGCTCCAGGGACAGAGACCATGTCTGTCTATCCGTCTGCAGGGGTAGCCTGGGACTGGCACAGTTCTGAATACATAGTAAGTGCTTTAAAATATTGGCTGAATTAATAATTAATAATAATAATAAATGAGAGGATAGAAAATAAACATTCACATTATGGTTATGGGCCTCTATCTCTGTGTTTATGAGTCCTAGCTTAAGTGGGAAAATCTCAAAGATTGAGCACCATAGAGCACTTGCATTGATGGATTTAATTTGCATCACTGGAATTGAAAAGAAATGAAAGGCATGGTGCTTCTTTTGTTGCAAAGCCCTTCCCAGGAAGCGAGAACTCTTTATATCTGTCAGTTCTAAAAATACAATGGAAAGTATGAATTGTTTTCATGAGAAGAGTGTCTGAATTGAAAAAGCTAAGAATAAGAATTTACTAAAACTTAGACTTTTCTCCCATATAAAAATCCCGTCTTTAAGGACCAGTGTTTTCATAACCCTGCTATTCATTAAAGAAGATGTATATGGAAGATTAAAAATCATGTGGAGAAACAACATATTCTCGAAAGGATTGTTTGGGAAAGAAAAAATTAAAGAAGTGACTCATCACAGAATGCCTGGGTCTCAAAACTTTTCTCTCCCATATTTGGATGCAGGTCATAAAGGAAACAATCGCTACACAATCTCTTTCCACCATGCTATGAAATGCAACCACTTCTGACTGGGTGCTACCAACTCCTGGGGTACATTTTTTAAATGCACATTGATACTAAAGAAGAATCCCTACTTGAGGAAGATACCAAATGCTAACTAAGAAGAATTCTGGCCAGAAGAAAAATGTTGCTATTCTTGATATTTAACAGGTGAAGCATTTTGCATATTGGCAACCTACCTTGCCTTGGTACCCTCATGAATAAATGCTATAGCTGTTCACCTCTGCTCACTTAGGAACATTAGAGCTCTCTGCCAACAGAAAAGATGTTCAAGTCTTCCCATTCATAACATGAATGGCATCAACCTTTCAAGAGGCTTGGACAAGAAGCTGGAACAGAATGTAAAGTCCTTCCCTACTATGCTGACATCTACTAGATCACTAGAGAATTTCCTCACATTCACGATTTACCTCCCGAAAGATATTTCTTTTGTTTTGAAAAAAAAAAAAAAGTAAATTCCTGGTGGCGCCTGGGTGGCTCAGTCGTTAAGCGTCTGCCTTCGGCTCAGGTCATGATCCCAGGGTCCTGGGATCGAGCCCCGCATCGGGCTTCCTGCTCTGCAGGAGGCCTGCTTCTCCCTCTCCCACTCCCCCTGCTTGTGTTCTCTCTCTCACTGTGTATCTCGCTCTGTCAAATAAATAAAATCTTTAAAAAAAAGAAAAAAAGAAAGAAAAAAAAGTAAATTCCAGTCACAGAAATATTTGACAAGACAGAGCTTTTCACAGCTTAACTCTTTTAGTATATATTTTTGGCATTATTCACAAAGTAAATCTTTCCACTGAGGTCGGTAGAGTTTGATTACAGTGTTCTAAAAAGTTACATTGCTTTTTTTTTTTTTTTCCCCACCAAGCATCTCCTTCTGCAAAAGGAAAATTCAGGAGGAAGACTCCAAACTTTCCAATGTTAGAGTAGTGTCTCTGCAACTAAAGTCAAATTTAACAAAGCCTTCTGAATTTTTCTATAGGCAGGGATCTATAGATTATTAGAAATACTGCTTGAACTCTGCTAGGCAAACTGCTCAGAGTTTAAAATTGAATGTGCAGACTATGATGGAGACAGCCTTGTTGACTTTAGTAAAGGAAAAGACTGCATGTGAATTCAACACCAAAAGTCTTGCTAAACTCTGTTTTCCCCTTGGCCCAAGCTACCTGTGTTTGCGGAGCCAGATCAAGAGGCAGGCCAAAAGAGACATCTGCCACAGACATCTCTATCTCAGTTTCTCAGGAGAGCAGAAACAACACTTAAATAAGGAAGGAAGCTGCTACCAATTATTCAGGTTTCCCATGTAATTCCTCAAGTATCTGGTGAAACAGAAAATGATCCCATTTCTGCTGATGTTAAATTTTAAAAAGAAAAGCACTCTTTTAGAGTATCTCTATTGATGTTTCTTTAGAATATCTCTGTTGTGTTTCTGTAACACATAGATTCCAGGTACATGGCACATCCACCTTGCCTCCAGTACTGAACCTAGTCCCATGAGATGGATCTTGAGTCAGCAGAAATTCTGCATTGTCGTAATGCATTGTACAAGTGGAAGCAAGTGATTCACATTGACCACATTTATGTCACATTTAAAGGATTTAATGTTCTTTAAGAACTTGCCTGGTTCTTATAAAAATTATTATTCATGTAACTCATGTTCTATTTTGAAGATAAAGTTATATAACTTTTACTGAAGCAAAATCAATCTCTTCCTGTGCATGCACACAGATTAGACATTGAATAAATATTTAAGTAACATTGCTTTGAGGAAGCAACAATTTGTTTGCTTCTCATGGTGCTCCCGTCTCCTCCAGGACAGCTTCTTTGCCCAAGGTAACTATGAGAACCTGATTGTGTTTGCTATGTACCGTAAAGAGTCAGAACAGGTAACTATCCAAAACATCACAATATAACCATCATTTTTTTGTTCCTTAAAGTTAAACCTTGAGTTTTGTGTTTCATCGCTTTTCAGAAAATCCATCATGTAGAAGAAATCCTGGATCGCAACTGTCTTGTATCATTCTAGGTGTCCATATTGGCACCTGATGATAAATTCAGTTGTGCAATGGTGTCAGTCTTTGACACTTACTGATTCATTCACTCTACAATTTTTTTTTGTACAACTCTTATGTTTCAGGTACTGTGCTAAGTGCCATCCAAATTAAAAATCCCAAGTCATCTGGGTATCGAAAATGATATGCACTTTGCCATGTCAAACATGACTTTTCAATTTTAACCTATTCAAGCCAAAACTCAACAATTTTCTTATTGAAAATTACGAAGAAGCGAATTTAAATTTTACTTTATCTGCATAATTTGTATTTATTGATGTTTTTCTCTTTTGTCATTAATTTTTTTCTTGAAAACAATTTAAAAGGAACATTTTTTTTTAACGAGGAACAAAATTTCACTAGATGTTGTTCTTGTGAAATAAGTGAGTTTTCAGTAGAATAAAATTCATTATGTGCTAAATGTTTTTTTTACATATGGCTAAGTGCACTTCTTAAGGAGAAATCTCTTAACTTTTAACTGATTCCCATAAAGGTTTTGATTCATAAAAGGTTAAACCACAGTTTTTAGTTCTGATTAAAAATCTGTAGAAAGAATTCCTCTAACAAGTGGAAAACAGTAAAGAAATTCCAAGCAAAAATTCAAGTAAGAAAATCATTATCAACAAATGCATATGCATTTGCATTCGCTATCATATGCATATTTAAAGAATCAATTAATATAACTTCCAATTTTTGAGGCTTCTGCAGAAATTCCTGAAGCACAACTAAAAGTGCACAATAACATAGTTCAATGTGCTCTTTATTAAACCATAGCATTCCCCTTGTTAAGCCTTCCTTTTATTTAAAAATATCTGGAACATTTGCAGGTATTTTAAATCTACATGTTTAGAAGTTCATGAAGAACTGACGGTATTGACATGTCTTAGTGTTCTAACTCTTCACCATTAATCCTCATTATCACAATGTCCAAAAGATATGCACAACAATGTATATCAAAAACTCTGGCTAATTCACCTAATTTTGTGGTCATGCCACTCAGTTTCACATTTCTTCCAACGGTCCTATTTTAGTGCAGTATTTTATTAAAATCAGACTCAATTTTTGGCAATGAGCTGAATTTAATCCTTTGTAAATTGGTCCTAAGCATCTCTTCAACATCAATAAAATTTTAAAATCCTTTCTATTAAAATAGACTTCTGTATATTCTAAAGGTTTCTTTTTTTTAAGATTTTATTTATTTGAAAGAAAGAGAGAAGGCACAAGCAAGGGGAGGGGCAGAGGGAGAAGGAGGCTCCCTGCTGAGTGGGGACCCTGATGCACAGGGCTGGTCCCAGGACTCCAGGATCATGACCTGAGCCAAAGACAGATGCGTAACTGACAGAGCCACCCAGGTCCGCTCTAAAGGCTTCTTACATGAATTTCATGACCAGTTGTCTTATTATTTAGTTGAAGAAACATTATTAACAATCACTGGATTCTGCAAACATTTAAATCCTTATTATTCCAATGATTGACTTCTGAATTTTCATACACTTAGAGGAATCAACTATGAACTCATAAATTAAAATGTGTCCTTTCAGTTAGCTTAATCTCAGATTTCCAATAACATGGGAAAACTCATAGATGCATAATCATAGAAGTAATACATTTATCATGCCCTCTACACTGTGAATATATATATATATAGAATGATAAATTTCATATACATTCTATATTCTCCAACTTGTTTTTAGTAAACTGACAATTTTTATTTACAATTCTATCATAAATTCAATATTGTCTCCAAAATTCTTATGACTTCAGTACGTATCACATTTTAATTTTCTACCCCCAGAAATTCCTTCTCTATCAGACAATTTTAATTTATCATATAATATATCTGTTGGCAGAAAAAAATAGAATTACTAATAGAATTTCACCTTTGCTATAATGTTAGATCCAACTTTTATAAGCTTATGCATTATTATTATAATTTAACTTTTTGTACCTTAAAGCTAAATTTTAAGTTTCATAATTCATCACTTCTTAGAAATATCATGGGGTGCCTGGGTGGTTCAGTCCGTTAAGTGTCCAACTCTTGGGTCATGTGATCAAGCCCCATATTCGGCTCCGCACTCTGTTTAGTCTGCCTGGGATTCTCTCTCTCTCTCCCTCTGCCCTTCCTCCTACTCATGTGCTTGCTCTCTCTCAAATAAATAAATCTTTAAAAGAAAAAGTAATATCACAATGTGGAAAGAATTCTAGATCAAAGCTGCCCCCTATGTATTATCCTGTATGTCGCTATTGGCACCTGATGACAAATTCCGTTGTGCAACAATAAACCTCAATTGATACCATCAATTGATTCACCTGGTGAAGTCTTAAATATTTGCAAATGATCTTAATCCTATTTTGGTATTATATTCAAAATATTATAATACTAAGAAATAAATCACAATGAAACACAGCTTAAATATTCAACTATTAAAGCATAATAAGAAATATATGTATCACATGTACACAACCATAGATACCGCCATTTGGTAAAATATCAGTCAGCTAGATGTGGCACTATTCAACTGACAAGATCAATTGCATGTACCAAATGCCATCACTCACTTTTTGATATTTGTCGATATTTTCAACATTGAATTTCAACTCAAAGTTTCTTGATGTTCAATGAAAATTTGTAATTTTTAAACTGTAGATGAAAAAATAGAACAATGATTTATGTCCTGCCATTTGCATATACTTTTGAGAGTTCTATTATTTTTAAGACAACATCAAATAAGAGATTTTACCTTCTGAGAAGTTGGGGGAAATTATATTATGCACCACGATTCTCAATATCTCTATTATGCTTTGCCTTTGACCCCCAGGGATAAATAAAGCTACTCTTTACTCTAAAATGTCAACAATAGCTAAGTATATAGACAAAATTAAACCTCTTGATTGTTATGTTAATTCTGTAGCTAATTGAAATATAGCCCCATGATAAAGATCTTTTATATTTAGTTTCACATCCTATGCATATAAGCCTAGTTTCTCTCCTGATCTAAACAAAATATGTCCCAAATTTATCAGATAATAGATGAATATAGTAAGTAGCTATAAGAAATATCTGATATCATAGAAAATAGGAGAGGCCAAGGAATAAGACAAAGTGTATCTAGATGGCTGAACAGGGGTAACACAGGTGTCAAATAAATTAAAATGGCGAGATTAGCAGTAATTCCAGAAAAAATTCTAAAACAGGTTATTTAAAGGATGCAGAGTGGGTGACTTCTGACCATTTAGGAAAAGTATTCTTAAGTGTATCATTTGCTAAATGACTTGTTAATTTGTAATATACTATTTCTATTGCATTTTCCCTAAGGGGATGTCCAGGTTAAACTCTGAAATTTTGAGGTCACTACTATTTTTCTTGGAGAGATTTACCACACGGTCATTAGCATGTATTTGGCTGAACCTAATTATTTTTTTATTTTATTTTTTTATGTTATGTTAATCACCATACATCATTAGTTTTTGATATAGTGTTCCATGATTCATTGTTTGCAGGTAACACCCAATGCTCCATGCAGTATGTGCCCTCTTTAATACCCATCACCAGACTAACCCTTCCCCCTACTTCCCTCCCCTCTAGAACCCTCAGTTTCTTTCTCAGAGTCCATAGTCTCTCATGGTTTGTCTCCCCCTCCAATGCCCCCCCCCTTCATTTTTCCCTTCCTACTATCTTCTTCTTCTTTTTTTTTTTTTAACATATAACGTATTATTTGTTTCAGAGGTACAGGTCTGTGATTCAACAGTCCTACACAATTCACAGCACTCACCATAGCCCACACCCTCCCCAATGTCCATCACCCAGCCACCCCATCCCTCCCACCCCCCACCACTCCAGCAAACTTCAGTTTGTTTCCCAAGATTAAGAATTCCTCATTTCAGTGAGATCATATGATACATGTCTTTGATTGACTTATTTCACTTAGCATAATACCCTCTAGTTCCATCCGCATTGTTGCAAATGGCAAGATTTCATTTTTTGATAGCTGCATAATATTCCCTTATATATATATATATATACCACATCTTCTTTATCCATTCATCTGTTGATGGATATCTTGGCTCTTTCCATAGTTTGGCTATTGTGGACATTGCTGCTATAAACATTGGGGTGCATGTACCCCTTCGGATCACTACATTTGTATCTTTGGGGTAAATACCCAGTAGTGCAATTGCTGGGTTGTAGGGCAGCTCTATTTTCAACTCTTTGAGGAACCTCTATACTGTTTTCCAGAGTGGCTGCACCAGCTTGCATTCCCACCAACAGTGTAGGAGGGTTCCCCTTTCTCCGCATCCTTGACAACATCTGTTGTTTCCTGACTTGTTAATTTTAGCTATTCTGACTGGTGTGAGGTGGCATCTCATTGAGGTTTTAATTTGGATTTCCCTGATGCTGAGCGATGTTGAGCACTTTTTCATGTGTCTGTTGGCCATTTGGATGTCTTCTTTGGAGAAATGTCTGTTCATGTCTTCTGCCCATTTCTTGATTGGATTATTTGTTCTTTGGGTGTTGAGTTTAAGAAGTTCTTTATAGATTTTGGATACTAGCCCTTTATCTGATATGTCATTTGCAAATATCTTCTCCCATTCTGTCGGTTGTCTTTTGGTTTTGTTGACTGTTTCCTTTGCTTTGCAAAAGCTTTTTATCTTGATGAAGTCCCAATAGTTCATTTTTGCCCTTGCTTCCCTTGTCTTTGGCAATGTTTCTAGGAAGAAGTTGCTGCGGCTGAGGTCGAAGAGGTTGCTGCCTGTGTTCTCCTTTAGGATTTTGATGGACTCCTGTCTCACATTTGGCTGAACCTAATTTTTAACTAAACTAAGGATTAAACCATTTACCATTTGAGAGACAGCTACCTGCACTACCCTCCTCCCAACATTATTGCATTATTTCAACTGTATGAGTCAATCTTTTTCTTTCTGTGTATTCTTATATTCTAGACTAACCCAACTGGGATAATCCTTTCCCTCATTGTTTTTAAGTCTCATTGAAGAACAAAGACATATTTTCTATGTGTAACCTCAATATGTAAGTCAAAACGAACTCTAAAAATTTAAAAGGAAGAGAGATTTGGTGCCCTTCCAAAGAAGAAAAGCTGAGGAGATAACAGTATATGATGAGGAGCAAGAAATATAGAGAAAATGTACCAAGAGCGAAAGTTTTAGGGAGTTTGAATACGAAAATTTACCACAATTTCTCCCCAACTACTGTTGTAACCATTTGATAAAGTAGACAAAGGAAATAAAAGGTGATTGCTTTATTTCCCAAAGTATAATAGCCCATAGTTAGGTTCGAGTAAGAAAATTAGCTTGGCCCTGGCACTGAAATTGTGCTTCTTTCTCCTTTATCCAAGAACTGAGTGTATTCACATTAATTGCAGGCAAAAGAATTTGAAGAGAACAAGTCCAGATGTTACAGTTTTGTTTATACATGGAGAATATAAACGACACGGAGACCTCAAAACTTACAGATGCCCATGGCATGGAATACAAAGAGAGAACATGAGAGTTTCGTAAGGTAGACAGAAGGAAGGGGGCTGGATGCCTTCTGCCAGTTCTGTCCTCCTTACTGACTCCTCTCCCCATTACTGAAATCTTGGAATGATTATCCTCTCCAAAAATGTCACCTGAGGAAGATTGAAAAATAACTCCAGCAAACATTTTAATAAAATAGGGCATGGAGAACAAAAGAGAAAGAAGGTATTTATAATACTTTACTTGAAATTAAGCAGAAAATCTGCTACCTGAAAATCTTTATGTTGCTCTCACTCAGAATTAGCAAGCTAATTGCAATTACTTTAGATTTATCTGATGGATTAAGCCATACAAAATAGCAGCCTCTCCTTATCCATTCACTCTAGCATTCACAAAAAAAGCCTTTTTAGTTTTAATAAATGTAAGAAAGGCAATCTTTCTGGGGAGATACCTGAAAAGTTTCTGGCCAAACACTACTTAATTCCTTTATTCCACTGGTGATTTGGAAAATGTTTGGTTGATGATTTAATTTCAACATATATATATATATTTTTGTTGTTGTTGTGCTTTGCTACTCAAAATGTAGTCCACGGACCAGCAACATCAGCATCCTCTAGGAGCTCAAAAGAAATGCACATTCTCAGGCCCATCCCCAGACCAATGAATCCAAATCATCATTTTAGCAAGATAAGACCCTTGAGTGATTCATATGTACATTCAAATCAATAAGTACTGCTCTAAATTCTCAAAAATGATTTATGAATGGTCCAAATATATCCTTTACCCTTCATGAAAACATTTTTAAAAGAGTTGCCAGTGTTAAAAATAAAATATTCAACTTAATAAACCCACAATACATTTTACATATCTATATTATTCTCAAATGAATGGGTTCAGAATGTAAATCACCAAAGCAAATAATGCAAATCATTTTATTTTATATCTTCCACCATTCACTCTTATGGAAGAATTGAGTTACTATAATTGAAGACTTGAGAATTGGCCAGTGAAGAGTACTCTCAGATTGTGTTAGGTTTGAGAGTGAACCTAGGACAGTTCTGCAAGTTTCTGACAACTGGCACATTTAGATATGGCTAAATCCTCCTAAGCTGTTCTGCACCATGGTATTTCCACCCTGAAGAGCAATAGCGTAATAGTCCCATAGGCACTTAAGTAGCTGTATTAAATAGACCTGCACTATGGATGTATCCAGGACAAGGGGGAGGGAGGGAGAGGAAAACACACCAAAATTCCAAATGAAGGATCTAAGATCAATTTTCTCAAGAAAAGATTGTAGTCGCTTGATACTACAAGGAGACATAAAGTAAGAAAAAATAGATATTTTTCTCAGGGAAGGTAAAATAAGATCATTGTTTAATCTATATCAATATATTAAATAATTTCTTTAGTTTTATATCACTCACCCTACCCTAGGGTATATTTGAATACTTAGAATTTATAGGTCATAAGAGACAGTTGCCTCCAAGTAGACTATAATTTTATCTCAATGACAGTGCCCAAATATTTTTAAAAATGAGACTACAACCAATGTTTCGCTGGTATTAAGTTGGTCCAAGAGTACAAACTTCTTTTTTTAAGATAAATAAGTTCTGAAGATATAATGTACAGCACAGTGATAACAGTTAATAATTCTCTAATATATACTTAAGAGTGGCTGAGAGTAGGTTCTAAATGTTCTCACCACAAGGAAGAAATGGGAGTTACATGATGCTGTGGAGCTGTTAGCGAGCACCACAGTGCTCATCATTTTGCAATAGAGAAGGGTACCAAATCAACATGTTACACACATTATACACAATGTTATATGTCAATCATATCTCAATAAAGCTGGGGATAATATCTTAAAACTGAAACAGAGTTTCTAATTATCTAACGGTTGAAACTGCCTCCCAAATCCCAGTGAGGCTCTTTGACCCCTACCTTGTTAATCAGGAGCTAGAACCAAGGAGTAGTTTGGCAAGGGCAGCTGAAGGGCAACTGACAGCAAATAACATAGCCCTGATTTTCAGCATGTTGGATTCTTGTCAAATCTCATAGCTCACAGCTCATGGATAATTAATTATCATCTCTCCAATATAAAAAAGTAAACCACTGACTTTATAATTAAACTCTTTAAATAAATGGGACTGATAATAAAGAATATTTCTATAAAAAAATTACATTGGCATTCAAAGATTTTGTTGATATTGCACACTGTTATAGACCAAATGTTTGTGTCCCCCAAAATTCATACGTTAAAGCCCTAATCCCTGATGTAATGGTATTTAAAGGTGGGCACTTTGGGAGGTAATTAGGGTTAGGTAAGATCATGAGGGGTGGGGCTCTAATCCTATCAGAGTCCATCAGCTGGTGTCCTTAGAAAAGGATATGTGAATTCTAGTTCCAGTTCTACTTCTTCCACTTTAAATTTCAAATATGATAAACTGTGGAATGTTCATCAAGTTCCTCATATTTGTACTTTAAACGTTAGTGGCTTTGGATAATAATTGCAAGTCATTTAAACTCACAGGGCATCAGTATCTCATATGGAAAATGGATTCGCTATGGTAATGTACATCTCTTTTCTGTCTTATGCAATGTTAGGACAAATAAAAATAGATTTTAAAATATGCCAATAGATATGTTAAAGGTGATGCAAGTCTATTTATTAAAATAATGAATTATCATCAACTGAATGCTATCATTAACCCCTAGAATATAGAGGCCAAATCAACAACACTTTCTGTACATTACTTTCAAATATCAGGGCAATCACAGTATATTTCAGCAATAAAATAAGTTGAGAAGCAATTTCAAAGAAAAGGTAATGTTATATAGATAAAAGTTTTAATATGAAGTAAGAATAAATACTTAGGTATTCAAGTTACCCGATGGTTCCATTTATACACATTATTATAGGAAATAAAGAAGTCGATTGACCGGGGCGCCTGGGTGGCTCAGTCGTTAAGCGTCTGCCTTCGGCTCAGGTCATGATCCCAGGGTCCTGGGATCGAGCCCCACATCGGGCTCCATGCTCAGCAGGAAGCCTGCTTCTCCCTCTCTCACTCCCACTGCTTGTGTTCCCTCTCTCACTGTGTCTGTCTCTGTCAAATAAATAAATAAAATCTTTAAAAAAAAAAAAAAAAAAAAAGAAGTCGATTGACCAAATAAAAACTGAACAAGTAAATTTTAAGGAAAAAATCAACATTAACAGTACTTGAGAAATAGAAATCAACACTGCTTATTGCCTCAAAATTTTGAAGTGAAAAAATGTATGCTCAACCACATCAAAAACATTGTCTTCAGAAATTTTACCTCTTTTGACAACAACCCCTTCATCTCTAAAAGTGTATCTATTACTGGCTAAGGGCATTACATTGTGAGCTCCCTGGAGGCAGGCATAGTATCTTGGTCATCGTTGTATCTGATACAATGTTTAGTAAATATCTGCAGGGTAAATATGGCTTTGCTGGCCTTGTATCATTATTTGAAATATGCTGCACCATTGTTTGTCATAAACCATTAAACTATCTCAGTAATTGCTGTGCATATCCAAAGCCTGTCTTGAGGCTCCTATCACATCTAGGAGAGGCAGAAAGTCCATCGTCAGTTCAAATATTAACAACACTACTAGGAATGTTCAATTCAATTCACTAAAGATTTGTTAGGCTCCTGCTATGTGTTTTTTGTATACTAGATTCTGTAAGAAAATAAAAGCAGTAAATATCATGATTCTTGCCCTTAAGAGGGACTTGTCCATATCTGTCCCCACATCTATGTGCCATTAAAACTATTTTCCAAGGAAAAATATGTCTCAATCATCTCCAGTAAGTCACTGCAGCTTTTTTATTAGGTAACTCAAGTCATAAAAATGGCATTTCTCATAAATGACAGGTCTGAACAAACAGGAGACTATAAAAGATCTAGAGGAGTCATAATACTAGGTGAGCAAAGGAAGCAAACAAGAAGTTAAGTAGCACTGCAACTAAAATAATAGCTAAGAATGAAACTACAATAATGCAATATATGTTAAGAAAGAAAAAAAGAAGAAGAAGATAGCAGGAGGGGAAGAATGAAGGGGGGGAATCGGAGGGGGAGACGAACCATGAGAGACGATGGACTCTGAAAAACAAACTGAGGGTTCTAGAGGGGAGGGGGGTGGGAGGATGGGTTAGCCTGGTGATGGGTATTGAGGAGGGCATGTTCTGCATGGAGCACTGGGTGTTATGCACAAACAATGAATCATGGAACACTATATCTAAAACTAATGATGTAATGTATGGGGATTAACATAACAATAAAAAAATTAAAAAAAAAAAGAATGAAACTACAATATAGGAGAATATAACAATGACAAGAAAAATATTGCCTGAGGGAAAAAAAGTCATCTGTATCTTATGGGTAGTGCGCTAATTTTTTCTTTACTTCTAATCTTCTAATGGTGATTTAGAAAAAAAATGAATAAAAAATTTGCCATAGGAATTGTGAAGAAACGAGGTGTTGCCCATGACTCATTAGCTAGAAGTTTCTATAATAAACAAGGGTAAGAGGAAATATCTTGATGAAGCCAAGACAGCTGTTCCCAATACTAATTTTGTTGGATAGTTTGATTAAAGGGAGAAGGGTTTTCATCTAAATTAGTGGCTAGCATTTGCATTTTAATAGAACTTTCTGGACGGTGTAGTAACTAAAATATTTGAGCTATTTCCCCAGGGAAGGAAATAGAAATTAAATTCATTTGAAAATTCTTTTTTTAAGATTTTATTTATTTATTTGAGAGAGAGAACGAGTGGGGGGAGGGGTAGAGGGAGAACGGAGCAGGGAGCCCAACACGGGGTTTGATCCCAGGACCCTGAGATCATGACCGGAGCTGAAGGCAGATGCTTAATGGACTGAGCCACCCAGGTGCCCCTCATTTCAAAATTCTAAAGCAAGTAAATATAAGAACCCATCCTCCTAAGACTGACTGAAGCAAGCCTATTGAACAATTCAATACCAAATCAATAAATATTTTTAAATAAGAGATTCTTGACATCTTAAATTATCTCAGCATAATCAAGAAGAAGAAACTGGACCAGATTTACAAACAAATCAGGCAGTTTAAATGTCTTCAAATGAAACTCAACTATATCCCCAGGGGTGACTGACTGGCAGTCTTTTATCTGCATCCCCAGAACTGTATTCTAAACAACAAATCTGAATTTGTCTGCCTTGTACTAAGCCATTGGTGTTCTCTAGCTGACAAACTGCCACTTTACTTTTTTTCATGTTTAGGAATGTCCATGCAATTCTAATCTTTTTTCTTATTGATACAACTTCAGATTTATTTAATTTAAGACATATAAAAGATTTTAAGAAGTATGTTAGTCTGATAGTTAAGCTATTTCTCTTGCATGTTGATAAATAGCTGTTTAACAGTAATTAACCTAACCGGTAATTTTCATAGGATGAGATAATAATAATAATAATACAGTAACAATTGTAAGTTTCTATAGAAAGATCAAGTATTTTGAAAACTGATGTTATGTGTCCTCATTGTGCTTTTTACACAGAAGACAAGAAGCAAAAGGAAGAAATATATTTATCCTTTTCCCACTAATTGTGCAAACAATTCATGCAGAAGTCAAATAATTCTTCCCAGTTTTCTCAGTGAGTCAGGGGCAGACTTGTGGAGACTGAGGTAAGCAGAAAAGAGGTGTATGAAGACTATAGCTTATTAGATCAAAGTGAATATGCTTTCAGTATTGATAAATTTTTTTAAATCTGCATTTCTGTTGGTAGTTTCCACCTGGACAATATATTCTTCCTCTTGAAATTTTAATGTCAATTCAAATATATGCCAGAGAGAGAAAGAAAAAAAAAAGTCTACTTAGATTGATATGAAACCCTGAGATCATGGATTTATTATTTATGAAGGCATAAATCCTGGAAAGCAGGTTAATATTTGTCTCTATTTTTGCAAGTGAAAGAAACAAAATGCACATGATTCTTTGGTGATGGGAACTAGGAACTCTGAAGGGAGCACAGGGAAACCTTCCAGCCAGAAAGTCTGTTAGGTCCTGCATGTTCTTCTTAGTCATCCATGCTACTTGGACTTCCTTATTGTTATCATTTCCTAAAGGTTTGAAACCAAGAGAGCCCAGCCTCAAATGATTCTCGTTTGTTGGCCTGAAACCAAATCTGAAAGACAGGAAGAAGAGGGATTCTTCTAATGAGCATAACGCCAAGTGAGTCACAAAAGGACAGAAAATAGAATGGGAGCAAAAAGTTTCCTGTAACTCTTGCCTTTTTTTTTTTTTCTTTCTGAAGATGGTGGTGGTTTATTGCTTGTTCTCTAATAGGTTGTGGAACTCAGTACGTCTATCAAAGGAACCTACTACATTGGCATGTCTAAGCTGGACCCCTCTCTCTCCCATGAGGTCAACAATTATTGGAAAATGCACAGAGGGTGGGAGGTGACAAATACAGGACTCTAAGAATAATGTACAGCATCAAACTTTGTTACTATCGTTCTGCAAAATTCCATTGGAAAGCTTAGATGAGCACAGTGTTCTAGGACCAAGATATGAGAAAACCAGTGTACATAATGGAAAAGACTAAAAGTGCCACCTCTGCTTACCAACTCAGAATCAAGTTATTGTGAAGCAATTGCAGATTTCTGTTTTTTAAATACTGATATAAGTTAAATGAAATCTCTAACTTCTGAGAGTTCCCAAAGAGGAAGAATATTCAGGCCAATCTGATGAAGATGACAGAGGATCTGTCACTAAGCCAATGGTTGTGTTTATGCACACTTCCCTGCAGTGTGCTTGCAAAGGAAGCACCGTTGGCTCTGTAATAACTCAGGAGGAACAAATTGTGCCTACCCTTCACTTAGGCAGTTAATGTCTGGGCTAGAAAAGTAACACGATGGGTGACATTCCATTGATTATTTTTATAGCACTCAACACCACAGCACATATGCTCGTTAGCCTAATGACCACTGCAAATTCTTTGAGGACACGTGGGTGGCTGACAATATATCAAAGGTATATGCACCCTGCCGTGAAGCCACAGAGAAAATGGAAGCATGGATAGGAAAAAGGTAACATGCAAAATAAACCTAGCAAAGGAAAGAAAGCAAGAAGTTTCTAGTAGTCTGGAGTAGAGGGGGTTGAAAAGGACAGGTGCATACAGGAAACCTAATATGACAAGTTACTGGGAAACCAAAAACATCCTCTGAAAGATTATACTTCATATTCAGACAGAAATAAGCATTTCTGAAATAAGTAGCAATTCAAAACAGTTGCAGTTTGTACCCAACTTTCCTCTGGCTGGCTTCAGAGTGTTTACATGATCCCTGTGGATATTTCCACCCATTCCAGATAACAGCATGCGGAAGAGAGAGTAGCTTCCAGATTTCATGAAAACACTAAAGGACTAGTTGAAAATTCCTGAATTCAGGAATTGTGGAATGTATATAGAGGTATATATTCAGCTTCTATATAATTACCCTAGGTCCTATTACAAACTTCAGAAATTGGAGAGTGAGGTTCTTATATTAATTTTAATTTCCTTTTCCCTTCTTACCAAGAAACTCATAAAAAAAACTTATAAATACCAAACTATTCTAGGATTCAAAATACAGCGTGCTCATTTGTTACTCTATTATGGTGTTTCCCAAAGCATTTTCCATGGAACACTTGTCCCTTTTGATACCTAAGAATAAAAGATCTCATTTTAAAATGACTTAAGAAATGCTTGAACTTACATAAAGAATCACAGTGACTATGAGCATGTTAAAAATTCGAAAAGTCCTGCAATTAAAAGAAATGTTTTCACCAGGTCAAAAACAAAACAAAACAAAAATACCACAAGAAAATACAAATGCAAACCATTATCTCTTATGAATATAGATGCAAAAAATCCTCAATGAAATCTAACAACATATAAAAAGGATTCTACACCACAATGAAGTGGGATTTTTCCCAAGAAGGCAAGGTAGGTTTAACACCTGAAAATCATTGATGTAATCATACAATCTATTTACATGAAATGTCCAAAATAGGCAAATCTATAGAGATAGAATGTAGATTGGCAGCTGCCGAAGAATGAGGCAGGATGGGGAGATCAACAGGTAGGATGAGGCAGGATGGGCAGATCAACAGGTATAAGGGAGGGTGACAGATGTAGGGTATGGTGTTCCTTTTTGGGTAATGAAAATGTTCTAAAATTGATTGTGGTGGTGGTTGCACAACTCTGGTGAGTATACTAGGAACCAATGGTATTAAAATAAGTGAATTTCTTTATATGTGAATTATATCTCTGTAAAGGTGTTACCAAAAAAAAAAAGTTTTCATGCTTTTTATATATAATCTCACATCCCTAGAGTAATAATTTTGGCAAGTACTATTTTTGCCTTTACAATTTTTTTTTTTGCCTTTTATCAACCCTTTCTTGGTCTTAGAAACTTCTACTCCTTTATTAATAATCAGCCAAAATGTCACTACCACTATAATGCCTTCCATGATTTCCTATCATAAAAGGCAAGTATCTTTGAAACATTTTTGGCCATGAGCCACACATGAGCCCTGAAGGGATAGAAGAATAGATAGATGATAGATAGGTAATTTACACTATTTTTTACAGAGCAAATACTACTATATGCAGTTCATTTTCTTTTTTTTTATTATGTTATGTTAATCACCATACATTACATCATTAGTTTTTGATGTAGTGTTCCATGATTCATTGTGTGCGTATAACACCCAGTGCTCCATGCAGAACATGCCCTCTTTAATACCCATCACCAGGCTAATCCATCCTCTCACCCCCCTCCCCTCTCAAACCCTCAGTTTGTTTTTCAGAGTCCATAGTCTCTCATGGTTCGTCTCCCCCTCTGATTTCCCCCCCTTCATTCTTCCCCTTCTTCTTCTTCTTCTTCTTTTTAACACATAATGTATTATTTATTTCAGAGGTACAGATCTGTGATTCAACAGTCTTGCACAATTCACAGCACTCACCATAGCACATACCCTCTGCAATGTCTCTCACCCAGCCACCCCATCCCTCCCACCTCCCACCACTCCAGCAACCCTCAGTTTGTTTCCTGAGATTAAGAATTCCTCATATCAGTGAGGTCATATGATACGTGTCTTTCTCTGATTGACTTATTTCGTTCAGCATAATACCCTCCAGTTCCATCCACGTTGTTGCAAATGTATGCAGTTCATTTTCTATGCATTTTATTTAAGTCTAGGCTATTTCATTTTTTAATTGTTTTCATGACACATTAAATTAATGACACTCCAATGAGTGGCAACCTACAATTTGAAAAAGACTGTTCAAAATGAATGGATCCCATGTTGTACATTTTAATGTAAGTATCCTTTTATGTGTCGGTTTGCTATAGTGAATAATCTTACCCTGAATTACTGTAGTAAGATATTATAGTCATTGTCCATATGTTTCCTTTATCTTCCTTTTGAATGTTAGGGTTCTGCTCCTTTTTTGAATATTCTAAGCCTGGGCTACACAGGGAAGTCAATTTTTTTATGCCTGAGAAATATTGCTTTTTTGCAGAAACCCTAAATCTTTTACTTAAATATGATGCTTGGTTCCAAATTCCCTGCTGCATTGCCAAGAAAATTGTTCTTCTCTCCAATATGCTCCACGAAATAATGGCTGGCTGTTTTATTTACTATTCTTGTAATGGCTTCTGAGCTGTAACTCTATCTTTCCTTCCCTATTCTGAGTTTTATATGATCTAAACAAGCCCATTTGTGTCCTGCTCCACGTTTTCCTTTTAATGTGAGCAGATTAGAAACATAGTGAAAGCATCTTCAACCTAAGCAGAGATATGGGTACAAAGTTTATTCTTACTGCATAATGCCATTAATTGCATCCTATGAATGTCTATCACAAGTAATTTTATAATTGAAATGAGTCATGCCCAGCAATAAGTAGGTTACCCAAACAACATGGTCTCAGATTTTCATTTTTCTTGTTTTCATACCTACTTATGGTGATGATGATTATCATTTCTGTGTCCATTTTAAAACAATACATCCAAACTTTAGATAAGTAATTCATACAAAGGGGGAATAATACGAAGCAGATATTGAATTTGACAATCACTTCTTTGATATAAGGCTAGAACAATATTGGACATAGGTACTTCTAAGTTTATTCTACATATAGCAATTAAATTTATTTCTCTAAGAAAACACTGTGTGTGTGTGTGTGTGTGTGCGTGAGAGAGAGACAGACAGACAGATGGACAGACAGAATAGAGACAGAGAGACAAAGTGAGTTTTAGAAAGATCACAGCACATTTATACATTGTAAGTCACATGGCCTAGGTATCAGAAATTCTCTCCTTCAGGAATAATTCCAGAGAAATTGTCCATACAGAGACAATTGGTAAAAATATTAGGCATAAGGCTTTAGAAGGAGTGGCTTTGTTTAAATCCCACTTTTGAGCTTAGTGGTCATCTTCTCTCTGCAAATACTAACCTCATTCTAATAACTCTGTGTTTGTTTTATCTAGATATCACCTTGCCATATTTTCTTCAAACTAAAATTTCATGTCTCAGGGTTTCATATCCTTGTTTTTTCAGCATTCGTATGCCTCCTTCAGTAACTCGCATACCTTGGCAAAAAGTCTGCAAACATCCTATCTTCACTCTACATCCTTGAACTAGTCCTGAAAACCACAAACTTAACGAGCACCAGCTTCGAGGGACATAAAATCCAGCTGGAGAGGCTAAATGAACATGAATGAATGAATGAATATGAATATGAATATCAACCAATAAAGAAACAATAACAAGAATTTGTAGTGTACACCATAAGTGCTACAGGAATTTAGAAAAGGGAAAGTGTACTAAGACTCCTGATGGTTGAAGAAGGTCTGACATGATAGGAAAGAATTTCCTGGAGGGATGCATTGTATGTGAATAGGTAGGAAAGGAAGTAAATTTCAAACAAAGAAATACATGTAAGAGGCTGTGGGTTCTGGTTACAGGGGTTTAATGGGTTTGATTTCAAGTCTTGAATCTATCCTTTCTACTTATGTTATCTTAAACAAGTTAGTTAATATATCTAAGCCAATACTATTCTTACCTCTATAATTGAGATGAAGTACCTACAGTGCTTGGCAATTAGTAGGCAATCAATACATGTTTATTGCCTTCCTCTTCTAAAGAGGATTAATACAAGTATAGTTGTAAATAAGAAACAATTGCTACTTTATGAATTTGGGGTAAGAAATGTTTTTTAAGTGCTCAATTCAACCGTGAACCTCTTAAATATAACAGGTAACATGGCAACAAGAATGAAAGCATTTTAAAAATCCAAATATCATAGACATTAATATTCAAATGACACAACATATGGTGGGATAGCGTATCTTGCCCCTTTGCTCCTTTTTACTCATGGTATCCTCATTACTTATGGGGAAGAGACATGTTGGCATAATAGTTATCAGACTATTGCTGTGAAAGACAAATGGTCTTAAAAAGTAGATCCTCCACTCTGCAGAATGTGACAATCCATAATACACAGGAATTGACTGAAAGGTCAGACTGAGCTGCAGGGAAGAGAGAGAAAAAATAAAGGAGAGAGAAAATTCAAGGTGAAAAGATCCCTAAGTTGATGAGGCCATTTGAAAGATGAGTAAAGAATGCCTTCACCTTCTTGAAGACTTCGTATATATTCCTGGTTGCCAGAAGTAGTGTAGGAGCCCCAGTCATTGAATCTGTGATCCTTTCCAACTAATATTGAAATTAAGGGCAGGATTTCCTAAAAATACAACCAAAGGTCAAATGGAAATAGTATAGATTACCCAGTTTGGGATTCCCATGCTACTGCTGGCCCACCTCTCCCTCCCATCTCCTGCTACAGCATCAATATGCTGACAGTTTCTACCTTTTAAAGAAGAAAAGAAACCCTTGTCAAAAGATCTATGTTTAAACAATGTCCCTACTATAGGGACAAAGAGTGATATAATGGAACAATAAATTAAATTTTGTGAAAGCTGAGACAAAAAGTAACAAAATCTGAATGCTTAAGAAAGTTTACATAGCACTTATTCAATAGTACATATTAGGCAGTAAGAAGAGGATGGACAAAAAGAAGAAAAAACATAAAATGAAGAAAACAAGCTATCTAAACAATGTGTGGTTGGCTTGTTCATCAAGTATCCAAGAACTGTTAATAGCATTGTGCCAAGTTCAGCTATTATTCATAAAATCACTTCAGTGCTAACCTCACCTTAAAGAAAATGAAAATTGCTTATCTTAAAGTGACTTCACAAGCCAATCTAGAAGTTAAACTTATAAGAATTGAAATATGTTGATTTTATGACAAAAATTATAGGGAACTGGAAAAAAGTGGGGAAAACAAAGATATCAATGAAAACTTAAATGAGTATAAATATATTGATGGTTATTGATAAGGACTTTCAGTGCTAAATCCTTCAACTGAATCAGACAGACATCTGCAAGTCCAAGTGGGCTTGTGTCAATATCCAACTGATTATAACCATAAAAATCACCTGGTGTTGTTGACATCAAATTCTGTCAGTAATAAGCAGGCACTGTTAGTGATCATCTATAAAACACTGGGAATGAACCCAAAAAATTCTAAAAATCTTCCTCAGCTTTCACATTCTCTGATTCATAATATCGCATTTGCATTCAGAGCCTTCAATGAGTATTGCTCATCCCACCCTAGTGCACTCACATTAGTCAAGAATGTTCTTTCCTTACTCCCTCTTGCCCTTTTTCTACTCAATCTCCACTCACCCTTGAAGGATCATCTCAGATATCCCCATATCTAGGAAACACTTCCTAAACACCCAGATTAGATCAGAACCTCTTCTTATATGGCCTCACAGATTCCTCTTGTTTAGATTCCTAGAATTATCTCTATTGCAACTAAACAATTTCTTGTGCAATTGCTGATAAAATGTGTGTCTTCCCTACTAACATGTAAGTTCCACGAGCTAAGGGACATTGTTTTATTCACTATGGATATCTAGCATCAAGAATTGTGACTGATCTATAGTAAAAGCTCAAAAATATTTGTTGAATGAGTAATTGTTCCACTTAAATTCCATTTACTGAATTAAGAAAAATAAAGTACCATGATAGGATGATAGGAAATGTTAGAACCTTCAGGAAACTATGATATGTTCATCACCTCAAAAGTCAGTCATCCTTTCTTAGCCTCATGACCAGATGATTCTAGTGCAGTAAAGAGTATGATAATAAAAAGAAAAAAAAGTCAAGGACAATTCAGATGTTAGAATTAAAATAATGCAGGCAGTATCTATACTCTGAAAACAATAGAACACTTATGAAAGAAATTGAAGAGAATACAAAGAAGTGGAAAATCGTTTCATGTTCATGGATTGGAAGAACAAGCATTGCTAAAATGTCTGTACTACCCAAAGCAATCTACATATTTAATGCAATACCTATCAAAATACCTCCAGCATTTTTCACAGAGTTAGAACAAAAAAATCCTAAAATTTGTATCCCAAATAGCCAAAGCAATTCTGAAAAAGAAAGACAAAACTGGAGGCATCACAATTCCGGATTTCAGGCTATATTACAAAGCTATATTCATCAAGACGGTATGGTACTGGCACACACACAAAAATAAAAATAAATTATTAAAAAGCACACATAGATCAATGGAACAGAGTAGAGAACCCAGAAATGGACCCATAACTCTATAGTCAGCTAATCTTCAACAAAGCAGGAAAGAATATCCAATGGAAAAAAAAGACATTCTCTTCAACAAATAGTGTTGGGAAAACTGGACAGCAACATGCAGAAGAATGAAACTGGACCACTTTCTTACAGCATACATAAAAATAAATTCAAAATGGATAAAAGACCTAAATATGAGACAGGAAACCACCAAAGTCCTAGAGGAGAACACAAGCAGCAACTTCTTTGGCCTTGGCCATAGCAACTTTATTTACTTGTCAGAGAGAGAGAGAGCACGCACAAGCAAGGGAAGCAGCAGGCCGAGGGAGAAGCAGGCTGCTCACTGAGCAAGGAGCCTGATGCAGGACTCAATCCCAGGACCCTGGGATCATGACCTGAGCCAAAGGCAGATGCTTAACAGACTGAGCCACCCAGGTTTCCTGGCCATAGCAAATTCTTACTAGACACATTGCTGAAGGCAAGGGAAACAAAAGCAAAAATGAACTATTGGGACCTCATTAATATGAAAATCTTTTGCACAGTGAAGGAAGAAATCAACAAAACTAAAAGGCAGCCTATGAAATGAGAGAAGATATTTGCAAATGACATATCTGATTAAGGGTTAGTATCCAAAATCTATAAAGAACTTACAAACTCAACACCTAAAAAACAAATAATCCAGTTATGAAATGGGTAGAAGACATGAATAGACACTTCCCCAAAGAAGACATCCAGATGGCTAACAGACACATGAAAAGATGCTCAACATCACTCATCATAGGGAAAGATAAATCAAAACCATGATGAGATATCACCTCACACTTTTCAGAATGGCTAAAATTAACAACACAAGAAACAACAAGTGTTGGTAAGGATAAGGAGAATGGGGAACCCTCTTGCACTATTGGTGGGAATACAAACTGGTGCAGCCACTCTGGAGAATAATTTGGAGGTTCCTCCAAAGGTTAAAAATAGAATTACCCTATGATCCAGCAATTGCATTATTAGGTATTTACCCAAAGGATACAAAATTACAAATTTGAAGGGGTACAAGTACCCAATTGTTTATAGTAACATTGTAAACAATAGCCAAACTATGAAGAGAGCCCAAATGTCCATCGACTGATGAATGGATAAAGAAGAGGTGGTATATATATAATGGAATATTACTCAGCCATAAAAGAATGAAATCTTGCCATTTGCAATGACATGGATGGAGCTAGAGGGTATTGCGCTAACTGAAATAAGTCAATCAGAGAAAGACAAATACCATATTATCTCACTCTTATGTGGAATTTAAGAAAGAAAACAGATGAACATATGGGAAGGGAGAAGGGGGAAAAGAAAAAAAGGAGAGAAGGAAACAAGCCATAAGTGACTCTTAATGACAGAGAACAAACTGAGGGTTGATGGAGGGAGGTGGGTGGAAGATGGGCGATGTATGACAGGTATTAAAGAGGGCACTTGTGATGAGGACTAGATGTTATATGCAAGTGATGAATCACTGAATTCTACTCCAGAAACCAATATTGCACTATATGTTAACTAATAAAATTTAAATTAAAAGATAAAGAAAGAAAGAAAGAAAGAAAGAAAGAAAGAAAGCAAGCAAGCAAGCAAGCAAGCAAGCAAGCAGGCAGGACATTAGAACCCTATTTCCTGTGAAAGGAGAAGAATTAGAATCATGCTAGGTTCTCATATTATGGATTATTATCCATTTGGCCATTCATATTCATTCTTCTCTCTTCTCTACCCTGTCCATACCCTGAGAAAATGCCCTCAATGGAGTGCATCCTTTTCTCCCTTTGTTGTCTAGCTTCGTGTGGAGTTCAACCAATGGGAGATGCCAGCAGGTCAGAAAGCAGGAGAGAGATCAGGGGATTTATTTCTCTCATTCACTTCCTGATTGATCACAGCTTGGCATTAGGGGAGCTGGTGTTGTTGTATGATGGGGATGTTGGGGAATTGTGGCTCTTTTGTGTCCTCCCTAGTGTCTCTAGTGTCCAACTTACCTCTAACTAGGAGTGATAAGCAAGCTGTGTGCCTATGCCCCATGCTATTTTTAACAGACAGCACAAAATAAGGGGAGCCTGGGTGGCTCAGTTAGCTAAGTGTCTGACTCTTGATTTTGACTCAGGTCATGATCTCAGGGTTGTGAGATTGAGCCCTGCATCTGGTTCTGTGCTGAATGGGGAACCTGCTTAAGATTCTCTCTCTCCCTCTCCCTCTGCACCTCCCCACTGCTCACACACTCTTTCTCTCTCTCAAAAAAAGAAGAAGGCACAAAATAAGAGTAAGATGTCTTCATTTGCAAAAAGTTTATATTCTAGTAATTATGTCTACAATAAATCCATATCAATGACAGCCATGATAAACCCATGGGGACTTCTACAAGGGTATTTTGAAAAGTTAATTAACTCCTTCAGGTGACTAGAATTTTTCACAAATTATTATACTATGCCCTTTATGTGTATATTGTTTTGAAGAACTACTTAAAAGACTTCAAAGAGGAATCAGGGTCCATTTCAGTCATATAAGACTTGTATGACATTGGAGCAAAAAATCATGCATGGAGGAGACTCAGTTATCTTGCTAACAGGGTCAGGAATGTAATCGATCTCAGATACTATGATGTTCATTATGGGACCACAAACTTGAAGCAGAGGCACATATTAGAGTCAAAGTCTAGATCTTTCTCTGATCTCTTTGATTATCATCAAAGGCATTATGTATTTAATAAAACTATGTGGCCTAAAAATTAATAAAAAAAATAATAAAGAATTTGAAAAATGTAAAAAAAATCATATGGGAGTGCATACAGATGTTTAAACTATACAGAAAATCAAATAAATCAATAATAATGACAGAAAAAAAATCTGGCCTGGTTTTTAATATGTTAAAATTTCTTCTTATTTTAATCACTAAGGAATTTGGTAAAATGTGAAAGTGAATATTTGAAAATATATACAAAAATTGAATTGGGAATTAATTATTTTATGACTAGTACTTGGTGTCAGAAAAATACCTTAATATTTGGTGATGATGATGATGATATAATAATAATAATAATGTCTAATATGCATGTCACTTTCTATATGTCAAAAAAATCTGATATTGATTATTTCAATTAATACTCAAAGAATACTGTATAAGGTGAATATTCATATTATCCCCATGTTATAGAATGGCCACCATATTTAGAGAAATTAAGTAACTCACCCAAGATTATAGAACTAAATCCAAGAATTTGGATTTGGACCCATATTTATATAATCCAGAATCTTGTGCTCTAATTTTAAAATAGCTTAAACCATTCTATGCTATATTTGCATTGTGCATAGGAAAAAATTGATATTCCATGGTAGTAGCCTATCTCATAAGTTCATAAGGAGAATTTTGGCAATCATGTCAATAAAAAGTCTTAGAAAGAAGATGCCATGCATGTTACATTCTTGTGTTCTATTTCTGCCCTTGGCCCATCATCAATTATTCACTTTCACCTAGGCATAATAAATCACCTGAATACAAAAATGAAACCCAATGCCCAGTAAAAAATAAGATTTATTTCCTATATTGCTTACTTATAGGAAAACTCCTTGAAGAAAAAGCAATGGGAAATAACATACACAATAACACCAGACATTTCCATTAAAACTTTAATATTACTGAGTCACATAAAATGTTTTATCACTGACAAAAAATGTGAAGATAAACTAGACTCTAGATAATTTTACAGTGACCAACTTATGTGACTTTCAGCTATTTGCCACAATGTGTCAGTTTTATATGAAAAATTAAAATTATTAGTAATAACATATTTATCAAATTTTGGAAATTGATGGTATAGACAAATTTCAAAACACCATTGATTTTCAGAAACTTGAAAATTAACTTAAAATATTCTAAGCCAAAAAAAAATTCTAAGCCATACAATAATGGCTCCAGGTTGCATTCTGTTCATTTAGGGCAAAGAAGGATCTATATACTTATATATAATATATAAAAGTAAATAAAAAGTGTTTATTTCTTATTTATTTAAAGGAAAATTTTGGTTTGGTTTGGCTTTGTGGTTATAGCACATTAATTTCTGGTGACTATGATATTCCTTTCTTTAGAAAGTTGTCCAAAAGAGAACTTGAGCACCTGTGTAATGTCCTACCCAGGATTTCTGGTCTACTGCTCAGCTCTTCTCACCCTTATGCAACTGTCAATAACAGTAAAATCTACAATTTCCATTTCATTCAGTATGATTGTTATTGAGAGACAACGCAGACAGTATATGGGATAGTATCTTTCCATAAGCCAGTAAAGTTCTGCAATTAGTAAGCTGCATCTACTCTTAATGTAGAAGGGGTTGATTTAACCCTTGGAATACTCATGCTGATATGAGGTCATTGAAGCCCTCTCTATTCCCCAATCTTTTGGCCAATCTACCTTACTTGTTTCCTGCTTGGATTCTTGTTTCTTACCAGTGTCTCAAGTTTCTGCTAGGAATCTACACCTCCATCTCCTTCCTAAATTATACCTTCGTCTCTGTCCCCACCACTTCAGATCTTGATCTACTTTTCATATGCCCCATGGTAACACAGATGGACCAATGTAACTTATTAGTTTGATACCCACTTCACCATTCTATCCCAGACATGTTCCCTCTCTGCTTCAACTTCTATGCTACAACAATTTCTTACTGCAACTGGCTCAATTTCTGGGGAGAGGGGCTACCTCCATTATCCATTAACTGCTGTAAAGTCTGACTTTGTGCTGTCTTTAGCTAACCTTCCAAATACTTGTCTGTAGCAGCCAACACACCAAAAATCAGGGTCATGAACCCTATGGTATTATGTTGATATATAGTTCTCTATGATGTTTTTCTTCCCTAATTTTATCTTCCCTAATTGCTTATCCTTAAAGAGTTCTGGAAATTCTCTAGTACTTTGCTATGTTTTCTTAAACTCTACTACCTGAACATTTGGTGACTTGCCATTTCTATTAATAAAGTTTCTACTGTACTAGCATTTCAGCAAAGAATCCCCAACTTCAATGAAGCCATGATGCCTTATTTTGTATTGCCTGAGTTCCTAACAACTTCACTTTTTGAATATGTTTTTGAAACACTGAAATATATTTAGTTAAAATGATTAATAATTCATAGAACATAGAAGATTTTAAAAGACCTTCACTCCCATCAAAACAACAAGATATCACCAATGAAACAAACAAAAAATGACTTTTTTAAAAAAGGCAGTGAAGAAGTATGGACAGTAAGAAATAAAAAAGAAATGTACTTCAAAAGGAAGAGCCTTTCCAAATGAACAAAAACAAATAATGTTTGAATACCTGGAACCACTTTAGGGAAGTCATGCAAAAAAAAGGGTAGCTTTTGTTCAGAGGAGGAGCAAAAGCTTAACTTTTGACAAATTTATGAGCACATGTCAGATTAGAACCTAGAGGAAACCTAATGCAAAGACATCTTGAAATCTTACAGAAATACACTTCCATAATCACACAGTTTCTGTGTCTTACAGGCAGGGAATCTCCAAATCTCTTATTATCCAAGTCTTCAGCTTCACAGAACATCATTCTTTTTTTTTTTTAATATAAATACCTTTAATATAATACATACTAATATATATGTAAAAATAAATATAATTAATATAACATAGCTAACAAGCTAACATGTATATACATATATTTATTGTGAAGTAGACTTATAATATAAATATCAGGAATATGTTGTCAAATGAATAAAAGACTCCTTCCTTAAAACAAGTCTAAGTGTCTTACATCGCCACCACAATTTGTTCATCTCCTGTGAGCATTCCCTCTCTATATATGTAATCAATACTTATGGCAAATTGATTTGTATTTCACCTCATAAAATGGAAAAATTGTATTCTCATATTTAGGCTATCCTAAATTTAAAATAGGACAATATTGACATTAAAAAATTAGAACAATATTATAATTTTAGGGCTTACAATTTTTTTCCACCTAGAAAACTAATACTTTCCAAATTTCTGGTTTCTTATTTAAAAACAAGAGAAAAAATTTATGACAAAGACTACCAGATTACTATTCAAATTATATTCAAGCACAAGATTAATATTTAAAATAATGTTACTAAAAATCAGTTCCAGACAGATGGTAGGTTTAAATGTAAAAGGTAAAATGATTTCACTTTTAGAAGAAAATATAGAATATATTTTTAGAAGAAAATATAGAATATATCACAATTGGCAAAGGCAATTTTTTTTAATTTAATTAATTAATTTATTTATTTATTAATTTATTTATTTTTATTAACATATAATGTATTATTTGTTTCAGGGATACAGGTCTGTGATTCATCAGTCTTATACTATTCACAGCACTCAACATAGCACATGCCCTCCCCAGTGTCCATCACCCAGCCACCCCATCCTTCCCACCCTGCTCCACTCCAGCAACCCTCAGTTTGTTTCCTGAGATTAAGAGTCTCTTATGGTTTGTCTCCCTCTCTGGTTTCATCTTGTTTCATTTTCCCCTCCCTTCCCCTATGATCCTCTGTCTTGTTTCTCAAATGCCTCATATCAGTGAGATCATATAATTGTCCTTCTCTGATTGACTTATTTCACTTAGCATAATACCCTCTAGTTCCATCCACATCATTGCAAATGGCAAGATTTCATTTTTTGATGGCTGCATAATATTCCATTGTATATATATACCACTTCTTCTTTAACCATTCATCTGTTGATAGAAATCTAGGCTCCTTCCACAGTTTGGCTATTGTGGACATTGCTGCTATAAACCTTGGGGTGCATGTGTCCCTTCGGATCACTACATTTGTATCATTGGGGTAAATACCCAGTAGTGCAATTGCTGTGTCATAGGGTACTTCTAATTTCAACTTTTTGAGGAACCTCCATACTTTTTTCCAAGGTGGCTGCCCCAGCTTGCATTCCCACCAACAGTGTAGGAGTGTTCCCCTTTCTCCACATCCTCACCCCACCCAAAGAACAAATAATCCAAATGGCCAACAGACACATGAAAAAGTGCTCAATATCACTTGGCATCAGGGAAATACAAATCAAAACTTCAATGAGATACCACCTCACACCAGTCAGAATAGCTAAAATTAACAAGTCAGGAAAACCCAGAACATCATTCTTAAAGCCATGATGTTTAATGGTCTAACAGTGATAAGATCTGTCAGACTTCAGGTCACCCAGATTTTTTTGTATTTGGTCCCAAACCCCTACTGAAAGATAAGGCCTGAATTTCTACCTCTTTACCAAACATCTACCCAATTTAAATTTTGAAAAGATGATAGATATTAGTACACTCTTATATTGTTGGTGGGAATATAAATTGGTATGGCCATTATGGAAAACAGTATAGAGGTTTCTCAGAAAATTAAAAGTAGAAATACCATATGGTCCACTTCTGGGCATATATCCAAAGGAAATAAAATCACTATCTCGAAGAGATATGTGCACTCCCATGCTCATTGAAGCCTTATTCACAATTGCCAAAATATGGAAACAACCTAAGTGTCTGTCAACAGATGAATGGATAAAGAAAATGTGGTATAGATGTACAATGGAATATTATTCAGTCATGAAAGAGAAGGAAATCCTGCCATTTATGACAACATGGATAAACTTAGAGGACATTATGCTAAATGAAATAAGCAGTCTTACCTATATGTGGAATCTAAAAGCCAAACTTATAGAACCAGAGTAGAATGATAGTTGCCAGAAGCTGGGGGTAGGAGATGTTGGTCAAAGGGTACAAGTGGGGGGAGGGAGCCTTCAGGATCCTGCACCTCCAGAGCATGAAACCCTCCTGCTCTAGGGACCAGGCACAGACTTGCAGACCAGTAGCAGATGGGAAAGGAATTTAGGGAAGCCCCCCAGACTGAAACCTGGAGCTGTGGGGGCGAGCATGTGAACTGGGGGCGGCTGGTGGTTTTAGAAACACAAAGGGCAGAGACATGCTTGGACCTGGAAGTGAGGGCTGGGAGTGCCACTGTGGGGCACACAACCCAGGACGCTGCAGTTTTAGCAGCACGGACAGAAACGGAGAGAGTGTGGCCTGGACAGCTCACTGAAGAACAGACTGAGATCTCTCTGTTCTGAGGCAGAGGGTTGGAAATGGTCTCTTCTGCTCTGACTCTCAGAAGAGATGCAGAAAGCCACGAGGGAAAGCCGCCAGAAAACAAAAGCCCCCAGAACCAGTTTTCACTGAGCCCAACCCCCCCATAGGACACAGAGGAACTCTGCCCAAACAGGGTTGCCTGAGTAACAGTGTGGAGGGCCTCTCCCCAAGAAGACAGGCTGGAAAAACAAGAGGCCAACAACTCTAAGGTCCCTATAAAACAGGTGCATCTTGTTTGGGTTGTGGTCAATAATTTGGACTCTATACATTCCCTCAACCACCCCTCAACAGAATGACTAAGAGGAAGAACCAACCAAAATAGAAAACACTCAGAGAATGTGACTTCTGCCACAGATTTACAAATGGATATAGATATAAGCAAGATGTCAGAAATAGACTTCAGGGTAACAGTTATGAAGATGATAACTAGAATGGAGAAATCGATTAATGGCAACATAGAGTCTCTAAGGGCAGAAATGAGAGCTGAACTGGCAGAATTTAAAAATGCTATCCATGAGATCCAATCTAATCTGGATACTCTTAACAGCTAGGGTAAATGAGGCAGAAGAACAAATTAGTGATCTAGAAGAAAAACTGATAGAAAAGAAAGAAATCGAGGAGGCCTTGGATAAACAGCTTAAAATCTATGAAAACAGAATTAGAGAAATAAGTGACACCATGAAACATTCCAATGTCAGAATTATTGGGATCCCTGAGGGGGTGAAGAGAGAGGACTAGAAGATATATTTGAGCAAATCACAGCTGAGAACGTCCCTAATCTGGGGAATGAAACAAGCATTCATGTCCTAGAGGCAGAGAGGAACCCTCCCAAGACCAAAGAAAAGAGGCCAATGCCCCACATGTAATAGTAAAACTTGCAAATCTTAGAACCAAGGAAACCATCTTGAGGGCAGTTGGGGAAAGAGATTCCTTAGGTACAGAGGGAAGAACATCAGAAAAACGTGAGACCTATCCACAGAGACCTGGCAAGCCAAAAAGGCCTGGCAAGACATATTCAGGGTACTAAACAAGAAGAACATGAAGCCAATACTTTGTCTGACAAGGCTGTCATTTAGAATGGATGGAGAGATGCAGACCTTCCAAGACTGGCAGAAACTGAAAAAATATGTGACCACTAAGCCATCCCTGGAAGAAATATTAAGGGGGGTTCTATAAAAAAAGAAAGATCCCAAGAGTGATATAGAACAGAAATTTACAGAGACAATCTATAAAAACAAGGTCTTCACAAGCAACATGATGAGAATAAATTCATATCTTTCAATAATCACTCTCAGCGTGAATGGCCTAAATGCTCCCATAAAATAGCACAGGGTTGCAGATTGGATAAAAAGACAGGACTCATCCATATGAAGTCTACAAGAGACTCATTTTGAACCTAAAAATACATCCAGACTGAAAGTGAAGGGATGGAGATCCATCTTCTATGTCAATGGACCTCAAAAGAAAGCTGGGGTAGCAATTCTCATATCAGACAAATTAGATTTTAAGCTAAAGACTGTAGTTAGAGACACAAAAGGACACTGTATCATTCTTAAAGGGTCTATCCAACAAGAAGATCTAACAATTGTAAATATCTATGCCCCCAACATGGGAGCCACCAACTACATAAGCCAACTGTTAACCAAAATAAAACATCATATTGATAATAATACATTACTTGTAGGAGACCTCAATACTCCACTCTCAGCAATAGACAGATCATCTAAGAACGAATCAACAAAGAAACAAGAGCTTTGAATGACACACTGGACCAGATGGACCTCATAGATATATATAGAACATTCCACCCTAAAACAACAGAATACTTATTCTTCTCGAGCGCACATAGAACTTTCTCCAGAATAGACCACATACAGGGTCACAAATCAGGTCTCAACTGATACCAAAAGATTGAGATTATTCCATGCATATTCTCAGACCATAATGCTTTGAAACTGGAACTCAATCACAAGAAAACAATTGGAAAAAATTCAAACCCTTGGAAGCTAAAGACCACTATGCTTAAGAAAGTATGGGTCAACCAGGAAATCAAAGAACTTAAACAATTCATGGAAACCAATGAGAAAAAAACCACATTGGTCCAAAACCTATGGGATACTGCAAAGGTGGTCCTAAGGGGGAAATACATAGCCATCCAAAACTCACTCAAAAAATAGAAAAATTCTGAATTCACCAACTAACTTTACACTTTAAAAAACTGGAGAAAAAGAAACAAATGCTGCCTAAGCCACACATTACAAGAGAAATAATTAAGATTAGAGATCAATGAATTAGAAACCAGAAATACAGTAGAGCAGATCAACAAAACTAGAAGCTGATTCTTTGAAGGAATTAATAAGATCGGTTAACCCCTGGCCAGACTTATCCAAAAGAAAAAAAAAGGACCCAAATTAATAAAATTATAAATGAAAGGGGAGAGATCACGACTAACACCAAGGAAATAGAAACAAATATCAGAAATTATTATCAACAACTATATGCCAATAAATTAAGCAGCCTGGGAAAAAATGGATGCCTTCCTGGAAACCTATAAACTGCCAAGACTGAAACAGGAAGAAATTGACAACTTGAATAGGCCAATAACCAGTAACGAGACTGAAGCAGTGATCAAAAACTTCCCAAAAAACAAGAGTCCAGGGCCTGATGGATTCCCTGGGGAATTCTACCAAACATTCAAAGAAGAAATAATACTCATTCTCCTGAAGCTGTTTCAAAAATAGAAACAGATGGAAACCTTCCAGACTCATTCTATGAGGCCAGCATTACCTTGATCCCCAAACCAGGCAAAGAACCCATCAAAAAGGAGAATTTCAGACCAATATCCCTGATGAATATGGATGCCAAAATTCTCAACAAAATCCTAGCTAATAGGATCCAACAATACATTAAAAGGATCATCCACCATGACCAAGTGGGATTTATCCCAGGAATGCAAGGGTGGTTCAACATTTGCAAATCAATCAATGTGATAGAACACATTAATAAGAGGAGAGAGAATCATATGGTCCTGTCAACTGATACAGAAAAAGCATTTGACAAAATACAGCATCCTTTCCTGATTAAAACTCTTCAGAGTATAGGGATAGAGGGAACATTCCTCAATATCAGAAAACCCATCTATGAAAAACCCACAACGAATATCATTCTCAATGGGGAAAAGCTGAGAGCCTTTCTCTTAAGATCAGGAATGGGACAAGGATGCCCACTCTTGCCACTATTGTTCAACATATTACTGGAAGTCCCATAGAACAGCAATTGGACAACAAAAAGAAATAGAAGGTATTCAAATTGGCAAAGAAGAAGTCAAACTCTCTCTCTTCGCAGATGACATGATACTTTATGTGGAAAACCCAAATTACTAGAACTCATACAGCAATTCAGTAATGTGGCAGGATACAAAATCAATGCACAGAAATCAGTTGCTTTCTTATACACTAATAATGCGACTGCAGAAAGAGAAATTAGAGAACTGATTCCATTTACAATAGCACCAAAAACCATAAGATAACTTGGAATAAACCTAATCAAAGAGGTAAAGGATCTATTCTCTGGGAACTACAGAACACTCATGAAAGAAATTGAAGAAGACACAAAAAGATGGGAAAACATTACATGCTCATGGATTGGAAGAATAAACATTGTTAAAATGTCTATGCTGCCCAGCGCAATCTATATCTTCAACGCCATCCTGATCAAAATTCCAATGGCATTTTTCAAAGTGCTGGAGGACACAATCCTAAAATTTGTATGGAATCAGAAAAGACCCTGAATTGCCAAGGAATTGTTGAAAAGAGAAACAAAGCTGGGGGCATCACGTTGCCTGATTCCAAGCTATATTACAAAGCCGTGATCACCAAGACAGCATATTACTGGCACAAAAATAGACACATAGACCAATGGAACAGAATAGAGAACCCAGATATGGACCCTCAACTCGATGGTCAAATAATCTTCAGCAAAGCAGGAAAAATATGTAATGGAAAAAAGACAGTCTCTTCAATAAATGGTGCTGAGAAAATTGGACAGCCACATGCAGAAGAATGAAACTCGACCATTCTCTAACACCATACACAAAGATAAACTCAAAATGGATGAAAGACCTCAAAGTGAGACAGGAATCCATCAAAATCTTAGAGGAGAACATAGGCAGTAACCTCTTCGACATTGGCCACAGCAACTTCTTTCAAGACATGTCTCCAAAGGCAAGGGAAACAAAAGCAAAAATGAACTTTTGAGACTTCATCAAGATAAAAAGCTTCTGCACAGCAAAGGAAACAGTCAACAAAACTAAGAGGCAACCCATGGAATGGGAGAAGATTTTTGCAAATGACACTACAGATAAAGGGCTGATATCCAAGTTCTATAAAGAACTTCTCAAACTCAACACCCAAAAAACAAATAATCAAGTCAAAAAATGGGTAGAAGACTTGAACAGACACTTCTCCAAAGAAGTCATACAAATGGCTAACAGACACATGAAAAAATGTTCATCATCATTAGCCATCAGGGAAACACAAATCAAAACCACATTGAGATACCAACTTACACCAGTTAGAATGGCAAAAATTAACAAGGCAAGAAACAACAAACGTTGGAGAGGTTGTGGAGAAAAGGGAACCCTCTCACACTGTTGGTGGGAATGCAAGTTGGTACAGCCACTTTGGAAAACAGTGTGGAGGTTCCTCAAAAAGTTAAAAATAGAGCTACCCTATGACCCAGCAATTGCACTACTGGGTATTTACCCCAAAGACACAGATGTAGTGAAAAGAAGGCCATATGCACCCCAATGTTCATAGCAGCAATGTCCACAATAGCCAAACTGTGGAAAGAGCCAAGATGCCCTTCAACAGATGAATGGATAAAGAAGATGTGGTCCATATATACAATGGAATATTACTCGCTATCAGAAAGAATGAATACCCAACTTTTGCATCAACATGGATGGGACTGGAGGAGATTATGCCAAGTGAAATAAGTCAAGCAGAGAAAGTCAATTATCATATGGTTTCACTTATTTGTGGAACATAAGGAATAGCATAGAGGACATTAGGAGAAGGAAGGGAAAAATGAAGGGGGTGAAAATCAGAGGTGGAGATCAACCATGAGAGACTATGGATGCAGAGAAACAAACAGAATTTTAGAGGTGAGGGGGGTGGAGGGATGGGTTAGCCTGGTGATGGGTATTAAGGAGGGCATGTACTGCATGGAGCACTGTGTGTTATATGCAAACAATGAATCATGGAACACTACATCAAAAACTAATGATGTATTGTATGGTGACTAACATAACATAATAAAATTAAAAAATAAAAAACAAAACAAAAACAAAAGGTACAAGTGTTAGGTTATAAGATGATTAAGTTCTGGGAATCTAATGTACAGCATGATGAGTATAGTTAATAATATTTTGTTGCATACTTGAATTTTATTAAGAGAATAGATCTTAAGGGTTTTCATCACATACACAAAAAAAGAGAACTATTTGAGATGATAAATGTCTTAACTAGCTTGATTGTGGTGATCATTTCACAATGTGTATATATATATATATCACATTTTATACTTTAAAGATTTTATTTATTTATTTATTTGAGAGAGTGTGAGTGGGGGGAGGGGCTGAGGGAGAGGGAGAGAGAAAGCAAGCAGACTCTGCTGAGCGCAGAGACTGATTTGGGGCCGGAAATCTTGACCCTGAGATCATAACCTAAGACAAAATTGAGAATCAGACCCTTAACCAACTGAGCCACTCAGGCACCCCATCACATTTTACACTTTAAAAAATCACATTGCACAACTAAATACACACAATTTTTTATTTGTTACTCATACTTCAATAAAGCTGTAGGGAAAAAAAGATATTAGCCCCATGGTGGTGGAAACATTTCAGGACTGGACTGAAAAGCAATGAGAAATCTTAAGACAAACATTGCTAATTCCAAGGCCATAGAAGAGACTAAAGCCTGTATAGGTTCACAGCAAACAAACTGAAATACTAATTGAACCAAAGGAATCATTCCTTACCTAAAATTAATAAGTTAGTTCTGACAAACCATCAAAATGAGTGAGACAAAGAAAGAAGCAAGAAAACAGGAGTTATAGTCAAGAGAGAAAAATAATTAAATATAAACAGGTCTACAGATTACTCAGATGTAGGAAAAATTAGAACAAGTTTTTAAATCAAAGAATCTATGGTAACAGATTAATTTGATGGGGTAAAGAATTGAAGAGATATTTGGAAATAATTTTAAAAACACATGGAAATGATAAAAATACAAAATAGAATATTCTGAATAAAAAATTTACTGAATGAGATATTGTCAGATTGAACACATCATAAGAAAGGATTGGTGAATGTAAAGACTAGTCAAGAGAAATCCCTAAAACCTAAGCAGAGAGAGAAAGAAAGTAAAAAATAATAATAATTAAAAATAATATACAAGTAATCATAGTTCTAGAAGGATAAGAGATTTTTTAAAAAGCAAATTATTTTACAATTTTTTTCCTGAATTTGATTTTTTAAAAAGCAACCTATTGACTCAGGAAGTTCAAGAAACACTAAGAAAAATAAGTATTAAGAAGATACATCACAGGAGGGGGTGGAGCAAGATGACAGAGGAGTACGAGACCTGGATTTCGTCTGGTCCCAGGAATTCAGCTGGATAGGGATCAAACCATTCTGAACACCTACGAAATCAACAGGAGATCAAAGAAAAGAATAGCAGCAACTCTCTGAACAGAAAAGTGACCACTTTCTGGAAAGTAGGATGTGCGGAGAAGTAAATCCGAGGTGATATTCGGGAGGATAGGCAGCAGGGGAGGGGGCCTCCGTGGGCTGCTTCTGGCAAGTGATAGAGCCACGGAGCACAAAATCGGAACTTTCAGAAGTCCGCTCTGCTGAGGGACGTCGCTTCAGTGGCTAAGCGGAGGGTGGAACCCTCGTTGGGACAGTGTGGTCTCAGGACCCTCGAGGTCACAGAAAGACTGGGGGTGCCTGAGTGTGGCAGAGCTCCCAGGTATCAGAGCGGGGAAGCCGGCTACAGGGACTGAGCAGAGGCGCGGGCTCTCAGCTAAGGGTTGCCATAAACCGTGATCCGCAGCACAGTTGGGCCACTGCTCTTCCAGCAGGGACCCAACAAGTGGCAGATCCAGGGAGACTCCCCTTCCTCCCCCGGGAGGAGCGGCGCAGGAGCACACCACAGGGATCTGCTGGGTTTGGAGACTCCACACCGGGTCGGGTGCCAGAGATAGAAATGCTCGGTCACAGGCCGGGTGAGCACGGAGTGCGGTGGGAGACCGGGGAGATGGGAGTAATTGACTGCTTTTCTCTGGGGGTACACTGAGGAGGCAGGCCCCGAGTTCTCGGGCGGAGATTGGAAGGCCACCATTTTCACTCTCTCCTCCAAAGCTGTGCAGAAAGTTTGCAGGGAACAAAAGCTCCTGAGAGCAAACCTGAGCATATTACTTAGCCCAGACCCCGCAAGGGCGGGGCAGTTCTGCCTCCAGCAAAGACATTTGGGAACCACGGCAACAGGCCCCTCCCCCAGAAGATCAGCAAGAACAGCCAGCCAAGACCAAGTTTACTGATCAATGAGAACGGCAGATCTCCAGCACTAGGGGAATACTGCACATAGAATTCATGGCTTTTTTACCATGATTCTTAAGTCCTTCAAAGTCAATTTTTTTTTAACTGTTTTTTTTTTTTTTGAATTTTTCTTTTTCCCTTTTACAACTAACATCGTATCAATCCCTTTTTTAAAAAACATTTTTATTTTTCATTTTTAGAGTCATATTCTATCCTTCATAGTATTTACCCTTATTTTTGGCATATATATGTAAGTTGTTCTCTCTTTAAAATTTTGAGATACAGTTTCTTCTGACAGATCAAAATATACCCTAAATCTGTAGTGTATAGCTTTGTTCTACTCTCCTGCCTGGTCACATTCTCTCCCTTTTTTTTTTTAAAGCCTCTTTTTTCTTTTTTCAACCAACTTCTTATCTTATCAATTCCTTCTATAAAATTTTTTATAATTTTCATCTTTACACTCGTATTCCATCCCTTCATATTAATCCTTATTTTTGTACATATATAAGTTCTTCTTTCTTTAAAATTTTGGGAGGCACTTTCCTCTAACAGACCAAAATACACCCAAAATCTAGTGTGTGGCACTGATCTATGCACGAGCCTGATCATATTTGGTCATATTCTGTTTTTTTTGTTTTGTTCCTTTTTGTTTGTTTTTATCTTTCTCTTTCTCTTTTTCTTTTTTTTTTCTTTTTCTTTTTTCTTTCTTTCCCTTTCTTTTCCCCCAGTTTCAGGTCTTTTCTGATTTGTTTAGAATATATTTTCTGGGGACGTTGTTACCCTGTTAGCATTTTGTTCTCTCGTTCATCTATTCTCCTCTGAACAAAATGACAAGACAGAAAAAATCACCTCAACAAAAAGAACAAGAGACAGTATGGACTGCCAGGGACCTACTCAATATGGACATTAGTACAATGTCAGAACTAGAGTTCAGAATGATGACTTTAAAGACACTAGCTGGGCTTGAAAAAAGCATGGAAGTTATTAGAGAAACCCCTTCTGGAGAAATAAAAGAACTAAAATCTAACCAAGTTGAAATCAAAAAGGGTTTTAATGAGGTGCAATAAAAAATGGAGGCTCTAACTGCTAAGATAAATGAGGCAGAAGAGAGAATTAGTGATATAGAGACCAAATGATGGAAAATTAAGAATCTGAAAAAAAGAGAGATAAACAACTACTGGATCACGGGGGCAGAATTCGAGAGATAAGCAATACCATAAGACAAAACATTAGAATAATTGGGATCCCAGAAGAAGAAGAAAGAGAGAGAGGGGCAGAAGGTATATTGGAGCAAATTATAGCAGAGAACTTCCCTAATTTGGGGAAGGAAACAGGCATCAAAATCCAGGAAGCACAGAGAACCCCTCTCAAAATCAATAAAAATAGGTCAACACCCCGACATCTACTAGTAAAACTTACGAGTCTCAGAGACAAAGAGAAAATCCTGAGAGCAGCTCGGGAGAAGAGATCTGTAACCTACAATGGTAGAAACATTAGACTGGCAACAGACCTATCCACAGAGACCTGGCAGGCCAGAAAGGACTGGCATGATATATTCAGAGCACTAAATGAGAAAAATATGCAGCCAAGAATACTATATCCAGCTAGGCTGTCATTGAAAATAGAAGGAGAGATAAAAAGCTTCCAGGACAAACAAAAACAAAAGGAATTTGCAAACATGAAATCAGCCCTACAAGAAATATTGAAAGGGGTCCTCTAAGCAAAGAGAGAGCCTAAAAGCAACATAGACCAGAAAGGAACACAGAAAATATACAGTAACAGTCACCTTACAGGCAATACAATGGCACTAAATTCCTATCTTTCAATAGTTACCCTGAATGTAAATGGGCTAAATGCCCCAATCAAAAGACACAGGCTATCAGATTGGATAAAAAAACAAGACCCCTCTACATGCTGTCTGCAAGAGACTCATTTTAGACCCAAAGACACCCCCAGATTGAAAGTGAGGGGGTGGAAAACCATTTACCGTGCTAATGGACACCAAAAGAAAGCTGGGGTGGCAATCCTTATATCAGACAAATTAGATTTTAAACCAAAGACTGTAATAAGAGATGAGGAAGGACACTATATCCTACTTAAGGGGTCTATCCAACAAGAAGATCTAACAATTATAAATATCTATGCCCCTAACATGAGAGCAGCTAATTATATAAGCCAATTAATAACAAAAGCAAAGAAACACATCAACAACAATACAATAATAGTGGGGGCTTTAACACCTCCCTCACTGAAATGGACTGATCATCTAAGCAAAAGATCAACAAGGAAATAAAGACTTTAAATGACACACTGGACCAAATGGACTTCAAGATATATTCAGAACATTCTATCCCAAAGCAACAGAATATACAGTCTTCTCTAGTGCCCATGGAACATTCTCCAGAATAGATCACATCCTAGGTCACAAATCAGGTCTCAACCGGTACCAAAAGATTGGGATCATTCCCTGCCTATTTTCAGACGACAATGCTTTGAAACTAGAACTCAATTACAAGAGGAAAGTCAGAAAGAACTCAAAGACAGCAATCAGACAACAAAAAGAAATAAAAGCATCTGAATCGGCAAAGAAGAAGTCAAACTCTCACTCTTTGCAGATGATATGATACTTTATGTGGAAAACGCAAAAGCCTCCACTCCAAAACTGCTAGAACTCATACAGGAATTCAGTAAAGTGGCAGGATATAAAATCAATGCACAGAAATCAGTGGCATTCCTATATACCAACAAGACAGAAGAAAGAGAAATTAAGGAGTCGATCCCATTTTCAATTGCACCCAAAACCATAAGATACCTAGGAATAAATCTAACCAAAGAGACAAAGGATCTGTACTCAGAAAACTATAAAATACTCATGAAAAAATTGAGGAAGACACAAAGAAATGGAAAAATGTTCCATGCTCATGTATTGGAAGAACAAATATTGTGAAGATGTCAATGCTACCTAGAGCAATCTACACATTCAAGGCAATCCCCATCAAAATACCATCAACTTTTTTCAAAGAAATGGAACAAATAATCCTAAAATTTGTATGGAACCAGAAAAGACCTCAAATAGCCAGAGGAATGTTGAAAAAGAAAAGCAAAGCTGTTGGTATCACAATTCCGGACTTCCAGCTCCATTACAAAGCTGTCATCATCAAGACAGTATGGTACTGCAACAAAAACAGACACATAGATCAATGGAACAGAATAGAGAGCCCAGAAATGGACCCTCAACTCTATGGTCAATTAATCTTTGACAAAGCAGGAAAGAATGTCCAATGGAAAAAAGACAGTCTCTTCAACAAATGGTGTTGGGAAAATTGGACAGCCACATGCAGAAGAATGAAACTGGACCATTTCCTTACACCACACACAAAAATAGACTCAAAATGGTTGGAAGACCTCAATGTGAGACAGGAGTCCATCAAAATCCTAAAGGAGAACACAGGCAGCAACTTCTTCAACCTCAGCTGCAGCAACTTCTTCCTAGAAACATCACCAAAGGCAAGGGAAGCAAGGGCAAAAATGAATTATTGGGACTTCATCAAGATAAAAAGCTTTTGCACAGCAAAAGAAACAGTCAACAAAACCAAAAGACAACTGACAGAACGGGAGAAGATATTTGCAAATGACATATCAGATAAAGGGCTAGTATCCAAAATCTATAAAGAACTTCTTAAACTCAACACCCAAAGAACAAATGATCCCATCAAGAAATGGGCAGAAGACATGAACAGACATTTTTCCAAAGAAGACATCCAAATGGCCAACAGACCCATGAAAAAGTGCTCAACATCGCTCGGCATCAGGGAAATCCAAATCAAAACCTCAATGAGATACCACCTCACACCAGTCAGAATGGCTAAAATTAACAAGTCAGGAAACGACAGATGTTGGCGGGGATGCGGAGAAAGGGGAACCCTCCTACACTGTTGGTGGGAATGCAAGCTGGTGCAGCCACTCTGGAAAACAGTATGGAGGTTCCTCAAAAAGTTGAAAATAGAGCTACCATACGGTCCAGCAATTGCACTACTGTGTATTTACCCCAAAGATACAAATGTAGGGATCCAAAGGGGTACATGCACCCCGATGTCTATAGCAGCAACGTCCACAATAGCCAAACTGTGGAAAAAGCCAAGATGTCCATCGACAGATGAATGGATAAAGAAGAAGTGGTATATATATACAACAGAATATTATGCAGCCATCAAAAGGAATGAGATCTTGCCATTTGCAACAACGTGGATAGAACTGGAGGGTGTTATGCTGAGCGAAATAAGTCAATCAGAGAAAGACATGTATCATATGACCTCACTGATATGAGGAATTCTTAATCTCAGGAAACAAATTGAGGGTTGCTGGAGTGGTGGGGGTGGGAGGGATGGGGTGGCTGGGTGATAGACATTGAGGAGGGTATGTGCTATGGTGAACACTGTGAATTGTTTAAGACTGTTGAATCACAGATGTGTACCTCTGAAAGAAATAATACAATATATGTTAAAAAAAAAAAGAAGAAGAAGAAGAAGATAGCAGGAGGGGAAGAATGAAGGGGGGGAATCAGAGGGGGAGATGAACCATGAGAGACGATGGACTCTGAGAAACAAACTTAGGGTTCGAGAGGGGAAGGGGTGAGAATGCGTTAGCCTGGTGATGGGTATTAAAGAGGGCACGTTCTGCATGGAGCACTGGGTGTTATACACAAACAATGAATCGTGGAAAACTGCATCAAAAACTAATGATGTAATGTATGGTGATTAACATAACAATAAAAAATTTTTTAAAAAAAGAAGGCACATCATAGTTAAAATGACAAAAACAAAGATAAATGTAAGCTATTTTAAAATATATTTAAAAAGACATATTACATACAGAGAAAGTATATAAATGAATGACACTTGATTTTTTTATAGGAAAGTAAAAGCCAGAAGAAAAGAAAATAATTTTTAAAGTACTGAAATTCAAAAAAAAAGAAACTATTAACATAGAATTCTATATCCAGTGGAAATATCTTAACAAATATGAATGTAAGATGTGATAAATAGAAGTTGAAAGACTACATTACCAGCAAACCCACAATACAAGAAATATTAAAGGAAAGTGTTCAGCTTAAGTAGAAAGATTCCATTTAGCATCTTTGATATATGAAAATAAAGGTCACAATTGATAAATATGACAATAAATATAAAATATCTCTTTAATATACATCTAGTATGTTCTAAGAAGACTTGATTACATAAAGCAAAACTAATACCAATGCATTATTCTATCATATTTGCAGAAGTAAAATAAAAAACCAAAATCAACAAAGGTAGATTTAAATGAAATAATTTTTTAAATTAAATATTTATTTTGAAATAATTGTAGATTTACATGTTTTCTAAGAAATAATACAGAGAGGATCCTTGTACCCTTCACCAAGTTTCTACCAGTGGGTGACATCTTGCAACACTCTAGCACAATACCACAACCAGGGTATTGTTATTAACACAGTAAAATTATAGAAGAGTTCCACCTCCATGAAAATCCCTCATATTTTGCTTTCATAGCCACACCCACTTGCCTCCTACCCATTCCTGTTCCTTAACCTCTGATGATCACTAATCTGTTCTCCATTTCTATAATTTTGTCACTTCAATATCTTCTATAAATAAAATCATACATTACTTAACCTTTTGGGATTGGTGTTTTTCACTCAGCATAATTCTCTAGAAATTCATTCAGGTTGTTCTGTGTATCAATAGTTTTCTATTACTAAGTAGTATTACATGCTATGGATGTACCACACTCTGTTTAAATCTATCTTTATGCATATATGACAGAATGGTTTATGTAAAAATCCTAAATATTTTATTTTTAAAACTACCAGAATTTCTAAGTAAATTGAGCAAGGTTATAGGATACTTAGTATAAAAAGTCATTTGAATTTCTATATACTAAAAACAGGCTACTGTGGATTTGTTTTATGAGATTATTGTAATAATTACCACAAATTTGGGGGCTGAAAACAACAGAAATTGATTCTTCCATAGTTCTGGAAGTCAAAAGTTCAAAATCAAAGTGTCAGCAGGGCCATACTCTCTTCTTAAGACTAGAAGAAAATCCTCCCTGGCCCCTTCCCTATTCTGCTGGCATTCTTTGATTGGTGGCAATGTAAATCCATTTTCTGTTTCCATCTTCACATGGCTTTTTTCCTCTGTGTCTTCTCCCCCACTATCTTTTATAAGGGCACCCTGAATCCAGGATGATCTCATCTCAAGATTACATCTGCACAGACCCTTTTTTCAAATAAGTTCACCTTCACAGTTTCCAGGGATTAGGACCTAGACATATTTTGGGGCGAGTGTCTATTTAACCTACTACAATTAGTAAGTTCAATTTTTTAAATACCATAAAAACCTAAAATATTTACAATAAATTTAACCAAGTAATGATAAATCTTTACACTGAAAACTAACATACACTGCTAAGAGAACTTTTAAAAGATACACACACACACACACACACACACACACACACACACCCCATAGTCATGGGCTAGGATAGTTGATATTATTAAGATGATAACTTCCTCTAAATTTATCTATAGGTTCAACATTGCAATCAAAATCTCAATAGTATTTTTTGCAGAATTTGACAGATGATCTTAACATTCATGTGATTCCTAGATTAGCCAAAAATAACCTTGAAAGAAACCAAGAAACTTGGAAGAATTACATTACCTGATTTCATGATTAATTATAACACTGCTATAATCAAAATAGTGATGCATCCACATAAGGAAAGATAAACAGGTTAATGGAAAGGAATAAAGAGTCCAGACCCACAGATACACAGTCAAAAATATAGAGAAAATAACCTAATGGCAATCTGTGCATGCATCACTCAATTTTAGCATTTTGCCATATTAGCCTCAAATTTTTTTATGATAAGACTTAACAGGTAGTGCTCAAGAGCCACGTATAACCTTCACTAATTCTGTTTCCCTCCCCTCTCTTTCATTATCCTGAATTTGGTGCTTATCATATGATTAGACTATAAATAACTTATGCATACATAAAAATGGAACAAAAATAATTAGTATGATAGGTTGTTTTTAATTCATGTAAATTTAAACAAACTGTATATGTTGTTTGGTAGTTTGTTTTTTTGGTACTTGATTTTTTTTTTACACTTGTCTATACTGATAGATGTATCTCTAGTTTATTTATTTTTATTGATGAATATTAGCCTACTGTATGAATACATCACAATGTACTATTCTTGCGTCCCATTGACTTGCAAGTTTGGGTATTATAAAAAAATCTTGAAATGAACATTTAAAAAATATTACACATATATGAAAGAGTATCTTTACAGCAAAACCTTTCAAATGATGGTTCAGGGGATACTGGTATCCTGGGGTCCTGAGACCATTTATAGGCTCTACAAGAACAAAACCATTTCCTTAATACTAAGACATGATTTGCCTTTTGAATTTTCATCCTCTCCTGAGTGTAGAGGGGAGTTTGCCAGACACTAAATGCTAAGTGGTGAAGTTTACTCTGCCAGCTAATAGAATATGTGCTTGTGTATTCTTATGTTTTAAAATGTTTGCATATGTAAATGCCAATGCAATAAATATCAATAGATTATAACACACATAAATATAGTTCCTTGGAGTTCTCACTAATTTTTTTCAAGAGTAAAGGAATCTTGATACAAAAACATTTTAGAATTACTATTCTAGGTTATACAACCAGAAATGTATCTTCAGCTTTACTATATTGTTGAATTTTTTTCAAATTGGCTATAATGATACATGCCATCACAAATATTGGGTTAACAAAATTTGGCCTCCACTCATCTTCTTCACTTCTACATCTTATGCAAAGGTATCTGATTAACTGAACCTAATTAAATCTAAAATACCAGCTGAAAAGAAACTGTGGTTTGCAATTGTTATCTTTCTAGGTTTTGCAAATCCAGAAGCAAACCAGTTTCTGAGTTCCATACCCACCACAACCATCCTTCAATACATGCCTTTAAGTTTTAAATTTAATTCTAAAACAATGTGTTGGCTACATATGACTTTTCAGATATAGTACGGTAATTACCATTCAGTTATAAATATCAATACTACCCATCATAATTCTTGTCCTTTGCCCATGAAATATTTGCTAATGCATTTTTAAGTCTTTAAGCATGTTATTAAATTTTCTGTTGGTTCCCAATTAAATTACATTATCATTAGAGATTTCAGTCAATTTTCAATTAAATTACCTTATGGTTAGAGATTTCAGTATGCATAACCTTGATTTTTAAAATATGTTGAAATTTCCTATGAGCCTTTTTGTATGGTCATATGATCATTCTTCATTTAGAAGGTACATGGGGGCTCTGCTTCACATATATAATAGTATATATTATGTATAATATATTAACATAACATATAAATATGAAAATTAATATATTAAATTAATATAATATGTTCTAATTTTGGTCTATTGGCCTCTCATTTCCAAATAAAATAGGTTAAAAATCAATTTATTGCTTCTTATAGGTCTAGATTGTATTGTTAGGTTTTTTTGCTTCTTATAGGTCTAGATTATATTGTTAGGTTCATCTAAGGTCATGGTTACTAAATTATTTCAAAGAGTTCTTTGTAATATTGAGTTACCCCTTTTTACCCATCTTAACAAGTTTTGTCCTATTTCTGTGTTTTCTGATCTTAATATTGTATCATTTTTTTTTTCATTGCTGGCTAATCTTTTTCATCCTTTAATTTTCATCCATTTTATGTGTATATGTCAAGCATGTATGATTTAGGATATATCTTTCTTTAGGAGTAACAATCTATCTTTCTTTAGGAGGAACAATCTCTTTATCTTTCATTTTCTTGGCTTCTCTCATTTACCCCCAATAGCACTTACTGTACCTTTAATGGTAACCATTCTCCCTTCTGTATTTTCTAACACAATTTTCATTTCTAAGATAATTTTATCTTTTTCCTCACTTTGCTTTCTGCATTTTGTCAGTCCCTGCTCCTTTTCTTTATCTTACCTGAGGTTTTGCGTTTCTCTTCCCTTGTGTTATTTAATATCTAGAAATGCTTTTTAAAATTACATAGAATTCTTTTTAATTTTCTAGTGCGATTTTTCTGGTTTGTTTCATCTGCTAGAAAGTTTTGTTTCTTGTTTTCTGTTTTGCGTTATTTTCTAATTTGCCCCACCCCACACCGAATCTTTGATCCTATCTTGTTTCATTAAGGGCTTTATCATCTGAAGTGTGTTCCTTTCCTTCACCATCAGCTAATTTTGCCAAGTGACACAGTTTCAGACCAATGACTTCTGGAGAATGCCCCCTCTCGTCCCATAAACATCAAAAACCCTTTCTGTCATCACTGTTGCCAGTGTTCTGATTGGTCAGATTTCAGACCTGCTCTCAGGAGTTCCCATGCTCTCCTCCTGTTCTACTTGTTTAGCTATTGGTGCTGTTGTCCTCACTCTTCTCTCTCCTCTCATCATACTCCCTGCACCCTCATGGACTCTGGGTCCACCTCCAGGCTTTATTTCCCACTTACTGATAAACTGGAGTTTGTAGTTTTCCTGAGAATACTGTAGATATAGGCTGTGGATATATTCATTTGCTCTCTTTTTTCCCCATATGATTTTTCTGAAGGTGACAGTATATCCAGACCTTCATGGCTATCTTTATGTTACCTTCTAGAGTGCTGGGCTAGTTTATTTTAAAATTTTTATCAGAATTTCCAAAAATAATAATAATAATGTGGAGTGAGTCTGACTATTGGTTTTATTGATTGTTTTTCCCAACTTTAAATTTATTTACATATTCTGGGATTTTAGTAAAGGGCTGTGCATGTAAAGGATTTTATGATTTACATGCTTATTTCTCCTGTCCCCAACAACCTTTCCCATATATAGGTCTAGTAGTTTAGAATTTAGTAATTTAGAATTTGCCTCTACCCAGCTGTTCCTCCAACTCCAGAACTAGATCTTTTAATGAAATTTTTTAGTTTGTTCTCTGTGGTGGTTTTGGGGAAATTACGGAGCGAGCAAACACTTGATGCATTTCCTGGTTACAAGGCTGAGCCTGCATCTTCCTGCCTCCCAAAGTCCACAGCTTGCTTAAAGCTCTATCTCAGAGAGAGGCCAACACATTTTTGACACTCAGTTTTCTTTTGTTTTTGAGAGAACTTCATCACACCCTGAACCCTGGCTTTAGTCATGGGCTTAGCTTTGGACTTGTATGAAGCATTTCCCTTCTCCTTTCCCACCGAAATAATCCCATTCTGGCTGCTCTTGTTGATTTATAGACCCAGAACTCCATATAGCCACAGCTTCAGGCCTGTTCACCGCGTGTGGTTCTGCTCCTCAGAGTGTTTACTTTGCTTTCAAATCCAGCTATATGTCTTTTCAGTTTTCATTTTTTATATATTATCCATTACTGGTATGTCTCTGGAACAGATGGAAGCATCAAACCAGGATTTTATGGAGGCATTTTGAGCATCAATTTTCAGATTGAGTTAATGTAGGACAAATTATGGATCTTTAGATTTTAAAGTAAATCCCTCCTGTAGGGAATAGAATGATAGGATGTCAGCATGTATCAGTGTGGGTCTTACTATGTGCCCAGAACAAATGTTGGTGTTTCTTATATATTATTATTATCTGTATTTTTATGAGTAGAGAAATAAAACAGATAAGTAAATTAAGCATTATCTCTGAGTAGTATTAAAACCCAGTTCAGTCTTTGTCCCAAGTGAATACTCTCTCCAACATATCAAATGATTTTAATAATTAGAAAAGAATTCTAGGAGAAAGGAAAATAGCCATGTTCTTCACGGTTAAAGTTTCTGAACTTGCATAAACAATCTGCAGAGAATTTTTAAAAAATGTTTATGAAATACTTTGAGATCTTCTGATGAAATTGCTATTAGCACAAATCATTATCGTCACACAAATAGATCCAATTGTGCCAGCAGAAATTAGTTTCCAGGCAGTCTCAATGAAGTATAATTCCAGATATTCAGCCATTTTAACAGTATCTTCTGAACCTTTTAATTTTCTTGACTTAAAGCATGATTTATCATGATTTATCCCCACTCAGCATCAGCTCCCCATCACTCACTGAACCAATCTACTTAGAACTTTCCCAGACACAGAGCTCCCTCTATAGGGAACGAGAGGAATGAGACTCTCACTGGCTCCCTGTCCCCACCAATCTCAATCTCTCGCTGAAACCAAGACTGGCAAAACAAGAAGGCAAAGTGCACCCCATTAGGAATTTTTCCCTTTCTGATATGGATATTTTACTTGTTTCAAATGAGGGAATTTTGCCTTCTGAGCATCAGAAACTCTTTATCTTTCACACAAATGTGCAGAGTTCTCGGATGAATAAAAAAAAGATCCCCTTGTAATTTCCATTCCTACAAACGTCTACATTTTTTAGTCCTTAACCTTCAATTCCTTATAATTAACTGTACTGAAATCATATTACTGGAACACTCTTTTAAAACTGCTTTCTTTAAAATTCAGTATCTTTCTTTACATACTCATTCTCCTTAACCAGATTCTGTCTCTCTGATTCTCCTCCCATCCTTCTGACTTCTCCCTTTCTCTACAATTCAGTGATGTCACTTTTTCTGTAATTTTGAGCAGCTGCGCAAGTTCCATTTTCACTTTCACTGCTTTCCTTGTCCTCCAGTGTCTTTCTTGTAGACCTCACTTACCTCCATGGACTCAGCGATCTTCCTGCTGCAGGTGATTCAGAGATCCCACAAGTGTCTGCAGCAATCATCCACAGCATTACTGAACACTGGGTTATTTTCTTAGATGTTCCAGCATTACCTCAAACCTGCCTTGCCTAAAATGAACTATTTCATTTTTAATTAAGCTTTTTCTTTTCATTTTAATTCCAGTATAGTTAATATACGGTGTTATATTAGCTTCAGGTGTATAATATAGTGATTCAATACTTCTATACATTACTCAGTGCTCATCACGATAAGTATAATCTTTAATCCCCATTACCTGTTTCACCCATCCTCTTACCCCCCCTCCTCTCTGGTAACCATCAGTTTGTTCTCTATAGTTAAGAGTCTGTTTCTTGCTTTGTCTCTTGCTCCTTTATTATTTCCTTTGCTCATTTGTTTTGTTTCTTAAATTCCACATATGAGTGAAATCATATGGTATTTGCCTTTCTCTGACTGGCTTGTTCCGCTTAGCATTATAGTCTCTAGCTCCATCCACATTGTCGTAAATGGCAAGATTTCATTCTTTTTTATGGTTGAGTAATATTCCATGATATATATATTTGAATAATATATCTATAGACACACACACAAATAAAGCTACCTAAAAATAGAACTACCCTACAATCCACTAATCACACTACTGAGTATTTACCCCAAAAATACAAAAACAATAATTCAAAGGACCACATGCAGCATGTTTATTGCAGCGTTAGTTACAATAGCCAAACCATGGAAGCAGGCCAAGTGCTCATCAATAGGTAATATATATATGTGTGTATATATATATTCACATATGGCACATCTTCTTTATCCATTCATCAGTCGATGGACATTTGGGATCTCTCCATAGTTTAGCTATTGTTGATAATGCTGCTATAAACATCAGGGTACACATACCCCTTCAATGCTGTATTTTTGTATCCTTTGGGTATCCTTTGGGTAAATACCTAGTAATGTGATTGCTGGATCATAGTTCTATATTTAACTATTTTTAATTTGTGGAGGAACTTCTAAACTGTTCTCCAGAGTGGCTGCACCAGTTTGCATTCCCACCAACAGTGCAAGAAGGCTCCCCTTTCCCCACATCCTCACCAACACTTGTTGTTTCTTGTGTTTTTAATTTAGCCACATTCTGACAGGTATGAGATGATATCTCATTGTAGTTTTGATTTGATTTACATTTCCCTAATGATGATGATGAGTGATGTTGAGCATCTTTTCAAGTGTCTGTTGGCCATCTGGATGCCTTCTTTGGAGAAATGTGTGTTCATATGTTCTGTCCATTTTTTAATTGGATTATTTGTTTTTTGGGTGTTGAGTTGTATAAGTTCTTTATAGATTTTATTTTTTTAATTTTTTCATTAACATATAATGTATTATTTGTTTCAGGGGTACAGGTCTGTGATTCATCAATCTAACACAATTCACAGCACTCACCATAGTATATACCCTCCCCAATGTCTATCACCCAGCCACCCCATCCCTCCCACCCCCCTCCACTCCAGCAAACCCCCAGTTTGTTTCCTGAGATTAAGAGTCTCTTATGGTTTTCTCCCTCTCTGGTTTCATCTTGTTTCCTTTTTCCCTCCCTTCCCCTATGATCCTCTGTCTTGTTTCTCAAATTCCTCATATCAGTGAGATCATATGATACTTGTCTTTCTCTAATTGACTTATTTCGCTTAGCATAATACCCTCTAGTTCAATCCACATCATTGCAAATGGCAAGATTTCATTTTTTTGATGGCTGCATAATATTCCATGGTATATATGTACCACATCTTCTTTATCCATTCATCTGTTGATGGACATCTAGGCTCTTTCCATAGTTTGGCTATTGTGGACATTGCTGCTATAAACATTGGGGTGCATGTGCCCCTTCAGATCACCACATTTGTATCTTTGGGGTAAATACCCAGTAGTGCAATTGTTGGGTCGTAGGGTAGCTCTATTTTCAACTTTCTGAGGAACTTCCATACTGTTTTCCATCTTTATAGATTTTAGATACTAACCCTTATCAGATATGTCCTTTGCAAATACTTTCTCCCATTCGGTAGGCTGCCTTTTAGTTTTGTTGATTGTTTCCTTTGCTTTGCAGAAGCTTTTTATTTTGATGTAGTCCCAATGGTTTATTTTTTTGTTTCCCTGGCCTCAGGAGCCATATCTAGAAAAAAAGTTGCTATGTCCAATGTTGGAGAAATTACTGTCTGTATTCCCTTCTAGGATTTTTATAGTTTCAGGTTTCACATTTCTTTCCTCCTTTGCCAAAGATTAATTGACCATAAGAACATAGGTTTATTTCTGGGCTCTCTATTCTATTCCATTGATCTATATGCCTATTTTTGTGCCAGTACCATACTGTTTTCATTACTACAGCTTTGTAGTATAACTTGAAATCTGGAAACGTGATACCTCCAGCTTTGTTTTTCTTTTTCAAGATTGTTTTGGCTATTCGGGCTCTTCTGTAGTTCCATACAAATTTTAGGATTGTTTGTTATAGTTCTGTGAAAAAATGTTGGTATATTGATAGGGATTGCATTAAATGTGTAATTTAAATGTGTAATTTTAACTTTTGGAGGAACTTCTAAACTGTTCTCCAGAGTGGCTGCACCAGTTTGCATTCCCACCAACAGTGCAAGAAGGCTCCCCTTTCCCCACATCCTCACCAACACTTGTTGTTTCTTGTGTTTTTAATTTAGTCACATTCTGACAGGTATGAGATGATATCTCATTGTAGTTTTGATTTGATTTACATTTCCCTGATGATGATGATGAGTGATGTTGAGCATCTTTTCAAGTGTCTGTTGGCCATCTGGATGTCTTCTTTGGAGAAATGTGTGTTCATATGTTCAAAGCAATAGCTTTGGTAAGTATTAAGTATGGACATTTGAAAATACTTGTTCTTCCCATCAATAGGCATGGAATATCTTTCCACTTGTTCGTGTCATCTTCAATATCTTTCATCAGTATTTTATAGTTTTCAGAGTACAGGTCTTTCACCTCCTTGCTTAAGTTTATTCCTAGGTATTTTATTATCTTTGGTGTAATTTTAAATGGGATTGCTTTCTTAATTTTTCTTTCTGTTTTTCATTATTAGTGTATAAAAATGCCACAGATTTCTGTACATTGATTTTATATCCTTTAACCACAGATTTCACTTATCACTTCTAGTAGTTGCTTGGTGGAGTCCTTAGGGTTTTCTATATATAGTATCATGTCATCTGCAAACAGTGAAAGTTTTACTTCTTCCTTACCAATCTGGATGACTTTTATTCCTTCATCTTGTCTGATTGCTGAGGCTAGGACTTGTCCATTACTGTTAAATAATAGTAGTGAGAGTAGACAGCTCTCTTTTGTTCCTGACCTAGGAGAAATGCTCTCAGTTTTTCACCATTGAATATGATGTTCACTATGTCTTTTTCAGATATGGCCTTCATTATGTTGAGGTATGTTCCCTTTTATCCTCCTTTGTTGAGGGTTTTTATCATGAATGGATACTGTACTGAAATATTGCATCTTCCTCTCAAAAAATCATACCTGTTCCTTCATCTCTAATAACTTCCCAGTCATATAAAATTGACTTTATTTTTCATAGCATTCGCAATCCTTTTAATCATTTATTTATTTTTTTCCTTATTTTAAGTTTAATTTTTTAATTGTTACGTTAATCACAATACATTACATCATTAGTTTTTGATGTAGTGTTCCATGATTCCTTGTTTGTGTATAACACCCATGCTCCATGCAGAATGTGCCCTCTTTAATACCCATCACCAAGCGAACCCACCCTCCCTCCCACCCCCCTCCCTGCTCGAACCCTAAGTTTGTTTCTCAGAGTCCATCATCTCTCATGGTTCATCTCCCCCTCCAATTTCACCCCCTTCATTCTTCCCCTCCTGCTATCTTCTTCTTTTTTTTTTTTTTTTTTTACATATATTGTATTATTTGTTTCAGAGGTACAGGTCTGTGATTCAAAAGTCTTGAACAATTCACAGCGCTCTCCATAGAACATACCCTCCCCAATGTCTATCACCCAGCCACCCCATCCCTCTCACCCCCAACCACTCCAGCAACCCTCAGTTTGTTTCCTGAGATTAAGAATTCCTCATATCAGTGAGGTCATATGATACATGTTTTTCTCTGATTGACTTATTTGGCTCAGCATAACACCCTGCAGTTCCATCCACATCATTGCAAATGGCAAGATCTCATTCTTTTGATGGCTCCATAATACTCCATTGTATATATATAACACTTCTTCTTTATCCATTCATCTGTCGATGGACATCTTGGCTCTTTCCACAGTTTGGCTATTGTGGACATTGCTGCTACAATGATCAGGGTGTGCATACCCCTGCGGATCCCTACATTTGTATCTTTGGGGTAAATACCCAGTAGTGCAATTGCTGGACCGTATGGTAGCTCTATTTTCAACTTTTTGAGGAGCCTCCATACTGTTTTCCAGAGTGGCTGCCCCAGCTTGCATTCCCACCAACACTGGAGGAGGGTTCCCCTTTCTCCGCATCCCTGCCAACATCTGTCATTTCCTGACTTGTTAATTTTAGCCATTCTGACTGGTGTGAGGTGGTATCTCATTGAGGTTTTGATTTGGATTTCCCTGATGCCGAGCGATGTTGAGCACTTTTTCATGGGTCTGTTGGCCATTTGGATGTCTTCTTTGGAAAAATGTCTGTTCATGTCTTCAGCCCATTTCTTGATGGGATCATTTGTTCTTTGGGTGTTGAGTTTAAGAAGTTCTTTATAGATTTTGGATACTAGCCCTTTATCTGATATGTCATTTGCAAATATCTTCTCCCATTCTGTCAGTTGTCTTTTGGTTTTGTTGACTGTTTCTTTTGCTATGCAAAAGCTTTTTATCTTGATGAAGTCCCAATAGTTCATTTTTGCCCTTGCTTTCCTTGCCTTTGGTGATGTTTCTAGGAAGAAGTTGCTGCGGCTGAGGTTGAAGAGGTTGCTGCCTGTGTTCTCCTTTAGGATTTTGATGGACTCCTGTCTCACATTGAGGTCTTCCAACCATTTTGAGTCTATTTTTGTGTGTAGTGTAAGGAAATGGTCCAGTTTCATTCTTCTGCATGTGGCTGTCCAATTTTCCCAACACCATTTGTTGAAGAGACTGTCTTTTTCCATTGGACATTCTTTCCTGCTTTGTCAAAGATTAATTGACCATAGAGTTGAGGGTCCATTTCTGGGCTCTCTATTCTGTTCCATTGATCTATGTGTCTGTTTTTGTTGCAGTACCATACTGTCTTGATGATGACAGCTTTGTAATGGAGCTGGAAGTCCGGAATTGTGATACCAACAGCTTTGCTTTTCTTTTTCAACATTCCTCTGGCTATTTGGGGTCTTTTCTGGTTCCATACAAATTTTAGGATTATTTGTTCCATTTCTTTGAAAAAAGTTGATGGTATTTTGATGGGGATTGCCTTGAATGTGTAGATTGCTCTAGGTAGCATTGACATCTTCACAATATTTGTTCTTCCAATACAAGAGCATGGAACATTTTTCCATTTCTTTGTGTCTTCCTCAATTTTTTCATGAGTATTTTATAGTTTTCTGAGTACAGATCCTTTGCCTCTTTGGTTAGATTTATTCCTAGGTATCTTATGGTTTTGGGTGCAATTGAAAATGGGATCGACTCCTTAATTTCTCTTTCTTCTGTCTTGTTGGTATATAGGAATGCCACTGATTTCTGTGCATTGATTTTATATCCTGCCACTTTACTGAATTCCTGTATGAGTTCTAGCAGTTTTGGGGTGGAGGCTTTTGCGTTTTCCACATAAAGTATCACTCTCATCTGCAAAGAATGAGAGTTTGACTTCTTCTTTGCCAATTCAGATGCTTTTATTTCTTTTTGTTGTCTGATTGCTGTGGCTAGGACTTCTAATACTATGTTGAATAGCAGTGGTGATAGTGGACATCCCTGCCGCATTCCTGACCTTAGGGGAAAAGCTCTCAGTTTTTCCCCATGGAGAATGATATTCCCTGGGGGTTTTTTGTAGATGGCTTTTATGATATTGTGGTATGTACCCTCTATCCCTATACTCTGAAGAGTTTTGATCAAGAAAGGATGCTGTACTTTGTCAAATGCTTTTCCTGCATCTATTGAGAGGATCATATGATTTTTGTTCTTTCTTTTGTTAATGTATTATATCACTTTGATTGATTTGTGGATGTTGAACCAACCTTGCAGCCCAGGGATAAATCCGACTTGGTCGTGGTGAATAATCCTTTTAATGTACTGTTGGATCCTATTGACTAGTATTTTGGTGAGAATTTTTGCATCCATGTTCATCAAGGATATTGGTCTGTAATTCTCCTTTTTGATGGGGTCTTTGTCTGGTTTTGGGATCAAGGTAATGGTGGCCTCATAAAACGAGTTTAGAAGTTTTCCTTCCATTTCTATCTTTGGGAACAGTTTCAGAAGAATAGGTAGTAATTCTTGAAATGTTTGGTAAAATTCCCCTGAGAAGCCATCTGGCCCTGGGCTTTTGTTTGTTAGGAGATTTTTAATGACTGCTTCAATATCCTTAGTGGTTATGGGTCTGTTCAGGTTTTCTATTTCTTCCTGGTTCAGTTTTGGTAGTTGATACATCTCTAGGAATGCATCCATTTCTTCCAGATTATCTAATTTGCTGGCATAGAGTTGCTCATAATATGTTCTTATAATTGTTTGTATTTCTTTGGTGTTGGTTGTGATTTCTCCTCTTTCATTCATGATTTTGTTGATTTGGGTCATTTCTCTTTTCTTTTTGGTAAGTCTGGCCAGGGGTTTATCAATCTTGTTAATTCTTTCAAAGAACCAGCTCCTTGTTTCGTTGATCTGTTCTACTGTTCTTTTGGTTTCTGTTTCATTGATTTCTGCTCTGATCTTTATTATTTCTCTTCTCCTGCTGGGTTTAGGCTTTATTTGCTGTTCTTTCTCCAGCTCCTTTAGGTGTAGGGTTAGGTTGTGTATTTGAGACCTTTCTTGTTTCTTGAGAAAGGCTTGTATTGCTATATACTTTCCTCTCAGGACTGCCTTTGCTGCATCTCAAAGATTCTGAACAGTTGTGTTTTCATTTTCATTGGTTTCCATGAATTTTTTTAATTCTTCTTTAATTTCCTGGTTGACCCATTCATTCTTTAGTAGGATGTTCTTTAGCCTCCATGTATTTGAGTTCTTTCCGACTTTCCTCTTTTGATTGAGTTCTAGTTTCAAAGCATTGTGGTCTGAAAATAGGCAGGGAATGATCCCAGTCTTTTGGTACTGGTTGAGACCTGATTTGTGACCTAGGATGTGATCTATTCTGGAGAATGTTCCGTGGGCATGAGAGAAGACTGTGTATTCTGTTGCTTTGAGATGGAATGTTCTGAATATGTCTGTGAAGTCCATTTGTTCCAGTGTGTCATTTAAAGTCTTTATTTCCTTGTTGATCTTTTGCTTAGATGATCTGTCCATTTCAGTGAGGGGGGTGTTAAAGTCCCCCACTATTATTGTATTGTTGTTGATGTGTTTCTTTGCTTTTGTTATTAATTGGCTTATATAATTAGCTGATCCCATGTTAGGGGCATAGATATTTATAATTGTTAGATCTTCTTGTAGGATAGACCCCTTAAGTAGGATATAGTATCCTTCCTCATCTTTTATTACAGTCTTTGGTTTAAAATCTAATTTGTCTGATATAAGGATTGCCACCCCAGCTTTCTTTTGGTGTCCATTAGCACGGTAAATGGTTTTCCACCCCCTCACTTTCAATCTGGGGGTGTCTTTGGGTCTAAAATGAGTCTCTTGCAGACAGCATGTAGAGGGGTCTTGTTTTTTTATCCAATCTGATAGCCTGTGTCTTTTGATTGGGGCATTTTGCCCATTTACATTCAGGGTAACTATTGAAAGATAGGAATTTAGTGCCATTGTATTGCCTGTAAGGTGACTGTTACTGTATATTGTCTGTGTTCCTTTCTGGTCTATGTTGCTTTTAGGCTCTCTCTTTGCTTAGAGGACCCCTTTCAATATTTCTTGTAGGGCTGGTTTCATGTTTGCAAATTCCTTTAGTTTTTGTTTGTCCTGGAAGCTTTTTATCTCTCCTTCTATTTTCAATGACAGCCTAGCTGGATATAGTATTCTTAGCTGCATATTTTTCTCATTTAGTGCTCTGAATATATCATGCCAGTCCTTTCTGGCCTGCCAGGTCTCTGTGGATAGGTCTGTTGCCAGTCTAATGTTTCTACCATTGTAGGTTACAGATCTCTTCTCCCGAGCTGCTCTCAGGATTTTCTCTTTGTCTCTGAGACTCGTAAGTTTTACTAGTAGATGTCGGGGTGTTGACCTATTTTTATTGATTTTGAGAGGGGTTCTCTGTGCTTCCTGGATTTTGATGCCTGTTTCCTTCCCCAAATTAGGGAAGTTCTCTGCTATAATTTGCTCCATTATACCTTCTGCCCCTCTCTCTCTTTCTTCTTCTTCTGGGATCCCAATTATTCTAATGTTGTTTTGTCTTATGGTATTGCTTATCTCTCGAATTCTGCCCTCGTGATCCAGTAGTTGTTTATCTCTCTTTTTCTCAGCTTCTTTATTTTCCATCATTTAATCTTCTATATCACTAATTCTCTCTTCTGCCTCATTTATCCTAGCAGTTAGTGCCCCCATTTTTTATTGCACCTCATTAAAACCCTTTTTGATTTCGACTTGGTTAGATTTTAGTTCTTTTATTTCTCCAGAAGGGGTTTCTCTAATAACTTCCATGCTTTTTTCAAGCCCAGCTAGTATCTTTAAAGTGATGATTCTGAACTCTAGTTCTAACATCGTACTAATGTCCGTATTGAGTAGGTCCTTGGCAGTCAGTACTGCTTCTTGTTCTTTTGTTGAAGTGATCTTTTCCATCTTGTCATTTTGTCCACAGGAGAATAGATGAATGAGAGAACAAAATGCTAACAGGATAACAACATCCCCAGAAAATACACTCTAAACAAACCAGAAAAGACCTGAAACCAGGGGGAAAGAAAGGGAAAAAAAGAAAAAGAAAAAAAAAGATAAAAACAAACAAAAACAGAACAAAACAAAAAAAACAGAGTATGATCAAATATGATCAGGCTGGTTCATAGATCAGTGCCACACACTAGATTTTGGGTGTATTTTGGTCTGTTAGAAGAAAGTGCCTCCCAAAATTTTAAAGAAAGAAAAACTTACATATGTATAAAAATAAGGGTTAATAAGATGAAGGGATGGAATATGACTGTAAAGATGAAAATTATAAAAAATTTTATAAAAGGAATTGATAAGATAAGAAGTTGGTTGAAAAAAGAAAGAAGAGGATTTAAAAAAAAAGAAAAAAAAAAGGGAGAGAATGTGATCAGGCAGGAGACTAGAAAAAAGCCATACACTAGAGATTTAGGGTATATTTTGATCTGTCAGAAGAAACTGTATCTCAGAATTTTAAAGAGAGAACAACTTACATATATATGACAAAAATAAGGGTAACTACTATGAAGGGATAGACTACGACTCTAAAAATGAAAAATAAAAATGTTTTTTAAAAAAGGGATTGATAAGATGTTGGTTGAAAAAGGGAAAAACAAAAATTTTTTAAAAAAGACAGTTATAAAAAGAAAAGAAAAGAAAAATTAACTTTGAAAGACTGAAGAATCATGGTAAAAAAGCCATGAATTCTATGTGCAGTATTTCCTTAGTGCTGGAGTTCTGCTGTTCTCATTGATTGGTAAACTTGGTCTTGGCTGGCTGTTCTTGCTGATCTTCTGGGGGAGGGTCCTGTTGCTGTGGTTCCCAAATGTCTTTGCCAGAAGCGGAATTGCCCCGCCCTTACCAGTCCAGGCTAAGTAATCTGCTTGGGTTTGCTCTCCAGAGCTTTTGTTCCCTGCAAGCTTTTCTACAGCTTTGGAGGACAAGAGTGAAAATGGCAGCCTCCCAATCTCCGCCCTGGAGGAGCCCAGAACTTGGGGCCTGCTCCTTAGAGCACCCCCAGAGAAAAGCAGTCAGTCACTCCCATCTCCCTTGTCTCCGGCTGCACTCTGTGCTCACCCAGCCTGTGACCAAGCGTTTATATCTCTGGTACCTGACCCCATGTGGAGTCTCCAAACCCAGCAGATCCCTGAGGTGTGCTCTCGCACCGCTCCTCCCAGGGGAGGAAGGTGAGTCTCCCCTGATCTGCTGCTTGTTGGGTCCCTGCTTCCAGAAAGTGGTCGCTTTTCTGTTCAGAGAGTTGCTGCTATTCTTTGTTTCAATCTGTTGAGTTTGTAGGTGTTCAAAATGGTTTGATCCCTATCCAGCTGAATTCCTGGGACCCTGACTTTATTTTTAACGGTAATCAGACTTCAAGTCCTACCTGTTCTTTTTTTTTTTAATCTGTTGCATCTGTGCTTCTTTTTCCTACTAACATCATCCTACTTCAGATCTATCACCACATAATATTATTTCCATAGGCTTTTGACTTATTTCTGTGTCTTATCTCTTTCCAGGGCAATATGAACTAAACTCTAATACAGTTTTGGCTTCATACAGCACTATTTTTTCATGTGACATCCCTGAGAATCTCAATGTAATACCCTTGTCTCTCTAATTAGGCTTCCTCTTTTTAATATGGCACTGAGGCCCTCCACAATGAATGTAGACTTTATTCCAATTTTTTAAGCATCCAACATTCAACAAATATATGTGCCAGACACTATGCTAGGTGCTTGAGATAAGTCAGAGATAAAAATAAGGAGAAAAACCTCCCTGCCTCAGTGGAGTTTTCATTCTTGTGGGGGGGTGACAGGCAATAAACAATAAACAAAGGCAGTAAATTATACAGACTGTTATAAGGAAAGGGTTAGGAATAATAACAACAAGAAGAGAAGCTGAGAATAACAGATGGTGTGGGGTAAGTTGCATTTTTGTGTAGCATGATCAGAGGAGTCTTCCATGAGAAGGTTACAATGTAAGCCAAGGTATGAAGGAAGTGGTGGTTCTTAAGGAACAGAATATCGGCACGACTAGAGAGAAGTGGGGAAGGGAGAGAGTGGTAGAAGATCAGGTGAGAGAGGTAGCAGATCTCAGATTCGGGACCTTTTTGGCTGTTGTGAGAGTTTTGGCAGCTTTTATTCAGAGGGAAATGTGTGGGTGGCAGGGGATGACTTTGAAAAATCATTTAGACATCCAACAGAGCTATCTAGTGGACAACTAAATACATCCATCTAGTTTAGGAGATACGTCTGTGCTTGAGATATATTTGGGGAATTGCCAGTTTTAGGAAACACCATCACTATACTAATTTTCTTAATTTCACCACAACATCCCTACACTTACTTCCTAAATCTGTGTTTTTTTCCTTTATGTATATATTTTCTGCTTTATTTTCAACTTGTAGTACTTGCTTTTAGCAGGAAGCCTCTATTTATTGTTCTGTGCTTGATTCTTGTTTAATCATCTTTAAATTTATTCACCAAATATTTGCTGATAACTTCATATGTGCTAGGGACTTCCTGGAAATCAGGGATCTGATAACTATAAGAGAAACAAGACTCTTGCCTTCCTATAACTGACAGTCTAATGAAGAAAAAAAGTAATAAAATAAACACTTTTAACACAGATCACCACTTCTTCCTCCTCAATCAGTTTCTTCATTTTGCCATCAGCTTTAAGTTTTCATCTTATCTCAACCTCTTTTTCAGTCCCCTTTGCTAGTCCCCAGCTCTTCTCTCCATCCCCTTAGTATTAGCAAACTCCAAGGCTTGCTCTTCCTACCTTTCCTTTCCTCCATGTACCATCACTCTCTTGATGTCTTTAAGTGTCATAGCTGCAAATGCCACTTGCAGGCCTATGACTCCCATAATCATACTTCCAGGCCAGATCCCTCCTCCAAATTCCAGACTCATTTCCAGCAGTCAATTTTACATCTCTACTTGGATGGTCAAAAGACTTCTCAAACTCATGATGTCTAAAACTAAACAGCTGATCCTCCCCTTCAAACCTCTCCCCCCAAAATCACCTTCTCCATTTCTGTTGATGACAAAAATACCTTTGCTCAGGCCACAAACAGAGTCATTTTTCACTTGTTTCTTAATTCACACATCATTTCCCATCATTGGGAAATCCTGCTGCCCGCACCTTCAAAATGTACCCAGAATCCCACTAATTCTCAGTACCTCCACTGCTAACCACCTGTTCCAAGTACCCATCCAATCCAACTTCAATTACTACAACAGCCTCCTACCTGGGCTCAGTACTTCTCCCTGGAACTCCCACCTCTTTCTCTCAACAAGTCACCACAGTGTCTCTCTTAAACTGTAAGTCCGATCATGTCACCTCTGTGCTTGACATCTTGCAGTGGTTCCCCATTTGCTTCAAAGTAAAAGCCAAAGTTCACACAAGACCATCAAAGCCTTAATAATATCATAAGAAGTCTCTGTCACCTCTGATCTCATGCATTACTCTCCCGATCACTCACTTTGCTGCAGACACCCTGACCCCTGGCTCATCCTCACATTCATCAGGCCCTCTCCTGCATCAGAATCACTGACTAGACATTTCCTCTGCCTGGAATACTCTTCCTCTATGTAGGGGCAACCTCTTACCACTTTCAAGTCTTCCTTCAAATATCACCTGAAACTCTCAATTCTTTTACTCCGCTTTTATTTCTTTTTTAAAAAAATTAAACCAAAGGTAATAACATTCCAATATATTATATAATTTACTCATTTAGTTTTATTATCTCCCCATAATAGAATGTAAGCTTTATGAGGAATTTTATCTATCTTTTCACTTTAACAACAATGCCTAGAGAAGTACCAGGCACATAATAGGTACTCAACATGTATTTATTGAATGAATAAATGAAAGAAGAGTACAAATAAATATGTTTCAAATTACATATTTTACAAGTGCTATGGAAGAAATAAACAAGGGGCTGTGATAACCATGGACCTATTTTAAACAAGTTTTTTAGGGAAGGCCCAGCATAGAGATGACACTTACACTACGAAGATGAGAGAGGTACAGTGCCCAAAACTAAGGGTGTGGGAGGCAGGTGTGGGGACTTAATAAGTGGAGGAGAGAATTGTAAGGAAAAGCAGAGGGACAGCAAGTATTCAAAGAATTCCATCTACATGGTAAACTGGAAAAGAAAACATGTAACTGTTGGAAAGTGATGAATTCATCATCCACTTGTAAAGTCACCTTCTGTCTTCAATAATAAAATGTGTCAAATGATATTAAAGATGAGCTGAATGTGGCACACTTTCTGTACACTTATTAGTTTTTGACGGGGTACTTGCTGCCAGAACTGGCTAAGTAATTTGCAGAGCCTCTTGTTCAAAAAGTGAAGAATTCAAGAAAGTGATGGCAGATGATTAAACCAATGCAGGACCCTTCTGATCCCATGGGCCACAAACTTGTGAAGCTGGTCCTGCTTGCAGACTTTTATGTTTACCTTTCATAACAGCAATTATGATACACCTGCCTGACTATTGTTCAACATCCCACAGAAGGAACTCTGAGCCACTTAAGTATATCCCACCTAAATGCAACTAAATATCTCCTCAAGTCAATGTATCTGGAGCCAGATACCTAAAATATCCAATGTCACTCTGTGTACCCTGACATGAAGGAAAGTGTGAGGAAGGGACAGTTAGAATGGAAAGAGAAAGGAGTCTTAAACAGTTTCAGTTTAAAATTCACTTTAAATACCTTACATTTGCAAATTGACAAGAACACATGACTATATAAGACATTTCTTGAGCCTCTTCCAGAAGCTTAGTCTGGGTTTCTACAAGTGAATAACACTGAGGCAAAATCTTGTAGCTTTATAGTAAATCCACATCTGAATGTGGGCCTGGATCATAGCCACATGCCAAGATTCCAATGAACACAGGTGTTTTTACAGCAGAAGGGGTTTTCTTACTGCCTACTTTGGGACCACTACTCTTTCCATGTTGCTGCCTGATGACCCAGTAAGTTAAGTTTTTATTCACTGTTCTTTTAGGAGCCAGAAGAAAAAAAGAGAGATATTAAGTCAACAGTCTGAGGAAGGCTTCCCCATCCGATCACTTCCAGATTCTCTCTAGAAAGCTGATTTGCATCCAGCCATCATGGAAGTTGGCTGGATGCTAATGCCATGGTCAGTTGATGAAATGCAACTGTGTGGTCTGGTGTAGTTGTTTACGTATCTTGCAGCCTGAAATATTTTCATGGGCCCTCAGAAGTAGACTTAGTATAAACTTTTCTTACCACTTATAAGTTGTTTGTTATAGGACTTTTTGATATTTGACACTGAAACTCAGAGGCAGCTGTGAGCTGCACAACTCTGCGAAACTGATGGTTTGCCTCAGAAAATATCAATCACTAAATTTCACTCCCATCAAGTCCAATCAAGTTTCGCATCTCCAATATCACAGAGGTTCAGGATAGGGGACTTCTTGTAGAAGTCCTGAAAAATCCTATCTCCCCAAACTTTACTGCCATACCCATAGACTCTTTTATGATCTTCTAACTAAAAGATTGACTCAGAGGTGAAGATTGTACAATTTGCTCTTTCCTGCAAGGAAGGGCTCAATGGTGAAGAATAATATTTGGTTTTATTTATCAAATCAGATCTGTAATACATTCCTGACATAAGCATCAACAAGAACACCTTGTTCACAGAGCTACGTTGCTAATAAGCAATTGATTTGTTTTTTCAATCTGGTGAAAATGAAACCAATTCCTGGAAGTGCTCCAATTACCCAGCTCAATCTCCTGACACCCTTGGCAAATGGCTTCCTCTATAATTCTCATTTGAGTGAGATCCCAATTTTTCATCCACACAAAATACTCAATAAGAAACCCTCATTTTAACTTCACAAGAGAAAACAATAAAATCATTGGCTACCACTTTTAAAACATATAATTAACTAGCCAATATGTCTCATCAAGTTGCTGTACTGAGCTAAGTGTAATGACTTTATTGGTTTCTAAATTGTAGGTTTCTCTCTCTGTCTGCCATTCATCATTACCCTTTGTCACCTTATTTGTTCTAGCCAATTTAACTCATTGATTCTCGTTGTAAAGGCTATAATACTGCCCGCAATTTGGTACTTTCACAAGTTAGGCAAATACATGTTAACTGGTATCATCATCAGCTTTAGGGTTGAAATGTATGTTACAACCTTTTCATTCTGGCTATGCCTGTTGAGGCAGGGCTAGAAGAATGAACAAAAGAAAGTTTGAGATCCATACTTTCCAAATAAGTTGGCACTCTGGAAATGTGCTATTTTGTTTGAAATTCTTGAAAACATGAATTTAATTTTGATATTAAATCAGCATTCAACCAACATTTTCTGAGCACCTACGAACAGCCAGATCTCTTACCCAGAATTAGTTTACAATTTAGTAGTGCTGATTATAAAATATGATTTTAAAAAATGCTCAAACTATCAGTTAAATCACAAACCACACTGAGTTGGGATCCTTACATTATATTCTAGGGTACTGGTCATTAGTGCCAGTTCACACAGCCCAAAAATTTGAGCCTAAGATGCTGTAACATCAGAACAATTCTCTAAAATCCAACACTCATCTAATGGAGCCTGGTATCTACTCCAGGTACCAGAGCTTACAATAAATAAAGACAACAGAGAAAGAAGAACAGAAGGAAGGAAGGAAGGAAAAAAAGAAGAAAGAAAGAAAGAAAGAAAGAAAGAAAGTAAGAAAGAAAGAAAGAAAGAAAGAAGAAAGAAAAAGAAAGAAAGGAGAAAAAAGAAAGAAAGAAAGGAAGGAAGGAAGGAAGGGAGAAAGGGAGAGAGGAAGGGAGAGAGGAAGGGAGAGATGGAGGGTAGGAAGAACTATTTTTTTCCTTATAGCTAGTCCTTTTGTGAAAAGTCACTGGATTTTCTTTTTTTTAAAGATTTTATTCATTTATTTGAGAGAGAGATTGAGAGCAGGGAGGAGCAGAGGGAGAGGGAGAAGGAGAGAATCTCCAGGAGACACAGCACTGAGCACAGAGCTCAACATGGGGTTTGATCCCTCAACCCTGAGATCATGACCTGAGCTGAAACCAAGAGTCAAACCAAGAGCTGAGTCAGACTCAGCTTAACCAACTGAGCCACCCAGGTGCCCCAGTCACTGAATTTCCTTAACAATTCTTAATATCTTCCTTACCATAGCTTTTAACTAACACCTAACATTCTATTTTCCTGATTTATAAAAATAATGTTTGGGCGCCTGGGTGGCTCAGTTGGTTAAGCGACTGCCTTCGGCTCAGGTCATGATCCTGGAGTCCCAGGATCGAGTCCCGCATCGGGCTCCCTGCTCGGCAGGGAGTCTGCTTCTCCCTCTCCCACTCCCCCCTCTTGTGCTCTCTCTCTCTCTCACTCTCTCTCTCAAATAAAAAAAAAAAAAAAATCTTTAAAAATAATGTTTAAGATAAAATGCCTTGAAGTTAACAGTGGCACCTTGCTCATGTTTTTTTTGTTGGGTTTTTTTTTTTTTTTTTTTGGAAATTACAGCAGAGGACTGTTAGAGACTAAAGAAAAATATTGATTTTTATAGATTATTTATTTTTAAGATTTGTTTTAAAAATTTATCTCAAATAATGGTTATCTCCCAGGAAATAGGAATGCAAATATTCCATATTTAACAGAAAAAAAACCTTTGAAATTCTTTTTCAAACTTCAGGTCTTCAGAAATTAAGAATTCATAAAATGGCAGAAGCAATACAATAGCCACCTCCTCTTTTGTGTTGTCTAATTATTATTCTGCCACATAAATAACTCCTGAGGAGGACCACAGTTTGATCAATAAAGTTTGGAAGGAATGTGGTGAACCCAAATATTACATGATACCAGAAAACTATTTATTTCCCCCATCCACAGATCTCAGAAAAACAACTATATTGGCATTTTCAGTAATCACCTATTAAAATGTAAGCTCCCTAAGGTTTATTCATCTTTATGTTTCCAATACCTAGCATGGTAGTGGGCACATATTTGATGCTCAAAATTGTAATAAGCAAATTGATCTAAAGGGATGAAATGGACTTTAGAGAAAATATTCTCATCTTATATGAGATGCTAGGAATTAGTAATATGGTGAAAGCAACCTATTCAACCTATAATTACTGAATGATTTCTAGGAATCTGGCACAGTTCTAGTTACTGGGGACACAGCAATGAACAAATCATATAAAAACCCTTGCGATTATAAAGCTTACATTCTAGTGGGAGGGGGATAAAAGGTAAATTATTTGTTCACATTAAAATTCAGCAGAATTGGTAGGATCATGAATAACTGTGATTGCTTTTCTCTACTCAACATTTATTCATCCAGTTATGTATTCATGCAGGCAAGTATGCATTGTGACTGCTTTGTGTTAGGCACTGTGCAATGTTGCAGACACTCTTGGCTGAAAAGAGACAGACCTATGCTTAGAAAGGTCACAGGCTGCTGGGAAAGCAGTTATGGTACATGAAACAAAAATGATTATAAGAAGGCATTTATCTGCTATAATGAAGCTATACACAAGGTATTGTAGAAACATGGGAAAATGAGGGAGATTTGAAGAAGTTTGTTTTAAAGGAAGATTTGCAGAGCAAGTGGAAGGAAAATGGAGCTGAGGAGTGAGTGGGGAGCCTGAAAACAAAGGGAACAGCAGATTCTAAAAGCTGGAGTCATGAGAGAACTTGATAGGCTTTGTGAATGCAAAAGGGATATAAAAGAGAATCAGATAAGAAAAGTCAGCCAAACAGGCTCAAATCCTGGCATTTGCACTTTCAAATTGCCCAGGTTACTTTACCTCTCTAAAACTCACCCTCTTCACCTGCAAAGCTGGGATTATTATGCCTGTTCACAGGATTGTTGTGATGAATAAATAAAACACAATATTTCCAATTTCAAGCACAGTACTTAAAATACAGTAAGTGCTTAGTAAATGTTAATTCATTTATCTTTTCTTTCTAACACTAAGGAAATCATTGTAGAATTTTTATCATAATGACATGGCATCCAACTAGAAGGTAGCATTTTTGAGGATGGTCTTGAAGGAAGCAGTATTTAGGAGAAGGAGATCGTTTGCAAGAAAGAAAATGAATGTTTGAACTCAAACTGGAAATGGAGAGGAAGGTGCGGAGACTGCAGACATCCAAGAGGCAGAATGGCAGGATCCCAAATAGCAATCAACTTCTTTGGGAAAATGAAAGAGCTGTGGGGTCTAGAGAAATCTCAAAGCTGGATACTTAGAAAAATGGATTGACAGTAGAAAATATAGACAGTTGGTTTAGAAGACAGACATTTTGAGGTCAATCCTGGGAAAGCTGAGTTTCAGGTGCCCAGGGGACATCCATATGGATTTAATACGAACATGACCAGTAGATATCTGGAGTGCCAAAAAAAAAAAAAAAAAAAATACTTAGATTTTGCAATTATTAGGTGAAAGTAAAAGTCTAAGGCATAGATAGGATCATCTAGGGAGTGTTTTCATTACAGTTGACCCTTGAACAACATGGGTTTGAAGTGCATGGGTCCACTTCTACATGGATTTTTTTATAGTACACTACTCTAAGTGTATTTTCTCTTCCTTATAATTTTCTTGATAACATTTGCTTTTCTCTAGCTTACTGTATTGTAAGAATACAGTAGGTAATACATATGTCATAAAAAATATGTGTTAATCAGCCATTTATGTTATCAGTAGGCTTTTGATCAACAATAGGTTATTACTAGTTAAGTTTTGAGGGATTCAAAAGTTATACATGGACTTTGGACTGCACAGGGGTCAGTGCCCAACTCCCACATTGTTCAAAGGTCAACTGTATTTTCCAACTCCCACAGGTGAAACAGTATTCTCCTTATGCCTAATTATGTTGAATTTATGCTATGATTTTAGTTGGCTATATTATAAACACTTATTTAATAAAATGGGTTAAATTTGTTGGCTAATGGAAAGTCTACTCACAACTTCCTGAAGCCCCTTCCTTCCCACATCTACGTCACCGCCAGTCTATCCCCAAGGAGAAATGCTACTGTGTATTTGTTGCCTTGCGAACATTTTATTAGCCCATGTTTTGAAAGTACAAATCAAGAAGCATGTGGTTGGCTTGCCTTCCTACCATTCAAAGCACTAGCAGGGCTAACAGAGCAGCTCTTATTCTCTATGGCTCCCTTCTTCTTGGGTGGTGGTGCTCTCTTCTCCCATCCAGCTGACTGAGCTGAAGGCAGAGCCTTGTGAAAGGTGTATCAAATAAGAAAGGCATGGGATGGTTGCCAGAGCTACTCCCTTACTCACTTCTGAGCTCCCTTCTGCTTCCAAGTGATAAGTGTAATCTGGATTGGGAATTCCTTGCAAAAATCATATAAAAATGAAGATTTTAGTTTGAGATTGGGCTGGGATTAAGCAAAATAGATACTCTGACTGACTGTCATTCTGGTGCTGGAGTCTGTATAGACTAAGCAAAGAGGTAATCGATAGGTACTGCCAAACTCCCTTGAATTGGACAATGCCCAGTAAATAATACCATGTATTTTGACTTGTTTTTCTTCTATGGGAACAAGTTGAAAAAGGAATTCAGACAGTCCCAAGGCTGTGAAGCAATTTCATCCTAGTATAACCCTAATGTCCCCTTTCCCAATGGAATTGTGGATTATCTGAACATGAAACCCATCCAAATTGTCCATCCAGATCTTTACATATACAATTTCAGTGGATACTGTTTTTTATTTGTACACATGTAAGATGTATATAGCGAGACACTATGACATCATTCCCAAGTTCAAGATAGAATTAGTTTAAAAGAAAGCTGCAATTGAAAGTACTATAATCAGATTGCTACTTTGGACTATGTCAATTATAGCAGCTTCTTCAGGTTCATGTCACAAATCATTATCCTCAGCAAACTAGCCTTGACTTAAAAACAGAAAGTCACATGTCACATTGTTGATTTTAACACTCACTTTAGGACTGTAATAAATTGGACTAAAAGTGAATGTTCTGAATTTGGAAGAACATTTTGGCCTTAAAAAACTCCAAATAATTAAACATGGTACATGGTAAAAATTCCAGTCTCGACTCCTTTCTCTTGAGTTCAAATAAACATTCCAACCAGTGGGGAACCTAAAATTATAGGTCAGATTCTTAGGTCCATATTCTTATAAGACTATCAAGTCTTTATTATTGCTGCTCTTTCTCTTTTGAATATTGTCCCTACTCTACACTCTTTATCCCCAACTAAATAACTAGAGAACAATGATGAGGCCCAGAGTTTCATTCTAACCACTTAATGAATGAAAAATATTCCCCAAATTGGTGTGTAAGGAAAATATACAAAAATAAAATTAAACTTCTTGAGCTTTCATTGTTATTTCTAAAATAATTAGCCTCAGAATAAATGTTGACCCCAATTCTAAATTTAAGATCTCATTCAATTTTAGTCAAATGGGATGAAATAATGGTCATAGCTAATTGCTAATATTGGTGGACTGCTACCATATGCTAAGTGGTGTTGTCATGCTTTAAATGTGTTTATCTCACTTATCTTTAACAACCATGTGACATAGCTGTAGTTATCACCTCCATTTACAGATGAGGAAATTGAGGCACAGAGAAGTTAAATAAGATACTGATGGTTTACAAAACTGGTTATTTTTGAACAGTCTGACATTTAAAGCTACACTCAAATTATTTTAAGTTACATATCTATAAAAAAATCATAGAATTCATCTAATTTTATCTCACTGGGAGTTCTTATTGTTTCCTTGAGGCAGCTTTTCATTGGTTTAAATAGTAAAATCTTGAGAGCAGAGACATTGAGAAATAATTCATCTTATAGATTCTAACAATGAAAGTTGCAAAGCATGAATTTCAATAACCCAGATCTGAAGTTCTCAAACTTTTTGGTCTCAGGATTCCTTTATATTCTTAAAAATCATTGAAGATACCAAAGTACATTTATTTATACAGGCCATAGTATTTAGCATATCAGAAATCAAAACTGAGAGAAATTTAAAACTCAAGAATACACAAGCACATGTTCCATTAGTGGCAGAGCAATGACATTATCACATTTGGCAGCCACTGGAAAACTCTACCATGTACTTGTGAGAGAATGAGAGTAACAAGGGGAAGTAACATTTTAGGATTATTCTGAAAAGAATTTGATCTCATGAATCCTCTGAAAGGACAATTTGAGAATGGCTGATCAAAAAGGCATGGTTCTTATTCTGGCTATTTGCCTTGATAAATGCTTTTAAATTACTGATCAAAAAAAGGAAGATATTCTACAAGATTATGATGTGGGTAATGGGGTTGAAGTTGATCTTCTGCTATCTTTTGGTCATTCTTTCAGGATACAAATGCCTGACCATAGTGGCTAGTTCAGGATGAAATATATTAGTTCACCATCAAACCACAGTGAGTGCACAGACGCCTACAGTTGCCATCGAGTGACTATTAACAAAGGGGCTTCATTGATCATATTGAAGCGGTGAGCTGACATGGAATCAATACTCATCTCTCTCAGCATGCCCTCTGTAGATACCAGGGCTGTATTTGAGGTGGGGTTGTGTTCATGCCTAGTTCTATCCAATGAAGTCAGGGATGGCAAGAGCTGGAGTCAAGCCACAGTCGACCAAACAGAGTTGAGAACCAGATGCTATGGAGGGAGACTTGAAGTGTCTAGTCTCTTCAAGCCTAAGGGGGTGATCTAGAGGTAACATTAGATCTGGGGACAGAAAGTAAGGGCTTAAATTATTTGGAAATAGGGTCAGAGAAGGCAGGTCTAGAAAAAATGAGGAGGATCCAGAGTGATGGCTACAAATAACTGTGGTGCATTCGTGGATGACTTTTATCAGTCAGTGGGTCTCTGCGTGGCTTAAAAATCAGGGTTCATTTCATGATGTGGAAAGTGAGTGATTGGCTTAGATGAATGCTAAGGTCTCATTCTGCTATTAACAAAAAACAAACAAAACAAAGAACCCTGATTCAATGAGTACTCCCTACTTCGACCAAATCATTTTGCTACTTACAATTAAAAATAACATCAATATTATTTTCACTTTTAAACCATACATGTAGGGCTATCACAAAACAAAAAATGCTTTCATTTTAAAATTGTGTTGTCATTTTTCCTTTAATCAATTCAGACACACACACACACGCATACACACATACACATATGAATGAATGATGGCTAACATTCCAAAAGCTTGAAATTTTTGCATCGGGGTAAATTAAAGAATTATCTAAAAGTCCATCATTTCTAAATTAGATCACTTAATTATATTTATTAGTTTTTTTATTTCTAGAAGTTCAGCTTACAAAACCGTGCTGTATGAAAGAAAAGGAAAAGCAATGGAATTGATGCTTTCCAAGTTTCATTCCCAACTCCCCATTAAATGCATACATATAAATGCATCTTCCTGAAACTGTCATGTTACCCTGTTCTTTCTCAAGCACTCACCTTCAGGTGAATGAGCCTCTGCAGACAAGATTTATATGACAGCGTGACCTTTATGAAACAGCAGAGGCGCCCTTGTATTAACAATCAGCGAATCCTAAAACAGCAGCAAACATGTTGATTAGGTGTCTGTCATTCCCAAATGCCCCATTTGACAGGTTCCTGGAGTTCAGAGACAAATAAGCACATGCCACAATTTTACATTAAAGGTTTTACTGCAGCCACCTTGAGGAAGCAATTCACTATGAAGCAAGTTATACCTGCTTCTCTCTCGGACTTCCCTATAGATAAAATTAGACAAACATATTTGGAAGAGGCCAAAGGGGAATGGATAGGCACTTCCCAGCAATGCTCAAGTAGCAGTCTTTACATTACTGCCACCCGGGAATATTTGACTGAAGAGACTGCTTCAGAACATCAACAGAAGAAACTCTGTTGGGCATGGCTGAGTTGCTTCCTGCACCTGATCTCCTTGCCAAGAACTACATTCTCATCTATCAAAACATACCGGATTATGTGTCTATCACCTTAAAACCATCCCAGCCAAATATCCTGAGCATTAGATAAGACTCAATCCACAAGAGGACCCTCTGCATTTAACAGTTCTTTGAGTTCTGTACCCTGAGACAAAAGTTTGTGGTTTTTTTTTGAGATTTTATTTATTTATTTGTGATAGAGAAAAAGAGCGTGAGAGAGAGAGCATGAGCAGGGGGCAGAGGGAAAGGGAGAAGCAGACTCCCCACTGAGCAGGGAACGAGATGTGGGGCTCGATCCCAGGACGCTGGGATCATGACTTGAGCTGAAGGCAGATGCTTAATGACTGAGCCACCCAGGCAACCCCTGATATGCAAGTTTTAACCTTACTTTAACTCCTAGTCCAAGTGGAAGCTCTCAAAACACTAATAATTAAGGAGAAAAAAGACAAATTCACCCTTTTAGTTCTGAATTCAGAGAATTTCAAAAGGCAAGAAACGTTTTTTAAAGGTTCTACCCCAAAACTCTGTGTTGTCATGTCTACTGGTAAAGGCAATAGAATATGCAGACTACTAGAACAACAGATGCCCTAGATATCTTTTCCTCTTCAGAAGGGCTCGATCACACCAGTGGCAACTCTGCTCTGAGATGGTCACAAAAGGCGTGTGTGGTGGTTGATGGTGCTCTTGGCCAAGATGGCTCAGAAAAGAGAGCCTCTGAAAAAAGATCCTTCTTTCCACTCTTGTCCTGATGTTGAAATGTTTGAAAACTACAGTCTTCTGTTTGTTACCAAGGTAGAAGCTGATTTTATATTTGAGTTTGCCTCTTGCTTTAACAAGGCAATCTTAGAATGACTTGAAAAGGCAACAATGATGTTAAGGTTCCAGATGCATCCCTATAAACACTAGCAAAAGAAAAAGACAAGTTGAAATTTAGATGGCAAAAAATATTCCATTTCTGTTACAACTGGAGCCCTTGAAATGACATACACGCTTTTTAAAAATTTGCTATTCACCAAGGTCACCTTCAGAAAAAAGGAGGTGTTTCTGTTTCCCATGATTATTCCAGACATTGTAGCTATATAAAATAGGAAAGCTATTTCAAACTAGTTGTTCACTGGAACATTTTCAGTCACATACTTTTATAATCAGGTATGGAAATGATAAAGAAAGATAGGTGATGGCCTATATCAATAAAGATATTTGACTACTACGCAACTAACAATTAAATTCTAGCTATTTCTTGAAATTCTTTGTTCCTATGAAATATCCCACAATGTATGAATTAACTTCATGTTTTTAAAATATCAGGATAGTTTTCATTAACCACAAATAAACCTCCCTTGGCTCCTATATTCCACATCAGCTTCCATCTTATATCTCTACTTCCCTCTACCAAAAAAAAAAAAAAAGAATCAAAAGAATTGTCCACACATTATGTCTCCTCTTCATCTTGCTTTCACTTTTCAGCATGTACTATTCTGGTCTGCATCACCACAACTCCACTGAAACAGTTCTTCCCAAGGTTATCGATGACCCATTTGTTAAATTAGAGAACACATTTGTCCACATTTTATTTGATGTTAGCAGCATCTGGCAAAGATTGACATTTATTCCTCCTTTGAACATTCTCTGCTCTTGGAGTCAGTGCACTTCTTGGCTTTCCTCCTACCCTTCTGGCCAGGCCTTCCCAGGTTCCTTGATTGGCTTCTCCTCCTTTACCACAATTCCACAGAGAGGAATGTTTGGGTAGTCCTTCACAAGCCCTCTCACTTTCCTCTATCAACGCTCTCCCATTCAGGTTGCTTCCAGAACTATCTATACACTGACTCCACATTACAGCTCCACTCTACACTTGTCCTTGAGTCCCAGATGCATACGTAGACATACAGGCAGGTAAACGATAGATAGATGATAGACACATGATAGATAGATAGATAGATAGATCGATAGATGATAGATAGGTAATAGATAGAGATAGATAGATAGATAGATAGATAGATGATAGATAGATAGAGACAGACAGACAGAGGAATTCACATATCCACTTAGATGCCTAACAGACATCTCAAATCTAGAAATTCCAAAGTAGCAAGTCCAAAATGGAACTTGCTCACACCATCCAAATCTCCAAACCTGTTTCTCTATCAATAGCACTGCCAATAAGATAATCATTCAATCCAGAAAAATGTCATTTTTATTTACTTCTTTTCCCTTATTTTTTGTATCTCGTCAACAATGAATCCTATCATACCATCTCCAAAACTATCTCTCTACTTCATGCACTTCTTTTTCCACTGTTACCACCCTAACCAAACCATCAATGTGTCTGGCTTGAACTTAAAGGAAAAATAAACAAATGAAGCTTAAGAGTTACCCCGGTTTCTATTTATTTTTTCCTGCACAGAAATATAAAACCCTAAAATCATAAATCTGATCATGTCTCTCCTCTGTTTGTAAACTTTTCATTGTTTTCCATTACGCCTAGAATAAAATCCCAACTCCCCATCATGGACCGAGATTCTGCATGGTTGAGTCTATGCCTCACCCTATGCCATTTCCCTCCCCTCCTTGTTATCTTCTAACTATATTGGCCTTCTTTCTTGATTTCTAGAATATGATTTTTCCTAACTCATGGCTTTTGCTACTGATGCTATCTTTGCCTGGAATCTTCTATCCACCACCATTCCATAGGATATACATATTAATGTATAGTTATTTTATCATATATCCATTTATGAATTGCAAATGGACAGTAAGTCCCATAAAGGAAGTAATCATATCTATCTTGTCCTCATGATATGTTCACAGTAGGTCCTTAGTGCATAGAACAGACAAGCAATGCTCACTTAATTCTTTAATAATTTAATTCATGTAGAATAAAGCAGTAAGATTTTATACTAAATTGTATGTACTCCTTCCATTATTCTTTTTCCTTCTCATATTATTGATTTAATATGCCATATGCTGGAAAGTATACCAATTCAGCTTTACTAGATAATGTAACTCAATCATATGATAAACAGATACAACATCATCACAGGTCCCTACATTTAACTTCCCTGTGGCTTTTGGAAAATAGAATAACTGAAGATAAATTGGCTTAATATCATACAGATAACCAACACTGAATCAACAATCATTAAGAACAATTACAATATATAGAGAGTACTTAGGTGTTTATCATATAATTATGCATCATCTGATACACCTGATATCATATGAAACTCTCCAAAATTCAGGCTAAAGAACCTGTCTTTTGAGGAGTTAAAAATAAAACTATATATATATATATATATATATATATATATATATATATATATATACACACACACACACACACACACACTCAGAATATAAAACAAATAATAGAATAATAGAATCAAGGTATTTTAAATATTTAATGAAATAGTGAATGAGGAGACTATGAGGGGAGAGTGTTAAATCTCCTAATTTTGTTTTTAAGAAAGATAAAGAATTTCAGATACCAGATGATAATGAAAGAAGTAAGTTTTATTGAGAAGAACAAAACATTGTAGGAATAAAATGAAACAATCCAGAAGGCTTCAGCAAAGGGATGATTAGACATTGTAGTTAAATAACTACTACGAAAAAAATAACAAGGAGGTCAACAATGAAGAGTAAATAATTCAGTGAGACCAAGTAAAGAGCATAGGTCCAAATGGTCAAATTCCTTCTCTACATGGCACAATAATCTACTGTACAGTTAATAGTTTGAAAGATGCTTCCATCAGCCTGGGGCTCTCTCTCTCTGGTATTGAGACATAGTGATATTTCCTATGTCAGGACCATGGCTGCAATCTACCAGATTAATGCTAGATATATGTATACATAAGACATACAAATCTAGTGAGAGTGTTGTCAGACCACAATTCTACATAGTTTTTTTTTTTTAGGATTGTATTTATTTATTTGAGAGAGAGAGAGCATGAGTGAGGGGGGGCAGAGGGAGAGGGAGGAACAGACTCCCAGCTGAGCAGGGAGCCTGACATGGGGCTTGATCCCAGGACCCTGGGATCATGACCTGAGTCGAAGGCAGACACTTAACTGACTGAGCCACCCAGGCACCTTCTATATAGTTTCAATACCAGTGCCCACCAGTCTGTTCAGAGCCCTTCTCCATGCTTGTTTTGGTGTGATTTTATTCACCTGAAGTTAAAATATATAACAAAATAGGCAAAAAGCCTTAAGATATCAAAAGAAATACACAGAGAATTGGGACAATTAGTTTTGGATTACTACAAGCACTAAATTATTACTAATGTCAAACTACCATTACACTGGCTATTGTCACTTCATGCTGCTGTTTTGCCAGACCACATATCCAATACCATGGCAATAATTACATGGTACTTCCAGTACCTTCAAAACAAAAACAAAAACTAAACAATAAAAACTCAATGGAAAATATTTATACTTGTTTCCACTAGAGTGATAGAACTTTCAATAAACCTATGACTTGTATTAAAAATACCAGAAAAGTGGGGTGGCTGGGTGGCTCAGTCAGTTAAGTGTCTGACTCTTGAGTTCAGCTCAGGTCATGATCTCAGGGTTGTGAGAAGGAGCCCTGTGTCAGGCTCTGTGCTTAGCCGGGAGTCTGCTTAAGATTCTCTCTCTCCCTGTGCCCCACTTCCCCTCTCTAAAATAAATAAATAAGCCTTTAAAAAAAGAAAGAAAGAAAGAAAGAAAAAGAAAGAAAGAAAGAAAGAAAGAAAGAAAGAAAGAAAGAAAGAAAGAAAGGTACCAGAAAAGAAAATAATATGTTTAATGAATATTGTTTCTTATTATCTCTTAGAAAACAGTCATGTTTAAAAAAAATTTTTAAAAAACTGGCTAGGCTCTTATGAGACAGCTGTAACATCTATTCATTGGTTCTGCATTTTCTATTTCACTTAAAAAATATAAATAGAATGTATCGATTCTCAGTGAGAAGCCCCTGGAGACTAAAATTGTTTTATAAAGGAAAACATAGGTTATTTTAGGAAAATGTAACATTTTGGATGCTTAGAACAGATTTTAATTTTCTAACATTCAAATGTGCATTTTTGTGTACAAGGTGATCTAAAATCTTCAGGTATCTTTTTATTTATTGTTATTAACTCAACAAAGATTGAGCTTTGACTAATGGCATTGTGCTAGGTGACAAGAATACAAAAATAAATAGTATACACTCTTAAGAAGCTCACAGATAAGTTTCTTTTTGAAGGTGGCAATTATTTGTTCAAATAAATAATGTCCTTTAACAGAAAATATAATTTATGTTTCATCCAAACTTCCATACTTTGAGTAGTAGTATTTTTTTTTAAAGATTTTATTTATTTATTTGAGAGAGAGAATGAGAAAGAGAGAGAGAGCACATGAGAGGGGGGAGGGTCAGAAGGAGAAGCAGACTCCCTGCTGAGCAGGAAGCCAGATGCAGGACTCGATCCTGAGACTCCAGGATCATGACCTGAGCCGAAGGCAGTCGTTTAACCAACTGAGCCACCCAGGCTCCCCGAGTAGTAGTATTTTTAAAAATGATTCTATATTACCTACTAGAGAAAATTTTAGTTCAAAGATTCCTAATAAATGTCCTCTAAGACACCAACTGTTCAGCATGCCAACAGATATGGCAAGGGGGAAAAAATGCTGTATTTTACAAAATTAAACATAGTCAAAAGAGTTTATTGATTATGTGACATCCCAGAGATCCTATCATACAAATATGCATTCTAAATTTCTCAGGAAAATATATCATCCGGTGTTCCCTGAGTTTATTTTACAGTGAGATTTTATTTCATGAGAAAAACTAGTAAAATTCAAATGTAATAGAACATATTTTTGAAATTCTAGATAAGACACAATCTAATTGGTTCAGACTGGGTTGACAAGTAGTTATATCTAATTTACCCTATTAACCAATCCACATTTATCAATTTATCTCAGAATTTTCCCTAGAAATGTTTAGCTCAATTTACATTTAAAAATGACCCTTTACACATAATTTGAGCTTGCAAGTGAATCAATATCAGTTTAAATAAAAAGTATATAGATCAGTTTAAATAGATGTCTTCCTGCTCTCCTCTTCTTTTAAGAAACCCTGTGCCAGACTCCAAACCAGTGAGGATAAAATGTTATGTGTAGAAAAAAAGGTCAGTGAATGAGAAAAGAGGAATGTTTTGACAAACGTTATACAGAGACGATTTCAATTTCTCAGGAGGAGAATGTAAAACCCACCAGAAAGAGCTAGAATATTCTTCTCAATGAATAACCATTTTATAAGAATAAATATCATATGAATGTCATATGTGAAAATAAAATGGTATACAGAAATTCACAGCTTAAAGAATACAAGAAAGAGGCCCCGAGACCCAGGAGTTTCAGTGTCAGGTTTTTTGTCTACAATCTCAGGTAGGTCACTTCATTTTCCTGTGCCTAGATATCTGCATTAGAGAAAAGCATAGACCCTCTCACATAGAAGTTGGATGTGTAAGACAAAGTAGAAGCCCTAGGTTTTATTATTTCCATAGACATTTTTTACTAAAAACCAACTGTAAAAGTGATGAACTGCTCTTAGATAAGTGGAAAATTTTACCCTTCAAGAAATCACAATAGATACAAATCAAATGTTATTTTTCCAGAAGGTCAACTTTTATCATTAGAATGCAAAATTAGTTTAGGATTTTAGTGTGAGGTACAGCTCACCTAGCGTATATTCTGGAAAGATCATCCAAATGAATTTTATTCTTGACTAGTATAGTAAATTCCCAGAGTGTTTAACTGACCGAAGTATTACCATGACATCATACAACTACATTCTGCTTTTATTCAGACTCTTGGCAATACTCTATCACATCAAGTTTTGAAAGTAAGCTTGGCGGTGGAGGGGTGGGGTGGTGAGGGGTGGGAGATGGCTTCTGCTCAAACACAACCAGACAAAAAGCAGATGGAAAGGAGACATAGTACAGAGCATGAGAGCACATTCTTTTGAACAGCACAATTATGGAGGCATCTGTTCTGAAAGCACAGGTTTCAACTGCATCTTTGTTTTACCTGATGGATGAAAGAACAGAAGCATTTTAAATTGTGAAAATGACAAAGCTTAATATGTTACTTATATGCAGGAGCTGTTAATTTAATGATGTCATGGACAGGGTTGATTAACAGCTCCTATCCTGAAGGGTATATCTATAGCCAGAAAAGTCATCCTGCAACCAAATGACTTATTGCCCCAGCTCCAAGCAGAGGGCAGGTCTCAACAGCATCATGATACCCTAGTCCTTGGGAAGGGGTGAGGGGGGGCCCACGGAGCACAATTTTTCTTAGGCCCTGGCATATTTCTGCTAGTTGCAGAGTAATTTTACTGGCATGAGTCAGAAAGCATGTGAGTCATCTGTATAATAAATGAGACAACTTTATTTCATTCAGCTTATGCTCACTTCATTATGGCAAGAGCAAGTAAGGAAAATTTCTGTTCTCTGTCAGGTTTTCTCAAAATGATCAGTCACTGATGGCTCACATGTCCCCATCAGAACTATATGAGGCTATGGATCCGTACACGGCTTCTACTGCCAGCAACCCAGGCAGGAACGTGGTTGCCAAGCACACAGGCTCCTGCAATGATTTACCATTTCCAAATGTTACGTTTGACAACAAATCTAAGAAGCTCAGCCTTCTCATGGAGAAGCTTCCCAAGTTAGATCTTGTGTCGCCGCTACTTGGCTTTGGTCTCTACATGAAGGGCCCGTCAGTTCTAGGCATCTCTGCCAAAGCTGGATCCCATGATTTGGACACTGTGCTCCAGATTGCCTTCATCTTTCCTGTTTAACCAAAAGGCCAGTCAAACCCCAAGTCTCAATGAATTAACTGGTTAACTGGCACCTCAATTTAACCAGGAGGGGGTGGAGGAGAGCAAACTAAACAGTGTATCTGTTGAGTATGGATGGGACTAAGGTGAAAACCACTTCTCTGAGGATAGGCAATGCAACACAAACGGAGTAACACAGGAGATTTTCTGCAACTTGATATCTGCTATAGAGGAGAGAATGTGAAAGATTGCCACAAAGCCCAGTTGGAACCAAATCACAGCTTTCAAATTGAGGGTTATAATTTATAATATTCAAGAGTGATAAATGAGCTCAGCAACTGTCTAATCCCTTCATCCAAGTGATCAGAAATAGCCTCAACCATAGCTTCGCAGGACTTCATGAAGTCTCTCTGAATCATCTCGGTCACTGGGAACTCACTAACTCACAAGATAGCCTATCTTTTTAACAATCAACCTTTTGATGACTAAAAGATATTTCTTGGAGTGAGCAGAAATCTGTCTCTCTGAAACTTCCACCCGCTACTTCTCATTCTGGCCATTTAAGAGGACTGGCTGAGAGCTTATCTAAGAGATTGGTCTCATAGTTTACACCCCAGCCCACTCTGATTCTTGCACTTTGAATTATACCGATTTGTTCATGACTCTGATCAGCATCCATCTGGCCCAAATATTGCTGTTCTTGGCTATGCTCCTGACTGCTTTGCTCAGCCGCAGGTCTCAGTCTAGTAAGTTCAGTCGGCTAGCCCATCAACTTGACCCTAATCTCTGTTTAGATAATGAACCCTGTGCAGAGGTTTAATACTTGGCTCTGATATCCATCTTCTCTTCCTAGGTTCTATCCTGCCCAACTCCTAGTGTATCTCCAGAGTCCTCTAATCCACTCTGTCAATTGTGCATTCCAGTTTGGTTCTTCCTAACTGCTCTGTCTTGAAGCCAGGCAAAAATCTGATGACAGCCTGAATTCAGGCAGTGAAAAATAGATGATAGATACAAAAGATATTAAAAGCTAGAAATTGTAGAATTTGCTAACTGGATTGATGATATTCACTGAGAAGTGTGTATGTGAGAATAAAGAATATGAAATTACAAAGCAAAGAGTATTACCATTCACCAAGATAGATGATACAGAAGGATTTTGGCAGAAACTAATGATTAATTTTTCAATGTGATTGATTCAAGGTGCCTGTGGGCTTCCAAATTGAAATATTTATTAGGCTGTTGGAAATATGGGTCTGGAATTTAGAAGAATTCTTGATTAGATTTAAGAATCACCCAAATGTAAGGGAACCATTGAGATAAGCTTTTTTTAAAGATATTGTAGGAATTATACAAAGAATATAGTCAATGATATTGTAAAAGTGTTGTATGGTGACAGATGGTAGCTACACTTGTGGTGAGCATAGCATAATATAAAAACTTGTCAAATCACTATGTTGCACACCTGAAATTAATGTAACATTGTGTGTCAATTACACTAAAAAATTAATAAAAACTTTTTAAAAAGATATTATAGGAATTATATTTGAAGTGAAAGCTCAGAGAGATGACAACAGAGTCCTTTGGAATTATGACTTTGACTTTTAGAATGAGCAGAGAAAGAACAGTGCTCAAAAAGGATCTAGAATGAATGGCTAATAAGAGTAGAAGAGATTATTTGTTTTTTGGATGTTGAGTTTTATAAGTTCTTTATATATTTTGGATACTAACCCTTTATCAGATATGTCATTTGCAAATATCTTCTCCCATTCCATAGGTTGCCTTTTAGTTTTCTTGATTGCTTCCTTTGCTGTGCAGAAGCTTTTTATTTTGATGAAGTCCCAATAGGTTTTTTTTGTTTGTTTTGGGGTTTGTTTTGTTTTATTTCTTTGCTTTTGTTTCCCTTAGCAGCATTATCTACAATAGCCAAATTATGGAGAGCCCAAATGTCCATCGACTGATGAATAGATAAAGAAGATGTGGTATATATATGCAATGGAATATTACTCAGCTATAAAAAAAGAATGATATCTTACCATTTTCAACAACATGGATGGAGCTAGAGAGTACTATGCTAACTGAAATAAGTCAGTCAGAGAAAGACAAACACCATATGATTTCACTCATGTGTGGAATTTAAGAAACAAAACAAACAATCATAGGGGGGAATAAGAGAGAGGCAAACCAAGAAACAGACTCTTAACTATAGAGAACAAATTGATGGCTACCAGAGGAGAGGTGGGTAGGAAGATGGGTTAAATAGGTGATGGGGATTAAGGACTGTAGTTGTTGTGATAAGAACTGGGTGTTGTATGTAAGTCTTAAATCACTAAATTGTACACCTGAAACTAATATTACACTGTAGGTTAACTAACTGGAATTTAAATAAAAACTTTAAAAAAAGAGTAGAAGGGAGAAAAAAATGAAAATTTATATTGTGAAAATCAAAGAGGAGACAGTTTCAAGAAGTGGTTAATAACAAATGTCCATCGGAGTGTTCAGTGTTACAATGAAATAAAAATTCCTTTTTTTTTTTGGTACTATAGAGATCAATAATTCCAATAACAGAAACTGGTTAGCTACTCAGCAAACCTCCTTCCTCCTTCTCTTGGGCACACTGGCAGAAGTTTTCTGCATCATTTGCCATTAGGTGTTGTCATCTGAATGAACTCTGGCCAAGAGTGTGGGCAGACATGATGAATGCCATGTCCTGTCTGACCTATAAAAAGTATGCATAAGCCTCACTCCCCTTGTCTGCCAGTAACATTCAGAAGATCTAGCAGAGGACTCTAAGATCCTAGAGAAAGAAGGAAAGAATGAGATATAGGGAGTCCATGTCCTTAAATCACTTTTGGATCAGTTTAATACCCCTTCAATCCTCTCTATTTCCCCCCAAGCCTCCAATTGGACTTTATGAGAACAAAATTAATTTCTATTAAACCACTGAGATCTGGGCATCATAAATTACAACCACTAGATTATCTTCACTAGTACAAAGACCTTCAAAAGGCATTGTCAGTGCACTGACAGAGTCAGGAAAAGTAAAGCAGAGATAAGCATGTGCACTGGAGATTTCATGACAAATACTATTATTATTTTTGATCCCCATGCAAAAGACAAAAGAAGCCACAGTGATGTTTAGCATTCAGGTAGTACATTTGGTTTTAAATGTTCAATGGATCAAAATTAACTTGGTTGACCATAAAAAGAGAACTTCCAAATCTCGTCTTCCCAGCGATAGTAAGAAGCTGAGCTGATGAAAGGAAGAGGCTGTCAGGGCAGCTTTGAATTTCATAATCTTGGAGACTGTCCAAAAATTAGAACTGCTTCATGGAAGAGAGTTGAGCATAAACACTCAATTTACTCATTCACCAATTTTTATTGAGCACTACTATGTGCTATTCTAACCAATAAGCATACAAGTTCATAAGTAGGAGCACGTGTCATACATTCAAAATCTCACAATACCAGGAGTAGTAATTCTCTAATGCAGATGGGTCATTCTTTTCATAGACAGATGGGAAATATGGATGGATGGATGGATGGATGGATGGATGGATGGACGGATTATGAATAGATTTATGTGTATTTATGGATGGATAGATTTATGCGTATCTATATATCTGTATGTCTATTCATATATGCTTTGTTTATAGAGTTGCAACTTTCTTCTGCCCAATCCCTCAAAAATCATCCCTGCTCAAATTCAAATAGCTCTTTATTCCTTAATGATAAATTTACAAGGAAAATAAAATAATAACTATTCCTTTGTTTGATGCAACTAACTGGTCTCCAAATTACAGGGTCATGATTTTATCAAAGGAACCATAAAACACAGTGCCATCGACCACTTCTGCAGCTACCACCTCAGCTCCTATAAATGTACTACTTGTTTGGTGATCTGGGAAAGATGATGCCCTTGAGCCAGGTGCTCTGAGGTTTTGTTTTAAAGACTTAAGTCTTTGTATTCCAGCACAAAAATGATTTTTGATACAAATCCATCTGCATATTTTCCTAAGGGGAAAAAATTTAAAACTTTCCCATTAAATTGTGAAATAAATTGATTAATAAAAAATGTGCTTTCCCCAATTGGGAGTTAGGGCTTAATATTGTCTAATGAGGGTTATTTTTAAATAATTACACAAAATGATGATTCTAAACCCAGCAGAGACACAATTTGGATAATAAACTAAGATTAAAGACCAGATGAGTATATGGTATTATTGAATGACTAGTGAATAGCGAAAGCTAAGATGAACAGATAATATAAGAGCATGCAATGATAATGTAAAGTTTTATCAGTGTAGGAAAACGTATCTGAAAAAAGAACTGCATCATATATTTCAAAGTCTATACTATTTTATCACCTATTGCAAAACTCTCTCTATGATTAAATATTATTGGCTTTTTTCTTTCTTTCTTCTCTAGAACTCTAGCCCATATCAGTAGGCAGAGCATTACCATCACCTCAGACTCACATCACAGTCCTCCTAAAGAAGACCACTATTCCAACTTTTAGCACTATACTTTATTGTGCCTTTTACTGATCTCTAAGTAAGTGGAATGTACTCTTTTGTTTCTGGCTTCTTTGATTCAGCATTGTGTTTCTGAGTTTCATTTGTGTTGTTGGGTATAATTATAGTTTGCCCATTTTTATTTCTGCATAGCATTCCATTATGTGAATATACAAATATTATTTATCCATTCTATCATATTTGGATATTTGTGTTGTTATCAGTTTGGGACTACTATGAATAAAGCTCTTATCTACATTCTTATGTGCATTTTGGTGATTTATGTAGGTATTTCTGTTGAGTACTCCTGGAGTGGGATTCTTCAGTATGTATCAATAGTTTCCCAAAGTGATTGTACATGATTGTACAATTTACATTCCCATTTAGCATTATAAAAGAGTTTTGGATGTTCCACATGCTCTCCAACACTTGGTAGTCTCTCCTTTCTTCATCTTCTGGTGTCTGTGCAGGCCACTGGGGTTTTAATTTTAATTTCTCTGATAACTAATAATGTTTTGTGTACCTTTTATATGTGTATCAACCATTTTGATATCTACTTTTTGTGAAGTCCTTCTTCGAGTCTTTCGTATATTCTTTTTTTTTTTTTTTTGGCTGTTTGTCTACTATTACTGAGTTCCAGCAGTTCTTTGCCTTTTTTGTGGTTTATAGTTTCACATTCCTAATGACGTATGTGATGAATAGAAGTTCCTAATATTAAAATAGTCTAAGTTCTCATTTTCAATTATAATTAGCACATTTAGTGCCCTGTTGAGAATTACTTGTCTACTCCTAAAGTATAAAGATGTTTTCAAATGTGTTTTTCAAAGAGCTTTATTGTTATCTTTGACACTTATACCTGTAGTCTGCTTGGTGTATGTGTGTGGGGTGGGGGGGCAGTTAAGTAGGATCAGTGTTCTTTTTTTAATTTTTTTTAAGGATTTTATTTATTTGACAGAGAAGGAGACAGCGAGAGAGGGAACACAAGCAGGGGGAGTGGGAGAGGGAGAAGCAGGCTTCCCGCTGAGCAGAGAGCCCGATGCGGGGCTCAATCCCAGGACCCTGGGATCATGACCTGAGCCGAAGGCAGACGCTCAATGACTGAGCCACCCAGGCACCCCAGTGTTCTTTTTTTTTAATATAAATATTCAAAGGACCTAGAACAATGTATTGAAAAGGCTATTTCCATGCTGCCTTGCACATCAACTTTGTTAGAAATGAGGTAATGCATATCCTTGTGCCAATGACATACTATCTTAATTACTACAACTTTATAATAGGTCCTTTTATTTGTTAGTGTAGGTCTCCAGCTTGGTTCCTTTTTTTAAGGTCACCTTGGCTATTGGGGCACCTGGGTGGCTCAGTCAGTTAAACATCTGACTCTTTATTTTGGCTCAGGTCATGATCTGAGGGTGGTGAGATTGAGCCCCGTGTTGGACTCCGCACTCAGTGTGGAGTCCGCTTCTCCCTCTCCCTCTCCTCACTTTACTCTCTATCTCAAATAAATAAATAAAATCTTTAAAAATTAAAAAAAAATCACCTTGGCTATTGTTAGCCATTTACATATCTTTTTTTTTAAAGATTTTATTTATTTATTTGAGAGAGAGAGAGAGATCACGAGCAGGGCGGAGGGACAGAGGGAGAAACAGACTCCCCACTGAGCAGGGAGCCCAATGCTGGACTTGATCCCAGGACCCTGGGATCATGACCAGAGCCAAAGGCAGACGCTTAACTGACTGAGCCACCCAGGCACCCAGCCATTTACATTTCTAAATGAATTTTAGATTCAATTTGTCAACTTACACACACACACAACCCACAAGATTTTTATTGGGATGCACTGAAGTTATAAACAAATTTGGAAAGAACAAACATCTGTTACAGAAAAAAATGCACACAATTTTCCACCCTTATCTATACTCATTCTTTTGCAATGAAAATGTGCAATTCATCCTATCAAGATTATTTGCCCAACCCCTGAATCTGGGCAAGGCATAGGACTTGTTTTGGATGAAAAATACAATGGAAATGACATTGTGTAGTGTCATGGATGGGCTTTAAGAAGATTTGTGTTTATTCTCTTTCTTTTGGACCCCTGCCAATATGAACAAACTTAGGATAGCCTGCTTAATTACAGGAGACAAATGTCCCTATAACACCTGTTGCCCATGTTAAAGCCAGACATCTCCCAGTATGTGAGTGAAGGCTCAAATTGATCTGCCAGATGATCACAGATGCATTGTGAGACAGGTCAAGATCTGCTGAGCATGACCAAGATCGAGACTTTTCCCTATGACTAGTAGATTCACTAGTACTAATAAGCGATTGTTATTTTAAGTCACTAAATGTGGGGCAGTTTCTTACACAATAATTTCTAACTAAAAAAAAAAACACAACATATTTTACAATTCTGCGTCTTTCAATCCATGAACATGATGTATTGCTTAATTTATCATCTTAAATTTCTGTCAATAGTTTTGTAATGTTTAGTGTAGAAGTTCTTTGACTTTCTATTTGGTAATTTTTAATACAACTGATAATTATATTATTTTTAAAATTAATTTTCTAGTTATTTGCTTCTAGTTTAAATTTTAAAATTTGTCTTTGCATAGTGTATTCTATAGTTATGCTAACCCACTTTATTAATTTTAATAATTTATCTGGAGAGTCTGAAATTTTTTAATTCACAATCCTATTTACTGAATTTAGTTCTTACCTTTCCAACCCTTAATCTTTTTTCTTCTTTTACTTGCTTTCTTGCACTATGTAGAGTAGCCAGGAAAACGTGGAAAAGAACAAGTGGAAAGGGCATTTTTGTCACATTCCCAATCTCAGAGAGAAATCTTTCAATATTTCACTATTAAATAAGATGTCTCTGATAATTCATTATTAAGCTAAGAAAATTCTCTTGTATTCTACCTTGTTTTTATTTTTTTATAAATGCTGTCTGAATTTATCAAGTGCAGTAACTAAATCTGTCAATTTACATTGACATATATAATTTTTCTTCCTTTCCATGTTAACATGATGAATTAGACGGACTACTTTCAAATGGTAAATCACTCTGGCAGGCCTGAAATACATTTCACTTTGATGTGATGTATTTTGTTTTTAAATACTGTTAAATTTTCAGGCGCCTGGGTGGTTCAGTCGGTTAAGCGCCTGCCTTCAGCTGGGGTCATGATCCCAGGGTTCTGGGATCCAGTCCTGTCGGCTCCCTGCTCAGGGGGGAGACTGTTTCTCCCTCTGCCACACCCCTTGCTCATGCTTTTTCTCTCGCTTACTCTCTCTAATAAATAAATAAAATCTTAAATAAATGTTGTTAAATTTTCTTTGTTAATTTTTTTCTAATAATTTTTATACCTTTGTTAATGAAAGAGACTGGTGTGCAAGTCCTTATTGATGTAATGTCTTTTTTAGGTTTTGGTATCAAAGTTATACTAGTCTCTCTTTTTCTAATCTCCCAGAAGAGTTTATACAACATTGTGCTGTTATTTCCTTAAAGGTTTAAAAGAATTTCCTGTTGAAGCCCTCGAACCTGGGATTTTCTGAAATAAAAATTTATAATAAATTAATAATTTTTAGTAGTTACTAGGCTACTTAAATTATGTATTCTATCAGTTTATATAAGTTGTATTTTTAAAATTTCTATTTCATTTAAATTTTCTAAATTATTGGCTTTACCTGCTTAGAATATCTTCTTGTTATTTTTTTTTATTTCTGTAAAATCTGTAGTGATGTTTTCACTTTTTAATTTCTGGTATTAATAACCCGTGTTTTTCTCTTTTTTCTTGATAAAGTTATGCTGAATTTGTAAATTTTGTTAACTCTTCACAGTGCCACATTTTGACTTCAAATTTTCTGTTAGAAAAATTTTTCAGGGTGCCTGAATGACTCAGTCAGTTAAGCTTCCAACTCGGTTTCAGCTTAGTTCATGATCTCGGGATCCAGAGATGAGCCCCTGTAGGTTCTATGCTCAGTGAGGAGTCTGCTTCTCTGCTTCTCTACCTCTCTCTCCCTCTGTCTTCCCACCCCCCCACCAACTCATGCACACTCTCACTCTCTCTCAAATAAATAAACCTTTAAAAATTTTTTTTCTATTAATTTCTGCTTTTATTTTTATCATTTCCTTTCTCCATCTTGTTTTGCTTTTCTTTTTCTAGATTCTTGATAAAGATAAGATCATTGATTTTCCACCTTTGTTCTTTTCTAACACATGTATATAAGGCTGCAAATCTCACTCTAATCACTACTTTGCCTTGCGTCTCACAAGTTTGAAAATGCTGTATCTTCACTATCATCCAGTTTTAATGTTTCCTTATTGCACTATGATTTCTTCTTTATCCCATGGATAATGTCTGTTTTTTCTATTAGCTATTTAGATAGTAATGTTAAAGTTTACTATGACATTAAACTTATTTACTTACTCTTTTAGTTCTTTCAGTCTTTGTAGGATATAATTTGAAGTTACAATTATTAAGTGCACAAAAATAGAATTGTGACATCTTCCAAGTACAGATACCCCTTTATTATTATTTTTTTCTTTTTATTAACATATAGTGTATTATTTGCTTCAGGGGTACAGGTCTGTGATTCATCAGTCTTACACAATTTACAGCACTCACCATAGCACATACCCTCCCCAATGTCCATCACCCAGCCACCCCATCCCTCCCACCCCCTCTACTCCAGCAACCCTCAATTGATAGCCCTTTATTATTATAAAGATATCCTTCTTTATGTGTAGTAATTCTTCTTACTTTCAATTATACTGTTTCTGATACTAGAATGTCCACCCCAGAGGTATTTGTAAGTATTTACTTGCATAGCATTTTTTTTCTTTTACTTTCAGTCTTTATATTAAAAACATGTTTATAAAGTCTAGCAAACATAATCTTTTTACTTGAAGTATTTAGTGAATTTACCACTGTCCTGTATTGCTTGATGTCCAGTACCTTGAAAGCCTGCCTGCCTGCCTGCCTTCCTTCCTTCCTTCCTTCCTTCTTTCCTTCCTTCCTTTCCTCCTCCCTCCCTTCCTTCCTGCCTTTTCATTTTTTTTTATTGTTCCAGATAGAAGAGTAAATTTGGTTGCAGTTACTCCAGTTGGTCAAGAGTGCACATTTGTTGATTATCTTTTACAGAGATTTATAATAAAAAGGAAAAAAAGTATACATTTACTCATGTAATTACCACATCAGTTGGAGTGTCAGTCCTCCAATTTTCTTTCTCCTTCAATCTCATCTTTCTTTCCAATATCACACTGTCTTGATTCTTATAGCTTTGTAAGTGTATGTTGAAGTTGAATAGTGTGAATCCTCCAACTTTGTCTTTCTCCTTCAATACTTTGTTAGCTATTATGGGTCTTTAACCTCTCCATGTAAACTCTAGAATTGGTTTGTCAATATTCACAAAATAACTCACTGGGATTTTTAGTGGGACTGTGTTGAATGTATAGAACAACTTGGGAAGAAATGACATCTTGACAATATTGAGTCTTCCCCTCCACGAATATAGAATATCTCTCCATTTCCTTGGTTCTTTGATTTCTTTTATCAGAGTCTTATGGTTTTCCTCATGAAGATCTTTCACATATTTTTTTCGATTTATACCTAAGTATTTCACTTTGGGGTGTGCTAATGTAAATGGTATTGTGTTTTTAATTTCAAATTCCAATTGTTCATTGCTGGTATATAGGATAGTGACTGATTTTTGTATATTAACCTTGTATCCTGCAATACTGCTGTAATCACTTACTAAATCCAAGATTTCTTTTTGTCTATTTTTGGATTTTCTACATATGTCATCTGTGAACAAAGACAATTTTATTTCTTTCCTTCCCAATGTATAAACTGCTAATTTCCTTTCCTTGTTTTATTGCATTAGCTAGGACTTCCAATATGATGTTGAAAAGGAGAGTGGGGAAGGCCTATCCCTGCTATGTTCCTGTTCTTAGTGGGAAAGTTTCAGGTTTTCCACCATTAAGTATGATATTAGCTGTAGGCTTTGTAAATACTTATTTTTTACCAAGTTGAGGAAGTTCCCTTCCATTCCTGCATTATTAAGAGTGTTTACCTTAAACGGGTGTTGAATTTTGTTAAATGCTTTTTCTGCATCTATCGATATGATTATGTGATTTTTCTTTTTAGCCTGTTGATGTAATGGATTACATTGATTTTTGAATGTTGACTAGCCTTGCATACTTAAGATAAATCCTACTTTGGTCTGGCATATAATTCTTTTATATACATTGTTAGACTCATTTTACTACTATTCTGTTGAGAATTTTTGCATCTATGTTTATGAGAGATATTTGTCTGTAGTTTTCTTGTAATTTATTTGTATGCTTTTGGTGTTAGGATAATGTTGCCCTCATAAAATTAGTTAGGAAGCATTCACTTTGCTTCTGTTTTCTGGAAGAGATTGTAGAGAATTGGTGTAATTTCTTCCTTAACTTTTTGGTAGAATTCACCAATGAACCTATCTGGGCTTAGTGTTTTCTGTTTTCAAAGGTTATTAATTATTCAATTCCTTTAATAGATATATGCCTGTTCAGATTGTCTATTTGACTTTTTATGAGTCCTGACAGATTATGTCTTTCAAGGAATTGGTCCATTTCATTAAGTTATGAAATTTGTGGCCATTGAGTTGTTCACAGTATTCCTTTATTAGCTTTTTAATATCTATGGGATTTGTAGTGATGTCCTCTTTTTCATTTCTGGTAGTAGTATTTGTTCCCTCTCTCTTTTCTTTTTCATAGCCTTGCTAGATGCTTATCAGTCTTATTGATCTTTTCAAAGAACCAGCTTCTGGTTTTGTTTGTTTCCCCCATTATTTTCCTGCTTTCAATGTCATTGATTTCTGCTCTAATTTTTATAATCTCTTCTCACTTTGGATTTATGTGCTCCTCTTTTTCTAGTTTCCTGAGGTGGAAGCTTAGATTGTTGATCTTAGATCATTCTTCTTTTCATATATATTTGTTCAATGCTATAAATTTTTCTCTAGGTGCTGCTTTTGCTGCATCCCACAAATTGTGATAATTTATGTTTTAACTTTCATTTAGTTCAAAAGATTTTTAAATTTCTTTTGAGATTTTTTATTTGACTTCTGTGTTATTTAAAAATATATTGTTTAAGCTGGTGCAGCCACTCAGGAAAACAGTATGGAGGTTCCTCAAAAAGTTGAAAATATAACTACCCTACAACCCAACAATTTCACTACTAGGTATTTACCCCAAAGATACAAATATAGTGATCCAAAGGGGCACCTGCACCCCAGTGTTTATAGTAGCAATGTCCACAATAGCCAAACTATGGAAAGAGCCCAGGTGTCCATTGACAGATGAATGGGTAAAGAAGATGTGGTATATATATATATATGTGGTATATACATATATATATATATATATATATATATATACACACAATGGAATATTACTCAGCCATCAAAAAAATGAAATCTTGCCATTTGCAATGACATGGATGGAACTAGAGGTATTATGCTAGGTGAAATAAGTCAATCAGAGAAAGACAATTATCATATGATCTCATTCATATATGGAATTTAAGAAACAAAACAGGATCATAGGGGAAGGGAGGGAAAAATAAAACAAGACAAAATCAGAGAGGGAGAAAAAATGAATTAGGAGAACTGAAAATACATGACTAATCAGCATTAAAATATATATATATAGTTTAATCACCATGTCTTTGGGACTTTTCCAGCTATTTTTCTATTATTGATTTCTAGTTGAATTCCATAGTAGTCTTAGAGCAGACGTTGTATGATTTCTCTTCTTTTAATGTTAAGGTGTATCTTATGGCCCAGAATGTGGTTTAGCTTCTTGAATGTTTCATGTGAGCTTGAGAAGAATGTGTATTCTGCTGTTGTTGGATGAAGTAGTCCATAGATATTAATCATATCCATTTGACTGATGGTGTTGTTGACTTGAACTATGTCCTTATTGTTTTACTGTGAGCTGTATCTGTCCATTTCTGATACATGGGCATTAAATTTGCCAGCTATAATAGTGAGTTAATCTATTTTTCCTAGTAGTTCTATCAGTTGTTGCATCACATAATTTGATACTCTGTTGTTAGATGCATACATGTCAGGATTATTATGTAACCTCAGAGAATTGATCCCTTTATCATTATGTAATGCCCTCTTTATCCATAATGACTTTCCTTGGTCTGAAGTCATATCTCTGTCTAAAATTAATATAGCTACTTCTGCTTTCTTTTGGTCAGTGTTAGCGTGGTATATCTTACTTTATCAATTTACTTTTACTATATATGCATTGCATCTTGTTTCTTGTAGACAACATATAGTTGGGTATATCCTGGAATTATAATTTTCATATATAGCTATCAATTTGGTCTATTTTATATCTTCTGTGTCTCTGCTTAATATTTATTCTTTTCTCTAGCTTTTTAAACATATGAAACACAATTATAATAACTGTTGTAATATCCTTGCCTACTAATTCTATCATCTGTTATCATTTCTAGGTTAATTTCAATTGAGTAATTTTTTTTCTAATTATGAGTTGTATTTTCCTGCTTCTTTGCCTGGCTAGTAACTTTTGATTGAATGCTAAATATTATGAATGTTAACTTGTTGGTTGCTATATATTTTTGTATGCCTTTGTTTGCTTGTATATTTTTATATGCCTATACTTTGTATTCTTGTTCTGGGATGAGTAAAAGTTATTTAGAAACTGCATGATGCTTTTGGGTCTTGCTTTTAAGCTTTGTTAGGCAAACCATAGCAGCATTGAGTCAAGGATTAGTTTTTCCCACTACTAAAGCAAAATACTTTATACTTTACCAAAGCTCAGTGAATTTTTATATTTTCCACTTTTACTATTTGGAACAGGCACACTACTCTTGGCCTTATGTCAGATTTAAGCACTGTTTCCTCTTTTCCCAAGCTTGAGTATTTTCCTCAGCAAATGCATCCATCAGTACTAAACTGAATCTTCGAGGGCACTCTCTGAAGATCTGCAAAGTTCTCTCTCTGTGCACCTCTTGCCCCTCCATTACTCTTCCAGGAAATTTCCAAACTCTTGGCTGTCTTTTCTACTTGGGCTCTACTTGATTTCTTCCTGTTCATGAAGTGGACTTAGAAGTTTCTTCAGCCAGTAGCTCAGGCAATTTTATGTCTTACCTCATTTGTTTCCTTTATCTCCAGGATCACTTAATGTTGTTGCTAGGTTTCCAATACCCTGAAGGACATTGTTTCATATATTTGGTTTTTTTCTCCAGTTTTTTGGGGGGCAAGAGGTAAATCCAGTCCCTGTTACTCCGTCTTTCCTAGAAGTATACTTTTTCAGGTTATATAATTTAGTGACAAGTAAAATTATTACTAAAAATCAGAGGACTTAACAAAATCAGAGGTTACCATAATGACTGATGGGACATTGTGACTACCCCACTTTTGTAGACACTGTGACCATTGTTTTTCAATAAGAAGGATGGTTGCAACTAATGTGCAAACGTAAGGAGCAATTAACATGCAAAGAAGAGCTATAGGTGCTGTTAAGATTAAATGGAAAATGGAGACCAGACTTGAAAAAGCCCTGGGCGGGGAGGGGAGGGGGAGAGAAAAAGAAAAAGCCCTGAGCAAACAAAACCATGTAAGCCATGTAAGCAAAACTAAATATAGCTCATTTCATGAACATAAGTGAAATTTAACTTAGGTTATTTCTTATAAATGTCTCCGAAAATCACAAGAGAAACTTGTCATCTTCCTGAAATTGGTGTAAAATAATCACTTTTAACCAATCCCGCTGCTACCTGGAAACCCCCACTGTACTCACCAACCACTGTTAAGAGTTAAACAACTTCTTCATTTTCACTTGATAGCCCATCCTGCAATGGCAAGACCCTGAGCTTCACATCAGTTTTGGATTTGAAAGCCCCCAGTTCTTTGGATTTGAAAGCAAACTGTTCTTATATGAACAATAAACTCTACTACTAATTATTCTTTTACTGACCTGGTGATTTTAATTTTGCTATTTCTGGATTTTTGACAGCACTAAATAACCAGGGATGAACTGTGCTAGATATTGCCAGTTTTAGAACCTAGCACCGCCCCTCCTTTCTAATCTGTCCCTTGTATTTCATGTGTTAGGAGACTAAAGGTGCTATCATTAGCAATGTTCCAGCCAATGAAGCACTTTCATGAGATCAGATGGGAAATGGAAGCTAGAAGTCATTGTTTTTCCTCAGACTCTAGCAGTAGTCTAGTGTGCACGCATCACGCATGCAGTAATGCAGGAGAAGGGAAGAATGGCAAGGCAACCATGGGCTTCTCTGTAGCTGTGCAGCAACAGGAGGCATATGAAAAAGGCTCCAGTGGGCACAAGAGCTTCATTTCAGTTCCTGATGCCATTTTCCTCCCATTTGTTCCTCTAGTACTTCTAACAAATTTCCAGCCTAATAATCTACATTAAATACTTCTCTTATCAAATACCTACAGTGGTTTCTGCTTACTGACTGAATTCTGCCTGCTATAGTATTCTATTAATATATGATGAATTGATAAGTAAGTGAGAAATAAATAAATAGATAAATCATGAGAAATAAAGGAAGGGGAGAGAAGAGAATGGAAGGAAAGGAAACATGGGTAAGACTGGAAACAAAATAATATGAAGGGAATTTGTCTCATACCATTGATTTTCAAGGTATTTTTCAAGTATCTTTTCTGATAATGTTTATTTTGGTGTGGGCGGTCACAACAAGGTATTGACAATTCTATAATAGCTTGAATTTCTCTCTTCTATGTTAAGCCTATTAGTTTTAAAAAAATGTTGTTTTTGGATTTGGTAACTCCCTAACAATCAAACTTCTCATGAAAAATTGCAATTTCACAAATGAAACAAAAATGCTATCTTATTAAGGTTGCTAATATATTTTAGAACCTCCATAATAGTATATATTTTTGTTTGCATCCCCCAATTATTCTGCTACTTTTTAGTTATTACCAGTAACTAACACAACGCAAAATACCACATGCATCAAAAATAACATCAGAGATATTTCCATTTGCCATTTAAACCTTTGATTTCTTCATGTAGAGAGAGTGTCTTGTAACAATCATAAATGTTAGGTACAGACAGGGTGTTTCTGTATTCTTTCCCACTGGCTTTTGTTTGATGTCTTATGTTCATTCCACTGGCCTTTACAAGCCACAGTTTTTCATGTGATTTCAAAGGATTTGATTTTTTTTTTTTTTTTTTTTTTTTTTAAAGATTTTATTTATTTATTTGACAGAGGGAATGAGAGAGAGAGCACATGAGAGGGGGGAGGGTCAGAGGGAGAAGCAGACTCCCTGCCGAGCAGGGAGCCCGATGCGGGACTCGATCCAGGGACTCCAGGATCATGACCTGAGCTGAAGGCAGTCGCTTAACCAACTGAGCCACCCAGGCGCCCTCAAAGGATTTGATTTTTACACTGTTTCTTTTTTCATTACCAAATGGGCTAACAATCAAACATGCAGATTTATAGACATATAATTAAATGCAAGGTTTTAGCAGTAGTGACTGCCACTTTATCTAGCATAGCCTGCCTTATTTGCCAAAGGCATCTTTAATTTTTTTTGAAGATTTTATTTATTTATTTGAGAGAGTGAGAGAGAGCACTAGTGGGGGGGGGCGGGTAGACAGAGAGAGAGAAGCAGGATCCCTGCTGAGCAGGGAGCTCTATGTGGGCTCAATCCCAGGACCCCAGGATCATGACCTGAGCCTAAGGCTGACGCTTAACTGACTGAGCCACCTAGGTGCCCTGGCATCTTTAATTTATACCTGAGATTATCATTTAAGTAAAATCAAGATTGCTTCTTCTTTCCCCTCCCTCTCCCCTTCTTCCTTTCTCTTCATTTGCTTTGCAATATAATTTTTAAATAAATGAAAAATATGCACATTGCAAAAACCTTACCTTTAGATAGATAGACGAATAGAGATATGGTAGATAAATAGATAAATGGATGGATAGATTAGATAGATGATAGATGATAAATAGATGATAGATGATAGATAGATAGATGATAGATAGATAGATGATAGATAGGTAATAGAAAAATTTAAACTCTATTCTTCTTTGCTTTTCTCTCTCTAGTGGGGGCTATTATATGTCTACCAAACCTGTTTTTCAAGACTGAGGCAATCATTCCTCCAGCTGCTGGAGTGTTGGATGCTGAGAGCTCGCAACTGAGTTCTTTCCCAGGAACTGCCCTTGAGCAAAGAGAATTTTCCTGCCAAATGTTAATCCCTACCCAAGGGCAGTCCACATGCAATGGCTGCTCAATGTGGATGAAGGGTAAAAAGGCCAGGGGTCTTACCTCAATCCAGTATCTCTGAATGGCCATCTCACCTACAGAGCTTTCTGGGAGACCATCTGAAGTCAGTTGCAACTGGATCACAGTGAAATTCTGGAATGGCTCACTCATTGGCTAGCAATAAGGACACCATCACTGGTGAAAACTGGGGTCCTGACAGCTTCTGGCTTCCTGAAGTAAGTCAGTAAACTGAGATAATCTGTAGTGAATCAGTTCAACTAGTGATGAACTGAGATGGTGCACTGATAGGAAGAAGTGTATCTGGGGGGTATTTGAGATGCTGGGAGGCAGAGAGTTCTAATTATAAGGACTGTGGGATTGGGAGCTTCTTATTGGGAACTACTGAAACATAAGATTAGTCATCAATTTAGGCAAAGTATACAAGCCAGAGGGCTTTCTAGGCAACACTAAGGCTTTCCTATCCTGTAGGCAGAGGGCAGGAAAGGCTGAGGAACAGAAGAATTACATAATTACAAGGATGAAAGAGAAGATTGAATTCTCAACTTCTGCAAGTCTGCTACTTCAAGACAAGAGCACTGATTGAAACCTGGGTGGTCTGGACCTTCTGGAGAAGATCTTATTGATCCACTTTTATCAATGGCATCATGTTGCTAGACCAGCTGAATAAAAAGAGGCAACTAAGTTAAACATTGGGGGATAAACTATTTGTGCTGTTCAACACATCTATGAAGTTTTTAGGAGTCCAGTGGCATGGAGCATGCTGAGACTGCCCCTCTAACAGACAAATTATTGCATCTTGCATTGCTTGTCACTAAAACTGAGGAAAGAAGACCAGCAGGCCTCTTTGGGTTCTGTAAGCAGCATTTTCCACACTTGGGAATACTGTTCCCATTCAAGAGTATAAGGGAAGGCGGCCAGGTTTGAGTGGGTCCTAGAGCACAAAAGACCACTAAGCAGGTCCTAAATGCAGCACAAGCAATCATGCCACTTAGGTGATATAATCCAATAGACCTAATGGTATCAGAGGTCAATGTGATAGAAGAAGATACCACGTAAAGACTATGGCAAGTCCCAGACAATGCATCACTATATATATATATATATGTTCATAGTATATCTGCAGCATAGATTCATAGTAATAGAGTCAGTAAGTCAATGTTCATACACTTTACCATTTTTATAACAACTATGAAGTATTTAATAATATAAAAAGTTATAAAGCATAATAAAATGAAACCCTAAACCCACCCCTGCCTAATAAGCTCCCTCAATAATTCTCTCTGAATGCATCCTCTCTCGACTAAGAAAACCAATATCTTTTATGTCATTTCAATGCATTTCTTCATACTTTCACTACATATCACTAAAAATAAATATTATTTTTGTGTTTTTACATTTCATATAAATAGTGTCAGCTGTCATTGACTCTTCATCAACTTCTATTTTTGCACAAGATGATGTGTGTAAGATTCAACCATGTTGACCTATAGTCCCAGTTTTTTCATTTTTACCACTTTGTAATATTCCATTGTACTAAAAATGTCATAATTTATCCATTCTCCTATTGATGGAAATATGAGTTGTGTACATTTTTTCCTACTGCATAAAATAATTTTATGAATATTCCTAATATGTGTATATCTTCATCTTTTATAGGCAATATCACATTGGCCTCCAAAGTCAGACAGATTATGCTCCTACTAAATGCTGGGAATACAATTCTAGGTTAATTTTTTTTCTTACTTAAGTTTTTATTTTAACTCTAGTTAGTTAACATACAGCACTGTATTAGTTTCAGGTATACAATATAGTGATTCAACACTTCTATACATCACCCGGTGCTCATTGTGACAAGTGCACTCCTTAATTTCCATCACCTATTTAACCCATCTTCCTTACCCCTCCCCTCTTGTAACCATCAGATTATTCTCTATATTTAGAGTCTGTTTCTTGCTTTGTCTCTCATTTTTTTCCTTTTGCTTGTTTGTTTTGTTTCTTAAATTACACATATGGGTCAAATCATATGGTATTTGTCTTTCTCTGACTGACTTATTCTCTGACTTTTCATTATACTCTCTAGCTCCATCCATGTTGCAAATGGCAAGATTTCATTCTTTTTTTATGGTGGAATAGTATTCCATTGTATATATACATACCACCTCTTCTTTATCCATTCATCAATCAATGGACGCTTGGGCTGCTTTCATATCTTGGCTATTGTAAATAATGCTGCTATAAACAGGGGCACATGTATCCCTTTGAATTAGTGTTTTTGTATTTTTTGGGTAAATACTCAGTAGTGCAATTAGTGGATTGTAGGGTAGTTCTATTTTTAACTTTTTAAGGAAACTCCATGCTGTTTTCCACAGTGGCTGCACCAGTTTGCATTCCCATCAACAGTGTCCAAGGATTCCTTTTTCTCCACATCCTCGTCAACACCTGCTGTTTCTTGTCATGTTGATTTTAGCCATTCTGACAAGTGTGAGGTGATATCTCACTGTAGATTTGATTGGCATTTCCCTGATGATCAGTGATGATGAGCATTTTTTCATGTGTCTGTTGACCATCTGTCTTCTTCGGAGAAATGTCTGTTCATGTCTCCTATCCATTTCTTAACTGGATTATTTGTTTTTTGGGTGTTGAGTTTGATAAGTTCTTTGTATATTTTGTATACTAGCCTTTTATCTGATAACCCTAACCCTAAACCCACCCCTGCCTAATAAGCTCCCTCAATAATTCTCTCTGAATGCATCCCCTCTTGACTTAAGAGAGAAAACTAATATCTTTCATGTCATTTCAATGCATTTCTTCATACTTTCACTACATATCACTAAAAATAAATGCAAATGTCTTCCCCCATTCCGTAGGTTGCCTTTTAGTTTTGTTGATTGTTTCCTTCACTGTGCAGAAGCTTTTATTTTGATGTAGTCCCAATAGTTTATTTTTGCTTTTATTGCCCTTGCCTCAGGAGACATATCTTGAAAGAAGTTGGTATGGCCGATGTCAAAGTTACTGCCTGTGTTCTCCTCTAGGATTTTTATGGTTTCCTGTTTCACATTTAGATCTTTCATCCATTTTGAATTTATTTTTATGTATGGTATAAGAAAGTGGTCCAGTTTCATTCTTCTGAATGTTGCTGTCCAGTTTTCCCAACACCATTTGTTGAAGAGACTGTTTCTTTTTCCCCTTTAGATATTCTTTCCTGCTTTGCAGAAGATTAATTGCCCATATTATGGTGGGTTTAATTCTGGTTTTTTCTCTTCTGTTCTATTGACCGATGTGTCTATTTTTGTGCCAGTACCACACCATTTTGATTACTATAGTTTTGAAATATAACTTAAAGTCTGGAATTGTGATGCCTCTAGCTTCATCTTTCTTTTTCAAGATTGCTTTGGCTATTTGGGGGTTTTCTGTGGTTCCCTACAAAGCTTAGGATTGTTTGTTCTAGTTCTGTGAAAAAAACTATTGGTATTTTATAGGGATTGCACTAAATGTATAGATTGCTTTGATAGTACAGACATTTTAACAATATTTGTTCTTTCCAATCCATGAGCATGGAATGACTTTCCATTATTTTTTATTTTTTTTATTCCATTTATTTTTTTCTTCCAAGACTTTGAAGACACTGCTCTATTCCTCAGGGTCCTGCCATTGTTATTCAGAAGTCTAGGCTCTTTCTAATAGTCTCTTCTCTCTGGTTGCTTTTAAGTCTTCTCATTTGCTTTGAGGTTCCAAATAACTACAATGGAAATGTAGTACACATTTAAATACTACAATGTATTTTAAAATGAATTTGTTTTATTTTTCTGCTTGGGTTTTATTGTGTTTACTGAATCTGAAGATTTGTGTCTTTCATCAGTTCCAGAAAATTCTCTAGTGGTACTACTTCAAATAGCTTTTCTTCCTTAATCTTTATTCTCTTCCTCTGAAATATCAAAAAAGGTAGGTTATATATTCTCATTTTAATTCCAGGTTGCCTTGCCTCTCATATTATCTATTCTTTATCTCTCTGCATTATATTTTGCTTCAGTTTCTAAATCTATGCTTCAGTTTACAAACTGTCTTCAATTTTGTCTATTCTGATATTTAACATTCTTTTAGCATTTATAGCAATGTTGGTATTGTTTATATCTAGAAATTATACTAAGTTTTCTTCAAATCTTCATTTAAAAACACTATCTTATTTTGTGCTCATGTTTTTTTATTACTTTCTGTTTTGAAACATATTAAGCAAATTTGTCTTATGTCTTTATTCAATAATTCTTTTATCTGGTGCTGTTAGGAGTCTAATTCTGACTTTTTATTTCTGTTGTCACTAATGGTGGTTTGTGTCTTAATCATTTTAGATTATAGTATCAACTTCATGTGAAATTTACAGATAGGAAGTTTCTTGGTGTCTCTGTTTGAGAGAGATTTTCTTTTGCTATAGCCAGGCACCCAAAGATACTACCAAACAAAGGCCACTTTAAGGTAAATTCTCAGATTGGGATTTTCTGGATCACCCAAAACATTTGGATACCCAAACTATATGAACACAGGCTTATCAATACAAATTCTTAGAGGAGAGTTTTTGCTGTTTGTTTTGTTTTGTTTTCACTGAAAGCCCAGGATAAGACTGTCAAATTCTCTTGTCTTCTCTTTTTGCTGGTACCTGGAATTTTTCTAGTCTTCCCTTTCACCAACATTATAGATTTTTGAGGGCTTTAGTTTAAGCAGAAGCCTCAATCTCCATTCATCTCCTTATAATGACCCCTGCATGGCCATCAAACCCAAAGCTCTAGGTTACTGAAATTGGCAGATACACTCAGGACAGCCTTGACATCAACACTTGCTTACCATTCTGGTTTTCTGTTCACTCTTCATATATGGTCCCTGAGCATTTCCATTTCATTTTTCTTATTCCAGCTGTTCATTTTAAAGGACATATGTTATAGTTTATCCAGCAGGTCTAAATATTTTGCAGTGGGACAGTTTCCAGGATATCTAATATACCATATTGATAAATAGATGTGTGCATATAAATTTTAGATTTGGGGGGATGATAATAAGTTGTTTTGCAAGTGAATGTTCCTAATTATGGTCCTCCAGTGGAAAATAAATTGACATACATTATACTTCTCATTTTAAAAGTGCATAATTTAATAAGTTTTAACATATGTATACACCCCTGAGGCCATACCACATTCAAGATAATGAATATTTCTATTACCCCCATCAGTTTGACTGTTCCACATTTTGCAATTTTCTCCAGTTCATCATGTAAAAGATTTGTTTTGTTTTTTAACTTAGATTGTTGTCCTTCTTACTATAAAAAATTTCCCATTTCTTTGCAACTAATTTGTCAATCACTTATGGCTTCTTCTTTTTATTTTTAATGCCCTGCTAATAAAGACTAATTCAAAGATTATTTATGAACTCACCTAAATTTTCTTCTGATTTTTTTATGATTTCATTTTTATACATTTACATTTTTATGATTACTTCTTTTTTGGCAGCAGTCCAAAACATTCTATATAGTGACAAACCAGATATTTAAGTCAAAGACACCAGAATGAACAGTCTCATTTAACACAAATTACTGAATTAATTCCAAATTAAATGAATTGCCTCTTCTGTAGTATTGGCTATCAAACCATAGAAGAGGTTGCAGAAGGTCCTGTTTCTCTTAGCAACTTTGTGAGTAATAGATTATTTCAATTCTAATTTGAGATCCATGTTTGGAAGCCTTTCTTTCAATACACCATTCATAAAGTTTGACATCAATCTTCTTTTAATTAATTGCCTGGATAATTGCTATTTTATTTCTTAACTGAAAACTTAGTTTGATCAAGATTATAGAAAAAGGCAAAAAAGAACAAAGTAATGAAAAAATTAAAAGCTCATCACAGTTTTTATCAACTAAACAATGACATATGAGAAAATGTGTCTCTTAGTTTCTAGTGTTTTATTTGAAGGTGATTATTTCCAAAATGATTTTTAAGCATATCTTTACATCTCTTTTAAGCCCTGAGTGTAATACTCCAGCACAGGTAGGGACTTTACCATTTGAGTATGTTTTGATTTATCAGAAGTGGCAAAGAAATTTAAATTTTAAATGGGTAGTTCGTCTAGCCCAGTTAGTGTTCTCATCTTTAGTTTAATGAGTCTACTAGTAAATTCAGAAAGCAGACACCCAGACACAGTTTGGTTTTATGTTTCTTTCTTTGAGGAGGAGGGAGTGGGCATAGTGGGGCAAGTTATGTAGAATTAGTGAAATGTTAGACCCAGGGAGAAGATACGTTGACAGTTGCAAACCTCAATCACACTGGAGCAGAGGGTTATTAACTTGTGGAAGGAAATGTATTTCCTCCTACTATTCAGTCTAGAAGGTGGGAGATGGAGGGGCACAGTGGGACAATGGGAGTGGAACAGTGAAAAAAATAATGGAGGAAGAACTGGTGAGACTAGGTAAGAAATGAAATAAAATATAAAACAAAATTAGAAGGGGATATTTTAAAACAAGAAAAACTAAACAGAAGGTACATCGGAATAAAAAGGGAAGAAGAGTTAAGATGTATGTTGAAAGCCTAAAAATCAAAAAGTGAAGATAGAAAAACACAAAAGGAATCAGGAGAGAAAGAGTTGGAAGGAAAAGCAGGATGGATAAGAGGATAAGAAGGCTGAAAGGGGAGAAAGAGAGAGTGTGTGTAGGGACTGGTGTTGCAAAGAAGGACACAGATTTATAGCACATTTGTAAAATTCCCTCTAGTCTGTGGGCTTCACCTTTGTTCACAGATAAATGTATTGCAACATGATAAACATGCTAACCACTTCATTAACAGAGCACCCAGTACCCATGGCCAGTATATGTTACTAGATCATCCTTATAAAGTAATTTTTTAAATCATAACCAATAAATACTGATTTCTTTTGTTTTTGCTTGACCATAGAAACACTATTTTATGCTAAAAGGAATTTTTAACTCACTTTAAGTCCTGAGCACTACAGAGCAAGTTTCTTTCTTTAATAAAAAATATGTGCTTTTAGGGGCGGCTGGGTGGGCTCAGTCAGTTAAGCGTCTGCCTTCGGCTCAGGTCATGATCCCAGGGTCCTGGGATCGAGCCCCGCATTGGGCTCTCTGCTCAGCAAGGAGCCTGCTTCTCCCTCTTTTTCTGCCTGCTGCTCTGCCTACTTGTGCTCTCTGTCAAATAAATAAAATCATTTAAAAAAGAAAAGAAAAGAAACAGCTCTGGCCAAGATGAGCACTGGTCCTCTTCTTGGTGAGCATCTGCTATAAAAAAAAAAAAAAATGTACTTTTAAATTTAAAACTACATAATTTTGTTTAGCTTGGCTACTGCACTGATATAAATAAAATAAAAGCCTGCATTCTTTTTTTCTTCTGTGAATCGCCTATTCAAATCCTTGGCATGTTTTATCCAGTGATAGAAGAGGAGAAGAATATATGCTTCTAACATGAGAGTAAATGTTAAAATAAGTCATAAGAAATGGGTGATCTTTTCCTGTTAGATTTCTGGTACAAGATTTGCTTTTGCTCCAGCAAATATCTTTTATCGAGAAGACATATGTAGAAAGGCACATCCCTGTTGCCTTTGCACTATCTAGGTGTGCTCAATTCACAAAGTAGGTATATGTATAAGTTGTAAATAAACATCACCAAAAATAAGCCCTATTTCTTCATAAATTTCATAAAAGGTATCAGAAATATGTTTCTTCAGAGAAGGATAGGAAACTAACTTCTAATTTGGGGTAGCACATAGATACAGGGATATTTTGCTTCATTGCCTGCATTACTGAGTTTTAAGCCATATGTTCCTGGCTTTAGTTCACAATATTTACACCACTGGTGAGATGATAAAATCTGAGCACAGTGTGTCCTATTCAGACTTCATCCAATAACTCATTTTTATTTCAGAATATATTCATCACACTAAGTCATATGATTTAAGGAAACTTTTTTTTAAGCCTGGCAGAAATACTATTCTGAGCTAAGATTACAGAAACAAAGTTTTCCTCTTCTATTTGTGTAAAAATGAATTAAAATGATAGTATCAAGAATAGAAGCAACATTTATGTATTAATATATTTTTATCTTTCCTAAAGTGTAGGATTTGAATATATTTCCTATTCTAGGTTCTGGTATCTGAATTATTTCCTCCCCTACACATTTCCATATCCCACGCACATCCTCTAGCCCTCATGTTCCACTTAATTGGAAGGGAGAATGCAGGAAAACCAAGTGACGTTCTTGTATCTGTGTGTTCCTCTACTACCAACTCCAGAAAGAGACACAGATGCCCTGACAGCAGTTTGGCCCAGAGTCTTCTCCATTCATCCACGGCAATATGGTGCATGAGCAATTGCTCTGTTTCAGATCACAGAAACTGAATTATCTTTGGAATTAACAAGTAGCATCACCTCTACCACCACTTATTTTTCACGCATTACCTAACTTGAAAACTTCTAAAGTTTGAAGCCTATGGATGAATTTAGTCAACAACAACATGAAATCTATAATTTCAATCTCTTCACTGCACAGTCTGCCTTATAAAAGTTTGAATTAATGTCATGGATAGTCTAATTTGATTTTTAAGTATCATTATATATATTATATATCATTATATATACATGTATACACATCATTATAGATAATCATTTTCATGTCATTATATCTGAAATCACACTGTCTCTCTGAGAACCTCTGCATGAACTACCAGTATTTCCAGGTTACAGAATTTTAGGAGATGGAAGTGATTTACAAGTTTTGAAAATCACGTTTCAAAAGAAAACTTGTCAGCCTAGTAGTTAGCTAAAATGAATTCAAACCCAAGACTCCTAATTCTTATTCCAGTGCCCTTTCCATCTGACCACATGGTCTTTTCTACCATCTAGAAGGCAAACTGCTTGAAATATGAATCATTACTGCCTGTTGATTTTATTGGACTCAACATAAAACAGGTTTTTAAATTTAATTAGTAAGTTTTAATAAATCGTTATTAATATTAAGTTCCCTTATTAGATAGTAACTTAAAATGACCTTCTGTGTCATATTTAGAGCTATCATTTAATTCATCAGGCTTCTGACCAAGCAGTTCTTATCATTACTCTAGTATCTACATGCAAATGATAGCAATAAAAAAGAAAAAGAAAACAGGGAGCAGAAGATAAAAGATAAAGAGCTGAGGATAACTGGGAGACCATATGATAGTGTTATTCATCAAAATCATAAATCATAAGGTCAAATCACATCTGTATTCTAGTCCTGGTTCCCCCATTTACTGATTGTACCAACTTAGCTTAATTACTGAGCATCTTAGAACCTCAGTTTCTCAGGTCTGACTGGGGGCAATAATAGTACCCACCTCAGAGTGTTATGCTGAGTACTGAGCAAGAAAAAGTATACAATACTTCCTACAGTACCTGGAACTTAATGAACATTCAACAAAAGTTGGCCAAATCTGAATATCTCCATGGAGAATAATAATTTTTAAAAAGGTCATATGTGGGAACTATTAAGAAATCCTCTCTCCCAGGTGTGTTCCAAAGACAAGCTTTTTGTAGAACAGCCATAAGGACCTTTGTAGGGAGTCTTCATCAGTCATGCTTCCCAGAGGTCATCAGCTCCAGGTGAATGAATCACCTCTCTGCTTAGTTCAATGAAGAAGAACCTTGGAAAGAGCATTTTCTTCCCCTCTGCAAGCCTGGAAACAGATTGTCATGTACCCCACAGCTAGAAAGAGAAGCCAATATGGGAAAGTGCTCAGTTTGATTAAGCTTATTTACTGACTCATCCCTGAACAGTTGTGCTTATATCAACATTTTATATATCTGAAATGCACATACAAATGCACACAGATGGGGTGAGCATATGTACACACATGCACACAGACACACATGTACACACAGTGTCGACCTCTTTTAATGACAATGGAAAACATTTAGATATCCCTAGAGAAAACAGAAATTCCCTTTACTTTCTGGAATTCATTTTCATATTTGGGGAGAAAGATTTACTTTCCAAGTTATGTTTTGCTTTCCACAAATATTTGCTTTCCCCAGGCACAGAACTAACAAAATAGTGCAATCATGCTGGACAGCAAGAAGACGACAACTTATTAAACATTTAAGATTGGTTCTGTACTCTAGGTTGGCAGAGACAAGTTATTGTCTCTGCTGTATCTGTCTCCTACACCTAGCATAGTGACATGTCATTAAACATTTTAGTAAATGAACAAAGATGGATAAGTTCTCAAGTGAACCTCAACGTATATTAATTTTGAGTGAGGAAAGTACTATAATCTCTACTATCTAGAGTCCACATTAAAAATTCTTCTATCTCTGGCTTATTTCACTTAATGTAATGGCTTCCAGGTCAATCAATGTTGTCATAAATGTTAATGTTAAGGAATTTTCTCCATCCTACTCTTCTAGCATTTCACCAAGTTGTATCCAGGTAAAATCATGCATTCGATCAATAGTTACTGAGTACCTACACAGGGTTACTGAAGATTCAGCAGAGAAAAATATAGATCAAATCCATGCTCTCATTATATTTGAACTAGATAAAGGGGATTTTTTAAAAAATCACACAAAGTAGTCAGTTCATTTCAAACAGTGATAAATGCTATGAAGAAAATAAAACAGAGAGCAAATGTTTAGGAATAATGATCATTGACGGCCTCTCTGGGAATTGACATTTTATCAAAAGCCCCATCGAGGGGATGAAGACATGGGACTGCAGCAGTTTAGGAAAAGGTCAATAAGGTTAAAGTACTGTGAATAAAGGGAGCGTGGTATCAGAGTTATGGGCCCTGGTAAAGAATTTGAATTTTATTCTAAGCAAGAGGGAAAACCATTGAAGGATTTTAAGAGGTGGTTCAGAATCAGAACGATCAGGATTATGCTTTAAAAACATGTCTTTTAATACTCCTCAAACTGAACATGACTAGGAGAAAACATACAACCATACTAGAGCTTTGATTTGAAATTCACAGCCATAAGCTTAACGCTGCCCACAAATTATATATTTCCTTGATCCATTATCTTTCCCACTCTTTTAGATAACTTCCTTCTCTATCATCAAATCAATAATCCTGTCTCATTCCCACTCAGCTGATGACCTATCTATCTCACCGAGAAAATTGAAGCCGTCAGAGGAGTGCTTCCACAGATTTTCTCAACCCCATCTATGCAGCTACCAGCATCAGTGTTCTCACCACTCTCTTCTTTCCTGTTTAGATACACTGCCCATACAGCTTCTTTAAACTATTTATATGCTAAATTCCATTTCCTCTCAGGTGCTCATGGATGTCACATAGGCATGTTCGCCTCTCTTATATTCTCAATTTTTCCTTTCTCTGATGGAATATTTCCATCAGCATATGTACATGCTGTTAATTCTCCCATCTTAGAAACTCTCTTGACTCCACTTCCTCTTCCTTTCTACCACTCTGTTTCTCTGCTTCTCTTTACAGCAAAATCCCCCAAAAGATTTGCCTATACTGGTTTCCTCCAATTCTTCTCCTAGTCACTCTTATATCCATTCTAATCAGACACTCACTTCCCCACCATCACTATTTTGAAACTACCCTTTTCAAGGTAACCTGTGATGTTCACATTTCTAAATCTGGTATTAGTTCTCGATTTACATCTTATTTGGCCAATGAGCTACTCAGCTGATTATTTTGTCTTCCTTGATACTTTCACTGTTTGGCCCAAATATACCACTCTTGGTTTTCTTCTTATCTCACTGGTCTCTCCTCAGTCTCCTTTGGAGTTTCTCCTCTTCCTTCTGAAATCTTAATATTAGAATATTACAGGACTCAGTATTTAGCTACCATTTCTTCTCTTCATTGGTGATGTCATTCAGTCTCATAACTTTAGATGCCATCAATATGTCAACTTATCCAAATTTATATCTTTAGCTGAGACCTCCATCCTGAACTCCAGACTCTTGTATCATTTCCAGCTTTTCATTTGATATTTCCACTTGCATGTCTAAGACATATCTCAAATTTAAATGTCCAGAACTGAATATCTGATATTCTACAAAAATCTACACCCTTCACAATCTTCCCCATCTCAGTTGATGATCATTCCATCTTCCCGGTTGTTCAGCGAAAATTCTTAGATTCATCTTTGACTTCTGTTCTTTCTCACCCAATTCAACTTGGGTTGAATATATACACAAACCGATCCCTTTTCATCACTTCCAGTGCTGTCCCTTTAGACTGATTGCCATTATTTTTGTGAAATTTTACTGCAATAACTTCCAAACTAGGGTTTTGTTTTGTTTTGCTTCCACAGTTGCCTTCTCTTGGCACCATAGCAACTAGATGGATGTTTTTAAATGTTAAGTGAGATCATAGCCCTTCTTTACTCAACACCCTACAGTGTTTTCCCATTGAAAAATAAAAGCTACACTCCTTAAAATTGTCTAGAAGGTCCTACATACTTGGCCTTATTACTTCTCTCACATCATCGTCTACCAGTTTCAGCCTTCACTTACTCCACTTTCATTACACTGGCCTCCGTGCTGTTCCTCAAATATGTCAGACATGTGAGAACCTGAGGGCTTTTGCTCTTGCTGTTCTCTCTTCCCCAAATACTCTTTCCCAGTTACCCATTTGGCTAAGCCTTCCAACTCATTCAGTGTTTGCTTGAATAGCTCTTTATCAGGGTTGCCTACTCTAACCACTCTATTAAAATTATAGCACTCCCCATTAAGCATTTTTGTTTTCCCTTATCCTGCTATATTTTTACCATATCAATTCTTACTTAATTTGCTAACTTATTTATTTACTTATTTATTTATTTATTATTTTTATTTATTATATCATCCCACTTGAATATAAGTTCAATAAGGCCAGGAACTTTTGTCTTTCTCATTCACCGCTGACTCCCATCACCTACAAAGAGGCCTGGCACACAATAGGCTCAATAGCTATTTTATAAGTGACTGAATGAAGATAAAATTAAGTTTATGGCTGAATCTTAAGAGATCAATATTATACTAAAGAAAAAAATCAGAATACCCACAATATGATTTAATTTATATAAAGATGAGAAACAAAAATTTTAAAATATAGAACCTTTTTTCAAAAGGAATGACCTTTATCTAGAAGTCACTGGGCAAGGAGGTATAACTGGGGACCTCAGCTTACTGTTTCTAAAGTCTGGTTGTGAGGATATAAGTAGTCATTTTATTATTGTTCTTTAAGCTAGCATAAAAATTTATATTTTTATTTATATATAAATATAATTCTATATTATTTTTATATTTTTATAAATAAATATAAAATATTTCATTATAAAATTTATTTTTATACACTTGAGTTTCGAGGGTGAATTTATACCCACCTACTATTTTTTAATATAAACAACTGGTGCTATTATAACCTCATATGATCCCCAAAACCTCCTATCTCCACTCTACAGGTAGGCTGGGACTCAGAAGAGAAATGACTTCTCAAGCCACAAGACTAATCACTGGGAGAGCCAGGAATAGGACATGGGTCTTCTGATTTCAGAGGTTTGGACCAAAAAGTACAGTGATATGAACACTGGGTTCACAAAGAATAAAAAAAGTTTATTTAGTAACTTTGAGAATGTCCAGAAAAATTCGATATTAATTTATGTCATTAATTAATCATGTTGATTCTGATTCTTTTGCATAAAATGCTGGCCCTCACATTCTGTTGACCTGAAGTTAAATTCAGGCTTTTCGCCTTGGCATTTAAGATCGCCCATGCTCTGACTACAACCTTCCCCACCTCACCTTCTACATTTTACTCCAGTATGCTGAAGCACTTTCCAAGCATGATATGTCATTTCATATTACATTTCCTTTATTATGATTATATCTTTATCTTAAGACACCATCCTGCCTTCTCTGCTTATTGGACATTTGCCTGTCCCTCAAAAGCAGCTTCAATATCCCCCACCTGCCACATAAGCCATCTCCAAAATCCCCTTCTTGGTGAAACCATTGTAGAGTATTGGGACTTTTATTAGAGCAAATCTTTTATTCTGTCTTGTACTATACTTCTCTATATACTAAATTAGAAGTTACTTGAAAAAATAGAGTGTATTTTTATCCTATGTATATTTTTATCCACCACCAAAAAACACACAATGGTATAGCATATCCTTTCAATAACCTTTTAATTCAATCTAGTAATTTACTCAAATAAATAGCAAATAAATGTTTAGTGGGTTCCATAGATATATAATTTTCTTAATCAGTTTCCCTTAAATCTTTTAAGTTAAATTTAAAAGGATAGCCTTCTGATGATATAGTTTTTCCTATTTGAAGTTATAATAATCGTGTAAATAACATGGTATTTGATTCTATCATGATCATTATTACCATTATGGACAATGGTGGTGGTTAAGGGCTTATTTTTGAGGCTTAAAAACCCAAACAAGGTGTTTTCTATTGGTAGGGGACATCAACATCTTATCTACTTGTTGCTGGATGACAGTATCAGGACCAACCGGTACTCCTAATTTAATTCTTCATTTGTTGTACAGTATTCCAGGTGTACTGCTGTTTTTGAAACAGCCAAGAGGTTATGAATTAAATCTGGTAATCTCATTCTTTGCATGTACAGGCACGTTTGGTAACACAGCAAGAATCAACATAAATGAATCTATTGATCCTTTTCAAAATTCGACTACAAACCAATTTAGAATCAGATTTATTAGATGTCAAGTGCAGCAGTTGTAGCAAGATCAGTGACATAATTAAGAACACATTGAGTGGTAGAGAGGGTATGAGAGGGTATTTTTTTTCCTGATACGGAGTAAGAAATGTTAGTTGAATACCAATAATTTGGTCATCCATGAAAGTATAAGTCACTTTAATATTTAAGTCTCTTAATGGTCTTTAAACTCTGCCTGTTTGGCAGTGAGACTCTCTGATAGGTCACATAATAAAGTAGTCTCAAAGAACCCTTCCTTAAAAACTTTTTATTTAGATATGGCACTCACACTCTCTTCCATAATATATCACCCTGATTTTTCACTACCTTTCTAAATAAAATCTCATGTTAAACATTCCCTCTGGGAGAACACACAAAGTATAGGAAAACATCCCACTAAATTGATATTTATAAAACCACCTCATTAAGAAAAAAAGGTACTTGTTTATATGACCAAATTAAAGGCAAATGACATAGCCTTCCTTTTCTGTTTATATCAACCCACCAGTCAGCTTAGCCTGCAGAAATAAATATTAGTCTTCAATTACTTGCATCTAAACCATTCACTATTTTAGCTTATTCCAGTGCATTATACATTTCAATACATCTCTATAAGAACAGCTTTCACTTATTATTTGAATATTTCTGCTTTTATTTATCAGTCTCTATTATTTCTAAATGCACTACCTTTACTGGGTATATCACACTCACGATTGTCAACCTAACATCTATAACACAAACCCCTTAAATCCTATGTGTCCTCCAATTTCCTACTTTTCCTTGTCAGCCAACTTTCTGGGAAGAGCAATCCATGCTTGCTACCTTGTCTATTTCCTCGCTTCTCTTCTATTCACTTTTACACCTCCCTTAAAATTGTTATAATGATGGTGGTCACCCCTCACTTGGACTACTCAAAGAACACTTTGCACCCTCTGCTACATTATGGATTGTTGATCCCTTGCTCCATTCTTAAAGTCTGCACTTGCTTGGCTTCCATGCCCCTGCTCTTGTACTCTTATTCCAGGTCAGTTCTTCCTGCTTTCTTTCACAGACTCTTCCTCAGATGTTCACCAATGGGATATAAAGAACTGGTTTACGATACTTCCAGGAACATCCTAAAAGAATTGGGATGTGCTCATCTTCACCACTTTGCCACCAGCTAGATGTGATATCTCAAGATCAATAAGCCATCTTGGCCCCCAGCGTTGGGGAGAGGATTAACAAGATAGAAGAGGACATTAACAATAATGTAGCTTCACCCTATAACCCAGCAATTGCACTACTAGGTATTTACCCCAAAGATACAGATGTAGTGAAAAGAAGGAGCACATGCACCCCAATGTTCATAGCAGCAATGTCCACAATAGCCAAACTGTGGAAAGAGCCAAGATGCCCTTCAACAGACGAATGGATACCCAACTTTTGCATCAACATGGACAGAACTGGAGGAGATTATGCTAAGTGAAATAAGTCAAGCAGAGAAAGACAATTATCATATGGTTTCACTCATATGCAGAATATCAGGATAGCACAGAGGATCATAGGGGAAGGGAGCAAAAACTGAATGGGAAGAAATGAGAGAGGGAGACAGACCACAGAGACTCTGGACTCCGGGAAACAAACTGAGGGTTGCAGAGCAGAGGGGGCTGGGGGGATGGGGTAGCCAGGTGATGGGTATTAAGGAGAGCGTGTTGTGATGAGCACTGGGTGTTAAACGCAACTAATTAATCATTGAACACTACATCAAAAACTAATGATGTACTGTATGTTGGCTAATTGAACATAATAAAAAATAAATAATAATAATGATAATGACAATAATGTAGCTTCTTGCCAGTCCTTGTATTAATCACGTTATTTTATGATATTTTGACACCTTGAGGGGTACTTGCTGGCTGAGAAGACTGCACATCCCAAGGCTAATTCCTAGAGATAATAAATAACTTGGTGATATGAATTTCATATGCAAACCAACCAGTGCAGAGCCCACATCCCCAGCTACACACCAAGCCAATTTTTCTCCTGCCCTAAATCAACCTAGGGCCAGGTACCGGATTAAGTAGGGACATCTTTGTCCCAAAGCCCACCAGAATTATTCAAACTAGCTGATCCTAAACTATTAACCCAGCCCTGCCTTACCTTCCCCACAGAAACCCCAAAAAAGGCTGTGACCTATGCTTCCTCCTGACCAACTCTGGTGCTTCTATGTGGCCCTGCACAGCATGCCATGCCTCTCACTTCTAGTGGAACTGCAAGTAACAATAAACTTTTCTGTCAATGGCATTGACCTCTCCCTGTCATCATTCAATCACTTTTATAAATTAAGACCCCCATACAAATCAGCTCTGGACTCTTACCTCTGACTTTAATAATATTAGGAGACATGCAAAAGCACTACTAAATAGAGCACTATTTACCCAAAGAATAGAAAAATAGTAATTCAAAAGGATACATGCACCTTGATGTTTATAGCAGCATTATCTATAATAGCCAAATTATGGAAACAGCCCAAGTGTCTATTAACTGATGAATGGATAAGGAAGATATGGTATGTGTATGTATATTCTATATATATTCTATATTTATTCTATATATATATGGTTTATATATATAGAATGGAATATTATGAAATGGAATGGAATATATATGGAATATATATATGGAATGGAATATATATATATATATATGGAATGGAATGGAATATTACTCAGCCATAAAAAAAGAATGAAATCTTGCCATTTGCAATAACATAGATGGAGCTAAGGAGTATTATACTAAGTGAAATCAGTCAGAGAATGAAAAATACCATACAATTTCACTCATATGTGGAAATTAAGAAACAAAACAAATAAGCAACGGAAAAAAATAAGAGAGACAAACCAAGAAACAGACTCTTATCTATAGAGAACAAACTGATGGTTACCAGAGGGAGGTGGCAGGGGGTGGATTAAATTGGTGATGTGGATTAAGGAGTGAACTTGTCCTGATGAACACAGAGTATTATATGGAAGTGTTGAATCACTATGTTGTACACCTGAAACTAATATTACATTGTATATTAACTAACTGGAATTTAAATAAAAACTTTAAAAAAAAGAAGACATAACCTCTGTTTTGTTTAAATTGCTATTATTTTCAATCAAATACTTACAGTTAAATATTTACATATTCATATTTACAGTCAAATACTCTAACATAGACATATATCACTTGTACATTCCCTTCAAATACAGCATGTTCAAATCTTGCTATTATTCTCTCCCCCTCAAACTTCTTCTTACTCCTATTCTTTCTTTTCAGATATTATCATGATGTAAACATAGTCGTCCAAACCAGAAATCCAACAATTATCCTAGAATCCTTCACCTTCATGACCACATTCGGTGAATATCCAGGGCTTTTGCATTTTACCAGCTCCCTACATATTTCTTGACTGTATCACTACCCTGCTGCACATATTAACTGCCTGTCCCTTGCACTTCTTTCCTCTGCTAATAAATAACACTGAAAATAAAATACACATTATTTATTAGGGCCTAAGAGCCCCTTGCATTATTTACTCTTTTACTTTTACAACTTTACCTTTTTCTACTACTTTCTTCTCTCCTTACCCTTCAGGCACAATGTCCTCCTTTCTGTCTCTTAAAGATACTGATCTTATTCACATCTCAGAGCCTTCAGACTGGCTGTTTACCCTGTTTAGAGGACTAATCCTTTCCCCAAGCGCTTCACATTAACCATCATGGTCAGGACAGGGGAGGACATTTTCAAGGGCTTCAACTAACCCTTTGATTATAATGGTCATTACTCTATAGACAAACATGTACAAGTCAGAAGTTCCTACAAGTTGCTAATTATATCTATCCCAATTACACATTCAAGATCCAAGGAAATAACTGCAAATGGACCCAAAGACCACTAGAGTATTCTTTGAAATGTGAAAATGTGAAATTGTGTTTTAGGTGCCCTTAGGATCAATGTCAGCTCATACTTCATTACTAGCAATCTTGCTTATTCATCGCAAGATTATCCTGGCAAATGGCATTGGGTCTGTTTAATAAAGGATCAAAGGAGTATTTATTTAATATATTTCTAATGGCAGTAGGATTATTTTTCAAGAGCTCACCTGAAATGAATGGGCTTGGGGGTCTGTGAACTTAGATTTGAAAATTGAATGAAGGGCCACAGTTTTCCATTGCAATAGTTGACACCAACTTTCCACTTGTCAGCTTTCTTCCTACAAACTCCATGATCTATTAGCTAACACCATAGCTCTCTGTAGTTCAAGGCACTTTTCTCTTCTTTCCAACCTTATCACCTATTATGGCTGTTATGTTTACCTTTCTTCTTACAGTTATGTACCTCCCCTTGGCTTCTACAATTTCATAAGGTGGGGGAAGATAGAAATGGAGAGAAATTTTTAGTAGGTACAGAGTTTCAGTTTGGGTTGATGAAAATGTTTTGGAGATCGATAGTGGTAATGGTTGTACAACAATGTGAACATACTTAATGACAGAGAACTATACATTTAAACATAGTTAAAATGTTAAATTCCCCATAATGCATATTTTACCACAATAAAAAACCAGCAATCCAAAACTATAATCCTCATAATTATCACTGCTTCCATACCAATTATGTGCAATAACTATGTGATATCAAGCGTGCTTTCCTTTACCTCATGGAGCATAGTTATAATAGCTGCTTTAAAGTCATTATCTGATACTTGCAACATTGGGTCATCTCATGGTTGGGGTGTGTGGGTGTGTGTGTGTGTGTGTATGTGTGTGTGTGTGTGTGTGTGTGTGTGTGTGTGTGTGTGTCCTGCTTTTCCCCTGGGAATTGGTCATATTTTTCTCCAATTCTTTGCATTTTGAGTAATTTTGGATTGCATTCTAGACATTATGAATTTTATGCTGTATAGGCTCCAGATCCAATTATAATCACCTAAAGAATGGTGATATTTCTATTTTATTTTTATTTATTTGTTTGTTTGTTTTTAAGTAGGCTCCACACCCAGCATGGAACCTAGGGCGGGACTTGAACGCACAACCCTGAGGTCAAGATTTGAGCTGAGATCAAGAGTCAGACTTAACTGACTGAGCCATCCAGGCACCCTGATATTTCTATTTTAGAAGGCATTCAACCTGATTAGGTTCATAACTTAAGGTCTGTTTTGCCTTCCGTAGGGGTAGTTCAAATTTCCATTTAGCTTTTTAGACCTTTGTTATATTGCTTTGACTCTGTTCCATGCATGTGTTAGTCGGGAGACTTGTTCAGATGTTCAAATTTCAGCTAAGCTCCTTAAGCCTTGGTTTTAGTTCTTTGGCTGTGTCCCATGCATGGATTTTTTAGGGGTTAGTCTGAGACTAGTTCAGGTTAATACATAGAAGTAGAAGAACCCTCTTCTGGCTTTCTTTCTCTTATAAGAGAAACTCCCTGGCCAAATGAGGGTCCCCTTTCTGATTCCTCTGTCCAGAAAGATGAAATTTCTATCAGATTTAGCAGCATATGCCACTGTGCAACTCCATGGATGGGGCCTGCCCTTGGGGTAAAACTGTGGGAGGAAAAAAAGTAGGAAACCCCTCTCCCAAGTGTTTGACTTCTCCAAGTTGTGATCCCCCTCCACAATACTGTGCTTTAGTTGATTTTTCAGTCTTCATGTTGTCGTTTGTTTATTTTGTTCTCAGTTTCCAAATGTCATCAGGGATCTGGCTGATGTGAGCTAGTGCCACATACCAGACTAGGATGCTCCTCCCACATTTCTGTTTATGGAAATGTCAGCAAGGCCCAGCCAAGAAATAAGAACCACTTATGGTTTTTCAAACACAAGGATTTTAAATATAAGTGGATTGGTTTCACAGGTGATGGAAGGTCTGAGGAAACACAGAGAATGACAATAGTTAAAAGCTGCTACCAACCCTAGGATTGGAAAGACAATGGAAAGAGATGTTACCAGAGCCCAGATGTCAGGGCTCTCTGGTAAGAACTAGAACATCAGAAGATGCACCACTGGGACTATGGTGGGAGTTGTTCCATCAGGCTTGGAGCTACAGACAAGATCATTCATGCCAGAGATGTTACAAGAAGAGGCAGAGTGATTTGGAGCAGAATACCCTGGCTTCTCTCATCCTTTCACTTTCCAATCTTCCACCAGTACCCCACATTGAACAAACCTTCCTGGAAGCCAGAGTGAAAGAGAGCCAGGGAAATGTACTTTCTTAACAGAGAGAAAATCAGGGGAAGGTAGGAAAATAGATTTGAGTCAAACAAGCATTTGCTGGCACACTGAAGTATTCTGAAGTAAATCCCAGACATCTATCATTTTGACTATAAATACTGCTCTTGAAAAATTTAAAGTGTGCTCAATAATCAAAACCTACATAAAATAGCAAATAGCATCAATTGTCTAAAAGCTTGATATTTGCCAGAACTGTAGGAATGGCTAGCATTTGAAATTATTAATTCTCAAAATACAATTTATGTCACATAACTCCAATTATTGGTATGAATGAATAAAGAGCCAGCCATTGTCCTGTCCATGTCTTGATCTCCAATCAAGATTAAAAGACACAGATCAAAAACAGATGAACATGGTGGAAGGGAAGGAAAAATAAAATAAGACAAAATCAGAGGGAGACAAACCATAAGAGACTCATAACTATAGGAAACAAACTGAAGGTTGCTGCTGGAGGGGAGATATGTGGGGGCATGGGGTAACAGGGTGATGGGCATTAAGGAGGGCACATGATATAATGAGCACTGGGTGTTATATGCAACTGTTAATCACTAAATTCTACCCCTGAAACTAATAATAAACTATATGTGAACTAACTTGAACTTAAAAAAAAAAAAAAAGACACAGATCAGAGCCAGGAATCAGGGGTCAAAAATAAAGGAAACCTACACTTAGACACATGAGTGACATACTGAGTAAGATGAATAAGAAGCTTTCCTCTTCCTAACTGCAAACCCAGAAAACCCCTGAAAATTTAGGACATGCAGTTCACAGGGAAATGAGCTCCTACTTCTCCAACATTATAACACCAATTTCTGGCAGAGTGGGTATTCCCCCCCCCATAAATCTTTAATAGCAAAACATTTCAGGAGAGCTGTCAATATGTGCTCTCTAGCATGCCTCAGATCTTTCTCTTTCAAGTAGAATATACCTTGAATTCTTAGGAAAAAGAATTCAAAATAAAATTGGCAATAAAAAAATTTAAGTCCTTTTGTTTTAAAGTCATACTCAACCTAGAATATTTTGTAGTTCTATTTTCATAAAATATTGAAATTCCCCTATTCATATTTTTGTAACTATTTAAAATATAACCAATGTGCATCTAAAGACATTTTTAAAAATCAGTTTTTGTATAGGTAATTTCAACTGGGACTCAATTTTTCTGAAAAAAGACATGAAAATGGAAAATGTCATGGAAGATTGTGTATTTTCATTCTCCTCATATTCTCTTTATATCCTTGAACATAAATGTTATAAATCAGCCTTTAAGTGGGATCTTAGGCTAATACTTTGTATGTCAGAGTTAAGAGTCAAATACTTTAACTCATTTACCTATATAAGTATTTTTTTATATGAGGTAAAACAAACACAGGGGTGAGCCACTATAATTTGTTAAGGAGGAGGATGAGAACGGGGCTTGACTCAGTTAAAAGTGGTTTATACAGAATACATTGCTCTGAGGATAGAATTAGTCGAGGTAATTTTTAGGCCCGTTAACTGCTGCATAATTAAAGTTTCTAAATGGGTCAGTGGTTCTCAAACTCCCCCAGCCCAAGCAGAAGTGACAAAGCCCCCATGTGACACAGTCTCATCAGCAGTCCCTGACTTGGCTGCACAGCTGTAGTATAATGAGAATTGATGCTATTAAATTAGTTCTCCTTTAACTAGCTCTAACTTTAGTCTTTATCACAACTGAGCCCACCATGGGTGAGAAGTAGCTAAGTTTTTACTTAAAGAATATATTTTCCCTCAGATGCAAAAAGCAGTTATAATGATTAAACTGAAAACAATGCATGCATCTCTTCTCACATTTTTTGTGGCACAGATACACCTGGGTAAGCATAAATACTGCAGAAAGCACTCAGAGCTGACATTTTAACATTCCCAGGAAAATATGTGCACTTGCTTTAGTGCCTTCACAGAAATAGAAGAGCCAATATAATGCTTTGCACAGGTGTAATTGTCAATTTTATCACACACGGGAAACAGTACTGTCTACTGAAAAATATTCTCTTTGGATGTAAAGCTAACCAAAAACCAAAAAAAAAAAAAAAAAAGTGTTAATCACAGTTGAGAAATGCAGGAAGGTCAATCGTTAACTGCAGTTGCTCTAATAGATTTTCCCCAACAACACCTCAAAAGGGAGGAGGTTGAAGGGGAGGAGCTGCTGAGGAGATGGAAGGAATGGAGAGAGGAGAGAATTTAAACCATAGATTCCTTTTCCTAACAAGCTTTGTTCTATTTGATCCTGACACTTCCTATGGGTAGTTACATGACCTAGATTTCACAAGACTTTACAACAGAATGTGTTTATGAAGCAGTCACCAAGTATATAATTTGTATTGATTAGAGTAGTCAAACATGACATTATGAAAGAATCAATATTAAATCTTTCCCAGATACTATTACAATTTATCTTTAATCATCGTTATCAGCAACAGTAAAATTTGATAAGCTCCTACTTGATTGATGGGACTTTAGATTTATCTTTGCTCCATGTCACTCTTTACAGAAATCCACCCCCCCATCTTGGAAAAATACGGATGGTTTCACCTAGGAGGTAAATGAAGCCAAACTGTGTCAAGACAGACTACAGACCCTGGGTTACGTGGTTTGGATCCTGCACAAAATATTCAAATAGATACTCTACTAAAAAAGAGATATGATTTGCTAATCAGTATATGAAAAATATACTAAATATCATTACTCATCAGGGAGATAAAATTAAGATCAGAAAGAGATACCACTCTACACCTAGTTGAATGACTAGAATCAAAATAACCGACCACACCAAAGACTGCCAAGGATGTGGAGCACTTCCATACACTGATGGTGGGAGTGAAAAATGGTATTAAACACTAAGGGGGAAAAGGAGTTTGGCCAAAAAAATGAAACTTTTCTTGTCAAGTGAAGCATTCTCATAAAGTGAAATCCAGCAATTCCACCACTTGATCTTTTGACCTTTGACCAAGAGAAGGGAAAACATGTTTCCAAAAAAGGTGTGCATAGAAACAACTAAAATGCCCACTGACATTTAATTGGAAAGGGGAAAAAAGCTGGTATATTCATAAATGGGAATCCAATTTGGCAATAAAGGGCAACAAAAAACTGATACACCAAATGGATGGATCACAAAAATATGGGGAGTGAAAGAAACCAGACAAAAGGGTCCACAATGTATGATTCCACTTATATGAAACTCTAAAAAAGGCAAATTGAAACTACAGTGTCAGGAAATAAATCAGCAGGGACCATGGGCAAGGGAAGGGCTGAGGAACTAACTCCAAAAGAGCATGAAGGAAACTGGGGAGTGATGGAAATGTTTATCCTGACTGGTTTTGCGGTTAATGAGTGTATATATTTGTTCAAATTCATCAAAACTGTAGATTTATCTTGTATGGAAAACACTAGCTTCCAAGGACCTTATTTTCAGAATCATATGTATCTTTCTTTAATAATTTTGACTATTTGCTACCATTTCTTGTGCACATAATTTTAGATATATCATCCCCTGTAACCTTCATAAAACACACCCAGATAGGTGTTATTACTTTTATCATCTCAAAGATGAGGAAATGGGGCTGAAAAAAAAATCAACAGATTAGCCTGAGATGATGTAGGCAGTAAGTTGCTGCAGTATGATTAATCATACTTCTCTCAGCACCATCATTCCCCATTATCTCTCTACAAACCCTTAGGCTTTATTTTAACCAGGATGTAAAACATAGCACTAGTTTCTGTCTTATATTACCCTTTCATATTTTATTTTAGAAGTTGATATAAAAGCTCTCACCCATGACTTCCTTTGAAGCAGAAGAAATTAGTGCAATAATCTTTGCCCTGACTTTCTTATTACCTCTGTATTATCTTCTAATTATTGTCTCTAAACATTTATAACTGATAAAGTTACAATGTAGGTTAAATTATTTTTAATTCTCCATCAAATATTTGAAAATAAAATGCCTTTTGATTTGGTGCCACCTTAATTACCTATGTGCTCCAAATAATATTTGGTCCCCCTTGTTATATCAATTTAAAAATACTCTGTTTTCTTTTGGTCCCTCAGAGATGAACCCTTCTATCATTTATGTTTGTAATATTGAATATGCCCTTTCACAGACACACAGAAAGACTTACTTGATGTGGGCCAGATTCTTTTGTCTGGTTTGCACATGGCTCCTATTACATTTTATGTTTAGGACTACTAATCACTCATCTGAAACTTTTTAGTTCACTCTACCTACTGGTACATATCTGGTGATACCTACTAACACATTAAGGCACTTTACAATACCCCCATTTTATTAACTGTTTTGTTCTACCAAGGGCCAAGTTTACTTATATTTTACTCTTCTTGTAAAAAAAAAAAAAAAAAAAAAAAAAAACTTACACCAAACACTCTTCTTTTTTTTTTTAAGATTTTATTTATTTATTTGACACACAGAGAGACAGCTAGAGAGGGAACACAAGCAGGGGGAGTGGGAGAGGGAGAAGCAGGCTTCCCGCTGAGCAGGGAGCCTGAGGCGGGGCTCGATCCCAGGACCCTGGGATCATGACCTGAGCTAAAGGCAGACACTTAACGACTGAGCCACCCAGGCACCCCCACACCAAACACTCCTATTAAAAAATCTCATATAGTGGGACGCCTGGGTGGTTCAGTGGGTTAAGCATCTGCCTTTGGCTCAAGTCATGATCCCAGAGTCCTGTGATCAAGCCCCACATTGGGCTCCCTGCTTCTCCCTCTGCCTGCCTCTCCCCCTGCTTGCGCTCTCTCTCTGACAAATAAATATATAAAATCTTTTTAAAAAAATCTCATATAGTAACCAGTAAGTTTTACCAACCTTTAAAAGGGCATAAAAAATTAGTTGTGTTAAGTGACAATACTTGGACATCTGACAATTAATGAGTAGAAATTAGAACGTTCAGCTCTAAAAGTGGTTCTCTTTCATCATCTCTTTAACAGCTCTTTAAATAGCAAACTTAGTGCTTTCTAAGTATTTTCAGATTCAATATATCATCTTTGTATAGTGAGCTTTAAATAATTTTCACATCACAGGTAAGTCAGGTAGTTGGTTTCTTTCAACAAATAATGTGGAGCCCTCACCTCAGGCAAAGGTGATACCATTAATAGGAAGTGTCCAACACTGTCAAATGCATAAGTATTATTTTTGTATTTTGCCAACACAAGCCAGCAAGCAACTCAGTCCATTATTTGTCTTAATTTATTTCCTCAAGAAAAGCATGCTTCTCCTTAAAGGTTGAAATCTCAAGTGGTAGAATACAAGGAGCCTGAAGGAGACCTTCTGAATTTCTGCAAAAACTACTATACCTTAGTCAGAATCCCAATTTTGATGGTACCCCAAAAGCCCTGTCCATCCTTTACGTCTAAACCTCTGGAGCACTTGGGTGGGCTGTCTTCATTCACCAAAGATGCTACAGAATCCGTGAGGTCAGAAGATGGGTATAATACTTCAACAGTATATCCTAAGCGAGCAATTTTATCAAGGTCTCTTTATCTGTATCAGGCATGAGGAATCATCTCGCTCCTTCTTTATGCCTTTTGGAAGCAGCATCTCTTAGAACATTAGCATATCCTTGCTTGGTTTGAAATCCCAACTTAGCAGCTTCCATTGGGGCCAGAGCAAAGTCAGTAAAAACTTCAGCACTGACAGAGGAAGCAAAATAAAATGGTGTGCAACAAAGATACATATCCTCTTTGAACATGTTTTTTAAAAAAATCTTCAAAGGCTTTTAAAAGTCAAATTTTCCAAGTCTCTGCCTAGAGTAGCCAATGAAAATGGGAGCCCACTCATCAGGAAAACTCTTAACACAATCTTCTTAACTGTAACCGAAAATCTACTAAGAATGAATATCTTACTAAGAATGAATGGCTCAGTTGGTTGAGTGTCTGACTTCAGCTCAGGTCATGATCTTAGGGTCCTAGGATTGAGCCCTAATTGGGCTCCCTATCAGCGAGGAGTCTGCTTGTCCCCTCACTCTGCCCCCTCCCCCGCTCGTGCCCTCTCTCTCCCTTGCAAATAAATAAATAAGAAATTTAAAAAAAAGAGTGACAGGGTTACCCAGGAAATTAAAGAATAAACTAAAAAATACATGGAAGCAAATTAAAATGAAAACACGACAGTCCAAAACCTTTGGGATGCAGCAAAAGCATTCATAAGAGGGAAGTACATAGCAATACAGATCTACCTCAAGAAGCAAGAAAAGTCTCAAATACACAACCTAACCTTACACCTAAAGGAGCTGGAAAAAGAACAGCAAATAAAGCCTAAAGCCAGCAGAAGAGGGAAATAACAAAGATTAGAGCAGATATAAATGATACAGAAATAAATAAACAAACAAACAAAAACCCAGTAGAACATATCAAGGAAACTAGGAGCTGGTTCTTTGAAAAAATTAATAAAATTGACAAACCCCTAGCCAAACTTATCAAAAGGAAAAGAGAAAGGACCCAAATAAATAAAATCACAAATGAAAGAGGAGAAATCCCAACCAACACTACAGAAATTAAAACAATTACAAAAGAATATTATGAGCAATTATATGCCAACAAATTGGGCAATCTGGAAGAAATGGATAAATTCCTAGAAACATATAAACTACCAAATTTGAAACAGGAAGAAATAGAAAATTTGAACAGACTCATAACCAGAAATTGAATCAGTAATCAAAATCTCCCAATAAACAAAAGTCTAGGGCCAGATGGCTTCCCAGGGGAATTCTACCAGACATTTAAAGAACAGTTAATACCTATCCTTCTCAAGCTGTTTGAAAAAAATAGAAATGGAAGGAAAATGTCCAAACTCATTCAATGAGGCCAGCATTATCTTGATTCCAAAACCAGACAAAGACCCCACTAAAAAGGAGAATTACAGGCCAGTATTCCTGGTGAACATGGATGTAAAAATTCTCAACAAGATACTAGTAAATAGAATCCAACAGTACATTAAAAGGATTACTTACCATGATCAAGTGGGATTTATTCTTCGGCTGCAAAGGTAGTTCAATATTCACAAATCAATCAATGAGATACACCAAATTAATAAAAGAAAGGATAAGAACCATATAATCCTCTCAATACATGCAGAAAAAGCTTTTGACAAAATACAGCATCCATTCTTCATAAAAACCCTGAACAAAGTAGGGATAGAGGGAACATACCTCATCATAAAGGCCATCTATGAAAGACCCACAGCTAATATCATCCTCAATGGGGAAGAACTGAGATCTTTTCCTCTACGGTCAGGAACAGAACAAGGATGTCTACTCCCACCACTGTTGTTTAACATAGTACTGGAAGTCCTAGCCTCAGTAATCAGACACCAAAAAGAAATAAAAGGCATCTAAATCAGCAAGGAAGAAGTCAAACTTTCACTCTTCACAGATTACATAATACCCTATGTAGAAAACCCAAAAGACTCCACCAAAAAATTGCTAGAACTGACACATGAATTCAGCAAGTTGCCAGGTATAAAATCATTGTACAGAAATCTCTTGCATTTCTAGACACCAATAATGAAACAGCAGAAAGAGAAATCAAGGAATCAGTCCCATTTACAATTGCACCAAAAACCATAAGATACCTAAGAATAAACCTAACCAAAGAGGTGAAAGATCTGTACTTTGAAAACTATAGAACACTTATGAAAGAAATTGAGAAAGACACACAAAGAAATGGAAAAACATTCCATGCTCATGAATTGGAAGAACAAATATTGTTAAAACATTTAGACTACCCAAAGCAATCTACACATTAAATGCCATCCCTATCTAAATACCACCAGCATTTTTCAAGAGCTAGAACAATCTTAAAATTTGTATGGAACCAGAAAAGACCCTGAATGGCCAAAACAATCCTGTAAAAGAAAAGCAAAGCTAGAGGAATCATAATTTCAGACTTCAAGTTATATTACAAAGCCATAGTCATCAAGACAGTATGGTACTGGCACAAAAACAGACACATAGATCATTGAAACAGAATAGAAAACCCAGAAATGGATCCACCACAATATGGTCAACTAATCTTCAACAAAGCAAGAAGGAATATCCAATGGAAAAAAGAGTTTCTTCAACAAATGGTGTTGGGGAAATTGGACAGCCACATGCAGAAGAATGAAACTGGACCACTTTCTTACACCATACACAAAAATAGACCCAAAATAGATGAAAGACCAAAATGTGAGATAGGAATCCATCAGAATCCTAGAGGAGAACACAAGCAGGAACATCTTTGACCTTCGCCACAGCAACTTCTTACTAGACACATCGCTGGAGGCAAGGGAAACAAAAGCAAAAATGAACTACAGGGACTTCATCAAGATAAAAAAATTCTGCACAGCAAAGAAAACAGTCAACAAAACTAAATGGCAAACTACTGCATAGGAGAAAATATTTGCAAATGACATATCAGATAAAGGGCTGGTATCCAAAATATGTAAATAACTTATCAAACTCAACACTCAAAAAACAAATAACCCAGTTAAGAAATGGGCAGAAGACAAGAATAGACATTTTTCCAAAGAAGACATAGAGATGGCTAGCAGACATATGAAAAGATGCCCAGCATCACTCATCATCAGGGAAATACAAATCAAAACCATTTGAGATATCACCTCACACCTGTCAGAATGACTAAAATTAACAACAGATGTTGGCCAGGATGTGGAGAAAGGGGAAAACTCTTACACTGTTGGTGGGAATGCAAACTGGTGCAGCCACTCTGGAAAACAGTATGGAGGTTCCTCAAAAAGTTAAAAATAGAACTGCCCTATGACCCAGCAATTGCAGTACTAGGTATTTACCCAAAGGATACAAAAATACTGATTCAAAGGGGTACATGCATCCCAATGTTTATAGCAGTATTATCAACAATAGCTAAGTTATGGAAAAAGCTCGTGTCATCAACTGATGAATGTATAAAGATGTGGTGTATACGCGCGCACGCTCGCACACACACACACACACACACACACACACACACACACACACAAAATGGAATACTACTCAGCCATCAAAAAGAATGAAATCTTGCCATTTGCAACAATGTGGATGGAGCTAGAGTGTATTATGCTAAGCTAAATAAGTCAGAAATAGACAAATACCATATGATTTCACTCATATGTAGCATTTAAGGAAAAAAACAGATGAACATAGAGGAAAGGGATGAAAAATAAAATAAGATAAAAACAGAGAGGGAGGCAAACCATAAGAGACACTTAACTACAGAGAACAAACAGGGTTGCTGGAGGGGAGGTGGGTGGAGGGTTGGGCTAAATGGATGATGGGTATTAAGGAGTGAACTTGTTGTAACGAGCACTGGTATGTAAGTGATGAATCACTAAATTCTACTCCTGAAACCAATTCTACACTCCATGTGATCTAATTAGAGTTTAAATAAAAACTTAAAAAAAAATGTCCAAGCCCTGGTTCCTCAAGATTTTAAAATACATCTCTAATATGAAAGACTGCATTACTGTACAATTATCTGGGCCTTTATGCAAACTCAGTGGATAATTCTGGGCCCCAAATGGACATTTGACTAAATAATTGATATTACTCATATTCACTCTGATAAGTTCAAGTTGAGTAACAATAGAATTTAGGGCCTTTTACAGAAGTATGTTCAAGAAGTAACAAAGTTGGAAATTAATTTTTGTGCAATTTTGCCATGTTATCTCAAAATTTAAAGATTTCAGAGCAAATTGTGACTCAAAGATAAAATTCTCTGTTTTTGTTCCCATGACATTGCATGTTCTTTTTAAATACTCCTGGTTATAAGAGATAGGCCAATTGATAACAGAAGTATAAAAGAAAAATCTGAGGAATGGCTAAAATTAGCAACTCAGGAAACAACAAATGTTGGCAAGGATGTGGAGAAAAGGGAACCCTCTTACACTGTTGGTTGGAATGCAAGCTGGTACAGCCACTCTGGAAAACAGTATGGAGATTCCTCAAAAAGTTAAAAATAGAGCTACACTACAACCCATCAATTGCACTACTAGGTATTTATCCAAAGGATACAAACATTCGAAGGGGTACATGCACCCCATTGTTTATAGCAGCAATGTCCACAACAGCCAAAATATAGAAGGAGCCCAGATGTCCATCGACAGATGAATGGATTAAGTAGGTGTATATATATAAATGGAATATTACTCAGCCATCAAAAAGAATGAAATCTTGCCATTTGCAACAGTGTGGATGGAACTAGAGGGTATTATGCTAGGCAAAATAAGTCAGTCAGAGAAAGACAAATATCATATGATTTCAGATCATATGTGGAATTTAAGAAACCAAAAAGATGAACATAGGGGAAGGGAAGGAAAAATAAAATAAGAAGAAAATTGAGAGGGAGACAAACCATAAGAGACACTGAACTCTAGGAAACAAACTGAAGGTTGCTAGAGGGGAGAAGATAGAGGGAAAGGATAAATGGGTGATGGGCATTAAGGAGGGCACTTGATGTAATGAGCACTGGGTGTTATATTCAATGGATGAATCACTAAATTCTACCTCTTTAATTAAAAAAAAATCAGAAGTATAAACCAAGAAAAAAACAACTATTTGCAAAAGTAATTTGCAATAACAACATGTACTGGGGGATAAAAGTCTGAAAGGCATAGTCTATGTGAGTACAGAGCACTTTTGACAAAAGTAACTGAATTACAAAGCAAATTCAGCTTCTAGATGAGGATTGTAAGAAAACACACATGACCATACCCCACACTTCTGCTCATTTCTCATGAGTATAACTCAATTCCACAGCCATATTAGGTGATCAAAGAGGCTGGGAGATATAGACTATGAGTGGGCAGTAATTCACCCAGCTATAAGCCAAAGTTCTACAACAGAAAAATGACAAAATGGGTATTAGGAGGCAGCTAGCAGTCTCTGCCATGTTCCTATTCCACAGCTCTTCTTGAAACATTCCCCTCCTCGACTCCTCAAATGTAGTCATAACTTCATGCTAACAAAGCCCGCACTGATTTGGGAAACAACAAGTCCCACATTATAACATTTAGCTGTATATGTTCTTCTAAAGTATGCATTATTATTACCTTCCACCCCACTAATAGGAACCAGAGGCTGAGAGAATCATAACCTGTCAAGAGTCAGAGCACTCATGAAGTGATTTTTTGTTCTTGTTTTTTCTTTGTTTCACTCTAGATGCAACTTGTTCACCCTTCTGCCACAATTTTAGGTTCTTCTTCCACTCAGATTATCCTTCTACCATCTGGTAAGATAATCCTCAGAACAAAGTAAAATCATGATACATGTTGACAAAGACTCTCTTCTCAACTAGTTCTGGTCCTTGGGCCTTGTCCTCAAGTCTGCCTGGCCCTGTTGTAGTGAACACCCTGCTAAGCAGGTTTAAAAAGAATCCTCCCACCCATTATATCATATCACCTATAATATCTGATCAAATTCCTCATCCCACACCATCCTCCAAGTGGTATCTGGTCACTCTGGCTTGGTCAGTTTAACAAGAATTCTCCCTACCCTGGATGTCTCCTGTTAGTAATTTTTTTTTTTTAATACATTGACCCCTCTCAACCTGCTCCTTAGCTATGAATCCTTGCTTTTCCTTGTTTTTGAGTTGTGCCCCATCTTTCTCTCCTATTATGATAGCTTTGACACCTACTGTTTTAACAAGTGTCAGAATAATTTTGTCTTTTACAACATACAAATATAAACATGAATACATGTTAAGGAATGTTTTTACTCATATGATACAAGACATGATATAACAGGTTCAAAGGGAAAGTCAAACAGTACAAATTTATATAAAGGAGTGTTGAGATGAATTGCAAATGAAGGCAAACCTGATTTTTCTATAGTCAGGGGGGCCAATTAAAATCACTGGACAGCATTTATATATCTACCAGTTATCTATAACTTATGCAGAGTTGCAAAATAGCTCAAGGACAGTGAACAGGACTAGAATCTGACTCTTGGGGAGTGCATGCTACAGATAACGCACAGTCGTCCAACGAAACAAATTATTTATCAACACAGCTAACTATAGAAAGCCCCTGATTTAGTCCATGAGCTTAGGTTCATGTCTTTCTATGTTATCCCTTCAGAAAAAGTATTCTATTTTATGGGTTCTCTTTTCTATACTGATAATCTCAAATATATATTTCCATCCCCTATATATCTTACTCAAGGTATTTTGATGTTATGCCATGTTCACTCTGTATTTCAATGTTATACAAGGCATCTATATTTTAAAAGCTCAAACATCATGTCAGACTTCAAGTATGTAAAATGAATGCCTCTGTGCATCCCATGAAATGATACGCACTTTTCAATATATCTACTTCTGTTATTGTCACAACTATTATTCTAGTAACCCAGAATTAATGTCTTAGAATCATTTTAAATCTTCTAATTTGTGCTTAACATCTAATAGTATTTAAGTTCTGTTTATTTTTCTAACAAAATGTTTCTTAGATACCAGCTTTCCATTCTCTTTTATCATTCACTTCATCCTAAATTGGCTTGTAGTCTTCCCTTCCCCAATTCTATCTCCTATTAATCTAATGTGTGGCTAACAAATTAATCTCTGTAAATTCACTTTCAGCATGTACCATAGATATTCTTATGTATACCACATCCAAAATTAAATAGGTATGGCAGTTGTATTTTTCAAAGATGGCTTGTAACAGTATCTCCATATGCTCTTGTTACTACATGATATTCTTTTGTGATTGTCCCAATCAACAGAGTATAGTGGAAGTGACCCTACTGACATCAAAGGCTTCATCTTAAAAGGTGATATAGCTTCCACCTGGCTCTCTCTCTCAGGAGACTTGCTCTTGGAACTCAGGCTCCATGCTATAAGGAAGATAAGCCACATAGAGAGGCCATATGAAGGTATTCTGGCCAACAGCCATAGCTGAGGTCCTATCTACTAACCAGCATTAATTATGAGACATGTAGGTAAGAAAGTCTCCAAGATGACTCCAGTCCCAGCCCCACCTGAGAGCCACAAGATAAAAGAACCCAAGTGAGGACTGCCTAGCTGAGGCCTGTCAAGTTTCAGAACATTGATAGATAATAATAACTATTTACCATTGTTGTTGTTTATCATGCTACTACATTTGGGTAGGCTGTGCATTAATGGCTAAGCAATACCGTAGGGCAGGCATTACAACCATAATCTAGGTTTTCTATGGCAAAAATAGGCAGGGCAAAGGTTATAAATTGCTGAATTAATTATACTAATAGCATTTTGAGCTATAAACTTCTTGACTATACTGAGCATGTTCATTCTGTAAATATCAATTGTCTGTCATACTGTCTGGCACATAGTAAAGGCATAAGAAATAGTGTTTAGATGATTAATTGGAAAATAGGTCCATATGCAGATTTTACTTGGTTTAGCTTGATTAGGCCTTAAAATAATAGTGGCTCCTTATTATAACCAAAAACCATAATTTAGATTTTGTTTCTTTACAGTGAAGATGAAAGAATTATTCTTAGAGCCTACTGAACCCTAAGTTTATCAGAAAAAGATCCATTGAAAGCCAAATAATGTAACGAATCCTGATATAATGGTCAGAAATTTTAAAATATTTTTCACTTTCCCATTTTAATCATTAATGCCAGATGTCTTGATCTTAAAGAGGAAAAAATAAAGGAGAAAATTCATTATTTTATTGCTTCATTCAGGTTTGAATGTTTATGTATATGTCTCAAGCATTAAATAAATTGTACCTGGACTAAAATGTAAAAAAAATGAAACAATTATTACCTTTTGCTTCTTTAGCACATTTTTCCAGAAGTCTATTTTTATGGTAAAAAAAAACACTGTTTAATATTTAGATTGCATAATTTTGAAAACTTTTGACTTACTTATACTTTCTTATAAGTAAAAATTCAAATAATTTAATGATATTCAATTGAAACAACTGTAATAATTCTAACAATTGTATATCTGTACAATTGCCTAGTAGTTCTTACTCCTAACTTGAAATTAATATGCTGAGGGGGTAGATGGCTATCACTTAAAAAGTCACACAAATTTTAGATAAACTAAGTAAACAATAGAATTCAAAGATTCCAATTATTCAGTGCCTTAAGAACAAAATAAATGTTAAACCTGGTGGAGTTCAAAGAAGGAAACTGTTTTAGCATAAGCCTAGAGGTCTAGCCATGAGCAAATAGAAGAGGTGCCTTACGTGAAACTTCCAATAAAGTGTACAATAAAATGGGCAAGTTTAGACCTCTGAATAAAAATACATGACAAGTGGAAAACAATAAAGTTCCAAGTGTTATTTGGAATAGAATGAAATGACTCCTAAAATCATTATCTTCCACTCGCTCTAATACTAACTTCATCAGACCAAACATCTCATAGTTATCTGAAGTAATATGTTGATATAAAAGAGAAGACTTGGAATAGATGACTGGTCAGCATTCTTAAGCTATTTATATATTCTGTTCAAAATGTCAGGGAAATGTAGGAATGGAGAGAAAACCTGGTTTCTATGGAGTTTTATTAGTGAATTGCAATGGATGAGAAACTTCCAGAGCAATAAACTAGAATCTAGGGATAGTCAGGGCTGAATCAGCAAAAGTGCTATTGTAAACAATTTTTCAGGGTCATCCAACATCCAAAGCTCCCTTCCTATTGGCACTCTGATCTCCACTTTGGGGAATTCCTCATGTTGTGTCGTCTGGAGAGTCACTGCTCACCAGGGAAGCCTCATCTATATTCTGGTAGCAGCAGTGGACCAGACTGTTACAGTGGTGAGTCTCAGCAATGGTGTTGCTGTTCTCCCTTGCTCCTAAGCAATTACTAATCCTGGGCCTCTGGCTTCTCTTCCATTCAGTAAGCCTTTCATATCCTTCCAGTAATTCACCTTTTATTAGGTAACTGAATCAATTTCTATTGCTTTTAACCAAGAAAAATACATATCCATCCCAAGAATAGCTCTGACTTTCAATCTCCAAATAGCCTATAATACCCATAGTAAAATATTTTATTCTGTTTTCAAAATTGCCAATTCACTGATGAAAGCCATCCTGAACAATTTTCGTTCTAACTGTATAAACAAGAATTTGGAACTTTTTTACATGAATTTATTCTCTGCGCTGAGATCAACTATAGAAAAAGTTCATTTCTAAAATGGAAAACTGTTTTGCAATAACAGTATCACAAAGGGAAGACTGACATAGTTGTCTACCAAAACATTTATACAATATTTAAAAATAAGAAAAATAGACTACCAAAGAAAACCAATTTGGGAAAGTACTTAATTAAGTATGACAAAGTATCAGCACCTATACAAAATAGTTTATGTAAATGCCCCAAGAATACCCAGACAATTCACAAAAGAGGGAATACAAAAAGTTTCCAAAATTTTGAAAAATACTCAGTCTTGGCTTGATATAATCAAAGAAATGAAAATTAGAGCATGATTAAGATGTAATTTTATATCTGTTAAAATGAAAAAAATTAAAGTATTGACACCCAATTTTGATGATACGGTAAAACTAATACATTTATATATAACTGTAAAACTCTAATATTGTGTCTGTGATTGTTCCTGGCTGCAAAATGATAAGTTTCAAAAGTTATAAAATATTCATAAGTAATTAATTCAGCAAAGAATAGCTATCCAAGCAGAAATATTCATTATAGCATTATCAAAAATAGTAAAAAAAAAAAAAATCAGTAAAAGATAGGATGGAAAGGAATGGTGAAGTAAATCACAGTGAAATATCTAACAGAATACTTTGCAATTTTTGACAATAATAATTGTAGAAATATTAAAAATACTTAATATAAGAATCTTAAAAATACAAAATTATAATTATGTAAGTATATTCACAAAACAAAGACTACAAAGAATATCTTATTTAAATAAATATTCAAAAAGTTGGCTTCCATTATTGAAATTGTGAGATGTTTTCTCTCTTAAAAATTGGCTTTAATGTGAACACATGGTTTTGTAAAAACAAGGGAAGAAAATAATGAATCAATGACAAAATGAGTGTAAAAATTGCAAACCTCAGAAACACAAGCTTTGAAAAGATTTTTTATGATGAGTTCAGTCAAAAGACATTAATTAAAATATAACAATGAAATAAACTTACCAAGTATATTTTCTTAGAGAATGTTAAACTTAGACTGTTACATTTTTACCATTTCTAAAAGAATTTCAAACTGATGATCACCCTAAATAATAGCAACAACAAAATAAGTTCACAGTATGAACTGCTATATCTAAAAGAACCAAATATAAAATGAATCATCCTATCTTCAGAATTCAAAAATGCTTGTTTACTTTATAATACAAGCATAAATCATATACCCTTCAGACAGAAGGATTATGGCAAAACTTGAAGATGAGATGGAAAGAGAGAAAGAGGAACAGAGACTTACACATGCAGAATAAATACTACAATTGTTAAGTAAATAATCATCAACAAATGGCAAAATCCTTTTGAGTGACTTTCAGTAACAGACATCATCCCTCTCACATAGCAGATGCCACAAAGAAGTCCTATAATTATCCATACATAAGGAGAGTTTAAAGGAGATTAGAGAATGAAAAAGTTGTGCTTTCATTTGACATACACGTGTCAAATGTAAAATGGTGGCTCTTTAAAAACACTAAATGTTCATCTACAAGCTGTCAGGTCACAGATGGGAAACTGATCTCAAAGAGATCTTTCAAATGTAAATTCTAGACAATTTACTCAAGAACATGGCCTGGGCTAGAAGATATTACCGGTCAGACCTCTGCATGCATTTTTATATACCAACCCTAACAGTCCATCTGTCTGTAGTTCCTTTCCTTACCCCAATAAAATTCTATACATCTCTCAAACGTAAAGATCGGTAAGGGAAATGACAGATAGAGCTAAATGAGAAAACCTATTTTTCTTACATAGTAGCAGTGATTTATAACGCACTTAAAAATTAGTAGCCAGACAGAACAAGTGTGTTCTTTCCCAGAGGTCAGTAAGATCAAGGTCTGGAACATGCTGACCACCTCAATGGCCAACGAAATTAGATTGCCAATATAAACACCTGCGTGCCATCTGGCCTTCCCAGGGCTGCCACTGCCATGCATTTCCTTAGATCTGTGTGGTAACTAAGTTAATGATAGGTGCAAATCTGCAGGATATAATAAGCACAGAGACCATTAAGAGTGTCCTCAGAATCTCCAGTTTACATCCTACTCAACTCATGAATAATAGGTTCACTATCGCACAATATTATTATTAGAATAATCATTTTTAAATGTATCTGAAAACTATATTTTCTTTAAAAATCATTTGAGTATAGTTTCTGATGCTCTCTAATATTTATTACTGAGAAGTGAAAAATTCAAATAAGTATTGAGCAAAATAACAGAAGCAATGGAATTTTATTTTAATGATTTTATACAACACTGCAAGTGTCTCCAAGTGTTTTCACATATGTTATCTCACTTAACTCTCAAAAAGTTTTGGCAAGTACTGAGGACCTAGACTATTTTCATATTTAATAATGAGGAATTCAGACACTAAGAGTGGAGGAAAATACCTAGGATCACAGAAGCAGGACAAAATACAAACCCACAATTTGAGAGTCCTTTGACTCCACACTTTTCTATTTATTCCATATTTCTTATATCGAATAAAATGTAATGGTTATGATTAATTTTCTTAAGATACTTAAAGATACTCAGCATCTGTATGTGATACTAATCAAAGTATAATAACCGTAGGGAATCTCCAAGAGGCAGATAATAATCTATACTGAGTCATGACATCACAGAATCTAGGGTTGAATGGGAACTCATAAATAAGTTAATCCAACCTCACATCAAAAATATAAATTCCCTCAATAATATACTTGATACATAACCAAAAGGTTTCTGCTACAACAGATCCAGTAATGAATCAAAGCTCAACCACTACCAAGACAGAGAATGTCATTATGGAGAGTTCTAGTTAAGAAAAAGTCCTTATGTACATTGAAGATAAACTAATACTTAAAGCCTCCCATTAGTATTTGCTCGTTATTCCACTCCATGGTTCTTAACCTGAGCTGGAAGAGAATGAATTTGCCCACCAGAGAACATTTGGCAATGTCTGGACACATTTTTGGTTGTCCAGGATTGTTACTGGCACCCAGTGGACACAGCTCATGGACGTTGCTAAATATCTTGCAATGCACAGGAGAGCCCCTCAACATCAAAGGATTATCCAGCCAAAAATGTGTACAGTGCAGAAGTTAAAAACTCCACTTTATGCTAAAAATCTACCTAGAGAATAAATCTAATCCCTCTTCTCATCAACACCTTTCAAATATTTGTTAAAGTTATCCTGTTCCATCATGCATCTTCACTTTTCAGTGGCAAATGTTCCCAAGTCTAAAACTGTACCTCCTAGGAGCACGATTTTTTTGGACCTCTTGCTTAGTGGCTTTGTGACTTAGTGTGGCAAAGGGGGTCAGAATTACAGAATGCAATAGAACCACTTATTCCCAGATCTACTTCTGCTTATAATAACACTGCCTAGACCTGTAGTATCTCTTTTATCAACGATTTCACATCTCAATTCAAACGGGAATTGTGATGAGCTAACTTAACTAAGTAAATTTTTCCTTGAACTAGGTTTAGAATTGGTCTCTTTACGATCTTTGCAGTTAAGTTTTTCAAACCCCAAAGCAAGATTTTATTGGTTTCAATTGAATATAATCTTATCAATTTCATGGGACATATTCAACTCATCAAGTTTTCCCCCCAATTTGGGGGAGAGATATGATACTAATGTTAACATATAATTGGCTTATTATGATTTTATATGACTTCATATATATATATAAGATACTTCAGTATCTTAATTTTTCTTCCCAATTTTATCATCCAAAAATTTTAGCACTTTCCAGTTTGAAGATACTTCTCCATAGGGAAGGAATGCCAAAACATTTTTTTAAATTATGCCATATTTTTATAAGTTGTATTGCATTAAAATTAGCCTCTTTTAATCCATTCACCTATACAGTAGATCAGCCACTATTTCACAAACATCATTAGCACTTACTCTACTCAGGATTTGCATTTAGGAGACAGAAAGATGAATAAGTCATGACCTCTGCCATTAAAATGCTCAATAAATATCACAGTTTGGATTTTTCTACTCAATAAAATAATATAAGATAGTACTAATAAAGCAATACCCCTGCTAATGATTCACCAAAATCCATCCTCCTCTTCCAAAAAATATCTCTGTAGCAGGGAAATGGCTGCCCCACTAGATACTATATTCCCCAGGCCAGCCCTCTTGCAGCTGAGTGGGTAACATATTAAATTCTCAATAACAGAATGCGAGTAAAAATGGTGTTTATTACTTTTCTGACAAGACTTTTAAGAAATTCCCTAATATTTCTTATTTTGCTGGCTAGATATATTCGGCAAGGAGGTCCCAGAGCATATAGAAGCTACAAGAGGGAAGGAGCTTGGGTTGATGAATGATTTCATAGATAAAAGCCACCCACTAAGCAGGAAAATCCACCTAAGATTGTTACCTGAGCGCTAAATAAACCTCCATTGCAAGGTTTCATGAACTCTTTGATCTCACATTCCCTTTGAACTCTTAAAAAGTAATGAACACTCCGAAGAGCTTTTGTTTATATGTACTTTATCAATATTTACCATATTGGATATTTTCATTGAAAAATTTAAGAATATTAAGTCATATAAAATCATAATAAGCCAATTATATGTTAACATTAGTATCATATTTTTAGGAAAAGTAATTTTTCCCAAAAAATTAGTGAGTACAGTTTACACATTTTTGCAGATCTCTTTAAAAGTCTGGTTCAGGGGTGCCTGGGGGGCTCAGTTGGTTAAGTGTCTGCCTTCAGCTCAGGTCATGATCTCGGGGTCATGGGACCAAGCCCTGCATGGGTCTCCCTGCTCAGTGGCGAGTCTGCTTCTCCCTCTCCCTCTGTGATCTCTCTCGCTCTCTTGCAAATAAATAAATAAAATCTTAAAAAAAAAAGAAACTGTATATTTTTTTTTAAAGTCTGGTTTAATCAAAGACAGCTGGATTCTTGTTATCTGCTTCTGCATTCAATCTGTTGTAACAGCACATTTTATGTACTCTCTGGAAAACTCCACTGTAACTGTTGAAAGGATGACAATGAGAAAACTCCACCATAACTGTTGAAAGGATGATAATGAGAAATAATAATGTCTTTGGTATCAATCAAAAACTAATTTTGACCCCACAGACCTCTCAAAGGGTCTCAGCAACTCCCAGGAGTCCTAGGACCACACCCTGAAAGCCACCACTCCATTGTGTTGAGCCATTACACATTTGATTCTCTATTTATTTTAGGAGGTTATCCTCTGTAATTAATATTTTTGTTGTAGCTATATGTCTTTATGTTACCTAAGCTCTTTAAAATTTGCTTTCCTAAAGTCTAGATACCTGTCTGTTCAGGTTACAACAAATTCTAAGAATATGTCCACTTTCTCCCATGGTTCCTCCAACTGGGACTTGACCACTTGCTTTTGTAGTCAGTTAGACATAAATTCATTACATGCTCCTTTTACTGCTTTCTGTCCTTTCAAAAAAATTATAGGAAAAGTGAAGTGAACATTTATTAAAGAACTCAAACGTCCATCAGCACTTGAATGAATAAATACATGCGGTAAATCTAAACAATGGAATACTATCCATCAATTTAAAATATGCTATAGATACATGCAACTATATGGATGGATCTCAAAATAATTATGTTATATGAAAGAAGCAGACAAAAAAAGCACCTACTCTATGACTCCACTTATATAAATGCAAACTGCTCTATTGGAATAAAAAGCAAATCAGTGTTTATCTGGAGATCAAATAGGGGAATGGAAAGAGGGAGGAATTACAAAGGGTCACAAGGAAATTTCAGGGGTGATATACAACTTCGTTATGACTCATGGGTGTACATATATGCCAAAAATTATCAAACTATATACTTTATGTACAGTTTATTATATGTAATTATATGTCAATAAAACTGAGTAAAAAGATTGAAATATTATTATATTATTTTTAAAGAAAAGAAGACTTCCAATAAGGTTTCAGAAAGTTAAAAGCTCTCCCTTTTCTAGGCCAAATTTTTCATAATTTATCAAAGTAGCATCCATATTTTTTCATCTGACCTGACTATATACTACACTGACAACAATAAGTTATTTCTCTCTCCTTTTAACCTCTTCCCTAACTTTAGAGAATACTACATGCTAGTATTCTAGAATTAGTATTAGTACTAGTATTGTGCCACAGAAAATTACAAAGGTGTATATAATAAATAGCTCCTACCATCAGGAAATACAGTAGCCCCCTGTCAGTGATATATTGCCTCTCCTTTTAGAATAATAGAGTCCCACAGAGACTGTTTCTTAACATCTTGGCCTTGACAGATTGTCAGTCTGAGAAGGGATAGCTATTTTTCCCATTCTAAAAGTTTTCCTAAGAAGAAAAGTCCAGCAACAAAGCTACAACTTCTTATGTCTAAGAGCTCTTACTTAGCTTTCTCTATGTGAAAATTTCCCCAGTAGTAACTCCCAAGATACAGAATTTCGGACTCTACACACTTGCTCAAAACATGTGCTAGTACAAGGGCAATGCTTCTTCTAAATTTGTCACATTTCTCTGTGAACACAAATCCCCAAAGCATGTCATGACTAACTAGTATAAAAATAAAGCCTCATCAGCTTTAGTCTCAATTAAGCCTTTTATTAGAAATGCTCTGTCTCCTTTTATTACTTACCACAGAGGGGAAAAGGGGAAAACTATTTAGTCAAATACTAGATACAGAAATGCATGCTATTTTCAAATTAGTTTTGACCAAAAACCAGACTAATTTAGCTACAGAAGTCAGATGACTTTACAGGTAGTTATCATAAATTTCATTTGAGAAGGATTCCTTCAACAGTGGTAAACAGCTGCTTTCCACATTAGAGGCAGACAGGATTGTAATAATGGCATATTCCTGTGTGGCTGCCAAGGGACAATTTAAAGACTCCTTTAAATAAGATTCAAAGTGTCCCAACCTTACTAGATCTTACAACCAGTAGAATTCTTTCTGGAAGTTCAATAAAAGCAGGATTCTTCAAAGAGCATCCATTTATTATTTCCTAACAGTTAAAGAAATGCCTTGGGAATGATTTATTTTGAAGACGTTGAGTGTTCTGGCTTTGAGTCCCAGAGGTAATAATCATAGACCTGATATGCAGAATTGCTGCAGAACTCAAACAAGATATTGACTTCCTTTAACCTATAAAGGATGTCAAAGTTCTGATCAGGGTACAATCTGATTAAGGGAACTAGCCCAGCTCTAATCTTTACTTAAAAGGTAAATAAAAAGTAAATGGTGATCCTCTTAGTCATTTAAGCCAGTATCACTCTCACTTGGCACAAACATAAAAGTAAGAACAGTAGGAAACAGTTCCAAGACATAATCAAATCACAAACAAATAACATCTCTATAGTACATTACGGTTTTCTAAGTGTTTTATAGTCATTATGCACCTTCTCAAAACAAATCCAGGCCGTGTAATAATGACTATCCACATCTGGTAGAAGACAAAACCAAATTACAGAAGAAAAACTGCTAAACGATTTGACAAAAAGCCACACAGCCAGTATTTTAACCACAGAACCTAAATTTTCTGATTTCAAATATAGTATTCTTTCTTATTTTGTTTTATGAGATATTGATTTATTCTAATTGTGACAATAATGTATGACCAATGTAGAAACACTTGTAAAAGCAGAATAACATTATGTAGGAACTTAAAATTATCCAAAGTCCCATCACCCAAGACAAGTTTTGGTAAAATCTGGGGTATTTCTATGGATATGTAATACACTGACATATCTACTATCTCAGATCAGATTTTCTGGAAAATGGACTCTGAGATGAAGATTTGCATACAGCAGATATACTGGTTTATTCTCTGGAACAATACCTGTAAGAGAGTGAGGGAAGCAGACTGGCAGAGGGGAGAATGGAAGAGCAATGTAGTTGCAACAGACCTCAGCCAGTTCTACCAGGGAGATCTAGATCTTGGATGGACCTTTCAAGTGGTAATAAACTGAGATCAATAGCCCCTTTGTAATACAAATTCACTAGTCATTGGGCATACACTGCCCTGGGGAGGGGACTGGACATCAGACAAGACAGTTCCCATAGGCCAAGGACAATTCTAAGACAGGGACTCAGATGTGCGCTGTCAGCAGCAAGTCTTCCAGAGAGGTGATGGGAGTAAGTCGCTGTGACGGAGAGGAAACTCCAACCTTCACTACAGCCCACGCTGTGTGCCACACCGATCCATGTGCCTTACAGAGCAAGGCCCCTGAGAGATGAGTTCTCTGGGATTTTGACTGATCTCTATCTTTGTCAAAACATACAAGAGGAAGGTTATTGAAACAAACTGTAGTCACTACTACCGCAGCTGGACTCAAAGCCACAATTGACACACACTGCCCCCCTCAACAATTCTTTCTAGATCCCCCTTATCTTTGGCTAACACATCTGTTAACTAGACCTTCAAGCCTGAAAAATCAAAGCTCCTGGTCACCTTGCCCTTCTCAGGCCTTGTCTGGGGCATTTGTCCATTTACCACCAAAACTGGCCAAGGGAATATCAAAAGATAGCCCAGTGCTAGCCTTCATTATGTACATCAGTCCTACCTCCTCCTGATGATCAAGGTTAGTTACCTTCCTAGACTGGGGAGTCTTTCCCTTGCCCATGGATCTCTTGGCCACAGTAGCTCAAATTGACCAGGCAACAATTTATGGGATTTAAGCTTACATAAAATAGAACTCTTGCCCCAAGATAGGAGGCTTTTCCCACTGGAAATCAGGAACTCCAGACACACAATGCCAAGAGTTGTAGGGATAAGAAGCTCAAATTCCCCAAGTGGGTATGTTAATTAGCTTGACTATTGTAATCATTCTATTATGCATATGTATATCACATCATCATGTTGTAGACCTTAAGTATATATAAATTTTATTTTAAAATAAAAGATCAATTAACTAATTGATTGACTGCTTTGGGATCTCAAATACATCTAGTTTTATTTCTTCTTTTTATTATTTATCAATAACTATTATTTTTACAATATCTAAAACCACTATGAGGCTATAAGTCCACTAATAGAATAAAAACTTTAAAAAAATGATTCTTCACTGAAATGAGCAAAAAAGCATACCCACAATTATTAGTTACTATTAATTATTAACCAAATCATTGATTGTGTGTTACAGATTTAATTTTTTAAAATAATGAACCAGCAATACCTCAGTTGTTCTCTTATTTTATCACAATCCAATGGCTACTTCATCTGAAAGCCATGCAGTTAAAATTTCTTCGAAGCTTGGCTGACTAACCCTTTAGTCTTGCCAGCATACAAATTCAAAGACGTTTGTGATAGTTTCTACTTTCCTTTTTGAGTTTTTTAATTGAGTATTCTTCATATGCTAGGAAGAAAAATTCTTAGTTATTAGCCCAGTGAGGATGTTGGTCAATAGTTTATTTATTTTAATAAGGCAAAATTATCCTAACTGAAAGAATATTTACATTATCCCTTTTGGTTCTTAAGAGGTGTAAAAGAGCAATCTTCTCCCCCTCTACATGCACATTATCATGGATAAAATACTACAGAACCCACCTACACCTCTATCTGGATCAGGGCAGTTTTGAATGCCTTCAAGCTAATTTGTTTTCTTTTTCCTTTTTTTCCCCAAACTTTTATTTAAATACTAGTTAGTTAACATACAGTACAATATTGGTTTCAGGAGTAGGATTCAGTGGTTCATTACTTACATACAACACCCAGTGCTTATCATAACAAGTACCCTCCTTAATGCCCATCACCCATCTAACCCATCCCCCATGCACCACCCTCCACCAACCCCTGTTTGTTCTCTATCCATTTCAACTTATAGGAGAATTCCATTCTACTAATTAATGTCTTTTCAATAAAGAATTCAAAGGAAACTTAGGGGGGCTTCTTCCATTTATTTTAAACAAAAATGTAATTATTTTTCCACTGGCAATATTTCTTTCAGGAACCATATATTCAAGAGCCTTAATAGTTGTATTATGTATTCATTTCTTTCTTTATTAAATAGAATCTGATCTTTCCCTCCATGCTGTTTTAAACCAGGTCCTTTTTCAATGATCTGTATAAATGAAGTTTAAATATCAATTTGAAAGATACCTATAACTTAAGATTTTATAAATTTTGCTCCTTTTAAAATTTATTTAAAATATATACTTGGTTATTTAGATTTTCTTCTTCCTTACTGGAAATAATCAAAACTTATTGTCTCTAACGTTTTTGGCCAATTCTCAAAATGTCGGTCTGTGTAGAGAGGCTTTAGCTCCCTCTCAATTGAGGCATTTGTCCCACACTAGTTTCAGAGGATTTTCCCTATTCTGCCTTCAACTGTCCTTCATTATCCAACTTTCTCCACGTTAGCATCCCATAGGTAGCCATCCCTTTGCATCTTTAGCTCATTCCTGATGTTCCCACTTTTGCCTAACTCTTGCTCTCTTTTCAGTTTTTGAACCTATCTTCAGTCCTAAACATTATTTTTCTCACTGCCCTCACTTTCATTTCTGAAGTCCAAGGTAAGACTAGCAACCACCCATAGACTAGAAGATTTAATATTCTTTAAATGTCCATACTACCCACAGTGATCCACAGATTCAATGCAATCTCTATTAAAATTCCAATCAAATTTTTCCAAAAATAGAATAAACAATTCTAAAATTCATACAGAACAATTCAAAAAGTACCCAGCACAGCCAAAACAATCTTTAGAAGTCTGCTCCAAACATTGCAAAGATGGCGGAGGAGTAAGGGACCCTATTTCAACTGGTCCCCTGAATAGAGCTGGATATCTACCAGACCACTCTGAACACCCACAAAATCAGCCTGAGATGTAAGAAGATATATCCAGATCTCTACAAACAGATGGAGGCATCACTCTTCCTGATTTCAAATTATATTAGAAACATAGAGTAATACAAACAGTATGGTGTTGGCATAAAAATGGAATAATGAAACAGAATATAGAGTCCAAAAATAAAACCCTGCCTGTATAGTCAGCTGATCTTTAACAAGGGTGCCAACAATACATAATGAGGAAAGGATAGTCTCTCAACAAATGCTGTTGGATAAACTAGGTATCTACATGCAGAAGAATGAAATTGGATGTTTGTCTTACACCATACACAAAATTCAACTCAAAATGTATTAAAAACCTAAATGTAAAACCTGAAACTGTAAAACTTCTAGAAGAAAACATAGAGAAAAAGCTTCTTGACATTGGTCTTGGTAATAATTTCACAAATAAGATATCAAAACTACAGGTGAGAAAAGCAAAAATAGACAAGTGGGACTAGATCAAACTAAAAAACTTCTGTACAGCAAAGGAAACCATAGAATGAAAAGGAAGCCCATGGAATAGGAGAATATGTCTGCAAACCATATATTTGATAAGAGGTTGATTTCCAAAATATAGATGAAACTGCTACAACCTAATAGCAAAAAAAAAAAAAATGAATTTAAGACTTTGAATAGACATTTCTCTGAAGAAGACAAATGACCAACACATATATGAAAAGATATTCAACATTACTACTAATCAGTGAAAACAAATCAAAACCACAATAAAATATCATCTCACACCTGTTAGGATTGCTATTATCAAAAAGGCAACCAACATTGTACAAAAGTTCCAATTTCTACACGTCAGCACTAACACTTGACATATTATTGCAAACAGCAAGATTTCCTTCTTTTTTTAAGGGTAAATAATATGCCCTATTTTCCTTATTCATTTATCCATTAATGGATATTTTAGGTTGTTTCCATATCTTTGCTATTATAAATAATGCTGTAATGAACACGGGAATTCTAATATCTTTCTGAGATCCTGATTTCAAATTTTTTGGGTAAATATTCAACAGTGCTATTGAAGGATTATATGGTAGTTCTATCTTTAGTTTTCTAAGGAAACTTCATACTGTTTTCCACAGCAATTTCACCATTTCATCTAGGAGCACCTGGGTGGCTCAGTCAGTTAAGCAGGCAACTCTTGATTTCAGCTCAGGTCATGATCTTGGGGTCCTGGGATCAAGCACTACATGGAGCTCTGTGCTCAGTGGGGAGTCTAGGTCTCTCTCTCTGTCCTTCTGTTCTCCCCCACAACCCCACTCATGCTCTCTCTCTCTCTAAAATAAATACATAAATCTTAAAAAAAAAGAATGTTTAAAAAAAGTGCTGAATCTAGTTTCAAATGATTTTTACAATTCCAGTTCCCTTTCTTTTTTGTCAGATGACCTTGAGTAAGTTTACTGAAATATCTCTAAGTCTTGAGTTCTTCATCTCTAAATCAAGGACAATGGAATAAGAATGCCTGCATTATAAATTTGTTGTGAGGATTGAGATATTATACGTAAATGTTTTACACATACCTACCAGAGTTAAATGCTTAAAAGATTTTTACTATTATTTTTATTACAAAGGAAATATAGGTAGCTATTTCTTCATAAAACTAATAAAGTACATTCACTAACAATTTTATTGAAATCAGAAAACTAAGAAAGACCCAATCAAGAAATATGCAAAAATTAACATTCTTGCTTGGTGAGTCCAAGACCAGGGAGGATTAGGAGACCTTAATTTTGTCTCGTCCAAGGAACTGACCAGACAATCAATACCTATCAACTCATTCTGAACACCTGTGAACTAAACCAGAGATCCAAGAAAAGAATGGCTGCAACTCTACAAATCAAAAATGACCACTTTTTGCAAGGTAGGAGGCGCAGAGAAGTGAATCTGAGGAGATATATCAGAAGATAAACTGTGGGGGAAGGGAGCTTCTGTAAGCTGGCTACCAGAAAGTGATATAGCAGCTGAGCACAAAATTGGAACTTATAGAAGTGTGCTCCGGGGGCGCCTGGGTGGCTCAGCCAATTAAGCGGCTGCCTTTGGCTCAGGTCATGATCCCAGGGTCCTGGGATCGAGCCCCACATTGGGGTCCCTGCTCAAAGGAGAGCCTGCTTCTCCCTCTCCCTCTGCCTGCTGCTCTGCCTACCTGTGCTCTCTCTCTATCTCTGTTAAATAAATTAATTAAAAAAAAAAATCTTTAGAAGTCTGCCCCAAACGTTGCAAAGATGGCGGAGGAGTAAGGGACCCTATTTCAACCTGTCCCCTGAATAGAGCTGGATATCTACCAGACACTCTGAACACCCACGAAATCAGCCTGAGATGTAAGAAGATATATCCAGATCTCTACAAACAGAATATCCCCTGCAGTTGGTCTTAAGGTATGAAGCGGGGAGCCATGATTCTGTGGGCAGATATCAGAAGATAAATGGAAGGGGGAGGGAGCCTCTGGGATCCTGCACCACTGGAGTACAAAGACCTCCCCAGCTGGGGACCAGGCACAGATTCGCAGACCTGTAGTCATGGGGAAAGGAATTTAGGGCAGCCCCCCAATAAAACTTGGAGCTGCAGGGGTGCACGTGCAAACTGGGGACAGCTGGTGGTTTTAGAAGCACAAAGGGCAGAGACGTACCTGAACCTGGAAGCAAGGGCTGGGAGTGCTGCCATGGAGTACACAACCCAGGACACTGGGGTTTTAGCAGCACAGACAAAAATGGAGACAGTGTGGCCTGGAGAGCTCACTGAAGAACAGATTGAGATCTCCCTGCTCTGAGGCAGAGGGTTGGAAACAGTCGCTTCTGCTCTCACTCTCAGAAGAGATGCAGAAAGCTGGCAGGGAAAGCCGCCAGAGAACAAAAGCCCCAAAAAACTGGTTTTCACTGAGCCCATCCATTCCCCACACAGGGGGCAGGGCAACTCTGCCTAAACAGGATTGCCTGAGTAACACATGTAGGCCCCTTCCCCAGACAACCCTAAGGTCCCTATAAAACAGGTGCATCTTGCTTGGGTTGTGGTCAATAATTTGGACTCTGTACATTCCCTCAACCACCCCTCAACAGAATGACCAAGAGGAGGAACCCCCAAAATAGGAAAGACTCAGAGACCGTGACTTCTACCACAGATTTACAAATGGATATACATATAAGCAAGATGTTGGAAATAGACTTCAGGGTAACAGTTATGAAGATGATAGCTAGTTAATGGCAACATAGAGTCCCTAAGGGCAGAAATGAGAGCTGAACTGGCAGAACTTAAAAATGCTATCCATGAGATCCAATCTAATCTGGATACTGTAATAGCTAGGGTAAATGAGACAGAAGAACGAATTAGTGATCTAGAAGAAAAACTGATAGAAAAGAAAGAAAACAAGGAGGCCTGGGATAAACAGCTTAAAATCCATGAAAACAGAATGAGAGAAATAAGTGATGCCATGAAACATTCCAATGTCAGAATTATTGGGATTCCTGAGGAGGTGGAGAGAGAGAGAGGACTAGAAGATATATTTGAGCAAATCATAGCTGAGAACTTCCCTAATCTGGGGAATGAAACAAGCACTCGTGTCCTAGAGGGAGAGAGGACCCCTCCGAAGATCGAGGAGAGCAGACCAATGCCCCAGCATGTAATAGTAAAACTTGCAAATCTTAGAACCAAGAAAACCATCTTAAGAGCAGTTAGGGGGAAGAGATGCCTTACATACAGAGGGAGGAATATCAGAATAACATCAGACCTATCCACAGAGACCTGGCAAGCCAGAAAGGCCTGGCAAGACATGCAGCCAAGAATACTTTATCTGGCAAGGCTGTCATTTAGAATGAATGGAGACAGGAAAGCTTCCAAGAATGGCAGAAACTGAAAGAATATGTGATCACTAAGCCGATCCTGCAAGAACTATTAAGGGGGATTCTATAAAAGGAGAGAGATCCCAAGAGTGATATAGAACAGAAATTTACAGAGACAATCTAAAAAACAAGGTCTTCACAGACAAGATGATAACAATAAATTCATATCTTTCAATAATCACTCTCAACGTGAACAGCCTAAATCCTCCCATAAAACAGCACAGGGTTGCAGATTGGATAAAAAGACAGGACCCAACCATATGCAGTCTACAAGAGACTCATTTTGAACCTAAAGATACATCCAGACTGAAAGTGAAGGGATGGAGATCCATCTTTCATGCCAACAGACCTCAAAGAAAGCTGGGGTGGCAATTCTCATATCAGACAAATTAGATTTTAAGCTAAAGACTGTACTTAGAGACACAGGAGGACACTATATCATTCTTTTTTTTTTTGATGTAGTGTTCCATGATTCATTGTTTGCATATAATACCTGGTGCTCCATTCAGTACGTGCCCTCTTTAATACCCATCACCAGGCTAACCCATCCCTCCACCACCACCCCCGAACCCTCAGTTTGTTTCTCTGAGTCCATAGTCTCTTTCATGGTTCATCTCCCCCTCTGATTTCCCCCCCTTCATTCTTCCCTTTATGCTATCTTCTTCTTCTTCTTCTTCTTCTTCTTTCTTCTTTTTTCTTTCTTCTTTCTTCTTCTTCTTCTTCTTTCTTCTTCTTCTTCTTTTCTTCTTCTTCTTCTTCTTCTTCTTCTTCTTTCTTCTTCTTCTTCTTCTTCCTCCTTCTTCTTCTTCTTTCTTCTTTCTTCTTCTTTCTTCTTCTTCTTCTTCTTCTTCCTCCTTCTTCTTCTTCTTTCTTCTTTCTTCTTCTTTCTTCTTCTTTCTTCTTCTTTCTTCTTCTTCTTCTTTCTTCTTCTTCTTCTTTCTTCTTCTTCTTCTTCTTTTTCTTCTTCTTCTTCTTCTTCTTCTTCTTCTTCTTCTTCTTCTTCTTTCTTCTTTCTTCTTCCTTCTTCTTCCTTCTTCTTTCTTCTTCTTTCTTCTTCTTCTTCTTCTTCTTCTTCTTCTTCTTCTCTCTCCTTCTCTCTTCTCTCTTCTTCTTCTTCTGCTTTTCTTCTTCTTCTTCTTTTCTTCTGCTTTTCTTCTTCTTCTTCTTTTTTTAAACATATAATGTATTATTGGTTTCAGACGTACAGCTCTGTGATTCAACAGTCTTACACAATTCAGAGTGCTCGCCATAGCACATACCCTCCCCAGTGTTTGTCACCCAGCCACCCCATCCCTCCCACCCCCACCACTCCAGCAACCCTCAGTTTGTTTCCTGAGATTAAGAATTCCTCATACCAGTGAGGTCATATGATACATGTCTTTCTCTGATTGACTTATTTCGCTCAGCATAATACCATCCAGTTCCATCCACATTGTTGCAAAAGGCAAGATTTCATTCCTTTTGATGGCTGCATAATATTCCATTGTATATATATACCACTTCTTCTTTATCCATTCATCTGTCAATGGACATCTTGGCTCTTTCCATAGTTTGGCTATTGTGGACACTGCTGCTATAAACATTGGGGTGCATGTACCCCTTTGGATCACTACATTTGTATCTTTGGGGTAAATACCCAGTAGTGCAATTCCTGGGTCATATGGTAGCTCTATCTTCAATTTTTTGAGGAACCTCCATACTGTTTTCCAGGGTGGCTGCACCAGCTTGCATTCCCACAAACAGTGTAGGAGGGTTTCCCTTTCTCTGCATCCCTGCCAACATCTGTCATTTCCTGACTTGTTAATTTTAACCATTCTGACTGGTGTGAGGTGATATCTCATTGAGGTTTTGATTTGGATTTCCCTGATGCTGAGTGATGTTGAGCACTTTTTCATATGTCTGTTGGCCATTTGGATGTCTTCTTTGGAAAAATGTCTGTTCATGTCCTCTGCCCATTTCTTGATTGGATCATTTGTACTTTGGGTGTTGAGTTTGATAAGTTCTTTATAGATTTTGGATACTAGCCCTTTGTCTGATATCATTCTTAAAGGGTCTATCCAACAAGAAGATCTAACAACTGTAAATATCTATGCCACTAATATGGGAGCAGTCAACTACATAAACCAACTGTTAACCAGAATAAAAAGACATACTGATAATAATACATTAATTGTAGGAGACCTCAATACTCCACTCTCAGCAGTAGACAGATCATCTAAGCAGAAAATCAACAAAGAAACAAGAGCTTTGAATGACACACTGGACCAGGTAGACCTCATAGATATATACAAATTGTTCCATCCTAAAATAACAGAATACTCATTCTTGTGAATGTACACATAACTTTCTCCAGAATAGACCACATACTGGGTCACAAATCCAATCTCAACCGATACCAAAAGACTGAGATTACACCCTGCATATTCTCAGACCCTAATGCTTTAAAACTGGAACTCAATCACAAGAAAACAATTGGAAGAAATTCAAACCCTTGGAAGCTAAAGACCACTCTGCTTAAGAATGTTTGGGTCAACCAGGAAATCAAAGAACTTAAACAATTCATGGAAACCAATGAGAAAAAAAACACATGGGTCCAAAACCTATGAGATACTGCAAAGGTGGTCCTAAGAGGGAAATACATAGCCATCCAAGCCTCACTCAAAAAAACAGAAAAATCCTGAATTCACCAACTAATTTTACACCTTAAAGAACTGCAGAAAAAGCAACAAATGATGCCTAAGCCACATATTACAAGAGAAATAATTAAGATTAGAGCACAGATCAATGGATTAGAAACCAGAAATACAGTACAACAGATCAATTAAACTAGGAGCTAGTTCTTTGAAAGAATTAATAAGATTGGTAAATCCCTGGGCAGACTTATCAAAAAGAAAAGAGAAAGGACTCAAATAAATAAAATCATCAATGAAAGAGAAGAGATCCCAACCAACACTGAAGAAATAAAAAATTATAGGAATATATTATGAGCAACTATATGCCAACAAATTAAGCAATTTGGAAGAAATGGATGCATTCCTAGAGATGTATAAACTACCAAAACTGAACCAGGAGGAAATAGAAAACCTGAACAGACCCATAACCAGCAAGGAAATTGAAGCAGTAATCAAAAATCTCCCAAAAAACAAAAGCCCAGGGCCAGACGACTTCCCCGGGGGACTTCTACCAAACATTTAAAGAAGATTAATACCTATTCTTCTGAAGCTGTTTCAAAAAATAGAAATGGAAGGAAAACTTCCAAACTCTTTCTATGAGGCCAGCATTATCTTGATTCCAGAACCAGACCAAGTCCCCACCAAAAAGGACAATTACAGACCAAAATCCCTGATGAATATGGTTGCAAAAATTCTCACCAGGATACTAGCCAGTAGGAACCAACAGTACCTTAAAAGGATTTATTCACCACAACCAGGTGGGATTTATTCCTGGGCTGCAAGCGTGGTTCAACACCTGCAAATCAATCAATGTGATACACTACATATAGTAAAAGAAAGGACAAGAACCATACAATCCTCTCAATAGATGCAGAAAAAGTATTTGACAAAGTACAGCATCCTTTCTTGATTAAAACTCTTCACAGTGTAGGGATAGAGGGAACATACCTCAATAGCATAAAAGGCATATATGAAAAGCCCATAGCAAATATCATTCCTAATGGGGATAAACGGAGAGCTTTTCTCTAAGGTCAGGAACATGACAGGGATGTATACTACCAGCATTGTTATTCAACATAGAACTAGAAGCCCTAGCCTCAGCAATAAGACAACAAAAAGAAATAAAAGGCATCTAAATCAGCAAAGAAAAAGTCAATCGCTCACACTTCACAGATGACATGATACTCTATGTGGAAAACCTGAAAGACTCCACCAAAAAATTGCTAAAACTCATACAGGAATTCAGCAAACTGGCAAAGTACAAAATCAATGCATAGAAATCAGTTGCAGTTCTACACACTGTCAATGAGACAGAAGAAAGGGAAATTAATGAGTTGATCACATTTACAACAGCACCAACAACTGTAAGATACCTAGGAATAAACCTAACCAAAGAGGTAAAGGATCTATACTCTAAAAACTACAGAACACTTATGAAATAAATTGAGGAAGACACAAAGAAATGGAAAAATGTTCCATGCTCGTGGATTAGAAGAACAAATATTGTTAAAATGTCTATGCTACCTAGAGCAATCTATACATTCAATGCAACTCCTATCAAAACACCATCAGCTTTTTTCACAGAGCTGGAACAAACAATCCTAAAATTGTATGGAACCAGAGAAGACTCCAAATAGCCAAAAGAATGTTGAAAAAGAATACTGAAGCTGGAGGCATCACAATTCCGGATTTCAAGCTTTATTACAAAGCTGTAATCATCAAGACAGCATGGCACTGGCACAAAAATAGACACATAGATCAATGGGACAGAATAGAAAACCCAGAATTGGACCCTAAACTCTATGGTCAACTAATCCTTTACAAAGCAGGAAAGAATATCCAATGGAAAAAAGACAGTGTCTTCAACAAATGGTGTTGGGAAAACTGGACAGCCACATGCAGAAGAATGAAACTGGACCATTCTCTTACACCATACACAAAAATAGACTCAAAATGGATGAAAGACATAAATGTGGGACAGGAATCCATCAAAATTGTAGAGGAGAAGACAGGCAAGAACCTCTATGACTTCGGCCATGGCAACTTCTTGGTGGACATGCCTCCAAAGGTGAAGGAAACAAAAGCAAAAATGAACTATTGGGATTTCATCAAGATAAAAAGCTTTTGTACAACAAAGGAAATAGTTGACAAAACCAAAAGACAACCAACAAAATGAGAGAATATATTTGCAAATGTCTTATGAGTTAAAAGGCAAATATCCAATATCTATAAAGAACTCAACACCCAAAGAACAAACAACCCAATCAAGAAATGGGCAGAAGACAAGAACAGACATTTCTCCAAAGAAGACATACAAATGTCCAACAGACAAATGGAAAAATGTTCAACATCACTCGGCTTCAGGGAAATACAAATCAAAATCACAACGAGATACCACCTCACATGGGTCAGAATGGCTAAAATTAACAATACAGAAAATGACAGATGTTGACGAGGATGCAGAGAAAGGGGACCCTCTTACACTGTTGGTGGCAATGGGAGCTGATGCAGCCACTTTGGAAAACAGTGTGGAGGTTCCTCAAAAAGTTGAAAATAGAGCTACCCTATGACCCAGCAATTGCACTACTAGGGATTTACCCCAAAGATACAACTGTAGTGATCTGAAGGGGCACCTGCACCCCAATATTTATAGCAGCAGTGTCCACGATAGCCAAACTATGGAAAGAGCACAGAGGTCCATTGACAGATGAATGGATGAAGAAGATGTAGTTTATATATACAATGGAATACTACTCAGCCCTCAAAAAAATGAAATCTTGCTATTTGCAACCACATGGATGGAACTAGAAGGTATTATGCTAAGCAAAACAAGTCAATCAGAGAAAGACAATTATTATATGATCTCACTCATATATGGACTTTACAAAACAAAACAGGATCATAGGGGAAGGGAAGAAAAATAAAAAGGTGAAATCAGAGAGGGAGACAAAAAATAAGAGATTCTTAATCATAGGAAACAAACTGAGGGTTGTTGGATGGGGGGGTAGGGGGATGGGGTAACTGGGCGATGGACATTAATGAGCACTGGGTATTATATAAGACTGATCAATTCCTGAACTCTACCTCTAAACTAATAATATATTATATGTTAATTAATTAAATTTAAAAAAACAGATAAAAGTAGTATTGTTAAGAAAATATTTTTAAAATTTTAAAAAATCAACCACTATTTTTTCAGTAGTTAACTAGTTAATAGTTTTTAAAAAATGAAACACTTTTTTGGTCTGAATGAGAAAATGTGATATATATTGGTGGTGTTTGTAAATTTAGAGAGTTTGGCACAAGAGACTATTAAAATATTATTTAAATATATAGCTTCTTTCTAAATTAATACAATATAATATCCTATTAAAATGTTACACATTAAAAAAAATTAACATTCTTCAGAAACCTAAGTTAGTACAATTGATTTAGCAGCAAAGTTTATAGGTGAGTGGTGGTCAATACTGATAAACATTTTTTCCCCATATCTCATCTCATTTCTCATCAATCAAGAAAACACTGAAAAAAGGACAAAATAGCACTTATCTCATATTTTCTTTGATTTTCTAATAAAGTAAATAAGCCAGGTATGATTTTCAATTGCCATGAGGAAAGTGGCATACCCGAATCCTAAAGCACTTGCCATGATCAAGTTTTGTAAGATTAACTTCCATTCAAATGATTTCTACAATTAAAATGTTACTAATCTACTTATGTGGTCAGTTTCCATATTTCCTGGGAATGAGCAGCAGAAAGATTACTAATACTTGTATGGGGGTTACTAGTCACAAAGCCCTCTTTGCATATACTAACTTATATTCTCTTTTTAAAACTGAAAAGTAGGTAGGGCAGATCATATTTTCCCTCGTTTTTCCAAAGAGGGAACTGATGGTCTTAGAGTGTAAGTGACTTGCTGAAGATCAAAAGTGAATGACAGATTCTGATTAAAACATCCGATGCTCGTTTTATGGCCTAGAACACATATGCATTATTCAGGAAACCAGACCTCCAGGGAAAGAGAAGAAATCCAGGTACAATTACAAGAAGGGGGGACCATGTTAACAATGGCTTTATCTTTGTCAACTTCAGTTTAAATATTTGTTGAGTGTAAGAGGTTTTTAATAGTTCTGCAAAATAGCAGTATATTAATATAGTTCACTATTCTTTTCCCTCCACTCTAGTCAGTGATTGAATTAATGTGTCTATAATTGCAGACTACTTGTGAGTGCACATTTGCATGGTATACACCAAAAAGTGATCCAAATTGATGCCAGGTTGGGAAGACACAGTTGGAGCCCCCATCACCATTTGCCTCACCAGCTGGCACTGGCTGACAAGATGCTGCCAGATGGGTCTTCATGAGCCTCCTAAATCAACAGTGAAATTGAGAGCAGTGTTATCAAATATGTCATTACTGCTAAAAACAAGAAAATGACATTGCATACCTATTTGATACACTGAATCAGCCTTGAATCACAATTAAAGTGTCTCTTAAGAAAATTGGAATGATGGGAGGATGGGTTAGCCTGGTGATGGGTATTGAGGAGGGCACGTTCTGCATGGAGCACTGGGTGTTATGCACAAACAATGAATCATGGAACACTATATCTAAAACTAATGATGTAATGTATGGGGATTAACATAACAATAAAAAATTTAAAAAAAAAAAAGAAAATTGGAATGAAAGGTTAAAAAAAAAAAGTACTTTATGCTGCAAACCTGTCTCTTACACTTATGATAAAACTTGTATGCAGAGAACACTTCAAGAGACAGCAGTGTCTTTTTATACTTGATTTATAATCATTCTCCAGGTTTTACATAAAGGAGAAAGAAAAGAGGGTACTGGGTAAAGAGGTCTGCAAAGAATGTGGCAGATTCAGAGAAGTGGCAAAAGGAGACTTTAACCCCCATTTACAATCTTAATGTGGGAGCATGACACTCATCACATACCACCTTGTAATATAACTGTTGTTCACACAGTATTATCCTTGCTAAAACAGCCGAATGAAAAGATGCAGATGTTAGAACCAGATCAGCCTGATTTGAATTCTAGATAACTACCATGTACATGGCCTTGAGTAATTTACTAACTTCTCTGGGCCTTGTTTCTTCATACTAAATAAGGCTGATAACTGCATATCAAGTTTACTAAAAGAATTAAATGAGATTTTAAATATATCTGTATATATTTGGCATAGAATAGGAATGTAATTAATGACAACTGTCATTTTTATTTTCATCATATAATTTTCAGACTTACCCAAAGGCTAGCAATTAAGAAAAGATAATAGAATCTTTCTTGAAAGAATAATGGATGAATGAATGAAGACATAGAAATGACAGAGTTATATAAAGAAATGCCATGCGCCACACTAGCTCAGTGAGATGGCAGCAACACAAAGAAAAAGGTCAAATGCTAAGGCTGTGCTTTGTTAATGAAGAAATAACAATTTTTTATTTGATTTAAAATGAAACTTCCAAATTAATAGCCTCTAGCCATAAGTTTATGAATATTCAGATTTTTGAAAATTCATTTCTTTCTTTCTTTAAATTTTCTCAGGACATAAACATACATATAGCAAGATCGTATTCATTTTCAGTATGAAAGAAGCATTTGTATTGTTTTTTCCTACACAGTATCTCCCAGTTTGCAACTGTATACTTTTGCATGGGCACTTGATTAATGATGGCTTATTCTAACAGACTCAAAGCTCCGTGAGAGTTGGGACTGGGTGTCTGTGACTTATTTTTGTAGCTTCAGTTTCTGGCACAGTGGCTAGTGCATAGTGGATGCTCAGAATAATTGTTCAAAAAACAGAAATTACCCTCTTCATATCCTAAGAGCATACTAAGGGATCAGCACTATATTTTCAGGTTTAGTTTTCTTTATTAAACAATTAGATTTTTGAAAGAATTGTATAGAAGTGATAACAGATCATTTTAGACACTCAGGCACACTTTTGCTTGCATATCTTACAGCTCTTTGAAAACCAAATGTCAGAAATGGAAACCTAAAATGGCATTCTGCTTTCAACTAATGATCTACAGAAACTGTGCTCTGACTCCCTCATTTAGAATAATCTCTCAGGATGCTCTTCATTTCTGGTGGCACAATGAAAAGACACTGATGCTTAGGGAAATCTGGAGCAGAGCTGGAGACCATCTCTTCTCTGGGCCATAATTTAATGTTTTAAATACAGAAGGAAATTCCAAAAGTAAAAATTCCATTCCAGAATCCCCGGACTCAACTACATTTATCCACCCTTGATTCTGTCCTGGTCTCTGACATCAGGATCAAGAACCATATGCCAAAACAAAGCAAATCATCAAAAACTTTGAAAGAAAAAGCATATGGTATGGTTTTCAAATAGAAAAGAACTTCTGGACAAGAGTCAATATCAAACTGCTAGTGCACACACACACACACACACACACACACAGAGTTCTCTGTTCTCAAACAACTCTGAAAGTCCATAATATATAATAATTTTTGGTGAAGTTAAAGAATACCTACTTCAGGGGTGCCTGGGTGGCTCAGTTGTTAAGCATCTCCCTTCGGCTCAAGTCATGATCCCAGGGTCCTGGGATCGAGCCCCGCGTCGGGCTCCCTGCTCAGCGGAAAGCCTGCTTCTCCCTCTCCCACTACCCCTGCTTGTGTTCCCTCTCTCTGTCTCTCTCTGTCAAATAAATAAATAAAATCTTTAAAAAAAAAAAGATACCTACTTCATATGGCTATTTTAAAGAGTAAATGAGATCACATATGTGAAATGCCAAGTCAAAATTGGAATCTCCTGAATGCTGGCCAGAATGCAGCAGTTAGTACTTGATCAATGAGGAATGAAGGAGTCGAGATCACTTAAGAACCACTTCTCAATCACTGGCACTCAAGAACTGAAGACTTGTTTTCTGCTTAACCCTCTTATACCCTCAGGGATATTCCAAATTTAATCACTTCCCGTCATCTCTACTATCCCCAGCTGGTGCTAGCCACTATCATGTCTCTGGACCTGTGCCTTTCGACCTTTTAACTTCTACCTTACTTCCCCTTGTCTCCTCCACCCTCCCCACCTCCTGATTTGGTCTATTATCCAAAGAGCAGCCAAAATGATCCTTTTACAATAAAAATCTGATCTGGTCACTCTCTTCCCAACACCCTCCAATAACTTCCCAGGAAAATCTAAATTCCTTATAATAGCTACCTCTCCAAGCATACTTTCTTACACTTCACAATATCTGATGTTATAGTTTAAATTTATTTATTACCTGCTTTTTCTACCAGAACACAAGCTCTATGAGAATAAAAACAATATAGGTTTTATTATTCTATCCCTAATATCAAAAAGAGCCCATGAACATAATAGACACCTAATGATTATTTGTTGAATCAAAGAATGCATGAGTATTTCTTATCCATATTCAAGTCAGATGTGTTCAGGACAGATCAAGTCAATAAAAAAAGAAATCCTAACTACAGCTGTAAGGAAGACAGAAGACAGTTTTCAGTGGCAGAGCCAAAGGAATCAAAATAGAAAAAATTAGAATGTAGAAACATATATAAAAGTCGTAGCGTATTTTTTTCTATTGTTGCATAACAAATTATGGCATCTGCTTATTCGATCATAGTTCTGTAAGTCAGTCTCTAGGAAGGCTGGACTATATCCTCTGCTTAGGATCTCACAAGGCCAAAATAAAATTGCTTGCCAGGCACCTCTGGGGAATAATTCACTTCTAAGTGCATTCAAGTTGCTGGCAGAATTCAGTTCCTTGTAGTTGTAAAACTGAAATATTTCTTGCTGGATATGGGGGGGAGGAGGTGAGGGGAAGGCCACTTTTAGTCCCTAGAGACCACCCACATCCTTGCCAAGTAGCTCTCTCCATCTTCTAAGGTAGCAAGGAATGTTGAATCCACCTCAGACTTGGAATCCCACTGACTTCTGCTACCAATCAGAGAAAAGTCTCTGCTTGTAAAGGGCTCCTGTGATTAGATTAAGGCCTACCCAGATAAACTCCCTCTGGATTAACTCAAGATCAGCGGATCAGCAACCTTAAGTACATACATAATCGAGGGCATAATAGCTTATTATATTCACAGTCCCAGAGATTAGGGCAGGAAATCATAAGGTGGGAGGCATCCTAAAATTCTGCTCGCCACAAATAACTGATTCCAAACCAGAGGTACCCAATAAAACACTTAGAAGTGTTGCTGTTTGGGATTTCCTTCTTGCCCTTACAATTAATTAGCTTAAGCCTCACCCTTTGCACTTAGAAGTATGGCCGGTATCTTTTCCTTTTATCCTGGTAGCAGTGCCTTTGCAGTAAGACCTGCAGACAACTGAGCTGAAACCTATAAATGAAATATCATGCTACAGATCAGAGAGAAAAGGCGAAATTTTCCTGGAACCTGTCCTCTGTCTAATTTCTTGTAGTCATCAGAGTCTTTTGCAAAGAAAGGATGCACAAATGCCCACCTCCGAGACATTGATTCCATTTTCTACAAGCTTGTATGACTATGCTTGTTATCAATGTGCTGCACAGAAACACACTTCTAATTTTTGTGTGTGTGGTACCTTACATTTTTCAAAATGCTTTACCATAGTTAATCTTCATCATAACCCTGTGAAGTAAAATTAGGCAATCATTGTTGTCTCTGTCTTACAAACGAGGAAACTGGTGCCCAGAGTGATTAAATCATTTGTCTGTAGCCCCATGAGAATTTATTGACCGATTTGGTACTAAAAATTGCATCTCCTAAGTCCTAGACAAGTGCTCTTCTCCGTCATTCTGGACCCAGAAGCAGAAATGTCAGAAGACAGTTCGATGCAAAATTTCCCTCTTGGTGGGGCCTGCTGGTCTTCTGGGCCTATCTGACCTTGTTTACACTGGGTGAAATTTAAGAAAATTGCCATGAATTGTTTGGTTAGTGCCCTTAACTCAGTTGTTGGGTTTTACTACAGTGCAATAAAAGAAAATGCTCAAGTGAAAGAGGAAATAGAAGAGGAACTGCATCTTGGATAAAAAGGATTATATCTCAAGGAATACCAAGAGGGACACTTTTAGAGTACCACCTCCGCCTGCAAGCAAAACAGGTCACTGCAATAGAGGACACAGGAGCCAGGGAGACGGGTGGGGAAGGTCCTTGTTGCTCAAGCAGCTATGGCCTGCCAGGGTGAATCCACATGTAACACCAATCAGAGCAGATCAGCAAAAAGAGCAATGAACAAAAGTATCCACTCTCAGTGATACTCATATCAAGAATACTCTGGGGGCGCCTGGGTGGCTCAGTCGGTTGGGCGGCTGCCTTCGGCTCAGGTCATGATCCCAGGGTCCTGGGATCGAGCCCCGCATCGGGCTCCCTGCTCCGCAGGAAGCCTGCTTCTCCCTCTCCCACTCCACTTGCTTGTGTTCCCTCTCTCGCTGTGTCTCTCTCTGTCAAATAAATAAAATCTTTAAAAAAAAAAAAAAAAAAGAATACTCTGTAAGAAAATTTGATTGCAAAAGCCCATTCTCACCCACAACTGGTTTATAACATAATACATAGCTTCCCGACAATTTAAAAACCAAAGAAATGCTGTCTATATACAGAATTACTAAGTAACAAAATACATAGAGCTTAAGAGTTCTAGCTTTGGGGGGCACCTGGGTGGTGCAGTCGGTTAAGTATCGAACTCTTGGTTTTGGCTCAGGTCCTGATCTCGGGGTCTTGAGATCAAGCCCCGGGACATGCTGTGCACTCAGCTCAGAGTCTGCTTGAGTTTCTCTCTCCCTCTCCCTCTGCCCCTACTGCTCATGCTCACACTCTCTCTCTCTCTCTCTCGTTCGCTTGCTCTCTCTCTCTCTCAAATAAATAAATAAATCTTAAAAAAAATGGCTTTGAGTACAAACTTATTCAGATAGCAGTTCCATCACTTATTGGCTGTGTGAGTCTGGGAAATTTACTTAACCCCACTAGGCTTTCATCTCCTCATCTATAAATCTGGAAGGAGGGCATTACCTAACTCTGAGTGTTATTGTGAGGATTAAATCAAATAATGTTTGTAAAGTGCTTAGCTCATAGTAAACACTAATGAAATGTTTGCTATTGTTACTATAATTTAGTGTTAAAGAATATGTCTTACATTTTTCCCACTATTTACTAGCATAAATATCATGATGAGTCTCATGCATTAGATTAGGGAAACTCATTTATAATTATTAAAATAAGGAAGGTAATAGTGGGAAAATTTGTGTTTAAATTTTTATGTTTTTAAAAACAATATTTAATTAGTAAGATTTTATCTCAGAAATAGCAAACCAGGGGCACCTGGGTGGCTCAGCCTGTTAAGCATCTGCCTTCAGCTCAGGTCATGATCCCAGGGTCCTGGGATCGAGCCCTACTTCGGGCTCCTTGCTCAGCAGGAAGCCTGCTTCTCCCTCTCCCTCTGCCTGCCGCTCCTCCTGCTTGTGTTCTCTCTCTCTCACTGTCTCTCTCTCTCTGTGTCAAATAAATAAATAAAATCTTAAAAAAAAAAAGAAATAGCAAACCATATTGCTAGGCAATTATATCTGTTTGTAAGCATAACTGCCAGAATATATATGAATATATTTGGCTATTATGTATCACCCAAAACAGTTTTTGCAAGAAAAAAAATAGTGGGTGGAAGATGTGGCAGAAAACACTGGTTTTTAAGATTAAGTGTGAAATGTGATGCAAATTCACCATGGAAACATTGTAAACAGCCAAAAACCCAAAATCTAGCCAAAATTGGAATTCTTCTGAATTTTATAGAGCAGGCTATCTGTCCTAGTGCCTCAAAGCTTTAGCAACTAACAATGTTTTAAGGGATAATTCTCCCTTCCCAGATGTTAAAAGTAAAATTCCTCATTATGTCTAAATTGTCAAATCAGTCCCTGCATAAAAGTTTTAGAGGGCAAACTTCAAGTCCTACCTTTTTTGCAGTCTCAATAAAGAGTGCTACCTAATTGGCTTGGCAGTTACAAAAGGTACAAAAGATTTCTTTGAAGTACACTGGCCACCACTTCTGTTCCAGGGCACATCTATTTCTCCTGTAATAACTTTTAGGGGTCATAGGCTCTTATGAGTTAAAAGGCAGAGATTCCCTAAAGGAGCATGCTACTAATTCTCTTTCTAACAATAGAAGAACTTCATATCATTTTATAAATAGAAAACAAGTTTGGCCAGTGACAATAATCTTCGGCTGATACTAGATAACCAGGACTACCAGGCACTTAAATCATCTTAAAACACATCAAAATTTTTTTGATTCCAGCAAACATTTATAACTCTACAAATCACTTTAGATAAAAACCCATTATGCCAAGCATTAATATGGGGGGGGGGGGGGAAAGTTACTTAAAGATCCAGAAAGAAACAGAATTCACCTCAGACCAAAAAGCAAATTAACTTTTCTGCAATAATCCAAACATAGATCCCTAAATGTCATACGGTGTAAGAGGACACTGGAACTCAATTCTAAACTATGGACATCCCAACAATCAGTCCATTTGATATTCTTCAGATCCCATTCGACTGGCCATCTGTGAGCATTCAGAGCCTAATAGTCTGAAATACCCCTCAACTCTACATACCAATGGTGGGAGATACCAAGTGAAAAGGCTAGGGACATCACTCTTGAGTTCCCAACTTGTCTCCTGTTTCTGTAACTGAAATCTTGGCGTGCCCAAGGTTGCACAGTCCCTCACAAAGAGTTTCTCAGAGACCTGTGACTCCTACTGATAGCATCTCAGTATCACCAGCATCATTCTCATTCTCTATCTCCCACATCATTGACTCAACAACATTTTATGAGAGCCCCAGAACCGGCATTGGCAAGGTTAGGAGATAACAGAAAGAGGGAGATAAGGGATACAGATAGAATCTTACTCTAAGTGAATTTTCTATCTAGTAGCACAAGATGGTGGCCAAGTAGATGTTTTATTCCTTTCATTGACTAGATTCAGGAATAGAGCCAAGAAATACAGATGCAGCTCTTTAATGACTTCAAAGAGGTGGAAGGGGTGGGATTGGGGGGAATCCAGGCTCTGAGGTCTACTTTATTTTTAGAACAAAAGAGGAACCAACTTATAAGTATCAGTGGCCTATGTGGTAAAAGTTTAATGGGGGGAAGGGGCACACTAGGCATGGAATGTTCCTAAAATATCACCAATAAGTGTTATTTCACCATTCTTGATCCATTCTTTTGCTGTAGACCATTCCTTCCATCTTTCAAACCTTTTTAAAGTACAAATTACTCTAAGGCATATACTGTTTACCCTGACATTCCACTTTTAATACCCAAATAACAATTATTCAAATGTGCATCTTGTTTGACTTCAAGAATTCCAATATCTCTGGAAATCCCTAAAGAATGTATATTCTATAAGTATGTATTAATTGTCAATTTCACCTCAGCAACCATGTCCCTGAGGAAATTATCTCTCAGGCTCTTTCCAATTCTCAGTATGGAAACACAGACACAAGCCCCTCCCCAAAGCACAGCTAGTTAGAACCTTTGGCATTTAGTACAATGTTAACAGCCCAAAAGCTTGTGGGTAACCAAGTAGAAAGTAAAGCTTAACATTTGCATTATACTGCAACTAAATATGACTAGAATACCTCGGTGTCTTGGGCTACCCCACTACCAAGAGCTCCATGGTAAGTTCCCATCACCTCATCTCCCAGCTGCCTCTAGGGTTGAGGAACTAAACCCATCAACTCACAGTTGGTGTGTCTTTCAATGCTCTCTTCACAGACCGAGGCCTCTCAGAAGTGTGTAGGATTTTCTTGGGTCAGAGAGGCGGGGTGCAATTATTTCTCCTACAGCCACAATAAATATAATATGCCAGTTAAAATATAGGACAGAAGAGCAATGTTACAAAAAGGACTAAATCTTAAACTATGTTATTACATAGAGCAGTTTAGCTCCTCCCACAATGCCAAAGGTCTCCATTCCAGAATAGGATCTTGGCTTTTCCATTTGTATAACCAAAATATAAATAAAGAGATTTTGTCTAAATGAAAGAGCAATTTGCTTGCCCCTCAAACAAAATCAGAAAACTTATTGGTGATTTTTAAAATTTTTAATTTAAATTCACTTTAGTTAACATATAACATAGCTCTGCCCACCAACTCCCACCTCCCAGGCATAAAAGTTGCCAAAGTTGTCAAAATGTGGAATTTTCTCTTAGCTAGAGCAGAGTACAGTGTAATCATTACTCAATTTAATCCTAACAACAAACCTATGAAGCAAGCATTATTTCTCCATTTTTATAGAAAAGAAGACTGATCTAAGAAAGTCCAATAATTTTGCCCAGTCACCCTGGCCATCTGACTCTGGTACTTTGGTAGACAGTTCAGAATAAGAATGTGACCAGCAGTACTGACAAGGAGAAATGTGATTTAGCAAGAAGGAAAGGGAAGAACTCAGACAAGGGCCACTGAAAGACACCAAAGCTAAAGTGTCCTGGTGGGGGAGCTTGTTCATTCATCTTCAGACCTACATCTCTGAGAAACAGTATAACCTAGTCAACCAACATTCCTGATGGCTTGGCTTGAGTTTAGCTTTAATATGCTAGGCAGTTCAAACTGCCTCTGGAGTCTTGAATATTTGGTGTTGAAGATTTATTCATCTCTCCTAATACACTCATTTTCTGAAATCATTTTTAAATTATTTTATTGGTTCATGTTGAAGAAGTCTGAAGTTAAAACTCTAAAGTCATTTACCCTGATTTGTGAAGGCTGCCAATACTATTATTATTTCAGTGCCCAGTTTGTGTCTTCTGTCATTGCTATTGGCATGAGCTGACAAGTTTCCCGGGATAGGCCACCAGACATGTCATTTAATCATATGCATTTCATGCATCTGTGGTACAGGAGGAATTGGACTTATTTATAACTATGACTGTGAACTTCTTAATGGAGTTAACCAAGACTCATATCTTGAATAAAGAAGCTGGATTTAAAACCCATGCCTTAATTTCATGATAAAGAGAGACAAATACAAAAATACCAGAATTGCCTTTGTACAGAAAACAACTCCTGCAGAGCCTATTGAAAAAAAATCCAGATTTCTGATGATGAATAAACTGACAATAACAGGTCTTCCCTACATACCTCTAAACTAAAATGTAATATTTTATATTGGTTTTGATTTCCTAATGAGGCCATTAAAAACTCCAAAAGTTCTAGAGGTGCCTTGCTGAATATACTTAACACTACTGAACCATACACTTAAAAATAGCTAAGATGGTAAATTTAATGCTTGTTATGTTTCTTACCCCAATTTTAAAACTTTTTATTAAAATATTTATTAAATAAGTTAAAAGTACTCCAAGACAATAAAACCATTAAAATTATTTATGCCACAAAACCATTAAAATTATTTATGCCTCAAAACTCCATGCATCAAACAATAATAACCATAATAGCAATAATGATAATGTTAATTTTAAAAGATTGGTTTGAGGATACTGCCAGTTGTCATGTAGGGTAATATGTAAGTATTATCATTGTATTAGACATTTTATTTAAAGGATAAAGATAATCACATCTGAAAAATACTTCCATTAAATGTCTTTTAAAAAGTAAAAAATACCATATGATTTCACTGATATGTGGAATTTAAAAACCAAAACAGATGAGCATAGGGGAAGGGAAGGAAAAATAAAATAAGATAAGGACAAAGAGGAGGGATGCCTGGGTGGCTCAGTCGTTAAGTGTCTGCCTTTGGCTCAGGTCATGATCCCAGGGTCCTGGGATAGAGCCCCGCATCAGGCTCAATGCTGCCCGGGAAGCCTGCTTCTCCCTCTCCCACTCCCCCCTGTTTGTGTTCCCTCTCTCGCTGTGTCTCTTTCTGTCAAATAAATAAATAAAAATCTTTAAAAAAAAATGTTGTTTAAAAGAAAAAGAACAAAGAAGGAGGCAAACCACGAGACTCTTCACTATAGAGGGTTCACAAACTGAGGGTTGCTGGAGGGAAGGTGGTGAGGGGTGGGCTAAATAAGTGATGGGCATTAAGGAGGGTGCCTTTGATGAGTACTTGATGTTATATGTAATTGATGAATCACTAAATTATACTCCTGAAATTAATACTACACTATATGTTAACTAACTTGAATTTAAATAAAATCTTGGAAGGAAAAATAATAATAAAATAAAATAACAATGATTAACCCCTCCTCAAAAAAAGTAAAGTTTCTTTTTTTTTTTAAAGATTTTATTTATTTATTTGGCAGAGAGAGACACAGCAAGAGGGAACACAAGCAGTGGGAGCAGAAGAGGGAGAAGCAGGCTTCCCAGTGAGCAGGGAGCCCGATATGGGGCTCAATCCCAAGACCCCGGGATCATGACCTGAGACGAAGGCAGATGCTTAATGACTGAGCCACCCAGGCACCCCAAAAAAAGTAAAGTTTCTTATTAAAAGAGTATGCTTCATATATTTAAATTCACATGCTAGAAAACTTTTTCTCTGGAGACATGGAATGATGTGTTTATATTATGCTTACTCTTAAGAGGAGATTATTGAAGATAAATTCAAAGTTTGCAAATGTATGAGAGGCAATAATGATTATCAAAACCTTAGCAACAAAATCTGCATATTTTAAATTCTGGTTGTGAGACAACATAATCAACAGGATTTAACCAATGAACATAGGGATCACAGTATAACACAAAACTTGCAATTATCAAATTTTGCCATTTTCCAAACTAAGGATTAAAATTATTATAAAATTGGGGGGGGCGGAGCAAGATGGTGGAGGAGTAGGAGACCTGGATTTCGTCTGGTCTTAGGAATTCAGCTGGATAGGGATCAAACCATTCTGAACACCTACAAATTCAACAGGAGATCGAAGAAAAGAATAGCAACAACTCTCTGAACAGAAAAGCAACCACTTTCTGGAAGGTAGGACATGCGGAGAAGTGAATCCAAGGCGATATTCCGGAGGATAGATGGCGGGGGAGGGGCCTCCGTCGGCCACTTCTGGCAAGTGATAGAGCCGAGGAGCACAAAATCGAAACTTTTAGAAGTCAGCTCCGCTGAGGGACGTCACTCCGGTGGCTAAGCGGGGGATGGAACCCTCGCTGGGACAGTGTGGTCTCAGGACCCTCGGGGTCACAGAAAGACCGGGGGTGCCTGAGTGCGGCACAGTTCCCAGGTATTGGAGCAGGGAAGCCGGCTGCAGAGACGGAGCTGAGGCGTGGGCTCTCAGCTCGGGGTTGCCATAAACCGTGATCCGCAGCACAGTCGGGCCACTGCTGCTCCAGCAGGGACCCAACAAGCGGCAGATCCAGGGAGACTCCCCTTCCTACCCTGGGAGGAGCGGCGCGGGAGCGCACTGCAGGGATCTGCTGGGTTTGAAGACTCCACACGGGGTCGGGTGCCAGTGATAGAAACCCGCGGTCACAGGCCAGGTGAGCACGGAGTGAGGCCGGAGACCGGGGAGACAGGAGTGACTGACTGCTTTTCTCTGGGGGCGCACTGAGGAGCGGGGCCCCGAGTTCTCGGCTCCTCCGGGGCGGAGATTGGGAGGCCGCCATTTTCACTCTCCACCTCCAAAGCTGTAAGGAAAGCTTGCAGGGAACAAAAGCTCTGGAGAGCAAACCCGAGCAGATTACTTAGCCCAGACCAGGCAAGGGTGGGGCAATTCCGCCTCCGGCAAAGACATTTGGGAACGACAGCAACAGGCCCCTCCCCCGGAAGATCAGCGAGAACAGCCAGCCAAGACCAAGTTTACCGATCAATAAGAACGGCAGAACTCCAGCGCTAGGGGAATACTGCACATAGAATCCATGGCTTTTTTTACCACGATTCTGTAGTCTTTCAAACTTAATTTCTTTTTTAACTATCTTTTTTTTTTTGAAATTTTCTTTTTCCCTTTTTCAACCAACATCTTATCAATCCCTTTTTTAAAAACCATTTTTATTTTTCATTTTTAGAGTCATATCCTATCCCTTCATAGTAGTTACCCGTATTTTTGGCATATATATATAAGTTGTTCTCTCTTTAAAATTTTGAGATAGTTTCTTCTAACAGATCAAAATATACCCTAAATCTCTAGTGTATGTTTTTTTTCTACTCCCCTGCCTGAGCACATTCTCTCCCTTTTTTTTTTTAAACCTCTTCTTTCTTTTTTCAAACAACTTCTTATCAATTCCTTTTATAAAATTTTTTATACTTTTATCTTTACAGTCATATTCTATCCCTTCATCATATCAACCCTTATTTTTGTACATATATAAGTTTTTCTTTCTTTAAAATTTTGGGAGGCACTTTCTTCTAACAGACCAAAATACACCCAAAATCTAGTGTGTGGCACTGATCTACGTACCGACCTGATCATATTTGATCATAATCTTTTTTTGTTTTGTTTTGTTCTTTTTTTGTTTTGTTTTGTTCTTTTTTTGTTTGTTTTTATCTTTATCTTTTTCTTTTTCTTTTTTTTTCTTTTTCTTTTTTCTCTCTTTCCCTTTCTTTTCCCCCTGCTTCAGGTCGTTTCTGATTTGTTTAGAGTATATTTTCTGCGGAGATTGTTGCCCTGTTAGCATTTTGTTCTCTCATTAATCTATTCTCCTCTGGACAAAATGACAAGATGGAAAAAATCACCTCAACAAAAAGAACAAGAGGTAGTACCAACTGCCAGGGACCTACTCAATACGGACATTAGTACGATGTCGGATCTAGAGTTCAGAATCATCACGTTAAAGATACTAGCTGGGCTTGAAAAAAGCATGGAAGTTATTAGAGAAACCCTTTCTGGAGAAGTAAAAGAACTAAAATCTAACCAAGTAGAAATCAAAAAGGCTGAGGTGCAATCAAATATGGGGGTGCTCACTGCTAGGATAAATGAGGCAGAAGAGAGAATCAGTGAGATAGAAGACCAAATGATGGAAAACAAAGAAGCTGAGAAAAAGAGAGATAAACAACTACTGGATCACGAGGGCAGAATTCGAGAGATAAGCAATACCATAAAACGAAACAACATTAGAATAATTGGGATCCCAGAAGAAGAAGAAAGAGAGAGAGGGGCAGAAGGTATAATGGGGCAAATTATAGCAGAGAATTTCCTTAATTTGGGGAAGGAAACAGGCATCAAAATCCAGGAAGCACAGAGAACCCCTCTCAAAATCAATAAAAATAGGTCAACACCCCGACATCTACTAGTAAAAATTACAAGTCTCAGAGACAAAGAGAAAATCCTGAAAGCAGCTCGGGAGAAGAGATCTGTAACCTACAATGGTAGAAACATTAGATTGGCAACAGACCTATCGACAGAGACCTGGCAGGCCAGAAAGGACTGGCATGATATATACAGAGCACTAAATGAGAAAAATATGCAGCCAAGAATACTATATCCAGCTAGGCTGTCATTGAAAATGGAAGGAGAGATTAAAAGCTTCCAGGACAAACTAAAACTAAAGGAATTTGCAAACACAAAACCAGCCCTACAAGAAATATTGAAAGGGGTCTCTAAACAAAGAGAGAGGCTGAAAGTAACATAGACCAGAAAGGAACACAGAAAATATACAGTAACAGTCACCTTACAGGCAATACAATGGCACTTAATTCATGTCTTTCAATAGTTACCCTGAATGTAAATGGGCTAAATGCCCCAATCAAAAGACACAGGCTATCAGATTGGATAAAAAAACAAGACCCATCGATATGCTGTCTGCGAGAGACTCATTTTAGACCCAAAGACACCCCCAGATTGAAAGTGAGGGGGTGGAAAACCATTTACCATGCTAATGGACACCAAAAGAAAGCTGGGGTGGCAATCCTTATATCAGACAAATTAGATATTAAACCAAAGACTGTAATAAGAGATGAGGAAGGACACTATATCCTACTTAAAGGGTCTATCCAACAAGAAGATCTAACAATTGTAAATATCTATGCCCCTAACAAGGGAGCAGCCAATTATATAAGGCAATTAATAACAAAAGCAAAGAAACACATTGACAACAATACAAAAATAGTAGGGGACTTTACCACCCCCCTCATTGAAATGGACAGATCATCTAAGCAAAAGATCAACAAGGAAATAAAGACTTTAAATGACACACTGGAACAAATGGACTTCACAGACATATTCAGAACATTCCATCCCAAAGCAACAGAATACACATTCTTCTCTAGTGCCCATGAAACATTCTCCAGAATTGATCACATGCTAGGTCATAAATCAGGTCTCAACTGGTACCAAAAGATTGGGATCATTCCCTGCCTATTTTCAGACCACAATGCTTTGAAACTAGAACTCAATCACAAGAGGAAAGTCGGAAAGAACTCAAATCCATGGAGGCTAAAGAGCATCCTACTGAAGAATGAATGGGTCAACCAGGAAATTAAAGAAGAATTTAAAAAGTTCATGGAAACCAATGAAAATGAAAACACAACTGTTCAAGATCTTTGGGATGCAGCAAAGGCAGTCCTAAGAGGAAAGTGTATAGCAATACAAGCCTTTTCAAGAAACAAGAAAGGTCTCAAGTACACAACCTAACTCTACACCTAAAGGAGCTGGAGAAAGAACAGCAAATAAAGCTTAAACCCAGCAGGAGAAGAGAAATAAAAAAGAGCAGAGCAGAAATCAATGAAATAGAAACCAAAAGAACAGTAGAACAGATCAATGGAACTAGGAGCTGGTTCTTTGAAATAATTAATAAGATTCATAAACCGCTGGCCAGACTTATTCAAAAAGAGAAATGATCCAAATCAACAAAATCATGAATGAAAGAGGAGAGATCACAACCAACACCAAAGAAATACAAACAATTATAGGAACATATTATGAGCAACTCTATGCCAGCAAATTAGATAACCTGAAAGAAATGGATGCATTCCTAGAGATGTATCAACTACCAAAACTGAACCAGGAAGAAATAGAAAACCTGAACAGACCTATAACCACTAAGGAAATTGAAGCAGTCATCAAAAATCTCCCAACAAACAAAAGCCCAGGGCCAGATGGCTTCCCAGGGGAATTCTACCAATCATTTAAAGAAGAATTAATACCCATTCTTCTGAAACTGTTCCAAAAAAATAGAAATGGAAGGAAAACTTCCAAACTCGTTTTATGAGGCCACCATTACCTTGATCCCAAAACCAGACAAAGACCCCATCAAAAAGGAGAATTACAGACCAATATCCCTGATGAACATGGATGCAAAAATTCTCACCAAAATACTAGCCAATAGGATCCAACAGTACATTAAAAGGATTATTCACCACGACCAAGTGGGATTTATCCCTGGGCTGCAAGGTTGGTTCAACATCTGCAAATCAATCAACGTGATACAATACATTAACAAAAGAACAAGAATCCTATGATCCTTTCAATAGATGCAGAAAAAACATTTGACAAAGTACAGCATCCTTTCTTGATCAAAACTCTTCAGAGTATATGCATAGAGGGTACATGCCTCAATATCATAAAAGCCATCTATGAAAAACCTACAGCGAATATCATTCTCAATGGGGAAAAACTGAGAGCTTTCCCCCTAAGGTCAGGAATGCGGCAGGGATGTCCACTATCACCACTGCTATTCAACATAGTATTAGAAGTCCTAGCCACAGCAATCAGACAACAAAAAGAAATAAAAGGCATCCAAATTGGCAAAGAAGAAGTCAAACCCTCACTCTTTGCAGATGATATGATACTTTATGTGGAAAACCCAAAAGACTCCACCCCAAAACTGCTAGAACTCATACAGGAATTCAGTAAAGTGGCAGGATATAAAAACAATGCACGGAAATCAGTGGCATTCCTATACACCAACAACAAGACAGAAGAAAGAGAAATAAAGGAGTCGATCCCATTTACAATTGCACCCAAAACCTTAAGATACCTAGGAATAAATCTAACCAAAGAGGCAAAGGATCTCTACTCAGAAAACTATAAAATACTCATGAAAGAAATTGAGGAAGACACAAAGATATGGAAAAATGTTCCATGCTCATGGATTGGAAGAACAAATATTGTGAAGATGTCAATCCTACCTAGAGCAATCTACACATTCAATGCAATCCCCATCAAAATATGATCAACTTTTTTCAAAGAAATGGAACAAATAATCCTAAAATTTGTATGGAACCAGAAAAGACCCCAAATAGCCAGAGGAATGTTGAAAAAGAAAAGCCAAGCTGGCGGCATCACAATTCCGGACTTCCAGCTCTATTACAAAGCTGTCATCATCAAGAAAGTATGGTACTGGCACAAAAACAGACACATAGATCAATGGAACAGAATAGAGAGCCCAGAAATGGACCCTCAACTCTATGGTCAACTAATCTTTGACAAAGCAGGAAAGAATATCCAATGGAAAAAAGACAGTCTCTTCAACAAATGGTGTTGGGAAAATTGAACAGCCACATGCAGAAGAATGAAACTGGACCATTTCCTTACACCACACATAAAAATAGACTCCAAATGGTTGAAAGACCTCAATGTGAGACAGGAGTCCATCAACATCCTAAAGGAGAACACAGGCAGCAACCTCTTCGACCTCAGCCGCAGCAACTTCTTCCTAGAAACATCGCCAAAGGAAACGGAAGCAAGGGCAAAAATGAACTATTGGGACTTCATCAAGATAAAAAGCTTTTGCACGGCAAAAGAAACAGTCAACAAAACCAAAAGACAACCGACAGAATGGGAGAAGATATTTGCAAATGACATATCAGATAAAGGGCTAGTATCCAAAATCTATAAAGAACTTATCAAACTCAACACCCAAAGAACAAAGAATCCAATCAAGAAATGGGCAGAAGACATGAACAGACATTTTTCCAAAGAAGACACCCAAATGGCCAACAGACACACAAAAAAGTGCTCAACATCACTCGGCATCAGGGAAATCCAAATTAAAACCTCAATGAGATACCACCTCACACCAGTCAGAATGGCTAAAATTAACAAGTCAGGAAATGACAGATGTTGGCGGGGATGCAGAGAAAGGGGAACCCTCCTACACTCTTGGTGGGAATGGAAGCTGGTGCAGCCACTCTGGAAAACAGTATGGAGGTTCCTCAGAAAGTTGAAAATACAGCTACCATATGACCCAGCAATTGCACTACTGGGCATTTACCCCAAAGATACAAATGTAGGGATCCGAAGGGGTACGTGCACCCCGATGTTTATAGCAGCAATGTCCACAATAGCCAAACTGTGGAAAGATCCAAGATGTCCATCGACAGATGAATGGATAAAGAAGAGGTGGTATATATATACAATGGAATATTATGCAGCCATCAAAAGGAATGAGATCTTGCCATTTGCAACGACGTGGATGGAACTGGAGGGTATTATCCTGAGCGAAATAAGTCATACAGAGAAAGACTTGTATCATATGACCTCACTGATATGAGGAATTCTTAATCTCAGGAAACAAACTGAGGGTTGCTGGAGTGGTGGGGGGTGGGAGGGATGGGGTGACTGGGTGATAGACACTGGGGAGGGTATGTGCTCTGGTAAGCGCTGTGAATTGTGCAAGACTGTTGAATCTCAGATCTGTACCTCTGAAACAAATAATGCAATATATGTTAAGAAAAAAAAAGAAGAAGATAGCAGGAGGGGAAGAATGAACGGGGGAAAATCGGAGGGAGAGACGAACCATGAGAGATGATGGACTCTGAAAAACAAACTGAAGGTTATAGGGGGGAGGGGGGTGGGAGGATGGGTTAGCCTGGTGATGGGTATTAAAGAGGGCATGTTCTGCATGGAGCACTGGGTGTTATGCACAAACAATGAATCATGGAACACTACATCTAAAAGTAATGATGTAATGTATGGTGATTAACATAACAATAAAAAATAAAAAAATTATTATAAAATTGTAGAAACAGCATTTTTACAAACAATAAACAAATGTGCAAAAATAACATGGTCTTTTCCAAAAATTTTTTAAATATTAAAACAAACTATCCTCCCCCAATATCTAATGTGCTATATGGCTCTTCCTTATCTACAATTTCATAATTACTTCATCACCCCCACAGAGTAAAAAAATAGTTTCATATTTTAACTTCTTATGTTGTTTTGTTTTGTTTTTAATAAGTGAGGATTAATACCTGCAAAAATTCCCCAGGTCTAATTTTAACCCAAACACTAAGAAGACTAGTAGAAAAGTTGATATAGATTCTGTTGAGAAGATTTAAATAGCACAAGTTATGGGGTATCTGGCTGGCTCAGTCAGTAGAGTGTGTGACTCTTGATCTCAGGGTCGTGAGTTCAAGTTCCATGTTGGGGTAGAGATTACTAAAATAAATTAAATAAATAAATACATACATACATAAAAAAACAGGTTATAAGATCCATAAATATTTTGGGTATGCTAATTACTTATTTAACCTAACAAGGGAAATGTTCCAATTCAATTCTGTTTTCTACAACTGGATTAACTAATCCATTTAACATTTAGCATCAGTATAGAATATTTAAACCCTCATACTAGAATAAATCTGACCTGACTGGAGCCACAACTCATCGTGTGTTTTATCTGACAGAGTATTAAAGTAGAAAGAGTGGACACATGAAAAGGAGAACTTTCAGGCACAAAGAGGATTCCCTTAGAAATGTGGCACAGGGTGACTCTATGTAGTAACACTTTAAGTTCTTAAAGATTTCTCAGCCTAATTGTCGCAACATAGAATGTGCTAGGTCAATGGTACCTGGTTGAGGAAAATGCTGTAGAAAACCCAGACCTCAAAATACCTTAACAGGTAACCCCTTTCTCCCCCCCAATGTTTAAGGGATTTTATGTGCAATCTTAAGCTAATAACTGAAAAAATCAACAAGAGCATATTACAAATTTGGAAGATACTCAAAATGTAAACTGATCAGCAACAGAAGATGAATTAGAAAAAGACAAAAACAACCAAGGGAAAACCACCTGAGTTTTCAGGGGTTCCTTGCAAATTCTTTCCATAAGGTGTAATCATTTTCTTAATCACTTAAATATACAAGTTAAACATTCACACTTTTATTCACAAAGCAGGCCATATAAAGCTCAGGCTTTTCTAAATACCACCCGAGTTCCCAGAAACACCTCCGATAGAAGCCTGGTGCAAATCTTTCAGGCTTATTTTGTACGAAAACATGATTCCACCAATATGATACTGTGGAAAATAAGACACCATTTTCTTTTTCAAAAATAGTATCACATTGTACATTCTGCAATTTGGATTTTTCACTCAACATTACATTTCTGAGATCAGTTTTACCACAAAGTATCAATTCAATATATTCCTTTTAACTACTCAGACAGTGTTTTTCTAACTTTTTTGACTAAGTCTCACAGTAAGAAATACATTTTATATGGTGACCCAGTTCACACTTGTAACCATGCAAAACTGAAACAAAAATCTCACCAAATAATATTTATCCACACTATGTGCAAATGCACTTATTTTCTTTTCTTCCCCGGTTTTATTGAGATGTAATTAACATATAACATTGGATTCGCTTTAGGTATACAATATGATAATGTAAAACCATCTGGTCCCGTTGCTTTATTGTGGTAGTTCATTGCTAACTCTTCTATTTCTTCTATACAAATGATTCCATTTAAGCTCTCTATTTTTACTGAGATCAATTTTGGTAATCTGTCTCTTCCTTAAAAAAAAAAAAATCCACTTTATCCAAGTTTTGAACTTTATTTGCATAGAGGTATGTAGAGTAGCATCTTATGATTTTTAAAAAATTTCCTCTATATCTATCATTTCTGCTTGCTATTTATTATTTCATATATTTTTCTCCCTTCTCCTCCTGATTAAATATACTAATTATTAATTTTGTTGATTTTTCTAAGGACCCAGAATTTTGACTTACTGATTTGATCTGCTTTTTCATTATCCTCCTCATTAACATCTATTTATTTTCTTTTGTATTTGCCTCTTTGTGCTTTCTTGAAATGTCCTTTGTTTTTCTTTTTCTAGCTTTTTGAGTTGGGAATTTTGTTTTTTATTATTCCCTTTATATAAGGCTTGCTGTGCTTTTTGGTGCATAGGTATCTATAACATATCTTCATAGTAAATTGCAGCTTTTAATATTAGAATGTATCCTATGTCCCATTTAACATTTATTTGCCTGAATTCTACTTTATCTGATATAAGGATCAGAACATGTGATTTTTTCTTGTTTCCACCTCTCTGCTCTATCTTTGACCATCCTTTTATTTTTAGAGATTTAAATCACTGTGTTTTAGCTAGATCTCTTGTGGATAGCCTGGCATTGTTTTTTTGCTACATAAGCCAATTTTAAAATCTTTTCCTTTAATAGGCAAGTTAAGCCATATAACTGATATACTTGTCAACTCGATTATATCATCTTACTTTATATGTGCTATGTGTATTATGTTATGCTGTGTTTCTGTATTTGGTGTGTCTTCTTTATTAATTAAAAAGGTTTTTTCTTGGGGTGCCTGGGTGGCTTAGTCTGTTAAGTACCTGACTCTTGATTTCAGTTCAGGTCATGATCTCAGGGTTGTGGGATTGAGCCTCATGTCAGACTGCGCTGAGCATAGAGCCTGCTCAATATTCTCTCTCTCCCTCTGTCCCTCCCCCACTAGCATGCACACGTGCACACTCTCTCTCTCAAAAAAACTTTTTTTTTCTTGTATTAGGAACGTTTGTATTTTTATCCTATGTGCCTTTATTGTGCTCTGAATCCTGTTTTTTCTTATTTAAATTTTTACTGTCTGGGCTGCCAATCTGGGCTGCCAATCCTTTGACTCCTACCTACTCTTCACCAGTCAATGGTGGTCTACTTACTCTTTTCTCTCAGCATTTGCCTACCAGTTATTGAGGTGTGTTTTTTTACTTTGTCAGAACATACAACGTTCACACACTATTTTCCAACCCTGGCTCCACCCTTTCAGTCTTAGCTCTACAATGAAATATAATAAATGTTCATCATCTGTCATCTTACTGAAGATTCCCTGGTTATCTCTAGGTTGGAGGAAACACATTCATTAGATTCCTCAAGAAGGACTCATGTGGACAATACTCCCTTAATTTTCTTATATAAGACTCCCTGCCACCACACCTTTCCTATGTATCTAATTACCCCCAGAAGCAATGTTTCTCTGGGGCTGCCACCTCTGCTCACTTTCCAGCCCATTCCCTGTAGCTGGGGATGTGAATTACCAAGTCCCAGATCTCTGTTGTGTATTTGACTCATAGTGTTGGGCTTTGTCATACTGGGGTGACTTTGTCCATGCTTATTCCATGTCCTCTGTCCTTCTCTCCTCTTAACTTGCAGTGCCCTAAGCATCCTTTCCCCACTCAACATATCCATGGATTTGTAGCAATAATGCCAACTCTGGTGGAATTTAGTGTTTATTTCTCTGCTTACAGGAAATTAGAGCTCATGGTGGTCTCTGCCTCCTGGTATTACTCAAAGTGTGGCTTGTGTGAGGTTTTATTTGCACTTGTTGTTGATCTTACGAGTTGGGAAGAGGGTATATATGATTTGGATTCAGGTGGCTATCTTTATCCTCCAGTCTTTCTCTAATGTTTTTGATGTGGTTAAGATCATTGATTTTTTAGTCTTGCTTCTTTTCTAACATGTTTACTCCTAAGCACTGCTTTAGTTTCATCCACAAGTTTTGATGTTTGATTTTTATCCCTGAGTTCAAAGTATTTTCTAATTACCATTGATCCATGAATTATTTAGAAGTAAATTATTGGGTGTTTTTTTTTTTTTTTTAGACATAGATATTTTCTCGTTACCTCTATATAATTGGTTTCTAGCCTAATTCCACTGTGATCAGAGAACATATATTCTATATGTTTTCAATCCTTTGTTGAGACTTTCTTTATGACTCAGCATACAATCAATTTTGGTAGGTTTTCCATGCATACTATAGTTGTTAGAATCAATGTTCTATGCTGTCAATTTTGTTGATTGTTTCATTCAAATATTCTATATCCTTACTCATTTTTGGTCTGTTTATTCTATTAAATAATGAGAGAGGCTTATTAAAATGCCCTACCATGATTGCAGTATTTCTTTGTTTTATGTATCTTGAGGTTATGTTATGAAGTACATTCAAATTTAGAACTGAAGCTTTTAGCATTAATGCAGAGTCCTATAGTATTGTTAGTAAGGTATTTTTGACCTTAAATACATTTAGTCTATTATTAAAATACTAAAGTAGCTAAAAAAGAAAACTCTCCTTGGCTAATATTTGCATGCTATATCTTTTCTATCTTTTACTTTCAACCTTTTTATATGCAGATATTTTAAATATTTCTTCTAACTAGCATATTGTTGGACTTGGTTTTATTATCCTGACAATACTTATTTTTTAAATTTACACTTGATGTAATCACATTACATTTTTTAACCTACTGTATTCCTATTTGTTTTATACTTGTTCCATCTAATTTTTTTTCTTATTTTTCTTGTGATTGTTATTATCTCTGCCCCATTATCATAGGAGTTATACTCATCCTTTACCTGTTATCTTTAAGGTTATATAAAATGCATCCTTGACTTATTCGAGTCTAATAGAAATTGATATTCGTATGTTTTCCTAATGTATGAGCCTTTCTTTATTTACCCTTTCTTTCTACTTACTGTGACTTTTTTTAATTCCATATATATTTAAAATTTTAAAAGACATTTTGATTTTCTTTATTTGGTCATTTTGAGCTTAGATTTACTGACATACATCCTTCTTCACAGCACCTTGGAGGACTGTCTGTTGTTTATGGCTTCTCCTGTTTTGTTTGTCCCAAAATATATTTATTTCACCATTATTTTGCAGGTTATTTTAACTGAGGGTAGCATTCAAGCTTGGCAATTATTTTCTCTCAGTAGTTTGAAGATATCATTCAATTGTCAACTGGCTTCCATTATTCTTTTGAGAAGAGAGCTGTCAGTTCCATTTCCCTCTGGCTATTTTAATATTTTTTTCTTTCCTTCTTTCTGTGTTTCTCTCTTTCTTTCTTTTGTAATTTAACTGTGATATCTTTAGATGTAGTTTTCTTTTTACTTTTTCAACCAGGGTTTGTAGGCCTATACAAGTTTGTAGTTTGATGTTCTTCATCATATTTGAAAAATTCCCAACCACCAACTTTCCAAATATTGCTTAAAATTTCTCAACTCTTTCTGGGGTTCACAATATTTCCTATATCTCTTACTTTTTCTCTATATTTCATCCCTTTTTCTTCCATGATTCAGACTGATAATTTTCTTTTGACCTATCATTTAGTTCACTAATTCTCTCTCTACTGTCATTAAAATGGTCAATTAAATTCTGAATTTCAAGTAATGAATTTTACAATTCTAGAATTTCCTTTTTTCTCCATCTTTACTATTTGCTGTCCTTCACAAGAGTTCTCAAACTTTTTTATTCCAATAAATGTATCTGGCATTTTTTAAAATGTCTAACTATGAGAACACTGTAGTATGGATCTTTTCTGAATCTTTTCCAATTGTGTATTGTTGTTCTTTGCCTTTACCCACATTATTGTATCTCTTCATAGGTCTGGGTGTTTTGGTTGAGTGTCAGACATGTTATATGACATTGTGGAAATAATGTAAGGCATAATATGATATTATCTTCCTCCATAGGGTTTTTACATTTAATTCTTATAGGTAGCAATCCCAGAGCCTCTAATATAATAATAGAGATTGAAACAGAGGTGATTTGAAGCTGGACTTAAGTCCTTATGTGAGCTCTCTTGTTACCTTTTCTAATTGTATATAGTTGAGTCACAACCCAAAAAGGAGATTGGGTTAAGGACAGTTACTAAAGCTCCCATCTCATCTCTCCCTAACCCATAGTCTAATGAAATTGTCAAACACTCTATTAATCATTTCAGCCCCTTGGCCATGTCTTTTGGAATTGGCAGATACCCCTAGGGAAAATCTGTGTTTACTAGGCTTATATCTCTTCTAGATTTCAATCTCATAATTTTTCACTGTCTTGTATGCTTTAAAAAGTATACATGTAACTTATAACAGTGGTGGACCATGTAACAACCCTCTCATTGTGAACAACTAGAAAAGCTAGAAAACATATTTTTAACTCTATTTTCAGGTATCTAAGAATGAACACCTTTGCCCACCTACCACATTTATCAACCTACCTGCATCTATGCTCAGATAGTCTATCTTTCCTTTTGTTACAAGGGATATACTCTCCTAGCTCTTGAAGTAAATCCCTCTACTTGGGTCAGTGAATTCCATCCCATTTCACCTACTCAAGAACTTAGCTCCAGAAATTACTGATTCTTGGAATAACAATATATCCCCCACTCTTATTCACTTTAGCATATAAAAGTGCTGTAATATAACACCACCTTAAAATTAAACATATCCCACTAAATAAATAGACAAACCCTTCTGCTCTCCTATTAACATTTTCTGCTCCCCTCCATGGCAAAATGTCTTCAAAGCATTGCCTATATTCATTTTCTCTGTTCAATTTCAACCCATTCTCTCTCCTTTTTTTTTTTTTAAGATTGATTTATTTATTTGAAAGAGAGAGAGAAAAGAGCATGTAGGGGCCAGGGGCAGAGGGAAAGAATCTCAAGCAAACTCTCCACTGAGCATGGAGCTTGATGAGGGCTCATGACTGGAGCCAAAGTCCAGAGTAGGACACTTAACTGACTGAGCCACCCAAGTACCCCTCATCCTATTCTCTCTTGAACTCACTCTCATCAATATTTTTTCTTATTGTTACAAACTTTTTTTATAAATCACATTTATGTCCACACATTTCTAAATCCAAAAGCCTCAAAATTGATTTCATTTAAATGATCAAAATAAAACCCAAAGGCTTATCCTGGCCTACATGATTACACTTCCTCTCTAGCCACCTTCCTTATCCCCAGGCTCATCAATTACATTTACCTTCCTTATACCCATTTCAGCCACACTGACCTAATTGCTGTATTTCCACCATAACAACAACAACAACACACACACACATCTCAGTGCCTTTGCACTTGCTGTTACCATGGTCAGAAACATTTTACCCCATATATCAGTGTAACTTTTTGATTCACTTCATTTGGGTTTTGGCTCAAATGTCAAGTTATCAAGTCAGGAAATGACAGATGTTGGCAGGGATGCAGAGAAAGGGGAACCCTCCTACACTGTTGGTGGGAATGCAAGCTGGTGCAGCCACTCTGGAAAACAGTATGGAGGTTCCTCAAAAAGTTGAAAATAGAGCTACCATATGACCCAGCAATTGCACTACTGGGCATTTACCCCAAAGATACAAATGTAGGGATCCGAAGGGGTACGTGCACCCCGATGTTTATAGCAGCAATGTCCACAATAGCCAAACTGTGGAAAGAGCCAAGATGTCCATCGACAGATGAATGGATAAAGAAGAGGTGGTATATATATACAATGGAATATTATGCAGCCATCAAAAGGAATGAGATCTTGCCATTTGCAACGACGTGGATGGAACTGGAGGGTATTATGCTGAGCGAAATAAGTCAAACAGAGAAAGACATGTATCATATGACCTCACTGATATGAGGAATTCTTAATCTCAGGAAACAAACTGAGGGTTGCTGGAGTGGTGGGGGGTGGGAGGGATGGGGTGACTGGGTGATAGACACTGGGGAGGGTATGTGCTCTGGTAAGTGCTGTGAACTGTGCAAGACTGTTGAATCTCAGATCTGTACCTCTGAAACAAATAATGCAATATATGTTAAGAAAAAAAAAAAGAAGAAGATAGCAGGAGGGGAAGAATGAAGGGGGGGGAAATCGGAGGGGGAGATGAACCATGAGAGACAATGGACTCTGAAAAACAAACTGAGGGTTCTAGAGGGGAGGGGGGTGGGAGGATGGGTTAGCCTGGTGATGGGTATTAAAGAGGGCACGTTCTGCATGGAGCACTGGGTGTTATGCACAAACAATGAATCATGGAACACTACACCTAAAAGTAATGATGTAATGTATGGTGATCAACATAACAATAAAAAATTTTTTAAAAATGCAAAAAAAATGTCAAGTTATCAAAGGGACCTTTTGATGGAACCATTATTTGATACCACTGCCTTGCTCTATTATTATTCTCAATACTTTTCACCTCCCAACATATTACATATTCTTTTGTTTACAGTCTCTCCCATCTAAAATGCACCTCCAGTTCAGAGCTATATCCTAGCACTGATGACAGACTTCAATAAATATTTGTTGACTAAGTTTAAAAACCAGAAATAATTTAAACTAGCCATAAAGACCTGGCCATAAAATTATGCTGATCTCAACTAGTAGTTAAATTTTGTTATACTAAGAAAACTAAAGCAACAGGGCCCATGTTAATTAGTTTTCAACTTTCCTAATTAGATCATAATAATAAATAAACTAAGGTGGACTAAAGCAACTAATTCTGACTAAGCAGATTTGGGAAATGAAACAAGGGAAGGCAAGGCCTACTTCTGGTGGACATGAGTTTGTGGGAAGAACTCTAAAATGTGTCTGAGTTTCTGAAAATGTGGGCTGCTATGGTGCCCATCTGCTTGTTCATCTAATATTCTGAACTCCAAATTGAATCTTCATAATTTACCCAGCAAACAAACTACTGAAAACAAGTGGTGAGTAGGGGAGGGTGTTGCAGCAGAGGTCAGGTCATGGTCTAAGAAAAGGCAGATAACACCTCACACCAACTATATACTAAAAGAGAACCAACCTCCAGACATTAGAGTAGCTTAATTTGCATGCCAGAATGAGAAAACAATGAATTATTGTCATTTTTCCTTTCTATCTACAAAACCCAAAGACCTTTATTTAAAAAGGAAATCATTAACTATTCTCCAGACTCTTAAAAAAAAAAAAAGAAAGAAAGAAAGAAAGACGAAAAAGATAGAGAGGACTCAAATACATAAAACTATAAACTATAAATGAAGGAGAAGAAATAACTAACACCACATAAATACAAAGGATTATGACAGACTATTATGAAAAATTATATGCCAACAAATTGGACAAACAAGAAGAAATGGATAAATTCCTAGAAACATATAAACATCCAAAACTAAATCGGGAAAATTTGGACAGACCAATAACCAGCAAAGAAATCGAATCAGTAATCAAAAAACTCCCAACAAACAAAAGTCCAGGACCAGATGGCTTCTCAAACAAATTCTACCAAATATTTAAAGAAGAATTAATATCTATTCTCCTCAAACTATTCCAAAAAATAGAAGAGGAACCTAAGTTTCCAAATTCATCCTATGATACCCAGTATCATTACCCTGATGCCAAAACCAGAAAAAGATAGTACAAAAAAATAAAACTACAGGCCAGTATCTCCAATGAACATAGATGCAAAAATCCTCAACAAAGTATTAGCAAACCCAATCCAACAATACATTTATAAAATCATTCACCACGATCAAGTAGGATTTGTTCTAGGAATGCAAAGGTGGCTCAATATTCACAAATCACTCAACATGATACATCACATTAACAAGAGAAAGAATAAAAACCATATGATCATCTCAGTAGATGTGGAAAAAGCATTTGAAAAAGTACAACACCCATGATAAAAACTCTCATAACGTAGAGTTAGAGGAAATGTACCTCAACATAATAAAAGCTATATATGAAAACCTAGAGCTAACATCATACTCAATGGTGAAAATCTGAGAACTTTTCCATTAAGATCACAAACAAGGCAAAGATGTCCATTCTCACCACTTTTATTCAACATAGTACCAGAAGTCCTAGCCACAGCAATCAGACAAGAAAATGAATAAAAGGCATCCAAACTGGTAAGGAAGAAGTAATACTATATGGAGAAAAACCTAAAAATTCTACCAAAAAACTATGAGAACTAATAAATGAATTCAATAAAGTCACAGGATACAAAATTAATATACAAAAATATGTTGCATTTCTATACACTAATATTGAAGTAGCAGAAAGATAATTTAAGAAAACAATCCCATTTACAATTCCATCAAAAAGAATAAAATACCCAGGAATAAACTTAACCAAGAGGTGAAAGACTTGTACTCTGAAAACTATAAAATATTGATGAAAGAATTCAAGATGACACAAATAGAGAGACATTCCGTGCTCATGGATTACAAGCACAAATATTGTTAAAATGTCCATACTACCAAAATCAATCTACAGATGTAATGCATTCCCTATCAAATTACCAACAACATATTTCACAGAACTGGAACAAATAATCCTAAATTCATATTGAACCACAAAAGATGCCAATAGCCAAAGCAGTCTTGAAAAAGAACAACAAAACTGGATATATCACAATCCCAGATTTCAAAACATACTACAAAGCTGTAGTAATCAAAACAGTATGGTACTGGCACAAAAATAGGAACAGAGCAAAAGAAATAGAATAGAAAACCTAGAAATAAACTCGAGATTATATAATTAATTAATCGTCGACAAAGGAGGCAAGAAGACACAATCCAGAAAAGACAGTCTCTTCAACAAATAGTGTTGAAAAAACTGGATAGCAACATGTGAAAGAATAAAACTGGACCACTTTCTTACACCATACACAAAAATAAACTAATAATGGATTAAAGACTTAAATCAAAGATCTGAAACCATAAAATTCCTACAAGAAAATATTGGCAGTAATCTCTTTGGCATTGGCTGTTGAAACATTTTTCTAGATATGTCCTCTGGCAAGGGAAATACAAGCAAAATTAAACTATTGGTTCTGCACCAAAATAAAAAGATTTTGCACAGTGAAGGAAACCATCAATAAAACAAAAAGGCAACCTAGTGAATGGGAGAAGATATTTGCAAATGATCTATCCAACAAAGGATTATATATATATAAATTATATATATTATATATAAAATATATAAAGAACTGATACAACTCAACACCAAAAAACCCCAAATAATCCACCTAAAAAAGAGCAGAGGCCTTAAATAGACATTTTTTAAAGAATACATACAGTTGGCCAACAGACACATGAAAAGATGCTCAACATCACTCATAATCAGGGAAATGCAAATCAAAACCACAATAAGTATATCACTTTACATCTCTCAGGATGGCTAAAATAAAAAAAAAAAAAACAACACAAGAAATGACAAGTGTTAGCAAGGATGTGGAGGAAAAGGAACTCTTGTGGACTGTTGATGGGAATGCAAATCGGTGCAGCCACTGTGGAAAACAGTATAGAGTTTCCTCAAAAAATTAAAAATAGAATTACCATATAATCCAGTAATTGCACTACTGTGTATTTACCCAAAGAAAACAAAACACTAATTTGAAAAGATATAGGCATCCTTATGTTTATTGCAGCATTATTTACAAATAACCAAATTATGGAAGCAACCCAAGTGTCCATTGATAGATTAATCAATAAAGAAGATGTAGTATATATATACAATGAAATATTATTCAGCTCACCATTTGCAATTCATGGATGGACCTACAGGATATAATTCTAAATGAAACAAGTCAGACAGAGGAAGGCAAACAGCATATAATTTTACCCCTGTGTGTAATTTAAGAAACAAAACAACAAAACAAAGAATAAAAGTGACAAACAAAAAAAAATACAGAGAACAAACTGGTGGTTGTCAGAGGGAAAGTGGGTAGGGAGAAGACAAGTACACTTATCTTGAGGAGCATTGAGAAATGTATAGAATTGCTGAATCATTATATTATATACCTGAAACTAATATAACCCTGTATTTAATCACACTTGAATAAAAACAATTTAAAAATTAAATTAAGCTAAAAAAAAATAAAAGGGAAACTATTTGTGCATGTGTGTGCTTCAGTATGGCACCTATTTCTTTGTAGATAATCACAGAAGGACCCAAAGGAGCACACATAAAACTGTTCTCTACTCATACAGATAAATGTGGATTTTGTAAGACAACAAATAGATGTTGGTTACATGACTGCCCAAATTTATCTTTCCTAAAATATAATTTCTTTACCCTGAAACTTATAACACCTCTGTAATATATAACACCTCTGTAATATATCAGCCTTATTCATCTGACAAAATAAGAAAAGTAGTTCCATCATTCTTAAGAAATCTCCTTAACTCCATTAATATGAGGTACTAGATTAAGAGCATCTAACATAGGTCCTGGAGGAGGAGGGGGTAGGAAGATTAAACAAATGACCAAAGAAATTCTCATCTAAATGTATTTAATTTTAACTCTCAAGGACTCTAGTGCCTCAATACTTCAATAAGTTGCATGTGCAGGGCCCTGGGTGGCTCAGTTGTTAAGCATCTGACTCTTGACCTCAGCTAGGGTACTGATCTCAGAGTCATGAGCTCAAGCCCTGTGTTGGGGTCCATGCTGGGCTTGGAGGTTACTTAAAAATAAATAAATAAATAAAAAACAATAAGTTGTATGTGCAATTGTAGGTATAATTCAGTGCAGGAAGTTGTAAATTGATTAAGAAAGAAGGGCTACACCCAAGGGATGAGATAAAGTAGCACAATAGTAGGGGGACCCTGAGCTTGCCTTGTCCCTTGAACACAGATCAACATCAAATCATTTTATTTTATTTTATTTTATTTTATTTTATTTTATTTTATTATGTTATGTTAGTCACCATACAATACATGATTACTTTTTGATGTGGTGATCCACGATCCATTGTTTTCGTATAACACCCAGTGCCCCATGCAGTACATGCCCTCTTTAATACCCACCACCAGGCTAATCCATCCCCCCACCCCCCTCCCCTCTAGAACCCTCAGTTTCTTTCTGAGAGTCCATCATCTCTCATGGTTCATCTCTCCCTCCGATTTCCCCCTCCTTCATTTTTCCCTTCCTTCTCCTACTGTCTTCCATGCTATTCTTTATGTACTACAAATAAGTGAAACCATATGATAATTGACTTTCTCTGCTTGACTTATTTCACTTAGCATAATCTCCTCCAGTCCCATCCATGTTGATGTAAAAGTTGGGTATTCATCTTTTCTGATGGCTGAGTAATATTCCATTGTATATATGGACCACATCTTCTTTATCCATTCATCTGTTGAAGGGCATCTCGGCTCTTTCCACAGTTTGGCTCTTGCGGACATTGCTGCTATGAACATTGGGGTGCATATGGCTCTTCTTTTCATTAAATCTGTGTCTTTGGGGTAAATACCCAGTAGTGCAATTGCTGGGTCATAGGGTAGCTCTATTTTTAAATTTTTGAGGACCCTCCACACTGTTTTCCAAAGTGGCTGTACCAAATTGCATTCCCACCAACAGTGTAAGAGGGTTCCCCTTTCTCCACAACCTCTCCAACATTTGTTGTTTCTTTCCCTGTCCATTTTTGCCATTCTAACAGGTGTAAGGTGGTATCTCAATGTGGTTTTGATTTGAATTTCCCTGATGGCTAATGATGATGAACATTTTTTCATGTGTCTATTAGCCATTTGTATGTCTTCTTTGGAGAAGTGTCTGTTCATGTCTTCTGCCCACTTTTTTACTTGATTATTTGTTTTTTGGGTGTTGAGCTTGAGAAGTTCTTTACAGATCTTGGATACCAGCCCTTTATCTGTAATGTCATTTGCAAATATCACCTCCCATTCTGTGGGTTGCCTCCTTGTTTGTTGACTGTTTCCTTTGCTGTGCAGAAGCTTTTTATCTTGATGAAGTCTCAAAAGTTCATTTTTGCTTTTGTTTCACTAGCTTTTGGAGATGTATCTTGAAAGAAGTTGCTGTGGCCAAAGTCAAAGAGGTTACTGCCTATGTTCTCCTCTAGGATTTTGATGGATTCCTGTCTCACATTGAGGTCTTTCATCCATTTTGAGTTTATCTTTGTGTATGGTGTTAGAGAATGGTCAAATTTCATTCTTCTTCATGTGGCTGTCCAATTTTCCCAGCACCATTTATTGAAGAGACTGTCTTTTTTCCATTGCATGTTTTTTCCTGCTTTGTCAAAGATTATTTGACCATAGAGTTGAGGGTCCATATCTGGGCTCTCTATTCTGTTCCATATATCTGTTTCTGTGCCAGTACCATGCTGTCTTGGTGATCACTGCTTTGTAATATAGCTTGAAATTGGGCAATGTGATGCCCCCAGCTTTGTTTTTCTTTTTCAACATTTCCTTGGAAATTCAGGGTCTTTTCTGATTCCATACAAATTTTAGGATTGTTTGTTCCAGCACTTTGAAAAATGTCACTGGAATTTTGATTGGGATGGCATTGAAGGTAGAGATTGCTCTGGGTAGCGTAGACATTTTAACAATGTTTATTCTTCCGATCCATGAGCATGGAATATTTTTCCATCTTTTTGTGACTTCTTCAATTTCTTTCATGACTGTTCTGTAGTTCCTAGAGTATAGATCCTTTACCTCTTTGGTTAGGTTTATTCCGAGGTATCTTATGGTTTTTGGTGCTATTGTAAATGGAATCAATTCTCTAATTTCTCTTTCTACAGTTGCATTGATAGTGTATAAGAAAGCAACTGATTTCTGTGCATTGATTTTGTATCCTGCCACATTACTGAATTGCTGTATGAGTTCTAGTAATTTGGGGGTGGAGTCTTTTGGGTTTTCCACATAAAGTATCATGTCATCTGTGAAAAGAGAGAGTTTGACTTCTTCTTTGCCAATTTGAACACCTTTTATTTCTTTTTGTTGTCTGATTGCTGTTGCTAGGACTTCTAGTACTATGTTGAATAACAGTGGCAAGAGTGGGCATCCTTGTCATGTTCCTGATCTTAAGGGAAAGGCTCTCAGCTTTTCCCCATTGAGGATGATATTCACTATGGGTTTTTCATAGATGGATTTTATGAACTTGAGGAATGTTCCCTTTATCCCTATACTCTGAAGAGTTTTAATCAGGAAAGGATGCTGTATTTTGTCAAATGCTTTTTCTGCATCAATTGAGAGGACCATATGGTTCTTCTCTCTCCCCTTATTAATGTGTTCTCTCACACTGATTGATTTGCAAATGTTGAACCACCTTTGCATCCCAGGGATAAATCCCACTTGGTCGTAATGAATGATCCTTTTAATGTATTGTTGGATCCTATTAGTTAGGATTTTGTTCAGGATTTTGGAATCCATATTCATCAGGGATATAGGTCTGAAATTCTCCTTTTTGATGGGGTCTTTGCCTGGTTTGGGGATTAAGGTAATGCTAGCCTCATAGAATGAGTCTGGAAGCTTTCATTCTGTTTCTATTTTTTGAAACAGCTTCAGTAGAATAGGTATTATTTCTTCTTTGAATGTTTGGTAGAGTTCCCCAGGGAATCCATTAGGCCCTGGACTCTTTTTTGGGGGGAGGTTTTTGATCACTGCTTCAATCTCGTTACTGGTTATTCGTCTATTGAGGTTGTCAATTTCTTCTTGTTTCAGTCTTTGCATTTTATAGGTTTCCAGGAAGGCATCCATTTCATCCAGATTGCTCATTTCATTGGCATATAGTTGTTGATAATAATTTCTAATAATTGTTTCTATTTCCTCAGTGTTAGTCATGATCTCTCCCCTTTCATTCATAATTTTATTAATTTGGGTCATTTCTCTTTTCTTTTGTATAAGTCTGGCCAGGGGTTTATCAATCTTATTAATTCTTTCAAAGAACTAGCTTCTAGTTTCATTGATCTGATCTACTGTGTTTCTGGTTTCTAATTCATTGTTCTCTGCTTTAATCTTAATTATTTCTCTTCTAATGCGTGGCTTAGGCAGCATTTGTTTCTTTTTCTCCAGTTCTTTAAGTGTAAAGTTAGTTGGTGAATTCATGATTTTTCTATTTTTTTTACTGAGGCTTGGATGGCATGTATTTCCCTCTTAGGACCGCCTTTGCAGTATCCCATAGGTTTTGGACCAATGTGTTTTCATTCTCATTGGTTTCCATGAATTGTTTAAGTTCTTCTTTGATTTCCTGGATGACCCAAACATTCTTAAGCAGAGTGGTCTTTAGCTTCCAAGTGTTTGAATTTCTGCCAAATTTTTTCTTGTGATTGAGTTCCAGTTTTAGAGCATTTTGGTCTGAGAATATGCAGGGAATAATCTCAATCTTTTGGTATCGGTTGAGACCTGATTTGTGACCCAGTATGTGGTCTATTCTGGAGAAAGTTCCATGTGTGCTCGAGAAGAATGAGTATTCTGTTGTTTTCAGGTGGAATGTTCTGTATATATCTATGAGGTCTATCTGGTCCAGTGTGTCATTCAAAACTCTTGTTTCTTTGTTGATTTTCTGCTTAGATGATCTGTCTATTGCTGAGAGTGGAGTATTGGGGTCTCCTACAATTAACGTATAGTTATCAATATGACTCTTTATTTTGGTTAACAGTTGGCTTATGTAGATGGCTGCTCCCATGTTGGGGGCATAGATATTTACAATTGTTAGATCTTCTTGTTGGATAGACCCTTTAAGAATGATATAGTGTCCTTCTGTGTCTCTAATTACAGACTTTAGTTTAAAATCTAATTTGTCTGATATAAGAATTGCTACCCCAGCTTTCTTTTGAGGTCCACTGGCATGGGAGATAGATCTCCATCCCTTCACTTTCAGTCTGGATGTATCTTTAGGTTCAAAATGAGTCTCTTGTAGACAGCATATGGATGGGTCCTGTCTTTTTATCCAATCTGCAACTCTGTGCCGTTTTATGGGAGCATTTAGGCCATTCACATTGAGAGTGATTATTGAAAGATATGAATTTATTGTCATCATGTTGCTTGTGAAGACCTTGTTTTTATAGATTGTCCCTATAAATTTCTTTTCTATATCACTCTTGGGGTCTTTCTCCTTTTATAGAATCCCCCTTAATATTTCTTGCAGGGCCGGCTTAGTGGTCACATATTCTTTCAGTTTCTGCCATTCTTGGAAGCTCTGCATGTCTCCATCCATTCTATATGACAGCCTTGCCAGATAAAGTATTCTTGGCTGCATGTTCTTCTCATTTAGTACCCTGAATATGTCTTGCCAGGCCTTTCTGGCTTGCCAGGTCTCTGTGGATAGGTCTGATGTTATTCTGATGTTCCTCCCTCTGTACGTAAGGAATCTCTTCCCCCTAACTGCCCTTAAGATGGTTTCCTTGGTTCTAAGATTTGCAAGTTTTACTATTACATGCCGGGGTGTTGGCCTGTTTTCCTTGATCTTGGGAGGGGTCCTCTCTGCCTCTAGGACATGAATGTTTGTTTCATTCCCCAGATTATGGAAGTTCTCAGCTATGATTTGCTCAAATATATCTTCTAGTCCTCTCTATCTCTCCACCCCCTCCGGGATTTCAATAATTCTGACATTGGAACACTTCATGGCATCACTTATTTCTCTGATTCTATTTTCATGGATTCTGAATTGTTTTTCCCTGGCCTCCTCTTTTCCCATTTTATCTATTAAATGGTCTTCTAGGTCACTAATTCATTCTTCTGCCTAATTTACCCTAGGTGTTAGATTATCTAGATTAGATTGGATCTCACTGATAGCATATTTAAATTCTGCCAATTCAGCTTTCATTTCTGCCCTTAGAGACTCTATGTTGCCATTAATTGATTTCTCCATTCTAGCTATTGTCTTCACAATTGCTAGCCTGAATTCCATCTCTGACATCTTGGTTATATCTGAATCCATTTGTAAATCTACAGCATACGTCATAATCTCTGAGTCCTTCCTATTTTGGAGGGTCCTCCTCCTAGTCATTCTGTTTATGGGTGGTTGACGGAATGTATAGAGTCCAAATTATTGACCACAACCCAAGAAGATGCACCTGTTTTCTAGGTTGAGGGAATGTACAGAGTCCAAATTATTGACTACAACCCAAGAAGATGTACCTGTTTTCTCTTGTTTTCCCAGCCTATCTTCTGGGGGAGGGGCCTGCCGTGGTGTTACTCAGGCAACCTTGTTTGGGCAGAGTTGCCCTGCCCCCTGTGGCGGGGTATGGGCTCAGTGGGAACTGGTTTTTTGGGGCTTCTGCTATCTGGTGGCTTTCCCTGGTAGCTTTCTGTGTCTCTTCTGAGAGTCAGAGCAGAAGAGACCATTTCCAACCCTCTACCTCAGAGCAGAGAGATCCCAGTCTGTTCTTCAGTGAGCTCTCCAGGCCACACTCTCTCCATTTCTGTCTGTGCTGCTATGAATTGCAGCATCCAGGGTTGTGTGCCCCTCCACAGCACTCCCAGTCCTGCCTCCAGGTCAGGGCTCATCTCTGCCCTTTGTGGTTCTAAAACCACCAGCTGCCCCCAGTTCGCACGCGCCACCCCACCACTCTGGTTTCTGTCTAAATTCCTTTCCGCTCCGCTAGGGGTCTGCGAGTCTGTGCCATGTCCCCAGCACGGGAGGCTATCATTCACTGGGGGTGCAGGATCCCCATGGCCTGGCTCCCTCCTGCTGCTGTTTATCCTCTGATATCTGCCTGCAGAATCACGGATCCCTGCTTTGTAACTCGAAACCAACCACCTGCCATATTCTGTTTGTAGATATCCAAATCTTCTTACATATCAGGCTGATTTCATGGGTGTTCGGAGTGGTCTGGTAGATATCCAGCTCAATTCCAGACACCAGTTGGGATATGATCCCCTACTCCTCTGCCATCTTTTCTTCTTCCCAAGTCATTTTGAACAACTAGGAAATCTATCTGAGGATTCAGAAAACAATCTGCACAACTGGAGGGAGAAAACATGGCAGATGTGAGGTTTGGATATGTGAGTTGGGGGAGAGAAAAGCCAGGGTGTCCCAACGGGGAGGGAGCCCTTTTCCTGGAGAGAAGTTAGGGAGAAAGGGATAGAGTGGGAGAGAGAGAAGTGCATAGGGTTTGTGCAAGACACCATGGCGTGGGGATCCCCTGGGGTGCACTGGGAGAGAATGTTACCTTTCCTGGAGTACTTTTGAAAGAAGGTATATTGCCTCTCCAAGGACAAAAGGCCCACCAGGCACCACTGAGTAGCCATTTGACAGCAGGGAACACAGGTGTGCACAGAGGGCAGATAACCTGGTAGCTGCTTTTTGCTGTGCTTCACCATAGACTCCAGCCACATGCACTACCATGTGACTGCTTTTCTGGGACAGAATGGTGCTGGGAAAAGCACTTTGGGGTTCTCCTCCTGGGGAGGGCATCGGGCCCAAGCTTTACTGGGTCCTTTGAGGTTTGGAGTTTTGAATCTCAGCTGCCTGCTGAGACAAAACACAGGAGAACTGTGGTGCTGGGCAAGCCAACAGCCCAGGGACAGACAGATTGAGGGCAGGGATCTGACAAGGACCTGGGACACAAGAGAGGAAATTGTTCACTTTTCTATGAGAGCCACCCAAACAGCGACACCCCAGAGTTCCCCACCACAGGGACAAGAGGGTGGGGTGACACCATCTTCCACACCCCACCCCACCCACCCACCAACACGGTCAGACTTCAGAGAGAAACACAGTGCCTCCAGTGGAGGCTGGAGTCACACAAACCCCGCCCTCTCCTCCAAGCCCCACCCCTGCACCAGCAGGAGCATCTTTACTAGGGCAGGTCTGACTGTGAGCCAGTGCAGCAGGGTCTCTCCCTGCTAAAGACCAACATAGGTCCCCTGAAGGTACCAAGTTTACTTATCATGGAGTACTCCAAAGTATCAACTTCAGTTCAGGTGGAAACAGGACTAGCCTTTTTTTTCCCCCTTTGGAATCAGGCTTATAGTTTTTTATTCATTTGTTTGTTTGTTTATACCTTTTCTTGGTTTTTGGATCAAGCTTCTCTTTTTTGTTTTTTGTTATTTTTTTCTTTTGTTTTTTCCTTCTTTTTCTTTGGAATCAGGCTTATAGTTTTTTGCTTGTTTGTTTGCTTTTTTGTTCCTTTTCCTTTTCTCTTTTCTTGGATGAGGCATTGTTTTTTGTTTTTGCTTTTGTTTTTTTAACAGGTTTATCTTAACAAATGAATCAAAACATACCAAACACTCCACACTGCAAGCAAGGAAGAACTCTGACAGAGGACTGACCTGTGGGAAAGAGCAGCCAAAACATGAAAGCAGAGTGTACATATGATGTAACAGAAATATTTCCTGAACCACCAGGTCTTGGACAGTGTATGACTCCTTTTTAATATAGTATTATTTCAGGAGCAGGAAACAAAACAAGCTTTCATAACACACAAAAGATAGAAACCTAGGCTTAATGACAAGATGGAGGAATTCTCCCCAAAAGAAAGATCAAGAAGAAACCACAGCCAGGGATTTGCTCAAAATAGATATAAAGCAATATATCTGAACAAGAATTTAGAACAACAGTCATAAGAATACTAGCTGGGCTTGAAAGAAGACTAGAAGACATCAGAGAAATCCTGGCTGCAGAGATAAAAGACCTAAAAACTAGTCAGGCCAAAATAAAAAAATGCTATCACTGAGATGGAAAAATGACTGGATGGAATCACAATGAGGATGAAAGAATCAGAGGATTGAATAGGTGATACAGAAGATAAAATTGTAAAAAATAATGGCGCTGAAAAGAAGAGGGAAAGAAAACTATTAAATCATGCATATAGACATAAGGAACTCAGTGATTCCTTAAAGCACACTAATATCTGTATCATAGGAGTCCCAGAAGAAAAAGAGTGGGGAAAAGAGGGCAAAAGGTTTATTTGAACAAATTAGAGCTGAGAACCTCCCTAACCTGGGAAAGGAAACACTTCCTTCAAAATCAACAAAAACAAGTCAACACCAAGACATATCATAGTGAAACTTACAAAATACAAAGATAAAAAGAGAATTCTGGAAGCAGCTAGGGACAAAAGGACCTTAATCTACAATGGTAGACACAGAAGGTTAGCAGCAGTCTTGTCTACAGAAACTTGCAGGCCAGAAGAGAGTAGCATCATATAGTCAATGCGCTAAATGGGAAAAATATGTAGCCAAGAATACTGTATCCCACAAGGCTGTCTTTCAGAATAGAAGGAGTGATAAAGAGTTTCCAAGACAAGCAAAAACTAAAGGAATTCATGAACACTAAATGGACTCTGCAAGAAATATTGAAGGGGGCCCTTTGAGCAGGAGAGAGAGACCAAAAGCAACAAAGACTAGAAAAGAACAGAGACAATATACAGGAACAGTGACTTTACAAATAATACAATCACACTAAATTCATATCTAGAAATAATTACTCTGAATGTAAATGGATTCATTGCTCCAATCAAAAGATATAGGGTATCAGAATGGATAAAAAAACAAGACCTATCAATATGCTACTAACAAGAGAATCATTTTAGACCCAAAGACACCTCCACATTGAAAGCAAGGGGGTGGAGAACCATCTATCATCCTAACAGGCATCAAAAGAGAGATGGAATGATCACCTATACTTATATCAGACAAACTAGATTTTAAACCAAAGATTGTAAAAAGAGATGAAGAAGGGCACTATATCATAATAAAGTTAATCTAGCAATTGTAAATATTTTGCCCCCAACTTGGGACCACCCAAATATATAAATCAATTAATAACAAACATAAAGAAACTCACTGATAATAATACAATAATAGTAGGGGACTTTGACACCCCATTCACAGCAATGAACAGATCAACTAAGCAGAAAATCAACAAGGAAACAATGGCTTTGAATGATACACAGGACCAGAAGAACTTAACAGATATATTCAGAACATTTCATCCTAAAGCAGCAGATACATTCTTTTCAAGTGCACATGGAACATTCTCCAGAATATATCACATACTGGGTCACAAATCAGGCCTCAACCAGTACAAAAAGATGGAGATCATACCATGCATATTTTTAGACCACAATGCTATGAAACTTGAAGTCAACCACAAGAAAACATTTGAAAAGACCACAAATACATGGAGAGTAAAGAACATCCTACTAAAGAATGAATGGATTAATCAGGAAGTTAAAGAAGAAATTTTTTTTTTAAATGGAAGCAAATGAAAATGAAAACACGACAGTCCAAAACCTTTGGGATCTGGCAAAGGCGTTCCTAAGAAGGAAGTAAATAGCAATACAGGCCTTCCTCAAGAAGCAAGAAAAGTCTCAAATACACAACCTAACCTTACACCTAAAGGAGCTAGAGAAAGAACAACAAATGAAGCCTAAACCCTGTGAAGGAAAGAAATAATAAAGATTAGAGCAGAAATAAATGATATACAAACTATAAAAAAAGACAGCAAATAAAGCCTAAAACTAGCAGAAGAAAGGAAATAATTAAGGTTAGCGCAGATATAAATGATACAGAAATTTAAAAAAAAAAAGACAGTAGAACATATCAACAAAACTAGGAGCTGGTTCTTTGAAAGAATTAATAAAATTGATGAACCCCTAGCCAGACTTATCAAAAAGAAAAGAGAAAGGACTCAAATAAATAAAATCACAATGAAAGAGGAGAAATCCCAACCACTACTGCAGAAATAAAAATTATAAGAGAATACTATGAGCAATAATATGCCAACAAATTGGGCAATCTGGAAGAAACAGATAAATTCCTAGAAAATATAAATTATCAAAACTGAAACATGAAGAAATAGAAAATTTGAACAGACTCATAGCCAGCAAAGAAATTGAATCAGTAATCAAAAATCTCCCAACAAACAAAAGTCCAAGGCTGAATGGCTGCCCACGGGAATTCTACTAAACATTTAAAGAATTAATACCTATTCTTCTGAAGCTGCTCCAAAAAAATAGAAATGGAAGGATAATTTCCAAACTCATTCTACAAGGCCAGGATTACCTTATTCCAAAATCAGACAAAGACCACATTATAAAGGAGAATTATAGGCCAATATCCCTGATGAACATGCCAAAATTCTCAACAAGATACCAGCTAATCAAATCCAGCAGTACATTAAAAGGATTATTCACCATGATCAAGTGGGATTTATTCCTGCACTTCAGGGGTCATTCAATATCAGCAAATCAATCAACGTGATACACCACACTAGTAAAAGAAAGGTTAAGAACCATATAATCTCCTCAATAGATGCAGGAAAAGCACTGATAAAATACAGCATCCATTCTTGATTTAAAAAAAAATCAAAAACCCTAGGGATAGAAGGAACATACCCCAATATCATGAAGGCCTAATACGAAAGACCCACAGCTAATATCATCCTCAATGGGAAAAACTGAGAGCTCTTCCTCTATAGTCAGGAACAGGACAGGGTTGTCCACTCTCACCACTGTTGTTCAACATAGTGCTGATAGTCCTAGCCTCAGCAATAAGACAACAAAAAGAAATAAAAGGCATCCAAATCAGTAAGGAAGAAGTCAAACTCTCACTCTTTGCAAACTACATGGTACTCTATGTAGAAAACCTGAAAGATTCCACCAAAAAACTGCTATAACTGATGCATGAATTCAGCAAAATCACAGGATATAAAATCAATGTACAGAAATCTGTTGAATTTCTATACACTAATAATGAAGCAGCAGAAAGAGAAATCAAGGAATCGGTTGTATTTACAATTGTACCAAAAACCATAAGATACCTAGGAATAAACCTAACCAAATAGGTGAAAGATCTGTACTCTGAAAACTATAGAATATTTATGAAAGATATTGAAGAAGACAAAAAGAAATGGAAAAACATTCCATGCTCATGGATTGGAAGAACAAATATTATTAAAATGTCTATACTACCCAAAGCAATCTATGCATTCAATGCAATTCTGATCAAAATAACACCAGCATTTTTCACAGAGCTAGAACAAACAATCCTAAAATTTGTATGGAATCAGAAAAGACCTGAACAGTCAAAGTAATGTCGAAAAAGAAAAGCAAACCTGGAGGCATCACAATTCTGGACTTCAAGTTATATTACAAAGCTATAATCATTAAGACAGTATGGTACTGGGGCGCCTGGGTGGCTCAGTCGGTTAAGCATCTGCCTTCAGCTGGGGTCATGATTTTGGGGTCCTGGGTTGGAGCCCCACATTGGGCTCCCTGATCAGTGGGGAGTCTGTTTCTGCCCCTGCCCCTTCCCCCTGTTTGTGCTCTCTCTGTCTCTCTCAAGTAAACAAAATCTCAAAAAAAAAAAAAAAAAAAAAAAGAGCATGGTACTAGCACAAAAACAGATACATACATCAATGGAACAAAATAGAGAACCCAGAAATAGACCCACAACTATATGGTCAACTAATCTTTGACAAAACAAGAAAGAATATCCAATGGAAAAAAGAGTCTCCTCTTCAACAAATGGTGTTGGGAAAACTGGACATGCAGAAGAATTAAACTGGACCACTTTCTTACACCATGCACAAAAATAAACTCAAAATGGATGAAAGACCTAAATGTACACAGTAAACTATCAAAATCCTAGAGGAGAACACAGGCAGCAATCTCTTCGACCTTGGTCATAGCAACTTCTTACTGGACATGTTGCTGGAGGCAAGGGAAATAAAAGCAAAAATGAACTACCGGGACCTAATCAAGATAAAAAGCTTCTGCACAGTGAAGGAAACAGTCAACAAAACTAAAAGGCAATCAAGGGAATGGAAGAAGATATTTGCAAATGACACATTGGATAAAGGGCTAGTATCCAGAATCTATAAAGAACTCATCAAAATCAACACCGAAACCATAAATAATCCATCAAGAAATGGCAGAATATATGAACAGACATTTCTCCAAAGAAGACATACAAATGGCCAACAGACACATGAAAAATATGCTCAACGTCACTCATCAGGGAAATACAAATCAAAACCACAATGGGATATCACCTCATACTTGTCAGAATGGCTAACTAACAACTCAGGAAAAAACAGATGCAGAGAAAGGGGAGCACTTTTGCACTCTTGGTGGGAATGCAAACTGGTGCAGCCACTCTGGAAAACACTATGGAAGTTCCTCAAAAAGTTAATAATAGCACTACCCTATTACCTAGCAATTGCACAGTAGGTATTTAAGCAAAGAATACATAAAATGCTGATTTGAAGGGGCACATGCACCCCAGTGTTTATAGCAGCACTATCAACAATAGCCAAATCATGGAAGGAGCCCAAATGTCCATCGACTGATGAATGGATAAAGAAGATGTAGTGGGTATATACAATGGAATATTACTCAAGCATCAAAAGAATGAAATCTTGCCATTTGCAACAACATGGATGGAACTATTATGCTAAGCGAAATAAGTTAGAGAAAGACAAATATCATATGATTTCACTCATATGTGGAATTTAAGAAACAAAACAGATGAACATAGGGGAAGGAAAGGAAAAATAAAATAAGTTAAAAACAGAGAGGGAGGCAAAGCATAAGAGACTGTTAACTTTGGAGATCAAACTGAGGGTTGCTGGAGGGAAGGAGGGCAGGGGAATGGGATAAATGGGTGATGGGCATTAAGGAGGGCACTTGTTGTGATGAACACTGGGTGTTATATGTAAGTGATGAGTCACTAAATTCTACTCCTGAAACCAATACTACACTGTATTTAACTAACTTGAGTTTAAATTTAAAAAGAAAGAAAGAAAAAAAAAGAAGGAAGTGCTACAATGCAATAAATATTTACATTTGAGATACTTCCAGTCTTGTAATGGAAACAGGAAAGGAATACATACCATATCAACATAACAAATTTCCTAAGTAAAAATATAAAAATATATTCCCAGTCCTATAACATTTTCTCTGAGAATTGGGAACAGTCAATAATGAAGGCTTTTTCTCTCTGAGTCACTGTGAATATTATAAAAGGATAACATTTCTCTTAATTATCATTTGTGAAATATCCACAAATAGCTATAAAACTCTAAATAATAGTTTCCGTATACAGAATAGAGAGTGTATACTGTTCTGAGAACAAACTCTGTCCTTTACTCTGTCATTCTAATGTGCTCTTGAAAGATTCTCAAGCAGCTTCTAACACTTACTGGGAAAAAAAAAAAAAATCTATAAAGATCCCCCAGAAGGATTTTCAAAACAAAATAGAGGAAAAGAGGGATAAAAGTTGGAAAGATTTCTGAAGCCTAGGGAAATACAAATCAGTATCATAAAATCCATGACCTGACAAGACTAAAAATTGTATTTCTCACAGTTGAGCTGCAGTGCTAGGTTACGTTTTATATTGTAATTCTTGAGTTAGGTGGTAAGGATCCAGGAAATGATACAATACAAACAAGTGTAATCTGAGAGTACTTCATAGAGTCTCTAAATCAAATTTTCTACCTATAAATTTCTACCTATAAATTCAAGTTTGGCTTTTCTAGTGCAATAAGAAAATATACCACAATTCCCAGGGATCATTTTTATAATACTCATAAATTCAAATAAATTTTAATCCACAGAACTGTGTTACTGCTGCACAGTTTGAAGACCAACAGGTTGAGTTCCATTTTGGGGGACTGCCCTAATCTCAACTGAGTGAAACCCAATTAGAACTGAGGGGAAATCAGAAAATCAGGAATGTAAACATATATGGCATATTTGTTTCCTTCTGAAACCCCATAAAAATAATAGTAAAGACTTTTTTTAAAAGGAAATATAATAGTAAAGAATTTTTTAATAAGCTCTCAAAGATAATATAAGTAGGAATGAATACAACAACATACATTTCATGTTTGTTGCTAGAAATATCCATAACAGAAAAATCCTGGCTCGTGAGAATATTTCACATAAGAGATATCAGCACATCTGGGGCAGAGTGAAGGCAGCTAGCAGAGAAGTACCTGACAGAGCAAAGGAAAGAAGCACCTTAAAGGCTTGAATGGGATTGTCTCTTGGGACTAGGACTTGAGTAATAGGACAACTCCTGCTTTTCTTAAAAGCCTTTAGTTTCATTTATTTTATAGACATTTACTACTTCAGGAAACTAAAAAATTAATGTATTAAATTAAAATCAAAAGGGGTATTATAGGAAGGAGATAAAAGCACATCTCATGGAATGTGAAGGATTAAAAAAAACAATCTGTGGGAAGGTTAATATGATAGTCATTAAGGCTGTTAGATCAGATATTTTCCAGTTCTCCCCCAATCTGGACATATGGCATGTACTTCATGGCCCCCTTGTGGTTAGGTGGTACAACATAACTACCCCGGTCAATGATTTTATAAACAAAAGTGATATGTGACATTTTCTGGGCTTGAACATTTAATTATTAGTGAGAGACCCTTCAGAGCTTCAGAGCTAGCTCATTTCCCTCCAGTATGGTGAACAACAACATTTGACATGGGTCTGCTCCATAAACCTGGATCCCTACATGCCTGTGATGAACAAAGTGCTCCACTTATCCATGATGGATATGGGCATGGTCAAGAAACAAGTCTGTATTATTGAACCCACTGAGGTTTGGGAACTGTTAATTATACCAAAAAACACAGACCATCCTAATTATTACAATTGGGAATACTGATGGATCTAAAGGACAGTCAGAATCAGGGACTCTGTCTCAGTTCCCATCTCCACTTTACCACTTTTCCACTTTTCTTTCTCTTGTCCTTCATTCAACAGCAAAATGGCTGCTGCAGTTCCTGGGCCTCAATCCCCCAGCCTCTGTCAACTGAAGGAGACTAACTTTCTTCCTCACCTCTGGGTCAGAAAACCTTGGGGAAGGACTTTGATGGTCACAAGTACACTCCTGAGCAATAAAGAGAGGTCAGGCATCATAGTCAGAGAAGAGAGAAGGGCATATCTTCCAAATGGCTGAGTACCATTCCCAGGACAAAAGAACTCGCTGGGAAGACAAAATATTGGTCGTCCAGTCCAAGTCACTGTCAATTTACTTTATATCTCCTTACCATTTTAATGTTTAAATAAGACAATTTAACATCTATGATATAACACTTGCTTACATTTACAGTTACACCTCCCATCATTCACCAAAGCAATATTAGTGACTATGCTAGGCAGCTACAGGGAACTATGCATAATTTCCAAACAAGTCATGCTCTTTCATGGCTCTGTGCCATTGGCACAACATGGAATCCCCTTACTTCCTTGCCCAAGACTCAAGTCTACTCATTCCCAGAGTCTACTCAAGTGCTATTACTTCTGAAAAGCCACCAGAGAGTCAGTGTGCCACCATAGAAGGAGTCCAAACTTTCATCTCAGAGAAACATAAACTGAACCATGGTTCAGTTGCTCAATTTACTAACCTTTCTGAAATTTAATTTCAATCTATAAAATGATGATAATAGTGACAAATTTGTAGGGCTTATGGATTAGAAATGTAGGTATGTATAGTTCCCAAAACATAGTAATAGCTTTAAATACTTACCATATATTTCATCTATAATAGTGTAAATTTCTACATATATATTTGCCTTCCATATTAGTCTGTGAGCTCCTTGAAGAAGGACTATGCTTTATTCATCTTCAATAAGTAGAGCAGTTTCTAGCATATTAGAATTACAGGGGGAGTTAAAAACAATACTGATTGCTGAGCCTTACCCTACAGACAAATCTTCTCTGGTGGTGCTAATGGGTAGCCAGGGTTGGCAATCACTGTATTAGATGCTCAAATATTTGTTGAATGAATATTGTTTGTTCTACAAAGCATTTCCAAGTTTCTAAATGTTTCCAAGGCATTTCTAAATGTTTCATTTATATATAACTTTCACCTTGTTTAACCTTAATGAAAGCCTATAACCTTACTGAAGGTGGCCATTTAATGAGATATGTTACTCTGTTGTACCTTGGAAGAAACAAATGGTAATAAACAAGGAGCTCAAGGCTGAACAGTGTTAAGTATAGGTGATCATTCCTTTTCTCTCTCATGTAAGTTCCACCATCTTAAAAATGAGAAAATTACCTATCTTTAAAAGTTAGAGGGAAAATAATACTGAAGCCATGTTGTCTTGTTTTTTCCTAATTCTTATTTATAGGTTTTAAATTTCAAGCTAGCTTGCTGAGTATATATTGCCTCCGCCACAAAAATATTCGGATCAATGAATGAACTTTCTGTTTAACACAGCAGATAATATTTGCTCCTCCCTCCGGATAATACTCCTGAAATGTGAGGGGGAAAATAATTAGATCATAGATAGGTAGACAGACAGACAGACATAGACATATAGATATATATCAGCTGCCTCTACTATTGGATAATAACAGTGAATTTGCACTTCTTTTAAAGGTGCGGTTCAGATTTCCACTGTTGCTTAGTTTGTAATTAAAGTACACAATGGGTAGAGAAGATTTACAGCAGTTCCAAGTGTTACCCATTAAATAACATTGTTTGTCGAAGGGGTGTTTATAGCCATGGACAGTAAAGAAAATAGATTTTAGAAAACTCTAAACACTGTAATGGCTTTCTATTCATTTCTTTTCTTTTTCTTTCCTTTTTGCCTTTGATGTTCTTGAAGCAAGTGACTAACATAACACGTGGTCTCTGTGACTTACAGGATTTGAAATTACAAAGAAAACCCGAGTAACTTCTTAATCCCTTCCAGACCTTCTGCCTATAGTCTCTAGGCAGTTGCCTTTGGATAATTAGTAGTGTGTGAGTAGAAAGGCCCAACAAAAAATTAGAATTGTTTCAGAATGGATAGTTCATCCAATCTAGATGATATAGTATTTGAAGTACTCAATTTTTATACTAATTGCATGTAATTGTTCTGACGATTGAAATTAGTCAATTTACATTTTTCTATTTTGAAACAGCCGTCCCTAACCATCATTGAGACAACACACTGTCACTTCTTTGGACCTCAGCTTCTCTGGTTGCATAGTGAAGCGCTGGAGTAGTTGAATTCCAGATTCCCTTAAATTTCATCAATTCTACGTTCTTATGAGACACACAGTTAAAGAAAAAGCAAAATAAAACCCAAAAAGAGAAAAATTACCAATCATTGCTTCTTTATTCTAATTAAACTGTCAGCCAATTTTGTTTTCCTATGCAACACCCACATGCTACTTATATAGCTGATGGCCATGTTTGTGTCAGTTTTTAATTAGCTTTCACTGAGAGGAGCCATTTTCAAAGTGTGCTTTTGAGACCCTGGGACCCCCAAGATCCATTGAGGGAGTCCAGAAGGTCACAATTATTTGTATAAAAATACTAAGCCTTATTTACTCTCATTCTCTGACAAGTGTACAGTGGAGTTTTCCAGAAGCTAAGTGACTCATAGTATCCCAATAGATTAAATGCCCAAGTAAGTATGAGAATCCGGCTGCATCTATTAAGTCAAAGATAGATAAAAAAGTAAAACAATGCTATTTTGAGCATATTTTGTTTGGGAAATATAGTTATTTCTCATAAGAACTATGTTAATTATGTGAGCACATAATGGGTTTATTGTTACTTAAATGAATTAAATATTTTTCAAAAGTCTTGGTTTTAATTTCTAATATATAATATCAGTAGACATAACACATGTTAAAGAAAACACAACTATGTGGTGTCCTCAAAATTTTTCAAGAGTATAAAAGGATCAGGGTGCCTGGGTGGCTCAGTCAGTTAAGCATTTGCCTTCGGCTCATGTCATGATCCCAGGGTCCTGGGATCGAGCCCTGTGCCAGGCTCTGTGCTCATTGGGGAGTCTGCTTTCCCCTCTTCCTCTGCCCCTCCCCCACTCCCCACTCGTGCTTGCTCTCTCTCTCAAAAATAAATAAAATCTTTTTTTTTTATAAAGAGTATAAAAGGGTCCTGAAACCAACATTTGACCACTTTTGACTGAACATACTGGAAAGAATCGAGTTCCATATAATTTCTTTGTACTTATGCATAATATTTTCAAAAGTTATTCATTTTCCAGTGTAAGTAGATTGTCCTGGCCTTCCACATGCCAAACCTATGTCATCTAGGCCTGCTGCCTTTCCTTCCAGAAACACTTTATTTAGCATAAGCTATGTGTGAACTCCCTGAGAACAGGAATCATGTCTGTCTTACTAACCAGGGAGCCCAGCACTAGTATTGAATGAATGAATGAATGAATGAATGAATAAGTAGATGCCATGCAAAGCACAATGTGTGATGTTCACATCACTTTGGAAGTTTTCTTAGTTGATAATCCTAAATATAAAATAGTAAATACATAGAAACCCTAACACTGGTGAGAAATAACTGCTTTCTATGCCAGCGCCTTCTCCACACAGCTGATATGGCTGCAGAAGGACGTTCAGGGATGCTGACTATAGTGTCTCACTTGAAATTTGTGAGTATTAATTTGAATTGGGTTCTCAAGGAAACCTGGCAATCATAATATATTTCCTTAGATAACTATTACATATCTTCTCGTATCACCTCCAACATGCACCTTCCTCCCCAATCTTCACTCTCAGATGACAACTTAATTTCCTATCTCACCACAGCTCACACCTACAAGCACCAGTCCCACTGTACTCTCTCTCTCTGTACCACAGATAAACTGCCTACGCGGCACTAGGGCCAGTGCCTCTGCCAGACCCATCCCCTCTTACTTACTCAAAGATAATCTCCAGAGACCCCTCTATCAATCGTGCCTCTCTACCAGAACTTCCTATCAGCATAAAAATATGCTGTGATTTCTTCTATCTTCAATTTGTTTTTTGCTTGTCCCCCCCCTTCCCCAGCTATAACTCCATCTTTCTGCTCCCCTCTATAATATAACTTCCTCCAAGATTAGATGTCCCACTCAAATTCCTCTCTTCCCATTTTCTCTTATCCTCACTGCAATCAGTCTTCCCCCCACCGCTCCACTCAAACTGTTTTGGCCAATGTCACTGATGACTTCCACATTGCTAACCTAATGATTAATTCTAAGTTCTCCTACTGAACCGTTCAGATATACTGAAACAGTTGATCACTTATCCTCCCCAGAACACCCTCAACATTTGTTTTTTAAGACACTTCACTCTTCTGGTTTTGCTTTTGCATTACTGGTCATTTCTCAATCCCATTTGCTGATTTGTCCTCATTGTTCCAGCCTCCTAAAAGTGGCATGCTTGAGGATTCAGCCCTTGGCCCACTTCCCTTCTTTGTCTTATACTCATTTATTTAGTCAATAGCTTTAAATACTATTTATACTTTGGGACTCTTAAATTTATAACTCCCGACCAGACTACTCTCCCGAATTCCAGACTCTCATATCCAAATATCATCTCAAATTTTCCACTTGAATGTCACAGAGACATATTAAATGTGATTCATCCAAAACTGACTCTCAGTCTTCCCTGCAGAATCTGCTCTCCCCAATCCTACAGTTGTCCCTACCTCCACTAATGGAAACTCCATCTTCCTCATTGCTCAGGTCAAACACTTAGAGTTGCCCTTAGATTCTTTCTTTTTCTCATAACCAGCATCTGACATATCAGAAAATCCCACTGGCATTGCCTTTTTTGTTTTGGGGAAAGGATCAGACCTTTCTAAATATTGTTAAGTATGATATAAACTAAAAGTTAGAAACAAAGTTAAATAAGGTAGGGATTTCTCATACCTGTACATCATTTTAGTACAAATGACAAAGATTTAGATGTGGCCTTTTGACTATATCAATAAACATAGTATGCAGCAATGTCACAGGGCTCTTCAGTATGTGCGTAGGATGAAAGGAATTTACTCTAACAACAACAAAAAAAAATCCCACATATTTGAGCTTTCTTTGATTTTTATATATTGGTTATTTAATTTACACATGGATATACGAGTAAAAATCAAAATATTATTAAGATATGTTGAAGTATCATAATCAATATTAACAACTACTTATAAATCAATACCCAAAAACTCTTGAGTCAGAAAGTAAAACAAATAGATTTATCTATGGATGCAATGTCCCCAAATGTTATTTATTAGCCTGCACCATAGCTTTTTTTTTTTAAATATGAGAAGGGCTATAGTTTATTCCTCAGCATAAATTGTACTTTCAAGTCAAAGATATCCTGTAAAATACACATGAAAATGCCAATTGGCTATATTATTAATGAAATTGATGGCCTGGGGTCTGTTTTTTATTGACAAATAGTTGACAAACAATGTTATATTTGTTTCAGGTGAACAATATAGTGATTCGACAATTCTGTACATTAAGCTATGCTCACCACAATAAGTGTAGTTACCATCTGTCACCCTACAACATTATTACAATATTATTGACTGTATTCCCCATGCTGTACTTTTCAACCCCATGATTTATTTATTTTATAACTAGAATCTAAAAAAAACCCAAAACAAATGAACAAACAGAAAGAACAAAAACAGGCATGGGGTCTAATGACTTGTGCATACTCTATTCCCACTTAATTGATAAATCATTAAGATCTGATTTTCCTTCCTTGTTCATCCTATTACATTGAAATAAGCACACCAGATCAGATGGTTTACAGAAATTTATTAAAACTGAAAGTTGTTTAATCTTCTACTCAATGAGCATCCCTCTGGCTGCCTTTCAGCTGGTCAGCTGCATGACTGCTACTATCATAAATGCCCTTGAAGTCTTCAGACTAACAAAAGGTCTGTCTTCACTTCTCCAAACGTGAATGTTTAATCCTTTGTTTAAAACTGTTTGTGCCTTGTAGCCAACCCAACTCTTTATACTTTCATTTAAAAGGTCTCCAAAATCTGCACCCAAGAAAGCCATCTGCAGACATCCTCTTTTTAAAAACAAAACAAAACAAAACAAAACAGAAAACCCAAGAGGAAATGACTGATTGATCTCAGTGTCAAAGTTAATTGTGCATCGCCTGAGGAATTAGTGAATTGTATAACTAAACAAGTTTGTTCGTTTGTTTTTTATTAGCTACATAGGGTCAAATTAATAGCCCACTCATTAACAAGTATATAGGTTATTAGGTTGTGCATGTCAGGGCCCCTGTAATCTCCAATCCATGTCCTATATTTTTCTCTTTTGTTTAATTTAGGTATAACTGACATATAATACTAGGGTTTTTTGTTTTTTTTTTTTAACTCCTTACCACGTAAATTACTTATCTTCATTTCATTAAGGATTTTTTCCCCCGAGGTTTTACCTTGTTCTTTCATTTGAAACATATTCCTCTGCCTGCTTGACTATTTGTTTCTATGTATTAGGCAAAAAAGCTACCTCTCCTAGTCTTGAAGGAATGGCAGTGTGTGGGAGATAAGCCTTGTCTTCCAACTTTGCCCTAGCTCTTGGTTGTCTCTTAAACCTTTGTAATTATTTAAGCAGCCTTGATTTATTAATGATAAGTCCCAGTTGTTGAGGGTGTGCCAAGACCTGTCAGTGCTCCAAAGGGAGGGATCTGATCTCAGTGAGCACCTAATTTCAGGCAGATTAGAAGCCCATACCCTCAAGCAACAGCTTTTAAAGTATGCCAACATATACAGTCTTATGAGAATGCAATAGTAAACTCTGCTGGCTTTTTTTCAGACCAGACAATCTTGATGTGTCCTGTAGGTGAGAGGTGCAAACACTGGGCTTCAGAGCAGTGTATGAGCTCCTTTCTGGGAGGTACAGGCAAGCTGCAGCTAGCTAGGCCAAGGGAGAACACGAAGATGATATCCCCCTGCTATGTTCTCCGAGAGCAGGTCTGTAGCCTCCAGATATGTGACAAACATGAAGTCTGCCCCTCAGGCTGAAGCTCCACGATAAGTAAATAGGTCTTTTTAACAGATAGACTGAGGGTGTGGTTTAATCAGTTGTCTGTGTAGTGCCCTGGGGCTGATAACCTGGAAAGAACTCTTCATCCAATTGTTACAATCCTGTGGGACCCAGGAACACAAGATCTCCTGGCCACCCGAGCCAGGCAATCAAAGAGCTGTGCATTCCCGCCAGCCTTAGGAAGGCAACAGAACACAGGGCTAGGGCTCACATGCCAATACTATTGAGGTACAGGGGAAAATATCAAGACACAAATAGCACCTGCCAATGCCTCCCTCCCAGAGAGACTCCCAAAAGGTCCCTGCTCCTCTGGCAGATGCTTTAACATTAGCAAATAAATCTCCTTCTCATATAATCTAGGAGCTTTTCAAACTGTTGCTTTTGCACTGGTCTTGGAGTAAGAGGGTCTGCGAGCCCTCTAAGAGAAGTATCTCAGTTCCCCACAGCCGTTTGCTGTCCTGGATGTGAGCCCCATTGGTTTGCAAAGCCAGACCTTTGGGCACTCCTCTCTCTCTTGCAGGTCCCAAGTGATGAGGGAGCAGAAGGCAAGCTGAGGGCAAAGCACAAGTTGACACCCCACAACTCCCTCGCCCCCCACTCCCAGGTGGGATATATCTGACATTCCTCAGGCACTCCTGGCTGCCCTAAAATTAAGGGAAGGGAAACACAAATGCTTAACTGATAAAGATCACAGTCCTGCAGACATGAGTCTCTGTCAGTTTCCCAATGTCTTAGTGATTTACAAGGAAAAAGCATTCATATCAATAGCCTAGCTTTCAGAGACCCATAACTCAATTTCCTGGAGCCCTAACATCACCCTCCCCTCCATAAGTGATGTAGGAAACAGAAGCAGAAGGGAATGTAAACAAAGTTAAATTTCTTTATGACCTGCAGCCCATTGACAAGGACCTGAGATAGGCAGAGTATAACATTCCTCCAGGAAGCTCCCAACTGTCTTAATGTTAATTCCTGTCTTACTAGAAGGAAAAACAACCCTAGCTTGACAATAGCAAGGCCTCCAGTATCCTTTGAGTCTTCTTTAGCATATCGAAGTCCTTTTGGACACCTCCCTTTTTCCTTACCTCCCCGAACTCCCAAGTACATAATCAGTCACCCTCACAACCCCAGGGCGGCAGCTCTTTCTGCCCACGGATCTTGTCCCCGTGCTTTAATGAAATCACTTTTTTTTTTTTTTGCACCAAAGATGTCTCAAGAATTCTTTCTTGGCCATTGGCTCTGGACCTCACCAACATTCCAAAACTACCACACCAAGGGTTGGGATGCCTGATGTGGCCCATGAACACTTCACTCCTCAGGGAGAAGCTCTGGATTTGTGAGATCCTCCCAATTGCAGGTGGCTGCATGAGGGGTGGGATTTCTGGTGAGACTGCATCTCTGCCTCTCCTACCCATCTTGATATGGCCCTTTTACTATTTCTTTTTCAGGTCTTTTTTCAGAGAAAATTGTTTCATATGTCGCTGTATATTCAGTGTATCCATTGGAAAAAATGAGTTCAGGATCTTCTTACACCACCGTCTTGGATTGCTTCCCTATGTCGCATATTTTCTTTTATTTATCCTTTCACTATCATTATTAACTTCTATAATTTTGGTATATTTTCTGTATTCTCATAAGCCACCTAGTATCCATTCTACAACAAGGTGAGGGTACAACTAAATGACAGAGCCACTAAGTAACTGCATACACATGCATGTATAGACACATACATAAACACAAATGGGTTAGCTGGAAGACTGGAAAGGAAAATGTCAAAAGATTAAAGATGGCTCATCTGTGTTTCTATGTCAGGGCAAATTTAAGAGAAGTTTGTGAAAATTGGTTATCAGTAGGAAACAAAAATGGCATTTATTACTTATTCCAGGATTAGTTCAGAAGGAAGGCCGTTCCTCCTCTAAGAGATTTCTAAACAGAAATATATTGGATTACCTGCCAGAGATTCTGGAAACTAAAGAACTGATATAATACTATTCAACCAACTAAAATAGAAATAATTATAAATATACATGATTTTTCTGGTCACGCTAATTTTGCTTTTCTACCAAGACCTGACTTAAATCTATTAAGCACAAAAGCTATAGCAACTGATTTGGACCAACTAGCAAAAACAGATTTTCAGTATGGACATGATTTATTTCCCTTTGTTTTACAGTTAACCAATCTTTTTGCCGTGTGTGTACGCGCGAGCGTGCACATGTGCGTGTGTGTGTGTGTGTGTGTGTGTGTTTTATAGGAAAAGATCCCATCTGTCATCAGATGAGCCAAAGGGAGCCAGAAAAGGATTAGACATTTGAAAGACAAATATGGATGAAATCCATTTCCTACGTGGAATTATTTAGTATGAGTTGTTTTGGTGACTAATTTTGTTCTGTTTTGTTAAATGATTATGATGTCCTCTCTGCTTATGTGTTTTCTGAGGCTCTGGGGCAAGTGAGGTACATTAGACCACACAGAGAAAGAAATGAGGAGTGGCAGCTGCCTGCTATTTCTGAAGGCAGGAACAAATAATGTATATCAGGAATTGAAAGCAGAGTTGATTTCTGTGTTGTTACTCATTCTTCAAGCCAAATGTTAATAAGTGAAGGATTTTCAGCATTTCAGACCAAGCCTCTGAGTTAGGGAACAATGATTCCCATGCATGATGGAGAAACAGACAAAATAGCCAATCTCTTTTAAAAAAAAAATCTTCTCCTTTTAAAATCCAATTAATTTTAGCCCCCACTTTCTAATATGTTGTAATAAAACCAAAAAGAGGCACTTCATACCTTTTAAAATGTCTGTGAAATAGTATCAACTTCATAAAATGTATTCCTCTATGTGAACATTTCAAAAATCTTGAATGAATTTTAGCTCTAAAAATTTTATCTCTAACAATGTCAAGTCTTGGTTTTATTTTTCCTCCCAGGAATTACCAAAAGAAAAATACATTATCAACATGTAGCTCACAATCATTTGATGACCGGGGTAAGAAGTGAAGCCATTTTTAAGAAAGTTCTGATAAAGGGCTATACTCATTAAAGTGAATTCAAAGGCTCATGGCTAAGTGGTAAAATATTTCAGAGGATCAAATCTAATAAACTAATAAGAAAGCTAAATGAATGCCATATCTACTATGCACCAATTTAATTCAATGTTACACACATGGTAAACCTCTTAGCCCAACACTTGACAAAATAATTACCTCATTAGAGGAAGCATGTAAGTGTAGTTAGAAATCTTCATGGACTCAGGTTTTCCCAAGGAAAATAAAACCTTTATATAGTCTATTTTCCACATGACAAGAGAAAATGTAAGCTTAAAAATGCCTTCAGGGGTTTTGTTTGTTTGTTTGTTTGTTTGCTTGGAGAGTTAAAAGGGACTTTAAAAGGAAATAAAAATGAAATAAAAAATAAAAATAAAAGCATATCAATAGAATTAGGAAAAAAGGGAAATTTTATATAATTATTTATTTCCTACTGTATTCATAATAGTAGCAGAGTTCCAAGCTTTGCTTTCTTTGTGGAGTACGACATATATTTTCAGAAAATAGAGTTATGGGATTCATTTAAGATTGGAATGGAAGGTAAGATCCTCCAGGCAAGGGATTCTCAGCCCTGTTACACATTAGTATCACCTGGGAAGCTTCAAAACAACTAATGCCCGAATTTCATCATCAGGATTCTGATTTTATTTGATGTGGGGCACTGTCTAGGCATCAGTACTTTTGAAAAGTGATTAGAGTTCCTCCAATATTTAACCATGAGTGAGATATCATTGTTCTAACTAAGTGACCAACCATATCGTTAATTGGAGCACTTTTGAGAGAAAAAAAAGACCCCCATTAATAATTACACCTGAATTAAAGAGTAAACAGTCACTGTCATGGGCAAATTGGGAGTTATGATCACTCTACCACATATCCAATGCTGCATATATCTATAATGTTCCTGGTAAGAGATTAGAAATGAGTCTACACCTCATTACCTGCATAATAAGAAATTCCTTATCTCACAAGACAATGCTTTAGATGTTTTGACAATTGGAAAATACTCCCAGTTAGTTCTACCCTTTATTTCCGGAATTCAGCCATAAGAGTTTAACCCCTTCCATAGACAGGCCCTTCAGATATTTGGAGATATATATCTTGTTCCCTCCTTAGCAACCACATTTTCTCTTCTGAAGCCAACTTTTTTCATGCCACGTTGAATACCCTTCAATTTTTTAAGTCTTACCTCACATGTCATGGTTTTGAGTTCTCTCATCATCACGATTGCTCACATCTGAACATTTTCAAAAATAATTTAAAGCTGATGAAGGTAATCCTCAAATGGTTATTATTTGAGATACATATATATGTGTGAAATTTAAGTAGATTTGATAGAAGACTAAAGCCTGTATAATTCTCTATACGGGTCAAATCTCTTTTCCACCAACCAGAAGAGTTGTAAGCACCCTATTATGGCCATGGGGAAGAAAAGGGTCAATATGAGCCATAACTTGTGTATCCTCAAAGGTTCCTAAGGCATTTTTGATCCTAACCAGAACTCCCTGCAAATACAGGCTGATGGAATTTACTAGCTAAAGGATAAATAGGAGACCTAGGGAGTTGCTTTGTAATGATTTTTTATCTAGGACAGCTTTTAGCTGGATATACCTGGTCTGTCCAGATTATTTATTACAAATTATCCTGCAATTTATGTGCTGCAGCTGGGCTGGATAATGCACATTAGTCATTTGACCAGACGTGGCTATGGGCTAACAAGACATAAAAATAAAAAGTAAGAGATCCCAAAACTCAATGATTTCCCTCTACTAACTTCCCTTGAATGCAGTTAGCACTACTCACCCAAAACTAAACTGCATTTCAATGGGAAAAGGAGATCTAAGACATGAGTCTGAAAGAGTCAGGACTCCCAGATACACTGTTGCTCATGACTTACCTTTGTGCTAATCGTGAGTAAAACTCAGTTCTCAGTAAGCCCACAATTTCCTATATATCTAACAGTTCTAGTCTTTGGGATTTCAGTTTTGCTACATTCCTACAGAACCCTCTTTAGGTCCCTAAGATATATTTGGAACCACTGGGTTGTGTTCATTGTCTTTGGCTGAAGTCTGTCTGGTTAATCACTTTAGACTAGTATTTCCTTTGGAATAAAAACTTGGCTTTTGATTCCAACTTTCCCTCTATACATGCCCTTTAAAAAACAGTTCGGAGATATTACTCACATACCATACAATTCATCCATTTAAAGTGTACAACTCAATGTCTTTTAGTATGTTCGCAGAGTTGTACAACCATTACCACAATCTAATTTTAAAATATTTATCACTCCAAAAAGAAGCCATGTACCCATTAGCAGTCACTCCACCACCCATTCACCCCCTCTCCCCAGACCTAGACAGCCACTAATCTACCTTCTGTTTTTATAGATTTGCCTATTCTGGATTTTCACATGTGGTCTTTTGGGACTGCTTTCTTTCAGTTCACATAATGTCTTTAATGTTCATTCAAGTTGTAGCATGTCCAAGGACCCCATTCCTTTGTATTGCTTAATATTATTCCATAGTATAGACATAACATTCTATTTATTCATTCACTGCTTGATGGACATTTGGATTGCTTTCATTTTTTGGTTATTTATTAGGAATAATAGTGCTATAAACATTCTTGTACTAGTTTTTGTGTAGACATGTTTACATTTCTCTTGGGTACATACATAAGAGTGAAATTGCTGGGCACATGGCAACTCAAAGTTTGACATTTTAACTGTTGATCTGCTCTCCAAGCACCTGTCCCTTTTGCATTCTCACCAGCAATTTATGAGGGTTACAACTTCTCCACAAACTCTCCAACACTTGTAATTATCCATCTTTTCTATTTTATCATGATGTCACAATGTAATTTTATTTGCATTGGCTAATGAGGATGAGCATTTCAGATGCTTACTGGCCATTGTATATCATCTTTAGCAGAATATCTTTTCATATCTTTTGCTCATTTTTGTGTTACTTTTTTATAACAAAAATGATGTGTTAAAAGAGTTCTTTTTATATTGTGGTTACAAATCCTTGATCAGATATAGGATCTAAAAATATTTTCTTTCATTCTGTAGGGTTGTCTCTTCCCTTTCTTAATGATTTCCTTTGAAGTACAAAAGTTTTTAATATTATTGTAATCTAGCTTATCAATTTTCGTCTTTTGTCACTTGTGCTTTGTGATCATATATCAGGAGGTTTGCTTAAGATCACTAAGATTCACTCCTCTCATTTCTTCAAAAATTTTCTTAATTTTAGCTCTTATATTTTTTACTTTTTTAAAGACTTTATTTATTTATTTGAGAGAGAGGGAGAGAGAGGGCACAAGTGGGAGGGAGGGGCAGAGGGAGAGGGACAAACAAACTCCCCACTGAGCAGGTAGCCCTACACAGGGCTCAATCCCAGGACCCCAAGATCATGACCTGAACTGAAGGCAGTTGCTTAACTGATTGAGCCACTCAGGTGCCCCTAGCTCTTATATTTAGAACTATGATTTATTTGAAGTTAATTTTTGTGTATGGTGCTAAAAACATCTTTGTTATTTTGCATGTGATATCCAGTTGTCCCAGCACCATTCTTTCCCAAAATAAGTGGTCTTGGCACCCTTGTTGAAAACCTATTGACTTTAAATGTGAGGGTTTATTTCTGGACTCTTAATTATATTCCATTGACATATATGTCTATCCTTATACCAGTACTGCACTGTCTTGACCACTCTACTTTCATACTAAGCTTTGAAATTGGTAAGTGTGACACCTACCTTTTTCTTCTTTCTCAAGATTCTTTTAGTTATCCTGAGCTGCTTGCATATCTATGTGAATTTTAGGATCATCTTCTCAATTTCTGCAAAAAGATAGTGTACGGCTTTAATTTTGGTAGGAATTGTGATGAATTTGCCATATGTAGATCAACTTTCAAAGTATTGTCATTTTAACAATATTAAGATTTATGATCCATCAATATGGCATGCTTTCCATTTGTGTAGGTCTTCTTTAATTTCTTTCAGCAATTTTTTTGTAGTTTTCAGTGTACAAATCTTGCACTTTTTGGTTAAATTTATTCCTAAATTTTTGTTCTTTGTGACTATTATAAATGTTGATGCTATTGTTCATTCATTTTAAAATTGTCTATTGCTAATGTACAGATACACAGTTTATTTTTGCATATAGATCTTGTACCCTATAACTTTGTGAAAATCAATTTTTTCTAAAAGTTTTTACTGTATTCTTTAGTATTTTCTATATACTAGGTCATGTCATCTGCTAATAGAGATCATTTTACTTCTTCCTTCCCAATTGGAATAACATTATTTTTTCTTGCCTAACTGCCCTGGCTAGAATCTCTAGTGCAATGTTGAATAGCAGTGGTGAGTGGGGACATCCTTACTTTGCTCCTGATCTTATGCAGAAAGCATTCAGTTTCATCATTGAATATGTTTTAAGCTGTCAGATTTTCATATATTCCCTTTAGGGTTAAGGAAAGTTTTTTTCTATTTCTAGTTTAATAAATGTTTTTTCATAGAAGTATATTGGAGTTAGTCAAATGCTTTTTTGGTGTCTGTTAAAATGATCATTTGATATATCCATTATATTCATATGATATATTACATTAATTTTCAGACACTAAACTAACATTGCATTCCTTATACACCACTTGGACATGGTGTATAATTATTTTAATTGTTCCCAGGTTTGGTTTGCTAATATTTGTTAAGGATTTTTTCTTTCCTACAATCGTAGGAGATTTTGGTCTATATCTTTTTTTGTGTTTGTCTGATTTTGGCATCAGGGTAATACTGGACTCAGAGAATGAAACTAAATGTATTCTCACCTCTTCTATTTTTGGAAATTTTAGAAGAGTTAGTTTTAATTCTTCTTTAAATATTTAGTAACATTGATTAGAAAATCTTGGCTGGGTTTTTCTTTGAAGGAAGATTTTTAGTTACAAATTTAATCTCTACTTGGTGAAGACGTATTCAGATTTTCTATTTCTTCTTGTATAAATTTCATTAGCTTCTGTCTTTCTAGGAACTTCTCTATGTCATTTAAATTATCTAATATGCTGTCTTAGAGTTGTTCACAGCATTAACTTATAATCTTTTATTATTTTTCTAAGATGAGTCTTCTTCATTTCTGATTTTAGAAATGTGAGACTTCTTAATTTTTCTTTGTAAATTTAGCTAAAAATTTTTCTATTTTGTTGATCTTTTCAAAGAATCAAATTTGGTTAACTGATATTCTCTATGTTTTCTCCTTTTGATTTCATGAATTTCCATTCTAATCTTTACTATTTCTTTTTTTCTGCTTGCAGTCACAAAGAATACACTATAAATATATCAAAAATCAGTGATGAAGACCATTGTATGTTGAAGTGGCTAAAAATCAAGTCTTAAACTACCTGTAATCAGATGTTATTTTGAATCTGGCCTCCACTACTTCCCAGTGGTGTGATTTTAGGTATATCATTTCATCTCTTGATTCTTGGTCATCACCTCTATAAAAGGAAATGAAAGTACTTATTTATGTCAGAGAGTTCTTTGAAAGACAAAATGAGATGAGGCCACCTGAACATAATGCCTGACATAATTTAGCACATGACCAACATTAGCTAAATAGGGGATGAGAAGGATCTGGACTGGAAAAAAAAAAAAAAAAGCAGTGGGAGGGATGCCTGGGTGGCTCAATGGGCTAAGCATCTGCTTTTGGCTCAGATCATGATCCCAGGTCCCGGGATCTAGTCCTGCATCTGGCTCCTTGCTCAGCTGGGAACCTGCTTCTCCCTCTGCCTGCTACTCCCCTGCTTGTGCTTCTCTTTCTCTCTCACTCTCTCTCTCTCTGATAAATAAATAAATACATAAATCTTAAAAAAAAGGAAAAAAGCAGTGAGGGATTTCCAGGGGGAAAAAAAAAGTAATGTAAAATATCAAAATTTAAGTAGGATATAAATAAGTAGTTTGTTTTCTCTTCTTTTTTAAGTTAAAGTATATCTAAAACTCTAATCATTTTGTCAACTCAAATAAATACACTAATTTCTCAGTCATATCAGAAATACTTTCACTGGAAATATTTCCTAAATGTATGTCAATTCAGAATATTTTTTGGCAAGGAGGATGGAGACTACTTGGACCATTGTATCTATTTCAGATCCTTACTTAGAACCCTATGAAATGTTACATACTAAAAATAAGTTTCAAAGCATGTTATTATATATCTGCTCATAAGTGATTTTCCAAATTGATTGTCACCTTTTCCTAATTTTGGATTGTGTTTTCTATTTCAAAGTGAAATGTTGGCATGCTTACTGTTTTTTTTTTCTTCTTCAAATCTGGATGCCCAACTGTCGAACTTCTAAAATTTTACTTCCTACCACAAGATGAACATGTTTTTAGATACGCTTTTAAATTTTGCTCTAATATATTTTGCCAAAGCAATGCAGTCTATATGACAAAAGAGAGATGCTTGCAACAAATAGAGAAGGAAGAATGAAATCTTTCTAAACATAGGCATTTTATAAATTATTTAACACATGGAAGAGGTTGCTGAAGCTATCTTTCCAGTAGCTCACAAATTCTCTGACTTTTTTATGTTTCACATTTTAAATTTTGCTGCTGTAAAAGCTATGTTTAGAGTTACATTACTAAAATGTATCCACAAATAAGCAGAATTTTGTGAGTCAAATCTATAACATATTTTGCTCACAATTAGTGCCTTAGTGGTACATAATTCAAACACTACAAATTCTGACACTAGTTAGAATTAATTTAAAATCTGGGTCTGTCATTCACAAGCTATGTGGTTCTAAACAAATCACTTCTTATGCAGAGTCTGTTTCCCAATCTGTAAATGGGGATAGTAATAAATGATGACCACATAGAGTTTATGAGGTTCATATTAGATAGTGAATATAAAATGACTACAAATTAGAAGGTGCTCATTAATTACATCTATTATCATTTTTATTAGTGAAAGGAACTGGTGGACCATACAGAATAGATGGAAAAGTATTTAGGGGATACTGAATAAAATGTGGTCAAGTTATCTTAGAGACCCAAAATATGAGGATAAATAATATAGATGGTATCATAAAACAATACATAATAAAGAATTAAATGAATAGGACAGGAAACAAATTTATAGGAGTAATTACTCATAATATAAAAACATTGGTGTTTTATGTAGTGAAAATTGAGTATTACCTCAGAAAGGATGGCAACGAAAAGGATTCTTTTACCCATGGGTCATGAGAAAATAACTTTGAGAATCATTTTTGACATTAGAAAGATTAACCCAATTCTCAAAATCTAAATATTTCATGATGACTCCATATCAGAGAGATTTCTTGCCACTGCCACATTAACTGTCCCTCTTCTGATCTCCTAAGCACTTTTAAAAAGGCAATATATACTGGATTCAAAATGGTAGATGTGGTAGCCTGAATAATGGCCCCACAAAAGATTCATGTCCTAATCCTTGGAATCTGTAACTGTTATATTATATGGCAAGAGAAAAAGAGATGTTGCTTATGTGATTATGTTAAAGATTTTGAGATGGGGAGATTATCCTGGATTATCTTCTTATATGGATACATGTGAGCCCTAAGTGCCATCACACATATTCATATAAGAAAGAGAGAGAGAGAGACTTGACACAGAATAGAAAAAGACCACAGAACAGAAGAAGAGGAAAGTAGAGTCCGAGGAAGAAGGCATTATGCCACTGTCTTCCAAGATGAAAAAAGGGGACATGAGCCAAATACAAGGAAAGCAAATCTAGATGCTGGAAAAGGCCAGGAAATAAATTCACAGCTAGATCCTCCAGAGGGAGCATGACCCAGTTGACACCTTGTTTTCAGGTCAATGATACCTATATTAGACGGCTGTCCTCCAGAACTGTGAGGGAATAAATTTCTGTTGTTTTAAGCTAACAGATTTATGGAAATTTGTTATAGCAGCCATAGGAAACTAATACAATAGATAAAACACATATTTTTATATATTTTCTCTTTTAAATCCCTACTAAAAGTAAGAAATTTAAAAGTCATAGAACTATAGTAACTAAGCAAATAGGAGGGAGAACCATCAATGAAAAAGAAACCTCTAGAAATTTCCAGTAGATGTTGAGTGGCCAGAAATATTTGCAGAGGAGATTTTATTGTAAAAGGAAATACCTACCAAGAAGAACCTAAGAGAAACCGCTGAAGAAGACACAGAAGTGGTGATGGATGGAAAGAAGTCCCATGTAATATAAAACTAAAGAAAGGAATATTTCCTGAAGGTCTATATGTTGCTCACTTAAGTTCCTCAAGACCCTTTCCTGCCTCTATATTCAGAACGATTTCTGGCCATTCATGTTTTGTTCCAAAAAGAATAGCTCTTTTTTTTTTAAATATAAAATTGAGTAGACTCTCTAAAGAGAACAAGAACAACAGTTTAGTTATTGGTAACCGGAGTAAAATTTTAGCATTCTAATATGTTGAATGCCCTTTCAGGCCAAAACAAATCCTGCTCTCATGCCCAGAGTAAACAATCAATTATCCATCTTAAATATTCACTCTTAAGTTTGAATAGGCAACTATACATTAAGTCTTTGAGGAAAGCCTGCAGAAAATGGCCCAAGAATTGAATATTTATTAGGAAAGATAAAAAACATTAAATTATAATCCTAATTAGAACCACACAAATATCCAAAATGTTTTATCCCTAAAATAAGAAAAGGATGTCATGAACAAGGAACAGAAAATAAAGCAGAACTTGTGATGGCCCAAAAAAAAAAAAATTAAAATTTCCAAAAATAATAAAATAAAAATTTCCAGAATTGGAATATAAAAAAATCAATAAAATCTTCCAGAGTATATGACAAAAGAATAAAAATAGATATATGAGAAGAGGAAAAAACAATAAACACATAGTAAATATATAAAACAAGAATTCCAATATCAAATTAATAGAAATTCTAAAAAGAAAATGGTAGGAAGGAAATTAAGAAAGGAAGTGCAGAAAATCTTCCAGAATTAAATGAAGCAGTAAGTCTTCAAATTTAGACACTGACCAAGTATTGATCAAATCAAATGTACTTAGATTTATAATTGTAAAATGTTTTTATATCAAGTGCCCTTATGATTTCCAGAGAAAAATGGAATTTTTTATGTTCTTAAAAAATCCAGAATCAAATTGGTATTAGACTTCCTATAAGCAATACACAATGCTTGAAGACCATAATGTTCTGAGGGAAATGACTTTCAACCTAGAGAAATAGACCTAGCACAATAATTACTCTACGAGGAGAAAGACAAATTCCATACATTTTCAGCAATCAGGCGTTTAGAAAATTTACCACCCTCGTTCACTTTCCTAGGAAGTTACTTGAGGGTGCATTCTAACAAATAGAGATAACAAGAACGATGAAGACGGGAGATTCAGGAAACAGTAGATCGACACACAGGAGTGGAGTGAACAGAAGTCCCAGGACTATATACAGCTGCATGGCAGAACAAGAAAGCAACCAGTCTGTAATGGAACAGGATGATGCAAAACTCCAAGAGAAAAATCTCTGGAAAACAAAGAGGAATCCATAAAATAGTTACTGTGTGTGACAGACTAGAAATACTAAGAATGGAAAAAGGCCAAAAAAACGCAAGAAAAAAAAAGACTACTTGAATTTCAGGCAAAAAAAAAAAAAAAAAAAAAAAGCTGTGAAAGAAATTCCATAGTTTATTCTTATATGTCCTTATATGAAGCAAAACATCAATGTAAAACACCAAGTCAATGAGAATCAAGTGGAATGAAATGGGCTACAGGCAATGCACAAAATACATATGAATTGGGAAAATATTGTTTAAGTTTCTCCTATCAACAATAGGGAAAAATAATAGTGAGAAATTATAAGAACACAAAAAAGGTAAAGAAATACATAGTTAAAATATGAAGCAACAAAAAATTATATCATGATTTTAAGCAATTGGATGAGTATGAAGAGGTTCATCCTTTAAACATGATGCTAAGAGTACTTTCTTTTGGCTATCCAAAGAAGAAAAAATACTGAGTGGCATGTACAGTAGAAATATAGATGGAAATTATAATAGCACATTAAATATCTCTGTAGTAATAACAGATCATGATGATAATTTAAACATTGTTCATCATTTCAACTTTTAGAATCAACCTATATACAAAGTATGAAAGGCTTAATTATGGCTGTAAGAAATAAAAATATAAATTTTGGTAAGGTAAAAGTAAAAATGACAGAAGTTGGCAAGTTGTTAGCAAAGGGCGACGAGAAATGGAAGGAAGGGTAAAGATATTAAGCCATCATCTTACATTGTAAAGAGGTAAGAGTTATGACCATAATTAAATAAATGGAGGTTTATCAAGTACCCTTATGATTTCCAGAGAAAAATGGAATTTTTATGTAGATATAATATATATTAGATATCTATATATAATATATAATGTTATATATTATTATATTAATATATAATATTTATTAGATATATTTATTATATGCTTAATATTTATTAGATATTTATTTATTAGATGCTAGATATAATATCTAACATATTATTTATATATAATATAATAGATATAATATTTATTAGATGCTTAATAAATTATTCAAAGTGAGTTAAAGTAATATTGGGGAAAACAAAAAAGATGTGACATAATTATAATGGGAGAAAAGAGACTGATGTAACTAAGTTAAAACTTATTCCAGGGCGCCTGGGTGGCTCAAGCGTCTGCCTTCGGCTCAGGTCATGATCCCAGCATCCTGGGATCGAGTCCCACATCGGGCTCCCTGCTCGGCAGGAAGCCCGCTTCTCCCTCTCCCACTCCCCCTGCTTGTGTTCCTGCTCTCGCTATCTCTCTATCAAATAAATAAATGAACTCTTTAAAAAAAAAAAAAACTTATTCCATCACAGCAAAAGTCTTATAAAAATGTCTAAATTGATAAACAAACAAACAAAAAAACCGTAATATATTAATTAGCAACATGGATAGTACTGACAAAAGTGCTTTATTTTAACAAAAATTTTAAATGAACTGAAACCTCTAAAGAAGAAAAAGACCAAATATTAATTCTCATTAAATCTCAATGATTAAGGGGCGCCTGGGTGGCTCAGTCATTAAGCGTCTACCTTCGGCTCAGGTCATGATCCCAGGGTCCTGGGATCGAGTCCCACATCGGGCTCCCTGCTCTGCGAGAAGCCTGCTTCTCCCTCTCGCACTCCCCCCACTTGTGTTCCCTCTCTGTCTCTCTCTCTCTGTCAAATAAATAAATAAAATCTTTAAAAATAAATAAATAAATAAATCTCAATGGTTAATATGCAGGTGTTCTATCCTCTATATTTCTCTAGGGTTACACACACACACACACACACACTCCAGGCTGTGGAGTCAGAAAGACTCAGTCAAACTCAAAAATCCCAGAACTAACTAGCTGTATGACTTAGGACATCTTCACTTCTCTAAACATCCTGATCTAAAAGATGGATAATACTATCTATGACACAGCAATGTTGTTAGAATTAAATGACATAATAAAATTAAATTAAATTTAAAAAAGAATTAAATGAGATTGAATATTTCAAGGGCTTAGTATAGTTTCTGGCACCAGGAATCTAAATTAATAATAGTTTTCTTACAAAGTCCCTTTCTCTGGTGTGCAGTTGATAATATAAAATTGGAATCTGAGGTACACTCATTTGTATTAGCTCAAAAAACAGTATGTCAAACTTTATTATCTAGGCTTTATAAAACACATCCAAGGCAAGCTAAAGGTAGACCATCTTGACATAAACTTGTGAAATAACTAAGTAAATTCCTTAGTTTTGATATATCATACATACTAGCAGACTTTAAACAATGACATTAAACACTGGAGATTGGAGGGGAAAAAACAAAAGGAGAAAGTTGATATTTGACATATCAAATATGTCAAATATTTGATACTTTTTTAATGATACTTTTAACATACTTTTTTAATGAAAGGCTTGAGAAGGAGCCTTTCATTAAAAAAATATGAACAATTAACCCTTGCTTCCCAATGATGTCATAAATGTATTGTTCTGTAACAACTCTTGTTAACTATTTTTAAAACTGTATGATTGTATATAGCATTAGTGTTTATATAAAGCAATTACTAAATTTTTACTAAACACCTACCAAATGCTGAGTACTATGAAATAGTGTCATCCAGAGTCTTGTGATATGATGGAATATGCACAAAAAGGTACACATCACACAGTTCATGATAAATTCCAAATGACCATAATCAGACTTAGACTTGTCTTGAGATTATAATTAAGATCAACAGCACAACAAATGCAGGAGCATGTTACAATGACAATAGTACCAGGATTGATGTCGAGCCCTGGTTTATAAGCCAGCTCTTCGGGAGTGGGGTGGGGGACATGTTATACTGTCACTCAAGTTGCTCACTAGTAATATACCATGTGGCCTCACTACCTCAGGCACTGTGGTGAATGTTAAAATGAGTTGACACATGAGAAACTGCTCTTAAAGAAAACAGACTCTTGCTGGGAAGCTGCTCCCAGCTGTGTCCAAAACAGTTGCTAAATGTTCATCGATTTCCCCAGAACAGATCCTCCAGTTTTCCTGCTCTTATTTCAGAAACTAATTTTAACCTTCTTCTCTCTTCCTTCTAGCCCCCTCTCCTCCTGCAGCAATTACAAAAAAAAAAAAAAAAAAAGATCAAATCAGCAGAATTGCCTTTCTGTCCATGAAAACAGAATTATCTTGACTTATGTGTGTAAAGGCCTAAGACCAGAAATATAGCCTAGGACTCCTGACTCCCAGCCCCTCACTCTTGTGATGCCAAACTGCATATACCTACTCACAGATGGCTAGAACAAGGAAAAAAGGTACTTGAAGTAGAAACTCAATAGCCCACTACCTAGCGTTGCCATACCACCTCTACTCATTGGTTACTTTTCAAGAGGTCAAAATTACCTTAATCCTGTATCTTGACGATACAGGTTTGTCAAATATCAACTTTCTCCTTTTCTTTTTTTTCCCCTCTATACTCCGATGTCATTGTTTAAAGTCTGCAAATATCTATGATATATCAGTAAGTATAGAGTAGTCATATTATTGGTCTGGTGTGGTTACTTTACATGAAGAATTATTTCTTTCAGCTGAGTGTATACGTAGATGCCACAATTAAAGAAAGCCAAACTTTGCAAACTTGAAACTATGAGGACCACATTGTTGTCTGAAGCTCTTCAGAACTGATGCCTTCCAAATCCAGAGAGTCAGGCTGAACTTTGCATAGATAATCTTATTGGTACAAGCTCTTAAAGGCTCATATAACTTCACATCTTTGTTTCTAGGCAACCAGGAAGACAGAAATATGGCAACCTCATATTTCTAATGTACAATCATGCTGGCTTCAAGATCATTTATTGTAATATTTCAGCACTTCGTATAAGCTTATAAGGCTTAAATTAGTCTTTGGTTGATTAAAAAAAAAGTAAACTATAGTTTGCTACTCATTCAATCACCATTTATAGGGTTCTAACTATGTGTCAAGTACCATTTAAAGAAGAAAAATAAGGCAAAACTCCTTCCCTAAAAGATCTTACAATTTAATGAGGAACTCTAAAATATATATAAATATCTAAACCAGACTGCTATCGTTAAGCATTGAGATAGGATTTTTTGCACTTGCTGATTGCTTCATTTATTTATTGTAATTATTGAGTGCCTGCTTATGCCGGAGATTGCAGTAGCAAAAGGGACCCTAACATAAATGCCATATTGTCTCTATCCTCCAGACCTACAACCTAGCGAAGGAAGCAGATAATAAGAAACTGATTTTATATAATCATATGATAAGTACTACATTAGATATTCAGATAGAATATTTGGCAACACATGAGACAGACATTTTGGTCCCATCCTAGATAATTCCCTCAATTCAAAATGCATCTTTCACCCCTTCCTTTACCCACATATTCACTTATCATCCTGGTAATATACTTACTCTAAAGGATGGAGCTCAATTTTCAGGTTCTCTGATGCCACATTTGCTACACACTGCAAGCAAATTTAGTTACTCTAGGCCCCTACACCTATCCTAATGGTTAGCAAATAGAATATCTGTAGCTTTTTTTTTTTATGAATGACTTTGGAATGAGAATACTGAATATTACTCTTTCATTTAGTTTTCCCAAGACCTGCATCCATCTTCTCAAAGAATCAAGAAATATTAGCTACTAACCAAATGTGGACACTGACATTTAGTAGTTACTAAATCCAATTCGTCACAATGTCTAAATTATATAAATTAAATATGACACAAAGTACAATTTATTTCCAATTTGTCTAGGGACTCTTAGTATACAAGTTAATACACCCAGTTCAATGGCTAGAGCATCTTGCCTGGTGAGCCCCTAAATGAACATCAAGTACTTATGAAGTTAACACTAATTTTTTTCCAGTTCTGTGAACTTTAAAGAGAGAAACCTCTCCATTTTATTGAGCTACACACATCAGTCAGGCTTACTAACACATAGGAATTTCCCATTCTTCCCACAAATTAGATTTTTAACTGTCCTAAAATATCTGCTGATTGAGAGGTGACATTAAATATCAGTTGTCTAAAGAAATATTAGTCCTAGAGCAATATCCCTCTTCACCAAATCTTCCCTTGCTAAATGTTTTTCTTATGGAGTCTATTTTTAGTTTTTTTTCTTTGTTCTTCTTTTTCTCTCTGAAAGCCAGGCTTTATTGCCTTTACATATTTCAGTGCATGCAGGCTCAAAATTATATTAAATTGCCAAATTTATAGCAGAGCTGTTGCAGATCAAAGTATTTACTTAAAAGATTCAGAAGCATTTCCCCCTCTCTTAAAAAACCAATTTAATTGTTCTTCAAGACCCACTTATATAATAGAGTGAAACACTCACACATGCACACGCACACACACACTTTCTAAGCAGAGAGTGGTATATACAAAACAAAGACAGCAGGAATATCAATATATTCACAATATTTTAAATGTAAAATTTATTTAGAAGCAATGGAATGTTATGATTAAAAAATGAAACCAAAAAGCAAATAGCCTTTATCTATGTTTTAGTTACCTATTGCTATATAACAAAGATCCCAAAACTCGGTGGCTAAAATCAGCACTTTAATATTATTTCTCATAGTTCTATGTATTGATTGGGTTCCACAGGGTGGTTCTCACTTGGGGTATCTCATTGGATTCACTTAAATAACAGCTGGGCTGAAGCTATCTAAAGGTCTAACTGGCCTCGACATCCAAGAACATTTTGATTCACATGTCTTCACCTCAGTTAGGTGACCGGAATAGTTGGGGAATGTCCATGCATCTCTCTTTCTCCACGCGGCCTCACTGCTTGGCTACACTGGGTATTTACTCACAGCATAACAGCAGCTGACTTCTAGGGCGCTTGTCCAAGACACCTCAGTGAAAAGCTGCAAGAATTCTTATGACCTTGGTCAGAAGTCAGGCAGCATAACTTCCACCACATTCTCTGGTTTAAAAAAGTCACAGGGCCAGCCCACATTCAAGGAAAGGGGACTACATAGGAGCATGAGCACTGGGAAGCATGCTCAGGGGTGGGCCATCTATGGGAATCAGCTAGACTAATTTCTAATACTATTTGTGGAACAATAGTGATATTGCAATTGAATTACTGATATTTCTAAATAATATTTCAAGTGGTTGGTGCTCAAAAAGTTTGTAGGCAATATGAATAGACAGATAACAGATTTTATAGGATAATGTCTCACAATGATAATTAATATTAGCAAATGAAAAGGTATTTGACTTTTAATTCTTTGTATTTGTAAAGGTTTCAAATAAATGAAATGTACAGATAATTCCTAAATCCTCATTCATGTCAGTATTATCAATCACTATTCCTTCTTAAAATAACTATAGAAAGAAAGTAATAATAAGTATTTCTCACATACTTCAATAAAAAGGTTGTTTTTCAAAAAAGCATTTTGAGACTTTGACTTGTATATCTTTTGCTTTGGTAAGTATTCTATTCTCAGAAGCAGTAGGCAGGAAAAAAAGCATTAAACAACAACATGCCTAAAAGATGGTTTTTAAAAACCAATTATTTTGGGGAGGAGCAAGATGGCAGAGGAGTAGGAGACCTAAATTTCATCTCGTCCCAGGAATTCAGCTAGATAGAGATCAAACCATTCTGAACACCTACGAACTCCCCAGGAGATCGAAGAAAAGAATAGCAGCAACTCTCTGAACAGAAAAGCGACCACTTTCTGGAAGGTAGGACATGCTGACAAATAAATGCAAGGCGATATTCAGGAAGATAGACAGCAGGGGGAGGGAGCCTCTGTCAGCTGCTACGGGCAAGTGATAGAGCAGCAGAGAACAAAATCGGAACTTTGAGAAGTCGGGTCCACTGAGGGTCATCGCTCCAGTGGCTAAGCAGGGGGTGGAACCCTCGCTGGGACAGTGTGGTCTCAGGAGCCTCAGGGTCACAGAAAGACCGGGGGTGCTTGAGTGTGGCAGAGCTCCCAGGTATTGGAGTGGGGAAGCTGGCTGCAGAGACGGAGTGGAGGAATGGGCTCTCAGCTCGGGGTTGCCATAAACCATGATCTGTGGCACAATCAGGCCACTGCTCTTCCAGCAGGGACCCAACAAGTGGCAGATCCGGGGAGATTCCCCTTCCTCCCCCAGGAGGAGCAGCCCAGGAGTGTACCGCAGGGATCTGCTGGGTTTGGAGACTCCACACGGGGTCGGGTGCCAGAGATAGAAACGCTCAGTCACAGGCCGGGTAAGCACAGAGTGCGGCCGGAGACCAGGGAGACGGGAGTGAATGACTGCTTTTCTCTGGAGATTCACTGAGGAATGGGGCCCCAAGTTCACCGCTCCTCCACGGCAGAGATTAGGAGGCCACCATTTTCTTTCCCATCCTCCAAAGCTGTATGGAAAGCTTGCAGGGAACAAAAGCTCTTGAGAGCAAACCTGAGCAGATTACTTACCCCACCACCCGGAAAGGACAGGGCAATTCAGCCTCAGGCAAAGACATTTGAGAATCACTGCAACAGGCCCCTCCCCCAGAAGATCAGCAAGAACAGCCAACCAAGACCAAGTTTACCTATCAATGAGAAAGGCAGAACTCCAGTGCTAGGGGAATACAGCACATAGAATTCATGGCTTTTTCCCCCCTGATACTTTAGTCTTTCAAAGTTAATTTTTTTAATTTTCTCTTTTTTCTTTTTCTTTTTTTTTTTGAATTTTTCTTTTTCCCTTTTCAACCAACATCTTATCAATCCCTTTTTTAAAAAATCTCTTTTATTTTTCATTTTTAGAGTCATATTCTATCCCTTCATAGTAGTTAACATTATTTTTGGTATATATATAAGTTGTTCTCTCTTTAAAATTTTGGGATACAGTTTCTTCTAACAGACCAAAATATACCCTAAATCTCTAGTGTATGGCTTTGTTCTACACTTCTGCCTGATCACATTCTTTCCCTTTTTTTTTTAATTCCTCTTGTTTCTTTTTTCAACCAACTTCTTATCTTATCAATTCCTTTTATGAAATCTTTTATAATTTTCATCTCTACAGTCATATTCCATCCCTTCATGGTATTAACCCTTATTTTTGTACATATATAAGTTTTTCTTTCTTTAAAATTCTGGGAGGCACTTTCTTCTAACAGAGCAAAATAAGCCCAAAATCTAGTGTGTGGCACTGATCTATGCACCAGCCTGACCATATTTGATCATATTCTGTTTTTTTTAATGTTTTTATTTTTTATTTTTTTTTAACTTTTTCTCTCTTTCCCTTTCTTTTCCACTGGTTTCAGGTCTCTTAGATTTGTTTAGTGTATATTTTTCTGGGGTCATTGTTACCCTGTTAGCATTTTGTTCTCTCATTCATCTATTCTCCTCTGGACAAAATGACAAGACAGAAAAAATCACTTCAAAAAAAAGAACAAGAGGCAATACTGACTGCCAAGGACCTAATCAATATGGACGTTAGTAAGATGTCAGAACTAGAGTTCAGAATGATGATTTTAAAGATACTAGCTGGGCTTGAAAAAAGCATGGAAGATATTACAGAATCCCTTTCTGGAGAAATAAAAGAACTAAAATCTAACCAAGTAGAAATCAAAAAGGCTATTAATGAGGTGCAATCAAAAATGGAGGCTCTAACTGCTAGGATAAATAAGGCAGAAGACAGAATCAGTGATATAGAAGACCAAATGATGGAGAATAAAGAAGCTGAGAAAAAGAGAGATAAACAACTACTAGATCATGAGGGCAGAATTCGAGAGATAAGCGATACCATAAGATGAAACAATATTAGAATAATTGGGATCCCAGAAGAAGAAGAAAGAGAGAGGGGGGCAGAAGGTATACTGGAGCAAATTATAGCAGAGAACTTCCCTAATTTGGGGAAGGAAACAGGCATCAAAATCTAGGGGGCACAGAGAACCCCCCTCAAAATCAATAAAATAGGTCAACATCCTGATATCTACTAGTAAAACTTACGAGTCTCAGAGACAAAGAGAAAATCCTGAAAGCAGCTCGGGAGAAGAGATATATAACCTACAATGGCAGAAACATTAGACTGGCAACAGACCTATCCACAGAGACCTGGCAGGCCAGAAAGGACTGGCATGATATATTCGGAGCACTAAATGAGAAAAATATGCAGCCAAGAATACTATATCCAGCTAGGCTGTCATTGAAAATAGAAGGATAGATAAAAAGCTTCCAGGACAAACAAAAACTAAAAGAATTTGCAAACACGAAACCAGCCCTACAAGAAATCTTGAAAGGGGTCCTCTAAGCAAAGAGAGAGCCTAAAAGCAACATAGACCAGAAAGGAACACAGACAATATACAGTAACAGTCACCTTATAGGCAATACAATGGCACTAAATTCCTATCTTTCAATAGTTACCCGGAATGTAAATGGGCTAAATGCCCCAATCAAAAGACACAGGCTATCAGATTGGATAAAAAAAGACCCATCGATATACTGTCTGCAAGAGACTCATTTTAGACCCCAAAACACCTCCTGATTAAAAGTGAGGGGGTGGAAACGATTTACCATGTTAATGGACACCAAAAGAAAACTGGGGTGGCAATCCTTATATCAGACAAATTAGATTTTAAACCAAAGACTGTAATAAGAGATGAGGAAGGACACTATATCTTACTTAAAGGGTCTATCCAAGAAGAAGATCTAATAATTGTAAATATCTATGCCCCTAACATGGGAGCAGCCAATTATATAAGCCAATTAATAACAAAAGCAAAGAAACATATTGACAACAATACAATAACAGTAGAGGACTTTAACACCCCCCTCACTGAAATGGACAGATTATCTAAGCAAAAGATCAACAAGGAAATATAGACTTTAAATGACACACTGGAACAAATGGACTTCACAGATATATTCAGAACATTCCATCCCAAAGCAACAGAATACAGATTCTTCTCTAGTGCCCATGGAACATTCTCCAGAATAGATCACATCCTCGGTCACAAATCAAGTCTCAACTGGTACCAAAAGATTGGGATAATTCCCTGCATATTTTCAGACCACAATGCTTTGAAACTAGAACTCAATCACAAGAGGAAAGTCAGAAAGAACTCAAATCCGTGGAGGCTAAAGAGCATCCTACTAAAGAATGAATGGGTCAACCAGGAAATTAAAGAAGAATTAAAAAAAATTCATGGGAACCAATGAAAATGAAAACACAACTGTTCAAAATCTTTCGGATGCAGCAAAGGCAGTCTTAAGAGGAAAGTATATAGCAATACAAACCTTTCTCAAGAAACAAGAAAGGTCTCAAATACACAACCTAAGCCTACACCTAAAGAAGCTGGAGAAAGAACAACAAATAAAGCCTAAACCCAGCAGGAGAAGAGAAATAATAAAGATCAGAGCAGAAATCAATGAAACAGAAACCAAAAGAACAGTAGAACAGATTAACGAAACTAGGAGCTGGTTCTTTGAAAGAATTAATAAGATTGATAAACCCCTGGCCAGACTTATCAAAAAGAAAAGAGAAATGACCCAAATAAATAAAATCATGAATGAAAGAGGAGAGATCACAACCAACACCAAAGAAATACAAACAATTATAAGAACATATTATGAGCAACTCTATGCCAGCAAATTAGATAATCTGGAAGAAATGGATGCATTCCTAGAGATGTATCAACTACCAAAACTGAACCAGAAAGAAATAGAAAACCTGAACAGACCTATAACCACTAAGGATATTGAAGCAGTTATCAAAAAATTCCCAACAGACAAGAGCCCAGGGCCAGATGGCTTCCCCGGGGAATTCTACCAAACATTTCAAGAAGAATTAATACCTGTTCTTCTGAAACTGTTTCAAAAAATAGAAATGGAAGGAAAACTTCCAAACTCGTTTTGTGAGTCCACCATTACCTTGATCCCAAAACCAGACAAAAACCCCATCAAAAGGAGAATTACAGACCAATATCCCTGATGAACATGGATGCAAAAATTCTCACCAAAATACTAGCCAATAGGATCCAACAGTACATTAAAAGGATTATTCACCACGACCAAGTGGGATTTATCCCTGGGCTGCAAGGTTGGTTCAACATCTGCAAATCAATCAACGTGATACAATACATTAGCAAAAGAAAGAACAAGGATCCTATGATCCTCTCAGTAGATGCAGAAAAAGCATTTGACAAAGTACAGCAGCCTTTCTTGATCAAAACTCTTCAGAGTATAGGGATAGAGGGTACATACCACAATATCATAAAAGCCATCTATGAATAACCTACAGTGAATATCATTCTCAATGGGGAAAAACTGAGAGCTTTCCCCCTAAGGTCAAGAACACGGCAGGGATGTCCACTATCACCACTGCTATTCAACATAGTACTAGAAGTCCTAGCCACAGCAATCAGACAACAAAAAGAAATCAAAGGCATCCAAATTGGCAAAGAAGAAGTCAAACTCTCACTCTTTGCAGATGATATGATACTTTATGTGGAAAACCCAAAAGACTCCACTCCAAAACTGCTAGAACTCATACAGGAATTCAGTAAAGTGGCAGGATATAAAATCAATGCACAGAAGTCAGTGGCATTCCTATACACCAACAACAAGACAGAAGAAAGAGAAATTAAAGAGCTGATCCCATTTACAATTGCACCCAAAACCATAAGATACCTAGGAATAAATCTAACCAAAGAGGCAAAGGATCTGTACTCAGAAAACTATAAAATACTCATGAAAGAAATTGAGGAAGACACAAAGAAATGGAAAAACGTTCCATGCTCATGGATTGGAAGAACAAATATTGTGAAGATGTCAATGTTACCTAAAGCAATCTACGCATTTAATGCAATCCCTATCAAAATACCATCCACTTTTTTCAAAGAAATGGAACAAATAATCCTAAAATTTGTATGGAACCAGAAAAGACCCTGAATAGCCAGAGGAATGTTGAAAAAGAAAAGCAAAGCTGGTGGCATCACAATTCAGGACTTCAAGCTCTATTACAAAGCTGTCATCATCAAGACAGTACAGTACTGGCACAAAACCAACACATAGATCAATGGAACAGAGTAGAGAGCCCAGAAATGGACCCTCAACTCTATGGTCAACTAATCCTCGACAAAGTAGGAAAGAATGTCCAGTTGAAAAAAGACAGTCTCTTCAACAACAGAAGAATGAAACTGGACCATTTCCTTGCACCACACACAAAAATAGACTCAAAAATGGTTGAAAGACCTCAATGTGAGACAGGAGTCCATCAAAATCCTAAAGGAAAACACAGGTAGCCACCTTTTCGACCTCAGCCACAGCAACTTCTTCCTAGAAACATCACCAAAGGCAAGGGAAGCAAGGGCAAACATGAACTATTGGGACTTCATCAAGATAAAAAGCTTTTGCACAGCAAAGGAAAGAGTCAACAAAACCAAAAGACAACTGACAGTATGGGAGAAGGTATTTGCAAATGACATATCAGATAAAGGGCTAGTATCCAAAATCTATAAAGAACTTATCAAACTCAACACCCAAAGAACAAATGATCCAATCAAGAAATAGGCAGAAGACATGAACAGACATTTTTCCAAAGAAGACATCCAAATGGCCTCAGACACAAAAACAACAACATGAAAAAGTGCTCAACATCGCTCGGCATCAGGGAAATCCAAATCAAAACCTCAATGAGATACCACCTCACACCAGTCAGAATAGCTAAAATTAACAAGTCAGGAAATGACAGATGTTGGCAGGGATGCGGAGAAAGGGGAACTCTCCTACACTGTTGGTGGGAATGCAAGCTGGCGCAGCCACTCTGGAAAACAGTATGGAGGTTCCTCAAAAAGTTGAAAATAGAGCTACCATAAGACCCAGCAATTGCACTACTGGGTATTTACCCCAAAGATACAAATGTAGTGATCCAAAGGGGTATGTGCACCCTGATGTTTATAGCAGCAATGTCCACAATAGCCAAACAATGGAGAGAGCCAAGATGTCCATCGACAGTTGAATGGATAAAGAAGATGTGTGTGTGTGTATATATACACACACACACACACACACACACACACACACACACACACACACACACAATGGAATATTATGCAGCCATCAAAAGGAATGAAATCTTGCCATTTACAATGACGTGGATGGAACTGGAGGGTATTTTGCTGAGTGAAATAAGTCAATCAGAGAAAGACATGTATCATATGATCTCACTGATATGAGGAATTCTTAATCTCAGGAAACAAACTGAGCATTACTGGAGTGGTGGGGGGTGGGAGGGATGGGGTGGCTGGGTGATAGACATTGGGGAGAGTATGTGCTGTGGTGAGCACTGTGAATTGTGTAAGACTGTTGAATCACAGACATGTACCTCTGAAACAAATTATACAGTATATGTTAAAAAAAGAAGAAGAAGATAGCAGGAAGGGAAAAATGAAGGGGGGGAAATTGGAGGGGAGACGAACCATGAAAGACTATGGACCCTGAGAAACAAACTGAGGGTTCTGGGGGAGGGATGGGTTAGCCTGGTGATGGGTATTAAAGAGGGCACATACTGAATGGAGCACCAGGTGTTATATTCAAACAATGAATCATGGAACACTACATCAAAAACTAATGATGTAATGTATGATGATTAACATAACATAATAAAAAAGAAAAAAAATAAAAGATGAAACAGAAAAATAAAACTATTCCTTCCTGTGACTTCAAAAATATAACAAAATGGGCCAAAGCTTGAGGGAGCCATGGATGTCAAAGGAAAACAATCTCTTTACCACAACATGAAAAGACATTCTTCAAATATAAATTTTTATATCTCCCTACTGAAAAGGCCTATGTTGCTTACAGTGAAGACGAGTATGACTATGCATACTAATAATACGACTTAACCAGCACTCACTATTTGGTTAGAATTTATAACTTGATTTGGACTTGACTAGAGATATGATTCTGTTGACTAATCCACTTCTGTCTTAAAACAAGCAGATTATGTTTGTCAGTTTTTGAATGCTATTAGGTTAATTCAATTTAGGAAAGCTAATTGGTTTAGTATGTTATTTTTAAGAGGAAAAATTATTCCAAACCTAAGATAGACTGTAGGGATTTTTGCCTTCCCACATGGCTAAAAATGAGCTGAAGTGTTTCAAGTCAGTGAAGCTCCCTCACATGGGTGGGTGCATCATGACGCCAGGCAACATTTGAATACCCCCTGAGTTTCTGTGGTTTTGAAAATCTGATGTGAGAGCAGAATTTGTGGGTTGCCTGAGAATAAAACCGTAATTTCTTTCTCAGATCATGTTAGCAAAGAAGGAATAACTTCCTAAGTAACTAGGTAAGATGCCATGTCTCATACGGTCCAGGTCTTGAGGCCTCATTAAACTTAAAGATCATCATCACCATGCTGTGAGCTTAAACTGAGCTTTATAAAATTTTCAAGATATCAGTTTAAACATGCAACTGTGCAATATTCCAAGAAATGAGAGTTTAATAGGATTTATTGATTATTCTGTAACTTTCAGAAATTCATATGCTAATTATAGTCACTGATGCCTCAATAACTAATTTATATCTAAGCTGTATGAACATCATCTCTTTCCCAATAACTACATACTGGCATATCTCATTGTATTTTCTTTTATCTTGCACAGATAGTGTGTTTTTTACAAATTGGAGGTCTGTGGTTAACTCTGCATTGGCAAGTCTGTCGGCACCAATTTTCCGAAAGCATTTGCTCACTTTGTGTCTCTGTGTCACATTTGGCAATTCTCACAATATTTATAACTTTATCATTATTACTATATTTGTTATGGTCATCTGTGATCAGTGATCTCTTGGAGCACCACAAACCATGCCCATATAAGACCACAAACTTAATGGATAAATGTTGTGTGTGTTCTAACCGTTCCACCAACCAGCCATTCCCCCATCTCTTTCTCTCTCTCCAGGCTTCCCTAAAATGGCCTCTAAGTGTTCAAGTGAAAGAAAGAGCTACATTTCTCTCAGTTTAAATGAAAAACTAGAAATGATTAAGCTTAGAGAGGAAGGCATGTCAAAGACCAGCTGAAAACTAGGCTTCTTGTGTCAAACTGTTAGCCATTTTGTGAATACAAAGGAAAAGTTCTTCAAGAAAATTAAAAATGCTACTTCAGTGAACACACCAATAATATAAAAGCAAAACAGCCTTATTGCTGATATGGAGAAAGTCTGAGTGGTCTGGATAGAAGATCAAACCAGTCACAACATTCTCTTAAGCCAAAGCCTAATCCAGAGCAAGGCCCTAACTCTCTTCAATTCTATGAAGGCTGAGGGAGGTGAGGAAACTGCAGGAGAAAAGTCTGAAGCTAGCAGAGTGTGGTTCATGAGGCTTAATGGAAGAAGCTGTCTCCATAACATCAAAGTGCAAGATGAAGCAGCAAGTGCTAATGGAGAAGCTGCAGCAAGTTATCCAGATTTAGTTAAGATCATTAATGGGGGTGGCTACACTAAATATATTTTTAATGTAGACAAAATGGCCTTCTATTGGAAGAAGATGCCAACTAGGACTTTCACAGCTGGAGAGGAGAATGCCTGGCTTCAAAGCTTCAATGGACAGGCTGACTCTCTTGTTAGAGGCTAATGCAGCTGGTGACTTTAAGTTGAAACCAATGCTCATTTACCATTCCAAAAATCCTAGAGCCCTTAATAATTATGCTACATCTACTCTGCCTATGCTCTATAAATGGAACAACAAAGTCTGGATGACAGCATGGGTTACTGAATATGTTAAGACCACTGTTGAGACCTACTGTTCAGAAAAGATTTCTTTCAAAATAGTACTTCTCAGTGACAATGTACTTACCTGGTCACCCAACAGCTTTGATGGTGATGTACAAGGAAATGAATGAAGTTTTCATACCTACTGGCAAAACATTCATTCTGCAGCCCATGAATCAAGGAGTAATTTCGACTTTCAGGTCTTAAGACTTAAAAAATACATTTCATAAGACTAAAACTGCCATAGATAGAGATTCAGCTAATGGATCTGGGCAAAGTTAATTAAAAACCTTCTGGAAAGGATTCACCATTCTAGATGCCATTAAGAACATTCATGAACCATTAGAAGAGGTCAAAGTACTATTAACCCTTAACAGGAGTTTGTAAGAAGTTGATTCCAACCTTCATGGATGACTTTGAGGGGTTCAAGACTTCAGTGGAGGAAGTAACTGCAGATGTGGTGGAAATAGCAAGAGAACTAGAATTAGAAGGGAAGACATGACTGAATTGCTGCAATCTCATGATGAAACTTAAATGTTTGAGAGGTTGCTTGTTATCTATGAGCAAAGAAAGTGGTTTCTTGACATGTAATCTACTCCTGGTGAAGATTGTTGAAATGACAACATCAGATTTAGAATATTATATGAACTTAGTTGGGAAAGCATTGGCAGGGTTTGAGAAAATTGACTCCAATTTTGAAAGAAGTCCTTCTGTGGGCAAAATGCTATCAAACAGCATCGCATGCTACAGAAAAATTGTTTGTGAAAGGAAGAGTCAACCAATGTGGCAAACTTCATTGTTGTCTTATTTTTGATATTGCCACCACCACCCCAACCTTCAGCAGTACCATCTTGATCAGTGAGTAGCCATCAACATGGAGGCAAGATCCCCCACCAGCAAAAAGGTTGACTTGCTGAAAGTTCAGATTATAGTTAGCATTTTTTAGCAATAAAGTGTTTTTTTAAGATTTTATTTATTTATTTGACAGAGAGAGAGACAGTGAGAGAGGGAACACAAGCAGGGAGGTCAGGCTGAACAGGGAGCCTGATGCGGGGCTCGATCCCAGGATGCTGGGATCATGACCTGAGCTGAAGGCAAGACGCTCAACAACTGAGCCACCCAGGCGCCCCAATAAAGTGTTTTTTAAAGAAGGTGTCTACATTGGGGTTTTTTTTGACATAAAGCTATTGCACACTGAATAGGCTACAATATGGTGTAAACATAATTTTATATCCACTGGGAAACCAAAAAAAATATTTGACTTGCTTTATTGTGGTGGTCTGGAACAGAACCAGCAGTATCTCCAAGGTATGCCTGTATTATGTTCCATATTTTAACATTGGCAATACTGTTACAACAAAGGAGATAAACCACAACTCAAATTTTTTTGCCTTATAGTATATTTTATTCTGCAAATTTTAAGGGGCAATAAAAGTATATTTTCTCTTTTTTGACATATCCACTTTCAAATCAGTAACAGTGTTCAGATATTTCATTCTCTATAGTAATAATCTCACCCCAGTCTATGATGATTTTTATTTCTGGTTATTTGAGAAGTAGGATGTTGTGTAATATTGCTTAGAAAATAAATCTTTTGTATTTAAAGAGAGAGATGTATCAGGATTAGGGTGCTGAAATAGAATGTATTAAGCTGGTGAATATTTACAAGTCTCTAGGTCATTAGAGAGGAACAAACAGTTTAAGGACATGAAGACTGAAAAATATTTACTTTCTTGTGACTCTGTGTGAGGTAAGCAAGGAATGAAGTTAGAAAAAGCAATGGAGCAGGGAATTCAGCTTACAATAAACCAGAGGCCTAATTCTTGGTTATTCTAGTAACAGTACCTCTCCTCACAATAAGGATTTGATGATGAGAAAAGACTTAAACAAATGAACTAACTATGAATCCAAGGTAGAGCAATATGTTATCTAGGATGAAGTTGCTGACCATGTCCCCTTTCTGTGTAGCTCCCAAGCTAAGAATGGTTTTTATATTTTTTAAAGCGTTGTAAAAACAAAACAAAAAAGAAGAGGAAGAGGAAGAGGAAACCATATCTAGCCCACAAGACCTAAAATACTCACTTTCTAGCCCTTTACAGAAAGAGATTAGAGACCCCTAGTCTACATCACTCTACCTTGAAGGAGGCTTGCAGGGAGGTTTAGGAGAGGTATGCATGATAAGTGAAGGATAGTAACAAAAGAAGCATGAGCTTACATTTTGCACCAAGGAGTTAAATTGCATCTTTGTGCTTGCAAATGACTTATATATTGCAAACCTATTGTATTTCTGGCTGAATCTGGCTGTAGTCAATCTAAATAATTATTTAAATAATTATTTGTAGATTCAGGTTGCTTGGGCATAATAGTCTGGTAGATAATGTGGATTCTTCTTCTTCTTCTTCTTCTTTCTTTCTTTCTTCTTCTTTCTTCTTTTTCTTCTTCTTCTTCTTTCTTTCTTCTTCTTTCTTCGTGAGGATGCAGACAGGTCCCTCAAGATAATGTGGATTATTCTTTTAACTTATGTCCTCACCTTTTTTCTTTGGAAAAGCCTAGAATCCAATAAACCACAATGCTCAGACGCCCTTGCAGCTAAGGTTCTAGATGTAAATTAGGTTTCATTACTTGGATACCCTCAAGTGAGATTTAGAAAATAGAAACTATTGTTACTGGCAAAACAGGTCATGGTGACATGAAGGGTAAGACAGTTCTGGTGACCAGAATAACTGCCTTAGTGTCCAGTCACTAGTTTTGCAAGTGTGAAAGCAGCTGAGAGAGCAGTAATTGTAGAGGCAAGAGTGGCTCACACAATTTCTGTTTGGTTTACAGCTGTGATGATCTGCTCTTATAAATCCTTTCATACACTTAATTCCTTTTGTTGACTCCCTTTCTACATAAAATTGGAGTGATACATTTTTCTTTCTTTTTTTTTTTTTTATTTATTTATTTGAGAGAGACAGAGATAGTGAGAGAGAGCTCGAGCAGGAAGGAGGGGGAGAAGCAGGCTTCCCGCGGAGCAGGGAGCCTGATGCGGGGCTCGATCCCAGGACCCCGGGATCATGACCTGAGCCGAAGGCAGAGGCTTAACCATCTGAGCCACCCAGGCGCCCCTGGAGTGATACGTTTTTCTTGCACTAAAACCTGATTGCAATAGTGAGTCAGCCACCATCTAACTACACGTTCCTCTTCACTAATTTCAATGATGAGAACGACAAAACCATGCTTTTCTTCCTCTTCTCTGTTGATTTATTTGTGGTTGGAGACCCTGGGTTTTTTGGGTTGTTTTTTTTTTTTTTTTGGTTTTTTGGTTTGTTTGTTTGATTTTTTTTTAATTTTTTAAATTTTATTATGTTATGTTAGTCACCATACAATACATCATTAGTTTTTGATGTGGTGATCCAGGATCCATTGTTTTCGTATAACACCCAGTGCTCCATGCAGTATGTGCCCTCCTTAATACCTATCACTGGGCTAACCCATCCCCCCTCCCCCCTCCCCTCTAAAACCCTATTCGCATCTCAGAGTCCATAGTCTCTCATGGTTCATCTCTCCCTCTGATTTCTGCCCCCTTCATTTTTCCCTTCCTTCTCCTAATGTCCTCTATGCTATTCCTTATGTTCCACAAAAAAGTGAAACCATGTGATAATTGACTTTCTCTGCTTGACTTATTTCACTCAGCATAATCTCCAGTCCCATCCATGTTGATGTAAAAGTTGGGTATTCATCCTTTCTGATGGCTGAGTAATATTCCATTGTATATATGGACCACATCTTCTTTATCCATTCATCTGTTGAAGAGCATCTCGGCTCTTTCCACAGTTTGGCTATTGCAGACATTGCTGCTATGAACATTGGGGTGCATATGGCCCTTCTTTTCATTACATCTGTGTCTTTGGGGTAAATACCCAGGAGTCCAATTTCTGGGTCATAAGGTAGCTCTATTTTTAAATTTTTGAGGCACCTCCACACTGTTTTCCAAAGTGGCTGTACCAACTTGCATTCCCACCAAGAGTGTAAGAGGGTTCCCCTTTCTCCACAACCTCTCCAACACTTGTTGTTTCTTTCCCTGTCCATTTTTGCCATTCTAACTGGTGTAAGGTGGTATCCTCAATGTAGTTTTGATTTGAATTTCCCTGATGGCTAGTGATGATGAACATTTTTTCATGTGTCTATTAGCCATTTGTATGTCTTCTTCAGAGAAGTGTCTTTTCATGTCTTCTGCCCATTTTTTGACTTGATTATTTGTTTTTTGGGTGTTGAGTTTGAGAAGTTCTTTATAGATCTTGGATACCAGCCCTTTATCTGTAGTGTCATTTGCAAATATCTTCTCCCATTCTGTTGGTTGCCTCTGGTTTTTAAGGTTATATCACCAGACCAAAGTATAACTGTTTCATGCTGGTCAGTAATACTTATAAGCCTCCCCTTGTGGCAAATAATTATAGGTATCATTTTCAAGTCCATAATATAACTCCAGTACAAGTAGGTTCCTAAATTTCTTACAAACACTCTGCACATGCAAAGAACATTGATGTGCACAATTCAATAAATTGCAATCCTAACAAAATGCAGACCAGAAAAAAATGACAGACATAGGTCAAGAACACATTAGAACAAAGAATGAGGCAGTGTACCCTAACCTCAAGTAGAAAACATAGGGAATGTTTAGCAAATGTCTCCATAAAAAAAGCTGAATCACAGTATCAGCAGATAGTCCCTGGTGAGACTCAGTGAGGAAGATGGCAACAGTAAGAACCAACATGCTCTTTGGAAAACTGAGAGACAAGAGGAACAGAATAAATCTCTTACCAACTATCAGCTGTTGTCAAAAACAACGATTTAAACAGCCAGCATCAAAACAGCTATGGGTGATTCTTTGTTGTTACATTCATACACTTGGGAAAATTTTTTCCCTGGTAGATAATAATATTTAGTAATTTGTAAGATACAAGTATGCTCTACAAATAGTTGAAACTATTTCTAGTAGAATATATAAACCCATATGTCTCCATTCAGTCTCTTCCTGTTATTCTCTATAAGAGGTTTAGGACCAAGATATGCAAGAGAAAGATGGTTAATTTGACAATGACTTACTTTAGACTAAACCATAGTAAGATAACTCTGAATTCAGTGGACAGAGTATTAAAATCTGCATTATGCTATATGGCCATGTGCAACAACAAATATTAGCCCCAATTACCCGGGGGTGGGAGGGAGTGAGGGAATTTTATCCTTATCCATCCAGATTTGGGAGTTGAAAAAGAAAACCCAACGGAAAGGTGACAACCTCCAAACACCATAAACCTGTAACAAATCTCTTCTCTCTCTCTCTTTTTTTTTATTTTTTAAGTAATCTCTACAACTAACATAGGGTTCAAACTCACAACCCTGAGATCAAGAGTAGCATGCTCCACTGACTGACTGACCCAGCCAGGCATCATTGTGTCAGATTAGTTCTTACCAATAAAGTAGTTTATCCTATTCTCCAAAACCAGATCAACACTCCTGTGCCACATTTAACTTTTCTTACTTCTGTCACTAACATAATTCATTTATGTTTTCATATATTCATTCAATAAATATTTATTAAACACCTACCTTATACCAGGAACTATGCCAGAAGATGGGAATATAGTGGAAAAGAGAGTAAGAAACACATTGTGTCACTGTTCTAATGCCGGCTAACAGACCTTGACTCACTATTGATGAAAAAGATATAAACCAACCCCACCATCCCCCCCAACCCCCAAAAATAACCTTTTCCCAATGACTGAACTTTTGCCAATGTGGTAGTAATTCCAGATAGCTACTAGGTTTATGGAGATTGCCTAAGAATACAATCAGTAGCTAATTAATGTTATGATATTAGAAACAATGTACTATTATCACTTTAAAATAAGTAAAACATTTTTCATTTATACTGCATTTTCTATTGCCTTGTTTATAAATACAAAATATGTACCAATTATGAAACTTGACATCCATCTCCCCACTACATGGAATTTTAAGAGGAGCATTATTTTCCTATTTACTTCATTAGTACCTCTAATCATCATGACTCGGAGACTACAGTTCCTAAAAAAAAGAAGCTGGCAAGAAAATGGTATGTTCAGTAAGAACACATTATATCTTAGTCAATATGTCCCACAATCAAAATGTGGGAGGTTAGATATTTCCACGTCTTAGGTGAACGTAGTAAGTCAAAGCATGCTAATGCTTCTGCAAAGACAACTAGAAAAATCTAATAAACTAAAATTCCAAAGAGAGAACATTTCTTAGATGAGCTTACAATCATCTATGGGCCTTTACCAATGCTGAGAGTGGGCTGAAGATCAGGCTTAGCCCACGCAAAATGTCTCTGCTGGAGGTAAAAGAAAAGCATCAAGACTTTAGTGACCATGCTGAGTTGGAATAATAAATTCCAACCTTGAGAGGCCTCAAATGCACTGTTTCTCCCAAAAGACATCTGCTGAATTTTAGAGCTATGTTTGAGGCCAAAGAGTTAGGAATGAAACTTCTAAAGATAATAGTAAATTTCTTACAGTCTCACAGTACAGATGAAACAAAGATGTGTTGAGAAAAGCCTCAACAAAGGCCAGTCTCCCCCACAAGGCTTTTACCACATTTTGAAGTGGCAAGGGGCTGGATTCTGGAGTTCTGGCCTGGGAAAATCAGAAAGACAAAACTAAACCTCTTGAACAGTTGAATAATGTAAATATAAATACTTTAAAGACAATCAAAAGCTGAGGAAGTTCTGTGAAGAACAGGAGATAAACGGAAGTAAACTGAACTTTACTAAAACTGTAACCCCTCTTAACTCCAGTTCAATCCTTGATGGGCTTGAAGTGATTAATCCTAAATCCTAAATGCCTAGCAGAGGAAAGTGAGACACCTCTCTGGTGGATAATAAGGTCATCTTGGGCCTTCATAATTCTTTTACACACAATGTCTGTGCTATGATAAAAAATGATTAGATATGTGAATAAGCAAGAAAATATGACCAACCATGAAAAGAAAAATAGACAACAGTAGTAGATCCAATGATAATCCAGACCAACAACTTTAAAATAACTGATTGATGTATATTTTTCTAAATAGAGGGCCTCAACTTCCAGTTTCCAAATCATGTAAGAAGTTTGGAGGTCATTACTCCCATTCTCCTTGTGTGAAAAGGAGAAAAGCCAAATGAACTGATAATCAACAACTCTTCTTAGATACATCAGATAATTGAAATCACAGGGCAAACTACTGCCCAATAATTGGAGAGGCAGACAGACAGATACAGATCATCACATGTTACTGGAGCAGAAACCAAGGGCAGAAATGACCATAGGAACCAGTACTGGGGTAGGAAAACCTAAATTATAATTTAAAAGTTGCTGGAGAATTAGTGTGAACAAGTCTGAGAGTTAAAAACTCCAGGGAGACCCAGTCTTAGTGAGGCCCCACATTGAGTTCTGTCTCCAGAAGTCCTACCAGGTTCTCACAAGCAGATTGGAGAATAATATCAACATGTTTCTGGTAAGGGAAAGGGACATGCAGCCCTTTGAAATAAGCTCAGAAGATTCCTCTCAATAAGGCTTTCCCTCAGAGGAAACTATTTCACCAGAACCTTTTGACTGGGGTTTTACCAAAGCCTGACCAATCTGAGAGAAGGTAAACATCCAACTTCAGCTTACACTATCCTTCTATTTGGGGAAAAGATACTCCCTAAAGGACAGAGACCTAATCAATGGACTACAGAATGTTTTCCCTCCTCCCACACCATACCACCACCTTACCACCATCACCTATAAAATAACAGGATATACAACTAAAGAACTGCACATATTGGACCTTAAAAAATAAGTCTTTAGGGAACCCCTAAGACTGCAAGGCAGATCGGGGGGCGGAGCAAGATGGTGGAGGAGTAGGAGACCTAGATTTCGTCTCCTCTCAGGAATTCAGCTGGATAGGGATCAAACCATTCTGAACACCTACAAACTCAACAGGAGATCGAAGAAAAGAATAGCAACAACTCTCTGAACAGAAAAGCGACCACTTTCTGGAAGGTAGGAGGAACGGAGAAGTGAATCCGAGGCATTATTCGGGAGGATAGACGGCGGGGGAGGGGCCTCCGGCGGCCGCTTCTGGCAAGTGATAGAGCCGCGGAGCACAAAACCGGAACTTTTAGAAGTCTGCTCCGCTGAGGGACGTCACTCTGGGGACGAAGTGGGGGGTGGAACCCTTGCGGGACAGTGTGGTCTCAGGACCCTCGGGGTCACAGAAAGACCGGGGGTGCCTGAGTGCGGCAGAGCTCCCAGGTATCGGAGCAGGGAAGCCGGCTGCAGAGACGGAGCCCAGGCGCGGGCTCTCAGCTCGGGGTTGCTATAAACCGTGATCCGCGGCACAGTCGGGCCACTGCTCCTCCAGCAGGGACCCAACAAGCAGCAGATCCGGGGAGACTCACCTTCTTCCCCCGGGAGAAGAGGTGCGGGAGCGCACCGCGGGGATCTGCTGGGTTTGGAGACTCCACCCGGGGTCGGGTACCAGATAGAAAGGCGCGGTCACAGGCCAGGTGAGCGCGGAGTGGGGCCGGAGACCGGGGAGACGGGAGTGACTGACTGCTTTCCTCTGGGGGCTCGCTGAGGAGCGGGACCCCAAGCTCTTGGCTCCTCCGGGGCGGAGACTGGGAGGCCGCATTTTCACTCTCCGCCTCCAAAGCTGTACGGAAAGCTTGCAGGGAACAAAAGCTCCAGAGAGCAAACCCAAGCAGATTACTTAGCCTGGACTGGCAAGGGCGGGGCAATTTTGCCTCCGGCAAAGACATTTGGGAACCACGGCAACAGGCCCCTCCCCCAGAAGATCAGCGAGAACAGCCAGCCAAGACCAAGTTTACTGATCAATGAGAACGGCAGAACTCCAGCGCTAGGGGAATACTGCACATAGAATTCATGGCTTTTTTACCATGATTCTTTAGTCTTTCAAAGTTAATTATTTTTTTTAACTGTCTTTTTTCTTTTTTCTTTTTTCTTTTTTTTTGAATTTTTCTTTTTCCCTTTTTCAACCAACATCTTATCAATCCCTTTTTTAAAAAAAAATTTTTTTATTTTTCATTTTTAAAGTCATATTCTATCCCTTCATAGTAGTTACCCGTATTTTTGGCATATATATATATATAAGTTGTTCTCTCTTTAAAATCTTGAGATAGTTTCTTCTAACAGATCAAAATATACTCTAAATCTCTAGTGTATGGTTTTTTTCTACTCCCCTGCCTGATCACATTCTCTCCCTTTTTTCTTTTTTTTTTTTAATCCTCTTCTTTCTTTTTTCAAACAACTTATCAAATCCCTTTATAAAATTTTTATAATTTCCATCTTTACAGTCATATTCCATCCCTTCATCATATCAACCCTTATTTTTGTACATATATAAGTTTTTCTTTCTTTAAAATTTTGGGAGGGACTTTCTTTTAACAGACCAAAATACACCCAAAATCTAGTGTGTGGCACTGATCTATAAACCAGCCTGATCATATTTGATCACATTCTGTTTTTGTTTTGTTTTGTTTTGTTCTGCTTTTGTTTGTATTATCTTTATCTTTATCTTTTTCTTTTTTCTTTTTTTCTTTCTTTTTCTTTTTTCTCTCTTTCCCTTTCTTTTCCCACTGCTTCAGGTCTTTTCTGATTTGTTTAGAGTATATTTTCTGGGGACGTTGTTACCCTGTTAGCATTTTGTTCTCTCATTCATCTATTCTCCTCTGCACAAAATGACAAGACGGAAAAAATCACCTCAACAAAAAGAACGAGGTAGTACCGACTGCCAGGGACCTACTCAATACGGACATTAGTACGATGTCAGATCTAGGTTCAGAATCATCACTTTAAAGATACTAGCTGGGCTTGAAAAAAGCATGGAAGTTATTAGAGAAACCCTTTCTGGAGAAGTAAAAGAACTAAAATCTAACCAAGTAGAAATCAAAAAGGCTATTAACGAGGTGCAATCAAGTATGAGGGCACTAACTGTTAGGATAAATGAGGCAGAAGAGAGAATCAGTGAGATAGAAGACCAAATGATGGAAAATAAAGAAGCTGAGAAAAAGAGAGATAAACAAATACTGGATCACGAGGGCAGAATTCGAGAGATAAACGATACCATAAGACGAAACAACATTAGAATAATTGGGATCCCAGAAGAAGAAGAAAGAGAGAGAGGGGCAGAAGGCATAATGGAGCAAATTATAGCAGAGAACTTCCCTAATTTGGGGAAGGAAACAGGCATCAAAATCCAGGAAGCACAGAGAACCCCTCTCAATCAATAAAAATAGGTCAACACCCCAACATCTAATAGTAAAACTTACGAGTCTCAGAGACAAAGAGAAAATCCTGAAAGCAGCTCGGGAGAAGAGATATGTAACCTACAATGGTAGAAACATTAGATTGGCAACAGACTTATCCACAGAGACCTGGCAGGCCAGAAAGGACTGGCAGGACATATTCAGAGCACTAAATGAGAAAAATATGCAGCCAAGAATACTATATCCAGCTAGGCTGTCATTGAAAATAGAAGGAGAGATAAAAAGCTTCCAGGACAAACAAAAACTAAAGGAATTTGCAAACACGAAACCAGCCCTACAAGAAATCTGGAAAGGGGTCCTCTAAGCAAAGAGAGAGCCTAAAAGCAACATAGACCAGAAAGGAACACAAACAATATATAGTAACAGTCACTTTACAGGCAATACAATGGCACTAAATTCCTATCTTTCAATAGTTACCCTGAATGTAAATGGGCTAAATGCCCCAATCAAAAGACACAGGCTATCAGATTGGATTAAAAAACAAGACCCATCGATATGCTGTCTGCAAGAGACTCATTTTAGACCCAAAGACACCCCCAGATTGAAAGTGAGGGGGTGGAAAACCATTTACCATGCTAATGGACACCAAAAGAAAGCTGGGGTGGCAATCCTTATATCAGACAAATTAGATTTTAAACCAAAGACTGTAATAAGAGATGAGGAAGGACACTATATCCTACTTAAAGGGTCTATCCAACAAGAAGATCTAACAATTGTAAATATCTATGCCCCTAACATGGGAGCAGCCAATTATATAAGGCAATTAATAACAAAAGCAAAGAAACACATCGACAACAATACAATAATAGTGGGGGACTTTAACACCCCCCTCACTGAAATGGACAGATCGTCTAAGCAAAAGATCAACAAGGAAATAAAGACTTTAAATGACACACTGGACCAAATGGACTTCACAGACATATTCAGAACATTCCATCCCAAAGCAATGGAATACACATTCTTCTCTAGTGCCCATGGAACATTCTCCAGAATAGATCACATCTTAGGTCATAAATCAGGTCTCAACCGGTACCAGAAGATTGGGATCATCCCCTGCATATTTTCAGACCACAATGCTTTGAAACTAGAACTCAATCACAAGAGGAAAGTCGGAAAGAACTCAAATACATGGAGGCTAAAGAGCATCCTACTGAAGAATGAATGGGTCAACCAGGAAATTAAAGAAGAATTTAAAAAATTCATGGAAACCAATGAAAATGAAAACACAACTATTCAAAATCTTTGGGATACAGCAAAGGCAGTCCTAAGAGGAAAGTATATAGCAATGCAAGCCTTTCTCAAGAAACAAGAAAGGTCTCAAGTACACAACCTAACCCTACACCTAAAGGAGCTGGAGAAAGAACAGCAAATAAAGCCTAAACCCAGCAGGAGAAGAGAAATAATAAAGAGCAGAGCAGAAATCAATGAAATAGAAACCAAAAGAACAGTAGAACAGATTAACGAAACTAGGAGCTGGTTCTTTGAAAGAATTAACAAGATTGATAAGCCCCTGGCCAGACTTATCAAAAAGAAAAGAGAAATGACCCAAATCAACAAAATCATGAATGAAAGAGGAGAAATCACAACCAACACCAAAGAAATACAAACAATTATAAGAACATATTATGAGCAACTCTATGCCAGCAAATTAGACAACCTGGAAGTAATGGATGCATTCCTAGAGATGTATCAACTACCAAAACTGAACCAGGAAGAAATAGAAAACCTGAACAGACCTATAACCACTAAGGAAATAGAAGCAGTCATCAAAAATCTCCCAAAACACAAACCCAGGGCCAGATGGCTTCCCAGGGGAATTCTACCAAAGCTGTCATCATCAAGACACTATGGTACTGGCACAAAAACAGACACATAGATCAATGGAACAGAATAGAGAGCCCAGAAATGGACCCTCAACTCTGTGGTCAACTAATCTTTGACAAAGCAGGAAAGAATGTCCAATGGAAAAAAGACAGTCTCTTCAACAAATGGTGTTGGGAAAATTGGACAGCCACATGCAGAAGAATGAAACTGGACCATTTCCTTACACCACACACAAAAATAGACTCCATATGGTTGAAAGACCTCAATGTGAGACAGGAGTCCATCAAAATCCTAAAGGAGAACATAGGCAGCAACCTCTTCGACCTCAGCCGCAGCAACTTCTTCCTAGAAACATTGCCAACGGCAAGGGAAGCAAGGGCAAAAATGAACTATTGGGACTTCATCAAGATAAAAAGCTTTTGCAAAGCAAAGGAAACAGTCAACAAAACCAAAAGACAACCGACAGAATGGGAGAAGATATTTGCAAATGACATATCAGATAAAGGGCTAGTATCCAAAATCTATAAAGAACTCATCAAACTCAACACCAAAAGAACAAAGAATCCAATCAAGAAATGGGCATAAGACATGAACAGACATTTTTCCAAAGAAGACATCCAAACGGCCAACAGACACATGAAAAAGTGTTCAATATCGCTCGGCATCAGGGAAATCCAAATCAAAACCTCAATGAGATACCACCTCACAGCAGTCAGAATGGCTAAAATTAACAAGTCAGGAAATGACAGATGTTGGCGGGGATGCGGAGAAAGGGGAACCCTCCTACACTCTTGGTGGGAATGCAAGCTGGTGCAGCCACTCTGGAAAACAGTATGGAAGTTCCTCAGAAAGTTGAAAATACAGCTACCATATGATCCAGCAATTGCACTCCTGGGTATTTACCCCAAAGATACAAAAGTAGGGACCCGAAAGGTTACGTGCACCCCGATGTTTATAGCAGCAATGTCCACAATAGCCAAACTGTGGAAAGAGCCAAGATGTCCATCCACAGATGAATGGATAAAGAAGATGTGGTATATACATACAATGGAATATTATGCAGCCATCAAAAGGAATGAGATCTTGCCATTTGCAACGACGTGGATGGAACTGGAGGGTATTATGCTGAGCGAAATAAGTCAAACAGAGAAAGACATGTATCATATGACCTCACTGATATGAGGAATTCTTAATCTCAGGAAACAAACTGAGGGTTGGTGGAGTGGGGGGTGGGGTGGGAGGGATGGGGTGACTGGGTGATGGACACTGGGAAGGGTATGTGTTCTGGTAAGCGCTGTGAATTGTGCAAGACTGTTGAATCTCAGATCTGTACCTCTGAAACAAATAATGCAATATATGTTAAGAAAGAAAAAAAGAAGAAGAAGAATGTAGCAGGAGGGGAAGAATGAAGCAGGGGGAAATCGGAGGGGGAGAAGAACCATGAGAGACGATGGACTCTGAAAAACAAACTGAGGGTTCTAGAGGGGAGGGGGGTGGGAGGATGGGTTAGCCTGGTGATGGGTATTGAGGAGGGCACGTTCTGCATGGAGCACTGGGTGTTATGCACAAACAATGAATCATGGAACACTATATCTAAAACTAATGATGTAATGTATGGGGATTAACATAACAATAAAAAAATTAAAAAAAAAAAAAAGACTGCAAGGCAGATCAAAAAAAGGACATCAGAGGAAATTTTAGCCTCTAAAACCTATAGCTAGAAGAAACAATAAACACAGCCTAAGACCTAGCCAGATAAACATAAAACCTCAGACTAAAGGCCAAATACTACATTTCCTTTTACAGAGTACTTCATGATGAGCTTTAAAGAAAAAAAATTTAAAAATAATGAAAGACAAAAAGACACTTTGAAGAGATAGAACAAGAACAAAAAGCAGACTCACATGTAGCACAGATGTTGAAATTAAAAGAAAATGCTTGAATCAAAGAAAAGGCTAGAAATCAAAAACACTATAACAGATTTGAAGAATGCCTCATCATAGACTGAATACAGCTGAAGAGAGAAAACAATGAACTTGAAGTGTCAATAGAAAGTTCCAAAATAGAAATGCAAAGACAAAAAAGAATAAAAAAGATAGAATAAAATATCCAAGAACTATGGAACAATTACAAAATCTGTAACATATGCATAATGAAAACACCAGAAGAAAATGAAAGAGAAAAAGGAACAGAAGAAATATTTGAAGTAATGATGACTGAAAATTTGACAAAATTAATGATAAATGCCCAACCACAGATCTAGGAAACTTAGAGGACACCAAGCATAGTAAATAGTCCAAATTCTACACCTAGGCATGTCATTTGCAAAGTGGGGGGAAAAAAAGATAAAGAGAATATCTTGACAGAAGCCAGAGAAGGGGAAAAAATTTTAGCCAAAAATGAGAATAGAAATCAATGAAACGAAAACAGGAAATCAATGAGGAAAAATCGACAAAACCAAAAGCTGGTTCTTTGGGGGGAAAAAATCAGTAAATTCTATCAGCATCTAACAAGGCTAACAAAGAAAAAAGAGAACATAAATTAGTAATATCAGAATTGAAAGAGGGGACATCACTACATATCCCATGGGCATTAAAAGGATAATAAGGGGTGCCTGGATGGCTTAGTTGGTTAAGCCACCAACTCTTGATTTCAGCTCAGGTCCTGATCTCAGGGTCATGAGATCAAGCCCTACGTCTGGCTCCATGCTCAGCAGGGAGTCTGCTTCCCTCTCCCTCTGCTCCTCCCCCTGTGCTCACTCTCTCTCTCTCTCTCTCAAATAAATAAATAAATAAACTCCTTTTTAAAAGGATAATAAAAAACACCATGAACAACTCAATGCCACGTATTTAGTGAGATGGACCAATTTATCAAAAAACATAATCTGACAAAACTCTACACGAGAAGAAATAGACAGTCCAAACAGGCATATTTCTGTTAGATAAGTTGAATAAATAATTCATAATCTTCCAAAACAAATGCATCATGTCTAGATGAGTTCACTGGTGCTTTCTATCAAATAATGTAAAAATAAATTATAACAGTTTTCTACAATCCTTATCAGATTTAGAAACAGAGGGTGAATATTTCCTAAACCATTGAAAGAGACCAACATTACCTTAATACCAAAACCAGGCAAAAAACATTACCAAAAAAAAAGTAGAGACCAATATCTCTGATGAACATAGATGCAAAAATCCTCAACAAAATACCTGCAAATCAAATCAAACAATGTATAAATAGAATTGTACACCACAACTAAGTGGGATTTATCCCAGGTATTCAAGTCTGGTTCAACATTCAAAAATTAAGTAATGTAATACATCACATCAAAAGGCTAAAGAAGAAAAATCACATTGATGTATCAATAGATCATTTGACAAAATCCAACACCCATTCATGGTAAAAAAAAAAAAAAAAAAAAAAGGAAAAAATACACAACTCTCAGTAAACTAGGAATAGAAAGAACTTCCTCAACTTGATAAAAAAAATCTGTAAAACATATTTGACTAACATCATACTTAATAGTGAGAGACTCAAATCTTTACCACTAACATCAGAAACAAGGCAAGAATGTCCCCTCTCACAGCTCCTTTCAATGATGTACTGGAAGTACTAGCTAATGTAATAAGACAAGAAAAGGAAATAAAAGATATATAGATTGGGAAAGAAGAAATAAAATGGTCTTTCTTAGATGACATGATCATCATGTAGAATAGTCAAAAGAATCAGCCAAAAACCTCCAGGAACTAATAAATGATTATAGTATTGTTGCAAGAGGCAAGATTAATATACAAGAGCCGGTCACTTTCCTATACACCACAAGAAACAAGAATTTGAAATTAATAATAAACATTATTTACATTAGCACCCCCCAAAATGAAATACTTAGGTATAAACCTAACAAGCTATGTGTAAGATATATATGAGGAAAATTATAAAACTCTAATGAAAGAATTCAAAGAAGAACTAAGTAAATGTAAGGATATCCCATGTTCACAGATAGGAAGACTCAATATTGTCAAGATGCCAGTTCTTCCAACATAATCTATAGATCAATGTATTTCAAATCAAAGTACCAGTGAGTTATTTTGTAGACATTGACAAAATAATTCTGAAGTCTATATGGAAAGACCAGAAAGAAAACACACACACACACACTCAGAATAGCCAAGACAATATTAAAAGAGAAAAACAAAGTTAGAAGACTGACACTACCCACCTTCAAGATTTACGATAAATTTATTGTTATCAAGATTGTTATTTAAAAAAAAAAACTGTTATCCAGTATGGCATTAGTGAAAAAAATTGACAAAAAATAATCAATGGAACAGAACAGAGAGCTCAGAAATAGACTCACATAAATATAGTCAAATAATTTTTGACAAAGGAGCAAAGGCAATACAGTGGAAAAAGACAGTTTTCATAACAAATGGTACTGGAACAAACGGACATCCACATGCAAAAAAAAAAATGTATCTAGACACAGACATTAACACACTTCACAAAAATTAACTCAAAATGGGTCACAGACCTAAATATAAAATGCAAAGCTATAAAACTCCAAGAAGACAACATAGGAGAAATCTAGATGATCTTGGATTTAGTAATGACTTTTTAGAAAACCCCAAAGGCACAATCCATGAAAGAAACAATTGATAAGCTGGACTTCATTTAAAATAAAAGTTCCTGTTCTGCAAAAGTCACTGTCAAAAGAATGAAAAGACAAGAAACAGACTAGGGGAAAATATTTGCAAAAGACATATCTGATAAAGGACTGTTATTCAAAATATATAAAGAATTCTTAAAACAACAATAAGAAAACAAAATGATTACTAAAAATGGGCCAAAGACCTTAACAGACACCTCACTATAGAAGATATATAGATGGCAAATAAACACATAAAAAGATGCACCACATCATATATCATCCAGAAAATACAAATTAAAATGAAATACCACTACACACTTATTACGGTGGCCAAAATCTAGAATACTGACAACACCAAATGCTAGCAAGAATGTGGAACAACAAAAACTTTCATTCATTGCTGACAGGAATGCAAAATGGTAGAGCCACTTTGGAAGACAGCTGGGGAAATTCCTTATAAAACTAAACATACTCAATATGATCTAGCAATTGCACTCCTTGTTATGTACCCAAAGGAGTTGGAAACTTTTATCTACAGAAAAACCTGCACAGAAATGTTTACAGCAGTTTTATTCATAACTGCCAAAACTTACAAGCAACCAAGATGTCCTTCAGTAGGTGAATGATATGGTACATCCAGACAATGGAATATTATTAGGATTATTAAGAATATTAATATTAATTATTAAAATTATTAAGAATATTATTAACTAAAATGACATGAGCTACCAAGCCATGAAAAGGCATAAAGGAACCTTATCTGAAAAGGTCACATACTATATGATGTGAATTATATGACATTCCAGAAAATGCAAGATACTAAAAAGATCAGTGATTGTTAGGGGTAAAAGGGAATAAAGAGATGAAGAAGCAGAACACAGGGAATTTTTAGTGCAGTAAAACTGCTCTGTATGGTGATATCACAGTGGACACATGTCATTACAAATTTGCACAAATCCATACAACACCAAGAGTGAACTCTAATGTAAATTAGGGACACTTTGTGATATTGACAAGTTAATGTAGGTTCATTAATTATAACAAATGTACTTCTCTGGTAGGGGGTGTTGATAATGGGGAGGCTATGTATGTACAAGGGAAGGAGTCAAATGGGAACTCTCTGTACTTTTCCCTCAATTTTGCTGTGAACTTATTTGCTTTAAAAAATATCTAGGGGCACCTGGGTGGCTCGTCGTTAAGCATCTGCCTTCGGCTCAGGTCATGATCCCAGAGTCCTGGGATCGAGCCCTGCATCGGGTTCCCTGCTTGGTGGGAAGCCTGCTTCTCCCTCTCCCACTGCCCCTGCTTGTGTTCCCTCTCTTGCTGTGTCTCTGTCAAATAAATAAATAAAATCTTTAAAAAAAATAAAAAAATAATATCTAGTAAAAAGAAATAAAAACTTACATATAGAAAAGCAACAATAAAAATAACATGGCACTTCTGTTCAGAAACCATAAAAGCAAGAAGTAAGTGAAGTGAAATATTTAAGCATTGAAAGAAAAAGCCACCAGCCCAGAATTCTGTATTCAGTGAAATTATCCTTCAAAAGTGAAGGAGATAAAGGAGTTTCTCAGACAAACAAAAATGGAAGGAATATGTCACTAATGGACCTGCCTTCCAAGAAATGCTAAATTTTTCAGAAAGAAGGCAAAGGATACAGATCAGAAACTTGAATGCACATAAAGAAATGAAGAGTGTTAGAGAAGGAATAAATAAAATAAACTAAAATATTTTCTTTTTCCTATTCTTAATTGATTTACCAGATAAGAGCTTGTTCCAAATAATAATAGCAACAAGGTATTCAGTGATTATACTTCATGGATAAGTGAAATGAATGAGAATGATAGAAGAGACTAGAGGGAGGAATTGGGAATGCTCTTTTATAAAGCACTTGTACTACCCATGAAATGGTATAGTATTATTTAAAAGAAGACTTTGATTAGTACAAATGTATACTGTAAATTCAAGGACAACCACTTAAATTTTTTTAAAAGAGTGAGGAAGATAGAAAGAAGGATAATTTATATGCTGAAAGAGGAGAAGAAAACAGAATAGAACCACTTGAGTTCAATTAAAACTATAGAAGTCAGAAAAATAATGGAATGCAAAAGAAACAAAGGAAAGGACAATGAATAGAAAACACTAACAAATATGATAGATATCAAAACAACCAAATAATCACTTTAAATGTCTATCATTTAAAACATCAATTAAAAGATAGACTATTAGATTGAATTTAAAAATACAACCAAATTCTTTGTTGTCTATAAGAAACCCAGTTTAAGTGTAAAGACACAGATAGATTAAAAGTAAAGGGGTGGAGAAAATATACCATAATATACCTAATTGAAAGAAAACTGAAGTAGCTATATTAATTTTAGGAAAAGCAGAAATCACAGCAAGGAAAAATATAAGGGGTAAGGAGGGACATTACATAATGATAAAGGGATCAATTCTCCAAGAAGACATAACAATCCTTAACATTTATGCAACTAACAACAGCATCAAAATACATGAAGCAAAAACTGAAAGAACTGCAAGAAGAAATAGAAGAATCAACTATTATAGTTGGGATTTCAACACCCCTCCATTACTAATTAACAGATCCAGCAGGCAGAAAAATCAGTAAGAAAGAACATAGTTGAATTGCCAGTACCACCAATCAAATGGATCAAATTACCACCTATGGAATACATAATCCAACAACAGCAGAATGTACATTCATCTCAAACTCACTTGGACATTTACCAAGATAAACCACATTCTGGGTCATAAAACACATCTTAACAAATTTCAAAGAATATAAACCATACAAAATATAGCATCAGACCACAATGGAATTAAAGTAAAAATCAGTAACAGTAAGATAGCTGGAAACCCCAAAACACCAGAACATCAAACTCACTTCTAAATAACATGTGGGTCAAAGGGGCACCTGGTGGCTCAATCAGTTAACTGTCTGCCTTCGGCTCAGGTCATGATCCCAGGGTCCTAGGATTGAGCCCCATGTCTAGCTCTCTGCTCAGTGGGGAGCCTGCTTCTCCCTCTCCCTCTGCCTGCCACTCCCCCTGCTTGTGCTCAGTCTCTCTCTTTCTCTCTGTCAAATAAATAAATAAAATCTTAAAAAATAAATAACATGTGGGACAAAGAAGAAGTCTCAAGAGAAATTTAAATATAATTTGAACTAAATGAAAATGAAAGTAAAACCCATCAAAATTTTTGGCATTCAGAGAAAGCAGTGCTTAGAGGGAAATATATAGCAGTGAATGCATATATTAGAAAAGAAGAAAGATTTAAAATCAACAATCCAAACTCATACCTTAGGAAAGAAGAACAACATAAACCTAAACCAAGCAGAAGAAAGAAAATATTAAAAATTAGAGCAGAAGTCCATGAAAGTGAAAAGAAGAAAACAATAGAAATTATCAATGAATACAAATGCTGTCTTCAAAAAGATCAATAAAATTAAAATCCTCTAGCTATCCTAATAAAAAAGAGAGAAGAGAAAAAATTACTAACATCAGATATGAAAGAGGGGGCAACACTAATGACCCCATGGATATTAAAAAATAATAAATAATATAAGCAACACTATACCCACAAGTTTAATAACTTAGATGAAATGAACAAATTCCTTGAAAAGCATAATCTGTTAAAGCTTATACAAGAAGACAAAAGTCCCAATAGTTCATTTTTGCTTTTGTTTCTCTTGCCTCTGGAGACCTGTCTAGCAAGAAGCTGCTGTGGCAAAGGTCAAAGAGGTTACTGCCTGTGTTCTCCTTTAGGATTTTGATGGATTCCTGTCTCACATTTAGGTCTTTCATCCATTTTGAGTTTATTTTTGTGTATGGTGTAAGAGAATGGTCCAGTTTCATTCTTCTGCATGTGGCTGTCCAATTTTCCCAATACCATTTGTTGAAGAGACTGTCTTTTTTCCATTGGATATTCTTTCTTGCTTTGTCAAAGATTAGTTGACCACAGAGTTGAGGGTTCATTTCTGGGCTCTCTATTCTGTTCCATTGATCTATTTGTCTGTTTTTGTGCCAGTACCATACTGTCTTGATGATTACAGCTTTGTATAGAGCTTGAAGTCCGGAATTGTGATGCCTCCAATTTGGTTTTGTTTTTCAACATTACATTAACTCTTCAGGATCTTTGCTGGTTCCATACAAATTTTAGGATTATTTGTTCCATTTCTTTGAAAAAAGTGGATGGTATTTTGATAGGGATTACACTGAATGTGTAGATTGCTTTGGGTAGCATAGATATTTTAATATTTTAAATTATTAAATTATTAATATTTTAATATTTTATTTGTTCTTCCAAACCATGAGCATGGAATGTTTTCCCATTTTTTTGTGTCTTCTTCAATTTCTTTCATAAGTGTTATATAGTTTTCAGATTACAGAACCTTTACCTCTTTGGTTAGGTTTACTCCTAGGTTTCTTATGGTTTTTGGTGCAGTTGTAAATGGGATTGATTACTTGATTTCCCTTTCTTCTGCCTCATTGTTAGTGTACAGAATTGCAACTGACTTCTGTGCATTGATTTTACATCCTATGACTGCTGAATTCCTGTATCAGTGCTAGCAATTTTTTGGTGGAGTCTTTTGGGTTTTCTACATAGAGTATCATGTCATCTGCAAAGAGTGAAAGTTTGACTTCTTCTTTGCCTATTTGAATGCCTTTTATTTCTTTTTGTTGTCTGATTGCTGAGACATCAAGATAAAGAGCTTTTGCACAGCAAAAAAAAAGTCAATAAAACTTTAGTTGCCTTTTAAGACAACCTATGGAATGGGAGAAGACATTTGCAAATGTCTTATCAGATAAAGGACTAGTATCCAAAATCTATAAAGAACTTATAAAACTCAACACCCCCAAAAAACAAAAAATTCCAGTCAAGAAATGGGCAGAGGCATGAGCAGACATTTCTCCAAAAAAGACATACAAATAGCCAACAGATACATGAAAAAATGCTCAACATCACGCAGCATCAGGAAAATACAAATCAAAACCACAATGAGATACCACCTCACAGCAGTCAGAATGGATAAAATTAACAACTCAGGAAACAACAGATGTTGGCAAGGATGTGGAGAAAGGGGAACCCTCTTACACTGTTGGTGGGAATGCAAACGGGTGCAGCCACTCTAGAAAATAGTATGGAGGTTCCTCAAAAAGTTAATAATAGAGCTACCCTATGGCCCAGAATTTGTGCCAATAGGTATTTATCCAAAGGATACAAACATAGTAATTCGAAGGGCACCTGCACCCCAATATTTATAGCAGCAATATCCACAACAGCCAAAAAAGAGAAAGAGCCAGATGTCCATCGACAGGTGAATGGATAAAGAAGATACAGTATGTATGTGTATATACATACAATGGAATATTACACAACTATCAAAAAGAATGAAATCTTGCTGTCTGCAACAATGTGGATGGAACTAGAGGGTATTAATGCTAAGCAAAATAAGTCAGTCAGAGAAAGACAAATATCATATGATTTACTCATATGTGGAATTTAAGAAACAAAACAGATGAATGTAGAGGAAGGAAAGGAGAAATAAAAATAAAAAGAAAACTGAGAGGGAGACAAACCGTACGAGACACCGAACTCAAGGAAACAAACTGAAGATTGCTGGAGGGGAGGTGGATGGAGGGAAGTGGCAATTGGGTGATGGGCATTAAGGAGGATACTTGGAGCACTGGGTGATGAATCACTAAATTCTACCCCTGAAACTAATAATATATTAACTACATTGAATTTAAATAAAGAATTTTTTTAAACAAAGCGTACACAAGAAGAAATAGAAAACCTGAACAGGCCTACATCTGTGAAATAAATTAAAATTGAATAAATTTCCAGAAGGAACACACTAGACCCAGATGATTTCAGAAATACTTCCTAACTCAATCTATGAGACCAGCATTACCCTAATACTAAAATCAGATAAAGACATTACAAGAAAGAAAAACTACAGGCTAATATCTCTCATGAACATAGATGCAAATATACTCAACAAATTATTAATAAATAGAATCCAACAGAGTATAAAAAGAATTATACACCACCACCTAGTGGTATTTACCCCAGACATGCAAGACTGATTTAACATTCAAAAATCAAGTAATATACTCCACCACAATAATAGGATAAAGACAGACAAAAAAAAAAAAAAAAAAAACACATGATCTGGGTACCTAGGTGGCTCAGTCAGTTAAGAGTCTGTCTTTGACTCAGGTCATGATCCCAGGGTGCTGGGATCGAGTTCTGCATTGGGCTCCCTGCTCAGTGGGGAATCTGCTTCTTCCACTCCCTCTACTATTCCCTCTTGCTCATGCTCTCTCTCTCACAAATAAATAAATAAAATCTTTTCTAAAAAGTTTTTTTAAAAATCACATGATCATATCAATAGATAAAAAGAAAGCATTTGAGAAAATCAAATATCCATTCATGATAAAAACTCTTAGTATAAAACTAGGAATAGAGAATCCCATTATAAAAATCCCACAGTTAACACATGCTTCATACTAAAAAACCCAAAGCATCTGTCCTAAGGTTGGGAACAAGGTAAGGACGTCCCCTCTCACCACTAATATTCAACATCTGGGAATTCTATATAATGCAAAATGTACAGAGAACTCAACAATAAGAAAATGAACAACACAATTTAAAAAAATATCCAGTGATCTGAATAGACAGTTCACCAAAGAAGATATATACATGCAAATTATACAAATGGCAAAGATGCTCACTTTCATGAATTATTAGGGAAATAAAAATTAAACCTAACTGAGATACCATTATACACCTATTAGAATGGGTAAAACCATAAAAGTGACAGTATCAAATGCTGGCTGGGACATGAAGCAAAAACAACTCTCAATTCTTTGATGATAGGAATGCAAAATGTTATATCCACTTTGGAAGGTAGTTTGGCAGTTTCTCACAAAGCAAAGCATAGTCTTACCATACAATCCAGCCACTGTGCTCCTAGGTATTTTTTTTTTTTTAAGATTTTTTATTTATTTATTTGAGAGAGAGAATGAGATAGAGTATGAGAGGGGGGAGGGTCAGAGGGAGAAGCAGACTCCCCGCTGAGCAGGGAGCCCGATGTGGGACTCGATCCCAGGACTCCAGGATCATGACCTGAGCCGAAGGCAGTCGATTAACCGACTGAGCCACCCAGGCGCCCTGTGCTCCTAGGTATTTAATCAACTGAGTTGAAAACTTGTGTTAACACAAAAATCTGTACATAAATGTATATAGCAAGTTTTTTCATTTGTCAATAAATGGAAGCAATCAAGATGTCCTTCAATAGATGAATGGATAAACAAATTATGGTACATTCCATACCATGAAATATTATTCAGTGATAAAAAGAAACAAGTTATCAGGCCATAAAAAGCATGAAAGAACCATAAATATATATTACTAAGTGAAAGAAGCCACTCCAAAAGGCTACCTACTGTATGATTCCTACTATGACATTCTGAAAAAGCAAAATGATAGACACAGTAAAAAGATCAGACTCAGCAGAGTGGAGGGAGGCAGGGCTGGATAGGAATGAATAGGCGGAGGAGAGGGGATTTTTAGAACAGTGAAGCTGTATGATACTATAATGGTGAATAAGACAAAGATATCGGTATTTGTTCATCAATTGTAGCAAATGCCCCACAGTAATGCAGGATACGAATTATAGGGGAATCTGTGAGCAGGGAGAAGGGGTGTTTATGGGAATTCCATGATCCATTTTGTGTAAACCTAAAACTGTTCTTAAAATTGAAATCCATTCATTTAAAAAAGTATACATTCAGTCTAAAGTAATGTCTGTTACAAAATTGCCACATATGAATTCTGGAGTTCCCATTACTTAGAAAACTTGTCAATACATCATTTATACACCATACATATAGCTTTTCACATCTATTTGGATATTTTTTCTCCTTAAGTAAACTTCACATATTTAAAGGCTAAATGAAGGAACTAATATAGCATATATTATCTAATAACTCTGAACTTTTGGCTAAAAAGTATTACAAAAGGCAGTTATTAACTATTTTTCTATTATTACTGATTCAAAGTGAGTAACATCATTTCTTACAAAACTTGAAAAATCATCTATACTTTCCCAATAGCTAGGTCTTTAAACAAACACACAAAGATATTGATCAACTCACATGCATAAATGAAGTTGTTGCAGTGTTTAATTCTGACAAATAAAGGAAATTTAAAGAGCCATGGAAACTAGAGGAAGTTTCTTTTATTCTCTAAAATTTTTGGTTTTATTTCAATTTCAAATTTATAGAAAATCTTCCAGTATAGTACAAAGAACCTTTTTTTTTTTTTTTTGCAACCAAATTGAGAGTAAGTTTCCAACCAGATGCCACATCAGTCCCAAAACAGTGTATACTTCCTATGAACAAGGACTTTCACCTTCACAACCATGATACAACTACCAAAAATCAAGAGGTTGTTTGATCTAACACTAACATCTAATCCTCAAAACCATTCAAGTTTCACCAACTGTCCCAATAATGTCCTTTATGACAAAAGTATCTAGTTCAAAATCCTGTTTTATCTATTTGTAATGTCTCTTTAGTCTATCAGTCTGGAACAGCTTTTCAATCTTTCCTTGATTTTTATGACCATGACACTTTAGAAGATCTCAGGATGGTTGTTTTATAGGCTGTTCTTTAATTTGGATTTGCCTGAACTGTCCTTATGATTAGACACAGATAGTATACCTTTGACAAGAATATCACAAAAGAGAGGTGTTCTTCTCCTTCCATCTTATCAGATGGCACTTGATTTTGATTTATCCTATTATTGATAATGTTTTTTTTTAAAAAAAAAAGAATTTGTGCACCCATGTAACCACCATGACAATCAAGACGAAATTTTCATCACTTCAAAATATTTCCTGGTACCCCTTCTATAATCAGCCTAGCCCTACTTAACCATTGATCTGTTTTCTGTCAAAAGACATTAAGTTGGCCTCTTCTAGAATGTTACATAAGTAGAATCATACATTATGTACTCTTTTATGTCTAACTTCTTTCTCTCAGCATAATGTTTCTGAGATTCATCCCCATTGCTGCATGTATCAGCTGCTCATTCCTTTTTATTGCTGAGTAGCATTTGAAGCTATGGATATACCACAACTTATTCTCCAGTAGATGGCCAACTGCAAGGCTACTGAGCGGCTATTTTGAATGAAACTGCTATGAACAAGTCTAATATGCATCTGTTTTATTTGATAAATGTGTGTTAAACTCTGTAAGAAACTGCCAAACTGTTTTCCAATTGAACTTTTAGTGTTGTTATTTTTATAATTAGCCATTTTCATGACTGTGTGTTGTATCTCCTTATGGTTTTGATTTTTATTCCCTGTTAACTAATATTGTTGAGCATCTTTTTATGGGCATTTAGCTGCTCATAAACTTCTGAAGAGTACTCATACTATTTTGCCCATTTCTTTATTGAGTTGTATGCCTTATTATTGTATTTTAAAAATTCTTTATATATTGTTCTCTTTACATATGCCTCGATGAACTTATGTGTGTATAAATAAAGGATAAATTTTTAGAAATGTAGTGGCTGCATCAAAGAATAGACTTTTTAAGCTTTTGATAGATATTGATTAATTACTCTCTAGATAGACTATACCAATATGTAATTCCATTAACAATGTAGGAGAGAGAGCAAAATATTAGTTTATAGCTTAAATTATTTTTCATATATTATGGTTATCATTTCACTTTATTCAGCAGATCTATTTCTATAAATCTGGATATAATTCACCTAGGGTAGAATTCCTTCCATACTATTCATTATAATATAGCTAAAAAAAAAAATGTCACAAAGTACTGGAAAGTTTTCAGGAGAAAATTTCTTTTTTTTTTTTTTTTTTAAAGATTTTATTTATTTATTTGACAGAGAGAGAGATAGCAAGAGCAGGAACACAAGCAGGGGGAGAGGGAGAGGGAGAAGCAGGCTTCTTGCCGAGCAGGGAGCCCGATGTGGGACTCGATCCCAGGACCCTGGGATCATGACCTGAGCTGAAGGCAGACGCTTAACGACTGAGCCACCCAGGTACCCCAGGAGAAAGTTTCTTAATGCAAAAACAAAAATTAATACCACTTTGCCAAATTTCTGGTGTCAAATAAATATTCAAAAACAAAATTATAAGTGAACTTATAACAAAAATATAACAGGTCCTAACATATGAGTTATTGTATTCAACTTACCTAACATTATATATAATTTGAAGAAGCTTCTTCTCGTTCAAAATACTGCTAAAAGCATAATACATCACTAGTTAAATATAAAAATATATTTCAGTGCCAAAGGTAAGTTTTATGATAAAGTATATCATGTTGACAGTATTCTCCAAAATATAATTCTTTAATGGGTACAAAGTTTCAATTTGGGATGATGGAAAAGTTCTAGAAGTGAATAATTGTAATGGCTGAACAACAATGTAAATGTACTTAATGCCACTGAACTGTACACCTAAAAATGATTAAAATGGCAAATGCTATGTTAAATATATTTTATCACAATAAAAATAGAGAAAATATATAACACATGCATTGATTCAATATTCAAGATCTGAAATATCTAAATAGATTTTAAATGATTTCACATCACGTAAAACTTTTCATCTTCCTAAAATGAAAAAGCCACTTCCTTTCCCTCAGTTTTGCCTGCAACCCTTAGTTTTAACTCTATGACATTAATGTATTTATTTAATTTTTCATCAGATAACATAGCTTCGGCTAAAAATCCTCCAAAGATCTTAAGAAGCAATGAATAATTTCATGAAGTCATTATCCCAACACTCCGGACTGGTCTATTTTAAACTATGGATTTTTACACATGGTGTTTCTTTAATAAACACCTGTGATATAAAAACATTTTGTTTGAGTTTTCTTAAAAGTGATGATTCAATTGCTCATTTGTAAACTTCTAAAGCCTTTTTCACAAAGAAGATTCATCACTTTCAAAAGAAAAGGTCATGGTTCTGACTAAATAAAGATTTATAAAGACATTATAGGTTTTCTTTACTGCAATTATATTGAGAGCTATCCCTCATAGAAAACAAACAGAAGGTATTATCCCCTTCCCAGTATAGCATTAAGTTTTTATCAAGAAATAATTGTATTTTACATAGCTTCATTTATCACTGCTAAAGGTTACAATGTCCAGGGGCGCCTGGGTGGCTCAGTTGTTAAGCGTCTGCCTTAGGCTCTGGTCATGGTCCCAGGGTCCTGGGATCAAGCCCTACATCAGGCTCCCTGCTTGGCAGGAGGCCTGCTTCTCCCTTTCCCACTCCTCCTGCTTGTGTTCTCTCTCTCTCTGTCTCTCTCTCTCTCTCTGTCAAATAAATAAATAAATAAATCTTAAAAAAAAAAAAGGTTACAATGTCCAAATAAAAGAGTAATGATAATCATCGCATTTGCAGGTCTCAAAGAGTTACCACATGCATTGCTTCTTTTGATGAAGAGTCTTGTGACACAATGTCAGTGGGTTTTATTCATATATTTTACAGATAACAGAGGTTTATAGAATTCCAAGTGATTACTCATGATTTCACACTAAAAGACCTCCACCTTAAACCAAGATTCTTTGCACCACCCCCACACTGTCTTTCCTAGCTATTGGGACAGGCAACCTTTATCCCCAGCTCATCGTTAGCAATAAGGTTGCTAATAAAGAAGGCTGGCAGAAAAAGTATGTGGAATGAAGAAACAACCTCAAAGAACACATTTTACTGGTGGGCACTGACACACTTTTTACACAGTGATAAAAAGGCCACAAAGTCTTCTATAGTAACCTACCACTTCTACACATCATCCCCCTTGATTCTTACAACATCCTATGAGGTCACAGATTAGACAGACGTTAAGATACCCATTTATCTGGTAAATGGAGAAGTCAAAGCTAGGGAAAACCAAGGGACTTCCCAAAACTCATGCAGTCAAGTGTGTTGCATTGCTGAGTTGGGCTAGTGCTCATGACGTCCAGGTTTTCTCAATCCAACCTTGGGTTATTTTACTTCAATAATGTAGAAGATAAATAAAAACAGAGTGTACTGTATTGCCAACATTATCTAAAATATTTTTTGCCTAATGATAAAATCCCATATTTAATGAATATTTCCAATCTCAAGTTTTTTAATTTCACTTCTAGAAAATACATTTTTGATGAAGAATTATTCCCACATAGTTCTGCTTATTTTAAGATATGCAGCTGAATTCAGGAAATCCTTCATTTTCACTGCAGACATCTGTAAAGCCTAAGCTCTCGAGCCAGTTAGTGAGTAAAGGAACTTGATGTTTTTCTATTTTTTTTTTTCTAAAGGATAAAAATGAAGTTTTCTCCTGAGAAAAGTGAGAAGCTGCAATATTTTCAGCCAAAAGGAATGCTATTAAAAAGGTAAGATATGTGCAACAGAATTCCGAGATACCATTCTACATAGCCTGAGATCAAATTCCCCCCTCGGTAATTACATAAATCATGTTTATGGGATGCTGCTTTTTTACTAAATGAATAAATCATAGTTGCTAAGTGCTGAGTATACCCATGTTCCATGTACAAGTCCTGTTCTCCCTGTTGGAATCTTGTTCTCTTGAACCACACATTGCAGCCTCTTGCTGCCAAGTATTTTTATGTCTTCAATAAACTAAACTGAACCAAGCTATTATTACTGAATTGCAAACTATCAGAAGCCAAGCATAGCTGTTGGTGTATCACCATGGGAAATAAAAAATTATTATGTTCATTTTGTGCCTAACCTAGACAGTTGCATTTGCAAGCAATCAGCATTTGCAAGGGCTGTTTCAGATCTGGAGAGGTTGCACAGGAGGCCTCATCATGGTTTCTATACCTGCTCTGGATTCCTAAGCTACATGCCACAGGATTCAGTGTGTAGGAATTAAAGAATCAAAGCCATTCTCCTGGCTGCAATGATATTTGCTTCAGTCAGTTGCTTAAAATAATCTGTCCTTCATGCACACAAAATGGGCCCTATTTAAAAACAATAATAATAATAATGAAATAAAGCAATGGGGGATGGACAAGAGCAGCATAGATGGATTTCATGAGTGAAAAGCAACAATGGATTTCATGCTATAAGCATTCCATCACCAAAGAGACCATAAAAGAAATACAATTTCCAGAGAAACATTGACTTAAAAACATTTTGCTAAAGAGAAAGAAAAAAATTGTTTTTCCCAACACAATATCTATTGAACAAATAATATGACTATTATCTAATATCTCCATACCCATTAAGTAGAAACCAGATGTAGACATAAAGGCTAGACCCAGATTAGGGTGATTATCTACTTAATTATTGAAGTTTCTCCTAGCCAAAGGGCTAAAACATAGGTAAGCTAAGGCTATATCAAAGCTATAACTAAGTAATCCAATATAACACAAGATTCCCAAGCTTTATAAAGTGTTCCAAAAGGTAATTCCACAAAATTTGGAGCCTTCTTCAAAATTTATCTTACTCTTTAGTGAGAAAATAAATTAATAATTTTATTAACTATTTAAAGAAAAAGGGCATTAATCTCCCCCCAAGATATATCATAAATTATACAAAAATAATACACTACTCTAGTGAATTTTCTATTGCTTCTATGACCAAATTTTTCTGCTTCAAAAAAAGCTATAAACCCCAAGCAATAAAGCTTTATTTTTTCCAAACACAAAATGGTTTATATTTAAGCCTACTGACCCTGTTATTAGAACAATCTGAATCTATCACTTTACAATATTAGATTCTCTCCAAAGGTCTTGTTCAAAATGACTAGCCAAAAGTTTACAAATCTAAAGGAACAGGAAATTTTACTTTCCTTTTATTAGGAAGATAAACAATATTCTAACAAGGAAACAGACAATCACAAAATGTAAAATTGAGTGTCTAGCTCATATCCAAAGAATACTGGCATTTTCTTTGCAGGCTCATGCATTTATACAGAGCCCACAGAGGTATTTCCAACTGATTTAAGAATGACAATTCCTTCCTCACCTTTGGTAGACAAAATAACAACAAACATGCCCACATCTGAATCCCTGGACCCAGAAATATGCTACCTTACATAGAAAAAATGGAATTAACACTTCAGATGGAATTAAAGTTGCTAATCAGCTAATCTTAAAGAAGAAGATTGTCCTGAATTGTCTAAGTGGTCCAATGTGGTCACATGGGTTCTTGAAAGTGAAGAGGGAGGTAAAAGAATTGGTCAATGATACAGTGTGAGAAGAACTAGATCAGATGTTGCTGGCTTTGAAGATGGGGAAAAGGAACCATGAGCCAAGGAATACAGATGGCCTTTAGAAATTAGAAAAGGTAAGGAAATGGATTCTCCCCCAGATGCCTCCACAAAGGAACAGACGCCTGCTAACACCTTGATTTTATCCCAGTGAGATTGGTGTCAAACTTCTGACCTACAAAACTTTGTACTGTTTTAAGCCACTAAGTTTGTAGTGATTTGTTACAGCAGCAAATAGGAAAATACACCAACCAAATTAACCTATTTTGAAAATTTCCTTCTTTAAACTGCTAGGGCATTTTAAAAAGTTATACCAAAAAATAGCTTATTCTGGGCAATATTGTTTTCTTATTGTTTTATTAGCATTCCAAGTGGTTTGAAAACTTAACAAGAACTGAACATTATCACCTCAACTTTTTTGTTCTCTTTTCACTTAACGTAGCATTGGATCTGTACTGAATCTTCAAAGATGTTTACTGATTGCCAGGGTTATTAAAACTAAATCCAGCATTTCCTCAAAAAATTAAAAATAGAACTACCATACAACCCAGTAATCCCAATTCTGGGTATACACATATCCAAAGGAATTGAAATCAGGATCTCTACGAGGTATCTGCACTCCCATGTTCATGGCAGCATTATTGACAATTGTCAAGATCCAGAAACAACCTAAGTGTCTGTGTATGGATGAATGGATAAAGAAAATGTGGTATACAATGTAATATTAGCCTTAAAACTGAAGAAAATCTCACCATTTGTGACAAAATGAATGAGCCTGGAGGACATTATGCTAAGTGAAACAAGTTAGTCACAGAAGAACAAATACTATGTGATTCCACTAACACGGGAAATCTAAAATAGTCAAACTCATAGAAGCCAACTAGAATGATGGTTGCCAAGGGCTGGAAGGAGGAGGAAATGGAGAGGTGTTAGTCCAAGGGTACAAAGTTTCTGTTATACAAGATGAATAGGTCCTAGAGATCTACTACACAGCATAGAGCTATTGTAAACAGCTATTGTAAACAGTATACTTAAAATTTTGCTAAGAGGGTAGATCTTATATTGTTTTCTTACAGAAAATAATAATAACAAATAAACAGGGCAGGAGGAAATTTTTGTAGGTGGTGATATGTTTATATTATACATCGTGGTGATGGTTTCATGGGTATATGCTTATCTCTAAACTCATCGACTTGAGCAGCTGGCCGGTTAGCTCAGTTGGTTAGAGCGTGGTGCTGATAAACTCATCGACCTGTATATTAAATATGTAAAGTTTTCTGTATGTCAATCATACCTCAATAAAATGGTTTTTAAAAAAAAACTAAATCTGTGAATCTAAAGAGGCTCATTTGTATGAGTGAATCTGAGTATCTCTCAACTTTTTCTAAAATTACTGATATACCCCCACCGATGCTGAGGACTATAACCGGAAAGGTGAAGAGTAGCTGAAGTGCAGAAGCTTAAAGAGATGGATACTTCCTCACAAGCAAATCCAAAACTGAACAAGGAAAGCTGACTACTTTATACCCTGGAAGATGAACATTCATTCCTTCTATATTTCTATATTTGGCTCACTTCCTTTTGTGTTATTCTGAATGTTTACTAACATTTCTTGCCCCACAAACTGATTCTTTTCAATAATCAGTTCATGGTTCAAAATCTAAGTTTGCAAATTCCCATATACAAAAGTGCAGCCATGTTTGCTCCGTGGATACTGGTCTCCATCTTTTACCCTGTATTCCTGTGCTACAGAAGACACCATTGACACTGTATAAGGCGGGGCCTTCTACAATAGCCCCTGCCTCTTCTTATCTCTCTAGGCTCAACGGCCAACACCCCCACCTCTCCATTTAAACCTAGCAATACCACTTTGCTTGTGGGGTCCCACCCACATAACGGTTTCATGTATCTGTGATACTGGCCATACTATTCTTTTACCAGGAAGGCTCTTTATATGTATAATCAGTGGCTTAGCACAAAGTGATTTATTTCTTTTTTCTTTTCTTTCTTCTGTTTTTTTGTTTGGGGTTTGGGGGGGTTGTTTTGTTTTTGTTTTTTTTTTCTTCTTTGCCAAGTTTAATGTGAGAAAACATCTGTTCTTGGTCAAGTGGCTCTTTGGGATGGCTCTCTATCCAGATCCCTCCATCATATGGTTCCATCATCTTTTGGAGCAGTGTTGGCAAATTTTTCATTGTAAAGGGCAAGATAATAAATATTTTGGACTTTTCAAATCATGTGGCCTCTGTTACAACTCCTCTACTCTGATGTTATAGCACTAAAGCAGCCATAGATAACATATAAACAAATAGAAGTGGCTGTGTTCCAACAAAACTTAATTTACAGGACTGCCTGGGTGACTCAGTCAGTGAAGCATCTGATTCTTGATTTTGGCTCAGATCATGATCTCAGGGTAATGAGACTGAGCCCCACGCTGAGCTCTGTGCTGAGTGTGGAGCCTGCTTGAGATTCTTTTTCTCCCTCTGCCCCTCTTGCCCACTTGCTCACTCTCACTCTCCTTCTCAAAGAAAAACAAACAACAAACAAACAAACACATCACACTTAATTTACAAAAAGAAGCAATAGGCAAGATTTGGCCTCAAAGCCGTAGTTGTCCAACTCCTTGTCCAGTGCCCTGGAGTTCTTTGTTTCCTGTGCACATTTAACTGGCCAGAACCCAATCCTGGGTTCTCACTTATAAACAAGAATGAGTCAGGGAAAGGTAGCTGGGAAAGGTGGTTTAACTGTGTGACTACAAAAGAAAAAACTAGCTTGCTGAACTATAAAATCTTTTCCATACCCCATTCATCCTTGGAGAAATCTTTCTTGAGACCCCCATATGAATGGTATCATCAGCTCTACTAATTTTCCATGCATGCCACTATTATAGCACTCAATCACTTGTCTATTTGTCTAGCTCCCCAACTAACTATAAACAGCTACAGAGTAAAGATGCTGGCCAATTTACATTTGCCTAGTCCTGGAATAAGAGACATGAATAATTTTTAAAGAATGAGCAAGTTACCCAAAGTCTGAGGAATAGTGAAATGAAAACTATAAAGCAGAGATTTCCAGTTGGCATTTTTCTGTCATGTCATTAATTAATTATATAGCCCTATGTTCAAACACCTGATAAGTCTCCTCACACAGTCACTTAGAATTGTATAAATATGCACATTCTTACATTAATTCCTACTTTTTCCTTTTATGAATGTTACTGCAGACCTATCTGCCTCATTTTTTTAACAGTTCTTAATGATTTTTAACTCTGATTTATGCGATCTCAGAGATGTCTCTGCTTAATCAAGCAATTCATGATGTCTTTCAATAGAAAGTATTAAATATTCACAAATTATTCATCTCCGTCTTATCCATGCTGGTTATCAATCATGTCAACAGCTCTGGAGTTCATGTCTGGTTGCATAAAAACCAGGACAGTGCCCAGGGGGTTTCCTTCTCCTCCCTGGAGATCAGAACCTTCTGGCAGAAAAAGGTAGGCCTTAACTCACTCATTCATTCAGCAATGTTTGCTGGCCATCTATTATGTGCTATGTACTATGTTTGTACAGCCTTTGTTCTCATAAGGCTGCCAATATGGTATCTAGGATCTCTACCTATTAAGTGCAGTAAAACCCTTTTCACTTCCTGCCACTACTCCTTCTGAAGAAAAATTGCCCCGATAAGAACTGATGTTAAAAATCTTCAGTGATCCCTTAACATCTCATCACTGCGATATTTCTCTTGCAAAAATAAGAGTATTGTGGCCAAGCTGAAGTGGGATGGTCCACCACCACACCCAAACTTTGGTTCAGATGTTAAAATTGCTAAGGCCATATATGCACCAAGAGGTGGGAGGAGCAGGGTCCAACAGGTCTGAAAATGGTCTGAGGGAATAAAGAGGAATAATTGACATTGGCTTTTATTGTGATTAGAGGTTGGAGCTATCAGGTCCCTATAGGTGGCAGGGCCTTGCTTGGTTTGAACTTCCCACTCACACCAAAAGAGGAGTACACACCTTTTCTTGCCCAGATGCAGGACAAGTTCGAAGAAAGGAGGTGTCACTTTTGAATGTTGTCAGAAGTCAAATGTCAGAAATGAAGTCAGAGTCTTTATTACAAATATTCTCATTAGTTTTCTACTACAGTGATGGCCCTAGTAACAAACAAATCCTCTGACAATGAAGCTGTTTTAATAAAGCCAACCTACACTGATGGGAGGAAAGAATCTTATATCTCAGCTGTGCATCAGTAAGTAATAATTTTGGTAGCCAAAGAAGAGAAAAGTTAGTAGCAGCGATAGAGCCTAAGTGAGGGAAAATTTGGTAGCCTGATGAAGGAAAAAGTGTTCCCCGTGTACATGTGTCAAGGAATATGTTTGGTTCTAAACAAAGTAAGAAGGAATACACACACACACACACACACACACACACACACACACACACACACTCGTACACGAAACCAGTGAGGACCTAAAAGGATCAGAACAAAACCTATCCCATTTAGGAGGAAGGAAAGTAGACAGTATGTCTTAGTTAAGTGATGATGAATCCTGTCTCTAAAAAACTGTTATGTGTCTGATATTAATGATATTTCCAGCAATTTAATTCCCAATCATAGAACATCAATGGAGTGCCTATTTTGACTACTGAAACTTTAAAACACATTTGGCTCACACATCCTTGCCATGTATCTATTGCTCAGCATTATTATTGTATCATTTAGGATGATTTGGATTGTAAATAACAGTGTAACCAACTAAAACATGATTAAAAAATAAAGTCAAGACTTTTGCTTCAGCCCAGATGGAGTGATCTTCCTCTTATATAGAATAAAACCCTACATAACACAACAAACAAGCACAGAAAGATTCTGAAAGGTGGGGGAGGAAAGGGACCTCAGCCTTGAGAAATGTCATGGTGGTGAGTTCTCTGGGTTTCCTTATCATCCTACATTTCCCATATAGGGTGCTACAGAAGCTTCTGATCCAGAATTGCCAACAGGCACAGACAAAAAGGAGTTCTAAGAAATACCTGTTTCTCCTAGTCAGAGAGCTGGGAAAAGAGTAACATAAAACCAGAAAACGTTTTTGGCAATCCCAGCCCTACTCCAGCCAAACATCAACAGGAAAACCACACAACCCCTAACCTGCCTCCATCTCCACCCACTAGCTAAAAGACTTTACAAGGTGGTACAAGGCAGAGCTAGTTACCATTGGGCTTCACCACCACTCCCATGACAGCAAGGCCTCCATCTCTACCTGACATCTACAGGTGACTAAGGCCATGCAAATCAAGGTGGGAAAGAACTCCACTTTCCTCCTCTTCTGGTATCAGAGAGGCTCACCACCACCTAACATCAATGAATCTGAGTGATGTGGTTCAAGGTGGGGTGTTCAACCCTTCAGCCACCTTCTCCCACCGTGGGACCTGGGTTGCCCAGTGGGAGGTGAGTTGCTGCACTCACTACAGCAACAAAGCAATGTAAGTTAGCCCCTGCATCCCTGTCCCTAATGACAGTGGAGCCCAGCCAGGAACTGATCATACACCTCTACTTGCAAGCAATCAGGAGGTGCAAATCAGTCCCCATTTTTACTGGAAAAGTGTCAATAGGGCTGAGGTGGTTGCTAAACTTCCAATATACCTGTCTGCAATGAGATAATGTGAGTCAGCACTCCACTTTTTGGGTGGTATTAGCAGGGCCCAGCAGAGAGCTGAACATAGGGGCTACATCTCAACAAGAGGACTGCTTGCTAAACAGTGAAGACTAAATAGGATCCACAGTCTCATAATGTAATATATACAATGTCCAGGACATAATGAAAAGGTCATTCATCATATCAAGAAATGAACATGAATGAGAAAAGACAATAAAAAAAATTATTGCCAAGATGAAGCTAATATTGGAATTATCTGACAAGGATTTTAAAGCAGACATCATAGAGATGCTTCAGCAAACAACTAATAATTCTCTTGAAACAAACGAAAAAACAGAAAAATCTCAACAAAAAATTAGAAATTACAAAAAGAACCAAATGGGAATTAAAGAATTGAAAATAGTAACAAAAATTAAAAATTCAGGGGCACCTGGATGGCTCAGTTAAGCATCTAGCTCTTGGTTTTGGCTCAGATCATGATCTCAGGGTCATGAGATGGAGCCCTGCTTCTGGCTCCAGCTCGGTGTTCAGCAGGGAGTCTGCTTAGGATTCTCTCTCCCTCTCCCTCTGCCCCTCCCTCCACTCATGCTTTCTCTCTCTCTCAAATGAATAAATAAATCTTTTTAAAAAATTAAAAATCCATGGGTGGGCTCAACAGTAGATGGAGGTGACAGGGGACAGAATCAATGACCTTTAGTCCAGATCAGTAGAATTTACCCAATCTAAAAATCATAGAGAAATAGGCTAAAAAAATTAACAGTAAGCCCACTTATTATCTCCCATCAAAATAATTCCAGAAGGAGGATATTTCTAGGTTTGTTTCAGCATCTCAGTGATAGCAATACTTCTGCTTCACTATCCCCAGTTTCTAAAACTTTTTTCTTCAGGCTTGTTGCCTTGTACCAGAGATGGTTGCTGCAGTTACAGGCCTCACATTCAATGACAGGAGAATTTTTCTTTGGTTTGTTTGGTTTTTGTGTGTTGTTCTTTTTAGGGGAGAAAAAATTCCCAGAAACCCATTTTATATGACTTCTTTTGGGCCACTTAAACATATATTAGGTGAAAGAGAAGGCTGTATAACCAAGCATCTGGTGTTTCCAGCCTCTATGGTGGGAAAGGAGTTCTGCCAGTAGTTGGTGGGGAAAGATTGGTGAATGGTTTTTCAATCAGAACCAACAAAGTTTAACAAAAGATTTTAATTTTTGTTACTTTTTCAGCTTCTAAAGAAAATTTCAGATTATTTCTTCCTCTTCCATTTCTAATGCTATAAAATTGTCTCATACCCTACTGTTTTACCAGCTTCCCTTCCTTCAGCTTCAATCTACTTCAATCCACAAAATAAGCCATATTTTTGACAGTATCTTTGATTACACCATTGTATTATTCCAAACTCCACAATAGTTCACAATTGCCTTTTTAACCAAATGGGATAATGAAATGATTTTTTGAAGGCTTTCCATTAAAAAAAAATCTCTCTCTGGCACTCCCAAAGTCTGTTATGCAAACTGATCTCATCCCAAGGGTTGTAGGAATAATCACACTAAAAAAAGACAAAAGCAGCAAAAATCAACTTGAAAATATAAAGACTATGAAATTCTTATGGTTGGGATCTTTTGTCTGCAGTTCCTCATCTCCTTACTCTGATGCTACCCTAAGGGGGAATTTTACCACACTACCCCATTCCTATTGACCCACATTCCCCACCACTTCATCTTGGGTTCCAAAATGCCATGGAGGCTGTCTTTCCTAGACTACAAGTCTGAAGAAGTGAGAGGGTATCTCATCTCTGGAAGGTGATTTCTCCCCTCAGAAATTCATACTAGTCAATGCCAATTTCAGTGACTTATTCTGAACTGCACAAAAGTGATATTTTGTGAGCAGCACTTCATAGATCTACTCGATAAATGACCCAAGGCTTCTCCCACCATCTCATTTGTTTAAAAAAAATCCCTCTCTTTCTTTCTTCTTCTCTATTAAAATTTCCATTAATTGTCATATGGTTATATGTGTTATACCAAATATCAGATATAAGTGAAAAGTGAATACCATGAACATCAGGAAGAGAAAGAAAAGAACTTAACACACAATGATTTGTTTTATCACAAATACGTGCCACACTTCATTTTTTAAGGTCTCATGCAAATCAGCCCATATGTTCCTTTATTCATTCAACAAATATTTATTTAATATCTACTATGGATTGGCATGTGAACTTGCTCCCAGTAAATGAGTCAGTTGGGAATGGAAATGTTAATAGATCTAAATGTCAATATTGCATATCAATATTTGTCTGAATAAATGTGGCCCCAGTACAACCACTGTTGTCACAAAGTTTGTGTACAGACATCAAGATAAAAACATAGAGGTGGAGGCAGGGTCATACCTTGCTTCTTGGTAATCCAAGCCCACAGAATGGGGACACTGTGGTCCTCTTTGGTAACTCCATAAAGCTTTTTTTTTTTTTTTAGATTTATTTATTTATTTATTTATTTATTTATTTATTTGAGAGAGAGAGCACATGCATGAGCAAGGGGGAGGGGTAGAGGGAGTGGGAGGAGTAGACTCCCTGATGAGTAGGGAGCCCAATGCGGGACTCAATCCCAGGACCCTGGGATCATGACCTGAGCTGAAGGCAGATGCTTAACCAACTGTGCTACCCAGGCACCCTCCATAAAGCTTTGAAGAGTGTCCTGAATGCATCTAATACAAAACAAATTGAACTGACTTAGACTGAACTTCTGACAATAATTTTTAAAAATAAGATTTACTCTTCATAGCAAAGATTACATAAAATATCGAATTTATTCGTAAAACTAAAATTACAATTTAGAAAAGCATCTGGTATTTATGGGTTTGAACATCACAGATAAAACAGCCTTTAAGAATGTGAAAATGCTGGGGCGCCTGTGTGGCTCAGTCATTAAGCATCTGCCTTCGGCTCAGGTCATGATCCCAGGGTCCTGCAATCGAGGCCCACATCACGCTCCCTGCTCAGCGGGAAGCCTGCTTCTCCCTCTCCCTCACTTGTGTTCCCTCTCTCACTGTGTCTCTCTCTGTCAAATAAATAAATAAAGTCTTTAAAAAAAAAAAAGAATGTGAAAATGCTGTCCACCAAATTACAGACCAAATATCATATGAGGGAAGAAACATACTAGATTACCTTTACTGTAGGCCTCGCATGGGTTTTAAAGAAAATACTATTAACTTCGCCAGTTTGAAACAGCTTCATCTTGGTGCCCAGAACAGAGTATAGAACAAAAGAATAACGGGTCTTTTTGATGGTTTTATACCCCAGAATGATAGAAGATAGTTTTCTTGTAAGAATGAATTATCATATGTACTAAAGTCAAATTTTAAAGGTCACAAATCCACGTGTAAAAACTGTAACTTTTATTTTCTGTATCTTCTCTTGCTTTGACATTCCTATGCCCATGAAAGCAGCAGGCCAGGGTGGAGTAGGGAGAAAGATTTAAAAAAAAATTGCTAATTAAAAGTAATTCAGTTTTGGGACGTCTGGGTGGCTCAGTAGGTTAAGCGTCTGCCTTTCGCTCAGGTCATGATCCCAGGGTCCTGGGACTGAATCCCGTATCAGGCTCCTTGCTTGGCAGGGAGCCTGCTTCTCCCTCTGCCTGCCGCTCCCCCTGCTTGTGCTCTCTCTCGCTCTCTCTGACAAATAAATAAACAAAATCTTTTAAAATAATTAATTCAGTTTCTTCCAAGTTAATAAAGTCTCTTTCAAAAAAAATAAATAAATAAAGTCTCTTTCAAATAAATACTCATTTAAATACTTACTCAAATATATTCAAATTCTTAGAGAAATATTCATACCATCTCATTGGCTCCTCCCATAACCCTCATCCTCTATGTGTTGGGACCTGGGTGCAGAGGGAAATAAGGCAGCCAAGAAGAAGAGGTTTGTAGTCTTTTTTCTGTCTTTTGGGACATAACGGCATCCAGAAAGATGCCTCTTGCCCTTCTGAGGCTCTGGCCATACAAAGCAGGTGTCCACTGAAGTGTGGCCAATCCTGTTTCTAGGTATCAAACTGCACAGTACGCTGAGATCACTGTCCTTAACCATAAACTCCCCCTGGAGGCTGCCTTCACTCTACCACTTCCCCACTAGATCACATGTTCCCCAGTTTCTCACCACAGCCTCATTCCGTTACCAGGACAAAGGGGATGCTTAGAATATCCTATAAGTCACCTCCAAGTGGTGATAAGTGGAAGCAGAATATCTCCAGCCAAACAGGACACTTCTCACCAGGCTACTCAAAAGTGGGAAAGAGTGTCAATAGTCATATACAAATAGCCCCAAACCTATGAGGATTTTTAACTATTTCCATCAACTTCCTACGAGCTTCAAAGAAAAGAGCTTAGAAGTAGGGAAGCTCTCTTCTGCCTTTCTCTCCCTGAATACTTCCACCTGCAATTCAACACTAGAAATGTTTCTCTTCCCTTGCCTACCTAGCAGACACAACCCCTGAATCACATCTTCCTTCTCCCTAACTGGCCTTCAGCTAGAACTATAATGTTAGAAAGGCTGCAAGAAAAAGAACTGGATTACTAAGAGGATAAGATATAATAGATAAATCATAACATTCTTAGTGAGCACTGAGAGATTCACAAAAGTGCACACAATGAGTAGAACTATGGGTGTCCTTCAATTTTAATGTCTTGGTGTTTCAAAGGTTGGTGTAACTATCATCATTAGGAAGTATTCCTCTGAATCCTCTGAGATTAGAGGTCTCTTCTAGGGTCTTGGACAACTGTTGTAAGGTTGTGGATTTGGCATTGTCTTGGGAGTTTACCATAATCAAGACCCAAGGGCCAGGTTTACTAAGAGAGATCCAGGTGTCAGGAAGTTTTCCAGTATGATATGGAAATTAAGGCTTTGTTGTCAATGATGACTCTACAATACACTTGATAACAAATAATTAAGTGGCTATATATTAAATCTCAGAGGTTACTATTTTTCATCATTTTTAGTTTAAAAATAGAGAAAATAATATAACAAACACAGGTACCTCTACAACCTATTACTTGTAGTACTTCTATAAAAATTGGTAAAAAAAAAATTAGTACCTCCACAAAAGCTATTAATATGTTATCACCTTGTTCTCTAAAGTACAAGTAAAATTCCATTTCTTTCTCTCCTAAGTCTCATTTTTCTCCAACTCCAGAGGATGTTTCTGAACGAATCTATGTAAGGTAGTAATAGCATTGCAATACATACATATATCAAATCAAATCAGTGTACACCTTAAAGTTACACAATGTTATGTGTCAATTATATTTCAATCAAAAACAAACAAACCGAAGCAGGAAAAGCCAATGTCCTATTTCAAAAGCAGTCAGGCAGGAGGAATTCTCTTACTAGGGGACAATCAGTCATTTTGTTTTCTTCAGGTCTTCAGCTGATTAGATGAGGCCCTGCTTTACTCAGTCTTCTAGTTTAAATGTTATTCTTACCTAAAAATACCTTCACAGAAATACTTGGAATAATGTCTAACCAAATATCTGGGCACCCTGAGACCCAGTCAAGTTGATGCATAAAATTAACCGTCACGCTTACTTAGGTATTTAACCTGAAAAACATAGAGATGCATGTCCACACCAAAAACTTTACATAATTATTTTTACTAATTTATTCATAGTTTGGAAACAACCAAATAGCCATCAGCTGGTGAAGAGATAAACAAGTTGTGGTATAACCATCAAGGGATCACCATTCAGAAATTTTTAAAAAATACATATACATGCTACAATACAAATAAATCTCAAAAGCATTATGCTAAGGAAAAAGGCCACATTCAAAAGGCTACATACTATGATCAATTTATATGATACACTGGAAAAGGCAAAACTATAGGAACAGAAAAGGCATAAGTGGTTGCCAGGAGCTGGGGACATGAAAGGAACACAAAGGAACTTTTGGACTAATGGAAATATTCTATATCTTCATTGTGATGGTAGTCACATGATATATGTTTGTCAAATTTCATCAAACTTTATCATGTAATCAGGGTGAATTTTCCTTCATGTAAATTATACTTCAATAAAACCTAATTTAAATAAATGGTACAAATTGTGAAGGGAAGGAGGTCCAATTCTGTGATGTTGTCTGCCTTCTTAAGACTCTTCTAGAGAGGGAAAAGATGGCAGAGGAGGAGAGGGAAAAGATGGCGGAGGAGTAGGGGACCATATTTCAACTGGTCCCCGGAATTGAGCTGGCTATCTACAAGACCACTCTGAGCACCCATGAAATCAGCCTGAGATGTAAGAAGATCTGGATCTCTACAAACAGAATATCGCAGGTGGTTGGTTTCGAGGTACAAAGTGGGGAGCCATGATTCCACGGGCAGATATCGGAGGATAAGAGCTCACTGAAGAACAGACTGTGATCTCTCTGCTCTGAGGCAGAGGGTTGGAAACGGTCTCTTCTGCTCTCACTCTCAGAAGAGACATGGAAAGATGCCAAGGAAAGCCGCCAGAAAACAAAAGACCCAAAAAACTGATTCCCACTGAGCCCATTCCCCGCCACAGGGGGGCAGGGCAACTCTGCCCAAACAGGGTTGCCTGAGTAACACCACGGCAGGCCCCTCCCTCAGAAGATAGGCTGGAAAAACAAGAGGCCAGCAACCCTAAGGTCCCTAGAAAACAGGTGCATCTTGCTTGGGTTCTGGTCAATAATTTGGACTCTATACCCTCAACCACCCATCAATGGAATGACTAGGAGGAGGAGCCCCCAAAATAGAAAAGACTCAGAGATTATAACTTATGCTGCAGATTTACAAATGGATGCAGATATAACCAAGATGTCAGAGATGGAATTCAGGCTAGCAATTGTGAAGACAATAGCTAGAATGGAGAAATCAATTAATGGCAACATAGAGTCTCTAAGGGCAGAAATGAAAACTGAATTGGCAGAATTAAAACACTATCAATGAGATCCAATCCAATCTAGATAATCTAACAGCTAGGGTAACTGAGCAGAAGAATGAATAAGCAACCTGGAAGACAATATAATAGATAAAAAGGGAAAAGAGGAGGCCAGGGAAAAACAATTCAGAATCCATGAAAATAGAATCAGAGAAATAAGTGACACCATGAAATGTTCCAATGTCAGAATAATTGGAATCCTGGAGGGAGTGGAGAGAGAGAGAGGACTGGAAGATGTATTTGAGCAAATCATAGCTGAGAACTTCCCTAATCTGGGGAATGAAACAAACATTCATGTCCTAGAGGCAGAGAGGACCCCTCCCAAGATCAAGGAAAACAGACCAACACCCCGGCATGTAATAGTTAAAAACGCAAATCTTAGAACGAAGGAAACCATCTTAAGGGCAGTTAGAGGGAAGAGATTCCTTATATACAGAGGGAAGAACATCCGGCAAGGCTGTCATTTAGAATGGATGCAGAGATGCAGAGCTTCCAAGACCGGCAGAAACTGAAAGAATATGTGACCACTAAGCCGGCCCTGCAAGAAATATTAAGGGGGGTTCTATAAAAGGAGAAAGACCCCAAGAGTGATATACAACAGAAATTTACAGGGACAATCTATAAAAACGTCTTCATGGGCAACATGATGACAATTAATTTGTATCTTTCAATAATCACTCTCAATGTGAATGGCCTAAATGCTCCCATAAAACGGCACAGAGTTGCAGATTGGATAAAAAGACAGGACCCATCCATATGCTGTCCACAAGAGACTCATTTTGAACCTAAAGATACATCCAGACTGAAAGTGAAGAGATGGAGATCTATCTTCCATGCCAGTGGACCTCAAAAGAAAGCTGGGGTAGTAATTCTTATATCAGACAAATTAGATTTTAAACTAAAGTCTGTAATAAGAGACACAGAAGGACACTATATCATTCTTAAAGGGTCTATCCAACAAGAAGATCTAACAATTGTAAATATCTATGCCCCCAACATGGGAGCAGCCATCTACATAAGCCAACTGTTAACCAAACTAAAGAGTCATATTAATAACAATACATTAATTGTAGGAGACCTCAATACTCCACTCTCAGCAATGGACAGATCATCTAAGCAGAAAATCAACAAGGAAACAAGAGCTTTGAATGACACACTGGACCAGATGGACCTCATAGATATATACAGAACATTCCACCCTAAAACAACAGAATAGTCATTCCTCTTGAGTGCACATGGACTTTCTCCAGAATAGACCACATACTGGGTCACAAATCAGGTCTCAACCGATACCAAAACATTGAGATTGTTTCCTGCATATTCTCAGACCACAATGCTTTAAAACTGGAACTCAATCACAAGAAAACAATTGGAAGAAATTCACTTGGAAGCTAAAGACCACTCTGCTCAAGAATGTTTGGGTCAACCAGGAAATCAAAGAAGAACTTAAAACAATTCATGGAAATCAATGAGAACAAAAGCACATCGGTCCAAAACCTATGGGATGCTGCAAAGGTGGTCCTAAGGAGGAAATATAGCCATCCAAGCCTCACTCAAAAAAATAGAAAAATCCCAAATTCACCAACTAAGTCTACACCTTAAAGAACTAGAGAAAAAGCAACAAATGATGTCTAAGCCATGTATTAGAAGAGAAATAATTAAAATTAGAGCAGAGATCAATGAATTAGAAACCAGAACACAGTAGATCAGATCAACGAAACTAGAAGTTGGTTCTTTGAAAGAATTAGTAAGATTGATAAACCCCTGGCCAGACTTATCCAAAAGAAAAGAGAAATGACCCAAATTAATAAAATTATGAATGAAAGGGGAGAGATCACGACTAACACCAAGGAAATAGAAACAATTATTAGAAATTATTATCAACAACTATATGCCAATAAACTGAGCAATCTGGATGAAATGGATGCCTTCCTGGAAACCTATAAGCTGCCAAGACTGAAACAGGAAGAAATTGACAACCTGAAGAGGCCAATAACCAGTAACGAGATTGAAGCAGTGATCAAAAACCTCCCAAAAAACAAGAGTCCGGGGGGGCCTGATGGATTCCCTGGGGAATTCTACCAAACATTCAAAGAAGAAATAATACCTATTGTCCTGAAGCTGTTTCAAAAAATAGAAACAGAAGGAAAACTTCCAGACTCATTCTATGAGGCCAGCATTACCTTAATCCCCAAACCAGGCAAAGACCCCATCAAAAAGGAGAATTTCAGACCGATATCCCTGATGAATATGGATTCCAAAATCCTCAACAAAATCCTAGCTAATAGGATCCAACAATACATTAAAAGGATCATCCATCACGACCAAGTGGGATTTATCCCCGGGATGCAAGGGTGGTTCAACATTCGCAAATCAATCAATGTGATAGAACACATTAATAAGAGGAGGGAGAAGAACCATATGGTCCTCTCAATTGATGCAGAAAAAGCATTTGACAAAATACAACATCCTTTCCTGATTAAAACTCTCCAGAGTATAGGGATAGAGGGAACATTCCTCAAGATCATAAAATCCATCTATGAAAAACCCACAGCGAATATCATCCTCAATGGGGAAAAGCTGAGAGCCTTTCCCTTAAGATCAGGAACACGTCAAGGATGCCCACTCTCGCCACTATTGTTCAACATAGTACTAGAATTCCTAAGCAACAATAATCAGACAACAAAAAGAAATAAAAGGTATTCAAATTGGCAAAGAAGAAGTCAAACTCTCTCTTTTCGCAGATGACATGATACTTTATGTGGAAAACCCAAAAGACTCCACCCCCAAATTACTAGAACTCATACAGCAATTCAGTAATGTGGCAGGATACAAAATCAATGCACAGAAATCAGTTGCTTTCTTATACACTAACAACGCAACTGTAGAAAGAGAAATTAGAGAAACGATTCCATTTACAATAGCACCAAAAACCATAAGATACCTCGGAATAAACCTAACCAAAGAGGTAAAGGATCTATACTCTAGGAACTACAAAACACTCATGAAAGAAATTGAAGAAGACACAAAAAGATGGAAAAACGTTCCATGCTCATGGATCGGAAGAATAAACATTGTTAAAATGTCTATGCTACCCAAAGCAATCTATACCTTCAATGCCATCCCGATCAAAATTCCAATGACATTTTTCAAAGCGCTGGAACAAACAATCTTAAAATTTGTATGGAATCAGAAAAGACCCTGAATCGCCAAGGAGATGTTGAAAAAGAAAAACAAAGCTGGGGGCATCACGTTGCCCGATTTCAAGCTATATTACAAAGCTGTGACCACCAAGACAGCATGGTACTGGCACAAAAACAGACATATAGGCCAATGGAACAGAATAGAGAACCCAGATATGGACCCTCAACTCTATGGTCAAATAATCTTTGACAAAGCAGGAAAAAATATGCAATGGAAAAAAGACAGTCTCTTCAATAAACGGTGCTGGGAAAATTGGACAGCCACATGCAGAAGAATGAAACTTGACCATATCTACACCAAAGATAAACTCAAAATGGATGAAAGACCTCAATGTGAGACAGGAATCCATCAAAATTCTAGAGGAGAACATAGGCAGTAACCTCTCTGACATCGGCCACAGCAACTTCTTTCAAGATACATCTCTAAAAGCTAGTGAAACAAAAGCAATAATGAACTTTTGAGACTTCAACAAGATAAAAAGCTTCTGCACAGCAAAGAAACAGTCAACAAAACAAGGAGGCAACCCACAGAATGGGAGAAGATATTTGCAAATGACATCACAGATAAAGGGCTGGTATCCAAGATCTACAAAGAACTTATCAAACTCAACACTCAAAAAACAAATAATCAAGTCAAAAAATGGGCAGAAGATATGAAAAGACACTTCTCTGAAGAAGACATACAAATGGCTAACAGACACATGAAAAAATGTTCATCATCATTAGCCATCAGGGAAATTCAAATCAAAACCACATTGAGATACCACCTTACACCTGTTAGAATGGCAAAAATGGACAGGGAAAGAAACAACAAATGTTGGAGAGGTTGTGGAGAAAGGGGAACCCTCTTACACTGTCGGTGGGAATGCAAGTTGGTACAGCCACTTTGGAAAACAGTGTGGAGGTGCCTCAAAAATTTAAAAATAGAGCTACCCTATGACCCAGCAATTGTACTCCTGGGTATTTACCCCAAAGACACAGATGTAGTGAAAAGAAGGGCCATATGCACCCCAATGTTCATAGCAGCAATGTCCGCAATAGCCAAACTGTGGAAAGAGCCAAGATGCCCTTCAACAGATGAATGGATAAAGATGTGGTCCATATATACAATGGAATAATACTCAGCCATCAGAAAGGATGAATACCCAACTTTTACATCAACATGGATGGGACTGGAGGAGATTATGCTAAGTGAAATAAGTCAAGCAGAGAAAGTCAATTATCATATGGCTTCACTTATTTGTGGAACATAAGGAATAGCATGGAGGACACTAGGAGAAGGAAGGGAAAAATGAAGGAGGGGGAAATCGGAGGGAGAGATGAACCATGAGAGACTATGGACTCTGAGAAACAAACAGGGTTTTGGGGGGGGAGGGAATTGGTTAGCCCAGTGATGGGTATTAAGGAGGGCACGTACTGCATGGAGCACTGGGTGTTATATGAAAACAATGGATCGTGGATCACCACATCAAAAACTAATGATGTATTGTATGGTGACTAACATAACATAATAAAATTTTTTTAAAAATTTTTAAAAAGTGGCTGGTTCAGCTTGCAAATCAAAAAAAAAAAAAAAAAAAAAAGACTCTTCTACCATTTAGTGCTTTCTTTACCTTTGCACTAAGCCTCCAAAAGATAATTCTGCTTCTCACTTAACCTTCTTTCCTAAACATGGTAGCTTGGCTAAGACTTCACCTCTGGTTCCACATACCTGCCAAGTCCCTTCATTTTGATTTTCATATAGCCAGTACTCTGATTAAACCTGTTCTGAGTATTACCCCATTCTGACAGGGGCCCTCTTCTTTGGGCAGTTTGTTCTGCAATGTTAAAATATCACTATTCTGTCCATTCTATGCAATCTCCACCATATTCCACTCTGAAGGAGCTTCTAAGATAGATCTTCCAGTGCTCATTCACTTCCAAACTTACGTGAAAGTTGGGTTTTATAGAATTGGTTGTTTTTTACTCTGTAGATTTTATGTGATTTTATTTGTTCTCGTTTGTTTATATGGTTTGGGAAATATAGAGACATTTGGATTACCTTTTTTTTTTTTTTAAGATTTTCTAGCTATTTATTTGACAGAGGGAGACACAGCAAGAGAGGGAACACAAGCAGAGGGAGCGGGAGAGGGAGAAGCAGGCTTCCGGTGGAGCAGGGAGCCTGATGCAGCGCTCGATCCCAGGACCCTGGGATCATGACCTGAGCCAAAGGCAGATGCTTAATGACTGAGCCACCCAGGCACCCCAAGATTTGGATTATCTTAACTGGTTTCTAGTTTTATTGCATTAATTTCATATATGTTGTTCTGCATGTATTCTGTTCTTAAGAATTTATTGCAACTTCCTTTTTGTCCTTTCTATGATCAAGTTTGGTAAGTTTCCCATATATTCTTGAAAAGAATGTGAATTATTTGGGGGAGAGCATAGGAGCCATATAGTAGGTCACACTTATTAACTGTATTGATAAATTCATCTGAAGCTTACTAAATTTTTTTCTGGTTAATGAAGAAATTTCTGATACATGGGTGTTAAAATAATCCATTAAGAGGGTAGCTTTCTAAAATATAATACATGTGAGTTTCCAAAATAAAATAATATATGTGAAGTAACTTCGCAAATATGAGTGCTACACAGAATTATTATATTAATCACAGAAACAAAATAAAATATATGACAACACAGGACATAAAAGTACCAATTAAAATTGTCCTGAAAAGAATTCATGTTGGATAATACAGTCAGTGTGACTTAGAGCATTACTTAAAAGCCAAAAAGCCTGCCATAAAACCTTTGTATAACAATAGTCAGAAACAGCATAACCTTGATGTCTGAGTTACCAGATTTTATCTTGATGTCAATTCAACTAGAATAAGTACTGTTCCCGGGGCATTTCATGGATATATCATTTTAGCTCTTTCTCTTCCAGCAAAGTCTTATTTGATTTCAATAAACCTCGAATAATCTTTTGGTATAAGACATAAAACTCCAAGACTTAAGAGTGTCAAAGCAACTTTTACTAGCTATTTGACAGAGTCCCCTGGAAATTGAACTTTGAGGTGTTTTAAATTTTGATTACCAGGTTCTACTCACAAACAGGCAAGGAAAGACCATCAGCAGATGATTAGAAGGTTATATGTTTTAAAGTTTTCATTTGTTTTTTCTGGGATAAAGAGCATCATATTAAGATACAAAGATTTCAAGCAAACATTGCACAATGTAAGACATAATTGGGCACCATGACAGTGGGGGAAAAGGTCCCTAGTGTTTTCCCATAATATTCTACTCTATCAACTCATGAAGGATTATTAGAGTTGGAACTGAAATATTTTGTCCCTTTGTTAATGGTTCTCTTATTCCCATATGCAGATGGGAAACAAAACCCTTCTTGAATAATAGAAGACAAATTAGCTTTTCTCTAATGAATAAAAGGACTTTCAATATATTCCAAAGGCTACCATCTGACACACTGTATGGAATGAAGGAGGGGCAATTTTTTTAACTGTGCAAACATTTGCATTCCAAAGCCCTTCCTAACTGGTTATCTTGAACTGAAAGAAAGATGGCATTCAGTTACATTTTTAAGTTCACTCACTTTTAGATAGTTTGTGAATCCAGGAAGTTAGTAGCGAGCAGGATTAGAAGTTAAGTGTTCCTGTCTACACAAGGACATTGGTGATCATAAATTATGATTATTGACTGCTTTAGCATTCTTTCTGAATGGAATTAGGGTGGTAATCCAAGTCTCAAGTGGCCTAAAAACCACTTCGACAGTCTTCTCAAAGAAGTATCAATAGCAAAAGTCAAGGTCTGTAGAGAAGGTAATGTGTGTTTACATCAGGAAAATATTAAGTAAATTCTGAAAACAAAATAGTATGAGAGTATACCTACTGACCTAGTTCAATGGCCATCCCTAATTTCAGCAAGGGACATTCTCCTATTAGCAAAGCACATTTTATCAGTGATAGTTGTACAATTTCACAGACTTGGGGGGCTGAGATGTTAGGAGGAAACTGTTAGCTAGAATGAGCTTGCTTTTCTGGGAGTTTGAATTGAATGTTTAGATATACTTCCTGGGACAAAAAGCCAATATCAGATATGAATCTCTGTTATTTGAATTATGTGGGTTTTGGAGCACTTGGGTAGCTCAGTCGATTAAGCTTCTGCCTTCGGCTCAGATCATGATCCCAAGGTCCTGGAATGGAGCCCATGTTGGGCTCCCTGCTCAGCGAGGAGTCTGATTCTCCCTCACCATCTGCCTGCCCCTCTCCCTGCTCATGCTCTCTCTCTCTCTCTCAAATAAATAAATAAAATCTTTTTAAAAAAACTTTTTTTAAAGAATTATGTGGGGGTTTTTTTCCATTACCCACTAGATTGGGAAAGAACAAGGTTGGTCCTAAGGAGTTCCCTTTGACATTGCTATTCCTAAGCTTTTTTTCTTTCTCTTCTGGATAGATTGTGGCCTGCCATAGCCCTGTAGGCTTCACTAGGACACTAAGCATTTCCTTAATGCTTTGAGAGGTTCAAGGGATGGTAAGGAAGAATAGCAGCATAGGTACCATATTTGCTATTGCTTTCCCCTGTTTAAAAAAAAAAAAAAAAAAGCCTTGCTCTCATTCAAATTTATCAAAAATGTCACTATTCCCTTATCTAGCTCAAGCTATAAAACATTAAATAGTGAGACTATAAAACTAAACAAAAGAGGGGCACCTGAGTGGCTCAGTGGGTTAAGCATCTGACTCTTGATTTTGGCTTAGGTCATCATCTCAGGGTTGTGAGATCAAGACCCATATGGGGCTCTGCACTGGACATGGAGCCTGCTTAAGATTCTCTCTCTCCCTCTCCGGCTGCCCATCCTCCCCTCTCTCCCTCTCTCTAAAAAGAAATAAATAAATAAACCTAAACAAAAGAAAAAAACTGGGGTAAGGCATTCTTTGTGAATGGACATGAAATCTTAGAGGTGAAATTGGAAATCTTATTCCAAATAGAAAATTTTTGTTTTTTTAAATGAGATGCTTTTTCTCATCTCTTGAGAATCACAAAATGCCATTCCTACCTTGCTATTTCTCCCACTGCCTCTATTTTCATTGTCAGGTGAATTCATTTTTTCATCAACTGAATCAAGCAAAATAAGAATGAATGTCCATTATAGGAGCAGATGCCTGCAAACATCACTGGGTTGAGGTGGAGGAACAAGTACCAATATGTCATGTTGACTCTAGATTTCTTTCTTCTAGAGAATCATCATTCTTGAGTATAAGATATTTTTGCACATTTAAGAAATGTGCAGTAAACAGCTCCATGAGGTAATGGTTATGATTCCTCTCACTGAGAGAACAAAAGTTTTAGCCATTCTTGCTAATTCAAGGTTAACTCAATTTAGACAAGGAAAGTAGAAAGGATACCATGGTCCTTCAGAGAGGAGAATATTTAATGCACTGTAGGAGTAATTTACTATGGATTCAACTACTTTATCAAGGAATAAATTATCTGTGGTTGGAAAACCAAACATGAAGCTTGGAGGCAGTGGGCGAGGAAGGCAGGTAAAATTTTGGAGTTCTGTAAAGTATTATATACTGACAATGTCCGCAATAGCCAAACTGTGGAAAGAGCCAACATGCCCTTCAACAGATGAATGGATAAAGAAGATGTGATCCATATATACAATGGAATAATACTCAGCCATCAGAAAGGATGAATACCCAACTTTTACATCAACATGGATGGGACTGGAGGAGATTATGCTAAGTGAAATAAGTCAAGCAGAGAAAGTCAATTATCATATGGTTTCACTTATTTGTGGAACATAAGGAATAGCATGCAGGACATTAGGAGAACGAAGGGAAAAATGAAGGGGGGGAAATCGGAGGGGGAGACAAACCATGAGAGACTATGGACTCTAAGAAACAACCTGAGGGTTTTAGAGGGGATGGGGGCAGGGGGATGGATTAGCCTGGTGATGGGTATTAAGGAGGGCACGTACTGCATGGAGTACTGGGTGTTATATGAAAACAATGGATCGTGGATCACCACATCAAAAACTAATGATGTATTGTATGGTGACTAACATAACATAATAAAACAAAATTTTAAAAAAAGTACTTACATACTGAAATATAGATGATATAAATATAGACATTTAAATCATACACAAAAGTTCTCACTTATATTCTTTGAGAACAAGGGTCATGGATTAATCATTTTTTCATCAGCCTTAATTCCCCCACTCCAGGTGATTTCATCCATTCCATGGCTTTGTTTATTTTTTTAAAGATTTTTTATTTATTTATTTGACAGAGAGAGGGAGAGAGAGAGAAAGCACAAGCAGGGGGAGAAGCAGAGGGAGGGGGAGAAGCAGAGGGAGAGGGAGAAGCAGACTCCCCGCTGAGTGGGGAGCCCAATGAAGGACTCGATACCAGGACCCTGAGATCATGACACGAGCCAAAGGCAGGAACTTAACTGACTGAGCCACCCAAGCACCCCCATTCCCATGACTTTAAATGCCAGTGTATATCATGCCAAGGAATGTATATTGGCATTTAAATGTATGACTTCCAAATTTGTATCTCTAACCTGGACCACTCTGTTGAGCTCCATGCTAGTATGTCTAAGTATTTGACCTGGATATTTAATAGGAATCTTAAAACAAACACGGCCAAAGCAGAATTCTTTATTTTACCCTGAAAACCTGTTCCATACAGCATTTTCCATTCCTGTACATGAAACCATTACCCAATAACTGAAGCCCAGATACAGATGTCATCCTCATTCTGTCTTTCCTCTTTTATCACCATCACTTGGCTCATCAGCAACTTCTATTGGCTCTATCTCCAAAATGTTACCCTCATCCACCCACTGTTTTCCTTGTTCACTACTACCACCTTTATCCAAGCACCATAATTCCTAGCCTCTTCTATGGCAGCAGCATAACTGTTATCCCAGCTTTTACTCTTGACCTGCTACAAACTCTTCCAAATAGTTACTTAAAATGTAAACCAAATAATGTCATTGCACTGTTTTCTCACTACAGAGAAAAAAAAAATCCCAACTCATCACCCTCACCTATAAGCTGCTACATAATCTACTTTGACCAACTCTCCGGAGTCTAACACCAGCAAGTAAGACCACAGAGGTAGGGCTGGCAACACAAGTTAGTGGGGAAGCCAACCTAGTTTTTAAAAACACTGAAAGACCTTCAGTGAGGGAGAATGTGTTTAGGGAAAGTGAGCCCCCTAACTCATTTTGGCTACTTTTCTAAAATCTGGAGATTTTCACTTACAACATAATCAACTTGAGAGAAAAATATCTAAGAAGGTGTTAATAAAAAAAAAAAAAATGCCAAGCAGCCCAAATTGCAATTCCTCTCTAGTAGACAGCATAGGATCGTGAGGGGAACTAACTTGGGATTGAATAGCCATCTGGGACCCCACAGCATATACCCCAACAATCCTTCATCCAAAAATATTATCTCCAACCTGTGACCATTCTGTCCCAAAATTGACCTCCTACAAGGAATTTATGAAAAGACCTGCTTCAACATTTCATTTCTCTGTAGCATCCCCTTTATGTTTACAAAACAGTTTGAATTGCACTGAAAGTTCATCAAGGTATTATCTTGGGAGCTCTTTCCAATATTAACTGTTAAATCCTAATGTTTGCAATCAAATCCTTTGGGCACTTTATTACCTGAACCATATTGAGTGTGGCCTAAAACAGGTAATATTTTACCAAACCCAGACCAATGGTGGGAAGTTTCAGGATAGGGCTCCAATGTGCATTTATTCATAGTTGTTGCTGTGGCTTCTCAGAAGTTTCAATGGTGGTTTGAATTTCTCGAGGGTTGCACTGTGATTTCTCCTATGTAGTGCTCTACAGCATCATGGATTAGCCACTTACAAGAGTGTAAGTAACAGCAAACATCCTTCTTAAAATAAACAGCATATAGTCTCCTAGGATGCCATGACGAGGTACCATAGACTAGGTGGCTTAAACAATAGAAATTTATTTTCTCCCAGTTCTGGAAGCTAGAAGCCCAAGATCAAGGTACAAATAAGATTAGTTTCTGGAGCTGTCTCTCTTTCTGGCTGATAGATAGCCACCTTCTCACTATATCCTCATATGCCCTCTTCTCTGTGCATGCCCAGAGAGAGAGAGAGAGAGAGAGAATCCCTGATGTCTTTTCCTCTTCTAAGGGCACCAGTCCTATCAGGTTAGGGCTTCAACCTTATGACCTCATTTAATCTTAATTACCTATCTAAAGGCCCTGTCTCTAAAGATGGTGACACAGGGGATTAGGCTTCAACATAAGAATCTTGGAGGGGACACAATTCAGTCCCTAACAAAGAGATTTTGCAATATTAAGAGAAGCATCTTAACAGAAATGTCTAGTTAAAACCAAAAAATCCAAACAACTGAACTATGGACTAAAAGTGGTATCACATGGGGCGCCTGGGTGGCTCAGTCGTTAAGCGTCTGCCTTCGGCTCAGGTCATGATCCCAGGGTCCTGGGATCGAGCCCCGCATCGGGCTCCCTGCTCAGCAGGAAGCCTGCTTCTCCCTCTCCCACTCCCCCTGCTTGTGTTCCTTCTCTCGCTGTGTCTCTCTCTGTCAAATAAATAAATAAAAATCTTAAAAAAAAATAAATAGGGGCGCCTGGGTGGCTCAGTTGGTTAAGCCACTGCCTTCGGCTCAGGTCATGATCCTGGAGTCCCAGGATCGAGTCCCACATCGGGCTCCCTGCTCAGCAGGGAGTCTGCTTCTCCCTCTGACCCTCGCCCCTCTCATGCTCTCTCTATCTCATTCTCTCTCTCAAATAAATAAATAAAAATCTAAATAAATAAATAAATAAATAAATAAATAAATAAGTGGTATCACAAATTTGGCACTCAGGGACATGTAAACTGAGCTGAACTTTGTAGGCAGCATTGTAAATCTAGTTAATGGCAGTCAGAGCAAAACACAATTTCAGCTTTAAATGAAATAATGTGCTATATTTTTATTACTAAAATTAACTCTGATTATAAATTAGACATAAATAAAGTATATAAGCATGCAAAGTTTGCGGCTTTTTTTTTTCCTTCAGAGAGGAGAATATTTAATGCACTGTAGGAGTAATTTACTAAGTAGTATTTCAGCTTCTTATTAATTAAAGAATGACTCAGGTCATGCATTTAAGTGCACAGAGCCCCAGATGTCTCATAAGTCAACAACACTACATAAACAACACTATTTTATCCTGAATTAGGCATGTTGAACATTAGCGAAGTTCAAACTTGCTAGAATATGTGCTTTGTAACCTACACTCCATTTCAGGTATCTTGAGCAAGGAAAGTTTGTTAGCATACATTTTGATCTTTGTTGATTCTGTGGTATAACACAACTGTTCAACCATACTAATAACTGACAATATCCAAAACTACCTCATCAAATTTATGAAGGCAGTAGAACTTTGCCAAACTATAACTCTTTAATTGGAGTCAAATAGCTGTTTCTTTGACACTAAGTGTTGCCCACCTAGATTTTGTAACCTAGTTTGCTTAGCTAATGAGAACAGTGTGTCACAGTAGATGGAATTGGTCTGAAAATTAAAGCAGCAAATGTAACAGAGTTTTCTTTCTCAGGGAGGGTTACTTTGAAATCCAGTAAGGACACCACTGATTAAAAAAGAGGTAGTTTAGGTTTCACTAGGATTTCCAGCATGTATATTCTTGCATATATAAATGATGAGACCAATACATAAAGTTAGTCATAGTCAAGGAGGCTGTTCACTTATGTAACCACTTTCACTCCCAGGTTAATGGTATAGCTGAAAACTGACATGTCTAAAAATGGCTACTAAAATAACTCAGGCATCAGGTAAAAGTTTGGAGCTGAGCAAAGTATAGGATATTTGCTTATAAAATAGAATATTCAGAATTACAAAAAACTATACTAAGACAGTCATTTACAGTTGGAAGCTTATTGAAGTTCCCTGGGGTATTCTGTATGTAAAATTATGCCTTGAGTGTCTATGAAATTATGAACCTTTGCACACATTAATTTACATAAGGACAAATAAATCTCTGAATCTAGATCCAGGCTCTATCACTATCTCTGGATTACAGTGTCAACTTTATCTCATAGCAGAGACTTTCAACAAATGCCATCAATGAATACTGAGGCCTTTTATGTGCCAAACACTGGTCTAGATATAGGAGCTGACAGCCTAGGGGAGGAATAGACAATAAATAAGTAAAAAAGCAGACTAAATAATTCCAGATGGTGTTTCATGCAATAAACAAGAGAGCAATAATTAAAGACTAATGGGGTAGGAAGACAATACTATAAATAGAGTGGTCAGAAAAGCCCTTTCTGGACATATGACATTTCAGCTGAGAACTAAAAGATAAGAAAGAACCATCTATGTGAAGAAAATGGAAGAGTGTTCCAGGGTGTTGAAAAATGTGAAATGAATTGGAACATGGCATTCTTAAAGAACAGTAAGAGGGGAATGTCTGGGTGGCTCAGTTGGTTAAGCTTCTGCCTTTGGCTCAGGTCATGATTCCAGGGTCCCGGGATCGAATCCCACATCAGGATCCTTGCTCAGTGGGAAGTCTGCCTCTCCCTCTGCCTGCAGCTCCCCCTGCTTGTGCTTGTACTCTCTCTCTGACAAATAAATAAATAAAATCTTTAAAAATATTTTTAATTCTTTTTTTTAATTTTTTATAGTTATGTTAATCACCATACATTTATTTAAAAAAAAAAAAAAAAAAGAACAGTAAGAGAGCCAGTGTGGCTTAGTGTAGAGGGTAAGAGTGGTAGAAAGGAGTTAAGATCCGGAAGCTAATTTAATGACAAGTGACTCAACCCTCATGTGTACAGGAAGGGAGGACATGAGGGAAGGATATAATTTCTAACTTTCTATCCAGGAACAGGGAGAAACAAAAGTGGAGCTTCAAAGGTGCTAAAATAGAACAATCTCCTCTGTGCTCCCCTAATATTATGATTCTTTTTCTTTCTAGAGAAGGGGGTCAGCAAACTTTTTATTTCTCAAGCAGGGGCTGGAAAAAGGAAATGTTATAAATATTTTAGGCTTTGTGGGCCATAAAGTCTCTGTTAAAACTATTTAGTGCTGCTGTTACATATAAAAATGAATGAAGGTGACTGTGTTCCAATAAAACTTTATAAAAACAGGCAGTGGGCCAGCTTTGACCTGCAGTTTTGCTGACCCCTATTCTAGAATCTCTAAAGAATTTCACATCTGCGCAGTTCACTTCTATATCAACAATATTATCATTCTAGGCGTGCCTGGATGGCTCAGTCATTAAGCTTCTGCCTTTGGCTCAGGTCATGATCCTGGGGTCCTGGGATCGAGCCCCGCATCAGGCTCCCTGCTCAGCGGGAAGCCTGCTTCTCCCTCTCACTACCTCTGCTTGTGCTCCCTCTCTCGCTGTGTCTCTTTCTGTCAAATAAATAAAATCTTTTAAAAAAAATTTTTTTAATTATCATTCTAGTGTAGTATCTCTTCAAGAACACTAGGTTACTTTTATTCTACTGATGTTAACTGAAAAAGAAATTCTCTGTGAAGGATTTGAGCTCCAAACATTTAATACTTAAATTAATTTGCACATCCTCAACTGATACATGGGGTCAAGGAGGCTCCCACACTATGTTTTCATTATCTCACTTTTCCCATCATTCATACAGATTGCTCCTTGGTAATTTCATCCTTCACTTCAAAACTCTTGTTACAAGGCAATAGACCATTAATGCAGCACATATATCTTCCTGAAATCTAGATGAAGAATTTAATGAAGCTACAGGACACAAAATAATTGCCAGTAGAATACATTTTCCTAAATCCATTATGGTATTATCAACAAGTTAATGGTAGTATATTTCCATGTAGACTGCATATTGGTGAAGTATTAATAAAATTGTAGTATTTAAATAAATCACTACATCAGGGAAGAATTATGTGTTTGTTGCAGGCAAAACACACAAAAAGGGATAAAATGACACTTATAAAAATGATGACTGAAACTTGAGCTAAGAATATAGAAAAGTAGATAATTTCATGGATGAGTTTTAGGTCAGAATAGGTCCATTAAATGCTAATGTTTCTTCCTCCAAAATACCACTTTTGCTTAACCCCTTGCTTCATGTGGACAGCTCCTCACTTAAATCAGGTCCTCATTTCTCTATGCCTGGTATAAAAATGCTTTGTTTATCTCTAAGTCTCCTTTTACTAAGTTAGCCTATTTTTCTGTAACCCCTAGAACAAACTCTAAATAATATTTTCATCAATATTTTACAACTGTGCTTAAAAATTTTAGAGTAGTATAGTAACTTATATGCGGAATCTTAAAAACAAAACAAAACAAAATGAACTCATAGATACAGAGAACAGATTGGCAGTTGTCAGAGGCAGGAGGTAGAGGTGGGGAAAATGGGTAAAGGGGGTCAAAAGGTACAAGCTGCTAGTTATAAAATAAGTATGTCCTGGGGATGTAATGTACGGCATGGTGAGTATAGGTAAAAATACTGTGTTGTATATTTGAAAGTCGCTAAGAGAGGAAACCTTAAAAGTTCTCATCACAGGAAAAAAAAAATTTAACCATGTGAGGTGATGGATGTTAACTAGGCTTGCAGTAATTATTTCATATTATATACAAATACTGAATCATTATGTTGTACATCTGAAATTAATATAATGTTGTATGTCAATTATATCTCAATTTAAAAAGAGAGACATTCTAGTGTATTTTATTCCCTACAGTCATAGTTTTAAAAAAAATAATTATCACAGTTCACTACTTAAAAAAAAATTTTTTTAATTGAGAGTAGCCTGGAAATCTCTCCCTAAAAGGTAACCATTTCTTATTGATTCTTTACCCTTCCCCTGGAATTGGCTTTGTACTACATCAAGGGACCAAAATTTGCCTAGTATACCTAAATCCCATCTTTATTCTAATCCTCTGCTCAGTACAATTTCTCCATAGCCTCTGGTGAACAAATCCTTCCTTGGTCTTCCAGTGGTGAAGCCATTCCCAACCTCACCAAGCAATAAGTCATTCCCTCTTCTCCCCTGCAGGATGGTGGATATACCTCCATTGTATTATAATTGTATATAATACCACATTGTATTATAATTATGTGTTTATTCATCTGTCTTCCCCCAAATGAACTATCCACTCTTAGGTGGGGTTATCAGTTTCACATTCATCTCTTTATTCTTATTGCCTGGTTCATAGTGGGCACTCAAAATGTGATTATTGAGTAAATTAACAATTAATCAGCAAAAAATCTTCAGCTATGTCAACTATTTATGTTCATTTTCACTACCTTGAAGATAATAAGTGCTTCTTCTAATTCAAGGAGTGTTATTTCCAGAATTAAAATTGATTAAAGATTTTCCCTCTAGATATTCTAACTCAGTATGTCCAAAGGATAGGCCCAAGAATCAACCCTTTTCATTAGCACCCTGGGTATTTTGTGGCAGATGGTCCATAGACAACAGTTTGAGAAACTCTGAAATAAAATGTAAGTGTAGAACTTGGGTAGCTGCCCTCAAGAGAGCACTGGCACAGTTCCAGAGGCCTGGTTGCCCTTTAATATGGTTAACCTCACGCATGGATGCATATGTGAAATGACATAATATTTTGATTCAGATTTTACTACTGATTTAGCTTTTCAAATAGATTTTATTTTTACTGAAAATGTATTGATTATGTTCTATGAAATAATACATAAGAAACAAGAAAGAGAAGGCAATATTTGAAGAATTGCAATGTCTCAATGGATAACCTTTGATTAATTCTAATGACTTAACTCTGACTTTTTTAGGGAAACCTTTTGATTACATTATCTGTCTTAGATTCAAAGACCTCCTAAGCTGTGCTCAAATGGGTGCCAGGGCTTTAGTATAGCCTTTTGTTCAAGTCCTTACAAGGGAGTTTTTTTATCCAGCTATTTATTCCTTATAATAATGGAGCACTATTTTTTCTTCCACAGTTTGTTGGCATGCACTACAGTCAGCTCCCTAGAGCAGCTTCTAGGAAGAAAATAGTTTCCACCACTAGATATTGGAGTCTCGGAAATTCTATGTCACGTAAACAATCCAACTTCTTAAAACTGCCAACAAATTCACCAGCAAAAACCAGGATCTTCCAAAACAAGTCTGTGTTTTTCTATCTAGATCCAACCAAAGGATGACCATTCATTGGAAAAATAATATACTTTTCATTTTAAGGAAAAAAATTTTTGAGACATTTAAGTATAAAATAGTTTCTGAAACATATCTAGTGGATGGCGTAGTGCTTTCCAAATATCAAGCCATATGAAAGTTTTTCAGGATCAAAGGAAAATGAGAAAAAGAAGGTCCCAAGACAGGCATTATTTCCTTCCTATTCACAAAGTCACATCTAGAACAGAGCAAAAACTCAAATCAGAACAGAGGTCCCTTCTATCTCTATAGGAATCAAGTCTCATAACAACTTCTATAATTCTTTACAAAGTGTACCTATATCAGGCCACTTTAGGAACAGTATTCTGAAAATGATTGTCCTTAATTAGGTCATGGTATTAAAGGTAGGTATTAAAGAGAGGCATTAAAACCCACTAATACCTGATATAATCAGGTATTGCTCAAGGCCAAGTTTGGTGGGAAACCAAGTGCTGTCTCCCACCTGGCTGTCCCCCAACTCCTCTCAGCCCCAAGGGGCTCTCTGTTTGAGAGGACCAGTAACATTCATTGCCTGTGGATGGGGAAGTGTCTGAGTGTTGAACTCTTTGGTCAGCATTAATTTGTTAATTATGAGACTGAGAGTATAAGTTTTTTTTGTTTTTTTTTAAGATTTATTTATTTCTTTGAGAGAGAGAGAGAGCAGGGGGAGGGGCAGAGGGAGAGAAACTCAAGCAGACTCTGTGCTGAGCGTGGGCCTGACATGGGGCTTAACCCCATGACACTGAGATCATGACCTGAGCCAAAATCAAGACCAATTCAACCAACTGAGCCACCCAAGCGCCCCAAGAGTGTAAGTTCTGATGCTGACCCCTCCCTGCCAGCACTCTGTCCCTGGATCTCTAAAGATATCTTCTTCCCTGAGTGAAACAGTAGGTGTGAACATCCCTCCTCGATGATCTCTTCAGGCTAGTTGGCACAGGATCACAGATTAACTCATGTCTTAGAATGTAGAAAAGATGTCCAGAAAGAAAATTGCCCATGGCATAGAAAATATTCTGAAACTGATGGTTATCTATTCATAAATGACCAGCTTATATCCCTATTTTCCTATAGTCTATTCTACTAGATTCCATAGAATAAAAAAGAATTCAAAGTTATCATTATTATTTCATTATATCCCATCTTATTCCATACTTGATTTAAGGTAGCCAGGAACTGACTTGGTAAGCACTTGTATATCATGCAGTGAGTTTTGGTACTTTGTATATTGTCTCACTTATCCAAGCAACTTGTTATATTATTATATTCCCAGTTTACAGATGCTGACATCAAGGCTGCCTAAGATTACCCTGAATATTACACAGAAGCAATATCAGGGTTGAAAACCACATCTGAGAGACTTCAGTCTATTACAGCACCATGCATTCAGCATATCAAAAACTCTCTGCATGAGACTCTTGGATCAATCTATTTCTGCTGGTCTGAAGCTGACTCGGGTATCAAAAGCAACATAAGGGACCAAAATGACTTGTCATGTACCTACTGTGACAAGGGGAACCTAATCTGACAAGGTTGTAATCACTCAAAACAGTTTGGATTTTCTTTTCTTTTGTGTACAAATGATTTCAGACACATACTGAAAAGTCAGTCTTATTAGTTTGCAATCAACGTTTTCCTTGATTTAATGCCAACTGATATAATTCAATTTAAACATACATATTCCCCCTAAGAGTCATCTCTAAATTACTTCTATTTCCACATATGGAATCTTTTGTGAGAGGACAAAAATTTGTCAATATTGAAAATATCCATAAGACAATGCCACAGGCTATGTCAATAATTTCAAAAGAAGAGTTTGGGAAATGATCTGAAGAATAACAGTATCAATGGAATAAGTAAGGAGCATTCTAATATGACTAATCTGAAGGATATTTATTTAAAGGTAAAAGTTCTGGTGTATTTTGGCATTTTAGAAAATATTATACTCCAGTTAATAATATTTTTTATTGATTTCATGATTTGTTTTTTTATTTATATTCAATTAGCCAACATATATTGTATCATTGGTTTTTGATGTAGTATTCAATGATTCATGTTGTGTATAACACCCAGTGCTCATAACACCTTAATGCCATCACCCAGTTACCACATACACCCTCTGCACTATTCCTCATATTCCACATATGAGTGAAACCATATGATAATTGTCTTTCTCTGATTGATTTATTTCACTGAACCCTCCAGTTCCATCCATGTCAATGCAAATGGTAGGTATTAATCCTTACTGATGGCTGAGTAATATTCCATTGTATATATGAACCACATCTTCTTTATCCATCCATCTGTCAAAGGTCATCTTGGCTCCCTCCACAGTTTGGCTATTGTGGACATTGCTGCTATGAACATTTGGGGTACATGCGCCCCTTCTTTTCACTACATCTCTATCTTTGGGGTAAATAGCCAGTAGTGCAGTTTTGGAGACCTAGGGTAGCTCTATTTTTAACTTCTTAAGAAACCTCCATACTGTTTTCCAGAGTGGCTGCACCAGCTTCCCACCAACAGCGTAAGAGGGTTTCTCTTTCTCCACATCCTCACCAACATTTGTTGTTCCTTGTCTTGTTAATTTTAGCCTTTATAACTGGTATAAGGTGGTATCTCATTGTGGTTTTGATTTGTATTTCCTGGATGGCAGGTGATGTGGAGCATTTTTTCATGTGTCTGTTGGCCATTTGTATGTCTTCTTTGGAGAAGTGTCTATTCATGTCTTCTGCCCATTTCTCGACTGGACTACTTGTTTTTTGGGTGTTGAGTTTGATAAGTTCTTTATAGATCTTGGATACCAGCCCTTTATTTGTTATATCATTTGCAAATATCTTCTCTATTCCATAGGTTGCATTTTAGTTTTGTTGACTGTTTCTTTTGCTGTGTAGAAGTTTTTATCCTGATGAAGTCCCAATAGTTCATTTTTGCTTTTGTTTCCCTTGCCTTTAGAGACGTGTCTTGCGAGAAGTTGCTGTGGCTGAGGTCAAAGAGGTTACTGCCTGTGTTCTCCTCGAGGATTTTGATGGATTCCTGTCTCACATTTAGGTCTTTCATCCATTTTGAGTCTATTTTTGTGTATGGTGTAAGAGAATGGGGCAGTTTCATTCTTCTGCATGTGGCTGTCCAATTTTCCCAATACCATTTGTTGAAGAGACTGTCTTTTTTCCATTGGATATTCTTTCCTGTTTTGTCGAAGATTACTTGGCCATAGAGTTGAGGGTTAATTTCTGGGCTCTCTATTCTGTTCCATTGATCTATGTGTCTGTTTTTCTGCCAGTACCATATTGTTTTGGTGATCACAGCTTTGTAATAAAGCTTGAAGTCAGGCAATGTGATGCCCCCAGGTTTGGTTTTCTTTTTCAACATTCTCCTAGCTATTCAGAGTCTTTTCTGGTTCCATACAAACTTTAGGATTGTTTGTTCTAGCTCTGTGAAAAATGCTGATGGTATTTTGATAAGGATTGCATTGGATGTATAGATTGCTCTGGGCAGCATAGACATTTTAACAATGTTTATTCTTCCAATCCATGAGCATGGAATGTTTTTCCATCTCTTTGTGTCTTCCTCAATGTCTACCTAAGTGTTCTGTAGTTTCTAAAGTACAGATCCTTTACCTTTTTGCTTAGGTTTATTCCTAGGTATCTTATGGTTTTTGGTGTGATTGTAAATGGGATCCATTCCTTAATTTCTCTTTCTTCAGCCACATTGTTAGTGTATAGAAATGCAACTGATTTCTGTGTATTGATTTTGTATCCTGCCACATTACTGAATTTCCGTATGAGTTCTAACATTTTTGGGGTGGAGTTTTTTGGGTTTTGCACCTAAGTATCATGTCATCTGCAAAGAGAGAGAGTTTCACTTCTTCTTTGCCAATTTGAATGACTTTTATTTCTTTTTGTTGTCTGATTCCTGAAGCTAGGACTTCTAGTACTATGTTGAATAATAGTGGTGAGAGTGGGCATCCCTGCTGTGTTCCTGACCTTAATGAAAGAGCTCTCAGTTTTTCCTCATTGAGAATGATATTTCTGTGGGCTTTTCATAGATGACTTTTATGATATTGAGGTATGCTCCCTCTATCCCATACTTTGAAGAGTTTTAATCAGGAAAGAATGTTGTATTTTGTCAAATGCTTTTTCTGCATCAATTCAGAGGGTCGTATGGTTCTTGTCTTTTCTTTTATTAATGTGATCTATCACATTGATTGATTTGCAATGTTGAACCACCCTTGCATCCCAGGAATAAATCCCACTTGGTCATGGTGAATAATCCTTTTAATGTACTGTTGGATCTATTGGCTAGTATCTTGGTGAATATTTTGGCATCCATGTTCATCAGGGATATTGGTCTGTAATTATCCTTTTGATGGGATCTTTGTCTGGTTTAAGGATCAAAGTAATGTTAGCCTCATAGAACGAATTTGGAAGTTTTCCTTGCATTTCTATTTTTGTGAAACAGCTTCAGTAAAATAGGCATTATTTCCTCTTTAAATGTTTGGTAGAATTCCTCTGGGAAGCCATCTGGCCCTGGACTCTTGTTTTTTGGGAGGCTTTTGATTACTGCTCCAATTTCCTTGCTGTTATTGGTCTGTTCAAGTTTTCTATTTCTTCCTGTTTCAGTCTTGGTAGTTTATAAGTTTCCAGGCATGCATCCATTTCTTCCAGATTGCCTAATTTGTTGGCATATAGATGCTCACAATATGTTCTTACAATTGTCTGTATTTCCTTGGTATTGGTTGTGATCTCTCCCCTTTCATTCATGATTTTATTAATTTGGGTACTTTCTCTTTTCTTTTGGCCAGAGGTTTATCAATCTTATTTCTTTCAAAGAACCAGCTTCTAATTTCATTGATCTGTTCTACTGTTCTTCTGGTTTCTATTTCATTGATTTCTGCTCTAATCTTTATTATTTCTCTTTTCCTGCTTGGTTTAATCTTTATTTGATATTATTTTTCCAGGCCCTTTAGGTGTTAGGTTAGCTTGTGTATTTGGGATTTTCTAATTTTTTGAGAGAGGCTTATATTGCTATGCACTTCCCTCTTAGGAATGTCTTTGCTGTATCCCAGAGGTTTTGAAATGATGTGTTTTCATTCTCATTAGTTTCCATGAATTTTTTAAGCTCTACTTTAATTTCCTGGTTGAACCATTCATCCTTTAGCAGGATGCTCTTTAACCTCCAAGTGTTGGGGTTCCTTCCAAATTTCCACTTGTGATTGAGTTCCAGGTTCAAAGCATTGTGGTCTGAACATATGCAGGGAATAACCTCAATCTTTTGGTATTGGTTGAGACCTGATTTGTGACCCAGTATGTGATCTATTCTGGAGAAAGTTCCATGTGCATTTGAGAAGAATGAGTATTCTGTTGTTTTAGGATGGAATGTTCTGTATATATCTGTGAAGTCCATCTGGTCCAGTGTGTCATTCAAAGCCCTTGTTTCTTTGTTGATATTCTGCTTAGATGATCTATCCATTGCTGTGAGTGGGGTGTTGAAGTCCCATACTATTAATGTTTTATTATCAATATGTTTCTTTACCTTTGTTAATTAGTTTATATAATTAGCTGCTCTGATGCTGGGGGCATAAATATTTAAAACTCTTAGATCTTCTTGTTGGATAGACCCTTTAAGTACGATATGGTATCCCTCTACATCTCTTACTATGGTCTTTGGTTTAAAATCTAATTTGTTGGAGGGGAGGAGAAAGATAGCAGAGAAGTAGGAGTCCTAAATTTCATCTGGTCCCAGGAATTCAGCTAGATAGTTATTAAACCATTCAGAACACCTACAAATGCAACAAGAGATCGAAGAGAAGAATAGCAGCGTTTCTATGCACAGAAAAGTGACCACTTTCTGGAAGGTAGGACATGCAGAAAAGTGAATCTGAGGTGATACTTGGGAAGATAGACCGTGGGGGTAGGGAGCCTCCATCAGCCGGCTACCAGCAAGTGATAGAGCAGCAGAGCACAAAATGGGAACTTTTAGAAATCTGCTCTGCTGAGAGACATTGCTCCAGTGGCTAAGCAGGGGGTGGAACAATCGCTGGGACACTGGTCTCAGGACCCTCGGGGTCACAGAAAGAACGGGGGTGCCTGAGTGTGGCAGAGCTTGGGTATCAGAAAGCTGGCTGCAACGGAGCTGAGGAATGGGCTCTCAGCTCAGGGTTGCCAGAAACTGTGATCTGCGGCACAGTCAGGCCACTACTCTTCAAGGAGGGACCAAACAAGTGGCAGATCCAGGGAGACTCCCCTTCCTCCCCCGGGAGGAGCGGTGCAAGAGCCCACCATAGGAATGTGCTGGGTTTGGAGACTCCAAACAGGGTCGTATGCCAGAGATAGAAACACTGGGTCACAGGCCGGGTGAGTAAGGAGTGCGGCCAGAGACCAGAGAGACAGGAGTGATTGACTGCTTTTCTAGGAGGGCTCACTGAGGAGTGGGGCCCTGAGCTCTCGGCTCCTCCAGGACCAGAGATTGGGAGGCCACCATTTTCACTCTCATCCTTCAAAGCTGTACGGAAATCTTTCAGGGAACAAAAGCTACCGAGAGCAAACCTGAGCAGATTACTTAGCCTCGCCCCTGGCAAGGGCAGGGCAATTCCACCTGGAGCAAAGACATTTGAGAATCACTGCAACAGGCCCTTCCCCCAGAAGATCAGCAAGAACATCCAGCCAAGACCAAGTTTACCAATCAATGAGAATGGCAAAACCCTAGAGCTAGGGGAATATAGCACGTAGAATTCATAGCTTTTTACCAATGATTCTTTAGTCTTTCAAAGTTAAGTTTTTAAATTTTCTTTATTTTTTATTTTTCTACTTTTTTTAGTTGAATTTTTCTTCTTTACTTTTTCAACTAACATGTTATCAATTTATTTTTTAAAATCTCTTTTAATTTTCATTTTTACACTCATACTGTATCCTTTCATTGTAGTTAACCTTATTTTTTGTATATATATAAGTTTCACTTTCTTTAAACTTTTGGGATACAGTTTCTTCTAACAGACCAAAATATACCCTAAATTTAGTGTATGACTTAATCCTAGTCTCCCGCCTGATCACATTCTCTCTTTTTTTTTAATATTTTTTTTGTTCTTTTTTCAACCAACTTCTTATCTTCTCAATTCCTTTTTTAAACTCTTTTTTAATTTTCCTCTTTACAGTCATATTCCATCCCTTCATTGTATTTACCCTTATTTTTGTATATATATAAGTTTTTCTTTCTTTAAAATTTTGGGAGGCAATTTCTTCTAACAGACCAAAATACACTCAAAATCTAGTGTGTGACTCTGTTCTATTCACCAGACTGATCATATTCTTTTTTTTTTTTTCCTTTCTTTTCTCCTGGTTTTGGGTATATTCTGATTTGTTTAGTGTATATTTTTCTGGGGTTGTTGTTACCATTTTAACATTTTGTACTCTCATTCACCTATTCTCCTCTGGACAAAATAACAAGATGGAAAAACTAACCTCAAAAAAAAAGAACAAGAGGCACTACCAATTGCCAGGGACCTAATCAATACACACATTGGTAAGATGTCGGAAGTAGAGTTCAGAATGATGATTATAAATAAAGATACTAGCTGGGCTTGAAAAAAGCATAGAAGATACTAGAGAATCCCTTTATGGAGAAATAAAACAACTAAAATCTAACTAAGTAGAAATCAAAAAGGCTATTAATGAGGTGCAATCAAAAATGGAGGCTCTAACTGCTAGGATAAATGAGGCAGAAGAGAGAATCAGTGATATCGAAGGCCAAATGATGGAAAATAAAGAAGCTGAGAAAAAGAGAGATAAACAACTACTGAATCACGAGGGCAGAATTCGAGAGGTAAGTGATACCATAAGACAAAACAATATTGGAATAATTGGGATCCCAGAAGAAGAAGAGAGAGAGGGGCAGAAGGTATACTGGAGCAAATTATAGCAGAGAACTTCCCTAATTTGGGGAAGGAAACAGGCATCAAAATCTAGGAGGCACAGACAACCCCCCTCATAATCCATAAAAATAGGTCAATATCCCAACATCTAATAGTAAAACTCAAAAGTCTCAGAGACAAACAGAAAATCCTGAAAGCAGTTCAAGACAAGAGGTCTGTAACCTACAATGGTAGAAATATTAGATTGGCAGCAGACCTATCCACAGACACCTGGCAGGCCAGAAAGGACTGGCAGGATATATTTGGAGCACTAAACGAGAAAAATATGCAGCCAAGAATACTATATCCAGCTAGGCTGTCATTGAAAATAGAAGGAGAGATAAAAAGCTTCCAAGACAAACAAAAACAAAGAATTTACAAACATGAAACCAGCCCTACAAGAAATATTGAAAGGGGTCCTCTAGGCCAGGAAAGAGACTAAAAGTAACATAGACCAAAAAGGAACAGAGACAATATACAGTAACAGTCACCTTACAGGCAATACAATGGCACTAAATTCATATCTTTCAATAGTTACCCTGAAGGTAAATGGGCTAAATGCCCCAATCAAAAGACACAGGGTATCAGATTGGATTAAAAAACAAGACCCATCAATATGCTGTCTGCCAGAGACTCATTTTAGACCCAAAGACACCCCCAGATTGAAAGTGAGAGGGTGGAAAACCATTTACCATGCTAATGGACATCAAAAGAAAGCTGGGGTGGCAATCCTTATATCAGACAAATTAGATTTTAAACCAAAGACTATAATAAGAGATGAGAAAGGAAACTATATGATACTTAAAAGGTCTATCCAAAAGAAGATCTAACAATTTTAATTATCTATGCCCCTAACATGGGAGCAGCCAATTATGCAAGCCAATTACTAACAAAATCAAGGAAACACATCAACAATAATACAATAATAGTAGGGGACTTAACACCCCTCTCACTGAAATGGACAGATCATCTAAGCAAAAGATCAACAAGGAAATAAAGACTTTAAATGACACACTGGACCAGATGGACTTCACAGATATATTCAGAACATTCCATCCCAAAGCAACAGAAAACACATTCTTCTCTAGTGCCCATGGAACATTCTCCAGAATAGATCACATCCTAGGCCACAAATCAGGTCTTGACCAGTACCAAAAGATTGGGATTATTCCCTGCATATTTTCGGACCACAGTGCTTTGAAACTAGAACTCAATCACAAGAGGAAAGTTGGAAAAAACTCAAATACATGGAGGCTAAAGAGCATCCTACTGAAGAATGAATGGGTCAACCAGGAAATTAAAGAAGAATTTAAAAAATTCATGGAAACAAATGAAAATGAAAACACAACTGTTCAAAATCTTTGGGATACAGCAAAGGCGGTCCTAAGAGGAAAGTATATAGCAATACAAACCTTGCTCAAGAAACAAGAAAGGTCTCAAATACACAACCTAACCCTACACCTAAAGGAGCTGGAGAAAGAACAACAAATAAAGCCTAAACCCAGCAGGAGAAGAGAAATAATAAAGATCAGAGCAGAAATCAATGAAATAGAAACCAAAAGAACAGTAGAACAGATCAGTTAAACTAGGAGCTGGTTCTTTGAAAGAATTAATAAGATTCATAAACCTCTGGCCAGACTTATCAAAAAGAAAAATGACCCAAATAAATAAAATTATGAATGAAAGAGGAGAGATCACAACCAACACCAAAGAAATACAAACAATTATAAGAACATATTATGAGCAACTATATGCTAGCAAATCAGATAATCTGGAAGAAATGGATGCATTCCTAGAGAAGTATAAACTACCAAAACTGAACCAGGAAGAAATAGAAAACCTGAACAGACCCATAACCACTAAGGAAATTGAAGCAGTCATCAAAAATCTCCCAACAAACAAGAGCCCAGGGCCAGATGGCTTCCCAGGGGAATTCTACCAAACATTTAAAGAAGAATTAATATCTATTCTTCTGAAACTGTTCCAAAAAATAGAAATGGAAGGAAAACTTCCAAACTCATTTTATGAGGCCAGCATTGCCTTGATCCCAAAATCAGACAAAGACCCCAACAAAAAGCAGAACCACAGACCAATATCCCTGATGAACATGGATGCAAAAATTCTCACCAAATACTAGCCAATAGGATCCAACAGTACATTAAAAGGATTACTCACCATGACCAAATGGGATTTATTCCTGGGCAGCAAGTTTGGTTCAACATCTGCAAATCAATCAATGTGATACAATACATTAATAAAAGAAAGAACAAGAACCATATGATCCTCTCAATAGATGCAGAAAAAGCATTTGACAAAGTACAGCATCCTTTCTTGATCAAAACTCTTCAGAGTGTAGGGACAGAGGGTACATACCTCAATATCATAAAAGCCACCTATGAAAAACCCACAACAAATATCATTCTTAATGGGGAAAAACTGAAAGCTCTTTTGTTAAGGTCAGGTACACGGCAGGGATGTCCACTATCACCACTGCTATTCAACATAGTATTAGAAGTCCTAGCTTCAGCAATCAGACAAAAAAAAAGAAATAAAAGGCATTTGAATTGGCAAAGAAGAAGTCAAACTCTCACTTTTTGCAGATATGATACTTTATGTGGAAAACCCAAAAGACTCCACCCCAAAACTACTAAAACTCATACAGGAATTCAGCAATGTAGCAGGATACAAAATCAATGCACAGAATTCAGTGGCATTTCTATACAGCAAGAACAAGACAGAAGAAAGAGAAATTAAGGAGTCGATCCCATTTACAATTGCACCCAAAACTATAAGATACCTAGGAATAAATCTAACCAAAGAGGCAAAGAATCTGTACTCAGAAAACTATAAAATACTCATGCGAGAAATTGAGGAAGACACAAAGAAATGGAAAAACGTTCCATGCTCATGGATTGGAAGAACAAATATTGTGAGGATGTCAATGCTACCTAAAGCAATCTACACATTCAATGCAATCCCCTCCAAAATACCATCAACTTTTTTCAAAGAAACAGAACAAATAATCCTAAAATTTGTACGGAACCAGGAAAGACCCCAAATAGCCAGAGGAATGTTGAAAAAGAAAAGCAAAGCTGGCGGCATCACAATTCCGGACTTCAAGCTCTATTACAAAGCTGTCATCATCAAGACAGTATGGTACTGCAACAAAAACAGACACATATCAATGGAACAGAATAGAGAGCCCAGAAATGGACCCTCAACTCTGTGGTCAACTAATCTTCAACAAAGCAGGAAATAATGTCCAATGGAAAAAAGTCTCTTCAACAAATGGTGTTGGGAAAATTGGACTGCCACAAGCAGTATGACACAGGACCATTTCCTTATCCCATACATGAAAAAATACTCAAAACAGATGAAAGACCTAAATGTGAGACAGGAGTCCATCAAAATCCTAGAGGAGAACACAGGCAGCAACCTCTTCGACCTCAGCCGCAGAAACTTCTTCTTAGAAACATCGCCAAAGGCAAGGGAAGCAAGGACAAAATGAACTATTGGGACTTCATCAAGATAAAAAGCTTTTGCACAGCAAAGGAAGCAGTCAGGAAAACCAAAAGTCAACCAACATAGTGGGAGAAGATATTTTCAAATGACATATCAGATAAAGGGCTAGTATCCAAAATTTATAAAGAACTTATCAAATTCAGCACCCAAAGAACAAATAATCCAATCAAGAAATGGGCAGAAGCCATGAACAGACATTTCTGCAAAGAAGACATCCAAATGGCCAACAGACACATGAAAAAGTGCTCAACATCACTTAGCATCAGGAAAATCCAAATCAAAACCTCAATGAGATACTGCCTCACACCAGTCAGAATGGCTAAAATTCAGTCAGGAAACGACAGATGTTGGTGAGGATGCAGGAAAAGGGGGACCCTCCTACACTGTTGGTGGGAATGCAAGCTGGTGCAGCCACTCTGGAAAACAGTATGGAGGTTCCTCAAAAAGTTGAAAATAGAGCTACCATACGATCCAGCAATTGCACTACTGGGTGTTTACCCCAAAGATACAAATGTAGGGATCTGAAGGGGCACATGCACCCCAATGTTTATAGCAGCAATGTCCACAATAGCCAAACTATGGAAAGAGCCTAGATGTCTATCAACAGATGAATGGATAAAGAAGATGTGGTGTGATGTGTGTGTGTGTGTGTGTGTGTGTGTGTGTGTGTGTGTGTATGTAATGGAATATTATGCAGCCATCAAAAAAACAAAATCTTGCCATTTGCAACAACGTGGATAGAACTAGAGGGCATTATGCTAAGTGAAATAAGTCAATCAGAGAAAGACAAGTATCATATGATCTCACTGATATGAGGAATTCTTAATCTCAGGAAACAAACTGAGGATTGCTGGAGTGGTAGTGGGTGGGAGGGATGGGGTGGCTGGGTGATAGACATTGGGGAGCATATGTGTTATGGTAAGCGCTGTGAATTGCGCTCATCAAGACTGATGAATCACAGACCTGTACCTCTGAAACAAATAATACCTTATATGTAAAAAAAAAAAAAAAAAAGATAGTAGGAAGGGAAAAATGAAGGGGGGGAAATCGGAGGGGGAAATGAACCATTAGAGACTATAGACTCAGAGAAACAAACTGAGGGTTTTAGAGGGGAGGGGGGTGGGGGGATGGGTATTAAGGAGGGCACATATTGAATGGAGCACTGGGTGTTATATGCATACAATGGATCATGGAACACCACATCAAAAACTAATGATGTAATGAATGGTGACTAACATTAAAATAAAATAAAATAAAATAAAATAAAATAAAATAAAATAAAATAAAAAAAGGATAAAAGACCTAAACGTGAGACAGGAATCCATCAAAATCCTAGAGGAGAACATAGGCACCAACCTCTTCGACCTCAGCTGCAGCAACTTCTTCCTAGACAGATCGCCAAAGGCAAGGGAAACAAGGGCAAAAATGAACTATTGAGACTTCATCAAGATAAAAAGCTTTTGCACAGCAAAGGAAACAGTCAAGAAAACCAAAAGACAACCAACAGAATGGGAGAAGATATTTGTAAATGACATATCAGATAAAGGGCTAGTATCCAAAATCTATAAAGAACTTATCAAACTCAACACCCAAAGAACAAATAATCCAATCAAGAAATAGGAAGAAGACATGAACAGACATTTCTGAAAAGAAGACATCCAAATGGCCAACAGACACATGAAAAAATGTCACTTTTTTTTTTTCATCACTAAGCATCAGGAAAATACAAATCAAAACCTCAATGAGATACCACCTCACACCAGTCAGAATGGCTAAAATTAAGTCAGGAAATGACAGATGTTGGCGAGGATGCAGAGAAAGGGGAACCCTCCTACACTTTTGGTGGGAATGCAAGCTGGTGCAGCCACTCTGGAAAACAGTATGCAGGTTCCTCAGAAAGTTGAAAATAGAGCTACCATATGATCCAGCAATTGCACCACTGGGTATTTACCCCAAAGATACAAATGTAGAGATCCGAAGGGGTATGTGCACCCCAATGTTTATAGCAGCAATGTCCACAATAGACAAACTATGAAAAGAGCCTAGATATCCATCAACAGATGAATGGATAAAGAAGATGTGGTGTATATATAATATGTGTGTGTGTGTGTGTGTGTGTGTGTGTGTGTGTGATGGAATATTATGCAGCCATCAAAAAACCAAAATGTTGCCATTTGCAACGACATGGATAGAACTAGAGGGTATTATGCTAAGTGAAATAAATCAATCATTGAAAGGTATGTATCATGATCTCACTGATATGAGGAATTTGAGAAACAAGACAGAGGATCATAGGGGAAGGGAGGGAAATATGAAACAAGATGAACCAGAGAGGGAGACAAACCATAAGAGACTCTTAATCTCAGGAAACAAATGAGGGTTGCTGGGGATACTGTAAGCAAAGAGAGACCCCAAGAGTAACATAGACCAGAAAGAAATAGAGACAATCTGCAGAAACAGGGTCTTTACAGGCAATACAATGGCACTAAATTCATATCTTTCAATAGTTACTCTGAATGTAAATGGTCTAAATTCTCCAACCAAAAGACACAGGGTATCAGATTGGATAAAAAAGCAAGACCCATCAATATGCTGTCTACAAGAGACTCATTTTAGACCTAAAGACACCGTCAGACTGAAAGTGAGGGGTGGAGAACCATTTACCACGCTAATGGACTTCAAAAGAAGCTGGGGTAGCAATTCTCAAATCAAACAAATTAGATTTTATTTATTTATTTATTTCCTTTTTAAAAATTTTTTTAACTTATGTTATTTGTTTCAGGGGTACAGGTCTGTGATTCATCAGTCTTCCATAATTTACAGCGCTCACCATAGTACATACCCTCCCCAATGTCCATCACCCAGCCAACCCATCCCACCCTCCCCCTTCCATTCCAGCAACCCTCAGTTGTTTCCTGAGATTAAGAGTCTCTTATTGTTTGTCTCCCTCTCTGGCTTCATCTTGTTTCATATTTCCCTCCCTTCCCCTATGATCCTCTGTCTTGTTTCTCAAATTCATCATATCAGTGAGATCATATTGATACTTACCTTTCTCTGATTGACTTATTTCGCTTACAGTATTTCTAGCAGGGCTGCCTTGGTGGTCACATATTCTTTCAGTTTCTGTCTGTCCTGGAAGCTCTTCATCTCTCCTTTCATTCTGAATGACAGCCTTACTGGATAGAGTATTCTTGGCTGCATGTTATTCTCATTTAGTACCCTGAAAATATCTTGCCAGTCCTTTCTGGCCGGCCAGGTTTCTGTGGATAGGTCTAATGTTATTCTGATGTTCCTCCCTCTATATGTAAGGAACCTCCTCTCCCTAGCTGTTCTCAGGATAGCTTCTTTATCTCTAAGATTTGCAAGCTTCACTATTATAGGTCAGGGTGTTGATCTATTTTTATTGATTTTGGGAGTGGTCCTCTCTGCCTCTTGGACATGAATGTTTGTTTCCTTCCCCAGATTAGGGAAGTTCTCAGCTATGATTTGCTCAAATATACCTTCTAGCCCTCTCTCTCTCTCTCCACCCCCTCTGAGATCTCAATAATTCTGACATTGGTTCGTTTCAAGGCATCATTAAATTCTTGAAGCCTTTCTTCATGAGCCATTAGTTGTCTTTCTCTCTTTTCCTTAACTTCCTTCCTTTCCATCAGCCTGTCTTTTAGATCATTTATCACTCATTGACCCTAGCTGTTAGAGCATCCAGTTTAGAGTGCATCTCATTCATAGCATTTTTAATTTTGGCCTGATAGATCTCATTTCCACCCTTAGAGATTCTGTACTGTCAGTTATGTTTGTTTCAAGCCTAGCTATTAACTTTATAATTGCTATCCTGAATTCCATCTCTGACATCTTACTTATATCCATATTGATTAGCTCTGTGGCAGAGAAAATTTCCTCTGGTTCTTTCTTTTGTTGTGAATTCCTCCTAGTCATTTTGCTCAGAGAAGAATGGGTGAGCAAATGAGCAGAGTCCAAAATATCAACCACAACCAAAGCAATACACCCTAGACAAATCCATAGTGGTCAGAAACCACAACAGAAAAAAAGGGCGGGGGGAGACTATAATCTTGCAGTGTGGACAAAGCAGGGTGATCCACTTGTTCCTGATTGAATTTTGGTCTGTGTGTTAGAAGACACTACATCCCAAAATTGTAAATAAAACAAAATATATATATATATATATATATATATATATATATATATATATATAATTGAATAGAGTAAAAAAAGGACTAAAATGAAGCATATACCTATAAAATGTAGATGTAAAAAAATAAAAGTTAAAAAGTAACTTAAAAACATAAGTTGGTAAAATAAGAATCTAGTTGAAACGGGGAATAGGTAAAAAAAAGAAATGGAAAATTTTAGACTGAAAGATAAACGAGTCATGAGGAGACACCTGGAGCCTGCTGTGCTGCTTCTCAGGTGTCTTCGCCTGGGCAGTCGCTCCACCCCTCGCCTGGGCAGTCGCTCCACCCCTTGTCAGGGGGATGGGCTCAATGTAAGCTGGTCGTCTGTGTGGCTTTTGTTCCCTGGAGGCTTTCCGCACCTCTTCAGAGGGTCAGAGCAAAAATGGCCATGCTGGATCTCCAACCCAGAGCCACAAGATCACGGTCCCCCCTCTTCAATAAACCCTCTGAGACAAACAGTCTCCACTTCTGTGCGCACCAAACTCCACAGACTCCCGAGGTGCATGCCCACTGCAATCCTCCTGGTGGGAGTCCCAGGAACCTGCCAGAGCCACTGAACTTTGTGTATTTGGGACTGTGAGTGATTGCAGGCTCCAGCGTGCACCTTGCTCCACTGCTCTGGGTCACAGCTGGATGCTGCCCTACTGTCCTTTCTGGGGCCACCACCACCACCACCACCACCCCAGAGCTGTTGCACAGTCATGGGTGCAGCCATTTTACCCCTCCTAGGGGATGATAAACAGCTCGCATGTTCCAGTCCGTTTCAGGGTGCTCAGGCAAAGAGTGGTCTCCCAACTTGCCTGGCTCTTGGTTTATGGTGACTGGAGCTGAGAGTCCCTCCTGGGCTTACTGACTATAACGAGTTTCCCTGCTCCACTGCTTGGGCACTCTACAAGTTCAGGCACCCCCATTCATTCTTTGTCTCCTGGGATCCTGAGACCACAATGACCCACCTAGAATTCTGAGCCCCTTTCAGAAAGGGATGTCTCTCACTGGAGCAGATTACTAAGAGTTCCAATTTTGCACTCCAGTGTTAGATCACTTTCTAGTAGCCAGCTTATCTTCCAGTATTTCCCTGCAGATTCACAACTCCACACCCCCTACCTTGCAAAAAGCAGTTGCTTTTCTCCTTGTAGAGTTCCAGATATATTTTCTTACATCTCAGGCTGATTCCATGGGTGTTCAGAATGGTTTGATAGATATCCAGCTAAATTCAAGGGACCAGATGAAACAAGGTTCCCTACTCTTCTGCCATCTTGCCTCATTCTCTGATTTCATGACTGTAAGTTAAATTCAAATGTTAAAAAAATACTAGTTCCAAGTCTGATGGAATGATAGTACAATTGTAAAGATGATGAGAGTGAGAGAGAAGGCCAAGAGAGATTATTCAGTATAAACAAGCATTACCTAGGTTTTGTCTTTGAAGAAGTTACTTTTTGAATGACAGTTTGAGTATAAAATTTGGGCGTCACAATTTCTTTTCCTTGAAGACTAGAAAGAATTGTTTCATTAGTATCAAATGCAACAACCTAAAAACTGCTGTCATAAGTTACACAAATTCATTATGTAAGGGCTCAAAAAGAATAGGAATTGTTTTCTTATTAGGGGATAAATATTCCAGGTTAGGATTTGAGGAACTTCTAATCCACATTGTTATTCAGCTCTGGCTTCTTTGATCATTGTGGTCACAACAGCAGCCCACTGGAAGGAAAAAAGGAGCATTGAGGAATGCTCATGGTGTGTTATGTGGGCTATGTTAAAAATAAGACACATAACTTCTGTTCATATGCCATTGGCTAGAATGCAGTCATGTGACACAAAAGAGGCCAGAAAATGTCTTTAAGTGTCCAAGAAGAAAAATTTTTAAAGCTTTAGGTGGGCACTAGCAATTTCAGCCACAATCTGCTCCTGGGCCACCACATAATCATGCAGATCCTACTGACTACACATGAAAAACATTCACTCCTCCCTAAGGGAAACACCCCAACATTATTCACTAATTGCATCTAACTCAAAGTCTAGGATTTTTATCCTTTATATCAGGCCCAATTCTGGTTCCTTAAGAATTAGCCATCTACAAATTAAAAATACAAATTATCTAACCACCAGTCTCACAAAAAAAAAAACACACATCCCACATACAATAATGGAGTACAGACAAGATAACCACAAATCAGAGGGAGAGATGAACCATGAAAGACTATGGACTCAGAAACAAACTGAGGGTTTTAGAGGGGAGGGGGGTGGGGTGATGGGTTAGCCTGGTGATGGGTATTAAAGAGAGCACATACTGCATGGAGCCCTGGGTGTTATACGAAAACAATGAATCATGGATCACTACATCAAAAACTAATGATGTATTGTATGGTGACTAACATAACATAATAAAATAAAATTTAAAAAAAAGATAACCACAATAACAATTCCCATTTTAAAAAGGACAGAATGAGAAATACACAGTTGTCATACCAATGATGGAATCCAGCTGAGCAGGCATTGTGAAGTCTTAGCAAAGTTGGAAGTTTCTCAATTATACCTCAGAACTGCTCTTTCTAAAGAGTTTGCTGTTTCCTATATCATCTAACTCCACCCTCCAGACGATTCTTATTTGCCCCTTATCCATGGCCATATCTGAAGTGAGGACTGGGAAATATTACCCCCTTGGAAGTTGTACAGTGGAAGCAATGGGTGCTAATGAGGTATGTTACTTCAAGGTCCAGCCCATACCCTTTCTATGGGCTATAATGGCAACAATGTGACCCAGAGCAAAGGATTAATGAAAATGTTGATTGGGCATGTATCAGTAGCCTTTGATGGAATAAGAAGCCCAAATCCCTGAATGACTATGTGGAAAAGAGGTCCTCTTTCATGAACTTGGAACATTTGACCTTGACCATTGCATTAATAAGAAATTAATTCTTTTGTATTTTGAATATATTTGTTCTAGTAATCTAGCCTTCACTAATTAATATGGAAATTAGGAAAAGGAATGGGGCAATGCCATAACTCTGACTTAAAATATATGGTATTTGCTTAGTGGTTAGACAGTGGGTAGGAAAGAAATAGACATTATAAGTTAAAAAGCTAGAGACCCATGTTATGCTAGGGCAAGCCATTAAATATGCTTCATTCCAATGAATAGAACTATGTCACATGGCCACTCCCAAACTAAGCAGAAAAGTATGATCTAGCTCTGTGCCCAGGAGTAGGAAGAGAAGGTTTTGGTAGTCAACAGTCTCTGGCATATCCATTCTGTATCTTTTTTTTTTTTTTTTTTTTTGAGACTTGCTGTGCCCATTTACTTTATAGATTCAATGCTTTTGTTCATGAAGAATGTTTTCAGAAGTCTTTGTTCTGATCTAATATTTCCATTTTCTTCTTCAGGGCCTCCATTTAAACTTACCTTATATTTGCTTTGAGTATGTTTAATATCTACACCTACATTCAACCCAGGCCATTTACAAAGGGGTTAAGCTATCAAGGAGTATTCCATGAAAAGAATTATTTCAGAAAATTCATGAAAATTTTCATAGGAGTCACCAAACAAATAAATAAAGAAAACTAAGCAGTTGTGGATAATATTATGTACCTGGTAGACTCTTATATTGATATTCCTTAATTCTGACCTGATTATTATTATTCTTCATATTTACTTCTTCAAAACATGTGATACACACTTAGAAAAATGAAACTTCTGAGGCAACATTCCCTACATGATACACCACTCCCCAACTTGTCCACTGTGAGCACAAGAATCTTGGCTACCAAATGTAATTATATCAGAGCTGTAGTAATAACACCCTATGAAGTCAACAAAAGGAGCTTTGAAAAGAATTAAATGACTCCCATGAAAAAAGAACAAAATGGAGGTCTAATTACCAAATAAGCAATGTGTATAAAAACTATGAATTCTACAGTAGGATTGAGATATTAATTTTGTCATAATAATCTACTTATTTTAAATAAATCAACCAAGGCTAAGAGAACAGAGTGTATTCTAGTTCTCTGGATTTTTCATTTTTGTTCACTTTTGTCTACTTTCTCCTATTCCTTTTCTTTGTGTCCACCAAAATATTCTAAATTGAGACAGGAGTTTCTTATGCCATATTCCTTGTTATTATTATTTATTAAAATTACTCCATCTATCTATAATAGCTTAATGTTAGTCTTAAATATCTAAGATTCATTTACTATACACTTAAGGAAATTGGTTTCCCAAAAATGTTCTTTTAAAACACATATTGCAGGGCCTGGGTGGCTCAGTTGGTTAAGCATCTGCCTTCAGCTCAGGTCATGATCCCAGGGTCCTGGGATTGAGCCCCACGTTGGGCTCTCTGCTCAGTGGGAGCTTGCTTCTCCCTCTTCCTTCCGCTCCCCCTGCTTGTACTATCTCTCTCTCTCTCAAATAAATAAATAAATCTTTAAAAAATAAAAAAATAAAACACATATTGCTTATTACTTATTTCCTCATGAATCATCTATATTTACTTAATCTGTGGAGCACTATATAAGATTCCCCCGCCCCATTCTGGTCCTTTGTCTTTTATTCTACACTGTTGTGATGAAATAGATTATATTTAATTTACAGTGGCAGAAATACTAATTTCTAGATTGGGTTCTGAGTTCACATTTAATCCTTCAATGAGCTGAAACATCATGGTTAGAATACAGGCTGTATTGCAACAATAACAATTCCACCAATTGAAGTGATTTGTGGAATTTACTATTCAACACTTCCAGGTATACACTCTTTTTACTATATTTTTGACATACTCTCTACTTCTCTTTTTCAAAATAATAATATCATTTTTAGCAATGTTGAGATTACATAGATACTAGAATCTTCTTAATTCCTTACATTGGTATTTTACTGTTTTAATCACCTCCTTCTCACCCCATTGGTGAGAGAGGAATTCCCACCCTAGGGTTGCGCAGATGGCCAAACACACAATACCCAACACAGGACAGATGAGAGCAATAGCAGGTATTAGTCACATATACCCCTGGCCCAGGGCAGAAGGACACCATGCAGAACCACACAGCAATTGTACTGGAGGGTGGAACAGAGTGAACAGCAGGGGCTGTGGGAGGCAGATTTTGTATTAAGGGGGTGGGATGGCACCCTTGGTTCCCACAGAAGGATGCAATTGGCTTGTTTATATAATTCATGGGCTGTCAGAGAAGTAAAACCCAACTGTCAGAAATAAGGCAGAACTACATTTGGTTACTTCAATACAGAGCATTGTTTGACTAAGAGATCTTATCCACAGAAGCAAAGTAGGGAATGGAACTCTGTAGTAAGGCCTTTCCCATTTCATCAGACGTCAAGGCAACACAATATTAATTTTAGGTCTTATACCATATTTACCTGCATTAATATACAGTAGTAACTAAAGAACACAAATTCTACAAATTTTTCAGGCATCATTTTACTCACTGTGACCTATGAAATTTCTTAGATGTTATCTATCTTGAGGGAAAATGACTTCCTCTTATCAAATGTACATACCAGTGGTAGGGGAATTATTCATTCCTTAAAATCCTGGCAATGACTCAGTGCCTTAATGCCTTAACATTCCCTTGATAACCAGAAAAGCAAGCTACTACTTTGTTATCTCAGCATGTCATCCCAGTCTCGATGTTAAAGATGGTTTGTATTCCCTGCATATTATTTGTGTACTACACTCATGTAGGCATACACATGCCTTCAGTATAGCTCTGGGGATGTTCTCAAGGGAACATCTCAGTGGAACACCTCCAGTTACCATTTCTTTCCTGTGGCAAGATTCAGAAGGACTTAAACCTCATGGCTCTCCAAAAAAATGTTTTCTGAAACAATTTCCTCTCTGATACAAAAACAATAAGCACCAACATCACCTCAGGGGTGACTGTGTTAGGAAGATATTTGAAATCCCACTAGGGTAATCTACCCATAACCACTAAGTAAGTGCTTTGAATATGACTGAAAGGTTTGGTTTCCTTATCCAGGTTAAACATATCCCAACAATATTGCTCATATTATTATTTTTTCATAATAAAAAGGTAAATGTCAGCCCCTTCCAAATCATCACAAATTCTTAATTTTATTTTTTTAAAGATTTTATTTATTTATTTGACAGAGAGAGACACAAAGAGAGAGAGGGAACACAAGCAGGGGGAGTGGGAGAGGGAGAAGCAGGCTCCCCGCCAAGCAGGGAGCCCGACACGGGGCTCGATCCCAGGACCCCGGGATCATGACCTGAGCTGAAGGCAGACGCTTAACGACGGAGCCACCCAGGTGTCCCACAAATTCTTAATTTTAAAAAAAAGTCTGAATTGATGCAGCTTTATTTTACTTTGGAATAAAAAAAAATATCCTATACCAAGGGCCTGGTTAATAAGTGTCCCATAGCCTAAGGGAATCTGGCAGAGAATAAAATCATTCCCAACTATTTTTAATAATGGAAAAAAAGCCATATTTCTTTACTTAAAATGTAGTTTTATTTGAGGGAACAGTGGGGGACTCAAGATTTTAGAAGATTATAGGCATATGAACATCATCCATTCTCAGTTTAAAGACCAAATTGCCAAAATAATTCAACTCTAGAATGCTATCAAAAGCCAGTTTGAATCTTCAGTAAATGAGTTAGCCACCTATTAGGGAGTCCTGGTGAAGGAAGCGAACACAACAGGGAATATAATCAGAAGACATCTAGCTAAACATATCTAATATCAGCTTTCAGGGTCAGAGCTGCAAAGATTATCTATTGCAAGGTGAACCTGCTCTATAAGCAAAGCTTATAAAGGTTTTCTGACCTCCCAGGTTTATGTAACACTGAAATACAAAAACGTAGTCTCAGATTCCCTAAGAAATTAATTTCTGTGCACTTATGCTTCATCTGTGCTTCTCTACTTCTCTCCTGAAACTGCATTTGTTAAAGTATGAAAGTTCACATTTAATGGTGTGTAACTTTTGATTTATGCTATTTCCCTCCTTTCTTGACACATGGTACCAGTACTTCTCATTTCTACCACAAAATAAATCATCCAGGTTTCTAAGAGAAGTCTATCTACAGTCATTTATTTTTAAAATCTCTGATGCAGTGGTACTGGGAAGTGATACAAAATATCTAAATAAAATCAAGTTTTTTAGGGATGAAAAAAACCATTGAATAGCAAACTGACTAGCCTACAATCCCATGATTTCTATATTGAAGCAAAGTTTGCATAGGTAATTTGGTTTCAGATTCTGATAGTGAAATATCAAGGGTCAGAAAGAGATAAAAGTGGACAAAAATTTGGGCTGAGGGGTAAAATTTCTCGTCCTTATATTCCTTGACTGATATTGTATACCTAACTTATAGCCTTATAAACTCTTCAGTTTATAGAACCTAGAAATATTTAAAGTACATCTAACTATTTTAATTCATCTAAATTAATTTTTAAATAAATGAGATGAAAGGCTTCAGGAACTCCTTAGACATTAGAAAAAAATATTATATCTTTGATACATATAACTGTGGTCTTAAATTATCTTTGAGTGTATGTACATAAACATGTATTTTTATGTATATGTATTTGTGTATTTGTGTGTGTGTATATACATGTGTATATATACATATACATATATGAATCACATTAAAATTTTGCAAAGATTTTACAATGTGTGGGACTCTTCAGTCTTCAAAACTGTGCCACTGTGGTGGTCAAGATAAATAGCATAGAAATCCTGGTTCCTTCTATTTAGGGACTCTGCATTCCTGGGATCAAGCCCCACATCGGGCTCCCTGCTCAGCGGGAAACCTAATTCTCCCTCTCCCACTCCCCTGCTTGTATTACCTCTCTCGCTGTGTCTCTCTGTCAAATAAATAAATAAAATCTTAAAAAAAAAAAATGTTAAGCAAAAGAAGTCAGATATAAATAAGTATATACTGTATGATTCCATCTAGAAACTCTAGAATACACATCTAATCTAGTTACAGAAAACAGGTTAAAGGTTGCCTGGGGATCTGGGGAGGGAGATTTGACCAAGAAAGGGTACCAGATGGCGCCTGGGTGGCTCAGTCGGTTTAGCAGTTAAGCATCTGACTCTTGGTTTCATATCAGGTCATGATCTCAGGGTCTTGAGATCAAGCCTGCATCAGGGGGCTCCACGCTTGGGATTCTTTCCCTCTTCCTCTGCCTCTCCCTCTGCCCATATCCCCCCTCAAATATATTAATTAATTAAATCTTTTTTTAAAAAAGGGTACCAGAAACTTTTGGGGGCAATGGACATACATTTTTTTTATTATGTTGGTGGTTACATAGGTAATATATTTACCAAAATTCATCAAACCATGTGATCAAAGTGGGTACATTTTATTGCATATAAATCATACCTCAATAATGTTGATTTTTTAAAAATATTTAAGTAAGAAAATATGAAAAATACTGACATTTTTAAATTCTGAATATTGAGTGCTGTGTTATTCAGGGTGCTAGCAAGATATGGTAATCTCCCCTAAAATTTGAAGAAAATTTCATGAAGGGAATTTTAAGAGATGTATAGGCAGAAACAGGAAACCCAACTGGTATGTTGGGGCATTCAGAGACTTGTACCCACAGGCCAAAGCAAGGAGAAGGGTGAGAATTGTCTGAGTCCAGATGAACACAATGGGTCCCTAACACGACCTTTCTCATCCTCTTGGACACAGAAACAAAGGCAATGAGGTAGGTAAGATAGAACACAGACATTTGGATTTCTTAATATTATTGGAGAAAATGTATTAGGAAAAAAGTGACCAGAGATGAGGCTAACTAGGTTTTGGGTGTTTTTTTTTTAAGCTAAGGGCAGGGTGTAGGTATGTAGAGCCTTTAAGCCAAAATAAGGATCTTGGCCTTTATTCTGAATCTATTTAAGAGTTTTATGTAAAGGAATGCATGAAAATAATTTCATTTTTAAATGATTACTCTAATTTTTTTCTTAGATTCTAAAAATGTAATCACTATTAGGCATGGATTTATTTTTCACTTAACTTGATTTAGAAATAGCATATAATGCAGCATCATTGATAATAGCAATAGAATTATTATATATACAGTTCTGATGAAATATTTTCTAATTATTTTGTTTCTACTATTTTCTCTAGTTTTTAATTTTGTTCAAGGTGATCATTTTGAAGTAGAGTAGTTTAATTTGATTAAAACTATTAAGTATTTATTTTCATGATTTAATGTACTCCCTATTTGGAGATATTGTTTTCAGCAATATTTTCTTCTTAATTGACTTTTTAAAATTACATCCTTTAATTCATCTTAAATTAATTTTAGTATGTTATAAAATATATGCTTAAAACGAGAGTGAGTACAGAAGCCAAGAAGCATTTAGCAGTGCCTGCAAGTGCCTTGCACATAATAGGCCTCAGGGATGATTTGTGGAATGAGTCTTTGATTGTCAGGACTAATGATGATAACATTTTGCCCATGCATTTTAATGTTATAGACATCACTTTTATCATTAATTACACTTGAATATTCATACTACAGTGTTATAATAACAAGATGCAGTCCTTTTTTTCATTAATTTTTAAAATTCAGTTATCTATTAATCATGATCAACCTTCTACAGTTAACTTAAAAATAATGAGTTGACTACTTTAAAATTTTAATTGATTCATAAGTTACCTATGAATTTTTAGATGCAATGAGTGTGTTGTGTTGCCCTAAATACCAAAAAGCATGCTGCTCAGAATGTATCCTAATTTATCTGGAAACAAACACCTTTGCAATTTATGTACCAATGCCAATGTTCCAATTCTATGGTTGTTTTCTGTTTCGTTTTTTCTTCATGATAAGTGCACTCTTTAATTCCCATCACCTATTTCAAACATCCAGCCACCCCTCCTCCCCTCTGGTAATCATCAGTTTGTTCTCTGTAGTTAAAAGTCTGATTCTTAGTTTGTCTCTCTCTCTTTTTTTTCCCTTTGCTTGTTTTGCTTCTTAAATTCCTTATATGAGTGAAATCATGGTATTTGTCTTTCTCTGACTAACTTATTTTGCTTAGCATTATACTCTCTAGTTCCAACCATGCTGCTGCAAATGGCAAGATTTAATTATTTTTATGGCTAAGTAATATTCCATTGTATGGATAGATAGATGATAGATAGATGATAGATAGACGATAGATGATAGATAGATGATAGATAGATAGATAGATAGATAGATAGATAGATAGATAGATCTTTTTTTTCCACTCTTCCATCAATGGACACTTGGGCTGCTTTCATATCTGGGCTATTGTAAATAATGCTTCTATAAACATAGGGGTGAATGTATCCCTTTAATTAGTGCTTTTGTTTTGGTAAATACCCAGCAGTGCAATTGCTGGATTGTAGGGTAGTTCTATTTTTAACTTTTTGAGGAACCTCCATACTGTTTTCCACAGTGGCTGCACCAGTTTGCTTTCCTACCAAGAGTGCACAAGAGTTGCTATTTCTCCACATCCTCACCAACACTTGTTTCTTGTGTTTTTTTATTATTATTATTTTAGCCATTCTGACAAGTGTGAGGTGATACCACATTGTAGTTTTTGAGTTGCATTTCTCTGATGATGAGTGACGTTGAGCATTTTCTCATGTGTCTGCTGGTTATCTGGATGTCTTCTTTGGAGAAATGTCTGTTCCTGTGTTCTGCCCACTTGTAATTGGATTATTTGTTTTTTGGGTGTTGAGTTTTATAAGTTCTTTACATATTTTGGATACTGACCCTTTATGGATATGTCATTTGCAAATATCTTCTCCCATTCCATAGTTTGCCTTTTAGTTTTGTTGATTGTTTCCTTTGCCATGCAGAAGCTTTTTATTTTGATGTAGTCCCAATAGTTTAATCTTGCTTTTATTTATTTTATTTTTTATTTTAAAGCCCAGAATCTCTGTCATCTTTTTCTCAAAAACATGGTTCCTACAGCATCACAAATACTAAAATAACCACATGGAGACATTTAAAACAAGGTGACAAAAGAAAGCTGTCTCCAGGACACCTCTGCTACTCTTCATTACTCAAAGGTAACACATAAAAATAGGAACCGGAAAAGTGCTTAAAACACAACTTAGACTGAATGAGAAAATAAACATTTGTTCGCATCATTAATAGATATATCCTAATTTCTCATCCAAACTGTCATATCTCTGTACCATAAAATGTTTTTTCATTTCTGTCTAGAATGATAGGGAGCCCATCAGTTCCACCTAAAAGAGCAAAGCAATCCAGAAGGAGGCAGGCCAGAAGCATAGAGTAGTAGTTGTACCAGAGAGTAGTTGGGTCTACACAAAGGAAACCACAATCACTGGGGCAGGCCAGAAGCATAGAGTAGTAGTTGTACCAGAGAGTAGTTGGGTCTACACAAAGGAAACCACAATCACTGGGGAAGGAAGGTCTGAGAAAGCAAATCCATCCACACTTCTAGCCTTAAATATCTGAATTTTATATGGCATTTAAAAATACTTTCTTAAAGCAAAATTTCTTTTTAAATTTTTGCTATATTTTATCCTAATACTTTTACAGACCAATTTTTTACACTTTGTCTTCTCTTTTGTAATTTTTATACCCCTTTTCTTTCTCTAATTTTATTACATTAGCTAGACTTTATTAAAGAACAGTGTCTTAATGAACATCCTTCTCTTTTCCTAAAGGAATGGTTTCCTTAAAAAATGGTTTCTAGATGTTCTAGATGCTGTACTTTTTAAAATATGGAACAATAATTCTATTTTTACTATGCTAAAGATATTTTATGTTAATATATCTCATTGTAGCAAGAGTTTCTTATCAAGAATGGAGGATGAATTACATCAAATATTTTTTCAGCTATAAAAAGATTTTTTTTTGTATCTACTAATTTGGTGTTATACTACTATATATTTTAATACTGAGCTATTCTTGTATGTTTCAAATCTATAACTCAGAAGCAATCTTTATTGGCTCTAGGATTCTAATCTCTTGTGTTCGTTCTACTTGTGAGTTTTTTGAGGATATTGACTTGGGCAAAACTTCCCCAAGTGCTACAATGTATTAAAAACACCAGGGCATGCTTTTTACAGTATTTTAAATGGCATAGGCTATCTGCCAGAACAAGTTAGTCCAGAAGGACAAAGGCCATGTGCAGAACATTTTCATAGATGGAGTTCTCAACCTTGATCTAGGAAATAGGAGGTGGGGAGGCATGGGATTAGGTAAACAGTTGGTTAAGAGAGAAAGAAAACTGAAGCAGAGTAGAAAAATGTTATCAGTAAAACAACAAATAATAAATCTATTTTTTCCTAGGCATCAATTACCTTGAAACTGAAGTCAAGAAACAAAAGCAGAAACAAGTTAGGACGCTGGGGTTTGAAAAAAGAAACAAGAATATGAGGTTTATGTCAGCTAATGAACTCTAGTAAGTTTACAAAATCTTGCTGTAGAAACAAAAATTAAATGAAACATCAGTTTTCTTTAAAATATTAGGTTCTAAAGTGATACCTACTGGAATTGTGAGCTGTTTCCAAGTTTTAGAGGACATAATGGCTCTCTGTGACAGTAGTCTTCTTGGGTCCCTTAGAAGTATTCTGATTGACTATTGCTAACATAAACCAGTTTCATCCTAAAATGACTCCAACTTAAAAACTTAAAAACTGAGAGGGAGATGAGGAGAACATTTTAATTCTATTTTCTGGGCATTAAAGAAGAATCATTATTGGAGGAGGAAGAATACAAAATTGTACAAAGGAAAAGGTCTGGGGGCTCCACCAGTGTTACAGTAAAGCTGTTTTTACATTGCTCTTTTTTGAATGCACCAGTGCACAATTCCCACAATCACCAGCAAAATCCTAACCGATGCTACTAAAACTGTTGGCAAAACCATATATCACTATCAAGTCCCCATGGAGTGACACCTTAAAGTGTTACAGTTATCCCTCCAACAAATTCCCCACAGTCATCAAAACAGACTCACTCTATGTTACTCTTTTCTACCTAAAAAAAAAATCTCAGGATACCAAGGGAAGTTTTTTTTTTTTTTTTCCTATTCAAAAGTGTGACTACAGAGAATAAAATGCAATGATGTGAAGTGCCAGTTTTCAAAAGCAGGTACCCAGCTGCAAAGAACAGTCCAAAAGAGCAGTGGAACAGAACAAAGTAAGTCTTGCTTTACTTTTTGGAATTTAGATTTGATTTGAGTGAATGAGGATAAGAAAATGCTGTGGAGGGGAGACAGGTATATTATGAAAGTTCACTTATTTATTCAACCTCTACTTAATATATGGCATATTTATATTGCAAAGTATGTGTAATATGACATGTATATTATCTTAGCTCAGGCTGCTATAACAAAATACCGTAGACTGGGTGGCTTAAACAACAGACATTTATTTCTCACAGGAAGCTGGGAAGTCCAAGATCAAGATGCCAGCAGAGCTGGTGTCTGATGAGAACACTCTTCCTAGTTTACAAATGGCTGTATCCTCACATGCATGGCAGAGAGAGCTCATGTCTCTTCCTCTTTTTATAAGGGTACAAATCGCATCATAAGCCTGCACCTTCATGACCTAATCTAATTCTAATTACTTCCCAAAGCCCCCACCTCCAAACACCATCACACTGGGAATTATAGCTTCAACACATGAATTTGAGGAGAGTAACAAACATTCAGTCTATAGCATATATAAAATATATATACTCACATAATTCTACATATTAGAAAACTTAAAGAATAAACTATGAAATCCCATCAGTGGCAAGTCCCTAGCCTCATTGATTATCCAATAAAAGATCCTTAGCTCTCAGTATACACACAGAATGAAAAAAAATCCACATCCTTGTTCTCTGTGCAGGAGCTAAGATCCGAAAAATACTCACTGGCTAGCATGAGAAGCTAAAAGTGAATTACCTATGAGTCCATCACACTCAGAGATACCCTACCCCTAGTTCAGATGTTTAGGCTAAAACTGCCTTTAATCTTCATAGCTCAAAAATCTCTGACACAAATATTAGTTTATTTGTTTCAGTTAATCTTGCAGTGCAGCTACATTATGCAGAAGAAAGTTTTTTGGGTGGTCTAATTGAAATCTAGAATAACATGTCCCTTGGGAAACATCCTAAACAACTATTTTAAAGACACTGATTTTAAAGAACTTAAAGAATTTAAAGGAAAATTAAAGACCTAATTTTAAAGAAACATGTGAAATCTACTGGAAAGAGAACCAAGTACACCTCAGTTCCAAATGAGTAACAAGAGGTTGATATCCCTCTCAGCGTCTTCTTTTTTTTTTTTTTTAAGATTTTATTTATTTATTTGAGAGAGAGAGAGAGAGAGCACGAGCAGGTAAGAGGGGCAGAGGGAGAGGGAGAAGCAGGCTCCCTGTTGAACAGGGAGCCCAACATGGGGCTCAATCCCAGGACCCTGAGATCATGACCTGAGCTGAAGGCAGACACTTAACCGACCAAGCCACCCAGGCACCCCCTCTCGGTGTCTTCTACCCAAAAATTTTTAATTGATTCTATGGGGTCAGTGAAAATGTGTAAGTCATGTATGACAGACACATCAGAAGATAATTTTCTAATGAAAAAGAACAGATGGCAAAAACTAAATTGAGTAAGTACAAAGATAACAACATGCTTTGAACAATATATTTGTAAATTCACATTGTCAAGTCTATGAGTAAGTAGAGGGTGTGGTCTCACTCTGATTCCACAGGAGTGTAAGTTCAGAAAAGTTATGTGATTTGTCTGCACAGTCATATGGCTGTGGTGGTGTTGGGATGCACACTTCAGTCTTGTGAATCCATGTTCAGGGTTGGTTCTCTATTGTAGCGATTCCCAGGGGGAGGAGAAGAGATCATGAAGAGCTAAGACAATTAGAGACAACCCCAAGTAATTTGGGAAGTGAAGATGAAATTTGAACTTGTTTAAATCAGGCAAGAAGAACAATACAGAGAAGCACAAGTGAGGCCTTCAATAAATGGAAAAGAGGCATGATAGTCTAACAATCTAAAAGAACTGTTAAGGAACAATGGGACTCTAGCAAAGGCAAACATAGGTAGCAAATTATAAGGGAGATCACTTAGAGTATCATATGCAACTGGTTGCCCATTTTAAATAAATTCTTCACTCCAACTCAACTAAACTTTAAATTGTACTTCCTTTACTCTTCCACATAACACAAAAAAGAAACATTCTGAAGATATCCAAATCTGATAAAGGGTTAGGATCTAAAATCTATTAAGAACTTATCAAACTCAACACCCAAAAAACAAATAACCCAGTTAAGAAATGGGCAGAAGACATGAATGACATTTTCCCAAAGAAGACATACAGATGTCCAACAGACACATGAAAAGATGCTCAACTTCATTCATCATCAGGGAAATGCAAATCAAAACCACAAAGAGATATCACCTTACACCTGTCAGAACAGCTAAAATTAACAACACAGGAAACAACAGATGTTGGCGAGGATGCAAAGAAAACCCTCTTACACTGTTTGTGCGAATGCAAACTAGTTAAGCCACTCTAGAAAACAGTATGGATATCCCTCAAAAAGTTAAAAATAGAACTACCCTACAACCTAGAAATTGTACTACTAGGTATTTACCTAAAGGATACAAAAATACTGATTCGAAGGGATACATGCACCGCGATGTTTACAGCAGCATTATCAACGATAGCCAAATTATGGAAAGAGCCCAAACATACATCTACTGATAAATGGAAAAAGATGTTTATATATATACACACACACACATATATCAGGATATTATATATATATATATATATATATGCAATGTATACATACACACACAATGGGATATTACTCAGCCATAAAAAATGAAATCTTGCCATTTATAATGACATGGATAGAGCTAGAGAACATTATGCTAAGAGAAATAAATCCATCAGAGAAAGACAAATACCATATGATTTTACATATATGTGGAATTTAAGAAACAAAACAAATGAACATGGGGAAAGAGAGAAGCAAACCATAAAACAGACTCTTAACTATAGAGAACAAACAGGGTTGCTGAAGGGGAGGTGGGCAGGGTGATGGGTTAAATGGGTAATGGATATTAAGAAGGGCACTTACTGTGATGAGCACTAGGTGTTGTATGTAATTGGTGAATCACTAAATTCTACACCTGAAACTAATATTACACCGTATATTAACTAACTGGAATTTAAATAAAGACTTGAAACTACAAAAAAAAATATCAGACAAGGACTATGGAGTAAGAGTTTAGTGACTTTGGAGAAAAGACAAATGAAAGTTTCCAATCTGACTACAGAAAGAGAAAGGGCTAAAAAAAAAAATGAACAGGCATAGTAATCTTTTTGACAAAAATGAGACGTCTATATGTATGAGAGGAGTCTCAGAGGAAGACATATGTTTTCAGATCTAAAAATGTAAACCTACAGATCCAGGAATCTCAATGAACTAGTAGTAGGAAAAACACAAAGAAAACCATACCAAATCACATTATAAACAAATTATTTAAAATGAGTGATAAAGAGAGGGTGCCTGGGTGGCTCAGATGGTTAAGCGTCTGCCTTCGGCTCAGGTCATGATCCCAGCGTCCTGGGATCGAGTCCCGCATCGGGCTCCCTGCTCCTTGGGAGCCTGCTTCTCCCTCTGCCTCTTTCTCTCTCTCTGTCTCTCATGAATAAATAAATAAAATCTTTAAAAAAAAAAATAAAAAAATAAAAAAAATAAAATGAGTGATAAAGAGAAAAATCTTAAAATCAGCCAAAAGGAAAAATAATATTTATTATATACAGGGGAACAATTATATAAATTACAACTGACTTTCATCAGAAACAATACAAAGCAGGAAATGATGGAATCACATGTTTACAGTGCTGGGAGGCATAGAGGAAACTATCAATCTAGAATTCTATATTCACTAAAAATACACTTCAAAAATAGAAGTACAGCAAATATATCTTCATGAAACACAAGTTATAAAGTTCATTAAGCAGGGGGAGACTTTCATTATAAGAAATGCTAAAGGAAGATTTTAGGTTGAAGGAAAATGATACCAGATGAAAATTAAGATCTATACAAAGAAATGAAGGATGCCAGAAATAACAGATCATAAGTGGGAGAATATATAGGACTTTACATTTTCTTTAAAAGACAATTGACTGTATAAAATGAAGATGTGTTTAATAGGTTTATAAAACATGTAAGTAAAATGTATGATAATAATAACAAAGATTTGAAGCAGGAAATGAAAGTATACTGTTGAAATGCTCTAACATAATATAAGTAATACAAGGTTGATTTAATATTTAAAGATCAAATAATGTGATTTACCACATTTACAGAAGAAAAGATAAAAATCACATAATCCTTTTAGTAGATGCAGAAAAAGCATTTGACTAAATTTAACACTTTTATGAGTTTTTTGAAAAATCTAATAAAGTATAAATACAAAAACCTTCTTCAGCCTGGTAAAGACCGTCCATAAAAAGCTTCAGGTTAGGTCATGCTTAATAGTGAAAGACTGAATGCTCTTCTCCAAGAATCAAAACAAGGCAAAGATGTCCACTCTCACCATTGTCATTCAACATTGTACTTGAGATTCCAACATGTTCAATAAAGGGGGGAAATAAGAATAAAATGAAAGAAATAAAAGACATATAAGTTGAAAAGGAAGAAATAAAATGGTCATTATTCACAGACTAGTTGTGTACATAGGAAAACTTACTCTACCAAAATGCTAATATAACCAATTAATTAAGTCAGAAAAGTCATAGGACAACATAAAAAATCAATTCTATTTATTTACTAGTAATGAGTAACTAGGAAATAGGAAATAAAAGTTTTGAAAATATTATTTATAGTATCATCAAAACACGTATACTAACCAGAAATGAACTCAACATATGAGCAATACCTATACTTTGAAGATTATATCACTTCAAATAAATTCAAGAAAAGCTAAAATAATGGAAAGATACACCATATTCATGGACTAGAAGATTCAATGTTGCTGTGATGTCAGTTCTCCCCCAAGTGATCTATAAATTTAATGCAATAAAAATGCCAGCAGACTTTATTGATAAACTTGGCAAACTCATTCTAAAATTAATATAGAAATTCAAAAGAAGAAAACAGCATAGCCATTTTGGAATCCAAGAATAAAGCTGGATATTTTACCTTACTTGGAGTCAAGTTTTAATACAGAAATCAAGAAAATACAGTATTAGCATAAGGATAGAAAACCAATCCTGAATTGGTGATGGTTATGCAAATATAGGGGTTTGTCAAAATGCTTCAAACTGAATGAGTAAAATGAGTACATATAACTACTTTCAAAAAATTAATCTTTAAAAAGATAATTGTCACTAATATGTGGACTAAGAAAGGAAATCACTTAAGTGTATTAACAAAGGATCACAATGATCACAATGGAGCATTTTCAAATATCTGATTAAAAATCAATAAACAGAACACTATTAAGATAGGTAAATCTGCATAATTGATAGTCATAATTTTGTTAGTATAATCGAAGTAGTTTGGTCTATGTAATTTTCATCCTATGTTGCCTTGATGTAGATTACTAGAACACGAATGCGTAAAAATAAAGACACTTACTATACTTTTCAAGACTTCAGGAGTTTCAACTAACCAAAAACTTCAAATGTCTTGTTTCTGTATAAGCCTAAGATTGTAGATTTCAATTTGCCTTTTGAGTAAAGGAAGAGGACTAAAGAAAGATATAAATACATTTTAAAGATAAACAATATATCTTCAGTAAATGAATTTTAGAATAAAATTCTGAAGCGATTTTTTCCAAATTGAAAAAAAAAATCCTTAGTCTGTCATTAGACTCTAGAAACAATGCATTTTCCTTAAACAACTAAGGAGATCCCATGGCAGCCTGCTATTGCCATCGAAATGAGAGGGGAAATATCACACTTTTACTGTGTTGAAATATTTTCAAAATAAAATATGTATTTTCTGCTTAAATTCTTTTGTTATTCTAGGACTGAGAATTATTCTGGGATATGACCAGTGTAACTTTAACAAAGACATATAGCTTGGGGAAAGACATTTAAAATTTTGCTGACAGAGGGAAAAACATTGCACTAAGTAACTAGAGGTGCTTAAAAATGGAATTAGTAAGAACAAATAGTCCAATCAAGAAATGGGCAGAAGACATGAACAGACATTTCTGCAAAGAAGACATCCAAATGGCCAACAGACACATGAAAAAGTGCTCAACATCACTCGGCATCAGGGAAATCCAAATCAAAACCTCAATGAGATACCACCTCACACCAGTCAGAATGGCTAAAATTAACAAGTCAGGAAATGACAGATGTTGGCAAGGATGGGGAGAAAGGGGAACCCTCCTACACTGTTGGTGGGAATGCAAGCTTGTGCAGCCACTCTGGAAAACAGTATGGAGGTTCCTCAAAAAGTTGAAAATAGAGCTACCCTATGACCCAGCAATTGCACTACTGGGTATTTACCCCAAAGATACAAATGTAGTGGGCGCCTGGGTGGCTCAGTTGGTTAAGCAACTGCCTTCGGCTCAGGTCATGATCCCGGAGTCCTGGGATCGAGTCCCACATCGGGCTCCCGGCTCAGCGGGGAGCCTGCTTCTCCCTCTGACCCTATCCCCTCTCATGCTGTTTCTCTCTCTCTGTCAAATAAATAAATAAACAAAATCTTTAAAAAAAAAAAAGATACAAATGTAGTGATTCAAAGGGGCACATGCACCCCAATGTTTATAGCAGCAATGTCCACAATAGTCAAACTATGGAAAGAGCCAAGATGTCCATCAACAGATGAATGGATAAAGAAGATGTGGTGTATATATATATATATATATATATATATATATATATATATATATATAAAATGGAATATTATGCAGCCATCAAAAAATGAAATCTTGCCATTTGCAATGATGTGGATAGAACTAGAGGGTATTATGCTAAGTGAAACAAGTCAATCAGAGAAAGACAAGTATCATATGATCTCACTGATATGAGGAATTTGAGAAACAAGATAGAGGATCATAGGGGAAGGGAGGGAAATATGAAATAAGATGAAGCCAGAGAGGGAGACAAACCATAAGAGACTCTTAATCTCAGGAAACAAACTGAGGGTTGCTGGAGTGGAGGGGGGTGAGAGGGATGGGTTGGCTGGGTGATGGACATTGGGGAGGGTATGTACTATGGTAAGCACTGTGAATTGTGTAAGACTGATGAATCACAGACCTGTCCCCTGAAACAAATAATATATGTTAATATAAATAAATAAATAAATTTTTAAAAATAGAATTAGTATCCCCAATTATTATTCCTAATAGATTCAGATACATACAAAATAAAGGAGAGCTTCAAATTATCAATTTTATCTAGGGATATTACAGCAAATATAAAACAGAGTTTCTGGAAAAAGAAAAATCACGAAGGCATGAATCTGCAAGCATGAGAACTTCAATATATGTTTCCAACAGCTATTATCAACCTGTGCCCAACTCAAGGAAACAACTTCCATAACTTTATGTGTATAATACTCTTACTGAATGAATTATCTGTTGAAAATATAATTAAGGGAGATGATTATAGAGAGATGATAGAGGCCACAGCATAGTTTCTGAATCTTTCCAATTCCATGAAAAATTATTGTAAGAAAAGAATAAGTAGTAAAATTACATCTTCTAGACACAGTGAAAGCATCCCCAAAACATAGGTTCACAGAACAGATGAAAACTCTAATCCACCTGTGTCATTAAAGAGGTAGGGGCTTAGGGACTGACAGCCATCCCAGAACCACATTCATTGAGCTTTCTCAGAGGTGCTTCCTAAGAGGAAGGGATACTGTGCTCACAATTAACATTTTTTTAACTTGGCTACGACCTGCAATGGAGCTCTGATGAATAATAAACAACCAGCTCTTTAAGTGGGGGGAAACCTCCTGTTTTGTAGCATTTGCCAATCTCCATGGTATAAATACTTCCACCATACCAATTTTAAGTTACAAATGTGGCATCACTGAATGCTGAATTGAGAAGAATTAGCTCTCATGAACTGATAGGAACCAGTTCCAGCATATTAATACTACATGTCAACAAAATGGATGACATTTGGTTTATTTTTGTGACAGGAAATAAAATGGTAATTCGTTTCTTCTTATTTGGGAAGTAAATCCCAACAAATAAAAAAGACCCTACCTGTTATCCACATATTTCTCAAGTCTTGGCCCTGTGAATCAGTTCTTGAATGTACCTAATACATAACTCTGTAATATTCAAGTAAGAACAATGAAACCCTCTTCTTATAGGGTCCAATAACAAAAATATGCATACTACATCCACCCATATATCATCTTAGGCTAAATGGATTCTTAGTTGTATAATTTTCCAAATATCTGTTCCATTACAACCCTAATAGTTCTTGCTCAACATCCAGATATTTATGGGAAATGGTGGGGGGGGGGAACCAAAGATGAAAGATAAGGAGGATTTGGGGAAGTGATAAGGATTCTTCCCACAGCTGCTAATAAAGAATGACAAACAAGCTTGCAGATTTATTAAACCCTGAAAAGATATTATATATTTTAAAAATAGGAATAGTAATGTTCCCATAAAGCAAAAAATTTTACACTGGTCTTTGCTTTACTTATTTCTATAGTAACAGGTACACAAAAACATCCTCAACATCACTAATCATCAGGAAAATGTAAATCAGAACTACAGTGACACATCACCGAACACCTGTTAAAATGGGTATCATCAAAAAGACAAGAGAAAAATGTTGGTGAGCATGTGGAGAAAAGGGAACTTGCACACTATTGGTTGGAATGTAAATTGGTTCAGCCACTATGGAAAACAATATGGAGTTTCCTTAAAAAATTAAAAATAGGGGCACCCAGGTGGCTCAGTTGGTTGGGCATCTGCTTTTGGCTCAGGTCATGATCTCCGGATCCTGGGATTGAGCCCTGCATTGGGCTCTCTGCTCATTAGGGAGTCTGCTTCTCCCTCTCACTCTGTGATCTCTCTCACTCTCTCCAAATAAATAATAAATAGAATCTTTTTTAAAAATTAAAAATAAATCTACCATGTGATCCAGCAATTCCACCTCTGGGTAAAGACCCAAAGAAAAGGAAAATAGGATATCAAAGAAATATTTGCACTCTCATGTTTACTGTAGCATTATTCACAATAGCCAAAATATGGAAACAACCTGTGTCCACTGACAAATGAATGGATAAGGAAAACATGATATATACATGATAATTCAACCATGAGAAAAAAATAGACATGATGCCATTTGTGACAACATGGATGGAGCACATTATGCTGAGTGAGAAAAATCAGAGAGAGAAAGGTAAGTAATATATGATATCACTTGTTTATGGAATCTAAAAAAACCCAAACTTGTTAAGACAGAGGGTAAAATGGTAGTCAGCAGGGAAAGGGCTTAGGGGATAAAACAGATGTTTTTTAAGCGTACAAACTTACAATGAGTAGTAAATAAGTCCTAGGGATCTAATGCACAGTATAGTGAATACACACAACAATATCAAATTATAATCATCAATCTTGCTAAAAGACTAGAACTTAATTATTCCAACCATTAAACAGAAGTGATAATTATCACTACAATGGCAATCCTATTACAATAAATAAATGTATCAAATTTAAAAAAATGGAAAATCTTTTGAAAACTTTACTTTTGTATTTTGCTTCTTATTCTTCATTACCCCAAACTCAAGTAAATAATACTTCTCGTAAAAAAAATTTATGAGTATGTTAATTTCTACCAGCTCTTTAATTTTTTGTTGAGAGAGGGGGAGCAGCTGGTCTTGCTCCTGGGAAATTAAGAAGAAATATTCATGTACAAAATTCCTAAAGCAATTATTGCTGGCTTTCCTGGCAGTCTAATAGTAGAAATCAATAGCTGTCTTTATGAAATGTATCTCCATGGACCAAAGGACACCAGGAGTGAATGGTGGCAGCCCCAATTGTTTAGTTCCTTGCTGATCTCCATCTCTGACAGCTGACAGCACTGAAATTGATAACACCTGGTCCAAAGGGAAAACATTATTAAATATTCCATTTACCAACAAATAGTTGTCCTTTGACATGACAAAATAAGGTGCCTTTATCGATAATTTTGGCGAGCAGAAGATGAGAGATTTGCAATTTTTTCATTTATTTATTTAACAAATGTTTATTGAATATCTGTCTCCTGCCAGGCCATGGTCTGGCTTCTAGGCATAATTCACAAAATGAGGCAAATGTCTACCATTCCAAGTATCCGTGTTAGTGGGGAAGGCGAAGAAGGAAACCAGAATGTATAAAACATATGACTATAATGGGTGTTTTGAAAAGGAAATATGGAGTGGTGCATGAGTGTGTGAAAGGGATTGGAGGCACCTACAACAACCTGAGGTGGTTAGGAAGACTTCCTGGAAAAAATGACATCTAAGACAAAACCTGAGGATGAATAGGAGGTACTCAGGCAAATGGGAGGCAGGGGTAGAGAGTCAAAATTCTTCAAGATAGAGAAAACAGCATATGCAAAGGCCCAGGGAAAAGAGAAAATAAGGTACTTTTGAGGAAGTAACTCAAAATACTAATTCCTTACATGTGTAAAAAGTACAGTCACTGGTAAAGCTTTCATTGGCAAAATCTTATTGAGGAAAAATAATATAATGGCATTAGATATGTGTTTTAGAAAATGAATAAAAACTATTTATTAAAAAATAGGTACTACTTTGTTAAAAAATTGTGTAAGAGCAAAGTTCTTAATGACATAAAAGAAGAAACATCACAAATGTCCTTTGACAGAGAACAGACAAAATTCGGTGGCACATTCATACAACAATGAAAATATATGAATTACAACTACCTACAACAACATAAGAACAACTTGAAAACATAATGTTTAGCATAAATAAATAAAGTATGTCTCAATAAATTATATAGAGTAGGGTACATTTTTATGAAGCTGAATAACAAGTAAAGCTAACTGCATATTTATAATAAAAATATTTTTTGCATATTTATAATAAATGACATATGCATATTTATAATAAAAATATTTTTTCAAAAGCAATTAATAATATAATGAATATATATCCTGTGGCACAGAATGATACATGTGGCAGGAAGGCAGGGAAACAGTAGAGGAAAGGGAATTAATAGGTAGCTAAAAGTTTTATTATTCTAGTTTCTGGATTAAGTGGACTCATAAATGTTTCTTATACAATTATGATTTGTAACTAACATATATAATATAAGACACTATTTTTGCAAATGTTACAGATTTTAAAAGATAATAAAGGGGAAAAAGTAAAAAAAAAAAATCCTAACTTTAATTCCATTCAGTAATTCAGAAAACATTTCCAGGATATTAGGACATTATCATCAAATTCATTAATTTGACTTTATCAATAATTTGAATAGGAGCTAAGTTCTTTTTTTTTTTTTTTTTAGAGATTTTATTTATTTGACAGAGAGAAACAAAGCAAGAGAAGGAACACAAGCAGGGGGTGTGGGAGAGGGAGAAGCTGGCTTCCCGATGAGCAGGGAGCCCGATGCGGGGCTCGATTCCAGGACCCTGGGATCATGACCTGAGCCAAAGGCAGACGCTTAACGACTGAGCCACCCAGATGCCCCAGGAGCAAAGTTCTTAAGCACAGAAAAGTAGAAACATCCCAAATATCCATTGACAGAGAATGGACAGATAAAACTGGTATATCCATATAACAATTTAATAAGCTGAATTAAATTTAATGATATATTTACAACCTTGTTCTTGCAATCTTCCACAAAACAACTCCCCCTTTACCAGTGATCCCAGTGCTTGGTTATGCATTTATTTTCTTTTTTCACTGCACACCCCATCATGCACACACCCAGCCACACATCTACCAGGGGAAGGAAAATTGCTGGTCTTCAGTTAAAGGAGCCTCAAAAGTCCTCACAGACACAAAACATCACAGATTGGAAAATTTTCACATTTATTCAGTTGAATATTTTTTAGTATCTATGGAGTACTGATCTCTCTTTCTAGGTAATACAGATGCAACAGTGAACAAACAAGTTAAGTTCCTGTTCCTATGGAGCTCACATTTTGGTCAAGAGATACACATTTCCCAACAGCCTTGAGTATAAAAGGTCTATGCCTCAGAAGGACTGGCTCAAGAGGAAAGTGCGGGAATTGTTCTAAATAGTAAAATTCACTGCTGAATAGAAGAAAAGGGAGAAGGGGAATGCGAAAGAGGAGCAAGAAGAGAGGAGAGCAAGGTCCAGGACCCACAGCTTAAGAGCTCCACTATTTGAAGGTCAGTTGAAGGAGGTGCCTGAGAAAGAGGCCGGGAGGAGCTCCAGAACCACAGATCCAAATGCCTACTTATGACCCCCACTTGGCTGTCTCACATGCACTTCAAAATTACCATGTCCAAAACTGAAATTGAGACAAAATGACAAGTGATTTAAGAGAAGCACCAGAAGAGAAGCAGAATGTTTCCAAAAGGAAAAGATGATCCATCATATTTAATGCTGGAGAGAAATTAGAAAGGATAAGGGATCCAAGACATAATTGTGCTATCCCAAGTATGCTTGGCAAGACCAGGATGGGTAAGGAACACAGTGGGGCTGGAGCCCAGTGTGTGACTTCGGGAATAAGCTGCACAAGACCCCAAGGAATCATGTGTATCAAGTAAGGAGTTTGATTCTTTAGGTCAGTCAAGAGCCTTTGAGGCACTTGCCAGCAGGGGCACTGTCTATTCAAATCTGTACTATGTGCACTTTGGAAATGTCATTCTAAGTGCACAGACAGAAGAATCTTTAGTCCCATATTATTATAACCAATACATTCTTGCCTTCCTCTTCATCATGTAAGCTAGGACTAGATGAGGGCTGAGGGAAACATCAGAGAGAGAGAGAAAACAAAGTGGAGAAGATACAACTTGCCCATGAGTGTGTTTCCTCCTAACATATAGCTGTGGGGTTGTCTAGGAGTCAAGTGGGACAAAGTCATGTAGACATGCTTAAAGCCAAAGCACACTGCACAGGTGCCACCAGAAAGAAGGAAATATGCAAGGAGATGGGAGAAAGGGGAGAAAACATGGAAAAATGACTTTAGGTGACATGATGCCTTTAACTCTAAAATCAGCTTTTTTCCTTTAAATTAATCTCAAAGTGGAAAATTAGACCCCACTTAAAAAATTCAAAGACGGCACAGGACACATATTTCTGCTAATTATGCTCTTTAGCAAACAAAGGATTATTACCTTAGAAGTCTCAAAATATACAATTTGGAGGATTTCAGGTTCACTCTCTTTGGGAATACCATGACACTTATACTGATTTTTAGAGCTGAGAAATAATTCCTCAAAATTGGAGTTAGTTTGTGCTTCGGGTATCAGTAGCTGAGCACTCTCTGTCTCTCTCTCTAGGTCTCAGGAACCTTGGCTGAGAAGTGCAGGTTCTTCAGACTTCTGCTAAGCCAGCTGCTAACAGGCTAATGAGGCACATCAGAGAGCAGACTCTGGAGCGAAAGTACCCAAGAACAGCTGCTCTTTACTGGAATGGAACATGCTCTGAAGTATACTTATCCAGCTGCTGAGAGGGGCAGCAAAATTAGGATCAAAATCAATATTCTAAACAGAAAAATTCATGGAATGATTCACAATTTACTTGACGATAGACCACCTTAAACCCCACCTTCCTGGTTATACCATACCTGAGAATCCAACACCAATGGTTCTGTCAACTCAGTTCTGAAGTATAAATTATTCTTACTTCTCTTTTGGCCCCAAAAGATATCACGAATGGGAAAAGCACTGGAGGGGGAAAAAAAAAAAACAGTTTTAAGTGAAAACTGTACTCATTGACTCTCTGGCCCTGGACAAATCACTGAACTTCGAGCAATGCACATTTCCTCACCTATAGAATACACAGAGAAACACCTCATATTTCAAAGGACTGTTATGATGGGGAAAAAAATGAAAGTATCTCAAAATCCTTGGGAGGGTTTCACTCCTGGTTTGGATGAAGAAAATCACAAAATACTATCATCCTCACCTGAACAACTTAAACCATGTAAGCTACAAAATCATGGCTTATTAAAAACCCATCAGAGAACTAAGGACTCAAAATGAATGAAGCTATAAAAAATGAGTAACAATGTCAACTAACTGAATGAATAAATAAAATGTGGTATATCAATAAAATGGAATATTATTTGCAAAAAAAGGATGAAGTACTCATACATGCTATAACATGCATGAATCTTAAAAATATTATGCTAAGTGAAAGCAGGCAGTTACAAAGGATCACATTGTATGATTCCATTTATGTTAAAACGTCAGAATAGGTAAATCTATAGAGATGGAAAGTAGATTAGTGGTTTCCCAGGGTTGGGGAGGATGGAATGGTAAAGTGGGGGTCTGAGGCCTGACGGCTAATAGGTGTAGACTTCCTTTTGAGATGATGAAAACGTTCTAAAATTGATTATGGTGATGGTTGCACAATTCTGTGAATACACTAAAAGCCACTGAATTGTACACTTAAAATGGATAAATTGTATGGTATGTGAATTATATTTCAATAAAATTTTTTTAAAAATCAATTATATTTCTATATACTAGCAAGGAATATCTGGAAAATAGAATTTTAAAAAAACAATACCACCTAAAAGAAGACTGACAATACCAAGAGATGGTAAAGATATGGAGCAGCTAAAACCCTCATGTGTTGCTTGTAATGGTGAAGGTTAGTAAAATCACATTTGAAAACTATTTAGCAGTATCTACTCAAATTTAATACATGCCTAGTCTATGAGCCAACAATTCTACTCCTTTGTATATACCCAAGGGATATATACAATTGCTTTATATCCACCAAAAGTTATGTATAAGATTGCTCATAGTGCCTTTACCCATAATAGTAAGAAATGGAAATAACCCATATGCCCATCAAGAGTAGAATGAATAAGTAATTTGTGACTTATTTATACCTTGAATATTACTTAGCAACTTAAAAGAATGTACTACTTCTAGATGTAACACATCGTAAAACCTGGTAGACATAATATTGAGTGAACAAAACCAGATACAAATGGGCACCACTGTATGATTCTATTTATAAGAAATTTAAGATTAAACTAAACTTTATCTGTGGTGACAGAAAATCAGAAGAGGGGTTATCTCTGAGTAAAGGTAAGATTAAGCCTGTCAGGAAATGTGAAGCAGCCTTCTAGAGTGCAGCAAATATTTTATATTACTATATAAAGCACTATATAATTATGTAAAACTTTATCAAACTGTACACTTAAGACCTGTGCACTTATACTTCCCTTAAAACATTTTTTAAAGTTATATGGTTTAGCATTTAAATAACTTTTAGTTCTCATAAAAGGAGGTTTCCACAATGGTGAGGCAAAAGCTAAGTACTGAACTGAGGAGTGGATACAGAGGTGAAAGATGAACCTGAGGAGTAGGATCTACAGAAAAAAGTTCCTGTTATCGGCTCAAGGAAGGAGACACTGACACATGCTCAGGAGTTAGGGTAAAAAAACATAATGGAGACAGATGATGAAAGACCTAGAATTGATAGTTTAGCACCATGGACAGAAGATTAAGCTTTTATGTCAGTCTTGGGTTCCAGTCTCACCTCAATCACTTACTCCTTATAAGGCACATGGTACTTAATCAGTTCAAGATCAGTTCCTCATCTATAAAACGGAAAGAAATAATCTTAATCTTTTAAAGTGTTGCTGGGAGCTGGGAGTTCAAAAAGTAATTACTGTACCTATTCAAAGTAATGAGGGAGAACAAAATGAAGAACATAGGTAGAAAAAAATGAACTTATGAAATACCAGGAAAGAAGGAAATAGATAAAAAAGAAACACTAAGTTTTAAACAGATAGCATGTGAGCAGAAAAACTAAGTTAACAGCAGCTTCTTTACTTTTTCACAGTGAAATTCTCTTTTACTAAAATAGAGCCAAATTCAATTTTAATACAAGAGATACTCCAGCCCTTTATAAAACACTGAATATTGAGATTCTGACTTTCCAGTAACATAGCATTAGAATAGGAAGTCCAGTTTTCACTTTAACCCTTTCCCCACATGAAAAGTGAAGTGGTACCAATTTGCATTCTAAAAAAAAAAAGAAATATATGAATGTTAATGTCTGTCTGGAATAAAACTATTTCAAACAATAGCTATTTTAAAATATTGGACTTGGCAGTATTTATTGGTCTAATGCTTTTAAACATAATAAAACTACACTGCCTACCTTAACATGTGGAAAAAAAACCTCCAATAAAAGCACGGAAAGAGATAAATGAAAATTATATCAAAGAGCATGCCTCTTCTTAAAATTTTGATGTTCCCATATATTGCAATAAAAACAATCTTTAAATTTTAAATAAATAAAATCACCTTTACTTATTTGAGGGAAATCTACATCATTTTACTGGGTGTAAGAGGAAAACAAATCTGGAGGTGTATCCTTTCAACGAGGCTTTTCTTTCCCACTTATTTCCAGACCCTAAAGGAAAAAGGAAGTGTGACAAGCTGAGAAAGGCAGGTGCAAGTAATTGACTAGGCAAGTGTTCTATTGTCATAGAAGCAAAGCACATCAAATTAATGAGGCCCACAGAGACCCAGAAGGCTGGGGCCAATCAGAAGCCTGCCTTGGCATGCTTTAGCATGTGCTTTGGGCAACCTGGCAGCCCTTTTGTTTATATCCCAGACAAGCTAAAACTTCCAGAAAAGAGAAATCATCTTCATATCCTCACGGTGTGCTAAGTTTGGCTCTCAAAGAGCACATGTTTAAAACCCAAAAGTCATTATTTGAGCTCCACACCAATTGGGGGGGGGGGAGATATCATTCGATTAAAAACTTGTTTAGCTGTTTCTTGATGATGCTTGTTAGTATACAGTGTGTTGTTAAAAATGTAAGGAAGTACCTAGGAGTCAGAAAAATTGAGATCTAATGCCACAACTGGCCACTTTTCTCTCGAGGCAAGTCATATAACTTTTCTGAGACTCTGTTTCTGTTCTATAAAAATAAAAAAAAATAACAACAACAACAAAAAAAAACAATTGAATTAATGATCTTTTCCTACCAGCCCCAAAATTTCACCAACTACACTAAGGAATTTCTTAAGATGTTATTTACAGTTTGTAAGTAAAACTGTTTCCTTCTTTAAAAGAAGGTGAGCAATGGGTTTTGTTGTTTAAGATTTTTATTTATTTGCCAGACAGAAAGAGCACAAGCAGGGGGAGCGGCAGGCAGAGGGAGAAGCAGGCTCCCTGCTGAGCAAGGAGCCTGAGGCGGGACTCGATCCCAGGACCCTGGGATCATGACCTGAGCCGAAGGCAGCCACTTAACCAACTGAGCCACCCAAGCATCCTGAGCAATGGGTTTTTTACATCTCTAACCTTAGCCTGAAAATTCTCTGGATCTAAAAGAAATGGTTATGATACAGTTTTTAAAAATATTTTTTCTAGTTTTCTTGAAAAATAATTGACATACATCATTGTATAAGTTTAAAACATACAGCATGATGGTTTTATATCCATTGTGAAAAGATTACTACAATATGTTCAGCTAACATTCATCTTCTCATATAGATACAAAAAGAAAAAAAATGTTCTCTTTGTGATGAGAACTCTTAGAATTTACCCCTTAACCACTTTCTTATATATCATACAGTAAGGTTTTGTTGTACATTATATCATAATACTTATTTATCTTATAACTGGAAGTTTGTACCTTTGGACCATCTTTCTCAAATTTCCTCCTCCCCCCACCCCCTGGTAACTACAAGTCTGATCTCTTTTTCTATGAGTTTGGGGGTTTTTGTTTTCTTTTTTTAGATTCCACATATAAATGAGATCATACAAGATTTGCCTTTCTCTCTGATTTCACTTAGCAGAATGCCTTCAAGGTTGATCTGTGTTGTTACAAACGGTAGCATTTCCTCATTTTTTATAGCTGAATAATATTCTAGTGTGTGTGTGTGTGTGTGTGTGTGTGTGTGTCACAACTTCTTTACCCATTCATCCTTTGATAGACACTTAAGTTGTTTCCATGTCTTGGCAATTGTAAATAATGCTGCTATGAACATGGGGGTGCAGATATCTTTTCAAGTTAGTGTTTTTATCTCTTTTGGATATATTCGCAGAAGTAGAATTGCTGGATCATAAGGTAATGCTGTTTTTAAATTCTGAGGAATCTCCATACTAGTTTTCATAGTGGCTGTACCAATTTACATTCCCAACAACATTGCATGAGGTTTCCCTTTTTCCTACACCCACATCACATTTGTTATCTCTTGTCTTTTTGATGATGGCCATTCTAACAGATGTAAGGTGATATCTCATCATGGTTTTGACTTTCATATACCTAATGACTAGTAATGTGCAGCATTGTTTCATGTTCCTGTTGGCCATTTGTATATCTTCTTTAGGAAAATGGCTATGTAGGTCTTTTGCCCATTTTTTTATTAGATGGATTATTTGGAGAGTTTTTGCTATTAGGTTATATGAGTTCTTTATGTATTTTGAATATTGACCCCTTATCAGATATATGGTTTGCAAATATTTTTTTCCCATTCTATAGGTTGTCTCTTCACTTTGTCAATGATTTCTTTTGCTGTGCAAAGCCTTTTTAGTTTGATATAGTCCCACTTATTTATTTTTTATTTTATTGTTTGTGCTTTTGGTATCATATCCAAAAAAATCATTACCAAGATGTCAAGGAGTTTCATTCCTATGCTTTCTTCTAAGAGTTTCATGATTTCAGGTCTTATATTTAAGTATTTAATCTATTTTGAGTTAACTTTTGTGAGTGGTATAAGATATGGGTCCTGTTTCATTCATCTACATGTGAATATGCAATTATTCCAGCACCATTGAAGAGACTATCTTTTGCAGTGAGTATTCTTGGCTCCCTTAGCAAATATTAATTGACCATATATCCATATATGCTTGGGTTTATTTCTGGGCTCTTGATTCTGTTCCATTGGTCTATTTGTCTGTTTTTATGCAAGGGCCATACTGTGTTGATGACTATAGCTTTATAATATAGCTTGAAATCAGTAAGTGTGATGCCTCCTCCTTTGTTCTTTCTTGGGATTTCTTTGGCTATTCGGGGTCTTCTGTAGTTCCATATAAATTTTAGCAGTATTTTTTCTGCTTCTGTAAAATGCCATTGGCAACTTGATGGGAATTGCACTGAATGTAGAGATGGCTTTTGGTAGTATTAACTCCTTAACAACATCAATTCTTCCACTCCAAGAACACAGAATGTCTTTCCATTTATTTGTGTCTTCTTCAATTTCTTTCATCAATGTCGTATAGTTCTCAGAGTAGAGATCTTTCACCTCCTTAGTTATATTTATTCCTAAGTATTTTTTGATGCTATTATAAGTAGAATTAATTTATTTCTTTTTCAGAAAATTCATGGTTAGTATATACAACCACTACAGATATTTTATGTTAATTTTGTATCCTGTAAAATTCATGGATTAAATCTGACAGTTTTTCAGTTGAGTCTTTAGGATTTCCCGTATGTAAAATACTGTCATCTCTAAATAGAGACAATTTTATTTCTTCCCTTCCAATTCTGATTTTTTTTTTCTTTTTCTTGCTTGATTGCTCTACCTAGGACTTCTAGTACTATGTGAAATAGGAATGATGAGAGTGAGTACCCCTGTCTTGTTCCTGATCTTAGAGGAGAAGCTTTCAACCTTTCACCATTATGATGTTAGCTCTGGGCTTATCATACGTGCCCTTTACTATGTTGAGATATGTTCCTTCTATGCCTAATTTGTTGAGTTTTTATCACGAATAGTTGTTGAATTTTGTCAAACGCCTTCCCAATGGTTGAACCCCACAGGTTGCCCTGCAATCCCTGTGATGCAAGATCAGAGTAGGGGCTCCCACACGCAACACAATTCTGGTGGGAGGAGGTGTTAGTTGTCCCCCCTGGGTTCTCTTTTCCCACTGGAGGAAGTAGAGGCTCAAGGGGACCTCTCTGCATGATGCTGGGGAGGGGCAATGCAATCGACATGTAGCCACTTCTCTTGCCCTTCTAATGCAGACCTGTCTTGGTCTCTATGGTGCAGGGGTGCTTCAGCCTCACACCCATGTTCTAGGATCCTCTCAGTGGTGTCTTATTCTTGAATAGTTGTTAGTTGTGCTTCTCATGAGGGGGCACTGAAGCTGGAAACAACCTATGTCACAACCTTGGTGATGTCACTTCTCAAATGTCAAAAATTAAGATTTCAATAATGTAAAAATAATTTGCACATGAATGAGAATAAGACAATAATATACAAAAGTGGAAATAATTGTTACAGTGATTGGAAATAGTTTTTTTTTCTTCTTTTAATTGATGTTAGTCACAGGAGCCTACTGAAAATATTCTTAGGCCTTTGAGTATTGAAAATAAAATGGTAATTCTTGGACCCAGAGCAAATCCTGACTGGGCTCCTGCCTCTGTTAGCCCCAGCACGCTCTGTAGTAAAGGCTGATGCTGCAGCATATACTGCAAACGCTGCTGCTGCAGGTGCAGATTCAAGATCACCTTGAACACTCAGCTACTAGTTAACAAGGCAATACTCACAGGACAACGAGAGAGGCCAGCCACCACTTCCCAAAGTAAAAAAGAAAATAGTATGAAGAAGAGATTTTTTTTTTCTGGATGTCTTTCTCAAAATGGAAAAGATAAAGTACCCAAATGAATGAGGACATTAAAAATAGAATTCGTAGTCAGGATTTAAAGTGCAAGTAGATTGGCCAGTGGAGAGTTTGTGTTTTTTTTTGTTTTGTTTTGTTTTTATTTTTTTTTTTTATTTTTTTTAAAGATTTTATTTATTTATTTGACAGAGAGAGACACAGTGAGAGAGGGAACACAAGCAGGGGGAGTGGGAGAGGGAGAAGCAGGCTTCCCGCGGAGCAGGGAGCCCGATGTGGGACTCGATCCCAGGACCCTGGGACCATGACCTGAGCCGAAGGCAGTTGCTTAACAACTGAGCCACCCAGGCACCCGAGAGTTTGTGTTTCTTGAAACAAAATCAAATATAACCAGCCATGATCTCATATGAGAAGCGTAATCTAAGTACATTAATAAACTGGTTCCAAATAAGAACATTCTGCTGGAGTTTCTTTAGGCTAGTTACTAGCTATGTATCTTTAGGCAAATCACATATTCCCAGTACTTTCACTTCTGCCATTTGTAAAACAGGAAAGATAACAACTTCCCAACCTATCTCTCTGCACCTCAGTAGAGGTGAAGTGGGCTAATTCATTGGAAAATTCTTCAATATATAAGAAGTGTTTTTTAAAAATAGGGCAGGTTCTTTTAAATTAATGAAAATATAATATCTTGTATAAGTATTTGGTCTTTTCCTTGTTGTAATTCTGCTACTTGGTTATATAATTTAATTGTGGGAGGCAATTCTGGAATGATGTTGTGAGTAACTCAGTGAAACCTCTCTCTTGGAAAAATAAGCAGGTCAAAATTAACAAAAACAATTATTCCAAGTCTCTGGATATTGATCAAAGGCCTTACAACAAACTGACAAGCATTTATCAACAAGATTAATGGAAACTTACTAAGAACTGCGGTATGCTGTGGCATCTGAGCTAGCAACTGTACCCATCTACCAACAACTCTGCCTTGAGAACTATTTCAGCAGGCCCAGTGAGCTCAGTATCCAAGGAGCAGGTACCATCTCCCCAGCTCCTTGAGATGGAAGAGCATTCTGGTGGTATCAGCAGCCAGTGTGCATCAGCAAATCCCATTTTCCACAGCTCTATGCTGCAGAGGGCCTACATAGAGTTGTTGGTGGCAGCTGGGTATCACCTGTTCTGCCATGTCATCTCCCACTATTTAAGATGAAACCAGGCAGGAGAGTTCAGTCCCCCTTTCCTGCATAGCTCTGAGCTGCCCAAGTGGGCTTTGCAGCCAAATTGAAGCTTCCATTTCCTCCACCTTCCCAGTACAGAGACCACGTGGTGGTTGATGAATATCACCAGTTTTCCTTCCTCTTCAACACTGGGTTATAGGGGATCCATACTGGGTAATAGCCACAGCCAGGCAAGGACACCAGTTCCTGCTTCTCTCCACCAATACACAAATAAAGCCCCATCTCATGGGAAGGATCCAAATAGGACAGGAAGTGAAAAGTAAGTTCTCTATCCCTCAGCCAGTTCTGCTTCATAGGATAAAAGTTCTTCCCAGGAGAGGGTCACAACAAGCCTCAAAGACTAGTAACAACCTCTACCAATAGACTTAACTATAATTGTATCAGAATATAGAATAATTAATGCCTTAAGATGTTGTCAAAAATGGAAAAAGCAATTATCTGGCAATTAGTGGAGGCTACAATTGGATGTGATACAAATAGAGGAAGATCAGAAGCTTAAAGGAGAAAAGGGACAGTCAAAGAGAGTCTAGCTAAACACACAATCATCTCTAGTAGTCAGGAAAACTATGTCCATGCCCACCCAAGATTCTGCACTCTGAGGAGACATCAGAGACTGCACATTTCAGGGGAAATAGATCTCATCAAACTAGTCCAGCCAAGGCACTAAACAATACAGAAACAAACAACAATAAGACGGGAGGTGCAAGGGATCAGTATCCAAAATTGACTTAGGGTACATGTGGGATATACAGATATTTAAAGAAACAGGAACTCATACACAAGAGAGAAAAAGCAGGAAATGGAAATTATGTTTGAGGGGACCCCAGATGTTGGAGTTAACAGACAAGGACTTCAAGGCAACTATTGTAAATATATATAAAGATCTAAAGGAAACCACACTTAAGAAATTTTTAAAAATATGATGATAATGTCTTACCAAATAGAGAATATCAACAAAGAAATAGAAATTATAAAGACAAAAAATGGAGCTGAGAAGTGTAATAACCAAAAATGAAAATTTTATTAGAGCTGCTGAGCAGCAGATTTGAGACAGCAGAAGAAAGACTCAGCAAACTTGAATAAAGATGAATAGAAATCATGCAATCTGTAAAACAGAGGAAAAAGAATGAAGTAAAATGAAGTCTCAGAGAATGGTAGGACACTACTAAGCACACCAAATAATGGGAGTACCATAAGAAAAGGAGAAAAAACATTCCCAGATAAACAAAACCTGAGGGAGTCTGTTGCTAGTTAACCCACCTTACAAGAAATACTGAGGAAAATTCTTTAGACTAAATCAAGGATAGCAGCAATTTAAATCCACGTGAGAAAAACAAAAAGTGCCAGTAAAGGCAATTCAGTAGGTAATTATAAAAGACAGTTTAATTGCATATTTCTTCATGTAACTATGTAATTGTATTGCTGGGCTTTAAATGTAGAAATGCAATGTATTTGACAATTACAGCACAAAAGAGGTGGGCAAAAACAAAGCTGTATTGGAATAAGAAAATAACACCAGATGGTAACTCAAAAGCATAAGAAGAAATGGAGAGAACCATAAGTGGTAATAAGATGGCTAATAATAACAAACTCTATAAATATATTCATGTCTTATTTTCTTGTTTCATCTTAATTTAGTTGTAGTTCTTCTTAACCATTGAGGAGCAAAGAGGCATTCCAATACATTTCTAAAATTATAATGACCGAATGGGATAGCCACAGCATTTGCTACATCTGAGAAACTTTAGCATTTATATGATGTCATAAAAATTTATTCACAGATGTATGTAGAACATAGATATATCTTCCCCCACTTTATTCACCCAATTCCAAATTAGCAAAGGCACTCAGATATAAACACCACATAATTACCAGTGAATATAGCCTTAGAATGACATTTATTTGGTAAACATTAAAGCAAAACCCAACCTCTGTTTGCTACCAATACAACTCATTTTTTCAAAGAACATTTCTTCTGATTTATTTCTACACATGTGTACCATTTAAGGATATAATCTTTGGTGCAACAAATAAGCTTTCTCAATTGAAAATGAGAGAATGTCATTAGTCCCACCATGTAGATTTCTTTGTAAGATCTGGTTTTTGTCACAGTACACTACTTGCTCCCTATAATCAAAATCTGCCATATGGTGTCTTGAATAATTTTGGCTTTCTTAGCTTTCTTTTAACATTATAGGATAATAATTTGGCAGTTTAGACTATTCATAGTTTAGTAAACAACTAAAATATAAATCCTCAAGACTTCCAAAAGGAAGAAAAAATGCTACTTAACCTAGAATTCCTCACTTTTCAGACCACCTATAATCTGATAGGGACTATACAAAACATATATATGGTTGTTAATTCAGCATTTGACACCTCAGGAAATCTTTTTTTGGGGGGGCATTAAATGTTTATTAAAACTTCAGGAACTCTTTATACACACTTGACTAACTAGGATTTATTGGTAGGATTTAAAATGGGTCTCCATGGAGTTGCATGACAAGAACACATTGATAGGAAATAGTATTGAGCAAGCAGTATAACTGTCATCTATAAGGTGTTGGAATCTAGAGATTCACAGTGATCCATACACTAAAATAACAGTCAGAATCCTCAAAGCTTTAAGTCTGGGTGTGCATCAAATTAGTTTTTGTGAGGCTTAATCTAGGTCCAGTGCATAGAAGAGAGAATGACTTTGGTGATGTATTAAATCCTCAGGTGTACATAAGGCAATTGTTAAATTATCATTAAGAATGTTCAGGAACTTCCTCAAACAGAGTATTATAATTGCATACAGCCATATTGCAAAAATCCATCACCAAAATTACCCCCAGGGACCTGCTCTTTGTTAGACCTACCAGCCTTCCATCTTACAATTTCGAAAAGGAGAAATGGAAGAGCCTAAATTTGACAGCAACAACACAAACAAGGTAAGAACAAAGCTGTATCTGAGTAAGGAAATGGCACCAAATGGTTGATGTCGTCTTCTGGGATGTTCCACACCTAAGTCCATCCTAGGACAGCCAGCATATTTCTTGTTTCTCTGCAGTGGTACTAATTGGTTTAAACTGCCTTGGATTTTATGAATCAAAATTATCTCTATTTAAACTTCCCTTGAGAGGAAATAACCAAGTTTAATCATTCTCCTCTTTCTCATAATGTGCATTTTCAAAAAAAAAAAAAACTAAAAGTCCTAATTAAAGAGAAAGATAATAATAATAACCACACTTATATTACATGGCACTTTTTCTCAAGCCCCTTACATGTTTTTAGCTATGTGGTAAATGTTACAGGTATTACCTCACTTAATAGTCCAAACCAATCATAAAGGATAAATGGTCCTATTTCCTTTACTTTTTACATATGAAGAAAAGCCAAGTGACCTGCCAAAAGTCACGCAGTTAATAAGTGGTGGAACCAAGATTCTCAAACTCAGGCTGCCTGCCTCCATAGTCTGCAGTCATATTTCTACTATTCTGCCCCACAGGATCTATTAGCATCATACATTTAACTCTTATACACAAAAAGACTAAAGGACAAACACAACAAAGATACATAAAATGAAAGATATCAAATAGTAAGAGTATAAGAGAAAGAAAACATAAGTAGGGGAGTTGGATTTTAGAAACATGCACTATAAAGAATTGCAATAATAAATGTGATATAAAAATTATTTATGTATGTAAAATGAATTATATTCTAATGTTACAAAACAATTGATCAAAGAACAAATATACAAAATGTTCACCATTAATTAATTTCACTTCGTTTCTTTAAATAAATTGCTACATCAACTTTTTTTCATCCCTTTGTTCAACAACTATTTGGCAAGGTACAAAATATAATGCTAGGAATTAGGGAAATGGGGCCCCCATCCAGCATGGAAGGCAATCAAGCAACGGCACCGAGGGATGAGTGCTTATGACTGAGCAAGTGTAGGAAGCCACCTGAAGCACAATTCAGGGCACCGGAAATAGGTTCCCCATGGTCAGGGAACAAAGCACAAGTAAGACCTGAGGACAAAGATGAGTTGGCCAGGTGAGGAGGAGGAGTTCAGAAACAAGGATGCAGCCTGTGCACAGGCTTAGAGGCAAGAGAGGGTTGTACACTGAAGCAATGGAAAACGAGTTCATAATGACTACTCACTGACAAATGTAGTGTCACTACTTTTCTACCATCATCTTTTCCATTCTCCATTTTCAAGGAAGCATAAGGTGGGGAAAGAGCCCCAGGTTTGACGCCAAATGGGGTCAAATTAACATTTCGTTCTGCCACTTCTAGTCTGATCTTAGACAAGTTGCTCAGCCTCCCTAAGCTTCAGGCTTATTATTGGCAAAATAGTAATAGCAACATCTAACTTGGGCAGTCCTCATTAAAATGTATGTGACTACAATTGGGAAAATGGCAGGTACAGAAACAACAATAAACAACAATTTCCCTTCCTGGTAAATAAGCATAGAGACTACATTTGCCTCAAGCTTTTTGTAAGAATTTGAAGTGTTTCTTTGTGTTTATGGTTCTGAATTCATGAAACTTGCTTTTTTTATTTAATCTACTATTGTTTGGATACAAACTGGAAAAGATCCTAGAGAATTATTTACAGCTTCATCAAGGTGGGGTCCTGATTACTGACATTTCAGGCAGGCCACTGTTTCACCGTGTAAGATGGTCCCATGCATTGCAGCTTGTTTTCCAACCCAGACTGACAACTAGTAAATGCCAGTAAATCCCGTCACTGTGACCAAAAAAAAAAATTGCTCCCTGGGGGTCAGTATCACCTTATTTAAGAATCCACTGATTTCTCTTTCTCTCTCCCTCTCCCTCTCTCTCTCTCTCTCTCTCTCACACACACACACACACACACACACCTCTTTTACCAATTAAAAACATAAGGATAAAAGGTTGAAGTGATTTCCACAAGATCAAAAACTAGCAAGCATCAAGAACAAGATTGGATTCTGTTTTCTGATTTTTATTTTTTTAAGATTTATTTATTTATTTATTTATTTATTTATTTATTTATTTGAGAGCTGGGGCAGAGGACGGGGTGGGGGATGCTGAGAGGGCAGCCTGAGATCATGACCTGAGCCAAAAACAAGAGTAGGAGATTTAACTGACTGAGCCATCCAGGCGCCCCAGTTTCTTGATTTTAAGTCCAGGTTTCTTCTGATCCTAATTAATCCCACAATGTAACATTCCATTAAATTTTTAAAATTTCTTTAATTAACTTTTAAAATATTTTAACTTTTTAAATTTTTTAATTTATTTTTTAAAATCTTAAAACCTTATTTACCAAAAGGGGTGTGTGTGTGTGTGTGTGTGTGTGTGTGTGTGTTTCACTTCACAAGTGTTGCATGAAGGGATTTCCGAATTAAGGGGAAAGGGAAAGCAGGTGGGCCATTACATTCCCCCATTAGAAAGAGTTCAACAACCCCAGTCAATTTTCCTTTCAGTGCATTCTGTTACAACTAAAGAGTTCTAAGGAAGCAAACAAAAAGTGTGAGAATGGGTGGATTCTCTTTTTCACAAGAATCAGTGTCATACACAATCTCTGCTCCATCTAAACTAAGCTATTACCGGAGATAACACTCAATCCAGTAGTGCATCATGGCCTACGTGCTACAAAAACACCACTCCTTAGCTACTGGGCAGACAAGTTTTAAACATTTAGTTGTACTAACTTTAACAATAGTTAAATTCTATTCCTGAAGATATAACATTCTTAACACTCGCCACCTGCCATTAGACATAGATTTTTAAGTTCCTTAGATCATTACATGTGGCTTGTATTTTCAGGAAATTCGCCTTCAGGGCTGTACTCTGGGTGTAAATGACACAATCTGTGTCAACAGAGCTTTTATAAACATCTCTGAACTCCACTGAATATCCGAATATCATGTGCATGCATTTACTTCTAATCAGATGGCCTGACACAGCTGCCTGTCTCCAAATCCCAAAGTCCTGAGGGGCATGAGTATTCGTAAAGGGTCACTGACCTGCAGAATCTGGAGATTTTAAGAAGACAGAAGGTCAGTGGTAACTCTGTGAATTTAAAAAAAAAGGATATCAAACTTTGTTTCCCCTGAAGACTAAAAAAGAAAGACTTGAATAACAGAACATTAGACACAAAGAAGGCTGCCCACATTCTGAGTCACAACACAGGAGAAAAAAGCTACTCAGAGCCATATTTGGAAAACTCTACCTTTAGCATAACAAAGACAATGTCTTCTGAATAAGATACTTTACAGGTCTCTTCGTGATCTACAACTCCATGCAACTAACTTCAAGAGAAAACGGAAATCACAGACTATCTCTTGTTTCTGAAGTCTCAAGACTTTGGTGACATCAGGTATGATGTCATTTTTAATACATATGCAAATAAAAGATCTCCCAAATTCCTTTATCTGCTTTAAACAGATTTTTGTCTCTCATTTGGCCTCTATTTTTTCTTTTTTTTTTTTTTCCAAGATTTTAGTTATTCATTTGAGAGAGAGACAGACACAGAGAGAGAGCATGAGTAAGGGAGAGAGGCAGAGGGAGAAGCAGACTCCCCACTGAGCCGGGAGCCCAATGCAGGGCTCGATCCCAGGATCCAGGGAACAGGACCCGAGCCAAAGGCAGACACCCAGGCGCCCCTCATATGGCCTCTATTTACACAATCCCATATACAGCAAAAGTGGAAGGTCGGGTGGAATTACTCTTACAATTATACTAATTGTTTTCCCTCCAAGTGTTATTCTTATATAATATCCCAAATCTAATAATTAATGAGAAAACATAACCCTCCTCTCCTTTCCATTAGTGCAATTAACAAAAACTGGGATATTCAAAACATATGTCTCATTTTTATATTTATATCTTATGGCGTTTTCTTAAAATTTCGTTTTAGGCTAAAAAAAAACTGAATTGTCAGAGAATAATTATGGCCACATGAACACAGGCAATATTTGTGAAAAGTATAATAGGTTGTGACCAACAAAATACTGAGCTTCAGGGGTCCACATAGAAGCTAAATACCTTTCTGAAGATACATAATCAAAATAGCCAGGTACATAATTTTTTTTGGTTCTTTGAAAATAAATTGCCATTGTTTATAAACTTTCCAGTCTATGGTATTTTGTTATAGCAAACCAAAGGGACTAAGACAATATTGTAATCACTTTCTTATGCCATTAACAATTCTTTTTTTTAATCTAAAAATCCTTTCTATTAACTCTATTTTTTTTTTTATTTAAATCCTAGTTAGTTGACATACAGTTCAATATTGGTTCAGGAGTAGAGTTCAGTGGCAGGTACATAATTTTTAAGGATACATACACATTTTTAATTTGCCTAACTAGAAAAGAACCATGAGAGTCAACAGCAGATAAAGGATACCTCAGCTGAATTATGCTTCTGGGGTAGAAAAAGGACATTCTACTTAACAAACGTTTTTCCAACAACTTGCAGCACTTCTGAAAACTGTTATAACCATGAATCTTTTTATATTCCATACTCAGCTAAAGCTTCTCTAAAACCATCTTTTTGCCTTATTAGAAGAACATTTTACAGGGGTGCCTGGCTGGTACAGTCGGTTGAGGTTGGATTCTTGGTTTCGGCTTAGGTCATGAGATTGAGCCCCGCGTGGGGCTCCATGCTCAGCGCATAGTCCCCTTAGGACTCTCTCTCTCCCTTTCCCTCTGCCCCTTTCCCCTACACTCTCTGTCTCTCTAAAATAAAAAAAATAAATCTTAAAAAAAAAAAAGAAGAACATCTTACAATTAGAATCACATTACTGAAAGCTCATCATAACTCTTTTCCTTAATATAACCATATCTCAATTAAACATATAAATCCCTATGGCTTAGCAGTGTACAAAATCCCAAATTTTTTCTTTCCAAAAAAAAATCATCAATTTCCTTGTCATGGCATATGCAATGCAGCACACATCAGAGGGCAAAGCCCTCTGAATAATTAGGAAGTTTAAAATTATATTTGCAGAGTAATTTGATATCAACTAATATTAAAGAATCTATCTAGAAGACTCATCTCCAAGTTATGTCTTTAACCCAGATGAGACTATACTCATCTTCTTCCCACTTTGTCCTCACTCCCTTCTTCAAGCCTACTTTTACCTAGATCAAAATACTCATTTTTATTTTCCATACTCAGCCCCAAATTTTCCCTCATAGGCCACCCTACAGATTTTGTTCTCCTTTTTGGCACAGACAATAGCCAGGAAAAAATGGCCTAATTGGCAACTTTTGTCCAGCCCTCTAACAACCCCAAGTAAACATAATAGAACTAGCCAATATTCACTGAGCATATTTCTATTGGCCCTACTTTAAATGCTTCACATGTATTTACTTCTTTTATTTCTATAACGTTTGCACAAAATAAATACTACTACTCCTTCCATTTTATAGATGATAAAACTGAGACACAGAGAACTTAAGAAACTTACCCAAGGTCAAACAGCTAGGATATAATATAACAGAACTGACATTTGAACCCAGGCATAATCTGGCACCAGAAACCATGTTATTAATAACTATGCTATATTGACTCTTAGGTTTTTTAAAAAAGAACAATGTTTTGTTATGCCAACAAAGTGTGGAGCCATGTGAAATAAATGTGCAGAGTAAAGTAAAGCAATATACTTGCTGTGCAAAAAGCAAACTCAAGACAATTTCTTGTCCTTATTTTCCTAGCAGATGATTCTCAGATACCAAATAGATGAAGTTATTAAAATACTCTTTTATGGACACTTTAGTGGACAAGCACTACAACATCAAGATCTCACTAGTACTGACTTAATAAACCTTTCAAAGAAGATCCTAAAATTATTTGAGTGTGTTATAGACTGAATGTTTATGTCCCCTCACCCCAACCCAAATTCACATGTTGAAATCTACTCCCCATTGTGATGGTATTAGGATGCGGGGCCCTTGAAGTAATCAGGTCATGAAGGTGGGGCCCTTGTGAATTAAACTAGTGCCCTATAAAAGAGACCACAGAGATCTCCCTTATCCTTCTGCCTTGTGAAAACATGGAAAGAACATAGCTGACTATGAACCAGGAAGCAGGTCCTCCTCAGCAGCCATCGAATCTGCCAGCACCTTATCTTGGACTTCCCAGCCCCCAGAACTATGAGAAATGAATGTTTGTTATGTAAACCACCCAGTCTATGGTATTTTTGTTATAGCAGCCTGAACAGACTAAGAGTAGATTGATTTTTTAATTTTAAGGATATGTTGGTATAGATGATGACATTCAAAGAAATTTAAGTAAACTAGTGACACTATAAAATGTCCAATTTATCCTCTCGATTTTCTTGGATTCATATGTGTAACATACACTAAAATCTGAAAGTTAAAGCAGTGGTACAAGGGAGAAAATATGAACCAGTTGAGCCTCTGGTTGATTGCCTTGGCTTGGTTCCATGATCCTGTTTTTGTTGTGTTTTGGTTTGTTTGCTTTTTTAATCAACAACAGGATGTCTCTTAAAAACAAACAGAAATGGCCTGAGATGGAGAGCCATCCATTTAGGAAGGACAGAGTAAATGAGGAGAATTTTTCAGGGCCTCAACATTTAGGGTCCATGTGCCAGTGACTAGGCAACAACTCAAGGAAACTCCGTAAGAAAGAACTTGGTCTACCAGCTTGAAAACACACCTGCTAAGAAAATACACCTGAGGCTCAAATACACAGAATTGGTCAATGACATAATTTTTCCTCATTGTCTCTACAAAGGAACAGCGTTGTCCCTCCCATATTCTATACATCCTGAAATGTAGATATAGAAATTGTATAACTTTATGCCCTTCAAGAGGTTTCCCATCCAAAAGCTGATGGAAAAGAGCTTTGTATTATGGAAAGATCAATGGCCTGGCACCTGAGAAACCAGATTCTAGTTGCAAGTCACCAAAAAGCTATGTGATCTGAGCAGTCTTTGTTCAAATGGAGCCTCAGTTTCCTCATCTATAAAATAGGAGGACTTGTAATAGAATAGACACACTCTCAAATATCTTCCACTCTTAAAAATATTCAGTTATCCTAGACTTGCAAAAATAAGGGGCCAGCAACATAACTGTGTACACTACCCCTAAAATTACTTATGCTAAGTGATCACATTTTTAGCAGATTTAATATCACTTCCTCACAGAAGTCTTTGTGACCACGCTACTAAAAAGAGCACCCTTTCCCAATCATCCATTATCCCTTTACTCCATTGATTTTCTTCCTAACACTTACCACCTAATAGCATATGTGTGTCCATATTCCATCTTCCCTTGGGGAGGGTAAGGACTTAGAACTCTTTTGTTTGCTGTTGTATCCCCATTACCTGGGACAGTGCCTGGTATTGGTTAAAAGAGTGAATTTTATCTTCCCTAATTATTACTTTTATTTTAGCAGTCTGGTTTTTAATATACCTCTTTCAAATAATGATCTAATCTCTAATCCTTAAAACTCAAAACATTATCACCTCTTGATATTACATATCTCATTGTCAAAAGTCAAATCAAAATTAATCTGATAAAAAAGCAAAGAAACCAATTTCTATGCAAATTTTAGTACAGAAAGTTTTCATTGGAATATTACTAGAAATAAAAATAGCTTTGAAGTAGGAAAAATACTGTTTAACTCTGGTTCTCAAGGTTTTTTGTTTTTGTCCTTTATCAGTATAGTTGAATAGATATTTCTGGACAGTCAACCATGAGGTAGGTGCTACTATGTCAAAGATGAGTAAGATACAATCTATGCCTTAAAAAACATAGTGTTTGGTAGAAATAACAAAGACACAGATCATTTATGCTACTTTAGGAGCAGACAAAAGAGGAATTTAGAATAAATGGAACTTTCTTCTTGAAATGTATAGTTCCCGAAACATAACCAGTCCACTTGTCAAAAATTTATAGAAGAAAAATTTCTTGCTACATCTGGATGTGTGAAACCTCAAATAGAAAAGTGCTTCATTATTTAGCAAGGTTAAAATTTTCTTTTCTTTCTGTATGTGGTTTTTATTATGCATTTTAATGTCCAATTTGTTCGTTAGTTTGAATCAGTCCCACTAATGATGCTGGAAGAAGTTAATACTGCAGTAATCTCCAGAGTTAATACTGCAGTTATTTAATTTCCCCCACATGGGAGGACAGATAAAACAACATAAAAACAGTTGAGGGTACAAACACTTGTGAATTCCTATGGTTTCTCCTTCACTTCTCGAATTTTGTAGATGCTTGCTTAGGACACCCACCAGAGACTACTCATGGTGAAAAAACTTTAACTCCAGTTTGTAGATTCTGTCACTTATTAGGAATGCTAGTAAAAGAGAGAAGATTGAGTTCCTGTTAAGATTAGAGATTTGACTATTTGTGAATGTCAATTATGTCTTCTATAATTACCACAAATAGAGGAAAAATACAAGACCTGGAAATTCTCGTTCTGAATGGCTAGTATAGTCACCTTAGATGGGCCTTTTAACTTCTCAGCCTAAGTTTCATTATCTAGGGATGGAAAAAAAATAAGAGATTGAAGAAGATAATTTCTATGGTTTCTTCAAGTTCCAAGTTTTCTAAGCATACGCTATGAATAATTAAAAACTTGCTATTATCTCTGCAAATAATGGAAGTACAAACCACTACTTGTGGCCTGTATGCACTGCAGTACTTTTCCCCATGTAAACATCATCAGCAATAATATTCAGTGCAAGCCACATTTGTGGAGATACAAAGCTCACAATATAACTAAGAAAATTTTTGGAAACATGAAAAATAACTTATTGAAAAAAGCTAAATAAGGCTGCTGACTATCAGCACTGGGTATTATACGCAAACAATGAGTCACGTAAGACTACATCAAAAACTAATGATGTACTGTATGGTGACTAACATAACATAATAAAAAATAAATAAATAATAAAAACCTTAAAAAAAAAAGGCTGCTGACTATCAAAAGACTGGCATATATTAATGGCACCCAAATCTGAATAGTAATGAAAATCGTCAGAAATTTAAAACAAAACAAAACAAACAAACAAACAAAAAATACATGGAAGCAGAGTATCTCAGCATGGGGCCCAAGAATTTTTTTTTTAATTTCCTCATGTGTTTCTGATGTGTAGTCAAGCTTGTGAACCACTATTATAAACAATTAATGTTATGAGTTCTGAACACTAAGGGACCCCTGTGCTCTAAATTAGTTTGGGAAAGCTAATAATAATGTGTATTATTGAAATTGATTCATATTTTTTTCTTGATCAGCCAGTAATTGTTCAAACAAAACTGACAGTAGTAATTCCTTAGGGGTATGATAATCAGCCAAACTTTTCATACAGCGAGTGAACTGCATTCAAATAGACTCATATATTCTCTCTCAAATCTCATAATAATAATTATTATTATACCTTATATGTGTATAGTGTTTTATGGGTTGCAATGTGCTTTACGTGAATTCTCATTTGAACCTAATTTAATTGGGTTATCCCCATTTTAAAAATCAGGAAATTAAAGCTCAGAGATAATTACTCCAGTATCACACAAATAAGCAGATGCTTAAATTTAAACAAATGTTTTTCTGACTCCAAATGCTTCTTATTTAATCTCATATACAGTAAAATTTGTCCTTGACATAAGATACCATGTAAAACTATGCCAAACTAAACTTGTAATGTTTGTATGACATAAGTTTATTTAATTCAGGCTGGTAAGAAATCTTTCTTTCTCAAAGACCTGCAAATATTTTTAATTAATACGACTGCTGAGTCAGAATCTCTCTTACCTCACCAGTTCAAATTAATACTCAGAGTGATCTTAATTCTACTTTTTAAGCCCCATCCAAAAACCTGGGGAAAACTCATTGCCAGGCATAACAGTGGGTGGAAATGATTTCTCCCACTAGGAAGCAAACAAACCTGAATGCAACAGAACAAAGTGTTATAAACAAAAAACAAAGAACTAAAAACCGTAGCTATCATCCAAGAGAAAAGTTCACAGGGGCATCTTGTAATAAGAGCAGAGCCCATTAAACAGAGTAGAAGAACACAAACTTTGGAGTCAGATGAACGTGGCTTTAAATGCAGAATGTGCCACTAATAATCATGTCAGATTGGACAAGTGATTTTACAAATGGAGATACATGGGTGATAGCCTGTTATATTTGTTTGCTATTGCTGCTATAAGAAATTACCACAAATTTAGTGGCTTTAAACAATGCAAATTTATCTTGCAGTTCTGGAAGTCAGAAGTCTGAAGCAGATCTCACTGGACTAAAATTAGAACGTTGTCAAGGCTATATTCCTTCTCAAAGCTCTAGGAAGAATCCCTTTCCTTGCCTTTTTCGGCTTCTAGAGACTGCTTCCATTCCTTGGCTCATGGCCACTTCTGTCTTCAAAGCCAACAATGACTGATCAAGTCTCTCACACTGCATCACTCTAACACCAACTCTGCAACTTCTCTCTTCCACATTTAAAGATCCTTGTGATTATCCTGAACCTACCTGGACAATCCAGGATAATCTCCTTGAGTTAAGGTCAGAAGATTAGCAATCTTTATTCTATCTTCAACCTTAATTCCCCTTTTCCACATAAAACATATTCACTCACAGGTTCCAGGAGATACAAATGAGTAAGAAACAGGCAAAGCCGGAAAAGGTCCAAGACACTGTCTGGCTCCCTGGGTTCTCCCTTCCTGCTTTGGACATGTGCTCTCTGGCTCAGAATAATAGATGAGATCTCTAAGGACACCCCACATAGTGAGGAGCATTCAAGTTATGAAACATCTCCATTTTATGCCATCAAACAGCTGTATGACATACATGACATTTGCCAGAGAGCCATGCCTCATAAATCCATAGGTTCTTGGTTTGTTTACCATAAACAATCCTAAACCAGGGATATCATACTCAAGGTATCCATAGATTAGGAATATCCTCCAAGAAAATATCACTAGACTATCTCCCTGAAGGGCCATCTGTTTTTATGTTTATAAGGAGATTATACTGGGCCACCTTCCTTCTCTCTTTCTTCCCAGGAGGGTTCCCCTAGTAGTCAGGGAAGACAGTCACAGGCCAGATACCTCAACTTCTTCCTCCCCAGGAAGGCTATTATAGATGGAGAAATAAATGACTTATATAAAATGCCTAACACAGTGTTCTGCACACAATCCGTACTCTGTACGTGGTAGCTATTATCATTACTATTATCAATCATCATATCAAGTGAGAATCTATAAACTTTATTATAATAGTCATTGAATAAATCTTTGAGTGCTCACATGTGAAAAAAGACATTTAAGACAAGTGTCCTTCTTCTAGATGTATAGACTCTAGTAGAGGTTCTTAAATAATTACAATAGGCTAGAATATGTTTAGCTATACAAGAAATACAGACTAAAAACAAAAATTCACAAAATGAAGCAAATGAGAAATGTTTCACACAGATGGTGATAGAGGCTGTGGTGATGGCTGGTGCTGGTAAACAGAAGGAAAAGAGAATAGCAGAATGACAGGTTTGACTACAACCCAAGATTAGTTTTCTAGTGGGAGGAGTCTAGAAAGACAGGATTGATTCCACTGAGAATTTCAGAGACCACTTGAGCCAAGAGCTTCGAATGCCAATCTAAATAGCATAGTTTTCCTCCTACAGGAGACTCACTGAATGTTTTTGATTGAAGTGTGGCATCAGCTGTTATGAAAGTTGTTCAGAATATGGTATTTTGGGGTGGGATTTTTATTTGGGGATATATCTAAGGACACAGTCACTTTTCCATTTGTCTAAAAATGGAGTATAGATGATCTATTCTCTGTTCTGGGTTTTACCAGAAAATATAAGAAATCCTCCAGAGTCTGACAAAGCAGGGTTCTTTCAGAACTTTCAGTGGGATCAAAAGGCCTGGGTTTTCATTTCATTTACTAACAAATAATGAGACAATCTCTCTAAGCATGAATTTCCTGTTCTGCAAAATAAAAATAATATCAATGTTGCATGTTTACTATAAGGACAGAAATAATCTTAAGTTACCTAATACCATTTTCAGCACATTTTAGCATACAATAAGTAGTAGTCATTATTTTCCCCCATATAATAGATACTTCTACCCTTTGAAGTTGTCCCATTTGGCTTCAGTTTTATTGCCTCTACTTAACCATACTTAAGTTCAGAGCCTCCAGGAACAAAGTCTTCATGTATTTAGGGGAGTAGAGACCTCCTATTCCTACTCTACAGTCTACTCTGAGAAACCAACTATCTAGATACAGAACAAAAGTGGTGATTTACCCCTGACATTCTTCCAAACTGGCCTGGTGTTTCTTTTTCATGGAACTAATCCCTACTCTTTCAAGGACTCTAGCTGCTTATTCATTGCCTTGCTGTTCATTTCTCTTGAACAGAAGATGAGCTTAACAAATTGCCTCACAATGCCATGTATTGCCACCACCCAAGGCCAGTTTCATTCTAAGCATGTTCCAAAACTAGCCCACCTTGAGATCTCTTTATAATTTTTCTAGGAATGAGCACATGATTCTTGCATCTAGATAACTAAGGTTATTCACCCAAATAATCTTAGCCTCTTAGACTCACAGCTCTTAGCAGAGGGAAGAAAAGTTAGTGAGATAGTGAGACGGTTAAAGAATATAGCAAACACTCAAATATTACTAGCAAATATGAAGAGATATTTATTAGTGTTTTCTGTTCCCCTGGATTCTGGTGCAAAAATGACTCCCTTAATGTACTAAGTGTACCACTGGACCCTTTTTGTCATATGATTGTTTAGAGTTGGAATTTGACCAAAGTGAAATCAATCAAAGCTCTAATATGGCCACTAGCATGAAATTTCCATGTCCATATATAGAGCCATAGGTCACTGGCAAATGACTGCTCTGGATCCCTCATCATTCAAGTTCCCAGAAAGAGAATCTGACTATTCATTAGCAGGTCAATGCATTCAGTGACTTTGGGTCAGATGTCCATCTCTGACCGATACTGGATTGAATGGTAAAATTGCAAAAAGAGGTAGGAGTCACCAAAAAAAAAGGGGGGGGGGAATCCTTTAAAACTGTAATCCTAAAATTGAATGAAAAAACAAGAGTAAATAAAACATATCTGAATGGAAAGTGTAACTCACATATGGTAACTAACAACTAATATTGTTTAAAATAAAAGGATGATCAAAGGCCCTTTGATGCTAGTATAGCATAGCTATGACTATGAATGGCTTGAAAGTAAAGAAACCTATGAGTCTCTGTTCCCAGGTTCCAGGTTATACCAGAAGTATTTCCTGAAGGAGTTAATCTTCTACATGATACTTCCAGCAAAACTTTCTCTGCCAAAAATGATTGGTTTTCCATAAGAACTAAATACTACCTCTCCCATTCCACCAGGTACAGAGACAGAGGACACACCAGACAGCTTAGGGTAAAGTGTAGAAAGCCACCAGCAAGGACAAGGACAGCCCCCACAATAAACCCAGAAGGATGAAGTCTTTAACAACTAGCAAATCCCTGGCTTTGACCCAAAAGGGTCTACAGTGAGAACACTAAAGTCCCTACAATTTGCCTAGCAACAAGAACCACAATTCTCTAGAGGCTAACAACCAGAGTTTCTGAAGAAATAGATCAAGACATTGTGGAATTGATCCAGAAATCAGGATAAAGGAGGACCCGAGAGAACTGAGCCAACAAAACAACATGTGCTTCATTAAGGATGACTGGATTCTGGCCAGTGGAGAGATGCCAACTTTCCACATGAAAAAAGGTTTCAGTGGTCTAAAAAGCTCACAATATAAGCAAAAAACATGTAGATAGCTATATCTATTTTATAAACATGAGTTATAACCCCCCACAAATTGTATGAATCAAGTATTTCTTACGCAACCCCTTTTGCTAAAAGGTACTTACTGCCTTAAGTATCTTGTTGGGAATGGTTATACCTGATTTGGCTAAATCCAAGTAGAACTGACCAACAATATCCTTTCTGTAATGATGTGCATGGAAAACTATAATTCTAATTGGTTGTATCACTGTTCCACCTCCAGGTTTGAAAAGATAAAAGATGAAAACTTGCTAAGAGAATGGATCTTACATAGATGTTTCTACCACACACACCAAAAAAAAAAAAAAAAGAAAAAAAATGATAGTAATAAAGGGACTAGGAGAAAACTGGGAGGTGATGGATATGTTTTTGGCCTTGACAGTGGTGATGGTTTCACAGGTATATACTTATCCCTAAACTCATCAAGTTGTATACATTAAATATGTACAGGCTTTTGCATGTCAATCATGTCTCAATAAAGTAAGAAGAAGGAGGAGGAGGAGGGGAGGGGAAGAGGGGAACGAGAGGCGGGGGGAGAAGAAGAATCACCCAGAAAACATTCTCATCTCTCTCCACACTAACTAAACAGCAATTACTTATCATTTTTTCTAGTGCTGTTTTCCAGCTTGGATTATTTTAGGTAACAGGAGTCACTGTTTATTGCTTATTGCTTTATACAATGCATGTCTACAAAATAAAACATCACTTATGACCTTGATTAGAGACATTGTTTTTAACTACATTATATGTTACATTCCTAAGAAACATTAAAAAAAAAAAAAAAACTAGTCCTGACTGATGTAGTAAAGTCATTATTTCATGAATTATCATTTTTCAGTCTCAGCTATTGTTACTAAGAAAATGTGGATTGGCCACATCTACAATTTGTGTGTGTGTGTATGTGTGTGTGTATATATATATATATATATACAGCAGAACACTTACATGAATTGTTTTTTTTTTCCAGTAAATAACTCCCTATCGCCTATAGCCCAGCACATCCTCCTCTTGATTGTTTGATTAACAAGCACACTTTATAAAATACCTTTCTACAAATACAGGGCTGAGAGATGAGGGACATGGGGTGGAAAGATGGCAGAGAGGATATTGCTGATATAAGTTGAATACATAAATACATTAACCACCTAGAGCATGCTCTGTTCCTCAGCAGCTGACATGATAATGTGAGATCAGCTCAGCCCCTGGCTCCTGCTCATGTCAACTGAACTTTACTAAGGCCTTACTCTCTACCTAGCACTGCTGCGAGAAGCTGTGGGGGGAAGAGGAGCAATGGAGAGAGGGAGAGAGAGGAAGATAGACAGACCATGCCTGAGGAATGCCGCTCTGGTTGAGGTTCATATAAGGAACACAACTGAAGATCACTGCTCAGGCGTTCCTATGTTCTTCCTTCTTTTGACCAGTAATTTCTTTTTTTTTTTTTTAATTTTTTTATTGTTATGTTAATCCCCATACATTACATCATTAGTTTTAGATATAGTGTTCCATGATTCATTGTTTGTGCATAACACCCAGTGCTCCATGCAGAACGTGCCCTCCTCAATACCCATCACCAGGCTAACCCATCCTCCCACCCCCCTCCCCTCCAGAACCCTCAGTTTGTTTTTCAGAGTCCATCGTCTCTCATGATTCTTCTCCCCCTCCGATTTCCCCCCCTTCATTCTGCCCCTCCTGCTACATCTTCTTCTTCTTTTTTTCTTTCTTAACATATATTGCATTATTTGTTTCAGAGGTACAGATCTGAGATTCAACAGTCTTGCACAATTCACAGCGCTTACCAGAACACATACCCTCCCCAGTGTCCATCACCCAGTCACCCCATCCCTCCCACCCCACCCCCCATTCCAGCAACCCTCAGTTTGTTTCCAGAGATTAAGAATTCCTCATATCAGTGAGGTCATATGATACATGTCTTTCTCTGATTGACTTATTTCGCTCAGCATAATACCCTCCAGTTCCATCCACGTCGTTGCAAATGGCAAGATCTCATTCCTTTTGATGGCTGCATAATATTCCATTGTATATATATACCACCTCTTCTTTATCCATTCATCTGTGGATGGACATCTTGGCTCTTTCCACAGTTTGGCTATTGTGGACATTGCTGCTATAAACATCGGGGTGCACGTACCCTTTCGGGTCCCTACTTTTGTATCTTTGGGGTAAATACCCAGGAGTGCAATTGCTGGATCATATGGTAGCTCTATTTTCAACTTTTTGAGGAACCTCCATACTGTTTTCCAGAGTGGCTGCACCAGCTTGCATTCCCACCAACAGTGTAGGAGGGTTCCCCTTTCTCTGCATCCCCGCCAACATCTGTCATTTCCTGACTTGTTAATTTTAGCCATTCTGACTGGTGTGAGGTGGTATCTCATTGAGGTTTTGATTTGGATTTCCCTGATGCCGAGCGATATTGAACACTTTTTCATGTGTCTGTTTGCCGTTTGGATCTTTTGACCAGTAATTTCTTAGGAGGTTCACTGTCTATTCTTACTGCTACCACAAGGCATGTAAGAGAACTGGAAAGCAAATAATTCGGTTGTTTTCCTTCCATTTAATAGATCTGAGAAAAGTCCCCATAGGAGAGGAAGGGAACTATTAGTAAAAAGAAATTATGAGGTTATCTATGAATGTCGTATTTGTGTTATGACATTTCTGTAATAGCATGGAAAATCAAATAATAGCTTTATTGGGCACTACAACATATTAAAACATTATATGCAAAATGTGATGCAGATATATGGATGTTCTATATATACAAAAGTCTCTTTTCAAGGTTCTAGTTTTTGTTAACACTCACATCAAGTTACATCTTTAGAATATAATAAAAGCACAAGGTCTTTTGTTTTAGGCAGACGTATTGAATACTAATTCTCTGAATTCTACTTATGACTCATGTGATTAAGGGGAGATAAGTTAACTTTTCTGAGCCTCAATTTCTTCTTCTGTCAAATAAGAATAACTATAACTCTTTTGAAGGAAATAATGAAGATTAAAGTAATGATATGAATACATTCACCTAGTACAGTGCCAGGTACATAGCAAGTAATTAATAAATGCCATTTTCCCTTCTCTCTAAGCATAGCAGTAAGCAAACATATGATCTAAAGCTTTAGAAGATAAATATCTAGACACAGAATTTTTATGTTGTCCAATATTAAGAAGAGAATACTACTGCACTCAATGTAAAATATCATCCCGCAGCAGGCTTCAGTAAACATGCGCAGGGGGCTACCTCACCGTACATTCATGGGACTTAGCATAGACCTCTGCTAGAGTACTTGAATTCTCTTTTTGTAATTAATTGTGTGCATGGCAGTCTCTTCCAACCTACCGTGAGCTCTCTGAGGTTGACATCTAAATCTTATCTGTAACCTCACATCGTTAAAAGACTGTATGAATGCGTGAATGAGCAAGCACATAAGGACCAGGTGATAGAAATTCTGAAATCATCCCAATGTGAATAAAACACACCACTCTATAGCAAATGAGCTCCTACGAACTTACTACCCAACCTATAAAAATGAAATAAAGTCTAAGTGAAAAATAAAGATACTTCAATAATGACGAAAACGTTTGTGTTAAAATACTAAGTGGGAAAAAATAAATTTTGTATGTCTGGAATGATAACTGTGTTGAACTTTTTTTAACTATCTACCAAAAAAAGAGGAAGACACAAACATTAATGGTCATGATCAATAATTGGCTCTTAAAGGACACTTTAATGCTCATTTTATTTGATCTCTGTCTCCATTTGACCCTGCCGCTTTCTTTTCACTCTACTCATTTTTCCTGAACAATCTTCTTTATTCATTTGTTCAATCAATCAACATATATTACTTACGTACCTCCCATGTGCCAAGCATCCTGTTACACACTGGATACCCAGAAGGAAATGAGACAGGCATAGTCCCCGCCCTCACGGATAAAGCCAGGAAAACAAGCATCTAAGGAGAGTGACGAGGGTCTACAGGCTCAGGACAGTGGGCAAGGAAGGCACCTAACTTACTCGGGGAGGTGGGAAAGCCTCTTGGAGGCAATAATTTTTAAGCTGAAACACAAAGTAAAAGGAGGTGTTAGCCTTGAGAAGAGGAGACGGGGGGGGGGGGAGGGAAAGGGGGAAGGGGGCAGGTGGAACAGCATTTCACTGGCTTCTACTGACATCTATGTACTGATAGCTCCCAGATTTGTATTTCCAGCCCAGAAAATTGTGATTATCTCCAAGCACATATATAGCCTTTAGCTACCTTCTAGCCAGTATGTCCAAACTGAAACCTTTTTTTTTAGTTTTTATTCCCGTTAACATGCAGTGTTATATTAGTTTCAGGTGCGTAACATAGTTAACAAGTCCATACATCACCTGGTGCTCATCATGGCACGTGCACGCCTTAATCCCCATTACCTATTTAACCCAGCCCCCAATGCCCCTTCCCTCCAGTAACTATCAGTTTGCTCTCTATAATTAAAAAAGCCTGTTTCCAAAAAAAGGAGGGTCTATTTCTCTTTCTCCTTTCTTTTTACCTTTGCTCGTTTGTTTTAACTTCCACATATGAGTGAAATCATATGGTATTTGTCTTTCTCTCACTGACTTATATCACTTAGCATTCTAGTTCCATTCATGTCTTTGCAAATGGCAAGATTTCATTCATTTTTATGGCTGAATAATAATTCCATATATATGTGTGTGTATATATATATGTATATAAACACACCTAAAATACAAAAATTACACACACACACACATACACACACATATGTGGAATATATATTTACCTCTTCTTTATCCATTTATCAATTGATCCATTCAGCAACTTGGGCTGCTTCTATATCTTGGCTATTGTAAATAATGCTGCTATAAATGTAGGGGTGCATGAACCCCTTTGAGTTGGTGTTTTTGTATTCTTTTGGTAAATATCCGTAGTGCAACTGCTGGATTGTAGGGTAGTCCTATTTTTAACTTTTTGAGGCACCTCCATACTGTTTTCCACAGTGGCTGCACCAGTTTGCATTCCTGGCAACAGTGCACGAGAGTTCCTTTTTCTCCACATCCTCGCCAACACCTGTTGTTTCTTGTGTTGTTGATTTTAACCATTCTGACAGATGTGAGGTGATATCTCATTGTGATTTTCATTTGCATTTCCCTGATGGTAATTGATGATAAGTATCTTTCCATGTGTCTGTTGGCCATCCGTATGTCTTCTTTGGAGAAATGCCTGTCCATGTCCTATGCCCATTTTTTAATTGGATTATTTGTTTTTCAGGTGTTGAATTGTATAAATTCTTTATATATTTTGGATATTAAACCTCTTTCAAATATGTCATTTGCAAATATCTCCTCCCATTCCATAAGTTGCCTTTTAGTTTTGTTGATTGTTTCCTTCACTGCGCAGAATCTTTTTTATTTTGATGTAGTCCTAATAATTTATTTTTGCTTTTGATTCCCTTGCCTGTGGAGACATATCTAGAAAAAAGTTGCTCTGGCTGATGTCAAAGAGGTTACTGCCTATGCTCTCTTCTAGGATTTTTATGGTTTCAGGTCTCACAATTAAGTCTTTCATCCATTTTTATTCTATTTTTGTGTAAGGTGTAAATAAGTGGTCCACTTTCTTTCTTTTGCATGTAGCTGTCCAGTTTTCCCAACACCACTTTTGAAGAGATTGTCCTTTTCCCATCAGATATTCTTTCCAGCTTTGTCAAAAATTAATTGACCATGTAGTTGTGGGTTTATTTCTCAGTTTTCTATTCTGTTCTATTGATCTGTTTGTCTATTTTTGTGCCAGTGCCATAACTGTTTTGATTACTATAGTTTTGTAATACAACTTGAAGTCCAGAATTGTGATACCTCTAGCTTTGCTTTTTTTTTTTTTTTTTTTAAGATTGCTTTGGCTATTTGGGATCTTTTATGGTCCCATAAAAATTTTAGAATTATTTGTTCCAAAGTGAAATTCTTCGTCTCCATTTCCTCCTCTACCATCAAACGGATGGGGGGAGGGGACATGCTAAATCCATATTTCCAATCCTTCCAACCACCCAAACCAGAAACCTTACTTAATTCTGTATTTCTCTCCCTCAGCTTCCATATCCCATGGGTCACTAAATGCTATTCTAACAATCTCTCAAAACTCTCCATACTGCTTATCCCCACAATCACAGTTCCAATCCAGGTCTTCATCATCTCCTGAAAGGACTATCCAAATAATTACCCTGGCCCCTAATTTGTTTCCCTGCTTCCAAACTCACCTCAACTCTCAATCCATTTCTCACATTTCCTGCAGTGTTATTTCAAAAATGCAAATCTCATCAGACTCTTCGATGACTCCTTCAATGGTTCCCCAATTGCTCACAGATAAAAGTCTAGATTCTGCATGGCTTTGACATCCTTCCTCATTTGGCCTCTGCCTACTTCTCCATTTTAACTTAACACCACTACTTCTTCATACTTTAGGTTCCCAGTACACCAAATGATAAACAGACTCCTCAAGAGTCTGAATGAAGCTTCTAAAACACTCCTTCTGCCTGGAGCAGCATACTGTCTGCCTTCCTCCAATTTCTACCCTGCAAAATATTCCTTCTCCTTCAAAAACGAACTCAGTATCTCCCCTTCTATAAATAATTCTCTGACTCTCCAATCTTGAATGTAGTGCTATTTCCTGTATATTCCCCTATCTTTTCCTTTCCCTCATCATAAAACAACCTTTCCCTCTGCCTATACCCCCCCATGACAACCCTTACCCAATATCCATACAGTTAACGCCTTTTCAATCTTTAGATCCAAACATCACTTCCTAAGGAAGACTTCAGGGACCCCTAATTAAGTCATCCTTTTTTTGGGGGGTGGGAAGCTATCCTAGAACTCTGTTTTTATTTTTTTCCCAGAACTTTTCTTAGTTTGCAATTATATATTCATTACAATGATTTCTTTATTAGGGCCTCTTTCCCCAGTAGACAAGTTCAGTGGCAGGCCTCTGGTCTATTTTTTTTTCAGTAATTTGCTTGATAACACCATTGCATGATGAACATTTAATCCCCATGATAACCTTAAGTTATTGTTATTATCCCCATCTTTATACAAAAAGAAATTGAGGTTTTGAAAGGTCATGTAACTTTCCCAAAGTCAAACAGATAGTCAGGATTTAACTCCAAGACTGTGTAGCTTTGGAGTCCAAGCCTTAAAAATCACTATCATATAAATATGTGTTGAATAAATTATTAAATAAATTATATTTTCATCAATTACATTTAATCCATAAGACTACAGGTGAATTTTACCTGGTTCATGTATCTTTATATTTTCTAAACTGTCTATAATGAAAATGTATCACTTTATAACAGAAAATGTACATGTTTATCTAAAAAAAGCATTTTAGATCAACTAAATTTTATATAAATATTTTAAAGTCTGCTTTGCTCTACACCAAAGATGTTCAAAGAATACAGAAAAATAAGATTAAAGTAAGTTATAAGAGACAGAATACATTTCACACCCATTAGGAGACCATTATTTTTAAAAATACAGAAAATAACAAGTATTGGGGCGCCTGGGTGGCTCAGTCGTTAAGCGTCTGCCTTCGGCTCAGGTCATGGTCCCAGGGTCCTAGGATCGAGCCTCGCATCGGGCTCCCTGCTCTGCGGGAGGCCTGCTTCTCCCTTTCCCACTCCCCCTGCTTGTGTTCCCTCTCTCACTGTGTCTCTCTCTGTCAAATAAATAAACAAAATCTTTAAAAAAGAAAAGAACAAGTATTGATGAGGATGTGGTTAAATTGAAATTCTTGTATATTGGTGAGAATGTAAAATGGTTCAGCTGCTGTGGAAAACAGTATGGTAGTTCCTCAAAAATTAAACATGGAATTACCATGTGATTCAGCAATTCTACTTGTAGGTATAAATATAGCCAAATGAACTAAAAGTAAGGACTTAAACAGCTGTCTGTACATCAGTGTTCATAGCAGCATTATTTACAACAGCCAAAAGAGAAGATAACCCAAGTGTCCATCAACAGATGAACAGATAAAATGTGACCTATACAGGCAATTGAATGTTAATCTTTAAAAAGAATGAGATTCTGATACATGAAACAACATGGATGAACCTTGAAGACATTACGCTAAATAAGCCAAACACAAAAGGACAAAAATTGCATGATTCCATGTATATAAAGTACCTAAAATAGTCAAATTCATAGAGACAGAAAGGTGAACAGTGGTTGCAAGAGCCTAAGGAGAGGGGAGTTGGGAGTTAGTGTTTAATGGGGACAGAGTTTCAGTTTGGGTTGTTAAAAAAGTTCTGGAGATGGATGGTGCTGATGGTTGCCCAGCACTGTGAATGTGCTTACTACCGCTGAACAGTACACTTACACATGGTTACGATAGTAAATTTTATGTTACCTATCTTTTTGTCACAATTGTTTAAAAGAAATAGAATAATATAGCAATATTTCCAAAGAAAGAACCAAAACAGATGTATTCTTAGAGACCCGGGAGAAATTTCTGCCAGAAAAAATAACTATAAAGGAAAGAGTATGTAGCCAACAGGGTCAAGGCCTGCTCATATCCCCTGGCACCACCCTACATATTGAACTGCCTACTAGGAACATTTGTGTCTCCTTGCCTGCCAGTTTTTTCTAGCCATGGAGGCAAGCTGTGCATGGGCAAGCTGTAAGAGTTAATGCCCTAGGAAGGAGCCTTCAGCTACCACTGGATGGGGACAAATATCTCAGCTTCCTTGCCCCTCTGAGAGGATAACTCTGAGGTGTGTTCCATATGTACCCCAAAAATCCCCTGTAACACTGGGCTATAGTTGCACGCCACAGTAACTCACTTGGCTGTCTCCCTTCTTCATTCCCCTGCGCCCTGGAATCATCTCCCAAATAAGCTGCTTGCATTCAAGTCCTGGATGAATCCAAACTGAGACAGAAAACTGCACGGTCCTGATGAAAGTGCCCCCACAAACAGCACAGAAAGGGAAAATACCATGAGAAAAAAAAATGTTCACTTGAACATTCAAGTGGCACAGAGTTGGAGAAAATGTAAACAATAATATGACACAAAAGTGGACGTACACAAGCTGGCTCCCAATACCGTGCCTGTACATTTAAATAAACAATATTTCAAATCATAAAACATAGAAGTGTGCTTTGGAACATCTTTAATAAATACATGACTGGCTGATTGCAATGCTAGCTTTATAATTCTATTGATGTATCTTTAAGGAAAATCTCTTCTTTTATGGATTCTTTTGCAAATACCTGCATAATGACACCACCATTGCAGCTTGCTGTAAAGCTCTCCTCACTCTATATGCTAAAGGTAAACTCTCCAGCCTGTTTAGAATGAAAAGCTGACCAATATAAAGTACTAACAATATGTTTGCTATTAGCCCTGTGTATCCCTTCTGTCAGAGAACAAAACCAGACTGAGAAAATCTTCAGTTCAGTGTTGTTTAAAAGGAAAACACCACTGTAATAAAAGCTTCACCAGGTCTCCTATTTTCAGATTAACAATCAATCTCCATTGCCTATTAAGCCACTTTGATGTCACTATTGGAGAAGGGCTATATAGGTAATTATCTCTTCTTGTCTGCAATTGAACTCCCAATATTCAACCACTTCTGATTTACAACTGAGTCCCTGAAGTCCATGCTGATCCAGGGGAAAAGGTGAATACCAAATGTGTTGCTTTAAATGAGGACTGATGTTTTCTCACTTTTCTCCATCATCCCATTTCCCACTCTCCCTTGAGCAAATTCATCACTTCTGACTGTCTCCCTGTGAGGGGAGGTGCCATCTCCATTGGGCAAGGGATTTAACAAACTATTGGAGAGCCAGAGGGGAATGGAGCTTGAACTGACTCACACATCACAGCTTGAACCACCAGACCGAGCTTCCGCCCTGAGAAAGAGATGAATCAGTCAACAGTGATTCATCCCACTAAGGAAAATGTTTTTCTCTGTGATGCAGAATTTCATTTTAAACATAATAACATAGAAAATGTAAAAGTTAATGAAAAGAACAGTCTGTTTAAATTCAACAGCCATGTAGGCTTTTCAATGAAACATACAAATATGTATGGTCACATGACCTGAAAAAGTAATAAAGTGTGAACATTGTTCATGGAAATGTCTGAAAGCAACTATTAAGATTTCAGTTAAAAACGTCATCAAAACAGCAGGGAAATGTACACCTTAACATATCTAAATAAGATAACTAAACTCTAAAAACATTTTAACTTTAAAAGTTTAAACTATCATTAAAGAGGACTCTTTTAAAGAGTCCTTTGGCTCAAGAGTTTCAAGACTCACCTTTGGCAAAATCACAAAAGAAGAGAATTTTTAGTATAAATAATTCAGAGCAAATGACTGGCTGAATTGGTACATTAATTTAACAAAAATAATGACAGCTGCCATTTATCAAATGCCTACTATGTGCCATCTCAAATTTTCTTAACAACTCTCAAAATAAATATTATCTGCATTTTATTCAAGGTTCAAGGAAGCTCAATGACTTGTCCAAGGTGAAGTAAGCTTCTGTTCTGAAATTCAAACTTAAGCTATTCTGGTTCCAAAATAATCCTGACAGTTCTTCACTATTCCACACTCTCTCCCTGAGATACCTGAAACCTACCTGCACCTTAAGCAATGGGCAGTATAACGTAGGCACTCAAAATCACATCAGGGAATTGTATGTTCTTTATTAGATCTCTTCCCTCCCCCTCCGCTGTCTCACACACACACACACACACACACACACACACACACACACCACTCACAAAAACCAGTTATTAGAATTACGAGGGGTTTTTTTCATCTCTTTTTTAAGATTTTATTTATTTATTTGACAGAGAGAGACAGCGAGAGAGGGAACACAAGCAGGGGGAGTGGGAGGGAGAAGCAGGCTTCCCGCTGAGCAGGGAGCCCCATGCGGGGCTCAATCCCAGGACCCTGGGACCATGACCTGAGCCTAAGGCAGACGCTTAATGACTGAGCCACCTGGGTGCCCCAGAATTATGAGTTTTTATAGCAAACTTGTTACTATTCCCACCCAGATCATTCAAGTATTTTAATTGTATAACTCTACAGTAGACTCAAATAGAATTGTTTAAGGTTTTGCTTACATGATTAAGAAGAAAAGAACCCTAAAAGAAGTAAATCTGAGATCAATATACACATCCCTAAATTAGAGCTCCCAATCTTAGCTTTGGTTGTTCAAGTATCCAGACACATTTATACCTCTAGATTTGCAGTTCTGATCTTTAATTTGTATTATAAAGTATTCTAACAGTTGTTTTCATACAGGCCAAACCATGGAGACTTTCCCACACTTCTCTAATGTAAGAAGTAGTATCTACTAACTTTTGTAAAGCCTTTCATACAAATAAGCCTGGCATACTTAAGACATTCACCAGGATCCTCAGTCCCATGAGACAATGTGGCCAGTTTTTAAAAGTTTGCTGGAATAAGTAGGATTATAGTATACAGTAAATACCATATACTACTACAAATATTATTGTTGTTGTAGTAATAAATACTAACAATTAGTCCTCTCAACGACTCTCTAGTGTCAGCACTATTATCATCCATGTGTTATGAATGGAGTATGCTCATGATGTATACACTATGTCTTGGAAAGATTAAGTAACTCAGATAATCAGCTGGTATTCGAAGCCAGAAATGCCTGCACTCTTAACCATCATGACTTGCTGCTTCCCAGTTTCCATAGAAGTCTACAAGATATTATTATATCTTTCTAGTGTCCTGGAGGCCAAGCTTAATTGTTCAACCTCAATACTGCAAGCCATGCATGAGTTATAGTATACTGACTATTGTACTTCTAAAGTGCACACAATGAAGCATTCACTAATTATGATCAACTTCAAATCCACTTCAGAGTGAGGTACTATTACCAGCATATGTTAGCAAGTCTATAGTTACTGGGCCAAGTACTACCACTGTCCATACCTATGCTGCCAGAGGCGTCTATCAGTGCAAACACCTGCGATCAGAGGTGGCACTGGGAGCTGCCCATCGTGCCAACTGAAAAGTCCTGGCTCCAACTGAAAAGTCCTGGCTCCAGTCTGCTTTCCCATATTTCCACACAGATTCTGCCTGCTAACCAAACCCCAGTCTTTGTTATCTGTAGATCCTGCTTCTAAACAAGTCTTTGCATATCTTCAGTCCTATTACAATCTTGCTTTGTCCAGATTTCCACCTCCAGACCATGCATTTTTCTAAGCCCTGTTTGCACTACCATGATCCCACCACAGCTTCATTTCCTCCTTGGATTCTTGACAAATCAGCCTACAACTATCTTGTCTAAGGTACTCTTTAAGAAAGAGAAATATAAGTAAGATTACATAGTAAACAGTAGGGATATTAGGATTATCCTTGTCACTTGTCCCTTCTTATTTCTTAAGATATATGGAAGGTGAGGTCCCCCTCTGGTAATCACAAATCACAAAGCTCTCAGCCAAGTGTTACTTGAGAGTTGTTATGGAAAATGGAGTTGTGCGTGAGAAGAGAAGAACTGGCATGAGAGACACTGATGGAACTGACTTGGGTTGCAGCAGGAAGCAAAAGATACGAGGAAGGTCCTATAGGGATGATAAGCCCAAATCATGCTACTTGTTTTCTGGTAGATCCTAGAAGCTAAGCTTCAGGTCCTAACAACAACAACAACAACAACAACAGCAACAAAAACACATTAAAGGGAGGAAATAATTTATAAGCGATTTATCACAAAAGAAAATAAAAATCTAAATATTTTATCTTTGCTTAACATACCTATTTATAGCTCTATTACCTTTGCAAACATAAATTTCCAGGCCTAATTTAATAATGAAATGCTATGTCTCATTAATTTAAAGTGTCTGATATATAAATAACTTTCACAAACTAATTCAAACTAGCAATGTATGACACTAGTCTCAGAGATAGTGTGAAATTTGCTTTAAAGATTGCTGCTGGCTGTCCAATAATTATACACTGTGACATTGCAGGAGGATTCTTGCTTGGCCTCCATCTTAAATTAGAAAACATTAAGCCTGTTAAAAAAAAAAAAAAAGATGTACCAGCATGATATCACCTGAGCAAATGCATAAATACATTTAAATTTATTTAACTAATTGCCCCCTTGATAGCCAGGTATTTATAGCCTTAAATTGTTTACTTTTTTTTAAATATCACAGTGGGAGTCATCCCATGGTCATTCTTCTCACAGCATAGCAATTTACTCTTGTCACAAAGCTAGATATTTTGTTGTAGATGGGTTTACCCTAATGACCACAGCTCAGCACTAATAATGAGCATTTAATAAAAGTTAGGTACAATAGTGAACAAATAACATGCATCCTCTCATTAGCAAAGGTATAAATATAAAAATTAGTGTGGGATATCTTAACTTCTTAATATAAAACTTAAGAAGTTTAAGGAACTTTGAAGAAGATGAGGATTTAGGAAGAAAAATATTTATCTTCTGACTGAACCACAAAGGCAATAGGCAAAAAATTTTTTTTAATATAATGTTATTTAGAATTTATGTTATTTAATATTATGTTATTTAGATTTAATATTATGTTATTCTGAAACCCAAGTTAGAGAATAGATCGCCCTCACGTTCTTTGTGTTTTCTTGCAGGGGATCAGAGGTGTAGGCGTGGTGTCTCCCACTACTGATACCTCCCTTTCCTTCTAGGATAAATCTATGGAATTTTTCTAGGAAAGTTCCATAAAGATCATCTAGTGTAACCTTTCATTTCACAGATGAGAAGGAAAGCCCAGATATACCAAAGGACTTTTCCAAAGCTACACAGGCAAAGCTAGAACCTAATACTTCTGACAACAAATAAAATGTTCTTTCCACTATACTGTATTGCTTCACATAGAATTGTGTTACCAGCTGTCTTTTAGATAAGGTTGACCACTGTTATGTAGATCTGGCAAAAAGAATTCTACCGTAACTATAAGTCAACCAGGAACTAAATGTTGCATTTGAACTTGGACTAAGGTGTTTGGGGTTTTTCTTCTTGGTTTCTACTGAAAAAGAATAGAAAATTTTATAATTCTATTCCTATTCATATTATTTTTCAAATACATTCTATTCCTTAACTCCATCCACAAACTAGAAGTCTAGAAAATCTTTACCAAAAAGCTAGGTGATTTTATAATTTTGATTGTGTAAGGAAAAATAACCTATGATCCTTAGGCCACACACCCCAAACTCTACACACACATATATCTATATCTTAAGTTACATTTTATTAGGTTTGCTAAGTTATCCCTTTTAAACTCTACTCTGAGGGGCGCCTGGGTGGCTCAGTCATTAAGCGTCTGCCTTCGGCTCAGGTCATGATCCCAGGGTCCTGGGATCGAGCCCCGCATCGGGCTCACTGCTCCATGGGAAGCCTGCTTCTCCCTCTCCCACTCCCCCTGCTTGTGTTCCCTCTCTCGCTGTCTCTGTCTGTCAAATAAATAAATAAAACTTTAAAAAATAAAATAACATAAAATAAACTCTACTCTGAGTTCTCACCAAAGACTCTTCCTTTCTAAATGCCAAAACAGAATTTCACAAAAATGGACCTAATAGTGTTTAGAGGCAAAAGGTGAGATGCTCCAGAATTGGTTTGTTTTTTTTTTTTTGAGATATAATTGACAGATAACATTATATTACTCTCAGGTGTGCAACATAACAATTCAATATATGTGTATATCATGATATGATCACCACAATAAGTCTAGTTAACACCCATCACCACAAAGGGTTACAAGACTTTTTTTCTTGTGATAAGAACTTTTAAGATTTACTCTCTTAGCAACTTTCAATTATACAATAGTGTTATTAATTAGACTCACCATGCTGTGCATGATATCCCCAGGACTTACTTATTTTATAACTGGAAGTTTGTACCTTTAGATCCCCTTCACCCATTTCACCTACTCCCACTGCTAGCCCCTAACAACCAGCAATCTATTCTCTGTTATCTAGGAGTTCAGGTTGTTTTTGTCTGTTTGTTTTAGATTGTTTTAGATCTCACATGCAAGTGAGAAATTCTAGAAGGTAGAAGTGAGAAATTAGGAAATTAGGAAAAGTGAGTGGCTAGGAATCCAGAAAAAATAAAAGATTATGAATACTCTAATCATCAAATATTGGGGAGAAGGAAATTGGATGTCATTGTGATTGTTGTAAGAATGTTTGGTCATCATTTTTGTTCAGTTATTACCAGAGGTGATTGTATATGTATTACTACTCTATGACCTTACAGCAAAATAAATAAATAAATAAATAAATAAATAAATAAATAAATAAATAAAATAAAATTCTACTGCCTAATTTGAGGCAAGAAAATTACACAAATAAAAACAGAAATTGGGGCAAAAAAAAAAAAAAGAACATTGAGTTGGTACGCACTCAAGAAGATACCATGATCTAGCCAGTACATTCTGTAGTAACTACATAATTCCCAGGTGATAAACTTCTTCCATAAGGAAAGAATTCCCCTAGTTGCCATGCATATGACCCTTACTTCCTTGGAGGATTTCAAGATGTCCAGTCCGGACTCAGCATCTCCAAGCAGAAAAGAGTGCACAGAATGTACAAAGGTCAGGTTCAGACAGGTCAGAAACAAAGACCAAGAAGACCAACCAAGGCCAAGGAAAGTAAGCAGATAGTATAGTCAAGGTAAGAAGAAACATAAAGACCAGAGAAATGGAAGATAAGGATAGAAGGTAATGGAAGGTAATCAGGAACACAGGGTAAGATATCGGGAGGCAAAAACTAGTGACCCAGGCAGAAGTCCTTTTCATGGTAGGTCAGACCCTTCCCAACCTGGTTCTCATTTGCCTCTTCAGCCTCATGCCTCAGAAATACTCATACTGTCACAGTTCTGTGCCTCTGCTTGGCATTCTCTTTCTTAATTTATTCACCCAGAAATTTTAACTCTCCTTCAGGACAGAATTCAACATGAACCCCCATAAATAAATTGGCTTTGAATATGCCCAGGAGACTTGGGCACACCATCCTGATGTTCCCAATGCACTTTATGCACACCAGCATTATAACACGTGTTATGTTATATTTGAGCTGCTTGTGTGCCAGCGACCCCATTTGCTAAAACCTCCTTGAGAGCAGGCCCTGCCTCTTAACCACTAATTTCCTAAAAACACCAAGAACACAGTGCCTAATGTATCACAAGTTCTCAAATATGTGAATAAATGAACACCTCTATAATAACACTTGTGTTCTAATATAGTGATTTATATTCTGTCTTTGCCTTAAGAATGGGAGCTATCATATTCATTCTCTTCCTCTAGCACTTAGCTCAAGTTCTGCCAAAGAACATGTGCTCAATAAATATTTAACAAATTAGCAAATGAGTGAAAATTTCTTCTCCTTCCATTGTTTATATAGACCAAGTCTAAGAAGAATTATACAGAGAAAAGTCCCAAATGTGCTTTGAATATTGGAGTAACAACAGCGATACAAGACACATAGCAACTTACTAGCTGTGTCTCGTCAGTCAAGTGACTTAATCTCTCTATGCCTAAATTAGGGTCATTAGCTATAAACTGGGATAATTGTACCCAGTGTTATTAATAGGAATAGCATTGTCATGAAGATTGGAAGAGTACCTAACACATAGAAAGCACTTTGCAGTATTTGTTACTGCCACTGCTGCCAGTTGTTAAAGTTCTGAACTAGCAAGGAAAATTTTAAAATGAGAGAAAGTGAGTGGCTATCTACCAAAAAGAGTTCGTGTTTCTTCTCTTTATAAAGCAGAACAGAATTGACCAAAAACACAAAGGAAGCAACCAAAAGTCCCAGCCATAAAACGTATTAGCCATTTGACTTTGTTTATATTATTTGCAATTATATACCTCAGTATCATCTTTATTCATTCCATAGATTTATGTGAGCAACTACTATACAAGATACTAGAGCTACCGTGGTAAACAATACACACATGAAGGTTACAGAATAGTGAACCCAGTTCCTTCCACTCTAAAATGAGAGTGTTGGTTTAAAGATTCAAAATAAGAGTATCATCTCCCCAGGACTTTTTCAGACTACTTCCAAAAACCATGCCTACTTCTCTCCTCTGCTAGGACCTGCCGTACTGAACCACTGTTAGTGATGTGGCTCCGGTGTGTCCTCCAAGTGTATAGTGAGAGGGAAGGTAAAGAATCATTAGATTAGATGTTCTACGTGACTCATCCCACAGTTTCAGGATCATGAGTAAACCACACTGTAAAGTTATTACTTTATTGCCCTGAAACCACAGCCTTCACACACAACTATCAACTCACAAATATATACTGTGGGTATAAAAAAGATGAAACTAAGAAAACAGAATATTAAAATCTGTCTTTTCTGCCAGCAAAACAATGTCTACCCTTTTGTGAGTGAATGAGTTTTCCACTCTTTGTAGATACATATGTAAAAACAAAATAAATCATAAAGAAAATTAAAGGTTAACAACACAGAAGAGTTAGATGTAAAACAATAGAGCAAGCCTATGAAAATGCAATATGGGTTTAGATGGTGAGAAGATGTCTGGGAACCAGGAACCTATTAGTAAGTTACATGTTAAGAACAGCCAGAATTGTCCTCAGTACAGAGGCTAGGCAAAAAGCTGTTCAGTTAAGTGACCCTGCTCAAAATAATCCCAATACTATGGGGGCTGGGTATTAGAAATTTTCACTCAAGAGAAGAACAGTCACCAAAGTAATATGGGAAAGGACAATTTAAATTTCCAATAACTGAACAAAGTACAATGAGGCCGAAAGAAAGATCAGGTGTTTTTCAAGTGACTGATGTGATTAAAGTCAGAACAATGAAAGTCCAGCCACTGAGATGCAAATTAGACAGCAGAAAAATTATGCACCATCATGATGCTCTCTGACAAGTGTCTTAGATCTTTTTTCGTGAGAAAAGTAAAATATGCTATCTGATATGTGCATAAGCTCCACTTCACCTTTAAAAAACTTGTCTTAAAGTAGGATAAAAAATTATTTATCAACATGTCTAAAACACCAGCAAACTCTTTATTAAGTTTTGCAGCCCCATGATTATGGTAATAACATAGATATATTTTCCTTTCAAAATGATAATACTTAAAAACATAAGTGTAAATACTTCCATGAAGCCAGAATAGAGTGAATAAATGCCAAAAATGCTTTCTCCAAATTTTTAAGAACTATCTTACAAAACCATATTCAACATATATGTGTATGCATACTTGTGCACATATATACCCTTACACATAAAACAGTTCTTAAAATTAATGTTAAAAGTTTAATAGGCACCAGATTCATATGCAACTTTCCACAAGCTTTCACACTCATTGGAAAAGATTTAGGAAGAGCATTAATGTCTAACCAACTCTGCATTCTAAAATAAAACCACACAACTGGAAGGTGAATAAGGGGAAGCCCCATCAACTCTTCCTGTCCCCGACAAGCATAATTAACCCTTATCAAGAAAGTAAAGACCAGACCCTTTCAATGGAGCCTGTAAAAAGAAGCTGCCTCATCTCTGGGGTTAGTAGCCCTCAGAGAAGTTGCTGTGAAACAGACCTTTTCACACATTGTTGATAAAAGCGTAAATTAAAAAATCTTTTTGGAGATTTATCTAGCAATATGTTTTAAGAGTCTCCAAAAATGTTCTTAGCCTTTCACTCAATAAACTCAAAGCTGGTTATCTGTTCTTAAGAAAGGAATCCTGAAGATGGGAAATAAGCCTAATTCACATAACAAGAAAGTAAAAACTACTTAAATATCCACTGTTATAGAAAATCTACCTGGTTGAATATCATGTGTCCACTTAAATACATGTATGTAGACAGATATAGATACATAAAATAAGAAATGTTATGTTCTATTATAAGTAAAGTAATAAAGAGGCAAAATTATTCATAATACATAGTCACAATATGTAACATCTCCACTTGTGGGACAGATTGGCCATGCTAAAACCTTAAAAAGTTTATTAAACTCATAAAGCTAATTAATCCCGTAACACTTCTCACTCCCATTCTTTTTTGCCACCTTCATAAACCAAACTTCTGAGCCCCACCATGATTCACCACCCAGTTATTTCCATATGATTCTGCAGATTCTCAATTGAACTCATGTCCTACTCCTTCCTGCCTTTCCAACATCTTCCCTTCACCTTCTTCTTCCATCAGCCTGCACCCTGAAGACACTATTCCTGGCAACTCTCTCCATTGGAGGGTGTTTCTTTTCTTTTACCACTTGTACCTCAGAACTCCATGCTCCCCATTACCATCTATGTCACACCTCCTCTCTTCTACAAACTGCCCCCATTATCACCGTCACAGATTACTACCTTATACTTCTTGCTGTATTGAAATAGATGCGATTAGACAAAATCTACACTTTTCCACCATCAATTCCACCAACTCACCTATATTCCTACATATTCCACCTTCTTACCTGTTACAGGGTCAACAACCTCTCCACTTGTACTCAGAATCCATTCTGGCTTCTCAAGGATTTTGTTCATCCAATCTCTTTAGCATCAATTTCTCCCTCTATTGCATCATTACCATTGGCAAACAAACATGGCTTCATATCCTCTTCTTAAACCTCTTAAAGTAAACTTTTTTAAATGAACAAAAAGAGGGGCACCTGGTTGGCTCAGTCCATTAAGCATCCAACTCTTGGTTTCGGCTCAGGTCATGATCTCAGGGTTGTGGGATCGAGCCCCACGTCAGCCCTGCACTCAGCACGGAGTCTGCTTGGGATGCTCCCTCTGCCCCTCCTCCCTCTCTCTCTCTCCCCCAGATAAATACATAAAATCTTTAATAAATAAATAAATAAACCAAAAGAAAACATCCCTTTCTCGAAGACTCTTCCAACTATGACCTCATTTTCCTCCTCCTCTTCATAGCAACACTTCTGAATATAATTACTTTTATTCACTGTCTCTATTTCTTTTCTCTCCTCTGCCCATTCATAACAGGCTTTCCTCCTCACCACTCCACTGAAATAGGACATATGCAGGTCAGCAATGACCTCTATCCTGCCAAAACATCTCGGCAGCATTTGACAAAATTAGCCATTCCCTAATTCTTGAAATAATCTCTACTATAAGCTTCTGAATACTACTCTCACCCAACTTCCCACGTCCCTCACTGGCCACTTATTTCCATTTCCCTGAGTGGGTCTTCACCTTCCACCAGCCTGCTAATTGTTAGAGTGTCCAAGGCCTTCGTACACAGACTTCTGTACCTGCAGCCTCTGCCTGAGGAGCCCATCCAATCTGATGGCTTTAAATACCTCATCTATAGGTAGGACAACTCTTAAAATTTGTATCTCCACCCCAGACTATGGTACTATCTCCATCAAGGTATTTGGCAGGAATCTCAAGTGAAAACTGGTCAGAACAGAACTACTGATTCCCGCTCTGTAGACACTTCCCATCCCCACCCCCAAACATTCTCCATCTCAGGATCTGGCATCACAACCATCTAGGTGCTTTGTCAAAACCCAAAAATTAACTTGACACCAATCCCCCTCAACTTCAGATGCAATTCAGCAATCGGTTCTATCATATCAACCTCTAAAATGTATGCAGAATCTAACCATTTCTCATTGTCTTTTCTGTTCTGCCCCAGGCCGGGCCACCACAAGTTTTCACCTGAACCGGTAAAACAGTCTCCTGGCTGGTTTCTCTGTCTCTGCTCTTGCTCCCCTGCAGTCCATTCTCCAATCAACAGCCAGAGAGATGTCTCAGAACCATTTATATGATCCTATGATTCCCCTACTTAAAATCCTCTTCAGGTTATTTATAGCAGAATAAAATCCAAACTCTTTACCATGGACTATAAGGATCTATATGATCTGGCTCCTGCTTCCCTCTGTCCTTATTTTATTTTGTTCTCTCCTTTTGCTCACTATGATTTATACACACTTTTTCTTCCTGTCCTCAAATCTGCCATCCTCTTTCCCAGGTCAGGGCCATGGCACTTGCAGTTCCTACAGCTTGGTATGCTCTGTTCCCACAAATTTAATAATAATAATAATAATAATAATAATAATAATAATAATATCTCAAATTTACTAAGACTTCATATGTACTAAGCCCCACTCTAAGAGCTTCATAGTATTAATTCATTTGTGTTAGTCTGGGTCCTTCAAGAAGAAGATGCCAAAATAGAACCAAGCATGTAAGAAATTTATTAGGGGAAATATCTGCATGAGAAAATGAGGAAGGAGCAGGAAGAAGCCAAGAGAGCTGCCAGACCATGATGCTTGTCTGATCTCAGGTAAGGAAGAGAAAGAAGGAAGGATGGAGGGAAGAAGAAAGAAAAGAGAGAAAGATAGATATATCTTAATTTGTCACACAGTTCTTTAAAAAGTTCACCAAGGCTCTTCAAGTCAAAATCACCTATAGGAGGAGTCCAATGTCTCCCAGGAATGGATCTGCCTTTGCGTCTCCGCCATGCTCAGTCGTTGGCTGAGAGCAGTCCATGGGAACTGTTGTCTCAGCGCAAATGCAGTAATGGGCTTCACGGTGCAATGGGACTCCCTCCAATCAGAAATCTGAGAGTCATGTCCTCCTGGGCACCACATCTTTAATCTTCCCCAAAGCGCTATGAAGAAGGATTTATTCTCTCCATTTATAGATGAGAAAATGAGGCATATAAGGTCGCCCATTTAGGAGATGGCAGAGCCAGTAGGAAGATTCAGGTGGTGGGGCTCCAGATCCCTCATACCAAATGCCACCTCCTTAGAAAGAGAAGGTCCAGAAAAAGTAGGCCTTGCCCTCCCCCCAAATCTTGCTGTATTTATTGTATCTTCTTAGCACATTTTAGTACATAAACTTATCAATTTTACATGTTTTACTATCTGTCCTCCCTCAACTAAGATAAAGGACTTACTGTGGATTTTATTTAGTTGGCAGAAGTAGGAGCCAGGGGAGGGAAAAAGAAGAGTCAGGAATGATTCTCAGATTTCTAACTTTAGCAATTGAGTGGATAACAAGTTGAAGATTATCCTAATTCAACAGCCAAAACCAAACATGAAAAAACTGTAGACACACTCTTATTAAAATCAAGAACACACTTAAAATCCCCTCTCTTACTTCTATTTATTATAGACCCATCTAGAGGTTCCAAGGGAATAAAGCAAAAAACTTTAACAAGTACGTCTTTTGGAAAGGAGGAAGAAAAGGGTCATAATTTACTGGTGATTTTATTACCTACCTAGTAAAATTCAAGAGAACTAACCAAAAGAAAAAGAAAACTAATAAATATACAAAGGACTGAGAGTTACCAATAGTAACCATTTAGAAGTGCAGTGGAGAAAAGATTGTATTCATAATACAAACAAATATATAAATATATATAATAATTGGCAATATAATTAACAAAAAATTAAAACCTCTATGAAGCAATGACTAGACTTTACACCAAAGAATTTAAAATACTATTATATGCAGAGAGACCACATTCCTGGATAGGTACACTTAATACCAAAAGATGTAAATTCTTCCAAAATTAGTTTCCAGTTCTTCCAAAATTAGTTTACAGATCTACCTCAGTTGTATATAAACATTACCAGAAACTGTTTCACAACATGATAGATGAATTCTAAAATTCTTTGAGACTGAATAAGTAAAAAATAGCTAAGACTATCGAGAATGGAGATGTCCTACCGGATCTTAAAATGTATTACAAACTAAAACAGTCTATAAATTCAACAGTGTACAGCATGGTTCTGTAACAACTTACAGTCAAATTGATGACTATAAACACATAAGTAAATATAAAAATCTAGTCTTTTTTATAGCATACATAAAACTTAGCCACACAAATTGGTAGAGGAAACCAACAAAGAGTACTCATTGGAAAGAGGAAAGGCAGATCGTTATCTAAAGACACATCCACTAACTTACAGAATGATCCAAGTTAAAGATAAAATCATAAAACAATAAAATAACTAAAAGTAAAAATAATACCTGATCTCATAAAAGAGAGATACATTTCTATGACACAATATTATAAAGGGATTAAAATCATTTTGAAAAATATTTAATAACTTTAGAAAACATGATTTAAGTGAGCAAAAACAAAATGACATAACAATAAAAAGAAAGCTCTTTTTATCAAAATAATTATTATTTGAGTCTTCACTATTGAAGAGGGAAGGTAAATTCATTGAACTATAAAAGTATTCCTTTATTAATTGGCAACTTATAGAAGATGTCCCCAAATGTGCCTTTCTACTTAACCATGCTGACCAATCTGGTAATAAATATTTATTTATTTATTTATTTATTTATTTATTTATTTATTATAATACATGTATATACATTTAGTCAATCACAGCTATTTATCAGATGTATATATCCCCTGGGGAAATTAGTCCTTAGAAAAATTGATAAAGCTCTCAAGCATTTTAACATAAATGATAATATATATAAAAAATAAAGGATGCATGACAGCAGACAATTTTGTCAGAAAAATTAGGCTAAAACACCTGACTGATTTCTTGTTGTTGTTTTTTTTTTAAGAGCCCTCTTTTTTTTTTTAAGATTTATTTATTTATTTGAGAGAGAGAGAGCGAGAGAGGGAACACAAGCGGGGGAGTGGGAGAGGGAGAAGCAGGCTTCCCATGGAGCAGGGAGCCTGACGCAGGGCTCGATCCCAGGACCCTAGGATCATGACCTGAGCCGAAAGCAGACACTTAGACTGAGCCACTGAGGCGCCCCAGATTTCTTGTTTTTCATTAAGAATGAACTGACAGGTAGAACTAACATGAATTATCAAATAGTGTTGTATTCATAAGTTGCTTTCATTTTCATTTTGTTTTTCAACATTAAGTTCCAATCAAACCTTTACCTCACTTTGGTTGACGAAATTATAAGGTGGCTCCAAGATTCCTGCCCACTGTTATACCTATACCTAAAGATGATGGGATAGTTTTCTCATGATTATGTTATACTATATAGCAGAAGGGATTTTGCAGATTAATTAAGATCTCTAATTACTTGACACTGAGTTCATCAAAAAAGAAATTATCCTGGTGGGCCTGACTTAATAGACTGGAGGGACTGGAATTGTAAGAGACATTCTCTTGCTAGTGCTAGAGAGGCAAAATGCCATACGGTAAAGAGGGCCATGTGGCAGAGCACAGAGGGCAGCCTCTAGGATCTGAGAATGGCCACCAGTTGGCAGCCATCAAGAAAGCATGAATCTTAGTCCTCTATCTCACAGGAACTGAGTTTTGTCAATCACCAGTGACCTGGGAAGAGGACCCCAAGCTTCACATGAGATTGCAGCACCATGTGACACCTTGACATTCAGCAGGTGAGACCCTGAGCAAAGGACCCAGCAAAAACATGCCCAGATTTTAGATCCATGGAAACTAAAATAATGTGTGTGTTGTTTTAAGTTACTAAATTTGTGATAACTTGTTACACAGCAGTAGAAAAGCAATACCCCTACTTTGACTATGACATTTTAATCCCCATCTTAAAGTATATATTCATATTAGATGTCACTTTTCTGGTAACAATTCCCATGGATAATAAGGACCTTATATACTTGAGTGATTATTTGATAATTGTCTGTCTCTCTATCAGATTCCAAGCTCTGTAGGAGGTAGAAGCTGTATCGGTTTTGCTCACCATTACAGCCTCACAGGCAGCACATAGCAATTACTCAGTATAAGTGTTGAATAAAAGAATGTTCTCATTATTTGGTTTCATGTCTCTCGTGAGCCTCTCATGAGCCTCATATCTGTTATTCTGAAAGAAAGAAGAAAGAAAAAGAAGAAAGAAAGAAAGAAAGAAAGAAAGAAAGAAAGAAAGAAAGAAAGAAAGAGAAAGAAAGAAGAAAGAAGAAAGAAAGAAAAAGAAAGAAGAAAGAAAGAAAGAAAGAAAGAAAGAAAGAAAGAAAAAAAGAAAGAAAGAAAAAGAAAGAAAAAGAAAATTCCTCCATCCTCTCTTCAAAGAATACATGTGAAAATCTGGAAAATACAACATGCAAGAGACTCATCTGGCAACCCGCATCAGAGAAATGGTTTGGCCCTGTGGGAAGGCACTGAGCAGCCTTGGGTAAAGCTGCCAATAATGCCAGGCTGCAAAAAGCAGCTTCAGCTGTGAGCCTAAAGCCAGATGTTCCAGACGTGTCAGCTCTGCCTCCATCCATTGCCTGCTTCTCCAGCTCCTGCCAGCGAGGCATCTGTTCTCTGGTCATGAAGATTCCACACAGTGCACCTCTAAGACAGTCAGGCCACTTTCAGGCACAACGTCAATTTACCTCAGCTCATCTGGATGCAGTACAGGAAATTGCTCAGCCAGTGTCCTGTGTTGGCCATTACCTCCCACTTCCACCACTTCCACAGGAAGACTTCTCCTTCCCCTCAAATGCTACACTTCCCAAGAATGGGCTTTCTGCCTTAATTCCTTGATTCCTGTCTCTCTCTCTCTTTTTTTTTTTTTTAGGATTTATTTATTTATTTGAGAAAGGAGAGAGAGCAGGGGGAAGGGCAGAGGGAGAGAGAGAATCTCAAGCAGACTGCGCTGAGCGCCAAGCCCAATGTGGGGTTCGATCTCACGACCTGAGCCAAAACCAAGAGTCTGACACTTAACTGACTGAACCACCCAGGCACCCCCTCGATCCCTGTCTTATGCTGCCATTCACTTCCTGACAGCCTGGAGCCCCTTCTGTGAACTCTAGTCTGGTCACTTGTCCATAGATTCTTGTGCCCTCCTCCAGCCTGGATTGACAACATGGGATTCCCCGCCTGGGCTTCTGATAGAAACTCTGTGCCACGGTTGCCTCAAGCCCAGCTGAGCTGCCCTTGGACTGCATTTTGCCAGTGCTCAGTCAGGACTGCACCCCTTCCTATTCCCACCATTATTCCACAGAAAATAAGTCTCCAACCTACTTTTTTTTTTTTTAAAGATTTTTTAAATTTATTTATTTGAAAGAGAGAATGAGAGAGAGAGAGAGAGCACATGAGAGGGGGGAGGGTCAGAGGGAGAAGCAGACCACCCGCCGAGCAGGGAGCCCGATGCGGGACTCGATCCAGGGACTCCAGGATCATGACCTGAGCCGAAGGCAGTCACTTAACCAACTGAGCCACCCAGGTGCCTTCCAACCTACTTTGACCTCCTTTTCCCCTTCCTATCCACCTCCTTTTGCCAGGAGGAAACAGAAGACTTGCAAACTCTCTCACCCCACATCCAAGTCTGATATAATAAGGCACCCCACAAAGTAGGAAATATTCTTACATATAGACCTTAATAAAGAATTCATTCATCATTAGACACACTTTACATTTGTTTTTATATTACCTAAAATTGTAATAATATTTATTCTCTGCCCACTTTACCTCATTACCCCATGTCAAATATCACCTCATGAGCATTTTATATTGGTGGATTTAAATTTAACATTTATAAAGGTATTTTCACTAAATAAAATACATTTATAGTATAGTGAAAATGCATCTACTTAATATCTTCTAAAAACATAATTGCAGGCTTTATTAAATGTATTTTAAGCATTTATTTTCTGAAGACATTTGGCCAGTAATAGTAATAAAAGAAAGTTTAAATAACTTTATTAGCAAGTTTTTTTTTTCTGGACATGTATTCTTTCACATAATAATCTCTTTTAGACACACTAATATCTGCACATGTTGTAAATAAAGTGAAATGCCAAGTTTGATGGTAATTAGTGCCTTTCAATACTGCTAATATTTAATGAGTTCAACCTAAGGCATCTTAGCTAATCAAAACATAAAAGTGTTACTCCCACTACAACTACTATATATCTCTTTATAAAATGTTTACATAAAAGCTGTATGTGTAGTTTTTTTCCTTCCATAGTCAATTAACTACCAGGTATCTATTAGTTTTCTTTACTGAAACTGGCCACAATTTAAAAACAAATTTTAAACAACTTAAAAACAAATTTTAAATACAAAATAACTTTCATAGGCATTATGTCAAGACATTAATATCCTTTTTCTTCTCTTAGTCACCAAGATATTATCTTTGAATATCATTAACTAGTTTCACCAATGCCTTCAGGAATTAAAAAAAAAATTTTTTTTTAAAGACTTTCAAACTTACTACACGATAGACTTAACTGGGGAGCTTTTAAAAGGCCCAAAGTTCAGGCCCACCACCAAAGTCCCTGATCCAAGAGGTCAGAGATGGGACCATTTTTGAAAACTCCCCAGGTGATTCTAATGCCTAGCCAGGCTAAAGACTGCTGCCATTTTGTAACCACAGACACAGGATGAAAGTCAGATGTGAGGTAATTCAAGAAGCACACAGCAGTGGTAAAAGATACTTCCTCAGGCCGGCCAAGGGCTAGGCTCTGCCTAATGCTCCCAGTTCTGCTACGGGTGCACTCTCTGACTATTCTGCAGGCCTGGACACACCCACGAAGGAGAAGAAGAACACTTCCTACCACTGGTGTTACACTGCTGTGTCCAGGTGTATTGAGATGAGGCACAGACCCAGCTGATGGAGGTTCAAAGATGGTGTTTGAGGTTCTCCAACAGCTTGTTCCACCTGTTGTGTCACATGTCCTGTATTGACCACAGGAGGAATGACTGGTTCTAGAGTAGGATTTTCTTTATCTGTTTGCACAGACATCCTACTCGGACACTCTCTCTCTCTCTCTCTTTCACATCAACCTCCTTGGTAGAATTTTTTCATTTATTTTTCTGACCACAGAATACATATAAGAAATTGTTATTCATACATGTTTATGGAAATGTTCTCAGGTTTTCTCAGGCTCCCTTTTAGCGCACTTTCCCCCACTATGGCCTCTTAGTTGCACCACTTCAAGTACTAAGGGTTTTCATGCTCTCTGTACATCCTTTCCCTCTAAACCTGTTCTTAAGAGGTGACTTAACGAGTCACCTTAACACTAGTGTGTGTTGAATTTGCTGTATTCTCTTTAGACTCCAACTCTAGTTATGGAACTAAGGGTTTTGTCCCCCTTTTAAAAGGACCCCATGCAAGTAGGGGACATTTCTTTCAGATGGGTAGTCCTTCCTGGCACAACTGGACAAGACCCAACAGGGAGCTATTTACTCCTACACTCCACCCTTAGATTACCAGTAAGCTAACTGTTCATTAAAATCATATTAGACAGAACTATAAAGAAAGGAAAAAAATTGACCTTTAATTTGGTTCAATTGCTATGATCCAAACAACTGAAGAAAACTGTAGATTGCTCCATTCCACTGTTCCCAGAACATCTTTTCTACGTTGTCCAATTAAAACTATCTTGCACAATGTAGGAAATGAAACCATGTAAAGAAAGGACCAAGAGATTATCAAACTTCATTTTCAAATATTTCCATCCTACAAATATTATGCTAAAGAAAACCATTTTAATTAGAAAAACACATGGGAAAATTCATAATAAGCACTAAGTAACTAGGTTTGCAGAGATTTTTCTCCAGGCATGGAGCTTCAATGTCAATAAATCAAGCCAGAGAAGAATTTCTGGGATGTACTGCTACTGATTTCTCACCAAAAAGGGGGGCCTTTTAAAAGAGAAACATCATTCACTTTTACTAGAAGAGCAACTTGGGCCAAATGTAATCATATTTACTTGCTTGTTTTCCTTCAAATACTAATTTATTTTGGTCAAGAAAAATGTTTTACTTTATGCCACATCAGCCTTACTTCTTCTTTGCCTAATAAATAATTTCTCCCTCTATTCTCATGTCATGAGAGATGGTGGTTGTATATCATGTACACATTCATACATTATCCAGAAGCAAATGTATTTCTAAGTGCTTCTGTGAGTCACCAAGGATGCTCTGATTGATGTGTCTCCATCATTAACCTTTGACTTACAAAACTTCTATCACAAAAGGGAATATTTTTTAAACTCTTATATGTACTTTAACACATTTTCAAAGAAAACTTCAAATTTATCTGCCAAGACAGAAGAAATTCTCATCCAAAGCTGTGTACATGTTAAATATATATATATAATATTCACAGACACACTTTTACACTTTTTCTAATTTCTTTTCATCAATTAATATTTATAAGCATAATAATTTGGAAGTCAATCTGAGACAGGGATACAATCTCTAGATAAGACAACACAGATGGTGGCATGCATTCTTACAGACTATTTTTATATTGACTCTCTTACAGGCAATCTGTTTTATCAGCTTTCCAATGGATCCACAGTAAGAAGAACTCCAAAAAAGAAAATTCCAAGATTCTAAAAACACTTGGCTGTGAACAGATTTAGTGGGCATAGCTTCTCCCTTTGCCAAGTCTCTGGGATATAAAGAACTAAAAATATAGCCCAGCATTTCCTTCCCCCATCCTGTTTAAGAATCTTGTTACTGTATTGCTATATACTAATGTAGTCACTACCCAACTGACTCTGATGAAGGTAGATACATGAGCTTTGGGCTGTAAGGATAATAAAAATGCTACAGAGTATGATGAAAATGTATTAGGCATAAGAGCTATGCGATCAAGGAATGAATTAACAAATAGGATGACACCACACAAGCAATATCATAGGGTCAGGGTTCAGGAACAATCTGGCTGCACATTGTTAGCTGAAAATGATCACAAGTAGACAAGACATGGAGCCGATTTGTTATACGCATATAGTAAATGAATATGTAATCACTAGGGTAACATTAAGAGAACAGCCTGCTTCATGTCTAACCATTAATGATTGGTAATAAAAGTGACAGTGTTTGTTGGAGAGGAAGAAAAAAAAAAAGCTGTTTCCTATTAAAGGGAACACAACACAATTTAGTCAAAAGCCATTCATCTATGCAAGGATAGAGCCAACCTTGCCTAATGCAAAATAAATGAGTCTGGGGCCAAGCTATGCTTTTAGTGGTTAAAGATGGCCTATTTCAACATGTCAAGGCTCTGAATGTCGAACTGTGGTAACACAAAAGCAAGAAAACAAGTTAAATACAAATATGAAAGCATTACTAGAGATTCCAAATTATTATAACTAACTAGAAATAATGCCAGCACTTAGGATCACATACTAACAGTTTTTGTGGGGTTTTTTAAGATTTATTTATTTATTTTAGAGAGAGAGAGATTGTGTGAGCAGGGCGAGGAGCAGAGGGAGAGGGAGAAGGAGAGAAGCAGACTCCCCGCTGAGCAGAGCCCAAAGCGCCTTGGGGCTCAGGGCTCAGGGCTTCATCTCACCACTCTGATATCATGACCTGTGCTGAAATCAAGAGTCTGAGGCTTAACCAACTGAGCCACCCAGGCACCCCACATACTAACAGTCTTAACATCACTATTTTCTAGAAAAGGAAGACTGAGCTCTATTAAATAGCTAAATAATTAAAGAAGCTCTTAAGAAGCCATTTCACCATTTAAATAAGTAACTCAATTAGTAGGTAGGCTAAGCTGGAGCAATTGTGATATGCACAGGAAAATAAAATGAATTTTATTGGTTGGGGAAACTGTTCAAACTAAATATTAATTCTTATGATTCCTTGGATTTCAACAATATCTGTAAAAAGTGTTTCTGGGGACATAATACTAACCTATGGTATAAAGAAAAAGCCAAATGTTTTCAAAAGGTTTAGAATGGAATCTGTCTACATAAATTAATACTTTATTTCAGTTATATAACTTAATCTAATTATAATTGCATTTGAAGGAAATTTAATTTTCTAGGTCAAGGAAATTGCCATACAGTCTAAAATTTCTCAGATCAGTGGCAAACTCACCAAAGAGGATATATCATAAAGATACATACATACATGTTCATATACACAGCATTATCCTTCTTCCAAAATTACCAGCAAGGGTTCAAATATAGCCAGTCCCAAAATTTGTGACGGTAAAAGTGAAAAAAACACAATTCTCCTCTGGGTATTCAATCCCTTAAATTTTTCTGACTACATAAAGGTAAGCTACCACACAATAGGGAAATTTTGAAGCAACACTTAACTAGGAAAACAAAATAGCCTGAAATGAACCATAAAAGCCTTCTATTGTTGCCAAAACTTTCATGAGAAAACTTAATTGCTATGCATTCATTTGATGGAATTAAAGATACTCTAACTAAATGGCATCATAAAGTGGCTTTCATGTCACCATCTTGACTTATAATCCATCTTAGTTCTAATATATAAATGGTTATGGGTAGCTTTTCAAATTTAGCCTGACAAATGTGGAAACTCCAGAGAACTGTACAATGGGGTAAAAAACATGAAGCTAAGCAGTAAGACCCTTGTATTTTAGTTCTGTCTTGCCTCTAGCTACTAGCTGGCCTTCATAATGAAAATAACTACTCAACCTCTTAGTGTCTCTTCTGTAAAATGAGGCAGTTGACCTAGATGACCTCAAAACATCCCACCCCAGCTTTGATGATTTAAAATAATACTTCAACCTACTCAAATATTTACCTATCCCACTAAAAAGTGCTTTCTAGAATAAAAAGTAAATCAATCAACAAGAATTTATTGAACTCTTAGTAAGAGCTAGGTATTAACTATGTTAATTGGGGGAAGCACCCCAATCCAACACAATGCAATCAGAAAGAATGCTGGGTTTCAGTTTTAAAAGTGTATGTGAGTGTAAGGGGGGGGCAGGGGGAGGCGCAGGACCTACAATTCTTTTTTTTTTTAAGATTTTATTTATTTATTTGACAGAGAGAGATATAGCGAGAGAGGGAACACAAGCAGGGGGAGTGGGAGAGGGAGAAGCAGGCTTCCCATGGAGCAGGGAACCCGATGTGGGGCTCGATCCCAGGACCCTGAGATCATGACCTGAGCCAGAGGCAGACGCTTAACGACGGAGCCACCCAGGCGCCCCAAGACCTACAATTCTTAGTTGTTCGCATTCTGTAATAAAGTGAAATGAGGCTTCACATAAAAGAGCTTATTTATTTTATTAATGAAATGCACTATAATGGCATTCTATGCTGTTGGTTTGCATAAAATATGAAAATAATTTTAATGCATTTCCTATTATGTTTTTAAATGTTTCTTAAAATTTAATGAAATTTTATTCTGTAATTTTGAAAAACCAGTCACTCCAGCTTTCAAGTACCAAATTAAATGTTTGTGATGTTATATATCCAGTAGTTCAAGAAAATATACTAAAATATTTGTATTGCTTAAAATAAAGTATCAACAGAGGAGAAAGAGTTATACTATGAAATATATATTTTCAAATCAAATTACAGGTATAAAAAAATAAATCCTCTGTTTCTCCTATAATTGGAAGCATAAAGGTATAATATCTGTGTTTGCTATTTTATTTCAGCCCTTAAATTTGTCTGTATTTACAAACCGTAAGTTATAATTTCCTCTGAATACTAGCCAAAGATTTAGGACAGTTCCACTATTAATAGAATATGTTGACCCATCTCTATTTATAAAGTCATCAAACCCCAGTTTATTTCCACCTGACCAGGCTCCAAAAGGGTAAAAGCAGCAGGAAAGTTTGTATACTACAGTACAAAGGAATTACATCTGGGTCAAGAGCACATTGCATAGAAAGAGGCACAATGTGAGTACTCGTGTGCAGCAACTCGCTTGTCTAGACACTCACTTGTGGAATAAGCTAACTCACAAGGGCAAATTTTCCAGATTATGTTAAAACTTTATTTAACCCTTTGCCTATCATTCCTTCTGTGTGTTTCAGAATAATCTTTATAAATGATTATATAATAAAATAATATATGTGAATATATAAACAATATATATTATGAAATAATATAAAGATGCTCTCAGAGGACACTGCCCTACACAGAAGAGACATTCTCAGCAGATGTGCCTTTAATTGATGTATCTAGATTCATAGGATTCTATCTCTTCCCTTACAGTCAAGCTAGCCACTATCTTAATTCTTTATACTACTTATTAGCTCTTCAACCTCTGAAATGTTTGTTAATGCTTTGTCTAAAGCAGAAACAAAATCTAAGTAAAAGCCTAAGGACTTTGTAGAGTCAAATGTAAAATACATAGGCTTTGATGCATAAACTTTGTGTCAACTATTTGCTTACTTATGGGTTTTGCCCTTATTCTTTCTGAGAATTGTGACTCTATTTCAGAGTTGGGGTAGTTTAAATCTAATTACTAGATACTGCATTATTATTATTTATATTTATTTGCTCCTTGTAATCATTTTCTATCTGTTAAATCATTTCTCAAGTTTAGGGTTTTTTTTCATTCTTGGCAAGTGTTGATATTTTAAAAACAACTGATCTGTAAAGTATGACTAAAAATTATTGGAAGATTTCACAGAAGTATTTTTAGAGGAGCAGGAGAACATTGGACACAAAATGACTATTTACTATATTAAAGTTTATCTAACTTGAAAGTGCTCATAAAATTACTGGCCAATAGTAACAAAAATACAGATATTTTCATCATTTTACAGCCTTAGATTATTGATAATAAGAAAAATAGATTATTCCATTCTCTTTAAATCAAAAGCATTTTAAAACTCAAAATACTCTAAAGAACTACTACAAAGTAATGTAAGGGGAGACTACGGCATTTTTATGAGAACTTATTTTTAAGTTCAGAACCATAGACATAAACAAAATCAACCAAATCAAACATCAACCCATTTGTTAAACCAGGTGCAAATGTATCTTGCTATATAGGACAGTGAGATATACTAAAAGTAATTAAGTAAGTTATGTGGCTACCACAAAATCTTTTCCAATATATTCATTATAATTTTAGAGATGCTTCAATTCCATTTCCAATGGATCATCAATTGTTTTCTAACATTTCAGCTCTAGGCTTGTCTGCTAAGCTATTGGTGTACAAGCAACTAATGGTGTACAAAATGCAAAAATACATGAAGGGCATTACTACAATTAAAACACATTTTTTCAGTGCAAATTATTGTCCCATATAACTGTTTCATAAACTGACTTGAGTTTAATAACTCAGAATAATAAAATATGAATCAGAATTAAAGATACAAAATAAGGATGTTTTAGCTAGAAAAGTCATTCTCTGAGTTGACATTCTGTATCATTGCTTTGAACTATTATGAGTATTTTAAAATTTAACACTCATAGACCAATTTTATTTCCAACTTCAGGCAACTTCTCACTACCACCCAAGTATAGGGAGTAATTTTGCCTAAATGCACTCAACAATCATATTAACATAAAACTATGAGTCCCAGACCAAAAAACTAAAAGCTAAGAAATAAATAAGATCAGAAGGTCAATTCTTATTGATAAAAAGTAGAAGACATGAACTATCATGCACTAAGTAACATAACATTAAAATATATCAAACAAAGCCTAACATAAATACAAGGAAATATTGACAGAATTATAAGTATAGTGGGAGAGACACTCCTGTCAGTCTATGGCATTATAAGTAAATGTATATATAAGTATAATTAATAAAGCTTTAAACACAAATTCATGCTATATTTCCTAAAAAGAACACAGTATCCTTTCAAATGTCTCTAGAATGTTTATAAAAATTAAATGGTAGTAGAAAACTTTAGAAAATTTGTTAGTTTTTAATTCCAGTGTCAGCTTCAGAGAAAAACTCAATAGAGTTGTAAAAGGGTAAAGTATATAGGCTACACACTCTGACAATAATGCAATTAAATTATAAATTAATAAGAAAGTTTTAAGTGAAAAACTGATACTTTTTAAAAACACAACTATGTTAAATATTTGATTCAAAAGGAAATATTACAAAGCTAAGAAGACTACATTTATTCAACCAACATTCATTAGGCCCCTACTATATAGCATACACCATGCTTTGGAATCACAAAGAATGAGAAATCTGAAATACTTTCAAAAAATCAAAGTCTAATAAAAGGAGAGAGGCATAAAAGAAGCAAACAAACAAAATAAAGTATGTCACACATGCTCTAATCGAATGCATCAAGCATGGTGAGTATCCAAGGCAATGAGGGGCTAATTGTACTTTGGCTAAGGAGTAAGTTTCATGAAATAAATCATCTTTAAAATAATGTCTTGAAATATAAAGAGTGTTAAGAACACTGTAGGGCTTAGTGACTTGAAATGGGAATCTTAAGCAGTGGGAAAAGATGTGAGTCATCCTGGCAAGGTCAAGAATGATGTAATGTTGATCTGAGTCTTAAAATATGAACAAGAGTTTAGCAAATAAATGAGAGAATAAAGATAAAGGAAAGAACATATACAAACACTAAAATCACATGATATATTTGAGGAATAGCAGCAAGTTATGATGAGTGAACCAGAGCTTTGATGGTCTAACATAGTGAAAGAAAAGGTTGAAGTGGTAGGAGGCATATAATAAGGAACTCCAGGTGTTATGGATGAGAAATTAACCTTCATCCACAGAGATGGTGAGCATCCAACAACCTGCACATATCAATATATATTTGCTGAATCAATGTATTAATTATCTATTGCTGTGTAACTAATTGCCCCAAACCTTTGATAATTAAAACAACAAACAACTATCTCACAGAGTTTCTGAGGATCAGGAAGCCAGGAGTAGTTTAGCTAGGTGGATAGAGCTCAAAGTCTTTCATGTAGCTGTAACCCAGCTATCTGCCAGGGCTATACTCATTTCGAGGTTCAGCTATGGCTGGAGATTATGCTTTCAGTTTCCCTCAAGTGGCTATTGCAGGAGGCTACAGTTCTTGCAATGTGGGCTTCCTCCAAAGTAAGTGATTTGGGGAATCAGTGGGCAAACAACAAAACACCCAGGATGGAAGCTTCAGTCTTTTATCTTAGAAGTCGTTTACCATTCCTTCTGTCATATGCTACTGGTCACACTCACCAAATGAAATACAATGTGAATTAACAAGAGTGTGACTATCAGAAGGTGACAATCATTAAGGATTATCTTGGAGTCTGGTTACCACAGTGAAGAAATGGTTCCAATGCAACAGAATCTTCTGGACAATAGGGGCAAGGAAGATGCTGTAGGTAGCAAATTAGACCAAAAGTGACTATCAATTTTCACTACTGGCCAAGATGAAGGACTAGATTTATCTTCCTACATGGAAAAAAAAGAAAAAAGGTAAAGTATATGAAACAAAGATTTCAAAACATGAGGAAAAAGACAGTGATTCCTGAGAGATAAGAAACAAATGAGAGGAGTTTTAGGATTGCCCAGATTACTGTCTGAGGAGAGTTTCTAGGGAATGTTACAAAAGGAGGAACCAAGGCAGAGCCCAACAGTCATTCAGACTCAAGAAGATGGAAGTGGAAGCCTGGAGAGGTCAAAGTGACTAGAGTTTGCAGGTCAGAGTACTGAGAAGGAGAGAACTGAACAGGGGTACAGTCCCAGAAATCTTCAGAGGCTCCTCCCTGAAGAAGGTTCCTCTCCTAGTCTTCAGCTGAGTATTGATCATGCATGTACAGAAATTATCTGAGGCAGCAGAAATAACCAACTGAAAGGATAGGAAGTAACAGTACCTAGAACTCACACAGAACTGGGAATAACTCTTGTGTTCATAAGCTAAGACAGAAAAATATCTAGTCATTTACAGGATACTGGGTAGAAAGCTTCAAAGGATTTTGCTTCAAATAGTTGGGAAAACTTACACCAAGACTAAGTGCTCTGAATACATCTAGCCATATTCAAAAATATGACTGTGGTACTGCCTTCAAGGAATTTAATGGCATACCAAAACAAAGTGCAAAAGTATTTACAGGAATAGAAAAACATCCAGAATCCAACAAGGTAAAATTCACAATGGGTAGCATCCAATCAAAAACTATGGGGCATGCAAAGAAGGAGGGAAATATGATCCATAATGAAGAATAAAAAAAAATTATCCATCAAAACCAACTTAGAAATGACATAGAATAGTATTACACTAGAGTAGAATTAGTAATAAAGTAATAGAATTAGTAGACAACATCAAAACAATTTTTTATGTCCAAAAAGCTAAAAAAAGATCATACATGTGAATTGGACACATAAAGATATGTAAAAAACCCAAATTAAGCTTCTAGAGCTGAAAACTAAGGTATCTTAAATGAAAAAAATATTTTGGATGGGATTAACTGCAGAATAGACATTGCAAAAGAAAATATTAGTCAACTTGAAGACATAATAATAGACAACTTCAAGTAGTCTTATATTACTTATAGCTGGAGTCCCTGAAAGAGGAGAGAAGTATAAAGGGGAAAAAACTTGAAGAAATAATGGCTGAAATGTTTCTAAATTTGATGAAAACCATAGAAGCACAACAAACCTCAAATACCAAAAATGAAAAAAGAAAAAGAAAAACATACCAGGGCACATCATGATCAAATTACTTAAAACCAGTGAAAAGATAAAATCTTAAACACAGACAGAGGGGGAAAAAAACATTATGTACAGAGGAACAAAGATAAAGATTACAACAATTTCCTCTCCAAAACAATGCAAGCCAGAAGAGAGTAAGCCATATCTTTAAAGTGTTAAAACTGTCAATACACAATTCTTGCCCAATGAAAATATCTTTCAAAAACAAAGGTGATACAGACACAGTCACAAATGTGCGCATACACGTGGGTTAGTATCCATGCATACATTACCTCACCTGTACTTAGGAGCTTAGGAGCAAGGACACCCCAGCAGCAACAACCACACCTATTACCCTGATGTTGGGTTCTTTATCAGTTTGTTAGTACTGCCGTAATAAAGTACCACAGACCCATTGGCTTAAACAACAGGAGTTTATTGCCTCACAGTTCTGGAGGCTGGAAAACCAAAATCAAGGTGTCACAGGGTTGGGTTTTTTCCCAAGACTGTAAGGGAAAATCTGTTCCATGCCTGTCTTAGCTTCTGGTGGTTTGCAATAAATCTCTGGCATTCCTTGGCTTGTTGAGGCATCACTCCAATCTCTGGTTTCATGTTCACACAGTGTTCTCCCAGGGTTAGGAGAATCTTGTGGAACGAGAAATTAAGAAAGTATTTTAGACTAAGGTATCACCAAGATGGAAACATAGGAGGCTCTCGAATTTCTCTCCTCCTACAGATGCACTGAATATACAGCTACATATGGAGCAATTCCCTCTGAGAGAAATTCAGAAACAATTAATTGACTGACTCCTACACAATGGGTAACTGAGAAAATACTCACATAGAAATAGGTAGTAAAGCCTGAGACAAACTCTTCCCATAAATCCCACCCCTGGCACAGCACGTTACAATTGGGAAAGAATCCCCAATTCCCCAGTTCTGAGGAGTGAAGGGTTTGGGCCACCCATATAGCACCCCAACTTTTAAGACTGCCACCCAAGAAACAGGCCCCAAAATCATCTAGCTCTGAACACCAACAGAGTTTGCATTCATGAGTCTCACAGGACTATAGCAAACAAAGTAGCAGTTGTTAAAAGGACACACAGGCACGTTCCTTGGCTATCACGCCCAGGCTCAGAGCAGAGGAAACAACAAAAATGCCCTTCCCCCAGTTTTTCCTGAGGGGGTTGACTACATTCCTTACCAGCTACTGTTAGGGGTCTGGCTTCCAATTAGGAGCATCTAAGTGCTGACTGTGATCCTTTGCCCAAGGAGCCCAAAAGAGCCAACAGACACTTCTCCTGACCCCTCCATCTGGCTTGCTCCAAAAATAAAACCAAGTCACAATTATCTCCCTGCAAGGGGCTTCCACATATCTAGCCCTCTAAACTTTACAGCTGCAACCCAAGGGATGGGCCCTCAAATCACCTAGCTCTGATAGCCAACAAAGCTCAGCATTCACAAGCCCCACAGAACCATATTAAATAAAACAAGCAGTTCTCCAATGGGCACACAGGCACTTCCTACAACTATCCCCACCTCCCAGGCACAGTGCCAAGGGAGCAGGGAAAAATGCTCTCTCCCAGTTTCTCCCTGGAAGAGATCTGACTGCAAACTTTCCCACTGCTGCCTAGGGTTACAATGTTAAATCAGCCTGCATAAGGGAACTGACCATGATCCTTCTGGGAACCTGAAAGAGCTGATGGGCACATCCCCACTGTCTCCACCAGCTCACTCAAACAGTGAAAACCAAGTCTCCAGCTTCTCCCTGGAAGGAGTTTGTTCACATTTCTAGCACACCAATTGTTACAGCTGCCATCCAAACCACCTATCTCCAGGAGCTGATGGGGTTCAGCATTCACAAGACGCCTGGGATCACACAAAGAGCTTGTTCTATATGGGAACACAAGCTCTCCCAGTGACTCTTCCCTTTGGCTCAGCACAGAGTGAGTAGGTAAAAATACGCAGTTCCTGGTTTCCCCCTGATAAAAGCTAGATGGCATATTTAACATCCTGACTTTCCCAGCTGTTGTCTAAAGGTCTTCCAATTAGCCTGTATCAGGGAGCTGAAGGGGCAGGTAATTAGTTGTCCTCTGGGGGCCTGAAGATGCACATGGGCATTTCCCATACCTTTGGTACACTAACAGGTCTTGGCATACCTTAAACTACTGGAAGCAAATAAGAACAAAGAGAGCAGAGGAGAAAGTCACAAAGGAGTGAGAGGCAACCAGGAGCTCAATCCAGGCTGATTGAAAAGGTTCATCTCCTACATGAGATCAGTCTGTCAAGACTAGGAGAGGTGGCTGTTTTATCTAATGCACAGAAACCAACACGGAGAGTAAAAGAAAAAGAAGAAACAAGGGCATATATTCCAAACAAAAGAACAAGATATGACTTCAGAAACTGATCTTAATGAAACAGAGATAAGTGATTTATCTGTCATAAAGATCCTCACTGAGTCCTGGAAAGTAATGCATGAACAAATTGAAAATTTTAACAAAGAAATAGAATAGAAGTGAAATAGAATAATTTAAAAAGTACCAAACAGAAATCATAGAACTAAAGAATACAATAACTGAACTGAAAAAAAATAGAGGGTTTCAACAACAGACTAGATCAAGTGGAAGAAAGGATGAGAAACTTAATGTCAGGGCAGAGGAATTCATCCAATCATAAGACAAAGAAGAAAAAAAAGAATGAAAAGGGTAAAAGATAGCTTAATGGACTTAATGGGACATCAAGAGTGCACCAATATATGCATTATAGAGGTCCCAGAGGAGATAGAGAAAGGGACAGAAAATTTAGGCAAAGAAATAATAGATAAAAACTTTCCTAACCAGGGAAAAGAAAGACATTCAGATCCAGGAAGCCCAAAAAGTACCAAAAAATATGAATTAAAGAGATCCAACTGAGAAACATAAATAAACTGTCAAAAGTAAAAGACAGAGAATCTTAAAATCTGTAAGAGAAAAGCAACTTATTATGTAAAAGGGAAAACTCATGAGGAAATCAACAGACTTTTCATCAGGCCAGAAGGAAGTAGAATAATATATTCCAAGTGCAGAAAGAAAAAAAACCAATACTCTACACAGCAAAGTTGTCCTTCAAAATTGAAAGGGAGAGTTTCCAGAATAAACTAAAGCTAAAGGAGTTCAACCCCACTAGATTTGCCTTACAAGAAATTTTAAAGGAAATTCTTCAAGTTGAAATGAAAGAGTGGTAATTAGTAACATAAAAATGTATGAAAGTATAAAACTCAGTGGTAAAGGTAAATATATAGTTAAATTCAGAACACTCTAATACTGTAATTGTAATGCATAAATCACTTTGTAATTCCAGTACCACAATGGACTAAATTAGAAACCAAGAACAGAAAGATATCTGGAAAATCCCCAAACATGTGGAAATTAAACACAAATAGGAAAGAGGGGAATAAAGAAGAATAGAATAAAAAACACTGAAAATTTGTATTATAAACTATTTCAAAGTAAATGAAAAGGAAAACATCAAAATTTGTGGAATTCAACTAAAGTAGTACTTGGAAGGAAATTCATAACACTAAATTACTGTGTTAGAAAATAAAGGTATGAAGTCAGTTACCTCAGCTTAAGAAGCTAGAAAAATAAGAGAAAATTAAAACCAAAGGAGACAAAAATGATCAGAGTGAAAATCAATGAAATACAACACACACACATAAAAAAAAAAAATAGAGAAAAATCAATGAAACTACAAGTTGGTTTTTAGAGATCAATAAAATTGATAAAACTCTAGTCAGGCTGATCAGGAAAAAAAGAAAAGAAAAGAAACAAAAGACCAATATTAGGAATGAGAGAGATGACATTACTATAGATTCCACAGTTAATTAAAAACATAAGGAAATAAAATGCACAACTTTATGCCTATAAATTTGACAACTTTATGCCTATAAATTTGACAACATAAAATATACAAATTCCTTTAAGACACAAACCTCAAAATCTCATCAAAAATAAATAAACTGAATAGCCCTATCCATTAAAGGAATTGAATTTTTTTTTAAGTAGGCTCCACACTGGGCATAGACCCTGTGAGACTTACAACCCTGAGATCAAGACCTGAGCTGAAATCAAGAGTCTGACACTTAACCAACTGAGCTCCCAGGCACCCCAAAGCAACTGAAGTTTTAATTAAAAATCTTTCCATAAATAAGTAAATAAATACTCTAGACCCAGACTACTTCACTAGTGAATTCTAACTAGTATTTAAGAAACAAATGTTACCAAATCTACAAACTCTTCCAGAAACTTGAAGGCCAAGGAATACTTCCCAACTCATTCTTTAATGCCAGCATTATTCTCATAGAACAGCCAGACAAAGACATTACAAGAATGTAAAACTACCTACCAGTATCTTTCATGAACATAGCTACAAAAGTTATTAAAATTTGAGCAAATTGAATCCAACAATATATAAAATGGATAATATATCATGACTCAGACTCATGACTCATGATTTATTTCCAGAAGGCAAAGTTGGTTTAATCTTTCAAAATCAATCAATATAACTCACCATATTAATAGATGAAAAAAGAAAAACTGTATGATTATTTCATAGATGCATAAAAAGCATTTGACAAAATCAACATCCATTCCTGATTAAAAATTCTCTGAAGACTGGGTCAAAGACATTTCAAGCTTTCCATATAAAATCAGGGACAACGCAAGGATGATTGCTCTCTCTTAAACACTGAACAGAAGGTTTTAGCCAGTACAATAAGGCAATAAGATGAAGTAAAAGGCATCTAGATTGGAAAGGATAGTAAAGCTCTCTTTATTCATAGACAAAAATTCATTTATATAGACAATTCAACAGCAGCTACAAAAAAAAAAAAACTAGATCTAATCAATGTGTTTAGCAAGGTTACAGAAGATAAAACAACATACAGAAAACCACTGTATCTTCATATACTAGTAATGAAAAACCAGAAATTATTTATATTGCTCTTTTAACTACTACTTATAATAACTTCAAAATTATGAAATACTCAGGGGTAAATTTGACAGAAGACTTCTAAGACCTGTTCACTGAAAACTATAAAACATTGCTGAGTAAAATTTTTAAAGACCTGAATAGATACCATAATCATGGGTCTAAAAAGTTAATACTTTTAAGATATCAGTTCTCCCCAAATTGGCCTAAATATTCAACACAATTCCAGTTAAAATCCCAACACATTTTTAGGCTAAGGTTTATTGAATATTTCACCAAAATCAAGGTCCATAAAGAAAAATTGATAAGTTACCTTCTTCAAAATAAGGGATTTCTTTTTTTTTAATTCTTTATTTAAATTCAGTTTAGTAAATATATACTTTATTATTAGTTTCAGGGTAGAATTTAGTGATTCATTAGTTGCATATAACACTCCATGCTCAGTACATCAAGTGCACTCCTTAATACCCATCACCCAATTATCCCATCCCCCCCATCCACCTCCCCTCCAGCAGCCCTCAGTTTGTTTCCTAGAGTTAAGCATCTCTTATGGTTGCCTCTCTCTCCATTTTTATTTTATTTTTCCTTCCCTTCCTCTATATTCATCTATTTTGTTTCTTAAATTCCACACATGAGTGAAATCATATGGTATTTGTCTTTCTCTGACTGACTTATTTTGCTTAGCATAATACCCTCTAGTTCCATCCACATCGTTGTAAATGGCAAGATTTCATTCTTTTTGATGGCTGAGTAATATTCCACTATATCTATATCTATCTATCTATCATCTATATATCACATCTTCTTTATCCATTCATCTGTCAATGGACATCTGGGCTCTTTCCATAGTTTGGCTATTGTGGACATTACTGCTATAAATATTGGGGTACATGTGCCCCTTGTAATTACTATGTTTGTATCCTTTGGATAAATACTTAGCTGTGCAATTGCTGGGTCATAGCAATTTTTAACTTTTTAAGGAACCTCCATACTGTTTTACAGAGTGGCTGCACCAGTTTGCATTCCCACCAACAGTGTAAGAGGGTTCCCCTTTCTCCACATCCTCACCAATGGCTGTTGCTTCCTGACTTGTTACTTTTAGCCATTGTGACCAGTGTGAGGTGGTATCTATTGTGGTTTTGACTTGTATTTCCCTGATGCTGAGTGATATTGAGCATTTTTTCATGTGTCTGTTGTCCATTTGTATGTCTTCTTTGGAGAAATGTCTGTTCATGTCTTCTGCCCATTTCTTGACTGGATTTTTTGTTTTTTGGGTGTTGAGTGTGTTAAGTTCTTTATAGATTTTGAGTACTAGCCCTTTATCTGGTAAGACATTTACAAATATCTTCTCCCATTTGATAGGTTGCCTTTTAGTTTGTTGACTGTTTCCTACCATACACAAAAATAAACTCAAAATGGATGAAAGACCTAAATATGAGACAGGAATCCATCAAAATCCTAGACCTTGGCCTCAGCAACTTCTTGCTAGACACGTCTCCAAAGGCAAGAGAAACAGAAGCAAAAAATGAACTACTGGAACTTCATCAAGATAAAAAGCTTTTGCAAAATTAGGGATTTCTGCTTTGAAAGACACTGTTGAAAGAATGAAAACAAAAGCCACAAACTGGAAGAAAATATTTGCAAATCACATATCTAGGAATTCTATCCAGAATATATAAAAAACTCTCAAAACTCAATAATAAGAAAATAAGCAACCAAAACTAAAAAGGGGGGGGGCAAAATACTTTAATAGACACCTCATCAAAGAAGATATAAGGATGGCAAATAAGCATACAAAAAGATGCTCTACGTTGGGGCACCTGGGTGGCTCAGTCAGTTGAGTGTCCAACTCTTGGTTTCAGCTCAGGTCATGATCTCAGGGTTGTGAGATTGAGCCCTGTGCTGGGCATGGAGCCTGCTTCTTAAGATTCTCTCCCTCTCCTTCTGTCCCTCCCCCCACTCACATTCTCTCTCTCTCTCTCTCCCAAATAAATAAATAAATCTTTTTTTAAAAAAAGATGTTCAATGTCAATAGTTCTTAGGAAAATGCAAATTAAAACCACAGTGAGGTACTATTACACATCTCTTTAAATGGCTAAAATTAAAGATTTACCATACCAAGTGTTAGTAAGGATTTGGAACAATGGGAACTCCTACACTCTACTAGTGGGAAGGTAAAAATAGTATAGCCACTTTGAAAAACAGCTGTTAACAGTTTAACATATACTATCATATGACCTAACCATTCTATTCCTAAAACTGTCTACAAAATTTCATAACAGTCGTCTTTGTAACAGCCAAATATGGAGAGAATCCAAATGTCCATCAACAAGTGATGGGTAAACAAACCAGCATATCCATACAATCAAGTATCACTTAGCAATAAAAAGTGATGAACTATGATACACACACACACACACACACACACACACACACACACACACAAATGAGTAAGTTTCAAAATTACTATGCTGAGTAAAGGAATGCAGGCAAAAAGACTAAATACAATATGATTCAATTATATAAAATTCGAGAATATTTGAACCTCTGTGGTTGCCTGAGGACAGAAGGGGAGGCAATGGGCTGTATCACATTTTACACTTCAAATATGTGTACTTTTTTGCATGTCAATTATACCATAATAAAGCTGTTAAAAAGTGGCTATCCATTATTGTGAGTTTTAAATATGTGAAATTTATTCTAAGTTTAAGAATATCACATACATATTGACAGCTTCAATCTCCCATATGATTTAATTTGGTTTCTATTCAAACTCCATCTGTTTCCAACATTAACTAACTCAATCACAATTCAACCTAATTATTCCCCCAGATTTAATTAGAATACCTTTGCCTTGCCTTGAATGGATGACTCTATAATCATACCTAAAGAATAGAGAAATTAACAAAGAGTATTTCATGTTTCAATTACCAAGAATCAATCCAATTCTAATGGTATATGCAACTGTTTCTGGAAATAAGGAAACAAAATCTCTAAAATTTTTCATGCCAGAATGACTTCAATTTTCCTCAATTATACTAAATACACTCAAAAAATCCACTCTGAATTTTAGCTGGTCAAAAGAAATGAGATAATCATAGTGAAAGCACAACTTAAGCAAGCATCAGAGTTACATGTACTACAAGAAAAACTTTTTTTTATCTAAGAGAATATAAAGGGGCTCGTATTTTCACTGTTCCAAATGTTGGTGGTGGCTTTGATAATCACTGAGATCCCTCAATGTTCCTGAAGAGGTCCTTGCAATATAATCAAGTGTGTCTGGGAGCCCAGGTGAATTAAATGGCAGTCACCCAAATACTAGTAAGTAATTAACATGTTGGTAAAGCCAAGAGAATGGAAACTTAGGTAGTTTTCATTCTCTCTTGCTAGTTGACCTAAGCAATATTGACCAAAAGGCTCAAAATAGACCACCTCTTCTGCTGATGTGGTCTAATGAACTGCAGTTGAGGACAAAAGCCCCAAAACTCAGAGGTCTATTTTATTACAAGAGTGGTGAGCAAGTGAAAATAATGCCATTTTTCACATCATTTCCCTTCTCATATTCTGCTTCACTGTCTTAAGACCTCTCAGTAAAACATCCTCAGAAAGCTCCTATAACTGCTGGAAGAGCCTAAGCTGACTCTCCATCTCCAGGCTAAGCAAGCAGCCTTCTCATTCCTCCAGCACACTTTTTTGAGAAACTACTCTTCAAGGAAAGAGTTCACTTCATTCATATAAATGCTATAAAGAGAAAAAAATAGCATTAGACAAATTTTTATCTTTACTTTAAAATTCCTCTTCCCATTCCTCTCTCTCACACACACATTTCTTTACTTCTTCAGGGGTGGGGAGTGGCGAATGAATAATGAACTTTATTTTCCCCCTATAAATAGGATTCCTTGCTCTCAATGCAAAGGAACTATTCTAACATCTTTGCAGAGTTGCTATTGGCAATGCTGTTGCATGAAAATTAGAAGAGTGAAAATCTTCTTAAAGTGTCAGCTTTTCTATGAATCTAACACAAAAAAAATATGGAAAAAATACCAATATGTAGACAAATAAAGATGAAAGTCTTGAATTGTGAATATCTGAGACAGGCGGGTGCGTGTCAGGAGGTAATAGAGATTCAGGCAGTGGTGTACCATAGCAAACTTACACTAGTTCATGATTACATTAGCTTGTTATACCAGTTCATCGTCTGATTATTAAATTTTCAGAAATTTTGCAAGCTGGCAGTTAAATCTTTGGTACCTTCAAATTGGCCATAGAGGAAGTATTTACATGGAAATCAGCAAATGCTACAAATCAGAGCTTTTATTTTTTTATTTTTGGTGAGCCAATTGTTGAACATTTACCAGCACACTGCTGGATGGATGATGAGAGCAGAGACAAAGACAGACCCTGCTAGGTAATAAATACAAGGGAATCTTACTTTCAGGCCCATGTTAACTTCAAGGTAGAGTTCTACAAATTTGTAACATTTACAAAAATCTCTTAATTACCAAAAAGATTGGTAACCTGACATGTTAAGTTTAAAAAAATTGTAACTATAATAAAATGACAAAATACACTTGTTAAAAAGAAATCCAGCAAGGAGGTTGTAAATAAGATTCAAGCTGTTATGTCAAATTTCTGAAATTCTCTTCCAAAAGTCATATTCTCTAGACCTAGCCAAACCACCAGTCTTCAGTTCTGACTCCCAAATTTAGAAGAAGTCTAAGTTCTGCAGGTGCTGTTTATTGAATGTTTTGGCTGCAGATTCATCATCTGTAAATATTTCAAGAGATTCTGAAAGCACAGTATGCTTCAAAATAACCACCTGGACAAAACAGACCCTTTGCAGAAGCTAAAAGCAATTAGGTGATAGACATAAAAGAAACACAGCATCTCCTTCTTCATTGGAAATCTGTACTGGGAAGTGAGGTCATTGTGGATTGGATATCTGTGTTCTCTTAATCTACTGATTTACATAGTTTAAGATCAGAGCAAGCAGAATCTGAAGTTAATTCATAAGAATAGGCAGCCCAATCAAAATTATGATTCTGCAAAATTCTCTGAATCAACTATAGGACTCACAATGTGTAAACTACCAAATTTAGAACACTAAGAGTTTAATAAAATAATCAATAACATTAAGCATATTATTACAGTATTTTCAAAATTAAATGTGGGGCATAAGAAATCCATGTTAAAAAATAAAATCCCATGGATATTATAAGGAGTAAGTCTTTTTCAACAAAATACAGTCATTCAAGGTTAATAAAGTTAAGATTCAACAAATACCAAACAACAGTCAGCTTGACAACAGAAACTCCACAATACAGAAACTGAAATATACCTGAAATCTTCAAATAATAGGTAATATACTCATAATAAATAAAAAGATAAATTTGCTTTAAATGGCAATGCAACTTGATATAGAGCAATTAATTTTGATTCTAGAGACTCTATTTCTTTTCTATTTGTAATAAAAGTAGAGATTACTTTAAACTACATATTTCAATGTGCTATTATTGGATGAATCTGTTTCATTCAAGGACAGATCAAAGATTGACTAAATTTCTAACCATAACATTCTAAAGAAAAAAATTTTTTAAATATGAAAGGAAAAAGTTTAAATCTTTACTAGGGAATTTCCCATCTTCTGTACACATGTATGATTGACAAAAGTTGTATGCATTGACTCAAAGAAAACTTACTATGCAAAAATTCACTGTTGAGTAAATAATAATTTAGGAGCATGAATTATTAAAATATAGTGGGTATTTTCCATTTTTCATTATGGAAAGTGAGTATTGCTCTAGATCAAGAAAAGGACAAATAAAGCAGATTAACAGGCAGCATTTATTATGCAAATATTAGTAAGCAGTATGTCTATGAAAAGGGCTAAATGGTATGAGGAATGGTTATGATATAAAAATACAGATAGTATGATCACAAAATGACTGAAAATTAAATATATGATACATACATGTGTACAGAAAAAATACAAAAAAACATTAACAGTAGTCATTTATGTTCCTTATGTACTATGTATCTATGTGTATATATTACATATGATTATAGGCTACTCATAATCAGAAAGCAATACATATAAACTAAAAATTAAATTGGGCCCAAAATTTAAAAGCTTCAAACTCTTTTATTTTTTTTTAAATGTTTTATTTATTTATTTGTCAGAGAGAAAGAGAGCACAAGCAGGCAGAGCGGCAGGCAGAGGGAGAAGCAGTCTCCCCACTGAGCAAGGATCCCGATGCAGGACTCAATCCCAGGACCCTGGGATCATGACCTGAGCCGAAGGCAGACACTTAACCGACTAAGGACTGAGCCACCCAGGCATCCCAGCTTAAAACTCTTTTAAGTTGGATCTACTAAAAATGCCTTAGCTAAAGAACAATACAGAAACTAATATTTGTCCAAGTCTTAGCTCATGCCTTGGGATTTTAAAGGAAAATATTTATTTGGGTTACAGAGATTGAAGCTTATCCCTTGGGGTGGACAGAGCTCTAAGAATGGCTTCCAATGACCCACATTGTTGTGTCATCTCCCCTCCTTTGAACATGGGTGGAACCCATGAATATAGTTAAGATATCACTCATGATTATATTACCTTATAAAGCAAAAGGGAAATTAACCTGGTGGACCCAATCTAGTCACATGAGTCCTTTAAAAGTGGACAGTTTTCTCCAGATGATGACAGGTGAAATTAGAAAGAGTTCAAGTGTGAGAAGGACTTGATATACCCTTGTGGCTTTGGAGATAGAGAGGACCATGTGAGAAGGAACAAAAATGGCCTCTAAGAACAGGGAGTGGCCCATGGCTAACAGCCAGCAAGGACATCACACCTACAGGAACTGGATCCTGCCAACAACCTGAATTAAATTAGAAGCAAATTCTTCCCCAGGGCCTCCAGATAAGAGCCCAGCACAGCCAACACTTTGATCTTGGCCTTGTGAGACCCTGAGCTGGGAAGCTCATCCCACTTCTAGCCACAGAGCTGTGAGATAAGGGAGAGATAGTGTTTTAAGTCACTACACTTGTATTTGTTATGCAGCAACATTCCTTTATACTGTTCAGTCACTAATCACTGCCTTTCCAGGCCAGGGTCATTTGAAGGAGCCCTCAAATAACTTCAAGCCCTTGAAAGTAGAATTTCTAACAGGATATTTGCATTTTGAGACTCAAAGTCATTAACATTTCACATGATTTTAATTCTACATAAGTTTCCAAAAGGCAATCAAATATTTTATGTATAGAGTTTTATTTTGTTTAGCATTTCATGTTGAGACCAAAAAATTTCCCTGAGGGGCGCCTGGGTGGCTCAGTCGTTAAGCGTCTGCCTTTGGCTCAGGTCGTGATCCCAGGGTCCTGGGATCGAGCCCCGCATCGGGCTCCCTGCTCGGCGGGAAGCCTGCTTCTCCCTCTCCCACTCGCCCTGCTTGTGTTCCCTCTCTCCCTGTGTCTTTCTGTCAAATAAAATAAAATATTTTAAAAAAAAAAAATTTCCCTGAGAAAATATTTCCAATACATTATGGCAGTCATGGTGAAAATAATTTCATGATCTGAAATTTGTTTTACAACCAATGTGGGAAGGAAACAAACCAGTATCATTAAGTAAATCACACCTGAATATGGCCATCTTTTTTAAAAGTTGACCATTCTTGAATTTCAGTATTGGAGCATACTAATAGGGAAAAAAAGATTTCTGAAAACATTTATCCTTGGGGCGCCTGGGTGGCTCAGTCGTTAAGCGTCTGCCTTCAGCTCAGGTCATGATCCCAGGGTCCTGGGATCGAGCCCTGCATCGGGCTCCCTGCTCAGCGGGAAGCCTGCTTCCCCCTCTCCTACTCCCCCTGCTTGTGTTCCCTCTCTCATTGTGTCTCTCTCTGTCAAATAAATAAATAAAATCTTTAAAAAAAAAATTTACCCTTGTCCCATTTACTATGATTGGCCATTTTCTCCCAGCTACCCCATGGAGCCATCCACGTTTGGATAAGCCATTACCCAACCTGACACTTCTAAAGCCATGTCCTAAGTTGAAATTTAATTTTTACTAGCTTTAGTGATGTTCCTTTAGACTTCCTTAGTCTGTAAGTCTACTTATTGCTCTTTTGACATCAAATCTAAGCTTCTCTGGAGGAGAACTGTTTCACACCAAAAGCAACTTAAAATAATTTTCTTTCCTAACTTTTAAATCCATTCCTCAAAACTCAATCAGAATTCACTTCCAACTCTCTAAGCCTGTCCCGTGAGTAAAACAAAAAAGACTAAATGATGTCTGAGATCCCTTTCAGATTTAATATTTGATGGATCAGGCATTTAATGTAATTGGCAATAAAGCTAGGATAAAAACTTATTTTTACAAGATTTAAGCTAGAAGGTCAAGAGACCCCTGTCATAATTTGATGAAATTTCCTTTGAAGATCTCAGAGAACATTAAGGCCATACTTGACAGTCTTTGACTACAACCACCTACAGGCTTCACATTATTTCAAGCATCTCCTCCAACTAGATGCTTCAGGCACAAAATGTGGAACCAAGAAACTATTCTGAGCTAAGGCAGTGTCCTCTTTTATTTTAGGTGCATTTCTTTCCAATGTTTTATTATCATGAAAAGGCAGGCCAAAAGAACACCATTTTCAACCATCCTTAAACCTAACCAAGGGTTGTAACAAATTTTCCATAGGTATTTTAATTGATCTTTCATTGAAATGGAAAAGCAAGGTGCCTATTAGCTCTTTTCATTTCATTTAGCAATAAAGTATTTATAGGCAGGAGAGAAGGATGAGAAGCAATAAAAGACAGTAAAGAAGCACAATCAGATTTTAATATGTAGTATTTGGATGACTTGTAGTTTTATATTCCCAGACTTTAAGAGAATTACCATATAATGATTGATACTTTGGGGAAATCATCAGGATATGAAATTAATTTCTTAGCCTGGAATGTTAATTTGGCACATGAAGAATTAAGACATAACTAAAATCAAATATCTTTTATTAGCCATAATTCTCCTCAGGAAAAATTACTTTGTACTCCCACCCACCAACCCCTATCTCCACGCTATGATTTTGATTTACAATATGATGTCATCACCCACCTTTATTCTTAAACTGGGATTCATGTAATTAAACCCAATTTCATTTGTCATTCCTATCTACAGAATCAAGTCAAGGAATAAAATAAGACTGGGGGAACACTGCCCTACTAGATTCAGTTAAAACTATGTTCACAAGGAAGTATTTTGTATAGGATTAAAAAGGAAGATTTAAGGATACAATTACCAAACTGTCTAAATACAATTTCAGTGTTTCAAGGATAACTTTTCATGCACAGGATATAAAATGGAATGCCTCCATGCTTTATATCCAACTGGTCCCTCAGCCCCAGAACTCCCCATCCTCACCTCTATTCTTATTAACCATACATCTCATTCTTAGAAGCTCAGTTCAAATGCCACCTCCTTCCTGGAAAATTTCTGTTATCACCACAGGTCATTTTTTCTAGTTCCCACTCCTATCCTTCCCCTCACTGGTCATGGTCTAAACCTAGAGATTCAACAGAAGTAATTTAGGAATGATCCCATTCATTTAAGAGCTTATATGTAAGGGTGCTTTAGAAAATAAGCCAGAGAAGAAGATGCTGCCTTAGCATAATAAAGCTAAGTCACTGCTGAGAAATATTAGGAAGAAATGTTTTAAATATTTTAATTAATATTTAAAATATTAGTAATTAATTAACATTAAAATATTAATTCCTCATTTAATGTGGAAGAAAAAAATCAATTCTCTGATAAAGAGGCACCAATTTCAGACTCAGGGAGAAAGCGAGTTGCCAAACAGAGTAAAACCCCCTTGTGGTTTCTCTCCCCACCCCTATGCTGTGCCATCTCTCACCTCTTCCCTCTGCAAGGCCAATAGAGCTGAGCAGAGGATAATGTCCTGTCATTCATTAGACATTGGAGGCAGTGAAATCAGCAAAACACAAGGAGAGAAGTGGACTGAGATTCAAATATTTGACAGGATGCGGGTGGCGGGTGGGGGCGGGGGAAGCATGGACTATCCCAAGGTATACCCAGGAGAACAGAAGGGCACTTAGGACACATACAGGGAACAAGTTAAAGAGAATCTGAAAAAGTGGAGGAAGAGTTAGGGAACAGGGGAGCTTCCATGTGGGACAGCCCTCAAGGTTTAGACAGTGTAGAATGCATGTAGAATGCAAGGGAATGATGTTGCTAGAGCTAAATTTCTCCCCAACTCAGTGTGGCTTGGGAAAATTACCTGTATCATTCAGTACTGGTTTATACTCTTATTGGTCTGGGGTGGGAATGTAACAGAAGTTGGTACAATCAGACTGAAGGAAAAGACTTGCATTCTATGCTTAAGGGGGAAAAAAGACATGAACCAGGAAACATATGGCTCTGACTGACACTGGTGGCCATTTTGCAAGCACAAGGGATACAGGCTCAGGGTGAAAAAAACACTGAGGATGACAGAAAACAGACACTAAGAACCCTGGATGTTAGTATCATCACTCAGCCCCCAGCCTTATCATGCCTGAATTCTTCTATGTTTCGACTCAGTTTGAGTCACAGTTTTTATACTTGACTAGTAAAGTTACAAATGATTTTTTTTAATTGAATAGTGAATGAAAGTTATTTACATATATTTAATCATAGTTTTAAAGAGTTGTTTAAAAAAGGGGAATAAATGTCACAACAAAGGCTATGGGAACTTGGGAGCTAGTTAGACCATATGGAATTCAGTGGAGAAAATATTAACCACTAACCCTTTGAATATAGAGAAGATAGTGGGCAAACACAGGAACTGGGTTTCAAGATGCAAGATTCAAGACTCTGCAATGACTAGATGGAAAAGAAAGAATGGACTGGGGATACTGGGCAGAGAGCAAAGACAAGGATTTAAGCACAGAGACTAAAAGCAAACTTGATTACAGAGCGCACACTACAAGTTGGTGGTTCAGTCATAATTCCTTGAAATAGAGTATGATACCAAGATAGGACATCTTTCATTCAAGTAATATTTGAGGAACTGTTTTGTGCCAGGCACTGTGTAAGGTGCTAGAAATATAATAGTATGCAAGAACAAAGTCCCTACCCTCATGGATCTTAAAACCTAGTGTGGAGGTAGGCATTATTCACTCTAAAAATGTAATATTGCACCAGTAATGTGAAATGAAGGAAAGCTACCCAGAGCTAGGAAAACATTTAAGCAGGTTATGTGAGCTGGTAGGGACAGTTGTTAAGAAAGGTTTCTCTGAGGCAGAGAATCTTGAGCAGAGTTAAGAACCATTAGCAGGAATTAAATAGGTAAAGAGAAGAGAAAGAAGAGCATTCCAGGAAGAGAGAAGAGCATATGCAAATGCCCTAGGATAAGGATGCTTAAGAGAGCCTCAGAAAAGGCCAGAGTAAGCGTGAAGGGGAGCATGGTAGGAGATGAAGCTAAAGAGGCAATGAGACAAGGAGATAACATATTCTTTAGGCCATAGTCTATAGGCCATAGTCTTTATCCTAAAAGCAATGGAGCCAGGTAGAGCTTTCTTAGCAAAGGGGGTTATGAATTCGATTTGTGCTTTGAAGGGATTATTCCAATTGCAGGTGAGGGGAAATACTTGGAGAAGGACTCATGCAGCGGAGTAGGACCTGATAGGATGCAATTACATTAACCCAGGCAACATATGACGTCTAGAGCAGTAGCAGTGACAACGGTGAGAAGTGGATAGATATGAAATATATTCAGGTGATGAAAGCTATATTGTGTAGGCATTATAAAGCAAGAAAAAAAGAGCACCAATGAATGCCTAGGTGAAAGAGAAGAAGATGGGGCCAACCACTGGAAAGGCACTCAGGGCCAGCTTTGGGGTTGACTTTAGTTTTTGTCTTTAACAGATTATGAATTCATCAGTGGTGTGAACTTACATGCTAGGGCCTTAATTACAGGTCTGGAGGAATGTAGTTCCTCCTCCCACAGAAATAAATTTGATTACTCCAGTTATAAGGATAATAGTTCCCCAGACTAAAATGCTCACTCATGATGGAACGCAACAGTCATACATACTCCCACCTCCAAGCCAGACATATTCCCTCCATTTTTTCAACTCTTTTTCTTTCTGCTTCTCTTGTCCCCTTGTCTCTTTTTGAAACCCCAATAAAATTGTTTTCTTTTATTTAAGGCTTTTCCATTGCTTTTCCCCCAAGAATCAGGAATACTCAATGGAGACAAAAAAAAATTCCTTTGAAAGAAATATATCACCTTTGGCAGAAGTACTAGCAATTCTGTTATTTTATATAGCCATATGGCATGAAGAAAAATTATCTAATTTATCCAAACTTCTTACTGAAAATTCACTTTAAAAGGTAAAAAAAATACTGCACATACTGCATTTACAGCTTATACACTATAAATAGCCTTCTTTCCCTGGGATCATTAGGAAGCTCCTCATTTACACCTACAAAGCAAGAGGTCTGGCCCCTGTCTATACATAGATTTTTTTTAAGTTAATAGATGATTAGAAACTAACCTAAGGGACACATTAGATTTTTATTTCTCCTGAAGTGGTCAAAATGGTGTGCATTTATGAACAAGCATCCTGACTAAATTTTAAACATGACATCTGCAGGTTAATGGGCTCCCTTTCTGAGAAGGTAAGACCTCTAGTTACAGATAATGTGTAATATACTTACTCTCCTTGAGAAAAGTAAGGGCAACTTTCAAAGTGATTAGATTGATTTTTTTTATTAATCAACTTTCCCAATCCAAAACAACTATTTATATTCACTTAGGGTTATGAAAACCTAGTAAAATTTCATTCATGGCTTAGTTTAGCAACAGCTGATGAAAAGTCAAATTCTTTCTTCCTTACTGTCCCTCCACCAAATCACAAAAATCAGACCTGTGACGGTCATCCCTGACCAGACATGTCCAAAATTAGGAAAATTAATGATGATACTGTTTGTTGAATTGTACTTCATAAGAATTATTATTAACACCTACGATAATGAAAGGTAGAAATTTTTATCTCTATTTCATAAATGAAAGGAGAGAAACTTGAAAAGGTAATAAATTGTCCAAGACTAGACTGCCAGAAGGGAATAAAGCTGGGAATTAAGCTGAATCTTCTGATTCTAAAATCCATATTCTTTCTACCACATGAAGCTCTACTCTTAAGTTGACCTACCAGGGTCCATTTCTAGATCCATTTCAGCTTTGGATCTTATAGTTGGAAGAGTTCTTAAAGTTTCCATGGTACAAGTTCCTCCAACAGGAGAGAGAGACAGCTAACAAAATATGGTGGAAGGTGTTTCCTTGGGAGGCAGTGGTGAGAAGCTCAAGTTCTGGAATCAGACTGAGGTCTGGGTCTCATCTCTATCAATGTGTGACCCCAAGGATATTCTCTCTAAGCCTCAGTCTCCCCATTTATCTAGAAAATAGATGAAAATATCTATCATAGAGTTATTTTTAGAATTTAAGGAAATCAAATAAAATGTTTAGCATATGCTGGCAAATACAAGTGTTCAATAAACAATGAATAATAAATAAATACTAATTATCACTATTGCAAAGAGTAAAATTAGGTTCATTCTATCTGGTACCCTTTCATTCATTTTTGTTTGATTTTCTGGAAAAACAGTTTAACTGCTACATGGCAACAGAGTTCATCAGAATCATCCCCTTTTTATTACCCTTCTCATATGGCATGACTTCCTGCTCCCACACATTGTTGTTCAGTAGGGAAAGAGCTAGAAAGATCACCATACTTTCGGCTTCTATTAGCTGGTCAATTCAAATATTTTTCATATAAATAGACGTCAAGCCAACCTAGTTCATAATACGCATATGCAACTGATTTGAGAATTTAAATGCAAACATTTAAAAACGTGCTTGTTAATTATCACCTTACTTACAGAACAGATTCACAAGGACCATGAGATGATCCATGTGACTGACTGCAGAAAAGATTTTGTGGAGTGAAAGCCCTCAAAGCAGGGACTAAATATATGTCAACTGTCCCCTCCATAGAGTGTTGTTTTTGTCTAATGCCAATATATCAGCATATCACCACAGACAGCAGCTTGAACAAATATGAGAACATGGACATCTCCAGCTATTATTGGATTCTGTCTAATCCACCCCCATGGAGTCTATATCTGGTCATTCCAATTCATGTGGAAAAGGAGTCCAAATTGGTCATGTTTGCTGACATCAGAAAACAAGCGATTTATAGAAGGAACTCCTCTAAGCACAGATATTTGTGGGAAGATTCCTCTTCAGGTGGTAATTTGTGACTAACATTTTTGACTTTGTGCTTGATCTTAATTCTGCATTGGTTAGCCAAGAAATATGCATCAAGTGTCATTTTATCTTCCTACACCTGAACTTTAAAAATATGAGCAAAAGGTAGATATCAAAAGTTTGAACTGCATCCAGAGTTCTCAAATTGGCAGCACATTAGAATCACCTGGGCAACTTCTTTAAACTACGAATATCCAGACCTCACCTAGATCAATTAGATCTGAATCTCTGTGGTGGTTTTTTAAAAGCTCCCTGAGGCATTCTAATTTGAATTGAGACTAGATGATCTCAAAAGTCCCTTTCAATCCATCCTTCATTTTAGAAATACACTGGGTATTTTCCTCCCCTGAGACGTTTTGCACGACCTTGCCTACTTACCTTCAAAGTAAAAATTGGGGGGAAAAAAGTATTCTACTCTCAAGATTTGTTATGCTTTGACTAAACATCTGCTATTTTCAGCAGTTTCCTCTAAATAACATGCACTTAGCCTGAGCAAATTTAAAGGGTTAAATGAAAGAATCAGCCCCCTATTTTTTCTTTCTGAAATCAGAAAGTATAACTCAGACCTCATTCCTTTCTGCCTGCATGGCTGCATCTCATCCTCCCTTCTGAATTCTAAAACTCTCCCACTTCCTCCCTGTGGGATCTAGAGTCCCCCTTACTCTCCCAACCACAAAAGAAAACACAAGCTACAAGTCAAGACTGCTTCCTCCCTGAACCCCTATTCCACAGACAAAAATGTTGAAGCCCAGACTATGAAATGTTAGAACAGGGAACCTTAAATTCAAGCACTGTGTTCCAATTATTTTCACCTTGTCTCTCAGAAATACACACAGATTTTCCTAACATGGTCATCTACTAAACTTTCCAGAAATCAAGAATATACAAAGGGAAAGACATGCATACTGAAATGGGCTGGGATGAAGGGACTAATGCTGTCCATGTACTTTGAAATGCATCAAAAACTTGATTGATGGATGGATAGATGGTGTAGCAAAGTGACAGCAATGTTGAATCTGGATGCTAAGTATGTGTTGCTCATTGCACAACTCTTTCAATGTCTCCATATGTTTGAAATTTTTTATAATAATGGAGGCAAAAGGATGTACTAGAGGAAAATTTGGATGAATCCCACAGACACAATGATAAGTGAAATAAGTCAAACAGCAAGAGTACATTTTTATGACTCCAATTACATAAAGGTCAGGAATAGTGAAATAATCTATGGGGAGAGAAGTCTGAATAGTGGAAATCTTGGGGTAGGAAATAGTGATTGGAAAAGTTTATGAGAAAGCTTTCTGCAGTGCTGGAAATGTTCTGTGCCTTGATTTATTTCTTGTTGTGTTTCTCGATACCCGGACATAATATGATTGATAGATAGATAAATAGATAGATGATAGATAGATAGATGATAGGTAGATAGATAGATAAGAATTCACTGACCTGAATAGCTTACTGTGGTATACCTCAATTTAAAAAAAAAAAAAAAAGCTTTTAAATATTTACTAGGGAAAAGTAGTCATATGAGTTTGCTATATTACTTTCAATAACTCAGGATTATTCATGTGGAATTAACTTGCACTCTGTAGCAAAGAACCACTTAACCATACATATAATCCTAACTCCTACAGTTTCTGCCCAGAATCTTCCTTTTCTATCCTGATAGCCTAGTCTAAGTGACCACAAGTGAACCTGAAGGGCTGCTGATCTGCCTCCCTTGAGACCTGAAACTTTTTCCAAAACAACAATCCTATTTCTTCACCTCTTAGCTCTCTAAAATAAAGATTTCTCCAAAGCTAAAGGTAACCCAATTTGGAACATCTAAATGCAGGAGGAAAGATGGGAGAAATGCCAGCCACAATCACAATTTTGCTTGCTGACTATTCATTCTTGGTGTGTTACTCTTTGTTTACATTTATGTAAAGAGAACAAAAGCAGTGTTGATGTTTCCTCCATTTTTCACCTTAATACTTCCGAGCAACTCCCTTAGTAAAGTTGGATAGAACTGGTTGAAACAACAGTTTCATAAGGTGAGTCTCTGAACAATGAAGCAAAGCTGCAGAGGTGAGTGGCAGAAAAGATGCACCCCTTTCCATCAGTAGTCTTTATCTAAAAATTATACTGATTCTATGTAATCCTGAACAATCAGCAAATCAGATCATTTTTTACTGACCTATTTATCAGTCTGGATTTTGTGATGATAAAACTAAGGTGAGAACCAAAGGGTGGCAGAAAAGTTTACATGACATTCTTAACAACCAACTTAGAGATATATATCTTGAAAATCAAACCCAGTTATACTACATAAAACATTTAAACCATGTAAATACTGTGTAAATGCCCAAATGCTATTAAGGAGATCGGTCAAATATTTCTCTTGATGTCTACAGAATGCTGTGTAACCTCAAACTTCTTTCACCTAAATCTTACGCAGTTTGAGAACCAAAATGTGTTTCCATTTAAAGCAAAACTCCAAATCAATATGCAGGATTCTTTTTTTTTTTTTACTTTTCCATCCCTTAGGGGAAGAAAGAAGCTAATGAAAATTCTTAATTCTCTGCCTGAATGCTAAAAGATTCTGGAAATACTCTGATTTGAGGGGGATAATCCTCTGGAGGGAAATTTAATATCTGCACCAAAGGAACAAGATGAATATTGTCAATCTCTACCAAATTCTGTTTTATTCAGCTTCTTACTTTTCAACACGCAAAGTATGATCTCAGATTGTCTGCTATGAAAAGTTCCCAAAAATTTCAAAATGATCTTAGGGCCTGACCTGAGCTGGAGAGAGCTGAACTGTCAGATGTCACAGTAACCAATTAAGACAACAAATCAAAATGAAAATAACAATCAAGGCTTTAACCACTTACTCCAATAGTATAAGCAAGAGACTAAATCAAATCCCTCTGCTCCATTTTCCCCCCATGGAACATGGCCAGTCACCAATCACTAGTTGAGGGTCAGGTGAATCAGCACAGACAGGGTCATTTCACTGCCAAAGGAGCTGCAAACAAAAGGTTCCTGCAATATTATGGACCCAGGGGATAAGGTAAGGGAGTAGAAGTGCTAGGAGTGGAAAAGTACTAAGTACTGAGTCAGAATAGAGGAAAATGTCTTTAAATTCTTCCCCTCCCGCACCATTAGGACACTTCTGCAGAAGTCCCAAAATAAGGAGGCCTCCACTTGGAGGCACATGGGCTAGGAATGCAGCTATGTGTAAGAGCATGGCCGAGCAGGGGGCCTGAATCCTTGAGGAGAACTCCTTTCATAGGCTGCAATGCACCAAGTCTGTCATGGGAAGGGCAACTTTCCTCCATGAAGCCTGACATGTAATTACAATTACAAAAATTGTCAATGGTCAGGCCTGAAAGTTCACCCAGTGGTTTGGGGGAAGGAGCTGGACTCCTCAGTGATGACTTTCAAAAAAATATTCCATTTGGTTCATCTCTTACCTTTACCTTTATGTTGTGAAAGAAATTCACTGTCATATATATACACACACGTATACATATGCACACACACACACATACATACATATATTTTTTTTTTCAAATGTTTTCACAAGGATATAAAACTTGCCTCAAAAACATATAATCTCACAGCAAACAAAACCTAAAGAAAGTAAAAGGGATGAAATAATAAAGGAATAATAGAAATCAATGAAATTAATTTGAAAATAATTCAAGGCAAATGTGTAAGATAAACGATCATCAAAGCCAAAAGTTAGTTATTTGAAAACATTGATAATATTGGAATACCCCTAAGACTGATCAAGGAAGAAAATCAAAAACATAAATTACTGATATCAGAAATAAAAAGGGAGTTGCATCACAGATTCTATAAACATGAGAAAATAATACAGCCATGAAAACTAATAAAAAATGAGAGTATTAAACCCCTCAGGTCAATAAATTTGACAATTTAGGTAAAAGAAAAATTCCTCAAAAAATACAATTTATCAAAGCTATCAGAAAAAACAGGAAAAATCTTAATAGTGTGATATTCATTAATAAAACTGAATCCATTATTTAAACTTTCACACACACACACACAAACACATAATACCTAAGCCCAAATGGTTTTACTGGTGAATTTTTCCAAACATTCAAGGAACTAAACACCAATTTAGCAAAAATTCTTCCAAAAAAATAGAAAAATTATCTTTGTATTATATTTAGAAATAGATATTATAAGCATCTTTATAATGGCAACAAAATGTTGATTCAAAATATGAAAAAAGTGCAAATTTAATATGAAAGGCAAAAAAATAAACTTTTAGAGGAAACATTAATCATCATGACTTTGGAGGGAAAGACTTCTTAAAGAAGATACAAAAATCACATTAAAAGTACATTAAAATTGGGCGCCTGGGTGGCTCAGTTGGTTAAGCGACTGCCTTCGGCTCAGGTCATGATCCTGGAGTCCCGGGATCGAGTCCCACATCGGGCTCCCTGCTCAGCGGGGAGTCTGCTTCTCCCTCTGACCCTCCTCCCTCTCATGCTCTCTGTCTCTCACTGTCTCTCTCGCAAATAAAAAAAAAAAAAAAAGTACATTAAAATTGATCATTCCTATTCATGGAAAAGGCACCATTAAGAGTGAAACAAAATCTACAGACCAAGATATTCACAATACATCTAACTGCCACAAGACTCACATTCAGAATACATAAAGAACTTCTACAAGTTAATAAACAAAAGGCAGACAAGCCAACAGAAAAAATGGCCAAAAGACTTAAACAGCCACTTGACAAAAGAAGGTATCCACATGGCTTGTAAGCATATGACAAGGTTCTCAATATCATTAGTCATCAAGAAAATGCAAATTAAAATTACAATGAAAAAACACTCATCAGAAACTAAAAATATAGAATGAGATAACACTCACAAAAAATTAGAAAGAGAAAATACTTTGGGATTGCTGAAGATAAAGAGCAAACAGAATTCTGTGGATGGGAGTACAAGTTGCTACATCTATGGAAAACTGTTTAGCTATATGCCAGAAAGCTGAATGTGTAGATTTATTTTGCTGTACGGAAGCTTTTTAGTTTGATATAGTCCCATTTGTTGATTATTTTGCTTCTTATGTTTTAGATATTAGATCCAAAAAATCATTACCAAGACCCATGCCAAGGAGTTTTGTTCCTATGTTTTCTTCTAGGAGTTTTATGCACAGGCAGGGAAATTAATTCATAGCCAAAGCCAAGGGTAACTCCCAGCCCCTCCCAACCAGAGAAGTTGAGAGTACCCTGGAGTGGCCCATCACCCTCCCACCCAGGAAGGGGACCTGAGACATAGCCCCACCCACTATGGAAAGTGTCTTCAGCCCCAACTAACCAGAAAAGTTGGCAAAAACACCTGAAAGCAGTGCAGCCCACCGGCCCTTGAGCAGAGAGAAAGGCAGATAGAGCTGATAGTTCGCAGCACAAAGCCAGTGGCCCTGTTTGGCCAGGGAATTTAGGGTACAAGTCGTTTGACTTAAAGACAATAAACAAAGAGTTTTATTGGTTTTAAAGCTGCTTCACCCACTGCACCTGGGCAGGGAATCTAATTCATAGCCCTGCTCATGGCTGAATAAAGCCTTCAGCCTGTCCAACCTGGAACCTAACCAGCACAGGGGAACTGTATAGCCCATTCAACAGCCCTATATACAGTGGCACTTGAAAAGACAGCATAGCCTGTGGCTTCCCCCATCTGGAGAGCAAAATCAGCAAACTCACCTGACCAGGGAATTGAGTGCACACTGTGGCCAGATTCAGGTCCCCAAACAATGAACTTTATAGGCTCTGGGTCCTGTCCTTCTGCCTTGTCAGGGTAGGGAAGCTAATTTATCAGCCCATCTACTACTAAATATAGTACCCAGTCCCAACCATCTAGTAAGTCTAACCAGAGAATCCAGGCAACCACAGAGCCCATCCTATAGCCTCACTTGAATAGGGCACCAAGCCAAGCAATCCTGTCCAGCTATTCTCAGCCAATGGCACAATTTCCCCATTCCCATCCTTAGAGCTCAGTTGCCTTACCCAAAACTAGATCATAAAATAGCACCTGCCCAAAGACTTCACCAACAGACACACCCAGAAGCTCAGACTGAGCTGCCTGGTGAAGAACTGTCTCTGCCGAGGCAAACATATAAAGTCTGAAAGAAGACCCCAATTACTCAAATGTGCAGATACAACATAAGGAATCAAAGATTACCAAAAAAAAAAAAAAATCAGGTAAATATAACACCACCAAAGGAAACTAATAAATTAAGCTCCAATAACTGACCCTAAAGAAACGGAGATCTATGAATTGTCAAAGAACTCAGATTAATCCTCTTATGGAAGTTTAGTGAGCTACAAGAAAACACAGACAGACAACTAAATGAAGTTAGGAAAATAATGAACGAGCAAAATGAGACACTGGAAAAGGAAAGAGCAGCCAGCAAAACAAACAAACAGAAATCCTACAGCTGAAAATGAAGTAACTGCACTGAAGAATTCCATGGAGAGTTTCAAAGCAGACTCAACCATGCAGAAGAAAAAATCAATGACCTGGAGAATAAGACATCAGAAACTACCCAGTCAGAGTAGGAAAAAAAAAAAAAGACCGAAAAAGACTAAAGAGACTAAAGAAAGCCTATAGGAATTATGTGACACAATGAAAAGACAAAACTCACATTATGGGAATTCCAGAAAAGAAAAAGATTGTCCCTACAATAATGGCTGAAAACTTCCCAAAACTGGAGAGAGAAATGAACACCCAGATAGATCCATGGAGCCCAAAGGATCTCAAATAGATTGAACCCAAACAGGGCTACCCTGAGACACATTATAATTAAATTGTCAAAAGTCAGATACAAAGAATTTTAAAAGCAGCAAGAGTAACAAGAGAAGTTACATATAAGAGAAGCCCCATAAGACTATCAGCAGATTTTCCTCTGCAGTATCCAGCCCAAATCCATACATTTTGGTAAAACTCATGGCACAAGTGATCATTGAATTTCATTAGACTTCACCCTGAAAAGAATTTTGGATCAAGTCAAATATGGACAATTAATTCTTACAACTGAGAGAGTGGTTAAGTAATGGCCGGCAGCTGCCTTGCTACCTGCTTTCCTACCGTCACAGGTTCCTCTAGCATAATGGGATGTACATACTAAGTATCCTCCAGTCAAGGTGAATAAAGGATGCAATCCACCATCCTCCAACCTCTTTTTAAACACAGAATGCACTCATCTCAAATCAGCAATCCTCTACTCAGAGGACATGAATTCTCAGTGGAAAACTATCACAACTTAGTGACCATGAGAAGTGTTTGAATTCATGAAAAGCAAACTGTGCCTGTTCACTCCTTCTCCACAGAAAATATAGGAACAATCAAAGAAAAAATTGAGTGAACTGCCATGGTTAACACATTCTAAGATTTTTAAATCTGGAAATACAAAGTATTTTTCATACACCTTCTGAATTTACCCAAGTTCTCCTCTTGGCAAGGCATATTTGTGTTAGGTAAGTCATGCTGTATTATTATTCCAAACTAAGAAATTAATTTAAGCATTGATAAACTGAAAGAGGCAATCCACTTGTCCTGACCATTCAAGTATCTTAACCACAAGGTCAAATTAGTGGAGAAAGGGATGCATTTACCCAACATTATGTTATCAACATCACTTTTGGTGAAATGGAGAGTAAGAATCAAACTAAAAACCTAATTGATTTGAAACAAGAAGTTCCCAAACAAAGAAACAGAATGTAGACTTTAAAATAAAACTGCTGCTTTGGGGCGCCTGGGTGGCTCAGTTGGTTAAGCGACTGCCTTCGGCTCAGGTCATGATCCTGGAGTCCTGGGATCAAGTCCCACATAGGGCTCCCTGCTCAGCAGGGAGTCTGCTTCTCCCTCTGACCCTCCCCCCTCTCATGCTCTCTGTATCTCATTCTCTCTCTCAAATAAATAAATAAAATCTTTAAAAAAAAAAAAAAAACATTTAAAATAAAACTGCTGCTCTAACAAACAATTGGAACAGAAAATTATATTGTGTCCTCAGTCTTGTGAATATAACATTCAGAACATAATATTTGGAAGCATAAATATCACACAGCAATTAGTAATAATGCTCCTGGTCTGATGCATCTATCCTTGTCATAGCAATCAGCACATTGTTCACTAGAAAACCTCCCCCATTAACTGTGAGCATTTTGAGGCCAGAGGTCCTGTTCATCACTGGATTTTAGTGCCCACTATGGAGTAGGCATTCAATATATTTTCTAAATAATGATTACATGAATGAAACGAAATCAATGAGTGACAGACCCTTCCAGCTCTAACTTGAAAAGCCTTTGGTATGAGGTTCTATGTAATCTTATCCCAATGAAGATCTGTTTCCAGAAGTTAGCTCTGTTTCACCAGAACTAACTTGCTATTTGGTTCTGCTTAACATTTCCCAATTAGGTGACCAAGATTGATTATGTACCTAGTAGGCCAGTTAATTGTACCAACTTCTACAGTCAAAGACTGCCACCTCAATTGACCAGTTCAACATAGTTACACATTTAGAACCATTAAAATTCCCTAAGTTATTAAAACAGGATAGACATTTGTTGTGAAAATTCATAACTGAGTGTCGATTTTGAAAGCGTTTCTCCTTTAGTTCATGAGTCAGGTCCAGGACAAGAATATGTTAAAAACAAGAGAAGAGGTCCAAAATGTAGTCACTTATGCTAAGCCCCACATCACCAAACATAGAATCAACTATAGTTTTGGCTCTCCCAGAAATGGAACTTTAAACCAATCAGGAATGGCCCAATCAGCACCAGTTAGGTAATAGACCTACATGCTAAGACCCTGGCCATTCTTTAAAGGGCAGGTTGCAATAACCAACCCACATTTTTGCCTAGTATAGCTTCTTTGTCCCTGCTCCCTTCTGCCTACAAAAGTCATTGTACAGCTCCTTGGATCTCCTTTTTATCTGCTAGATTGGATGCTGCATGGTTCTAATCATTTTTTGCTCAAATAAACTTTTAAAATTTTGAATATGCCTCAGTTTATCTTTTAACAGTTTTAGGGTCAGAAGAGGGAACTGATGGAGACCCCCAATGGTCCCCTGGAGCAATGAGCAACAGGCATACGTACCCATCAAGCCCCTGAACTTGCCACTTTCCAGCTTCCTCCAGAGGTGGTGGGTAAGCACCTCTCCATTCCTAGCTCTGCAGCTTTTGCATTGTGAGCTTTTAGACTTTATTTGAGCATTCCTTTTTTCTAGATTGGGTCTGGAAACCAGCCAGAGTCAGACTAGATCTGACTTAAAAACCAGAATGGGTCTGAAGTCAGACTGGGTCCAACTTAGAAACTGGGGTGGTTCAGGGGTTAGACTGGGTTGACTTTAGCTGGACTGGGTCCAGTGTGAGGCCTCAAGTGAATAAAATTTTGTTTTAAGATGGAACAAGCAGGTAAACCTTACTGAAGATAGTATTTAATTACACTGGCCATAGTTGAGAACTTTTAACCTAGATGAGCTTATCCAATCATGAGATGCCCTAAAGAAAAAGGGGTTTCAGTCAAATACCCACCATAAAGAGTAGAGGGAAAAATATTTTTCCTCCTCTAATTTCTGGGGACCAGGATGAGACCCACTGGTACACCCTACTCACTCCAGAGTCTATAGTTGGGATCCTGGGTAAACTGGCAGAAACCAGCAAAGTGTGAGAATTCCTACAAACTAAGCTCTCCCAGATTTCTATCTGTGGTGCCTGGTTGAGAGCAGAAGGTAAAATTTCACACTATCCCTTCCTTTCCAAACTCAGATTGGCAGACAAAAAATATTTGGAAAAATTATACCTTTGAACTATGACTCATGAATTTGCTTTTAGGTTCCCACTTGTCAACCCTTCTTTCTCAGGGATAGCTACTGCCTTCCTGTTTATCTCATTTTGCATCCTGGGAAATGGGCTTAGCAACCATCAGGTGGGGGGGGGGGCCACAAAAATATGGCCAGACAGAAATTTCCATCAAGCAGCACCTGGGTGGCTCAGTCATTTAAGCATCTGATCTTGATTTCAGCTCAGGTCATGATCTCAGGGTCGTGAGATTGAGCCCCACGTCAGGCTTCCCCGCTCAGCAGAGTCTGCCTGTCCCTCTCCCTCTGCTCTTCCCCCCGCCCCTGTGCTCTCTCTCTCTCTCTCTCTCAAATAAATACATAAAATCTGGGGCGCCTGGGTGGCTCAGTCAGTTAAGTGGCTGCCTTCGGCTCAGGTCATGATCCTGGGGTCCTGGGATTGAGCCCCACATCAGGCTCCCTGCTCAGGGGGGAGTCTGCTTCTCCCTCTGTCCCTCCCCATGCTTGGCTCTCTCTCACTCTCAAATAAAAATAAATAAATCCTTAAAAATACATAAAATCTTTTTAAAAAAAAAGTAAAAGAAATGTATGTTGCATTCCATGTGTGGCTAGACATGGGGGGGAAGAAACGTGGGTTACACTCCATTTGAACCTAGGGTCCTGCCAACTTTGAGAGGAATTGTCTAAGTATTTCTTTTGGTTATCTTTGAGAGTGGCTCTGGATTTTGGGAGGCTAATATCTTTTGCACCCTCTTTGGGGACACCTCCGATGTCCACGGGGCTGTTCAATACTGCCAGGAATACTTATTGTTTGTCCCAGTTGAAACCTGACAAGATATTTGAAAGAATTTCTTTTTTTAAGTAGCTCTATTGTCAGAAGTTTGCCAAATTGGAAGCTGATATTCAGAGCCTAATAGGAATCCTTTTTTTTAGGACTTCTCCTCTAAGCTAAAATGAAACTACATACCCAGAGGGAAAGAAAAGCATTCTGAAGGCTTTGTGGAAAGATTTACTAAAATATTCTGAAGACACACAGCTTTAAATCTAGAACATAGGAATCTTTTTATTTCCATCTTAGTTAAGATTTTCTCCCTGATACAAAGAAGCAAATTGAAGATAGTATAGTTGGATGGGTGGGCCTGGGTCTTTATATCTTTCTGGTTGCAACCTTACTGAGGAATAAAAAACAACTGTACTTGTCTTATAAATTGAGTCTTCACAAACAGAAATGCAGCTCCAGAAACAACTCGAAGCACACTATCCTTTTTGCCAACCCCAAATCGTTCCTATTCATTTCAAAAGACTTGCAAAAAAATATGGACTTAGTGAACAAAAGTCATTCTTGGTAAAACTTGCATTTTTTCTCTCTGCCTTTTAAAATATAAGTATTCTAGGGGCACCTGGGTGGCTCAGTTGGTTAAGCAGCTGCCTTCAGCTCAGGTCATGATCCCAGGGTCCTGGGATCGAGCCCCGCATCGGGCTCCCTGCTCAGCGGAGAGCCTGCTTCTCCCCCTCCCTCTGCCTGCCACTCTACCTACTTGTGCTATCTCTCTGTCAAATAGATAAATAAAAAATATCTTTAAAAAAAAAATCCTTTAAAAAAAAATATAAGTATTCTACCTAGTCATCTCTAGAAACCAAGGTAATTCTTATCATAAGGAGAAAAAAATGAAAAAGTCATAAAAAAATCTAAGTCTCTTCCACAAATATTAGTAAAAAGCTTAGACATCTGAGCAGATAAACTTATTCCATCTGCAGAAGCACAATTTGAATCTCACTGTTCTTTTATAAATTAGTGAGTTCCGCAATATCATACCCATCTCATGGCTAAAACTTTAAAAAGAAAGCTGTAAGATCTCGGTGTCTGTTTGTATGTCTAGGTATGTAAATTATAGATCTGTGATATTTTCTATCTCCAGACAAATATTTTTCTACCTCCAAATTGCCAAAAATAATCTTTAAAGAGCTCTCTTTAGTTGGCTTAAAGAAAATTAAGCATTTATATAAATCAAATATACTCTTAGAAATATAGAAACTAGGGGCACCTGGATGGCTCAGTTAATTAAGTGTTCGACTCTTGATTTCAGTTCAGGTCATGATCTCAGGGTCATGAGATCAAGCCCCACGTCGGGCTCTATGCTGAGCATGGAGCCTACTTAAGATTCTCTCTCTTCCTCTGCCCCTCCTCATTTCTCTCTCTCTCTACTATAATTATGCTTTATGGTATGTCTAGTTAAAAATAGTTTCCAAAATCCTTTTGGTAACTTGAAACCTTACAGTCATACTGAAATAAATTAAATAATGGATATTTGTTGACTATATAGATCATTTTCAAATAAAAGGAAATGTTTAAAAACACTGAAATATTGAACCTCTCTAAGATCTATAGGTTGCATTTCATGCTCATACCACTGTGTTAATCCAATACCCTGTGAAGGCTGCTGGAGACAGTCATTAGGATGAGATTTTAAGAAATTGCTATAGGTCAGTAACCAAAGAAACATGTGACAAAATCAATGCATTTGTTTTTAAAAACTGTCTTCAATATCTGTTATTTTCTAATTTTACATGGATTTTTTAAATATTCCATCTCCTAAAAATGTGAGTGTGCAACAACTTTAGAGTTTAATATATAACTCTTAATGTTAAAAGTTAACTCAGTAAAATAAGTCAGATAGGGAAAGACAAATACTGTATGATATCATTTAGATGTGCAATCTTAAAAAAAAAAAAAACTCATAGAAAAAGAGATCAGATTTATGGTTTCCAGAGGCATGAGTATGGGGGAATTGGGTGAAGGTGTTCAAAAGGTACAAATGTCCAGTTATAAAATAAATAAGTATTGGGGATATAAGGCACAACATGATGACTATAATTAACAATGCTATATGGTATATTTAAAAGTTCTCATCACAAGAAAAAAATTTTAACTATATGAGGCAATTTACTTTTGTAATTATTTTGCAATATATACATGGATCAAGTCATTATGATGTACACCTTAAATTTATACAGTGTTGTATGTCAATTATATCTCAGTAAAACTGGAAGGAAATTAAATAAATACTTCTGGTTTGGCTCTGCCTGATTCAAATCAATTTTGCTCAAATAAACTCTTTAAAAAAAATTTTTAACATTACCTCATTTTCCAGTGGTTTATTTTATAGGATTTCCAAGGAGCAGCTAGCAATTTTCTTCAGGAATACCAATTCTGTCGCTAACCTGTCATTTTTTAAGAGCACATTACAGAATAAAAGTGAAAATATTTAATATTTGAGACTATCAGATTCATTATAAAAGAAAAATAGCAACTATAACCACAGTTAAATAGGGAAATAGATTCCAAGTCAGTTCATCTCAAGGACTCTGCAATTACTGAGGCAATTATTATCATCTATGGAACATCAGTTCAAAGACGCCCCCTACCAGCTTGATGATTGCTTTTCAGATCAAGTGCCAATTTGAAATGTGTAACAGAACAGCTCCTTTCCTAGGTGGTAATTTTCCATATTTTACTCCTATAATCCAAGCTGCTCTTAGGAGTCCTGAGTTCAATATGAAGGAAAAATAGAGCCAATAGAACAAATTCTTTCTAAACTTTATACTGAAATATAAACTTACATACAAGTGCGTGCACAGGTCATCAGAATAAAGTTCAATGAATTTTCACAAACTACCTAGCACCCCAAATCAAGAAACAGATTATCAGCACCCTCAGGAATGCCAACCTGTGTTCTCTTCTAAGAACTAGTCCTAACAAGGGTAGTCCTTGTCATCCCAACCTCTAACATCTAGGTGTGTTTTGCCTGATCTGTATTCTATGCAACTGAGTCATCCATATTGTAGTTTATTGTAATAAATTGATCGTTCTCATTGTTGTATAGTATTCTATTGTATGAATACAAATTTATCAAAATTATCATTTACCTATTGTTGATGGGCATTTGGATATTTTCCAATTGGGAGCTATAATAGTGTGGCTGTGAATACTCTGGTACATATCTTTTGGTAAACATACAGACACACTTCTGTTGGGTATATAGCTAGGTATGAAAATAACGTCACATCTTCAACTTTTGTAGGTAATGCCAGTTTTCAAAAAAGGTTGTACCAATTTTTACTCCCACTGTGGTACATGAGAGTTCCCCATTATATCACTTACCTTGTATATTTAGATGATTAACATACATGTGTATCTCCTTAGGTGGTTGATATAAGGATGAAGGGAATGATGAGAAGACACTGTCAAACACAGGCAAAGTATAAAAATTCGTCTGTTTGTATGAAAAAAAAAAATCATCTGCACATAGAAGACCACACAGTACAGGAACGCAGTGAAGTTATAGGTACAGGGAGGAAAAGGCAGGCAGGTTTCCATAGCCATGAGTCTCCAACAAAGTCCCCAGCAGCCAATAATACAACTTGAGGTTCTTCCAAGAATTTCACCCATCTATGCAATTCTCAGGAATCTTTATGCATTCCTGGATCACAACTATTCTGGAAGTTCTGGTGAAATATCTGTCTCCTCACCTTGGGCAGGCAACTGGAAATAACCTGATTCCCAATACATTCCTGAGTATTTATTTTTACTGAGAATAGAAAAAATCAAGTCAATTCCTCAATAAACTATATTCCTAGCAAAAAGCCCACTTGATATATTATCTTACCCTTCTCCAACAAACTGTAAATTCCTCAAGTATAGCAGATGCATTATTCATCTTTTATCCCAAATATTAATAACTGTATAGCATACAATAGGTGTTGCACAAATGCTCTTTAAACTGAACTGAGTAAAGCAATTACTATTATTCCCACTTTACAGATGAGCATGATGCCAGGCACATAGTAAGCCCCCAATTATGGTAGCTTCAACTAAATCTTATTCCAGAGCAAAGCTGGAACCACACCGGAAGTCAATTTATTTGTATTACCCCAATGAATAAAATTAGGAAAGGAGATTTCACTTCAATATAAACAGAATATTTCTAATAGTCTAAATATCATTTGCTTTAGGAGTTGCTACTAATGAAAGTGCCACTTAGGAAGTATTTAGTATGCTACCTCCATAGAAGTTATTTATTGAACACAGTACAGTTGTTGAATATATAGGGAAAAGCAGAAACACTTCTAGTTCATATGTTCATCAAAATGATAACAAATGTATAATCACAAAAATGAATGTAAAATTGCAACTGCATTAGAGGTACATGGTCTATGATACGCAAGAGGGATGAGGAGGCTTAATGTAAATTACCACTTTCCCTGAGAAAGTGATATTTAAATTGGTATCTAATGGCTGTTTAAGAGTTAACAAGAAGATCAAGAGGATACTGCTCTAAGCAAAGGCCCCTAATCAAGGGGAAGAGTGACGTGTTTGAGGAACTACAAGAAGGCCAGCATGGAACAGAAAACGAAGAAGAGATGGACACTACATTGGGCCAGCTCACAAAGCATCTTAGAGATTTGGATTTCTATCCTAATAGATTAAGTGTAGATTTACTCAGAGTAACACCCTAACTTTCTCTAGCAATTTATGGCAAGCAGCAAAGGACACAGAAAGATAATAAAAGGAGCTGAGGAATTTTAAGAGTCTGATGAGGATTTCATTGTAATGGCTAGCTGTGGGATTAGGGTGCTAGGGAAACAAATTAAGTCTGAAGGAGCAGGTAAATGATAAAAATAAATGGAAAAATATACTGTGATCATGGATTAGAAGAATGAACATTGGTAAAATGTCCATACTACCCAGAGAAATCTACAGATTCGATGCAATTCTCATCAAAACGCCAATAGCATTTTTCACAAAACTAGAACAAATAATCTTAAAATTTGTGTGGAACAACAAAAGACCCCCAAATAGCCAAAGCAATTCTTGAGAAGGATGAACAAAGCTGGAGGTATCATATTCCCAGATTTCAAGCTATACTATAAAGCTAAAGTAATTAAAACGAAAAAGTACTTAAGATGTTGATCAGACCTTTTCAAATCAAGTGCTAGCCAATCAATTCACAAGGGCAAATAAACCCTCCTATATGAATAAATTTTAATGTTAACATTAAAAAAAAGTCTGTGGCTGTAGTCTGGGGAGCTTTGTTTCCTTTATTCAGCTTCGGGTTTTTTTTAAGATTTTATTTATTTATTTGTCAGAGAGAGAAAGATTGAACACAAGCAGGGGGAGCGGCAGGCAGAGGGAGAAGCAGGCTTCTTGCCAAGCAAGGAGCCCAATGCAGAACTTGATCCCAGGACCCTGAGCTCATGACCTGAACCTAAGGCAGACGCTTAAACTGACTGAGACTCCCAGGTGTCCCAACCTTTATTCAACTTCTTATTTAAGGTCATAGATATCCAAGATCAGCAAGTTATTTGTTTTTGGTCAAGGGTAGGATATAAATATCTAACTTTAAAAAGTTATAGGAATTAAAATACACAATCCTCAAGTGATCTAAAGAAATTCTACTAAGTATACTTGAAGAATTCTATCTCTTATGCACTGCAGGCTACACCTTGTAGATCAAAGGAATCTTGATATTTTTCTAAAATGTATTGCAACATTATTAAGAATGAGGAAAGAGATGAAGATGAAAAATCTATTTGAAATGAAACTGTTTTAATATCATCAGACAGTGTAAGAAGTGAAAATTAATGAAATTCTTTTAAAATATGAAATAGTAAGAAAAGAAATTTCTAGAAAATAATCACATACACATATGCTTTCTTGACCAGATAGAAGGGTTAGATCTATGTAAATCCAAAATATAAGCTTTTAATAAAATATAAACATTGTACTCAGGCAGCCAAGTAAGTGATCATCTGTCATGTGACTTAAAAGCTGCAAAGTGACACATTCTAAAGCATGTCCTGGAAACTGCTCGAAATGCAGGAAGTGTCTGCTTCCAGCCTGGCACATTTGTTCTGTGGCTTCAACTCCAAGCATCCCATATTTCCTCCGAGGCCTTGGCTTATAAATCAGATGAGATTGGTCATCTTGCAACAAAATGGATTTTTTAAATGTGATTTTGAAGAGATTGGAAAGTGTAATACAACAGGTTTTTCAGTCTTCAGTGCTAAGAAATTATTGTTTTATTGACGGCTCTATTGAGAATGTGATATCACTCCAGAAAGATGTAGACCTGTAACATTTCCAGGAGCCATATCATTAGATGTTTTATTCCAGGGACTAAATGGTCAGATACCAATTATGTGCTCTACTCCAAAAGATAAAATAATAATGACTTGAGGGCTCCAGTCATTGCTTTTATTTCTGAGTTAATATGATATTTTGATAAAGCTACAAAGGAAAGCCCTAATGATGAGTTCCAGTGAAATTTAAATATTCCAATATCGGTAGATGGTTAATTACAATATAGATGTGTGGTTTCCACTTTAAATGTCACTATTGCGGAAAAGAAAAATCCAAACAAATAGTTTACAAAATGGTTCTATATTTGCACTCATAGAAACATAATGTATTTCTAGCCTTCACATCGACATACACAAAAAAAGAAAGTTTTAAAGTCAATACCCTGCTAAATTAATTCATTGCTGCCTTTTTAGCTATCCAAGCACTAGATGGCCTTTTGCCTTTTCCTCCTACAGCAGTTCAGAAAATACCCATTCTCCCCATCTCCCCTCACCCCTGGCTTGCATTTAATGACTAGAATTCATGCAAACTGGCTGCTTTTACAAGCTCATAAGGAGATGGCAAAATCTGGAACCAGGTGGATGATGGCCAGTTAATTGGATCTTTCTTCTCCAAACACCAGGGGACAGCTGGTTTGCATTGTTGTTCTAATGAGCTACGTTGAAATTGAAGCCTCGCACATTAGTTGGAGCTCTTCTGGTGCTACGTACAGTCTTGGAAATCACCCTTATCACTGCCAGAAGCTTTTATGGTGAAAAGTTATTCTTTATTAAACTTTATTAGTTTCTTTGCTTAAAAAAAATGCAATCCGATATTAAGGGAAGGTGGCAGTGCTTCTTAGTTGCCCCATTTTAGTCTTCACATTTCTAAATGATCATCTCCTCTGCCGCATATTCACTCGCATGGGCATATATATCTGATACGTACGCGTGTCTCTGCACACCACACGCACACACACTCGTCTGGGTAATCCTGTGGGAGAAGGGGCAGCATGGGTTCAATGGAGGCAGAATGAGTTTAAGCTTGTAGGCTTGGTAACCGGAGCCAAAGGCCAAAAGCCATTTTAAAAATAAGAATAAAGCACAACTATGAAGTAGCTTTGTAAATCCCACTCTTTCAGGGGAAGGCCCATGCAGTGTTAACACCTTTCTTAAATATATTGGAAGAAAAGAAGAGAAAATTACTTGGAATATTCCCATTTTAAATGTAAGATCTAGAAAACATTAGTAAATTGACAAAAATCCAGAATCATAGGATTCTCCCCTCCCAATAATCAAGTCTTTGAGGTCACTGACTGTTTACATAGGTAAAGGCCTGTGTTGTGAGACTGTCAAATGTTCAACATTTGGCCGAGATGCTAAAGCGTAGTTGGGTCTCTGTTTTCATTTTAATTTTTCAGAAAGACATGAGATGTCTTTTTTATTTCAATGTGAAGTATTAAAATGGTTCCAAAATAGTGTCAAAATATAAAAGATTTAATAAGATACTTGAGCTGTGAAGGCTTTTCTTTTTCCTTCAGGACAGTCAGAAGGCACACAAAGAGTGGTTAGGCAAAACTATAAAAATATTGATGAAACTGACAATAAATTTTCTGGCAATAAATTTTATTGGTTCTCTGGCTCTCATTTTCCCAAATTTCCTTTGATTTTCTCTTTTATGCTGAAATTTAGGATCTTTACGTTTTTGCTTAGCTATCTAGAGGAATGAGGTGTTACTCAGCATTAAAATGCATCACGCTGCAACCCTCCCCTTATAAGAGACTCATCTAAATGATAATGAGCATGAAAAATTGATTATCTCCTAGGTTGAACTGGTCTTTGTGTTTTTCATCTGGCGAATCTAACAGTGCTAGAATAGATCTCAAAACATAAACATGTTAATAGAATAGTCAGAGGCAAATCTACAGGATGTTACCTATTTTAGGCAAAAAGCTTCTCAAATAATAGTGATTCATAACAAAATTTCAACAGAAGAGAGCTAATGTGAATTTTTAACTTCCTATTTAAACTTGTATGTGGACTGTTTCCTTAAAATCCTCTAATCTAAGGCAGAAGATAGATCACAGAGTTTTCAGGCATACCAAAATATGAATTACAATGATCTAACCCTCTAATAAATAAATAGCCTGACAGAAATATTTGATGAGAAAAGTAGTTCTTATATGAGACCATGTGCTGGGGCTTTCTAGATCTTTATCATCTCCCAATTTTCTGTCCTCAATTTTTTATATTCTCTCCTTTAAAATATGTATCCTCTCCAAGGTTCAACTCTCTTCTCTCTATGACATTTCCCAAGCTATGGCTCTAATCTTAATCTCTGTACAGATCTACAGGTCCAAATGCCCACAGGAAGTCTCTTCCACCTGTATCATATACTTCCAAAACATATTCTGATTCAGCGTCCACACACCATCTCCTTCTGATTTCCCCACTTCTGTTAATGGTGCTCATTCATGCCATATAATTACCCTGTGGTTTTCTCTATCATAACATGTTCTGCCATTTGTGATTTTCTGCCTGTTTTCATGGGCACCCCTGGACTATGAAATCTTCAAGGTAAGGAAATGTTTTGTGTGATTGACATATATATATCCCCAGAAATTACTTTTTCTATATTCCTAATATTGTTATTTAATAATGTTAAATGAATGAATATATAAATTGTCCTATAGCACTTGATTCATATGTACCACATGGCTATCATACTCAAGTTTCAAAATGAATATGAAAATTCACATTGATATCCTTATCAAAAAATGAATAGCAATTGGTAACATTTGAATATGGATTGAATATTCAACAAAAGTATTATACTAAGGTTGATTTTTCTAAATTTTATTACTGTTATATGTTAGAATGTCATGTGATTATGTGTTAGAATGTTCTTGCTCTTAAGAACTACGCTAAAGTATTTAAGATGAAATATTAAGAAATCTTGAAGTCACATGGTATTTCTCATTATTGTTGATATTAGAAATGACTTTGTTTTTAAAATAAAACTATCAAATACTGTGCTAAATTCAGATTTTGTAGGATGTAGTGCTATGCTAAACCAAGAAAATTTTGGAATCTAATTAAAGGTTCTTACTCCTAAAGGAGTTCTGTCTTACCTAATCTCATATAATTCTAATATAATAAATACCTGACATCCCAAAAACAAAAACAGTCAGGATTCCAGAGGGTGTTTGAGTGGTTAGATGCAATAATAGAACCAAAGCGTACTCATACAAACTATACTATGCATTGTACATTTTTATTGAATATATACCTGATTTGCCTGCCAGGACTTTTGTCAAATGTATTAGGAAATATTAAAACCTGTAAGCTGATAGATTCAACTTCAAAAAATTGTAACCTGGACCTGAAAATTCCACTGAAGGTAAAAAATAAATCTACAGGCAAGAACAACTTTGCACCTTCAAATGAGTTTCAGATATTCTCCCTTCAAATTCCCACCACATTTCACCTGAAAACGTGGAAAGAAATACATATCTTGGGCTTTCATTTGTTCTAGGAAAGGGAGAAAAAAAGAGACAGAAACAGAGAGAGAAAAAAAACAGAAACAAAGAGAGACAGAGACGGAGAAAATATGAATATTCTCTAAATTATTATTTTTCATCAATTTTCATACCCACCCCACCCCTCATGGCCAAGATTCAAAGATTTCTAGGACTGCAAAGAACCTTAATGATCACTCACCCAGAGGGGTTTCAAACTGCGTCCCAAAAATCCCTAGAGTTCTTTGGCAACCCTTGAGGGCCATTTTGGGAATCAAAGGAAAACCTCACCACTTCTTCCACCAGAACCACCCTACAATTATCTGCTTTTCCTACTGGGGCTCTGGGTAATATTTCACTCAAAAAACTAGGCTCAGTCCCACTGTGATGCAGCTGGAAAAACAGAACAGAAAGGTTATATGACTTCTCAAGTCCACACAGTGTCAGAGCATGACTGGAACCCAGCCAGCAGACCCTCAAACTTCCTTGCTATTCTCACATCAGCAGGACTCCCAAAGCTGGCCGTGCATCTACATGACCTAAAGAGTTTATTCAAATGAAGACTCCAGAGCCTCAGTCCAGGTGATGCCATTCAGTGGGTCTGGGCTGAGGCCCGGCAATCTGTATTTCAGCTGTGTCTGGATGATTCTGATTCAGCCAGTCCACAGACCTGGTTTGGGGAACCACTGCTACCTATATTAATGCATGCGTTAAGTCTCAAAACATATGCAGTTTATATTTAATCAATGCTGAGTACAGGGCTCCGCAACCTGCCACCCAGGATCCTGCTATCAGCTGGTTCAGGAGTTTAGAAGGCTTAACAGTTAATTTAGCACCAATGAGAGAAGTGATTTATAGCCTCTCTCTCTCTCTCTCTCTCTCTCTCTTTCTCTCTCTGTGTGTGTGTGTGTGTGTGTGTGTGTGTATTTGCTCCTTAGGGATAGCTCTCAGAGGCTGGGGAAACAGCACGTCCACCTTGGCCCTAAGGCCTCTTCCAGATGGCACCTAAATTAGCTAGAGGAATCAGCAGCAGCTTTTCAAAATCCTACATATCCACCCACGTGGCCTAAGCAAAATGAGTACTTTTAATGAGTCTTAGGAAAAGACCTGATTGGTTGTAGGAGACAGATGAAGAATTGCACGAACTGTCTCCCTCTGCTCCCCACTCTCTCAACTTGAGTCCAGTGACAGAAATTCTCAGGCTGACCATGTATGCAAGGTGGACGTCATGTGTTGGCAATGCTAAATCAACAACATGGTTCCTGCTGGGGAGAGAGAAGGAAAAACTGTAGGAAAATGCCAGCCACAGCAGCCCCCACCTCGTGAAAGGAGCCTTAGTCCTTTTATTGTGAATGGTCCACTGGGTAAGCACTATTGTCAGTCACAAACAGCACGGTCTACTCTCATTCCTAGGAGGAGACCACTCTTCCCAGCCTCTTTACAGTTAGGCAGAGGAGGGTGACTAATTCTGGCCAATGATCTCTACACAGAGGCACCTTGTGTCCCTTCTGGGAAAAGGGTGTGAAAAGCTCCTGCACAACCCTCCAAATTTGTCTTCCCCAACACTACGAACTGAAATTTAGGTGCTAATATTCAGAAACGTTAGAAAAAAGCAGGGGGATTCCTAAGTCACTGCTTGAAACAGAGCTGCCCTACAGAGCATCAGGGTCTACAATATACTATGCATGATCAAGAAATAATCCTTCACTGCCTCGAGCCACTGAGATTGCAATGTTAATTTGTGACTAGAGCATTCGTTAGACTGTCCTGACTCATCTCCTCCTCTCCCCACACCCACAATTGATTGCTCCTATCCATGAATGTCACCAAGACTGTTAAATCAGAAACAGAGGCTTTGTTCTCATTGGCCAGATACCCCCAAAATCCTTTTTAAAAAGTGGGGCCTAAACTATTGTTGGATCACCTGCTTTGTGATGTTATCTACCAAGATACCATTGAAAAAATTAAGAGTGAACACCTGTTTTAACTTAATCTGTAGGTCAAAAAAAAAATAGAATGTAAAAGAGACAGGGGTCCCTGTGAAGCCCCAAAATTATGACTCTGGATTTGGGGTCTAAAGCAACAGTGTCTTTAAAAAAATTGCATAATTCAAGTACCAGCGTAGAGACTCAAGGCTGCTCCAGATCAGCCCAGGTCCCCAGGTTGCTAGGTCTGGTCAAAATACTTAATTTCATATCAAAGGCAAATACAGGATGAAGACAGTATCAGCAAAGTCTCTCTTCACATTGATGATCAACGGAATTCCCACTGCTTCTCTGCACAGAGGTGAACTCCCAGACTCATGCCACCTTAGAAGCGGCCCGTACAAGACCCAGAAAATAGACATTAGACATGGTGACCTCCTTACAAAGCTATACCAACAAGGTGACCTTCTGCGCTATAACCACCCTGCCAAACAGGTGGATGATGCCCCTGTGTTCACTGTGTAATCATCTAAGTGAAGGAACCATGGTTCACACAAGCAGGAAAAAAAATACTGAAGCAGGGCTTCAAGCTCCTCAGCATAACTGTGACCTTACAAAAATGCAAAAGCAGCAGTCTCACATAAAGGTGGCCCAAGAGGCAGGGAAGGAGGACCTTGGTCAAGGTAGGCTTGCCAGCAATTGCAAGTCTCAATGGACAGAAATCACATTGGTTTTTTAGCAACTCACAGACATCAATGCCAACCATGACTCTGAAATACTGCAGACTGTTGACAGGGAACAGATTAGGGATTGCTTTGTCCTGTCCTGCAAAATTGATTCCCAAATACTAACCAAAATACAACTACCTGGGAAATTAGCAGCAACTTAGAGCTCAGAATAGGAGCCCAGGCATCACTAGCAGGGCTCGAGGTCTCACATCTAACCAAGAGATTGTGTGACTTGGTAGGAAGGTCAATTCTTTTTTTTTTTTAAGATTTTTTATTTATTTTTTGACAGAGAGAGACAGCGAGAGAGGGAACACAAGCAGGGGGAGGGGGAGAGGGAGAAACAGGCCTCCCGTGGAGCAGGGAGCTTGATGTGGGGCTCATTCCCAGGACCCTGGGATCGTGACCCCAGCGGAAGGCAGCCGCTTAACGACTAAGCCACCCAAGCACCCCAGGAAGGTCAATTATCAGATGACAAGGAGTCCAGCCTTCCAAAACAAAGGCTTTAGCCCTAAGGCCAGGGCAGCCACAGTCCTTATTCCCAGAAACATCCCTCTAATTTCTCTTCAAGGTAACCTCAAAGTCTAATACAGGGATTGAAATCTCAAATACCCCAAGCAAAGATATAAATACAGAGGGAACTGGGGTCCACTTCTAAAATTGCAGATCCAGTATTCTATGACCAGAGCACAATGATGCTTTGCACTACTTTCCATGATTTTAAGAAGCATTTGCTGCACATAACTCTACCCACAGTTAAATATACACAATAAATCTGCTCTGATTTCTGCTAAGTCATGATGAAATTCAAATCTAAGCCGCATGCTGAGGAATCATGTATTACTGGAATCTTCTCATTTCAAAGCCCCTTTGCCAGGCCAACTCTGAAAACATTGTTTTAGTTGAATAATTATTTAAATGTGTGCTCATAGGAAATATTATCAAATTATAGTAAATGAACAAATGCAATTAAATAAAACTATGGCTCCTCATGAGCATGTAATGGTCTGAGATGTTTGGCCCCAGGAAATGTAGATGGAGTGGACATTAATCTCTGTCCACTGACTCAGGTGTGCAAAATAATCAATTTTTTTTAAGATTTTTTATTTATTTATTTGACAGAGAGAGACAGCTAGAGAGGGAACACAAGCAGGGGGAGTGGGAAAGGGAGAAGCAGGATCCCCACTGAGCAGGGAGCCCAATGCGGGACTCGATCCCAGGACCCTGGGATCATGACCTGAGCCGAAGGCAGACACTTAACGACTGAGCCACCCAGGTGCCCCCAAAATAATCAATTTTTTAATGAATAATTTAGTTTCTGGCTCAGTCCCCATCCCACAGCTTGGGGAGGGACACCCCTCTCTTCAGGGTCATGTTGAGGTCATCTGCCTTGATGAATTATTGCTAAGGTACCCACTGTCCTGAATCACATAGTTTCTTCAGATCCAGAAATTTCTTATGGCTTCTGTTGCTCTGCCAAGGGTAGAAAGATATGTGTAAGGTTGGGACGCCCAAGCCTGAAGTCAGACCCTCCCCTATGCACGCACCATGCAGCCATTCTCTTTGGCATCTTGCTGCCTCACCACTTACTACCATGAAGGTAGGCCTGCGTCCTCAGTGCTTCTCCCACAGCTGGGAGAATCATGCCTTCAGTCTAGTAGAAGACCATATATCCCTCCTTCTTCCAAACCAGCCTGATTCTTCCTCTAAATCTTCTCTTCTCACTATTATCTTTGCAAACCATCTCATCCTCTTACGGACTTAGGTTTTTAGCAACAAACATGATGATGCATCACAGGTTGTTTCTGTGTTTAGTGATCCAACACAAAGAACAAAATATCTTAACCCTTAGTTAAAAACACAAAAGCAAACTCAAGCACACAGAGCATTCTCTAATGTGTTGTGGTACATTTTAATAAACACTAAACTATTTTTAGAATCTGCCCACAGAGCACAAAGGAAAAAGGGTAAAATATCAGAGGTAAATTAGAAAAAATTTGAACTTTGAATAAGTACACTGCACAGCCTATTTGACTGCTTTCTCTTCACCAATTAGTGTCACTCAATTAAATCAGATGAATTTTCACTTAGTCCACTGGGTTCAAGACTCATTAAAGCAATCGAACAACTTCCATTGAGTTTTTTTTTCCTTCTACTCATACACACTCCATCAGATTGGCTCACAGCCCCACTGAGAAGCTGTTGGCAGCTCCAAATAAATGATATTGAAGTTACTCTCATATTTCTGTTAATTCAGCCTAGTTTTTTTGGCTTAAGGATGGTATCTCCAAGTGTTCATAAATATGCATATAAGAGAACTTTTTAAACTTGGATTTTTTTTTTCTTTTTGGTCTTCCAGGAATTTTTTTTTTTTTTTTTTTTAAGATTTTATTTATTTGCGAGAGAGAGAATGAGAGACAGAGAGCATGAGAGGGAGGAGGGTCAGAGGGAGAAGCAGACTCCCTGCTGAGCAGGGAGCCCGATGTGGGACTCGATCCCGGGACTCCAGGATCATGACCTGAGCCGAAGGCAGTCGCTTAACCAACTGAGCCACCCAGGCGCCCTTCCAGGAATTTTTGAAGTCACAAATCTATAGGCTCAGGAGAAATACCAGTAGTCAATCAGCACATCAAATTTACTAGGACTCAAAGAACTATAAGAGCAAACAACAATGACACACCTACCACTTAACAGCTATGAAATTGGCAATTTGTAAGCACTCAAGAAGTGTTGGTAAGACTGAAGGGAACAAGGAGGGGCACTCTCATGCACTGTTGGTGGAGGAACAACCTTTCTGGAGGACCAGCTAGCTGTATTAGCTAAGAAAGCGCTAGATGTTAACAGATACCCCCGTTGTCAGTGGCTTCACATAATGAGTAGTTCTTACTTACCTGGAGTCTGAAAGGGTAATCCTGATTGGTGGTAGGGGTTTCTCATCCTCTCACTGATAAGGGAGGATGACAGAGCCTGATTGACAGGGCCTCCACCATCATCAGTTGGCTTCTAGGGTCACCCAGGCATCAATACTCAGCTGAAAGATGGGAGGAGAAGGAAACCATAGAGAAGGCACACCAGAAGGTGACACACAGTAGTTCTGCTCAGAGTTCGTGGATGAGAATCAGGCACATGGGCACCTGAACAGCTGTTACCCAGCACTGAATCTCCACTATGGATGGAGGACATGAGATTGTCTCTGTCAGGGCAGCTAAATAAATATATAAATATACAAAGTGTACATACACACAGATATATATAGATAGATATATAGACATAGATATAGGCTTACACACACACACACACAAATGCATATATATGTAAATTTTTAAAAGTCATACTCTTTGACCAAGCAATTCCATTTTTTAAATTTTATTTAAAGTAAATAAACAGACACATGCATAAAGATGTTCACTGAGAGTGCCTGGCTGGCTCAGTTGGTAGAGCATGTGACTCCTGATCTCAGGGTTGTGAATTCAAGCCCCACACTGGGCGTAGAGATTATTTAAAAATAAAACTTTAAAAAAAAAAAGATGTTCACTGACATTTTGCTTATGATGGCAAAAAAAAATTAGAAACAACCTAAAAAGATATTTTTAGGCAAAATTAGGTTAAATAAATTCTGGCACCCTTGTTTAATGAAATACTGTTCACAAATCAAGAATAATGCTATAAATGTTTGTTTTTTGATTGATATGGAATTTACAAACCAGGATACACAGGATGAGCTCATTTTTATAACAAAAATATCTGGTAAATATATAGATTGGTGACTCACCATGTAGAGTCCAGATTCTCCACCTTTTATTACAGCTTCTAAAATTCAGTTTTGTCCATTAACTTAGAAGCACTCAAAATCTGAGAGATTGACTCTGGAAAAATATTCTCAAGAGTCTGATTGACAAACTACAATGCTGATTTATTCTTTTGCAGTGAAAAATATGCAGTGAAATTTTGCTACTAAAAATGCCTGTTTCTTTTCTTTAAGAACACCTTCACCCTGTTATTGAGAAACTAGGAAATCAAGTTTCTTTATCAGAAGTTGCTGCATGGGGGGCACCTGAGTGGCTCAGTTAGTTGCCTGGCTCTTGATTTCAGCTCAGGTCAGGGTTTCAGGGTGGTGAGATCGAGCCCCATGTCCGGCTCCATGCTGAGCATGGAGCTTACTTGAGATTCTCTCTCTCCCTCTGCCCCTCCCCCACACCCTACCCCTGCTGGGGCACACACTCTTTTTCACAAAAAAAAAGAAAAAGAAGAAGAAGAAGTTGCTTCATGAGCTCAGTCCTCAAAAGAAAGGAAATGTGATGCTCTTGACACTTTTTTTCCGGGCTGGAAAATCCTCAACTGTTATTTAATGCACTCCCTCTCTATGTCACAGACTGTGTTAGACCCTAAGGATACCAAGGTGAACAGCACAGAATCTGCCATTTCAGAACTCAGAGAGGACAAGAAAGAACCAGCATAAACAGCAGTCATGATCTGATCTGTGAGCAGAGCTTAGTAAGGGATGCCCACAAAGTCATATGAGAAATACCCAGCCCAGTCAAGAAGGACTCCAAAAGAAGCCAATATTTGGGTTAAATCAAAGAGGATGACAAAGTCTTCCATGGACAAGCACAGTGAGGAAGGACCTTCCAGTCAAAAGGACAAGCATATGCAAAGGAGATATTATGAGCTCAAAGCCTGTGAACACTGCAGAAATATGCAAAGTTCCCAAACTGAAATGATATCATACATACAAAACATTGAGTGTGATGCTTGGGATAGACTAGGCCCTCAAATGTCAATTTCCTTTCTTTTCTCCTTCCCCAACTCAGAGAAACTGAAGCAGAATCAGGGTAAGAATTAAGTTTTGTGAAGTTTCTGTATTTGGGGGCTCTTTCCCAGAAAAATAATACAAAATCAGTTTGAGAGTCTTGGAAGGGGCCCATACAAGTGAGTGGACACAAAGGTTATGCTTCAATAGCTTCAGTCAGTGTGCTTCTGGCAGGATATAGGAGTGATGGTGGAGATGGAACAGAGCAGGCATAGTAGGAGATGGGCACCATGGTGAGGACTGTAAGGCACTCCCCAGACTTCCCTTCAAGAACGAATAACTTACTCCCCAGCTGCTAGGAGTACAGCAAGGTGCGTGCAGCTCATCCAAGCAACACACCTCCTTCCTGGGGCATCCTATAAGGTATAAAAGTCCACTCCCTCTGAGTCAGTCCAACTCGATACAGAAACCCAGAAAACTGAAGTATCATCCTGCCCTTCCTGTTAGAGTAGAGATTTGGGGGGCCAAACAGCAAACAGAGTCCTGACCCATGTCCAGTTCACAGTGAGTGCAGTAGGTCCACTGCCCCACCTGGTGGTCATTTCCCCATCCCCATATGTATAATTCAGATGGACGTACTTGCTAGTTTCCAGGACCCCTGCACTGGTTCCTTGCCCTGTGGGGTAAGAAAGAGAGTGGTATGAAAGACCAAGTGGTAACCTCTGAAACTGCAAACCACCCACCACCACCAAGACAGAATATCAAGAATAATACTGCCTCCCAAGGACAGTGGCTGAGCTTAGTACCATATTTAAATAATTAGATTTTATTCATTTAATTACCATCCTGGTCCCTGCAAAAACTAGAAATCTTCCAGAGTAGACATGGATTACCACAAGTTCAACCAAGTGGTATAACCCCATTTGCAGCCGCTGCGCCACATGTGAAATCTTTGCTAGAGCAGCTCTGAGTATATGGTAAGTGGCACTGATCTGGCATATGCATTCTCTTCCATCCTACCAGAAAAGATCAGAAACAGTTTGCTTTCACCTGAAATGAACAACAGTAAACATTTATAGTCTTACCCAAGGGCTATGTTAACTCTCTCACCCTCTGTCACAATTCAGTAAGAGACTTACTGGACATCTCAGACAGCACCACACTGGCCCACTGGCCCACTGTATTGATGACACTGTGCTAATCAGAGGAGAGAAGCAAGATGTGGCTGGTAGATTAGAGGCCTGGATGAACACATGAACGCCAGAATATGGGAGATATACCCTCTGAAGATTCAGGACCATATTAGTAAATTTTTACATAGCATTATCAAATTTAAATGTCTAATGGACTGGGATGAACCAGAAGGTCCCCTACAAAGTAAAAGACAAATACTATAATTTGTATTTCCCACCATGAAGAAGGAAATACAAGACCTGGTAGGCTTCCTTGAGTTATGAAGACAGCATGTTCCATACCCAAGAATATTGTTTCAACACATACGCCAAATTTCCAGCTTTTAGTGCAGGTCCAGACCATGAAAAGTTGTCAGCTTTTCTTTTCATTGGGATCAGAGCAACAAAGAGCTAGGCAGCAGGTGTAGGCTGCAGTTCAAGCAGCCCCCTGCCTTTTGGACCATATATCTCAAGATATATGGGGTATATGGTCCCTATGATAATAGAGGTTTCAGTAGTGAGAAAAGATGCCATGTACAATTTATGGCAATTACCTATGGAAGAAGTATACCACTCACCCACTGGATTCTGGGGCATGCCACCTATAACAAAGAATCACACACCTTTTGGGAAATGGTTCCTGACATGTTACTGAGCCCTGTTAGAGATGGAATGTCTGACCATGGGACACAAACTCAGAACTGCCCTTTATGAACTGGACATATCAGAACAACCAAGTCATAGGTTGGACAGGTCCAGCTGTAAGCTGGAAATGGAACATGTGGGATTGAACACAAGCAGGGACAGAGAGCACAAGCAAGCTGCACAAGCAAGTGCCCTGACCCAACCCTGCCACCCAGAGCCTCTTCCTCAGTGCACACCTCTGGTCAATGAGTGGTCCCTTTTGACCAGCTGAAGATGGAGTAAGAGAAAATACTGGATTTGGCTCATATATGGGTCAGCTCAGTATGTGGATGAAAGCCAAAAATGAGTGCTGGCTGCACTACAGCCCTACTCAGGATTGGTTTTGAAATACAGTGGTGAGGGAATTCCTCCCAATAAGTGGAGCATTGGGCAGTGACCACTTTATGAAAAGAGAAACAACCTAAGCACAGACTGTACATGAACTCATGGGTAAGTGGCTTGGCTGACTGGCCAAGAGCCTAGAAGAAAAATGTAAGATCAGGGCCAAGGAGGTCTAAGATAGAGGCATGTGGATGGACATATAGGAGTAGGGACAAGGTATGAAGATCTTCATATCACATGTCAATGCCCATCAGAAATAATCCATCACAGAAGAGGCACTAAACAACCACATAGACAGAATGACTCAGCCAGTTGATGTCAGCCAGCTTCTGTCAATAGCCATCCTATGGCAGACACAATGGAACTTACATTATTAACTACTACTAGATTAAAGGAGTAGTTATGGTGGCAGAGACGGAAGGGGAGAACCACCCACTGGTGACAAGTTGATTACACTGGACCCCTTCCTGCACAGAATGAATGGTTACTCATTTTCATAGGAACAGACATATATTCTGGGAAATACATTCTGGGAAAGGTTTGCCTTTCCTACCATAGGGTCCCAGCCAGCATTACTGTCCAAAGGCTTAGAGAATATTTGATCCACTGGCAAATAATCCCACATAATATTGCATCAGACCAAGGAATGCATATTACAACAAAGAAGCTATAGGACAGGACAGTGACCATCGAATCTATTCTCATATAACGTACTACAATACCAAGAAGCTGATAGCTGATAGCCTGTTGAAAGCACAGCTGAAATTCCAACTCAGAAATACTGCAAGGATGGGGGAGGGGGGCCATCCTTCAGGATGCAGTGTACATTTTAAATCACTGATGTTTATATAAGCACTACTTCCCCAGCCAGTAGAATAAATGGGTCTGAGAATCAAGGAATAGAAGCAAGAGTGGCTCTATATACCATTATTCCCAGGGCCCCATTTGGGAAATTTGTGCTTCCTGGCCCTGCAACTTGGGGCTCTGTGGCTTTACAAGTCCTGGTACCCAAAGAGAGAATGCTTCCTCTGGGGGACACAGAATTTCAGAATTTCTGAAGTTCAGAATTTCACCGAACAGCCATAGCTTCCATGTGGGCGTTGTAGGCTCCTCACACCAAGGGCTTAGACCCCTCAGCAATGAGGGTCTGGGTCACACCAAGTAAGCTGGTAAGACCAGCAGAATTATTTTAAAAGGTAATGAGAATCTGGTATGAAGAGCAGAGGAGGGTGACTGTGGGTATCAGATGTAGCCCCAAGACCAACTACAAATGCAGGGGTTAGAGTTGTCTAATTACCTTGCCTCAGACAAAGAAAGGCCCAATACAATCCTAGAGGAGTTGCTTCCAAAATTTATACAAAGAATTGGATCAAAATGACCCAAGGAATTGACTGTGGTAGCTGCTGAGATGCACTACCCCAGCTTCTGGAAGTGCTGAAAGCAAGAGCTTTCAGCCTCACCCAAGATCACACTTCCTTCCTAGGATGGCCAGAATCTAATGACTGATTGACATGGGCATGCAATGGTCTAGTCCCTGGCTCAGCTCAAGACAACTCTGAAGGGTCATCTCAGGTTCAGTATACCCCACAGAGTCAGCTGAGGCCTCTGCTGAGACTGCATCATAGCCCAATCCTGCTGTTTTCCCTTATACAGATGTTGACCTCAAGGGTATGTCCTAATAAACCCCTGAATGTTCATCTTCATCTCGGTCCTCATCCCAGGGAACTCAACCTGTATATATGCACCAAAATAGAGGCACCAAAGATATTTGTCTCTGCCAGGTAAGTTTTCTCCTTTGAATGGTATATGATAAACATCAATACATTTATCATCCAACTTGCCTGCATCATTATCTATTATAGACAAGCAAAAATATAATTGACTTGATCATAGTTTATTTTTATTAAATATAAATTTTGATGAGATACTATCTAATGGAAGGGGTCAGAATCCTGTTATCCAAGGTGGCCCCAGATGTCCAGTTTGATTAGACTTTTTCTTCAAAAATGATTCACTACCAACCTGATAAAACCCGATTCACTCTTGTTTTGGAAGTAAGTCACTGCCAAAAAGACTAATTAAATGTCCAGTGGGCTAGCTTTTTCTATTATCAAGTTGCTCTAGGGTCGGTCTTCAGCAGCAATACTTGAAATCAGATCCTTGTGTGTGATTTCTTGAAGTCCCTTGCTTTAAGATCCCCCATCTTGGCTGTCCTTGGACAACAAAAGGCACAGAAGAGCTCTCTCCCACCTCCTCAGTTCATTTTTTCTGTGAGATACTCTCCTATTGCCTAGGTTAGTCAGCAGCTCACATTTAATTTCTAGAGAAAAACAAGAGAACTCTTATCATTAATCCTCTCTTTCCTGTTCCCCGGACATGGCACTGAAAGGGAAAATACTGCTGTCTTCCCAACCCCAGAATTACATAAATTTATGCAAGTCAATTAATTGCAGGTGGAAAAACCCATAACCAAGTAGACATGAAGCTACAAATCTATACAAAATAACAGAAAGTTCTAAGTATGACCTGGCCCTCTCCATATCAAAATGGTGTCCAGGGAATTAAATAACTAAGTAACTTTAGAGGAGAAGATATGGGAAGATAAAAGGATGGCTCTGTGCTCTATACTACTTATGTCACCCAAGACCTACAAACGTCCTGCTGTTGAAGCCCCTTTGTTAAGAAATAGGTCCTATTCAAAATCAAAATAATAACATATGTCTTCTCTGTTTCCTAAAATCCTACCTCTCCATATCAATAAAATGACTAGATTAAAAACAATTTATGATGGTGATATAAAATAACCATAACTGTGGTGCCTGGGTGGTTCAGTTCATTGGGTGGCTGACTCTTGATTCAGCTCAGGTCATGATCTCAGGGTTGTGGGATCGAGCCCCACATCAGGCTCTGCACTGGGCGTCGAGCCTGCTTGGCATTCTCTCTCTCCCTCTGCCCTTCCCCTCCCACCCCCACACTCATGCTCTCTCTCTCTCTCTCTCTCATAAATAAATAGATTAATTAATTAACTGACCATAACTGAGGAATTTAGGGTTCTTGACCCAGACCTGCTGCTAAAGATGAGCCACCTTCTTCTCCTGAGGTCTCCTCTTTATCATCTGTTTACAAAAATGGGGAAGGGAGAGGGAGGGCTAGCTTTTCCAAAAACATTTTATAATAAACATGTATTACTTTATAGTGGAAATAATAAAAATTATTTTTTTAAATAATTAACTTAAATAAAAAAAACTTAAAAGGTAATTTCTAAGTTTCCATCCAATGCCAAAATTTTATAAGCTAAATTACATTAGTTCATCATCCCCAGCCCATATATCACTCAAAATAGGGCTTCAGTAACAATCTGCATGCCTACAACTTCCAAATTTACATCTCCCAGTTCTACTCCTCCTCTGAGCACCAGACTGGTATACAACCGTCTGCTCCATATATCCATTTGGAAATCTCAAAAGCACCTCAAAGGCTGCCCTCAAACAAATTTCATGACTTTTTGCCCCAAATCTGATTCTCCTCCAGTGATCTTTATCACAGTGACAAACACTATCACCTAATAAGTATAACGAACAAGGCAACTGGAATAAGACTTGATATCTCCCACCTCTTTCACCTTCTATTTCCAAATCTATCGATTCCTATCAATTTATCACTAAGTAACTCAGACCATCCACTGGTCTACATCTCCACATGTACCATGTAATCCAAGCTATGATGACTTCTCACCTGTACTACGCAACAGCCTACCCAGTTGCTCCCCAAATCCTCACTTGCCCCAAGCCATTCTCCACACTACAATTAATGATGTTTCAAAATGAAAATATGATCATGCTGTTACCCCTCCTAAAACCCTCAAATGATTTCCCTATTCTCTTAGAATCACGAAATCCTTACCTCTTACTATAAGTCCCCAAATAATCTGGCCCCTGCCTATCTCACCAGCTTCACGGTGTTGACCTCCACTTCTCTTCTGGAGCTCCAGTCATAATGGCCTCCTTAAGTTTCTTAAATACACATGCTCCCTCCCACTTCAAAATCTTTGCACATACTGCCCCAGAGCTGCAGAACTCTGTTATGAACTGAATGTTCCTGTGTCCCTACCAAAAGTCGTATGTTGAAATCCTGGCTCCAAATGTAATGGTTATTAGGAGAGGGGCCATTAGAAGGTGATTAGGTCATGAAGGTGGAACCCTCATGAATACGATTAGTGCCCTTATAAGAAAAGACATGAGAGTTTGCTCACTCACTCTCTCACTCTCTCTGTCTGCTCTCTATCATGTGAGGACACAGCAAGAAGACAGCCATCTGCAAACCTGGAAGCAGCCCCTACCAGACCCAAATCTGACAGCACCTTGATCTTGGACTTCCCAGCCTCCAGAACTGTGAGAAATAAATGTTTGTCATTTAAGCCACCTAGTCTGTGGTACTTGTTACAACAGCATGAGGTGACCAAGACACACTCCATTTTCTTCGCCTACTTAACTTACTTTCCTCTGAATCTCAGTTCAAAAACCACTTTCTCAGGGAACCCTTCTCTGACACACAGGTTAAACCAGATTTGTCTGTTACAAGTTCTCAAAGTACCTCATACATTTTCTTTATAGCACTTAGTCTAGTTTGTAAATGAAGAATGTAGGGGGCTATTTATTCAGTATCTGTCTTTCCTACCAGGTAAGTTTTACAGGGCTAAGACTCTTTTGTTATTCATGTTACCCCAACACCTCACTCAGAGATTAGCACATAATAGGCACCTAAGAAATATTTCTTTACTGAATGAATGAGTGAATGAATGAATGAATGAATGAACAAAAGGAGAGAAAAGTAATAAGGCATTTTTCTTATTGTTGTTTTTGCTCAAATACCTAGTTTTCCTCTTAACTTTATTGCACTTAGACTATGAAGGTATAATTTGGGACTGCTGCTCAAATTTCATCAACTTTAGAGGAGAAAAGGTATCTACTCATCAAATTGAATTGTTAAGAATGATCATTTGTTATTTCCATAACAATTATAAGATGTCAAGTAAAATTGAGTCTTGATAATCCTCCTGGGAAAATTATTAGTAGGTCAAGAAAAATAGAAGCTTAGAAATATTTGTAACACTCTCCAGGAATGAGATATCAGCCCTGAGTATTATGCAGTGGAAAAGATTTTAATTACCACCAGCTTTACTTCTCCATAACTATTCTAGTCAAGTGTCTCACACACTTCAATCTTAGACACCTAATGAGGTCCCCAAACCACTCTCTAACCTGGAGACCGTTGGAAAGGGAATGAGGAATGTTTCTGGTGGTACGTAGATAGACAAGTACACCAGTCTAATGAAAACCAGAGAAAACATATGAATAGCAGGGGGAAGGGGAAGAGGTATAAATATTTTCTGATTCAGTCTCTGATCAGCTTACCTCCCTATCCCTTTCTCCTAGGAAATGAATTTCGTAATGCAACCCCCAACTATGAAGATACAAAGATATGTAGGACATTCATTAAGTCCTTGGGACCTTAGGCCCAGGGCACTCATCATGTTTGATTTATCCCTTCACTGGGGCCCTTTGGCCAGCTCTGCCTCTAGAGAACAAACTGACACCAAGGATTCTCAGCCAGGTCTTTCATCAGCACCAAATTCAATTTATAAAAACGCAAGTGTTACCTCTCTCAGTGAAAATGCTCCAGACAATACTTTGGAGGCAAGTCATGTCCAAATTGCATGACATGTTTAACTGAATCTCTAAACTGATTTCCCCTTCCCTCTACCATCTACTGCTTTCCTTTAGGAGAAAAAAATAGAAACAGGGCAAGGCAGGAATCAATCAGAGGTCCACATTCCCTCTTCTTCCAATGTGACTTGAATAAAGCACTCATCCTTAAGATAAAGCATCAGTTGGTCCTGGACCGGAGAGAAATTTACAAAGGATGCATCAAAAAAGAACCCTCAGAGGCCCACAGTCAGGCACCTGGAAACACGACCAGCCACCTGTGTTGTTTAAGATCTCTGCCATCAACTCCTGGGGCCTCAGGATAAATAGTTCCCATAAGCCCAATGGAGAGAATGAGACTCACAGGGTGCATACTTTTGATATAATTAAGGAAAAGAGAGGCTGAGGGTATCTTTTTTGTAAAGCCATCCCTAACTGCCCTAACACACTTAGCCACACATGCACACACATACAAACAGACACACACATCCCTTCAGCTATGATAGCACATTTTTTTGGTATCTCTGTTGTATCACCGGATATAGTATCACATAATTACTTGTTTATAATAAATCTCCACTGTACTGGAAGATCTGCTGGAGCCTGGGGCACATTTTTCAGCTTTATAACTCCATTGCATAGCAAAATAAATGCTCAGTAAGTGTTTGCTGAATGAATAGGTAAATAAAAGAATGCAAAAATCTGTGAAGATTTTTTATTAAAACTTTACATTTTTAGGGGTGCCTGGGTGGCTCAGTTGGTTAAGCATCCAACTCTTGTTTTTGGCTCAGGTCATGATCTCATGGGTTGTGAGATGGAGTCCCAGTCAGGCTCCGCGCTCAGTGGGGAGTCTGCTTGAAGATTCTCTCCCTCTACACTTCCTCCCACTCTCGCACACACATGAGCACACTCTCTCTCTAAAAATGAATAAATAAATCTTTAAAAAAAACTTTTTGTTTTTAATATAATGATTAAGGTCGGTCAGCCAATTTATTCCTTTTTTTTAATGTTTTTCTGTTTATAATCATTTTTAATTGTACAATATTAAATATACACAAAAATGTATAAGGACTAGCACAATGAACATTAGGATGGCACCTTTCTTAAGAAGCAAAACATCACTGATACAACTAGAAAGTTGCTTGCACCCTCCTCCCTTATCCCCACCCTCACCCCACCCAGAGATAAGCACCATCCTGAGTGTAGACTCTGTAATCACTTTAAGATAAAGTCAGGTGCTTTGAAATAAAAATAAGTATGTCAGTGTCACTTCTTTAACTCAGCATGAACAGAGGTTTGCCTTACACAAACCTTTAGAGTGTGACAGCAATTATTATTCAAAATTTCACTAATAAAAACAGACTCAATAATAATTTAAAATGGAAACCAAGGCAACTATTTCCAGCCAGTCTATAGACAAACAAAGATAAACAACTGGGACTACATCAAACTAAAAAGCTTTTATACAGTGGAGGAAAACATCAACAAAAGAGCAAAACAATCTACTGAATGGGAGATGATATTTGCAAATGATATAGCCAATAAGGGTTTAATATCCAAGACATATAAAGAACTTACACAACTCAACACAAATAATAATAATAATCCCAGTAAAAAATAGACAGAGGATTTGAATACACATTTTTCCAAAAAACACATGCCAACAGACATATGAAAAGATGCTCAACATCACTAGTCATTAGGGAAACGCAAATCAAAACCACAATGAGACATCACTTTACACCTGTTAGAATGGCCATCATTAAAGACAAGAGATTACAAATACTGGTGTGGATATGGAGAAAAGGGAAACTTTGTACACTTTGGTGAGATTGTAAACTGGTGCGGCCACTATGGAAAATAGTATGGACGATCCTCAAAAAATTAAAAATAGAAGTACCATATGGTCCAGCAATTCCACTTCTAGGAATATATATCCAAAGGAAATTAAAATACTAATTTGATACCTGCATTCCCATGTTCATGGCAGCATTATTTACAATAGCCAACATATGGAAACAACCGAAGTGTCCATCAAGAGATGAATGGGGGGGCGGAGCAAGATGGCGGAGGAGTAGGAGACCTGGATTTCGTCTCCTCTCAGGAATTCAGCTGGATAGGGATCAAACCATTCTGAACACCTACAAACTCAACAGGAGATCGAAGAAAAGAAGAGCAACAACTCTCTGAACAGAAAAGCGACCACTTTCTGGAAGGTAGGACGTGCGGAGAAGTGAATCCGAGGCGTTATTCGGGAGGATAGACGGCGGGGGAGGGGCCTCCGTCGGCCGCTTCTGGCAAGTGATAGAGCCGCAGAGCACAAAATCGGAACTTTTAGAAGTCTGCTCCGCTGAGGGACGTCACTCTGGTGGCGAAGTGGGGGGTGGAACCCTCGCGGGACAGTGTGGTCTCAGGACCCTCGGGGTCACAGAAAGACCGGGGGTGCCTGAGTGCGGCAGAGCTCCCAGGTATCGGAGCAGGGAAGTCGGCTGCAGAGACGGAGCCCAGGCGCGGGCTCTCAGCTCGGGGTTGCCATAAACCGTGATCCGCGGCACAGTCAGGCCACTGCTCCTCCAGCAGGGACCCAACAAGCAGCAGATCCGGGGAGACTCACCTTCTTCCCCCGGGGGGAGAGGTGCGGGAGCGCACCGCGGGGATCTGCTGGGTTTGGAGACTTCACCCGGGGTCGGGTGCCAGATAGAAAGGCGCGGTCACAGGCCGGGTGAGCGCGGAGTGTGGCCGGAGATCGGGGAGACGGGAGTGACTGACTGCTTTTCTCTGGGGGCTCGCTGAGGAGCAGGACCCCGAGTTCTCGGCTCCGCCGGGGCGGAGACTGGGAGGCCGCCATTTTCACTCCCCGCCTCCAAAACTGTACGGAAAGCTTGCAGGGAACAAAAGCTCCGGAGAGCAAACCCGAGCAGATTACTTAGCCCGGACCGGCAAGGGCGGGGCAATTTTGCCTCCGGCAAAGACATTTGGGAACCACGGCAACAGGCCCCTCCCCCAGAAGATCAGCGAGAACAGCCAGCCAAGACCAAGTTTACCGATCATTGAGAACGGCAGAACTCCAGCGCTAGGGGAATACTGCACATAGAATTCATGGCTTTTTTACCATGATTCTTTAGTCTTTCAAAGTTAATTATTTTTTTTAACTGTCTTTTTTTCTTTTTTCCTTTTTTCTTTTTTTTTGAATTTTTCTTTTTCCCTTTTTCAACCAACATCTTATCAATCCCTTTTTTAAAAAAAAACATTTTTATTTTTCATTTTTAAAGTCATATTCTATCCCTTCATAGTAGTTACCCGTATTTTTGGCATATATATATATAAGTTGTTCTCTCTTTAAAATCTTGAGATAGTTTCTTCTAACAGATCAAAATATACTCTAAATCTCTAGTGTATGGTTTTTTTCTACTCCCCTGCCTGATCACATTCTCTCCCTTTTTTCTTTCTTTCTTTCTTTTTTTTTTTTAATCCTCTTCTTTCTTTTTTCAAACAACTTATCAAATCCTTTTTTAAAATTTTTTATAATTTCCATCTTTACAGTCATATTCCATCCCTTCATCATATCAACCCTTATTTTTGTACATATATAAGTTTTTCTTTCTTTTAAAATTTTGGGAGGGACTTTCTTTTAACAGACCAAAATACACCCAAAATCTAGTGTGTGGCACTGATCTATAATCCAGCCTGATCATATTTGATCACATTCTGTTTTTGTTTTGTTTTGTTTTGTTCTGCTTTTGTTTGTTTTTATCTTTATCTTTTTCTTTTTTCTTTTTTTCTTTCCTTTTCTTTTTTCTCTCTTTCCCTTTCTTTTCCCACTGCTCCAGGTCTTTTCTGATTTGTTTAGAGTATATTTTCTGGGGACGTTGTTACCCTGCTAGCATTTTGTTCTCTCATTAATCTATTCTCCTCTGCACAAAATGACAAGACGGAAAAAATCACCTCAACAAAAAGAACAAGAGGTAGTACCGACTGCCAGGGACCTACTCAATACGGACATTAGTACGATGTCAGATCTAGAGTTCAGAATCATCACTCTAAAGATACTAGCTGGGCTTGAAAAAAACATGGAAGTTATTAGAGAAACCCTTTCTGGAGAAGTAAAAGAACTAAAATCTAACCAAGTAGAAATCAAAAAGGCTATCAATGAGGTGCAATCAAATATGGGGGTGCTAACTGCTAGGATAAATGAGGCAGAAGAAAGAATCAGTGAGATAGAAGACCAAATGATGGAAAATAAAGAAGCTGAGAAAAAGAGAGATAAACAACTACTGGATCATGAGGGCAGAATTCGAGAGATAAACGATACCATAAGACAAAACAACATTAGAATAATTGGGATCCCAGAAGAAGAAGAAAGAGAGAGAGGGGCAGAAGGTATAATGGAGCAAATTATAGCAGAGAACTTCCCTAATTTGGGGAAGGAAACAGGCATCAAAATCCAGGAAGCACAGAGAACCCCTCTCAAAATCAATAAAAATAGGTCAACACCCCGACATCTAATAGTAAAACTTACGAGTCTCAGAGACAAAGAGAAAATCCTGAAAGTAGCTCGGGAGAAGAGATATGTAACCTACAATGGTAGAAACATTAGATTGGCAACAGACTTATCCACAGAGACCTGGCAGGCCAGAAAGGACTGGCATGATATATTCAGAGCACTAAATGAGAAAAATATGCAGCCAAGAATACTATATCCAGCTAGGCTGTCATTGAAAATTGAAGGAGAGATAAAAAGCTTCCAGGACAAACAAAAACTAAAGGAATTTGCAAACACGAAACCAGCCCTACAAGAAATCTTGAAAGGGGTCTTCTAAGCAAAGAGAGAGCCTAAAAGCAACATAGACCAGAAAGGAACACAAACAATATACAGTAACAGTCACTTTACAGGCAATACAATGGCACTGAATTCCTATCTTTCAATAGTTACCCTGAATGTAAATGGGCTAAATGCCCCAATCAAAAGACACAGGCTATCAGATTGGATTAAAAAACAAGACCCATCGATATGCTGTCTGCAAGAGACTCATTTTAGACCCAAAGACACCCCCAGATTGAAAGTGAGGGGGTGGAAAACCATTTACCATGCTAATGGACACCAAAAGAAAGCTGGGGTGGCAATCCTTATATCAGACAAATTAGATTTTAAACCAAAGACTGTAATAAGAGATGAGGAAGGACACTATATCATACTTAAAGGGTCTATCCAACAAGAAGATCTAACAATTGTAAATATCTATGCCCCTAACATGGGAGCAGCCAATTATATAAGGCAATTAATAACAAAAGCAAAGAAACACATCGACAACAATACAATAATAGTGGGGGACTTTAACACCCCCCTCACTGAAATGGACAGATCGTCTAAGCAAAAGATCAACAAGGAAATAAAGACTTTAAATGACACACTGGACCAAATGGACTTCACAGACATATTCAGAACATTCCATCCCAAAGCAACGGAATACACATTCTTCTCTAGTGCCCATGGAACATTCTCCAGAATAGGTCACATCCTAGGTCATAAATCAGGTCTCAACCGGTACCAGAAGATTGGGATCATTCCCTGCCTATTTTCAGACCACAATGCTTTGAAACTAGAACTCAATCACAAGAGGAAAGTCGGAAAGAACTCAAATACATGGAGGCTAAAGAGCATCCTACTGAAGAATGAATGGGTCAACCAGGAAATTAAAGAAGAATTAAAAAAATTCATGGAAACCAATGAAAATGAAAACACAACTATTCAAAATCTTTGGGATACAGCAAAGGCAGTCCTAAGAGGAAAGTATATAGCAATACAAGCTTTTCTCAAGAAACAAGAAAGGTCTCAAGTACACAACCTAACCCTACACCTAAAGGAGCTGGAGAAAGAACAGCAAATAAAGCCTAAACCCAGCAGGAGAAGAGAAATAATAAAGAGCAGAGCAGAAATCAATGAAATAGAAACCAAAAGAACAGTAGAACAGATCAACGAAACTAGGAGCTGGTTCTTTGAAAGAATTAACAAGATTGATAAGCCCCTGGCCAGACTTATCAAAAAGAAAAGAGAAATGACCCAAATCAACAAAATCATGAATGAAAGAGGAGAGATCACAACCAACACCAAAGAAATACAAACAATTATAAGAACATATTATGAGCAACTGTATGCCAGCAAATTAGATAACCTGGAAGTAATGGATGCATTCCTAGAGATGTATCAACTACCAAAACTGAACCAGGAAGAAATAAAAAACCTGAACAGACCTATAACCACTAAGGAAATAGAAGCAGTCATCAAAAATCTCCCAAAACACAGAAGCCCAGGGCCAGATGGCTTCCCAGGGGAATTCTACCAAACATTTCAAGAAGAATTAATACCTATCCTTCTGAAACTGTTCCAAAAAATAGAAATGGAAGGAAAACTTCCAAACTCATTTTATGAGGCCAGCATTACCTTGATCCCAAAACCAGACAAAGACCCCATCAAAAAGAATTACAGACCAATATCCCTGATGAACATGGATGCAAAAATTCTCACCAAAATACTAGCCAATAGGATCCAACAGTACATTAAAAGGATTATTCACCACAACCAAGTCGGATTTATCCCTGGGCTGCAAGGTTGGTTCAACATCCGCAAATCAATCAACGTGATACAATACATTAACAAAAGAAAGAACAAGAATCATATGATCTTCTCAATAGATGCAGAAAAAGCATTTGACAAAGTACAGCATCCTTTCTTGATCAAAACTCTTCAGAGTATAGGGATAGAGGGTACATACCTCAATATCATAAAAGCCATCTATGAAAAACCTACAGCGAATATCATTCTCAATGGGGAAAAACTGAGAGCTTTCCCCCTAAGGTCAGGAACGCGGCAGGGATGTCCACTATCACCACTGCTATTCAACATAGTATTGGAAGTCCTAGCCACAGCAATCAGACAACAAAAAGAAATCAAAGGCATCCAAATTGGCAAAGAAGAAGTCAAACTCTCACTCTTTGCAGATGATATGATACTTTATGTGGAAAATCCCAAAGACTCCACCCCAAAACTGCTAGAACTCATACAGGAATTCAGTCAAGTGGCAGGATATAAAATCAATGCACAGAAGTCAGTGGCATTCCTATACACCAACAACAAGTCAGAAGAAAGAGAAATTAAGGAGTCGATCCCATTTACAATTGCACCCAAAACCATAAGATACCTAGGAATAAATCTAACCAAAGAGGCAAAGGATCTGTACTCAGAAAACTATAAAATACTCATGAAAGAAATTGAGGAAGACACAAAGAAATGGAAAAACGTTCCATGCTCATGGATGGGAAGAACAAATATTGTGAAGATGTCAATCCTACCTAGAGCAATCTACACATTCAATGCAATCCCCATCAAAATACCATCCACTTTCTTCAAAGAAATGGAACAAATAATCCTCAAATTTGTATGGAACCAGAAAAGACCCCGCATAGCCAGAGGAATGTTGAAAAAGAAAAGCAAAGCTGGCGGCATCACAATTCCAGACTTCCAGCTCTACTACAAAGCTGTCATCATCAAGAGAGTATGGTACTGGCACAAAAACAGACACATAGATCAATGGAACAGAATAGAGAGCCCAGAAATGGACCCTCAACTATATGGTCAACTAATCTTTGACAAAGCAGGAAAGAATGTCCAATGGAAAAAAGACAGTCTCTTCAACAAATGGTGTTGGGAAAATTGGACAGCCACATGCAGAAGAATGAAACTGGACCATTTCCTTACACCACACACAAAAATAGACTCCAAATGGTTGAAAGACCTCAATGTGAGACAGGAGTCCATCAAAATCCTAAAGGAGAACACAGGCAGCAACCTCTTCGACCTCAGCCACAGCAACTTCTTCCTAGAAACATCGCCAAAGGCAAGGGAAGCAAGGGCAAAAATGAACTATTGGGACTTCATCAAGATAAAAAGCTTTTGCAAAGCAAAGGAAACAGTCAACAAAACCAAAAGACAACTGACAGAATGGGAGAAGATATTTGCAAATGACATATCAGTTAAAGGGCTAGTATCCAAAATCTATAAAGAACTCATCAAACTCAACACCAAAAGAACAAAGAATCCAATCAAGAAATGGGCAGAAGACATGAACAGACATTTTTCCAAAGAAGACATCCAAATGGCCAACAGACACATGAAAAAGTGTTCAATATCGCTCGGCATCAGGGAAATCCAAATCAAAACCTCAATAAGATACCACCTCACACCAGTCAGAATGGCTAAAATTAACAAGTCAGGAAATGACAGATGTTGGCGGGGATGCGGAGAAAGGGGAACCCTCCTACACTGTTGGTGGGAATGCAAGCTGGTGCAGCCACTCTGGAAAACAGTATGGAGGTTCCTCAAAAAGTTGAAAATAGAGCTACCATTTGATCCAACAATTGCACTCCTGGGTATTTACCCCAAAGATACAAAAGTAGGGACCCAAAATGCTACGTGCACCCCGATGTTTATAGCAGCAATGTCCACAATAGCCAAACTGTGGAAAGAGCCAAGATGTCCATCAACAGATGAATGGATAAAGAAGATGTGGTGTATATATACAATGGAATATTATGCAGCCATCAAAAGGAATAAGATCTTGCCATTTGCAACGACGTGGATGGAACTGGAGGGTATTATGCTGAGCGAAATAAGTCAAACAGAGAAAGACATGTATCATATGACCTCACTGATATGAGGAATTCTTAATCTCAGGAAAAAACTGAGGGTTGCTGGAGTGGGGGGTGGGGTGGGAGGGATGGGGTGACTGGGTGATGGACACTGGGGAGGGTATGTGTTCTGGTAAGCGCTGTGAATTGTGCAAGACTATTGAATCTCAGATCTGTACCTCTGAAACAAATAATGCAATATATGTTAAGAAAGAAAAAAAGAAGAAGAAGAATGTAGCAGGAGGGGAAGAATGAAGGGGGGGAAATCGGAGGGGGAGAAGAACCATGAGAGACGATGGACTCTGAAAAACAAACTGAGGGTTCTAGAGGGGAGGGGGCTGGGAGGATGGGTTAGCCTGGTGGTGGGTATTGAGGAGGGCACGTTCTGCATGGAGCACTGGGTGTTATGCACAAACAATGAATCATGGAACACTATATCTAAAACTAATGATGTAATGTATGGGGATTATCATAACAATAAAAAAATTTAAAAAAAAAAAAAAGAGATGAATGGATAAAGAAGTTGGAATATTATTCAGCCATTAGAAAAAGAGGAAATCCTGTCATTTGGAACAACATAGATGGACCTTGAGGGCAATAGGCTAAGTGAAAGTCAGACAGAGAAAGACAAATACTGTATGATCTCACTTATATGTGGAATCTTAAAAAAGAAACCAAACTCATAGAGAAAGTGATCAGATTTGTGGTTACCAGAGATGGGCGGTGAGGAACTGGAGGAAGTTAGTCAGAAGGTACAAAGTTGCGGTTATAAGATAAATCAGTAAGGGTTGTAATGTACCCTGTGATGACTATAGCTGACACTGCTACATGATATATAGGAAAGTTGGTAAGAGCATAGATCCTATGAGTTCATATCACAAGGAAATTTTGTTTTCCTTTTTTTGCTTTTTCTTTTTATTGTATCTACATGAGATGATGGATGCAAATTTGCTGTGGTATTCATTTCACAGTAAATGTAAATCAAACCATTATGCTGTATACCTTAAACTTATACAGTGACGTAAATCAATTATATCTCCAGAAAACCTGGGGGGGAAATTGCTAGTTCACTAAAAACATTATGGCAAGTTATTCTCATTTTCTTTCTTAATAAAGCATTTGGCAATTTCTCCTTTATGTTTCAAGTTAGATGATAATAGAATTATAAGGATTTAAACTAGTAGAGTGGAAGTCAGGTCTCTGGGTTGATTAAATAGATAAATAATAGATAAATTAGATGATTGATAGATGATAGATGATAGATAGATAGATGATAGATGATGATGATGATGATAGATAGATAGATAATAGATAGATAGATAGACAGATAGATAGATAGATAGATAGATAATAGATAAAGATTTAAGAACACTCCAAACTGATCCTTTCTGTTCCTATATTTGATCAAACATTTCTTTGGTTTCCTGTGGGTAGACACTGTTGATTACTCATTCCACAACCATATCCCCCTTTTCTTTGGTAACAAAACAATGATTTTGTTTAGGTGGTAATAGTTTATTTTCCAGGAAATGAATTTTGATTGGTCTATACCAAGCATGTCAATCTCAACCATTTGGCCCAGTGAATGGCCAACAAGAGATAAAAAGAAGCCTGTTGTGCACTTCTCAGAAAGATTTTTCTCCATGAAAGAAGAAAGATGTGAATGGTGAATGTTCTTTTTTGCTTCTTCATTCTTGTTATAGATATTTTTATGTGAAAACCTGATGCTTGGAACTGTAGCAGCCATTTTGAAACCAATGAGGTCACAAACATGAAGATGAAACTAATCCTCTGATAATAACAGAGGAGAAAGAAGAAAAGAAACCGGATCCTCGATGGCATCATTTATCCATCAAATAAGCCTGAGATCATATTCCTTCAGGCTTTTATTAAGTAAACAATAAATCTCCTTATGGTTTGAGTCACTACTAGCTGAGGACATCCTGATATATTTTTAAACACTAAAGAAATAAGAAAATGACCTAAGAATTTTCAGTTGGAAAAAAAAAAGTTTGGTGAAGCTTCTAAAACTGGGGAAAAACATCTTGGACGTACATATTTATGATCATGTAATTATGTATCACTGGGGTATCATGGAGAATAGTAGTAACACTCTGTAGTCTCTTGGTTGAACCTTACTTAGTAATTTTTTCCAGGTAACAGTATTATATTTTAGGAGGAACAATAGAAAAGTCAAATATAAGTAGCAATTAAAATGATGAATCTTAAAGAAATAGTTGAATTACTTTTAGGTTGTGTAATAAAAGGCAAAAGGAATCATGATGGATAATTCAAGCATCTGGAGATTTTTGATGCAGTATGGACAAGTGTTCTGCCCTACCTCGTCACAAAATTCCTCCTCCTATATTCTCTATAATCACACTATTCATCCAATTGTCAGTATCAGAAAATGGAGTCATTTTTTATTCCTCCCCCCCCCCACCTAATCCCCATATCCAGTAAATTACAAAGATTTCTGGCTCTACCTTATTAGGGTCTCTCAAATTCCTCTAATTCTCTCCATATCCAATGTCACATCCAATGTTGACCACCATCATCTCTCACTTGGACCACTGCAATAACCTCCCAATAGGTCTTCTTCCCTCTGGTCTCATTGCTCCTTAGTACAGCTTCCAAAATGAGCTTTCTAAAAAAAACAAATTTGACCAGATTGCTCCCCTACTTGAAATCCTTCAGTGTTCTCTACCTGCCTTCAGAATAACATCAATATTCTTTTTTAAAACAGTTTTATTAGTTTCAGGTGTACAATATAATGATTCAACAATTCCATACATCACCTGGTGCTCATCACAAGTGCACTCCTTAATCCCCATCACCTATTAAATCCATCCTCCATCCCCCTCCCCTCTGGTAACCATCAGTTTGTTCTCTATAGTTAAGAGTCTGTTTCTTAATTTGTCTCTCTCTCTCTTTTGTCTTTCTGTCTGCTTGTTTGTTTTGTTTCTTTGACATTGGCTATAGCAACTTTTTTCTAGATATGCCTCCTGAGGCAAAGGAAATAAAAGCAAAAATTAACTATTGGGACTATATCAAAATAAAAAGCTTCTGCACAGTGAAGGAAACAATCAACTAAAAGGCAACCTACAGAATGAGAGAAGATAATTGCAAATGACATATCTGATAAACAGTTAGTATCCAAAATATATAAAGAACTTATAAAACTCAACACCCAAAAATCAAATAATCCCATTTAAAAATGGGCAGAAGACATGAACATTTCTCCAAAGAAGATATCCAGATGGCCAACAGACACATGAAAAGATGTTCATCATCATTTACTATCAGGGAAATGCAAATCAAAACCACAATGAGATATCATCTCACACCTGTCAGAATGGTTAAAATCAACAATACAAGAAACAACAGGTGTTGGCGAGGATGTGGAGAAAAAGAAACCCTCATGCACTGTTGGTAGGAGTGCAAACTGGTGCAGCCACTGTGGAAAACAGTATGAAAACACTGGAAAGCAGTTCCTTAAAAAATTAAAAATAGAAGTACCCTATAATCCAGCAACTGCACTACTGGATACCCAAAGAATACAAAAAACACTTATTCAAAAGGATACAAGCACCCCTATGTTTATAGCATCATTATTTACAATAGTCAAGGGTCCATCAATTGATGAATGAATAAAGAAGAGGTGGTGTGTATATATATATATATATAATGGAATATTATTCAGCCATGAAAAAGAATGAAATCTTGTCATTTGCAACAACATGGATGGAGCTAGAGAGTATAATGCTGAGTGAAATATGTCAGTCAGAGAAAGACAAACACCATATGATTTAAGAAACATCAATAGTCTTTTTTTTAAAAGATTTTATTTATTTGACAGAGAGAGACACAGCAAGAGAGGGGACACAAGCAGGGGGAGTGGGAGAGGGAGAAGCAGGCTTCCCACAGAGTAGGGAGCCTGATGCGGGGCTCGATCCCAGGACCCTGGGATCATGACCTGAGCCGAAGGCAAATGCTTAATGACTGAGCACCCAGGCGCCCCAGAAACATCAATATTCTTAACCCTTCATAATTTGTCTCATGCCCTTTATTTCTACTCTCATCTCATTACTTTCCCCCCAAGTACCCCATGCTCATACCAAAATACTTGCAAGCTCTCTAAAACATGTCAAACTGTTTCAAGCTTCTGTGTCTCTCTGCTTCCTCAATATCCATGGGGGAAACACACACATACACACACACACAACATTCACTTTAAAATTCTCCTCAAAATTCTCCTCTATCCCTGGAGTTCCTAAAGCTCTCCTTCCCTGGACAGAAAAGACTCAAGGACACCAGCATACTATGATACATAGAAAGTGTTGCAATACCCTGGGTCAGGCAGGAGAACAAGGACAGCAAGGGCTGCAGAAGCCAGAGTCAAGAAATCAGACAAATTCTATGTAAATGAAACTTCACTCCCATGAAATCAGATAGAAAGGGAGAATTCAGGTAAAAATTAATAGGATAAGAATGGGAGCGACCAGGAGATAACCAATATCTGAAATGAAGAGTAGGAACAGAGTCCGGGATTAATTGAGCCAATTTTGGTGGTGACTATAGGCTAGATGGGCACATGTAGAGAAATAGGTGATGTTCAAAGCAGCAACTAATGGACATTTTATTAATTCCTCTGTGGTATTACCTCATTATATTGAAATTACATATTACTATTTGTCTCCCTCTCTATATGCTTGTCTAAGGAAGAGAACTTGTCTAATTTACCTGTAACCGATACTTCCCCAAGCCGCACCAGTGTAGGACTAAAAGTAGGGGGAAATTAATAGTCGAGCTATTATTTTTGTCTCTGTCCTTACACACCCTTTGGGGATCCTCCAAATCCCTTCAAATTCCTCCTAATTCAGGAGTACCCTCGGGTCACTCGGCTAATAGGACTAACAGTCCTATTAATCACCATGTGCTCTCCACCATTTTCCTTCTCTTTTGATCCTGCCCCAGCACAGGCAATGGCGCCTCTGAGACTGCTGGTTCCTCCACTGAAGCTGTTGACAGCGGCCGCACTGTTCAGTGAAGCTACCGCTTAGACCACCTCTAAAATCCACCGGAGACGCCAATGCCCTTGTACTTGCCCTTGCATCACTCTGGTTATGGCTTCCTGCTGGCCCACTGCTCTGCTCTAGCCTCAGCATTTGCTCTGGGCTTTATCCAGTGAGCTCCGAAAGTAAAGAGAAGTGAACTGTTCGTTGCCATTTTCTTTACAGAGGCAGTATTTCTATAAGCTCCTTACTGAAATTTTGGTAAAAGGATTCTAAATCTTATTTGTGGCTCCCTAACCTCTGTGTGAGAACCCAAACCCATGGAGGTTAAAACAGAAGCCAAATGAGTCTCAGACAACTCTTCTTTCCTCAGAAAAGCCTTTCTCACCTGAGGCTCCACAGGCCTTGATAATCTGCCTTTAGAATTTTGCCTCATGCAGGGGCGTCTGGGTGGTTCTGTCAATTAAGCGTCTGCCTTCAGCTCAGGTCATGATCTCAGGGTCCTGGGACTGAGCCCTGCATTGGGCTCCCTGCTCAGCAGGGAGTCTGCTTCTCCCTCTCACTCTCCTCTGTGCTCTCTCTCTCTAATAAATAGATAGAAACTTTAAAAAAAAATAAAATTGCCTCATGCAAATAGATACCGGCCTACTCCACCTTTCAGCCTGAAACTTCTTCCATGCCTCTTCGTGTCCACAACGTGCAGCACATGCCTGGCACATAGATGTGCGCCCGACAAATGTTTACTAAATGAATGAACAAGAAAATGTTTTCCAAAATGAAAAATTAAGATGGTTGCAGTTCTCAAAATAAGTTATACAAATGGCAATAAGCACATGAAAAGATTGTCAATATCATTAGTCATCAGGGAAATGAACACGAAAACCACAGTGAGAAACTACGTCACTAGGGTGACTGTGATTAAAAAGAGGAAACAATAGCAAGTGTTGGCAAGTATACGGGGAAACTGGAACACTCATATGCTGCTCATGGGAATGTAAAATGGTACCACATCTTACTATGGAAAACAGCTTGGCAGTTCCTCAAAAAGTTAAACATAGAACTACCATATAACCCAGCAATTCCACTCCTAGATATATACCCAAGGGAACTGAAAACATACATTTATACAAAAACTTACAGTACCCTAATGTTCATAATGGCATTATTCATATGTGCAAAGGTAGAAACAATCCAAATATCCATCTACTGATAAATAGATAAACAAAATATAGTATGGTCCATGCAATGAAATATTATTCAGTCATAAAAAGAAAAGAAGTCCTGCTACGTGCTATACATAGATGAGCCTTGAAATCCCTTGCTAAGAAGTCAGACACAAAAGGCCATATATTGTATGATTCCGTTCATATGAAATGTTCAGAACAGGCAAATCCATCAGAAAGTAGTGGTTTTCAGAAGCTGGGGGGGGCGGAATGAGGAGCGACTACTAATGGACCCAGAGTTTCTTTTGGGGGTGATTGATTAACTAGTAGTAATGGTTGTACAACTTTGCGGACATACGAAAAACCACTGAACTGTATACTCTTCAAAAGTGAATTTTGTAGTATACAAATTTTACTTCAAAGTTTTCATATATATCTCAATTTTTTTTTTTTAAGATTTTTATTTATTTATTTGACAGAGAGAGAGACAGCGAGAGAGGGAACAAAGCGGGGGCAGTGGGAGAGGGAGAAGCAGGCTCCCCGCAGAGCAGGGAGCCCGATGCGGGGCTCGATCCCAGGACTCCGGGATCATGACCTGAGCCGAAGGCAGACGCTTAACGACCGAGCCACCCAGGCGCCCTATATATCTCAATTTTTAAGTTCCCCTTAAAATAATTAGGATGATTGGATGGATATTACCTCACTACAGAGTAGATTTTGGTTCAGTTTTTTTAAAAGTACTTTCTACTTATAGAAATGGACATGCCCACCTATGGAAATAAATTCCTCATTCAGCTAATGAGCTGCCTATCTCAGGGATTATTTAAGATAAGCTTGTCAGATACACCCTTATGTTTATTGCAGCATTATTTACAACAGCCAAGATATGAAAGCAACCCAAGTGTCCATCAAGATATGAATAGATTTTTAAAAAATGTGATTTATACATGTATACACACACATAATGGAGTATTACTCAGCCATAAAAAAAGAATGAGATCTTGCCATTTGTGACAACATGGATGGACCTAGAGGGTCTTATGCTAAGTGAAGTAAGTCAGACAAAGAAAGACAAATACCACATGATTTTACTTATATGTGGAATCAAAAAAAAAAAAAGAAAAACAAATGAACAAACAAACAAAAAACAGACTCCTAAATACAGAGAACTGGTGGTTGCCAGAAAAGAGGTTTATAGGGGGATGGGTGAAATCAATAAAGAGGATTAAGAGGTACAAACTTCCAGTTATAAAATAAGTCACAAAGATGAAAAGTACAGCATAGGGAATATAGTCAATAATACTGTAGTAACATTATATGGTGACAGATATAGATTCCACTTACCATGGCGATCACTGTGTAATGCATAGAATTGTCAAATCACTGTGTTTTACACCTGAAACTAATATAACATTGTATGTTAATTCTACTTCAACAGAAAAAATAAAATAAAATACAAAATAAGAAAAATAAGATAAGCTTGTCAGGAGTGCTATAGCAGGAATTCCTGCATTACACTTGAGATTGGACTACCTTACAAATTCCCTATCACGTTAGGTACTCCCTAGTGCCCTATGCAAAGCAGGAACTCAATTACAAATAAGTAAATGTCAACAAATGCCTAGTGAATAAGTTAACAAACCCTCATAAAGCATTATTAAGCATATCTGCACGTGATGCTGTACTAATCAGCAAATGCCAACTTTTTCATTGAAAGCCTACTATGGATGGAAGCCAGTCTGTCCCTGATAGGCAGAGAGGTGAACTTCACATATTGTATGTTGGGTTTTATCAGCTATTAGAGAAGCTATTTAGAAGAAAACCAGTGATGGCTGGTAAACTCTAATTGTCCAGCTGAGTAAATATAAAAACTGCTGGCCCACACTGTTCATACACCCCAGCAATGGAGGATATGCAGCTCTGATAGAGGAGGGACTTAGGGGTCTGTGTTAGTTTTCAAATCCTGGGAGAACAGGAGACATTATCAGAAGAACAGCATTCCCTGACATCAGAATAATGTCCACAAAGTCCATGGGGGGCACTTCATTCCAACATTCATAGTACGGAGCCCAGTACTGGGCAGAGTAGACACTCATTTTATATGTAAATTTTAATATATTTTTATAAATTTTTTTCTCTCTCTCTCTCAAAGACTTTTTTTGCATTCCCCTACCTCTATGCTACAGGTTGAGTTGTAGCCCTCCCAAAAAGATATGTTGGAGTCTTAATCCCCGTATGTCAGAATGTGACCTTATTTGGAGATTAGTCTCTACAGAGGTAATCAAGTTAAAATAAGGTTATGAAGGTGGCCCCTAATCCAATATGACTGGTGTCCTTATAAAAAAGAGAAATTTGGACATAGACACACACAAAGGGAAAACACCATGTGATGCAGCAGAAGTCAACCAACACCAAGGACCGGCCAGCAAGTCACCAGAAACTAGGAAACAGGCATGAACAAATTCTCCGCCACAGGCCACAGAGAAGCAATCTTGCTGACACTTTGATCTCAGACTTCTGGTCTCTGGAACTGGGAGATAATCAACTTCTGTCGTTTAAACCAGCCCATCTGTGGTGCTGTGTTCGAGTAGCCCTAGCTGACCGCTACAACCCACTATCTGCCCACTGCGGCAGCACCCTCCACCTTGCGATCCTTGCCATTTTCTGTCCTGACTTCCACATACTAGGGGCTAACTGTACAACCCACACTGAAAATCCAGCCAGTCCGGGAACACCCAAGCTCATTAAGTGTCCAAGACCATTTTCCCTCTGTGAGGACGGTCTGCGTCCTCTAGGCCTCTGCAGCAACAAAACATGATCTGCTCCACCCCCCATTCATTTTTATTATATATCATTCATCTTTAGCAGAGTGGCAAAAAAAAAAAAAAAAAAAGCTGTTCGTAAAACGGCAATTTCATGAAGTTAAACATGATTTTGGATAAGTGAGGCCCAAGGGCTCAATAAACAAATATGAACAGATGTTCCAAACTGTGCAAAGAATGTGACAATGGAAAAGGGGGAATAATGTGCAAAGAATGTGACAATGGAAAAGGGGGAATACTGTTGCCAGCCTGACATTTCATACCCAAGGCCCTGTCTGAGCTCCCAGTGACCAGTACACCTACTGCCAGGAGCCGCATTTCGACATGATTTAATATACTCAGTAATGAGTTCAAAAGTGCATCATGCACATAACTTCATTCTAAGGTCTGTAAATTAGAGTGATCTTCTAATGAGGGATAATAAGTCGCATTTCCCAGCCTGCTCTGAGGAAGTTGCAAGCAGAGCAAACTCTCTGGCTCAGAGAAAAGAGTCCGTCTGGCCTCTCTCTCTCCATGCTAGAGCTTCTGAGGAGGTCAGCTGTCTAGAAAATGGCACCCCTACCCCAGCTGCAGCCACACTTCCTGACTGCAGAGTCAGGATTGGTGGGTCTGCAGAGTTTGGGGAATGGGGGTGCTCCAGCCAGTACCAACAAATACGGCCTTCCCCAAGCCCAAAGTCAGCCTCACAGTTTGATGAAGAAGCTAAACAGAGAAAGCAGAACTATTACCCTATGGAGGAAAAAAGTCTTACATGCAATGCTATAAAGAATATTTCAGAGAAAACAAATTTAGTTCGATGACAAGTTTATAGCTTTAGAACAAGATAATTCCTTTGTGTGCTTTAGCAGTGGTTAATCTGTAAATCATCCTTGAGTACCTACTACGTGCCAAACATCGTGCAAAGGGCTAAGTAAGGTAGTGAAGGTGACAGACACAGTTGCTGCCTATGGAGACAGAGTAATGGGCAAGAGATCAGACATGGGAGTCAGACCCACCTAGACTCCAAACCTGAGTCTATTATTTATTAGCTGGGTGATCCTGGGGAAGTCACATAACCTTTCTGAGCCTCAGCTTCCTCATTGTAAAACAGAAATAGTAATATGTCCTATAGAATGTTTTGTAGCATTTCTAGTACATAGTAATCACTTGAAAACAACAATTATAATTATTATATGCTAATGTGTAAATGCCGATGAACACACTGTCTTTGTAGATTTGCCTTTAAATGTCCTTCAGGAGCATATATTCTGCCTTTCCAGCTAGAGGCAGAAACCACATCTTCATTTTCCTTTTCTTTTTTTTTTTAATATCTTCCAACTGTTTGTAGCATAATGATGGCTGCCTGCATTCCCACACCAGTGTCCTAGACCACCTATAACAGGCCAGAAGATTACATAGTTGAGAATCATGGGTTATGATGCTGCTCAGGAAGAATTAACGGGATAATAGTTAAGGAAAGACTTGTAAGCAAGTGTTACTGTGATTGGGCGTCTTGCTCTTGTCCCGAAACAGAAAGCTTAAAGTTTTGCTCTTCCCTCTCTTTAGAGAAAACCAGTCTACACCTGAAACAACACATGCTCAGGCCCCAGAAGCAATGAAAAGATTAAGTCTATAGAATATATTGGTATTATGTAAATTTACGTAGCATGTATATGTTCCTACATAATACTACTGTTGTGAGTTCCACAGAGATTTACCTGTTCCTGAACCACATGAAATATTTTTCAAATAATTTCCTCACTCTAAGAAGAGAAAATAAACTGTTTCTTCTGAGAAAACAACAGCTTTCCTAAGGAACCAAATGTTCTCCAGGACAAAAACCATTTGCCTTCCAAAAAGAGATTATTTTCTCCCTTCATCAACAAGAGAGAGAGTTTGCTGCTTTTAACTCAGAAGGTACGTCTAACCTAAACCTGTTCAAGAATGTCTTCATACATTTCTTGGCTATTTCGAGGGCTTATCATAAGAATGTATTTAAAATATAATCAAATATTATATGGAATACGGCTTTCCATGTTTTAGCCAAAGTTACATTGAGGGGCATCTGGGTGGCGCAGTTGGTTAAGTGTCTGACTCTTGGTTTTGGCTCAGGTGATGATCTCAGGGTCGTGAGATCAAGCTCCACATCTGGCGCCACACTCAGCATGTGGAGTCTGCTTAAGACTCTCTTTCCCTCTCCCTCCATCCCTCACCCACACCACACTGGCTCACGCTCTCTCTCTAAAACAAATAAATATTTTTTAAAAAAAGAAAGTTACATTGATGTCTTCTTAGGGAAGAATAAGAATAAATTCAGTTGTAAAATTCAATAAATTCTTCCTTTTCTCAAAAACAAGGTATTTAATGATAAAAGAGAGGTTATAGTTGACAAGGGAAAAAAAGATCATTTAATGTTTCCAAGAAAGCCATCGAACATAGAAGAAATTGTCACACATGTTCGGCCCTTTAAGAGACTCACAGCTGCCCTTAGATGCTCCTAAAAGAATTAATGATATAGACAATGGCTTGATGGGGAATAGATTCTCCATCATCTGGCCACCATTCCTAACTCTTGCTTTATTCTCCAGCCTTCTGCTGCTCTGTCGGCTCAGCTTGGCATGCCCATTTATGTACTCTCATAGGACCCAACCTCTCCAGACTTCAGCCAACATGCTCCTCCCATGAACTGCTAATGGACCCGACTGGCTTGTCCCAGCCTCTCTCCACCGGGGCCCTGCCTATAGAGGCAGCCCTGACAAGGTTTGGCCATGCCCAGAAGGGCCGATTCTGACAGCCAACTGCTTGTTTTGAATGATTTAATCTGCTCAAGACTAGCAGCTGGATCAGATGATACCTTGAGATCTGCGGTTTTTGAATAAATATTCTAACAATTTATGGATAAATCTCCCCAGTAGATCCAGACAGAGAAATGTCCTACCCATTTAAAACATAAACAGAGAAAATATGACTGGTGGTAAAATAATTTAACCTCAGTCCAGACCTATTATCACAGGCAGACTAGCAGACTGGTTTGGTCCTTTCAAAACTGCAGGCTTTGAAAATCTATGGCATGGATGTGTGATAAATTAGAGGAGGGGGGCCAATAAGGGGTAGTGAGATGAGCATCTCTATTTTAGCCTAACTAAGAGCAGATTATCCCTCACCTCTGAGGTTTGAATGAAAGGGAAAGAAAGCTGAGGAAAGTAATTAAGATGGCTTAATAAGGGTCCGAGAAGGTTTTGCTGCAAGCAATAATACAGCTTGGCTAGTGGAAGGCAGGAAGAACGTTTCAATCCTATTTAGAACATCTAAAGCCAGATCTGCACGTGGAACTGAATGAACACTGGTCATTTGTATTTGGATAATTCACCAGTTGCCACTAAGAAATTACCCTGGGGAATGCTTTCTGGGAAGGATATGGGGGAGGGGAGCAAAGGACAGGCTGTGTCCTTTCACCTGATTGTTCAGAGCCTGGACTCATTTGCATAGCCCTCTGAGGATGAAGTCTTTTCTGCCATTTGGTAGATTGCCATCAAATTTCAAATGACATGATGCACTGTAGATTTATGCACCGTGAAGCGGATACTGCAGGGGGCTGGTGTATTTGTGTTTCATTTCCAGTTAAACAATACACAGGGGGCTGTCACACTAACAAGGTTTATAATGATTGACTTGTTCAGCCGTATCGAGACCTTTACTTCAATAGAGCAGAAGCCTCAATAAACAGGAAATTTATATTTGAACAGATGTCTGTCTAGAAGGGTGGTACCATATTTCTGCCTGACGTGGTTCATAGTGAATCAAGCACATTCACCTCCCACCCTCCAAGCACAGCACACAGCTAAATTCTGGACAATGTGCAGAATCTCTGGGTCACTAGCATCTTACTCTTGTAAAATAGAATCCCTTAAAATGTTGTGTTTAAGTCCTCTGAATGAATTACCAGGCATAATTCAACATTTGGCTGTGCTCATTTTAAACATGAATTCATGATTTTAAAAAATGCATACATCATACCAGAACAAAAAGAAAGCATTTTTATCCCTGATTTGGAGCACTTTAACTCACTGAGCCTCAATTTTTTCACCTATAAGTTAGGAATAGTAAAACCCATGGTAAGAGGTTGTTCTAAGAATTAGATAAGAAAAAGTCTATGAAAATCTAGTACATAGTTGATGTCCAGTAAATGTTTAAAAAACTACACAGATGGTATAAGTGACCCTCTAGGTATACCTAATTTCACCTTTGGCAGATGAATTCATATTATTGGTGACAGAATTAGGAACAGTCAGAATATTTAGGAACAGAGCAATGCAGTATATAGAGAGAAAAAATGCTTTCCTAGAACTTGATCTATCCAGTGAGTTGGGCAGATATGACCGAGTGGCCACTGCCAGAGATTGGATCCCTGAGGAGCTAGATGAAACTTGCGAAGTATTAAGATATGAAAGTCAAGGGAAAGTTGAAGAAAGTGATTTCTACCTTTGGATTCAAAAATACCTAGGTATTTGTTGAATGAATGAATGGATGAATAAAAGAATAAACACATCCTGACATAATCAATCACTTCCAACTAATCCAGGGGCTTTTTTATGAACCATTTGTTGATTCGGCATATATTATTGGACCCATACCATGTGCCAGATACCATGCTAGGCACTGAGGATACAAGGGTGGGAATACAGATGCCTTCCTAGAGTTCATAGTCTAGTGCAGAGACAATGAATATTTGCATAAAGATAAAAATTGTGGTAAATGCTACGATGGAAAAGTACAGAATACTATGGAAGAGTTTTTATACCTTAGGAACCTAATGTCTGGGACCTGAGGTATGTGTAGGAATCAGCTAGGTAAGAAATGGGAAGAGTTCCAGGCAGGGGGAAGAGCATGTGGGAAGTTCCTGAGGCAGGAAAGAGCTTGGGGCATTTTGAGAACAGGCTTTAATGGCTGGAATATCATAAGCAAAGGGAAGACTGGAAAGAGTTGGCGGAAACTGGGGCGCCTGGGTGGCACAGTCAGTTAAGCGTCTGCATTTGGCTCAGGTTACGATCCCGGACTTCCGGGGTCAGGCTCCATGCTCACTGGGGAGTCTGCTTCTCCCTCTCCCTCTGCCCTTCCCCCCCACGCCCCCACCCCCACTCAAGCTCTTTTTCTTGCTCACTCTCTCAAATAAAATTTTTTAAAATCTTAAAAAAAAAAAAGAGTTGGCAGAAACCAAACCCAGCAGTCTTACTGACTTTGTAGTTTATTCTAAGTATAATGGGAAATAATGACTTGATCAAATTTTTGCTTTTAAAAAATTATTCTGACTACAGTGTACTAAATGAATCAGAAATATAAAATGGATGTGTGGATACTATTAAAAAGCTATTGCAGTCACCCTAACAAGAGATGATGTTGGCTTACACTAGAATGTGGAGATGAATTTAATATGCATTTTTGAAGTAGAGTTATCAAACTTGAAATTCAATTAGCAGCGACCTGGCAACAGGACAGATAGTGGTACTATCCACTAAATGGAATATACCAGAAAAGGAGATTGGGGAGCAGGAGCAATGGGAAAAGATCAAGAACTTAATTTTGGACAGTTCAAGTTGAAATGTCTACAGCCACCAAAAAGTGGATGTGTCTAGAATGCAGGTGTACCTAGATTCTAGAGCCCAAAAGAGAAGTCAAAGCAGAAGATCTAAACTGGAAAGTCACAGGCATATACAAACAATAAATAAAATCACAGGAGCAGCTGCAATTGCTGACAGAAAGTACAGAGGATGAAGAGAAGAGGGTGTACATTCCAAGGTAGGTCAGGAAGACTGGGAAGGAGAAGCCATGGGATGGGAGGTAACCAAGGATGCCGGGAGGGATGGGTAAGAGAAGAAAGCATTTTAATAAAGGAATGTTGAATGTTGCGGCAAATAAAGTAAAATGAGAACTAAAATGAGTCCGTTGGATTTAACACATGCAAGTAACCTTAGGAAGTCCTGATACAATGGAATTGTGGGACAGAAGCCAAGCTGGGGTAGGTTAGGAAGTCAGAGGTGAGGGGACGCCTGGGTGGCTCAGTCAGTTAAGCATCTGCCTTCAGTTCAGTCCTGGGATGGAGCCCCACATCCCTGGGCTCCCTGCTGAGTGGGGAGTCTGCTTCTCCCTCTCCCTCTGCCCCTCCTCCCACTTGTGCTCTCTCTCCTGCATTCTCTCGCAAATAAATAAATACAATCTTAAAAAAAAAAAGAAAGAAAGAAAGAAGTCAGAAGTGAAGAAATGCAAGGGCATGGGCAGACAAGGCTTGTGGCTGTGGAAGCACAGAGATGGGAGAGAGACTGGGGTCAAAGAAGGGTGGTCATGGCCGTTGTTTGTCATCTTTGTGGTCACTGTCATCCTTCCTGGTAGGAAATACTACAACATATATTGATACCGATTAAATAAAAGCTAGAGGGAGTGGAATTCAAACCACACGTGGAGCAAGTGGCCTTGGGTAAGAGGAGAGGTGTGTCCTCTGTCACACTCTGTGAATAGAGGGCACAGACACAGGCTATCAGTGTAGAAGGGAGTATGGAGAGTTTCCATCTGAAAGTTTCCCTTTTAAATATGAGGCAAGGTCACCTTCTGAGACTGAGGAAGAATGGGAAGTTTTAAGCAGAATGGAAAAGAGATGAAATAGTCCTTGTGGAAAGTAGGATGGAGCTTACTAGATAAAGCAGTGCTGGATTTGCCACGCACTGGGGAGAAACCAGTTAAGTTTGGTTATGGTGAATACACAGTATTGCCATCTGCCAGGTTGTGTAATATTCCCCAGCAATGCCAAGCGAGTCAGGGGTGGGCCTGGAGAAATTCGATGGCTGGATTCCTCCAGAGCTGGAGTTTTAGCAGGTGGGCCGGACAGGAAGAAAAAAAAAAAATGAGAGTATTTGCAACAAAGGAATGGTTGTGATGAGCAATGGAGGACAAGAAGGGTTAATGGGGAGAGAGAAAGTGAAAGGGCCAGTGGACTGGAGATGCAAGGGGCATGTAAGCAAGCGAGCAAGGAAGACACAAACGGCAGGTCTCAGGGTGCGGGATGTGCAATTTAGATATTCTGCAGAGGTGGAAGCCTCTGGTGATGATAGCCATCAGCATGTAGCCACGGAAGAGGGTTGCCTAACAAAGGAGTAGAGGAGAAAGCCATTGTAGATGAAGTGTTCCAAAACTGAAATTTGGAATCTTGAATAAATTTAACCATGGATATTTAAGTTACCAGAGAAGACAGAGGTTAAAGTGGACAGAAAGACTGAGCCATGGTTCTAAGTCTTTAGCGAGAGAGGTAAAATACCAAAGAGATTTACTCACTAAAGAGTAAGCAAATTACAACGAAGAAAAGGGGGAGAATGTGGTACAGCTGAATGGTTTGATTTCAGGAATTTTTATAAAAGGAGAGGGTAGTTATGGTCTAAAAGTATCGTGAGGGTGGAATGACGACACCTACCCTCCTGGCCAACCCCACAATTAATCAAATAGGAGAAAATCGCCTCTACCTGAGAGCATCTCAAGGAATATATAATAACAATAACTACAAATGTTTTGAGTATCAACCCTGTGTTAAGAACATTTTATACATTACTTTACAAAAACTATTAGGTATTATTCCCATCTCAGAGATGAGGAAACTAAGCTTAGACAGAGTTAAATAACTTGCACTAACATATATATTACAAATGGCAGAGCTGAAGCCATAACCTGAAGGAAAACTGCAGTTCCTGAAAGGTTTTGGAGGGCTTATTACACTGACAAGATGCAATGCTTTTTCATAATTAGAAGGATCTTGAAAAGTCATTATTCCATGGACAAATAATGAAGTAACAAAAGTCCTGTAGACTGCCACATGCAGGCAAAGGTGATTATTTCATACTGTGTCCTTGAGGAAGGAACCAGTCTTGGTCCCTCCTGTCCCCTCCTTTCTCCTTTCCCTCTCTCTCCTCCTGCAATACAAACTTGTGAAAGCCACTCCCATTTATCTTTGTCTCCCCTGAGTCACGTAGTAGTTGCTAAACAAGTATTTGGTGAACTGGGACAAGGAAAACATCCACATTCAACCAATCCACTGACCTTGTCTTACTGAGACAAGGACAGGGAAGAAAGAATGCAACGGTTTCTCTTGTTGCCTCCCCAGCCCCTCAAGAAGTCAGAAACGTGGTCACTTTATTTTACATGGTGGTAAAGTGACTAACCATGTATTCTGAACCTTTAGCTCTTGGTCTGGATTTTAGGAGAGACTCAGGACTGGAGAGAGCAAAGCAATTGCACATTGGCAAGGAATTCTCCGATTCGCAGGGTTAGGCCCTCATATTTCCTCCAGGGCACAAGAACAGAGGAAAACTATTTCCCCTCTGCTACTAACTCCTCTCCTGCTCTCTCCAATTTTCAATCTTAAAACATCTGGGTTTTAAGCATGAAGAAATGTGGGAGGGCAAAGATAAGAGCCCACCACTCAAACCAGAGGAGCCTGATCCACAATGCTGTCAGGTACCTAAAAATGGCATTTTTTGAAATCTGAGATTTCAGTCTGGCCTGATTCAGAATACAAATGCTTCTACACGTGGGTCAGGCACCCACTGAAAAAACTCACATCTTCTCAGGAAGATGACTATGATCCCATTATTTATACATTTCACTTATTCGGTCAGCTATCATTCCATTCCTATTCCAACTGGGAAGTGCTAAAAGCTACAAAGATGTCCCATGATTGCAATTTGTGTCACTGCGTACAACCTACGGACGTCTCCCTGACTGATGTTAATCGTAGAATGACAGCAGGAGAACCAGAAGCTTCTGTCTTCTCATCAGAAGCGGGTGAGTCAGGCCAAAAGTCCATGTATGCATAGATCCATGTCTGACATTGGAAAGGGTGTGGACAACATGAAAAGGTGTTCAATATCGCTCGGCATCAGGGAAATCCAAATCAAAACCTCAATGAGATACCACCTCACACCAGTCAGAATGGCTAAAATTAACAAGTCAGGAAATGACAGATGTTGGCGGGGATGCGGAGAAAGGGGAACCCTCCTACACTGTTGGTGGGAATGCAAGCTGGTGCAGCCACTCTGGAAAACAGTATGGAGGTTCCTCAAAAAGTTGAAAATAGAGCTACCATATGATCCAGCAATTGCACTCCTGGGTATTTACCCCAAAGATACAAAAGTAGGGACCCGAAAGGCTACGTGCACCCCGATGTTTATAGCAGCAATGTCCACAATAGCCAAACTGTGGAAAGAGCCAAGATGTCCATCAACAGATGAATGGATAAAGAAGATGTGGTATATATATACAATGGAATATTATGCAGCCATCAAAAGCAATGAGATCTTGCCATTTGCAATGACGTGGATGGAACTGGAGGGTATTATGCTGAGCGAAATAAGTCAAACAGAGGAAGACATGTATCATATGACCTCACTGATATGAGGAATTCTTAATCTCAGGAAACAAACTGAGGGTTGCTGGAGTCGGGGGTGGGGTGGGAGGGATGGGGTGACTGGGTGATGGACACTGGGGAGGGTATGTGTTCTGGTAAGCGCTGTGAATTGTGCAAGACTGTTGAATCTCAGATCTGTACCTCTGAAACAAATAATGCAATATATGTTAAGAAAGAAAAAAAGAAGAAGAAGAATGTAGCAGGAGGGGAAGAATGAAGGGGGGGAAATCGGAGGGGGAGAAGAACCATGAGAGACGATGGACTCTGAAAAACAAACTGAGGGTTCTAGAGGGGAGGGGGGTGGGAGGATGGGTTAGCCTGGTGATGGGTATTGAGGAGGGCACGTTCTGCATGGAGCACTGGGTGTTATGCACAAACAATGAATCATGGAACACTATATCTAAAACTAATGATGTAATGTATGGGGATTAACATAACAATAAAAAAATTAAAAAAAAAAAAGAAAGGGTGTGGACACAGGTGAGGCCAAACCACTCTAATCACCATCACCATGCTGTCTACCTGCCAAATGTGCCAACCACTCTACAAATAGGGCCCCGATGCCCAAACTCCATCCTTCTAGGAGACTGCAGTGCACACACTCAGAACAGCTTTTCTTTGAAATGTCATTAAAATGCTTCTTTTCTCTTTCTAATATTTCAGTATTTCGAGAGGAAGGGGCAGCAGCTGGTCGCAATGCTCCAGAGGTTGTCAGTAATCCTCTGCATCCGATGACTTTCTTAGAGGAAAACTGTCATCTTGATGAAGCTCCAGGTGTGTCTTTTCAAGAAGGACAGAAGTAGGACCGTGATCTGGGCCAGAGATATAGACTAAGAAAGGTCAAAGGGAATCCCCCAAAGGGGGATCCTCCTACATCTTTATCAGTCTGTTCAGACCCTCCTAAGGTAGATACATGAACACTGAGATCCATTTACCAACTTCTAACTAAATTTTATTGGCTCAGTACTGTCACCAGGTAATAATGCCAATGCTCACTACATGCCAGATCCCTTACTGAATTCTTTAAATGCTTATAGCGTATAATTCTTACTAAAGTTACCAGATATATATTATTACTATCCCCATTTTATATATAAGGAAACTGAGGCACAGAAGTACTGCTAACAAGTGGAGGTAGGATGCAAACCCACACCTCTCAGGCTCTAGAGCGCTAGTGTATGACCATTATACAACAGTGCTTCCCAGAAAACAAAACCTGCAGTGTCTAGATGCAATTTGGCAGTAGCAGCCCTGTTTGCCAAGATTCAAAACTGATCTGTCCATCCTTATCTCTTATCTGCAACCCAAACAACAGAGGAGGCAGAAAAGATAGCAAGTCTGCCAAACAAGGAATAGAAGTTTCAGAAATGAGGTTGTGAGTTTCAATAGAAACATAAGGGTTAAGGTCCTCTGGGTTGCTTCATTTTCAGAATATGCCAGGACAGACTGCTCCAGATCCTGTGAACCGGAATGTCAAATGCAGTGGGACGTTAAGGTTCATGGTGCTGGAATTATCACCTGGGGACTCCAGCCCACAAAGAGGAGGCATTCCTCTCTCCCACTGGCTTCCCAGCAAGTGGCAAGAAAGTGAAAGGTGTGTTGAATCTGTTTTCTGTCACTCATCATGACCGCAGACTCCCATGGACGCTATGAGAATAGGATCTCAGGCAGTAAAAAGAGGTGGGTGTCATAGCTTCAACAACACGAGAAAAAGGAAAACAGATCCACAGAAGCCAGGGGAACAGAATGTTAAGAGAACCTGAAATGTTCTTGGTTTCAGTCTCATATACAAATTATGAACCAGTTGGAATTCATCAGAAATTTTTTGTGGGCCAACTTTGCAGTGAAACGCTTCACTCAGTCTGGAGAAGTGTGAAGAACTGGCAGCTAACTTGGGATGGCTTGTTTTGAGTTTCAGTCTGGGTTCACCCCGCAGTTTGCATCTCCAGAGCCCTCCGATACCCAGCTGAGACAGCTCCCATGGAGAAGTTTGTCACTGGAGACATCACACGCAATTAAGCTTCGGCTTCCAAAGCAAAGTCCTAAAGAGTGTGCTCCTCTGAGTGGCAACTGGATGACTCACAAAGCCACCTGAACCAGTGTGCAGCTACCTCCCTCCCCTTCCCGGTGCTAAGAACTCACTTCCAACTTTCTCCAGGCCATCCCATGACCTTTCACAGGTAACACAGCAAGGGTAGTAAGATGAGTATACTGGGGCACAGATGAATGGCTGATGTGCCCACATCCAGGCTATAAGTGAACAGAGCTAAGATCCAAGCCACTTCACAACACAGACGAGGGTCTACCCTGTACCAGCACTGTGTTTATCCAAGATCACTGAGACATTGCCCCATCCCCAAGGAACTGACAGTCTATTTGGGTGTGCTTCATCTCACGGGTTTCAAATCCAGATTTTTCAGCCACTTCTAAAATACCATAACTACCCTAAAGCACTTACTGTCTATCATTTGTTTGAGACTTAGCACAGACTATCTGGAATGATAGTTCTCTTCCTAAGTGTATGAAACATATTTATAACTGGATTTTAAGTTATTTGAAGGCAAAGGCTGTGTGCTATGAATACCTTTGTGTCCCCGCACCCAGCACTGTATCTTGCACTTGATGGGCTGACTCAGTAGGTGCTTTTTGGATACTGTTGGTGGTGGTGTTCATGTGAGAGACTGACTGCAACTGGAATGGAGTAGAGAAGCAAAAGAGTTTGGGAAAATTTGTTCTCTCTGTACCAACAAAAAGGTGTGTTTGCAGAAATATATTACATGATTAAAACTCATTTAAGCATGAGCTACAAACTATAATTCAGAATACAGGCTCTTGAGCCAGACTTTCTACATTTGAAATCATTCCCACTACCTACTTTTTAGCTGTGTGATCTTAAGCATGTTATCTTATTTCTCTGTGCCTCGGTATCCTTATCTATAAAATGGTAATAATAACAGTAAGAACCCTGTGAAGATTATGCAAGTTAATACATATAAAACACTTAGAACAGTTTCTGACACATAGTAAGTGCTCAACAAAAGTTAACTTTTTAATTTTACTTCAATGCAGTTAATATATAGTCATAAAATCGGCAGAGACAAATCATAGGCAACAAACCCTGTTCGTGGATTTTTTTTTTTTAAGTAGGCTCCATGCCCAGCATGGAGCCCAATGCAGAGTTCACACTCACAACCCTGAGATCAAGACCTGAGCTGAGATCGAGTCAGACGCTTAACCAGCTGAGCCACAAAAGCCTCCCTTTTCATGGATTTATTTTAAATAATAACTTCTAAGTGACATCCTGGGTTCAGTATGCATTAAGTTTAATGCTTCTTCAGCTATGATTAATAACTTATTCAACAAATATTTATTAAGGACCCATTGCATGCTAGAAGACAGAGACATAGAATATGGCTTCTCTCAAAGAGCTTGCAGTCTAGGGGTGAATAGAGCACAGGAAGTGCAGGGACAAGCACAAGGTCAACTATGGAACAAGTCGACTATGGAACACAAACAAGGGACATATAACCCAACCTAAAGGGGTCAAAGGAGGTATCTACCAAATTTAAAGGACAAGTAGAAGTGAACCAGATAAAGAAGGGAGAGAGAAATTGATGAAAACTTAATTACATTTATAATTATAATACCATGTGTTTCCATATGTCTTTACAATTTACAAAATGTTGTATCACTTATCTCATTTAATGAAAACTGATCGGTAACTGATCCAAAATGTGGGCACATGAGCTGCACCAGACCAATCAAGGCCCTTTTCTAAGGATTTTTTTAATTTGAGCTGTGAAGAAATGTGTCTTTACCTCTCTGGTCACAAGTCACAAAGGTGGGAGGACTGAGCTGCCTGCTCCCACGTCCCCAGCCGAGCAGAGAAAAAGCCGGTAAGAGAGAATGAGGCTTGCAGGAAAAGAGGCAGAAATGAGAGAGACGTTGTTTCATGGGCTGGATCCAGTAGTCCCTACGGCCAGCTCCACCCTGCCCTTTCCACTTGGAATTACATACACCGCCGATGACAATGAATACCTATAATAATACTGCTGATGAGCATGTATTGGGTGTTTAATATGTACCAAAGGCTGTGCCAACCTCTGCACAATTCCAGGCACCTCTTTTGTAAAATGTGTTGCCAGGCAAGGAAAGAATGAGCTACTGTATAAGTGCCCATTTCTCATTGACTTCAATTGAATTCCTGCTTAGCCAACAGCTAAGAACTGTCTAATTTGGACAGCATCACTAGATATCCAGTACAGACAATGAAATCTAGTCACTTGTTGCTATTTTTTAAATCTCCTTTCGTTTACTTGCTCTATAAGTCCAAAGATGCTTTGTACTCTGGAAAGGACAACTGTTTCCATATAGACAGTTTTTGGTCCCTTGCAATCTGGTATTTGGGAGGGAAAGGAGAGAGGAGAGACCAGCTCTATGAGCATGCTTCTCACAGAGCCTGCTTCCTGACCTGCCATCAACCTGCTGTGCTGACACCTAACGCGATGAGCCCCATGCTGTCCCTGTGCCAAACTCATCTTAAGACAAATACCTGGCCTCTCTCGGCAATGGCTACTTGGATATGATTCTTCACACTGTCCCTCTGCGCCTCTCAGACAAGGTGCCACCCTTTAGCAAGTGGTCAGAAGGGTCTTTAAAATTTACTGTAGTCCCCCACTACTTCTCTCTTGCCAGATGCAAATTCTCCCTCCATCAGCAAAGACAATTTATTCTTTGCCACAGCTCCAAATAGCCTGCCTGCTCATCTCCAAAAGTACAAATCCTCCTCTTTCAATGTTCTACTTACTGCTCTTGCCAAAGACACTAGAAAACAAGTCGATTTCCATGCCACACAAAGCATTAGAAAAATAACAGCAATGTATCCTCACAGCAGTTTAGCCCCTTACAATATTCCAAACACATATGATTTACCCCCATTGATTTTTTTTAACAGTATGGGAATTGTGTAATGCAATTTGGACAGATATTTTTACCCCATTTCACAGATCACAGAGAGCTTTTCCTCAAGGTTACCAGACTATAAGTGACAGAGCCAGGGAAGAACCTCATGCATCTTGCCTATTACATTCTGAGAAGCAGGCAGCCATTATAAGGATACAACTCCCAAACTAATAAGAAAAATTGTTTAAAACCTTGATTGCCTTTTCCTTCATTTTCTTCTTGGAATATATGATGCTTGGCTTTAATAGATACATATTATGTTTGGAGAGAAATAATTTATTATATGTCTCCTTTTAAGAGAGAGTCCAAAAGCACGATTCATTTTCATTAAGGGTTCTGTGTGGGGTGAGCAGCAGTGGTTCTTACGCAAACCATTTCTCGTCTCATACCTTGAAATGAAAAGAAAGGAGTACTGCAAAACTGAGAGGTAGAAGATAATCTCTTTAAAACAAGGACGTCAGGGGTGCCTGTGTGGTTCAGTCTGTTAAGCATCTGCCTTCGGCTCAGGTCATGGTCCCAGGGTCCTGGGATCGAGTCCCACATCAGGCTCCCTACTCAGCGGGGAGCCTGATTCTCCCTCTCCCTCTGCTGCTCCCCCTGCTTTTTCTCTCTCTTTCTCTCTCTCTCTCTGTCAAATAAATAAACAAAATCTTTAAAAAATAAAAAATAATAAAATAAGGACTTCAGACATAGTTTTGGAGTAATATGTCTGAATGTCTCCCACACTTTACATCAGTGTAGCTTACTGGTAGATAAGTCAGAAAACTCCAGAGAAAAATGTTTTCTTCCCAGTTCCTTCCCCAAGAGAGATTTTAAATGTTAATCACGTTCTCATTAGAGAAGCTGTGTTCATTCAAAAGGGGGAGTTTTCTCATCCTCTTCAAAACAATCACTACCCAGCTCAAGAGAGTCAAGCAACACAGTCATCAAATGGAACCATTTTGGCGGTGCCCCTGGTTCCCCGAGAAGACACAATGGAAAGACAAAATGACAGTACCTCAAGCTGCAGCAAATAACTGGGGACTGTACCACACAGCCTATGGCAGAGAGATAGCCAAACGCTTTCTGTAACTGCAAAGTTAAAACAGCAACAAAATTTTGCCCATGACACTCCACACTCTAGCCTCCAGGGGTCACTGTTAAATGTCACAGCTAATTCAACCAGCAAGTCTCCAAGGACCCAAGCCCAAAAAATTCTTCTCCAGCCAAAACTTTCATAACCCTTGCCAAATATGGACAACTCCTTTTGACAGAATATTTTAGGACCTTGACATTCCTTGACATATCTATTATTTTTCTTTGAGACAGACTTCAGTGTCATGGTTTTTACAATTTTTTTTTCAAGGAACAAAAAGTGATTCTTTTAACACTTCACAGCTAAGAAAGCCCACATAACCTGCATAACTCATGAGGTACCCATTATTAATATGTACTGCTTCTTCTTCTAAAATCATTCATGTTCCATTTCTGTATAGTTTACAAACACATAGGAAAAAGGAAGGCTGAATTCAGATGTGGGCAGGGAAAAAGCCCAGAAAACAACTCAAATAGGAGGATTATACTTTGTTCATATATGCATATATATATACACATTCATGTAGAATATTCATGTAGATGAGAACAGAATCATATATTATATACTCAGTATACTTACATACGTAATGTAACAGGCAGGTTGATAAAATCCCACAGAAAAGATATTAATGTATTATTTTTAAATTATCTTAACTTAGCAAGTACACAAAAGTAGCAAAATAATTTATCCTAGTTTTACTAAATACCAACAACACTTAAGCAACCGAAAGCTGAGCAGTTGTGTTCAACATAAGGTTATTTAAATTTGGTTTTAGCCCATAACAACTTTTTCCAAACTGAGTTCCCCAGTCAAAGTAGTTCAAAAATGCTACAAACCATTTCCCTCTTTTGGAAAAGCACAATGCACAGAAAGAGAGCTATTTAATCCAGCATTTAACTAGTTGTTTAACATAGAGCATTTTGTAAACTTATTTGACCACTGAACATATTATTCATTGAGTATCTTTTAATTTCTCATCAATCCATTATAGCAAACAATAAAAATAACAAAATATAAACACAGTTTAGAAAATGCTGGCTTAGAGTTTTGATTAGTGCCAAGAAGATTTAAGAATTTTTTTTTTTTTAAGTAGGCTCCACACCCAGCATGGAACCCAACGCCAGGCCTGAACTCACGACCCTGAGATCAAGACCGGAGCTGAGATCAAGTCAGACACCTAACTGACTGCGCCACTCAGGCACACCAAGATTTAGGAATTTTTAAATGCTATATATATTCATTTTATTTTGTTCTTGATTTTTTGAAATTTCCTTTTGGGAGACTATCATATTATCCAGAGAATCTATGTCAATATATATATTATAACCCAAGTTTGTCAATTTCATTTCCCTTTATCATGTTCTAGTGCAGTAAAAATTTACAGTCAGATACTAAGCTTTATCATTTCACAAATAGTAATAGTTCATGTTTCTCAAAAAAATAAAAAGCTCAGAGTGTACTGCAAGCATTTTGTAACTCATTTTCATAACACAACTGTGACGCAGGTGATTAATTGTTCCATTTTACAGATGTAGAAAATGCATCTTATAGAGTGAGTAATAAAGTTTGGAAATAAAACTCACTTATTGAGCCTTCAGAATGTAATCTTTCATCCAGATGGGAATGTTCCTCTACAAATTAAAAGTTTGGTGTTCTCTGTGTGTGGCCAGCTCCTTGGGAAAAAATAAAATAAAATAAAGAACAAGTGAAAAGCACTATGGATGGAATCTTGTCCACAATAGAAACATTTGATCAAGGATCTCTCCCGCAAGGATTCTGAATAACAAGCTAAGGGAGCAACCCCCTCCAGGCAGTAGGAGAAAGCACTTGGTGATATAATTCTAATGCAGAGCCAAAGCGCTTAGTATCAATCATCAATTTACAGCCATCTACTTCCTTTTTAAGAGCTAACAAGGGCTTTGCAGAGTCATTTGCCCTAGGCCACAAAATCAAATGCAAAACAGCTTAATCAGTTGAAATAATTTTAAATCTCTTAAAATAATGGAATCTTCTGCATTCATTGAATATGCTTGAAAGAGTCAATGTTTATTAAATCAGTTATTGTTGTTATTCTCACTTTCAAATGGTTTGGCAGCTATCATTTAAGGAAAAGCTTCCTAACAGCACTGCCAGTGCCTTCAGTCCTCAGGCGTGCGCGCGCACGCACACACACGCACACACAACACACACACTTATCTTCTAGTCTCCACCAGGACATCCGTATTCCTTTCAAAATCAAAAATCAAAAAAAGAAACTTGGGTTTTTTTCTTCTGTAACATTTTCATTCTTAACATTTAACCTTGGCTCGTGGTGCATTTTGCCCAGCAGAAATGCTTCTTTGGACAAAGTCCCATTTGTGTCTCCACTCCTAACAGGACAGCCCAGCCAGGTCTCCCTAAAGCTATCATTTCCACACCTAAACACTTAATCCTCATCTCTTTAAACTCAGGCTGATATATCTTGGCCAATTCTTTTACTATTCAAAGGGAAGTTAGGGGCTAGTTGAGCTTTGATGTTGGAATAATGCTCAGTTCTTTTATCACTGGTGCTCTTCTGCCTTTTGAGGCCTCCCGGGGACTAAAGACTAGTCCAAGAATCTGAGGCCAAGGCTGGCTGGGCTCAGCTTTTGGCTGCTCCGCCCTCCCACAGATGCCACCCACTGCCTTCATGGTTTCCATGATTTCCATACCCTGTCACCCACTGCTCCTGTCCCTGGGTTCTGCCAGACCATTGGATCATTTTCCATCACTGGCCACCAGGCAAGCTCCTCAAAGACCTGGCCAGCCTGAATGCCATCTGTCCTCCAGTACCTTCCTTGGCCACCTGGACAGTCTGTCAATGTACTAAGTTCCAAGCACTTGAGTATAAGCATCCAGAATGTTCAAGTGTTCCTAAGACACTGACAATCTGGAAGAACCAGGGTCTGAAAGTTTCACTAGCCAGACAGAAGACACCCATCGCGCCAAGTATAGAAAAGATGCTTAATATGTACATACTGAACAAACAGTAAGTGCTGGCCACTACACACAGATACCTCCGACCCTGACGTCTGCCCTCTCCCTGTAAAACTGACCACCAGGCGCAAGTGAAGAGAATGTGAATCATCAGATTAAGGTATGGTGGCTCACAGTGCCAACTTTGGATTCAGAATGCCATGGCCCTATCCCATGTCCACCACTTACTGACTATATAATCTTTGGAAGGCTAACCTGGCCTTCCTAACCTCAATGTTCACATCAATAAAATGGGGAGATAATCGCTTACCTCATTAGGTTTCTATAAGGACTACATGAGCCATATAAGGGGCTGTGCAAGTCCCTAGGCTAGAGCTGGAATGAGAGAAATGTTAACTATGATTAGTGTTAAGTCTTTCCCATCAGTTACACCCAGAAAGGGAATAAGAAATAAGATAAACAAGACAACAACATGGTGCCTGAGAATGTCAAAACAGCAGACTGTACATAACTGCAAGTATTTTTCCCTTTCACTTTCAGTCCTTACTTTCATCGTGTTTGCTAGGGATAGCAGCCCATAACACCAGACAACCAGCAGGTCAACACTGCAGTCCTCAACCTTGCCCCAACTAATGTCACAACAACGAGCCACTCCAGCTCTCCTCAATGTGCTGCTGAAGGGTGAGAGGTGTGTTTCTGCTTCAGGAACTATTAAAAATCCAAGATTACTTTCGTCCTTGAATAGTCTTGAAGAGCCCTTGCCTCAAGCTGGTCAGGTTTTCAAGTCTTTATTCACTGGCTGGCTGGACTTTGTGCCATGCTAGGTATTATCTTGCTGGACCCAGCTTCTAAGGTCAGAGTTCTTAGTGGTTCAGAGCAAGCCGCCTTTGGAGTCTTGACCTCTTTCAGAGAGAGAATGCCACCTTCTTCAAGGTCCTCTAACACCAATTTCACCTTGGCTATTCACTACAATTTGAAAAATCCTCTAGAGGGATGCTGAAATGTATAACACTGTGCAGAGTATGTCTAAAGAATAGAAAAAGTTATCCAGCCAAAGGATTGCTTTTCAAAAATGTGGGCTCTGATCCATTAGTAAGAAGTAATATTTACTTGATCTCAAGAAGCTTGGTTTTAGTAAAATAGAATAAAGGAATGGAATGGAAGGGAATGGAATGGAATAGAATACAACAGAAAACAACAAAATAGGCAATATCAGAATATGTCCCATGTAATAGAGGTATTGCGTCATGTTTTCATTACATATAGATGTATATGGATCACACTAGAAGAGTGTAATTCTCACTATGGATCAAGATGAAATATTTTTTAAATCACATGTCTAATAGGATGCCTAAATAAGTATGGGCATACCTCGTTTTACTGTGCTTCTCTTTATTGTGTTTCATAGATATTGTGTTTTTTACAAATTGAAGGTTTGTGGACACCCTCATGGAGGAAGTCTATTGATGCCATTTTTCCAACAGCGTTTGCTCACTTCGTGTCTCTGTGTCACATTTTGGTAATTCTCATAATATTTCAAGACTTTCATTATTATTGTATTTGTTATGGTGATCTGTGATCAGTGATCTTTGATGTTACTATTGCAATTGCTTGGGGCACCACAAACCGGGCCCATAGGGGACAGCAAACTTAATCGATAAATGTTGTATGTGCTCTGACTGCTCCACCAGCCAGCCCTTGCCCCATCTCTCCCTCTCCCCAGGCTTTGCTATTCCCTGAGACACAACAGTACTAAAACAATGGCCTCTAAGTACTCAAGTGAAAGAGTCGCACATCTATCACTTAATATCAAAAGCTAGAAATGATTAAGCTTAGTGAGGAAGACATATTGAGAGCTGATAGGCCAAAAGCCAGGCCTTTTGTGCTAAACAGTTAGCCAAGTTGTGAATGCAAAGGTAAAGTTCTTGAAGGAAATTAAAAGTTCTACGTCAGGGGCGCCTGGGTGGCTCAGTCGTTAAGCGTCTGCCTTCAGCTCAGGTCATGATCCCAGGGTCCTGGGATCGAGCCCCGCATCAGGCTCCCTGCTCATCGGGAGGCCTGCTTTTCCCTCTCCCACTCCCCCTGCTTGTGTTCCCTCTCTTGCTGTGTCTCTCTCTCTCTGTCAAATAAATAAATAAAATCTTAAAAAAATAAATAAAATAAAAAATAAAAAAAATAAAAGTTGTACTTCAGTGAACACACGAATGATACGAAAGTGAAGCAGCCTTATTGCTGATATGAAGAAAGTTTGAGTGGTCTGGATAGAAGATCAAACCAGCCACAACATTCCCTTAAGCCAAAGTCTAATCCAGAGTAAGACCCTGACTTTCTTCAATTCTGTGAAGGCTGAGAGAGGTGAGGAAGCTGCAAGAGAAAAGTCTGAAGCTGGGAGAGGGTAGTTCATGAGGTTTAAGGAAAGAAGCCGTCTCTGTAACATCAAAGTGCAAGGTGAAGCAGCAAGTGCTGATGGAGAAGCTGCAGCCAGTGATCCAGAAGATCTAGCTAAGGTCATTACTGAAGGTGGCTACACTGAACAACAGATTTTCAAGGTAGACCAAACAGCCTTCTATTGGAAAAAGATGCCATCTAGGACTTCAGCTAAAACAGAGAAGTCAATGCCTGGAGTCAAAACTTCAGAGACAGGCTGGCTGTCTTGTTAGGGGCCTCTACAGCTGGTGACTTTAAGTTGAAGCCAATGTCACTGACCATTCTGAAAATCCTGGGCTCTTAAGAATTATGCTAAATCTGCTCTGCCTGTGCTCTAGAAATGGAACAACAAAGCCTGGATAATAGCAAGTCTGTTGACAACATGATTTACTGAATATGTTAAGGCCTCTGTTGAGACCCACTGCTCAGAAAAAAAGATTCCTTTCAAAATAGTACTGGTCACCCAAGAGCTCTGATGGAGATGTACAATGAGGTCAATGTGGTTTTCATGCCTGCTAACACAACATCCATTCTGTTGCCCATGGATCAAGGAGTAATTTTGACTTTTAAGTCTTATGATTTAAAAAGTACATTTCATAAGGCCATAGCTGCCATAAATGCTGATTCCTCTGATGAATCTAGGCAAAATCAATTGAAAACTTCTGAAAAGGATTCACCATTCTACATACTATTAAGAACTTCATGATCCAGGGTGCCTGGGTGGCTCAGTCGTTAAGCTCCTGCCTTCAGCTCAGGTCATGGTCTCAGGGTCCTGAGATCAAGCCCCGCATCGGGCTCGAAGCCTGCTTCTCCCTCCCCCACTCCCTCTGCTTGTGTTCTTTCTCTCGCTGTGTCTCTCTCTGTCAAATAAACAAATAAAATCTTCAAAAAAAAAAAAAAAGAACTTCATGATCCATGAGAAGAGGTCAAAATATCAACATTAACAGGAGTTTGGAAGAAGTTGACTTCAACACTCATGGATGACTTGGAGGGGCTCCAGGCTTCAGTGGAGGAAGTCACTGCAGATGTGGTGGAAACAGCAAGAGAACTAGAATTAGAAGTGGAGCCTGAGGATGTGACCAAATTGCTGGGAACTCATGATAGAATTTTCACAGATGAAGAGTTTCTTCTTATGGATGAGCAAAGAGAGTGGATTCCTGAGATGGAATTTACTCCTGGTGAAGATGCTGTAAAGATTGTTAAAATGACAGTAAAGTGATTTAGAATATTCCCAAAACGTAGTTGGGAAAGCAGGGGCAGGGTTTGAATGGATTGACCAATTTTGAAAGAAGTTTCGTTGGTAAAGTGCTATCAAACAGCATCACATGCTACAGAGAAATCGTTCGTGAAAGGAAGAGTCAGTTAGTGCAGCAAACTTCATTGTTGTCTTATTTTAAGAACTTGCCACAGCCACCCCAACCCACAGCAACCACCACCCTGACCAGTCAGTCACTATCAACATGGCGGCAAGAACCCTCCACCAGCAAAAAAATTATGACTTGCTGAAAGCTCAGCTGATAGCATATTTTAGCAAATCAAATATTTTTAAATTAAGATATATACATTGTTTTTTATATATAAAACTAGTATACACTTAATAGACTACAATATAACATAAACATAACTTTTATATGCACTTGTCTTCTAGGGTTCCTGGACTCAATTCTAACTTGGGGGCCAGGGTTGTAGGGTCCCCCCCACACATGACACCAGGGAATTCTTGGACACCAGCAGGGTGTCCGAGAATTCAACCCAAAGCTAACTATCTATCCAGAGATAGCATCAGATTACACGGGTTAAGGGTTCAGTCCTAGAAGACTGTCCCCCACCCTCCCACTTCAGGTGCCAGTCACAAGCCCCAGGCTATTTGTTGCCTGTGCTTCTGACTAACTGGCTACAGATTGGAGGTTCCATTAACCCCTTCCTTAGGTTTCAGACATCAGATGCTAGTCCGATTGTTACTTGAACTACTGACCCACTGGCTATAAAGCAGAGGTTCTCTGGACCTCCTCCTCAGGTTCGATTAACATACTAGAGCAGCTCACAGAACTCAGAGAAACATTTTACTTACTGCATCACCAGTTTATTATAAGAGGATGTAACTCAGGAACAGCCAGATGGAAGAGATGCACAGGGAAGGCGTGTGGGAAGGGACGCAGAGTTTCCAGGCCCTCTCCAGACACGACACTCTCCCAACATCCCCACGTGTTCACCAACCCAGAAGCTCTCCAAACCCAGGCCTGATTGACTAACTCATTGACCTTGGCTAATTCAACCTCGGCCCCTCTCCCCTTTTAGAAGTTCAGGAAATTTCAGTCCCACCCCTCTAAGCACCTGGTTGGTTCTCCAGGCAACCAGCCCCATCCTTAGCTACCTGAAGGCAGTTCCCAAATTACCTCGTTAACATAACAAAAGACACCTTTATCACAGGAAATTCAAGGGATTTTAGAAGCTATAAGCCAGGGACCCTGGACAAAGACCAAAGACACATGAAAAATTTGGTCATCTGAATGACCAAATATATATTTCTTATAAATCACAATATTGCAACTGGGAAACCAAAAAATTCATTTGATTCACTTTATTGCAATATTAACTTTACTGAGGTGGGTCTGGAAGCAAATGTTAGGTATCTCTGAGGTGTGCCCTATTGACCCATCCTTCCACCCATAACAATAACTTTTCAGTCTGGGAAGGGTGCACACTGGAAAAATATCAGGGAATACGCAGTCAAATTTAGCTACAGGTCTAAAAGTTATTCAAACAAATTTAGGAAAAATTAATTAAAGACTCAGCTTACATCAAACACCTAGAAACTTAAGTAGCAGTTAGAGAACACAGACTTGACACCAGACTGCTGAGGCTCAAATCTTTGTCCTTTGCTGCCTGCATCTTAATGGGTCAATTACTTAGCCTCTCCAAGCCTAAGGGTCCTCTTCTGTGAAATGGGGATAAAAGTAATTAGTGGAAAAATTAAATTCAATATTATAATGAATTATTATAAATGGATTATATAGCACTTAGCACAGGCCTGGCACAAAGTAAGCTCTATTAGCTATTATTATATTTGCCATTGAAACTGGTAGTTATTGTTGTTCATTACATGAAAAAAATACACGGTTGTCTAAATAACTTCATCTAGAAGATAACACCCAGCACACCATGAAGACCAAATAGCTATTTTCCCTAATTAAGCCACCCAGCCTATTAAAATTCCTGGTGACTCAAAACACCAAATCTTCCTGAACAATTAAGAGAAGCCTAAGCTCCATTTCCAACTGGAGCCACCCAAACAGTAGGTGTAGATTTGGGGATATATGGTTAACACTATGATATTTTGTTCTGCATAATAATAGCCAGCGAGGGTTCAAAAATAAACACAAATACTATATCCAAGTGGTCACGTGTGAAGAAAATTTTGCCTTTCAATCTCTTTTCATAAAACATTAAAAGGAATTCCAAAGAGCTTTCAATTAATTATTTCACAGCCTTAATATTTGACTTTGAGCTAGATTTGTTTTTCGGGGTGTTTTTTTTTTTTACAGTTATTTCTCTTACCTACATGCATTAGCCCTTTCAGGACTTTCTCTGTGGCTCAGCAAGAACACAGGGTGAAGGAAGGTGAGGAGCAGGCAATGGGGTGGCAGGGCTGGGATGCCAGAAACCTAACTGCCTATACACTGATGAGAATAGCATTTTCTAGCTCTTATTTTCTTGGTCTCTTCCCGCTCAACACTGTGTTCCACTTCACAGCAGCAAGGAAAAAAACAACGTGGTACATTCCTGCCACTTTAGGGTGGGTCAAATATGGAAATCTTTCATAAAGAAGAGATTTCTCCAAGCCCCAGATTGCTTAAGCAATCTCTAAATGAAATTAGGGTGACCTAGACAAGGACTTTTTTTTTAAAGATTTTCTTTTTAAGTAATCTCTACACCTAATGTGGAGCTCAAACTCACAACGTGGAGATCCAGAGTCACATAATCCACCAACTCAGCCAACCAGGTGCTCTGAGGACATTTTTAAAACTCCATCTTCGTGCTAGGCTCTCTTCATTCCAGCCTGTGGACCCACTGGTCCTCAGATCCAGCTAATCACACTCTGCAGGCTGAAAGTTAGCTTTAATGTGTGAGAAAAGGATTCTTAGAGCAGTGAAAACACAGGTGATTCTGTTTTTAATTCAGATACCAGATTATCGAAATAAACAGACAAGTGATAAAGAAACTATGTGCCCAGCACTACAGTAAATGCTTTATATACAGTATCTCACCTAATCTTCATCTTATGACATATGATTATCCCCATTTTACAGATTATAAAACTGAGCCTAAGAATAGCTAAGTAATTCGTTTGAACCCACACAGCTAGCAAACAGTGTGGCCAACTTTGGGAAAGGAATCAGAGCTCCTCTGTTACCCACAACACCCCTCCAACAACAGGAAACACCCCAGTCTTCACATTTGCTTCCACAAACCATCTTACAAACCTCAGAGAACAGAGGGAAGGGTGTGAGTGGGAGAGATGAACTGAACAGAGAGAAAAGGAAAACCAGTGTGATTTACCAACCTCTTCCCATTCACAAACACCCCCACAGACCAGGGTATATAGGGACATCAGTAGAGTTTGGGTTCTCATCCCAACTCTGGAAAAATATGTCCAAGAGTAGTTTAGCACCAAGAAAGTGAGGACAACAGAGGGTAGAGCCAGACTACTCTTGGGAGTAGGGTAATACAGCCTGAGGAGGACAGCCTGAGCATTCTTAGCAGGCAGAAAGCCTGACGTGATTTTAAAGAAATAGCACTGTAAGTGACATATCACATTTTATAAATACACTCAACTCATCAGTGTCTCAATAAACATCACCTCCACTTGAAACAACAGGCTGAAGAGATCATATCTAGTGATACGGTTTAACTTTTCTTGTACCAAATAATAGTATCAGCCATGTTTGAACTAGAAACAATGCAATGAAATTTTAATTGGGAAAAAAAAACCTTTAAATTGATATGAAATAGCCTAATTGAAAAATGAATCCTCTATATTCCCAAAGAAACACACAGGGTGCAGACTATGGTTATTGTTTTAAGAAGCAGATAATCCATATTAATGTGTTGTCTTAAGAATTCTTTTTTCAGTTAAACATTTGCCATAACTCAGGGAACTGTTTGCATAACTCAGCATCATTCAAAATCAAAATGCATATACAATCCAATCTGAGATCATTTCAAAGGCTTGTTCCTATCAGATGTTCAGACAGACGAAGAAATTTCATACAAAGCCCCTATTCTTAATGAAAATCCATCTCTCCTTCATCCCTCATCTCTGGCTGTTCATGACAAAAAGCTTTTCCCTAAAGAAAGTGGTTTGGGTAGGAATGTGGAAGGAGAGACATAATGTGTATTCAACCCTCTGCCTGCTGCCGGCTCTTGGGATTTACTGGCTTTGAAATATGTATAAGCTAGGGTGACTGTTGTATTATTCATCAAAGATTTATCAGACCTCTAAACTCAGTTATACACAGTGACCATGGGACACTTTAAAATAACAATAATAATAACAAAATGTGTTTAATATTTTTTATTTTTAAAAAAATGCTCTCTAGGAAAAGAAAAAACAGAGAACAGTGGTTTAAAGTTAATATCTAGGCCTTTAAATAAAAACTATAGCAAGGTTCCCCATCCTCCAACACTTCGTTTTTAAATTAAAAACTTAGTCTGCGGGGGTCCCTTCCTCACCTGGGGCCCCTTATAAAGCAGGATTCACCTGTAAAGAATCAACACCTTCATTCAGGAGAAAAACATTACAACAAACCTCTGAAAAAGTCATTGTGGCCCAAAAAGTTGAATTATGCTTTAAAGAGGGAAAGCAACAGAAAGCACTCTACTATTCCTTTTCAGTCTTAGCTTTTAGTTTTTGTTTGTTAAATGGAAGAGGATTGGCAGGCATCCAGTGCGACTTTCCAGTTGTACAAATCATACAGATGGGATTACACAGATGTAGTTGTACAGATCTGAGCCTCAGCAATGCTGTGACTTGGCCAAGGTCACAACTAGATAATCATATTCATTACTTTATTCAACAAATATAGAGTCCCTAAAACGTGCTAAGCATTGTCTTATATATGACAATGTGTACAGTGTTTAGTGTACAATGTATAGTGTACTTATATATAAGACAATGTGTACTGTGTATAGTGATTAAAAAAAAACAGCTCTGCCCACTGCCCTCCTGGGGCTCAGTGGCTCTGAGGACAACTAGGGTGTGTACATCCACTGATGATTGACTCCCAGCCCTGGAGCCAGGCCCAGTCCATGAAGAGGTTTGCACCTATTAGAGACAAAAAGAAAAAACACAGAGTGCAGAGTTCCATTAAGTTGAATGTACTCAACTTTAAAAGCAGTCCTTTAACCCAAGACTACTTTCCTTATTTTGTTCTGCTAAAATTTTCCTTTTTATGAAATGTTGGTGACAAAAGATAGTAGGGGCTTTTTTTTATGTCCTCACTTAGAAAACAAATTTTTCTTTTTAAAATCTACAAGTTTGTGAAATCCAAGTCTGGGATGCTCTGCTTTGCACCACAATACCCTCTCTCGGGGTGGGGGGTAGGGATCAGCAGATGCAGAGGTCATCAAAGGAAGGTCACAAAGGCAAAGGCAGGAAGCCTCCAACTGGGGGTCACCTGATGTGGGCTGGATTTTGCAGCTATTTCTTCCTACATCTGGAACTCCAGCTTGAAAAAGTATGCTAACACAGTTAATAAAGTGTGTCCCTGGCTCTACAACAAACTCTTACCGAGAATGGAGAGCTGGATCACCAAGACTCACCTTTTATGAAATGAATTAATTAGTTAATCCTTGTGGAGAGCTTGAAAGTGGTAAAGGGTTAGGTCCACACCGCATGCCATCAAGATTAGTTAGAACTGAGTGGGGTGTGTACCTGCAGAGAAAGCATTTCAAGAAATCTCTAAGGGTACATTGTTAACCTCAACATACACAAGCAAGCCTCATATAATGTCCTGGCTGTGTTTCCTCCTGAGCGAAAGATTGAGAACTCGCCAAGTAGCCTTTCTCCCATCGGGATCCACAAACAGTAGTGGCCTTGTTCCTATTGTTGGATTTTTCAGCTTAGCTTATCCCAATTCTGGGCCCTTCTGCCAGAGCAGAGGGGAAGGCTAGGAGAAGCAGAAGGCAGGTTCATGAGGACCTCAGCATTGAGTATTAAAGCACAGCTCCTTTTCATCCTCTGTTACCAAAAACTGTCACTCAACTCCACTGTGCTCCCCGTGGGAAATGCTTACTCCCAAAAGTTGTGTCTTATAAAATTTCTAGAATCATAACAACAGTGACCGTATTTTGAGTGCTTTTCCATTCCCACAGCAATCCTTACAAATGGGTAGCATCATCCTCAATTTCTAGTTGAAGAAATTGAGACTTAAGGAGACTAAGTAACTTGACCGAGGTCACAGAGTGCAGGACTTGCACTGATTCCCAAGCTCTGCTTTTGATCCATGACATCGTTCAGCCTCCTACAAAAGCCTTAAAGCATAAGGAAAGCAGGCAGGTTTCCCTTCCAAATGAAAACTAAGTCCATTCCAGGGATGCTGTGATTCAGCTGTTTGCTCATTTCTGGGGCAGCTGGGAGCGTGGTCTGCTGCAAGCTCACGGCTTTGTCCCTCTATGGGCATTGCCTTTGGCCAGATCGGGGGCTGCAGCCAGCATCCAGTGACTGGCTATGACGCAAAGGCCGGGTCCTTCTGCCTCAATCTGGGACAACTTTGAAAAGCTATCCCACTTCAGAGTGCACCATGGGATCAGCTGCAACTGCATCCCAGTTCACCCTACCCCTTTGCCCAATCCCGTTTTTTTTTAAAACCATTTGAACACAAATCTGAGTCTGCTTCCCAGGGAAGCTAGAATACAACATTTATAATAACATACGATTTTTATGGCACACACTCACTATTAGAACAAATGCTATTCTAAAGGTTTCTCTATAACAAGGAATTTGTTTTACCAGACTATCTATAATTGAAAGTTCCTAATGCCCCCACCCAGCCTGTAATATTGAAGCATGATATGCTGTGAGAAACCTCTGTCCCTCTTATTGATTACTGATATTCTATTATTGCTATTCAAGCCATGAAAACACTTGAGGACAATATCCTTGTTTTGAATGTTGAGGCTGCTGAACAAAGGGCTGGACCATGGGGAGAAGAATTTAAGCCCAGTGGGGAAAGGCAGGATTTGGGGAAATATGGGAATTTTTTTGGAGAAAGACCATCATCTTCATGATCACCTCTTATCTGTTACATCAACAGATCATTCATCATTTAATCACAAAATTGACAATCTAGAACTATACTGTCCAATACAGTAGCCACTAGCCAGACACATATGGCTATTTAAAATTAATTAAATTCAAAAAGTTAAAAATTCAGTTTTTCAGTCACACTAACCATATTTGAAATCACCAATGGCCACGTGTGGTCAGTGGCTACTATATTGGACAGCACAAAATGTGAACATGCCCATCACAGCTAAAATGTTCTATTGGCACTGGTCTAAAATGAAAAACGTTTTGCCCATTAAAGATTATTTCTTTTAAACTAATCACTACTAAATCATCTCCATATTCCTGTGGAATAAGAACAATCCTTTTGATGATAATTCACATGAGATTCCTCTTTACTACTGAATTACTGAGACCAGCTCCACCAGCCATTATATAACATTCTACCCAGGACTCAGCCTCTGTGCAAATGAGTAGTCTACCTGTCTGGACAAACAGGCCACAATTATATCTGTTGGAGATATCACTAAGAGAGAAATGAAGTCAGCTTTCTAATATGCATGAGTACAAGACAGAGTCCATGAATTCTGTGGGGAGAACAATGCATAGAACTACCATTTTACACTACAGAAAATGGTTGTCCAGAGGTGGCAGCCTACGGAATACAGTGCGGGAAAGAGTTAACACAGTGAGCCTGACTGCCAACCCTTGAAAGACCTGCTTGCAAGGTTGGCCCTTGGCTGATGTCCAGGAACTTGGATTTCAGGAAGCTTCCCACCACCCTCAGAACTAAGAGTGGCTTATTATGCCTAAATTGTTTCCACAAACAAAATGGTTTATGCTGAACACCTGCTTTCTCTCTGGAGTCTAGAATTTTGGTATGTGACAAGCAGCGGCTGCCTACATGACCCAGTAAAAACCCTGGGTGCTGAATCTCTAATGAGCTTCCAGAGTCGGCATTTTTCACATGCATTGTCATAACTCATTACCAGGGGAATTAAAACACATCCCGTGTGACTCTGCTTCAGAGAACCCTTGGAGATTGCACCTGGTTTCCCCAGGACTGGTTGCCCCATGAGCCTTTTCTCTTTGCTGATTTGGCTTTGAATCCTCTCACTGCAATAAATCATCACCATTAAGTGCTACTACACTGAGTCCTGCACATCTTCCTGGTGAAACATTGAGCCTGGAGGTCTTGGTGACCCCAACACGGATATTATCTCTCATGGACAAGTCTCCTAATAAACTCCATCTGAGTGGCAGAGAGGGCTATTGATTCTTCCCCAGAACCCAAGGCAAGGACTCAGGTGCGCCCTGCCCCTTGTGCATGGTTTTACCAGAAGATCATTTTTCTCCAGATGAGTGGGGCTAATACTAACATGGTGACCCCTATCACTTATGTGCCTATGAACAGGCATTATATCAAGTCCCTTTGGTATCCCCTGAGGTTCATTACTTGGGTGATGAACAGACTTTTTTTCTATTGTTACCTTTCCTTCACTCTTAAGAAATATCTTAAGACAGGATCAAGCACACAAAAATCATTTGAAGTTTTCAACAAAAAAGCAAATGAAAAACCATCATATTGATTAACGGGGAATGATTAATTATTTGGGCTCACTTACCTAAGGTGTAGACTTTAGGCAAGTTCAGACAACCTCCAGGACAACAGTGACTTATCCAGGCATCGGTAGGGGATCCAACCCTTCCCCTTTTGGAGGAATGAAAACTAGTCTTCTCTTATACCTGGGAATTCTGCCTGACAACATGGAATAGGAATTCTCAATATTCTTTAAAAAGGATCCCAAAGCTAGGTGTAAGGATAAAAGGAACCCCAGGCTCATTTTCAAGAACCAACAATTTCGTTCCTCTGAAAAGAGATGACTTTGACATGAGACAAATATGTTACTGATTCAGCCACATGGCTGTGATACCTTAGATAAAAGCTCCTATCAAGATTAACTTCACAAACAAAAAGTCATTCTGATTTGACACTGGCAATAACATAGAAAACTTCCAACTCCTGATAGCCCATTATAAAATGAAAAGCTCTTTCTCAATGAACCAATAGATATGGCCACCACTTATGTGGTGTTAATTAAATTCTATGTATGTTATCTCATTTAATTAAATGATCTAGTGAGGATAGTATTATTACCCCCAATCAATAGGCACGAAACAGAGGCAGAAAATTAAGGAAACTTGCCCTAGGATAAGCAAGTAAGTAGGGAAGTCAGGGCCAGAACAGGTTGGCTGACTCCAGAGCCAATACTCCTAGCCACTAGACTAGAAATTGCGCCAGTCACCTGGACCTTGAAGAAAAATTGAGAGAGGCCACAACATATGCTTCAGCTCTTTCTTTAAAGCACTTTGGGCTGCTTCCAAGAGTACACTAGATTTTCCTGATGTATATAACCTACTTCTAGGATTGCAGTCCATTGGACAGAGGATGTTAATGCTCTGTGTTACTGGGGCACCACTTGGTAGTAAACTGCTTCTTTTAAGTACAAAACAACCCTAAAAGGATTCCTCCATCTTTTCAAACTATGAAATTAACCACATCGGTGCTCACATGCAAAGAGAGTCAAATGCTTTTAAATAAAAGTATGTAAACATATAAGGAGAAACAGGAATGATCGGGGAAAAGTGAAGACCTGTAACTTTCCCCTACCGCCTCAAAGGGCAGGTCTCACTATGATCCATCTGGGATCCAATCATCAGAGACCAAGGATGGCTGTTGATGACAAAACAGTTCTCAGAGAAAGGGGTCATTATGGACAGGGCAGTTTTCAACAAGGGGCTTATAGTATACAGAATTCTAAGGTGGCCTCAAGGATCCTGCCCCCTGGTATACACCTTCTAAGTGTTTTTATGAAGGGATTTTATAGATGTTATTAAATTCCCTAACAGCTTCCTTTAAATTTAAGAGATTATCTCAGGTGGGCCTGACCTAATCAGGTGACCCTTTCTTAAAAATCAGAGGGAATCAAAGCAGCAACAGACACCTCCAATTGGCCTTGAAGAAGTAAACTGTCATGTTGTGGAGAGGACCATGTGGCAGAGAAGATGGCAGTCTCTAGGAGTCCTCAGCTCTGCAACCACAGGAAACCGAATTCTGCTAACAACCCAGTGAGCCTAGAAGAGGACTCAGAGCCTCCAGATAAAAACATAGCCCATACAACAGCTTGATTACAGCCTTATGAAGTCCTCAGCAGGGGGCCAGCTAAGCAGTGCCTAGATGCCTAACCCACAGAAACTGAGATTATGTGTGTTGTTTTAAGCCATTAAGCTTGGAGTGATTTGTTATGCAGCAGTAGTAAACCAATACAGGGCCAATCTCAGAAGCAGACAAAACTGGATGCTGTGGGTTATAGCTCAGGATTACAAGCATGCAAGGGTGTTGATATAGGAAACAGAAAAGGCCTCTGATTTCCCAGCTCTGAAAATATCCCTTTTACCCCTGTTGGAAGCAAAGGAGCCAGGCAGAGGCCCAAAGTGGGTAGGTGGAAGGAAGACAAAATCACTCCCCTGCATGTTTGTGGAAGCGGTTGACTAAAGGTGATGTCCCCGCCTTATTAGCCTTATTAAGTGAAGGGGCTTTCTCTCTTTCCTTCTTAGGGACTGCACAGTGGTACAACAGGAGCCCATGAACTGGGCCCAGTGTTAACAATTTTGCTGAAACCATCAGCACTTGGGAAGCAGAGCAAGGCAGTATGTGATTTGCCACTTACTGTCTAAAGTAACAAATGTTTCTAGTTTTATCAAGCCTACTGTTTATTTGATAATTCCTAAAATGCATCCTAAAAGTCCAAATTCTCCAATACTTTTTCTAGTAATTTTTTTAAACGGACTCAGAGTTGTACAAATTTTTCCCTCTGGGTTCATAAAGTACTCCCCTTATTTTGCCAATTTATCCTGTCAACAACTCTATCCTTATCCCTGAATTACAGGTGGGGAACTAAACCCCAGGACTACCATTAGAACTATCCAGAGCCATAAAGTGAATTCCAGATGGGCTGGAGTATCCCCAGTGCTCTTTCCTCTAAATAGTTATATAATTCTTTAGTGTTGGGGTGTGTATGTATGTGTGTATGTGTATGTGTGTGTGTGTGTGTATACATATTTTACTTGCTATTTCTTCGGGGGTCATTTCCACAGTCTGGATAGCTATCTCAGTAGCCTCTTGTTTCCAACAAAATCTACAGAAGTCCAAGATGTACCTAGCACAGTCTGAGCTAATTACCTGAGTGGAGCATATAGGTGTCATTTGATAAGGCAACAATTCATATATGATAAAATGGGGGTTTTTTTTAAAGATTTTTTTTTGGACAGAGACAGAGAGTGTACAAGCAGGGGAAGCAGCAGGCAGAGGGAGAGGGAGAAGCAGGCTCCCCGCTCAGCAGGGAGCCCGACGTGGGGCTCGATTCCAGGACCCCGGGATCATGACCTGAGCTGAAGACAGACGCTTAACCATCTGAGCCACCCAGGCGCCCCAGTAAAATGGGTTTTGGATTAAAATTAGAGAAGCTTCAGGGTTAGACAATGGGGAAGAATATGTAAATATTAGAACTGCCCTCAAACCTAGAATATATGTTTACATATGTCCACAGATGTAACTGTGTAACTTTTAAAGACATCCACATATTTATACGTACAACATCATCAGTAAAATCCTTGTTGAAGCAAGCCTATGCTTGTAGTTTAAGCTCAAGGAATACTTGGTAAGGGAGTGGTTTGTGCAGTAATAGACTTGAAAGTAACACAAAGTTACCAAACAGACTACCCAAATCCCAGGAACTGAAAAGACTAATTATTACAATAACACTCTCATCATCTATGCATAAAGGAAAATGTCATCCATTCATTAAGAATGTGCTGGATGTGCCTGGAACTGGGATAAATGCTTTGCTTAAATCATTCCACTTATTCCCAATAAGAACCCCTCAAGGTAAATATTGCCACTGCCATTTTGTAAGTGGGGAAACTGATTCAGGGGGATTAAGTACCTTGCCCAAGGGCACACAGCTACCAAGTGCTTCTTGGATAAAATACACAGATGAAGAAAGGCTGACACCAACAAAAATCTCACTGGAAGGAGCTCTAAGGGCTTCCCTACCATTTCATTATAGTAAAATTTCATTTTATTATTCTGGTAAAAGAAATATTTCTAGCCTAATAGACCTGAAGATAAAACAGAACTGACACCCTATTTGTGTTAGTACATAATAAAGCAAGTCAAATCATATATTGAGAGCCCAGCTGGAGCTATTTCCTTCCTCCGCCACTATCTTTTTTAAGGTACTTTTATTTAAGTGGAATTTCTTTATGTAAAAAGTATAATTTTGGAGCATAAAGGGATATAAGAATTACAGAGAAGCTACTATTTGATGGGAGAAGTGAAGTAGTTATAGAAGTTGTAATAATCATAATATTATTATTTAGTGCACAATCTTAAGCACTTTATACAAAATAATATTTAATCTTCATAACAATCCTATGGGGATACTACAATCATCCCCATTTTATAAGTGAAGAAACTGAGGCACAAAGAATTAAATTGCCTACGAAGGTCACATTGAGCAAATAGAAGCCAACATTCAAACTCCAGAGAATGGGCTCTTAACTACTAAGAATTATAAGGAATTAAGGTCCTCCTGGCTTTTCTTCCCATCCTCACTCCCCACTCCATCCTCACCACCTCCACAAGAGCTCTTAACCCTTTCCTCTGTTAAGGGATGACAATGATTAAAGAAGGGAAACTTTTTGAACAGCATTTTGTGTTATATGAGATGCAGTTAATTTTTTTCTGCTGGGAAAAACTGTCCTACCTCCACTCCACTGCAGCTTCCAACCAAATATTCCCCTCCCTTTCCATCCCATTCAAACGGATTTTTCCTGTCTCTGAATTATAGCAGCAAAGTATACTGATGACAACTGATGACACAAAGCATGTCACTCACAGCCAATGCATATGCATTTTAACAGAGAACTTCAAATACTACTTGAACCTAATGGGACAACTCTTAATTATAGAATTGCAGGCACTGTAGCAGGTTTGGGGAGCTGCATTAAGAACAGTGGGTCTCCAGAGGAATTCATCCAATTAGGAGCATTCTGAATAATACTGACATGTGTGGACTATGTAATGTATAGTATTATAAATATGCAAATATATGCTATTATAAAGTAACACCAATGAACTTTTAAGCTTAAATAAAAGTAAATTAACCTTAAAATGTACACTGAGGACTCAGAATTAGATGGGCAGATTCAATTCATGACTATAAAAAGTACTAGAAATTATAGAATCTCCTCTAGAAACTACTAAAATTAGGATAATGTCTCATCAATACAGGAAAGTTTAGGTATAGATATTTCTGACTATTTATTCCTGGCTCTGATACTCTAAAATGTCCACTTGTTTCATGCCATGAGAACAGCCAGGCAAACAAAGATCAGTCTAGACATTCTCATCAGATAATATCCAAAGATGATGGTAGAATCACCAAGTCTAGGATTCAGACATATCCACGCATGCTAAGGTTGGTTTTCCTGTACCTCTTTTTTTTGGGGGCGGGCTGTGGATTTGATTGTGTAGGCTACTGCTACAGATACTTTATTGGGAGACTTGGGATCTAACTGCATCTCTGTTATTAACTAGTTTTGTAAATTTGGGCAAATCATTTAACATCTCTGGTCCTCACTTCGCTTTTCTGATGAATGAGTAAGGTAGATGAAAGAATCCCCATGATCCTGACTTGAAAATTCAGTGATTCAGAACAAACTATTTACATGTAACATCATAGATTAAACACAATTACAATGCCACTTGAAGGAAATGACAGATGAGCATATTTTGTATAATTCTACTTATATTTTTAAAAACAGACAAAATATTTTGTTAGAAGGCAGAGAGTGCTACCTTTGCAAGAAGATAGCGATGGAAAGTCCTCTGGGGAGCTGGTAATTTCTCCACCTTGATACTGTCTAAATGAGTGTGAATACTTGGTGACGATTCACTGAATGGTACACTTACGATTTGTGCACTTTTCTGTACGTATGCTATGCTCGATTAAAAAGTTGTTTAAAAAAAAAATGCATAGTGGTTCCAACCCATGGTGCAGTTCTCAAATTCATGAAGTAATGGAAAACTCTCCCTTTTATTTTGTGCAGCATCAGCCTGGGAAAAGGAAGAGGAGTAGGCGAACACCTGTTGAGCACTTACTATATGCTACTCACTTTACTACAGAAGTCCAAGATCAGGGTGCTAGCATGACTGGGTTCTTGTGAGCCTTCTCCCACCAGGTCACAGACTGCCAACTTCTTGTTGTGACCTCACAAGGCAGAAGAGGACACGAAAATTCCCTGGGGTCTCTTTTATTAGGACACTAATCCACTCAAGAGGGCTCCACCCTTATGAATGAGCTATCTCCCAAAGGCCCCACCTCCTAATACCAACACATTGGTTAGAATATCAACATATGAACTTAGCGGAGGATATGAATGTGCAATTGACTACATGTACCTCATCACTATTCTTATAACAAGGCTGTGAGATATCTATTACCATCCACATTTACAGATGAGGAAGCTGAGGCTCAGAAAGCGTGAGACACTTGCCTAAACTCATGCAGCAGTAAGCAATGGAGTCCAGGTCTGTCTGCCTAGGTCTGCAATGCTCTTTCCATTATGTCTTGCTGAAAACCACAGCAATTTGGGGTTTATAAAAAATCTTTAGTCCTGAGGTTTCACACTCAAGAAGAGTTTGGGAAAGCTAGAAAATACTTTCCCAAAGTCAAAACCCAGTCCAAGGTCAAATATTTGCAGCAGTTCCTGGAAGTTACTCATTTAAAAGGAGGTAAATAGAGGCACTTGTCCCATCTTGGCTCATCACACAATGTATGCTTGAAAATAAAATCTTTTCTTATGAACCACTCCCTCTAGAAGATTTAAAAAAGCTCTCAGTGTCTGAAAGATCCTCTTCAACTGTACGAGACTACATTAGCCACTGCCTTAAACACACATGCAAGACTCGTAAACCCTGACCTTATTCATTCCAGGAAACCCATTTAAATTGCAAAGAAAAAAACAGTCAGCAAAATGAAAAAGAATGGGAGAAAATATTTGCAAACCATCTTCCTGATAAGGGGTTAATTTCCAAAATATATAAGGAACTCATATAATCCAACAGGGGCAAAAAAAAACTGATTTAAAATGGGCAGAGGACCTAAATAGACATTTTTCTATAGAAGACATACAGATGGCCAACAGACACATGAAAAGATGCTCGACATCACTAATCATCAGGGAAATGCAAATCAAAACCACAATGAGATATCACCTCACACCTGTTAGGATGGCTATTATCAAAAAGACAAAAGATAACAATTGTTGGCGAGGATGTGGAGAAAAAGGAACCCTTGTGCACTGTAGGTGGAAATGTAAAGTGGTATGGCCACTACAAAAAACAATATGGAGGATCCTCAAAAATTTAAAATAGAACTACTATATGATCCAGCAATCTCACTTCTGTATACATATCCAAAGCAAATGAAAACAGGGTATTGAAAAGATATCTGCATTCCCATGTGCATTGCAGAGTTATTCACAATAGCCAAGACATAAAAACAACCTAAGTACCCATTGGCAGATGAATAAAGAAGATGTAGTATATAAATACAATGGAATATTATTCAGCCATAAGAAAGAAATCCTGCCATTTGCATCAACAGGGATGGACCTTGAGGGTATTATGGTGAGCCATTAAATAAGCCACACAGAGAAAGACAAATACTGCATAATCTCATAAAGAAGCCAAAGTCACAGAAACAGAGGTTGCCTGGGGCTGGAAACGAGGGAAAATGGGGAGATGGTGGTCAAAGGGTATAAACTTCCAGTTATAAGACAGTAAGTTCTTAGAGTTCTGGGAATCTAATGAACAGCATGGTAATTATAGTTAAAATACTGTATTATATATTTGAAGTTGCTAAGAGAGATCTTAAATGTTCTCACACACACACACACACAAATGGTGATTAGGTGAGGTGATGAAAATGTCAACTGCCCTATTGTGGTAATCATTTCACAAAACAGGGGTCCCCCAATATCCACTGGGATATGTTCCAAGACTCCCGGGAGATGCCTGAAACCACGGATAGTACCGAACCCCATATATACTATGTTTCTTCCTACACATACATACCTATGATAAAGTTTGATTTGTAAATTAAGCACAGTAAGAGATTAACAACAATAACTAATAATAAAATGGAACAATTACAACAATATACAAAAGTATCTTATTGTACCATACTCACCCTACAGGATGAGACGAACGCAGGTGTATGACGTAGGCACTGCAATGTAGAATTAGGTTACTATTCACCTTCTGACGATTCGTCAGAAGGACCGTGGATCACTGAAACCGCGGAAAGCAAAACCGAAACTGCAGCGGACGGGGGACTACTGTATATACGTATATACAGGTATCAAGTAATCATGTTGTACACCTTAAATGTACACACGGTTATGTGTCAATTATATCTCAATAAAGCTAGAAAATGAATGAATGAATGAAAGAATGAATGAATAAAAAAACCGCTGCAACCTACTGTCAGAAAAAGTTACACACACTCAGTTGTCTGATCGCTTCAGACAATATATAACCTTCTTCTATTTAATTCATATGCTTCCCGTACCGGGGGGGAAATGTATTAAGTGGATTTAAACCTTTTTAGATAATTCAGGTTGAGACAAAATGAAAAATCCTTCCAGAAGCCTGCATTCAGGACCTTCCCAACCTGTTCCCCTTTCACCAAGAAGACCAATATTCTTCTCTTCCTCCCACCAAACTCTCAGGGTGGCTCACTTCAGTGAGGTGATAGAAGGAAAGCAATAGGACTAGCAGCATTCATTCTAAGATCAGTTTTCCAAGGCAGTCACTTTTTTAAAGTAAAGCTTATTTATCCACATAAATTCCTACCAGATGAAATATGATTCCAGCCTGTATACCCAAGGAAATTAAAGAATTCCAGTACTGTGGGGAAAAGGGGGACGTTATTATCACTTCTTGAAGAAGGAAGCTATCGTCCATGATGCAAGGAGCTTCACTGTTTCACTCCCACGGCACTTAGAAGATGATTTAAGGATGATGGCCGTTAGTCACGCTCCTTAATCCCTAAGTGGTCTGATCACTAATGCATTTTTCCCTATTTCTAGATTGACAAGATTCGAATAACTTATAGGCATATAGTTACACAGATAATATTTCAAATATCATACTGAAATGCTGTCAGGAAGCTGATGTTTAAATAAACGGCGAAAGAATTCTGACTAGCTAAAATATATGGCCGTGATCTCTAAAGGAATCTGTTATTCAGTCTTCTCAGCTCCACATACCCATTCTTTTTAAGACGGCTTTTTGCTTTCCACTTCCATTGTTATATACACATATATAAACACAAAGAAAAACGAAGCAGGAACTACATTTATGATCATCAAAATGCAGGTGACCTGGTACCACTGTTAATAGGGGTCTAAACCTTGATGATGAAATCTTTGGCACAGTGTGGGATTACAACACCCAGCCAGTTTTTATTAAGCATCTACTAGGTGTCAAGCATTGAAATTCACTCTTGGAATTACTGCCATATCTCAGTTCTTGCATGCCTGCAGAGAGACACTGGCATTCAGCATCTAAACGCCTTTGACCCAGCCATCAAATATCCTCCCGTGGATGATTAGAACATGACTCCAGAGGGACATAAGATAAGTAATAAGCAGGATTTGGAAATTACAGCAAATTTTAAGAGGACTGTTTCTAAATTCCAAAATTCACATTTTTTTTTTTTAAGCAAGTGGAAATCAAGTAGTGGTGTTGGAAAATAAGAGGCTATTATGAATGGAGAAATATTTTTTTAAAGATTTTATTTATTTATTTATTTGACACAGAGAGAGCGAGCACAAGTAGGCAGAGCAGCAGGCAGAGGGAGAGGGAGAAGCAGGCTCCCCACTGAGTAGGGAGCCCAATGTGGGGCTTGATCCCAGGACCCTGGGATCATGACCTGAGCCAAAGGCAGACATTTAACTGACTGAGCCACCAGGAGCCCCTGGAGAAATATTTTCTAACCAGATACTTACCCCATCCTCTCTGGAAAACTAGACTTTTCCCTCTCTGAGCCTGAATCTCCAGTTTACTTCTTTGTATCGACTGTTTAAAAGATGCAAATCCAATCATTCTTTATTTAATTATTAATGGTACCTAGTGTGCCTAGTACAGTACCTGGCAAGTATCTATTGAGTAGGCACTCAATAAGTATTTATTGCATGAGGGAATGAACTGTTGAAATCAGTGACTCATATTTTACTCAGCAAAATACAAATGGTGTTTTTAATTAATTCAGCAACATATGGTATTGATTCTAAATGTGTTTTATTAAACTATAAGCAAGCACTGAGATAGTGATACTACAAAGGTAATTTTGCTACCAGAATATAATTATAGTAATGCATTACTAGACTTATTTGTTAAATACAGACTATTAATATGCTTTAATTAGCTTTCTAAACTGTGCAGAAATCTTTTTTTGACATAAGTAGGCACTGTTCTTTTCCTAACAAGATAAATTATTTTCCAGTTTTAGTTATTATGTCCCCTAGAATGTGCTTTGTCCTTTTAACCCTAGCCTTCCCCCAAACAGTCGTCACCACTCCAGGGGCAACGACCAGGGGACTGGAGCTAGAGTCGGGAGGCGGTTTTTCCTTCCCGAGTGGAGTGGTCGGGGATGACTTCATCCGCGCGCTGCAGCCCAGGAGAGCGGACCCCCGCGGGTCCTGTGCGCTTCCTTGGACCCCACCGCGCCGGCGCTTGACACTTGGTCCTCGGTAGCTGGTCTCGCCACTCTCTGCCCACTGCTCACTCTACTGTCTTCCGTGCCAAGAAAAGTTGCAGGGAAGAGTGGTGTGCAGAAATGTTTAAATGCTTAAGCTACCAGATTTCTCAGTAGCAGTAAGGAACTACCTCCCTTGGACCCAAGCAAGAAGGGCTTTGTCATGGATCCCCTTTCTAGCCCTTGTCCAGCTGCACCTCCCCCACCCCTGCCAATGAGGGCATCTGCAGAGCCAAAGGTACATGCACACCCAGAGACGACACCCCCACTCCTAGACCACACTCAGAGTATCTAGGACCCCAGAGTTCCTGGGTCAAACAACACAAGCTACTTCCAGAACCTGTGCAAACACCACTTTCCAGAGTCCCTCCTCTAGAGGCTGGACCACACCTAGAGTGCTCTCCCTCAGCCTCAGGGTGGTACCTAGCAGAGAGGGGTGCCCACACAAGTGCATGCAGGATTGAGGCAAGGATGAGGAGAGTGGGGACTGGCCTCAGGCGAAGGACCAGAGCTTGCCCTCCCTGTGTCACAGACCACTAAGGAGGCCAACAATTCTAAATTCAAAATTACTGGAAAAACATGCTTTGAGTGTGGAATTATGGGTGATTTTTTTCCTACGTGTTTTATATTTGTTTTGCCTCAGTTTTTATGGCTGTAAAGTAGACAAATAATAGGATATTCCTCATCAAATTGTCATAAAACTAAATGAAAGGGGCGCCTGGCTGGCTCAGTCCAGAGAGCATGTGACTCTTGATCTCAGGGTCATGAGTTTGAGCCCCACGTTGGGTGTAGAAAACAGTTAAATAAATAAACAATTTTTTTAAAAAAAGACTAAATGAGATAGTGCCTGTAAAGCTTGAAGCACAATGAATAAGTGCTTAACCACAATTTTTATTACACACATACTAATTTTGTAACTAATCAATGCTATTTTAAAGCTGTATTTAAAAAGCAAAAGCAAAAACAGCCCTCCAGGTCACCGTGAAAGTGTATGTCCGAAGCATCTCTTTACTTGCTAGATGGATGCTGCCTGATTCATGAATCACTTAATAAAGCCAGTTAGATCTTTAAAAAAGAAAGGAAGTGTATGTGTCAAGAAGGAAAATAAAAACAGACACAATTTGGTAGTTGATGTATAACTTCTCAGAATTTAGACATATGGTTTGTAGACATTTATACTGGTGCCCCCAGCTTTGCAAATGTTAAGAGTGCTTTCTTAAAATTCTTTTCTTGCATTCAAATATCCAAATGTACTGAATATGCTTAATGAAGTATTACAAATGAGATCCTGCCGTTTAAACCTTTGAGATTTCTTGTTCTCAAATTTACCAACAGAGGTGCTTGGTTCAAACGAATAAGTTCTCTTGAGACAGCCTATGAAGATCAACAAAGTTCATCTTTAATGGTAATAGTATTTACAAATAATAATAAAGTTTATCAAGCATTGAGCCTCCCAAAGTATAGCAAGAAGTAATTTGCATATATTATTTTATTCGATCCTCAAAACTCTCAGGTAGGTGTTATTTTATTTTACAAATGGTGAAACTAAAGTATAGAGAAGTTCAGTAACTTGACTGCGTTTCCACAGCCAGAAAGGACAACATCCTGGATGCCCCCTGGGCACAAAAACCTGCTGAGCGCCAGCTCTCTGCCTCTTATTCCACTGCCTCCAGCATCAGCATCACAATCCCCTCCCTATCTCTGCATCCTCTCTTCCTTTGGCCCTCTCCCTGTCGCCTTTGCACAGTCCCACCCAGAACTCAGGCCTCCAGCTCAGATTTCTAGTTATAATTGCTCACTGCATTGAACATGGAGGTTACTTTGGGTGACTGATGCCCTTCAACACACACTCTGGAGTGCAAGGGTACCATGGAATCAGGCAGGCAATTCCCCGGGACGAGATGACAGAAGTGGAACTGAGTCATGGAGATTCCAAAGGGAGTGAGGTAAGTCGGAGTGTGGGGCCCGTACAGTATACCCTCGTGCCTGAGGTGTGCTCTGAGGGTCTACCATCTCTGCCGCACAGAACTGAGAGGGTGTACAGACATGAGCCTCCGTGCTGCCGCCGAGGAAGAGGGCATCCAAACTGAGTGAGAGTCTCCAGGGTAGGGAGCACACTTTGGATCAGACAGAATAATAAGTAAAATTCACCCTTCTTCATTAAACTCCACACCAAATTCATTCTTGTTTGTTTAGTTAAATCAATTTAAAAAAAAAAAAAAACAGAATCTAACCTATGTGTTTTTGAAATATAGAGATGGGAGTAGGGGTGAGCCATAAATTTCCTCAAAACTGATATGTGTTTGGGATACAGTCCATGAGCCCAAACAGAGAGGCAAAATGTTCCCAGAGGCATGTCACCAGATGAAATAGTTTGGGAGGGAGCAAGGGGACAAGAGAAGAGCATCTTTTCTTTCCATCTCCCTTTCTCTCTTTTCTTTCTTCAAATGCACTGACTGAATATGCTTACTTTTGGGGACTAGATTGAGGCACAATCATGACATCTGCCCTCTTTACAGAGAGAGAGATGAAAATGATATTTCATTTTAAATCCACATTTCAGTTCAACCTCACCCTTCGGTACAAAAGCGTCTAGGGCACTCAAAAACTCTTACTTGCTCTTGTTTCTGTTACCATGACAACAGGAATCTGCTCTGAATGGACGGGAAGGGTAGGGAAACAGATACGTTTCAACCTCCTTGAGAAATACTTTCTTGTTGATAACACAAGCTTCCAGTGTTACTGGCTCCTAAGCGGAGGTAGGGACAGAAAACTTTTCCCTTCTTCCCTTCTAGGTTCTTTGGCTGGTCTAATAAGTAAAGACATAAGACAGAGTAATAGGAGAAAAACAAATCTAATTTCATACTAATGGGAGCCCATAAAAATATGAGACTCAAAGAAGTGACCAAAGCAGGCAGCTTTTATACCATTTAAACAAGGAAACAATAAATTTGTGAAGAACTGACAAGACAAAGGAGTTGGGGCTTGGGGTAGCAGATTAGTGAAGAAGTAACAAGGTTTGTTCATACAGGCTTCTCAGCCCTGAATTCCCCATCTCTGCTGATAAGGATGCCCTCCCTGTACCAGGAGGGTATATTTCACATGGGAGATTTATTTCCTGCTTTTAGGGGAACAAAGGAGGGTCCTTCTTGCACCAGCTGTTTCCTTCCCTATTTTTTTTATTGAAGTATAGTTGACATACAATGTTATATTAATCCCAGGTGCACAAAATTCTATAGTGATTCAAAAATTCTATAGCACCAGCTGTTTCTTAAGTAAGTTTAATTCAAAATAATCAATATGCCAAAGTGGCATATTTGGGGGCAGCATATTCTATTCTCCTTCACATATTAAGTGTCTAATAGTGCCTTCAGGAACCTGATTCTCTGTAGGATCTAAGCTATGTGGCTAAGGGACAACCCATTCGATCCAATTCTTCTACCTGATGGAAGGCAGGAGGTGGGGCTCACAGAAAGCCCTCTTTCAACTCTCAACAGAGCCAAGACACACAGGCCTGTGGTTCTGCATGGACTCAGACACGTGCGCAGCCTATGTTAGGAATGGCCACAGTCAAGGCTTGTTGGAAACAAAGCCAAGAGCCCTTTGTAGAGTCTGAATCCCTGGTTATAACTCGAAGGGGAAATAACAAAGCCCCTCTCCCAGCCACCCTACAGCAGTTGTGCTTTGCACCTGATCCCATTCAATATTTCTGAATCCTACTGTATACCAGACCCTCTGTACAATTATTGGGTCTAGCCACCTCAACATCTTTTTGAAATAGGTGCAATTATCCCCACTTTTCACCAGGGAAACCAATGCTCAAAGAAGTTAAAAAAAAAAAACTTGTCCAGATTCACAGAGCCATCAAGGAAAGTCTAACCTTCAAATTCACGTAAGTAAAAAGAGGAGCCTGTCCTATGTTCTGCTGCAATGCAGGAAGTAGGGGAAATGCTGAGCAGCCCCCTCACTGACTCACAACACACTAATCATCAGTGAACCGAAAGCTTGGTCCTTACTCCCAAGTAGCTTGCACACTGAGGTACTCAGACCATAGACAATATATATGATTACACATACATGACTGTATATAATATATATGTATGATTATAAGTTGTGATAAGTGTTGTTAAGGAAATGATGCCGTAAGAAAGAATTATGACCTCATCCTTATGAAAAATTCTGCCCTCTGGAGCCCTCTCCCTTGCAAAGCAAATGCAGAGCCTGATGGGCTAGGGAACAGCTCTGCACAGTGACTGAGAATATGAACTCGCTCTCAGTCCACCATTTGAGACCCAGCTCTGCTACAACCTAATTGTATGACCTGGGACAAGCAACTTAAAATTCTGTGGGCCTCACCAAATGTAGAAATATGTGTAAGGCATGTAGCTGAACCTGGCACATAACATAAATACGAGTTTTCTCAATTATATTATTATTGGCATTATTTCCCCTCCCACCCACAACTGAAAGTCCTCCCAGATGTTGCCTGTGATGACAATGGGAAATGGTGACTTCTAGGGATTATGGAACTAAAGCCACGGAGTATCAGCTCAGCTGGATGAAAATGTCTACTTCCTCTGTCCACGCTGACCCAGCTCCTTTCTCTCCTGTGTCCTCTTTAAGCTGATGCAGCAAATGCTGTCAATGACCCACTTCCATGTCCTCAAATCCCTTCATCATTCATGCTCACTGGCTCCTAGGGCACTCCTTCTGGTGGTCTGCCCTCCAGCTGTCTGAACCCAAATTTATACCCCCTGGGGACAGCCCTATCCCACGCATGACTGACAGGTGCAGAGGATAAAAGGATAAAACCGTGCTTCTCTACAGCCCGATGGAGATAACTTGAATGAGTGCTCTCCTTTGTAGAACTTTGCTTCATACTACACCCTCTACCCCTTTCAAATCACACTTCCCAACCCCCTATCAGGGAATCCTACTAAGTAAATGGCTTTCACAAAAATCCTCTTCTTAAGGTCTGCTTCTGAGAAACCAACCTAAGACAGGCTAGTGTTAATTGGCTTAAGCACCTACTTTAAAAGCATGGTTAGAAATAAAACACTCGAGTAAGAAATATTTTAGTCTTAGCAAGGCTTGACACACAACTTTTAGTATTCTCTGAGAATTGGAGAGAGTAGCAATGGGCATTTTGTCCTTCAGTATGAAAGATAGAAGACTATTAGAGTCAAGAAGTGTAAACACAGTGGTGCATTTTGGAACAAGATGCACCTTCTGGGCAGCAATCACTCCTGAGAGTCATCAGATTTTCCATTGTTGCTTGTTCCCAAATGAAATGTTTCCTAAACAAAATTCAGAATGTGCCAGAACAAGCAAGGTTTTCTTAGATGCTCAAAATTACAAAGAGATTGCAACTTTTTAAGTGAAATACAACTAGTAGGAGTAAAATATTCACCATTTGAATGTTTAATGGAATCCTATCTAAAAGAATCTCTTTATCCCTAGAGCTTAATTGTCTAAATATTGAACTTGTAGACATGCAACAATGGTGTCTACTATTTCAGGGTGCTTTTCATTAGATTAAAATGTACCTAAGCTTTCATTTAAGAAAAAAAAAACAGCTCTAATTAGAAATTATTTTTGGGACTAGCATCCTTTGTCATGACTTTTGCTATATGGTCTTAGATATGAAATTTTTGATATTATGGTCATAGCATTCAGAGTTTAGAGTTCATCTAGACTTATTTTTCTTTCCAGTGTTCTACATTTCCAGTTTTTCCACAATGGGTATATGGATATATATAAGATATTTTTACATATATGTATATATGGATATGCATATCCTTATGTGTTTTGTGTGTATATGTAAATATATACATATGTATGTGTAAACATACAAAGAGAAAGATTACTTTTATAAGTTGAAGTTTCTAAACTGGACCAATTTCAAATGTATGGACACTTAAAGAACTTTAAATTAGAATAATGTAACAGTTTTGCTTATATATTATCAAAGTATTTTTTCAGAAATAAGAGTTATTGCTGAAGGTGGGGATATAAACTCATATACTCTTTTGAAAACAATTTAGCAGGAGCCTTTAAAGTTTGTAATCCAATAGATTTATGCATATAAAACTGAAATAAATAAAAAGCTTTGTGTACAAATATGCACTTTTTTGATAACATTTAATAGGTTGTCTATCTTCTATTAAACTTAACATATTTATAGAGAACAATACAATTCAATAAATTTCACAAACCGAACCTACCAATGGAACCATCGCCCAAAAAAGAAGCAGACTATTACCACCACCCCGGAACATAGAATTATTTTAAAGTAGAAACAAATTAATGTCCAACAATAGAGAAAAATTTAAGATGGGATGAACGAGGCAAATGTTAAGCAATTTAAGCAAAGCCATCTAGAAATCCCAAAGGCAACAAGACAAAGCAGTAAATATGAAGATCCCTGTAGACACACAGGCACAAACTTGCAAGAGCTGTATTACTGGTGGTGTGGCCAAGGCAATGGGAAATTGTGCCAAGTGGCGTTTATGAAGAATACTCGGGAGAATCACAACAGCCAAGGCTCTGAGTAAAAGTTCTGCTTGGGTCATGTCAGGCCTTGCCTGAAGGTTCTGTAAATGAGGTCTAAGTTGACATACAATCTAAACCAAATGCTGAAAGTGAGTAGGTAATCACAGAGGGGAGAAGCAGATAGGGGTGACAGTCTCACTGAGGATGGAAAATATGGAAATAAATCCTCTATGCTGAGAAAAGATGGAGTTCACCATTTTGAATCATAGAGTGAACATTAACATCAAATCAGATTATAGCCAAAGCCTAATGAGAGAGCCAAGCTTAACCAATTGGTGTAACCAACAATTACCATCTGGTTTATGACTAAGCACAGCTAAATTAAGCATGAGCCTGAGATACAGACCACGAACAAGTAGAATAGTTTCAGAAGCCAGAGCAAAGAAGCCTAGGTAATGTAACAGTAACATTCCAACAAACCAAACCTAATGCTCCTTGAAGCTAGGATGGCATGGACCTTTCTCACACACATGTCCAGGCTTCAGGGGGAAATGAGAGAACCAGGTAATAACATCCATATAGACAGTCCAGGTTTCACAGAAACCCTGAGAGAAAAGGGTAAGCTATGTGTGACAGAGCTATCTCCAGGCCTTCCACAGGACTAAGGTCAAACCAAAGTCATTGCAGTTGGGGGTCTCTTAGGCTGGGTAAAGACAGAACTAGTTTGTTTCATAGATTCATTCTTTCTTTCAACAAATAGTTACTGAGTCCATATTAAGTGCCAGGCACTGTGCTATCTAAAAATATGTCACTGAGAAAAATTCAGACAGGTCCTGGCCGGAAGAGGCTATCACCTAAACCGTGATAAGGAAAGACATGTTTACCTGCAAGCCAATGAAGCTGCAGTTTCAGACTGAATTTCAAGGCCTGCACCTAATTTTTTTTTTCATAATTTTGTATTCTTTGGGTCCCACAAAACCTGGCCCCACTTCTGTTGATGAGTCCCGTGAAAAGGCCAGATTTCTATGACAGCATCTCTCATGCTTCATTATACACGTTTATTTGCATAGTTGTCTTTTCCCCTTAACATTAGAGCCATTTCTAATTTATCTTTGTGTCTCTGATATTCAATGCAGATGTTAAATAAGTGAATAGACTTTACTGAACTTTTAGTTATCCCTATACTAATCAATGGCTTTTATGCTTCTGAATATTATTTGTTCCCTTTTTGCTTTCCCTCAGTAAAGGTCCTTTTGAAAATTCCAATCTGACCAGGCTTGAACAAGTGAGAAATCGTTGACTCCTATTCAGACCAAGGAGCCAAGAAAAGCAGCAGCTTTTTGTGGTCAGGTGAGGTAGCAACAGTCAGTTGCAGGTAGAAAATCTGTGAAGCATGGAGTTGCTGAGTCAATTAAGGAATTGAAGTTCCTGGAACAACCCCTCTCCTCAGACCAGTGATTCTTGAATTTTAGCATGCTCACCTGGAGAGCTTGTTAAAACACAGATGGGTGGGGCCTACACCACAGTATATTGTAGGGTAGGAAAACTTTTCCCTTCTTCCCTTATAAGTTCTTTGGCTAGTCTAATAATTAAATTGACATAAGACAGAGTAACAAGAGAAAAACAAATTTAATTTGCCCATAAAAATATGACAGTCCAAGAAGTGACCAAAGCAGGCAGCTTTTATACCTTTTAGACAAAGAAACAATAAATTGGTGAAGAATTGACAAGACAAAGGAGTTGGGGCTTAGCGTAGCAGATTAGTAAAGAAATAACAAGGTTTGTTTATACAGCTTTCTCAGCCCTGAATTCCCCATCTCTGGTGATAAGGATGCCTTCTACCCTCCTAGCACAGGGAGGGTGTCTTTCACATGGAAGATTTATTTCCTTCTTCCAGGGGGACAAAGGAGATCAGAGTACCTTTCTTGTACTAGCTGCTTCTTAAGTAAGTTTAATTCAAAATAATCAGTTTGTCCAAGTGGCCTATTTTAGGGTGGCATCTTCTGCTCCCCTTCAGCATGAGACTTACTGTGAAAAGGTATGCAGGTCACAAGTCTTGACCTATCCTTCACCTTGCCAGAAACAAGAGTATCAGAATCCTCTTTTGGAGAATCTTGAGAAGCATTTAGAGAGAACTTTAGGAATCTTAAAATGTCATGGACTCCAGATTCCCTCCCTTTGCAACATCCATTCAGCCTCCCATGGAGCAATTTCAGTTGGCAACCTTTCAGCATTTAAATGGCTCCAACTATTAAAATCCAAAGAGACTCACTTAGGCCTTGCTGCACACACACCATGCTCTACACACTGCTTTACACACACCACATCCCCAAGCCTTGGCACCTGTCAGTGACTGCCTGGAATAGCCACCCCTACCCCTCCAGCTTCATCCCTCCTCCCTGTTCCCACAGTAAGGTTTTTATCTATACCTCTCTTATTATATTTCTCTCCCTGCGTGACAATTATTTGCATTTCCATCTTCCTCCCAGAATAATGTGAGCTCCTTGAGGGTAATTTCTCTGCCTTCTGGCCCTAGTACCTAGCTCATATAGTAAATGAGAGGTTTTTGAATGAATGTAGATAATGTATTATTCAAATCGTTGACTCCTCCCTTTGGAGGCAAAAAAATTTCTTACACTTCCCAATTGTCTCCCCATTTCCACATCTAATTGCTGGAGGCCTTTACCTTTGTCATAATTTAAAGGGAAAAATCAACTCGGTGGTATCTACCATGAATTGCAAAACAACCAAACCAAGCCCAAACGATTTAAAACGATGTCCCAAAATAGAACCTAAAACAGAGAGCTATATTAAGTGAACTAATTAAATAAGGAAAATGAGAATCTTGCTATTGCATTACAAGTTCCTAGTTTTACCTAAATGAATGATAAAAGAACGTGTGGAAGAGCAAAATGACTTCACAGTAAAACTCTAAGCCCCAGAAGATCCTAGCATTCCTTCTATTCTAAACTTAGCTCAGCCACTGGCCCACCATGTGAATGAGTCACTGTTCTTCCTTGACTTAAATCATCCCTCTTATAAAACTTGTTAAAGAAAGACGTCACTGCAAATTAGATGTTGTAGCTAAGTTTAGCCACCCTTAGGACATAAATATTATAACTTATGTGAGTTCAATCATTTTTGTTTCATGACTTATATTTGGGCATGTGCTTAAATATATGTTTTTATACATGCTGTAGCTAAAGATACACCTTATGCATACACATAGATTTTATATTTATATATATAATATTAATACAATATATATGCAAATATCCACAGAAAGCACCTTGCACAGAAACATCCTTGAGCTATTTTAAGAGGAAGCATTATTTCACTGACAAGTGTTCAGAATTTAGCTCTCTGACTTGCCCCTAGCCTAACCTCTGAATTGACTATTCTCAGAGAGGCTATGTGAGTAAGTATGCATGTTAGGGAGGGAGACCCTGTCCCTGGCTCTTCAGATAATGCCATTCATAGTGTAACTTGGGGATTCATGGGGTCCCTCTACCAGAAATACACCCCTACAGGCTTGTCAGAAGGCTGAGATTCCAGTTATCACCAGCATGACCTTCATTCTTTAATGGGCCTTCTTAAAGACGCAGGTGTTTTCATGGATTAGGACAACGTGTTATCTCATAAAGGACGCACATTTAAAATCTGAGTGACTGGAGAAGTTAATCTGACCAACCCACTACCACCCACTGTTGCCATCTCTTCGAGATTAGGATTCTGAAAGAGTGAGGGAAAGGAAAGCTGCATATGGAGACTTGAGAAGCCCCAAATATTACTTGGGAGGGGGAAGACAGAAACCTGAATAGTCCAGCAACTACATGAGGGTCCAGCATGAAGGAGCAGGTAGCAGAGAAGAGGAACAGGGACACCAGAAATCAGGTGAGTATCGGCAAAAAGCTAACCCTGACCAGTGGTCAAGGCTGACTGCTGCGTGAGAATCTGTAATTTACAGATAACTTTCTCATGGCATGTGAATCTCATAAAATCCCAGTGAAGTAGGTATTGTTATGTTCATCCTCATTTTATAGAGGAAGAACATGAGATTCAGTAACTGAGTCACTCACCCACAGTCACTCAACTAGGAAATGGCAGAACCAGGCTGCAAACCATGGTCTTCAAAATCCATCCAGTCTTGTTGTTACATCTTTCTGCCTACGTGTGTCAGGCCAAGCAGTGGGGGATTCTGTCCCCTCCAACATGCACAGATGTGGTTATACTGCATTACTTGGTTTCCACTAACTATGGTCAGAACTGGCCCGAGCCCCCTAGCAACAGTCCACAGGCTGCTGTAATATATCAGGGAAGCCAGTGTCCCTGCAAACATAAGGCAAATGGCTAAAGGAGAAACTTAAAAGGGAGGCAAATATTAAGACAGGTAAGGAAGGTATCCCAACCCCCCTAATCCAAGAGAGAATGTTGCTAACATTGTCTTGTGGGGTCAAAGGAAGATCTGAGACCAGGGAATACAGATTCTGGGAGAAGCCTCCACTATCTAACCCATGTGATCATCTAGCCTGTCCATGAACAGGAAAAAACAAGCATTCTTCAGTTTTCTTAGGAGACTCATTCCCTTGTTCAGTCATCTTTCCTTTTAAAAAGGCGTTCTTTTGTATCTAATTTAAATGTTTTCCACTAGCTTTCTTAGGTCTGCTCAAGAAGAGATAATCAGTGCCATTTAAATATATATTTAATACTTCAAAGCTTACTAAGAATCCCTTCAGTATTTCCTCTCCAGTAAAACAGCCACAACTCCTTTGATAGCTCTTTGTAAAGCATAAGTCCTATTTTTCATGCCTTTAATCAACTCCATTGCTCATCTGTGGTCCCTTTCCAATTTTATCACACACACCTTAAGATGTGAAGACCAAAACACAGTACCCTGCAGGCAATACTCTAAGGAATAGACCGATAAAAGGCTGGTTTCCTAGCTCCCGAAAGATCACAGAATAAGAGCCAGTGTCATGTTCATGCCCAAATATCACATAAATAACAGAACTGCCTTGCTGATTCATTGAACATGCATTCCACTTGCTGCCACTCCCCTGGGACCATGCCCTCCTTCCTCAGCTGTATCCCAGTGCTCCATGTTGAGTACTCCTGCACATAATTCTATCCTGACCCTTCCTGAGCAGCACTGCTAGAGAGGAGAGAGCCACAGCAGCTCACAAGTTTAAAATATGATAATAGCAGTCACTCCTCATTATCACAGATGACTGGAAAGTCACAGAATTTTAGAACAAAAGGAATGTTCAGCACCACACAAGAAAGAAAGAATTCATAGTATATGTAGGTGCTCAGTGAAGCTTCTACAGGTACAAATAGCCTAACAGCATCTGTAGGTGATTTATACACTTAGGTCTGTCTATATAAAAGGAAGCATTACCCTCATTCACCAGCTCACAGGTTTGATCAGCAAAGTGACCAAAACTGAGAAAGCCAGAAGTACCCAGAGCTTGTTAGAAGATCTATCACGGTTGGACTAGCATTCACTTAGCCAGTTTTCTCTCTTGTTTTCCCTTTCCACTTGCATATTTAACCAAGCTATTTGTTCCTCACAAAGGGGAACTGCTGCAACCTGAACTTTCCCATTTTTCTCCCTGAAGCAAAACAAGATTGTGTGAGTAAAAGACCCAGAAACATTCTAATCAGGAATCCCATCAACAACTAAGATTCAGGCAAACAAGAAAACAGATTCCAGAGTCAGCAAAGAGCCTACTGATGCTGTTAGAGGCATTGCGAGCGCATGTAATTCAAGCTTTAACTTTTAATAGAGACGTACTCATAGCTGAATGCCCCAGGCCTCTCTGCCTGGAGGAGCTGAGGCCCTATGGCAAATATTTATTCAGTCTCACAGCATCCTTTTCAGAGTGGTATCTTTCTACTCTATTGATGGGGTGCAGCCCTATAGAGGCTGCTGAGGTAGCACCAATGTGCCCCTTACTCTCACAGAGCATACAGCATGGGGCCTGGCCCATTTCACGTTCTCCCAGAATGAGTCCAGTTCTCGGGAATGCCTGCACTGCCAGCTGGGTAGTGTAAGGTGGGCATTTCAATGGAGAGTGGACTGCAAAACCAGTAAAATTATTCCATGCTATTCATTTTAATAGGTGAACTCTATTTCCAAAAGAATGCACTGTTATTTATTAGTGATATTCAGACCAATTAAAACACAATGAAGATAAGGGGTGTTTGCACTCCTCTGTTCAATGCAACATGATTCAAAATAGCCTAGAAGTGGAAACAACCTAAATGTCCACTGATGGATAAACAAATAAAGAAAATGGGGTACAGACACACACACTGGACTATTATTCAGTCATAAAAAAGAAGGAAACCCTATCATATGCTACCTGTATGAAACTTGAGGACATTCTACTAAGCGAATAAGCCAGTCAAGGAAGGATAAATACTGCATGATTCCACTTATCTGAGGTATCTAAAGTAGTCAAACTCACCAAATCAAAGAGTAGAATGGTGGTTACCCTGGGGCTGGTGCAAGGGGCAAATGGGGAATCACTGTTCAGTGGGTATAGAGTTTCAGACATGCAAAGTGAAAAGGTTCTAGAGATCTGCTGTACAATTTTGTGTTTATAGTAAGCAATTAAAAATTTAAGAGGTAGTGCTCGCTTTGGCAGCACATATACCAAAATTGGAACAATACAGAGAAGATTAGCATGGCCCCTGTGCAAGGATGACACGCAAATTCGTGAAGCAGTCCATATTAAAAAAATAAAATTAAGAGGGAAGATCCCATACGTTTTTTACCACAATAAAAAAAAAAAAATCTATTCCCCTCTACTTCACTGTAAATGACAAACTGAATTGACAATAAAATTATATGCATATCAAAATAACACACATACACACAATAAGAATAGAGCATTTAAGAACAAATAAAGACAGGGTTCTGGGGTAGGCTCTAGTGATGCCTAATGTACTCAGCCTGCCTAGATCTAGAACCAGGGCCACCTTTATGACCTTAAAACCTATACAGTCACATTGGACCCTGAGCTCAGAACAGACCTGCGCTTGGTTTAATACTCTGCTATTGTTGCCTAGAAATTCTTAATGATTTTTTTTAGAAAGGGCTCCACATTTTCATTTTGTCTAGGTCCCACATAATATGTAGATGGTCCTGCTCAGAACTGATTGTGTCTGTTCAGACTGGTCATCCTCACATACTTCATTCCATGTGCCTGGAAACTGGTGATGTCCAGTCATTATTATATAATCTGTGCACAACGGTCAAAGGGTTATAAAATAAGAAAATACATTAGGATATTGGACACAGGTAGCTTGCTTGCTAAAGATAATTTCTGTAACCATATAAGTAATTAAGCTGGGGTATGGAGTATTTTAGTTGGGAGTCAAAGAGATTTGGAAATCTATGACTTTGGTCTTCCCTCTGCCTAACAAGACCTACCCCTGAGCAGGCAACTGACCAAGGCTACCCTCCCAAGCACATCCCCAAGGAACTGGAAGGCCTGGGGAATCATGCTCATCAAATCTCCTCCAGCCTGATATTTTCTGATATGCTTTGCTAAAAATAGATCCTTTCTGCTTATCACAGTAATGATAGAATATGGTAGGTGTCCAAGTGCTCATTTTCACCAAGTCTCCAGCCCAGTTCTCTGCAGGATTTCTTCAGAGTCATCTAAAGGAACCAGAAAGAATAGATATTTTCACAGACTTGAGTTGAATATTCTTGCAACAATTGGGTGATCAAGTTGCCTATAGTTTTTAGATCACTTGAATGAAAAGCAAAACTAAGCCTAAAGTCTAAATGACTCTAGTCTACACAGAGATAATTTGTTTAGAATGACTACAAATTAGTTATCTCAAGGTATAATCAGACAAACCCTTACTTCATAAATTTGTTTATTTTTTCCCTTCTATGGTAGGATGCCCGTCACAGTAACGTCATGGACTCCATTAAAATGGATTTGTTAACTTTAAACTGTTTTTTAAAAAAGGCACTCTCCCTTACCACATCTTAAACAAAGATCCTTTGTAAGAAAAGCAGGACCTCTCCCCATTACCAGTAATAATAGAGAGAAACATGTACTGATTAGATTTATGGGAATCTAGAAGCCTTGCTTTGGCAGTTTCAATATCTTTTTCAACAGCCTTTCTACTAGGATGTCTAGCAATCAGCAAATTGAACTCATTCACATTTTTGTTTCTTCTCCTTCCCTCTCTCTAATTGAAGCGCAATAAATAATCTCATGATCAGAACATAGAATCTGCAAATGGGATCACCAGCTCCTTCCATAATTATGAAAGTTATATGAGCAAGATGTGCCCCTTGCAAAATCACAGTCCCAAGATAGCTTCCATCTAATTAATGCTAAAAGCATCCTTTATTTCCCCAGCTCACTGTAGGACCAAGCATCTCGTTTCCACAGGCAAGAAAGTATATGACAGTAAAGAAGTGAGACTGCCTTCCTCTAATGATCCCTTTTTACACTCAAAGTGAAATAGCCAGAAGAGATCTTAGCAGGGGATCATCCAAGAACTTCTGCATCTACAGGCCAGATGGAAAATTCCCAACCACTTAAGAAAGTCTCATGTCTATTGTTTGAATGCTTTTTTTTCCCCATTTCTCATCAAAGCTTACATTTTAGAGACACACAAGTCAATGCACAAGGTCAAATATACTTGGGGCCTTTGAGCAACTACAAAGAACTGGACTCTAAATTGGAGGCCTATGTTTTCCTAGAAAACAAGTTCATATTCATTTAACCAATCTACAACTTTTAGTGAGCACCTACTATGTGCAAGTTCTGTGTTACTGTTCCCATCTGTCGCCTGAGAGCATAAGATTTATCACATACTTGGATCAGAAGACAAGAAAAACAGAGGAAAACAGTCCTACAGAACTCAGACAACCTCAGGACAGAGACACTTTGGGAATTCAAAGGAGTAAGCTTTGACTCTTCGTTCAAAAGACATTTGTTGCTACCCAAATCCTTCCTAATATCTAACCAAAATCCTTCATGTTATAACTTATTTTTTCCTGTTGTCTATATGGAAAATAATTGTTCACCAACTTCCACGGGATTAATTCCAAGTCAACAAATAGTGATTGAAACTACATTATGTGCCAGAAACTACAAGCCCTAAGGATTGGAAGTTGAATAATTATGGTCCTTGGGTTCTCAACCTACCAGCAAAAGACATGTGTGCAATTAAATACTAAACTAGTAGTATGACAAAATGCAGCAGGAAAACAGAGAAAGGAGCTGGTCCTTCCTTGAAAGATCAGTAGCATTTCACCATGAAAAAAAAAAAAAAAGAATAGAAGAGCATTCCAAGGAGAAGGAGCCATAAATAGAAGGTGATAGATGAGAAGAGAAAGGTAGATTGGGGGGGGAAATTATTAAAGACATTCCAAAGTCTTTGGACTCCAACCAATAGGTTACAGGAAGTCATAAAAAATTTTTTAAGCCAGCATAGGGAAGTAACATGACCAGGGTCTTGTTTTAGATAGATCATTTTGGAGGCAGAGAAGAATGACTAGGAGGAGTAATTAGAGCCAAAGTGTTAGGAGGCTATTGCAAAAACAGCAAAAGATTGTGTGAATATGGAGCTTTGCAGAAAACAGGATTGGAAAATTCATAAGACTTAGAGGCCAATTAAATGAATGAGTGAAGAGGAGGAAAGGGAAGAAGAATACTCTGAGGTATTTAGATTGGGTAGCATGGTGGATAACGATGCCAGAAACAGAGAGGAGGAATAAGTGTGGATAATGATTTCATTGGGAATATACTGAGCTTAAGGTACCCATTGGACATCAAATGAATATGTCAGTTGGACGTTTGAGTTCACTCACAAGAGCTGTGGAATTGAGAGCCTTCAAACCATCACAGATAAGCTCATCCAAGGTAAAAGTATATTTTACCTATACTATAGTATAGGTGAAAAATATAAAATATAGGAAAAAGGAGGAAGAACAGAACTTGAGGCCATCCACATTTAAGAAGGAAGAAGAGGCAACATAAAAAGACTGGGAAAAGAAGCAGAAAGGTATGGGAGCGGGAGGGAAAACCGGTAGATTCAAGTGAAAAGAAAGTTTAATGAATGAAGGAGATGCTAGATAACATAGAATGGGGACTGCAGAGGTATTTCAGAAAATATGGGACAATTTGATACAAAGAAATTTCAGTAAAATTTTGGAGGACACACAGATGGCAAGAAATTGAGATAGGAACTTGAAGTGAAAAAACATTTGGTGGTAAAGGGAAAGAAACTGAGGTAGTTTTGTTTTTCTTTGTTTTTACAAAGTGGGAGGCAAAGTTAACAATGAAGTTAGAGGGCAAGATGAATTGAAGATCTTAAAGAATAAAAAGAACAAGTACAGGAAATGGAAAAAAGAACTGATTAGAAATGAATGCATTATAGATCCAACAGACATAGGTAATCATAAATTTATAACCAGGGCTGGATCAAAACGGATGCCAGATTTTTCCAACAGCCCTCAGCAACCAGGAGAAAGCACACGGTTGAGTTGATCCAAGTTTGAGAAGTGTTAAGGTGAGTGTAGAAGAAATGGTCAGAGAATGAAAGCATTTAGGGTCCCAGGGAGGGTCATTAAACTGATCCAAGGTGGGTGAGGAAATAGTGAAGGGAGAAAGAGGCAGGTAGCTTATGAAAATGAAGGATAGAATGTCAGAAAACTGGAGTGAGTCTCTATTGAGTTTTGTCTTTTTTTTTTTAAGACTTTGTTTTTTAGAGCAGTTTTAGGTTTACAACAAAATTGAGAGAAAGGTACAGAGATTTCCTATACACACATAGCCTCTCCCATTATCAATATTACTCACCAGAATGGTACAATTTTTACCAAGAATGGATCTACTTTGACACATCATAATCACCCAAAGCTCGTAGTTTACCTTAAGACAACTCTTGGTGTTGTACATTTTGTGGGTTTAGACAAAAATAAAATGGTATACCCGTTATTATCCATATTATAATACACAGAGTTTTTTCACTACCCTAAAAATCCCCTATGCTCTGCCTATTCAACTCTCCTGTCCCTACTCTACCCCATCCCCAGCCCCACCTGCCATCCCTGGCAACTACTGATCATTTTACTGTCTCCAAAGTTTTGCCTTTTCTAAAATGTCATATAGTTAGAATCTTACAGTCTGAAGCCTTCTCAGATTGGCTTCTTCCACATAGTAATATGCATTTACATTTTGTCCATATCTCTTCATGGCTTGATAGTTCATTTACTTTTAATACTGAATATTCCATTGCCTGGATGTACTATAGTTTATTTATCCATTCACGTACTGAAGGATATCTTGGTTCTTCCAAATTTTGGCAATTATGAACAAAGCTGCTCTAAACATCCATGGACAGGTTTCTGTGTAGACCTAAATCCAGCCTGATTGTTGGATCTTACAGTAAGAGTATGTTTAATTTGTAAGAAACAACCAAACTGTCTTCCAAAGTGGCTCTCTGCTGTGTTTTATTGCAAGGTTCATGGATGTAGGCAATGGCAGCAATGATAGGATAGTAGTCTGTACTCAGAAAGCAGAGTTTTTTAAAAATTTCAGAGTAGAGCACTTCTAAGGCACTAGTGGTTCAAAGAAGTAGCATAGTTGGTAGCATAGGATGGGGAGGGCTCCTCAAAGTGTAGTTCTTACTATAGTCAAAAAAAAGTTATTAGGGTTCACTTCCAGGCATTTTATAATTTTTAAATATTAAAACATTAGAGTAGAATTTTAGCAGAGAATGTGAAGTCTTGAGGCACTGGAATTTGTAACACTTGCTGTTGGCTGGAACTTCTGCAGACCAGTTTTAATACCCTCTTCTGAGCTCTGAAGAAAAGATAATGAATCAGCTTGAGTTGGGTTTTCCATTACTTGGAACACAGGTCCTAACTGAGATTACAAAAAATAAAACAAACAAACAACAACAACAACAAAAACTGGCTTAAGCAAGAAGGGGATTTATTGGCTTATATCAAAAGAACAGTCCAATAGTAGTTCAGGCTTAAGTGTTGGTTTGATTCAAGGGCTCAATGATGTTGTCAAGGACATGTTTCTTCTGTCACTCTTCTCTGTCTTTCCTGGTATCATCTCCACTGTAGGCCTGGCTTCTTATATGGTGTGTTACATTATATACGGCACCACCCAGAAGGAAAGTAAAACTTCTTTCCCAGAAGAAAAACCTCCAGCAAAAATTTCAGGAAAAAGAAATTCTTCTCTAATCTCACTATTCTAAAATAGATCACATGCCAAGTCCTGAATTGTGGTCAGGAGTACAATTATCCTGATTAGTTATATCTAGAAGTTATATCTAGAGTTAGTATCCCATAAAAGCCAAGAGGGGCATGTGATCAATAGAGCAAAAATCAGGGTAGTTAATAAGAGAAGGAGAAATGTGCCCAGACACATTTCATATTGTCTATTTTCTTTTAGGTTTATAGGTAATATTCCTCCCTGAATTAGGATTCTGTAATGTATAGCAAAGATATAGCCAAGAAGAAAATAAATTTAGACCAGATAATAGCACCTACTATAATGTTCCATTGTTGTTAAAAAATATTTTTCATTATATCCTCTTTCCTGTCTATGAACTCATGTTCAAATCACATCTCTGTTGATGGGAGAAGTTTCTTTGGCAGCTGCAGAAAACTACTCTGTAAATTACCATTTTTTAAGAGCAGTCCAGTTCCCAGTCTGTGTCTCAAGAATCCCCTTTTTCTTTTATTCTAGGAAAAGGTATTACTGTCTTGAGGCATAAGGTAAATTCTTTTTAGTATGAAAATACAATCCTTCTTTTCTTTGTCAGAATGAAAAAATAAATGCCTAGAGCTTGAGTCTTTTGCAGTCTTTTGCCTATATGTGAATTTAAAGTTCATTTTATCTTATGGCAGGAACACATCTAATTAATTTGGCATTCTTTTCTATATAGCTTTTCCTGGAGGGAGATCTAGTTTCATTTATGATGAACACTTAATTAGTAAGTTAATTTCACTTCCTATATATGCTTTGTAGCTGTCCTATTAGAGTAAGGGGAGATGCCATGGTGAATTCTTAAGTCCTCTGGTTATTTCAGTCACTCAAAGAGATATTTACTATGTTCCCAGAAATATGTTGGCATTAAAGTGCAATGCACTGGCCATGGCCTCCAGGAGTTCATCTAGCTGGGAAGACAGCCATGAGCTTATAAAACAGTTAAGAAACAAAGCAGAGCAGTGTGAAATTAGAGATCAGAAGTAGTACTACAGGCGCCTGGCTGGCTCAGTCGGTTAAGCAACTGCCTTCGGCTCAGGTCATGATCCCGGGGTCCTGGGATCGAGTCCCACATCACGCTCCCCCTGCTCTGTGGGGAGCCTGCTTCTCCCTCTGCCTGCCACTCCCACTGCTTGTGCTCTCTCTCTCTCTATCAAATAAATAAATAAAATCTTTAAAAAAAAAAAAGTAGTACTACAGAGAGTGAGGGTCACAGGAGAACAGTGCATGGGTGGACATGGGAGGAATGAAGCTATGGTCACTCTGAGAGGCTGAGGAAGAGCCCTAGAAAAAGAGGACTTGAGCTGGACCTTACAGAATATTTAGATGGAGTAGACAGAGAAAAGACATTGGGGCCTAGAGGGATGGTCCGGAGATGAAAAGGAGCATTAGCATTTCAAAGACTGATATGAATCCATCCTCCCAAAGAGGAAGGACTGAGTTGGGGGAACAGTGGGAATGACTACACTGGGCTGCCCAGTTACAAACCAATGGGCAGCAGCAAGAGGAGAAGGCACCTCCCTTCATCAAAAAAGGTTGCAATGTAAGAGAAGAGTTCAGACTTGATCTTGGTTCCCAATTTTGTAACCATGTGAACACTAGGGTTGAGTCTGAGGTCATAGCGGGGCATCCAACGGAAATCCTCTTGTAAACAGTAGTGGGGATACATTCAAGCCAAATTTGGGTATGATACAATCCGAAGTTGACTTCTGGATCTGCAGACTTACTGCCAGATGGCTGCACGGTTTCTCTAATTTCATTCATCTCTTGGTCATGTGATTGGATTTTTTGGACTCTACTTATAGGATCACTCTCCTTCCAGAAGCCCTTTTGACAGAGATGTCCAACCAGAATATATAAGTAAAATAATGCTAACTATGGCTTTAATAACCTACAGGAAATACTGCAATTTTTCAAAGAACCTAATGTCCATCCTGGGAGAATACAGCTTATTGATATATTTATTACTATAGGTAGCATGACTTGTTGCTTATTTAACATGAAAAAAAAAAACACCCAGTCTCAGCACACATATATGCACACGTATGTCACCAAATTCTAAATCTAGGTGGTCTCAAATTTAGGGCCCATTAATCTAAGGTTTTTACTTAAAACACAGATTCACGTGTCCTGGTGGAGGCCTGCAATCTACATTATTAATAAGGATCTTGTAGCAGAAGAATATTCTTTGGAAAAATACTACCTTAACTCCCAGGTGTTAAGCTCTCTCAACCAGTGTGCCTGGTTTTAGATGTTCAATAAATATTTACTGTATTGTATTAATGTATTCCCAGACCTAATAGCAACAAGGCACACTTCTTGGCTACCTAAATATATCAAGCCTTCCAAGGGAAAACTATCATTTGATTGATTCCACGTAAGAGAATATAGCAAGGTGCTATATACATGAACTTCACTTGAAGTCAGCCAATCTGGGGTTTATCTCTACTTTCTTGACAAGTCATTAGCCCCCAACCAAATAAATTATTTTTCTTCATTCTTCCATTTACCACACCAGCAGCTCAATGGGGTAGGTACTTAAAGATGGAGAAGTAAAAACTTATTAAATAAAATTCAATATAAATATGAATTGTACTGTATTTTTTTTTTTTTTTTTGTAATTTACTACAAATGAGATCTCTAGATCATAAGCTCCTCCCTATATGATTCTGGGCCTTAAATACTTAGCCAAGTTCTGAAGATAGTTTTTGAATCCTTGCTGATTTTTGCTCATTCTTTAATGTTACTGTGACATAGTTATTGATTTATTAATTGAATGCATTAATTTTTAAGATGAAATTCTGGCAATTTAAATTAAATGGTATTTGACTTATTATAAATGACTTTCAATATTTTTTTTAAGCCCAGAAATCATCAAGGGCTCCAAAATAAACACAACTGAGAAATTCATGGGAATTTCATATGAAGGCTTTGCTTTAAAGTTCGTTAATATCAATTAAAAAAACAAAGAATCCACAAATGACTGTTCACATTTTGTCCTTTCAAAATACATTTTTAAAGGTATTCAATTAACTCTTTGCTTGTTCATGTTCTTTTTCCTTCCACCCAAAGCACATTAATCAAAAATAGTTGTTTGTATATCTCTAAACATATTTTAAAACCTCCAAAACTGATTATTTAAGTCATTTTTATGCAGAATTTTATCAAGGCCAATTTAGTCTGAAGAGTTACTTGTAAAAGAACATGTTAGATTGCTATTTTAGAAGCATAACTAATACCCAGGTACTAACTCTCACCAGTGGATAGTAACTTTCTAAATATTGAGCAATGTATACATACACTAGGGGATGGAAATTTATCTAAATGGTGCATCCGAGAAGTGTTCCAACATCCATGCCTATTTATGAACTTAATATCTTCTTAGGCATCTCCATCTGAGTAGCTACTTTAAATTTTTAGTTGAATTCAGTTAACACATCAAGCATATATTAAAGTACAGTTTATGAAAATACATGGATGCTTATATATTCCAGACATGAAAGATCTTATGATTGCTAAAGAAAATATAATTCTTTAAGAGATTTTAGTTATTTCCTAAGTCTTTTTTTCTCCAAACATTAGACGAAGTTGCATTGTTTACAAAAATTTATTCATACAAATTTTACACACTTTATATAACAGTTATCAAAGTCCTAGTTATAGATATCATGTGTGTAATAATACTTGGTTAAGATGTTTTTATAATCAGTTGCACACAAAATAAGAGCTCCAAGACTAACATCTACCTAAATTATCACTATATCATAAATCTGCTCCAGGTTAGTAAGGCTCTTGGCATTTCTAAAAAGTATACAAAAGATTAAACTGGGTGATCACTGTAAATGCTTGCAACTAGCCACGGGAACACTAAATTAGACTTCATAAATAAAAGGTTAACTAGAGCCCTATTTCACCACTAACAGCTGACACAAATACAGAAAACTCTGCCCATTATCCAAGAAACAAATAATTAAGACTAAAATGCAAGCCGATGTGTTGCAGCATTGTAGGGCCACTAAATAGCCATCTGTGATTCGTGGCGATTTAAAAGGCGAAGAAAGGCACTAAAGCTGCAAACTGCATCCCGTGTCACATTGCCTGAGGAGACTGTAGAATTAAAGAAAGATTGATCCCATACACAGGACTCAGGCATAGATCGAATGCCTCTGTGCTTTCTCTGTTTGCAATGTGATCTCCTGGCAGCATCCATCCCGCCTGGGAATGCAAATCCAATTCTGTTTTCTTTGATTTATGACTTCATACTGAATCAAATCCGTAAAGGAAAAGGAAAGGTCCTTTAAACTTTACAAGCTAATGTTTAATCTTTTCTTGTTCTCTTTTTTTTTTCCCAAAAGAATCTGTGCCTGAATTTTGGGAGTTTGGCTGGTTTGCCTGTTGTAGCTTGATCTGGTTGCTGGGTGAAGGTTCTTTTGTTTATAGAGATTACTCACATGTTCAAGGAATTGATAGGAAACAGACAGACATGCTTTCTGTAGCCAAGAAAGGATACAAGGGGGAGGTTCTCAAGGTCTGTTGGAGCTTGCTTACCTCACTTTTGACCACAAATATAATATAGTACTCATACATATGAAGATGAGGTTTAAATGATTTATCAGTTAGAAAAACTGAGCAACATGTGAACACTACACATTCTAATATGACAAAGGTTGGTTTTATGAAATAAATTTTACTAAGCAATAAGCCATAATGTAGAAAAATACATTTTACCTACAAACTCAATAAACAGGAAACAAAAGGTTCATATTTAGTGCATAATTACTTAGTGGTAACTACACAGGGGTTCCTAAACTTTACAATAAGTGCTTGCATCAGACAACAAAAAAAGTAAGAAGCATTCACAAGTTTAAGAGAAATGAATGAAAAATGGTAAACGGTACTTCAACAGTGCAAGAGGGTGGGAAAGAGTCTTCAGAAAATCACAAAAGTGTGGCTCCTACAGAGCCGGGTTCAAAGGGGAGCATCCTGGTCATTTCACAAGATGAGAAGCATTGACAGCACTGGAGAAAAACACATTGTACTTTGCATCCATTTCCAAAATCCAGCGCCCAAAGTCAGTCAGGCAGGGGACCTATGGTGGGACTCGGCTTACCCTCAGCCTCCCAGACCTGGGGCAGCTCCAAACCAGTCCCTCTCCAGGGTCCTCCTCTGACTGCTTTATGCTCTGCCTCTTCCAATATACCTACATTTCCTTCACTCTGTTCCAATTGCCCTAACCTCGGGATATTGAGTTTCCTGGAAGTACAAAAAAGGGAGATTTTTCTACCAAGTCTCCCTTCTCTGTACAACCCAACACTTCCCCCAGGGAGTGGTGTGAATTCTGGGGAGAAGCACAATTTGGATTGAGCTGTTGTTTTTATCAGGAGAATTTCCTCTGGGCTGAGAGTCTGAAGAGAGACAAGTACACATAAAAGTAGAATCAAAGAAAGCAGAAGTATTGGAATTGCCACCCAGCGAGGGGGACAAAAGGGGACAGTCCTAGTTGAGTTCAGCTGGGACTGTAGCAGCCTGCCCCAGAGACTCGCTAGGAAAGAATGCCCTTCAGCAATTCTCCCAAATCATTACCTCCAAATCTCCCTGGAGCAGGGCATCGTTATGTACAGTAGCAAATGGTCAGCATTAATATCTTCAGGCCTGTCGTGGATAAAAATACTATCCTTTTAATTCCATTTTACAAAAATAGGAGTAATATTCAAAACAATGATTGTCTATTTTTCTATTTATTTTATATAAAAACATAAACAGCTCAGGCGAATTTTCAATCCTTGTGCACACTCTGTATGAACTGCTGTCTATTATACCTATAAATATTCTTAATATATATATTTGTAATATATATATCAATAATTGGTCCACAAAGTATATCTGTGCATTCTCTAGTGCTTTGTAAAAAGAAAAACAATATTATTATCAAAATATTCATTTAATGGCTTTACTTCATACATAAATACATGTTTGGATAGAACACATGAGCGATGACTGTTCAGTCAGTTGGGAAAGTGACTTGTCATTGTGTCAGGATTGTATACACAAGGTAGCTGGTAACTCATCGCTACAAATACGCTATTCGGCGTCCTTTGTTTTTAACCCTTTGTTTATACCTTTTCCCTAGGACGGCGGCCAAGTATTTCTTGACAGCCATTTGTTTCCGGTAGCGACTGTAGCTGTCGGTGAAGATTCCGTCTGAGTGGCGCTTGGAGAGAGGCTCCGAGTCGTCCTCCGCGCCGCCGCCTAGGTTCCCACTGCAAGGAAAGGGGTCGGGAAGAGGTGGCGGGGCGGGAGACACAGATTCAATAGCTGCGGGGAGCAGGTGGGCCCCACCCCACGAGGGAGCCTTCAGGGAAGGCACGGCTCTCATTGCCCACCGCGCCGCCTTCCTCTGCCAATAAGCAGCCGGAGGGGAGGGCTGTGATGGAAACCCCTCATTCCTCCCTCCCCACCGAGGCTTTCCTGGCACTAAATCCTTACGGAAGGGACCCGAGATGAGGTCCGGGCCAGAGGCACGCGCGAGTCACGCCTAACCTGTCTCCAAATACTGCCCTTTGAGATTTGACCATCCGCGCTTTTGCACTAACTTGTCCTAACTGTTCCTCTCACCCCTCCCACCACCAACCCCCCTCCCCGGTACAGAAAAAATAACCAAAGAGCCCCAAGTGCCACGCTGGCTGCTTCCTGGGAGTTTTACATCGATTCTGCAATTCCTAGCCAGACATGAGCACTCCTCCCCTTCCGCACGCTAAGTTGAAAAACGTGATGATAATAATATAAGTCGACAGGCTGTAGGCAATATTTTTCATCACATGAATTATTCATTGCGAAAAATGTAATCTGTTTCCCCATGGGCTTTATTAAAACGTTGCCTTCTGCTGAGAGATGCTCCACGCAAGCCCTGTGCTCTGGGTTTGTCTGGCACGCGCAAGAACTGTTTGTTTCCCTAACTGCCCAAATTTGAGGATTTGTTGGGTTTCGATTTGAATTTACAGTAAAAGAATGGTTTAAAAAAAAAAACAATCATGCTTAGAAGAAATTATAGCAAATCGTCCCGCGAAGCTCGAAGGTTTTCAATGACTGGGAGAGGTGAGAGGGGAGGGAAGGAGACTATTTGGTTTTTCTTTGTTTTTTTTTTTTAATTCAAAACGAGCAAACTCCCCGGTTTCTTTGCTCTCTCCTTGCCTCCTGCCTCTCAGAACTGTCTCGCCAAACTTAAGGCGCTACATCAGAACCTTCGCCTGTGATCGCCCGCCGGCCCCGAAGCCCCTGCGGCGCAGACGCACCCTCGGGCCCACGCGCACGCACGAACGCAGAAGCGGCACCGCCCACCCCGCGCGCGCTCGCACGGACACCCACCCCGGAGCTCGCGCGCCGTTCTGCGCCGCTTAACTCTTTCGCAAACTCTTACCCCAGGCCCTTGGCCACGAGTGTCTGCAGGTATTTCCTGGCGGACAGCTGGTCCAGTACTTTGCGGTACGCCTTGTTAAGGATCCCTTGGGCGACATCTCTAACGGGGAGGCAAAGTGAGCGCCCAAGGTCACTGACTTTGTCCCCAAGAGGTCGCCCCAGGCCCCCAGCTGGGCACGCACGCGCCTCGGCGCTCCGGGAGGCTGACGGGGAAAACCCCTCCGGAGGCACAGAACTAGCGAATTACTCTTTCGGGATGTTCCCGCGACTGACTGCTAGGAACGGGAGTTCCTGCTGCCCTCCAGGGATGGCAGGCATGGAGTCTGGTTGGGGCGCGCACTCCCGGCCATTCCTTGGGCCACAGACCTTTTGGTCCCGCACGACCCTTATGGCCACACAGACCGACCCGCTACTAACTTTCTGTCGCTCTCATGGGTACCAGACAGAGAGAAGAGAGGCTTGAGGGGTTTTATGAAAAACAGCCTATTCGGTGGGCCACCACCCTGCCCCTCCCGCCACCTCAGTCCCGGGCCGTAGCGGATGCCGCGCGGGTGGTACCTCTTCTCCGCGGGGTAGTAGAGCGCGTAGGCGTCGCGCAGCGCGGAGGCGGGGCTCCCCACGCCGGGAGGGTCAGAGTCGTAGAAGTACTGCAGCGGGTTTCCGTCCTCGTCGTACGCCTCGTCCTCCGGCCTGCGGGGGTAGCCGGGGAGGTAGAAGGAGTGGTCAGTATAAGTCCCTCCCCGGCTCTGCAAGGACCCAGAGAAAGGGGCTCGCGACTGATTTTCCTTCTTTCTAAAGGTCCCCCCACGGAGAATTGACACTTCTTCCGGGACGGAGAAGGGGGTAGAGGGAAGGCGAAAGAAAGTACACCCAAGAGAAATTCCCCATCCCTCCAAGTTGCTCTCCGACCCATCCTCTCGCGGATGAAGGGTCGCCCTTGCAGGGCCCTGGGAAGCCGAGATGTCTGTGCCGACCCGGTACACCTGGCCATCGAAAAGGATCTACCTCCCTACGGGCCTGGCGCCTGAGCCACCCCAAACAAGCAGCCACGGGCGGGGACGAGAAAGGTCCTGAGAGACAAGACACAGGCCAAGGCGAAGACCCGATAGGGAGGCCCAGAGAGAAACAGAGGGAGGGTGGATGGGTGGGGTGTGCGGCGGCCGACTCCGCCAGCCACCCCCACCAGCCTCTGAGCCCAGGGGAGCCCTTCCCCGCGCAGATGTAGGTCACGGAGAACCTCCGACTTCTATTTTGGGCGGGAGAGGATCTGGCAGGAACATAAATAATAGATGCCCCTAAACTTAGCCTGTTTGGCCGTGGCTCATTCTGTGGCATGTCCGCGCACTCTGGTGCTCCTCGCCCGAGGAAAGTGCCAGGCACTCGGGACTTTGAAAATTGCTAGGAGTGAAATAGGACTTTTAAATCCGCTAAATAAATAGTTCGCGCTAATCTGTTAGGGATGTTGGGGCGGTGGAAAGGGAAAGGGTCAACAGGGGACGGAGAGCCAACAGGAGCGCCGCGGTCTCGAAGTCGCCCTTGCCTAGCGCCTCTATCCTTGATATAGGACGGGAAGTGATGGGCTAAAACGCAAAACCCCCTCGCTTTGGGCCGCTGGAGAGAGTCGGAACGCGGCCAGGGCAAGTAGCGCTCTCTAGTAGGGTTTAGAGTCGTACTTCGTTATTCTGCTCGCCTTTCCTCCATCCGTGGAGAGGTAAGGACAAGGCAAGCACATGCCTCCGTCAGCCCCACACCCAGCCCTTCATCGGCGACGCGCCTCTTCTATAGCCCCGCTTCCCAGAGTCCCCGGGTCTTTCTGGCCACTTTCATCCCTGCCCCGTGCCCGGATGCTGGAATCCTAATATTGAAGTCAGAACCCATCTCTCCGGCCAAATCAATGGTCAGCGGCCCCTAAAGGCGACCTTTCTCGGGCGCGGCTCCGAGAAGCAGCTTTGCCGGCAGAAGGCGCGCTCCTAGCTGCAGGGAGCCGGGAGCCCAGCGGAGCGCGGAAGCTGCGTTGCAAAGGGAGCTTCCACTCTCAGGCTGACCACCCCAGGACTTTGGGGCTGCGTAAGGAACCTGGCAGTGCCAACCGATTAGAAACCAGGGGTTAAGAAAAAAGCCAGGATTACTCCAGCCTCGGGCGGGCAGGGTTGTCCTGGTCCTGCCTGCCTGCCTGCTTTCTCTTCCTCCTGCCTTCCATCCGTTTCATCCGTTCCTCCCCTTTCCTTTCAAGACCTCCAAACAAGCTCCCCCTTCCTTTCAGACTCATTCTTGTTCTTCCTTCTCTCAAATCGCTTTTCCTCAACCATACCCGGCCAACACTCCCCCTCCCCAAGACAGTCTGAGATTCAAATTGCAGTTGGAAAATGTATCACTTGAGAGAAAGCTCTTCCAGGGGAAAGAATTCGAATTGAAGCGAAAGGGAGATCAGAGGAGAGAGAGGGAGACCCCGCCCCGATAGTCCAGAACAAGCTGTAACAAAGCAAAGTCCACGGGAGCTTCACGCTCAACCCTCCAACCTGGCTGCGGGCACCAGAGAAGAAGTTCTCCTAACTCAAGCTAAGAATAGGGAAAAGAAGTCAAGCTCGGGGCCCGGCCCTGCCCCCCGCGGGCGGGGCTGGGGGAGGGGAGGTTTCTCTAGCCGGCTGAAGCACCCTTGCTTTACCCCGGCCCCTTTGCTGCGGCGGGCTGGGCTGGGGGAGGGGCGCTGAGCCGCAGTGGAGCCTGCCCGGACCTTGTGCTGAGCCGGGTCCAGGGCCAGGGACCCGAGGCCGGACCCAGGCTGACAGCGGCGTACTGGGAGCCGGTGGGGAGATGGTCATAGCCGGGACCGCGCAACTGCAGGAGGACGACCAGGAGGAAGTGTTAGGGGAAACCAAGCCTCAGCTCAGCCCGGGCGGCCAGCACCTACCTGATTCCAGGAAACCGGAGTCCTGCGGCGGCAGGTGAGCAGTAGACGCTGCTGTGCATTATTATCCCGTAGACCAGGAGGGCCAGCCTCGCTCCGCTACACATGGTCATTCTGCGCAGAAGGGAAAAGAGGGCACACAGCTGTCAGAACGCCCCTGGCCTTTCACCCGCCAACCCCAGGAAACTCCCCGAGCTGGGGGAGGGACAGAGCAAAGCTCCGGCTCCCAGTGTTGAATACCGCTTAATGACAGCCTGTGCGCACCCTGCCACTTCCCTCTCGCTATAGTTAGAAAAAAATACGTATATACCTAGTGCCCGATAACTCGCCAAACCTGGTGCGAAGGAACGCTAACTCGTACCCTGATGCTGAGGGGTGAAAGAATCAACAACGGAGTCGTTTGGTTTGGTAAGATATTTTTCCCCTTACCATTCAACTCTTACCGCTGCTAGGAGAGGTTTGTTGCCAAGTAGACGGCGGGCAAAGGGCTCCTCCAAGTTTCTGCGCTGGAGTCACAACCCAAGAGGCATCACCGTCTGGCGTTAGTGTCTGAGAAGCCGCAGGAATGAGCAGGAGCAGCAGGAGGAGCTGGAGGACTTGTTTGCTGAAGCCAGTATTCTGTTCAAAAGTTTGCGGACGCACAGAACTAGAAGGAAGCGTGACACCGAGAGAAGGGGGCGAGGAGAGAGATGGAGAAGGAAGAAAGAGGAGGCGAGGAGCTCAAGTGGGGGTGGGAGACAAAGTGGCCTAAGTCCACCAGGAGAAAGAAGTAAGTGATTAAGGAAAAGAGGGAAAGTCAAAGAAGTAGAAGAAGGAAGAGGGAGGGCCGCAGCTCAGCCGGGGTCTGCTGGAACCGCCTGGTCAGGCAGTTGTGCAAGTCGGCAGCGCCTTCTCTGCTCTGAGGTCCCTCTGGCTGCCTCTGAAGCTGCGGCTTCTGCTGCTACTGCTGCCGGTGGTTACAGAGGTGACTGGCCCTCTGCTCCTATTTATATGTGCAGTTAGCAGAAATCTATCTGAACGTGGTTTTAGAAGAGCCTTCCTTGTCAACATCTGTCTGCCTGTGGCCTTTAAGTACAGAATATTTTGTTGCACTGTTGCGCTCCGATTTTTATTCATGGAATGACTTCCTTTTTTTTTTTTTTCAGTCACGTAATGATCGGGTATCAGAAAAAGACGTCAGCATCCTAGTCCCTCAAGGAACATATTAACTATTCTGTGCTGTCCTCTTGGATGATAAGATCCGGAGTCATCGACTTCTCATAAACACCTTTCACTCATACAATCCAATTTTTAAGAAGTGCAGTTATTTTGATGGTTTTCAATTTTACCCATTTCTCAAGATGGGTAAAGAATTCATAGAACTTCAAGGATGGTAAAAGTCATGTTTTTAATTATGTCCCTACGATTTCTCTTTACTTTTCATCAAGCCCCAGCAATCAGAGCTCTGGTCTCTGGAATTAAGCACCATCAAGCTCTCCTATTAATAAATTTAATTTAGATTTCCTAATTTCTTGCGTATGTTCTTTTAGATAGACAATTAAATGTGGAAGTCGTTTTGTTTTTAAAGGGAAGTCTTGGAGGATTTTCAGTAAATCGCTAATGAGTCTGGCTGTCGTTGACAGTCTGGCTATGAGTAGATTGATTAGACTTAAAGCTGCGTCCGGATCGCGGCCTGTGGAGCTGTCCAAGCTCTGAGTGCTGAATTCTGGTCGCAGATGCTACAAACATTGAAAATTGCTGTTGGTTTAATTTTTCACCAAAGCCTCTAAATCTGAAGATTTGGCACTGATACTATTAATGTGGCAATTCGCTGTCCAAGTCTCCCCACTGTTCAGATACGTTCCCCCTTTGCAGTGTCCATGAATACCCTTAATGCTGAGAACAGTCAGACCCTGCCTACATTTGAGTAAAGAGCATTCTGTTTCCTGTTAGTTCTGGTTTTTAGATCTCTAGATGGCCTATTTGAACACCTTCACACTTTCTGTGGCTCTTACTGATTTCAAAGATTGAAATTGTGAAATTGTATTTTCCACAAAACTTGAAATTTTAAGAATTTGGTAGTGAGAAATACGTTATTCCCCTTTATTTACAACTTGAGTTCTGTTTGGGGAAATACAGACAGACTGGGAAAGTGTGAGGATTCCCAGTACAAGTTCACTTGCTGAGGGTTTCTAACGGGAATCCCTCCATTGGGAACCGTTAAAAATTTTTTTAGCTGAAAATGACGTGGGAAAGCAATAAGAGAAGACTACAGCCACCCGGAGGCTTTCAAGCCCCTGGGCAATTTAAGAAGATTCCTAAATTTCTACTCCAGTAAGAGAAAATCAAGTCTATTTCTTTTTATTGCTCAAAGGAAATAGAACCATCAATAACCATTAGTGTGCATTTTAATTATTTGGACCTTAAACAAAACTTAGAGGAAATGGCAATTTAGTTGGGAGTATTTCCTATTATAATTTGGAGCTAACATTTAAATAAGCTATATTAGTTCTGCATGCTTTTCCTAAGACAAAATTATAATGTTTCTTATTCGGAATGCCTTTCTTACTTTCTTTTTTAAGATCTAATATTTCCTTCAAGAAGACAAAGTTTTGCTCATTCCTGGGCATTAATGACCAGAAGCTACTCGCTGCTTCTTAGTTTATTCCTGGGGATGCTCCAGATTGCCTGCCTGCAATAACAACATCTATGTGGGGATGTATCTCTTTGTCTCCAGTGCATGTGTTCGCATATTTATGTTGGAGTATTTACATGCATGTGTTCCGTGTTCAGCTCTGCCTCTGGAGTAAATTCGCACACAAAGAGCCTGCGGTGAACACGACCAACCGGATAATCAAGCAGAGACATCTTTCTTACTAAAGCGCCCAAAGCTATTACCCACTGTGACTTTCCTGTCTTCCGCCTTGCTTCGCGTCAAAGGTGAACCCGATTAAAAAATCCTTACTCTTCCCACCCACGCGAATTCTGAAATGAGTTCAATCTGTAGAAACATTTGAAAATTTCCAAGACTCCCTGTACAAATTCACTACTCAACTTTAGTAAAGGGAGCCACCATGTGGGGAGAATGTTGACTTCACGGCCTATCAAAAAGAAAACCACAAACAACATTAACTTTGTGGGGTGGGTGATGGAACTACTGGCTCCGGGGCCCGCCAGAATCTTAACTGTGCCCTAGTTTGCAAGGGCTGTGCCACTTCCACTCTGCTCAGCTTAGGCAATCAGGACCTAACTCGGCGCGGAACTCGGGGCCCAGCACTCCATAACTGAGGGCCTTGAGGCCTGAACCCATTCACGAAAGTGAAAGACTAAGCAAAGAAATCATTTGGAGATTCTTAGTCACTGACCTCCAGAAAATCAAGCTTCCAAGACCCAGCCGTTGCTGGGCACAATCTGAAGACCTGCCCAGCTGGGACCCACAGCTGCCTGGGGGAATCGAGTCAGGGACAGGACGGTCCCACGGATCTTTCGAGCCACTGACGGTCTCTGATTAGGCGACTTTGGCGTCCTTCGAGTAAAGAAGCTTTCCTATTCTCAAAAGTTCTGGCCCTGGGCCCTTGAGCCCGGGGGATACCGGGAAGGCTGCGGAAGGGGAGGAACTAGAAGCTGAGGACCGGACTCCAACAAAACTGCGAGAGTCTGTGGTTGCATCCCCACCTCGCCAAATCCTCCTGCGTGAGCGTAGGCTCCTCCTGCTTTCTATTGGATGGAGGCAAATACCGGGCAACGGATGTCTCAAAGACCAAAACTACCCCCCAAGTCCTCCCTGAGAGTAGTAATTTGCTGTTAATGTCGAGGAACATTCTAATCAGAATGTTAACTGCCGCTGCTTTCGGGGAGCCTTTGTGTCTGGGGAGCGGCGAAGAAGAGGGGTGCATCAGGTAGAAATGTGGAGCTGGAAAGGCCCGGAGCCATCCTGACCAGCACTGACGAGGTGTCCCGGCCGAGTCCACTTAGGAAACCGCGTCTGGTACGGACTAGTTCATTGCAAATGCAGACACGATCTGGCTTAAAGCGAGGCCTGGGGCCTTCGAGGAGTGTTCGAAGGACCCTCACCCAACGCATCCTTTCTGGGAGAAGGGGAAAGAGGAGGGAGAGTGAAAGGAGAACCGGGGCAGGACAGGGCAGGGCACGACAAGGGGGAGAGCCTTCCAATTTTATCCTGATCTCACCCTGGTTCTCTCCCAAAGAGATGTTTACATCCTCCTAAGGCGACTGAGGTTAAGAGCGAGAGAAACCGTCAGATATCCTGTATATAACCGAAAACGACAGGGGAGAAAAGGGAGGGAATGAAGAAGGGACCCAAAAGTTAGAACTTCCTTTCAATTAACAGATAACACAAAGGAATTTCAAGTACCCTTTCAGGCAACCCCGCCCTGTCCCCACAACTTTCACCAGACCTAGTAGAATTCCTAGGCAGCAAAGTTTCTTTCCTGGCTGTGGAAGCGAAGACTGGTGTAGACTAGACTAGATTGGAATCACATCTAGTTAGAAAAGCTAATGCAACCAGGAAATCTTCCCAGTGGTAGGTTTCTCCTACGTCCTCTGAGAGCGGGAGGGACAGAAGGCATCCCTCTGGGGCTATGCCTCCACCTACCCAGCACAGGCTATTTAAAAATATTTGTTGAAAATGATCAGAGACCTTGAATTTCAATCCCCTAATGTATTAACTGCTTTTTGTCCTGTTTGTCCTTAAGATATGAAAACATGACTTTTGGTCTGAAATGGTGAATCCTAGCTACAAGTCAAACTAATACTTGCCTGAATTGTTTTTTCTGGTCACTTGACACATCTGTCCTTGCTGAAGTTTCAAGCCTTGAAACCTCAATCAACACTCAAATTAAAGAATGCTTTAACCCTTGAAAAGGTGAGTTTTGTATCCAAACAGGAGAAATATGTCTAGTATATTTACTGAGAGTTTGAATTTGCAGATAGTTTCACAACATTAGCAAATACCTGGCATAGACAGGACTCAGTTCCCTAGGGTAAGGATATTTCCACCACTTTCCTTCTGGCCTAGCTACACATCCTACATGTAGTTTCCGTGAGTTCACTTTTCCTTTTATGGCTATGTAGCTCTCCCCCATTGCCCTATACCTCCTCTATCCCCATCCCCTACTCTCACTGATTTTTTTTTAACCATATGAAAGGACATGTTTGCACACAGCATCTTCATAAATTCCTAGTATAAATAATAATAAATCTGATTAGAAAAGTCTTATATTCTCATTCTACTCATTTCTAGCCACTACTTAGCATAAGAACCAGCCTATAGTAAGCTTTTTCAGTGAACAAGCTTGATGCAAAACATCATTCCCTCATATCGGTGACAAAAGTAAATTACAAACTGTATTCAATTTCACTCTAAACTTTTTCTCTTCTGACTCCTCCAGAAAAATGTGATGACTAATGACTCATTTCATACCAATTACACCTGTAGGGAAACCCAAATGTTCTGCAGCAGAACATCATGACCATCACCTCCTGGACTGCCTGCATCATGCCCCTCTGAACACACTATGAAGTAAGAAGCTGATGAGCTTACCAATAATGTGTCATGACTTCTCTGACCTTCAAAATTTAGTGCTTCACACACTTGAAAACAACCAAGAAGCCTTTCCAAGCTACATGAGCAAAAGCATCTCTCTCTAATTCAAGAACAGAATTGCAGGTTCACAGGGCCAAGAAATTTTGTTGGTTGTTTTAAGATAAAGCAGACATTCAAGAAGCAAAAACTAGGATCTAATCTTTGCTTCAGGTTTGGATGATTTCAACTCTCTCACATATATGACTCTTCTAAGACCTTATTCTCTGAATGTTTGTTTACTGGGTACCAAAACTATATACCCCAGACTTCACTGTGCAGCATCTGCCATATTCTCCTGAGATTTCCAGAACATGTCCTCTTAAAAGACAAAAACAAGAAAGTCTTTTCTCTACTTCAGTCTAAATCCTCTGATCATATAAGGCTTAATTGCAGGAAGAAAAGCTTGGAGAGGATCCAGGAAACCCGATATCCTAAACTAGTTTTTGTGACAGCTTCTGAAAATGTTGGAAGGAAGATCTGTGTGCAGAATAAAACAAGGTTTTTATGTGTAAATCAAAAAAGGATAATGTTCTATGAGTTCATAGCATCAAACCTCTGTCCTCTTGGTTTAGACTCAGCCTTATCTATCTGTGAATATAGGTTTCTTTGTAATAATTTTGGAGCCTTTGTTTTTCATTATCCTTATTACTAAGCACTTTGTGGTAATGATCATAACTTTGCAAAGACTTTTTAACTAATCTTTCTCTCCACCCAAATATACACAGGCATGATTTTGTTTTAAGTTATCATCTGTTTGGAATATGATTATATTTGCCATGAGTTTACTATTTTAAAACTTCAATTATTATTCCTTTACATACTTTTAAATTCTTCCTTCCAATGAGGCTGCATGATTTCGCTACTCATCAGTTAATAACAACAATAATAACTATTTAGTGAACACATACTGTGTGCTAAATACTCGATAGAGTTACTTCCTTTACCTTCAAACAATCTTTTTTCTAGACACTATTATTATTCCATTTTACAGATGAGAAGCTGAGGGTCAAGTGGTTAGGTAACATACCAAGTCACACAGCTTGAATCTCTGTAATGCAGATTTAAATTCAATTCTCAGTGACTCCAGACAGTCTTAATGATTTAGTAAATTATATTGGTTTACACATTTATTTTCTCTAGAGTTGTTATAATACGAACTACTTATTTAATATGAGTTTTAATCTGTGACTTGACTCAACTAAGAAGAGAATGGATTTCTCATTAATTTTCAAATTAAAAATTATGTTTCATATAATAGGAATTAAATGCTTTTAACACAATACAAACTGGTTAAGCTAGACTACCAACTTTGCTTTACAGAATATATATGCTTCTAAAAATATGTACATTAATAGTGCATGCATCCTCATTTATACATATCAAATTATTGAAAAGGTAAAAAATAGGGTGCCTGGGTGGCTCAGTCATTAAGCGTCTGCCTTCAGCTCGGGTCATGATCCCGGGGTCCTGGGATTAAGCTCCACATCAGGCTTGCTGCTCCACAGGAAGCCTGCTTCTCCCTCTCCCCCTGCTTGTGTTCCCTCTCTCGCTGTGTCTCTCTCTGTCAAATAAATAAAATCTTAAAAAAAAAAAAGAAAGAAAGAAAAGGTAAAAAATATTGCCATCCTAAATCATTATTTAAAAATGATTTCATAGCTAAGAATGTAGCAAAAGTTTCAGTGATTTGTTTAAGTAAAAAAAAAAAGAATATTACTTTGTAAGATCACCATTTAGTAGCTATAACATCATCATCGTATCTTATTAAATCATCACGTAATTCAATACCACAGAAACTTTATGATTGCCAGTGAGTCAAGTGTTTTGTGAGTCAAATGCGATAATATATATAAAAATGTTTTACAAACAATAGATCCTCCTTCTTTGATAGCAGTGACAGGCTCTGTTAGCAAACAATGTCCCATTTAATCCTTTTATTGCCCTGGGAAGTAGATAAGGTACTATTATTCCTATTTTTACTAATGGGTAAACCAAGACCCTTAAAAGTGAATTAACTTGCCAAGGCACACAGCTAACAAAGGACAAAGTAGGCTTTCTAGCCCAGGGCTAGCTGTTTCCAAAGTTACTGTGCTTTCTACCATTTGGCCCCCCTGTTATTACTGTATAATTACCATTATTATTAAAGGGAAAAGAAGCATCAGCTTTCATAAAAACATATGATTATTTAACAAAACATGAGCTTTTTTTTTTTTAAAAAGATTTTATTTATTTATTTACAGATAGAGACACAGCGAGAGAGGGAACACAAGCAGGGGGATTGGGAGAGGGAGAAGCAGGCTTCCCGCAGAGCAGCGAGCCCAGATGCGGGGCTCCATCCCAGGACCCTGGGATCATGACCTGAGCCAAAGGCAGATGCTAAACAATTGAGCCACCCAGGCACCCCCAAAACATGAGCTTTAAGGCAGTAGTTTGAACAATTTTTCTTGGTTTTTCTTGAAATTTTCAAATAAGCGAAGAGGTTATGTGAATCATTTTAAAGAACATTTTAAAGAATTAAATAATGAATAAGGTTGTACCACAGGTATTAAAAATGTGATAAAGTTGCAGCAATTAAAACAGTGTGGTGCTAAAAAAAAAAAAAAAACAGTGTGGTGCTTGTGAAATAGTAGATCAAAAGAATGAATATCAAGTGTATGAAGAAATAAACACTATTATGTAATTCCCAGTAGAAAGAATACTGGGACAACTGACTATCCACTTGCACAAAAAAGAAAAATTAGAATGCTATTTCCTATCCTACAACAATCTCAAACATATTGACATGGACTAAATTTTTTAATATAAATCACAAAAATACTAGAAAAATATATAAATAATTCTAGGATTGGAAAGGAAAGACTGACAATTTGAAAGAAACCAAAAAGGAAGAGATTGAGAAATTGACTAAAATATTGTTTAAATTTCTCTGTATTAAAGAAAAAGTACAAATAAAATTAAATGGCACATGAAAACTTGGGGGAAATGTTGCCATTGTTTATGAAAAATAAGGAATTCAATTTTTCAAAATATAAAGAATTTACATCACCCAGTGCTCATCGGACAAGTATACTCCTTAATCCTGATCACCTATTTAATCCATCCCACCCCACCCCCCCAGTAACCATCAATTTGTTCTCTGTAGTTAAGAGTCTGTTTCTTGGTTTGCCTCTCTCTCTTTTTTTCCCTTTGTTTTGTTTCTTAAATTCAACATATGAGTGAAGTCATATGGTATTTGTTTTTCTCTGACTTATTTCGCTTAGCATAATACTCTCTAGCTCCATCCACATCATTGCAAATGGCAAGCTTTCATTCTTTTTTATGGCTGAATAACATTCCATTCTATATATATACCACTTCTTTATGCATTCAGCTGTTGATGGACACTTGGACTGCTTCCATAGCTTGGCTATTGTAAATAATGCTGCTATAAACATAGGGGTGCATGTATCCCTTTGAAGTAGTGTTTTTGTATTCTTTGGGTAAATACCCAGCAGTGCAATTGCTGGATCATGGGGTAGTTCTATTTTTAACTTTTTGAGGTACCTCCATATTAATTTCCACAGTGTCTGCCCCAATTTGCATTCCCACCGACAGTGCACAAGGGTTCCTTTTTCTCCACATCCTCGCCAACACCTGTTTTTTCTTGTGTTGTTGATTTTAGCCATTCTCACAGGTGTGAGGTGATATCTCATTGTGGTTTTGATTTGCATTTCCCTGATGGTAAGTAAAGATGAACATCTTTTCATGTGTCTGTTGGTCATCTGTATGTCTTCTTTGGAGAAATGTCTGTTCATGTCTTCTGCCCATTTTTTAATTGGATTATTTGGTTTTGGGGTGTTGAGTTTATACACCTGAAACTAATATAACACTGTAAAAAATAATAATAATAAAGTTACACTTACACTAAAAAAAAAAAATCAAATATAAAAAAAAAGAAATGAGTCGTTAAGTACAGCATATGTCTTTTGAAGGTAGGAGTATCAAAGAATTTGTGGACACATTTTAAACCACCAAAACAATGTCATAATTTTTACTTTAAATAGTCATGTATCTTTTGAAAAGAAATTAAGAGAAGGAAAGGAAATGTGTATAGTCATTTATTTTTATACATAATTATTATTTCTGGTTTCTTTATCCCTTCTAATAATTCATGGATCAGCAAACTAGAGTCCCTGTGCCAAATCAAACCCACTGACTGTTTTTGTATGGCCTGGGCACTAAGAATAGTTTTTATATTTTTAAATGATTGAGGAAAAAAATCAATAGAAGAATATTTTTGTGACATGTGAAAATAAATTTCAGTGTCCATAATAAAGTTTTATTGGAACATAAAAAATATATATATTTAAAGAACTTACAAATCCATAAAGAAAAGACAATTACACCTACATGCAAAGTTGGTAAAGGATATAAAAAAGGCAATTTTGCAAAGTTAGAAATATGAATGGCCAACAAATTTGCACAAAATTTTTCTTTTTGCAAATGGATAGTTGTCCCAGTATCCTATACTTTCCATTGAAAATTACATAATACTGTTTATTTCCTTACATTTATGTACTTTATGTTTATTCCTTCATCCTATTCTATGTAACACAAATGGTCCTACAAACACAAAATAAAATGTCATTTTTTAATTTACCAAATCAGAATGATTTTTTTATATTCTACTATGCTGTATTATCAAATGTGCCAGGAAATATGTGCTCTCAAGCACTGCTGGCAGGAGTATAAATTGATCCAACTTTTCCAGAGAGTAGTTTGTCAATTATACGTAAATTTGGCCCACTGATTTTACTTCTACGAATTTATTCTGAGGAAATAAGCATGGATCTATCCAAAGATTAACTGCAACCCTATTTACAGCACCATTGACTATGATAAGGAGCATTTTAAAACAACCATAAAATGTCCCATAATAAGGGACTGATTAAATTTCCTTTAGTACATCCCTACAATGGAACATCATTTCTGTTGTAAATGATGAAATGGAGTGATGCTGTAGAAAAATCTTTAATCGCATGAAAAGATGCTCACAATATGTTGTTAAAAAGAGAGCGAGAGCAGATTATAAATCCACCTGTACAATACAATACCAATTTTGTAAAAAACACTTATACATGTGCATCTGGAAGGACATATACCAAAGCATTAACAATGTTCATCACCAGGGTTAGAATTACAAAGAGGATCACGCATTCTTTCTATTTTCTTTTTGTGCTTATCCATTTTTTTCTTAAAAGCATTTTAAATGAATATATATATATATAATATATGCATATCTTATATATATATAAAATAAGAAAAATAAGTATGAGATTTATTTTTAAATATAATGCTTGGCTTTTCTTTATTACATTTCCAATACATGTGTACTTCCTCTTTGTTAAAATTTCTTTTGTCTTATACTGAGCTAAGCATCCATTTGATGCTTCTCATCATGGAGGTCTGATCTATGACCTCCACTAGAAAGTTAAAGGCAAATCAGGGCAGAAGGAAGCAGAGAACCAAGACAACACATTAAAGAAGTAAGTGGCGCAAAGGCAGGTGGGAGAAGAAACATAGCAGAGGGGAAAGCCAAGCAATGCAGTCGTCAACAGTGGCCATGTCCTACGTACGTATCAAATTTTCTCATGTTAAGTCATTACTGATAAGATTAACTGAATGTTTTAAATCAAATTGGTGCTCAATGGGGGTGAACTGTATCTTGGAAGTATAGTTTATCCTACATTATTCAGAGGTGGATCATCTAGTTTGTGTGTTACTCAGAATTTGGCTCCTTTATGATCCAAGTCTATCGTCATATTTTGTGAGACCAAGGAGGCTCAGACATTTAATTAAGTGTCTTCTGACCTTCCCCCTCTTTATAAAGTATACCCTTTCCATGCCAGGTTTCTGGTTATTATCAGGGCTGAACAACATCTAGCAAGCAGGATTGGTCAGGTGCCATGTTTGAGGCACCATTAGTCAGAATTTTCAAGAGGTGGTGTTATGGATTGAATTATGTCCTCCAAAAAATACCTGTTGAAATTCTAACCTCCCAGTACCCCAGAATATAATCTTATTTGAAAATAGGGTGTTTGCAGATGTTGTCAAGTTAAGATGGGATCATTATGGTGGTCTCTAATTTAACAGAATTGATATCCTTATAATATGGAGAGATTTGGATATGGACACACATTTGCACAAAGAGAAGATTATGTGAAGAGACATAAGGAGAATGCCATGTGAAGACTGGAGTGATACCATCACAAACCAAGGAATGTCTAGGATTACCAGAAGCTGGAAGAGGCAAGGAAGGTTCCTTCTGCTGAAGGTTTCAGCAGGAAGATAGCCCTGCCAACACCTTGACTTGGACTTCTAACTTCTGCAACAGTGAGACAATAAATTTCTGTTGTTCTGAGCCACCCAGTTTATGGTACTTTGTTACTGCAGCCCTAGGAAACTAATACAGGAGGTATAATTCCCTTTTCCAAAAAGAAAAAAATGCAGTAATTACCAGAGCACGCTGGAAAATATGGAAGAGCCCTTTAATGAACAGTGGGTAAAGCTAATCACAAAGAATGGAGGATCTGGTCCTTCCTGCGTAGGCAGGCAAAAACCTCTGCCTGTTTTACGTGTATACCCTCACCTTCAACTTCCATTTTGCAATCATTTTCCATCTTTAAATTAGGATGAAATTCTGGTCTCCCTACACAGAATTAATATATTAAAGCATATTTAGAAGCACTTTGAGAAGAAAGGGAGTACATAAATATAACAGAACCAGGTAAAGTGACAGCCATAATAAACTTGCTGAACAGAAGTGGCTACAGGGCCTAAGAGATTAAGCCAATTGTTAACTCCATCTAATGCTTTATAAATGGCTTGCAATTTTATGATACTTCTTAGTGTGTTAAAACAACAAGTTACTGTGCCACCTTAATCCATGATATGCAGATAGGGTAATCTGTGTAGAGCTGTCTGTGTGGTTTACACACACTAGGGCAACAGGGTGTGATGGTCACTCCCTAAAGATCCATACAACAGACACTTCAGAAGTAAGACTGTGCCAGGAAGACAAGTGTTTTACCAAGTAAATAAAATCTCTTTAGAAAAACTGCATAACTCAGAGTAATAGGCAGAGGACAAAAGAAGGAGGCCACAGGACCTTTCAAACAGAGCACCGGAGAACCCTGAACACACAGGTTCTCAATTTAGTGAAAGGCACTCCTCTATAAAGTCAGCTTCACTCTGAAGGCATTCATCTTCCCTCTCCAAATGCCTCTACTATAGGGATAAACACATATTTTAGAGTGGGAAAGATTTTTACCTGTTCTCTTTTACTGTAGCCTAATGTTGAGTGAACTTTTATATTTAGAAGCAAGCCCTCCTAAAATATGATGCATATATCCCAACTCTTGAGCTAAAGGAATTCAGAATTATATAAAACTCCAAATATGTAGTACTACATAGAGCTGCACATAAAGCAACAGGAGTTTGAGGGCCACAGTTTAGCACAGTATGTGCAGTCACAGTCAGTAGACCTCTACCATATCTACTAAAACCAAATCAAAATAAAAACACCGCCAAGCTGGGCACCTGGATGGTTCAGTCCATTAAGCATCTGATCTTGATCTCAGCTCAGGTCTTAATCTCAGGGTCATGACTTCAAGCCCCTCCTTGGTCTCCACACTAACTCCACTTAATAATTTTTTAAAATTACCAAGTATTTGTCAATTAATGTCATGTATGGAAAGGGTTAGAGAAGCCTAAGACATGTAAACTCTCTGCCACTGAGAAGTTTACAATCAAAATAACTGGAATCAAAATGCATTTTTGTACGTTGTCTATTGAGTTGCTGGCATGGACAGAATGTGTCCCCCCAAAATTCATATGTTGAAGCCCAAATCCCCAATGTGATGGTATTTGGAGGTGAAACATTTAGGAGGTAATTGGGTCATGAAAGTGGAGCCCTCATGAATGGAATTAGTGCCTTATAAGAAGAGACACAAGAGAGGCCGCGCCTGGGTGGCTCAGTCAGTTAAGAAGAGACACAAGAGAGATGAGCTCTCACTCTGTCATGTGAGGACACAGCAAGAAGGGAGCCATCTGCAAACCTGCCAAGAAGAAAACCCTCACCAGACACTGAATCTGCCAGTGCCTTGATCTTGGACTCCCCAGTCTTCAGAATTGTGAGAAATAAACGTCTGTTGTTTAAGCTACATAGTTTACAGTGTTCTGTTATAGAGCAGCCTGAACTAAGACAGCTCCTGAAATCAGATCCTCTCTACTTCTCCACTACTGCTCTCTGTCAGAAAACATCTACAGATGCACACAACTGCCACAAATACGATTTGTTTGAAATCTCCAGCAAATATCTCAGTTAAAGGAGATGGGCTTAGCAGGTAAGACACTGCCACTCACAAGATGAACTGCTGTGCAGGCATGAATGTGAGGTACAGCAACTTTGCAAATCGTTTTTAAAAATCACTATGTGGGGCGCCTGGGTGGCTCAGTCGTTAAGCGTCTGCCTTCGGTTCCGGTCATGATCCCGGGGTCCTGGGATCAAGCCCCACATCAGTGGGAAGCCTGCTTCTCCCTCTCCCACTCGCCCTGCTTGTGTTCCCTCTCTCGCTGTGTCTCTCTCTGTCAGAAAATAAATCTAAAAAATCTTTTTAAAAAAATCACTATGTTTACCTGTTCTAACAAAAAAAATTAATTAAAAATTTAAAAATGTGAAGAGAATGTTGAGAACCATTGGTCACTAGTGCATTGGTTTCAAATCAGTTAGACGTGGCAAAGTGTAGGAAGTCTATAAGGAGAATTTAAACTCTATTTTATTTTAAGTCATAATATGTGTAAACTCCACTCCAAACTCATTTGAATAAAGAGTTGTTTTTAGCTGATGGTTTTGAAGTTCTAGCAAATGGGCATGTCTGAATGGATGTGACGTAGTTACAGGGGTTTAGTTCACAGCACCCTGAGTCTGAAATTTTTAATCCATGGGATTCTTATTCAGGTCATATTCACCACAGCCAACCAAAGGGAGTGTCCCCAGTGGTCTGAACAAAAGCAGTTTTAGAGTGTTAAAATGTTCTTTTAAAATGTTAAAATTATCTGTTACTGTTCAAGAATGATTTTTGCACTTTCAAGCTATTCTAATTAAATGACATTGTATTAAAAAAAGGTACGTTTACAAAGACTACTTGACCTACAAAATTTACACTGTCCTGAGACAGATTTACCTAGACCATTCTCTCTTCCTATCCCACAAGAGAGACAACAAAACAAATATATCTGTTACAAATATCATACAATACATACACATACATGCATACACACACACTCCTCATTTACATTGTTCTCATAGCACATAGCAGATTCTCCCCAGTAGATGAACAATTAAATTAGAATAAAAAGAGGCAGAAATTAAATGTCATCATACTTACAACTTGATTTCTTTTAGATTTGCTCCAAGATCTTGTAGGACATGAGCACATATATTAAAGAAAATTTTTATGACTATTTCTTTGTTTTCAATGGCTTTTTATGAACGCCACATCACTCTGACATAAAAACATACAACTGGCCAGATACAGAGAAATCTATATACCTTAAAGTTCACAAAAATTGTACCTGTTGGCACCCCAACATGACAGAGATGCAGGGGTTACTTTTTTTTTTAATTTTTATTTTTTTTTTAAGATTTTATTTATTTGAGAGAGAGAATGAGATAGAGAGAGAGAGCATGAGAGGGGGGAGGGTCAGAGGGAGAAGCAGACTCCCTGCTGAGCAGGGAGCCGGATGCGGGACTCGATCCTGGGACTCCAGGATCATGACCTGAGCCGAAGGCAGTTGCTTAGCCAACTGAGCCACCCAGGCGCCCCAGGGGTTACTTTTAGAGGAAGATATTGACCAGGTGGGGGCAGGAGGGAGCCTTCTGGAAATGTGCTATCCCTTAATCTGGGTGATAGTTACATGGATCTATACTTCAGTAAAAATTATCAAGCTGTGAAGATCTGTGCACTTTACAAGTGACATCCCAATAATCTGTTTTATTTCTACCTGTTAGGTGTATTCATATCCTGTTCAAAATTACGTAAAGCAATAATATGTTGAGTTATAAAATAATAATTTATAGATGAATAAATTAACAAGAACTAATAAAGTTATTGCATTTTTAAAGTCATGAAATTCCTTGAAGCATGTATATAATTGTTAAATATACACCACATGGCCATGAATATGGATTATCCATAAAACCAAAGCTAATTATTTGTTGGCAGTAGTTGAATTTGAAGGACCAACAGGGTAAAAAAAAAAAAAAAAATTGTTTCCTAAAACTTAACTCTTTTCAGTTACAAAGCACAATGAACACAGGTAGACCAAGGCCACTGCTGTTGAATGCCAGAATTTTTTCATCTCTAGAGTCACCTGTAACTGGCCCTGGGAATCTGAGACCCACAGACAGTCATGCTGCAGCTGCTGAAAACTGATTGCAGTTTCTCAGTCCTGTTCGAGGCCTTGATGGGGTTCAGGGTAGGCTGCCCGACAATATCCCACTTTGGCATATTGATTATTCTGAATTAAACTTATTTTTTAAAAAACAGTTGGTGCAAGAAGGACACACTGACCTCCTTTGTCCCCCTGAAAATGAGGGAGGAATCTCCCACGTGGAAGGTACCTCCTGGTCCAGACCAGGAGAAAGAGAAGCATCCTTATCACCAGAGGTAGGGACTGTAGGGTTGAGAAGGTTGTATAAACACATCTTGTCACTGCTTCACTAATTTACTACCCCAAGCCCAAACTTCGTCTTGTCAATTCTTCAAAAATGCATTGTTTCTTTGTCTAAAAGATGTAAAAACTGTTTGCTTTGGTCACTTCTTTTAGTCTCATATTTCTATGAGCTCCTGTTCATATGAAATTAAACTTGTTTTTCTGTTAATCTGTTTTATGGCAGATGAATTATTAGATGAGCCAAAGAACCTAGAAAGGAAGAAGAAGAAATTTTCCTCCCCTATAGCCTGAATACAGAATTCAGCAGCAGCTTAGTTTTTTTATTTATTTATTTAAAATCAATAAACGTATAGTGTATTATTAGTTTCAGAGGCAGACTTTAGTGATTCATCAGTTACAGAGCAGACACAGAAATTTTCAGGTCATTTATGCAGAGTTTGAGCTGGAAACTTGAAACCCCAAACTCACCTTTTTCTTTACCCACTTTCTCCAGTGCAATTAGGAGTAACCAGCCAATCTCATGATGCTTGTTAGTTTGACAACATTCTAAGGTTTCAAGTATATGGTCACCCAGAATCTTACTTCCTATAACTATTTGATTAAGAGTATCCAGTGGTAATAGTTTTCATATCTTTATTGCTGCATCATGCCATGGACTATCAGTAACCTCTTTGCCACTGGAAATAGAGTCATTCATGCCTTTGAATCCAATCATATTACAGAACAAATTCTAGAAAACCCAAAACAAATTCAGAAAACTCATCCTTAAGATTCTGTTCCTCTAAAACTACTCTGGGTATGAAATCTGTATCAGTCAAGGAAAACAGAAAAAATCTTTTGGGTACGAAATCTGTATCAGTCAAGGAAAACAGAAACAATCTTATATATATATATATATACATATATATGTATGTATGGTATATACATATACTATATATTATAAAAGAAATAGAGAGACAGAGATTCCAAGGAATGGGCTTATGGGACTGTGGGGATTGGCAAGTCTGAAATCCATAGGGTAGGCTGAAAACTCTCAGGCAAGAGCTCAGGCTGCAGTCTTTTTTTTTTTTTAAGATTTATTTATTTATTTTGAGAGAGAGAGAGTGCACGTAAGTGGGTGATGGACAGAGAGAGAGAGAAAAAAACTCAAACCAACTCCCTGCTGAGCACAGAGCCTGACACACGTCTCAATCTCAAGACCCTGAGATAGTGACCCGAGCCAAAATCAAGAGTCAGGTGCTTAATCGACTAAGCCACCCAGGTGCCCCTGATGCTTCAGTCTTAAAGCAGAATTACTTTTTTCTCAGAGAAACTGCAGTCTTGTTCTTAAGGCCTTTACCTGATTGAATGAGGCCCACCTACATTACTAAAGATAATCTCCCTTACTTAAAGTGAACTAATTGTAGATGTTAACCACGTTTACAAAATACCTTCACAGCAAAGACTTAAATGTTTTATTGAATAACTGGACACCATAGCCTAGACAAGTTGACCCATAAAACTATCACAATCTGTAATAATGTCTTCTATTTTCATTATAATTAGCAAATTACACAATCCTTTTCATCATCCAATCACTATTAAGACATTACAAATTTTGTCTAAACTATATGTTTTGCTTCCAGTTCTTCCAAAATCATGAAGAAATTATCACTTACATTTAATTTACATTATAGTATTTATTCATGGTTAAACACTACTTACAGAGTCAACAATTTCATATATAACAGCTCTACCACCAGGAAAAAAACCCTTAGTGGTTTGCAGATAATGTTCTGAAGACATTTATTTATAACTAAGAATTGCCAGAAATAACAGCCAAATTAATAATTAAATACAAAGCTTTTATTGCAAAAGGAACAAAGCTAAAATAGATAGAAACTATCTGAAATTTTTCAACACACAAATTCATGGGGCTCTTATTTAACTGAACAGTTATTACAATAATAACTAACAATGTGACATCTTTCAAGTTCCCTGGAGCTTCTGACCCCTAAATCCGAGAAAGCTGACGGGGATAGCCTAGCAATTCAGATTGTGTGGGAGGAAAAAAAAGAGAAATCAATGAAAAACTATGGAAAAACATAGAGGCAGGTAGAAAATACTCTGATTCCATAGAAGGGAATGGATTTTTAGTCATAAACCCAAATATGCAAAACTATATTTTAATTTCCTATAACTGAAGTAAATTTCATTTACTTCATTTACTGCTACTAGGCAGTATGAAAGCTCAGGGCTTCCATACTACCTAATAGCAGAAAGTTAAATAGAACAATTTCTAGGTAAACTCAGTCAAATGAATGATTACTCAGTCATTCTATGTTTTTAGTCAGTCAATTCAGGATTTTTTTTTTCCAGTAAAATCCAGTGACATTTCCCAAGGGCTTAAGTGCCAGAGAACTTATGGAAGTACCTGTGCTTCAGCAGGTAAGGTATCTGGTTCTTTTTTTTTCTTTTCTTTTTATCTATTTTTTTATTTTATTTTATTATGCTATGTTAGTCATCATACAGTACATCATTAGTTTTTTATTGTTATGTTAATCACCATACATTACATCATTAGTTTTTGATGTAGTGTTCCATGATTCATTGTTTGTGCATAACACCCAGTGCTCCATGCAATACGTGCCCTCCTTAATACCCATCACCGTGCTATTCCATCCCCCCACCCCTCCAAAACCCTCAGTTTGTTTCTCTGAGTCCACAGTCTCTCATGGTTAGTCTCCCCCTCTGAGATTCCCCCCTTCAGTTTTCCCTTCCTTCTCCTAATGTCCTCCATGCTATTCCTTATGTTCCACAAATAAGTGAAACCATATGATAATTGACTTTCTTTGCTTGACTTATTTCACTTAGCATAATCTCCTCCAGTCCCATCCATGTTGATGCAAAAGTTAGGCATTCATCCTTTCTGATGGCTGAGTAATATTCCATTGTATATATGGACCACATCCTCTTTATCCATTCATCTGTTGAAGGGCATCTCAGCTCTTTCCATAGTTTGGCTATTGTGGACATTGCTGCTATGAACATTGGGGTGCATATGGCCCTTCTTTTCACTACATCTGTATCTTTGGGGTAAATACCCAGGAGTGCAATTACTGGGTCATAGGGTAGCTCTATTTTTAACGTTTTGAGGAAACTCCACACCGTTTTCCAAAGTGGCTGTACCAACTTGCATTCCCACTAACAGTGTAAGAGGGTTCTCCTTTCTCCACAACCTCTCCAACATTTGTTGTTTCTTGCCTTGTCAATTTTTGCCATTCTAACTGGTGTAAGGTGATATCTCAATGTGGTTTTGATTTGTATTTCCCTGATGGCTAATGATGATGAACATTTTTTCATGTGTCTGTTAGCCATTAATATGTCTTCTTTGAATAAGTGTCTGTTCATGTCTTCCGCCCCTTTTTTGACTTGATTATTTGGGTTTTTTTGGGTGTTGAGTGTGAGAAGTTCTTTATAGAGCTTGGATATCAGCCCTTTGTCTGTAGTGTCATTTGCAAATATCTTCTCCCATTCCCTGGGTTGCCTCTTTGCTTTGTTGACTGTTTCCTTTGCTGTGCAGAAGCTTTTTATCTTGATGAAGTCCCAAAAGTTCTTTTTTCCTTTTGTTTCCCTTGCCTTTGGAGACAGAAGTTGCTGTGGCTGATGTCGAAGAGGTTACTGCCTATGATCTATACTCTAGGAACTACAGAACACTCATGAAAGAAATTGAAGAAGACACAAAAAGATGGGAAAACATTCCATGTTCATGATCGGAAGAATAAACACAATGTCTATGCTGCCCAGAGCAATCTATACTTTCAAAGCCATTCTGATCAAAATACCAATGACATTTTTCAAAGTACTGGAACAAACAATCCTAAAATTTGTATGGAACCAGAAAAGACCCTGAATCACCAAGGAAATGTTGAAAAAGAAAAAGCTGGGAGCATCACATTGCCTGATTTCAAGCTATATTACAAAGCTGTGATCACCAGGACAGCATGGTACTGGCACAAAAACAGACACATAGACCAATGGAACAGAATAGAGAGCCCAGATACAGACCTTCAACTCTATGGTCAACTAATCTTCGACAAAGCAGGAAAAAATATCCAATGGTAAAAACAGTCTCTTCAATAAATAGTGCTGGGAAAATTGGACAGCTATATACAGTAGAATGAAACTTGACCATTCTCTTACACCATACACAAAGATAAACTTAAAATGGATGAAAGACCTAAATGTGAGACAAGAATCCATCAAAATCCTAGAGGAGAACATAGGCAGTAACCTCTTCAACATTGGCCACAGCAACTTCTTTCAAGACACGTCCCCGAAGGCAAGGGAAACAAAGGCGAAAATGAACTTTTGGGACTTAATCAAAGTATCTGGTTCTTAATGGTTCTCTGTCTTCCATGGGTATCCGCAGAGATATAACTTATCTTGTTGGGTCTTCAGTGGTGAGCATCTATTCCAGCTATGGTTTCTCATTCAAATGGTCCATGCAGCATCTGCCGACTGCTTTCTTTCATCATGATGTGCCTTCATTCATGTCTGGAGACCACTTCTGATCCATCAGGCTTTTCTCAGCCAATCATAACCCTCTCTGGAGAGCATGGGAAACTTTCTAATGCTCTTCTGCACTCCTCTGGGTCCTCAGGTGACTCTGGAGGCAGCCTCAGGCACTATCTGCCCAGACGTTCCCCACAGGCATATGCCACTGCCAAACCATATGTTGGGAGGTGCTTCTCTATCAAGCTTAGATTTCTCCCCAGGCCTAACTTGGGAAGGGATGCACTCACATACTCCTAGCCTACCTGGAGTATAATGTCATTACATGTATATACTCACACACACACACACACACACACACACAGCCCAGGGAGAGGAGACAGGACACTGGGAACCTTTTGACCAGTAATTAATTCTATTCTTAGCTATCACTGGAAAATTTATTTTTTCCACTAGCTCATCCACTTGGATGTGGGAATGGTACATTGCAGACCCTTGCCTCAGTATTCAGAGACTTTTCTTGCTAATCTACTGTCTCTATAAGGACAACTGTAAGGATATTTTTATAAAGATTATTTTTATTTTGGCTGTATCACCCTTTGCCCAAAAGTAACAAAGTTTCACCAATATAATGAATTGAGAGTTTTGGCAAAAAAAGTGAAGGTGGAAGGAAACTTGGCTCTGGCTTTCATGCCACTATAGCGAGAATATTCTAACAGAGAAACCACTATTATTCTATGTTGACTCTGGTACACGCAGTTGTGAGGCTTCCTTGGGTTTTATAATATCTAACAGGTTTATATTTGAATTCCAGGCCCATTATGTTCTCTATAATTGGTCTTAGACAAGTTAGTTAACCTCTTTGAAACTCATTTTCCTAATTCCCCATATCTAGCTAATGGGATTATTGTGAGAGTTAATAACAACTGATAATGTTGGTTTCCTAATCAAATTAGGCAAAATTTAAAAGTCTCAGGTGACACAATCTTACATAAACTGTTATATAAAAGCTAAGTTTCTTTGAAGATTAAATAGTGTAAGATAGGGTGCCTGGGTGGCTCAGTTGATTAAGCGACTGCCTTCGGCTCAGGTCATGATCCTGGAGTCCCTGGATCGAGTCCTGCATCGGGCTCCCTGCTCGGCAGGGAGTCTGCTTCTCCATCTGACCCTCCCCCCTCTCATGTGCTCTCTCTCATTCTCTCTCTCTCAAATAAATAAATAAAATCTTTAAAATAAATAAATAAATAAATAAATAAATAAATAGTGTAAGATAGTCATGATAAAATAATCACCTATCCAAGCTGATTATGAAGATATTTTAATATCTAAGTATTCAGCACTGGTTGACCTCATATGCCAACACTCACTACTCATTGTCCCTTCCCACACAAACAAATTCTACTTCAAGTTCAGTGGAGTAAAATCTACTCATAGTGGTGAGTTTCTACTTAACAACAATCTTTATACACTGTCTTGGCCATGCCCTGAAAAGGGAAAACTCTGGGTCCTATTGCATCTGGGATTATATAAGAAGTTTTCTGTGGTTTAGAGGTTTCTTGATCTACAGATATTGTTTCTGCTTCTGCTCTTCTGACTCTATGCTTGCTCCTGAGTTGGTATTTGCTCTTCACTTCTAAGAAAAGATTATCACTTGATCTATTCTCAAACTAAATCCAGGACTCACCTTTATATTTCAGTCTTACTTCTGACCTTGTTGCCAGGAACCATGGTTGCCCACAATCTCCCTACCTGGGCAGATGGCTTCAGACCAAAGTCCCATGGAAGCTGTACTCCCGAATTTAAAACCAAAATAACAAGTGGAATTTGAAAGGTTTAAGAAAAATTTATCAAGATAGAAGAGAAAGATGGTATGTGCTAAGTATGGTGGCCCTTGAAGAGGATGTTAACTAACAACAAGGCAGAGAGAGGGTTTTTTTTAAGAAATGAGAGGTTTCAGAGAAAAGCAACCACTCTCTGGAAGGTAGGACGAGTGGAGAAGTGAATCCAAGGTGATATATGGGAAGATAGACGGCGGGGGGAGGGAGCCTCCATCAGCTGCTACCGGCAAGTGATATAGCAGCAGAGCACAAAATCGGAACTTGTAGAAGTCAGCTCCGCTGAGGGACATCACTCCAGTGGCTAAGCGGGGGGTGGAACCCTCGCTGGGACAGTGTGGTCTCAGGACCATCGGGGTCACAGAAAGACATGGGGTGCCTGAGTGTAACAGAGCTCCCAGGTATCAAAGCAGGGAAGCCCGCTGCAGAGACGAGCCAAGGAGTGGGCTCTCAGCTTGGGTTGCCATAAACCGTGAATCGAGGCACAGTCAGGCCACTGCTCTTCCAGCAGGGACCCAACAAGCGGCAGATCGGGGGAGACTCCCCTTCCTCCCCCAGGAGGAGAGGCACGGGAGTGCACCGCCAGGATCTGCTGGGTTTGGAGACTTGTTTGGGTCATGTGCCAGAGATAGAAATGCTCGGTCACAGGCTGGGTGAGCACAGAGTGCTGCCGGAGACGGGGGAGACGGGAGTGATTGACTGCTTTTCTCTGGGGGCGCACTGAGGAGTGGGGCCGAGTTCTCGGCTCCTCCTGGGCAGAGATTGGGAGGCCACCATTTTCACTCTCATCCTCCAAAGCTGAAGGGAAAGCTTGCAGGGGACAAAAGCTCCCAAGAGCAAACCCGAGCAGATTACTTAGCCCTACCAGCAGGGGCAGGGCAATGCTGCCTCCAGCAAAGACATTTGGGAACCACGGCAACAGTCCCCTCCCCCAGAAGTTCTCCAAGAACAGCCAGCCAAGACCAAGTTTACCAGTCAATGAGAACAGTAGAACTCCAGCGCTAGGGGAATAGTGCACATAGAATTCATGGTTTTTTCCCCATGATTCTTTAGTATTTCAAAATTAATTTTTTTAATTTTCTTTTTTCGAATTTTCCTTTTTCCCTTTTTCAACCAATATCTTATCAATCCCTTTTTAAAAATCTTTTTTTATTTTTCATTTTTAGAGTCATATTCTATCCCTTCATAGCAGTTAACCTTATTTTTGGTATATATATAAGTTGTTCTCTTTAAAATTTTGGGATACAGTTTCTTCTAACAGACCAAAATATACCCTAAATCTCTAGTGTATGGCTTTGTTCTAGTCTCCTGCCTGATCACATTCTCTCCCTTTTTTTTTGTTTTTTAATTTCTCTTCTTTCTTTTTTCAACCAACTTCTTATCCTATCAATTCCTTTTATAAAATCTTTTATAATTTTCATCTTTACAGTCATATTCCATCCCTTCATCATATTAACCCTTATTTTTGTACATATATAAGCTTTTCTTTCTTTAAAATTTTGGGAGGCAGTTCCTTCTAACCAACCAAAATACATCCAAAATCTAGTGTGTGGCACTGATCTATTCACCAGCCTGATCATATCTGATCATATTCTTTTTTTTTCTTTTTTTCTTTCTTTCCCTTTCTTTTCCCCCAGTTTCAGGTCTCTTCTGATTTGTTTAGTGTATATTTTTCTGGGGTCGTTGTTACCCTGTTAGCATTTTGTTCTCTCATTCATCTATTCTCCTCTGGACAAAATGACAAGATGGAAAAAAATCACCTCAAAAAAAAGAACAACAGGCAGTACTGACTGCCAGGGACCTAACCAATACAGACATTAGTAAGATGTCGGAACTAGAGTTCAGAATGACGATTATAAAGATACTAGCTGGGCTTGAAAAAAGCATGGAAGATACCAGAGAAACCCTCTCTGGAGAAATAAAAAAACCAAAATCTAGCCAAGTTGAAATCAAAAAGGCTATTAATGAGGTGCAATCAAAAACGGAGGCTCTAACTGCTAGGATAAATGAGGCAGAAGACAGAATCAGTGATATAGAAGACCAAATGATGGAAAATAAAGAAGCTGAGAAAAAGAGAGATAAACAACTACTGGATCACGAGGGCAGAATTTGAAAGATAAGTGATACCATAAGACAAAACAACATTAGAATAATTGGGATCCCAGAAAAGAAGAAAGAGAGAGAGGAGCAGAAGGTATATTGGAGCAAATTATAGCAGAGAACTTCCCTAATTTGGGGAAGGAAACAGGTATCAAAATCCAGGAGGCACAGAGAACCCCCCTCAAAATCAATAAAAATAGGTCAACACCCCGACATAATAGTAAAGTCTCAGAGACAAAGAGAAAATCCTGAAAGCAGCTCAGGACAAGAGATCTGTAACCTACAATGGTAGAAACATTAGATTGGCAACAGACTTATCCACGGAGACCTGGCAGGCCAGAAAGGACTGGCATGATATATTCAGAGCACTAAATGAGAAAAATATGCAGCAAAGAATACTATATCCAGTTAAGCTGTCATTGAAAATAGAAGGAGAGATAAAAAGCTTCCAGGACAAACAAAAACTAAAGGAATTTGCAAACACAAAACCAGCCCTACAAGAAATAATGAAAGGGGTCCTCTAAGCAAAGAGAGAGCCTAAAAGTAACATAGACCAGAAAGGAACAGAGAAAATATACAGTAACAGTCACCTTACAATGGCACTAAATTCATATCTTTCAATAGTTACCCTGAATGTAAATGGGCTAAATGCCCCAATCAAAAGACACAGGGTATCAGTTTGGATAAAAAAACAAGACCCATCAATATTCTGTCTGCAAGAGACTCATTTTAGAACCAAAGACAACTCCAGATTAAACGTGAGGGGGTGGAAAACCATTTACCATGCTAATGGACACCAAAAGAAAGCTGGGGTGGCAATCCTTATATCAGACAAATTAGATTTTAAACCAAAGACTATAATAAGAGATGAGGAAGGACACTCTATCCTACTTAAAGGGTCTATCCAACAAGAAGATCTAACAATTGTAAATATCTATGCCCCTAACATGGGAGCAGCCAATTATAAGTCAATTAATAACAAAAGCAAAGAAACACATCAACAGCAATACAATAATAGTAGGGGACATTAACACCCCTCTTACTGAATGGACAGATCATCTAAGCAAAAGATCAACAAGGAAATAAAGACTTTAAATGACACACTGGACCAAATGGACTTCACAGATATATTCAGAACATTCCATCCCAAAGCAACAGAACACACATTCTTCTCTAGTGCCCATGGAACATTCTTCAGAATAGATCACATCCTAGGTCACAATCAGGTCTCAGCTGGTACCAAAAGATTGGGATCATTCCCTGTATATTTTCGGACCACAATGCTTTGAAACTAGAACTCAATCACAAGAGGAAAGTCAGAAAGTACTCAAATCCATGGAGGCTAAAGAGCATCCTACTAAAGAATGAATGGGTCAACCAGGAAATTAAAGAAGAATTTAAAAAATTCATGGAAACAAATGAAAATGAAAACACAACTGTTCAAAATCTTTGGGATGCAGCAAAGGCAGTCCTAAGAGGAAAGTATATAGCAATACAAGCCTTTCTCAAGAAACAAGAAAGGTCTCAAATACACAACTTAACCCTACACCTAAAAGAACTGGAGAAAAAACAGCAAATAAAGCCTAAACCCAGCAGGAGAAGAGAATAAAGAGCAGAGCAGAAATCAATGAAATAGAAACCAAAAGAACAGTAGAACAGATCAACGAAACTAGGAGCTGGTTCTTTGAAAGAATTAACAAGATTGATAAACCCCTGGCCAGACTTATCAAAAAGAAAAGAGAAATAAATAAAATCATGAATGAAAGAGGAGAGATCACAACCAACACCAAAGAAATACAAACAATTATAAGAACATATTATGAGCAACTGTATGCCAGCAAATTAGATAATCTGGAAGAAATGGATGCATTCCTAGAGATGTATCAACTACCAAAACTGAACCAGGAAGAAATAGAAAACCTGAACAGACCCATAACTACTAAGGAAATTGAAGCAATCATCAAAAATCTCCCAACAAACAAGAGCCCAGGGCCAGATGGCTTCCCAGGGGGATTCTACCAAACATTTAAAGAAGAATTAATACCTATTCTTCTGAAACTGTTCCAAAAAATAGAAATGGAAGGAAAACTTCCAAACTCATTTTATGAGGCCACCATTACCTTGATCCCAAAACCAGACAAAGACCCCATCAAAAAGGAGAATTACAGACCAAAATCCCTGATGAACATGGATGTAAAAATTCTCACCGAAATACTAGCCAATAGGATCCAACAGTACATTAAAAAGATTATTCACCACGACCAAGTGGGATTTATCCCTGGGCTGCAAATTTGGTTCAACATCCACAAATCAATCAATGTGATACAATACATTAATAAAAGAAAGAACAAGAAGCATATGATCCTCTCAATCGATGTAGAAAAAGCATTTGACAAAGTACAGCATCCTTTCTTGATCAAAACTCTTCAGAGTATAGGGATAGAGGGTACATACCTCAATATCATAAAAGCCATCTATGAAAAACCCACAGCGAATATCATTCTCAATGGGGAAAAACTGAAAGCGTTCCCCCTAAGGTCAGGAACACGGCAGGGATGTCCACTATCACCACTGCTATTCAACATAGTATTAGAAGTCCTAGCCACAGCCATCAGACAACAAAAAGAAATAAAAGGCATCCAAATTGGCAAAGAAGAAGTCAAACCCTCACTCTTTGCAGATGATATGATACTTTATGTGGAAAACCCAAAAGACTCCACCCCAAAACTGCTAGAACTCATACAGGAATTCAGTAAAGTGGCAGGATATAAAAATCAATGCACAGAAATCAGTGGCATTCCTATACACCAACAACAAGACAGAAGAAAGAGAAATTAAGGAGTCGATCCCATTTACAATTGCACCAAAAACCGTAAGATACCTAGGAATAAATCTAACCAAAGAGGCAAAGAATCTGTGCTCAGAAAACTATAAAATACTCCTGCAAGAAATTGAGGAAGACACAATGTAATGGAAAAATGTTCCATGCTCATGGATTAGAAGAACAAATATTGTGAAGATGTCAATGCTACCTAGAGCAATCTACACATTCAATGCAATCCCTATCAAAATACCATCCACTTTTTTCAAAGAAATGGAACAAATAATCCTAAAATTTGTATGGAACCAGAAAAGACCCCGAATAGCCAGAGGAATGTTGAAAAAGAAAAGCAAAGCTGGTGGCATCACAATTCGGGACTTCAAGCTCTATTACAAAGCTGTCATCAAGACAGTACAGTACTGGCACAAAACCAACACATAGATCAATGGAACAGAATAGAGAGCCCAGAAATGGACCCTCAACTCTATGGTCAACTAATCTTTGACAAAGCAGGAAAGAATGTCCAATGGAAAAAAGACAGTCTCTTCAACAAATGGTGTTGGGAAATTGCACAGCCACATGCAGAAGAATGAAACTTGGACCATTTCCTTACACCACACACAAAAACAGACTCAAAATGGTTGAAAGACCTAAATGTGAGACAGGAGTCCATCAAAATCCTAAAGGAGAACACAGGCAGCTACCTCTTCGACCTCAGCCACAGCAACTTCTTCCTAGAAACATCGCCAAAGGCAAGGGAACCAAGGGCAAAATGAACTATTGGGACTCATTAAGAAAAAAAGCTTTTTTTTTTCTTTTTTTTTTAATATTTTATTTATTTATTTGACAGAGAGAGAGACAGCGAGAGCAGGAACACAAGCAGGGGGAGTGGGAGAGGGAGAAGCAGGCTTCCCGCGGAGCAGGGAGCCTGATGTGGGACTCGATCCCAGGACCCTGGGATCATGACCTGAGCCGAAGGCAGACGCTTAATGACTGAGCCACCCAGGCGCCCAAGATAAAAAGCTTTTGCACAGCAAAAGAAACAGTCAACAAAACCAAAAGACAACCGACAGAATGGGAGAAGATATTTGCAAATGACATATCAGATAAAGGGCTAGTATCCAAAATCTATAAAGAACTTATCAAACTCAACACCCAAAGAACAAAGAATCCAATCAGGAAATGGGCAGAAGACATGAACAGACATTTTTCCAAAGAAGATATCCAAATGGCCAACAGACACAAAAACAACAACAACATGAAAAAGTGCTCAACATCGCTCGGCATCAGGGAAATCCAAATCAAAATCTCAATGAGATACTACCTCACACCAGTCAGAATGGCTAAAATTAACAAGTCAGGAAACGACAGATGTTGGCAGGGATGTGGAGAAAGGGGAACCCTCCTACACTCTTGGTGGGAATGCAAGCTGGTGCAGCCACTCTGGAAAACAGTATGGAGGTTCCTCAAAAAGTTGAAAATAGAGCTACCATATGATCCAGCAATTGCACTACTGGGTATTTACCCCAAAGATACAAATGTAGTGATCCAAAGGGGTATGTGCACCTGGATGTTTATAGCAGCAATGTCCACAATAGCCAAACTATGGAAAGAGCCAAGATGTCCATCAACAGATGAATGGATGAAGAAGATGTGGTATATATATACAATGGAATATTATGCAGCCATCAAAAGGAATGAAATCTTGCCATTTGCAACGACGTGGACGGAACTAGAGGGTATTATGCTGAGCGAAATAAGTCAATCAGAGAAAGACATGTATCATATGACCTCACTGATATGAGGAATTCTTAATCTCAGGAAATAAACTGAGGGTTGCTGGAGTGGTGGGGGTGTGAGGGATGGGGTGGCTGGGTGATAGACATTGGGGAGGGTGTGTTCTATGGCAAGCGCTGTGAATTGTGTAAGACTGTTGAATCACAGACCTGTACCTCTGAAACAAATAATACATTATATGTTTAAAAAAAAAAAAAAGAAGATAACAGGAAGGGAAAAATGAAGTGGGGGAAATCGGAGGGGGAGACGAACCATGAGAGACTATGGACTCTGAGAAACAAACTGAGGGTTCTAGAGGGGAGGGGGTGGGGGGATGGGTTAGCCTGGTGATGGGTATTAAAGAGGGCACGTATTGAATGGAGCACTGGGTGTTACACGCAAACAATGAATCATGGAACACTACATCAAAAAACTAATGATGTAATGTATGATGATTAACATAACATAAAAAAAAGAAGAAATGGGAGATTTCAGTAGAGTAGGAGCTCAAAACTTATTTTGTTGTGTTGTTCTTTCTTCTTACAAAGAAGATGTGAATCACATTTAATATTCAAAATTATCAACAAGTGGGTTTCTAGATGAAAATGTGAGCCAGAATATGCCTTAGAAATCAATCATCTAGGGGCACCTGGGTCGCTCAGATGTTAAACGTCTGCCTTCGGCTCAGGCCATGATCCCAGGGTCCTGGGATCGAGCCCCGCGTCGGGCTCCCTGCTCAGTGGGGAAGCCTGCTTCTCCCTCTCCCACTCCCCCTGCTTGTGTTCCCTCTCTCGCTGTCTCTCTCTCTGTCCAATAAATAAATAAAATCTTTAAAAAAAAAAAAGAAATCAATCATCTAGTCTGACCCCCTTATGTCACCCTGAAAGATACTGACCCAGGAAGGTTAATGACTGGACCAAGTTTATACAGCTTGGCATGGCATGGCAAAGGTGAGATTAGAACCAGTCTATGCTTTTCCTCTTGTGTCTCATTGCCTCCTGAATCACACATTGACTTGATCTGTTTTTCCATTTCTAGGATTTTGACCAAGACTCCCTTCTTCAGGGTGGATGAGGCAGTCACATACTTATGTGTATATTTTTCTCCAGATCTCCTTTCACATAGCTATGTCTAAACCCTAAAATTAAAGTTTTATAAATTAATTCCACCCTAAAGCAGCCTCTGTTTCTTCTTCCAGAGCTCTTCCAAGACCCTACAGCTAAACAGAAACTCACTTTCTTATAACCTCCCCAAACCCCAACCTTCAGGCTTTACCCCTCACTCTATCTCCACCTCTTCAACTAGCTGACTTTGGCTGGTCAAATTTTAAAGTATATTTTATTAGAGATCTATTAAAGATCAAAAAACTTTAAGACTCTAAGAACTGGGTTAATGGTGGGATTGAGGAAACATATCACGTGGTGAAGAAGGAAAATTTTCCTGCCACAGCTCAACTCACACCATATGAGACTGAGGGAACACTCTTACAGAGGAATAATGTTTTACACTTATCAGTAACAGCTGCGGCAGAATAAATTTATCAGAACTTCCCAATGTGATAAATGAGAACTATTCTTGATGGGGAAAGGGGCAGAGAGTGTCCTGGATATGGGAAGATGGTCTGCCTAGCATAATAGGATTTGGAAACCAAAAAGAGGGGGGAGATGCTTTGAGAGAAGAGAGGATGCTTAAATGGCACTGAAGACAAACTTCACTTACTTCATGTATTTGTCTAGACCTGGTTTAGCACTCATGGCAATCTCTAGAGATTCTGTGTTTTCCATAGTTCTTGTGGTTCTTTAGTGCTTTGTATTTACCCATTATTTAAGCATACCAAACAAATACTCCATGTTGGAGGTTTGTGGTGATTTGTAGCCCAACATTAGGGGTTCAGGAACTGGAAAACATCTATGGTAATTTCCTTACCCTTACTTGTTATGTGGAGAAAATATTAGCTACCAGTGAATTTAATAAGCTGCTCTTAAATACTTTATTTTCAGTCTAAAATAACTGAATTATTTGTTTTCTTATCTGAATGTCCAAATACTCAAATCATGAGATTTCTTTAAATGTTTTTGTTAGAAGGTCTGTATGTTTAAAGGGCAACATTTTCCATTATAAGAACTACTGACAAATATCAGGGAAATTGTATGTAAATAGTAGCTCTATGGCAACTTTGTCATATTTAAGATCAGGAACCAGATTTCTACCCTACCACAGAGTGCTAATAAGTGCTTCATCAACCTTTCTGATCCTTTCAATATCATTGTAGAGAACTCTTTCTACTGTAGAGATCTTCAGATGTTCATTCTGAACATTCAACATAATTTCATAAATGTATTACCAATCTTAGATACTGAATTTTTATTAAAATCCTTAATTAACAACAAAAAATGGTAAATTTTTTAAAGATTTTATTTATTTATTTATTTATTTGAAAGAGAGAGAAAGCATGAGCAGGGGGAGGGACAGACAGAGAGGGAGAAGCAGACTCCTTGCCTAACAGGGAGCCCAGTGCACTCAATCCCAGGACCCAGAGATCATGACCTGAGCCAAAGGCAGACACTTAACCTACTGAGCCACCCAGACACCGTCCAAAAATGGTAAATTTTTAACTGTGTTAGCCCCCCTCCAGAAAAAGCTGGCTATAAGTTATCAGAACCACATAACTGGGTAAAAATTCATAATAAACTATACTTAGCCCATATCTCTTAGATCTAGTCAAGACAAAACTTTGAATAATACAGCTGATTGCCTATTCAGTGTGTAGCAAATTCCAGTGTCTATTACCTTACCAGGCAAGGGATGTTCTTCTTACATCCACCTAAACTCCTTCTGCAATGCAATTGTGATGCTAACAACCCAAAAACCTGGAGTTAGCACAGACTTCACAGGTTGAGATCACAATCCTCCTCGAGAACATCTTCACTTCAGACACCAGCTCTAAGGTCTGGAGTTCCTAGGCCATCCAAACTTCTGACTTGATCTGTTTTTCCATTTCTGTCCAACTGACTAAAAATTCGGAGGTTCCCACTACCCCCTCAGGTTTAATAATTTGATAGAAAGATTCACAGGACTCATGAAAGCACTATATTTACGAGTATTGTTTTATTACAAAGGGTGAAAATCAAGACCAGATGAAGGAAGAAACCTGTAGGATGAGGTCTGGGAAGGTTCCAAACACAGAAGCTCCATGACCTCTCCCTACAGAATCAGAACACATTACCTTCATGTCACATTGATACACTCACCATCTAAGAAGTTCATTTGACCTTCATGTCTAGAGTTTTTATTGGGGTTTCATTAATTAGACATGACCTATCAAGTCATTGGACATGTGATTGAATTCAATCTCCAGCCCCTCTCCCCTCCCCAGAGGTTATGCTAATATCACCTGGCTAAAACCCTCTTTAAAATTAAAAAAAAAAAAAAAGCTGCAACCCTTTACTCACATGTTTAGTCTTCCCAGCATGCCAGTCCCCACCATGAAACTATCTAGAGGCCTACCTTGAATCATCTCATTAGCATAAACTCAGGCATGGTCTAAGGGTCTGAGGGGCCCACCATGAATAACAGAGACTTCTGTCCCTGGGGAAAATCCAAGGGTTTAAGAGCTCCATCCCAGAAACCTGAGCAAAGACCAGACAAATTCTTTATAACACTTTTTACTACAACTTAAGATACATAAGCAGATAAATGGAGGCTTTTGGAATGTGTCTTATGAAACCCTTATTGACAGCTTTGTTTTATTCCCTGTAGGTATCATTTTACCAGTGAAACTACTTCTAACTCATGGTCCCAGTGCAGATGTTAGCCAGCAGTAAGTTATCAAATTACCTCTTATTAAAATTTTAAGAATAATGTCAAGCAAGCTTTCATTTTTCCATTATGTGATTTTTATTTCTCCTCTGAACTATTCAGAAAACTTTTCAATAACTTGAAGATAAAAATCTCCTTTTCGGTCATCGTATTTCCTCACCTCCACTCAGAACAGAAAAGAACCAGATTTTCCACACTCTTAGGTAGAAGCAAGGGTATAAAAATGAGTCCTTAACTTCATTGTTTGTAGAGAAAAATCATAAGTTTTAATAATAAATACTAGAAAAATGCCCTGGCCTTAATGATGAAAGAACTACTTCTAACATTCTAAGTTGACCTGATTTTACACTATATTATAGGTAAGAACCCAACCAGGAGAGTTGATTAAAGAAAAAGTAGTTCTGTCAATGAACATGTGGTAGTATCAAAGATGCATAATTGGACCAGGTGTGCTATGGCCAACTTACAGAGAACACATGGTATTCATTTCTTTTACTATGACTTATATATTTAATACTGGGAGATGTTTCACTCAATGTTCATAGACCAGCATCTACAGATGGGCTCAAGGGCTCCTGAAGTGATATGTAAAATGACGTAGGTTTTTTATGCATTATTTTTATCAGATTGCCAAAATCCATGACAATGACCTAAGAATCACTGTTGTATGTGTTAGGGAGGAAAAATTTTCCTCTACCCTTCAAATTTCTTTTGACTCATTTAAGAATTAAATTGACATGATACAGACTAACAGGAGAAAATTAAGTTTAATTACACATATATGGGGACTCCATAAGAATATGAGGTCCATAGGCAGTCAGGAAATTGAGATTTATATGCCATTCTGAGCTAAGGAGAAGGGGGTAAGAGTTTGGAACTTCAAAGGGAAGGAAAATGATAAAGAGTAGTTGTTTGATAAACAAGTGTGTGCTAGGCCATACAAAAAACAATGGGACATAGAGAAGAATTTTAATAAATAGACTTCACTAAGTTCCTCCCTGTCTGCCACACCTAGTTCATATTATAAGGTACTTATCTATGGTGACAGCTCCCTTCCTGGAGCAGGTCTTCTATCTACATTCTTTTGTGCAGTTAAGTGAAAGGTCAAAGGTTCTTCCTGAGCCTTCTGTTTCTTAAAAATAATCAGCCTAAAATAATCGATATGCCAATGAAACACATTTGGGGTGGCAAATTTTGCTTCCCTACATAAAGGAACACTTTTCTGGAAACAAACCAGTCCTTAAGCCACGCCCTATGCCTCCAGACCTTAAAATTTCTATTATCATAACCCAAGGGCTTACCATTGGTGTTTTCAACTCCTCCAGCCTCCTTGAAGCATTTATTTTCCAGAAGTTGACTTGAGCCTCCATCCCACACAATGTCCATAGCCCTCCCCAGTGTTTCTGAGAATTCTTGGTGAGAGTGCTCACATTTCTCCTGTTTACCTCTCTGATTTTCTACTCTATTCACTTTTTTTTAAGAGTATGTATGTATGTATGTATGTATGTATTTATTTATCTGACAGAGAGAGAGAGAGCACAAGTAGGCAGAACAACAGGCACAGGGAGAGGAAGAAGCAGGCTCCCGGCTGAGCAAAGAGCCCAATGTGGGGCTCAATCCCAGGACCCTGGGACCATGACCCCAGCCAAAGGCAGATGCTTAACCGACTGAGCCGACCAGGCACCCCTACTCTATTCACTTCTTATAGCAACATCTATAACATGGAAAATAACTCTGTTTCCTTAATTCCCCAAAGTATCATTATCATAAAACAGAACTTTACTGAAGGTTTTGAAAAACTGAGAAGATCATGAATAACCATATTTTTGTTTCTTTAAACTTGATGCTTTAATATCTGCCCTCCATGCATTTGTTGGACATGCCTTATTCTGGACCACCCAGTAATATATTTGAGTTACCTTGACTTGGCCTCTTGACAGATTTATCACCCCTGCCTCCTAAAGAGGAGTCCTCCTCTTGGTCTGCTTTTCAAATACAAACCAACCAATCCAGAGTCCATACCCCCAACCACTTCCTTAGTCTGGGCCACTATCCAAAAGCCCAGGGAAAAAATTTAAGATGAACAATAATGAAGAAAAATATACATTATGATATATTTAAGGGTATTATAAAACTATATTTCCCAAAAAGATACTTACACCCGAGTGTTCACAGAAGCATTATTCACAATAGCCTAAAGAAGAAAGCAACCCAAATATACATCAGCAGATGGATGGATTTAAAAACGCAGTATATACACATAACAATATTATTCAGTTGTAAAAGGCATGAAATTTTGATACATGCTACAATATAGATGAACCATGAAAACATTCTGCTAAGTGAAACAAGCCAGACACAGGACAAATATTGTATGATTCCAATTATACGAGGTACCTAGAATAGGCAAATGCATAGAGATGGAAAGTAGAATAGAGGTTACCAGGGCCTGGAGTGAAGGGAACAAGGAATTATTGTTTAATGAGTACAGAGCTTCTATTTGAGATGTTGGAAAAGTTCTGGAAATGGATAATGATATAGTTCATTGTTAATGTAGTTAACACCACTGAATTGTACACTTAAAATGATTAAAATGGTAAATTTTATGTTATGTACATTTTGCATAACATAAAATAGCAATTAAAAATACGAGAGAAATTAATCTGAACAATGTAATATTGGTGCCTTCCCTGCAGACAGACCAATGACCAATATGAAAAGCCCAAGAAACAAATCTAAGTATTTCTTTGAATTATTTTTGAACAAAGACTATATTTCTAATACACACCATATTCCAAAATAGGCTCCAGGCAGATACAAATCTTTTAAAATAAAGCACTAGAACAAATATGTAGAATAATTATATGAACTTGGAGCATGGAGATTTTTCCTTACTATAACAGTAAGTGGAGTAACCACAAAGGAAGAAGTAAATAAAGTTGACTATATCAAAATATTGCAATTTTGTAACTCAAAAAACATCATTATCATAGTCAAAATGTAAATCATAAACTGGGAAAATGTCCTTTCTATGTAAAGAGACTTTACAAAAAAAAATAAAGCAGACTCTTCAGTAGAAAATTGGCCAAAGGATATAGACAGGCAATTTCCAAAACAAGAAAAGGAACAGGTCAATGATATATGGAAAAGTTTTCAATAGTTAAAAAATGTTCACTGGCATTGCTTAGTGAATTATGACAGAAAATCAGTGGAGAGACAGATACCCTCATGCTCTACTGATGGGAGCATAAATCAATTCAACCTTTGAAAAAGAACTGCATGGCAGACTATATCAAAAGTCTTTCATACAGCAATTCCACTTCTAGATACCTATTGTAAGGAAATTAATGATCAAGTGCACAAAGTAAACATGCAAGAATGTTCATTGCAGCAAAGTTTATAAGAATTGAGAAATTCTAAAGTGTACCCAACAAAAAGAGATTAATTGAATTAATTAAATAAATTATGGTACATTCTTACAATGGGATGCCATACAGCCATTAAAACTATATGAAGAGTTTATGAATCAAACTTAAAATGTTTGTGATAAATTGCTAAGAAGAAAAAGGGCCACAAAAATGTTTACAGAGTATGCTTTCATCTTCATAAAAATGAGTAAGTATGCATATATGCATATATTTGCAAGAAAAGGTATCTAGAAAGATATCAAAAGAGAAAAATAAAAGTGTATTACACAAACTTTATAATGACAACAGTGGATATAAAAAAGACAACACTCATCTAAGTTTCCATTTTTGTCAAAACAAAATCATTTTGTTTTCCATATTTCCATATTCCCTGATTTCTGTCTTATAAGCAAACAAAATTTGACAGAGTCATCATAACCACTGACAAAACCTTCCTTAGAATTCTACTGTGTCAGACACAAGGAAAAACCACTAAGAGAAATAGATGGATGGATGGATGGATGGATGGACAGATAGATGGACAGATAGTCACTCATAAATCGGCAAGGCACTTACTTTTTTTTAAAGATTTATTTATTTATTTTAGAGAGTGGGCACTAGCCAGGGGAGAGGCAGAGGGAGAGAAAGAGGATCTCAAGCAGACTCCCCACCGAGTGCAGAGCCCAACGCAGGGCTTGATCCCAGGACGCTGAGATCAAGGGTCAGACACTTAACCAACTGAGTCACCCAGGCACACTGGCAACTTAATTTTTAAGATCACAGTTCATAATAAGTAGAAATCATCATCACTATCACAATCAATTTCCATGGAGTTTTATCAAGATTCAGAAAGTGTGGTTGGGAGAGAGCAATGCGAGCTGTACCTTCCTGAGCAGAATTTCACAAAGGAAGTCTTTCCTACAACTGAAAAAAAAAGTTGACACAGCTATTGTTAAAACTATGCCAGAAAAATCACTAGAGGAAGCTGTGGGAAAGCAAGACCATGAGACTCCAGAGAAGTTACTCAAAGGGTGGCACCCTGTCCATCTGTTGTCATCCTACCAACTGGTCCAGCTTCTTCCCCAAACTGGCTCTCCAAGAAGTTGGCACTTGTTTAGCCAAGCTGTTGCAAAGACCACACTCATGGGAAATGGCTCCACTTGGTTTTGTATCACAATGTAGAACAAAAGACCTGTCCTATCCTTCAGAGCCTTCATGGGGTAATTTTACATCTTTATTTAGACGATGTCTGTCTCTGCAGCTAAATGGTAAGCAAGCTGAGCCTGGAATCCATCTATGTTTGCACACCTCCGAATCCCTAGCACAGTGCGTGACACAGATGGCCTCTCAACAGATAGGAGTGAGTGAGTGAAAAGCCAGGAAACTAGATCTAGACTGCTCTCCTTTACGTTTCAAGCCTTAATATCTTCATCTAAAAATAAAGGTTTGCCCATGACAAAGGATTATTGCAAGGACTAAAATTAAATAAGGTGTGTTCCATGGCTATCCCAGTAAATTCTTCATAAAAACAAATTCTCTCATACTTTCTCTTCTTCTCCAAGTTATAGTTGGAGCTCCATGACCTACCAGATATGTAACTAAATGCGATTGAATCTTCCATCTGTAAAATAAGGGATTAGGTGCTCTTAAAGCCATGTCCGCCCCTAACATTCTCTAAATCAATATAAACGCCCCAAAAATTGTCCCCGGGAGATGGGCTCACAATACATTCTGGTGGCTACAATTGGATGTAGCACTTAGAAGGAGCCCAAGGTGTGGAAATAATACAGAAAACATTAATAAAGGATAACATCAAACTTCAAACGTTCTATTTGGGGGTGGAAAGGGGAATTAGTTGTCAGAATATATGTATCTCAAACAAAGGACGATCATTAAAATCAGATTACTCATCAACAATGAGTAGAGTTTTAAGACTGCGATCTCTCTGCTCTGAGGCAGAGGGTTGGAAATGGTCTCTTCCGCTCTGACTCGCGGAAGAGCCGCCAGAGAACAAAAAGCCCCAAAAACTGATTCTCGCTGAGCCCATCCCCCACCACAGGGGGGCAGGACAACTCTGCCCAAACAAGGTTGCCTGAGTACCAGTGCAGCAGGCCCCTCCCCCAGAAGACAGGCTGGGAAAATAAGAGGCCAGCAACCCTAAGGTCCCAAGAAAACAGGTGCATCTTGCTTGGGTTCTGGTCAATAATTTGGACTCTATACATTCCCTCAAACACCCATCAACAGAATGACTAGGAGGAGGAGCCCCCAAAATAGAAAAGACTCAGAGATTATGACTTATTCTGCAGATTTACAAATGGATGCAGATATAACCAAGATGTCGGAGATGGAATTCAGGATAGCAATTGTGAAGACAATGGCTAGAATGGAGAAATCAATTCATGGCAACATAGAGTCTCTAAGGGCAGAAATGAAAGGTGAATTGGCAGAACTTAAAATGCTATCAATGAGATCCAATCCAATCTAGATAATCTAACAGCTAGGGTAAATGAGGCAGAAGAACGAATAAGCGACCTGGAAGACAATATAATAGATAAAAAGGGAAAAGAGGAGGCCAGGGAAAAACAACTCAGAATCCATGAAAATAGAATCAGAGAAATAAGTGACACCATGAAGCGTTCCAATGTCAGAATAATTGGAATCCCAGAGGGAGTGGAGAGAGAGAGAGGACTAGAAGATGTATTTGAGCAAATTGTAGCTGAGAACTTTCCTAATCTGGGGAATGAAACAAACATTCGCATCCTAGAGGCAGAGAGGACTCCTCCCAAGATCAAGGAAAACAGGCCAACACCCCGGCATGTAATAGTAAAACTTGCAAATCTTAGAACCAAGGAAACCATCTCAAGGGCAGTTAGGGAGAAGAGATTCCTTTCATACAGAGGGAGGAACATCAGAATAATGTCAGACCTATCCACAGAGACCTTGCAAGCCAGAAAGGCCTGGCAAAACATATTCAGGGTACTAAATGAGAAGAACATGCAGCCAAGAATACTTTATCCGGCAAGGCTTTCATTTAGAATGGATGGAGAGATGCAGAGCTTCCACGACCGGCAGAAACTGAAAGAATATGTGACCGCTAAGCCGACCCTGCAAGAAATATTAAGGGGGGTTCTATAAAAGGAGAAAGACCCCAAGAGTCGTATACAACAGAAGTTTACAGGGACAATCTACAAAAACAACATCTTCACAGGCAACATGATGACAATTAATTCATATCTTTCAATAATCACTCTCAACGTGAATGGCCTAAATGCTCCCATAAAACGGCACAGGGTTGCAGATTGGATAAAAAGACAGGACCCATCCATATGCTGCCTACAAGAGACTCATTTTGAACCTAAAGATACATCCAGACTGAAAGTGAAGGGATGGAGATCTATCTTCCATGCCAGCGGACCTCAAAAGAAAGCTGGGATAGCAATTCTTATATCAGACAAATTAGATTTTAAACTAAAGTCTGTAATTAGAGACACAGAAGGACACTATATCATTCTTAAAGGGTCTATCCAACAAGAAGATCTAACAATTGTAAATATCTATGCCTCCAACATGGGACCAGCCATCTACACAAGCCAACTGTTAACCAAAATAAAGAGTCATATTAATAACAATACGTTAATTGTAGGAGACCCCAATACTCCACTCTCAGCAATGGACAGATCATCTAAGCAGAAAATCAACAAGGAAACAAGAGCTTTGAATGATACATTGGACCAGATGGACCTCATAGATATTTACAGAACATTCCACCCTAAAACAACAGAATACTCATTCTTCTCGAGCACACATGGAACTTTCTCCAGAATAGACCACATACTGGGTCACAAATCAGGTCTCAACTGATACAAAAAGGTTGAGATTATTCCCTGCATATTCTCAGACCACAATGCTTCAAAACTGGAACTCAATCACAAGAAAAAATTTGGCAGAAATTCAAACACTTGGAAGCTAAAGACCACTCTGCTCAAGAATGTTTGGGTCAACCAGGAAATCAAAGAAGAACTTAAACAATTCATGGAAACCAATGAGAACGAAAACACATTTGTCCAAAACCTATGGGATACTGCAAAGGCGGTCCTAAGAGGGAAATACATAGCCATCCAAGCCTCACTCAAAAAAATAGAAACATCCCGAATTCACCAACTAACTCTACACCTTAAAGAACTAGAGAAAAAGCAACAAACGATGCCTAAGCCATGCATTAGAAGAGAAATAATTAAAATTAGAGCAGAAATCAATGAATTAGAAACCAGAAACACAGTAGATCAGATCAACGAAACTAGAAGTTGGTTCTTTGAAAGAATTAATAAGATCAATAAACCACTGGCCATACTTATCCAAAAGAAAAGAGAAATGACCCAAATTAATAAAATTATGAATGAAAGGGGAGAGATCACGACTAACACCAAGGAAATAGAAACAATTATTAGAAATTATTATCAACAACTATATGCCAATAAACTGAGCAATCTGGATGAAATGGATGCCTTCCTGGAAACCTATAAGCTGCCAAGACTGAAACAGGAAGAAATTGACAACCTGAAGAGGCCAATAACCAGTAACGAGATTGAAGCAGTGATCAAAAACCTCCCAAAAAACAAGAGTCCAGGGCCTGATGGATTCCCTGGGGAATTCTACCAAACATTCAAAGAAGAAATAATACCTATTCTCCTGAAGCTGTTTCAAAAAATAGAAACAGAAGGAAAACTTCCAAACTCATTCTATGAGGCCAGCATTACCTTAATCCCCAAACCAGGCAAAGACCCCATCAAAAAGGAGAATTTCAGACCGATATCCCTGATGAATATGGATTCCAAAATCCTCAACAAAATCCTAGCTAATAGGATCCAACAATACATTAAAAGGATCATCCACCATGACCAAGTGGGATTTATCCCCGGGATGCAAGGGTGGTTCAACATTTGCAAATCAATCAATGTGATAGAACACATTAATAAGAGGAGGGAGAAGAACCATATGGTCCTCTCAATTGATGCAGAAAAAGCATTTGACAAAATACAACATCCTTTCCTGATTAAAACTCTTCAGAGTATAGGAATAGAGGGAACATTCCTCAAGTTCATAAAATCCATCTATGAAAAACCCACAGCGAATATCATCCTCACTGGGGAAAAGCTGAGAGCCTTTCCCTTAAGATCAGGAACACGTCAAGGATGCCCACTCTCACCACTATTGTTCAACATAGTACTAGAAGTCCTAGCAACAGCAATCAGACAACAAAAACAAATAAAAGGTATTCAAATTGGCAAAGAAGTCAAACTCTCTCTTTTCACAGACGACATGATACTTTATGTGGAAAACCCAAAAGACTCCAACCCCAAATTACTAGAACTCATACAGCAATTCAGTAATGTGGCAGGATACAAAATCAATGCACAGAAATCATTTGCTTTCTTATACACTAACAACACAACTGTAGAAAGAGAAATTAGAGAAATGATTACATTTACAATAGCACCAAAAACCATAAGATACCTCGGAATAAACCTAACCAAAGAGGTAAAGGATCTATACTCTAGGAACTACAAAACACTCATGAAAGAAATTGAAGAAGACACAAAAAGATGGAAAAACATTCCATGCTCATGGATCGGAAGAATAAACATTGTTAAAATGTCTATGCTACCCAAAGCAATCTATACCTTCAATGCCATCCCGATCAAAATTCCAATGACATTTTTCAAAGCGCTGGAACAAACAATCTTAAAATTTGTATGGAATCAGAAAAGACCCTGAATCGCCAAGGAGATGTTGAAAAAGAAAAACAAAGCTGGGGGCATCACGTTGCCCGATTTCAAGCTATATTACAAAGCTGTGATCACCAAGACAGCATGGTACTGGCACAAACACAGACATACAGACCAATGGAACAGAATAGAGAACCCAGATATGGACCCTCAGCTCTATGGTCAAATAATCTTTGACAAAGCAGGAAAAAACATGCAATGGAAAAAAGACAGTCTCTTCAATAAATGGTGCTGGGAAAATTGGACAGCCACATGCAGAAGAATGAAACTTGACCATTCTCTAACACCATTCACAAAGATAAACTCAAAGTGGATGAAAGACCTCAATGTGAGACAGGAATCCATCAAAATCCTAGAGGAGAACATAGGCAGTAACCTCTTTGACATCGGCCACAGCAACTTCTTTCAAGATAAATCTCCAAAAGCTAGTGAAACAAAAGCAAAAATGAACTTTTGGGACTTCATCAAGATAAAAAGCTTCTGCACAGCAAAAGAAACAGTCAACAAAACAAAGAGGCAACCCACAGAATGGGAGAAGATATTTGCAAATGACACTACAGATAAAGGGCTGGTATCCAAGATCTATAAAGAACTTCTCAAACTTAACCCCCAAAAAACAAATGATCAAGTCAAAAAGTGGGCAGAAGATATGAAAAGACACTTCTCTGAAGAAGACATACAAATGGCTAACAGACACATGAAAAAATGTTCATCATCATTAGCCATCAGGGAAATCCAAATCAAAACCACACTGAGATACCACCTTACACCAGTTAGAATGGCAAAAATGGACAGGGCAAGAAACAACAAATGTTGGAGAGGTTGTGGAGAAAGGAGAACCCTCTTACACTGTCGGTGGGAATGCAAGTTGGTACAGCCACTTTGGAAAACAGTGTGGAGGTGCCTCAAAAATTTAAAAATAGAGCTACCCTATGACCCAGCAATTGCACTCCTGGGTATATACCCCAAAGACACAGATGTAGTGAAAAGAAGGGCCATATGCACCCCAATGTTCATAGCAGCAATGTCCACAATAGCCAAACTGTGGAAAGAGCCGAGATGCCCTTCAACAGATGAATGGATAAAGAAGATGTGGTCCATATATACAATGGAATAATACTCAGCCATCAGAAAGGATGAATACCCAACTTTTACATCAACATGGATGGGACTGGAGGACATTATGCTAAGTGAAATAAGTCAAGCAGAGAAAGTCAACTATCATATGGTTTCACTTATTTGTGGAACATAAGGAATAGCATGGAAGACACTAGGAGAAGGAAGGGAAAAATGAGGGGGGTGGAATTGGAGGGAGAGATGTACCATGAAGAGACTATGGACTCTGAGAAACAAACAGGGTTTTAGAGGGGAGGGGGGAGGGGGAATGGGTTAGCCCGGTGATGGGTATTAAGGAGGGCACGTACTGCATGGAGCACTGGGTGTTATACGAAAACAATGGATCGTGGATCACCACATCAAAAACTAATTATGTATTGTATGGTGACTAACATAACATAATAAAATTAAAAAAAAAAAACAATGAGTAGAGTTTTAAAAATGTAATATTTCAATTGCATCAAAACTGGCCTTGTAAAAAAAACCTTTTTCCTCCTCCATTCAGCTACAAGTATGGCTTGTGTCAGCCCATGCACTGTGGCATTTGTTCACTGAACCATTGTCCTTCTCAAGAGATGGTTTTTCACCCCAACAAAAATAACTATGGATCACTGGTTCTAGGAATATTTTCTCCCTTGTTTTGTTCACAGTATGAATGACAGATTCCAGTGTATTTATTTCTTACATAAGCAAAAGCTGTCATTAATCTGAAATGCTCTATATTGCAAACACAAACTGTTGCTTCTTATTTTCACATTTGGGGCAACTATGAAGTTCTAATTCGGAGTTCATAATTTTCCTCAAGGAAGGATATGAGTAACAAGGGCAGGGAGGAAGCCTACTGATATTTAAAGTTTTTCTCCAGCTCCAACTGTTTATGTAACTTTAAAGGAAAAATATTCCCTTCGTATTTATTTCTGTAGCTTTTCTATAGCATCTATAATCAAAATGTTGAAAAAATTTTACATATGTTTCCATATTTCATAAAGGAAAAAAACATTTAACACAGACACACAATGCTTTTTCCTGTTTCCCCTGTTAAAGGATGGTTTTTTCTGTTAAACATCCCTGTGAAATTGAATCTAACTTGTAGTTTTTCCTTGTAAAGTTGCTACAGTATTAGTAATTTTCATCTCTATTGCTACATTCTCTCAGAATCTTGTATTTCTCCACTTAGATCACATACCCACATATTTTTGTAATTGCTTGTCTAATTATCTGACTAGAAAAATGTAATCTCCTTGAAGGCAGAGCACATTACTGGTTCTCTGAATATATGAATACATCACTTAAAAGAAAATTAACGAATAAATTAATTCAAAGGGAATATATAGGCAACTCTGTAAAATACACCATATCCTTACAAGAAGATTATATAATTCTTTATTGTCACACTTATGATCCAAAAATTCTAATGTGAATTTAATTTTTTCAGCTTTATTGAGATTTTATTGATATACAGTACATGGGCGCACCTGGGTGGCTCAGTTGGTTAAGCATCTGCCTTCGGCTCAGGTCATGATCCAGGGGTCTGGGATCAAGCCCCATATCAGGCTCCCCACTTCTCCCTCTCCTTCTCCCTCCCCCTGCTTATGCTCTTTCTCTCTCTCAAATAAATAAATAAAACCTTTTAAAAAATGACATACAGTAGATGTAAGTTTAAGGGGAACAATGTGATAATTTGATATATGTGTACATTGCAAAATGATTACCACAATGAGGTTAGTTAACACCTCCATCCCCTCACATAATTACTTGTGTGTGTCATGTGTGTGTGTGTGGTGATACTCCCTTAACAATTTTCAAGTATATCATACAATATTTTAAATATTGTATTTTAAATTATAGCCACCATGCTGTACATTAGATCCCCATTTATTCATCTTATAAAAGAGGTCTGTACCCTTTGAGCACCATCTCCCTGTTTTCTCTACCCCCTCACCCCTGGTAACCACCATTCTACTCTTTCTTTTAGTTTAGCTTTTTTAGATTCCACATACGGATGAGAATATACGTACGGTATTTGTCTTTGTCTGACCTTCTGACGTGATTTTAAATGTACCAAATAGAAGGCCAGTGGTTTCTAATACATTGGCAGCAAAGATGAAGCCTAAGATAATATTATAATAAACAGTTTCATCATTTCTTTAACTAAAACTTCAAAGTTTTCATTCCATATCTTGGAATTCCAGGAATGAACATAACTTCTGACATTAAACAAGAGCATCATTCAAGAGCATTATTCAACAAGAGCATTATTCACATTAAACAAGAGTATTATACCATACTATAAACATTCATAACATTCATACGCCTTTCTGGTAAATTGGAATAAAATTAAATGGCCTTCAGGAGCTTCTATGCTTGGCAACTGCTTAAAATCAGATAATCACAGACTGTTAGAATTAGAAGGGACCTTAGTGGTGTCCAATCCAAATCTCTCATATTGCAGCTGAGAACAGGCCCAGCGAGTGGGTGTCTCACCCAGCAACCTTCCAGCTCCTTTTTCAGGACCCAGTGCAGAGCTCCTGCCACCTCATGAGGCCAGCTCTGGCCAGCTGTTCTTTTCCATTCAGCCATCAAAGTCCTCAGTCTCAGGGAAAAAAAAATTTTTTTAAGATAGTATTTATTTATTTGACAGAGAGAGACAGAGAGAGCGCACAAGCAGGGGGAGTGGCAGGCAGAGGGAGAAGCAGGCTCCCCACTGAGCAGGAAGCCCAATGCAGGGCTCAATCCCAGGACCCTGAGATCATGACCCTGAGATCATGACCCCGAGCTGAAGGCAGACACTTAACTGACTGAGCCACCCAGGCATCCCAGTGTCAGGGAAATTTTAACCATCCACTGGAAAGAATAAATTAATGTAAAAAAATTTTACGTATAAATCTCAACAAATTTTGAATTTTGCCCTTACGCTTCCTTTCCAATTAAAAACAAAAACCATCATGGTCTTTAGACAAACAATAGTTTGTTCACTCAACAAATCACAGCCTCGACAAAGGGCTAACAGAATATCCAGTTACCAGATATATTACATATAAAGACCACCTTTGCGTGGGCCAATGGTATTGCTTCTGAGCACAGACATCAGTGATCAGTTACCTCCACACAAATATTCCCAGCCCTGAAATAGAGGGCGGACAGCATTCAGCTCCTATGGTGCAGCACCACCACCTAGTGGCCCATTTAAAGGCCTCTTTCTCACTGCCAAAAGTGCTGCACTTGGCCTTTGTAGGTTAGCGATCTTTTTTAAAGACCATCTGCACCAAGATATAGTCTTGAAACTACTTCTACCTTATTATAGGAAATCCTCTGACTCACAGAGTACAATCCACCCAGCAAATAGGAACCATCTATCATAAAGCCAAATGAGACCAGAAACAATTTATACTAGTGAGCAAGAACTTCAGCCTTCATATCTTTCACTTTAAATAACTCAATTATTTAAATTGCACTTTTTTTTCCCCAGCTGCTGCCTAACTGAAAGGAAGCAAAACTGGAATTGACAGAAGCAATTTGAAGTGTACCATTTCACAGAAACCTTCAATACGACAGAAAAGAGAACACAAAAATGAAATGGAAACATACTACATCTATGTACTTACCAAAGTTAGTATCTTGAGCCAAGGAAGCGCTTGGTTATTTCTGGATATAGTCAGGAAGGAGAAAAAAAATCAGAATTTTTTTCCAGGTTTACTTGGATGTTAATGGCATGCTGACCTTGGACTTGAGAGCACTTGTTCTTGTTCTGTGTATTTACTTGGGCTCATGGTCTTTTGATGTAAGGCAAAATAACATTTTAAAAAAGCAAATGTCCTCTCCCTTAAGGACTGACGGTTGAGGAATCAAGCCTGAAAGAGCCTTTGTTGGATGGTAGATCCCACATCCACAGCCAAACCTCTCTGCTTTACATGCTTTATCTGCTGGGTAGCACACACATTTTATTCCGCATAAAAGAAGTTTGCCATTCTCTTAAGGGGTGATTACCCCCTGAGAAAGACCATAAGGTAACTTGGAACAACCTTTTACTTGATTAATGTAAGAGCGAATTTGGTCATTTCCGACCAAAAAATAGTAGAACTGCTTGAGTTAGTACCTTAAGGGGAGCTCATTAATAAGAAAGAAACCCGGCAAGTCCTGTATGTGCTTTGGTGAGTGCTGTGAATTGTATAAGACTGATGAATCACAGACCTGTACCCCTGAAACAAATAATACATTCTATGTTAATAAAAATAAAATAAAATAAAATAAATCTAAAAAAAAAAAACCCAGAAACCATGGGTACAAACAACACTACAACAATGGAAGGGTCTCCCACTTTCCCTGTGTGTGTGACTCCTTCACACAACTGTCCACAATTATGTGATTATGCCCAGATGCCTCATGTCCAAAGTCACCTTGGGTTTTCAGAAACTGGAAGACTATGAAACCAGATCTGATTCTACGAGAGGAGAAGGTCTGAGAAGGTCCCTTGCACCTCCTGAGCTAATTCTTTATTCCCACATCTCATGAGGAAACACAGTGTTCGCTGTGAGCTCAGGGAGCCTTGTTCAGAGTGAGATTCCCCAAGCTGCTCGTCCTTATTCCACATAGAAAGTGGCAGGTCAGAAACACAAAGCATTGCCTGAATTGTAAATGTCACTTAATAGTCAGCCACGGAGAGGTAAAAAGAAATCTTTAAGTTGTCAAGTGCAGAGGCTTCTAAGTGTGAACCACCAATTCTAGGAAACATTTCTGCAGTTAAACAGAAGCAAAGAGAACCAAGTTAGAAGCAGGAAGTAACTACCCAAAATATGAGTGTGCCAAAAAAAAAGGAAGGGTTTGGTTTCTATCATTGCTGTCCCCCTCCCACTTTAGCAGATAGCTCTGACTGGTTGGAAATTAACTTGTGTGAACACTCCCTGTACTCAGGAGGCCGGTGCTTCTTTCATGGTCGTGAATTGAGACATTTGCTGGAATTTCCTGCAGAAGAAAGGGAAGAGGGTATTTAGTATCTCCAAAAAAATATTTCGAAAACGAAAGCTTCTTCCTGAAAATTTCCACAACCTAGTTTATGAAAAAAGGAGCCACTTTAGAAGCAGAGGAACTCCCTTTGATTAAGGAAATCACCAATTTCAGTATAAAAATTAGAAAACAGCATCCATGTTTTTCTCAAGTGTGCCCTCATACGATCGTCATACGACCATCCTAGGGGCTAATCATTCTTTTCTCATTATCATTCTTTTCTCAATAAGGACAATTTGTAAGAATATACATTTTGCTTCCAGGTGGAATTTCATATAGCTCTCTTTCATTCTACATTTTTAAAATGCTCCAGGGGGATTTTTATTTCCCCTTGGTTTTCCCTAGTGCCATAATGAAATGCCAGATTTCTTTCTGTGATGCAGCCTTGCTAGGAGAGTCTCGATGAAAGATAAAAAAGAGAGTGCTGAGGAGGAAAACCACCATGTGCCTGGCCTACAGCACATCCCACTTTTCATTCAAGTGGAGTGGCCCCGTGCTTTGCTGTCACAGCTCGCCATCTGTGCTTGTTATCGTGGGGAGGGAAAAGCAAACCAGTGTCAAGCAGTGGAACCTTTAGATGTTAGAAGAATGGGCTGGGGTCTCTTTTATATAAAAAGTCAATGATCTTGGTTGCTAAGGATACCTTTTCACAACAAATATGTAGAGAGACCTTGACAAATGGTTAGGGACTCTGAATAGAATTTTACAATGAGGCTGCCTGTTTCTTATTGTTTTTCTTACACTTGAGTGTTGTTTTTTTTAAAATGGTATGACAGTTTTAGATGGCATAACAAGCCCAGATTGCTAAAAAATAATTCCGGGAGTCTAAGAAACCAATCTTAATAAAAAACCAAATTCTGCAGCCTAACCTGCAAAACAGGAATTACTACATCTAGTGCTAGAATTTTCGGATTTTCTACACTGTTAAAAGTGAAGTAAAAACTGGAACTGGATTAACCAGACTGAGGGCCTGAAAAGCTGAAATTCACTAAATATCTGTTAAGTTGTTTCATTTTCTGCTACCTATCCATGGTCCAAGAGATAATTCCACACAAAATGAAAAGAAGGAAGGAGAGAGAAAATAATTATGATGCTAATTCTCTTTATATCTAGAAGATGGACTTTATTACTTGGACTATAAATTAAGAAATTAATCCCTGAAAAACCTGCAATGTCAAAACAAAAGAATAATAAGTTACAACTGCTCCAGAGTGGACTACTGCTCTGAGAACATCTATGTGAAACATAATGAGCATATGAAAAACAAATGAGAAATCAAGTAATGTATGAATTTCATGTATTAAACAGAGGATTCTTCAAGAAACACAGCATGTTGCTGGTACAAAATAGAAAAAGCAAGTTAAGAGTTTCAGAGGGGGAAGCTTTAGAGAACATATCACTTGTTCCCGTCTTTTTTCCCCAGTTTTATTGAGCTATAACTGGCATACAGCACTATATAAGTTTAAGGTGTACAGCACAATGACTTGCATATACTATGAAATGATTGCTGGGGCGCCTGGGTGGCTCAGTCCGTTAAGCATCCAATTCTTGGTTTCGGCTCAGGTCATGATCTCAGGGTTGTGAGATGGAGCCCTGATTCGGGGCGGGCTCCACACTAGCAGGGAGTCTGCTTGAGGTTCTCTCCCTCTCCCTCTGCCCCTCCCCCCACTCACGCACATGCATGCTCTCTCTTTCTCTCTCTCTCAAATTAATAAATGTTAAAAAAAAGAAATGATTGTCACAATAAATTCAGTTAACGCTCATCATGTCATATAGATACAAAAGGAAAAAAATGTTTTGTTCCTTGTGCCCATCCCAGAACCAGGAATGTGCCAATCCCCTCTTGAATAAATGGAACCTAAAGTTCAGAAGATGGAGAGGTTTCCCTAAGGGACCAGGAAAGGGAGGAGCATAGTGGTCCTGAACCTATCTTCTTTCTGTTTCACATCAATATCAATTCCCCACACAGATCTCTCTCCCCAATGGAACACACACAGGTTTCCTTTGGGCCAAAAGGCACCTTCACAAAAATGGAGCCAACATTTAAAAATTAGAAGATCTCATACAAAACAAAGCTCAGCTTCCTGCTTCTTTTAAAAATGAGAAGATCTGGGGTATCTGAGTGGTCAGTTAAGTGTCTGACTCTTGGTTTTGGCTCCGGTCATCACGATCTCAGGGTGGTGAGATCAAGCCCTGCATCGGTCTCCATGCTGAGCATGGAGCCTGCTTAAGATTCTCTCTCTCCCTCTCCTTCTGCCCCTCCCCACTCACTCTCTCTTTCTTAAAAAAAAAAAAAAAAAAGTTAAAAATGAGAAGATCTGAAAAGACATCCAACAGGTATATGAAAAGCTTCTCAACATCACTAATCATCAAGGAAATGCAAATCAAAACCAGAATAAGATATCACCTCACAGCTGTTGAATGGTTATTATCAAAAACACAAGAAACAAGTATTGGCAAGGATGTGGAGAAAAGGGAACACTTGTGCACTGTTGGTGGGAATGTATGTAAGTTGGTGTAGCCACTGTGGAAGTCAATATGGAGGTACCTCAAAAAATTAAAAATAGAACTACTATATGATCCAGCAATTCCACTTCTGGATATATATCCAAAGGAATAAAATCACTATCTTGAACAGATATCTGCACTCCCTTGTTCATTGTAGAATTATTTACAATAGTCAAGACATGGAAGAAACCTAAGGTCCGTCAATTGATGAATGGATAAAGAAAATGGAATATTACTCAGCTGTAAAAAGAAGGAACTCCTGCTATTTGCAACAACATGGATGGATCTTGAAGGCATTATCCTAAGTGAAATAAGTCAGACAGAGAAAGACAAATACCATATGATCTCACTTGTATGTGGAACCTTGGAAAAGGAAAGGAAAGGAAAGACACAGAGAACAGATTGGTGATTGCCAAAGGCAGGGGGTGAGGGATGGGCAAAATCAATGAAGGTTGTCTAGTTATAAGATAAAAAGTTCTGGGGCAGTAACATACAACATGGTGAGTATAGTTAACAATACTGTACTTCATATTTGAAAGTTGTTAAGAGAGTAAATACCAAAAGTTTTCATTACCAGAAAAAATTTTTTACTATGGGAAGTGACTGATATTAACTAAAGTTACCATGGTAATCATTTTTCAACATATGCACATATCAAATCATTTTTTAAAATAAGAAGATCCGGTAGCAGTGAACAGCAACCCGACAGAGCTATGACTACCAAGAACTAGAACAAACCAACTCATTTTCCAAAATTTTCAACAAAGTCATTGCGCCTGGAAGTATCCACATATGATTGATTGACTGAGGGGAAACCTACTTAAAAAAAAAAAAGTCCAATATGAACTTCCTCAAGTTCTAAATACAAACGTGTTTATGGAATTGACCAAAACCTGTTGCAGTTTAACCGGTGAGTAGAAATGTTACGGTAGGTAGAATTCTCAGATGACCCCAAGATTCCTGCACCTGTTGAACACACTCTGTACAAACTCTTCCCTACTGGGTGTGACTTGTGACTGAGGTGGAAGAGGGACTCCCATGATTATGTTACATCAGATGGCGGAAGAGATTTTGCAGATATAATAAAGGTCCCTCATCAGTTTACTTTGAGTTAATCAAAAGGGAAATCATCCTGGGTGGGCCTGACTTAACCGTATGAGCTCTTAAAAGTCACTGAGCCCTTCCTGAAGGAAGAAATTTGGAGGATGAGAGAGATTCTCCTGCTGGCCTCACAGGGGCAAACTGAAGGGAAGGCAAGCAGCCTCTAGAATATGAGAAGGTTGCCCAGTTGGCCAACAGCAAGAAAGAAAGTATCCTACAACCATAAGGAACTGAATTCTACCAACAACCAATGAGCTTAGAAGACCCCAAACTCCACCGGAGATTGAAACCCTGGCCAAAACCTGATTTCCACTTTGTGAAAGCATAAGATCCAGTAAAAACATGCTTGGAATCAAACATGAGATTTGATGAGCTCCTAAAACTTTTGTGACTTTCTAAGTAATAACAGCACTAGAAACATCTTTGTTCTGATATTTGGTCTTTGACTCCAGGAACAGAGCTCCTAAATCCCTTGGAATTTCAAGGTGACAGAAGTGTCTTTTGTTCTAATGAGATGACTGGGGGCTCCTGGAAGGGGGCTGGTCACCAGAAGGACCAAACCAAGAGAAGCAGTTTGGAATTTTCAGCCCCACGCCCATTCTCTAGAGAGAGGAGAAGGGATAGAAATGGAGTTAATGATTTATGCCTATGTGATGAAGCCTCCACAAAAATCCCAAAGTACAGGTTTCTGAGAGCTTCCAGGTTGGTGAACATGTGGAGGATTGGGGAGAGTGGTGCCCTCATAAAGATGGAAGCTCCATGCCTTCCCACATACCTTGTTCTATGCACCTGTTCCATCTGGATGTTCATCTGCATCTTTTATCATGTCCTTTTCTAATAAACTGGTAAATATTAAGAAAACTATTTTCCTGAGTTCTGTGTGCCACTCTAGTAAGCTAATTGAACCCAAAAAGGGAGTCATGGGAACCTTGGATTTATAGCCTATAGGTCAGAAGCACAGGTGACAACCTAGACTCGCAATTGGCATCTGAAGTGAGGATGGGGGGCAGTCTTGTAGGACTGAGCCCTTAACCTGTAGGGTCTCATGTCATCTCCAGGTAGATGGTGTCGGATTTCAGTTAAATTGTAGGACAGCCAGCTAGTGTCACAGAGAATTGCTCGGTGGGGGAAAAGCCCCCACATATCTGGTGTCAGAGGTGCTATGAGTGTGGTGGTCATGGGAGAGGAAAACAGACTCAACTCCTGACCCACAGAAACTGTAAGATAGTAAGTTGATGTTGTTTTAAGCTGCTAAATTTGTGGTAATTTGTTATGCAGCAATAGAAAAAATACACTCATTCAATCCTTACAACAGCCCTATGAGACATGTACTATTAATATCCCCACTTTACAAATAAGAAAAACGGGGCAGAAAGATTAATAACTTGCCCAAAGGATTTAAATGCCAACAGTCTGGCATAAGAGCCTACCCACTCGGGGCACCTGGGTGGCTCAGTCGTTAAGCGTCTGCCTTTGGCTCAGGTCATGATCCCAGGGTCCTGGGATCGAGCCCCACATCAGGCTCCCTGCTCAGCGGGAAGCCTGCTTCTCCCTCTCCCACTCCCCCTGCTTGTGTTCCTGCTCTCACTATCTCTCTCTCTGTCAAATAAATAAATAAAATCTTAAAAAAAAAAAAAAGAGCCTACCACTCTCATGCACATCATTCATCATCCTGCTAAAAATCCCCAGATCTTTACTACTCAGACACCTGTGGTAGATGCCCCAAGGCTCAAACACTACAAAACAAACTCCCAAAAGGATATCATAAATAAAATCAAATGACACACCATAGACTGGCAGGGGAAGTCTATAATGCATATAAATTACCAATGATTGGTATCTAGAATGTACTGAGAAACCCTACTAATCAAAGACAACAACAAAAAAAGACAAATAACCCAACAGAAAAATGAACAGAAGATATGAACAGGCAATTGTCAGACAGGTTAAGTCAAATAGCCCAACATATGAATGGGTGCTCAATCTCACTAGTACTCATGTAAATTTCAATAACTATAAAGTCCTAAATGGCAGGAATGTGAAGCAACAAGGACTTTCATGTCCTACTGGTGGGAGAATAATGTGTACAACCCCTTTGGAGAATGATTTAGGAACACTAAATTGAATATAAGAACGTTTTTCGAATCAAGAATTCCACTTGAAAGTACATGTAATAGAGAAACTCTAGCCTTTGTGCATAGGAAGAAGAATATGAGAATATTCACTCAGTCTTATTTGTAATAGGAAAACGAATTCAGTGCCCATCAACAGAAGAGTCAGCAAGTGGGATAAATACATAGGCTTTCCTCTCTCAATGTTATCTATCTCTCCACTAATTTAGGTCCTCCTCAAGGTTTCCAATAAAATTTGCAATTGGTTTTATAGTCTAACCTTAAGTTTAAATGGTTTTGATGTCTATTACCAGTCCTTTATGCCATGACCTCTCAATTCTTAAATTTTAAATGTTGGTTTAACTCTTGATGAACTTGGTCATATGTCTAAGCAATTTTTTTTTCCATACAAGTATTTATCAGGGCTTTTGCACACATGATAACACCTTCCTTTAATTTTCCCAAACAAACAAAAAATCTGGCCAGCCATAATTTTCTCCAACTACACACTTTTCTCTACAGGTGGTGTTAGCATCAGTCTGTTTTCTTCCAGTATCCATAGAAGTCTAAGCCCATGCTTTGTTCCTTTTAAAACATCTGTTTTTCTCTGCCTGGGCCTTTGCAGTATTTCCTCTCTGCCCATGTTGAAAGGATGAAATCTCTTTCAACTGACTAAGATGTGGTACTACATCTCTGTTAGATAGAATATACAAGTCTTGAAAACAAAAAGTAGAAGCTGTTCCTGTCCCTGCAATTTTAGGTTCTCCTTGACCACTGAGACACTTCCTCTGAGGAATTAAGCAATAGTTCTACTGGAGCAAAAGCTCTGACCGCCACGGGAGCTTCTCATGCTAGTAGATCAGAAAGCAGAGTGGACGGGGCACCTGGGTGGCTCAGTCATTAAGTGTCTGCCTTTGGCTCAGGTCATGATCCCAGGGTCCTGGTATCGAGCCCCGCATCAGGCTCCCTGCTCGGCAGGAAGCCTGCTTCTCCCTCTCCCACTCCCTCTGCTTGTATTCCTGCTCTCGCTATCTCTCTCTCTCTGTCAAATAAATAAATAAAATCTTTAAAAAAAAAAAGAAAGAAAGAAAGCAGAGTGGAGCTACTATACTGGTGGAAGTAGGTGACCCAGATACTGTGAGGAAATAAGATTGCTGCTGCATCATCGAGGCAGGGAAGGATATGTCTGCAACTTAGGGATTCACCAGGCCACCACCTGCCATTTCCAGACCCCTCCAGGAAAGGGTTTGGGTTTCCCAATGGCCAAGCAACCTAGACCAGATAGTGTATACAAACACACCCCAGTCACACACAATTAAGTGGGAGGAGATGTTTTAGGGAATTTACAAAATATTAAAATACAAAGTGATGATTAAAATTAAAAATGTAATATTTTAAGGAATAATATGTATACTTAGCATCTGGAATGAATTAAGTAGTGTAGTTGAGTCTGTATTTGGCCATGAGTTTTCTGGTAACCAAAACAATAAAGCAAAGACATTTAGTGCAAGGTCTCACTTCCAAATAGAATAAGGCACATAGGAGGGGCAGAGCAAGATGGCAGAGGAGTAGGAGACCTGGATTTCGTCTGGTCTCAGGAATTCAGCTGGATAGGGATCAAACCATTCTGAACACCTACAAACTCAACAGGAGATCCAAGAAAAGAATAACAACAACTCTCTGAGCAGAAAAGCGACCACTTTCTGGAAGGTAGGACGTGCGGAGAAGTGAATCTGAGGCGATATTCGGGAGGATAGACGGCGGGGGAGGGGCCTCCGTCGGCCGCTTCTGGCAAGTGATAGAGAGCGGAGCACAAAATCAGAACTTTTAGAAGTCGGCTCCGCTGAGGGACGTCACTCCGGTGGCTAAGCGGGGGGTGGAACCCTCATGGGACAGTGTGGTCTCAGGACCCTCGGGGTCACAGAAAGACCGGGGGTGCCTGAGTGCGGCAGAGCTCCCAGGTATCGGAGCAGGGAAGCCGGCTGCAGAGACGGAGCCCAGGCACGGGCTCTCAGCTCGGGGTTGTCATAAACCGTGATCCGCGGCACAGTCGGGCCACTGCTCCTCCAGCAGGGACCCAACAAGCGGCAGATCCGGGGAGACTCACCTTCTTCCCCTGGGAGGAGAGGGGTGGGAGCTCACCGCAGGGATCTGCGAGGTTTGGAGACTCCACCCGGGGTGGGGTGCCAGAGATAGAAACCCGCGGTCACAGGCTGGGTAAGCACGGAGTGCGGCCGGAGACCGGGGAGACGGGAGTGACTGACTGCTTTTCTCTGGGGGCGCACTGAGAGCGGGGCCCCGAGTTCTCGGCTCCTCCGGGGCAGAGATTGGGAGGCCGCCATTTTCACTCTCGGCCTCTAAAGCTGTACGGAAAGCTCGCAGGGAACAAAAGCTCCCAAGAGCAAACCCGAGCAGATGACTTAGCCTGGACCGGGCAAGGGCGGGGCAATTCTGCCTCTGGCAAAGACATTTGGGAACCACAGCAACAGGCCCCTCCCCCAGAAGATCAGCGAGAACAGCCAGCCAAGACCAAGTTTACTGATCAATGAGAACGGCAGAACTCCAGCGCTAGGGGAATACTGCACATAGAATCCATGGCTTTTTTTACCATGATTCTTTAGTCTTTCAAAGTTAATTTTTTTTTAACTTTTTTTTTGAATTTTTCTTTTTCCCTTTTTCAACCAACATCTTATCAATCCCTTTTTTAAAAAACATTTTTATTTTTCATTTTTAGAGTCATATTCTATCCCTTCATAGCAGTTACCCGTATTTTTGGCATATATAATAAGTTGTTCTCTCTTTAAAATTTTGAGATAGTTTCTTCTAACAGATCAAAATATACCCTAAATCTCTAGTGTATGGTTTTTTTCTACTCCCCTGCCTGATCACATTCTCTCCCTTTTTTTTCTTTTTTTTTAATCCTCTTCTTTCTTTTTTCAAACAACTTCTTACCAATTCCTTTTATAAAATTTTTTATAATTTTCATCTTTACAGTCATATTCCATCCCTTCATCATATCAACCCTTATTTTTGTACATATATAAGTTTTTATTTCTTTAAAATTTTGGGAGGCACTTTCTTCTAACAGACCAAAATACACCCAAAATCTAGTATGTGGCACTGATCTATGTACCAGCCTGATCATATTTGATAATATTCTGTTTTTTTTTGTTTTGTTCTGTTTTTGTTTGTTTTTATCTTTATCTTTTTCTTTTTCTTTTTCTTTTTTCCTTTTTCTTTTTTCTCTCTTTCCCTTTCTTTTCCCCCTGCTTCAGGTCTTTTCTGATTTGTTTAGAGTATATTTTCTGGGGACGTTGTTACCCTGTTAGCATTTTGTTCTCTCATTCATCTATTCTCCTCTGCACAAAATGACAAGACAGAAAAAATCACCTCAACAAAAAGAATAAGAGGTAGTACCGACTGCCAGGGACCTACTCAATATGGACATTAGTATGATGTCGGATCTAGAGTTCAGAATCATCACTTTAAAGATACTAGCTGGGCTTGAAAAAAGCATGGAAGTTATTAGAGAAACCCTTTCTGGAGAAGTAAAAGAACTAAAATCTAACCAAGTCGAAATCAAAAAGGCTATTAATGAGGTGCAATCAAATATGGGGGCGCTAACTGCTAGGACAAATGAGGCAGAAGACAATCAGTGATATAGAAGACCAAATGATGGAAAATAAAGAAGCTGAGAAAAAGAGAGATAAACTACTACTGGATCACGAGGGCAGAATTCGAGAGATAAGTGATACCATAAGACAAAACAACATTAGAATAATTGGGATCCCAGAAGAAGAAGAAAGAGAGAGAGGAGCAGAAGGTATATTGGAGCAAATTATAGCAGAGAACTTCCCTAATTTGGGGAAGGAAACAGGCATCAAAATCCAGGAAGCACAGAGAACCCCTCTCAAAATCAATAAAAATAGGTCAACACCCCGACATCTACTAGTAAAACTTACGAGTCTCAGAGACAAAGAGAAAATCCTGAAAGCAGCTCGGGAGAAGAGATATGTAACCTATAATGGTAGAAACATTAGATTGGCAACAGACCTATCCACAGAGACCTGGCAGGCCAGAAAGGACTGGCAGGATATATTCAGAGCACTAAATGAGAAAAATGTGCAGCCAAGAATACTATATCCAGCTAGGCTGTCATTGAAAATAGAAGGAGAGATAAAAAGCTTCCAGGACAAACAAAAACTAAAGGAATTTGCAAACACAATACCAGCCCTACAAGAAATATTGAAAGGGGTCCTCTAAGCAAAGAGAGAGCCTAAAAGCAACATAGACCAGAAAGGAACACAGACAATATACAGTAACAGTCACCTTACAGGCAATACAATGGCACTAAATTCCTATCTTTCAGTAGTTACCCTGAATGTAAATGGGCTAAATGCCCCAATCAAAAGACACAGGGTATCAGATTGGATAAAAAAATCAGACCCATCGATATGCTGTCTGCAAGAGACTCATTTTAGACCCAAAGACACCCCCAGATTGAAAGTGAGGGGGTGGAAAACCATTTACCATGCTAATGGACACCAAAAGAAAGCTGGGGTGGCAATCCTTATATCAGACAAATTAGATTTTAAACCAAAGACTGTAATAAGAGATGAGGAAGGACACTATATCCTACTTAAAGGGTCTATCCAACAAGAAGATCTAACAATTGTAAATATCTATGCCCCTAACATGGGAGCAGCCAATTATATAAGGCAATTAATAACAAAAGCAAAGAAACATATCGACAACAATACAATAATAGTGAGGGATTTTAACACCCCCTCACTGAAATGGACAGATCATCTAAGCAAAAGATCAACAAGGAAATAAAGACTTTAAATGATACACTGGACCAAATGAACTTCACAGACATATTCAGAACATTCCATCTCAAAGCAACGGAATACACATTCTTCTCTAGTGCCCATGGAACATTCTCCAGAATAGATCACATCCTAGGTCATAAATCAGGTCTCAACTGGTACCAAAAGATTGGGATCATTCCCTGCCTATTTTCAGACCACAATGCTTTGAAACTAGAACTCAATCACAAGAGTAAAGTCAGAAAGAACTCAAATCCATGGAGGCTAAAGAGCATCCTACTAAAGAATGAATGGGCCAACCAGGAAATTAAAGAAGAATTTAAAAAATTCATGGAAACCAATGAAAATGAAAACACAACTATTCAAAATCTTTGGGATGCAGCAAAGGCAGTCCTAAGAGGAAAGTATATAGCAATACAAACCTTTCTCAAGAAACAAGAAAGGTCTCAAGTACACAACCTAACCCTACACCTAAAGGAGCTGGAGAAAGAACAGCAAATAAAGCCTAAACCCAGCAGGAGAAGAGAAATAATAAAGAGCAGAGCAGAAATCAATGAAATAGAAACTAAAAGAACAGTAGAACAGATCAACGAAACTAGGAGCTTGTTCTTTGAAAGAATTAACAAGATTGATAAACCCCTGGCCAGCCTTATCAAAAAGCAAAGAGAAATGACCCAAATCAACAAAATCATGAATGAAAGAGGAGAGATCACAACCAACACCAAAGAAATACAAACAATTATAAGAACATATTATGAGCAACTCTATGCCAGCAAATTAGATAACCTGGAAGAAATGGATGCATTCCTAGAGATGTATCAACTATGAACTGAACCAGGAAGAAATTGAAAACCTGAACAGACCTATAACCACTAAGGAAATTGAAGCAGTCATCAAAAATCTCCCAACAAACAAGAGCCCAGGGCCAGATGGCTTCCCAGGGGAATTCTACCAAACATTTAAAGAAGAATTAATACCTATTCTTCTGAAACTGTTCCAAAAAATAGAAATGGAAGGAAAACTTCCAAACTCATTTTATGAGGCCACCATTACCTTGACCCAAAACCAGACAAAGACCCCATCAAAAAGGAGAATTACAGACCAATATCCCTGATGAACATGGATGCAAAAATTCTCACCAAAATACTAGCCAATAGGATCCAACAGTACATGAAAAGGATTATTCACCACGACCAAGTGGGATTTATCCCTGGGCTGCAAGGTTGATTCAACATCCGCAAATCAATCAACATGATACAATACATTAACAAAAGAAAGAACAAGAATCCTATGATCCTTTCAATAGATGCAGAAAAAGCATTTGACAAAGTACAGCATCCATTCTTGATCAAAACTCTTCAGAGTAGAGGGATAGAGGGTACATACCTCAATATCATAAAAGCCATCTATGAAAAACCTACAGCGAATATCATTCTCAATGGGGAGAAACTGAGAGCTTTCCCCCTAAGGTCAGGAACACGGCAGGGATGTCCACTGTCACCACTGCTATTCAACATAGTATTAGAAGTCCTAGCCACAGCAATCAGACAACAAAAAGAAATAAAAGGCATCCAAATCGGCAAAGAAGAAGTCAAACTCTCACTCTTTGCAAGATGATATGATACTTTATGTGGAAAACCCAAAAGACTCCACCCCAAAACTGCTAGAACTCATACAGGAATTCAGTAAAGTGGCAGGATATAAAATCAATGCACAGAAATCAGTGGCATTCCTATACACCAACAACAAGACAGAAGAAAGATAAATTAAGGAGTTGATCCCATTTACAATTGCACCAAAAACCGTAAGATACCTAGGAATAAATCTAACCAAAGAGGCAAAGGATCTGTACTCAGAAAACTATAAAATACTCATGAAAGAAATTGAGGAAGACACAAAGAAATGGAAAAACGTTCCATGCTCATGGATTGGAAGAACAACTATTGTGAAGATGTCAATGCTACCTAGAGCAATCTACACATTCAAGGCAATCCCCATCAAAATACCATCCACTTTTTTCAAAGAAATGGAACAAATAATCCTAAAATTTGTACGGAACGAGGAAAGACCCCGAATAGCCAGAGGAATGTTGAAAAAGAAAAGCAAAGCTGGCAGCATCACAATTCCAGACTTCCAGCTCTACTACAAAGCTGTCATCATCAAGACAGTATGGTACTGGCACAAAAACAGACACATAGATCAATGGAACAGAATAGAGAGCCCAGAAATGGACCCTCAACTCTATGGTCAACTAATCTTTGACAAAGCAGGAAAGAATGTCCAATGGAAAAAAGACAGTCTCTTCAACAAATGGTGTTGGGAAATTGCACAGCCACATGCAGAAGAATGAAACTGGACCATTTCCTTACACCACACACAAAAATAGACTCAAAAATGGTTGAAAGACCTAAATGTGAGACAGGAGTCCATCAAAATCCTAAAGGAGAACACAGGCAGCTACCTCTTCGACCTCAGCCACAGCAACTTCTTCCTAGAAACATCGCCAAAGGCAAGGGAAGCAAGGGCAAAAATGAACTACTGGGACTTCACCAAGATAAAAAGCTTTTGCAAAGCAAAGGAAACAGTCAACAAAACCAAAAGACAACCAACAGAATGGGAGAAGATATTTGCAAATGACATATCAGATAAAGAGCTAGTATCCAAAATCTATAAAGAACTTATCAAACTCAACACCCAAAGAACAAAGAATCCAATCAAGAAATGGGCAGAAGACATGAACAGACATTTTTCCAAAGAAGACACCCAAATGGCCAACAGACACATGAAAAAGTGCTCAACATCACTCGGCATCAGGGAAATCCAAATCAAAACCTCAATGAGATACCACCTCACACCAGTCAGAATGGCTAAAATTAACAAGTCAGGAAACAACAGATGTTGGCGGGGATGCGGAGAAAGGAGAACCCTCCTACACTGTTGGTGGGAATGCAAGCTGGTGCAGCCACTCTGGAAAACAGTATGGAGGTTCCTCAAAAAGTTGAAAATAGAGCTACCATACGATCCAGCAATTGCACTACTGGGTATTTACCCCAAAGATACAAATGTAGGGCTCCAAAGGGGTACGTGCACCCCGATGTTTATAGCAGCAATGTCTACAATAGCCAAACTGTGGAAAGAGCCAAGATGTCCATCGACAGATGAATGGATAAAGAAGAAGTGGTATAGGGTGCCTGGGTGGCTCAATTGGTTGAGCGACTGCCTTTGGCTCAGGTCATGATCCTGGAGTCCCGGATCGAGTCCCACATCGGGCTCCCTGCTCAGCAGGGAGTCTGCTTCTCCCTCTGACCCTCCCCCCTCTCATGTGTTGTCTCTCTCTCTCTCATTCTCTCTCTCAAATAAATAAATAAAATCTTAAAAAAAAAAAAAGAAGTGGTATAGATATACAATGGAATATTATGCAGCCATCAAAAGGAATGAGATCTTGCCATTTGCAACGACGTGGATGGAACTGGAGGGTATTATGCTGAGCGAAATAAGTCAAACAGAGAAAGACATGTATCATATGACCTCACTGATATGAGGAATTCTTAATCTCAGGAAACAAACTGAGGGTTGCTGGAGTGGGGGGTGGGGTGGGAGGGATGGGGTGACTGAATGATAGACACTGGGGAGGGCATGTGCTCTGGTAAGCACTGTGAATTGTGCAAGACTGTTGAATCACAGATCTGTACCTCTGAAACAAATAATGCAATATATGTTAAGAAAAAAAAAAAGAAGAAGATAGCAGGAGGGGAAGAATGAAGGGGGGGAAATCGGAGGGGGAGATGAATCATGAGAGACGATGGACTCTGAAAAACAAACTGAGGGTTCTAGAGGGGAGGGGGGTGGGAGGATGGGTTAGCCTGGTGATGGGTATTAAGGAGGGCACGTTCTGCATGGAGCACTGGGTGTTACGCACAAACAATGAATCATGGAACACTACATCTAAAACTAATGATGTAATGTATGGTGATTAACATAACAATAAAAAAATTTTTTTAAAAAAGAGAATAAGGCACATAAATTTTTCCATAAAGGTGAACTGGACTCCAGCAAGAATTTCTCACAGGGATGCTTATATAAACACATTGAATAATGTAGTGGATAATTATTTTAGTAAGTATGAGAGCCTGGACATTTGTATACTTTGACTGAAGAACCAGCCTTCCGTATCTGAAAAGAAAATCTTCCTCCATCACACATCAATTTTATAGACAGACTCTAAACAGTGAGAAAAGGGACACCTATCACTCCTGCCAGATCAATTAAAGCACCCTTAGAAATTAGTAAAAGGGGCACCTGGGTGGCTCAGTTGGTTAAGCAACTGCCTTCAGCTCAGGTCATGATGCTGGAGTCCTGGGATCGAGTCCCACATCGGGCTCCCTGCTCAGCGGGGGGTCTGCTTCTCCCTCTGACCCTCTTCCCGCTCGTGCTCTCTGTCTCTCATTCTCTCTCTCTCAAATAAATAAATAAAATCTTTAAAAAAAAAAAAAGAAATTAGTAAAAGGACAGATTTGCCTAACAGTATTATTTGATTACTATTATAAAGATATTTCTAAGGGAACTATGATTACACACACACACACACACACACACACAGCCAAGAACGTTATTTTCTGATCATCTCCTATAATACAGTCAAATAACTTAGAGACCCTGGAAAAGCAGATAAACATAATTTCCACAAATCTTTTTCACATTCTTCCTTTCTCTATTTATCTCTCTCTCTTTCTCTCTCTTCAGATGTCACAAGCAAACTTCTGGCAAGTGCTAAATTGCAATAAATTCACAGTGACAAATGACTAGAATGCCAGTCTCCTGTGTTGTTGAGTGGAGGATAATACATATGTTTTAGATCCTAGACATGCAGATGGCATGGTTGAAAGTGTTGCGGAAATTTAGGAACCTGATTTATATTCTTGCCAGAGACAGAGCATCCTACTTTCTCAGAGAAGCTACCAGAACCACAATATTTTTTCTCAAAAAAAAAAAAAAGAACAAAAAACAGCTTCATGGGGCGCCTGGGTGGCTCAGTCGTTAGGCATCTGCCTTTGGCTCAGGTCATGATCCTAGGGTCCTGGGATTGAACCCCTGCTCAGCAGGGAGGCTGCTTCTCCTGTTCCAGCTCCTCCTGCTTGTGCTCTCTCTCTGTCTCTCTCTGTCAAATAAATAAAAATCTTAAAAAAAAAAAAAAAACCTTCAGATCTACTTACAAACTCAAAAAAAATGCATTGTTGATAAATCTGTATCATAAAACGTGGAATAAATTGCTTTGTCTTTTAAAGTGCTTTAAGGATGGTCTTCAGAGTCCAGACAATATTTTAATTACAACTCTAGTACCTGTTAATTAAGTAGCCCTGAGCAAGTTACTAATGTCTCCAAGTTTCTGCTTCCATGTCAGGGATAATACCTATTTCTCACAGTTGTTTTTTTGTTTGTTTGTTTGTTTGTTTGTTTGTTTTTAAAGATTTTATTTATTTGACTGAGAGAGTGAGTGTGAGAGAGCACAAGCAGAAGGAGAGGGAGAAGCAGGCTCCCCGTAGAGCAGGGAGCCGGATGCGGGGCTCGATCCCAGAACCCTGGGACCATGACCTGAGCCGAAGGCAGACGCTTAACCGACTGAGCCACCCAGGCGCCCCTCAGAGTTGCTTTGAGTAAGGAAAATACTGTAAATAAAGTGCTCAGCACTCTGTAAATACTTCATAGATGGCAGCTACTACTGCTGCTCAACCTGCTCAAGGCTCAGCTCCCTCCCTCCAGCCGCTCCTCCCTCCAGCCCCCCTCTCCCCAGACCCTCCTCCCTCCAGATGCCCCCCTCCACACCCCTCCCTCCACACCCCTCCCTCCAGCCCCTCCTCCCTCCAGCCCCCCTCTCTCCAGACCCTCCTCCCTCCAGACGCCCCCCTCCACACCCCTCCCTCCAGACCCCTCTCTCCAGACCCTCCTCCCTCCAGACGCCCCCCCCCGCACCCCTCCCTCCAGCCCCCCTCTCTCCAGACCCTCCTCCCTCCAGATGCCCCCCTCCACACCTCTCCCTCCAGACCCTCCTCTCTCCAGACCCACTTTGGCCCCCTCCCTGCAACCTCCCTGCAACCTTCCTCAGGCTGAGGGAGCCTGCACCGTGGGAAGGAACACAGAAGTAAAGACAGTGTCTCTTGTTAATAGCTAAGGAATTCTCCTAGGGACTGGAGAAAGGCTCAGGCCTAAGGGTAGAGCAGAGCTTCCGACTGCTTCCCTTCCTTATCCACCTGTTTCACCGGCAGATCCAAGGGCAGGTAGAGCTATTGCCACACAGAGAATGGCCAGACCAAAGCGCATTCCCGATGCCGAGCAAATGGCAAAACGGTGAGCAAGAGTCCGCGTCTTTCAGCTGGCCTAGGTCGGCTCCCTCGGGACTCTTGACCTTTTGCCTGCAGTCTGGGTAGGAACCCCTTCAGGAGGAAGTGAAGAAGGAAGGGTGAATTTAAGCGAGGTAACCCCGTGCACTAGTAAAACCTGCCTCACAATCAAACTAGCCACTCCTCTTCCCAAGGAACACGGGCCAGGCAGGCCCGGAGGAAGAAAGTTCCCCATCTGCGAGCTGCCTGGAATTCTATGGGAGAAGGGCTTTGTCCCTCTGACCTTTAAGGATCTCTCATTGCCTCAAAGCCCCCCGGGTTGTCAGTACAGCTGTGTCCTAGAGGGTTTATCACAATGAGTTAGTAGCAGAATGTGTTAACTCTTTGAGGTGGGAATAATTAGTATTGTTCTCCTCAAAGTTGAAATTTGTTTTATAAATACAAAAACTGTGACAACGTTCTTCATTCCTCAAGGAGAGTGCCAGTGGCATTTGGGGACAGACAATATTTGGTTGTGCTGGGATCCCATACTGGGCTAACGAACGATCAGATGGTCTTGCTGACAATACTTAGTTAAAAGTTTTCATTCCTTCTTTTAAGCCATTAGTTCCTGTTAAACAAGCCAAATGCTTTCATGATATTTGTCTTTCTACTTGTTATGGTCAGAGAGAATAAATTCCATTTACATAATAATTTTACATATTTAAAGTAAAGCACTTAGTACAGTGCTTAGTAAATTGTGAGCACTCAACAAATAGCTACCATTTTCTTTGTCAGTACCATTATCAGCTTTATTTGATGATTAAATATGTGTAAAAAGGAAAGTCAAAAGCAGCAATACTTTATACCATTTTGAACTTAAATTTCACCTGAGAGGAATCATTTTCATTTTCCAATTCCTATATTAGCTCTCCAGTCTCCCCAAAACTCAGTTTCCTTACCTCCAAAATGGGGGTGATGGTATTGACAGTATGCGGTTTTTATGAGGCTTAAATGAGACTGTCTGTGAAGTATTAGTGAGTGATAGCAACTAAAGAGATGTTTTTCTTAGGTTATTTTAACAGATGAGGGGGGAAAACAGGGAAGAGGCAGTAAAAAAAACCTCAGCTTCTGAAATCTCCATGTTATCCAATTCCAAACATCAATGTTCATACTAATCACCTGGAATCTTGATAAAATGCAGATTCTCCTTCAGCAGGTGAGGGTGGGAAGATGGGCCCTGAGATTCTGCATCTAACAAGCTTCCAGGAAGAAGCTTTACAACCAGACAGACCAGGATTTGCGTCTGACTCAATGAATAATTCTGTGATAAGTTATCTTTGAGACTCAGTTTCCGTATCTGTAAAATGGGTATACATACCTTATTATTATTATTAAAATATAATAATAATAATAATACACACCTTATATAATCAGTATGTTAATTATATAATATAGCATAATATAAAGCAATTGCCATGTTGTAGGCACTTAGTATAAATTCTGCTTTCCTACCCAGGAAGAAAACTAAAAAAACTAAGAAAAACTAACTAGAAGACTAAGAAAAGATTTATCAAACTAACAAGATTTCATTTCCGTGACAGAACTTTAGCTTTGTGGTATACGGTGTTGTCTGTTCAAAATATTTGCTGCTCCTCACTGCGGGAAGATTGTATCTCCTCATCTCAGTAATGTCAGAGCCCGCCACACGACTTAAGCAAGCCAAGGGTACAGGAATGGAAGTAAGTCGCTCCATTTGCAAGCCAAAGCTTTAAGAGCCAACATGAGGTTCCAACATCGTTCTTTCCTTCTCTCACTGTCCCAGAAAGGAGCTGCTCCTTCAGCCTCGATCCTAGAGCGAAGATGTGGTATAATAAAGAATTTGTGTGGTTGTTTTCCAGGCTTCCTGGCACAGAGCTTCTAAAACTCTTGGAATTTCCTGAGTGACAGGAGTGTCTTTGTTATCTAATGACGTGACTGCGGCAGGCACCTAGATAGCTTTCAGGACCAGAAAGATCAACCATGTGACTAGAGGGTTGGAACTCTGGGTCAGCCTGACCTCCGGGAAGCAGAGGGGATCTGGAGACTGAGTTGAATCATGTGAGACTCTGGACACCGGAGCCCAGTGGAGCTTCCTGGTTGGTGAATGGGTGAACTGCTGGGAGTATGATGCACGCTGGCTCCCCAAGGAGAGGGCATGGCAGCTCTGCATTCCCTCCCAGCCCTTGCCCTAGGAGGACCCTTTAGAATATAACTATAATCATAAGTATAGCACTTTTGGGGCACCTGGCTGGTTCAGTCGGAAGAGCATGCAACTCTCGGTTTAAGTTTGAGCCCCACGTTGGGTGTAGAGATGACTAAAAGAAATAAACAAAATAAAGTAAGTATAGCCCTTTATTGAGTTCTGTGAGTCATTCTAGCAAATTATCAAACCCGAGAGAGTTGTGGAAACCCCTGAATTTATAGCCAGTCAGTCAGAAGTGTGGGTGGCCTCGGGAACCCTGAAGGGTGTCCAGTGTCCCCATTAAGGACAGTCTTGTAGAGAAGCGAGCCCTTAACTTGTGAGGCATGACCCAATCTCCAAGCGGTGCCCATCAGACACGTATGGCAGCACACCCAGTTGGGGGCAAATCAGAATAGAGGAGACAAGTTGCTGAACCAACATATACCAGGAGGGAGGAATAAATCTTTGGTTTTGTGAACCACTGTGATCTTGGAGCTGTTTATTTTGGAACGTTAGGTCATCTAATCTGACTGGTACAAAGGTAGACAGTACTCAGATTTCAATCTGAAGGAATTACATCTCATTAACTAAACTGGTGAGTCTGGTGAGGAACGGGGTATACTACCCAGGGCATACCATGTGCTGTGGTGGCTCTTGCTTCTGGCTGCCCAGCACGTTTCTTCCCCCATTCCCCTTTGTCAGGTAACTGTGCCTGGCTCCAGCCCTAGACCCAGGGCTGGGCATGTTCCACCAGCCTGGCCAATCTTCATACCTGCACACAGTGAAGGGAAGGCATCACTGAGGCAGGCCAGGATCTTTCCCTGGAGCAGCTAAGCTGGGAGTGCAGCTGAGGCTTCTGGTGATCCCCTTTCTCGCCCTGTGGAGAACGCCTGTCTGCAGATGGAAGCCGAGCAGGGCCAACAGAGATGGAAGACAGACGTCCATTAGGAGAGACCTCGTGACCTAAGCCCTGGTCCCTGCAGCTCTGCCTTCCATCCGGGGAGCCAGCCCAGAATCCTTCTCAACTGCATGAGCCTTGAAATCATTGCTTTTCCTTAAGCTGATTTGAGTTGGGTATCTGTCATGATAACCGAAAGAATCCAGATGAATCGAAGCTAGCACTGAAACGATTCTGGCTATAAAAGAATTCTGTTGGATTTTTAATTTTATTTTAAATGATTGGTACTTGCAAGTTGATGGGTGCTGAATTCTAGCTAAAAGGAACCCTGGAATCTACCAAAGACAGAGGGCCGAAAAAATAGAAGGATGGCAAAGTGAACAGAAAGATCTACGACTCCTCCTGGCTGGGCCTGGCATCAGGAACTGTCATGTCAATATGTGGATGGTATGAGCCCTGACAAATAAGCCCTAGTCATCTCACTAGTGGCCAACTTTTCCAGAATAAGAAGTTGTTTTTAAAAGGACTAGAACTTAACAAATTTGTTTTTAACCTTAAGTTCCATTTGAGGAATGATTTCACAAGTTTAGGATTTATTTTAACACCATGACAGTTTTAAGTCAAGGAAAAATGAGCAGTTACCTATACTGTTGGCACGTAGCACGCAGAACGTGGGTTTGGCGTCAGACAGACCTCAGCTGAGATCCCACTTTGTTGCCTACCACCTGTCATGCCTGGGGCAAGTCTCTTAGTTCCTCTGAGCTTTACTTACTTTATAAAATAAAACTGATAACTACACTGTAGATGTAAAATACTTAGCACATATATTTAGCAGGTCATGTATTTTATGCTCAGTAACTGATAGCTATTATCGTTATTACATCAAGTCATCTAGGCTGCTTCCAGACTATCTAAAATGTGTTACTGTATACAATGGAATCCTCTGCCAAAAACCCTCTTGGTGGAAAGTTTCTTGTGGGATTGGAAAGATGCCTACTTTTTCTTAACATTTTGTCATCATTATCTTACCATTTGAGTTAAGGATGGTCAAATCCACTTTTGAAAAGCAACCATACAGAGAGGCAGAGTATATTTTAAAAAGAAAATGACCACTTTTAATTTCATCTCTAGTTAAATTTATTTTTTTAAAGATTTTATTTTTAAGTAATCTCTACACCCAACATGAGGCTTGAACCCACAAATCAAGAGTCACATGCTCTACTGACTGAGCCAGTTTAGCCCCTGATCACCAATTAAATTTAAAATTTAATCTTCAGAGTGCTTGGTTGGTTCAGTCGGTTAAGTGTTGGCTCAGGTCACGATCTCAGGGTCCTGGGATCAAGTCCCCGCTCAGCGGGGAGTCTGCTTTTCCTTCTCCCTCTGCCCCTCCCCCCCTGCTCATGCTCTCTTTCTCTCTCTTTCTCTATCTAAAATAAATAAATAAAATCTTTAAAAATTTTTAAATTTTCAAATATCTACCTCAAACTGAAATAAGAATGGCTGACTATTAAAGTTGCCAATTTTTTTTCAAAAACCAAGCCCTTTAAATAGAAATGAAAATATACAGTATTATTAGCTCATGACAATAAATTCACTTGGCCAGATGGTTTCCATGTGGAAACCCAGAGAAATGGCCCCTGAAAAAGCAGTCTCTCCACACCAGGCTTCCTGTGGTTGGTGCTTGGAGCACTCCAGTGCCACAATTTCCTAAAATTATTAAGCTTCTAATGAGGATTTAGGAGGCTGTCACATTTGTTCCAGAGATCCGAGAGTTCTGAATGCATAGCATATTAAAGTAGGACTAAGCAGAAATACAGACTAAGAGAAATCACATGTTCTTGATGTTAACTAGGGTCATCCTGGCCATCCCCACCACCACTACCACTTACTTTCCCACATGAGTGAATAAGGAAAAATCTAAAACGTTGGCTCTGGGATTTTGTTTGGCTTGGTTTGGTGTTCTAAAATTGTTCCTGTGTAAACACATCTTACAAAAGCCCAAAAGGGAGTTTAGAGGTTGGGGGTCTTTGCCTTGCTTCCCTTCCTATCATGTTACCAAAAGAAAAAAAGGAAGTTAGTCATTAGGAAATGAATTTCCAGTCACCTTCGGGACTAGGGGGAAAAAAAAAAAAAAAAAAACCCTCATCATTTGCTTGGAGAGCTTGACGGGAATGATTCCACAGTTACTTCATTACTATTACCACCAGGATCAGAGGTCTCCCCTGGACACGTGGGCAACCCTTGTGAAGATGGAGAGGAGAAAGGACACAATAAGAAGGCAGCCAGAAGCAGCCATTATATGACGGGTGTAATGGAATTTGGTGAAGATGAGAATCTAGCGGAACAGCAGAAATCGAAGGAGGAATTACTTTAAGGAACCAAGTGGTTAGAGATAGCTATTAAAGAGAGTGTCAAAGAACTTCCAGAATTGGTACAGAATTCCCACTTACATGGGTATTCAAGTAAAAATTAATAAGGAAGCATTCGTGGGTAAATTTGTTTGGGTTCCCATGACCTGAGGGAACCGATGTTACTAGGCAGTTTTTTGGTGAAGAGTCTCATCAAAAGTGTTCCTATGATGGGGAGAAAATGCAAGCGTCGAAGACATCTTCAGCTGAGTCCTGGAATACAAACTATCCCTTCATACAAATTGAAACTTAGCAAGAAACAGCATTCCCTATGTTTTGTAGGCTCTGGACTTGTAATCAGAGTTTGATTAGCAAGAGATTTCTGGTGGTTTGTCTGTTGTGAAGCAGGTCAGAATGACTGCCGTTTGTCATAACAATTCACGGGGAAGATGTGTGCAATGTGGCTGCAGACATAGGCCGGAGGCAGGGCATGCCCAACCCAGCTGGCCACATAAAGAATTTTTATCTTACTCTATGTGGCATGGAACCCATCGGAAGATTTTCAAACATTAAGGACTAGGTCATTTTCAAGTATAAACCTGTCTTGCAGCTACATCACTCCCTTCCATTCACTCAATGAATATTTTGTGAAAGTCTAGTATGTATCCAGTCACTGTTGTAGGCTCTAGAAAGAAACTGCTGAACAAGACAGACAAAAGCCATGTCTACGCCAGCCTAGTTGTTATCTTTGAACAATTTCCTTAAAGGGAGCTCTTCCGGCACGTGAATAGAGGCAGACCAGATTTTAGCACCTTCACTCACGTCAGCTAGGCTCCCTCATCTAGTGCACACCCTGTGTAAATGTTCATGGTGGCCCTGGGCAAGTCACTTGACTTCAAAGGGCTTCTGTTATAGTGGAGCAGACAGACAATGACCAAGCAAACACAGGATAAGTGTAGAGGACGATATGATCAAGAAAACCTGAAGAAAGACTTCTATAGATAGGACGGTCAGGGACGGTCAGGAGACTTTCTCTGAGGAGAAAGTAAATAAGCTGAGACATCAAGTATGAGAAGGAGCCAACTGTGAAATAAGCTGTGGTAAGAATGTTGCAGCCAAAGAGAACAGCATGGACAGTGGCCTTGAGGCAGCGCCAAGTAGGAACATCCTCAGACCGGAAGAACAGCAAGTAGGTTGGTATGGCTGGAGCGCCAAATGCGAGGGGCAGAGCAGGAAGACATGAGGTTGAAGGTGGTGAGGTCCCTGCCTATAGGACTCTGGGCTTTGATAAGATTTGACTGCAGTCAACAATAACATATTGTACATTCAAAGTTTTGGTAAGAGGCTAAATCTCATATTAAGTGTTCTTTCCATAATTAACAAAGACTTCAAAAAGTTAAGGTTGAGGGACCTGTGGGACATGGATTTTTATTTACGGGGAGTGAGAGTGCGCATGGTGACTTTACATGTATCAGCATAGAAACAGTCATCGAACCCCAGTGTGGGAATGATACTCCCCGAGGAAGGCGAGGGAACTGCGGACAGAGCCTTCACGCAGGGCAGAGTTTAAGAGGCCCAATGAAGGGGCACCTGGGTGGCTCAGTTGGTTAAGCATCTGCCTTTGGCTCAGGTCATGATCTCGGGGTCCTGAGATCCAGCCCCGCATCCTGGGATCGAGCCCCACATTGGGCTCCCTGCCCAGGGGGAGTCTGCTTCTCCCTCTCGCTTTGCCCTCTCCCTTTGCCCCTCCCCCCCATTTATGCTCTCTCTCTCTCTCTCTAATAAATAACTAAATAATTTTAGTAAATAAATAAGTAAAATCTTAAAAAAAAAAAAAAGGCCCAATGAAGAAGAAACACTGTAACATCAGAGGGTAAGAGCTTAGCCTTTAAAAGACAGATGACACTGAGTTTCTGTCTGTTACTCAGGGAGTTATTTAACTCTCTCTGAGTCTTGAGATCCTCATATAAAATGGGAATTAAAAACACCTACCTTATATATAAGGTTGTTCTGAATATTCAATGAGATAATGTATACAAACTATTATAGGGCCTGGCACTTAGGAGGGGCTCAATGAATGGCAAGCATCTCTCTCTCTCTCTCTCTCTCTCTCACACACACACACACACACACACACACACACAGCATAAGCCTGAATAGGAAACTAAGAAGGAGTTTCTCAAGAGGAAGGAAGAGTGGTGAGAGTGGTGTCACCAAAGCCGGTTGAGAGAGCTGAAAAATGAAGGTGGTCGGAGGTGTTAAATGCGACAGAGAGGTCAAGATGGGCCAGAAAAGCATCCACTGAATCTGGCTGTGGTAAGTCTGGTGGAGCAGTTTCAGTAGCATGGTTGAGTTGGAAGCCTTGTTACTATCATTTGAGGAATTCTTATACAATGTGGGACTGGAGATAGAGAACACACCCTGCTCTGTTAAAAGGGTTGGCTCAGACCAGAAGAGGAAGCCCAAGGCAGTAACCAAAGTGGAGAACAAGATCAACTCTGATTCTTTGTCTAAAGATGTGGATCACTTATGTACGCATGATAATATGCTCTGGAGGAGAAGCTACACATACAGAAGACAATGATGGTTGATGTATAGGGAGGAGGTCAGAGCTCCTAGGATCCAGGACACGAGTGAGGGCGCTCACTTTTGTTGTGAATGAGGAGAGATGAATGAGTATAAATGTCGTGGACTTTTGGGGATGGGAGTCAAGAGTTTAGATTTCTCACAGTGTGCTAGAAGTTAGATTTGAGACCAGGGGGCAAGGAATTGAAGGGTATGATTACAGGATTGACCTATAAAATTATAAAAGTAGGTGATTGGTTTGATATCAGCCTATAATAACTTTTGGATACTATAATTTTTAATCCATAAATGTCTTCATAGAGGAAATGAAATAACCCAAAATATAAAAGAAGACAAACTCGTCCAATACATTTTTGAATCCAGCTCTTTGGAGGGGAAAGCTTTAGCTTTGCTGTTAAAAAAAAAAAAAAAAAAAGTGAGGTTAAACCTAGAGTATGTGCAATCCAAAACCAGAGGCAAGGATCTCATTCCTTGAGGGTTCAAGGACGAGCACAATGACAGGAAAATTCCCTCCAACTTCTGCTCTCTTATCATTTTATTGTATCTGTTTCCTGACAACCTTCATGGCAGACACCCTTTCTGCCCATGGGTAGGAAATTCATAATCCAAGTCCATTCCCAGCTTTTGTCCCAACAGCCCTTCTGAACCAATACTGGCTCTCCAGTATTACTCATTAGTCATTTTAAAAATCCTTCAGAAACCAAAGAGGCTGTTGTGGTTCATTGCATAGTGACCATGACTTCATTTCAGCTCAACAGGTGCGGTGACATAAACAGCGAACACAGAGCAGTTTTGCAACTCTACTGGGAAACTCGGGAGATGGGCCTGAACATGATGATGGCGTTATTTTCAAGGTCACTATCTCAATAAAGAAAAATTTAATCGAAGTAAGCAGACTCTGAGTAAGTTTTGGCTAACGTTATTGGCCTTCTCTCTCCAACAGGCTGAGCATGCCATAAATTATTCATGTGTGTTGATGAGTTATTCTGGTCACTGTGATGAGATTCTGGCCACTGTGCCATGACCAGCTCATCCTCAATTTATCTTAACAAGAGAGCACTGCTACCCTGGATAGGGCTCCCTGTCCCTGGAGAAATTTTTCTGTATATAAATAAAAGCCCATGGAGAAAGTGGCGCGGGTCCCTGAGTCTTAAGTCTGGCCAGAGCCTGTGGACAGCACTATCCGTTTCTACCACAAGGTGGCGCTCGCAACCTCCGCTGTGCGGCTGAATGGCTGAATCGCGGCCCTCACCAGCCAGAATGAGAGGATGTTAGAGCAGAAAGGGTCACTTTCTGCAGCCCTGTTATGCCCTGGAGCCAGGGGTCCTGGCGTCAAGGTGTCTGGAGTCAGTGGTCTTGAAAAACGTACATAACAACCCCACCAGTGGCTTCTTAGATGTTATCTATCATGCTGGAACACTCCAAAGAAATCTTTTAACTCCTTATCCCTTACAAGGAGGACATACATTATTTGTGTATGAGGCATGTGTAAAGCATGGGTGCAGGTCCTAGCAAGAATAGAAGCAGGAAAATGAGCAAAAAAAAAGCAGTCCTCTACGGGGTCCCTTCAGTTTCCTCATCTCAAGAGGAGTTGAAAACGATTGATGGCGGTGGAATAAACTTAGAAATCCTAAAACGTGCTTCCCGTTCAGAATTTCTCTCTCAAACCCTAACTTTCTCCCCTGCCGCATCTCCACCCGCTTCCCAGGCACGAAGCTTCCTCTGGGACCTCAGCAGGGTGCAGGCACCAGAAGTCCTTCCCGATCCCAGGTCCCCCAGCCCCTCCTGGGCTGGGGGGCGAACCCCCACCACGCTCTGGGCGGTGCCTGTGATTCTTGGCCCCGCCTCCTGCCCCCTCCTTTGCTGATGCCCCGCCTTCGCAGCTTCCTGCGGCGGAATTCGGCCCCGGAAGTCAAACCAGAACTGAACTATTCTACAACTTTCTAGCTTGGGCTGCGCCACCAACGCTGACCCCACAACCCCCTTTTCAGCTCAGGTTGGTTTCTTTTCCATTCGCCTCAGAGGTGGGCCGTCATCAAGCCCAAACTTCACCTCCGTGTCTGTGAATGAACCTGTGTCCTCTCTGTGTGCCACGCGCTGTCCTAAGACATTCACAACAGTTCTACCGGGCAGGAAATACTATTTGAAATCCCCATTTTACAGATGAGAAATCTGAGGCACAGAGATCACAGACCGGGGAAATGGCAGAGACAGAATTTGAGGCGTGTTCTTATCACCCCTGGTGTGGTTTCTGCTTAGAAAACAGAAACTATCAGGGGTGAGTCCCTCCATGCCCGCCCCCCTCCCCAGGTCTTCACTTACCTGCATCTCCACTTGTCCTTGAATCCTTCCCTTTCTACCCGTAATCTTGATCCCAATTTCTCTCGGTGTCCCAGAAGATTCGCTCTGCCAGTTATTGTTCCCTTATCCCTCTACTGGAAGTATTCCATGGAAGCTTCTGATGAAACCTTGTTTGCCATCCCCAGCGGCTGCTCCAGAGTCCTCCCCCTGCTAAGCCGCCGGGAAACACGTTTTCACTGTCAGCCATCCCCCTCACCTGCAGCCTTGCCCCCTTTAGTTTACGGGACATGGCCCTCCCCTGACCTTCTACTTCTACAGCAGATATTCTCACTTGTTTTTTTGTTTCAAGGCAGGTGCTGAACTCCTACCTCAGACCACACAACTCAGAACTCTTGGCTCAGAGGTTCAGGCATTCGTAGTTTTTCAAAGCATCCCAGGTGATGTGGCTGAACAGCCAGGTTAAGAACCACTGCTCCCAAGAAGCCGGACACAAGAGGTAAGTATGCAGTGATTCCATTTACAAGAGGCACCCGGATGGTCAAATTCATGGAGACGAAAAGTAGAACAGGGGTTACCAGGGACTGTTTTCTCCACCTGAAACGTTCTTTCCTGCCTTCCTGCCTGGCTAATTCCTACTCATGCCTCAGGCTCAGCTCAGAGCTGGGGTTGGGCTGCGTGGAAACTCCACAGTCTTCTCTCCCTTAGAAATGTCATTTGTTCTGCAGCTGGAGCTCTTGCCTACATATTATTCATTCCCAAATCTACCTCCAGCCCTCCAGTGCTCCTGAATTTTGACACAAATTCACATTTCCCACAGGCTGTCTTCCACAAGATACTGCTTTCCTCAGGCACCTTAAAACCTACATGTCCAAAACTCAAGTTATCATTTTCCTCCTTTCCACCCTGCTTTTCCTCCTGTGTTTTCTATTTCAACAACTAGCATCGGGGTGCCTGGGTGGCTCAGTCGGTTAAGCGTCTGCCTTCTGCTCAGGTCATAATCCCAGGGTCCTGGGCTCCCTGCTCAGCAGTGAGTCTGTTTCTCCTCTGCCCCTCACGTGGCTTGTGTTCTCTCATGCTCTATCTCTCTCAAATAAATAGATAAAATCTTAAAAAAAAAAAAAAAACTAGCATCAGTATGTACTGTGCATTTCAAATACTTAGTACTGTACTCAGTAGCTATTATTATATGAGGGTTCATAATATAATTAGCAATAGAATTATAGTAATAGAATTATGACCAAGACTTTAGAAACATGGTGAAGCTGGTGGTTAAGTGCCTACCACTCTATAGCATCTCTATGTAAGATAACTTTAAAAAAAATCAGTCTCTTAAATATCATGGTAGAAAAGAAAAAGTTTAATGATGTAACTAACATGTTTATACTGGAGGCCATGTACCATGGTTGATTATCCCCAGAGCACCATTAGTTACAGTGTAGAAAACCTCCTTTGAAAAGTGGAGATTTGGGTGCCTGGCTGGCTCAGCTGGAGGAGCATGCGACTCTCAGTCTTGGGGCCATGAGTTGAGCCCCACATGGGGTGTAGAGATTACTTAAATAAATAAAACTTTAAAAAAGAAAAGTGGTTGCCAGAAGACCTAATGAAAGGTAGAAATAGCAAGATATATCAGATATATAGAGAGGATGAACCAAGGGTTGAGCAATTTTATGTCTCTCTAATGAGGATGTGCTATAGATTATAGAAGACTCTCAAAATACGTATTAAGGAGTCACTAACTAAACAAAATTAATGTGACATTGTTAAAGATGAGCCCTTATGAATGGATAAACAAGATGTGGCATAAACATACAATAGAATATTAGTCAGCCTTAAAAAGGAATGAAATTCTGACACATGCTACCAGGTGGATGAAGCTTGTAAATGTTATGCTAAGGTACATAAAGTATGCAAAGTAGTCAAATTCGTAGAAAATCGTAGAAATGGAAAGTATAATGATGGTTTCCAGGGATAGGAGGGAGCAGGAAATGAGTGTTAGTGTTTAAAGGGTACAGAGTTATAGTTCAGGAAGATGAAAAATGTCCACAGATAAATAGTGGTGATGGTTGCACAACAATGCACTTTATGCCTCAGAACAGTACATTTTTTAAATAGTTCAAATGGTAATTTTTATACTATGTATATTTTACCACAAATTAAAAAAAAATCTAAAAGCCATTAAGCTCAATACTTAATAATTACAAAGTTTCCTTAAATACATTTTCCCTAATAATAGGTAAAACTTGCAAAATTTTTATTTCATTAATAAATGTCATTTACTCCAAGATGGAATATCAGTAAGGAGGGATAGCTGTTAGGGAACAGCTTTCAAATATATCCAAGTTAAAGTTGGAAAGAAATAATTAAAAACAAGATTATAACTTACATGGAAGAAATAGTTGCAGGAGGAAGATGATAGTTCTTTCAAAGAATAAGGAAATAAGGGACATTTTTTAATACAATGTCTTTGTATAAAAGATATATATACAATGACTTTATTTTATAAAGTCAATTAGTATAGAAATTGTAATATAAAAATCTGTCCCTACACTTCTACCATTATACAAATGAAATATTTAATTTTGAGGGTCATATTGAAAAATGAAGAATTATGAATATTAAAATTGCTATTACTATTCTCTTTTTGATTGAATTCTCTCCTACTGGAAAACTTCAAACCAAAAATATTTCCCCAAATAATAAAGCTTAGAATGTCCAATGTGTTCATTCCCAGCTGCTCTTGTAGAAGCTTCAGTGGAGACAGTTGTCCCAGAACATCCGTGGGCTTCTCTGTGTCCTCCAGACCCCCTTGCCATCGGGTTGGGGCAGGTTACTAGTTCTGGCCAGTAGAAAATAGCAGAGTGACGTTCGTCACTTCCAGGCTGGAGCAGCTCAAAGCCAGTGTGCCTCACCTTCTCCTGTCCTGGTGACTTTAGCAGCTAAGAAAGTGACAGAATCGCAAGATGAAGGAATTCTGCATCCCCAAAGTGCGGCCCACAGACAGGCCTGGTCAGCCTGCCCTGGAACTTTTGTGAGAAATAAATGTTTGTGTTTTGAGCCACTGAGATTTGGGGGTTTGTTACCATAGCATAGCCACCTGATCCTGGCTAATACAGCAGGAGGACTACAGCTGATAAAGCTGGAATCATTATTAGCTTCCCTTCTCCTTGCAAGAGTTGGTTTTACCTGTGACCACTTTTAAAGATTCCAAAGTAGCCCTGCATTAAATACTATGAAACACTAGAGGGCAAAATTGAGTTGTAGAAATTTTTGGCCACTATCGTAAATGAAGCAAGGTATGGAATCTTGTAAAAATTAAACAATGCAACAGAAAAATGAGTGGTGAAAATCATTAGTTTTTGAAACAATTGTCTTCTTTATAAATCTGTTGGCTACATTGCACCATTTGAGAAGTGAGTTTGCGGGGCACCTGGGTGGCTCAGTCGTTAAGCGTCTGCCTTCAGCTCAGGTCATGATCCTGGGGTCCTGGGATTCAGCCCTGCATAGGGCTCCCTGCTCCACAGGTAGCCTGCTTCTCCCTCTCCCACTCCCCCTGCTTGTGTTCCCTCTCCCGCTGTCTCTGTCAAATAAATAAATAAATCTTTTTTAAAAAGTGAATGTGCAATACTTTAATTTTAATACAAAACCAATAAACTCCCAAAATGCATAAAGCATATATATTTACAAATATGAATACTTACCTTGTGGAAAACTAGTGGGAGTGTTCTCAGGGTAAGAGAAGAGTTCGTTTCCCATCTGTATTTCTTTTTTCTTCAGATATGCCTGTCTACCAGTGATGACCATTAGGCCATGGAATCCGTATGTTTTCTAACCTGGTTACTTGAGAAAGCTGAAGTTTCTAAGACCCAGTTATTATAAGAGGTGACCAGATGTTCCAAACATCAAGCTGTGACAGGAAGCTCCCCACCCACTCCAAATGTCATGCTGAGTTCTGAGCAGACTTCCCTTTCCCGTTTCCTTTTTCCCCTCTCTCTAATTTTTTTTCTTCAAAGTCTATTCAAAAGCTGCTGCCAAAACTGTCTTCCTCTATTGTTGTTCTGATGACATCATTCCCTTCCCCAACACCCCCTTGTCTTTAGTCTCATGGTCAAAGCTTGCCTTCATTTCCTTGGACTGCCTCTGTGCCTGCCTGTACTTCATTTCCCCCTTATTTTTGGCTTCTCTTCATCAGTTGTACACAGGATGTCATTTTTGGTGTCCCCGTGTTGAGGTATCTATTCATCTTTACTTCTAACAAAGAGAGTCTTCCCATTCCTCTATCCCAGATGCCCCCCTTTCTCTTTTAAACCCATTCCATTTATATATGCATTGCTCAAGAACATACTGAGCACCTTCGGCCTGCCAGGCATTGTCTGGGCACTGTAAGAGGGGGTATAAACATAGTAGAAGTACCAGGAAGCCATTTAGGTTGGGTCTTTGTGAATCCAACTGGAATTCACTCTCCTTTAGACACTAAGGGGACAGAATTGCAGGAGAAAATTATGCAAGGATACCAAATAATTATCCCACCAGAGTGGCAGATTTGGGGTAATTCTAATTATTTTATCATCTTGTCAAGACTATAACTTCAGGGGTGCCTGGCTGGCTCAGTCAGTAGAGCGTGAGACTCTTGATCTGGGGGTTGCAAGTTCAAGCCCCACGTTGGACATAGAGTTTACTTAAAAAAATAAAAAAGACTATAACTTCACTTACAAATTTGAGTCTTAACTTGGGGTTAAGGATATGAATCCCTCACCAAATCACAAAAACTCTTATTTCCACTGCATACCAAGCTCCTATTAAAAATTTTTTAATTGAGTTTAAGATCACAGTAAACAGTATCATATCAACAGGAAAAATATATTACAGTAACATAGAAAAAGGCAGCTGTGTCAAGCCCAAGACTCATATGAGAAAAGCTATCATCTAGAGTATATGATTTTATTTAGTAAACCAAACTACCTTAACTAATACTCAGGAGTATAAAATTAGTTACTATAATTATAATCTCCTGTTATTGATGTGATATATAAAAGGTTTATTTTGCATTCCTATTAATATACAATTTTGAGATTTTAACATGGGATAAATACTGCTTAATAATCACATTAGAGGAAAATCACTTTCTAATTAAAGATCATGCTGATATTTTATACTTAGGAATTTGGAATTTAGTCTAATGAAGTTTGGTTATTAGAAAGCACACTAAGTTAACAGTTTTGAGTTCAGTCATTAATTTGATGTGTAATGGTTTGCATACTAATGTTTGGATCTCTCATTTCTCAGTTTCCTCACCTGTAAAACAGGGATGGTGACATCTACTTACCCAGTCTTCAAGATTGTTGTAAGAATCAAATAGTTAAATAAAGTGTTATTCAGTGTAAAGTATTATTATTACATTTATGCCACTGAGATTTAAAGATGTTGTGATACAAATTATATACTTTATTGATTGAGTCAACTAAAAGTTCATGTTGTTGTTTATGGAAACTGTTTTAGACATACAGGTTTCTAAGGCAACATAATTAACAGATATGAAGTAAATGAAAATACCTGCCTTCTGCCGGTACAACTTCTCCAAATGTTCCATTTCAAATCAAATTAGCATTTGTTAATAAGAAAATATTAGTTATTCTCAAACTGTGTATTTTTATAGTTACAGAATTCAAATACCCTAAATCATATTTTTCCTATATAACAATATTAACTATTCCTAAAATTTGTATTATGTACTTACTATGTATCAGGCAGGATACCAGGAATTAAAAATAGAAATATATAGGAATGGTAACTGCCAGGGCGAGTATTATTATTCCACTTGAGTGTTTAAAATTAAAAACATAATTTGGCCTTTTAAAAGAATACTTATGTGGGGCTCCTGGGTGGCTCAGTCGTTAAGCGTCTGCCTTCGGCTCAGGTCATGATCCCAGGGTCCTGGGATCGAGCCCCGCATCGGGCTCCCTGCTTGGCAGGAGGCCTGCTTCTCCCTCTCTCACTCCCCCTGCTTGTGTTCCCTCTCTTGCTGTGTCTCTCTCTGTCAAATAAATAAATAAAATCTTTAGAAAAAAATTAAAAAAAAAAAAGAATACTTATGTGATAGAATCAAAGGAGTAGTAGTGGTATGCCTCATTCATTAAGTTTTTATTAATATTTTTTCTTTTTTTTTTATTTTATAGTAACCATCACTTACTCAGTGACTACTATGAGCCATGCACTGTACTAAGTGCTTTATGCACTCACTTTATTTCATTCTCAAAACAACTGTATGATGGAGGAAAAATTATTATTCCCAATTTATAGATAAAGAAACTGACACAACAGAAGTAACTTATCAAGATCCCACATCTAGTAACTGGCATTTGACCCCAAGCAGAGGTGTTCTTCACCACCATGCTGTACTATTTCAACAAAAGGAACTGGTTTAAAATCCACATTTAGAATTAAATGTATAGACCATGACATTTTAATGGAATAGATTTGGAATATTCAACTGGTCACGTTACTTGTGAATAGTGAAGCTTCGTGATGGTTAATTTTATGTGTTACCTTGCCTGGGCCATGCGATCCCAAGCTTTTGGTCAGATATTATTCTGGGCATGTCTGTGTGGGTGCTCCTAAATGAGATTAACATTTAAATTAGTAGAGTGAATAAAGCAGATTGTCCTCCCTGGTGTGGGTAGGCCTTGTTTAATCAGTTGAAGGCCTGTCCAGAACCAAAGGGCTGGCCCTCCCCCAAGTAAGGAAGAATTGCTCCTGCCTGACTGACTTCAAACTGGGACTTTTCCCTGTTTTCAAACACAACTAAAACATCAGCTTGTCATGGTTCTCAGGCCTTGAAAATCATACTGAAACTATAGCGTTGGCTCTTCAGGTCTCCAGCTTGTTGACATACCCTGCAGATTTTGGAACTTGTCAGCCTCCATAATTGCATGAGCCAATTCCTCATAATCTCTCTCTCTCATTCATCTCAATACATATACACACATGCATGTGCACACACACACATACGCACATATGTATCTTATTGGTTCTGTTTCTTAGTTTCTTTGACTAATACAAACTTAAAGGCCACCCAAGAAAATATCCAAAAAGCCAAGGAGAATGGAAAAATAATGATTCTGTAACATTTTACAGTTCATGTCTGAATAGGATAAAAACAAATGGTCTGTTCCAGTCATAACTCTATCACTTTCTAGTTGTTTGATCTTGAGTAATTCACTTAAACTATCTGAGACTCATTCATTCATTCATTCAATCACCACATACTTTCAGAAGGCACTGAGTGTACTTTTAAGCACTAAAGATATTGGGGTAGATAAGATAAAGGCCCCACCCTTAAAAAATTCAGTAGAGGGAGAGCTGGAGGCATTTGATAGAAACATCCATGTCTAAAGTCAAGAGTCGTGTATGTTGAATCATCAGACTCCTTGATCTCCTATCTATCCCCCACCCAAACTTTACTGCTGGCATCGCTTACACTCCATCTCCACACACATTTTGGGCTCTGAAACTCTGCCTAAGTAATCTTCTTCCCTTTGAGAAATGTCTTTTCTCAAGACATTTCAAAACTGCCTAGTAAGATCTCCCTCTACTCTAATTTCCCAAAGCTTTTATTTTCTATGCTCTTCATTAGCATGTATCAGATATGAGCTATTACTCATCTTTGTGTATAATATTCTAGGTGTTAATTTTCTAAAAGCAGAATATATCCTTTTATTTCTTTGTTTCATTCAATACATTCTTGAGTAACAATAATGATTTCTTCTATTGACTAGTGATGAGAAACTGGGGAATCACCTCTTTTCAATGTTAATTTTTCGTAATCTACACAATGAAGAAGATACTTGATAATGGGAATTCTATGTAAAGTATCTTTTGTTACCAAGAGAGAAAAAAAAAATAAGTAGGTTACAGATAGAATAATCTGTTCATAATGTCATTATGACAATAAGGAAATTAATCAACTCTGTTACTGAGATTAGATATTTTCTGTCCATGACAAATATCCAGAAGTATTCCCTTATGTAAGGATTATAATCTATATTCAGTAGTTAAATTTTAATTTTTGAAAAATGCTTAAGCCAGATACAATTTACAGTTCAAATTTATTGATATGTGGTTAAGGAACTGAGCTCTCTAAGAAAATTGGGAGCACCTTTTAATTTGTGGAGGCAGTGGAGAAAAGTGATTATGAATCAGACTCAGATTATAATAGTGATGCTACCTGTTATAAGGGCACAAACTTGGACACACTAGCCTTACGAAGTCTCACAATGAAAATTCATAAATTAGAATTTTATTCTATTTTTATTTGGTATAAATTGAAAAGGATATTCATCACAGAAGAATATTTCTGATTCCCAGGACATCTGACCCTCATTAATACCCAAATTTGTAGGACTGATATGAGGGATTAAATGAGCTATCATGATGTGAAGTACTAGTAATTTGTCTGGTACTTAGTGATTGTGAAATAAATGGTACCTGCTGTTAAGAAGAGAACAATTCAAAATAGAGTCACTTGTGCTAAGCCTACCTAAGTACACCAAGACTTGACACCCAACCTACTTGCAATTTCAACCTCTCCTAGGAATGTAATCTTGAACTAGTCAATCTGGAATTTCCTGGCCAGCAGTAGTGAGGTAATCCGCCCGACAGACCCCTTCCATCCTCCAAAGAAAAGTAATTCACTCTTTCCTTGTCCCTGTCCCATCTGTTTATAAAAGTCTCCCAATGGGGCATCTGGCTGGCTCAGTCAGTAGACCATGTGACTCTTGATCTCAGGGTTGTGAGTTTGAGCCCCACGTTGGAGGTAGAGATTACTTAAAAATAGAATCTTTTTAAAAAGATCTTAAAAAATAAAAATAAATAAAAGTCTCCTATTTTGTTCAGCTCCTCGGAGCTCCTCTCTATTTGCTAGATGGGCTGCTGCTTGATTCAGGAATCACTGAATAAAAACCTGTTTGATCTTTAAATTTACCCAGAATGGCCAGAAAGCTTGTATGTGGCTCATCACACTAAGTTCTCCATACTAGTTCTGCATTATTCCTGCATGGCTAAAATCTCTGTTAAATGTGTTCTTTTTTTTTTTTTTTAAGATCTTATTTATTTATTTTTGAGAGAGAGAGATAGAGCATGAACAGGGGGAAGGGTACAGGAAGAGGGAGAAGCAGACTCCCCACTGAGCAGGGAGCCCGATTCGATGCAGGGCTTGATCCCAGGACCCCGGGATCATGACCTGAGCTGAAGGCAGGTGCTTGACCGACTGAGCCACCTAGACACCCTGTCTGTTAAATGTGTTCTTCCTCTGCCTTGAAGAAGTTCATAATCTGACTTTTCCAAAATAGGTTTTATAGGTTAGAAGTTTCTCTCTCTGTTATGCTTCATACAAATGCTTTTACTTTACATTATTTATGTTCTTTGTGGGGATCATTATCTCAAGCATTGCTCCAACCGTATAATTTTTTTTTTTTTTTTTAAGATTTTATTTATTTATTTGACAGAGAGAGACACTGCAAAAGAAGGAACACAAGCAGGGGGAGTGGGAGAGGGAGAAGCAGGCTTCCCATGGAGCAGGGAGCCCGATCCCAGGACCCTGGGATTATGACCTGAGCCGAAGGCAGATGCTTAACGACTGAGCCACCCAGGCGCCCCTCTCAGGGTATGATTATAGAGGTTTGGATTAAAAGAAACTCAACCAGGAGTCTCCCTTCCTCTTTAAGTTCCATAATGAATTTGCAAAATTCCATCTAAATAGCTACATTGTTCCTGGCCCATTAGGCATTAGCAGCAGGATTTAAATTTAATAATTCACAGTGAAGCATTAAAAAGGAAATGTGAAAAATGTACATATGATTGTAAATATAAAAGAAATATTCATGATTTGAGCTGAACCAATGGTAAAAGAATAATAATGGTCCCTATAGTTAAACTAAATCTTTTAAATAGCTTATAATAGTAACATAGATCCCATAGCAGATGGAAACCAAAGAATGAGAGTATTATATTTATTTCAAATAATTGCAACAACAGAAAACATACTAAATACATGTATACTGGGTACAGGCTAGAGGGGAAGAGCAACACTTCAGGGCTGTATAGTGGGAAAAACTAGTAGGTGTGGCTCAGAGAATCTGAGGCTTAACTCAAGATGGATCTTTTAATATCAAATTATTTTAACTAAGTTTCAGTTTAAAGGGGGGAGTAACCTCACAGATGGTGGAGAAGACAAATGTAAGTGAATTAGCATATAAATCAGGGCAATTGCCTGGTAAAGAACAAACACTCAACAAATAATAGTTTCCAATTTTTTTTTCTATTTTGTGTCTTTTTTTTTTTTTTTTAAAGATTTTATTTACTTATTTGACAGAGAGACACAGCGAGAGAATGGGAACACAAGCAGGGGGAGTGGAAGAGGGAGAAGCAGGCTTCCCGTGGAGCAAGGAGCCCGATATGGGGCTCGATCCCAGGACCCTGGGATCGTGACCTGAGCCAAAGGCAGACGCCTAATGACTGAGCCACCCAGGGATCCCAATAGTTTCCAATTTTTATTGCCAAGAGATTGGAAGCTCCTTGAGAAGCAGGGACCATGTCAAAATAATTATTGTGTTTGTTAAATTAGTAGAAGAGTGAGTATGTATGTGTGCCTCAGAATATAGCTATCAGCAAAAGGAAAACGTAGGAAGACAGAGAATCTAGCATTTGTTGCTGTTGTTTTAACTGCATTGACTTCAGCCATTCATTTAAATTCTGTTTCTTATTTCTCATGCATCTTATTATCATTTGCCTTTTTTAGACGCTAATTGGGACAATTTTTTGAGCTGTGGAAAGACACTAGACATTTTTGTGACCAAATTCAACTGAACTAAAGTTGAAATCTTTATATTAACAGAATGAAACAAAGGAATTAAAGGAGTTTTGTTGTTGTTGTTTTTGTTTTTTCTTAAGGGAAGACTATTGCAGAGAAATCTCTCTCTCTCTCTCTCTCTTTCTCTCTGTCTCTTTTTAAGTGAAAATTTTCTGCTACTCGGCCAAAACCTTTAAGATCTGTGGAGGGCACTGGTCTGAAATGATATGTTGACTATCCCTCCCCCACCTCTTAATGCTTTCTCAAATGTGGTTTTGTTAATATCAAGGAAACTTTTTTCCTTTTTTTAGGTCAATATTCACCACCTAAAATATGTAATTTTATAATATTAAGTGGAGAAGAACTACAAGATTGTAGATCAATTTAAAACTTTAAAGTTTTTTGCCAGAATTCTTAATAGAATGACATAGTGGTTAAAACTGTTGGCTCTAAAATTAAACCATTTGGGTTTAATTTTCAGTTCTACCACTTCCAGCTATATATTTTTGTCTTAGTTAGGACATTCTTTTTCCTTCATTTTCTTTGCCTATAAGACAGGAGGGTTTACAATAATTGTACTGTTTCGTACTTTGCAGTGAGGATTGTTAGTACATAAAGAGTTCAGAATAGTTTCTGATATACTGTATGTGTTCAAAGAATGTTACCTGCAAGTTTTACAAGATCAGATAGAAATTTTGCTAGTACCAAATCAAATAGTGTAAATTGACAGATTTTTATAGGAGAGACATTACAAATCAGCTAATACAGTGGATTGCAAACTTTTCATTGTAACACACAGTGAAAAAAATATTTTACATCATGACTCAGTGTATACACATCTATAAGGGAAACGAGTTTGACAAAATAATACTTATTATATGTGGCTCACACTCATATTTCTTTGTTTCATTTTCTAAAAGATGTTGGTTGCCATCTACTAAATTGTTTTGCTACTTACTAAGGAATTACAACCCACAGTGTGAAAAAAGTTGATCTAGTAAAATGCCTTCACTTTACAGTAGAGAAAACTGGAGTCTTAAGAACTTGGGAAACTCATTTAAGATTATATAGCTAGAAAACATGATTCACCACATTAATGGAATAAAAGATAAAAATTATATAATCCTTTCAATAGATGCAGAAAAAGCATTTGACAAAACCCAACACCATTTCATGATAAAATCTTTGAACAAATCAAGAATAGAAGGAACATATAATAAAGGCTCTATGTGACAAACCCACAGCTAACATCATACTCAATGATGAAAAGCTGAAAGCTTTTCCTCTGAAATCAGGAATGAGACAAAAGTGCCCACTCTCACAACTCCTATTCAACATAATACTGGAAGTCTTAGTCAAAGCAATTAGGCAAGAAAAATAAGTAAGTGTAATTTCCAGTGGAAAGAATAGAATATGGGGTCAAGTGACCATCTACTTGGAAAAAGAGAAAAATTAGATCACTACTTCCTATTCTGCATCAGTATCATACATATTCAAATGCACTGAATATTTTAATGTAAAAGGAAATCACAAAAATAGTAGAAAAATATATAAATAACTTTAGGATTAGAAAGGAAATTTTAAGACTGCCAATTTAAAAGAAACCAAAAAGAAAGAGATTGATAGATTAAAATACTTTTCAATTTTTCTGTATTAAAGGAAAATTCACAAATAAAGTTAAATGGCACATGAAAACATGGGGGAAATGTTACCATTGTTGATGAAAAATAAAGAATTCAAACATTCAAAATATAAATAATATTTACAAATCCATAAAGAAAGAACAATCACACCTAATTGTAAATTTGGTAAAGGACAATTCACAAAATTAGAAATATGGATAGCCGGGGCGCCTGGGTAGCTCAGTCGGTTAAGCGTCTGCCTTCGGCTCAGGTCATGATCCCACGGTCCTGGGATCGAGCCCCGCATCAGGCTCCCTGCTCCGTGGGAAGCTTGCTTCTCCCTCTCCCAGTCCCCTTGCTTGTGTTCCCTCTCTCTCTGTGTCTCTCTCTGTCAAATAAATAAATAAAATCTTAAAAAAAAAAAAGTTTAGAAATATGGATAGCCAATAAATGTGCACAAATTTTCTAGGCAAATTTCCTTTCTTCAGATGGACAGTCAGATTCCCAGTGTCCTATTCTTTCCATTGGAAATTATATTAATAGTGTTTTATTTCCTTATATTTATGTACTTTATACCTTTGATCAATTCTATGTAGTATAAATGGTGATGGATATGCTAACTGACCTTATTGTGGTAATCATTTTACAATAGATATGTGTATCAAATCATCATATTCTATACCTTAACTTACATAATGTTGTATGTCAATTATATCTCAGTAAAGCTGAGGATGAAGATTACATAGCTACATAAAGGCATAAAATTCTGGGACCAGAATTTCTTTTGAGATATAATTTACATACCATAAAATTCACCCTTTAAAATGTATAATTCAGTGGTTTTTAGTATATTCACATAGTTGTGCAACTGTTACCTTTTTCCAATTCCAGAATATTTTCATAACCCTAAAAGAAACCCCATACCCGCTAGCAGTAGAACCAGAATTAGTATTTACTCCCAGACCAAAGATTTTCCACTGTCAAAGCTTTATATGAATTTCCAAACTGATTATCTTAAGGTAAGTAAAGTTTAACAAGGGTTGATATTCCTAAGTGACCAAATTTATCAAATACATGCTTGGACTTTACGTGAGTCTGTGCCATTAACCATCTTAAGATTTTACGTAAATTTCTATATTCTTTTTTAAAAAAAATATCTACCATATTCTTAAGGGTACATGACAAACACTTAAGAACAGAGCCTATGTATTCTAAACAGACTCAGGAAATGTTTTGTTTTTTGGATGTATAGCTCATCATCTCAAAGGAAATGAGACTTCTAGAGAGTATGTGAGACTTGGAGCCTTTCACAAAAGGAGGAATTTTTTTTTTCTATTTCAAAGTTTTCAAATAAAATTCACAACTAGACAATAGGTCCTTAAGAGGTCTAAGGAGAATATATATTTTCTTGAACAGGAGTTCAACTAAATTTTAAAAGTGCCTCACTATAATATAAACCAAAATTTTCACTCTTATTTTTAAAATATCCATTCCTGGGTCTCTGGCTTTGCTTCTGTTTTAACTAGGTTGGAATTAATTTCACATAAAATGAACATGAGTGCCTATTTTCTATTTTATGCCAAAATTACTAGGTTTCTAAAAGAAAAATCTCTGTCACATTTGGATTATTTAAATAGTATTCTCTAAAGTGTGAGTCATTGTATATTTTTTGGTGCTTCAGTGCAGAATTGTTGATTCTTTAGTAAACACAGTTTCAAGTATTCATAAGGACATAGGCCCATACAAATTAATGATTCAGAACTCAGGGTTCAAAAAATTTGAAATGGTTGTAGATTAGTCCACTATAAAGAAATGAAAATGATGATAATGACAATAAAACCAAAAAATAATTTTAAAAATATAGTAGCTAGTTCTTTTAAGCAAAATAAAAAAAAATTAATCAAATTAGGTATAAACTGTAAAAACTGATTTTTAGTTTCTAATGAAAATTTCCAAAAGAAAACTATATATTTTAAATTAAATTTGGTAGGATATTAATTCTTTTTTCTCCGGAAAAAAAAAAAAAACAATAAAAGCTTTGAAAAACTATTAATATTTACATTCCTTGGATTTCAACACAAAGAAAATATCCTACCATTAATTTCTAGTTCTCCAAGTCAAGTCCTAAGACCTTTTAAATACAATATAAACTAAAATATAAAGAATTCATCAGGAAATATTGTATAGATGCTTTATGAATGAATAAGTTGATTTTAAAAATATTAAACAACCTTTCCTAGTGTTGGGTTATTAACTGTGTACTGACTCTAATCACCGAGTTATGGTTACTAGGGAAGACTTAACTACAATTACCTAGCCTTGGCATATTAAAATGTAAACTTTAACATTGACTTAACCTATATATTTTGTATTTGGCAAGGTGATTATGTTGTACATGTATTCAGTTCTCAGACATTTGGTTCTCCATCTGAAGACCATGGTTTGGGGGAGGTATCATTGGAAGATTGACAATAGATGCCAAATTCTAATCTCCAGAAAGTTATGCTTAATGCATGTTGTTTTTTCTGAATTGAATTCATTCTTTTTAGGCTAGTCTCATACATCATTTTTTTTAGTTTGCCGCCAAACCTTTCTTAGAGATACAAGATGATAAAATAAAGAATTTCCTACAAATCTGTAGAATTCCACATTTCTTATTTATAGATTCCTATTTATACAAACAATTTACTAATTTAAATTATTCCAGAACTTGGAGAAATAAATGCTGTTTTCATGGCCATTGAAATAACATTTAAAAATAATTTCCTTTTTGTAATCACAAAGACTTTCAGTAGAAGAGGTTTTAGAACCTTTCCTCTTATTAGTTGTGTGCTGCTTAACCTCTCCAAGCCAGAGGAATCCAATCTGTAATCGGGGATAATATTACCAACCTCCAGGGTGATTCAGTGAATGGTGCGGGTAAAGCAGTTGGCATACTTACAGAGAGGGTTTAATAAAAGATAGCCATTGTTATTCTTGTTATCAATCCTGGTATCTGTATTGCCAATCTCACCGATTCATTCACATGACCTAAAACATTTCACCAAAGCATAGATCTTATTTGTTGCCTATGTTATTCCCTTAGAAAGAAGAAAATTAAGCAGCTATTTTAAGTACTCAAAAGCCCTATTTATATACAAATCAAAAGGAGTGTAAATACACTTTACTAAAGGATTAAATGCATTATGGTTTACATTGCATAATAAAATCTGGTCAGATTTTAATTTGCTCAGATTTAATTTACTTTTCACTAATGTGAAAAATAATTATACCACTGAATATACAAAAAGAAGATTTAGCTTAAAAAGGATATTAAAGGTTTTCAAAACGCATAGATTTATTTTCAACACATTTTTTTAAACAATGCCAACCAGTGTTAGCTTGTAAAATATCTAATTAATTAGTCCCTAATACTAACCCTTTATGTTTCATAATCTGATGTCAGTTAACTTAAGAGATAAGAGCATGCCTGATTTATAGTTTCTTTTCCAAAACTTTGATGTAGGTAAACATTCTAACTTCTTGCCTTCAAGCGAAGTTATGTTCTACTTTTCATAACCCATTTATAAAGATTTCCAGGAAGTGGCAATCTGGTAGCAATTTTAGTCGTGCTTAAACTCAATGTCGGAGACACTGACATATTATGACCACACACCAGCTTAGTGTACCAGAAAAGTAAGGGCCAAACACTTGGTAATGGCTACAGGAATTGCAAATATAGATCTTGGGAGGAAATTACAAGCCTGTAGGGCAGAGATATCAAATGAGTTTCAACATCTAACACCAATTTCAGGTGTTTGGTGCCTGAATTTTTGTGTTGGGGATTTTGAGGATGGGAGTTAGTGCTCTGGGAGAAAGGATGTGTACTATGCTGTGATCTAAGAGCAATGCTGCCCTGGGCAGGCAGGATTTGCCAGCTCTGTTCTAGGTTTGGGGTTTACATGTGGCTCAAGGCAGTTAGAGTCAGCCTTGGGGTCCTACAATATCTTATGCCTGCTTTTCACTATGCATCTTCTTCATCCTCTCTCTGAAAACCAGTTCTGCCATCCAATGCCCACCCCCGCTATGTGCATGAGACAGGAGATGTTTCCCTTAACAGCATTTGAGTTTCCTGTCGGTAGTACAAACAAGTAGCAGAGACTTAGTGGTTTTTATTTGCAAAGAACAGAGGTCTGTACTTAATTTAAGCAGAAAGAGAATTTTCTTTTGGAAGTTCAGAGAAGGGACAGGAAGATTGGTGGAGCACACTCAGGCAGGAGCCAAGGAAGGCAGGGCAGAGTCCAGGTCCTGCCATAGGGATGGTCTGCTTAGGATGCAGGCACCATCAGCACTGGACACTTGCCTACAGCTACTGGACTCCCCTACCCCTAGACATCAGTCATCTGCCACTGGATTCTCAATACCACAGCCACCATGAATAATCACCAAGTCACCTTTGCGTCACTCCCTCAAAATTCAAAATTCCAACCTGAAGCCTGGGAATAGTGGCGCTCAGATCACAGGGCTACACTCCTGCTGTCAGTAGAGAATTTGTTCTCAGGGAAGAGGAACTCGAATTAAACAATACCCTCAAAAGGTGTCCACCTCATGCTATATTCTGCTAGGCGGAAGGCATGTGAGAAGATGTCATGCGCCATCCAGCTTAGAAACTGCTGACACAGAACTAAATTGAGAGTGTGAAAGTTTAAAGTTATAGGTAAGGCTACCTAGGATTAGGCACAGTGGGTACTAGGAAGAGCTAGAGCAGAAACTAGGGGTTTTGCTAGATATAACAGGCCTGGGACCAAACTGCGGGAGAAATAGAAAGAACGTGAGTTAGAGAAACAAACCAAGAAATGACCCCAAAGTAGATTCCAACCCAAAGACCAGACTTCCAAAAAATAGTCCTGGAGCTGGGGGGCGGGGGCACACTGGACACAAGGTGGAATTTGATTTTAGATGGGGTAGCCAAGTTTAGAAGCTGGAGAGAACAACAAAACGGCAAAAAGATGGGCTGGTTTTGCTGAAGCTGATATAAGATTGACATTTGTTACATCTATTCATTGTAGGATGTATCCTTACACATCCAATGAATTGGTTCTCTTAGGCCTTGGCCAGTTGAGGGGAAGTAAAAAGTATACTATGCAAGCACCAGTCCTTGAGGCAAAGAAGGCAGCAGGAGCATTCAGAAATTGATGGGTTATTGCACCTCTCCTTAAGCTTGGCACAATGAGCCTAACATTCAAGGATGAATACTTTCCATTTGCCTAATTTTCCAGATCTTTGTTTAGAGGGGTCCTCATATTCTTCCTAATGGGGCCTAGGAGCTGTTTTGGCCAGGTGGAGAAGCCAAGTCTAACATGCTATAGGTAACTTTAGGCATCAAGTGGACATGAGAAGATCCAGGCTTTGAGTGGTTAGCACAAGTCCAGTGGGAGGCATTTTGAGGGCAGTTGTAATGGGATGGTAATTAGAGAGCAGAGACCACTGCATGCACCCCATGTAGGACTGCAGGCTTTCTAGTTATCAGGAAAAGAAAATCATCATCACAGCCTCAGTGATGGAAGCAGCAGGTAAATTTATCCTAAACACAAACATTTCCTGGCAAAATCACATGTTCTAGGGTGAGATTGAATGTGCCCCAGCTAAACTTTGAATCTTTTAAACTTTCAAAGCATTCAGTAAGCATTAATAAACTTGAATAAATGATACATTTCACTTTTGTAGGACTTAACATATCTCATTACTTTTGTTTCAAGCATTCCCCTAGCTTCCTCAACCAGCGGACTCTCCCAGGGATTCCAAGACTTATCCCTTCTTAACACATACATACCAGACCTCTCTATGCTGTGTGGGAGGGACACAGGGGTGCACTTGTCTTCCTGAATGAACAGATTTTCACTTAAAAGCAATTTCTATTGTATCAAACTCAGCAAGACTTTAGAGATTCTCTTTCTCACTTTTTTGTTTGTTTTTGGTGGTGTTAGTGTTGGTTTTTGGTTGGTATTTGTTTTTGCTGGTTTTGGTTTGTTGTTTTAAATATCCTTGGAAATAAGTGAGCCATTGAGTCTAAGATTGAAGTCTCCAGATTATTTACAGAGTAAAACTTGACATTGTAGATGAATTTTCCAAAAGACAAAACAGGGAATGAGGTAACAAAAAGAATCGAAATGAGGGTGAATAGAAGAAAACTTAGTAAGTTAACAGAACATGTAGGAGATTTTGACACCCTTTCCCACCTTTAAAACTCCATATAGAACATTTTCAAAGCCACCTCATTCCTTAAACTGGGGTAAACTAGTACTTTAGAGTTCATTTTTTGAGTCTGCCAGCTTAGGACAACAAAAATATATTTTATCCAGAAGTTTAGAAAAGTAACAGCTCAAAAATTTATTTCCTAGTTTATTTTTTTAAAGATTTTATTTATTTGTCAGAGAGACAGAAGGAGGGAGAGAGCACAAGCAGGGGAGTGGCAGGCAGAGGGAGAGGCAGGATTCCGGCTGAGCAGGAAGCCAGAGGCCGGACCCGATCCCAGGACCCTAGGATCATGACCTGAGCCAAAGGCAGACGTTTAACCTACTGAACCACCCAGGCGCTCCTATTTTCTAGCTTTAAAAAAAAAAAAAAAAAAGCTGAATATAAATCTACATGAAAATGTTTAATCCCCAATACAACTAAGGGCAAATGAAATTTTAGTAGCTAAGTCAAATTAAAGCACCATGCCATATTATGTGTACCTTTTTGTTAATGTGAATGCCTGTGCCTACTTTTGGTTCATTTAGTGAGCTGAAGAAAAAAAATTTCACCCTTATATGCATTTCCTAAGTTCCTAGAGTACCAGAATACTGACACATATGATAGTACTATTTGTCAAATATGATTCTTAATTTCGCTGAAAACCACAAAGGAAACCAGCAGACCCACATTAATAGTTCTGATCACCCCACCAAGGAGGAAATACAGAGAGGAAGTTAATCTACAAGTCTGATAGGGCAGAAGTGATTTTAGCAGAAGAGCCTCAATATTCAGCCCGTTCCGACCACTGACTAACCCTTATCTTTATCCCAGTTCCTTCTGGATCCTCTCCCTTCCCCCTCAGGCACTGGCTACTGGGCAGACAGGAAAGGTGCTTGGATTCGGGTTAGCAGAATTCTAGTTGTGGCTGCCTCACTTTCGGGGTCGCAGCCTCAGTTTCCCCAGCTGTCAAACAGGATATTAATACCTGTCCCTCACTGGGAAGTTGCCGGGATCATATAAGAATACGTTGTCTCCAGATAAGCCAAGGCCACCATTACTGGGAGAGTCGCCAAGAGAACTCAGCTTCGGTTCCCTCTCCCGGCAAGGCTGGTTCGACCAACAGTCAACAGGAAGCTCCAGGGGTTGGGACAGGATCCCTGGCTCGGAAGGAGGCCAGACGCGAGCGTTTCTGGACGGTGATCAGGCTGGTGATGAGAGCGTTAGGAACGCCCCCCTGGCTCGTGCGGCTGGGCTGAGATTTTACTATCAGCGACAAAGGGTGCGGAAGCATAGTACTAAAAAGCAAACAGTCAACCAAAATAACTCAACCCTGTCCTCCCCCACAAAAACAAAGCCCCAAAGCCTTCGGCACTACAGAACGGGGCGAAGGGAACGGAGAAAGGCAGAGGGGGCGGAAGCTGCGCCCCTCACTCCCTCTCCAGGGGCAGGCGAGTGTGCGGCCGTAGGGTCCGCGGAAGGGGAGGGGGCGCTGTGGGTCCGCTCTCCGCGTGCCAGAAGCGCCTCCTCCTCACGCCCCCTCAGCCTGCGCCGCCTCGGGAATCCGCCCAGGACCCCGCCGCCATGTTGGGTCCGGATAAGTGACTCGGACTAGCAGCCGACGGGGACCGCGGCGGGACGGCCCGCAGCCGGCGAAGCGCGCCGGCGCCGGAAGGCGGGGGGCGCTCGAGCCCGGGCGGGCGCGGCGCGAGTTCCGGTGAGGAGGCCGGCCGCGCGCGCAGGTAGCCGCAGCCCCCACCCTCGCCCCCGCCCTCGCCCCCGCCCCGCCCCCGCCGAGGAGGGGCGGAGCTGGGAGTGAGGGCGGGCGCCGCGCGGAGTGGAGGTGGAGAGTGAGGCCGAGGGGTGTGGGACCCCGGGAATTCCCTCCTCCTGAAGTAACGAGTGCGGGGCGGCTGTGCCGTCGTCGCTGCAGCCGGGCGCTCGGGACGAGGAGGTGGAGGAGGGAGAGGGCCCCGCGGGCCTCGCCTCCGCCCGCCGCCCCCTCCTCGCCACCCCGAGCCGCGACAGCGGCGACTCATGAGAGCGCGGCTGGAGGGCAGGTAAGGACCCGGCGGGGCCCCGCGGGCGGAGGCGGCCGACCCCGGCCCGGGCAGCGCTAGGCCCCGGCGCCCGCCCGCGCCCAAAGGCGCCGGCGCTCCCCGCCCCCGCAGGCTCCGAGTCGGGAAGTTGGGGAGAAACTTCTCCCCTCCCCCGTCCCGGCTCGCCCGGCGGGCGTGTCTCCTTCCCGGCGCTACCTGCTGGCCCCCTGACGCGGTCTCCGCCCCGTGCAGTCCTTCCCGGTCCCGCCCAAGTCCGACTTAAGGTCCTTGGAGCGGTACGCTACCTCCCATCGGTGCCTGGGGGCGAGATTAATTTTGGCTCGCTTGGCCAGACTGAGGGCCGAGAGCGGCGGCCCCTTTCTGTCCCGGAGCTGGAGGGTCTCCGTGTTAGCTGACGCCGGGTGGCAACTGTGCTGGGAGAGCGGACGTGGGTGTGTGTGGGGGCGAGTGGGTGAGCCTCTCGCTTTACTCAGTTTGATTGAAAACCGCAACATGTTAAAGTTTTCCTTTGTTTTGGGTTGGGGGTTGGGAAGTCTGCCATTCAGCATCCACTTTTACAGTATTAAGCCACTCCGCCTCCCATTTGGTTCGGTTCTCTGTCCACATGTTACAGAAAATTCTGTTTTAAAGTGTTTTTTTCTTCTTGATAATTGCTTCCAGCTTTTGCTTTATTGGGCATGGGGCAGTGTCGTTTTAAGAAGCGCGTCGAAAACCAAGTCCGATGTAGGGATTGCTTCAATTTTTGTTTTGTGGTGAGTGGAAAATAAGTCCAATTCAGGGACCGCTTTAATTTTTGTTTTGTAGTGAGTGGGACACAACATATAGTTCGGATTTGGTTGAATTTTCTGCGTAATTAATTTAAACAGTCATGGAATAACATACGTTCTAACAATTTATAAATTATTAAAGAAATGTCTAATGGAATCGCAACTTTATGTTCATGCCATTATGTATATGTGTTTCGTGGTGTGCTTTCAAATACATGATTTCACATATATGCATATGATTGTAGTATATTCGTGTCCTTGTAACTGTAGGATTGCAGTGCCGAAAGTATCTCGATAATTCTGAGTATATTTAAACCATCTTGTTAAATTTCTTTTTTTTTTAAGGTTTTATTTATTTATTTGACAGAGAGAAACACAGAGAGGGAACACAAGCAGGGGGAGTGGGAGAGGGAGAAGCAGGCTCCCCACGGAGCAGGGAGCCCGACGCTGGGCTCGATCCCAGGACCCCGGGATCACTACCCGAGCCGAAGGCAGACGCTTAACGACTGAGCCACCCAGGCGCCCCCATGTTGTTAAATTTCTAAAGTTAAGTTACACACTAAGGAAAATATTACTAAATGTGTGCATGTAACTGTGCACTTTAGGCATAGTATCCTGGTAAATCTGATATCTTAATCTAATCTAATATCTAATTTAAATAAATCTAATATCTAATAAAACCTAATATAATAAAATCTAATATCTAATATCTTAACTAGGGCAATGGCATACAGTGGACAGAAAACATTTTGAATGGGCAGGTTATGAAGGAGTGTCTTGTAGGAGAAAGAGGATCTTGTGTGCATCATACATGATTTTCATATATTCTGTAAGAACGTTGTATTTCACTAAGCCATACGTATGTTTTGTTTTACTGATATGTGAGACCCCTGTCATAGTTGACACTTAAGGAAGTTTAATTATTTTAAATTTTGGACATTACCTAAACCTCAGTGGAGATTTTGAATGCTGGTTGACGATTCATAGGGTCCTAAATTTGAAAAACAAAACGAAACAATTGCCTTTGATCTGAATCTAAATAAAAGTTCATATCCATGTTTCCAGAATAAAAGATAAAAAGGCTCTTAAAATATGTACTCTGCAGTAACCACCATAATGTTATAATAGCTTTTAATTTTGCAGTATGTTTTTGCTGACTTCATAAACCACAAAATTGACTCCTTTCTATTCAACCGAAAGTGAAATTATGGCTTTGACCTGTCTTCCTGGGATAGGTGGAATTTGTCTTATGGCTGAAGTATAATATTAATACATGGCTTAAGGTTGTTTTTTTTTTTTTATTTTTTAAATTCAGGAAAATCTCAAGCTGAAAAATCAACTTCCATGCAAATAAATCTCCTTCCTGATATGAAATGTTAAAAGAATAAATGTTCTAAGCTAATAGCAACAATCCAGTATAAGTGAAATATTACCAACCCATGGTATAAGATTTATTAGTGCAAAGTCCACATTTGCATATTTTTAGGCAGTAATTTGTTAACGTGAGTAATTTTTTTATAAACATATGTAACTCTCAATCTAGTGTTCAATGTAGGCATCATTTATTAGTTCCTTTTAGCATTATATTAAGAAGAGGTACAGACCCAGTTACAAAATAAGTCACGCGAGTGTAAGGTACAGCATAGGGAATATGGTCAACAATATTGTAATAACTTTGTAGGGTGACAAATGGTAACTAGACTTATGTTGGAGGGGTTTGTTTCATGATGTATAAAAATATCAAGTCACTATGATGTACAGTTGAAACTGGCAGTGTATTCTATGTCATTTATACTTCAATTAAAAGAAGTGCCTAGGGACGCCTGGGTGGCTCAGTTGGTTAAGCAACTGCCATCAGCTTGGGTCACGATCTCAGAGTCCTGGGATCAAGCCCCGCATCGGGGCTCCTTGTTCAGTGGGGAGCCTGCTTCTCCCTCTCCCTCTACCTGCTACTCTGCCTGCTTGTGCGCGCGCTCGCTCTCTCTCTCTCTCTCTCTCTCTCTCGGTCAAATAAAAAAAAATAAAATAAAAGAAGTGCCTAATATCAAAAAATTTAAAAGAAGTACTAAGCTCTGGTGTCTGGGAATGCAAACTTGGGAAATAAAACTATATTAAAAAAAAAAACCTGCAAGGAAGTGATTTCTGTAAAAGTAAAGATAGAGGAGGTGGGAGGAAGTTGTGATTGGGACCCAGCTTCTGCAGTGGTTACAGAGTTTTAACCTGGTGGTGGTTGCAAGGGTGTGCCTTAGTATAGTCACCAAGCCGTACATTTGTTCTGTGTGCTTTTCTGTATCTGTTTTAATTCACATAAAACTTTTTTTTTTCTTTAAGAAGCCTGTGTGTAATGTAGTATATAAGGTGCTTGGGTAAAGAACTTAATATTTAGTGACTGCCTTTAGAACACTGCCTGGGCTATCCTTTGCAAACAGGATTAGACTTATTAAATCATAATTGTCATATTCCGGCTAGTGTTTGTCACTACTTTGACATATAAATAACGTGTTAATTATGTTAATATTTTGAGGGAGAACACCAGATTTTACTAACTTTAAATCCTCCTAGCTTATATATTGTAAATGGTAAATAGTTGGTAGTCAAAATGTTTATTAAACTAATGGATACTATTCTGTCATCAAATATAAAATACAGTTTATTTTTCATAAAGTTATGTAAATGACAAAACTATTACATCAAGGTAATAAGTCTTTTAACCATTTTTTTTTTTAAAGATTTTATTTGAGTGAGAGCGTGCGTGTGTGTACACACTCGCGTGCGCGCGCTGGGGGAGGGGCAGAGGGAGAGGGAGAAGCAGGCTCCCCACCAAGCAGGGAGTCTGAGGCAGGGCTCCATCCCAGGACCCTGAGATCATGACTCAAGCCAAAGGCAGGCGCTTAACTGACTGAGCCACCCAGGCGCCCCCCATTTTCTGTTTTCTGTAACAGTAATTCTTTGGATCAGTAATTTTGGCCTTAGTTTTGATATTCTTAAGGATATAATGAAATTCTCAGCATAATAAGTTTTCGTTTACTTAAGCTTTATGAAGATGTGCCATATGGCTCCTAACAGAAGAGTATGTTTTGTTTCAAGAAAGCAAATGACAGTATGGTGTTGGAGTTTCAAAAATGCTGAGAATCATTGTATTATGCTTCTTGCTTTATGTAATGGCTTGCTGTTTTAGTCGTTGATTTTGTTGCTTTGCGTTGTCGTAACGTAGAGTTAAAGAAGAGATCACGTCTGTGCCAGATTCTTATATCACAGGAACTTTTAGTCATGTTATAAAGGTGATGTTTGCGGCGCTGGCTTTGTTATATGAATATTTACAGGAAGTTTTAGTTAAGATCTTCCATTGTTCAGAGCTCTAGGTGGCTTAGGTCACCTTCAGTTCACATTTAAACAGGTCTGTAATACAAATCCAGAATTCTTCCAGAGAAGTACAACTGCTTTTCTTTAAAGGTAATAATCTGTTCCTATTAAAGTATCTTGGTATCTTATTGGTATTGTGTACAGCAGTTTGTGTGTGGTTATGGTAGGGTATGTATTATCGCTTTTTTTCCTTTCAGCTGCTCCAGTGCCACAATTAGGCTGAGTATTGCTCAGCTGCAGCTGCTGGGTGATTATGAACCATCCAGCTCCTGTCTAAACTCAGAGGCGGATTTAGCAAAAGGAGCTATAGTAACAGCAGAGGGTGAAAGAGAAGAGCCAGTGCTGCTGCCAGTATCATTTTAACATGTCTCTATGCCAAGGAATTGTTGGCTGCAGCAGCACTACTGTTGTCTTGGAACTGGCAGACTTGATGGCAACATATCCCGGTCTGGATTGAGTTTACCTGATGTTACTCTTTAAAATCTTGAAGCTCACTCCAGGAAAGAGAGAGAATCCTGTAATTTCAAAGTACAGGAGAATACCGATGGACTGAATTACAAGCCTCAGTGCCCAGGATAGCAGCACCCTTCAGTTTCTCTTGCCTGAGTGTCTATATTGCGACTGCAGGGTCCCTGAAGTTTATACCATATACTCCATGCTGCCTCAAGCTGTGTCACTTAGAAGTGCTGCTGCTATTACTGTTTGTGGAATGGCAGGAGAGCTTATATGCAGGTTCTTTGGACATCCTACCTTTTCCGAGGAAGTGGAAGACCCTCAAGAGGGATTATTTCTAGAACTACTTGCACATGGTATATCCCCTGTGTCTGCCTGAATTTTGCAAGTAGGAACCCTAGATTCTTTTCTTTTGTTCTTTATTCCTGGGGTATGAGAAGATGCACATCAACAAACGCAGATACATTATCAGCTATATATGGCGAGCCCCAGACTGGAAGATGCCACAGGCAAATTTTGCTGCTTCTGAAATGTTACTCATTTTATAAACATGCTAAGCAAAGAGCAGCATCTTTTCCTCTTTTTTACCATGACTGTCAGAAAATCTACAGAGACAATTCCTTTTGCTAATTCTGGCTTTGAAACTTAGTTTGGGGTTGGCTAATTTGGGGTGGGTAATAGGGAGCATTGGGAGAATCAGTGCTCCAACTTGTATAACCAGAAGGAAGAAAGAGGTACGGAAGACCGTACTCCTGAATGTTAACAAGTGCACATGGTCGTTGTGGCACATACTTAGCAAAACACTGGTATATTGGCTCCCATTTTTGTGCTCCCACAAAACTCCTCTGATATGAAAGCACATTCTCCTTACATTGTAATTATTTCTTTCCATTACTGTGATACATGTGGCAAGGAACTGTTTTATATGAATCTTTGAGAACAGTCTCCAGTAGAATAAATGCTTAATAAATTTTGAGTTGTATACAGAGATGTGGTTCTGTGTATTTTATGACTATAATATACAGACTTTTGCTACACATATTTTAAAGATCTACCTCTAAAATTTTATAAAACTTAGTGCTTTTCCATAAGCTAATGTTAAAACAAATTCTTTAGATTTTTACCCTCAAAGTTTTGTTCTAGAAAATGATTTTATAAAACAGTTTGTAAACACTTGCAAATGTGAATTTAAAGGTCATTTTGATATTTCTAATAAACTGGGAACTCTTTGTAGTGAAGTTAAACTAGTCTTTAATACAATTTATTTTAAATGTTTTTTACTGTTTTTTTTTTTAAGATTTTATTTATTTATTTGACAGAGAGAGACACAGCAAGAGAGAGAACACAAGCAGGGGGAGTGGGAGAGGGAGAAGCAGGCTTCCCGCTGAGCAGGGAGCCATCCCAGGATTCCAGGATCATGACCTGAGCTGAAGGCAGACGCTTAACGACTGAGCCACCCAGGCGCCCCTGTTTTTTACTGTTTTAATGAATATAGAAAGCCCAAGCTATCCACAAAAAAAAAAAAAAAAAGGGAAAGAAACCTAGATTTTTCTGAAATACATTTGTCATCCTATCATGTTACTAGTGACAATCAATATTATAATCATGGCTTACGTTCATATCTTCCAAGGACAAAAAGAAAAAAGTCCTGATTTTCTTGATGTAATGTGTGTAAAAGAATATGTATTTTATAGGATATGTCTGCTGTTACTGGGGGTGTGGGTGAAGACAGGAAGTACTGGGAGGAAAGGGCTGACCACTGAAACTTAAAGATTGGTTTCAGCCTGTGTTCCTAGCAGTATGTAAACTATAGATTTTCTTTAATTATGGAGGCTAGTTACTTCTCTCATTTTTTAATGTAACTTACAATTTGTTAGCATTAAGTAGAAGTGGGAGTGGAGTGGAGAAAGTTGGTGGCTTTTGCTGCATAATTTAATACTTATAATTGTTCTTTGGCAAGTTTATTTCTTACATTTGTTCTCATGCAATTTATATTTTATTTTATTTTTATTTATTTATTTATTTTAAAGATTTTATTTATTTATTTGACAGAGATATAGCAAGAGCCAGGAGCACAAGCAGGGGGAGCGGGAGAGGGAGAAGCAGGCTTCCTGTCGAGCAGGGAGCCCGATGTGGGGCTCGATCCCAGGACCTTGGGATAATGACCTGAGCTGAAGGCAGACACTTAGAAACTGAGCCACCTAGGAGCCCCCAATTACTATTTTACAGATAAGAACATTTTTAGAATAATAGCTGTCAGGACTTTGAAAAGGAGCAGAGAAGGCAACATGGTATAATAAGGAAAGGACTAAAAGGTAGAAGGTCATCTGGATTTTAATGCCACTTTGGACAATGAAGAGCTATGTGGCCTTGGTCAGTTCAGTAAATGCCCTATGCCTCAGTTTCATCATTTGAAACAGGAGGTAGTTGGGCCAGATGGTTTCTGATATCCTTTCAGCCTTATATAAATGTGTGGTTCTGTTACAGTTGAAGTTTTTATATTGATAACATTTTAAGGAAACGTTTCAGAATCTAGAATTTGAAATAAATAACAGGTAAGTAAAGGTTGTAGTAAAAACCTGACCCATAGACTTGGCACTGGACTTTGCTCCAGCAAACGTAGTATTATTTCATTAAGTGGATATTTATTAAACCCATGGCGTAACAAATACTGTGCTAGTTTTTATGTTATAAAAATGTAGCATGACTGCTGCCTTCTAGGAATTCACAGTTGGGTGGGACTGGCTATGATTAGGAGATTGTTACAAATTTTGTAGATTGGTAGATCTTTTTAGTGTGATAATCTAGTACAACACTTCTCTGGTTTTTGATGGTATTACTGTGTGATACCTCTGAAACTTTAATGAATCCCTTTGCACTAGATACTTGTAGCTTCAAGCAAACTGAATTCTCTAGGCAGGAAGACTTGATTTTCTAGACAGTTCATTACAGATATGTGTGACACATATGCAGGTTCCATAACACTTATATAGAAGTTTTACTATAAGAAGGCACATTTGGGGGCACCTGGGTGGCTCAGTTGGTTGAGCGACTGCCTTCAGCTCAGGTCATGATCCTGGAGTCCCAGGATTGAGTCCCACATTGGGCTCCCTGCCTAGCAGGGAGTTTGCTTCTCCCTCTGACCCTCCCCACTCTCATGTGCTCTCTCTCTCTCTCATTCTCTCTCTCAAATAAATAAATAAAATCTTTAAAAAAAAAAAAAAGCACATTTGAAAATAAGGCCTTTAAAAACCATTTCAGGGGTGCCCAGGGTGGCTCAATTGGTCAACCATTTGCCATCAGCTCAGGTCATGATCCCAGGGTCCTGGGATCAAGCCCCGCGTTGGGCTCCTTGCTCAGCAGGAAGCCTGCTTCTCCCTCTCCCTCTGCCTGCCGCTCCCCCTGCGTGTGCTCTCTCTCTCACTCTCTCTCTCTGTGTCAAATAAACATTTCAGATTTATTTAGCAGTAAAATTAAAAAGATAAGGGCTTTATTCATCGAAGCAAATAGATGTGATGTCAGTTAACAGATAATCATGACTGTTTGGATGATAGCTTTGCCACATTATATCAGGAAAATAGCCACTAACATTAAAACATTTAATTTTTTTAATTGATAAAAACACAGAATAATTGTTCTGGATTTTTTTCTTTAACACATTTAGTTACTAGTTAGAACAAAATAAGCATAGACATTAGAAAATGGTTAGCTTTTTAAGGTTTGCAAAAAAGATCTTGTAAAAAAAAAAAAAGGAAAAAGAAGAAAGCCACTAAAATTATAAGTAGTTTGTGTTCCCAAAGTTTGTCAGTTGGGTCTTTGAAAATCAAAATCTTTTCCCAGAAAAAGTCTTTCCTGGAAGGTTAGCCTTTTTGGTTAGATTTCTAGGCAGACCATTAGAGTTTATAAAAATTTAACAAACAGTTATAATAGTGTTTCAGTTTGATTTTCAGGTTTTTGTTTTTTTAAATCTGAGCTCTTTGAACATATGAAATATTTGGTCCACTAAATGCTCTGATTATATAGGGGATGACCCCATTGCCTTGCCAGTTACGCTGTCTCCTCACCTTCCCAGCTCTTCACCATTTAAAAATCACTCTGCTATGAATTTCATATTAGGATGCCAGGAACCCTCCCAGTGATGCCTTGCTGTTAAGCTGAATTTAAGTACAGGAGGGTCCCTAGTTTCTCCCACGTGCTTGTTCCAGGCACTCTAAGCCTACTTCCTACTCTATCCCTATAGGACAGTGTGAGGAATGGGAAAGCTTCAAAAGATTGGAAATGAGAAACAAAAATGAGGAAAGTAGAAAAGTGCTTGGGAAAATGAGGAATGAATGTAATGTGGAAGTTTATAATTTCCTTCTTTGTGCCTTTTTTTTCTGTTTCCCACCCATTTACTTGTCATAGGAATTGGTTATGAAGGAAGAAAACCTGTTTTATGGCAGGTGCTGTGCTACATGTCTAGTTCATATGCATTATTGCAGTTAAATATTTGAAATCCTTTCCAAAATAAAATTGTGGATGAAATAGGCATTTATTACATGTGAAGAAACTGAGGATCAGAAAGTATATGTAATTTGCTAAGGTCACATGATTAGTGATGACTAGTAGAACTGAATTTATCTGACAATAAGCCTGTTCCCTATAAGGCAACTTCCTTAGGGATAAAGAGCAGTGATAGAAAGGAGGGTTTATCTTTTTCCTTCTCCCTTAAACTGTACATTTTTATTGGGGCTGAGAATTTTCAACCCACTTACACTTCTCTTTTTAATTGATGTAGCTTTGCCGTACTTATTTCATAATGGGAATCAAGGTCAGATATTATATGAACTGAAAAAGATGGGTTATTACACTAAATTCTAGCAAATGCTTTCCTTTTGTAGGTTTGGCTTTGTAATGGAAAATTGATATACTAATTCTAGAGCGCTCTTTATCTTTTTATAACAAGATGTTCAGCCCAGATTAACAAAGAGACAGTGTTTGGATGTTTTTCTAACCAAGCTTCTTCTTTTTTTTTTTTAATCTAAATTTAATTCATCAAAAGAACAAAGCAGGCAAAAGATGGGTATTACACTAACTAAACTGTAGCAAATGCTGTCCATTTGTAAGTTTGGGTTTGTAGAGTGTATAGGGAGTTTATGTTTATATAGTCAGCTCCTCTCTCTCTTTCCCTGTCACTCCTCCTCCCCTGAATTGAGTTTATGCTCAAATATGAGTCTTCTGAGTCAAAAGCTGGCTCAAACTTCTATTGTGCAACATTGCCTTTATTTCTACTAATTAAATCATTTTTTCCTAGATGAGTTGGTAGAAATAGATGGAAGGTCTGCATTTTCTGAATGGTCCTACATCGCATTTTGGATATGCTGCGGAAAGAGAGCATACTTTTTAATTTGCCCTGTCAGATAGATGGCAGTTTCCTACACCTTGGTACAGACTCATCAGCCATTCAAAGCTTTCCTTCTTTCTGGAGGATACAGTAGGATTCTTCCGTGCTGGCTAGTCCTATGAATCTTATTGTTATATGAATTCCTTAATCTCTGGATGGAAATCTCATCTAAAGCTCCAAATGGAAATTTTGTTTATTACTCATTTACCACTGTGTCAAATTCTATTGACAAAGATTTCCTTAGCCACCTTAGAAGCCTTTTCTTCTTTGGCTTCCTTTTATTTCTTCAGTTGTATCTAAGAATGTACCCTTTGTCCTCTTTAATAAGCTGGAGCATTGTTTTCTAATGAGAATGCTAGGTTGATTATCGTAGCATTATTATCCCACATAGAATATAGCTCCTTCATACATCACTCCAACAGTTCCATCATTGCCCATGTTTATTAAGTCTACGTAAGTGTTGGCAGATAGGTTTTAAACTGTTGCACCAAGTCTAAATGATGGGAGTGGCTGCTGCTAGAATGTAAGCTCCATGGAGGTAGGGAGGGATCTTTGTTTTGGTTACAGAAGTTATCTCAAGCATCTGGAACCATAGCACAATGTTGGCACTTATTAAATGCTCTAAAATGTATGACAGTGTAACAGTCCGCTGGCAGTGTTTGCGTCTCATGGGCATGGGAGAAAGAAATGTTAACAAATAGCTGGCTCCTCATTGGAAGCTCATGCTGTAAACACAGCTGCTTTATACTGCAGGCTCTTTGGAGTGGCAGGCCTAGGGCTAAACTAGTGGCATCAGTGCTCAGGGTGATTTTTTTTTTTTTAAGATTTTATTTATTTGACACGGGGGGGGGGGCTAGAGAGACAAGGGGGGGAAACTGTAGAGGGGGAAGGAAAAGCAGACTCCCCGCTGAGCAAGGAACCCGATGAGGGCCTCGATCCCAGGACCCTGAGATCGTGACCTGAGCCGAAGGCAGTCGCTTAACCTACTGAGCCACCCAGGTGCCCCGCTCAGGGTGAATTCACATAAACACTGTACTTGAGTCTGATGGAGAAATTAAGGTTTGATTTAGCAGTGACTTGTGTTAAAGACCAGTAAAAAAAAAAAAGTATGTGCAATAAGGGGATTTCTTTTCTTTATATCTTATTCTTTCTATCTCTAGCAGCTGTGTTTCTTAAAAACTCTGACACACATCAGTTCCTCTTACATTATGTTGATGTAAATGAGTTATAGGTATGTATCTGGTTGCAGGTAGACTAAGAAAAATAGTCTGTGGTAGGACTACCTTACAGTGACAGCCTTAGAAGGGGAGAATGAATTTTTGGTGGAAGAGTAGTTGCCTTTGCCCCAGAAGTGGAGAGAAAGTAACCTGTTAAAGTTAGACATCTCTGTGGAAATATATTATTTAGTTGTAGAAACATGGTTAGAATATTTGAAAGTTGTGGATAAAGATGATATCTTTTTTTTGTTTTTAAAGTAAGCTCTACGCTGAATGCCCTCATGACCCCGAGATCAAGAGTTGCATGCTCTACTGACTGAGCCAGCCAGCTAGGTGCCCCCAGATGGTATCTTCTTAATTTAAGACAACATATTAGTACAGAAGCAAACTAATTATGATGGAAAAAGTCAGACATCCCAGCACCTTTCTGGAAGTTTGCTTTTTAGAAGCAGAGCATCTGGAAAAATATAATTTCATGTTTTAGGTGGTAAAGGAAGCTATAAAGATAATTTGCTGTTTTGAACTTAATTAGGACCGGTAGAAAAAAGTGATATACAAATTATAGAAAGAACTTTTGGAGATAGGGACCATGTTGTCCTGGGTTTATATTAAAAGTAACAGGAAAAGTAATTTTGGACAGTAAGAAGATGTATGCCCTAGACTTTAGGAAACATATTTGAAAACCAGCAAAAGTCTTTGATTTCAGATTCTGATGTGCAGTATTCCACCTAAAGGAATGAGAAGTCTAAAAATGCCCCAAACTTTTTTATACAAAGAGCTTGGGAAGCACTCTGATGTGGGAGGGGGTCAGAGGAGAATTGTGGATTGTATCTGCATTTATGTAGTCCTTTTAGTGATTGAGAAAAGATAGTAATTAGCCGTAGCAAAGAATTTGGTGGGGATAGTAGCAGGTGGAAATTTTGATGGAACTAAAGCCCTACCCCACTCTCTCCTTCTCACCTCATTACTTCTCACCCCCTTAGCCACTCCTGCTGGGGCTTAGTTTTTGTTTTTTGTTTTTTTTAATGAATAGAACTTAAGTTAGAAGGAGGAACTCATAGTAAAGGTCAAGTAGAAGAGAGGGTCAAGAACCTCTTAGGATATTGTCAGAAGATGAATAGGATTTTTAGAATGATTGATGCCTAGAAGAATAAAAACTAATGACAATGTAGATGATTCTTAGAGATAAATTCAAAGCTGGAAGTAAGAAGGAAGCCACAGATCCACAACTTAGGGAAGGTGACATAATAGATAACGGGAAATGCCTAGCATGTCTTCTTTTCATCTCCTGACTTCTGTAACATGCTCTTGAAGTTAGAAAAGCTAGAAAAGAGAGTAAGAAAGTAGATAATAGTTAAGAGGGCATCTGGCTTCAGTTGATTTCAAGCTTCTTAGTCCAGAAGGATTCTTTCTGAAGGTAACTGAAAGACATTTCTCATATTCCCGGGGCCTCGGTAATAGAGAAATCAATGGAGACAGGTAGACGTTTCCAAAAAAAAAAAAAAATTTTGATTAAACGATACCTTAAATGAGGTTTGTTTACTCTCAGGCCTGTTTCTGGGCTTTCGTTCTTGTCCAGATATTGTTTATTCCTGTGCCAATACCACGTAGCCTAATGATTAGGACCATGATAACAGCAAGAAGAGCAGTTAACATTGAGTACTGCCTGTGTGCCAGTCATGGTAAAAAATACTTTAATATATTTTAACTAATTCATTTCTCACAAAACTCTATGAGTTAAGTATTTTTCTTTTGAAAATATTCTGACATTTAGCCATTTTATTTCATGAAAGGATTCTTTATAAGAAAATACGGAAATGCTGCACAAATTTGTGTTTCATCCTTGTCTACAGGCTGTGCTAATCTTTGTATCTTTCCAGTTTTAGTACATGTGCCGCCAGAGTGAGCACTGAGTTAGTATTCTTTTAAGTACACTCCACACCCAGTGTGGAGCCCATTGTGGGGCTTGAACTCACGACCCTGAGTTCAAGACCTGAGCTGAGATCAGGAGGCCATCGCTTAACGACTGAGCCACCCATGCACCCCCAGATGTTACATTTATTCATGTACAGGCTAGGACTACAACCAACTCTTAACTTCAGAGCCCATTCTCTGAACTATGAAGTTGTGATTACTAGTAGGACAAATCTCATTTTTCTTTTTCAGAAATTTCCCGGCTATTATTATGCGTTCACTTATCTATATGAGCTTCATTGTGATTTTGATTTAGATAATGTTAATTATGTAGGTTTATTTAGGAAGAATGGACATCTTTTAATAATAGCTCTTACCATCTAAAAAGTTATAGGTTTCCATTTATTGAGGTTCTTTATAAAATTACACAGTTTTATTTTTGTAATATAGACTCCAAACATTTTTCCTTAAACTTATTTGTAGGTATTATTTCATGTGTGGTTTGAAAAAACCTTGTTACTTGGAAATAATTTCAAAGTTACAGAAGTGTTACAAGAATAGTACAAAGAACTTCTGGATCTCCCTCACCCAGATTTACCAGTTGTTAACATTTTGCTACATTTGATTTTATTATTCCCGCATTGTGTATATGTGTATGGATATTCCCACTCTTTCCACCCCCCCACCATTTGAAAATTAGTTGCAAACATCATGTCTTATTACCCTTAAGTACTTCAGCCTGTATTTCCTAAAAACAGGGACATTTTCTTACACAACCACAGTACGATTATTAGATTTAGAAATTTTAATGACGCTATTATACAGTTATCCAATATACAGTTGGTAGGTTGAATTGTATTTTCCTGAAAGATAGTTTTAAGTCCTAACCCCCAGTACCTGTGAATGTGACCTTATTTGGAAATGGGGTAGTTGTAGATGTAATCAAGTGAAGATGAATTCATACCAAATTAGGGTGGGCCCTACCTTATAAGAAGAGGAGAATGCCATGTGACAACAGAGGCAGAGATTGGAGTGATCCAGCCCAAGCCAAGGAACCTCAAGGATTGCCAACAACAATCAGAAGCTAGGAGGAGGCAAGGAAGGATTCTGTCCAGAGTTTCAAAGGGAACATGGCCCTGCTAACACCCTTGATTTCAAAATTCTAGTCTGAGAGCATAAATTTCTGTTGTTCTAAGCCTTTTTTTTTTTTTTATAGCAGCCCTAAGAAACTAATGCAGCAGTCTGTAATCGGCATTTTCCCAGTTGTCTTCGTAATTCCTTATGACAAAAATCCAGAATCTAATCTATTGCAATTAGTTATCCTATCTTTTTGGTCTCTTTTAGTTTGAACAGTTCTTCAGCCCTATCTTTCAGATGTTGGTATTTTTGAAAAGTCAGACTACATGTTTTGTACAGTGTACCTTAGGATTTGTCTGGTGTTTTTCATGATTAGATTAAGATTATGAATTTAGGGCAGCAATGCTATATAAGGGGTATTGTGTCCTTCCTAGTATAGGCCATGAAGAGGCACTCTATGTTAGTGTGCCCCATTATTGGCAATATTAACTCAGGTAAGGTGATACCTGTCAGGCTTCTTCACTGTAGAGTTAGCATTTTTCTCTTTTAAATTAATAAGTAGTATGTGGGGAAGTACTTTTAGCTTGTTTATCAGTGAGTCTTGCCTGAATTGATTATTGTAACATTGGTTGCAAAGTAATACTTTTCTAGTTCTATAATTCCTTCTACATTTATTAGTTGAGATTCTGTAAGAGAAAACCTTTCCATATTCCTTGTTTATTAAAATGATTTATAGACTTTTTTTTAGTCAACAAGTTATAATCCATTAATATCCTTATTCATTTTTAAAAAAGATTTTGTTTGAGAGAGAGCACACACGAGCCCGGGGAGAGGGAGAAGCAGACTCTCTGCTGATCAGGGGAGCCCGGTGTAGGACTCCATCCCAGGACCCTGAGATCATGACCTGAGCCGAAATCAGACCCTTAAACAACTGAGCCACCCAGGTGCCCCGTCTTTATTCATTTTGATGCTCAAATTTGTTCTGTTTTTGGCCAGCAAGATCTTCAAGATGCCTCCTGTGTACTTTTGATATATTTGATATAGTCCCATCATTTTCTGAGTACTACTTTATTATTATTATTTTTGGTGTGAGATGTACTGGGCTCATCTTGTACTTACCTTGCTCCTTATCCAAGGAGCATTGATTCCTTTTAGCCAGGTATGTGTGATTTTGAATGCTTTGTTTTTAAAGTATATTTTTATAACTGGCTATTTTTGGTATATAAAAAAGCTATTTATATATTTTGTAATTGTTCTATAGAAATCTCTTGTTTCTGATGGTTTTTCATTTAATTCTCTTAGCTTTTTCTGTATAAATAATCATTATGCATAAATAATTATTCTAACCCCAACTCATTTCTAATATTTATCCATCTTATTTGGTTCTCTTGTCTAATTACATTGGTTAGTACTTTCAGAACAGGTCAAAATGTTGTTAGAAATTTAGTAAGACTGTTTCTAGGGTTTGCCATTAAGCCATGATGCCAGACTTTATTTGAGCTTTAGCTCTAGATCTAGAGTAGAAGGATTTTTTTTTTTTTTTTTTTAAGATTTTATTTATTTGATAGAGACACAGCGAGAGAGGGAACACAAGCAGGGGGAGTGGGAGAGGGAGAAGCAGGCTTCCCGCTGAGCAGGGAGCCGATGCGGGGCTCAATCCCAGGACCCCAGGATTATGACCTGAGCCGAAGGCAGACGCTTAACGACTGAGCCACCCAGGTGCCCCATAATAGAAGGATTTCTATTTCTGTGTCATGATTTATTTTATCAAGTAGGGGTGGATGCTGACTTAATTTTTTTTCTTGGGTTTTTTTTTTTTTAATGGCTTTTCTTATTTTTTAATATGAATTAATACTATGAATAGATATCCTAATACAAAACTGTCCTTAGATTCTGAGAATAAATTACATATTTTTTTAGTAGAGAAGCATACAACAGTGGTTATGAGCACTGTCGAGTATAGTAGTGAAAGGAAAAAAAAACACAAGCTAAAGGAAAACTCTGTTTCCTTTGTACAGTACCCACAGAATATTCTGGTCAACAGGCATATGGGGTTTTTCCCATACCAGCTAGTTTTCCAACACCAGCTGGGTGTTCTTCAGTTCAATTCTGACACTATTTACCTGGAGTTAGCGTTAGATCTCACAGATTAAGGGCTCAGTTTTTCAAGACTGCTCCCCCACCCCCAACCTCAGGTGCCAGTTGTAAATAGTGGATTCTCGGGTTACCCACAGCTTATATCCAACAAGGTTATAAATTGGGAGTTCATGCAACTCCCTCCTCAGGTTTGATAATCTGCCAGAATGGCTAACAGAACTCAGGAAGACAGTTCACTTACTAGATTAATGGTTTATTATAAAAGAGTACAACTCAGGAACCACCAGGTGGAAGAGATGCATAAGGCAGAATATGTGGGAAAGGGCATGAACTTCCAGGTAAGCCACCCTCCTAGCACCTCCCTGGGTTCACCAATCTGGAAGGTCTCTGAACCTTTTCAGTTAGGATTTTTATGGAGGGTTCTTTACATAGAAATAACTGGTTAAATCATTGACTGTTGGTTATTAGCTTAACCTCAGCTTCTTTTCCCTTCCCTGAGGTGGGAGTGTGTGGTGGGGCGGAAAGTCCCAACCAACTAATCACACATGGTTGGTCCTCTGGTGACCAGCTCTCTACACTTTGGGCTTTCCCAAAATCACCACATTAACATAAACTCAGGTGTGGTTGAAAGAGACTTAGTATGAATAACAAAAGGTATTCCTTTCACCTTATTGCTCTTACCACTTAGGAAATTCCAAGGGGTTTTAGGAGTTCTGTGCCAGAGCTCCTTGGCTCTAGCATTTTTCTGGCACCTATTACTCTGTTTTGTGAATCGTTGGGAAGCAGGTATTTTGATAACCCAGAATGTCTGTTGAAACAATACTACAACCAAGAAAATTGAAATCTCTAAAAGACAAATGGCCTGGACTTCTCTCTTAGGTTAAATCTTTATATCAAAAGGTTAGAAAAATCAAAGGACAAATTAGATATGTTTTAAAATTAGGAAGTAGAAAAACATGTATTATTTTATATTTGCACTGCATTTTCAGGACTGTCCTAGACTCTAGATCTGAAAAACAAAAAATTATATTCAGTGATCAAATATGGTGGGAGAGGAGAGAACACTGCTGCTGGTCCTTGGTGGTTATAGAATATTAGGGGATTTTCAGTGCAGTTACTTATCCAGGAAAACTGATTAGCTAGTGACTAAGTAATGCTTATATTTTCTAGCAATTCAAGAGAAGATTCTTGAGGGTGGGAAGAGAGAGATTTACCTCACTCAGAGCCTTTTCACTAGATCTTGCCCTTGTTCCCCCGACTTTTTGGCTCTGTTGGGATTGGGCTATCAGCAAAAAAAATAAGAAGGAAGCTTTTTCCTGAATGCTTTGGAAGAGATTAAAGAGCGTAAAACTAGTTTATTCATGTAAGTGTCAGAAAATTTAATTTATCCATGAAATACATGCTTTTTTTGATGGATTTTTGGGAAAGGTTTGAAGTATTTTTATGCTTATTGATTTCTTTAGGTCTCCTGTCTTTAACTGAACTACTTTTATTAATATCTATTTGCCTAGTCATCCTTTTCATCTAGTTTCCTTTGTACAGTACATTATTTATTTGTCAGAGAGAGAGAGTGCGCACACGTGCACAAGCAGGGGGAGTGGCTGGCAGAGGGAGAAGCAGGCTCCCCACTGACCAATGAGCCTGACGTGGGACCCTGGGATCATGACCTGAGCCGAAAGCAGATGCTTAACCGACTGAGCCACCCAGGTGTCCCTCATCTAGTTAAAATTTTATGAGCAAGGTGTTATACAGAGTTCCCTTTTATCATCATTTCAAATCCTCGATGGCTCTAGCACTTTTCTTGCACCTAATACTCTGTTTTTTATTTTGTTTTTTGATTAAGATTAAATCTAGCAATTTATTTCACTGATTTTTATTTATAAACCATATTGGAATGTTTTTATTATAATAGTGAAAGAACAGAAAATTAAAAGAAAAGTTAATGAATTAGAAACAGAAAAAGAAATCTCAGTATGATTTACAAATAATCCTCTTTTGGGTTTTTTTGGTTTTTGTTTTTTCCTTGTTTATTTCCTTTTTGGTAATAAGTGTAAAGGCTATGCTCTGAATATAGCCTTTGCTGAAGCTCACTAATGTGGTAGAAAGTTATTCTTTTTATTTTATAACTTAGTCTGTTTCCTCTTTGACATAAGAGTATTGGATCATGAAAAACTTTATTCATCTTATTTAGGAAAACTTGAAAACTTTTTTTTTTTTAAAGTAAACTTTACACCCAATGTATGGCTGGAACTCATGACCCTGAGAGATGGAGTCACATGCTCTGCCGACTGAGCCAGTCAGGTGCCCCAAACAGAACATTCTTGTGTTGCCATTTCCTCAGATTTTATAGCATATATTCTGTTGTCAATACTCACTAAATGATAAAAACATCAGAAAATTGTTTCCAGTCAGAAGTAAGGTATTCATGGGCGCCTGGGTGGCTCAGTTGGTTAAGCGACTGCCTTCGGCTCAGGTCATGATCCTGGAGTCCCGGGATCGAGTCCCGCATCAGGCTCCCTGCTCGGCGGGGAGTCTGCTTCTCCCTCTGACTCTCCTCCCTCTCATGCTCTCTGTCTCTCATTCTCTCTCTCTCAAATAAATAAATAAAATCTTTAAAAAAAAAAAAAAAAAGAAGTAAGGTATTCATGTATATGGAATTTTAAATATCTGTTCCCCAAACCAGAAATATAAAATGTAGAACATAATAATATGACAAGTGTTGATGTAATTCAGTTCAAACTTTTTTACATACTTGACCTGAGCAAGCAAATACTGCTAATACTGCTGTTAAGATTCTGATAATAGGGCACCTGGGTGGCTCAGTTGGTTAAGCGACTGCCTTCGGCTCAGGTCATGATCCTGGAGTCCCGGGATCGAGTCCCGCATCGGGCTCCCTGCTCGGCAGGGAGTCTGCTTCTCCCTCTGACCCTCCCCCCTCTCATGCTCTCTCTATCTCATTCTCTCTCAGTTGAATAAATAAAATTTAAAAAAAAAAAAAAAAAGATTCTGATAATAGCACAAGATAGTATTGGGGAGTAAAAAAAATTCTTGTTGAATTCTCATAGTTTTCCATAGTTGGAAACTTCCACTCCTGTATATGAGAAACCTTAAAAATCAAACGTGTTCTTTTTTTTTTTTAAAAGATTTTAGAGAATATTTTATATACACATAGTTACCATACATATGTTTTTAAAAAATGATATCAGGATTGAAATAGTAGAGCACAGAGGTAAGGAATAGTTCAGAAATATTGTACCAGTGTTCTGGCTTTAATTCTTAAGTCATGCTAAGGAACTTGGGACTGAGAATAAGTGATCATTCTTAGCTCAGGGGAAAAGGCTCATCATAAAATCTGAAGGTAGAAGGAAAGAAAACATCAACTTTTCTTTAATTAAAAACTTGGTCTCCTTTTAATGCAACACCTTCATCAGACTAGAAAAAAACCATTCATACTATTTCCACATTAATTTTTTACTTCAAAAAGTAAAATCAGGCAACTTCATATTCTTTGGAGATTCAAATTGTAGATGGAATGAAGTTCTTCAGAACATATGTCATGCGATATATTTGATTTTATGATACAGATATAGTCCATGGAGCTCAATTATATAAAAATTTGATATGTCCAAATACTTTTTTCCCCATAAAATTCAGTTTATTCAAGTATCTATAATATTTCTATATGGAAAGAGTAGCTGTTGCTAAATAATGAACAGTGCAGGAAACTAATATTATCAATTGCTGTTGCCTCCCTGAATTGCTAAGATGATGTCTGGAAATGGTCACCATGCATTTTGCCTTTCTAATGTAACTGCTTGTCTTCTCACCCACTTTATACTGACATTTTGAAGCTAGAGCAGTTTTTGAAGTCATAGCATTATCAAGTCTTTACAGCTTAAAGGGGATATAGGTAACTAGTAAATTAATATGATATATGTTTACTATGGGTTGAATTTATTTTTTTATCTTATGTGCAGTGTTTTTTTATCTACACTCCCTTCAGTTAAAGAAGCCAGATTCAGACATTAATTTGTTGGCTAATATTTATCTTTTGGGTCCAGTCGTAAACGTTGATTGGGAAAGGACCTGTAATTCATTTCAACAAACTTTAAAAGAAAAAAAAATATGTCTACTTCAGGCAAGGCACCATGTTACTTAATTAAGCTTTTTAGGAGATAAAAAGGAAACTCTGTTTATTAGTTTCCTGTGTATTAAATATACTGCTACTGTAGACTTGGAAGAGATTTTGTATTGGAGGTTTAAAGTTCAATGGCAGATCAAGAGAAGAGAAACACATGTTCAGGGAAGGCGTGGTGGAGGTGGGATTTGAGTATGTTTTGAAGGATAAATAAAATGGACATTCCAGAGGGAGAACATAACATGAACAAAGACACAAAGAAGATGGCAAAGGCAAGATAGATGCTTTCTGGTTATAGGGTGCTTCTAGCACAGAAATGTATGTGCTTCTAGCATAGGAATAGGGGTCAGTCATGGGGCGCCTGGGTGGCTCAGTCGGTTAAGCGTCTGTCTTCAGCTCGGGTAGTGATCCTGGGGTCCTGGGTTCGAGCCCCACCAAGTTGGCTCCCTGCTCGGTGAGGAGTCTGCTTCTCTCTCTCCCTCTGCCTCTCCCTCTGCTTGTGCTCTCTCTCGCTATCTCTCTCTCAAATAAAATCTTAAAAAAAAAGGAATAGGGGTCCGTCATATACTTAGTGGCTTTCAAACTTCATTGTTGCTACTCATCACCTGGGATGTCTGTTGAAATGTAGGCTCCTAAATTCTACCTCTAGAAGTAATAATTCAGTAAACCTGGACTGAGAGCTAGGAATCTTCATTTTTACTAAATACCTGAGGCTATTGTAGGGACACGTTTGTACAACTTGAGGCTTTAAATGTGTTCATTTTGACCCTGGTAAACCACTGGAGCTCTGAAGTTTTAGTGCCTCATTTGCTGTATGACCTTGGACAAGTTACTTAATCCTCTGTGTATCAGGTTCTGTATCTGTAAATAAGAAAAGTAACAGTAATTGATTTTTAGGATATTTTGAGGCTTAAATGAGATAAACCATTTTAAGTACTAAGCATAGTGGCTACAATGTAGTAACTGCTCAGTAAGTGTCATCTGTTGTTTTGTAGATTCATCTAGTTAAGAGAAATGTATTTTTTTTGCTAGATTATAATTCAGTTCATTAGTTATTCTACCCTACATGCTTCATCAGACTACTTCTTGGTGTATTACCTTGTGTTCAGTTACTTCGTTTACTCCTTTATTCATCAAAACCCTTTGAAATGTAATAATAATTTAATGCACATTATTAAATATACATATAAAATATGAATGTCATGACTACTTGTTCTTATTTGCTCACATTGATTTTTGTTTTATTTATTTTTTAAGATTTTATTTATTTGAGAAAGAGAACGTGTGAGTGAGGGGAGGAGGGGAGGGAAAGGGACAAGCAGACTGCACTGAGCTCGGAGCCTGAAGTGAGGCTCTATCTCAGGACCCTGAGATCATAACCTGAGCTGAAATCAAGATCGGACACTCAACCAGCTGAGCCACCCAGGTGCCTGATTTTTTTTTTTAGTAATTGGCAATGAAATACATGGTTAGCAAATTCAATACTTTTTCTATTCAAGGCAAAACAATATAATGTAACATTTCATTTGAATGAATTTTAATTCATTTAAAAATGCAAAGGTAGTATGGATATTGTTGAATGTTTTAATTCATTTAAAGATGTAATTTAAAAATAGAACAGGGTCGTCTGGGTGGCTCAGTTGTTAAGCATCTGCCTTTGGCTCAGGTCATGATCCCAGGGTCCTGGGATCGAGCCCCGCATCGGGCTCCCTGCTTGGCAGGAAGCCTGCTTCTCCCTCTCCCACTCCCCCTGCTTGTGTTCCCTCTCTCACTGTGTCTCTGTCAAATAAATAAATAAAATCTTTAAAAATAGAACAAACAAGAAACTATACTTTTATTTTTTTAATACAAGAAACTATACTTTTATTTTTTTAATTTTATTTATTTTTAAAGATTTTATTTATTTATTTGTCAGAGAGAGCACAGGCGGGGGAGAGGCAGAGGGAGAAGCAGGCTCCCCACTGAGCAAGGACTGCGATCATGACCTGAGCTGAAGGCAGATGCTCAACTGACTGAGCCACCCAGGCATCCCAAGAAGCTATACTTTTAAAAACATTTTAAAAGTATGGCATTTTAGATTTTTCTTTTAAAAGTTTATTAGAGGGAAATTTGACAGTATATATCACAACTTTAAAAAAGCATAACTTTTGGCTCATAGAAATCTTTTCTATCAAAGTGTTCATATACAGTCAGTTGTCATTATTTACAGTAGTTACGTTTTAGAAAGTCACTGTGAACACTGAATTAGTGAATACTGACTCATTGCTCCTAGAGAAGTTACAAGGTTAGGTTCCTTTGAGCCTCTGGTTACAACGTTTCTGTCAACTGATCAATTCGTAATCTCGTTCCACGTGTGCTTCTGTTCAATGTGTGACATCTTATTTAATGTATACTGTTGATTCATTAACACTGAACTCACAAATAGCACTCTAACTGATGTCCAAGTGAAGCTTATATAACACATTCTCTGTAAGGCACACTTCAGCCTTTTGGTTTAAGAACCCTAGACAGCACTTCAGCACTGACATCTGGGGGCCATTTTAAACAGTGACATCACCAACAAAACACACACAAAGTGACACTAGATAGACTGCAGAAAGGACACTTGTTTACAGTATGAGAGCCTTGTTTGACCTGAGCTGGGGACATGTAGATCTGGCAACTTAAATTTTCACAGCTCTGCACATATCTGCAAATGACCGTAAAAACGCCATGAGCATTGAGTTAGGGGTGTTTACAGATAAATCTTAGTAGAGTAGGCTAATTCACAGATAACTCCCTCAAATTAAGTACTCTTTTATCAAGCACCCCTCCCTCTGCAGGGAGGGGATAAAAAGGAAAAAATGCCTCCATGTTTGGTGTTGTAACAAAGAAGGAAGTCACCCATGTACTCACCCAAAGTCTCCCATCTTTAAATCCCTGGTAATTTTGGTAATTGTTCTGCTGAGACCAGTTTCCTGTCGAATTCTCGTTAGGGTACACTTGAAGAACAGTTGGGTCCAGTGTTATCCAGACAGATTTATGCCAATCACAGCCCTGTTACCAGGATTCAAGCCTTTTACAATGCTTCTGTCTCCTTCCAGCCATTTAGAACAAGGCCAGCTTTACTTGTTTCTCCTTCTCCCCCAAAGGCTAGTGCTTCAGAGGTTTGATAAGGAAGAGGAAGATGGTATCTCTTATTGGCTTTATTTCCCTCTAAGACCTAGTTAGATGAGTGAGTTCATTCAATTGACTTTGTTCTACTTTGAGAGCTAAATAAATTAAACCATTCTTCTAATTTAGAAAAGTTATGTTCCTTGGTACCTAATTAACATATGATACATTTTGAGCCAAAACATGTTCACTATCTAAACCATAACAGATCAGTATAATTTTGGTAGCATATTTATTACAAATACAGGGACTGTGATAGGCAGAATGATGGCTTCCCCCAAAAATCCATATCCTAACTCCAGGACCAGTGAATGTATTAGGTTACATAGCTGAGGGGAAGAACAGTTGTAGATGGAATTAACGTGGCTAATTAACTGATTCTAAAGTAGGAAGAGTAGCCTGGATTATCCAGGTGGGTCCAGTTTAGTAACAAGGATTTTTAAGAGTGGAAGAGGAAGGCAGAAGAGTCAAAGAAATTAACAGGCAGAAGCTTAGCCAGGCAGTGTTGCTGGCTTTGAAGATGAAGAGACTACTCCATGAGCCAAGGAATGCATGCAGCCCCCAGAAGCTGGAAAGGACAAGAAAACCAATTCTCATAGATTCTCCAGGAGAGAATGCAACCCTATTGACACCTTGATTTTAGCCTAATGAGGCCCATGTCAGACTTCTGAATGGTAAAATAATAAATTTGTGTTGTTTAAATCTACTAAGTTTGTGACAATTTGTTATGGCAGCAATAGAAATAGGTAATTTGTTATGGCTGAAGTGGAAGTAGAAGTAGAAAACACTGACACAAAATCTGAGTTCATTCAACTTCTGGCTTTGTCTCTATTACTAGTTTTGTGACATAGAACCAACTTACTTAATCTCTCAGGTTTTAAATTTCCTCATTTGTAAAACAGGGATGGCACATATCTTCAATGGTTACTGTCTGGATTAAATCAGTTAGTGCATCCAACACCTTTTTACTTTATATACATATGTTATTTAAATTTTATTTTATTTATTTATTTTTAAAGTAGGCTCCACACCCAGTGTGGAGCCCAACGTGGGGCCCATTGTGGGGCTTGAACTCATGACCCAGGGGTCAAGACCTGAGCTGAGATCAGGAGTCCGATGCTTAACTGACTGAGCCACCCAGGTGTCCCACATCTGTTATTTAAATTTTAATATGAGCATGGAGGAAATTTGCAGTTAAAAAGAAAATTTTAAAAACTTGCTCTTCATACAAGAAGAAACTAGAAATTGTGTTTAATAAATGTCCTATGGACACTTAAAATTGCAGGAAAAGTTTTGGCCATATATGTGACAAAATGTGTCTCAAAATAGGCATTTTTGCAAATAAGAAATTTGGGAAGACTCAGTTAATTTAGCATTCCTGTTTTCTTTAGTGTGAGTAACATGTTTATTTTGTTTATTATTAAAGGAAACAGCTAAAAAACTTTGTTAATTGTGTATTACAAATATTAATATCAGGTGAAAAATTAACCAGTAAATGATACTACATATAGAAGCTTAGAAAAATCTGTGTAGAGGCAGGGAAGTAGATATGTTAATTCACTCTTACTGTTTTATGCTGATTTTTCCAATTGAACTAAGTTGAGCTCTCAGATACAGTTTTGTTATAACCTTGGATCTATACTTATTGCTAGAGAGCTGTAAAATGTTATGTGATGATTTTTCCCAAATGTTTTTTCCACTTTATATAAGGTTTTCTATTCAGTTTGGAACAAGATATGAGGAAGGCGTTTAGAGTGTGCTAATTCAGATTTTAAAAGGTGTTTTTGAGATCTATTCCCACTTCTCTCTGGATCTCTAGCTAGAAGTGTGCTGTATAATTTGAAATTTTCTTAGAATATCCTTAAATACTTTGTAGTCTGTCTTGCATCATTAGCTGTTCAGATCAGAAGTTCAGGGAGTTAAAAATAAAGAGAATAATCCTTTTTACATGTTTCATGTTGATAACACATTTTCCATTCATATAAAACTTAAAATCAGAGACGTGTAACTTAAAACTTGACTAATTACTAATATATTCTTATTGTAGCTAATTCACTTAAGTAAAAATAATTCTTGTGAAACATTAATAGCATTTACTTAACGGATGGAGTAGTAAGCCCCGAATGTTTTGATTGCCTAGACTCCCTCATTTTCTTTTTTTTTTTTTTTAAAGATTTTATTTATTTATTTGAGAGAGAGAATGAGAGACAGAGAGCATGAGAGGGAGGAGGGTCAGAGGGAGAAGCAGACTCCCTGCCGAGCAGGGAGCCCGATGCGGGACTTGATCCTGGGACTCCAGGATCATGACCTGAGCCGAAGGCAGTTGCTTAACCAACTGAGCCACCCAGGCGCCCTAGACTCCCTCATTTTCTAAGACCTTCCCCATCTGCCATGTTTCAGTGGTGATCCCACTGGCCTGAGGGGTCTGGGCTAGAGTCTTTAGGAATTTGGAGTTCATACTTAGTATCCCTCTCTCTAGCTCTAAAATAAGGATCTATAACTCTGGAAGTATTGGCAGCCTTGTTCTACCCTGTAAAGAGTCGAAAAAGCTATTCTGCCATAGGAGAGAAGAATGACACAGATGAACAGGGTAGCAGAGGTGAAAGATGGAGAGAGATGGAAACACACACATGAAGGGAAAGGAGGAGAGAGATCGATAAATAGGAGAGGAGGAGATGAGGAAGAAAGGGTTGGAAGGGGGGCAGACAGAAGGACCAGAAAAAAGAAAACAAGGAAACGTACTTATTATTTAAGTTCCTGGTTCTAGTTTTTCCCTATGAGTTTGAATTCCACGAGAACGTCCTGTAGGCTTTATAAAAATTCTCTTTTTTTGGGCACCTGGGTGGCTCAGTCGTTCAGCTTCTGCCTTCAGCTCAGGTCATGATCTCAGGGTCCTGGGATCGAGCCCCACATCAGGCTCCCTGCTCATCGGAGAGCCTGCTTCTCCCTCTCCCTCTGCTGCTCCCCCTGCTTGTGCTCTCTCTGTGTCTATCTCTCTCTGTCAAATAAATAAATAAAATCTTTTTTTTTTTTTTTTAAGATTTTATTTATTTATTTGACAGAGAGAGACACAGCGAGAGAGGGAACACAAGCAGGGGGAATGGGAGAGGGAGAAGCAGGCTTCCCGCAGAGCAGGGAGCCCGATGCGGGACTCGATCCCAGGACTCCGGGATCATGACCTGAGCCGAAGACAGACGCTCAATGACTGAGCCACCCAGGCGCCCCAGATAAAATCTTAAAAAAAAAAAAAAAAATTCTCCTTTTTGCTTCAGCTACCTTTAGTCAGATTCTGTCCTTGTAGTCAGAAGAGTCTTTACCAATGCAAACACTTGCCTTTGTTTATGTGTTAGCTGCTCTCTATATAATGTCAGTTAATTGTCATAACCTTACAAGATAGGTATTACTAATCATAAAAAAAAAACAACTTAGGGTTTAGGAGCAATTTAAGTAATTTTTTTTTTTTTAAAGATTTTATTTATTTATTTGACAGAGAGACAGAGTGAGAGCACAAGTAGGCAGAGCAGCAGGCAGAGGAAGAGGGAGAAGCAGGCTCCCCACTGAGCAGGGAGCCCGATGCGGGGCTCGATCCCAGGACCCTGGGATCATGACCTGAGCCAAAGGCAGATGCTTAACCGACTGAGCCACCCAGGCGCCCCAGCGATTTAAGTAACTTGATAAAGGATTACATAATAAGTGACAGAACCAGGATTGAAATGTAGGTCTAACTCCAAAGTTCTTACTCATTCACTCTAAAAATATTGGATATCAGCTCTGGGGTAGATAGTAGGCCAACCTGCAATAAAGACAAAAAATTTGCTGTCCCAGAGTTTACAGTTCAGAGGAGGATAGAGACAAACAGTCAATGACAATTCAGGGTAGTAAATGGTTGGGGGAGGAAATAAAATGTGCTGTAAGAGCACTTGAGAGGTCATGGAAGATTCCTCAAATGTTTAAGGCCTGAAGGTTGGGTATTCGTAAGTCAAGCGTAAGGAAAGGTAGGTTTTGCCAAGCGTTTGTGAAAAGAACATGGTGCATTTGAAGATCTAAAAGAAATTTAGTATGTAGGGAGCATAGAATGCAGGAGATGAATGGAAAAAGATGAGCCTGGAGAGGTAAATAAAGCAAATTATGCAGGGCCTTCTGTTTCATATTAAGGTGTTTGGCCTTTATTTTGAGAGCAAGAGGAGGTTAGAGCCATTGAAGTCTCCTAATGTTAACCTTTAAAACTGTCAGTTATTTTGACCAGGAAAATGGGTTTATTTAGATATAGCAGAGCATTGCAATTTGGGACACCATGAGCAAGTTGAGATCAAAGGAGAGGAACCTTACTTTGTAGAGAAAAGGAGAAAGTTGGAAGTTGAACAAAAGTCCTTTAGAGGAAATTGGGAGTTCAGTGGTGATGGTTTCTCATAGGCGGAGTTGTGGTATTCTTAATATCCTGAGCTTGTTGCTGTAGGCAAAGAGAAATTCTTCTCTTCTCCTATTGAAGGAGTAAAGTAGGCTTCTTCCCTTTGGGAATGTGAGGTATGTCTCTCCCTTTTGGTACCCACAATCTCAAGTCCTTCTAGCCTCCCAACTCCATTTTAAATGAGGTTCCCTTTATTTAGTTTCACAGTCCTTATCACATTTTCTTTGTAGAAAACACATCTTCACATTGCAACCGTAAAAGACTGGAGAAACTGTAACACTCGAAGTATAGAGGTCAGTTAAGGAAGTTTTTGCAGTAGTACAGACAGTAAATGATTAGTAGCCAAGTGAAGTAGTAATTGGAAAAGTGGAAGAATTTTGGAGATTACAGGGTAGTATGGTCAGGTCCTCGTGACTCATTGAATATATGGGGTATGAGTTAAAAATGACTCTCAGGAGTCTGACTAAGGCAGTATGTACTTACCATTGATTGAAACATGGGTGACAGAGAAGAGTGGGTTTTGATGGGAAAGATGACAGGTCCCATTTTGGAGATGGTAAATTGGAGATTCCTGGACGGTGTTCCAGGGGCTTCCCAGCTAAAAGAGCCTCCTATAGTTAGTGGGTATTTTGGCAAAACTAGAACTAATCTTTCATTTTCACCCTTTGTTTCTGGAAGAGAATGCCTGCAGGTATATATGTAATAAGTTTTTATATTTTAGAAGATCTGAGAGACTTCTTCTATTAATTTAAAAAGTAAACCATGTTCTCTTGCAGCAAATTGCTAGAAAGTCATTGCTTGTCTTTGCCATTCTACTGTATAATTACCATTATTCTGTAGACTGTAGAAGAAAAAAGAGGCCTATTTAAAAGCAAAATTGGTATTTACCATATCCATTTACCTAGTAGATACCCAGGCAATTATATTGGCATTGGTTTTGAATGAAACAGGATAAGAAAATTAAACAATAAACATTTAAGTATCTAATATATACGCAAACCATACTTTTTTATTTATTGAGGACAGGATAGAATTTTCTTAATGAAAGTTAAAAATTAAATCTTAACATTTGGTAATTAAAGTTTTGAAGCAGACGTTTAATTTGTATCAAATTCTAACAAAATAAACTACATGTAGTAATATATCATCTTGCTTGAGAAAGGATATTAGGTAGGAAAATAAGCTAAAAAAGGACAGTGTTTTAAAAGAACATGTTTAGGGGTACCTGGGTGGCTCAGTCAGTTGAGCGTCTTGCCTTCGGCTCAGGTCGTGATCCCAGGGTCCTGGAATTGAATCCCTTCTCAGGCTCCCTGCCCAGTGGTGAGTCTACTGCTCCCTGCCCAGTGCCGAGTCTGCTTCTCCCTCTCCCTCTGCCCCTCCCCCTGCTCGTGCTCCTGCTCTCTCTCTCAAATAAATAAAATCTTAAAAAAAAAAAATAAACATGTTTATTGTGTTCGCTTTGGCAGCACATATATTAAAAACATGTTTGTAACTTCTAAATTTCAAAACAAAATTTTTTGGAAAATGGTTTTTAGATATACATAATATGCACAAATTAAATTCTTGGGTATCAATTAAAACTTATTAAAAAAAACTTTTTTCTTACTCCTATTACTAGAAATATTAGCTTGAGTATGAGAGCCATGTGTATAGCTTCTGCTAATTCCTGAGAAAAGGCTCGTGGTTGAACAGAATACAAGACCTGCACAAGAGGTATCAAAGATCAGAAAGGTTCCTGTAACAGATTAAACTGATTTCTTATTGCCTTACTTCCCAGCTCATCTCCAGCTATGCTCCCCTTCATGTGATTCATGTGACTTATTTTGGTTTTTGAAGCACATTTGACTACTCCTTGCTTGTTACTTCTATTGCTGAAAGCTTCCTCTCCTCTTCTGTATTAATTTCATGTGTATAATTGTATATTCAATTTATATACCAATTAAACTTCAAAGTTTTAAATCTATTGGCTAAAACATACATTGAAACTCAGGGTATTGCTACAGTGAAAGCATGGTGGGAATAAAGTAAAAGTGGGAATTTGGGGAAAATTAAAAGACTTTCAGGTCAATTTTGTAAACTTTCTAAAAATGTGTATCTAATTTCTCCTGCTCTTTAGTCTTAAAGTAATATCTAATTATTTACTGTGATTTGAAGGTATAAAATCTTGGTAAAGGACAGTAGTAGATAAAGTGTGAAAATCTGAGAGGATAAAAATTTTTAAGAGAGGGGGCGCCTGGGTGGCTCAGTTGGTTAAGTGTCTGCTTCAGCTCAGGTCATGATCTCAGGGTCCTGGGATCGAGCCCCGCATGGGGGGGGGGGTCTCAGCTCAGTGGGGAGTCTGCTTCTCCATCTGTGCTCTCCCTCTCTCAAATAAACCTTTTTAAAAAATCTTTTTAAGATAGGTATAAAATCAGCTTATTTTTTTCAAAAGTTGAGTGAATTTGTAGAGGGAATTATGCCTAATAAATATTTACATGTGTCTTTCTACCAACAAACTGTTTTTAATAATTGCCTAAAGTGGCCAAAGGTAATTAACTTTTACCTGGTATCTTCATAATTCAGATCTGTTCCATGTTGAATATAATAATTTTTTTAAAATCTTGGGGCTTTACATTAAGTTGTGATTTTTATTACCACAATTCCTAATATAATACATTTTAAGTATTCTTTACAACTTTTTTTTTTTTAAGATTTTACTTATTTGATAAAGAGCGCACAAGCAGGGGGGGAGCAGTGAGAGGGAGAAGCAGGCTCCCCGCTGAGCAGGGAGCTGACTCAGGGCTTGATCCCAAGACCCTGAGATCATTACCTGAACCAAAGGCAGATGCTTAACTGACTGAGCCACCCAGGTGCCCCTTCTTTACAATTCTTTACATATTTTTAAAATCAGGTCTTTCTTATGGCTGATCCTATGCCAGATTTCATTAAAGAAACCATAACCAGATTTCATTAAAGAAACCAAAGAGGAATTTAGAATGAATGGGCTTACTTTTTCTTTAAGGTCAATTGTTTATCTAAAATGAAAAAAAAAAAGGTAGAAAATTGCTATCACTGAGCACTGCAAGCTCAGTTTTCCATTGCTCACATTTTCTGTTCTCCTTTGACTCTTGGAAAATTAAGTTCTTTGTTTGCTTTTACAAGACAAAGTGCACGCCCTTTAGTAGTCTGCTGTTTCCTCCTTTCCATTCTATGTTTTCTGTTCTTTCCTAGTCCTGCCTGCCCTTTGTGCTTTATGCTAAAGGGAGGAGATTTAAAAGTGAAAGTTAAAGAAAAATCATCCCTTATGTTTATGGTCTATAGAGCACTGTGACCTGTAGAGAACTGATCATTTCATATCTTATGATAAATTCTATAAAATTTTTTTTTTATTTCTTACAGATTTAAAGCTTAGTTGTAAACTGGAGCCATCTGCGCAAAATGCCAAACTAGGGCTCCCTCCACCCCACCACTGGATACAGCATATAATGTAATAATTGCTTAGCTTGCTAGAATTAGTTTACAGATACAGTGTACATTTAAATTTTTTTAAAGGTTCAAAAGTATGTTAAATTGAGAAATATTAATCACTATTACTAATAATAAAGCAATATGATCATGGTGCAGAGGTGTGGAGTACTGTTTTCAGTTAGACTTGGGGAGTGAAGCTGACTGCCAATAGTGTTATCATGTTTGTAACATTTTCTAAAGGGCTAGTATTTAATAACTTATCAAAGAACAGAAAATGGTATACAGAAGGCTTCCCTAGAGGCTCTGTGTGGGTTTTGGAAAGAAGGTAACCTAGAACTCAGACGACTCAGCCTCATCTCCTTGAGCAAGTCAACCTTCCCAGGCTTCAGGTTCCTTATATGATGTAGAGATTGTCCCTACTCTTTTTTTTTTTTTAAGATTTTATTTATTTATTTGACAGAGAGAGAGAGCACAAGCAGGGGGAGTGGCAAGCAGAGGGAGAGGGAGAAGCAGGCTCCCTGAGGAGCAGGGAGCCCGATGCGGGGCTCGATCCCAGGACCCTGGGATCATGACCTGAGCTGAAGGCAGTCGCTTAACCAACTGAGCCACCCAGGCACCCTATCCCTACTCTTTTGCTGGTAACATATTAGGATTATTATGGAATCAGATTAAGTAATAAAGTACTTTGGAAACAAAGCATTGTCAAAGTATAAAATATTATTAAAATGAAATACCTTAACACATGGTGCAGTGTGCTAATGATTGAGCTAGATGCATTAAGAAGTACATCAAATTTGTTCCAGCTCTATTAGTCACACTGTTACAGAGCAGGTTCACTATAGGTAATTCTGATATATGACCATCTACATATATATAAAGTTGAAAAACATTTTTATCTGACTTAGGTAATTGATAAGTTAGGAAATGGTTGGAAAACCTGCAAGTATTTATAGAACTCTTCCTATGCTTGGCCCTTTTGGGGGAAACAATTTGTTGGGTTGTTGGATAGAATTATTCAGAACCAAGTAATTTATTCTTTCAACAAAAATGAACTGAATGTCCATATATATAAAGTAGTTTGTGTTAATTAGAAGGAAATATAAGATCCTTGTGACAGGGGTGGCTGGGTGGCTGGGTGGCTCAGTCAGTTAAGCGCCTGACTCTTGATTTCAGCTCGGGTCATGATCTTGGGGTCGTGAGAACAAGCCCCGTGTTGGGCTCCACATCAGCACAGGTCTGCCTGAGGTTTTCTTCCTCTCTCTCCCTCTGCCCCTCCCCCTACTCATGTGCACACTAGAACGCTCTCAATAAAGTCTTTAAAAAAAAAAGATCCTTGTGACATAAGCTCTGTTCCCTGTTGCTATTTATTCTGGCCTCCTCTTTCCTTTTATTTTATGTTATACTTCAGCACTGAACTACTTATGGTTTCAAAATCCACTTTGTTCTCTCTTGTCTGTGGGATTCTGAACATCCTGCTATTTCTGCCTAAAACACAGTCTCCGATTTGTGTAGTTAACTTCTTTTTTTTTTTTTAAGATTTTATTTATTTATTTGACAGCAAGAGACAGCGAGAGAAGGGAACACAAGCATGGGAAGTGGGAGAGGGAAGCAGGCTTCCCACAGAGCAGGGAGCCCGATGTGGGGCTCGATCCCAGGACCCTGGGATCATGACCTAAGCCAAAGGCAGATGCTTAATGACTGAGCCACCCAGGTACCCCTGTGTAGTTAACTTCTAATTGGCCTTTTTATCTTCCCCAGCCCATAAGCCTGTGTTTTGGAAGTTTAAGTGATGGGAAAAGCAGGTTAGGAAAGTAAATTGGGGAAGTTAACCTGGAATACATTAATAAATCTTTATAAAGTCTTTATAAATCTTTACTTTGTAAAGATTATTAGGTAGTCAACATGTTAGAACCTCTTTTGGTAGAATTAGAGGTTGAGAATCACCATAAATTGCAGATTATGAAGCAGAGTTGTAGAAATGGAGGTGATCTGAAGACAGACAAAACAAGCATTCATTCATATGTTCTTAGCTTTGTTCTAGGAGACATAGGTGAAGGGGATAAAAATGTCACTCCTCTGGTATTTAGAAAATACAGAGAATGCGTATAGATTATAAAAAAAAAAAGACAACCCTATAGAAAAGTGAACAAGTGTCTTGAACAGACATTTCACAAAGGAGACTGGCCAATAAACATGTAAAGGCGCTCACTTTATTAGTAATTGTGAGTGTAAAGTTCAAATCACAATGAGAGAGCACTACATGTCCGCCAGACAGATTGAAAATGCCAAGTACTAGTGAAGATGTGAAGCAATGGTAACTCTCATACTTTGCTGTTGGGAGTATAAACTGGTACAGCCACCCTGGAAAACTGTTCAGCAGTGTATACTCTGACCCAGCAATCTACTGCAAGGTGTATTTCCAGTAGAATGGTTGCTGGCAGTACATTTCTTGATCTGAGTGATGAGTTACATTGGTATTCAGTTTCTGCTAATTCATTGAGGTGTACATTTGTTATGTTTACTTTTCTGTGCATGTGTTTTACTTTAATAATTTTTTTTTTTCAATTTTCCTATTCTTATATTCTGGAGAAGGGAGCCATCATTATCAAAATCATCACCATGAATGAGTAATATATGCCAGGTACTGTTTTAGGTGCATTACAGATAACTCATTTAGCCCTCAACAACTCTAGGAGGCTTACTTTTAGTATCCCCATTTTGTAGTTGAGGAAACTGAGGCACAGAAAGGTTGAGTAACTTGCCAAAGCTGACACAGCTAAGTGGTGGACCCAGACTTTGAACCCAGATATTTTGTCTCTAAAGTCTGTGCTCTTAACTACTATGCTGTACATCCAATAAACAAACAAAACAGTCTGTGCACTTAACCCTTATGCTTTATATGGTGATAAATGGCATCAAGAAAAATAAACCAGGTTAAAGGAGAATAGGCAGTGTTCTAGGGAGTGTTGTATTGCTGCTTCATATAGGTTAGTCAGAGATGGTGTCATTGAGAAGGTGACAGCACAAAGATTTAAAGAAGCTGAGGGATAAGCTATGCAGGTACCTGGTAAGAGCTTTCCAGGCAGAGAGAGGAAAGTGCAGTGGTCTGAGATGGCCCATCTGACGGATAGGAAGAAGTCTGTGGCAGAACTGGGGCAGGTAAGTAGTAGGAGATGAGGTTAGAGAAGTACCTGGGGCTACATAGTAGGCAGAGGACTAGGGGGGTTGTGTCCTAGAAACCAGGTGGAAAGCATTTTTAGGAAAAGAGATGATCCCTGTGTCCAGTGTGGCTGACAGCTCAAGAAAGATGAGGACTGAAAATTGACTATTGCATTAGCAATGTGGAGTTAATTGGGGACCTTAATTGCAGTTTTAATGTAGTGGAAGCAGCAAGCACAGTCAGAAATCCAAAAACTTTAGACTACATTTTAAGCAAGTATGAGAAATGTAGGGAAGTTGGAATAAATTTTGCTAAAATAAAGTTGGTAAAGAATGGTAAAATTGGTAAGGAATGGTAAAGTTGGTAAAAAAATAAAGGTGGTAAAGTTGAAACAGACAGGATTATCAAAGGCCAAAGGTTTGAAGAAAGAGAATGCCTGAGTATCTGAAATATCTGGTAGCATTTCTTGTTGTTGTCACTACTTTAATCCTTTATTTCCTACAGGAGTTTGAAACAAAAGACAAATGTAATGGCCCTGGTGTTCAAGTACAATAATTTACATTCTTTTGGGGGATGACAGGACAGCCATATGCGAAATAGTAAAGGGACCATTTTACTTCTCTGCTCCTGAGAACTTGCCTCATCAACAAAACTCTTAATATTTTAGTTCCACATTTTTTCTTGCCCATTATCCAGGGAAGATGAGAAAGTAGTTCAGGTGTGATGAGGAATCAAGGTAAAACTTTGCATATACATTTGACCCTTGAACAGTCAAAAATTCATGTGTAACTTTTGACTCCCCCAAAACTTAACGACTAGTAGTCTACTATTAACCAGGAGCCTTAACAATAACAGAAATAATCAATTAACACATATTTTGTATGTTACATGTATTAAACGCTGCATTCTTACAGTAAAGAAAAAAGAAAATGTTAAGAAAATCATAAGGAAGAGAAAGTATGTACAGTACTGTAAAAAATCTGTGTATAAGTAGACCTGCGTAATCAAACTTGTTCAAGAGTTAACTGTATTGGGGCACCTGGGTGGCTCAGATGGTTAAGTGTCTGCCTTCGGCTCAGGTCATGATCCCAGGGTCCTGGGATGGAGCCCCACATCGGGCTCCTGGCTCAGCGGGGAGTCTGCTTCTCCCTCTCCCTCTGCCTCCCCCACTGCTCATGCTCTCTCTCTCTCTGTATCTCTGTGGCTCAGATGAATAAACAAAATGTTAAAAAAAAATCAACTGTATTAACCTGATTCTAACACAGAAATTTATTTCAGTTTGAAAGGTTTTCACTTTAAGTACATTTTGCTAAAATGGGCATCCATATAGCTAAAAGCAAGAACTTAACACTAAACAGAACAGATGTAATGGTACCTTCTAGACTCACAGTCTCTTAAGGAGAACCACGGGGTGAGCACCTGATGGCCAAACCATAACTGGTCAGCAAGTTAGGGCTTTTGCTTTTACTCTCCTTCATATCAGTGTAAACTCAGAAATAGGCAAATCAAGCAGTGGCTGTGGGAAATTGCAGGAACCTGGAGTAGACCACAAATGAATCAAAATTATAAGTAGAAGTTATGAGGTAGGGAACAGCTATTCCAGCAGAGCAAATAGTTGATTAAAGCATCAGGAATACTGAAATAGAGATGCTGAATCCACATATGGTAGGGAAGTAATAAGCTCCTAGCAATAAAGCAGTGATAATCTACTGTCAAGATACCCATTCAAACTGAAACAACAGCCTTTTGGGATTAATCTGTATGATCAGATTGTTCTATAGTTTCTGACTTTTAATGAGATTTTTAACTTCTCCCCATTACTATTTTTTTTTCTTTAGAATAAAACCCCTTCTTGAGTTCAAAACAGCCTGCCGAGCATTAAGCTATAAATTTTAGACTTACCATGTGGGCACATAAGGAAATGATATTTAAAAATTTTCTTTCTTGAAAAATTTGTTTTTAAGATTTTATTTATTTATTTGACAGAGAGAGGCACAGCAAGAGAGGGAACACAAGCAGGGGGAGTGGGAGAGGGATAAGCAGGCTTCCCACTGAGCAAGGAGCCCGATGCGGGGCTCGATCCCAGGACCCTAGGATCATGACCAGAGCCGAAGACAGACGCTTAACGACTGAGCCACCCAGGCATCCCCTTTCTTGAAATTAAAAGGAAAATCCCACAGAGTACTTTAACCAATTACAGTAAAACACTTAAAATGTTCATTTGTTTGAAAATGATCATTATTAAAGAATAAATCTGTTATATAAACTGAAGTACAAATTTATTTAGAAATTAATACTCTCTGCACTTTAATGACATTAAAACCAGGGAATGAAATGTTTTTTTCTAGGGATTAATTTTTACGAACATTAAAAACTGAAAATCTGAACAAAATATATTAAACAACTGTTTTCAGATGTTGGACAACAGCAGTGCAGGACTGTGATCCCTGAAATAAGGGAAACAAACAAGTCAGCTGTATGGTCACCTAATCACCCCAACTTCCTGCCTAGAGGCACAGTCTGAATTACAGAGCAGAGAGAGGAATCTTGGGCAAAGGACAGTGGTCTCAACAAGTTGAGGAGACAGAGATCAGAATTCATGGAGGCTGAGGCAGTTGAAAGTTACAGGGCAAAATTCCAAAAGAAGGACACTATGTAGGAAAATAATTCTAAAAGCTTCTGTAGGAGTCTCTCTGACTTTTTATTTTTCTCTGAATTCTGGAACATGTGTGTAGAATGAAACTATAAAGCCAGGCAAAGGTTGACCAGGTTGATATGAGCTAATAGCCCTTTGAGGTCATAGACGGTGGGGAGGCATTTGAGTTTTTTCTAGCTAGCAAAGTCCTTGTTGATCATTCAGAACTTTTAATAGAAACGCCCAAGGGCTGTGGTACTAAAGTACGTTAATAAAGAAACATTATGAACAACTTTATGCTAATATAAATTTAACAATTTGGATAATTAGACAAATCTCAAAAGCTATAAGTTACCAAAGTGTAACAGAAATTGAGAATGTGAGTAGCCCTGTATGTTATAGATACTGAATTGGTAATTTATTTCACTTAGCATAATACCTTCTAGGTCTATCCATGTTGTTGCAGATGTCAAAATCTCATTAGTTTTTGTGACTGAGTAATATTCCAGTATGTGTGTATCTATCACATCTTTATCCATTTATTTAAAAAAATTTTTTAAGTAGGCTCCACACCCATCATGGAGTCCAACACGGGGCTCGAACTCATGATCCTGAGATCAAGACTCTGAGATCAAGACCTGAGATCAAGAGTCAGATGCTCAACTGACTGAGCCACTCAGGCACCCCTATCCGTTTATCTATTAATGGACACTTAGGTTGCTTCTGTATCTTGGCTATTGTAAATAATGTTGCAGTAAACATAAGGGTGCATGTAGCTTTCTGAATTAGTGTTTGTTTTCTTTGGGTAAATACCCAGTAGTGGAAAAAGTAGATCACATAGTTCTATTTTTAAGTTTTAGAGGGACCTCCATACTGTTTTCCACGGTGGCTGCACCAATTTCCATTACCACCAACAGTGCATAAGGGTTCCTTTTCTCTACATCTTCACCAATACTTGTTATTTCTTTCTGATTTAATCATTCTGACTGCTGGGAGGTGATATCTCATTGTGGTTTTGATTTGCCTTTCCCTGATGACTAGTGATGTTGAACATCTTTTCATGTGTCTTTTGTCTTCTCGTGTGTGTCTTCTTTGGAAAAATGTCTACTCAGTTCTTCTGCCCATTTGTCAACCACATTTTTGTTATTTTGGTGTTGATTTGTATAAGTTCTTCATATATTTTGGGTACTCACCCCTTATCAGATATGTAACTTGCAAATATCCTCTTCCATTCACTGGGTTGCCTTTTTATTTTGTTGATGGTTTCCTTTGCCGTGCAAAAAAGCTTTTTATTTTGGTGTAGTCCCGATAGTTTATGTTTACTTTTGTTTCCCTTGCAGGAGACCTATCCAAAAATATGTTGCTAAGGCTGATGTCAAAGAGATTACTGCTTGTGTTGTTTTTGTTTTAGGGGTTTTATGGTTTCAGGTCTCACATTAAGTTTTTAATACATTTTGAGTTTGGTTTTGGGTTTTTTTGGGTTTTTTTTTTTTGAGGGTTTTTTTGTTTTTTGTATAGTATAAGTGGTCCAGTTTTATTCTTTTGCATGGAGCTGTCCAGTTTTCCTGACACCCTTTATTGAAAGACTTTATTGGAAGACTGTCTTTTCCTCCTTTGTCATAGATCAATTGACCATATAAGCATGGGTTTATTTTTGGGCTCTTTCTTCTATTCCATTGACTAATGGGTCTGTTTATGTGCCAGAACCGTACTGTTTTGATTATTATAACTCTGTAGTATATCTTGAAATCTGGGATTATGATACCTCAGCTTTGTTGTTCTTTCTCAAGATTGCTTTGGCCATTTAGGTCTTTTGTAGTTCCATCCAACAAATATTAGGATTCTAATTCTGTGGAAAATGCTATTGGCATTTTGATAGGGATTGCATTGAATCTGTAGATTGCTTTGGGTATTATAGACATTTTACCAATATTAATTCTTCTAATCCATGAATATGGTATACTTTTCCATGTGTGTTGCCCTCAGTTCTTTTCATCAGTGTTTTATAGTTTTCAATGTACAGGTCTTTTACTTCTTAGGATAAATTTATTCCTAGTTTGTTCTTTCTCCTTTCTTTCTTTCTTTCTTTCTTTCTTTAGTGTAATTGTAAAAGGGATTGTTCTCTTAATTTCTCTTTATGCTGTTACTAGTGTGTAGAAATGCAACAGATTTCTGTATATTAAATTTATATCTTGCAACTTTACTAAATTCGTTTAGTGAGTAGTTTTTTGGTGGAGTCTTTTTTTTATTTTTTTATTTTTTTAAAGATTTTATTTATTTATTTGACACAGAGAGAGACCGCGAGAAAGGGAACACAAGCAGGAGGAGTGGGAGAGGGAGAAGCAGGCTTCCCAACGAGCAGAGAGCCCAATGCAGGGCTCGATCCCAGGACTCTGGGATCATGACCTGAGCCGAAGGCAGACGCTTAACGATTGAGCCACTCAGGTGCCCCTGGTGGAGTCTTTTAGATTATATATCATATCATGTCATCTGCAAATAGTGACAGTTTTACTTCCTCCTTGCCAATTTGGATGTATTTTATTTCTTTTATTCCTTTTTTTCTTTGATTACTGTGGGTAGGACTTCAAGTACTATGTTGAATAAAAATGGTGAGACATGGACATCCTTGTCTTGTTCCTGATGTTAGAGGAAAAGCTGTCAATGTTTTCACCATTGAGTATGATGCTGGCTGTGGGTTTTTCTTATACGGCCTTTATTATGTTGAGGTATGTTCCCTCTAAACCCACTTTGTTGAGAGTTTTTTTTTTTATCATGAATGGATGTGGTATTTAGATTCTTTTTCTGCATCTATTGAGATGATCATATGATTTTTATCCTTCATTTGGTTACTGTTGTGTGTCACATTGATAATTTGCAAATATTGAACCATCCTTGCATCCCTGGAATAAATCCTACTTGATTATGGTGAAAGATCCTTTTAGTGTATTGTTGAATGAGATTTGCTAATAATTTGTTGAGGATTTTGCATCTATGTTTATCAGGGATATTGGCCTGTGGCCTTTTTTTCCCCTAGTGTCTTTGTCTGGTTATGGTATCAGGGTAATGCTGGCATTGTGGAATGTGTTTGGAAGCTTTCCTTCCTCTTCTATTTTTTGGAATAGTTTGAGAATAATACATATTAACTCTTTTTTTTTTTTTTTTGAAGTATAATTGCCATTTATCTATTTTTTTTTTCCCCTGGAGAACAGCTTTTCTTCAGTTCTTAAGGATTTTAGCTCCTTACGTGGGCTTTGGTGGAGATCGTGGGGCAGCACCCGTAGGTCTAAATCAGGGTGGGGGTGTTCAGTCCTTCCATGCTTCACAGGAGCAATCCCTGACCACCTTGCTGTGAATGGCACAAGTCATGCAATAATATAGTTTCACATACAGCTTGGGAAGCACATAGGCATCAAAGACAGTCGCTTCAGAAATGTCCCTGATGGCGGTGGCCTCTACTGTGGTCTGAATAATGAACTTCTTAATGGCCTTGTTCTTGGGCACGCAACGGGCACGGTTGGTACAGTGAATAGGCCCCATGTAGCTTCAGTCCTTTTTGGCATGACCATTATTCTTCTCTCCTTGGTCATCTTGGAAGCAGGACCCTAGAGAGCTAAATATTAACTCTTCTTAAATGTTTGGTAGAATTCTCCTGTAAATCCATCTGGCCCCGAACTTTTGTTTGTTGGGAGTTTTCTGATTACCACTTCAATTTTGTTACTAGTAATCAGTCTGTTCAGATGATTCAGTTTTGAAGATGGAATGTTTTTAGGAATTTATCTATTTCTTCTTGGTTTTTCAATTTATTTGCATATAATTTTTCATAGTCTCTTACAATCCTTTGTACATCTGTGGTGTCAGTTGTTACTTCTCTTTCATTTGATTTTATTCATTTGTGTGCCCTCTGTCTCTCTTTTTTCTGTCTGTCTCTGTCTCTTTTTATGTCTCTGTCTTTTTTTTTTAAGATGTGTCTAACAAAAGGTTTGTCAATTTTACCTTTTCACAGAACCAACTCTTGGTGTCATTTATCTTTTCTATTGTTTTTTAGTCTCCATATCACTTATTTCTGCTCTGATCTTTATGATTTCCTTCCTTCTACTAACTTTGGGCTTTGTTCTTTTTATAGTTTCTTTAAATACAAGATTAGGGGTTTTTTGTTTTTAAGATTTTTCTTGTTTCTTATAGTAGGCCAGGATTATTATAAATTTCCCGCTTAGAACTGTTTTCACTGAGTCCCAAAGATTTTAGACTGGTTTGTTTTTATTTTCATTTGTCTCCATGGATATTTTTATATCCTCTCTGGTTTCTTCATTGACCCATTTGTTGTTTAGTAGTGTATTGTTTAGCTTCCACGTGTTTGTTCTTTTCCAGTTTTTTTTTCCTTGTAATTGATTTTTAATTTCATACCATTGTAATTGGAAAGATGCTTGATATGATTTCAGTTTTCTTAAATTTATTGAGACTTGTTCTGTGGCCTAACATGACTTATCCTGGAAAATGTTCCATGTGTACTTGAAAATGTGTATTCTGGTTTTTTTTGGATGGAATGTTCTGTACATATCTGTTAAGTCCATCTAGTTTAATATGACGTTCAAAGGCACTGTTTCCTCATTGATTTTCTGACAGGATGATCTCTGCATTGATGTAGGTGGGATATTAAAGTGCCCTAATATTATTCTAGTTAGTGTCAGTCTCCTTTATGTCTATTAATATTTGCTTTATGTATTTAGGTGCTCCAGTGTTGGGTGCGTATTTACAATTGTTACATCCTCATGTTGGATTGATCCCTTTGGCATTAGGTAATGCCTCCTTTGCCTCTTGTTAGAGTCTTTTTTTTTTTTTTTTAAGGCTATGTCCTCATTTCTTTTCTTTTTTTTTTTTTTTTAAGATTTGATTTCTTTGAGAAAGAGAGAGAGAGCACAGAGGGAGAGTGAGAGGGAGAAGCAGACTCCCCACTGAGCAGGGAGCCAGATGTGGGGCTCGTTCCCAGGACCCTGAGATCATGACCCAAGCTGAAGGCAGACATTTAACTGACTGAGCCACCCAGCTGCCCCTACAGTCTTTTTTTTAAAAGTCTGGTTTGTCTGATATAAGTATTGTTACCCTGGCCTCCTTTTTTGCTCTTATTTGCATGGAATATCCTTTTGTGTCTTTAGGTTTGAAGTATATCTCTTATAGGTAGGTAGCATAGATGGGTCTTGGTTTTTTTTTAATCCATTCTGTCACCTTATGTCTTTTGATTGGAGCATTTAAACCATTTACATATTTACATTTAAAGTAACTATTGATAGGTAAATACTTATTGCCATTTTGTTAATTGTTTTCTAATTGTTTTTGTAATGCTGTTTCTTCTCTTGCTGTTTTTCCTTGCAGTTGATTTTCCTTAGTGTTATGCTTAGCTTTCTTTCCCTATATTTTTTGTTTATCTATTATAGGTTTTTGGTTACCATGAGGTGCATACATATGGCGGGTTTTTGAGAGGGAAAAGAAAGACTTAAAAGTGTTGAGAATGTGGAACAACTGGAATTCACATTTAGTGCTTGTGAGGATACAAAATGGTACAGCTGCTATGGAAAACGGTTCAGCAGCTTCTTATGGTAAAGGGTATGCTTAACTTTATATGACCAAGTGGTTCCATTCTTTGGTATTTATGGTGGTGGAGTATGAGCTGTGTACCCACACAAAGTCTTATACAGGAATGTTCATAGCTACTTTATTATATTAGCCCCAAAGTGGAACAACCCATATACTCATCAACAGGTGAATGGATAAACAAATAATGGTATATTCATATAGTAGAATTCTATTTAGAAATGAAAATTAGTGAACTACTTATCTATGCAGCAACATGGAAGTATCTGAGACAGACAGTGCTTGGGGGGTGGGGAAGCCAGATGCAAGAAACTGCATATTTATGTCAAACTCTAAAACTGGTAAATCTTGAGTTAGAGAAAACAAATTAGTGGGTTGCCTAGGGCTGGGATTGGGACTAATAGGAAAAGGGTACCAACGAACCTTTTGTAGATGACTGAAATGTCCTATATTGTGATTGTATTATTGGTTGCACAGTTAAAAACATTTGCTGTAAGTCATTGAACTGTATGCTTTAAATGGGTGCATTTTATTGTATGTAAATTACACCTCAAAGGATTTTAAAAATATTTTAGGAAAAATTTCTAATAGTGTCTAAGAGAAGAAATTTCCATAATTTTAAGTATATATTTCTCAAAAAGCCTTAAAATAGCAGTAGTATTCAAAATAAGAGTTAAAGTCTTTCAGCAAATATTCATGTACATTATACTCTATCAAATATCAGTATGAAATAGTTCGCTTAGAATTTTAATTTTATCTTTCTAGGGTATGAGATTTACAATTTTAAGGATCTCTCAGATTTCTGTAAACACTTTGAAAGAAGTTTGGGATCTATTTTTGTCAGTGTATTGAATCCTGACAGATTGAAAGGGATTAATATATTAACTATTGTCCTGTGATTTATCATTTAAGATCCTTCCAGCTGCAAGTTAACAGAGAACCAGACTAAAACTGACTTACACAGTAGATATTTCACTAAGATTTCTGGAACTAAAGTGTGTTCTAGGATTATAGTAGGGTTTTACAGTTCAATACCTGAGCAATATCATGAAGGACCCAAGTTCCTTTATCTTTCTGCCTTACCATTCTTGCTATGTTGGTATCCTCCTTTCAGATGAGTGCTTTGTCATTCCTGGATGGTTGTCTCAGATTTAGGCATCATAGATGATAACATTGAGGGAAGGAAAATGGAATATTCCTGTTTTGTATTCTTTTTTATAAGTGAGGAAGACTTCCAAAAAGCCCATTATCATGGCTTACCCAGTTAATTGGAGAAAGGGATAAGAGCACACTAGTAGCTTGAATCAAACATTATTTACAACCTAGGGTTGGACAGATGAAGGATGTGAGGGCGATCTGGCTGCGACATCTGTCACCCCATTGATCGCCAGGGTTGATTTGGCTGATCTGGTTGGCTAGGTGGGTGTCCCCTTCCTCCCTCACCGCTCCATGTGCGTCCCTCCCGAAGCTGCGCGCTCGGTCAAAGAGGACGACCTTCCCCGATAGAGGAGGACTGTTCTTCGGTCAAGGGTATACGAGTAGCTGCGCTCCCCTGCTAGAACCTCCAAACAAGCTCTCAAGGGTTGGACAGATGAAGAAATTGGCAAATAGAAGGAAGGTAAACAAAATCAGATAATCATTTTTTATTAAAGTAGGGAGGAGAATGGCTGAGTAACCCAAGGGTTTGCTGTATTAGATTACACTAAGACTCTGAAGGACAGGTTTAGTGAACTAGACAAAGAAATAGAAAACATCTTGATAAAAGTGCATGTCCCCAACTTATGAAGGTGTTGCATTCCAAAAATTCTCCATATATTCATGGCCTAGTCATTAATTTATTACTCAACTTAATGCAATATAGCTTTTATCTTCATGACACTGTAGCAGAAATGCTCTTGCTGAAGTCACCAGTGCGCTCCTAATTACCAATCACCTGGCCTTTTAAAATCAGTTGAGGGGCGCCTGGGTGGCTCAGTCCTTAAGCATCTGCCTTCAGCTCAGGTCATGATCCCAGGGTCCTGAGATCAAGCTGCTCAGCGGGAAGCCTGCTTCTCCCTCTCACACTCCCCCTGCTTGTGTTGTGTCTCTCTGTCAAATAAGTAAATAAAATCCTTAAAAAATAAATAAATAAAATCAGTTGAAATACTACTTGACTTCATTTTGGTCTGTGGCATTATTAGCCATTTTCTTCTTTCTTTCTTTTTGTATAAAATACATCAAGCAAAGATTTATATATCTATTACCTACATTTAATACATTATCATTTCTCTATTTGCTTCATGTTTCTTTTAAGAAAAAAAAAATGCCACAGATACAGTTGGAACTTCGCCCCATTCCACTATCTTGAGGTTGATGATTATCTTTTCCAACCATGTTTTTATATTTATGGTAGTACTCCCAACTCTAATTGCTGCTTCCTAATTTCTTTGCCTGTGTATCCGTTATCTGTAGGTATCCTGCACCATTGTATTAATTCTTCATTCTCCTCTAAATCTGTACCTTGTGAAAATGTTTTTGTTTACTTTTTCTGGTTTCTGCCTTTTGCTGACATATTATCAATCCTCTACAAGACTTTTCAACATGATGCCCCAAAGGCACCTAAAACTAACATCTGAATGAACTCATGTCCAGAAATACCTGCTTCTCTCTTCTCTACCTCAGTTATGGTATTACTCTACACCCAGTTCAAACTAGAAACTTTGGAGTCATCCATCCCATAACACACACATCATAATTCTTTTAAAGTGTTCAGTAAATACTGGGGAATGAATAAATGACTCCTTTTTCTTCATATCTCCTCTACTTATACCCAACTGATCATCCACACTTCAGTATCCTACTTATATTTACTTCCTTAGTATTTTCCTGTAATCTTTGGCTCCATGGTGTTTCTGCTTCTGTCCTTTCTTGTATGGGGTAGTGCAGGTTTATAACTTGAATAACTGCCATTCTTCCTTTCTTTCTGTTCTGTAATTCATACTTCTACCACAGTTATTTTTAAACACATATTTTCTCCTGCTGTTCACTTTTTAAAAGTCTTAAATAACTCCCAGTGCTCCCTCGATAAAATCTAAAAGAATTCCCTGTATGTGTAAATTGTCCTCTACCTTTAGCCTCTGTCCCACGATCTCATAGATACCCCCCATATTCCTGTCACAGAGAAAGTTTTCTGTTCCCTAAACACCCCATGCTTTTCAAACATCTAAGCCGTTGTGCACACTTTTTATTATTCCTGCAATATCCTATTTCCTCTTCCCAAAATCTCCAGCTCTTTAAGACCTAGCTCAGATGCCACTGTTTTGCAAAATTTATTTCCCCAAGCACTCAAGGCAGAGCATATAACTTCTTTTGTAGTCTCGGGGTGTTTTATACATACCTCAACTCCAGCATTTTTCACATTTTACAATACTGTACCTGTTTCCTACATTTGTGTGCTTTTTTTTTTTTTAAAGCAAAGGGTCCATTTCTTGACATTTCCAGCTCTTAGTGTCTAATAAATATATGTTAATAAATATATATGTGTATGTTAGTAGTGTGAAACTTGGAAGACGCTTTCCCTTATAACTTAAAAAAAAACTTTTTAAAAAGATTTTTTTTATTTTATTTATTTGTCAGAGAGAGTAGGAGCACAAGCAGGGGGGAGTGGCAGGTAGAGGGAGAAGCAGGCTCCCTGCTGAGCAAGGAGCCCAATGTGGGACTTGAATTCAGGACGCTGGGATCATAACCTGAGCCGAATGCAGACCAACTGAGCCACCCAGGTGTCCCCACATAAAACCGTTTTAAATGATGTTATGTTTCTAGGACACCCCCTAAAAATCTTTTTAACTCACGTTGCACCTGAAGTTTAAAAAATGTAAATCATGCCCTACATTTGTAATAACATTTCTGAAGGAGATGGGCAGCAGTTTCCTTTTCTCCACATCCTTGTCAGCTCTTACTTCTTTTTGTTACCATTTTGACTGCTAGGAGGTGATATCTCATTGTGGTTTTGAATTTGCCTTTTCCTGATGACTAGTGATGTTGAACATCTTTTCATGTGTCTTTTGTCTTCTCATGTGTATGTCTTCTTTGGAAAAATGTCTACTCAGTTCTTCTGCCCATTTGTCAACCACATTTTTGTTATTTTGGTGTTGATTTGTATAAGTTCTTTATATATTTTGGGTACTAACCCCTTATCAGATATATAACTTGCAAATATCCTCTTCCATTCACTGGGTTACCTTTTTATTTTGTTGATGGTTTCCTTTGCCGTGCAAAAAAGCTTTTTATTTTGGTGTAGTCCCAATAGTTTATGTTTACTTTTGTTTCCCTTGCAGGAGACCTATCCAAAAATATGTTGCTAAGGCTGATGTCAAAGAGATTACTGCTTGTGTTGTTTTTGTTTTAGGGGTTTTATGGTTTCAGATCTCACATTTAGGTTTTTAATACATTTTGAGTTTGGTTTTGGGTTTTTTGGGGGTTTTTTTTAAGGGTTTTTTTGTTTTTTGTATAGTATAAGTGGTCCAGTTTTATTCTTTTGCATGGAGCTGTCCAGTTTTCCCAACACCCTTTATTGAAAGACTGTCTTTTCCCCAGTATATATTCTTTCCTTCTTTGTCATAGATCAATTGACCATATAAAGCATGGGTTTATTTTTCTTCTTCTATTCCATTGACCAGTGGGTTTGTTTATGTGCCAGTACCATACTGTTTTGATTACTATAACTCTGTAGTATATCTTGAAATCTGGGATTATGATACCTCAGCTTTGTTGTTCTTTCTCAAGATTGCTTTGGCCATTTAGGTCTTTTGTAGTTCCATCCAACAAATATTAGGATTCTAATTCTGTGGAAAATGCTATTGGCATTTTGATAGGGATTGCATTGAATCTGTAGATTGCTTTGGGTATTATAGACATTTTATTAATATTAATTCTTCTAATCCGTGAATATGGTATACCTTTCCATGTGTGTTGCCTTCAGTTCTTTTCATCAGTGTTTTATAGTTTTCAATGTACAGGTCTTTTACTTCTTAGGATAAATTTATTCCTAGTTATTTATTTATTTATTTATTTATTTATTTAGTGTAATTGTAAAAGGGATTGTTTTCTTAATATCTCTTTATGCTACTTCATCATTAGTGTGTAGAAATGCAGCAGATTTCCATATATTAATTTTGTATCCTGCAACTTTACTGAATTCATTTATTCTAATAGTTTTTTATAGTTTTCTATATATCATATGTCATCTGCAAATAGTGAGAATTTCGCTTCTTCCTTATCAATTTGGATGCCCTTAATTTCTTGTCTGATTACTGCAGTATAGCTACATTTTAAATGTTATATAGTCAAGGTTGTAAATGTTCACCCTTTGAGAGTTTATGAGGCGGTTGTCTTATCACTCACCTACTTCCTTTTGAATGCCACATAAGAAAGGAAAAGCTATAAAATTAGAATGACCTTTAAAAGTAAGTGAATTAATGAAATCTCCATTTAGTGCTCTCACAGGAAGTGAATATAGTAATGCAGATTTTGTAATATCGGTAACCTATTATATGAGTCACATTGATAAGCTGGATAGTGTATAAGAGATAAGTAACTCTTGATTTTTTAAGAAATGTATTGCCAGTAATTTGGGGATAGGGTGGGAATTAGGCCAGTAAGCAAAAAAACAAGATACCAAATGGAATAAGGTGAGGGAGTCCCATATAAAAATCTCCCCAAAAGTACATTGGAGGTTTTAAGGAAGACGATATTTTGCCAATTATGGGGAAAAATGTCAATGGAAAAGTAGCATTTGTGATGATCTTCAGTGATTGGATAGAACTTTAGCAGGTAGAAAAGTGTTAGGTGTAAAATCCTCACAAACTTGGGAAAGCACAGGGCATATATACTGGGGAAACAGGAAAGTGTGTGTATGTAGATAAGCATGAGGAAATAATAGGAGATAAAGCTGGAAAGATAGATTGGGATCAAATTTGGCAAGCATTGGGAGTGTGACTGTAGATAAGGAAAAGTTACAGAGCTACCTGGTCCTATATATGGTAGCTGCTAGCCACATATAGATACTGAGCACTTGAAATGTACCTGGTCCAAATTGAGATGTACTGTAAGTTTAAAATACTAACAGATTTCGGAGACTTAGTACAAAAAAAAAAAAAAAAACTAGAATTTTTTATATTGATGACATGTTGAAATAATTGTATTTTAGATATACTGGGTTAAATAAAATATATTATTAAAATCAGTTTTATCTATTTTTATTTTTTTAACGTGGCTGCTAGAAGATTGAGAATTATATATGTGGCTCAGATTATATTTCTACACAGAGGGCTAGTATAGTTAGAAGGAGTGCAACTGATATTTGCTAGTACTTACTATGTGTCACATATTGTCTAGAACTTGTAATAAGTTTAAGTTAATCCTCATAGAAAGTCCTATGAAGTAGGTGTTATTATCCCCCTTTTTCAAGTAACTGGGGTACAGAAAGGTCGAGCAACATACCTGAAATCACTCCACTACTGAGTAGGAAGCCAGGAGTCAAGCGTAGGCCTCTCTGGTATCAGAGCCAGTGGCTTTCCCAGCACACTGTGGCATGTTGTCATTGGACCATTAAAAGTGGTTGAGCTAGAGAATGACATGATTGGAATGATACTTCAGCAGAATTGTAATAAAGATAAATGAGGACAAGAAACTTTGTTTTTAGCTGTCTGGTTTTTTGTTTGCTTTATTAATGTTACTCTTTTGCAGGAGAAAAATTCCTTGTTTAAAGTGAAGTTTTGAATTGTGTATTTTTGAAGTATACTTTATATTAACCACTTCTCAAAATATTTGCCTGTCGCCTTATAGATTTGATAATGGGCTGCATTAAAAGTAAAGAGAACAAAAGTCCAACCATTAAATATAGAACCGAAAACACTCCAGAACCTGTCAGTACAAGTGTCAGCCATTATGGAGCAGAACATACTGCAGTGGCACCATCATCTTCAACAAAGGGAGCATCTGTTAATTTTAGCAGTCTTTCCATGACACCATTTGGAGGATCCTCAGGGGTGACACCTTTTGGAGGAGCATCTTCTTCATTCTCAGTGGTGCCAAGTTCATATCCTGCTGGTTTAACAGGTGAGATTTAAATGGACAATTCTATTGTCAGCTTGAGAACGTGACCTTAGGGAGGCAGTACATAAAGTTTTTTCCTGCTGTAAGAAAAATAACTTACTGGGGACTTTATAAGTTTATGTGAAAATTAAAGCTTCTAACATAAAAATTAAAGTCTTATGACATACATGATACTGTTCTGAAAATTTGGTGATAATCTGGTGATTATCTACTGGTTATACCATTAATTATTTCATTAATTCATTTTTCGAGTAATTATTAAGTGCCTACTATGTGGCAGGCACTGGGGATATAAAGATTAAAAACATGTACCCCTCCCTCAAGAATGTTAATGTTACAACTTTTCAGGTTTATAAAGTACTATCCAATATTAAAGTATTATAGTAGTTACTTAATATTAATTAAATGGCACTGTTGTGATGATAATACAGTTTTTCTATCAGATACTGATTTAAAAAAATTAAAGTCCTGAGGCTCAGAGTTAAATTTTTTTTTCAGAGTCACAGATAATCAGGAGAGCCCAGGTTTAATGTCCTGTACCAGAACTCCATTTATTACATTATGATAGCCTTTCAGAGAACAAGAAGTGACAGCTGACAACCTTTCATGGAGCTAGAAATGCTCTAAAAAAGTAGTCAGAAATTTTAAAAAGAGTTCTTTTATGGGGTTTCCAGATCAGGATACTTTTTTCCTTGAGTAACAAAACATAACTGGCTTAGAAAAGGTAGGGTGAGCTCTAGGATTCCTTGATACAGCAATAGTTTGTTGATGTCATCAAGGACTCAAGCCCTTGATCTCTTTCCAGTAGCCCTTAGAGTATCTTAGGCTTGGCAAAACAGCTTCCAGCATCAAATTGAGCAACGCATGTCCTTACTACCAACCAGAGGGGGCAAAAAAGGAATCTATTCTATAAGCTTGGACTATAAATTTGTCCTTTCAGTCTGCTTACCTCCAGACCAGTAATAATGCTAGAGGAATGCCATAAGTGAATTCTATGAGACTGTTCATTTGAGGAGTTATCGTCATCAAAGGGTCAATTACAGTCTTAATTCTAACCCCCTAACTCTAAATAGTTCAGTAATAGATGGCCACAATAGTGTCCTCAGTCATCAGCCAAGTTTAAGTTATTTTCAGGATTATATGTTTGGGAAAGACAGTAATCCAAAATGATGCAAGTAAATGTTGATACTTGAGATACTTACATACCTAAACAGTTTACTTATGTGAGAAGTCCATTCGTGGTATACGTCTGTTAACACAGATGGAGGCTCTGTGTGCTACCTGTAGAGAACTGTAAGCAAGAGAAACAAGGTTTTTGTCTTAATGGAGTTTACATTATAACAAAGGTTGGACAATAATTAGTGAATAAACAACTCAACAGGATGATTAATGGTTCTTAAATGCTATGAGGGAACTGACCAGAGTGATTGGTGAAAGCCCTTTAGAAGATCAAGGAAAGCCGTCTTGAGAAGAAAACATTTGAGCTGAGGTTTGATTGTTTGATTGATGAGAATGACCTAAATATGTACAGAGCTGGGAAGAGCTTTCTGGGGAGAGAGAACACCAAATGCAGAGTTTCGGAGGTACAGATGAACCTGGCGGTTTTGAGGACTAGTGAGGACACCAGAGGGTAGAATTGTATAATATGAGATTGAAGAGTCAGGATTACTCAGGACCTTGTAGACTCTGGTAAGAAGTTGGGGTTTTATTCAAAGGCAAGAAGAAGCAATTGAAGAGTTTTTAATAAAGGATTTGCATAATTGAATTTCCTTTTTAAAAACTTCACTCTGGCAACTAGCTGTGTGGAGAATGGATGTAGGGAAGCAGGTACAGAAGTGGGTTAGGAAACTACTTCTCTAACAGTCTCAGCAGACTCAGCCAGAGATAACAAGGATTTGGATTAGGGTGGCAGCAGTGGAATTGGAAAAGAAAGTAGATAAAGAGGTATTTTAGAGGTAGAATAACGGTGCTAGTAAAGGGACTTGGCTTGAGTACCTGATTAGATAATAGTGTCATTTGCTTAGTTAGACATTCAAGTAGAGATGTCAGATAGGCAGTTAATACATGACTGGAACTCAGGGGAGAGCAGTAAATAAGCTGTTCTCTTCCTTTGTTTGCAGGTAATAGTTGTTTGGTGTCCTTATCTCTTACGCATCTGTGTACAATTCTATGTATGAAGTTATTTTTGGAATTTATAATTCATATCAGCCATATCATTTAATTTTTAAGAAAAGCCATTTTTAAGTGTTCATTATAATAACTACTCTTACTAAATTCTTAGTTATTGCTACTAAGGATCAGTTTTAAGGATGGACATATTCACCCATTGTTTATAAGAAATTGAGATGATCAGTGCCAGTTTGTAGTACTTGTTAATACTTTTTCTGCCAAAGAATTGATTTGAACTTTGTGTTTCCAAGTCAGAGATATTGCTACTATGAATCAAAATTAAATTTGTTTCTGTAGGTGTATAGAATTTTAGAATTTGTAGCATGCAGTAGTTTCATAGAAGGTCTTCAGAGAGCGTCTTATTAACTTAAACTCCAGCTGCCCAAGTCTCCATTCAGAAATAGATTCTGGAGATTAGGAAGAAAATTATGCTTAAGCTTTTTTGCTGACATTTTTTTTCTCTTATGTTAACATATATAATTTACCTTATTTTTTGGGTTTTTTTTGCTCCAATAGGTGGTGTTACTATATTTGTGGCCTTATATGATTATGAAGCTAGAACTACAGAAGACCTTTCATTCAAGAAAGGTGAACGGTTTCAAATAATTAACAACACGTAAGTGTTGGGAATATTTTGTGAGGGAGAAAGACTGACAGAAACCTAGTCTTCATGCTGAAACCACTTAGCTGGTTGATTCAGAGATGAGAGTGGTGAGGCATGGGTCTCTGCCCACTGGGTTGGATGATGCATTTGGTTTCTTTAGACACATGGCATAATAACTACTTCTGTAGCCAGAGTTATGACTTCTACAAATTGTGCTGTAGTGTGTGGTTCTTCCATAAACAGTAGAGATTTAAGAGTGAAGACTGAGGGAGTATATGCAAGTTAAGTATATTACTTTAAAAGAAAGTCTTTATAAAGAGAATTCTTTTTTCCTATTTAAGTATAGGATGATTTAAGGTTCTTCTTTCTTTCTTTCTCTTAACAAAAAACAAAGGAAAAAGGCCAAGTAGGGAGCCCCTGCAATCCCAACGTGACCACATTAAGTTGCTTTTTCCTTAGTTGACTCTTAGACTTTTTGTTTAAGACTTTTAGTCTGAGATGACTCTTAGACTTTTAGTGAGCCACTAAATAATGAAAGTCATTTAGTGGCCCACTAAAAATTCAGTGTTTGAATTGAAAATTCAATGGTTGTTATAGAAAATAGATCCCATATATTATGGTCTCTTTACTTCCAGTCATATTTCCTAACATTCTTGCTCCCATTTGCCATCCATTATTGTTCCAGAATATAAAATATGATCATTACTTTCTGCTTTAAAATCCTTTTTCAGTAGCTACCAGTTGTTGTCAAGATAAAAGAAAAGCAATAACAATGGTAGACATCAGCCATCCAGCTGCTTCCCCTTCCTCATTTAACCGTCCAGCCATACTGAATTGCTTGTAATTTTGTGAATACACTGGGTTTCTCACCTTCCCACGCCTTGACACGTAGTTTCTTTTTTCTGGAATGTGACTTCCTGTCTCCATTTCTTTTTCTTTTATCTGGCCAACCCTGTTCATCCTTCAAAATTTATATTCCTATGTCATTTCTCAAGGAGGCCCTTCTTAACATTCTTCCTCTCCTACCTGGCCCACACCCCATCTCCCGCTATATTAGGTATCTGTCTTTCATGTTGATGTAGCACCCCGTGCAAACCTCAATCATACTGCGATCACTACTTCGAATTATAATTTATTGTGTGCTTGTCATTCTTTTAGACCAGTGGTTCTCAACCTAGGGAAAAGTGCCCAGGAGACATTTAGCAATGTCTGGAGACAGGGTCCCTCCACTGTTTTCTGGTGGGTAGAGGCCAGGGCACTCTACCCACCTGTAGTGCACAGGACAGCCCCCAACAACACTAGCCCAAAGAGTCAGTAAGGCCATGGTTGAGAAATTCTGCTCTAGGCTGAGTTTCTTGAGCTTACAGACAGTCTTTTTACCTCTCTTTCTAGCATACCCTCTCATAAAGTCTGTCACTTAAAGGGTATTCAATAAATGTTTGAATCATGAATGGTTAGCACAAATGCAAAGTTTTAAGTTTGTGTATATGAGAGTGCTTAATATATACTAGGAAGCTACAAACCAAGTGTATGAGAATAAATATTTGAATTGCCAAAGGATTTTTCATCTCCTTTTCTAGAGAACAAATTCCCCTCGATCATTTATAAAATTTCAGTTTAGATAAAAAATATTTTCAATACTTTCCTCTGGCAAAGCAAAACATGCATTTAATTTTTAGTGGCAGAATCCATATATATCTTCCTCATTAGAGACTGATAATATTTGCTTCTTTCACATTAATTTTGGAAAAATCAGGGCTTATGTATTGCAAACTACACATAGTTCTCATGTTCTGAATTGATTTTAGTCTTGTTTAAATATTTATGGGTAACATTTTTGTAAATATACTTTATTCTAGGAATTAAATTTTTTATTCTTGTCTGTTGCAAATATTTTGTATACATTTTTAGGGCATCCTGATACTTTTCCTAAAATGACTAAAAAGGAACATTATGATTTTATGTATGGTTAAAAGCATTTGACAGTAAAAAAGAATGAACTACTGATAACATACTACAGCATAGGTGAACTGTGAAAAAATTATGATAAGTGAAAGAAACCAGTCCAAAAGTCCACATTATTGTATGATTCCATTTATATGAAATGTCCGCAATAGTCATATCCATAGGAACAAAAAAGATTTAGTGTTAGGCAGTGTTGGGGGGAGGCGGGTGGAGGAGTGGGGAGTGACTGTTAATGGGTATAGGGTTTCTTGAGTGGGGGGTGATGAAATGTTCTAAAATTGATTGTGGTAATGGTTGTATAACTCTGAATATATTAAATCCATTAAATTGTACATCTTAAAGGGGGAATTTTATGGTATGCAAATTATATGTCAGTAAAACTTTTAAAAAAGAAAACATCCAGTTGAAACTGAATAATTTAAAAGATTTACCTCCCAAACTGTTTTAGTCAGTATAGTTTATTGTTTTAGGTTGAAGATAGTTATGTAAAGAAGGGATCTTATAACTAAAATTAAACTTTTTTTTTTTCGTTTGGAGCAGAAATATGTATGCATTTGTGATTCCCTTAATTCAAGTAACCTGTTTTTAAATATTCTTTTGAGTTTAATTTTTGATCAAATGAATGCATTAAAAAATGGAAGTTAAACCTCTTTTCTACATAGATACAAGGCAACACTGCAGTAAATTGTGTTTTGAGCAGTCATCTACCTTGTGGTAATTGTTGTTTTATGTGTTGCAGGGAAGGAGACTGGTGGGAAGCAAGATCAATTGCTACAGGAAAGAATGGCTATATCCCTAGCAATTATGTAGCCCCTGCAGATTCCATTCAGGCAGAAGAGTATGGCACTACTTCATATTTTATTAATTACTTTGATTTTAAAAATGTTTTAATGCACATTCTACTTAGCCACAACTTTACACAGGCACAATTACATACCAGTCTTAATACAGCTAATATATCATATTAATAGGAGATGTTACTTGAAAATTAATAATTAATGCCATAGTATTTGCTTACAGTAGGATCATAAATGAATCTGCATTAATAATACTATTTTGCCTAGTCTGTATCCTTTATATTTTCACTTCAAAAAGTGTATGAACCCATTTTATATTCTGCAGACTCTTTCATTTCAAAAATTTACCTTTGGTAAATAGTATTGTATTTACAACACTGATAGTATTGTATCAGTGTTAATTTCTTTTTTTTTTTTTTAAAGATTTTATTTGAGAGAGAGAGAATGAGAGAGAGAGAGCACATGAGAGGGGGGGAGGGTCAGAGGGAGAAGCAGACTCCCTGCCGAGCAGGGAGCCCAATGCGGGACTCGATCCAGGGACTCCAGGATCATGACCTGAGCCGAAGGCAGTCGCTTAACCAACTGAGCCACCCAGGCGCCCAGTGTTAATTTCTTGACTTAGGTGCTTGCTCTGTGGGTATGTAGGAGAGTATCCTTGTCTTTAGGAAACACACACTGAGGTATTTAGGGGTAATGTTTCAGAATGTTTGCAACTTACTCTCTATCAGTTCAGAAAAAATATGTATACAGGGAAAGCGAATATAACAAAGTAAAATTTTAACAGTTGAGAAATCTGGGTGGAGGGTATATGAGAATTCTATGTGCTATTCTCACAACTTTTAAAAAATTAAAATTCACCTTCAGTGACATATTTTTTTAAGTCAAACCAAGAGTATCTGGGATTCATAAATACTACTTTGTTTTCATATCACAACACTTAACATAGTACCTTGCACATAGTAGGTGCTCTATCAATGTTTGTTTGCTTTTATGATATGTAATTTGTTTCCATAATTCTGTTCTGCTTGACACTTGTTACTTCCTGTTTTATTCTGTAAGCTTCTGTATTAAACCAAAGCCATGCTAATTTAGAGTTGCTAATAATTTGGATATGGTTCACTTGCACCTTAATGAATACAGATGATCACACTGTTACTAGAGAACCACTTCTGTTCTTCCTACTAGTCTTAACATTTCCATCTGTCAGTGACTGAGAGGTTCTCTGTTATTGTTGCCTTTCTTTCTCCATTTACTGATCCTGTGACTTGCAGGTAGAGTTGAAGAGACTGGTTGAATAGTCAATACATGGAAATACTAGGACAGTAAATTCTGACAGTAATATTTGTTATAATTCTATTTAATAAAGACCCTTTATTATGTTTTGCTGTATTTTTAAGCTGTGTAGCTCTTTGTTGTCATCCTTCCATTCCATTCTTACTGATCCTTATTTATAATCTTTCTGACCCTTCCACATTTCTAACTCAGAACACTATTTTTTCCAGATGGTATTTTGGCAAAATGGGGAGAAAAGATGCTGAAAGATTACTTCTGAATCCTGGGAATCAACGAGGTATTTTCTTAGTAAGAGAGAGTGAAACTACTAAAGGTAATTATAATGTAATATAAGTATAAAAATTTTCTTGGACAATATTTTGAGAAAGATATAGAAAAAGTATTTGTTTCCCCCACTAGGTGCTTATTCTCTCTCTATTCGTGATTGGGATGAGGTAAGAGGTGACAATGTGAAACACTATAAAATTAGGAAACTTGACAACGGTGGATACTATATCACAACCAGAGCACAATTTGATACTCTGCAGAAGTTGGTAAAACACTACACAGGTATGTGAATGTTTCGCAGGTAAAAATTATTTCTTGATCTGTTTTATGAGAACAGAATCTCTGTCTTTATGTCTCTTAAGGTTTAGTTTGTTACTTTACACACAAGAATGTGCTCGATAGATGTCTGTTGTATTCTAGTTTTAAAATTGAGGAGCAGGTAGTATTTATTACCTGAATTAGGTTCTTAGATATGCTAAAATCTGACTACCATTATTTGATTCCTTATATCTTACTGGCATAGTATTTACATTGGAGTTTCATAGTAGCTAAATATCAAGATAGATTATGACAATAAATAAAAAAGCATAAAAACAAATATTTTTTAGGGACATTTATTAAGTGGGTAAAACTAAATACTTAATGGAAAAAGCTCTATCAGATGTCCTTTTGGGTTACCTTCCTCTGCATGGCTGGACCACGTAAAACTTCCTAAAGTATAAATCCAATGAAATTTAATCTGAAGATGCATTTTTCTTTTCCTGGAAAATTAACCTATCGCAACTGTAGACATTCTTCTAGTCTTTCAAGGACCTTTGAAAGGTATTCAGTATTAGATTCTTGTGTCTCAAAATTTTGCCTTGCCAATTTGATACATGAATGTATCTAAAAGTTTTTAAATTATTAATACTAGGGGAGGGGAAATTTCCATGGCAATCTCTTCTTCAGTGACAGCTAGCTACAAATTTGGTCTGTTAAGTCAACCACCAATCTTGACATTGATCAAACATGTTACGAAGCAGTTGCATCAGTTGTAATTGCACTTTTTAGAATGTTGATTGTGTGGTTACTTGTTGAACATGGGAGGGAACATGTCTTATTTATAATAAGAAAGATTGTGTAAGCAGGATTCACAAGTCAAGCCATAGTGAATTTGGGATTTCCTGTTTTTGTGTCTCCCTTGTTTGAAAACCAGTCTCTTAAATGAAGAAGTTTTCTCCTTAATTTTTGGTATGCTTCTTACATTAGTGGTTATTAGGAATAGCAGTCAATAGTAGCATTCTCTTTGGGAAGAAACAAAACACAGTGGTCAAAAATAGAACTTTGGGGGCAACCAGAACTATGGTTTGAATCCCATCTCCATCACTTACTGTGTGACATTAAGAAAGCCGCTTAAGTTTTTTAAGACTTATTTATATGAGATATTTGTAAAGTACTGAATTAGCACAATAGCTGAGACATAATAAGTATTCAGTAAATTATAACTTCAAAAATGTATTTAACAAAAGGTGTTTCACCTCTTGTATGTTTTGCTTCTTATATACCATACAGCTCCCTTTTTGGTGTTTGTGCTTGTAGAGTAAAACTGAGAGAACAGTATGTTTTTGTTTTTGTTTTCTTCAATTTAAACTTCTAAAACATTAATGTACTAGGTGTACCTTAATTTTTGTAATTAATCATTTTACAGTACAGTTTATTCATTTATCTAGAACATGCTGATGGTTTATGCCATAAGTTAACAACCGTGTGCCCAACTGTGAAACCCCAGACTCAAGGTCTAGCAAAAGATGCTTGGGAAATCCCTCGAGAATCTTTGCGACTAGAGGTTAAATTAGGACAAGGATGTTTTGGTGAAGTATGGATGGGTAAGAAGCCTGAACTTTTGTTTTTTTGTCATTTCTTTAGCCATAGATTAAAATTAACCATAACTTTAGATAAGATATATTGAAATATTTAAGGTAACTGCTGCTCATTGAGGTTTGGCTTAAAATCTCTTAATATATAGATTAAAATAATAGATTGTGTTTCTCTAGGAACATGGAATGGAACCACGAAAGTAGCAATCAAAACACTAAAACCAGGTACAATGATGCCAGAAGCTTTTCTTCAGGAGGCTCAGATAATGAAAAAATTAAGACATGACAAACTTGTTCCACTATATGCTGTTGTTTCTGAAGAGCCAATTTACATTGTCACTGAGTTTATGTCAAAAGGTATGTGTATATTAGTTTCTTTTAGGGTATTCATGTTGATAAAATTTTTTTTTAATCTTCATTTCTATTTTTATGCATACAAATTTTTATTGTCTAGTGTTCCCTAATTTGAGATTTTTATGTAGACATTGAAAGGAGAAAATCTGACATTTTGTGTAATGGAATAGTGATTAGTTGCAGTTATTCCAGAGGATAGTACAAAGTTTAAAAGGAGAATTAAGCCAGCTCAATTTATGTTGAAAGTAAGTAGGTTTTTTATTCCATTTGACTAAAGGAAGTGGAATAGCTAGGAAAGTGAAAAAGTATTTCTACAAATTAAAATAATGCAATTAGAAACATATTTATATCTTTATTCCTAAATCAAAGAAATCAGGTAAACTTAATGAAATCTTATTTTAGTATAAAAACAGTCTCCATAGTCAGGTTCCTAGAAACTTTTTTCCACTATCATTCACTAAAATTTCTCCATTCTCCCAAATTCCAGACCCCAAGGTGGGATCTTTAGTAACAGAATTGGTTAGGGTCAGGATAAAGAGAAGGGACAGATGATGCTTTAGAAGAGGAACTGGTAAGCACTAAGTATGTTGATAGTCCTCCTTTTGCCCTCTCGAACTTTATCTTTTTTCCCCCCAACTCTTAATGAGTCACTCATCCATAATTAAAGCTACTGATTATGTCATTCCTCTCAAGTAGTCCCATTTTGGCCAACAATGTAGTTCCATCTAGTGGTGACAGGGCCAATTACAAGCTACATATTTGCTGTAGGAAATCAACCCCCCACCTCCCAAAGGAATAGAAAAGCCAAAAATTAAGAATTGAGGTAGCCTCCTAATTGATAGCCAAACCATGTGCCCCAAGGCACATGGCACTTTTTGGAAAGAATCTCTGCTACAAACAACTGCCAAATAATCCCTTTCAGAGTACATTGGATAAACTATATAAGAAGGGGAAGAGGGACAAGGAGGAAGTTTAAATCAAGATATTGATAGCATAAGAATATAATGGAGGTAAAGCTAATGGTCCATTTAACTTTGTATATTGATTTCAAGAATTATTTAATTGGGGGAACATGATAGACATCTTATGTTGTCAGATTCCTGGGTTAGAATTATTTCTAGATGGGAGATTTAGAATGCAAGATCACAAATGACCCTTCTGGTTTTAAAACTCCATACTTACCCATTTTGTTTCAGGTACTTAGCAGTTGATCCTCAATAATACATTCAAACTCACTGCCTCGTGTGCTCCCAGATAAACCCACTTTCCTTGCTAGACAAGTCTTCTTACTGCTTGTGGTTTCCATGATTCTGTTCAAAGTCTTTCATCTGGAATTTTATTTCCCTATCTCTCAAGCAGGCCATCAATCATATTTCCTTCAGATTATACTTAAGTCAAGTATTTGAGGCCATCCATTAATGTCCGTATCTGTCATGATCATTATATCCTATGAAATGTTTATAATCAGACTATTCTGTAAATTTTTAACAACCAAAATGTATGAATACTTCTAATTTACAGGACACTCTGCTAGTCAGTGTAGGGTATCAAAGAAATTAAGCACCCAAATAACTTATATTGAATTTGCAGAGAAAAGACCTGACCTTCTGATGAGTTAATTTTCAGTATAAAAGTAAATATTAGCTCACTGTAAACAAATAAGCTACAAGGCCAAAGCATAATGAATTTCCAGGTGTTTAACACATTCAGTAAGTATAGAAATGAGGAAGAGGTCACATAGACTGGAATATATTGAGAAAAATTAGTAGAAAAGTCAAGTCTTAAACTGACCTTTAAGGTTATAAAGGCTATGGATGGGTAAAGGGAAAGGTATGGGTATTTCTGCAGAGCTAAGTGGATATGAGGAAATGGGGAACAAAACCATGGGAAGTAGAATGTACAGAAGGCAGCTGGTTGGAAATAAGGCTGGAGAGGTATGTGAGAAAAACTTAAGGCTCCTCTGAATTGATTTCACTATTACTTATTGAGTACCTGCCCTCTGCCTGGGTGATGAATGAGCTTCAAAGGGTCCATGAACTTCCCCTGAAGTTATGTGTCAGATTTTTGCATATTTATGTATGTTTTCTGGGAAGAATATAACTATAAGGCACATTTGATGGGGGCGGAGGTAGGATTTGTTGTCGTTGGTTAAAGATCAGAGAAAAGGAATTGTCAAAATGACACCAATTCCAATCTTAGATTTCTGTGTGTTGCAGTTTTTCACTATTTTAGTAATTATCTATTGTTACACTGAAAAAATGTTCTTCTACTTAATGTATCAATCATGGCACCTTAGATTCTTTAAAACAAAAGAACTGTACCTTCTATTTATTTCTGTATACTCTGCATTGCCATGTGGAGTATTTATGTGATGTCAATTTATCTTATAGGAAAGGAAGTGAAGAAAAGAAGTGTCTCTTCCTCTGTTTAAGGACAATTACTTTACCTGTGTTTTTGATCATTCCTTTAAAAAGAAAACCCTTCCTAGGTCTCAACATCTGCTTTTCACCTTCTGCTCTGCTTGTTTGCTTCCATTCTCCCTTTTTTAAAAATCTTCACTTCCTAACCAGCCATTTACTCTTTTTTAAAACTGTTTATTTAATGTCAGCACTTTTCATAGATTTTTTTTTAAATTGTGGAATATTTCAGACATACAGAGAATACCATAACAACCATGTCCCTACCATCCAAATTTAACTAATGTTTACACTTTGCCATATTTGCTTCAGATCTCTCTACTAAGAAAACAAAACATTACAGATCTAATTGCATCTTTGTTTTTACCCCTCATTGAGCCCATTCTCATTTGAGCCTTCTCTTCAGGTTCTTTTGGGCCCATTTCCCTTCCAGAGGTAGCCTTAATTTTGAAGTTGGTGCCTACCTTTTCCATCTGTCTTTCATATTGATGTACTTTTATTGATACATATTTACCTATTAATATTTGTATGTTTTTAACTTACATAAATCTGACTAGCTTTATTTTCATTCAACATTATGTTCTTGAGATTTATTCATATGGATAAGGGAAGATCTAATTTGTATATTTGTAACTGTTGGTTGAGATTCTGTATGAGTATACCATTGTTTATTCATTCCTTTCCCAGTGAACATTTAGCTTGCTTCTAGTTTGTCACTGTAACAGTGAACGTCCCTGTGCTTGCCTCTTCTTGCCTATATGCAAGAGTCTGTAGTGCATTGGATGGCAGCAACATTAACATCACCTGGAAACTCAGAGATGCAAACTCTGGCCATAGGGCCCAGCAGTCTTCACTTCCCCACCACCTTGTGTAATAATGGTCCATTCGGTGCCATTGATCCCATTTATCACATTTCTCTGGAAAATATCTCCTTCTCTCCATTCCCACTGTCATTGCTAGATTTTAACATAATAGTCTGTCTTTCCTAGGCTATTTTAGGAACTTATAAACTTAATCCTTTTATGCAGTTTTGGCCCAATTTCATTTTCCATATTATTATTGGAATGATTGCTTTTTAAACATAAATCTGATCATATTGCTTCTCAGTATAAAACTTCATGTAAAAAGGTTAAAGTCCATTGATGCATTGCCTTCTGTTTTCTCTTTCCTTCTGTAGCCTCTTCCTCATCAGTTCCCATCTTTGTACCCTGTGTTCTTGCATAGGAAGGACTGTTTTCAGTTCCCTGAACTTTGATGTCACATACAGTACTGCCTTTCTACTTGTTAATCTCTCTTCCTAGAATTCCCTGTTGCCCCCATTCTTCCTTAGAAACAGATATCCTCTGTAAAGCCTTTTCTGACGTCTCCATAGAATTAACCATATCTATTGTGTCTGTAAAACTGTAGGTTTTACAGTAAATTTTATAACACCTACTGTGCAATATTTGTTTTTGTATATTATTTGTACAGTTCCTAGATCTATATATTATACTTTCTTACTAGATCACGATCTCTTCAAGCTCAGGGACCGTGACATATTTATCTTTGTATTTTGTGTATCTTTCATAGTGCCTTACATGTAGTAGATCCTTCGTAAATATTCAAATGGGCAGATAAAGGAACAAACACAATACCATGTTCCATCTGCAGTAGACAGACCAGAAGAAATATAGATATTCTCTGACTTTGAATCTCTGTAAAGGAAGAGATTACGTCATAGCTCTCCTTTGTTTCACAATCCTGTCGTGGAAAGGGCTTTCTTTTTTTTTTTTTTTTTTTAAAGATTTTATTTATTCATTTGACAGAGAGAGACACAGCGAGAGGGAACACAAGCAGGGGGAGTGGGAGAGGGAGAAGCAGGCTTCCCGCGGAGCAGGGAGCCCGATGCGGGGCTCGATCCCAGGACCCTGGGACCATGACCTGAGCCGAAGGCAGACGCTTAACGACTGAGCCACCCAGGCGCCCCTGGAAAGGGCTTTCTTTGTCTTGTTTTGTTTTATTTTGAAATACTTTTAAACTTTAGAAAAGTTGTAAAAATAATACACAGAATTCTCATACATATTTCAGCCATATTTGCCAATTGTTAATTATATATGTATCTTTCAATACGTAAAATATAAGGATTTTTCCCAGAACTGAGGAGCACATTGCAAATATTATGTTCCCTTTACCTCTAAATACTTCAGTGTTTGTCTCCTAAAGACAAAATTGGATACAGTTCCATTATCTGATATCAGTCTGTCCATATTTCACATTTGTATCAGTTGTCCTGGTGATGTCCTTAATTAACAGCACTTTCCCCCAATCCAGGATCCAGTCCATGGTCCTGGATTTCTTTTAGTTGTCATTTTTCTTTGGTGTCCTTTAATCTGGAGCAGTCCGTCTCTTAGCTTTTCTTGTCTTTGATGACATTGTTATTTTTGACAAGAACAGTATAGTTGTTTTAAAAATGTACCGTAAGGGGCGCCTGGGTGGCTCAGTCGTTAAGCATCTGCCTTTGGCTCAGGTCATGATCCCAGGGTCCTGGGATCAAGCCCTGCATCAGGCTCTCTGCTCGGCAGGAAGCCTGCTTCTCCCTCTCCCACTCCCCCTGCTTGTATTCCCTCTCTCGCTGTCTGTCTCTCTCTCTCTGTGTCAAATAAATAAATAAATAATCTTTTAAAAAATAAAAAAAATGTACCTTAATTTTGGTTCATCTGCTGTTTTTTCTTGATTAACTTCAGGTACATGGTAAGTTTTTAACCAGTAATACAAGAATAGCAAGTAGACTTTTCTAGCCTTTCTGTTAGCTGTTATTCATAGTACTTTGCTGTTCCATGGTATCTTCTGCTAAAATTAAGAGAAGTTAATTAGACTAACACTTCCATGTCAACTCAGCCACCAAGGTCTATTTTTAAGTACCCCAAGATACTCCCAGTTGTCTGTGCTCTTGATTCAGATTGACTTAAAAATATACAGGTATCTGATACTGCCTTTTGGATCAAAATTGGAATTGCTGATCTTGATCATAGCAAAGAAGGAATGCCTACAATCTAATGAGATGATTGAATTTTCCATATGTTATCAGAGAAGTTTTTAAAAAATTTCAGTTTAGGGATCTCTTATAGAATATTAAAGATAATTATTCAGAAATTCCAAAGCTGCAATAAATATTAAAGAATGACAAGTTTTTAAGTTTTGTATTGTGATGTGGTGATTTGTTTGGAGGTGGGGGAATGTTTATTTCAATCCTAATTTAAGATTTGCTTATTTTCCATGAACATTTTTCTCTCTCTTATAGGGAGTTTATTGGATTTCCTGAAGGAGGGAGATGGAAAGTATTTGAAGCTCCCACAACTGGTTGATATGGCTGCTCAGGTATTTGTGTATCTGTACATGCATCAGTTTGCATTGAAAGTATACATAAAAATGTAAAATAATCATAGTAGAGCTGTTGTTTATATAGTGAAATCATGGAATTTTAGAGTTGGAAGGAACATTAGAGATAATCCAGTCTGATTTCCTTATGTTACAGATAACGTAGTGTCTAAAGACCCTGTGGTATCTAACAGATTCATATAACTCACTAATATTAGAACCAAGCATGTAATTCCCAGTATAGTGCTGTCGTGTATCATGTGGACTTTTAGAAATCCATATGTATTTATATTTCAGCAGATAAATTTTAATATAACAAGTGGTTGCTATTCCAAAGAAAATTTTGGAAATCTAAAGTATATGCTGAACTTTCTATTTAATATAGTCCAAAACAAGAATGAAGATGGCAATATACACTTAAAAATGGGCTATTTTTACTCTTCTGAATTTTTGTTTTTATTTAAAATTTTTATTACCATGTACTAGCAATTTTATATATTAAAATTTTTTTTTAATTTTAGTTGACACAATGTTACATTAGTTTTAGGTATATAGCATAGTGATTCAACAAGTCTGTACTTTATACTGTGTTCACAAGTGTAGCTACCATCTGTCACCATATGATGCTATTACAACATCACTGACTGTATTCCCTATACTGTGCCGTTTATTCCCCTGAATCTTTGTTTTTAAATATGAGTGAAAACTACTAAAAGTTTCTATTCAGAAATGTGGTAGGTGTTCGAGGCACCTTTAGTTGACATGTTGGTTCTAAGACTGCTTTCTTGGTGTGAGCATCCAGATGTCCATGGAATCTGAAAGTTTAGGGAAGCTTTATTTTTTATTTATTTATTTTTTAAAAGATTTTATCTGTTTATTTGACAGAGAGAGACACAGTGAGAGAGGAAACACAAACAGGGGGAATGGGAGAGGGAGAAGCAGGCTTCCCGCTGAGCAGGGAGCCCGATGCGGGGCTCGATCCCAGGACCCTGGGATCATGACCTGAGCCAAAGGCAGACGCTTAACGACTGAGCCACCCAGGCGCCTCATTAGGGAAGCTTTATACCAAGAAACTGTCCATGTGAGGCTTTAGCATATGCCAAGCCTAGTCCATGGTCCTGTGTTCAAGGCTCTTAAACACAACAGTAGGGTTCAGCAAACTGTTTTTGTAAAGGGCCATATAAATATTTTAGGCTTTGTGGGCCATACACATCTCTTGTTTCTTCTCCTGCTCTCCCTTTTCTGACTCCCCCCTCCCTCCTTCCCTTTGTATCATATGTCTTTTTTTTTTTTTCCTTTTCAAGATTGCTGATGGTATGGCATATATTGAAAGAATGAATTATATTCACCGAGATCTTCGGGCTGCTAATATTCTTGTAGGAGAAAATCTTGTGTGCAAAATAGCAGATTTTGGTTTAGCAAGGTTAATTGAAGACAATGAATATACAGCAAGACAAGGTAAAATTACTTTTAGTAAATGCTTGTAACCTAATGCTCAGTGGATTTTCTTACCATTCTTTTGAGTATTCAGGGTTTTGCAGAATAAGAATCACTCTAGGTCTGTTCAGAACAGTCATAGAAACATCTTATTCATCATGTATATAAAATACATGATGCCATGACTTTATGATACTTATTTCCCTCAAGGAAGAACTTGACTTTGTGTTTTTTGTGTTATAGCAAGCAGTACACTCCTCTTTTTTTTTTTTTTTTTTTACTATTTTTGTCATGCCAACAAATAAGCATTTTTAAATTCCTTTTGTTACAAACTTCAGAACCATCCAGATTTTACTACACTAAGGATCAGAAAAGGTATTTTTGAAGTTAATAAATTGAGTAATGGCATACAATTTTATAAAGGACTTGGAAACCATCTTTACACCAGATTTATAATTCTTCAAATTTATAATTGTGATAAATAAAGATGTTTGGAAGATTGACACTATACAGAGGGAAGGGAACTTGTGGAAATTAATATAAGGTTGATTCTTCTGTTTGATGTCTGTTTTTGCAAACTTTAATTCAGTACATACTTACTGAACATACATATATACAATATATGCATATGGAAAGAGTATGAGGTTTTGAATCCCAGTTCCATCTTATTACCCAGAGACCTCAACCAAGTTACCTAAATTTTTTGACTGTGCCTCAGTCTCCTTACTTACAAAGACTAGATGGTAATATCTCCTCTTAAAGATTGTTGTGAAACTTTAGTGAAATAAAGTATTGTGCCTGACATTACCTAACATAATAGAGACTCAGTAAATATTGAGCTTATATTTTAATAAGTGAAATATATATATATGTATGTATATAACTATAAAGCAAATTATTGTGTAATTGATGTCAAAAGAGTATATGAAAAGTACTGTGGGAAAGAGGAAAGAACAGGAAGGACTTCACAGAGGGGATGGCTCAGAGAGCAGGGCTTTGGAGAAAGAGTAACTTTTTTTTTTTTTTTTAAGATTTATCTGAGAGAGCGAGCACGCAGGGGGAAGGGGCAGAGGGAGAGGGGGAGAGAGAATCCCAAGCAGACTGTCGCGCGCCCCCCCCCCCCCCCCCCCCCCCACTGAGCACGGAGCCCCACGCAGGGCTCAATCTCAGGGCCCTGAGATCATGACCCAAGCTGAAATCAAGTGTCAGATCTTAACCGACAGCCACCCAGGCGCCCTGAAAGAGAGTAACTTTGACAGGCAGAGATTCAGTAGGTTCCAAAACAAATCATGACATAGGTTGTCGATCCTGCTTGAAAATCTTCAGTCACCTTCCACGCCTACGAAGAAAGAGGCCTTTAAAAAAAAAAAAAAGATGCCTTGGCATGCCACATCCCCTACTCTCTAGTGCTGGCTTACCTTTAACAAATGTTTGTGCTAGGCATGAGGGCACGGCTAGGAGAGCTTGGTTTCTGCTGTCGAGGAGCTCATTGACTAACGTCTAAGACTGAATTGTAAACAAACTATTTCAATACAGTCTAGTAAGCCCAGCATAAAGATTAGTAAAGATTTAGTTAGTAGACCAAAAAATTTTTTTCTCAGCTGTCGACTGTTATCATCATTTCATAAAAGAAAGCATTTTAATACTATCCAAGTAGGAAGGACATAATCTCAGGATAAAGGACATACCTATAAATTAATAAGAAATATAAATTAATAATACCTATAAATTAATAAAAATTGTTAATTGATATGTGATCCTTTTTCTCTCTCTCTCTCTCTCTTTTTTTTTTTCCCTAGCAGACTGTGACTTTTTGTCAGTGACCACATTAGTACACAAACCACTGGGAACTGTTGCCTTAAACTAGGTTCTCAACCAGGAGTGATGTTGTTCCCTCAGGGGACATTTGGCAATGTTTGGAGACAGTTTTGGTTGTTACAGCTGGGACAGCTACTGACATCTAGTGGGTAGAGGCCAGGTATACTGGTAAACATCCTACGATGTACAAACTGGCCCCCCACCAAACAAAGAATTATCCAGCCCCAAATGCCAGTCGTGCCAGGTTAAGAAACCCCCTTCAACACAAGGCTTTCTTTTCAGCCTCTATACTTTTGTATAGTTCCCTCCAGCTGAGTATCTTCCTGTTCTTCTATAATCCTTAACTTTAAAAATTCTAACCATTCTTTAAAGTTTAACTTAGCTGCTACATTTTATTTTGTTTTATTTATTTTATTTTATTTGAGAGGGAGAGGGGGCGAGAAGGAGCAGAGGGAGAAGGAGAGAGAATCTTAAGCAGGCCCCACACTGGGCCTGGAGCCTGAGATCATGACCTGAGCCAAAATCAAGAGTCGAACTTTTAACTGACTGAGCCACCCGGGTGCCTCTAGCTGCTGCTTTTTAAATGAAAGTTTTTGTGACTGCTTGTGAAAATTGATCTGCTTTTCTGAATATCTAAAGAACTATTTTATAACGTTGTATATATACATAAGTATATAAGACACCTATAATCTTATTTTCACTCTAAATGTCTAAGCTTCACAAAGGCTGTGTTTTTATGTCTCCCATAATGATTAGCAAACGTCTTGTGCATAGGAAGCATACACTAAATATTTGAGTAAATATAGGCTTTTAAAATTAGAATCCAACAGAATGGGCCCTCATCAACCAACAGTTAGCTATAGCTACTAGGTGTTAGACTTCCTTAAACGTTATAGAGCCTATAATCATGTTTTTAGTTGCTTATTAGAGTTTCTACCTCTGGTTTTTTTTTGTTTGGTTGGTTGTTTTTTGTTGTTGTTTCTGTTTTTAGTAGGCTTCACGCCCAGTGTGGAGCACAGTATGGGGCCTAAACTGATGACCCCAAGATCAAGACCTCAGCCGAGATCAAGAGTTGGATGCTCAACCGACTGAGCCACCCAGGCGCCCCTCTACCTCTATTTTCTTGAACAGTTTTCTGTCCCCACCAACATTTCTTTTTCTTATGTCATTGATTTATGAGGAAGAAATGTGATTTGTTTTAATATAAATTTTAAATTTTAAAGAATTTTTCCCATGTATCTTGTATTTTTGAAGAATCTGACATTGATGACACAATAAAGGTATTGACAAAAGATTAGCCCTGCTTACACCATATTTACAAAAATAGATTTTTAAAAACAATTTACTTAAGCAGGATTATCATTGTTTTAGGTGCAAAGTTTCCAATCAAATGGACAGCTCCCGAGGCTGCACTATATGGTCGATTTACGATAAAGTCTGATGTATGGTCATTTGGAATTCTGCAGACAGAGCTGGTAACAAAGGGCAGAGTGCCATATCCAGGTAAGCTGGCATTTCATTTTAGCTCTTGGTTATTCCAAGAGCCTTAACTAGAGTTTATTAGGAGCAAAAAATGCGAGGGGGAGAAAGGCTTTTATTTCTTCTCTTTTCTCCCTTCCGTCCTTCTCTCCCTCTCATTATTTTGGCATTTGAGAATCATGATTCTTGAGATGGGGTAAACACATGAGGTGTGACCCAATTCACCTCAGCTTTCTCAGTTAGGACATTTTCCAAATGGGCCTTTAATCTCTACTATTCTCTGAGGTAATAAACATATCTTAAATATCCTGGATCATCTCCCCAACAACCCCCCCCCCCATAATTGAAGGTATGCTTAGCCTAGCGTAACACAGGGTGAGCTACTAATGAAAGCAGGATTACAAAGGAATACAAGAAAGGAATTGTATTTAATAACTTGAAGAAAGGCAAACAGGAAGCTGTTTCAGGGAAGTGCATCGATATAGTTACCAGGACCAAACTTTCTTCTGAACTTGTTTGGAAGTTCTTTCAGACATTGTCTTGCCACTGTCCCTCATTAACCCAAATTTGGTCCTTGTAAACTGTTAATATCAGAAAGTATCAGTCCTTCAAAGTAGTACTCTACATTCTCATTAATCAAATGGGGTTGGCTTTTGAAAGCATTAGTGTTAAAAGTAAGGTTTTAGGTGGAATGAAAAAAAATTAGACCTGTTGAAACAGATTAGCATTTTCTAAGCTCTTGATATACTTGACATTTAAAATTTATTTTTTTGTTGAAAGAATCCTTTCACTAAATAAACTTACTATACCTTGAATCATTTAGTGGCTAGGGGGTTTGTTCTGTTTTGCTAGTGATGTTTGGGATCACTCTTCCTAATATTTGGATCTTGTATATTAGGTATGGTAAACCGTGAAGTGCTAGAACAGGTGGAACGAGGATACAGGATGCCTTGCCCTCAGGGCTGCCCAGAATCCCTACATGAATTGATGAATCTTTGTTGGAAGAAGGACCCTGATGAAAGACCAACATTTGAATATATTCAGTCCTTCTTGGAAGACTACTTCACTGCTACAGAGCCACAGTACCAGCCAGGAGAAAATTTATAATCCAAGTAGCCTTTTATATGCACAAATCTGCCAAAATGTAAAGAACTTGTGTAGACTTCCTTATTTTACATACAGGAATCAAAAGAAGAAAGTCTTCTTCACTCTGCATGTTTTTAATGGTAAACTGGAATTCCAGATATGGTTGCACAAACCACTTTTTTTTTTTTTTCCAAGTGTTAAACTCTAAAATACCAATGATGAATTTTCCAACTTATTTCAGGGTCCAAAGAAAGTATAGTTATGATATTGATTACAGTGTGAGTGATAGCATGACAATGAAAAGCAACAAGGCTACTTCATTATAAATCACTTCCTTTCTTTTATTCCCCAAACTCAAGAGTTGTTAAGAGAAAATTATGTATCATTATAGACAAAACTTGGGAGATAAAAAGTTATACCATAATAAAATCTAAAGTTAAGGAACTTTATGGGACCAAACAATTCCATTCCAGTTTTTAAAGATTTTTTCCATTCATTGTTCTCTCAAGTTTTTTTCTAAGTTGAACAGTTAATATGCAATCTTATTAATATCTACCTTCTTTTGTATGGAAATGCACCAGGTTTTTAGAAGCAAAAAGGAATATAAACAGCATCTAAAACCTGATTAAATGTTAGATGACAGTAGTGACATTTGAAAGTATAATGCACTATGTTAATACTCATACTCATGGAACTGGAAAGTAGACGAAATTTTTCACTTTGATTAATCATTTTCTGAATAGCTCAGTTTAGAATAATGAAGGTAACTAGAAAGTGAGGTAATCTTTTATAAGGCATTGATTTTTTTTTTTTTTAAGGCACTATATAATTGAAGTTGTACTGTCCAATCCAAGGGAAAAATCTTTTAATCTTCAGATAGCATGAAAAAATAAGACCCAGTATTTAAACAGTCCTTTTTAAAAAAATAGACTGGTACTGTGAGATATTTCTAGTATGTACTTACGGTGATGGGTGCCACAAATATAAAATATCACTAGATCAGGGACTCGAATGCACTTTTGCTCTTCCTGAATATAGACTGACAGAGAGGAAAATATTTAAAAGAAATATGAGAAAAGAAAATGTGAAAATTTTATAGGTAGAGGGATGGAATGTTATGCTTAATGTTCATGTTAAGGAGTGACAAAATGGCTTTGCTGGCACTCACAGCTCCTCACTTAACTGTTTTCTGAGATTTTAAGAGTTACAAGGTATGACTAAAACTAATCTTAACATAAACACTAAGTGAGCGTTACAGCCTCAAACAGCTAAGTTAAGGCTTCCCACTAATTCCAGTGATAACAGCTTTTATGCAAAACATTTTTAGAACTCCAGTTTTCAAATCTGTGTTGAAATCTGCATTAACTTTTTAAATATACTTAATGGTGATCATTTTTTCCCTTTTTAGAATTTAGTTGACTTGGGGAGGAAAATTTAGTGAGAATAACAGCAGCACTGGAAGGGGGGGGGGGACAGGTTTTTTGCCCAAAGTGTAGAAGTGAAACTCAAAAGTTTTATGTCCGACTCAAAAAGAAATTCCAAAATATGAATTTAAATAGTTGGTTTAAGTGTAGCAAAGGAACTGAATCTGACTAATGTCTGGTATTTATGTCTTAAAATATTCTCCTTTATAATAAGTCACACTTTTAAAGCAATACATTACGTTCCCATATTTTAGAATTATAATTCCTTTTTTTTCTGATCAACATTTATTCAAGAAAAGTGGTTGAATCTAAGTAAGATCAGTGAGCTTTGTTGTGTACTTGCCCTGTTCACAACCCCTAACCCCAAGTTCCACTGTAACCTTGAAAACCAACAGCCCCTGTAACTATAATTTTTAACTACCATCACTTACCTGATTTCATCATTAAGTTTAAAAATCTGTGCCATGGTAACTATGTTGAAATTCAGACAATTTAAAAATGTGACAAATGAGCTTCATGTAAGTTGGTAATAGTTCTGGTACTAAAAGTTGTTGAGGTTTCTAATGTTTACCAAACCTGTTTAGTATTGAATCTCTCTTCCAAGAGGGTCTTCCTAAGACTGCTGTCATCATTTACCCTGAACATGTACAACCTGGGACATCAGATTTTTAAAGGGCTTTATGTGAACTATGATATTATAATTTTTCTAAGCATTTTAAAAAGGATAACAAAATTATGTACTAATTGTGTTCAGAAAAATAAGTCAGGAAAAGTTGATGGTATTCATTAGGTTTTAACTAAATGGAGCAGTTCCTTATATCAATTGTATAGTAAGGAAATAAAACACTAATTTAATGTGTATTCAGTTTAAATGGTTATGTATTTTTAAATTGCCAAGAGAAATAAACAACTTTGTACATTTGAAGATTTTTTTTCCCAGCAGCTTTTCATCTTCAGTGTCTTAATGTGGAATTTAACCCTCACCAGAAAAGGAAGTTGGCAAAAACAACCTTTCTAGCACAAACACTTTTTTTTAATGAATAATGGTAGCCTAAAACTTAATATTTTTATAAGGTATCATAATATTGTTTTGTGGATAATTGAAATAAAAATTCTCATTGAATGCACCCATTTATCTTTTCAGCCACTATTCATATTTTCTCATCGATTTTTTAAAAAATTGTTATTTATAGCATATTCTGAATTTGTTCTTCCATTAGGAAAAAAGTGTTCAGTTACGACTCTTGAGCAGAGTTAAATCAATTCTTTATTAAATTCAGATCATTATTGAACTCATTCTATGTGTTTAATATCCCATGTCAGGTGAGTGACATTTTTACAAGTTGTCTTTTTTTTTTTTTTAATTATACCAGCAACTGCAGTTAATGTATTGTACAACAAAACCTAGGTAATTTGAGTGAAGCTATTCACAGTGAATATGTGTGAAGGATATAAAATGACCACTTTTGACCATAAGGGACTTAATTTTCTAAAAATGAAAAATATGTGAGCCTTACTTCTGTGTGTATTTTACTCTTCTATTATAGGTATAATGAAAATAAAATTTTACTAAATTATGAATGGCCAATCTAAAACATTTATTTTCAATAAGGTAATATCATTATCTTTTACTATTATCTAAAATAATTAGCTTTGTTTTTCCCTAATGATTTCAGAACAGTACATTTAACCAACAAAAACATCATTTAGTAAACATTTGTTTAATATTTTTATATAGTGTAGTAATAGTTCCTCAGTTTAAGAATGTTTTTCTAGTTTGCTGTTTGCCTTTTAATTTTGCATGTAATTTTTTCTCATTTAAGTTGTACATTTATATGTTGTAAAATCTCCTTTATTATACTTAAAAAGTCTTTTGCATACCAAGATTAAATGTTCATCTTCTCTATTATATTTTATGCTTTCCTTTTTTACATTTCTCTTTAAGTTATCTTTTAAGTTATCTAGGTATAAAATGTGACTTAAGGGTCTAGCATAATTTTGTCCCGTATAGTTAATTTTCCCAGCACCATTTATTGGTTAATCCATTCCCATCCCATTAGTTTGGGTTCTTTATTATGCACATACCTACATATCTGCTTTGTTCAATTAACTTGCCATTCTTCCATCAGAATAACACTTTTAATTGCTAATCACTTGATAATGCAATTTTTTTAAAGATTTATTTATTTATTTATTTGACAGAGAGAGAGATAGCGAGAGTAGGAACACAAGCAGGGGGAGTGGGAGAGGGAGAAGCAGGCTTCCTGCCGAGCAGGGAGCCCAATGTGGGGCTTGGTCCCAGGACCCTGGGATCATGACCTGAGCGGAAGGCCGACGCTTAACGACTGAGCCACCAGGCGCCCCTTGATAATGCATTTTAATAATTGAACAAGTTATCTTTGCTGTTCCTTTTTTGGGCAAATTCTTGATGAAGTTTAAACTTTATTTTTCATATTCCCCAAAAATTCAAGTGACATTTAGGATTACATTATGCTTATAATTTGATAAGAATTAACATCTTTCAAATCAGTCTTCCTAGCCTGTTTATGCAAATCTTCATTTACATCTCTTAGTAAAGTTCTTCTCTAAGACTTTTCTCTGTGGAGTTGGAAGCTGAGTCTCCTCTCATCTCATTATACTGCTCTAAAGATGCCACCCAGGTCACTTCTGGAGACCAGGTCCCCACTTTGTTACAAAGAAACCAACTTGTAGAGATGAGGAAGATTGTGCCCCAGGAGCATTTGTTTCCCTAAAATCAGTTCTTCTCTGGCCCTTCCTCCAGTTTTTCCTTTTTTTGTTTAAATGACATCACATTGAGTTTCTGTCACCAGCAACTGCAGTCCTGATTAATTAACATTCAAATTGTCAATACAGAAAGGAATACTTATTAAAATAAGCAACACATGCTTCACATCATCTTTTGGCCCCTCCACATCCACTCTGCTGAAGGCCAGCCTGTACTCATCACTGGGTTCCCTTACTTTGGATTCCTGTTGGGGTAAGCCAGTGAGGAGCTCTAGGAGAAGATGGGAGGAAACCTCAAAAGGTCAAGGTATTTATTTCCCTATTTCTTCCTTTTGAGGTTGGGTTGCCTGTGTCCTTCAACCAAAGTTTCCTTTCAGTACACCTTTTTTCTCTTTTTGGGGAGTGATAACAGCTCTCATCCCTTATCTTTTCTGTTTTAGGAGTAGGGTGCTTCTAATTTTGGTTACTGCATTAATCCTGTGATTCTCCTATCCTGCCTGCCCTTTTGTAAATATCTTTGATTCATCTTAATTTGAGTGTACTGTTTCCAGCTGGGACCCTAACTGATGTTCCTCATACTACTAATAACTGTATCAGTAGAAAATACCAAACTTATATTATTACATCAAAGTGACAGTTGATACAAAATAGTAACATTTTTGGTAACAGTAGCAACATACAATATTAAGTGTAAAATTACTGTAAGACTTTATTAACTGGAAAGAACATACTAAATTTTTAAATTGAGGTATAATTAACATACAACATGTTTCAGATGTACACTATAATGATTTAGTATTTGTATATATTTTGAAATGATCACAATAAGTCTAGTAATGTCTGTCACCATATGTAGTTACAGAATTTTTTTTTCTTCTGATCAGAACTTTGAAGATCTCTCTTAGCAACTCTCAAATATGCAACATGGTATTTTTAACTATAGTTGCCAAGCTGTACATTACATCCTGATGACTTACTTATTTTATAACTGGAAGTTTGTATCTTTTGACTCTCTTCACCTATTTCCAACCCCATCTCTGTCAGCCACCAGTCTGTTCTCTGTATCTGTGAGCTTGGTTTATTTATTTGCTTTTTGGGTTCCACATATAAGTAAGATCACACAGTCTTTCTCTTTCTCTGACTTATTTCACTTAGCATAATGCCCTCAAGGTCCATCCAGGTAGCCTCAACTGGAAAAATTTCTTTCATTCCTTTTTATGAGAGAATAGCATTCCATTATATATACACATTTTATCCATTCATCCATCAGTGGACACTTAGGTTGTTTCCACATTTTGGTTATTCTAAATGCTGCAATGGAGATGCATGGACTTTTTTGTGTTAATGCTTTTATTTTCTTCAGATAAATACCTAGAAGTGTAATTGCTGGGTCATATGGTAGTTCTGTTTTTAATTTTTTGAGGAACCTCCATACTGTTTTCCATAGTGGCTGCAGCAATGTACATTCCCACCAATAGTGTATAAGGTTTCCCTTTTCTCCACATCCTTGCCAACACTTGTTACTTCTTATCTTGTTGATAATAGCTATTTTATCAGGTGTGAGGTGATATCTCATTGTGCTTTCATTTGCCATTTCCCTGATGATTAGTGATGTTGAGCATCTTTTCATGTGCTTTTCTTTGGAAAAAATGACTATTCAGATCTACCCCTTTTTAAATGGATTATTTGTGGGGTTTTTTGTTTTGTTATTAAGTTGTAGGATTTCTTTATATGTTTTGGATATTAATCCCTTATCAGATATATGACTTGCAAATATTTTCCATTCAGTAGGTTGCCTTTTCATTTTGTTGATCATTCCTTCTTGAATGAGCTTTGGTGTTTGTTCATAATCTTCCCTTACTATCTTTTTAATGTTTATTGGATCCGTATGGATACTTCCAGTTTTATTCCTGATCTTGGTAATTTGTGTCTTCCCCTTTTTTCTCATTAGTCTAGCCTGTGGTTTATCAGTTTTAGTGATTTTTCTGAAAGAATCAGCATATTCATTGATTTGTTCTACTTTGTGTGCATGCACATGAGTGTGTTCTATTTCATTGATTTCTGATCTTTACTAATCCATCCTGTTTTATTTGCTTTGTTATTTTTGTGGTGTAGTTCCTGTTCTTTTTCTAGTTTTTTTAAGATGGAAGCTTAGGTCATTGATTTCACATATTTTATCTTTTCTGATCTGAGCATTTAATGCAGTAAATTTTCCTTTAAATACTGCCTTAACTGCATCCCACATATTTTGATATGTTGTGTTTTTATCCATAATTCAGTTCAAAATATTTCCTAATTTCTGAGTTCTTTTTTGACCCATGTGGTATTTATGCTGTTTAATTGTTAAATATTTGGGGATTTTCCAGATTTTTTTTTTCCTCTCTTTTTTCCCCAAGATTTTATTTATTTATTTGACAGAGGTAGCGAGAGAGAGCACAAGCAGGGGTAGGGGGAGGGAGAAGCAGGCTCCCCGCTGAGCAAGGAGCCTGATGCAGAGCTCGATCCCAGAAACCTGGAATCATGACCTGAGCCAAAGGCATATGCTTAAACCAACTGAGCCACCCAGGTGCCCCCAGATATTTTTCTTCTTTATGTTTATTTGTATAATTTCAACCTTCTTAAATGTATTAACTATATTAAAATTCTGTTTTGTGGCCCAGAATATTCTACCTTGATAAATGTTCTATGAGTACTTGAAAATATTATGCATCTTGCTTTTGTTAGCTGGAGTTTTCAGCAAGTGTCAGTTTGGTCAAGTTGATTGTGTAGCTTAATCTTCTATATTCATATTGCTTTTCTCCCTATTTTCTATCAGTTACTGAGAGGAATGTTAGAATCCTCAACTATAATGGTAGATTTTTCCGTTTTTCCTTTTAATTCGGTCTTTTTATGTATTATGTAGCTCTTATTAGGTGCATATACATTAGGATTGTTGTGCTTCATGATAAATTGACCATTTTATCATCATTAAATGTCTCCATTAACCCTAGTAATATTCCTTTGGCTAAAACCAAATTTCCATCTGGTATCATTTCCCTTCTCCTTAAGAGCTTCTTTTAATATTTCTAGGGGCACAGATCTGATAGCACTGCATTTAAAGGTTTTTGTTTGACTTCCTTTTTGAAATACGTTTTAGCTCAGTTAAGAATTCTTGGTTGACGGTTTTCTGTAGTACTTTACAGAAGTCTCTTCACTCTCTTCTAACTTGCATTATTTCTGACAAAAAGTCTGTTGTCCTCAACTTTATTCTTCTATACGTAAAGGGTCTTTTCTCCCCCTCTGTATTTTAAAAATATAGGCTCTTTATTCTTGGTTTTTAGCAATTTATTTATGATATGTCTTTGCACAACTTTCTTAAAGATTATTCTACTTGGGGTTCTTTGAGATTCTTGATTCAGTGGGTTTACAGTTTTATCAAAGTTGGAAAATTTGGGGCTGTTATTTTTCAACTTGTTTTTCTTCTTCTGGGACTTCAGTTACATGTATGTCAGGCCATTTAATATTGTATCACAGGTCATGGATGCTTTGTCCTTTCCTTTTTTCTGTTTAATCTTTGTGCTTCATTTTGGATAGCTTCTTTTGCTTTGTCTTCATATTCACTAATCTTTTCTTTGGAGTGTCTGTTCTGCTTTCAATCCCATACGGTGTATGTTTTTTATCCCAGAAATTCTAGCTTTCATTTTTTTTCTCATTCATACCTCTCTTCATTATGCTTACATTTTCCTCTACCATCTTGAAGGTTTTTATCTGGATATTAGGACTATTGGGTCTGTTTCTATTGAACTTCCTCCTGTATGGGACTATATGTTTCTACTTTTATATATGCCCAGTGATTTTGGTTGGGTGCTAAACAATGTAAATTACAGTTTTGGGTTGCTGAAATTTTTAAAAAATTATTTTAAATAACGTTGAATTTTGATTTCATGCACATTTTCTACTCTGGCTGGTGGGGACAACCTCTAGGGATTGTTTTGTCTGTTCTTTACTTGGATTCAGTTCAGTCCTTTCAAGGTATACATTAAAGCTCTGTTAGGTCCAAAGCAATCTTTAATCTTAGAAGATTTGATCTCTGCCCTGCTGAGGATTCTACCTAATGTTCCATGTATTATTACCAAATCTTTACTATCAGGGACAGGTACTATTCCTAACCCTGTGCAACTGCCAGTAATTTTTTTTTAAAGATTTTATTTGAGAGAGAGAGCAAGTGCATGTGTGCGCAAGAGAGAGCAAGCATGAGTGGGGGAGGGCAAAAGGAGAGGGAGAGGCAGACTCCCTGCTGAGCACAGAGCCTGATGCAATTCGGGGCTTGATCCCAGGACACTGAGATCATGACCTGAGCCAAAGGCAGGCACTTAACCGACTGAGCCACCCACACACCCCCACCCCCACCCCCACTGCCAATAATTTTCTTGCCTGTTCTTTCTAGTGGCTCTTAAATTTGAGTAGTTTTCTCTCATTCATGTGCCTATCAGTACTCAACCAAAGTTTAGAAGGGGTCCTTCTGTTCTCTCGCTCTCAGACTATAGCCACATTGGCCTCCACTAATATAAATAAACACTAATTTTTGTCTCCTCAACTCAGTAACACTGCAGGCTCTGTTTGTCCCTCCCACCCCCTTTGCGCTGTAGCCTGTAGACAGTGAGTTGGGACAATTGCAGGGTTTTTTGTTTCCTTCTCTCCGGTCAGTCTTGTTCTCCCTATGGTCCATTGTCTGAAGTCCTTTCAAATATTTGAGCTGGCTTTCTGGCTAAGATAGTAGTATAAATCCTGTCCTTTTTACTTTATTTTTCCTAGAAGTAACAGAGCTATTAATTATAGTGATTTTTTTTTTTCCTAGGGTCATTAATTAGAGGGCAACATTTGGAATGGCTGGGTAGGCCTGTCCTGGTATAATAAGCTGATAACAATACTAACAGTTTTCCAAAGTTCACAGTTTGCCTTGGGAGAGTCCTAGATGGAATCTGGGGGCTGGTGAGGAAAGCAAGCAGATCCTAAAGTAAAACCCTGATCACAAGGGCAACAGAAAATGGAGTAGTTTATTCTGAAATTTACCCCTGGGATCCAACTCTGAAAACTCAGAAGGGACACAAGCCTCCTCACCTAGAAGAAAACCTGCTGACATACCTGTGCTGCCACGTGTCCCCCTCTTCCACAACCACCAGACACAGGTCTTCAAGGCCTAGCTTCACAGAAAGGCAAAATGTGATTCTCAATAAATGTTAATGGACATATGAGAAAAAAATAATGGGCATATGAAGACTAATGTGAAGAAAACCACCATAAAGGAAAAGAAATCAACAACCAAAACTAACACCTAAAGAACCAAGCTTAATGGAGGCAACGAATGAAAACTGTTTTGAGGTGTGGCATCAATTTTTTTCAACAGGGGTGAAGGTACACTAGTCTCATCTGTGGTTTTGCTTTCCCTGATTTTAGTCACCTGTGGCTAGCCTGCTGCCCAGAAGCAGATGATCTTCCTGATGAATCCTCAGAAGGTCAGTAGCCTTACACATTGCGAAAATGCCTAGTCATTCACCTCATGTCATCATGTAGACATTTTATCTCAGAGCATCACAAGAAGGGTGAGTACAGTACAAAAAGATTTTTTTGAGAGACCACATTCACTTTTATTTGTATACTGATATAATTCTATTTTATTATTGTTAATCTTACTGTGCCTAACTTATAAATTAAACTTTATCATATGTATGTATGTATAAAAAAACATAGTATATCTAAGGTTTGGTACTAAGTATGGTTTCAGTCATCCACTGAGTGGGGGGAAGTCTTGGAATGTGTCCCCTGCTGATAAGAGGGGACAACTGTACTATGAAAAGAAAATTTGGAAATTCAAAACAGATGGAAAAAAATCCAACACCAAAGGAAAAAGAATTGGAGTGAGTAAAAGAAGAAACACAGTTGGAGATCAAATCTGAGTTGGATTATTAAGCCAAAGAACATACCCAGGATTCAGTACAAAAGAACAGAGTCAAAAAGTTTTTTTTTCCCAGGGGTGGATAATAGATTCAGAAGATCAATTATCAATCCAATTAAGCTCCAGATGAAGAAAACAAAAGAATGAAGAGGAAGAACTAATGAAAGAAATACAGAAAGATTTTCCAGAGGAATATATTGCTTCTGGTTGAAAGGATCCCTCAGTTGTAGAACAGAATTAATTTTTAAATTAATCCTAAACACAAATAGTGACATTTTAAAGCCATTAGGAGAAAATCCAAACTTTTTCTTGAGGGTGTTAAAACCCCACCCAGCTTATTCTTTAAAGAACGGGACTTAGGGACACCTGGGTGGCTCGGCTGAGCATCCAACTCGATTTCAGCTCAGGTCATGATCTCAGGGCTGTGAGATGGAGCCCCATGTCCAGCTCCACGCCCAAGGTGTAGCTTGCTTAAGATTCTCCCTCCCTCTGCCCTCTGGCACTCCTCTCTTCCTCTCAAAAAAAAAAAAGAATGGGACTTAACACTAAAGTATTAATTTGAACTAAGACTTTTATATAATAAAACCAGCATTCAAATCCAAAAGAAAAGGGCATCTTCAGAATACAAAGTACTCAGAATTTATTAACCAGGCCACAGATCCATTCTGAAAAAGTGAATTGAGCATATATTCCAGCCACACACAAAAGTGGGTAGAGCAGGGCAAGGAAAAAGGCTATTTCACATTAACATTTGAATTTCAGACTTCTCTTGGAAAATGAGAACATAAAGCAATCCAGGGCTCTAGTTCCCACTGGACCACTATAAGCTGGAGCTAACTGGCTACTGCTTTCAAAGAGTAAAGGCCCTTAACTGCAGTCCCAGTGGCCTATTGCTTCACTTAAACGTTAAGCCTAAGGAATTCATCCAGCAGGGTTATATGCATCCTTAAGGAGCAGAGGTGTCCTGGGCATCCCTGAAAATATCCCTGCCAGACCCACATAAACACAAATCGATAGAATAACGTCTGTAGCGGTGCTTCCCAAACATTTATTCTTCAAAGCATGCCCCAAAAGTAGGAACTAAAATGGTGTGTGCTGTACTTCAAAGCAAAGGATCAATGTGCCTTCTAATCCATAGCTTTCACCAAGTTCCCTCTTAAACAGTCCCTGCAGTCCAGAGGACAGAGCCCAGGATTTGCAGCCGGATCACTCTGCCACTTACCTAACTAGCTGTGTAGCCTCGAGCCAGTCACTTAATCTCTCTGAATCTCATTTCTACACCACCTTGCAGAGCTGGACGGATAAGAGGTAATGTATTTAAACCACTCCGCCTCAGAAGGGGTGTAATAAAGGGTGACTTGCTTCTTAATTTATCGGGTAACAAACGGGCTGAGGTCACTTAGACACCTAGGATTTTCTAACGTCTCCCCAGGCTGCGCCGGCATTGACTTGCGTCAAGAGTGGAGCCCGTGGCCCAACTGTGCTATTGGGCGACCGAACTTTGTTCAGACCCCGCTCCTTCCTCTTGGACGCCGCGCCAGGGAAAGTTACTTCTCGAGTTTCCCGTCCGGGCGGGGCACGGTCTTGCCAAAACGCCGACGCAGCGCGGGACACCCCTCCCCCCCTCCCCCCAGTCCCGGGTCCTCCGCGACCCGCAGCGAATCCGCGCCAGGGCGGTGCGGGCCAGCACGGGGTTGCAGACGCGGCGGGAACCGCCAGAGCGTCCCGGGGAGCCGGGATCCTGGCCTGCCACTCGGGTCCGGTCAAGTTCTGGTGCGCGGCCGCGCGGCCAATCAGCGCCTGCGGGGCCGGGCCCCGCCCCTCCCGCGGCGCACAGTGTCCGAAGCCGAATTGGCGGCTCGGGAAGCTCCGGGTGCGCGGCGACATGGTGCGCGGCAGGATCTGCAGACTCTTGGTGCGCGACGTGCGCTTCCCCACATCGCTCGGGGGCCACGGCTCCGACGCCATGGTAAGCGCTGAGCGACAGCCGGGTGCTTCTTCCCGCGGACGTCCAGGCCCATGTATGCGCAGGGAGTCCAGCGGGTCGCGGAGGTTCCCCACTTTGGAACCGTTGCTTTTGCAAAGGGGGTAGGCCGGGAGGGGAAAGGGAATAAAAGTAACCCGAAACTCTCCACAACTCCTGGGCTTTTTTTTTTTTCCTTTCCTTATTTTTTCTTTGTTGACGTTTTATACTTCTGTTGTTACATTTATGATTCGCATTTTGCTGGAAATGGTAGAATGCGTAATAAGCAACAACAGCGTAATGCTCTTGTTGGATCCCCACCCACGAAACCCTAGAACACATACTGACTTCTGCACTGAAACCTTGGTGGGGTTCGTGGTGGTGGGCCTGGGTGTTTTGGGTGATGATCCTGCCCCCTCCACAACTTGCTGTGTGACCTAGAGAAGACGCCAACCTCTCTGGGCATCTTGGGCCCATCTATGAAATGGAGTCACACTCTGGCTGGGAAAGCAGACAAACAAGCTCGTAGTAATTCTGGGGCATGTGAGGGGGGCTGTCATGAAATTACCTGAAAACACTGTTAGAAGGGATTTGTCACTGTTGAGAGTTATGCAAATACCAGTCTTTGGAGATGTTGTAAAGGCACAGCCTTCTACCTAAATACTGAAGGGCGTGTTTGCTTATTGATAGTGTTTGGAGGGACACTCTCCATCCCTACCACGGTCTAGTGCAGTTGTTCCCAAATATAGGAAGGAGTTCTATACTGGGTCTCCCCGAGGGCTGACACCCCCTGGATTCTCATTGCCCTCAGTCCACAGAGGAGAAAAATAAAATTGCCTGGGTCTGTAAGGAATGCAGGGAAGTGAGAAACATCCATGTTAGGATGATGGTTACCTGTTATCTGTGTGGAGGGAGGGGAATGAGTACCAGAGGACTCTAATTCGCCCTCTAATGTTGTGCTTCCTAAGTGGGTGGAGGGCACGCTGATATCATTACATTACCTATGCTGTTTGTGAACTTGAAATATTTTTTTAGAAATAGGTCTCTCGTAAAAAAAAAAAAAAAAAATGCTAACTAGGGCGTCTGAGTGGCTCAGTCGTTAAGCGTCTGCCTTCGGCTCAGGTCATGATCCCAGGGTCCTGGGATGGAGCCCCGCATCGGGCTCCCTGCTCAGCGGGAAGCCTGTTTCTCCCTCTCCCACTCCCCCTGCTTGTGTTCCCTCTCTCGCTGTCTCTCTCTCTCTGTCAAAAAAATGAAATACATAAATCTTTAAAAAAAAATGCTGACTAAACAAAGTTATTATGTTTAAATGTCCTTTATTCTGAGATTAAGTTACTCCCGCTTTTTAAAATCTTTGTGTTCCTTCTTATATTATGTTAAATGACTTAAAAAAAAAAAAACACCCAGTTGGCAATCCTTTGTGGATCTCCAAAGAAGTGTTTGAAATTTCATTGGCTTGTAAAATTCAAACACTTGAACTAATGCAACCACTTTGCCCCTCTGATGTGTAGCAGCTGTGGGTTAAACCGCTCACTCTCTTAAGCTTTGGTTTTCCTTTTTTTTTCCATTTTTAAATTTTAAATTCAGTTAATTAACATATAATGTATTATTGGTTTCAGAGGTCAAGGTCAGTGACTCATCAGTTGCATATAGCACCCAGTGTTCATTACATGTGCCCTCCTTATTTTTTTTTTTTTTTTAAGATTTTATTTATTTATTTGACAGAGAGAGACACAGCGAGAGAGGGAACACAAGCAGGGGGAGTGGGAGAGGGAGAAGTAGGCTTCCCGCGGAGCAGGGAGCCCGATGCGGGACTCGATCTCAGGAACCTGGGATCATGACCTGAGCCTAAGGCAGACACTTAACGACTGAGCCACCCAGGAGCCCCTCATGTGCCCTCCTTAATGTCCATCAGCCAGTTACCACTTCCCCCACCCCCTGCCCTCCAGCAACCCTCAGTTTATTTCCTATGATTAAGAGTCTTATGGTGGGGCACCTGGGTGGCTCAGTCGTTAAGTGTCTGCCTTTGGCTCATGTCATGATTGGTCCTGGGATGGAGCCCCGCATCAGGCTCCCTGATCTGCGGGAAGCCTGCTTCTCCCTCTCCCACTCCCCCTGCTTGTGTTCCCTCTCTTGCTGTGTCTCTGTCAAATAAATAAATAAAATCTTAAAAAAAAAAAAAAAAAAGAGTCTCTTATGGTTTGTCTCCCTCTCTGGTTTCATCTTGTTTTATTTTTTTCCTCTCTGCCCCTATGATCCTATGTTTTGTTTCTTAAATTACACACATCAGTGAGATCATATGATAATTCTTTCTCTGATTGACTTATTTCGCTTAGCATAATAGCCTCTAGTTCTGTCTACTTTATCCATTCATCTGTCAGTGGACATCACAGCTCTTTCCAAGGTCTCAGTTTTCTTATCAGTGACATGGGTATAATAATATCTGCTTCATGTAATAAATGAGATGCCCATCAGGTGCCTAAATACAGAGAAAGCCATCAAAAAGTATTGTCTGTAATTACTATTTACATATGAGGAAACTGAAGTAGAAGGGGCTGTGGCCTAGATTTTTCTCTGCTTTGAATTTGTGAAGTGTTAAAGTAGCCCGGTTTTAAGTAGAATAATTTTAAGAAATGGAATTTGTCTCTGGGCCTAAGTTGTTTATGACCTCAGGGTCAAGAGAGGTTCTCTGATACCTGTATTGCAAACTCATAAATACTTAAGTATTTATCTTCCAGAGATATGGGGTGTGTTGTGTGCTGATTCTCATGTGCCTTCTTAATAGAATGTGCTACTTTGCAGTTCTGGGTGGTATTGCTTCCCAAACCCTCATGACATGCTGAACTCAGCAGTTCAGCTCTGTTCAGCACTTAGAAGCAGAGGAGACTTCCTGATCAGAAGCAGGATATTTTCATGAAGGAGCCCTGAAACTGCCCCCAAATCTGTTAAAAGTAAAGGATTCGGCTGTGATTTTTTTTTATCGGCCTTTTAGGAAACATGGAGCACTCAGGCCTGTACTTATAAATTGCTTGCTTGTTGAGGCACTCATCAAGGTTCCAGAGAGCTCCAGGGCTGTCGGCTCATAGCCCAGCTCCAGCTGACACCCTCCCCCCACCACCACCACTTCCCAGCCAGTCATACTTTCCCTCTCCTTTCCCCATTGTCTGCTGAGCTCCCAGGAGTGGCTGTGCTCCCAGACCACTCTCTCCCTCCTCTGGCTCCCATTCCCGCACCCCCAGCAGTTAGAAAACTGCCCACTGCATCACAGAGAAGACTGAAGACAAATGCACGGTGGGCCCCATCTCCACCCATCGGCCTCCAAACCAACCCTCTCATCTTTCCCTTTATTCTGTGAGTCCTATCCTCCCAGACGAATCTATTCTGTGTCCCCATCCCACCCTTCTTGACTGACGAGGCCCCCATTCTCATCCCCTCCATCTCCAGTATTTTCTTCCTCAGTCTCTTTTCCCAGTGGTTCCTTTTCTATCCCATAGAGACAGGGATTCCCACTTTGGAATCACCTTTCCTTGACCCTAACATCTCTCTTCTTCCTTTGTGTCTGCTCCTTCCCCACCAAAGACTAAATTACTGGTTCATCCCTGTTGCCTCCAACCTTTACGCTTACTTCCTCCTTCATCTGAAATCTTCTGTCTCCTTCCTTCTCTTGGGATTGACTGTTTTTTCTGCTTCCAGGGTCCTTTCTCCGGGGCTGCGGGTCACGTTGTCAGCTGCCTCCTGCCATCACTTCTACACCCTAACTGACTTCGGCTGCTTCCTTACTGGCCTCCTTCTTCCCTCTGCAGGGCTCAGGCCCCAAGGGCCCTCCTGTCTCACGGTTTGCTCCCAGTAAGACCCCCTCTGTGTGTACAGCTTCAGTCCTCACTGGAAAGCTCCCCATCCTCAACCAACCAGCTCAGATTCTATTTTCATCATAAAGTCTCCTCCAGCTTCAAATGCATCCCGCTCATAGTGCTCTCTGCCTGGCTTCCATAGTTTGTATCTCTCCCAGAGACTTACCATGTCCTGCCTCTTCTATTAGAGTTTCTATAACCATGGCTTCTAAACTATAACTTTCTCTCTTTTTTTTAAAGATTTTATTTATTTATTTGAGAGAGAGTGAGAGAGAGAGCATGAGAGAGGGGGGAGGTCAGAGGGAGAAGCAGGCTTCCTGCTCAGGGACTCGATCCTGGGATTCCAGGATCATGACCTGAGCCGAAGGCAGTCGCTTAACCAGCTGAGCCACCCAGGCTCCCATAACTTTCTCTTTATTTATTTATTTATTTATTTTATTTTTTATTTTTTATTTTTTTAAGATTTTATTTATTTATTTGACAGAGACAGCGAGAGAGGGAGCACAAGCAGGGGGAGTGGGAGAGGGAGAAGCAGGCTTCCTGCTGAGCAGGGAGCCCAATGTGGAGCTCGATCCCAGGACCCTGGGATCATGACCTGAGCCGAAGGCAGACGCTTAACTACTGAGCCACCCAGGTGCCCCACTTTCTCTTTTTTTAAAGATTTTATTTATTTGAGAGAAAGAGAGCATGAGCAGGAGGAACAGCAGAGAGAGAAGGACAAGCAAGCTCCCCACTGAGCAGGGAGCCCGACGCAGGGCTTGATTCCAGGACCGGGGATCATGACCTGAGCTGAAGGCAGATGCCCAACCGACTGAGCCACCCAGGCGCCCCTAAACTCTAACTTCCTTAAGGGCAGACGTGTCTGTGCCCCCTCAGCAACCTGCACAACCTCTGATACGCAGCTGGTGCCCAGCAACCCTTCACACCGAATGCTCTCCACTAGGCTTTGGTGCCAGACAAAGGCCTCTGTGTGCCTCCTCCCCTTCCCTGAGCGCAGGGATTTAAATTCTGCTTCTTTAAACTCAGTTTCCGGGGCGCCTGGGTGCCTCAGTTGGTGGAGGATCTGCCTCCGGCTCAGGTCATGATCCTGGGGTTCTGGGATAGAACCTCACGTGGGGCTCCCTGCTCAGCGGAGAGTCTGCTTCTCTCCCTCCGCCCCTCCCCACCCCCAGCTCATGCTGTCTCTCTCTCACCTGCTCTCTCTCAAATAAATATAATCTTTAAAAAAATAAACTCGGTTTCCTTATCTGTCAGATAGGGATAATAGCACCTACTTTATAATATTGTTGTGAGGATTAAATTAAATCAAGTAGCTTTTAAAATAGTTTTTCAGAGCAACAAATACTGTGTAGTAATAATAATAACAATAAAAACAATTGTCACCGCCCTATGCAAAAATACATCAATAGTTGCATCCTACATTCCTTATTGATGCATTCAGATCTTCTGCCTGGCTTTTGGGGGTCTCCGTTATCTGCCCCCACACCACCTATCCAGTCTTGTCTTCATTCACTTGCCACCCCGGTGGCCCAGGGGCCTTTCACTTCTGTCTCACAAGGCTCGGGGTTTCCTAGGGCTCTCCCTTGCCCCTGCCTTCACTTGTCTCCTTGCCCCTCCTAGTGTCTCAGTCCCCTGCTTCCTCTTTCCTTGCTCCCTTGCCCTTCCTGGGGACTTCTCACACAGTAGTTCTCACCTGCTCCTTCTCCCTACTGAGGGGAAATTTCTGGAGACAGACTGGTTTTTTCACTTCTGCATCCCCCATATCAACAGGTAGTGTTGAGTTTCATCATAGTCGGTCAGTAAACACTTACCAAAATACCATTTGATAGTAGCAAGTTTTAAAGAAGAACAAAACAAAAAGCGGGCTAATTTGTCCTTAAGTTTTAATTCTTTGTTTCCGCCCAGCGATCTCTGAACCAGCGCCATTGTCTTTTTAGCCCTGCTACACACTGCAGCGAAGATAAGTCCAGTTTTCTGTGAGGCGTTCTGAAGGCTTGGCTGCTTCCATTTGAGGCTGCTTGTGAATACAGCTCTGTTCAGAGAGCTGGCAGAGGTAGCTTAGGCAAAAACTCCTGGATTAAAATCTGAGCTGATCATCAGAGGAGGCCTAATGGCAAACTGGCACTGAAAATATGCATTGCCCTTGTTGAAATGATATGAATCTGTCAGGCGGACTTTCCCTTTGTCCATTCAGAACTCCTCCATTTTTGGGGGGCACACCCAGGCTTGCATCAGATTCGAGCTCCTCTTGAACGTCCCCTGTTGCGTTTTCTAGTCTTATGTGATGTACTGAGGGGTACCTTTGGGTTTCTCATGTTTGCCTTGTGGGGCGGGGTGTGTTTCTCCTGCAGCACACAGACCCTGACTACTCGGCTGCCTATGTCGTCTTAGAGACCGATGCGGAAGACGGGCTCAAGGGGTACGGGCTTACCTTCACTCTGGGAAAAGGCACGGAAGTTGGTGAGTTGAACATTCTCGTTAAGGTTCCGGAATGCTTCGTTTTCACTTAGATTCCAGTTGTGACCTTACTTTTCTCTGTATTTACGCTGTTCAGGGTGAGTAAAGACAATGTTTCATGGTTTGTTATTTGTTTCATGGGAAGAAATGAAAAGGCGGCAGAACTCGGCCCTTCTCCTTGCAGGGGTCAATGGACTGCGGGCATATCCGTGAATCTCGGCCTGTTTCTCTGCCTGAGCTAGGCGGGCGGCTGAGGGACATGACAAGGACAGATGGGCACTTGTGTAGCAAGGCTTATTGGGATGTGCACAGCGAGCCACTTGCTCTTCAAAGTACTGCACAGCGAGTGGTTTCAGGCCCACTGCTCCTCACGGTGGAAGGGCCTCTGGCTGCCCTGTTTCAGAGCTGGTATCTGGGCAAAGCAGGTTGTTCATTGAGCTATGAGTGCAGTTCTTCTCTCAGAATTGGAGAGAGCTCAGTGGGGGTCTTGAGGCCCCTCATTTTTTAGATAAGGAGACTGAGGCCCAGATAGCTGCTCAGCTAGCCACTCCCTGAAGTGCTTTCTTTCCACAACATTTTAAAAAAAGATTTTATTTATTTATTTGAGAGAAAGAGAGAGAACATAGAGGGAAAAGCAGGCTCCCCGCTGAGCAGAGAGCCCGATGTGGGGCTAAATCCCAGGACCCTGAGATCATGACCTAAGCCGAAGGCAGAAGCTTAACCGACTGAGCCACCCAGGCACCCCTCTTTCCACATTTAAATACAAATTATTTGTTTGATTTTTGTTTTGAAATACTTAATCCATGTACAAGGTACAAAATTCAAGAAGTACAAAAGGTGACCTTTGCCAGATCAATTTCTATGGATCATTAGGGTCTGAAGCCAAATGATGACAGTTGAGGTGTGAGGATCTAAGAAGGAAGGAAACAGATTCTCTAAATTTGGTGGTGATGCAGTAGAACCTCTCCCATGGATATTTGCACTGTCAGCTCTCCCTAAGATGTAAAATAGAAGTCTTGCCCCACTGAAAGATTTTAATATTGTCAAGCAGATGAAAGGTGAGTGTGCCCACGCACGCACGTGTGTATGTGCATATGTGTGTGTGTGAGGACAAGGGAACCTTTCTTGCACTTTAAGTGGATGCGAGGTGGCCACTATTCCACTCTTCACAGGGCTGGCCTTCAGTCGTGCCCTCAGCCAGTTCTGTAAGACTTCCCTTGAGCCCTCGCATGTGTCAGGCACTGGAGAGATCCATTTTAGTGAGATAGAGAAAGGGGACAGAATCCTGCATACACAGAGAAGGAATGCACAAACTTCTCAGGGACACAGCCATAGGAGAAAAGATCATGCAGTGTGAGAAGGACAGTTCTTTAAAAGCTGGTACAAGTTACACAGAAGTTTAGTTCATTGTCCAGGAGGGTCTTGGGCAGCTTCAGAACAGAGGTGAGCCTGTGAGATTAGTCTTGAAGATTATTCCTTGAAGCTAGGAATTTGCCAGGGAGCGGGAGGAGACTCGGCAACTATTCCCTGTCTCCCTCTCCATTAAGTCAACCATTTGCTGTTAATGTTTTCCGTAAGGCGGTGCCCGCTGACCACGACAGGTCTGTGAGCCGTGTGTCAGCTTCTCCTGCAACTTTGTCTCTGGTGGAAGTCGAGTACTTTATGAAGCCGCCTTCTCCATACTGCAGGCCATATAGGGCGGCCCCCAAGCGTTGCGTAACACTCAGCAAGCTTACAAAATGTGTTATGGGAACGGCCATTGGAACCACTCTGTTAATAGCCGAGACTTTGAACTTTGCTGACTCCGGCTCGAGGTGGAGGGACCCTGTGTGCTCACTGAGACACAAGATAGGAGATAGGAGGCTCCTCTCCCTGGTTGCTGAGCTCTGTGCTCTGGGGCCTTCGCTGACCTGTCCCTCCTCCACTCCCATCCCCCAGCCGTCCTGATGGGCATCTCGGCCAGGCGTGAATCAATTTCCATCTCTCTACACCTTTAATAAACGGCTCTTTTGCGGTGATGTAGTCGGCTTCCGCCTTTTGTCGACCACAACATGACAGAACCCATTTTAACTTTAACCTTGCTCCATATTTCAGGTAATTTACCACGGTCTCAATGTGTTACACGGCATTCACATTAACGTTGAAAAAAATTCCATTAGCTCATCACAGTTCTTCTGTGCCTTTGTCAGCCTACTTACCTGGTAGTTCATTCTTTTATGATCGGAAAAAAAAAAAATTAAGAAATAGTGGTTTCCTCATTACTGTGAAGGCAGTGCTAGTATGTGTGTGTGAGAAAGGGAGGGAGGGTTTTAGTTATTTTTTTAATAGATAGAATAAACCAATATAGTTTTTTTTTAATAGAGGAAAAAAAGATGAAGAAAGAAGAATTTCTAAAGAGACAAAAAGAGCTGTAAGGGTTCACACCAGCCCTCGGGCTCAGGCACCCATGGTCATTCATAGGCCTTATGGACGTGTCCTTCCTGGGCCAGGGGATCCCGAGGAGTTAGTCAGCAAGGCACTGCCTTCAATGGCCAGTTTTCTCCAGATGAAATCTCCCACCCGTGGCAGCAAAGCAAACCTGAAGTAGACTGTCCCATATAGTGGATGACCACCAGTACCCAAATTTCTGTCAAATGCACGAAATTTTAGTTAGTTTCTTGCAGTGCCCTCCTCTTGAGCAAGGACAATCTACATACTCTAGATGAATATATTAGTGCTGCGTCTCTGGGAAGCTGTAAAAGAGGAGGTCATCCTCAACTTGTGTTAAATGCGTTTGCCATGTGGGGCAAGCCGGAGGTGTGCTTCATCAGTGATTTCTGGCCACCATCTCATCAACGAGATGGAGGTTTTACTAGATAATAGTGTACCTCTCTGTGACTTGCTGACAGACTCTTCAGAGGTCTTTAATCTATGAGCACCAACCATTAAGGCGTGAGGAGGATTCTGTCTTCTCGCGGTTCTAGGGAATACATGTCTGAACTGGAATGATTCTATATCCCATTGACAAAAGCCCTAGAGAACATGGAATGGTTGGTCCAGCCCTGATGCTGTATTTAACAGCAAGTGTGCAATCATCTGAGTGCTCTCCACATAGAGGCCAGGCACGTCCTGACAGCATGTTTCATATACTGAAACGGTCTTTCTCCTAGGATCTGGCCAACTCTCCAGCTGTCCTACTAAATGGTCTGAGTCATATCGCAGAAATGGCAACGCCAAACAAGTTTATCAAAAATTTTTGTAACAAATTAATTGCTTTGGGGCTAATCAGATGACTTGATTTGATTATTTTGGCCATTGATGTATAGACTAAGTGTTTTTCTAGAATGACTAAAAGGTAGAAGGGTCTCTGCCATTCAATTTGTTACTTATTCTTCATCTGAAATAATAGAATGTTTTCCGTAAAACCTTCAGTAGAATACCAAAAGCAAAAAACAAAAAAAACAGTGGTCATGCTGAACCAAATTAAGTTTAACTTTCAAATTACTTAAGAAAAGAGTAGTATATCATAAGTAAGTCAATAGGAAGAAATGTAATATTTAAGAAAAGTGTTTTCATGTACTTTAACATTTTACATGTATTATGCTTATTGCAAATTCATTTCATCTTTGTGTGTTATGTTGTGAATTCAAGATATTTTCTATGCTTGACAATAATTAGAAGGTACTTTTTTTTTTTTGGTGATAAGTCAGGGTCTTCTTACTCCTTAGGAACAACGAACTAGCAGGGTTTGGTTTTGAAAGTGCCTGTACGCTTTCCGAAGTGAACAAGAAAATAGATTGGGAGTATGGCTTAAACTTTTGTCTTGATGGCTCTGTTTCTCGCACGGCAACCATTCAAAATATGTTTGCTCTACTCAAATAAAGCTCCATGTATGGATTAACAGCTCTTCCATATGTATGATATTACTTACGACAAACACAGAAGATATATTTGGGACAGTTTTTAAAAACATGTACCTTTTGTATTTGAAGTTTCTTTCATAAAACGCCCACATTAGTTTGTGGTGTTTTCATGTCTTAATTTATTGACTTCATACCAAAACATACACAAGAATTGAATCCTTACTTAATAGTTGTCTGTGCTGTGAATGCCCTCGCCCACCATGTGCTTAACAAGGACCTCAGGGACATCGTCGGTGACTTCAGAGGCTTCTACAGGCAGCTCACAAGCGACGGGCAGCTCAGATGGGTAAGGGGCCAATTTTATAAAATGCTTCTATGAGTAATGTTACTAAGGTCTAAGATGTCCTTTGATGGCAACAAATGTGAAAACAGAAACAGGCTTACAATTCTAAGGTCAAACATGGTATTGAGATAAATTAGGGCTTGAACCATTTAGACAGTGTTTGGAGGTAATTGATTTCTTTCTGTAAGACTTGAATCTGGACATATTTGGATCCTGAGACCCTACGGACTTCATCTCTACTCCTACTCCTTGAATGGAAGAAGTGTTCTAGACCCTCTAGAAGATTAGGTACCGAATCGGCAGCCTTTCTGGGGGACAGAGTATATGGGTAGTACTGGAGTTGGGGGAGGAAGTTATTAAAGCCAGAAACATAAGAGAAGAGCCAAGTTAAGATAGAGACCAGAGTACTTTTATGTGTAAAAGTCTATATTTTGAACCCTAAGTTCAAGGCATGAAAAGAGTGAGGCTCTAGAGAAAGGATTCTGTCCCACTAAGGTCAGTCCAATAACTGGGTCTTTGCCCTTGTCTTCTGACAGCAGCTCTGTGTTTTGCTACTTCTCAGGCTCTCATCCAGTCATGGAGAAAGGCACAAGGGAAGGCACTTGCCATCTTGCCTTGGATTTCATTTTGAACTTTCTGCAAAGCACGTTGAACTTGCTTTTCAAGGCATTCCCTTGAAGAAACTCCCACTGGCCAAATCTGGGACAATTCAAGGATCAAAATAAATACGTTAGTAATGGCTTGTAACTCATGGAAAAACATAAGAATCCATGGGTCGGTCCATTTAAGGTAGTGAACAAGCAACCAGGAAAAGCTTGTCATTATAATAGAGTAAAAACTTAATGTAAAAAGAATGATAATGTTAGGCAGTCACCGTATTGCAAATATTGTAGCCATAACTGATTGAGGCAAGATTCATCAATGCATGCCCAAATCTCTGTACTTAGAAAAGGAAAATGGTAACCTCACAGTGCAGCAGCTGTGGACCCTGCCTTACCTAAGGGCTGGAAGATCATACCCCTAGTAAAAAACCAAAATGACATTATTGTCTGCTTAGAACTTGTGCCAAAAAAATATGACCTGAATCCCAATCATGAAGGAACCCCAGACCAACCCAAATTGGGGACATGGTTACAAGTCCACTAGCCTGTGTGCTTTAAAAATGTCAACACATCTTTGAAAAAAATTAGAAAAATTGTTCCAGATAAAAAGAGACTAAAGAGGCAGAACAAATGCAATATGTTAATAAAATAAAGTACATTATTGAGACAATTGGCAGAATTTGAGTATGGACTGTCTTTTAGGCAGTAGTATTCTATCAATGTCCTATTCCCCGAATTTGGTCATTGTACTACTGTGGTTATGTGAGAGAATATTCTTGTTTTTAGGACCTACACAGAAGTTTTTAGGGTTCGAGAGGCATGATATCTGCAACTTAAATGGTTCAGTAAAATCAATTTTATTTATATTATATATGTTCTATTTGTATATGTATATGTGTGTGTGTATATAAGTACATACATATACATATAGAGAGAGAGGTGGGGGGAATATACAAGAGTTTTTTGTGCTGTTCTTGCAATTTTTCTATAGATTAGAAACTATTAAAAAAAAAAAAAAAGCTTAACCTCTACATGAGCTTTTACTGATGCCTTTTAAGTCCTGAAATGTGTCCCTGGCTAGGAGACCTAAATCTCTTTCATTTCTAAGAAGTGCTGGTGTGTTTTGCTTCCTAACCAGATCGGTCCTGAGAAAGGTGTTGTGCATCTGGCTACCGCGGCCCTTCTCAACGCTGTGTGGGACCTGTGGGCCAAGCAGGAGGGAAAGGTAACTCATCGGAGGAGCACTTGGGGGGCTCTGTGGAATAATCCGACGCATGGCAGAGGGATGAACACTTCCTCTATGAGCAGCCTTCTGATGACAAAAGACATACACAGCAGGCCTCCAAAAGAAATATAGAGAATTGTTTGATTCTTTTTCTCTCTGGAAGTAGTTAGGAAACTAAAGGAGTCAGTTATAAAGGGCTGAGAAAGAAATGGGAGGGCAGCAAAGGTGAGGGGTTAGGAGGCAGCGTTAGAGATCCTGGCACGCAGGTGGACCAGAGGACAGGTGTTTGAGAATGGGAGTTGGCATTTACTTTCAGGAAAAAATGGGTACTTTACACGTTTTACTATTCTTTTCTTTCTTTCTTTTTTTTTTTCTTTTTTCAAGCCTCTGTGGAAGTTACTTGTTGACATGGTAAGTAAATTCTTTAACATTATAACATTAAATAATTATGATAACGTTGTAACATAAATGAGATGGACTTCACAGATTACTTGCCTTTTGATAATCGGTAAATATACTCAGGATTGTCTCTGGATCACTATAGTGATGATAAAGCAAACACCCACTAACCCCTAGTATTTCTTTTCTGATATTTGAAGTAACAGCTGGCTGTGCTCACATAGGCAGAGTGGTCCAAGGAAAGCACTGAGTTTAGGTCCTGCCTCCCCCCACTGTGGAGTTTTCATGTGTAATGCAAATTCTCTGAGCCTCTGTTTCCTAACTATGAAAAGGGGATAGTCGTCACTTCTCTGAGGACCTCATAGAATTGTTTAAAGACCAAATGATAAAAGTGCTTCCTGAAGAGCAAGACTTTATTAGTAAGATATTATTATCTTATACAATACATAAGATATAATATTATTATTAAGATATCATCTGGTCACTTTGAATTTAAAAGAAAGTGATGGATCAGACTGTGGTGGTCTCCACTGTCTGATTCTGGAAGGGAAGGAGCCAAATGCTGAAGATAGGCACCTCGATGTTTCCTTTTTCCTTGACCTGTTTATGGCAGGGTCGAGCACCTGGCAGCTGAGGAGGAAAAAAGTCTGGACAAGTTAAGGGGAGTGAACTTCAGACCCAGGCAGACCTGGTTTTGAATCTGGGCTCCACCACTTACTGGCGGGTTGACCTTGGGCATGTCACTTAACCTCTGAGCATTAGCTGGCCTCAGGGTGATGTCTTGCATGGTGGTTGCTAAAACTCTGGTGGTCAACTAATGAAGGCCCTGTTATTATTTGGCATCACAATTCAGGAAACACGAAGAACACCATGGCCTTGAAGACTGTAGGTGGGCAGACATTGCCTCTTCTCTGGGAGAAAATAAAAAGCGGCGGGCTCTCACACCATCTGTCTGACATAGTTGCTGGCGGCATGGGGCCCCATCCAAAGGGGAAGGACATGAGCTGCCTTTAGGCTCAAGGTCAGCCTTTCAGAGGGGTGTAGGAGGTGGCTTCCAAAACTGAATGATTTGAGGGCCACTAGAGAAGATGCCTGTGACTTCATTCTTTTGGATCCTATTTCCTGATTCAGTAGCGGCCAATAGTCTTGAAAGGGGCAGAATCTCAGCATTGAAAGAGCTTTTACATTTTTTTTCAAGATTTTATTTATTTTTGAGAGAGAGCGCGTGCACATGAGCATGAGCAGGGGTGGGGGCAGAGGGAGAAGCAGACCCACCGCTGAGCTGAGCAGGGAGCCAGTTGCGGCGCTCGATCCCAGGACCCTGGGATCATGACCTGAGCTGAAGGCAGATGGTTAACTGACCGAGCCACCCGGGTGCCCAGCTTTTACGATTTTTAACAGACCAGTGGAGTACTGTTGGTCACAGTACAACGTGAGTGGGAGTGAAGCTACTGCTTGCTTCCCAGCTATTAGACTGGGATGGGAGGGGTCTCAGCCAGAGGCCCAGCCGAGGATGTCTGCCTTGCCAGCGTGGCCAGAGCAGTGAACCAGGGGCAGGAAGAGCAGGGGAGAGAACAGCCAGTGATGGTCCAGGGCCAGGCTGTGCGCTGTGTCGCTCATGGTGAATCCGTTCCGTTCCTGTCGGTGAAGTGAATTGTCCCAATTTGACAAGAGAGGATGGCCCACGGTCAGGCTGCTAATAAACGGTGGGCACAGGATTGACCCTGGAGGGCCCGGCTCTGAGACCAGCCTTCTTTCCTCTCCCACTGAGCTGCTCCAGGATCATGGTCAGCCCTGAAGTGTGGAGAAATGGCCTATATGTAGAGGGACGCCAGGCGCTCATCTCACCACTTAACTTGTGCTGAGTGCTTGCCTCCTGCCCAGTCCTCCTTCCAGGAGCCATGTTAGTTGAGCTGGTGGAGCCTAGGTGTCGGGGAGGGGAGCGGTTGCCATACGAGGGCCTGAGGATGTCTTGGGGAGGTGGTACCGACCCTCTGAAGAGCTCTGTACCAAGGAATGACAGAACCAAACAATTTAACACAAATCCTGAAGGCCCTTTCCCAGAAAGGGTAAGTCCATCCTTAGAAACATAAGCTGCTTGTGAATTGATCTGGGCCTTTCCCCTCTCCTGTCATGCTGCCAGGACCCCAGGATGCTCTTATCCTGCATCGATTTCAGGTACATCACAGACGTCCTGACCGAGGAGGAAGCCTATGGTGAGTCATACTCGAGTAACGGAACTGGAAGTTTTCTAGTACCTGCTGATGTGTAAATAATGTAGTAGCATGCTGTGTTGTCTGAAAAAGTGATGATGCTTCTTATTTTTTTCCAGAAATACTGCAGAAAGGTCAAGTTGGTAAAAAAGAGAGAGGTGGGTGGTGAGGAAATTTCCTTCATTGTTTTTGCTCTCATTGTCCTTTTGAGGGTCCCTGTCCTCTTGGGGTTCGCATCATCTTCCCAAATGCCCCCTACCCAGCAGCCAGGCCCTCTGACAAAGGGTTGCATCTGGATGAAGCAGCTCCCTGGGTGTGACAAATAGGAAGACCTGGGCTAGTTTGACATCCTTGGTAATTGCATGATTGTGAATGTGGCCAGAGGCTGGGCTTGGGGCTGGGTGCACATGAAAGGCAGGGTCAGAAGGAGAACAGGCTGGATCCTCCGAGGGAGCAGCTTAGCTAAAGGCAGTTGTAATTCTGAAGGCGCCTGGAAAGCACAAAATGTTGACAAGCATTGTGTTTCCCCAGAAGGGCAAATGCTGATGCACGGCTACCCTGCCTACACCACGTCGTGCGCCTGGCTGGGGTACTCCGATGACACGCTGAAGCAGGTGGGCACTGGAACCCGGTTTTGTAGACAGGTTTTATATTCCTGGCTTTCTGGCATTTTCTTGTTAGCCTTTCTAAATCATTATGGATCCAAAGCCCCATCCTGAAAGTACTTATACCGGAGCGAAGTAAAGCCGCTCACATTGTGGGTGCGAGACTCTGTGACCTAGCGTGTCCCACCTCGGCTTCTGGAAGGTGACAGCCCGGGATTTGATTCCTAGGCAGAGGCAGCAGGGTCACATGGTACTGTGCTCACTGAACGATGCTGAGCCTCGGTTTCCTCCCTGTGAAGTGGGGAAATGATACGTACCTCGTGGGTGGTTTGGAGGACTCAGAATAATGCTGTGAGTTGTGTAAGGCCCGTAGCCCGGTGGCTGGCACACATCATGCCGTCAGAGCCTGGTTGATTTATGACTTTCCCACCACCCTGTACACAGCTGAAAGACTAGCTTCTGTTTGGTTCCCTTACATCCACGTGTTCTATGGATGCTGCAGAATATCTTGGCTTTAAGAAGGGGGACCTAAATGCTCCATTTCCCTTTTAGGAATGTTGTGAACAATTCAAGAAATTGTTCCCCTAGAGATGAGGAAAGAAATCATCCTACAAGTACAAGGAGTTATGCTCTGTTGGCTAAGGCGTCCTGCTCTTAATTCACCAGCACGTGGTTGTTCCTCCGGTTCATGCGGCAGCCAGTGTTTGTGAAAGCACATCAGAGACAACTGGGGTTCTCATTAGACCAGAGAGAGCGTTTGGGTGTGTGATGGTGGCTGTCTCCCTTTCTCCCACAGCTCTGCACGGAGGCACTGAAGGACGGCTGGACCAGGTAACTTGTTTGTGTGATAATGCGCTTCACTCTCCCCGTCACGACAGGCTTGGCAGTGGAGAGGAGCCAGGAGCAAAAGGCACCAAGGAGGCCAGGATTCATCCAGAACAGTCTGACACGTAGGGACGCATAGGAGAAGTTTCAACGTAGGCCAGGCTCTTCCTCCAAAGATGAGATGTGAGTCCTAGTGAGAATCCTAGAACATCAGATTTGAAACAGAGCTTGAAGATGGTCAATCTCAAGCACTAGTCTAGGATAGAAATCCACTCTTTACTACCAGTAAGAAGCATTGATTCCATGCTTGAAAACCTACAGAGGCAGCAAGCCTAACCGGTAAAAGGCGCTTCTGCATTGTTTGAGGGCTGCACGCGTTAGAGCTTCCATGTATCGAAACCTTCCCTTCCGGAGAACTTCCAGTCGCTGGTTCCAGTTTTCCACAGTCTCCAGGTGCCCCCTCATCCCCTCCAGTGGCAGCCCGTCTCCTCTGCAGGCTGTTTCTCTCCAGACCAACCATTGGCTCTTCTCTCCTGTCTCTCTCCTGTGTGAATATGGACCCCTGGACGTCCTAGGGTCTTCCTCTGGATAAATTGTGGTTGTTGGGGGCTCCCGAACCCGACACAGTGCAGGACACAGAGGGACCATCATCTCGTGATGTGGGGTCACCGTGAGTCTATCGGTGTAGCACACGGTAGGAAGTTCTGCCTGCGCTAGTTCAGCCGGCTCTCCGCAGACTCGGGGCCTGGCCACGGGCCTCCTGCGGGGCAGGGGTGTCCGCATTCCCTGGGAGCTTGTCAGAAATGTAGACCCTCCAGCCTCTTCCCAGACCTGCTGCTCAGGAATCTGCATTTTAACGAGATCCCATGGTAAAGGGTGATTTGCGTGCTTGCTAAAGTTTGAGAGGCACTGAATTTTTGTTGACTCCTCAGCGAAATAGAGTTGGGGAGTGAGACTTTGAAGGAGGCAGCCTGAAGCAGTGGAAAGGGGCTTGGGTTGTGATGGATTTGGAATCAACCTCTTGCCTTTTCCCTTCGTCTCCTGCAAGTACTTGCTGTGTGATCAGGAGCAAATTGCTCAGCCTCTCCAGACCTCATTTTCTTTCTCTATAAAATGGGAATAATATTAATTCATGATTCTCCTTGCAATAAGATGTTTTTATCTGAAAAGGGCCAGCACAGCTGGGAGTCATAACAGGTGCTCAGTAAGCGTTGATACCCTCCCCCCTCCACGTGCTCAGGAAAGGTGGGAACAGTTGTACCTAGTGAGTCACAGAAGGCTGAGGAGCGATTTCAGAGGCCTCCCAGCACAGAAGCCTGGCATCTGGAAACTGGAGCTCCCATCTGGGACAGAAACGTCTTCTTGAGTGTGTTAGTGCTGAGTGGAAGAGAGAGAAGCAACGGGTGCCAGGGTGTGTGCTGCGAGCGGGGCTTTCTGTTGGCACAGAGCGTAGGCACCGAGGAAAGTAGGGGGAGAATGTGGAGCAGTCCCTGAGTGAGGGAGAGGAGACTGGCCTCGCCCACGGTGGTGCTGCCTCCGCCGCGAGGGGGTGACCACGCTCTCTCCCGACAACTGCAACCGCGGCTTGGGGTCATGGGGAGGAGGTAGAGACCCGGCTCTGGAGACTATTTGGGCATCTGAACAGATGAAGGGAGCTCCCTGCAAGGGGTCAGCTGTAATATAAAGGAGACCTCTGCTGCTTCTCCTTCTGTGACCGAGTCACGTGATCCCCAGTCTCAGGCGCCTGCAGCCCGAGGCCCACCTCTCCTGAGCGTGTAAGGAGCCGCGCAGCTGGAGGTCTTTATCAGTCAGACTCTTTACATTCAGGGTGTGACGGGCTGGCTCCTTGTCGCAGCCTCCTCTTCTCTTTAGTGCTGACTGGCTTTTTGTTCTTCGTTCCTTGTCACGGCGCAGCAAAAACTCAGTGTTGTTAAAGATGTGACTGCTCGGGGCACCTGGGTGGCTCAGTCAGTTAAGCGTCTGCCTTCGGCTCAGGTCATAGTCCCAGGGTTCTGGGATCGGGCTCCCTGCTCAGTGGGGAGCCTGCTTCTCCCTCTCCCACTCGCCCTGCTTGTGTTCCCTCTCTTGCTGTGTCTCTCTCTGTCAAATAAATAAAATCTTAAAAAAAAAAAAAAAAAAGATCTGACTGCTCTCCTAGTTCCTTGACTTCGAGTCAGCAGGTGATGTGGCCTTGTTGCCCTGAGACATCGACTGGGTCATTTTTCAAGTGGCTTGTCTTTTTTTTTATTAAAGACTTTTATTTATTTATTTGACAGTGAGAGAGGGAACACAAGCAGGGGGAGTGGTAGAGGGAGAAGCAGGCTTCCCGCTGAGCAGGGAGCCCCACATGGGGCTCGATCCCAGGACCCCAGGATCATGACCCGAGCCAAAGGCAGACACTTAACGACTGAGCCACCCAGGCGCCCCTCAAGTGGCTTGTCTGAGACCAATGGGGAGAGAGGCAAGAGGTTACTAGAAGCACCTATGAGTTGTCGGCAAAGGCAGAGAACCCGCGTGTCTTCGCCATGTCAGGGGACAGATCTCAACCCCCAAACCGCATTTCTTTTATAGGTTTAAGGTAAAAGTGGGTGCTGATCTCCAGGATGACATCCGCAGGTGCCGCCTCACCCGAAACATGATTGGACCTGAGAAGACGTTGGTAAATGTCCTCTCCTCCCATTGAGAAAGAGCAGCTTACATGAAGCCTGTGTCCTGGGCCAAATACAGCTCATCTCAAGCAAGGATTAAAGAACGTTGGGAATTTTTTAAATTTTTTTTAAAGATTTTATTTATTTATTTGACAGAGAGAGAGACACAGCAAGAGAGGGAACACAAGCAGGGGGAGTGGGAGAGGGAGAAGCAGGCTCCCCACAGAGTAGGGAGCCCGATGCGGGGCTCGATCCCAGGACGCCGGGATCATGACCTGAGCTGAAGGCAGACGCTCAACGACTGAGCCACCTAGGCCCTCCTCGTGGGGAATTTTAAAGCTGAATGTGAGAGGAGGCACAGCTGCGTGGTTTTGCAATGGGTGAACTCTTTAAAAAAAAAACAAAAAACTGAAGGAGCTGATAGTTTTAAATGTGTCTGCTCTGCAGAACTCCTTAAGTCAGATCCGGGTTAGGGATTGTTCCTTCTTGCTAGCACGGATGCACCTGAGCAAACAGGTACCCCCTTGGTGCCCTCATGTGTCATTATTTAATTTCTCTTAACAAATACGTCCTGCCTGGTTCAGCAGGTAGGCCAGTCTCATGGAGCCAAGGTGGAAGAAATGCCAGACTTTTGCAGAGATAAATGTAAGGATCAGTCATTCCTCACTACATATTTTTATAAGATGTTTCTTATTACATGTAAAATACTTTTACAAAGTCACAGTAAGATATTTTTATGCTTTTGGAGGCATGTTTCATAAGTTAACAGAAATAGGAGCTGAATCCTGACCTAGGATCAGAAATGCCACTGTTTATACACGAGTTAACATGACTTTTGTCTTATGGGGCTGTCCTTACCCAAATAACTTGTGATACAAAGTGATTCTAGCTGTACTGTCCTCTGGTCCTCACAGTGGCCCCTGAGGGAACTCATACCACTTAGCACTTTCTACTGGACACATCCATCCCCATGTCTGTCATCAAGCGTGATAATGTCAGGGGTGGAGAGGCCCTTTCTTGGTGTCTGCACACCCAGCACCTGGCTTCCAGAGAGCCAGGGCTTGGGAGTTCGAGGCCTGGCCCTGAACTTGTCATTTATGTGACTTACTGTTTTGGGTAAGTTCCTTAACTTCTCTGCATGCCAGCTTTCTTTTCTGTAAACTGGGTTAATAGGAAATGCTTCATAGAGTTGTTCTAAATATTAAATGGAACAAAATCCATAAACTGCCTGGTTGAGTAGGTGCTTCATCAATGGTAGAGTTTGGGTTATGTATTATTGTGCCAGACTCATAGTTGGCAAGCATCAAAATGACTGGTGAACAAATTCAGAATTGATGAGGCCTGATTCGGAATGTGATAAAATAGTTTCCAGAACAACGGATACTGCAAGACAGATGCAGTTGGGTGGCACCTCGATGCAGATTGGGCCAGAGCTCCAGGGCCGGCGAGCACTTCTCCTGGGCCCAGCCCAGGGCACTTGCGGACATCCTGGTGGCCCTGTCAGAAGACGCATCTGGAGCCACAGTTCCAGTCTTGGCGGCTGCTCTTTGGCCACCTTCGTGCTGCCTGCATGCTGGTCCTCCACAGAGGACATGTCGGGCTCCCTCCAGAAGTCTTGCTCAGCAGTCGGGGGCACCAAGTGACAGCATTTCGTCCTTGAGAGCCATAGCCCTGCCACAGGTCAGCACCAGGCAGACCTCGCGGTGGAGGCTCTCTCTCTCTCTCTTTCCCTGCAGATGATGGATGCCAACCAGCGCTGGGATGTGCCCGAGGCGGTAGAGTGGATGTCAAAGCTGGCTGAGTTCAAGCCACTGTGGATTGAGGAGCCCACCTCCCCTGACGACATTCTGGGACACGCAGCCATTTCCGAGGTAGAAAAACTCCTCCTGCCCCTGCCACTGTATATTTTTGTTGTTGTTTGGTTGGTTTTCTGGAGTGGCCGTGACAGATCCTAAAGCTCCTTTGCTTATTTCCTTTCACATTTCTCTTTATTTTAGAGACAGTAAACTGCTAAAAGTTGAAAGGCTGCCAGCAATCCAAAGCTTGGTACTTTGTAAATACAGAAACCTGACTGATACTAAAATATTTTTTTCACCCCGAATGAAACAAAAGTGTAGATTCCTCTGGTTGACCCCAAAGAAAAGGTTTGCTTAGCTAATGCCACGGTCAGGCCGCCCCCCGAGGAGGCTGCCTGGAGCCCTGGCGCCGGGGCGCCTCCCGCACAGAGCCACCCGGCCTCCCCACCTCTCGGGTTTAGGGAGACCCTGATACGCCAGAACATCTGAGGAACATCCTTTCTCAGGAAGCGTCTCCCTTTCACCAGTGTCTGGCACTGAAATACATAAGCCAGAATGTCGGGTCACTTTTGAGGAGAACTCCCGACTTCTGGGAGCACTAGATGTCCGTACCCTCTGACCAGAGCAAGCTCCACCAGGAGCCACATTAAACCAAAGGCTGTTGGGTGAGTGAGGAATCGGGGCAGGAACGGGTTGTGTGATTTGAACACGCGACGGTGTCGGTCCGGGGAGCCCCACGCATCCATCCTCAGCGTAGCTGAGCCTGCTGCTGGCACGAGGCATGTTGAGTCTTAAGCCTTCCCCCTCTCTGACCAGCACGCACCCTGACTCCCCTTATGTTTTCCTCCGATGCCCCTTCCCCCCAACACGGTGCCGTCGGGCCGTACCTGGAGCAGATTTCCCCCTGAGGTGACTGCATTGCTATACTCTCCCCTAATCTGAAAATTTTCACTCTGAGGACAGGCAGTTTCACGTTCTGGGAGGGACACCTCAGTGAGTCCTGTGGGAAACTGTGGGTCCTACGGGGGCCATCCTGCCCCATTTCTCTCAGGACATGAACATATGAGCTCCTGCTGTCAGGCCGTCCCCAGAAGCCTGGGTTCGCAGGGTGCCCTCCGTTCTCCCCACTTCACGGCCGAGCCGCAGAGAAACAAAGATACGTGAACCCAAGATAACTGGCATGGCTGGGGGGTGGCTGAGTGCTGAGGACAGGAGGAAGACACGGGTGGGCTGGGGCGGTGGGGCGGCTCGTGGAGGTAAGACAAGAGCGAACCCTGAGCAAAGCTGCACGGCAGGGTGGTGGGGGGACAAGCAGGAGCCACAGGGTGACCGTGTCAGTTTAAACAGACCCGAAAACTTCTGAGAATCTGGTCAGAGGCCACGGTTTGACGAAGACTTTCACCTTGGGGCTCTTTGGGGGTAGCCACACCCTAGTGCTGCCCACCTGCCCACACAGGGACCTGCAGCCGCCCCCCCCCCACACACCCCAGCCCGGAGAGTCTCATTGGAAGTTCTTCGGGGCTTCAGCCCTCTGAGGTTTTGTTTACATGGGGAAGGCTGTCCCCGCAGGAGGTATCCTATGATGTGGGCACAGACAACCAGAGGCAGGGGGAAGCTGCAGAGTCAGCCGGCACAGGTGGGGCGGACGGAGGAGACCCCCAGTGGAGGGCAGGTGCACGTCGGGCATTGTGGGAAAGACCGATCCCTGGGCCCGGGCGATGGGTCCATCTGCGCAGAAGATGCTGCCCAACACAGTGAGTCACGATAGCGTCTTGAAGGAGAGAATGGGATCAAAGAAGATTTGACTGGAAAAAAACATGTAAGATGGGTTGCGATGCAGTACAGGGGAGTGTGGAACAGGCAGAAAGAAACCGGAGCAGAGAGCAGAGCTAGGAGGCTTTCCCAGTAATCTAGGAGGGCGGGCGGGGAAGGGACAGGGCAGCGAGACTAGAGCAGGTTCAGGAAGTATTTAAAAGGAAGAAATAGGAGTTGGTACCTATTAAGTGTCAGAAACATATGCTTTTTAAAATGGTAGAATGAATAAGTCAAATGGCTTTCTTCCTCTATTATTTTTCCCCACTCTGGTTTTTGTTTTGAGATAGAGAACGGCACTCATTTAAATTAGAGGTTTCTGGAAGCATAAACCAGGAAGGTAGAAGGTGCCCCACTGACCATCCACTCTAACTCCTCACCTGGGGACAAGGAGGCCAAGGCTTGGGTGGTCCGTGACTCACCCACATCCACACATAGAGGCAGGACAGGTAGCAGGATCGGGGGCACCTGGCTCCTAAATTAAGGGTTTTTTCTGCAGGGAAGTTTTCCTATCTAGTGGTTCAGAAGCCTCCCCTGGCTCTGGAGTTCAAGCCTTGGTTCTACCCCTTTCTAGAGTTGTGATCTCGGAACGGTTACCAGCTCTGTGCCTGTTTCTCATTCCCCTGTGAGATGGGGACGATGGTGACTCCTGTCCCGACGGGCTGTGACAAGGAGTCATTTCAGGCAGGGTTTCACACGGCACCGGACAGGTAGTAGGAGCTCAGATAGTGTTAGCTTGCAGTGCCCTGGATATTATTCCCTTAACAACGGGAAGATAAGCTGCGGAGAAACCACAGGTGCCCGAGGCGATCCCAGTGGGGGCATGAGGGGAGCAGCCCAGAGCCTGGGGGCGGGGGGGTGAGGTCGCTTCAGGTGGGAGGAAAGAGAGAGCAGTGCTATGTTCAGAAGACTCCAGCATTTGCCAGGTGAGGATTTCACCAGGTAAGGAACGAGCTCAGCCTGACCGGTAAAGTGGATCTAAGGCCGCTCGCTAAGCTTGAAGGGAGAGGGTTCTAGAACACCCACTGGAGGGGGGCGGCGGCGAGAATCTGCAGAGCTCTAGCAGGAGGGGAGCTAATGGCAGCATAGGAACAAGCCCCTCCTGTGTGCACACATAATCCCCTTGCCGACCTGCCGTTCCCAAAACTTCACACAGCCCCCCAGCAGGGACGTTTCCTTCTTCAGCTCTAAGTGGTGAAACAACTGTAAATAGTTTTAAACATTAGGAGTTTCAGCTCAAAGACTCAGGAAACTAACATCAGGTTGCCTTATATTTTATAGGCACTGGTCCCATTAGGAATTGGCGTTGCCACCGGAGAACAGGTAAGTGACCTCTCCTTGGGGTCAGTACACACCGGCCACCCACTGGGGACGCTGGCGTACGTCAGGCTCCCTCACCTGTGTTATTCTGAGTGGGGAAGTTTTCTTAATCTCTGAACTTGGGATGTTTTACAGCACATCAGTAGAGTCTGGAGTCGGAGACAGTCAAAAGTTTTTGTCTCTTTACCTACAATTCATATGATGTAAGGCCATGTATCTTTCCCAAAGTAATCAAAATTTACAAGGCAGCAGTTTAAAGTTGCTCCTGCAAGGGCATGAGACGCACTGTATGGTTTTAAGAAAGCCAGCTTCCAAATTGAATAAACGTTACTGCGTTCACTCTCTGTGCTTATAAACGAAGCACCAGTGCTTGCCAGAACTGCGGCGGTCCACCCACGAGCAGAGCGTGTGAAGGAACAGATTCTCAGTTTGCCCAGCAAAAGGAGCGGTGCTGGTTAGCCGTGGGTTTTTGGTCGTCCAAGCCACCTGCTCACCGCCATCACCACATTCCACCCTGATGCTTTGCTTCGCCTCCCACATGCCATCCGCTCCGACGGTTATTCCTTCATAGATGTCAAGCGGTGGGACTTTTGCGTGACTCACATCCTTCCACCGGCAGATTTAGGAAGCAGTGAGCAGTCAGGTCCCCGGCCTGTATTGTCAGGGTTTGCTTCGTGCCAGGTGAGAGCGAAGGATAAATACAGCCCGGGCTTCCTGAAGGCCCAGGTTAACTCTTCTGCTGGTTTTATTTTAATTCTATTTCCAGTGCCACAATAGAGTGATATTTAAGCAACTCCTACAAGCGAAAGCCCTGCAGTTTCTCCAGATTGACAGCTGCAGGCTGGGAAGTGTCAATGAAAACCTCTCGGTGTTGCTGATGGCCAAAAAGTTTGAAAGTAAGGGCGCCCCGGGAGCCGCGCACCAAACCTCCATTTCCCCACCCACGCACACCGGCGGGTCCCTCTGGAGGGACTCTCTTTTCGGCCTGATCAGGGAATCTTTGACTATTTTCATCCCTAGATCATGATGAATGATGTAATCACAGGCGGGCAATCACCTTAATCACCGCAGATGCTCTCTCATCCACCCATCCCCACCCCTAGGCATTAAATAGAAATCTGTCTTTATTGTAGTTCCCGTTTGCCCTCATGCCGGTGGAGTTGGCCTCTGTGAATTGGTTCAGCACCTGATTATATTTGACTTCATCTCCATTTCTGCAAGCCTTAAGAACAGGTAATGAGGAGGGGCGCCTGGGTGGCTCAGATGGTTAAGCGTCTGCCTTCGGCCCAGGTCATGATCCCGGGGCCACTGATCGGGCTCCTGGCTCGGCGGGGAGCCTGCTTCTCCCTCTCCCTCTGCCTCTCTCCCTGCTCATGCTCTCTATTAAAAAACAAAACAAAAAAAACAGGTAATGTGGAGTTAACTTCAGTAGCGTCCCTCAGTCAGGTCAGACTTTGTAAAATTCGGCTCTGGAGACCAGAGGCACCAAGAACTCTGCTTTGCCATGTCCTGTAACTCAAAGGCCAACTTGGTTTTGCTTCCACTTTTTCCCAGGGGGCCATTACACTGGAGCCCCAGCAGTGAATAGATCTTTTTCTTTCAGAGGACTGGGTTTGTGGTAGCTGCCTTTGTTTTCTAAGTACGAGATGGTGCGTGGGTGGGGTGGAACCCTGGGGAAGCCAGAACTCCTTTTGTTTTTTGGATTTTTTTAAGTAGGCTCCACACCTAGTATGGAGCCCAGCAGGGCTTGAACTCAGAACCCTGAGATCAAGAGCTGAGCTGAGATCAAGAGTCAGACACTTAACCGGCTGAGCCACCCAGGCGCCCCCAGAACTCCTTCCATTCTAAAGCCTTGCTTTCATCATACTTATATTCTCTGCTTCTGTCCAATCTCCTGGTCCCAGCGCTGGAGTATTCTGTAATCTAGCCGCATCTAGTTCCACCTTATTTCTCAACATGTCCCAGGTGAACTTTAAGACAGTCTTCCAGTCATCTGCACACATATGGCTTTATTTTTAAGATTTATTTCAGAGAGAGAGAGCAAGCGGTGGGAGGGGCAGAGGGAGGAGGACAGAGAATGCTTGAGCAGACTCCCTGCTGAGCATAGAGCAGGATATGGGGCTCAATCCCAGGACCCTGAGATCATGACCTGAGCCAAAATCAAGAACCGGCTGCTTAAGCGACTGAGCCACCCAGGCACCCCCACATATGGCTTTATTAACTCCTGGAGTTAAATGTGGTATCGCAGAAGGATCACTGGCCATGATCTTTATATGGCAGCAGCATAAATACATACATGAGAATGGTCAACACCAAATGCGGGGCCGTGGGTGAGAAATGGGACCTATGAGGGTTGATGGGAGCCTCAATGATAACGGTTTTTCTCTTAAGATGGGGGTGAGTACATAGATGCTGCCTTTTATGTCTGAAATATTTTGTACAATAAAAAGTGAACATTCCTAGGTTATTCTGCTTTTGCTCCCTCATTTCAGTCCCGAAGGTGGGACTAAGGGGAGGTTCGGACCAACCTTGAAAGGTCCTGTCAGTCTTGAGGGCTGAGAAAAGGGCCAGGGCTGAGCGAGGTGCGCTGTGACCACCCACAAGTGGGCGAGAGCACCTCCTGCCGCCCCCCTGTGCAGGAATGTCGCCCCCATGCGCGGGAATGTTGGTGTGTGAGCGGGACAGCCGCCAGGCGCCGCTTGCACCCCAGCTTTGTGACCGCGTGGGACACCCGTTCCTGCTCACTCTTCAAGGCCAGAACATCCTCTCCCATGGGGCTGGTTCTTCACCTGTGGCCTGTTCTTTGTAGATTATACATAGCGCATATTCTGGTCGATAACTTGGTATCTGTGTCCTCTGAAACCATGCAGCCCCGTCTTGCCAGTTCCTTTGGGAATGCCCAGCACCGGGCACCTGGGCTGCCTGTCCTAGCTGTTCATTAACCGATGACCAAAGTAAGGCAGCAGAGTTAGGTCACTTGCCCCAAGTCACAAAACTAGAGGGTGGCTGACCCAAATTTGAACAGATTGGTCTGATAGTAAAACCTGTGCTCTTTTTTCTAACTCGTGTGTGTAGCTGGATGGGATCTCACTGGGTGATTTTAATCTATTCATCTGACTTTTGGCTAAAGGCACCCAAATAATCCCAGATACTTATGGAGTCTAAATGGCTATCTTTGGGGGTCACAAAACTTTTAGAGATCTTCCTTGGCCTAAGATAGCTTAACATTCCAATAAACCCACCATAGTATATTGAAATAGTAATATATTTATCAATATTGATAAATATTAATATATTGAAAATATATTTTAAAATGTTTAATACACCTAACCTACTGAACATACCTTAGCCCAGCCTACCTACCTTAAACATGCTCAGAACACCTGTATTAGTCTGTACTTGAGCAAAATCATCTGACGTGAAGCCTATTTTATAATAAAATGCTGAATAGCTTGTGTAGTTTATCGAATACGGTACTGAGAGTGTAAAACTGAATGGTTGTATGGGTACAAACAGTTGTTAGTGTATTGGTTGTTGACCCTAGTGATGGCGTGGTTGACTGGGGGCTGCTGCGGCCATAGGCCACAGGCCAGCATCACGAGAGAGGATCGTATCACATGCCACAAGCTGGGAAAAGATCCAGATTCAAACTTTGAAGTACAATTCTACTGAATGCATATGGCTTTTGCTTCATCATGGAATCGAAAAATCTTAAGTCAAACCACTGTGAGTCAGGGACCATCTGTAGAGTTACGAGACTTTTGGTACCCACCCACATGAGACTTCACCCAAGCCTCACACTGTTTTAGTTTACAGGGAGAGAACCTGAGGCAGAGGTTGATAGATTTGCATAGAAACACACACCCGACTGAGTCCACCCTTTCTTCAGTGGTGCTCACCCCTTGGCTCTAACAGTTAGTACCACATGAATGATCTAACATAAGACATTACTGCCCTAATCTGATTCCTTCCTCCTAGGATGTGTGAATACGTCAACCACCTGCATGAACATTTCAGGTATCCTGTGGTCATCAAGAAAGCGTCCTACATGCCTCCTAAGGTGAGCTTGGCCAGAGGCCTCCCTGAGGAAGCAAGCTTCCAGCCCCTGGTATACTTGTTCTTGTGAGTTAGACCCTAGACCACAAAGCTGTCTCCTTAGAGCTTATTTTCAGTATCTAGAAATTACAAATGGCTCTTCAGTTAGCAATATCAAATTCCCAAAGCCTGAAGGTCAGGGGTTGAGGGTGAAATTGCCCTGACAAGCCTTCAGTAATGCCAGCCTTTCTTCCCAACACCAGCTGAGACCTTAAAATGTACACTTCTGTGCAAACCCCCTCCTCCCCAAAAAACCCCAAAACCAAACAAAAACCAAACCTGGCACCACCTAGCAAGTTAGTGAACTGAAACGTTTAGACTGCGGTTGTGTTAATCTGGACCATTTATCTTCATCATGTTCAAGACACTGGGGCTCATTTTCACCAACAGAGGTTGAGTTGTCAAAGGAAGTGTGATTATTTAATCCTGAGACACAGCCAATAAAGTATATCCTTCCCCATTTCAAATAATCCAAAAACAGCATTTCTATGAACAGCAGAAATACATGTATGAGTTTTGTTCCAGGTGGTTATTAACACTACTCTAAAATTTTTTGTCTTTGATAGGATGCTGGTTATTCAACAGAAATGAAGGAGGAATCTGTAAAGAAACACCAGTATCCACATGGGGAAGTCTGGAAAAAACTCCTTGCTGCTCAAGAGAATTAATGTTCAGCCCTAACACCCTTTCCTAAGTGAAAAGGCTTAACCATTTTTTCCGTGTGGTTTTACAAAAACAGGGGAAAGAAATCATCGTAGCAATCAAAACAAGTTCAGCTGAAAGTCCTGTTAACCTCAGGAATCAGCTCAGTCATTACTTGATTCTTTTAGCAAATAAACACACATTCTCCTAATTAATCCTTAAACAAATTTAGATTTAACTCCAAGTCCAGAAAGATGTTCTTACAAAATTTCTACCAAGTGCTGGTACCTGGACATTAAATTATACTTTGAAAATAAGCAGCAGGTTGCATAATTGTTGGAACAATGCCTTATTCTATCTAACGCTTGTTAAAAATTAGCAGAGTAAAAATAGTTCTGCAGTACTGTGGGGTATCTGGTGCACAACAAAGGTAAAAGGATTTCACGGATTAGCCCTGGAGTGGTTTAGCCTTTCTATTCTTGCTCAGTCTAAGTGTATTAGTAGAGGATTCACACCATACTGAAACCATGGCAGCAGTAATGGGCAGGAAAATGGAATTTCATACATTATTTTTCCATAACCCTTAAACCTTTATCCTCAGTAATCCTTATGTGCTAATGATAAAATGTAGCCAGAATTAGACGAACCACAGAAAAATAGGGCAAAATACAGTTTAGTCACCATTTCCAAAATACACCAAACCTCTAAGCAGTATCCAAACAAGAATAGAGCATGTTTATTTAGGAGGGTTCAGTTAAATCTATTTTAGGCAGGAAGTGAGCAGAATAGCAATATAGAATAAAAAATTAAAAAAAAAAAAAAAAACCAGATGAATGCAGAACACAAATGCAGAACACACCTTTATTATAGCAATATATAAAGCAAATAACTTTAAATGTTCATAAGCACAACTGTGCATTATTATGAATGCTGGTGTTACTCAGCTTGCTCAAATTTGGGGAAGAGCTGATGTGTAATTCTTGAAATTCATGGACCTTCATAAAAATGTGGGGTTGAAATGCATGTACATGTTTTAAGAGTATTCCAGTTTTTATTCTCCTGACTTTATTCCCAATCTCGGCATTTTCACACGTCCTCAGTGAGTTACCAAACTCAAGGCCTTTTGTTACTCAGAGAACAGGCAAGGTTACGTCTGCCAGTGGCAACATCTTTACAAGTTAATAAAAACTGCTGGTGGCCAAGAATTTTTGACCTAGTTCCCTCTTCCTCTAGGGCAAATGAGCTTTCACCTGGGCACTCAGTCCAACCCCTACTGGCGGAATATCCTTCAAATACCTCCTTTAAAAGCACTTTAAAGAGCCATTTCCATTTTAATAGTCGGGTGAGGACTGTACCCCTCCATCTGAAAGTCTTCAGCCTTGAAGTCATCGATTGTCTCAACTTTTCGAAGGATTTTGAGCTTTGGGAAAGGCCTTGGTTCTCGCTGAAGCTAAAAACAAGAGGAGAAGATTATCTTGCCATTATCTGTACAACCAGCTTTAATTCTGCTCCCTGTGAAACAAGTACACAGTATTTTATCGACAAAACATTTCACAGGAATGTAATAGTGCAGACACACCTGCCCCTGCTTAGGCAACAACACTCCTGGAATGTAACTGACGGATTCTCTCCCACACGTGGAGACCGAATGATCTTTTGTGGCATCCCACCGCGTCAGGAGCCATGTGGCCTCTTGGTAAATTTATGAAGGACAGGACACAGTCTTTCACTTTTGTATCTGTAACTCCAGGTAGGCACTCAAGTATGGTTATCTGAGTCCCATAATCCCTATCTCAACTGTCCCTGGCAGAGGGTGAGGCAAGATGACATCTGCTGACAACAGAGAGGGGTGCAAGCCGGGGTTCCTGGCAGGAACAGATGGTGGCAATGGGGACGTGGACACAGGCTCCAAGCTCACATTACTCTGTCCAGCATGAGCGGAGCAGACGACCAGAGAAGCAACTGCACAAACCCCGAAGTCGCCCTCTATACAAAAGCAGCCAAGCTCCCACAAAGGAGGAACTTTCAAAACCTGGATCTCATCTGGAAGGGGCTAAAAGGGTTTGGTTCAATTTTTTTCCCCCCCTTCAGCTCACTGAGCATTAGACACTCGTATTTTAATTGCCGTTTCAAATCACTTGTTGGCTGGTGTAACTTGGGATTTGGACAGACTTTTGAAAGTTAATACCTATGTGTGGTATTTAACATGATATGAAGGGAAAACATCACCATTTAAATTCTCGAACTAAAAATGAGTTGAAATGCTACCTTTGGGAAGGTTCCCAAGCCCACAGGTCTGAATATGGGCTCTCCCTCTGTTGTACTGGCCTAGCATCTCACAGTAGCGGTCACACGAAGTGCCCGTGGTGGCTGTGTCTGCCTTGTCCCCGCCCACCTGCCCACCGCCAGTCCCTGCAGTCGGAGCAGGGCATCTCAGCTCTGCCCCAGCAAGAGCAGAAGGTCTGTTATGTGAGGGACGTTCTAGAAGGCAACCTCTTATCAAGAGAAGGTACCAGGACACCTGGGTGGCTCAGTTGGTTAAGCGACTGCCTTCGGCTCAGGTCATGATCCTGGAGTCCCGGGATCGAGTCCCACATCAGGCTCCCTCCTCGGCGGGGACTCTGCTTCTCCCTCTGACCCTCCCCCCTCTCATGCCCGCTCTCTCTCTCTCATTCTCTCTCTCAAATAAATAAAATCTTAAAAAAAAAAAAAAGAGAAAGTACCAAAGTGTGACAGATATCATTCTTACCTGCATTTTCAGCGGCTCAACGTGATTCAGGTAAATATGTGCATCTCCCAAAGTATGTATGAAGTCACCTGGCTAAATCCCACGGGAGCAAGCAAAATGGCAAATGTTTTAGTTTCAATTCCTTTCAGACACATCATTTAAAAGCACATTATGTAGACTATGCAGACATTCCAAGGCTTTTCAAAAAACAATTTCACCAGCGTAGCTTTTGAGAAAAGCTGATGTTCACAAACGTTGTCTTGTCTTATAAGAAACCTGTTTGCTTATCCAGACCGCAAAGACAAGAAAGCTCCCTGGGAGGCTGCCGGGTGAGCAGCTTCGTTTCTTACACAGATCACATTTGTGAACTAACCAGCCACTGACTTCTCTGCAATTAGTTTTTCCACGTTAAATAACCTAAGAGCTCAGTGCTTTAGGCCGGTAGCCACCGTTCCCTCCCAGGCGCAGCCCACCTTCAGGCCTGTGATGTGTGCGATCATGTAGGTGAGCAGGGCGTAGCTGGCGATGTTGAAGGGCACACCCAGGCCCATGTCCCCCGACCTCTGGTACAGCTGACAGGACAGCTCGCCGTTCACCACGTAGAACTGGCAGAGGGCATGGCACGGAGGGAGGGCCATCAGAGGAAGATCTGAGGAGCCAGCACACAGGAAAATGAGGCGCGGGTGATTTTAAAGAACGCAGCTGCACACAAGACAGGAGAGAAACAGAAGCCAACTCCTGCGGGGGAGAGCATGAGAACAGGCCACCGGGCCAGTGACTCCCATGAGCCACACCGCCCCCCAGGTCAAAAGCAGACCATTCCAATCCTGGGGACGGCACCAGGCCTACGGTGACCCATCCATTAACATGAGACGTCTGAGGATGCATTTTCACAGCTGAAGCCACACTCATCCAGCCAAAATTACCTGCACCGCCTTCGCGGCACCAAACTAGCAGCAGGAGGAATTCATCCATTCCCAGGGGCCACAGCCAACCGGCAGCCCAGGCACACCCTCCTGTATTCAAAGTCTCTACTCGAAAAGCAAACATGCCACTCTGGGTAACGTTTAGTACACCTTGGTAGAGTTTAATTTTACGATATAACTGTTAAAATGTTAACAGCCAGGTGGAGAAGATATGAAACTTCATCTGCCCCAATTTAAACTGTTAAAACCTTAGGTATATTTTTATAGGTAATTTAAAGCTCTCTGTGGAGTAAGAGAAGTATAAATACACACATTAAGATCATCTTCGTCCAACCCCATCATCTGAAGGTGAAAATGGGGCCAAGAGTGACTTGCCCAGAGTCACACCAGCCATGTGGCTGGGGGTGGTTCCCAGGGTCCAGCCTCCTATCGGTGGCCTCCACGCAAAGCCACTGGGCTTCCCTTTGTGCTAATGGTACAGTTCGGACACGAGAGTAACTGGGATGCTTCTCACCTTTTGGATTCCAGCCACACAGGATGATTCTTCTGTCGTTGGGGTTGGTTTTGATTGTGTCAATCACCTTTTGCAGTTGGTCTACTCCTTGACCTGAATAATCTGTGGAATTGTCGAGAGAAGACACGCCCACATGTCAATCACAGCATCTCGTGAGATGGCCTTAGAGACCATCCATCGCTGTCCTACCACAGCCCCTGTGGTCATGCTCCAGGATACCCAAGGCGTTCTACAAACTCCTCTGCTCTCGTGGGTGATGATGAGTTCTATCCTCTGGAGCCGTAACAAAGTTACTTTCCTTTCTACAAGAGTCCTTTAAACATCTGATCTGTCATGGTGCCACCCCTCCCCTTCCTGTTGCGAACTATCTCCAATCCCAGCAATTTCTTCCACTATTCCCCACGGGACTGTCTCTATACCCATCAACCATTCTCATCACACTCTGCTGCCATGGAAAGTACCAGATCTTAAATAGAAGACACCATTCCACACACACTCCAACTAACAGAGGACGGTGGATTCCTTTCTATGGTCTAGATGCTATTCTCCCAACGCTTCCACCCAAAATTACAATTTAGCAGCCAAACACCTACTGATTTGTAACTATCAAGAAACCACTATAACTCTCACACCACCTTGTACTTTTCTCCCATTTCTGGTCTCTGGACTTTTAATTCCTTGCCTTCCTTCTGAAATGGAACTGGAAGCTGCGAAGTCTGAGAAGTGAGGAGCTTCATATCCCCTCCAGTTAAACCTCCACTTATTGGGGTCAGACTATGTTCTAGTCTAGTAGTTCTTAATTTTGGGGGGAAGAAAGTCCTGTCATGATCATAGCTTCAGAAAAAGTAATAGCAAAGATTAAAAAAGATGCACTGTGATAGTATGGTTCTATATTTTAGTTGTGATGCTTATATAAATCTACAGGTGCTAAAATTATCAACGGTTTCAGTCTAGCCAGCAAGCTAGTACTTCCTATGTATGTGTGTACACATGCATACACACACACACACGCACACACATGCACACTGAGGAAGTAGGCATTTGCTTTTGCAACCCTTGACCTGTGGACAGGCAGGACAGGAAGGTTCAAAGGATGGGGGCAAATGATGCCACCAAGTGACTGAGGAAGGTGGATGTCCAGGAATAAGAGGGTTCATCTTCTTCCACCCCAGGAGGGCAGGGAGAAGAGGGTAACCCAAGAACTGCTATCACATGAGCACCACCTAAAGTGTGCAGGGTGGCTCAGCCTTAAAAAGGGAGATCAAGCCACTGCAAGGCAATCCCCGGGCCTCTTCCTATGGCCAACACAGCAACCAACCGACCCACCATGTCACTACCTGCTAGTGAAATACGGTATGGAAAGTACCAAGCACCCAATAAATGCTAACAACCAAGAGTGTGATCTGACCTCTACCTGAATCTGAAACAGCCTCTCACAAGGTCAAAGTTATACATCAACTCCCCAGACGCTGGCTTCTTATGCCCCCAACTTCACTTGAAACAATGGGGCCAACTTATGCTACAATGAGTGCTCAGGAAATCTGAGCCATCGCTGTTTTCTCACCTGAATCTTTATCTTTGTATTCTGCCCCAAAATGCCTCCACTGAAAGCCATAAACTGGGCCTAAATCCCCTTCTTCTCTGTTGGAGAATCCCAGGCTGTCCAAGAAGTCTCGAGACCCATTGGCATCCCAGATTTTCACTCCCTTTGAAGACAGTTCCTTAGCATTTGTAGATCCCTGCAAGGGACAGGAGAGCAGAGCAGGCATCCAGGTGAAGAAGCTGACACCCCAAGAGCCTCCCACCAACTGTGCCTCGGGCCTGTGCTAACATACCTGTCCTGCACTCAGCATGTCCTGCACGGCGTGTCCTGTCTTTAAGGGCCAGTCCCAGCCCAGACTTCTTGAGGGCCCCCAAGACAGTCTCCTGGAATCACTTCCAGGACAGGTGATTCTTCCCCTCAACTAAATGTTCTAGATTAAACACCTCCAAGTCCTTTCATTATTCCCACCTAACAGTTTTGTGTTTTTTAACCAAAGGTGTTTTGTGTGTGTGATCCCCCAAAATGCATTTAATGTCTCACCTGCAATCTGTTCAATGGACACGCAGGTACCTGTATCATGTATATGTATACAACGTATACATAGGATACCTGGTACATAGGGTATTTCACTAACTGGCCTAATCAGTATCAGCTTTTCTTACAAATCAATCAGTCACATTATCTCATATGTGCCACTGTCAAGTTGTTCACCCCAACCTGTATTTGCCGTTAAGGTGGGGCTTTGTTTTTTTCCAAGTACAAGCTAATGTTTATTACTTATAGGTCATCTCATTAGATTTGGCCCATATCATCCTAACGTGTGTCCTGATCGTGCATTTAGGGCAAAGACAGACCTCGGCGGCCTCTGTGTACGATGCGCTGTAATGGCGACAAGCTGTGCCACACACACCATGCCTGCCCTCCATCCCCCTTCTCCTCTGACGGCTCCCTGCCCCCAACCACGGCAGAGCACAGCCGCGTCCCCACACATCTACTGTGAGGGGCAGAAAACATAAGCAAAGTGCTCAGTGCTCGACAGATCCTAATCTCGGCACAGACCCCACATCTCCATCTTGCCCACAGATGCCGGCTGCAGTGTGGGTTCACCCTGACTCCTGTGTTTCATCCAGTCACCCAGGGAGCAAATCTATCAGAGGTGAGTCTGGCATGTTCCTGGTAAAGAGTACTTAGAATCCTGAACTCAAGCTAAATTAAGATAAAACCAGTGAATGCACTTTATTTCTGAGCATCTCGTTTCCTCCCTTCTGTTTTTGAGTTTGTACTATCTTTTTCACCTCCATAAGTCATTTTTCAATCTTTCCCATATTGCTGTTGCTGCTTTCTTTTTTAAAGTAGGCTCCATGGGGGCACCTGGGCAGCTCAGTCGGTTAAGTATCTGCCTTCGGCTCAGGTCATGATCCCAGGGTCCTGGGATCTAGTCCCACATCGGGCTCCCCGCTCATTGGGGAGTCTGCTTGTCCCTCTCCTTCTGCCCCTGGCCCCTGCTCGTGCTCTTTCTCTCAAATAAATAAAATCTTAAAAAAATAAATAAATAAAAAGTAGGCTCCATGCCCAGGTGGAGCTCAGCGCTGGGCTTGAACTCACAACCCTGAGATCAAGACCTGAGCTGAGATCATGAGTCGGACACTTAACCCACTGAGCCACCCAGATGCTCCCTCCCAAACTGCTTTTTTTTTTTTTTTAAGATTTTATTTATTTATTTGACAGAGAGAGATAGCGAGAGCAGGAACACAAGCAGGGGGAGTGGGAGAGGGAGAAGCAGGCTTCCCGCCGAGCAGGGAGCCCGATGCGGGGCTCGATCCCAGGACCCTGGGATCATGACCTGAGCCGAAGGCAGACGCTTAACTACTGAGCCACCCAGGCGCCCTCCCAAACTGCTTCTAATGCCTCCCCTTCATCCATTCAATTGGGCTCTGGCTGGTTTACAAACGGCCTCTTCTGAGGTTTCTGATGATGCACCTGGAACTAGGCGCTCACTGCCAGCTGACATGGGACGACACAGAAGAAAACACCTCGAGAATACGGAAGTAAGGAAGACCGGACTGGATCCAAATTGAAATAAACTCTTTCTAAAATGCAGTAAGAAGTCTTAGGTCTGGTTTGGCCCAAGACCAGACACGCCACACTGAGTGCTTTGCAGAAGGGATCCCAGCTTCTGCATGGCCCAGAACTGAGCCCATCTCCTCAGGTACTCTCTGAACAGCACTGGCGAGAATATCATTGGTCTGGACCAGGAGACTGAGCGAGAGGAAGCTGTCCATCATCACAGCACTTTAGCCTTTGCCAGAGGTGCCTACTTGGCTCTTTGGAAGAGGTATAGCTTGTTACTCAAGAGATCCTTCTAGCTTATACCAATATGAGAACATGGCTGGGATTTATAGTCAATGATCAATATATGTTGAGCACCTACAATATGGCAGGCTGTGTTCTAGGCCCAGGGGATACAAACGTGAATAGGAAAAAACAAATTCTCTGCCCTCATGGAGCTTCTAATACATTTTACTTGTTTATTTGTTGTCTACCTTCCCCCCCTTGTATGGGGAAAGGGAGAGGGCAGACATTATGTATCAGCTGATGTTTCTCTATGGAGAAAACAAAGGAGGGTGGGAGGGATGTGTGTGTGTGGGTGGGTGGGGGGTAATCACAGTCTTAGATCGGAAGGTTAGGGAAGGCTCATTCAGCAGGGACTTGAAGGAGGTGAGGGAGTGAGTCATGCTACATGCTGGGGAAGAAGGTTCCAGGGAACAGGACTAGCAAGCACCAGAACCCTGGGTGGGAATGTCCTGATGTACTCAAAGATCAGCAAGGAAGCCAGGTGGGTGGAATAGAGTGAGCGGAACTTTACTGAAGCCAGAGCTGGGACAGGGCCCCAGGTGAGTGGGCTCTTACTGAGTGAAATTCGACCCACTAGGGCTGTAGGTGAGAAGTGACATGATCGGAGAAGTGACATGATCGGACTTTTAGAAGGATCTCCTGGTGCTGGGCTGAGAACAGACTGCTGATTTCCAACAGCAGCAGCTTCCTTACCTTGATAAACCACAGCAACTCCTCCAAAACACCCTTCCAGAATACACGTTTGGTTGTCAGCAGAGGAAATTCATCTGAAAAACAGTTTGCCCAATAATTTCAAGATGGGAAAATAGAACACATCATCCAGCTTTCTCTGTGGAGGAGGACTGCCTCCAGGACAAGGCCCTTGAGTAACCACAGGACCAACTAGAAAACTGACTCTGATCACATGGGTGCCCCAGAACAGGGTGGAGCTCCCAGGCTACAGTCCAAGTCAGTGACACAATTCAGACAGAGACTGCCCTCCTCAATCCCTTGACCACCACAGGAATTCCACCCACGTGGTGAGATGGGGCACTGGCCAGGCAGGGATGCCCATGTGGACAGGAAAAGAGCTACCATCCACTTCCCAGTTAGTGTGATTCCTTCACAGAGGTGTGAAGACAACACACAAAGTGTGCCCTAGGACAAACGGTGAAGGCTCCCAGAGCTATTCCCTGATTGTCCTGCCAGGGAAAACTTACTCAGGTCTGGGGGATAGTAGATATCACACTAACCAAAGCTAAGGGATAGTTTTGAATTATTTGCAAAGCAAATTAACCTCTATTATTTAAATGTACCAAAAATAGTACCCGTTTAAATACCTGATATGCATGACCTTATTGAATCCTCAAAACAACCTTCCTTTAGGCATCCTTAAGATCTCCATTTTACAGGCACCAGGAGGGAATATATGTTTGCATCAAGCAACAGAGAAGATCAAAATGTAAAAGCTTATCTCTAAATTCAGTACATATTCAGTTCACCTTATCAGTTATATAGTTGATATTCATGTAACAAGGAGAGATTTTCCAAGCACCTTTTATCCGTACTGTCACTGAGCATGATTTCCTCTATTTTAAGCACACGAGGAAGCTGAAGACCAGAGAGGTAAATTGCCCACGGTCTAAGCAGATGGGCTGGAGTAAAAACGAGATCTGTGTGGAGCTGCACGAAGGTGGATCCCTGTCTACCCTGCAGCCTGGGTATCTTCCTAGTCTCTAAAATGGGTGTGGGGTTGAGGGTCCTCCCCCTGCTCACCACAGTGAATCAGCTTTACTAATAGTGCGTCTCCCTACTCAAAACCACCCCCATACCTGTGTCCAGGATATTTGTCTCGTGCACCGCCCCCACACCCGTCTCTTTGTGCCCCGAAAGCCTGACTCTAACAACCGCCAAGAGAAACTTCTCCGGAGCCATCCTGTTTTAATGGAAAAGACGAATAAGAACTACTCCTTGGACTCTCGCGTTCCTGTTTCAAGGTTTAAGAGGAAAGCTGGTTCGTGCGGACCCGACGGAAAAATGGTCAGGAACCACAAGTTCTTGCCCAGCCTCTCCGTTCGCGCTCTCTCCTCCCGCCGCCGTTGACCCGCCCTTATTCCTTCGCTCCAATTTTTAAACTTTGCCAAACCGAAGGACCAGAAGGGGGAGAGAAGAGGAGGAGCCAAAAAGGGGAACTTCTAGCCAAGTCCGTGGTCAAGCCCAGACAGATCCTCTCACACACTCTGGTATGAGCCAAACACTACCAGACCGTGGCCGCTCTGCGGCAGACAGCACGACCAGGTGAGCACAGGACTCGGACCCAAAGGACCTGGTTTCACCTCCCACTTCTGTCACTCCTGTCCGCGTGCCGTTACGCAAATCATTTCTCTAACCCGAGCCTCTGTTTTGGCGTCTGCAAAGCGGGGCTAAGGAGCTCCCAGGATCGAGGTTAGGACCAAGGGTTGATGGCAAAGCCCAGCCATTCCCAGGCGCCTTCCCCGCCCAGCGGCCGCTCGGAGCCCACCCGGGCGCACGCGCCCTCGCCGGGGGCGCGCGGGGGTCACCTCTCAGGCTGTAGCGCGCCTGCATGCCGAACACTGAGAGCGTGCCCGTGCCGGTGCGGTCATCCTTCCGGACCCCGCAGCGCAGGATATGTTCGATCTGCCCCAGATACTGCAGCTCCCCGTGAGGTGGCGGCTGCGGCTCGGCGCCCGGTTTCTGCGCGGCGGGCGGCGACGGCGACGGCGACGGCGACGGCGGGCGCTGCAGCTCGGAGCCGGGGGCGGGCATGGCGCGGGCGCCGCTGCGGGCTCTGGGACGCGGAGGGCGGCTGGCGGCGGGCTAGGGGATGCGTGCCTTTCTGCGCGCCTCTTTTCCCGCCACCGCTGCGGTGGCTCCGCCCCTTCCTGCCCGCTGACGTCGGCCCGCGCGCGGCCCCCTGGCGTCCCAGGAGCGCGCGGAGCTATGGGTTGGGCAGGGCGCGTGCTCCGGGGAAGGCGCCAGACTTCCAGAGCTGCGGCGTTTGCAAGCCCGTTTTAAAAGCTAACAAACTAAGTCCTGGCTTTTGGTGCGTTGGCTGAAAGAGGCCGCTCCGGTTAGAAAGTTTCCGAGTCCACCGCGCCATTCAATACTAAGGGGAGCCTGGAACAGTCCGCACATGTTCGTGAAATCTAAAAACAAACAAAACCCTGTTATTTGAGGTATGTTTCCTACAAGTAAGGGGGTCATGCTGTCAGGAGATGTGCATTTCCGTTTTCCCCCATCTCCAGTGAAGGCCGGTAGCGGGAGCGAGTCAAATAGGCAGCTTTTTTACTTGATTAATGACAGCCAGCCATTTTCAAGTTTTTAATACTAAAATTTTCACTTACTGTGAAATGTTTATAATGTAAACACTGGTGAGTAAGAGCTATTTGATGATTAGTTTAAAATGCACTACGGCGCCTGGCTGGCTCAGTCAGTAGACCATGCAACTCTTGATCTAGGAGTTGTAGGTTAGAGCCCCGTGTTAGGTGTAGGGATTACTTAAAAATAAAATCTTTAAGGGGCGCCTGGGTGGCTCAGTTGGTTAAGCCTCCAGCTCTTGGTTTCAGCTCAGGTCACGATCTCCCGTTGTGAGATCAAGCCCTGTATAGGCTCTGAACTGAGCATGGAGCCTGCTTGAGATTCTCTCTTTCCCCTTCCTCTCTGTCCCCCTACTCTGGTTCAGATCGCATAAATCTTTCGCCTTTTACTCCCCCTTTCAAAAAACATATATATAAATAAATAAAATCTTTAAAAAATAAAAAAAATGCACTAATACATGTACACGCAACAAGCAGCCTTTTGAATCAACAACTGTTTATTGAGCACATAGTAGATGTTCAATGTATTTCTTGTTGATAGGTCTGGGATTGTAAAGAATAAGATGTCAGCTCTTGAAATGAAAGGGGAACTTCTTTTGATGAATACTTTTGATGAAAACTTCTTTTGATGAAATATATCAAACACTATTTCTTGCTGTTCAATAAAGTCAACGTTTGTTTGTTTCTGGTTACTTGAAGTGAATTTGTGCAAGATTCTGGAATCTTTCTGCTAATACGCACCTCTCAACCTCAAGGTTAAAATTTTTGTAACACAAATTCTAGGAGGAGGTATCTTTCATCTGCAGCTCTGCCTAATCTCAGCGAAAACAATCTTGCATGCCTTTATGTGGTACAAAGCCTATAAAAATTAAATCAATTCTCAAAGACAATTTACAAAATACCTGGCCATTTGGATTAATTGGAGGGAGAAAAATACTATGAACAGACTGAGGGAGTGTTTCAGGAAACATGTCACAAGCCTCATAGCTGGAAAGTCCATGCTCTTGCTGTTTGGTTGTATGAGTGCTTACAAGGCCAAAGTAAACTGAAATGCACTGGGTTACGGAACAGCAGATATTTTAAATCTACTTCATCCAGCACACTACTAGCTGGCCTTTCCTAGGTCAGCATAGATTGATTTCCCCCTCCTGCAGCACATTCCCCACCTTACCCCATTCCAGTGTAGTAACAGTTTTAAAGAGTCACCTGTCTCTGTTAGGAATGATGGCCCTCCAGTGTCGTGTTGTGTTGTGTTGTACTGTTTGGACAGGGTGGGTAGCACCAGATGCAGTGGGCATTCTTTTTGATGGGCATTTGGGAAGAGACGTGCTTGGTCAGAAAACTTGAACCCAGAAAACAGACTTTAGACAGGAATGGGGACTCACGTCTGCTCTAGCTTGAGAGTGCTCCTGGGTATAAGAACCTAACGTGCCATGTGGAAGCACAGTCCTGGGTGGGCCAGAAAATGCAGAGTTCTTTGCTGGGCAGGATTGTCCTGCATACTGCAGGGCTTTAGCATGCGTGTGGAAAGCCAGCTAAATGCAGGTATTCCTCCAACACCACCCCTACTGAAAAGTGTCCCCATAATCTCCAACCATGGAGGATCCCAGCCTGAAAATATCTCAGATTTTCCAGTCTTCCATTCCAGTTGTTATTTTGAGCTGAGTTTAATTGTTATTTTTTTTTTAAAGATTTTATTTACTTATTTGACAGAGAGAGAGAGAGAGAGAGCACAAGTAGGCAGAGAGGCAGGCAGAGGGAGAGGGAGAAGAAGCAGGCTCCCCGCTGAGCAGGAGCCCGATGCGGGGCTCGATCCCAGGACCTTGGGATCATGACCTGAGCTGAAGGCAGACGCTTAACCAACTGAGCCACCCAGGCGCCCCTTAATTGTTATTTTGAGCTGAGTTTAATTGTTGCAGCCGAATGTCAGTTATCCCACAAGGAGAAGCTCAAGGTATAAGAGTAGGCCCCCCCACCCGTGTGGAGATTCCTCTTCCTCTGTGGTGCTGGGAGGATCTTGGTTTGATGATAATAGAGAAAGAATGGCCTTCCAGGGCTGCTCCATAAATGAATGATCCTCTCAGAGGAGCGTTTCGTTTATTCATTCCTCCAAGAAGAATTTATATCCCAGTGCCTACTGCATGTCAACAGAGCAAGATAGACAATGTCCCTCTCACAGAAATTGATGTTCTAGCAGAGACAAACAATGCGTATGTTCCCAAACAAGACATCTGCAGATAGTGACAAGTGTCATAATGTCATGATGATTACGTAACCCAGTAAAGGGCTACTGAAGGTACAGAGGAACTACTTTATTTATTTAATAAATTTTTTTTAGCTTTAATTTTAATTCCAGTATAATTAACATACCGTATCATATTAGTTTCAGGTTTACAATATAGTGATGCAACAGTTCTATACATGACTCAGTGTAGTACAGTGTAGTACAGAGGAACTACTTTAGGTCCCATCACCAGGCAAGACCTCCCTGAGGGAAAAAGCATTCCAACCCCCAGTGCATCCATGCCAGCATGTTTCCTAGCACTTGCATCTATAAAAATAAAAAATAAAAAATAGGGGTAGTATGGATGCTGAATCCTATCTTATTCTAGGAAAGAATTTTATCAATGAATACATTAACTTATTAGGGGGAAAACCTCTTCCTTCTCATTAAGAAATCTATTTCTGTTAAAAATTGTATATGTTTTTTTTTTTAAAGATTTTATTTATTTGAAAGAGAGAGAATGAGAGAGAGAGAGAGAGCACATGAGAGGGGGGAGGGTCAGAGGAGAAGCAGACTCCCCGCTGAGCAGGGAGCCCGATGTGGGACTCGATCCCGGGACTCCAGCAACACAACCTGAGCCGAAGGCAGTCGCTTAACCAACTGAGCCACCCAGGCGCCCTAAAAATTTTATATGTTTAATGGTCATAGAAATTTATAATATATTTATGTTATTTTGAGCAATATGTACAAATAATTACAGGCAATAACTCAATTGAGAATGAATATTTGATACCTAGATTTTTGTGTCTGGGGAGATTGTTAATTTTTAAAATCTAAAAATGCTAACATTTTATCGATCAATAAAAGATGCTTAAACATAGGGCACCTGGGTGGCTCAGTTGGTTAAGCGTCTGTCTTTGGCTCAGGTCAGGATCCCAAGCCAAGGGCCTTGAATCAAGCCCCACATCAGGGAGGCTGCTTCTCTCTCTGCCCCTCCCCACACTCTCTCTAGCTCTCTCTCTAATAAATAAATAAAATCTTTTTTAAAAAGATGCTTAAGCATAAAAATATATTACATTAAGATAAAATTCTCTGATAAAAGGAGAATGAAAATCAGAATTTAAGGAGAAAATGGAAAGAAATAAGATTTCTCACTGTTAAAGAAAAACTTGTTTGTATCTTTGTTTAAGTGGACGATGCTGGGTATCAAATTTCCACGATATTTAGATTCCATTGGGTACATTTTAAAGAGGGATGAAAACTATATTTTTAAATGCTAATATTTACAATACATGGGAAAATAAAATTTTGCTATTTGAAAGTTTATGTTGAAAAATCACATGCAAGAGCATATGTAAGTTTTTCAGATTCCTTTTAGGAAGTTTGAGAGCAAAAAATTAGGATATTATTGGTCTAAAGAAACCTTCTCCTTGGGGCACCTGGGTGGCTCAGTCAGTTAAGCGTCTGCCTTTGGCTCGGGTCATGATCCCAGGGTCCTGGAATCGAGTCCTGCATCGAGCCTCACATCAGGCTCCCTGATCAGTGGGGAGTCTGCTTTTGCCCCTCCCCCTACTCTTGCTCTCTCTCTCTCAAATAAGTAAATAAGATCTTTTTTTTTTATTTTAAGATTTTATTTATTTATTTGACACAGAGAGAGAGAGCACAAGCAGGGGGAGTGGCAGGCAGAGGGAGAGGGAGAAGCAGACTCCCCGCTGAGCAGGGAGCCCCATGCGGGACTCGATCCCAGGACATTGGGATCACGACCTGAGCCGAAGGCAGACACTTAACTGACTAGCCACTCAGGCGCCCCAGTAAATAAGATCTTTAAAAAAAAAAAAAAGAAATCTTTTCTTTACACAACAAACTCTCAAGAATGATGGTCCAATTAGGTAAAGGAAAGCAGGAAACATTTTTGAGAGCCAACTCTGAGATACTTGATAATAATATTATTTTATAATCAACACTACCATTTATTGATGCTTATCATTATGGATTATTTACTGTAGTTCTCACAACTACCCTATAATAAGACAAAAACTATTCCTTTTATTAGTTGAAGGTGAAGATACTGAGGTTTAAAGAGGTTAAGGGTCTCGCCTGAAGTCCCACACCTAGGAAATACAGCAGTGGGGGTTGGAATCCAGGTGATCCTGGGCGCAGAGGCTTTTCTAGGCCTTTCCACTTGCCACCCTGCCCCCCCCCCCCCCCCCCCGGCTCCTCACTCTGCAAGTTTTCCGTAGCTCATTGGCCATAAAATAGTCAGGTTCCCTTTCTAACTTATTTTTTGGCACCTTCTCTGACAAATACATCAAATATATGGTTGAATAGGCTGTATTTATCTGAGACTTCTGCACATTAAGGAAGATTCTATCAATAGTGTCTTTTTTTTTTTTTTTTTTTATGGCCCTCAGTTTTGATAGGAGAGGCTTTATCTTCATTTGGAGTCAGTTATGTTCAACTGGCTGCCTCTGACCCCTCTTTTTCTGACAAGCGTTTCTGTCAAATAGAGTATCAAGACTGGGTAGAAAATGCTTTAATGATTTTGAGTCCTCTCTCATTATATTCTTGTTCATAACTGGAAAGGCTGATTATAAGTATATTTCCAACATAACCTTTAGTGACATATACTGGCAAATGACCCTCTGATTATTATATTGCATCAAGGTTCAAATTATGAGGTTAAGTAAGGGTCAGCCAAAGACATCGTGTATTTTCCATAAAATATGTGTGGCCTTGTTCAGAGAGCCCTGTTGTGTCAATTTTAAAAAGAAACAATGAAGTGCACTCATGTTTATAACTGCATTATTTACAATGGCCCAGAGGTGGACACAACCCATCTCCCAGGTGTCCATGGATGGATGAGTGAATAAACAAAATTTAATACACACACATGCACAATGGAATAGTCTTTAACCTTAAAAAGAAATTCCAACACAAGCTACAAAATGGATGAAACTTAAGGACATTGTGCTAAGTAAAATAAACCAGTCACAAAAGGACACGTGCTATACAATTCCACTTAGGTGAGGTGCTTAGAGGAGGCAGAAAGTAGGACAGTGCTCATGAGGGACCCGGGAGAAGAGAGAAATGGGGAGTCAGTGTTTAATGGGTATAGAGTTTAGTTTGGGGAAGATGAAAAAAGTTCTTATGATGGATGGGGGTGATGGCTACACAATAATGGGAATGTATTTAATGCTACTGAACTGTACACTTTAAAATGGTTACGATAATAGTTTATTATATATATTTTACCACAATAAAAAAAATCTATGCAGAAGTTATAGGTGTTTACAAAACAAAGGAATGAATTATAGATTTTTTCAAAAAGTCAATTATTATATTGTAAATTCAAAAGCAAATTGAAAGAAGTATCCTTTGTTAATTAGAAAGTGGCATGTTTGTAGTAGAAATGATGGAAAACAGACACTTTAGTGATTTTATATTTATTTAATATACAAAGAACTACTAATGTACCATAGAATTCAGTAATATGTACATGTGAATTTTTTAAAAAGGTATTTTACTTTAACTCAATCTGAATAGCTATTAAACTGCCAGTAAATAACAGTACTTCATAATATGTAACTGACATACTTTCCTGCTCTTGCATTTATTACATTATCTTATACATTTGGGTTTTTCAGGTCTCAGAGAAACCTGAACAGGTCATTCTACTTGCCAGGTATAGGATGCATCCGGTCTTCTTACCTTTAAAAAAAAAGCAGTAAAAATCAAAATATGGCCAATTCTGCTTAGAGCTACAGGGATGTACTTAACTGATACAAGTAAACTTGAAGAAACCTGACCAATGTAATTTTTAGGAGAGAAGACTTCCAGGTGAAGCAATGAATTCAAATGCTGACTGTGATACTTAGCCGCTGAGTAAGTTTGGGAACGTTCCGTAACCTTTCTAGGTCTCAGTTTTTCCCCCCTGGAAATGGAAATAATAGGATACCTTAAAATGGATGTCTGTAAAGCCATTAGTATAGCCTCCGCGCCCAGGATCACCTGGATTCCAACCCCCACTGTTGTATTTCCTAATTTTTTGCTCTCAAACTTCCTAAAAGGAATCTGAAAAAGTTATATGGCCATGTCTGGATTAGAAAGTATTTTGCATTTTAAATTGGTTTTCTTTATAGAGTTTCTTGTTTCTAAGGACCATGCACACATTATATCAAGTCAGCCTGAATACAGTCGTAATGGAAATATGAATATCCTCCCACAGCTTGTTTTCAAATGCAGACGTACTTAAGAAGTGAATTAATAGGGGCGCCTGGGTGGCTCAGATGGTTAAGTGTCTGCCTTCGGCTCAGGTCATGATCCCAGGGTCCTGGGATCGAGCCCCACATCGGGCTCCTGGTTCAGCGGGGAGCCTGCTTCTCCCTCTCCCTCTGCCTCTCTCCCTGCTCATGCTCTCTCTCTCTCCCTCTCTGTATCTCTGTGTCTCAAGTGAATAAATAATAAAATCTTTAAAAAAAAAAAAAAGAAGTGAATTAATAGAAAAAAAAAATCAATGTATGCACATATCATCTCTGTATCTGTTCTTGGGTCTCTCCATTACCTTTATGGAATTGGAGACGTTCTCAGTTCCTGGAGTCTGGTTTGCCAGTTCAGCCACCCAGCCAAATTCCTCTCTCATCTTCTCCATCAGATATGTGGTGTCCTCTAGGTGATGCTGGGTCATCTGGAGAACCTGGGCATACTGCTGATGGGAGATGTTGACCAATGCGAGGGCCTCATCTACTTTTGTGTGTAGTTCGGGTACATCAGGACAGTCTAGCAAAGAAGAAAGTCACATGGTAAAGGAAAATGCCCATGGAATTTGGAGTTGGGTGATGTGGGTTTAAATCCCAACCCTTAAGCTTTCTATTTCTATTTCCAGCCTTTGGACCTTCAGTGAGTTTTCAATTAGGTAAAATAGGCGTGAATGTAATAACACTGTGAACTGTCTGCTCACAGGGCAGGCACACACTGGAGATTTAGCAAATGTTCCTTTTTCTTTTCCTTCTTTCTGTAGTGTCTCTGAAGGGTCATTAGGGCCACTCACTGATTTTCTGATCAGGACACATGGGAGATTGTGTTTCCTGCCACCTTGAAGTTAGATGTGGCCCTCTTCAAGGTGATGGGTCTTGCTTCTGGAGGAAGCATAAGGAACAATTAAGGATTTATCATGTTCCCTTTCCCCAGATGGCGGAACTAGGTTTGCTCCATGTACTAAGGCTGCATTGTCCTGAGTGAGAGGTGTAGCAGGACCTCCACTCAAACAGTAATTAACACAGCACAGAGTGAGAAATCAACCTTTGTGCTGACAAGACACTATGATTCTACAGCAGCCCATCTGAACTGAATCAGGATTCTAGGAATTTACATAGCTATGCTAATGAGCAGCTTGATACTGTGGAAAGATTATCTGAAGACTATGGAAGTGTCTATGTGTTAGGGCATGGAAGATCATAAGAGGTTGTTGTTGTGGAGAAAGACCACAGACTCTTTTAACTGTGTCTTTTACTGTTTACCAAAAAGCCATGCCTTCAGGAAGATCGGGGCAGGAGAGAATCCACCAACCAGAGCTGGTGACTACCTCATCTGAGGTCTTACACATCAGTTTATTGGTTTCTTTTTGATACTGAAGATATAACACAAGATTCCCTGGCATCTCATACATTTTCAGAAATTGTTTTGGGATCTTGAGGAGAGGGAGCCCCTTGTACTTATAAGTAAACAAATTTGGGGCACCTGGTGGCTTAGTCAGTTGAGCATTTGACTCAGTTTCAGATTAGGTCATGATCTCATGGGTTGTGGGCTCGAACCCCACATCGGGCTCCTCAGTTGGTGGGGAGTCTGCTTGAAAGATTCTTTCTGCCCCTCCCCCTGCTCATGCTCTCTCTCTCTCTCTCTAAAAATAAATAAATCTTTTAAAAAAATAAACAAACTTGCAGTAGCATACATTGGAAAAGTGATTCAAGATAACATTTTGAAAATGAAGGGAGTCACAGTCAACAAGATATAGTATACACTTGAGGGGCGCCTGGGTGGCTCAGTCAGTTAAGCATCCAACTCTTGATTTCAGCTCAGGTCATGATCTCAGGGTTGTGAGATTGAGCCCCATGTGGAGCCTGCTTAAGATCTCTCTCTTCCTCTTCCTTTGCCCCTCCCCACCAGTCTCTCTCTCCCTCTAAAAACAAACAAAAAGATATGGTATATATTTGAGAGGAGATTCAGATATTCTTTTAAAACGTCTTCATTTGCAACTTCAGAGTTAACTTTTAGAATAGTAATATAAATATATATATTTTAATTATGGGGGGAAGAAGGTGGTGATTGCCTCATGATTTAGGCAAGCAGAATTCTACAAGGGATATTCATTTCTTCTTTTAAAGAGTACCACCCAGGAAAAAAGATTTTCATGGAACAAAGGTGAAACTTCATGGAAAATAGAATCACATGGGAAAGGAAAAAGTAAAACTATATTCACAGATGACGTGATCTTGTATATAGAAAGTCCTAAAGAATACATACACACAGAAAAATATAAAAACTAATAAATAATTCAGAATACAAGATCAATATTGTATTTCTATAAAATACGAACAAACCAAAAATGAAATTATGAAAACAATTACATTCACAATAGTATTAAAAAGAATGAATTGCTTATGAAAAAGAAATTTAAGTGGAAGATTTATACACCAAGCTAAAAAACATCTTTGAAAGAAATTAAAGAAGATTTAAATAAATGGAAAGATATGTTGTTGGATTGGAAGACTTAATATTGTTAAGATGGCCATAGTCCACAAACTGATCTATAAATTTAATGCAATTCCTATCAAAATCCCTGCTGAATTTCCTCTCTGCAGAAATTGACAAGCTGATCCCAAAATTTATGTGGAAATGCATGCAAGGGACCCAGAATAGCCAAAACAATCTTGAAAACAACAGGGGTGCCTAGGTGGCTCAGCTGGTTAAGCATCTGCCTTAGGCTCAGGTCATGGATCCCAGAGTACTGGGATCAAGCCCTGAATCAGGCTCCCTGCTGGGCAGGGAGTCTGCTTCTCCCTCTGCCCCTCATACCACTTCTGCTCTCTCTCTCACTCTCTCTCTCAAATAAATAAATGAAATCTTAAAAAAGAAGACAAAAACCAAAATTGGACCACTCACACTTCCCAAAACTCCCTACGAAGTACAATAGTCAAGACAGTGTGATATTGACATAGGATAGACATATGGATCAATGGAATAGAATTGAGAGTCTAGAAATAAACCCTATATTTGCTGTTAATAGATTTTCAACAAAGGTGCCAAGATAATTCTATGAGGGAAAGGACAGTCTTTTCAAGAAGTGGAACTGAGACAACTGGATATCTACTGCAAAAGAAAGAAACTGGACTCCTACTTCACACCATACAAAAATGAACTCAAATGTATCAGAGACCTAAACACGTGGACTAAATATGTAAGTCTTGTAGGTGAAACATAAGTGTAAATCTATGTGACCTTGGATGAGGCAATGGTTTCTTTTTTTAAGATTTATTTATTTTAGAGAGAGAAAGAACGAGGGTGAGTGGAGGGAGGGGCAGAGGGAGGAGAGGGAGAGAATCTCAAGCAGACTCCCCACTGAGCACAGAGCCCCATGTGGGGCTTGATCTCATGACCCTGAGATCATAATCTGAGCTGAACTCAAGAGTTAGATGCTTAATTGACTGAGCCTCAGCGATGGCTTCTTAGACATGGCATCAAAATACAAAAAAGAAAAGAAGAAATAGATAAGTTAGACTTGATTGAAATGAAAAATTTTCGTACTTCAATGGGCATTATTCCAAAAGTGAAAAGACAGCACATGGGAATGGGAGAAAATATTTGTAGATAATATATCTGATAAGGGTTTAGTATCTAGAATATATAAAGAACTCTTACAACTCAATGATAAAGACAAATAACAAAATTAAAATATGGGCAAAGGATTTGAGTAGACATTTCTGCAAAGGAGATACACAAATGTTCACATGGTAGTAGATAGTTGTCCAACAGCAAGAGAGAAGTTCTGTTTTGTTTTAAGATTTTATTTATTTATTTATTTGACAGAGAGAGAGAGTGAATGAGAGAGAATGAATGGGGTGGGGAGGGACAGAAGCTGACTCTCTGCTGAGCAGGGAGTCCGCTGCTGCTGTGGGGCTGGATCCAGGACCCTGGGATCACCACCTGAGCCTAAGGCAGACGCTTCATGGACTGAGCCACCCAGATGCCCCAGAACAAGATTTAATTTACAAGCACATGTCAAGCCTGTACTTTGGTCACATTTATCAATGCCTCATTCACTAAGGACAGACCCTTGGCCAACCCCAGATTTATGTACGTGGAAAAATTTTAAAAAACATAAAAAATATAAAATAAATACAAAATATAAAACATCTCTTGATGGAAGAAACCACAAATTATTGTGATAATTTTTTTATCTACTATTCATACGTTCCCTTCTGCCAGTTTATGCCTATTTTTCTTAAGTATTTATATACTCACATCACTTTCAGAAGGGATTTAGTTTAATTGATAATTATATGGTCTTATATAACAAAATGGGCAGGAGACAGAAGTTCCTTGGTATAAATCCCATGTGCCTATCACTTATATTAAGAAATGAAATACTACCTAAACAGAGGAAGCCCCACCGTGCCCCTTCCACATCAAAACCCCTCTCTGTCCTCTCAAAGGGAAACTACTATTTTGAATTTGGGTGTATATACCCAGTACTAGTAATTGATATGGGAGAAGAGGAAAAGATTCACAGTAAATCTGTTTAAAATCAGGACCAAAAATGTATGGTAACTAGTGGGAAAACAAAAAGGTTTATGATGTCTTGGAAAATATTTATCAAATATAAGGTTTATTTATTATAAGATCTTACATCTATAATTATAGCTATGTGCTTCGTCTTTGAACAAGGAAAGAATCAAATGTTGATTGAAGAGGCAAAATTATTGTTTGGCAAAATGTAGAAGAGTTGTTTGTAATAGCAAAACATGGAAGCAACTTAAATAGACTCAAGGAGAATGGATAAATTGTGATGTGCCTACACAGACTAACGGAGCAGTGAATTAATGAATTAGAACACATATTCATGTGGCTAAATCTCACAAACTACACTGTGACAAGCCAAGTTGCCAATGAATACATAAGCAATAATATTTTACATTGTTAAGAAAAATCATCCAAAATTTGGAAATAAGGCAAAAGAACAGCTGCATTGTTTAAGAGACCCACCTAAAGCCTCTTTGATTCTCTAGGGAAATGATCTTTTGTTGGGTTTACCACTTACTGGTACTCAGGGCAAGATTCTATGTGCTTAGATGAACATTCAAAATTGAAAAGTTGCAAATGTTCTTTTGTCCAGTAGACATATAAATTATTTTGGTCGGATAGAAAACATCACTGCAAAACTTACGGTTTTATTGCCTGTTAGAACAGTAACTAGTTTTATATTTAATTTTGCAATCTAACTTCCACGTTCTGTCTATCTTGGACTATAAATTCTTCAGTCTCTCCTGTATTCCTTTGCAACAGCTTTAACACTTTGCGGATTCCCTCATTATATAGGATAAATTCATCTTGACCCGTGCTCATTTTATATTTGTATGAGTCATAGTTTTAAACTTAAAAATCATACTTTGACAATATAAAATGAAAAACATGCAAAACACTGTTATGTATGTTGTGTGTGTTATATATACATACACGTGATAACAGTATAAAGAAGAGCAAAGGAATAATAAACACTAAATTCAAAATAGCAGTTTCCTTTTGAGGGGCTGAAGAGGATATGATCTGGAAGGGACACAGAAGGGAATTCATCTATTTTGGTAATGTTTTATTTCTGAATCCAGTTGTAGGCACATGGGTTTTGTTCTTTTATCCTTTATACCGTTATAACAAAATGGACGTTTATAATAAAAGTTTTAAGTTGTATGGGAGCACAATAGAGCCTCCTTTCTTTGATGTTTTATCTATGCAGCAATTCACATTGCATGTATTCTGTGTTATCTGATGTGTACTGTAGCTAACACGTTGTCCGATGTATATTGATTATCCAAGGCATTTGTACTATATTATCTGATTCCTTGCATAATTTTCCAGTTTTATTGAGCAATAATTGACATATATCACTAAGTTTAAGATGTACAGTATGATGGTCTGATTTACATATATTTTGAAATAATTATTGCAATAGGTTTAGTTAATATCCATCATGTCATATAGATACAACAGAAAGAAAACAAAATTTCTCCTTGTGATGAGAACTCCTAGGTTCTACTCTCCTACCAACTTTCCTGGATGTCACACTTCGGTTATAGCGAAAGTCATCCTGCCGTAGCTTACCTGCCTCGCACCTCTTTGTCTTATAACTGGAAGCTTGGACCTCTTGACCACCTTCCTCCAATACCCTCTCCCCATCTTCTGTATGATTTTATGACAGGCAGAGATTATTCGTCAAAGCTTTTAACTGGATGAAAGGAAGTTAATGATACGTAGATGGGATGTTTGAGTGGGACTATTTTTGTAAGTGATCAGGGTGTTTGTGCATATTTTTCTGTTATAAAAACTTCTGTTTCTGCATGCAACCTTGTAAGTGTGACTTAAAAAGCAAAAACTAAATAGCGAAAATCATTAGTATGGTAGACATTATATTTAATCTGCAAAACACCTATGTAAAATAGATCTATTATTTCCATTCTCCATGTGATGAAACAGAGGTGCAGAGTCACTGAATTAGCCATTCAGGAGAAATAACAAAAAGGTACAACCTTCTTGCCTTTTAGCAACTCCTTCCTTCAGGGCTTTAGCGAGGTGAAAAGCAGAAGCATAGGAATTGAAATCTCTTGGCTTTTGTAAGAAAATGTGTTGGTGGGCGGGGGTTGCTTTGGCGGATGGGAGGGGTAACTTTAGTTAGGGGAAGGGAAAGGAGATAAGGGGAGGGACGGAGGGAGGAGAGGGAGGGGCCGGGGAGGGAAGGATTTTTCACCATCTTGGCCAGGTCTGGGAGGCAAAAGGCTACGTGGTTTCTGAGGAGGAGCCACCTTACATATTTAAATACTAATTAGTAATTAACCCACCAATTGGAAAGAGTTAATGCCACTTAAAAAAAAAAAAAAAACACTCACTTGGCTAATAATTTGCTTATACAATGGGAAGATTGCTTCCATTGTGGGCTTTCTTTTTCCTTGCAGTAAGAAGGAAGGAGTGCCCTAATTTGCTCCTACCTTCTCTTTTGCGTACATTAGTGGTTTTGGTCTATAACCATAAAAAATGTCATAGGAGCAATGATGGAATTTTAAATAAGAGAAAAAGCAAGTGGCCTACTTTTGAATAATAAAAGTTTATAAACCTACACTGAACACCCCCAGATGGGAATAAGCATGCGAAAAAAGTGCTTGAATGAACCTATGATGCTTGTAAAAGAGAGATTTTGACCTCTAACCAGAATACTATTGAAAGCCTGGAAAATAATAATTATTTACCTTCCCACAGGTAGTCCTGACATTTTTGGCATCTGGCATGAAACTGGAAACATTCTGACAAATTCTGGCCAAGTTCTCCACACGGTCCTCTGTCTTGCACAGGAAACACCTTTGAACTCAGGCTTCCATGGTTAGAATCTGCAGGTAACATAGTGTTTGCACATTAATGTTATTAGAGTCTGCATTTTAAAGGCATGGACATGATGTCATTTCTTTTTCTTACCAGTTCTTTTAAAATCTTTCTGTCTTCAATCATAGGAGGGCATATTGTGGCAACCATTTGCTAGGACAATTTGACATCTATTAAAAATTGCATATATTCTTTGATCCAACAATCACATTACTATGATTATTTGTATACTGCCCCCCCCCGAAAAGTTAATGCATATAATTTTATTTTCTGGAAGAAATCATAAAGAATCTTTTGGAAGAGATACTTGATGGGGTGAGAGAGGGCAACTTTCATTTGTTTGTTCTTTTATATATTTGAATTATTTTAAATTCAGTGTGTCTTATTTTTATTATTATTTCTGATGTCAATGGATTAAATAAGGGATTGTAGGCCACTTTTCTCTTTGGATTTCTTCCTATTTAAAAATTTTCTAATAATTTTAATTTTTTCTTTTTTTTTTTTTTTTTTTTTTTTTTTTTTAAAGATTTTATTTATTTATTTGAGAGAGAATGAGAGAGAGCGAGTACATGAGAGGGGGGAGGGTCAGAGAGAGAAGCAGACTCCCTGCTGAGCAGGGAGCCCGATGCGGGACTCGATCCAGGGACTCCAGGATCATGACCTGAGCCGAAGGCAGTCGCTTAACCAACTGAGCCACCCAGGCGCCCTAATAATTTTAATTTTTTCTAATAATTTTAATTTTTTACAGCTATAATTGGGAAGTACATTGGAGTTTCAAAGGTACTGGGAATGTCTGTTTCTAAAGCTGGGTGGTAGGCATTTACTTTCTTACTATTCCTTTTGCATTTCATATATATATAATGTTATGAACAATGGGTCAAAGATTTAGGAAAACTACTAAAGCTGATCAGCTTTTGAGAAACTCTTTTCTTTTTCTGGAAGAATTAAAAATTCATATGAAAATGATGATGTAAAAAAGAAGTCTGTCCAACAGAAAATTGACAGTTCTTAACTGAGTGTTTGACATTAGGAAACGTTTATTATTAATTTACAACATTTTAAAATGAAACATTTTATTTTGAGATGAATTGTGAAGTCTGTTGCTTAAAAACTGGAGGCACTGGTTAGATCACGTGGTGTGTAAGGTAACCGTCTCCTTTTGTTGAATAGAGTCGTGGCCTCCCAGCTGCCTCCCTGAACTGTCCCCTGTCACCCCCCAGAACCCCTGTGAGGAGTTCTGCTGTCGAGCTTGTCTCTGCTTTTTGTACTGTTTGCTTTCTTATCTTGTCTGTTAGACGCCCCCCCTCCCCCCACTGAGGGAAGGGATTTGGCCTTGTCATTTGAAATCATGCCATTTTCCCGTACCTTCTTCTGTCATTGCTTACAATATGGTAATGAAGGTAATGTAATTGTCCAGTGATCTGTTTTCCTTTCTCTGGACTGAGCTCCTAAAAGGGACTGTGTCATAATCATTGTCTTATTCCCAGCATCTAGATTAATATCTGGTATATAGATCAGGGATGGCAAATTCCAGGACCATCCGATACCAATTCCTCATCCTGTGCATGGCAGTAACCCATACAGAACCTCCAGACCCCTCTAGGCAGCTACCTCTGGTGCCGTCACTCTTATCAACCATCTACTCTCCCCACCTGCCTCTGTCTCCCCACCCCACTCAAAGGGAAAATTAAAGTCAAAATGCTCTCTAAGGTAGGATTAGAACTCATATCTCCCAGCATCCAGCACTGCACCAAGCTACCACACCATGCAGATCTACTGCACACGATCTTCTCTAACCTTTCCAGAGATTTATAAAGCAAGAGAGGACAACTACAAGAGCTATTTTATTCTCTTTCAACAGATTCTGGAACTGAAGTTTAGAAAGACCAAAGTAGGAAAGAAATTCTCCCATATGAAGACTAAAATGAAACCCACACTCAATCAAACAAAAATATTAAAAACCGAAATATTTCAGATTTTTTTTACTAAGTAGACTCCATGCCCATTGTGGGAGCCCAACAGGGGGCTTAAACTCACAACCCTGAGATTAAGACCTGAGCTGAGATCAAGAGTTGGATGATTAACCAACTAAGCCATCCAGGTGCCCCAACGTTTCAGATTTTTTTATTATCGCCTCTTTTCTTCTAATGGTGCTCATTATTCAATTTTAGCTATTTTTCTAATTTTAGCTCTTAGGACAGTCATGACAAAGCCCATCCATGAAGGTTGTCAGATACACAGCGCTCACTCAGTCAGTGTTGGCCGTTGTAACTGACAAGAGCCTTGTATTAGTTCCCTGTTGCCGTTGTAACAGATTACCATAAATTTATTGGCTCAAAATAACACCAATGGCCTTCTGGTTCTGTAGCTCAGAAGTTTGAAATGGGTCTCACTGGCCTAAAATCAAGGTGTTGGCAGTGGGTTTTTTTTTCTGGAGGCTCTAGGGGAGAATCCATTTCCTTGCCTTTCCAATTTCTAGAGGCCAACTATAGTCTTTGGCTCCTGGGCCCCTTCCTCCACCTGCAAAGCCAGCGAAGTAGGGCCAAGTCCTTCTCATGCTACCATCTCTATAGATTTTACTCTGCCTCCCTCTTCCACTTCTAAGAACCCTTGTAGCCACATGTATAATTCGGAATAATCTCCTCATTTTAAGGTCAGCTGACAAGCAACCTCAATTCCATCTACAACCGTACTTTCCCCTTGCCGTGTAACACAACATATTCACAGGTCTTGAGGATTAGGGTGTAGATATCTTTGGGAAGCTATTATTCTGTCTACACAGGGGCAAAGCTCAAAATGTCCTCTCATTAGGCAGATTTTCCAGGAGCATTAGGTTTATCGTTCACCTACCACCTGTCCAGAAGAGTAACGGAAACTACTTGCAAATACCCTACTGCCCCTGCCTGACTATGCTTGATGAATAGTCCACAGGTGCTCTTCGGAGAAGAGAATGTCTCCTCTGTGGGGCTAGCTGGGTGCTGTCTGGTTAGGGGAGGGATAGCAGAGGAAAGGCTTTTTTGTTTTTGTTTTTCATATTTGTATTTACATTACCTTTGCATTACAGGGGGCTCTGGATATTGCAGGTTATCATCAAGGTGGAGGTTGTGCAGAGGGCCAGCTGAGCAGGGGCTGGGTCTGGGCTGCGAGAATGGGGAGGAAGCTGAGGCAGAACGGGTGGAAACCTACATTCTTAGTCGGTGGGGTGGGAGGGAGTTGCAGTGATAAGGAAGTTATTTCGATTTCAAAGTGGATGGATCACTATATACTCTTGTGCACGTTTGAATGTAGCAACCCACATATAAGGTTGTATGCAATGTGAAAGATGGAGGGGGCATTATTTTATTCTAATGAACACATTTGGAATATTATCCCCAAACAATTGATATCTATTTAAAAATTCAGGCAAAAATTATTTAATATCACCCCAGCATTGATATATCTAGTCTACTGCCTTGATGCTTTTCCTGAATATTGGAAATCTTAGAATAGAATACCAGAGAAAACACCTGACTTACAAGAAAGTCTTCCAGACCCTGAAATAGAACCCAGCAACAATTCCAGTAATGATGGCTGTTCTCTGCTCATGGAACAAGGGACGGGAAGGATGTCATGCGGTGTTTTTTGGCTTCAGTTTCTGGTACTGTGAGGTAGGTCCCTTCTATATAGAGACCAGTGATGCGATGTAATGGTAATTTTGAGAATTTAGTTCAGATGTTGCCAGGTACAGCTGGTATAATGGGGAAATAGCTAGAAGGAGCCCATTTCTTTCTACATACAAAAAGCTGTGTGTAATTAATATATACAACTTGGAGAGTTTGGAGAGAAGTATAAACCCATGAAACCATCACCATAATCTATGCCATAAACCTATCCATCACTTCCAAAAATGTTCTCTTGCCCTCTTATTTATTATTATTATCATCATTAGAATGCTTAACATAATAAGATCTACCCTCTTAGGAAATGTTTAAGTATACGGTACAGTGTTTTTAACGATAGGCGCTATCCAGCACAGTTGGACTTATAGGTTTAGGACTTACCCATCTTGCATAACAGAAACTTTGTACTCTCTGACCAACATCTCCCCATTTCCCCCTTGACTCAGCTCCCAGCAACCTCATTCTACTCTCTGCTTCCATAACTTTGACTAGATTCCTCATATAAGAGGTATCATATAGTATTTGTCCTTCTGTGTGTGGCTTGTTTCAGTTAGCATAATGTCCTCCAGGTTCATTCATGTTTTTACAAATGGCAGGATTTCTAGAAGGAGCCCACATTATTTTTCATGTCAGAGGGGAGTATTCTTTCCTGTAGGCTTGAGGTCCATAAAATCTAAGTCTAAGGAAATGTAGACCCTACCTTGGCCCACCCAGCAGCTCTCATTTCTGAGATGCTGTGTCCCAGCCACTCTACAGAATCCCAAGGAAGGTATCTCCTTCTGCCTCAAGACACACAGTAGCATTATGTTTCCAACATGGAATATCTTGGGGCGTGTTTGGCATTGGTAGAAGGCAATTCTTATCCTTTACAGATACTCTGATTTCTGTAGTTTTGGGTTTGTCTGTGAACATCTTCTGTGGTTTTGTGCATAAATGTTATGATTTAAGGGATCATGGTGGTGATGTGGAGGAGGCTGTGCAGGGCACTCAACGTGACCTGGTTAATACAGGACACTAGGCTCCTTCCCAAACTGGGAGTTGAGGAGTCTAGACTGATTTTAAGGAAACCCCATGATGTTCAAGCAGAACAGAGTTGTGCGTATCTACATGAGTTTTAATAAAGGAGGCAACTGTTTTGTTCAACTTCTCACGCTGCTAGCATTTTCTTTCTCAGCTTTGAAAATCTGCTTTAAAAAGAGATACCAGCCCCACAGGGCTCTTGACAATGTTGGAGGAGGGATGGTGTTTGGCCGACTTCAAAGCTTTCTCTAAGAGGCTCTGAAACTTTGATTCTCCATAAATTGTCACCCTCAGAAACATTGTACAATGACTTAGAAATGTCTACTATTTCCAAAGGTAAACCAAGCTTGACCTTAGTATTGACATCTAAGTAAAGCTCATCTTTCAATACTTGCCTGTGCCTTGTTTTGGTAAATCCTCTATTGCATTCAGGGTCTTGGTGATGGTTGTGCTGATACTGTGATAAATAGAGAGACTGAAATTACAAAAGAGCTGGAAGAAGCTGGGAATGTCCCAACCTTGCACAGGATCCGCTTTTTCCCTTGGCTCTTTGGATAAAGCTGGAAGAAAGTTAGGCTGCATTAAGTCTGTATCGGACATGAAATATGATTGAAAAGTCTGGTCAAATTCTTGCTGCATCTGTTTGAAGACGTTAAGACTTCTGTTAAAGAGAAATCTCACATCCACAGTCAGCTGGCTGAACACATTCTCTATTTGAGCCACTTGTGCGTCCTCCTCAATGAACTTTTCACCCACGGGGAGATCTTTTTCATTATCCTCATGGAAAGGAAACAGGTATTGATATATCTTCCTGAAAAACTGTTTGACCTGTGGGGTGGAGGAAAAAATGGAATAAGAAATTAATTTTCTTTCTGGACCACTTCTTTTTTTTTAAATCAATTTTATTTTATTATTTTTAAATGGAAGGATAATTGACATGGACCATTTCTTATTGTAAATTTTAAAGTCCATTTATACTGGTCATTCTAAATAAGAAACAATTTTGGGCAAAATTAAGACTTAAGATTTAAGATCATTTATTAACACTTTTGTACCTTTGACTTTGATTGTGGAAAGAGGATCTGAAATTCTTCCTTGTTTATATGTGCCTACCCGAGGCCTAAAAAGGCCAAGTTTTCAGTATTGTTGACAAGCCACACCTGATGTACCGGCAGTGGTTGGCATGCCATGGTCTAAACGGAACAGTCTAGGTTACCCCAAAACTGTGAAGAAGGCTCTTGCCTTTCACCTCTGTCTTAGGGTTTTGGGGGGGGGTGGTTTGTTTCATTCAGTGGAATGTCCTTAGTGACTTGATGGTCTCCTCTTGCTTGTCTCATAAATTCGTCCATGGAAAGGAAAAGATAAACACATTCATGCTATATTATAGATGCCTGATAGAGTTAAATAGGTTACTTAGGGATGGTTATATATTAGTAGTGATCAAAGCCCTCCTTGGCTGTAGTCAAAGAAATGAAGCTATAATTGTAGAATTTTACAGTCAGTGGGAGAGTTTTTTCCAGCAGTCACACCATGCTCTCCATGTGTATGGTACCTAAGTTAGTGTCAGAACACAGTTGCCCTTACATGGTAGTGATGTGGCCATGCTGCCTGTTATGGAGCATACCAACTCTCAGACACCACAGCGCTAGCATCCCAGTGCTGTTCAAAGGATTCTCCAGGAATTCTTAGATCACTCATGCCTTTCTCAAAAAGTAATCTGGGTTGATTGTCTGCCCCTTCCTCTGCCAGCTTCTGTTTCCCTGAATCCATCCACAAAAACAAACCTTAAAGCCCCAAGAAATATTCATAAAGTCGCACAACCGGCACAGACAGGCATGGCCCCCAAATCTCCTGCCTTCCAGCCAGTGCTCATTCCACTGTAGTCGGGTATATCGGAGAGTGACCGGGGCTATAAAAATAGAGCAGATGCAATTCACAGTGGAGGCAAATTAACTTGGCAGATGAATTGTCCGAGGGGTTGCTCCCTCTATAATTGGGTATGGCACTGCCACCCCAGGAACATGCTCTAATTAGTGCACGCTCTGATATGGAGAGGGAAATTTCACTCTTTCATAGTCAGCTCACTTCTTGGAGGGAAGAGAAATTCAGGCCAATACAATAGGAGCCCGTTATGGGGCAGAACTCATCCTATTCAGGTCATCACCCTCTGTGATTCCCTCTGCCAGATGAGAGCCAAAGGGAACAAAAAAGAAAACATGCCAGTCCTGCAGGACATGCGTAGACGTGGCTAAAGAGAGCATGAATGTGTGCTTATGGGTGTGTTTTCAGAAGAGGGCAGGCCTATTGAAGGAGAGATTCAGGAGGCCGAGAATGTCTTCAAATGTTTGGCCTCCAGGGAAAAAAATTAAAGCAGGTTGAAACCAGAGACTATAATACTGTTATTCAGAATTCAATTCAGCATTTATTAGATACCTACGATGGTAACATGAAGGTGGATAGCATATGGTCCCTGCCCTCAAAGAGCTTACAATCTAGTGGGAACATGTGCACAAATAATAAGAGGCAGAAAGATTCAGACAATTTCTAAGAGAGATATATACAGTGTCATTATAGGGAGAGACAAACACTGAATGGCCGTTTGATAAATTGAATGTACGTAGGTGGTTCATACATAAGCAAGCATGAATGTTAGATTCTAGATTGTAAAAGGCCAATACCAGGTCAGGCATCTCTATTCTAAATAGCAAAATAAATTAATTTTTAAAAATTAAACTGGAAAAAAAAATTAAACTGGAGTAGGTTCTTTAAGAATTCTGAAACTTTGAGCTCTATTTTTCCCTTACCGTATTTTTCATAGAGGACTGACTAGATTGGCAGGTTGTGTAAAATCTCATGCAGTTACTCTCCAGGCAAGACTTGCATTCATCCCAGGAATCTGTCAGAGACTCCTGACATAGGCTTTCTTCTTCTTCCAGATGTTCCTGAACTTCATTCATGAGTTTCAGGGCTTCCTAATTAAAAAGGAGAAACAAACATCCTATTTCCATCTCATAATTCTGTGTGTACCATAGCTGATTTAAAAAACATACATATTCTGATGTACTTCTTCGTTCTTTCTTCGGGCCCCTGGCTGCTGACAGATCTACTTGAATCTACCTTTCTGTTTGATTAAGAAATGGAGCACTGATTGATCCCAACTGAAGACTGCAAATCTTATCCATCTATTCATTCGTTCATTCAACAGCTATTTATTGGGTACTTGCTATGGGACAACCATTACACTAGATGTGGGTAAACCATGACATGGTCTCCACTCTGGGACGACTATAATTTGTTTACTTGTCTGTCTTCACATCTAGTTCTTGGAAGATGTGGAAAGTGGGCTTTAAGGCTTATAAAGCTTACAAATTTATTTCCTTTATTTATGCTGCCTTTAATTTTTGTATATGCTTAAACATTGCAAGAAAGTGCAATTCTTGTATATCAAATCTAATCTGCCCAGCAAGTTACACTCTAATTGCTGCGTTGGGGGGGGGGGGGGGTTGGGGGGGAGGGGAGGGGATGCTTCTTTCTTCTCGTTTTCCAAGTGCTCCCCCTCGTGGTGCCTTGCTGTACGTGTCCAGGTCCCACTCTGGGTGATTCGGAACCTAGCTGAAGTGACACCTGTCCCTGAGAACCTCAACCCTGTCCCAGGACCTCCCTCAAGGCCAGCACCCCTGCCTAGACCCCTGACCTCCGTGCATGTGTGGACTTCTAAAGACTGGCTCCCTGCAAGCCTGAGACCTAGTTCAGGGGACTGATGGGGTATAATGGATTCCTCCATCAACCAGTCTCAGAGTTAAGAGTGACTCCCTTAAGTGAAAACCACATAAGGGAGCAAAGTTTATGTACTTAAAACCAATTTAGTGTGCATTTTTACCTAATGGAAGAGAAAAAGAAATCACCCTTCCCTGGCATATTAAGCCCAAAGAACCATGTGGGCACTGAGAATCCTTTGACGATTTTCTTATCTCCTTGGGCATTGCAGAACAATTTTGGATTCCTACATCTTCTCAAGAAAGTTACCCCACCATGGCAGGAAAAAATACTGCCCACATTTCCTAAGTCAGTCCCAGTTTTAAATATTCTCTTCATTGTCACCATAAACCAAAACCCCACTATTTCCAATTCCAAACTACACTTGCTGTGTACCTTTGGGTAAATTACTTAACATCTCTGAGTCTCAGTATCTTCCTCAGCAAATAGGAATAGCAATAGGATTTACCTCTTAAGGCTTTGTATTAAGTGAGATAAGCAAGCAAGCCACCTAGTGTGTTATTATCTGTTTCCTTCCACTCGCCTCCAAGAGCACAACAAAAACCAGTTACCAAATCACATGTCCCAAGTTTTGGTAGTGAAATGTTGTCATGGAGGAAGATCTCTTGTTTAGGAATGCCCTGCCCATTCCTTCTGTTTCCCCCTTAGATGTCCCACCCACTGACTATTCCTGTAGTTTACAGAGTATCAAAGTCCCATATAAACTTAGTGTTAGGTTCAAATCACTTTATGCTCCCCCCCCCCGAGGTTTCCCACTTTTAGTTAGTTTCAGATGCCTTCACTAAATATTAATAGGGAGGGGCTGCGGAGGGATCCATGATGACACTGGGTCCCCTGAGAATAGGTGGTGCTCTGCGCTGGAAGACTAGGGGCACCAATCTCATAGTTGCTATGTCATAATTTGTCTGAAGTATCCTTTATCTTCACTTTAAAGTAATTTTGGGGCGGGGGAGACTCAGAGTTAAACAGGTTTTTCCATTTTTAAATGGACTTTTTGAGTGTCCAAACCTTAACTGAACTCACATTTGCTTACTCGACCCACCCCTGACTGGAGCATTCTTTTCATAGTTTTACACCCTTGGCTTGTGGGGTGGCTGAGGAAAGGGAGAAAAACAAAGTCACTGGGTCCCAGAGACAGACAAGCACCGCCTGCTGACTTTCTCCCCAGTCATTCATCACAGTGCTGTGTTACCACATTCATGAACATCATGAGCCTCAGTTTCCTTAGCTGTAAAGTGAAAGTAATGGGTGATGCAGATGTTGGAAGGATTACATGTGATACTGTGTTTTATAAAGGGCCTGTAAATGCTATCAAGTGTCATTATTCCCAGGGGCCAGCTCACAAGCCCACCAGGGAAGAACCCAGCTCTGGGGGCTTCCACATTTTCCTCATAAGGAGCTATTTTTGGTTTCCTTAAATCTTTTGCTTGCTGCCTAAAGGGAGGACGGCTTGCAGCTGCTAGTCAGGCGATCGCCTTTCCTTGCGAGGGACCCTGTGTGACAAGGGGTGTAGGGTGTGGCCACAACATCAACCAGTCTGGTGACAGGCTCACAGATAGCTGTGGGGTCAGCCTGTCACACAGCCCTGCTCCAGAGGCTTAAGGGATGGCCAGAGGCCACCGTGCTCAGAAATAAAGAATTCCGGCAGCTCCCTGCAGTTTGGGGCCCCCCAATTGACATGTCTATAGGTATAGGTGTAGGGGGAAATAGTAAAACTTCTATTTTTATGTTTTAACTTAAAAATTGATGGTAGGGGGAGGAGAAATGGGGAGTTGTTCAATGCGTATAGAGTTTCAGTTTTGCCAGAGGGGAGGAATTCTGGAGCTTGGTTGCACAGCAGTGTGCAGGTACTTAGCACTGTTGAACTATAACACATAAAAGTGGTTACGATGGTAAATTGGATGTTATGTGTATTTTACCACATTCACAAACTTTTAAAAATAAAATTTAAAAGTAATTGACTCTCCTGTTAAAATTTAAAATATTTTCCAAATTATTTTTGTTACAGTCTTGATTTCGTCTTTGATTTAAGGGTAACATTGGAAAATAATTTTTGGAAAATAATTGAATTGTTTTGAATGTTATGTTCATTGTTAATGGTATTAAACGAGGAGCCATGCAATACTGCGTAATTTAGAAACATATTAAGCCTGGTACTGTACTAAGTTCATATGCTCAGTACTGTAACATATGAACAATTTTTAACATCCTCTAGAGACATTTGGATATAAAATTGACCCTTAAAAACATAGGTTTGAAAGCATGGGTCCACTTAGATGTGGATAGATACAGGACAGTACTGTAAATGTATTTTCTCTTCTTTATGATATCCTTAATATTTTCTTCTTTATTGTAGGAATACAGTATATAAGGCACATAACACACAAAATATGTGTTATTTGACTGTTATTGGTAAGGCTTCTGTCAACAGTAGGCTATTAGTAATTCAGTTTTTGGGGAGTTAAAAGTTATATGCAAGTTTTTGACTGGAGGTCAGTACCCCTTTCCCCTGCATTGTTCAAGAGTCAACTGTAATGTGTCTTTCCCATTGCTAATGTACATAGTTTGAACTGCAGCTATTGAGTAAAGGCATTTGAATAAAGAAAATAACTAGGCTGATGTACTATTTAATATACACTGGGGCTGTCTCGTGGTGCTTATGTCAGACCATTGCATGTCACCAGCTGCTCAGGAGGACCCTGAGGACGTGGGGCCCTCCACAGTCCATGGACCCTGTGTCCCTCGTTCTTTATTCCCTTGGGGCTGATTGCAATGAATTGCCAATTTAAGAGGACGCAGGTAAATGATCCTATTATTATCTAGTTCTCAATAGACTAGCCCTCACTAAATGGACAAGAGGCTTAAAAAGATTCCTGAAAAAAAAAATACCCAGCAGATTAAAAAATATGAATAATTTAAGCTCAGGTAGACAAGAAGCAAATGGCAGAGCTGACACTTCTTCATTATAAGCTCTTGGTCACGTGACAAAGTAAAACTATGATCTAATCAGATCTGGCAATCGGCTAAAACATTTCAAAATACTATCCAGAAGGTTATTTGAAATATGGACTTAATATCCACCCTGGCTAGTGATGAACCTCACCCTTGAGATATTAATGGTTGCAATTCATGTGTCTAACTTATAAATAAATTAATGTGCATAAATTTAGGAGTGAATGCTAATAATAATTTTAGTAGTAGGGATAGAAGATCAAAAACCTTTGGAAACCACATATCTAGCCAGAAACTTCCGGAACACTTTTGAGTCAATATCCCAAGTTAGAAGGGACTAAGGATAAAGTCTTTTTAAGAAAGTAGCACTTCCCTAACAGAGACGAATCCCCCAAATTCCTGGATTTGGAGTCCTGCAAAGGTCTACTCTGCTAGGACTGTGTTCTTGGAAGAAATTTGAAATTTCCTTCAAACTTTTTTTTTTTTTTAAAGATTTTATTTATTTATTTGAGAGAGAGAATGAGAGAGAGAGAGAGCATGAGAGGGGGAGGGTCAGAGGGAGAAGCAGACTCCTTGCTGAGCAGGGAGCCCGATGTGGGACTAGATCCCGGGACTCCAGGATCATGACCCGAGCCGAAGGCAGTCGCTTAACCAACTGAGCCACCCAGGCGCCCCTCCTTCAAACTTTTCCTCCACTAAGAGCTGCCGTCCAGAAAATCCATTTTTAGGGGAAAGAAGTAATTTATCAATTGCACTAAGAAATGCGATATTTATGGTCTAGCTATATTTAAGAACAGGTATTATTCTCAATTACTGTACCTGCTTTTCTTCTCTGCATTTCTTCAGGGTTTTCATCAGATTGGTATGTTCCTCCTCTCTTCTTTCCATCATGATTTTCATCTGCTTCATACCAATCAAAGCTTTCTTCACCTCTTCGTCTACATCTATGTCTCCAACCTCAGAAAAACCTAAAAGATACATTGTAGTTTTTTCCTTTGAGGTCTGATCAGATTACAATATATCAGAATTACAATTTCACCGATTTTTCCTGTTGCCTCAATAGAGACTTAGCTGTTCTTTTACCACATCAAACTGCAAGCAAATGACAATGAATCGGCTGGCAGCTGCCACACGGACACAGCGGCCACATAGATGATGCCTTCTAGCCCTCGCCTCTGAGCTCCTAGACAAGTCAGAGTTCACTTAACCTCATTCCTGTCATTTTCCTCAGGGCCTGTTTCGAAACATGGATCCATTTTTTTTTTTCTTTTACTTAAAACTCAAGTGTGTTTATATTAGAAAAAAATTGAAATTTTCTTCACAGACAATTTGTATTAAATGCCCAACTGGGAACCTCAAACACAGTGAACAATTTCCCTTTCTTTCAGCTTTAAATGCCTCCTCAGGAGGCATCAAACCCAGAAAGTATCTCATATGATGCAAGATTCCTTAATAACCTACTGGATGTCTCTTACACACCTTTAAAAAGCCTGTAGTGGGTATGAAATTCATTGTCATTCTCTCTTTGCTGTAGTCAATGTGGCTTCCAAAGGAGCTTATTCTTGCTTCCAAATTTAATATTAGACACCCCAAAGCAACATTTTAACTAATTTATTTTTCTAAGTGTTCAGTACCCAAAGCATATACTATCAAGCAAAGGTCACAAGTCAATGAGCATAGACCAACCAGATTCGATGTCATAACCCGTTCTTTCACTATCTCAAGAATAACTGCACAGATTACTTTAATTGTTTAAAGTTTTCAAATGCTAGAAAAGAATTTCACTGTTCATTAAAACTGTGCTTAGAGGACACCAAACATCTGGACGATACCAAGAAATGCAGTCCAAAAGTTGGCAAGTTTTATCTGTGTGATAGCAAACATCTGGATATGTGAACATTCTCAGATACTCGACTGGAATTTTCTATTTTTATTCCAGATGTTTGGTGTCCTGTCTACTTGGTTTAAGTGCCTAGAGAACATCTCACCGTGAAACTAGAAGGCTGTGATGAATATGGTTATCTCTCAACTGTAAATCACTGTAAATGCCGGCAGGACATGCAAATATGCAAACAGGACACAGTGCAGATAAAGAAACCAAACGTACCCTTCAGGTTTCCATGGATATCGGTTTTGTCCTTCCAAGTAGGTGCACAGTGACAGTCTTTCAACCATAGCAGATACACAATAAACACCAAGAGTGATGGCTTCATGTTCCTGCTGTTACTGCAAAGGAAAAATAAACCTGTACCAAATGCTTTCCATTAGGTTAGTTTTCACCAGCATCAATTGAAAACATATGGTGATCCAAAGCATTTTTCTGTCAATTTTTCTTTATGACTTTAGACAAGTTATGCTAATATGCCTGAGATATAAGGAGACTTGGAATATAAATTTTAAAAAAGACAACCCAAGTCCCTATTTTGTTTACATTCTTTATGACAGTTGAATAAGGTCATCATCTGAAGTATTTGAACTTTAAGACAACGAATAGTATGGATCACAGCCCCATAGAATCCATACTTCATTTTATGTTCTTGTCAACAGTAAACATCCTGAAGCACAGAATTAGTTAAAATATATCAGAGGGATTTTTTTTTTTTCTCCAAAATTCTGAGTGTTCAAGCAAGTTTTTACCTGGGTAGTTCATTACTTATTTTTTTATGAAAGCAAAAACAGCCTCACAGATTTTTCCCATATGTCTTGTAAAACCATCAAGATATATGAATAGTGCACAATTAAATTTTTTCTTCTCAGATAATGAATTTCTTTTTAAAATGTAATTTGATATACTTTGTTATAAACATTCCAAATACAAATGTATGCTTTAAAAAACCCCAAAAAACCCCCAAACCCCCTAAAGCCCCACAAGACCCCCACAAATGTATGCTTTAATAAAGTTAAATATATAAAATAAGTTAGATTGTCTTAACTCCTCCCAAAGGAATATTTATCTGCTTTATGTATATTTGTTATTTTGGAACAAAAATTTCACTATTTAATCAACATTTGGATTGTCTTTTTAATATAATTAAATAACACCGGTACTAGTAGTTACAAAGTTATCACATTTTACATAAATCTACCTCTACCATTTGAACTAACTCTTCTCTTTCTGTTAAGACCCTATTTACAAAATGAAACTTTTTAATATATTTACCACTAACTTTGCAGTATCTCCTCAGTGAGGTTACCACCAGCTTCTGAAAGGATCTTCACTTTTCTGTGATTTAATTTTCATCTGTGTCAGGGATTTAGCCTTGTTCTATAAATTTGATGACACAGTTCTTAATCCTATTACCTAACATTTTGAGATTAATGAGTATGGTTTAAAATTTGGTAGGGTTTAGAAAGAAACACTAGAGGGCGGGCTGTGCACATGATCAAGAACAATGACCTTGAGTTACTTTATTTTACATAAATTTTTTTTTTTTCATTGAAGTATAGTTGACATACAATATTACATTAGTTTTCAGGTATAAAACATAGTGATTTGACATTTATACACATTATGAAATGATCACCATGATAAGTCTAGTTACCATCCATCACCATACAAAGTAATTGTAATATTATTGACTATATTATGTATACTATAATAAATGTAAATGCAAATAATGCTGCAGTAAACATAGGGGTGCATATATTTTTTGAATTAGTCTTTTCATTTTCTTCAGATAAATACCTAGAAGTGGAATTGCTGGATCATATGGCAGTTTTTAATTTTTTGAGGAACTTCCATACTGTTTTCCACAGTGGCTACACCAATTTACATTCCCATCAACAGTGCATAAGGGTTCCTTTTTCTTCACATCCTTGCCAACACTTGTTCTTGTCTTTTTAATACTAGCCATTCTGATGGGTGTGAGGTGATATCTCGTTGTGGTTTTGATTTGCATTTCCCTGATGATTAGTGATGTTGAGCATCTTTGCATGTGTCTGTTGACCATCTGCATGTCTTCTTCGGAAAAATGTTTATTCAGGTTCTCTGCTCATTTTTTAATCAGATTGTGGGGGTTTTTGCTGTTGAGTTGTATGAGTTCTTTGCATATTTTGGATATTAACCCTTATTGAGTATATCATTTGCAAATATCTTCCTCCATCCAGTAGGTTACCTTTTAGTTTTGTTGATAGTTCCTTCATTGTACAAAAGCTTTTTAGTTTGATGTAGTCTCACTTGTTTGTTTTTGCTTGTTGCCCTTTGCCTGAGGGGACAGATCCAAAAAAATATTGTTATGACCAAAGTCTAAGAGTTTACTACCCATGTTTTCTTTTAGGAGTTTTATGGTTTCAGGTCTTACATTTAGGCTTTAATCCATTTTAAGTTTGTTTTTGTGTATGGTGTAAGGAGTTGGTCCAGTTTCATTCTTTTGCATATAACTGTCTAGTTTTTCCAACACCATTTGTTGAAGAGATTGTTTTTTCGCCATTGCATTTTCTTGCCTCCTTTGTTGTAGGTTAATTGATCATATACATGTGAGTTTATTTCTGGGCTTTGTATTCATTTCCATTCATCTATGTGTCTATTTTTATGCCAGTACCACACTGTTTTGATTACTTTAGTTTCATAGTATAGTTTGAAGTCAGGGAGTGTGATATCTCCAGCTTTGTTCTTCTTCCTCAAGATTGCTTTGGCTCTTCAGGGTCTTTGTGGTTCCATTTAGGATCATTTGTGGGATTATTTGTTCTAGTTCTGTGAAAAATGCTCTTGATATTTTTGTAGGAATTGCATTGAAACTGTAGATTGCTTTGGGTAGTATGGACATTTTAACAATATTAATTCTTTCAATCCATGAGCATGGTATATCTTTCCATTTATTTGTGTCATCTTCAGTTTCTTTCATCAGTGTCTAATAGTTTTCAGAGTACAGGTCTTTCACCTCCTTGGCTAAATTCCTATGTATTTGATTCTTTTTGATGCAGTTGTAAATGAGATTTTCTTAATTTTTCTTTCTGTTAGTTCATTATTAATGTATAGAAATGCAACAGATTGTTGTAGATTGGTTTTGTATCCTGTAACTTTACTGAATTCATTTATTAGTTCTGGTAGTTTTTGGTGCAGTCTTTAGGGTTTTCTATATATGGTATCATATCATCTTTAAATAGTGACAGTTTTATTTCTTCCTTACTAATTTGGATGACTTTTATTTCTTTTTCTTGTCTCATTGCTGTGGCCAGGACTTCCAGTGCTATGTTGAATAAAAGTGGCAAAAGTGGGGGCATCCTTGTTTTGTTCCTGATCTTAGAGGGAAAGCTTTCAGCTTTTCACCATTGAGTATGATGTTAGCTGTGGGTTTGTTATATATGGCCTTTATTATGTTAAGGTATGTTCCCTTCATACTCACTTTGTTGAGAGTTTTCATCATAAATGGATGTTAAATTTTGCCCAATGCTTTTTCTTCATCTATTGAGATGATCGTATGATTTTTATTTTTAATTTTGTTAATTTGGTGTAATATGTTGATTGATTTGCAGATATTGAACCATCCTTGCATCCTTGGAATAAATCCCACTTGATTGTTGATGTGTAATCCTTTTATTTTTTTTAATTTATTACTGAAGTTTAGTTGACATATAGTGCTATATTAGTTTCATGTGTACAACATAGTGATTTGACAAATCTATACAATACTCACTGTTCACCACGATAAGTGACGTCACCATATGTTATTACAATAGTATTGACTATAATTCCCTATGCTGTGCTTTTCATCTCCATGACTTATTTATTTTATAACAGGAAGTTTGTACCTCTTAATCCCATTCACCTATTCCTCCCATCCCCCCAGCCACCTCCCCTCTGGCAACCACTAGTTTGTTCTCTGTATTTAAGAGTCTGTTTTTTTGTTTTTTTATTTGTTTTGTTTTGTTTTTTTTTTTTTTTTAGATTCCACATGTAAGTAAAATCATATTCATTTGTCTTTCTTTGTCTGACCTATTTCATTTAGCGTAATACCCTCTAGGTCCATCCATGTTGTCACAAATTAGAAGATTTAATTCTTCTTTTATGGCTGAGTAATACCTTTTAATGTATTGTTGAATTTGGTTTGCTAATATTGTGTTGAGGAATTTTGTAACTATGTTCATCAGGGATATTGGCCTGTAATTTTCTTTTCTTTCTTTCTTTCTTTCTTTCTTCTTCTTCTTTTTTTTTTTTTTTTTGTAGTGTCTTTGTCTGGTTTTGGTATCAGGGTAATGCTGGCTTCATCAAATGAATTCGGTAGCATTCCTTCTCTTCGATTATTTAGAATAGTTTGAGAAGGATAGGTATTAACTCTTCTTTAAGTGTTTGAATTCCCCTGTGAGGCCATCTGGTCCTGGACTCGTGTTTTTAGGGTTTTTTTGACGACCAATATAATTTCATTACTAGTAGTCATTCTGTTTAGATTTTCTATTTTCTTTCTGATTCAGTCTTGGAAAATTGTATGTTTCCAGGAATTTATCCATTTCTTCTAGTTTGTTCAATTTGTTGGCATATAATTGTTTGTAGTAGTTTCTTATAATCCTTTGTATTTCTGGGATGTTGATTGTAACTTCTCCTCTTTCATTTCTGATTTTATTTATTTGGGTCCTCTTTTTTTTGTTCTGGATGAGTCTGGCCAAACTTTTATCAATTTTATCTATCTTTTCGAAGAACTAGCTCTTAGTTTCATTGTTATTTTCCATTATTTTCTGCTATTTCATTTATTGATGCGCACGGATGGATGGGGTGGTCCTTGGTGTGGCTGGCTGCAAAGCCCAGCTCTGACTATTGCAGATGCCCTGGTGAGCAGGGCCACCCCCCTCCAGGGGTGGGAGTTGCTTTGGTGGGGAAGATGTCCATTGGGTGTGGCAGGGTGGAAGTGTTTTGGGAGGGGGGGCACTGGTCCTGGCTGAGGCTATCCATGGGGTGCGGTAGGATGGGAGTCACTTTGGAGTGGGTGAATTGGGCAGGACAGGTCCACAGGGGGACACCTGGGTAGGGTGAGTGGTGGTAGTAAGGTAGATGGGGAGTATGAGAAATGTCACCCATCAGTGCCAGGGCAGCTAGGTAGAAGGAGGGTAAGGAAAATGGTGCCTGCGAGCACTTCAATCTGCAGAGAAAGTTCTTCAACTTTCTGTTCCTTTGGCACATGCCATAAAACTAGTCAATAAATCCCTTCACACATGGCTCAGGAGCTTTTCAAACTCCTCCCTCTGTGCTGGGTCTCAGAGTGAGTGTGTTTGTGCATGGGCCCTTTGAGAGTGGAGTCTCAGTTCTCCTGGAGTTAAGCCCTGCTGGTTTTCAAAGCCAGATGTTATGGAGGCTCATCTTCCCTGTGCAGGGGTCCAGAGCTGTGGTGCCCAATGTGAGGCTTGAACCCCTTGCTCCTCAGGGAGGACCTCCACATTTGTGACATTTCTCCCACGTGTGGCTGAATGTACTAGGGGTGTGGGTCCTGACTAGACCACGTCTCTGTCCCTCCTACCTGTCTTAGTGTGGCTTTTTCTTTGTCTTTATATCTTTAGGTGTGGAAAAGCTGTTCTACTAGTCTGCAGGTTTTTCTCAGAGTTGTTCTATATGTAATTGAAATTTTGGTATGTCCATGGGAGGTGGTGAGTTCAGGATCTTCCTGCTCTGTCTTCTTGATCTTCTCTCCTCTACACAAATATGTTTTTATAGGACTCATTAAAGCTTTAAACATTTTTTTTAAATTTGAAATTTATGATATGTATGTCCCTATATAGGCCAAACAAATTTCTTTGGAAATATAAGCCATAATATGAAGTAGAGTAAGTAAACTCTTAGATAAAACATTTGGAAGATTATGTGTATAGCTGTCCGGCATTTTTTGACAATATGCAAACACATTTTAAGTAGATAAATGATAAAATCTAGCATATAAATAATGCAAGAGATAGTATTTCAGGCCCACTACAATTTGATAATTGATGAGCTGAACTGAAAATTCAGCTAATGATTTGTTTAAAAACAATTTGGAGAACTCTTGGTAACCATAGCCAGTTGTAGTCTGGGTCTCTCTGGCTACTGAAATCTTAAGATCATCATGGGTCCCTTTAAAGTTTTGAGGAATTAGGGGGCCAATACTTATTATGTGCTTAGTGCTTTCTATGCGGGTCACACTGACTGTTCTGAGCTGGCCCACCTACCTTTCAAGGGCCCTTAGAAGTTGGTCCTTGTGTTTGAGCAAACTGCTGTTTGGAGTTTATCTATGCTCCCTTGGGCACGAGGATGGACAATTACAGGACACACTCAAAGTCCAACCCACACCTCATTTCAGCTGTCTTGATTATCCACTAATTCTCTGTTTTAGTTGGAAACCTCTTAACTCTGTTGGAAAACAGATCAACGCAAAGCAAAACTTGAAATATTATTACTTTAAGGAGCCTAATGTCACTTTTGAGCAGCTACAGTCCACACCTGTCAACATATGTGTTCTATCCTGAGAGGTGACTAGTTGGCCAATAGAAGAAACAAGGCTTTGGGTATTTTTCTCAGGAAGAGAAGAGTACAGTTCTGGAAACGTTAGTCATAGGAAATTATCCAGTGCTACTCTGACCCTTAGAACCCTTGCTCATTAGTTTGCTGTTGTCCAAGTTTGGGACCGTTTGAAGTCATGGCTGACATCTGCACACTCTTTTTCAACAAACCCAAATTTTGTTGAAAAAGGAAACTGTTGTTTAGGAAGTCCAGTGGCTCATCCTAGAGTGGCAGATTTTTTTCTGTAATCTATGTTCCCCCTTTAAGTGTAATTTCTGAGAACACAAGTTTATTGCTAACTAGTACTAATTACTTTTAAAATATCCTGAAGCTTCCAAAAAGTTTCTGCCTCTAATTATTTCATCTGTTTTCACAGCTGCCATTTTGTTCTTAAGATTAAGCAATATTTCATACAAACCCCTTTACTTTTATAATTATTATGTCATTATGTTTAAGATTTAAGTGGATTATAAAATATTACACATAGCTACTTGGTAACTAAGGAGCAAGGCCATCTTAGTTAAGAAAGATGGCAAGAAGATGTGTGCAATATCAACCAAGAAATAGGCTGAAGAGTCAGACAGATGGACTTCAAAATGTCAGCTACACTGTTAAGGTCAGGCTTGGACAGAGTGTCTTAGATATGTGGCCATAATGGACTTGTTACTAAGTCACCCCTGATTAGATTTGTCCATCCTGCCACTGGCATAGCCAGACAACCTCTGGCTACACTTACTGGGCAGAGCAGACGAGGAAGCCTGTGCCATTTGTGCTGTTTCCTATGTGCAGCCCAACTCCAAGATAAAATGTCAATGGTCCCCTGCAGTTGTGCAACCTGGAAGCCCTGCATGTGTCCTGTACACAAGCTGGGATTTGCTGACTTGCACAAGTAAGGTCAGAAAGAGAAGGAAAGAGGGTGAATCCCTAATGCAATCTCACAACTGATGAGATCCATGGACTAGTGGATTCTCCATGAGTCAGATAACCTACTCTTACTTGGGAGGGTGGGACGCAGGAGTGTTACCCTGGTAGAAGTCCCTCCATAGTAACATGAAGATGTTCTCCTACACACACACACACACACACACACACACACACACACACACACACACACACACACACACCCCAAGGAGAGAATGTATGAAAGAAGTAAAATAAAAGACAAAAGATCAAAAACTAAAGATCCAAATTATTTATGTAGATTATATAGGTTATAATAGTAATCAATTTCACTAGATTTCTTTCTTTCCTTCCTCCCTTCCTTCTTTCTCTCCTTCCTTCTTTCTTTCTTTATCTTTGTTCATTTAACCATTTATTTAACAAACTTAAAGGACATGATTCATATTACAAAGCTAAATTTTAGAAGTAGGTGTAAGTTCTCTTTTAAAAATTGCTCCCTTTAGGGCCCTTGGGTGGCTCAGTTGGTTGGACGTCTGCCTTCGGCTTGGGTCATGATCTGGAGTCCTGCGATCGAGTCCTGCATCGGGCTCCCTGCTCAGCAGGGAGTCTGCTTCTCCCTCTGCCCTTCACCCCCCCTCAAATAAATACATAAAGTCTTTTAAAAAATTGCTCCCTTTGTAGGCAAAGGTTGGCTAACTCACTGACAGAAAGGACCAGTGGTGTAGTATAAAGGTCACTGATTGAAGAGGTCAGTTTTCATCAAAATCTCTGCCACTGTGTGCACTCCAGACCTCTGTGTCCTCATCTAAAAATGAGAAATAATCAGAAGAAATAATCTGAATTGTTACCCCCCAGTTCTAAAGTTCTATGATTATTATTCACTTATTCTCACCAAGCTTCATCAGTTTGAGTAAATAAATGAGTTGAATCAATCTGTAAAATAAAACATTACAGCTACCTTATCTCTCTTACAGAGTTGCTGAACGTGTCCCTTTAGTTAATACAAATGAAAACGTTGTGTTGAGCCATAGAGCACATGTAACTGGAAGGTAGATGAACAGCTTCTTTAAAAAAAATTCAGACTAAACTAGAATTATTTTAGGCTCCTATAATATAGGCAGCAAAAGTAGGCACTGAACCCAGACTTCAAAATTTTTCATGAAAAAGATCAAGCTTGAATACAGTATGAAGAAATTATATCCCACTTAACCTCATTATAAAGTCAGAATTTATCTGTACAGAAAAGTACCACATAAATTTAATTATTGATCAGGATGCATATAAATACCAAATACATTCTAAAATTTCCATTACACCCAGCATAGTACTTCCCTTGTTTCTTTCCAGTGAGCTCAGCTCTTGGAATAGCATATTCAGAAAATCTGTATTGGGCACTGATTATTTCCCACATATGGAGGATGTGACAGGAAGAAAACAGAGGCTTTCTGCTGTCTGGGAGCATGTTGCATTCCAATGGGAAGGAAGAGGACAATACACAAATAAGCACATAAGCAAGAGCACATCAAAGAATGAAAGTTGTTACAAAGAAAATAAAATGGGGTAATGTGATTTTAAGTAATTGGAAAGGGGAGGGGCTACCTTAGGTAGACAGTCAAGGAAACTTTTAAACCAGTGCTTCTTAAACTCTACCATGCAAATGAACCACATGGGATCTTGTTAAAATGCAGATTCTGATTCAATAGGTCTAGGTGGGGCCTGGGATTCTGCATTTCCAGTAAGATCCCATGTGATACCTGTGGGTCCTAGTCCACACTTGGAGAAGCAAGGATCTTAAGTATTTTTCCCCGATAGCATTCCCATACTTAAATCCCTTCAGTTAATTCTCATTGACCACAGAGTAAAGTTCAGTCAGAGCATGTAGCTCCTTGCTCAAAAGTTTCCAATGGGGCGCCTGGGTGGCTCAGATGGTTAAGCGTCTGCCTTCGGCTCAGGTCATGATCCCAGGGTCCTGGGATCGAATCCCACATCGGGCTCCCTGCTCAGTGGGGAGCCTGCTTCTCCCTCTGCCTATCTCTCTCTGTCTCTTATGAATAAATAAATAAAATCTTTAAAAAAAAAAAAAGTTTCCAATGGCTCCCCATTTTCCTCAGAGCAAAATCGAAAGGATTTACAACGGCTTCCAGGACTCTTCAAGACCTTCTCCATTCTGAAACTATCTGATCTCATCTCCCATTACTCTCTTCTTTTCCATATCAGCTCTAGCTTCCCTGGCCTTATTGATGTTTCTGGAGTATGTTAAGCATGATCTTGCTGTGGGGCCTTTGCATGGCTAATCCCCGTGCCTTAAACACTCTTCCTCCAGATAGCCACCTTTAATTCCACTCTTTAACTCAACTCTGTGCACAAATTACCTTCTCAAGGTGGCCTATCCAATGATGTGAGGCCTATTCCCCTCTTTTTAAAATAGAGGGCAACTTACTCCCCTGCACCTCATTCCTGGTCTCCCTTACACCCTCTTCTTATTCTTATGCCATAACACTTAGCACATTCTAACAGATTACAAAATTTATGTGTATATTATATGTATTGCTTATTTGTATTCTTCTGAGAGAGCTTTGTTTCATAGTCTAATGAATCTCAAGTGCCTAGCACATTGTGTGTGTGTGTGTGTGTGTGTGTGTGTAAAATGAACAGAATTTCATAGCATACTTACATGGCCTGACTCTGGCCTATCTCTCCAGACTATCTCTAACTGCTTCCTTCCCTATACTCAGTGGTCCAGCAGTCCTAAACTGCTAACCATTGCTTGAATACATCATGGCTTATTTTCTCTTTGTGCTACATATTGCCTCTTCCAGGTCTTTCTCCCACTTATTATTTATTCTTCAAAGTTCAGATCAGGATGCATTTACTTATTTCCATTCTCAGGACATTCTTGATAATGCCCTGCTTTATCACACCATTCTACTTGTATATACCTCTATTACTACACACTCCCTCCTTTATTTCAAGAGTTTACATATCGACCCAGTCAAGGTATGCACAGGAAACAGAAGGTACACTCAGATGAAATCATAAAAATAATTTTATGAAGGGGCCATTTGCAGAAGTGGGCAGAGGTAAAGAAATGGATCCTTGGGTACAGAAGCTGAGTGAGTGCTAGGACCTTGGAGGAGGGAATTGGAATAGAGGAACAGCCAGAGAAGCCATGCCAAAACAATGCCCCCCATTTGCTGAACTCAACCCGAAGCCACAAAGCTCCCAGGGTGCCTCAGAGACATAGTTCTGGGGGCATAAGGCAGGCAGAGAAGGGTAGAGAATGGGTCTGGGGGGAGAGGGTGGCAAACAAAGACCAACCAGCATATGTGTTCATCTCCCCATTAGGTGGATGATTTCTTTTCATTGTCATATCCCCAGCACCTAGCACAGGGCTTGGTTCAGAGTGATCATTCAATAAATCCTCATGGACACAAACTATAACATTAGGGCATATACTACTTTAACTGAATATTTGTAGGAAGGTAGGCAGGAAGGCAGGCAAGCTAATTACTTTCTATCTTTGACCAATTTTCATTCATTTCCACACAGAATTTTTAAAATTGTTTCTTGAAATCATATCTAACTTAGATGACAATAGCACAACCAGGACAGAATCCACTGTAAGAGTTAATTTTGGTCATCCTGCTTTGCTGAGTTCAATCTAATAGCCCCCAAAGCAACATAAACCTGGAAATAAATGTACCCATATGGGACTATCAGCCTAAGATACAAAGCATGAGAATTACAAAATATTTCAATTAGTGATGCTTGTCTACTAATTGTACAACATCATCTCTGGGTCCTGGCACCAGGAGGCAATGACTAAAAGCTTGTTGACCATCTAGAGTCAGGCAAGCCAGGTAGATTTGAGACAGGGAGTAATCCAGATACTCTGATGATACACAAGAGGCTATTGGGGAGGGTCACCAACTGTCCTGGTTTGCTTGGGACTGTCCTGGTTTTAGTACTAAAAACCTTCAGCTTGAGGAACGCTGAGTCCATGTCAACTGGGACAGTTGGTTACCCTACAATCAGGATCAACTGAAAAATACAGATTCTGATTCCTCGTGATAGTTTCCTTAAGAGGTATTACTCAAAGGTGACTCAAGCTACTATAACTCTTTGACAGTTATTTTGAGTTTTGTAAAACTCAGAACCTTCTCTAACTGGCATGTGGTAACTTCACTGATGAACTAACGCGTCAAGAAGTCCTAAGAAAAACCCTACACTGCCTATATTCTCTTAACCTCAAAGCTTGCAAAACTGCTTGATCTATTCGGTTCCTCAGGTGTAAAATCATGTGCTCTAGCATATTTGTAGAAATAACAAGCCTTTCTTTCCACTGGTTTCCTCAGGTTTCTGGGTGTATTTCTAAACACTTTGCTAGCCTTCTCCTCTGTAAGCTGCGAGCCCCTAGTTCTAGCCGCTTACGGGAGGAATATGCACATACGGCTCCTGTACCAGGGGCGATTTCTGATCTCTGTATCTGCTAAGTGAGGAAATGGTTGAGAACAATTTAACTTTTTGCAGCAAGTCTAACTTGCTCAAACTTTTGGCTGAAATATAGAAACTCGATATGCCATAAAACTGCCTGGTTCTTGAACCAGATAAACTCCTTTTATTAGTGAGAAACATCACATAGGTACTGATTTATATATCCTTTATGTAAGTACAGGAAATACTTAGCCAATATAACATATTTATAATTTATGAGAGATTTTAGAAAAAAAAGACCTGGCAAGTGGGTTGCTTTGAATTTTGGTGGGAAAGGCGAATGCTTCTGAAGCAAATAATAAAAAAAAAAGATCCAGCTCCTGAGTACAGTAAAAGCATGCAAATGATAATAGGCCAAACAACAGTTTGCTAAGAGGAATAGATTAAACCAGTCACCAAAATTAAGATTTTCCTATGTGATGTGATATTAAGGGAAATAGTTTGGTTAATACTTATGATATAAATCATTATTAATTTTTATGATTATGGCAGTCACTGACATTTTGGTGCTAAAAGTAAATAATTTAAATAATTGGAAAGTCAACTTTTTTGAAAGTTTTAAAAAATTTACTTAAGCTTCTTAAGTCACCATCACCTGAGAAAACAAATGAGAGCTGCCTTTACTGGGTACACAGTGCCAGGCCCCCTGTTAGACATTTTACATAGAATTTCATTTAATCCTTTCAACCCTATGATATGAGTATCACCCAACCCCATTTTATACACAAGGATCACAGAAGTTAAGTGATTTGCCCAGTGTCACAAAAATCTCTTTGTTCTTTCCATTGCATCATGTAATTACCTTAGAAACAAAACCAAATCACTTAAAGACATGTAAATATACCATTTTGGTAAAGATATTATTTTGCTTCTCTCTGTGTAATTTCATTGTATGTTGCTAATTAAAAGTGAAGTTAAATAAGAAACCTGATATAGCATTATAAGATCTATAATGATGCTTTTTGTGTATTGTAGAGGTATTTGTACCTTTAGTGCTTGTTGAATAGTACTCGGTAATTCTATTCATTTTGCTAATTTGCTCATATTTCAATTTCTGAAATAGTTGCCAAAAGCTGTTAAAAGGGAACAATGGGCATATTTTTAAAGTTTAATAAATCAAAACAACATGAGCACATGCTAAAGATTAATTTGGGATCATTTACATAAATGGCATTCTGGGAAAAAAAAAAAGGAGGTGTTTTTTTTAAGTGCAGAAAAAGGAATGCAACCTATTTCTTCCAAGGGCATGTGAGTGGATCTCATATTCTCACACATGGCTTTGTTTTCAAATTCTTGAAAGTGCAGAAATTCTTTTAATTTAAAGGTGAGCCCATGGAAAATCTGGAACAGCTGTAGAACACCATAGAGGAACGCAGTGCACCAGCCACTTTCTCAGCTCACAACACCACCCCAGGGAGGTCTGAGCCTCCGCTCACCACTGTTCTAAGTTATCAAAGAGAGGCACCTCTCACCTCTTTCCCCATTGCTACGAACAAGATGCTTCCATGGAATTCATTGTCTCATTAACTGACCCTGCCTAAAGGCTATTGAGTACAGAGAGAAACTTGACAACTCTTTGGACTCAAGAGGGACTCCATGCTGTCCAAGGAAGAAGGCTCAGGGAGAGTTTAAGTTTAGCTGACTAGATAGTAAAACTTGGAAAACAGCCATATCTCAAAATGCTATCTGAGGGACCTGGCAAAACATACCACCGTGACTTTCTTCAAGGTCACACAAAGTTTAAGTGATTTTTGCTATCCCACATTCCAATGTGTCCTTCTCCATCAATGCATTTCCCATGGTAGTTCATCATTCTATATTTATGGCATTTTTATTAGGTAACAGCATCTCATCTCTCTGAGTAATTGTGCTGCTATTTCTGGAAACTTCTATCAGCCACAGTCTGGGACTGAGGGGTGTCATCCATGTTGAGGGGGGAGTTTGAAAATCTTGTTCTTGAATGAGACAGGTAAAAAATGGTCTTATTAGGATTTCTGTTTTCAATGTCCAAAGAAGAGTCCCTGGGAAAGAAAAACAGATAACACAGCACTGGTAAGATCTGTACATCGGAAGTAGGCTAAGCTAGAGTAATCAGCTTAATCTAGCCATAAAAATAGTGTACGGAGCTCTTTGTTTCATTAACATCGGTTAACCAGGGCCCATCAGGAACGTGGATTGACTTCAGGGGGCTCCTCCACGGCTTCCACCAATGCTGAGTTCCGCAAAGCTGTGCTGAGAATGCCATGAACTGCCTGAGCTTTCACACACACATGCCCCTGTCACGGTGATTCATTTTCTGCCTGGCTCTTTTCCCCCCAGTGCTTTTGTAGGGATGGGCTGTCTCCCGGCATTGAGCCTCCTGGCTGTTTCGATACAGACAGGAAATGGGTTGGTATAGCCCAGGAGGTCACCTGAGCTTTGTTGGCAGCCTCTGAAGTAGCCACCAGCATTCCCACGTTCCTTGGCGAGGACAGGGAGTGGCTTTGTTCTGCCTTCCAAGAGGCTGGACATCCACTGAGTTTGTCCTGCCTGATCTGAGAGGGGCTTTCTCTGGCTTTCCAGAGAGGTGGGCTGGAGCAGCCAGAAGAGGAACGGCTCTGTCCTAAGGGATATCATCCCTCACCTGTCACTCGTGTGCGCTCCAGTGCTGCCCTCTGGAGGCATCTATGCCACGGGCTGGAAGCCCGCCCTATTAGTCCCGAGATAGTCTCCACCTGGAGCTGGGAAACCCAACAGCCGTTAGGTCTTCGGAGAAGCAGGTGCTACCAGGTGTGAAAGGAGCAGTGGCCATTTGGCTCCAGGTAAATTGCTGTCATGAAGCAATCGTGGACCTGCAGTAGAAAGAACACCCAGGTTTCCAAAAGAAGCTAGAAATACAGATTCTTGCCTGGAATTCCTGACTTTTCAAACTTGGCAGCCTCACTCAGTTAAAAAACAAAAAGCAAAACAGAAAAACATTGTAATGGCAGGACCACGGGTAGCGTATCCAATGTCTTGTGCAAATTAGAAAAAAAAAGCACCCCTCTGGGCAGATAGAGCAGGGAAAAAACCCCAGGGCCAAAATGCCAAGTAAAAAGGTGCCCCTGAGCAGTTGCTCCCTGTGCTGCTGGCTTAATGAGTGAGTCCTGGCTGGGTTTCCGCGTCCACCCGCCGGCTGGCTGGGCGCTTCAGGGAGGTACAGCCCGCACAGCGGCACGCAGCTCTCAGGCTCCTGCCAAGTGCGTCTGTCCAAGCCAGATCCTGGCCCTGGGCCTCAGGTTCACAAGCTCTGGATGATGGAAGAGGGAGCTGGAGAGCAGGGGTCCCCCAAACCTCCCCTCAGTCATCCTAGATGGTGAATGTTGGATCTGGGGACGCCGTTATTTTAGATGGCATTTGTCCCCTAAGGTCAATGCACTCTGTATGTGAGAAGGATGTCCTTCTTTATCTACTTTCTCTTTTTTGGTACACTTCATCTATTATTATTTTTAATGTCTTCCCTTTATTGGTCTACTATGTGTCAGAGCACTTTATATAAATTATTTCTGACAGTATCCTGACAGGGCAACATAATTCCCCCTATTTTACAGACGCAGATACTAAGGGTCAGAGAAGTAATTTATCCCAAAACCAGCAGGAAATGGCTATGTGCTGGGCTTTGATTCTAGGTCTGTCTCATTAGGAAGCTGTTGCTGTCCTAAGATGATATGATGACTCTGTTGTTTCTACTTGGGATGGTAGAGTCTCTGTCTTTTCTCCCCAAAGTCACCCAAGGAAGGTCTATGTTATTCAAGCATATTCAAGCACTTGGTGCATAGAGATCTTCTATTTGGTACCTTCTCCCTCCCTCTTTCTGTTTCTTAATAAATGCAAGAACAATTCTTTCATAAAGCAAAGAATGTATTTGTGTAATGTTTAACTTTGAAAATCACAACATCACCAGATGTACATATCCCAATGCGTGTTGTTCCTTCAAAATACTGGGTTGCCTTGGTGACTAGAGACTTATTCCAACGATGCGTTCATCAGTCATCACCTTTCCAATGCTTCTCTTTGGGAAGTACCTTTAAAGCCAGTTTACACACCACTCAAAGAAATTAGGCTCATCTTTTCAATGACATCTACTGCTTTAATCCTTAAATTATAATATTCAGCCTTTCCAGCCACTCTGTTATCAGACTTGAGTACAAATAACTAGAAGCTATTTCCAAAAATTAATTAAGCCCAGTCTCAATGGAATTAGATTTGCTTTTTTTTTTTTTAAGATTTTATTTATTTATTTGACAGAAAGAGACACAGCGAGAGAGTGAACACAAGCAAGGGGAGTGGGAGAGGGAGAAGCAGACTCCCCGCTGAGCAGGGAGCCAGATGAGGGGCTGATACCAGGCTCGATCCCAGGACCCTGGGATCATGACCTGAGCCGAAGGCAGGTCTGAATGACTGAGCCACCCAGGTGCCCCTAGATTTGCTTCTTGAGAATGTTCACAAGAATATGCTGGATTTGGGGCCCCTGGGTGGCTCAGTTGGTTAAGCATCTGCCTTTGGCTCAGGTCATGATCCCAGGGTCCTGGGATCGAGCCCGGAGTCAGGCTCCCTGCTCAACGAGAGTCTGCTTCTCCCTCTCCTCCCTGCTCGTGCTCTCTCTTGCTATCTCTGTCTCTCTTTCTCTCTCAAATAAATAAATAAAATCTTAAAAAAAAAGAATATGCTGGATGATTTAAGACTGTCTCCTAAACAGGGGTTCCCAAACTATTCTGAGCTCAGCAGCACCATTGATTAGGTGTATGACCTTTAAAAGAGACACCATGCCTTGGACTGGAAAGGTCCTGACAAGCTGATTAAACTAAATAAAGAGTTAGGTTGGTAGACTCTGTAAGTTTTGAGTTTGGACTCAGGAGCCAGACAGACTGGGTTCAAATCTTCCCTTTGCCTCTTACTAGGTATGTAAGCTTGCACAATTTACTTTATCTCTTCATGTCTCAGTTTCCTCTTTTGTAAAATGAAGATGATAATGGAATAGGTAGGGGTTCCTAGAACAGTGGGTGATATGCAGTGAGTGCTATTTAAGTGCTGGCTACTCTTGAAATCACACATATCCCTGTACAGCATCACCCTGAATTACCAACGTGTTAGGTAAAGTCAATGATAAGGCAGACCTGTTTTCTATAAGTAGTCACATCAACTGTGGTAATAAAATGTTCTTTTTTTTTTTTTTTAAAGATTTTATTTATTTATTTGACAGAGAGATAGAGAGAGAGCACAAGTAGGCAGAGAGGCAGGCAGAGGGAGAGGGAGAAGCAGACTCTCCACTGAGCAGGGAGCCTGACGTGGGGCTCGATCCCAGAACCCTGGGATCATGACCTGAGCCGAAGGAAGCCGCTTAACTGACAGGGCCACCCAGGCGCCCCAATAAAATGTTCTTATATAGGAAAAGCAATTTTGTTTAGTTGTTAAAATCAAAATGAAATCAGCAAGTGAAAAGATTCTCTACATTCCATTTCATTTTATATTCAAGGAATTCATATGTAAATGGACATGCCTGATACAGCATTACAACATCAATAGCTTGAAACACCTTGGCATCTTGGCAACACCTTCATTCAACCCATGCCTCTGCACATTTATGATAGGAACATATTTTTGGAGGTAGTGCAGGCCATCTTTGGGCAGGATTGGTTGTTAAAAAGTCTCCCTGACACTAAGTTGAAATCTCTTTCCCTTATCATTTCATCTCCCTGAAACCCTTGGAGCCTTATGGAACAAATCCCATTACTTTGGAGGTCATATGCCTTGAGAAGAAACAGGTTTAGTTCTTTTAAACCACTTCTCTTAAGATGTGGTTTTGTATCCCCTCACCCTACTTATCTCACTCTTCTCAACAGACCTTGATTTCTCCAATTCCTTTTAAGATGTAATACCCAGAAGTGAGCATAGTCCTTTAGGGCATAGAAATGGGTCTCCCTCCTTGTTTGGTGAATCACACTTTTATGAATGTAGTCTAGGAGTACATTCATTTTTATTTTCATTTAGTTCTTATTTTGACAGCGTATTGCACACTTACTAAAGTGCCAAAAGAAAATAACTGTTAGCTCAGATTCCTATATCCAGTGAAGATATTCTTTGGGATTGAAGGGAGAAATGAAGTTATTCTTAGAGGCAAAAAAGTGAGAGAATTGTGCAGCAGATGTACACAAAAGAATGGCTAGGGATGTTCTCAAACAAAGAAGGAACCATGGAACATCCAGAAGAAAGAAAGAATATAGTAAGCAAAAATATGGTAAATACAATAAGCTTTCTTTCTCTTCTTGAGTTTTCTAAGTTATTTGATGGATAAAGCAAAACCTATAACACTGATCTGATTCTAAATGTATGTAGAAAAAATATTTAAGACAATTATTTTAGGTGCTCCTGGATGGCTCAGTCGGTTAAGCGTCCGACTCTTGATTTTGGCTCAGGTTATGATCTCAGAGTTGTGAGATCGAGCCTCACATTGGGCTCCATGCTGGACGGGGAGCCTGCTTAAGATTCTCTCTCCCCCTCTCTCTGCCTCTCTCCTCCCCATCCCCCTTGAACTCTCTCTTTCTCTCTTGAAGAAAGACAATTATTTTATACATGAGATAAAGTAAAGAGATGTAAAGAGAGAAAAGGTTTTCATACTTCACTTGAACTGGTAAAATGATGACACCAGTGTACTGTGATCAACTATATATGTATAATGTCACACCTACAGCAACCACTAAAAAAGCCCAGCAAAGAAATATACTTTAAGACACTATAGATAAATCAAAATGGAATGATAAAAAATGTTTATGTAGCCAATATGAAGGCAGGAAAAAGAAAACAGGGAAACACAAAAGCCAAAGAGAACACAAAAAATAAAATAGTAGATTAAGCCCTCATCTATCAATATTTACATTAAAAACAAATTGCCTAAATATACCAATTAAAAGACAGATATTGACAGAGTGGATTAAAAACATGACCAAATATATGCTGTCCACAAGAAATTCAGTCCAAATGCGATGATAGAGGCAAGTTAAAAAGTAAAAGGATGGAAAGGGATGCATCATGCAAACATTAATGAAAGGAAGCAGAAGTGCTATATTTATATCAGATAACTTAGACTTCAGAGCAAATAAAATTACCAGAGACTGAGAGAACCATTATATAATAGTAAAAGGGCCATTCCACCAAGAAGTCATAGCAATCCTACATGTCTGCGTACCCAAACAACAGAGCTGCAAAATAGGTGAAGCAAAAACTAATAGAACTGAAAGGACAAATAGACAAATCCACAATTAAAATTGGAGACATCAACATCCCTCTCTCCACAATTGATAGAATAACTAGACAGAAAATCATCAGTGTTATAGAAAAACTCATCATCACAAACAACCAAGAGGATCTAATCATCATTTAAATAATAGGCATGCTGAAGATCCTAATGGAAAAAGTGGACAATATAAAGGAGTGATGTGTTTGTAGGCAGAGAAATGGAAACTCTAGGAAAGAATTGAAAAGAAATTAGAAATCAAAAACACTGGAACAGAAATGAAGAATGCCTTTCCTGGGTGCATTAACAGACTGGTTGTAGCCAAGGAAAGAATTAGTAAGCCTAAAGATATGTCAATAGAAACTTCCAAAACTGAAAAATAAAAAGAAAAAATAATGAAAAAGATAGAACAGAATGTGTAAGAACTGTGGGACAATTACAAAAGGTATAACATACATGTAAGGGGAATGCCAGGAGAAGAGAGAGAAAGGAGGGGCGCCTGGGCAGCTCAGTTGGTTAAGTACCTTCGGCTCAGGTCATGATCCTAGGGTCCTGGGATGGAGCTCCACAGTGAGCCCTGCATTTCCTCGGGCTCCCTGCTTAGCGGGGAGTCTGCTTATCCCTCTCTTTCCCTCTGCCCCTCCCCCCAGCTCATGCTCCCTCAAGCTCTCTATCTCTCTCAAATAAATAAATAAAATCCTAAAAAAAAAGAGAGAAAAAAGAAAAGAAATATTGGAAGTAATAATGGCTGAGAATTTTCCAAAATTAATGACAGATACAAATCACAGATTCAGAAAGCCCAGACAACACCAAAAATCTGCATGTAATTATCACATTCAAACTGCAGAAAATCAAAGACAAAGAGAAATTCCTGAAAGAAGCCAGAGGGGTGGAAAACATCTTACATGTAGAGAAATAAGAATAAGATTTACACTGACTTCTCTTCAGAAAGCATGCAAGCAAGAAAATGGAGTGAAATATTTAAAGTGTTAAAAAAAAAACACTAACCTAGATTTCTGGATTCAGTGAAATCATATTTCAAAAGCAGAGAAGAAATAAAGACTCTCTCAGACAAGCAAAAATTGAAGGAATTAGCAGACCTGACACCAAGATACCTGTCTTGTAAGAAAGAAGTTCTTCAAGAGAGAAGGAAAATTATTTAGGTCAAAAACTCAGATCTACATAAAGAAAAGAAGAGCATTGGAGAACGAATAAATGACGGTAAATAAAATATTTTATTTTTCTTATGTTAATTGATCTGATAGGTAATAACTTATTCAAAATAACAACAGCAACAATGTATTGAGTGATTGTAGTGTATGGATAAGTGAAATGTTAAGGATGACAGGAATGTTATAAGGGAAGAGAAGGACAAGTTGGGAATAAAGTATTTGCAATATCTGTGAAGCAGTATAGCGTTATTTGAAAATGGTCTTGAATTTGTCATAAGCGTATATTGTAAAGTCTAGGATAATCACTAAATTTAAAAAGAACATGAGTATAATTGATACACTAATACGGAAGATAAAATGGAATCATAAAATTCTCAGTTAAAACCAGAGAAGGCAGAAAAAGAAGGGAAGAAAAAGAATAAATGAACGAACAGGGGCAATGAATAGAAAATAGTAACACATGTAGGAGATACTAATCCAACTAAACCAATAATCACTTTAAAAGTGAGTGTTCTAAATATACCAATTAACAGAGACTGGCAAGAGTGGATAGAGAAACAATATCCAACTATATGCTGTCTATAAAAAAACCCCACTTTAAAAATAAAGACACAGATTAAAAGTAAAGAGATGCAGAAATATATACCATGCTAACACTAATCAAAAGAAAGTGGGAGTAGCTATATTAGTTTCAGACAAGACAAGGAAAATGATCATGGATAAAGAGGGACATTACATAATGATAAAAGGACAATTTCTAAGAAGGCATGAAAATTCTTACTATGTATGTGTCTAAAAATAGAACATCAAAATAATGTGAGGCAAAAACTGATAGAACTGCAAGGGGAGACAGATGAATCCACTATTATAGTTGGAGACTGGCACCCCTCTATTAGAAACGGACAGATCCAGGAGGCAGAAAATCAGTAAGGACATAGTTGAACTCAACAGCGCCATCAATCTACTGGGTATAATTGACATCTACAGAATACTTCATTTGACAGTAAGAAATTATACATTCTTCTCAAACTCAAACAGAACATACACTAAGATAGATTACATTAAGGGCCATAAAACACAGCACATTAAAAGAATAGATCTCACATAAAGTATGCTCTCATACCACAGGGAATTAAATTAGAAAAAAAGAACAGAAGCATAGCTGGAAAATCACAAAATAGTTGAGATTAAATAATAGACTTCTAAATAGCAGATGGGCCAAAGAATTCTCAAGAAAAATTAAAACATATCTGGAACTAAATAAAAATGCAATTGCAACCTATCAAAATGAGGGGGATAAGACCAGAGCAATGCTTAGAGAGAAATTTATGGCATCCAATGCATATATTAGAAAAGAAGAAAGATTTAAAAACAATAATATAATCTGTTGCTTTAGGAAACTAGAAAAAGAAGGGGTATGTCTGGGATCAGGCACAAGCAGGGCCAAAGGGCCCAAGTAGGCTGCACGAGAAGGAAGTCCCCCATGTCATCCACCAAGTTGCACCAGAGCCTTTCCCTCAGCTCCTACCTATGACCACATGGGAACTGGGGGTCCCTTATGACCAGCTGTTGGAAGAAAAAAAGGCTGAATTTGGTTCAAGGATAGGTCAGCTTGGTATAATGAACTATGATACAATGCAGCACTACTCAAAGGTGGATCAGAAAGATATCAGTGAGAAGGGAGGTCCTCCCAAAGGATAGAATTTCTGGTAGTGCGCTTGATCTTCAATTTTGTATAGAAAGAGAAGTGGCCTAGGATTAGAATATATGTGGACTCACAGAATGGTGACCAACCAGTTCGCTGATTTTTTAGTGCCCTGGAAAAGGAAACATCAGGGCTAAATATCACTCACCTATCTGAGAGTGCCAATCATAGAAGAGACACCAAACAACCAAGAAGACAGGATGACTTGGTCAGTTGACATCAGTCTGCCTCTGTCTTGGCTGCCCGAGAGCTGGCACAATAGGCACATGAAAGGAGTAGTCATTGTGGCAGAGATGGAAACTATGCACAAGCCCAACAGCATAGCTGCTGAACCAATGCAGAACAGCACTGCTCGCAAGAAGATGAATTGGCCTCTTAATGTTAAGTACTCTAATTTGATCCCTTCTACTCTGGAAAGACCAGTGACTCATCTTGATTGGACTGGACACATATTTCAGTCATGAGTTTGCCTTTGCCTGCAGAGCTTCAGCCAACACTATATCTGGGTATTTATCCTCCCAACATGGGATCCCACATAATATTACATTGGACCAAGGGACCCACTCCACAGGAAAGGAGGTGCAGTGACCAGTGATGATGATCAGCAGTGCAGGAGTAGGCATATAGCCACAGAATCTAGTGGTCCAGAATGGAGTTGTTGAAAGCTTCTACAAGCTTTATTGCTGATAGAACAAAGGAAAAGCCTGTTGAAGATGCCTTTGAGGGGCCAGCTTGGACATTATAACCAATGAAGATGGAGTACCATCCTCCAGGATGCAGCATATGCTCTAAATAAATGACCCATTATATGCTGTGATATCTCTTAAGCAGAATGCATGGGTCCAATAAACCAAGGGTAGAAGTAGCTCTCACCTTAATTCCCATTCATTTGCTCTTTAATTTGTGCTTCTCATCCCCACAACCTTGGATAATGTGTATTTAGAGATCTTGGTTTCGATAGGGGGCAGCTTCCACCAGTGGGCACAGCAACAAAACTATTAAATTTCTGTGTGGCACCCAATCATGGTAGGTTCCTCATGCCAAGAGAGCAATAGTCAAGTAAAGGAATTGCCATCCATACATAAGTAAGGGATCTTGGTCATCAAGCTGCAGGAAGAATATGGAAAGAATATGTTTGGTACCCAGGTATTGCACTCAGTGCCCTTTCATTTATTTGTTGAGGGTGGGGAGAATCTAGATTGGATAGGAGGGAGCTAAGTACTATCTGTGGCCTCGAGATCAGCTTCTGCATCAGGAGCTGTAGTTTGCCCCTCTAATCTTCCTTTTGTAAGATTCTCTCAGGAAGAGAGATCCATCTGACTCTTTTTTTTTTTTTTTTTTTTTTTTATTCATGAAAGTCAGAGAGAAGGGCGCCTGGGTGGCTCAGTTGGTTAAGCGACTGCCTTCGGCTCAGGTCATGATCCTGGAGTCCTGGGATCGAGTCCTGCATCGGGCTCCCTGCTCAGCAGGGAGTCTGCTTCTCCCTCTGACCCTCCTCCCTCTCATGCTCTCTGTCTCTCATTCTCTCTCTCTCAAATAAATAAATAAAATCTTTAAAAAAAAAAAAAAAGAAAGTCAGAGAGAGAGAGAGAGGGAGGGAGGCAGAGGGAGAAGCAGGCTCCCCGCCTAGCAGGGAGCCCGATGCGGGACTCGATCCCAGGACCCTGGGACCACGACCTGAGCCGAAGGCAGACGCTTAACCATCTGAGCCACCCAGGCGCCCCCATCTGACTCTTGAATTTGCTTCTCCCAGAACTTACAGAAGGCTAGTGGATCTAAGTGGTGTAAGGGGTAGACTGCAGTGGAAGCTGTGGGGTACTGCCTACATCTCCCCTCTGGCCTTGCACTTCGGAACTGAAGTCCTCATCCCTCCAGGTGCTGAGAGTGTTGACAGCTAGTAGTTTGCAACTGAATTCTCCCTCCCAGTGGTTACCCTCGACCGAGGAGGGCCACCTTGCTCAGGGTCATACCACTCTCTTGGGGAAATGGACTGTCAATTAGTGAAAAGTTTTAAAAGCCCAACTTTCTTGTCCCAATTTGAGGCATCTCTGCAGGGTCATCCTCACTCCAGAACTCCTTATGGGATCATCTGAGTCCTTTGTTGTGACTGCATCACAGCCCAACTCCTCCCTCTGCCCAGTCCTGGTTTCTTCCTTCCTCCATACATGAGAACACACTTGTATAAACTTCCTGCACATAAATCTCAGACTCGAAGTCTAGTTCCCATGAAAACTAACCTGCAACAATCTAAAGAGTTGGAACTATTCCTTCCAATATCTTCTTAAACATAACTAAGATGTCTTTAAGGGGGGGGGAGAACCTTTTACTGTTCTCTGCTTATTTAGGGCATTCACTTTCTTGATATATTTTTTTAAAGATTTATTTATTTATTTATTTATTTATTAGAGGAGGGGCAGGGGCAGAGGGAGAGGGAGAGAATCCTCAAGCAGACTCCCCACTGAGCAGGGACCCCTATGTGGGACTTGATCCCAGGACCCAGAGATCACAACCTGAGCTGAAATCAAGAGTCAGATGCTTAACCAACTGAGCCACCCAGGTGCTCCACTTTCTTGATATTATTACAACTTTAATACAGTCATATTTTCATCCTTGGCTCTAAGCTCTGCTTTTCATGTTACATTTGTCATTAGAAAGAAAGGGCTTATCCATGAGGTCTCTAAACAGTTCACATGGGTTTCTTTGGTCTGCTTCCTGCTTCTTTATTGGGGCCATTTGTGATAGCCCGTGGAAATTACTTTCTTAGTTCTTCCCAACATATACAGCTGTGTTCCCCCATCTGCAAAAAGATATCTATAAGTTTTCTTTGAATTTCTTGTGTTTTACCTTTGTAAAGACTAGGCCATATGTAAAGACTAAGACCCAGCCAGACATATATGATTAACTTCTCTTAAAATTCAAATTCAAATATCAGTCTGGGCCTGCTCTTATCATCGCCCTTTCCCATCTTTCCCCTTATCCTCTAAAGTATGAACCAGTTGAGAAGCAAGACTAATAGTTCATTGTGAAATTCTTCCTTAGCAGTAAATAAGATTCAGAAGTATTCTAGAGCTCCCTTCCCTTGTGTGGGATGGATTGTGCCCTCAGGGCAACCCTTTATGTACCGGGCTACAGCCTCCACAGTTGACCCCAGGGCATTTGAGCAGCCTGACTGCTGGGCTTCAGCCCAGGTTGCTGGTTTTCACTTCTATCCTCTGTTGGGACAGGAGCCGAGATTGAACCTAGTCCAGTTGGCTGAGGCTCTGACCCTTTTGCGTAGTTTCTGCCAACTTTTTTTGTTTCTGGTATTTCTACCTTGATCCATATGTAGATCCTTGGGCCAAGATTCTGGTCATCAGGATGCCAGGAAGTCTTGCTTCCCAGAATGCCATACTCTTCCCCTTGCCCTCAGATCAGGCCCTTCAGACTGATGCTGGCCCAAATTGCAGCTGTATCCTCTACAACTGCACCTGTATCCGCACTAAGACCCTGAACCTGAACTGTTAGCATTTGCAGCCTGGTTGAATTCCCCTGCCCTGTGCCAGCCACCTCAGCAAAATTCTTTCTCACAGCGAATGCCCACATACCCATCACTTCAGCTAGTACTACTGCTTTGACAAATTAGTCCCTGTTAATGAGAATTAAGCTCAGAGTAGTAGTTTCCCTGATTAGATCCACCACCCTCTGAAGGGTAAAATTGCTGGCAAAGCAAGTGAAAAATTTTCCAGAATTTCAGCATTTATCTTAATGGGACTTTGTATGAAGATTTAATTTAGGTTTAGTTGTGACCAAAATATCTTGCCTGTTTAATAGTTTTGTTGCCTATTATCAAAACATTAGTCTAGGCTCCATCTTAGCAGATAGATTATATTATCGTCCCATAATTATATTATTTAAATTTTCTCTAATTTCAGATTTATAGATATTCAAAAGGGTAGCTTTCTTATTTCAAAATAAGAAAGCTTAATTTAGAACAGAGAACAAGTAATATCAACACACACAGAAGCCACAGTGAAATAGTGTCCTGGGATTATAAAATAGAGAATCACTTACATGCCAAATGCTCTGGCATCAACTATACACCAGAGGGGGACAATCAAGTATTAAGAACTAAGATATTCTAAGAATTAGCATGTAGATACTGGCTTGTAATAAAGCAATAATAAAATGAAGGTTATTATAATACAGTGTAACTAAAATGCTAGCTGATCTTTCCAAGGACAGATAAGTAGCTTAAAATGAATTCTATTTTTTACAGTTTCCTAAATGAAGATCTACATTTGTAAGATATTTACTCAAAATCATTAGTTAGCTTAATCTCTTAAGCAAATTATTCTTTGGTTGGGCCAATATTAAATTAAATTTTATTTTGTAGCCCTGGTATACATCTGGCCCTGGATAACATACAGTGGATGAGTTATACACAAAAGAAGAATCATTTGTATGGATGTAGTCAGAGAATAGACAAAACTGCAAAATTTACCACCACCCAACTACAAGCTTATACTTTAGAACAGCACCTTTCCTGAGCCTAGTAAGTTTAAGTGGCTGCACTGTTCTCCTTCAAACCAATATTCGGTTAAATGAAAAGTAATGGCTAGGATGACCCGCTGGCCAATTCCACCTCATCATGCTAAAATAATGACTTGAATTTAAGGAATAATATGTGAAGCAAGATAATATAAGACCACCAAAGAAGTGACAAGGGAATCGCATGGCTGTTTGTCCCAAGAAGCCAGCCTACCTTCCTTCAGTTCAATGGTTGTCCACCAAAGCAGGGCAGGTGAGCGAGGGGGCTGAAGCATCGGGTCTTTATTCAACCTAAAGTACTCCAGGTCTGCTTTTGAGAAGTAAAAACCAAAACTCACATTAAAAGCATCTTTAAAATTCTATAATTGAGCCAGAGATCTGGAAATAGAAATATCTAAACAAATTGGGGGTAAGAGGATAGTGCTGTCCTCTAACTCAAGGTTTCACAAAATGGAAGCAGGGAACCCAGCAAGTCACTCGACTTCTCTACACATGCTTGCGGAAGAAAGCGACTTTAATACAAGTTGGTCTTTTTCATGATCCGAAGAAATTCTTCCTCGTTCACTTCACCGTCTCCATCTCGATCGGCTTCATCTATCATTTCCTGCAGCTCCTCGTCGGTGAGGTTTTCCCCTAACTCGTTGGCCACGCGCTTTAGGTTTTTGAAAGAGATCTTCCCAGTTTCATCATCATCAAAGAGCCTGAAAGCCTTCAGGATTTCTTCTTTGGTGTCTTTCTCGGCCATCTTCTGAGTCATTACGGCCAAAAAGTCATTGAAGCTGATTTTCCCTGTGCCTTCCTTGTCCACCTCGGAGATCATCTTCTTCATCTCTTCCTTCCTGGGTTCAAAGCCCAGCGCTCTCATGGCCACCTTCAGCTCCTTCACGTCGATGGTCCCACTTCCGTCAGCATCGAAGAGGTCAAATGCTTCGCGAACTTCTTGCTTCTGATCTTCAGTGAGTTCAGGCTTAGGGCCCACCTTTCTTTTCTGGCTGGTAGAGGCCACATTTGACTTCTTAAAGCTGGAAGCCATATTCCTTTGGCGGTTGTTACCTTTAACGGTGCCACCGCAGCCGCAGTGCTTGCGCGGGGTGACCCCGCCTGGAGCGCATGCGCACGGTGACCACCCCCCCCCCCCCAGAGCGCATGCGCACGGCCTCTCCCCATTCATTTCCAAAGCTTTCCCTTGTGTTCTACCAGTGAGACCTGCCTCACTAAGCCCGCCATGTCTACGAGACTTTATTGACGTTATAATCCACGGTCCCCTCGATTATCACCCAGTTTCCACGAGCTGAGACGTGGGTTGGCAAGAAGTCACTGTAGCCACAGTGGTCTTCCATAATGTTTGCCTCTTCCTGTTCTGTCCAGGCCATTTGCCAGCATCCAGAGGACCAGGTTTATAGGGTTATTTGGAAGTCCTTCTTCCCTCCTCTTCTATACAGATTAAAACAAACAAGCAAAAAAAAAAAAAAAAAAAAAAAAAAAAAACCTCTTGGAGTTAAAAACAAAACAAAAAGCCTCCTCTCAGTCTGAAGTTACCTAAGGCTAAATTTAGGATAATCAAGATGGAGCTTGATCCCTTGGCATTAAATGTGGGGAAGAAGGAGAGAGAATATTAAGTCACAGCATGTGTTCAACTTGACATAAATGGAAAACAGATAAAATGGAAAAAGTTATGTATAAAATTTGTAGAAGTTTGTCTTCTGACATTACACTCAACAATAATAAAACTTCACTGGCTTATTCAGCATATGCCGAAATATGAAATGTAATATCCAAATGTATGATTTACTTTCAGTGTTTCAATTTTACATACTCAGTGTAATTACACTCGAATAACAGTCTTAATTTCATTCACTAGGCTTTTCGTTTGGAAAGGGGTTGAAATACTACTTTCTGTTATTTTTTTAAAGACTCTAGCAGCATATTATTACTCTCACTGTTTATCATCTAGTCGGGGCTGTGCTGAAATCCCCACTCTCATAGCCCTGCTTTGGCAGTGGAAATGGGAGCGTATGATGCAGTACATGTTGGGACTAAAAATTGCCTCCTCAGAACAAAGGAGCAAGAGAAAAATGGGAGATTTTTAAGTGAAAAGAAAGGAAAGAGTCATCAAGTAGGCCCATAAAAGGAATTGCTTTTAGAATTGCTGTATGTTTCTTTAAATATATTTTGAAGATCTGACATTTTAGCATTCTTTTCCCCCCCAAACCTCAACTTATTAGTACTTGATCAGTTACAAAGAAGGCACTTTCAAAAGTTTTTATTGAAGAGTTTTTATATCCCCAGTATCTAGAACAGTGCTTGACACATAGTAGGTAGATTAATAAATATTTGTTGACTAAGTGAATGAGAGTTACTATTGGTTTTGAAATACTTCTGAATTGTCCAAATAAAACCAACAACCTCCCTCCCCCCCAGATTAAATTATGCTGGGAGTGTTTTACAAATTCAGTGTTTTGTTTTGTTTTTTTAAATTAGTGAGCAGATATTGTTTACATGATCTGTTTAATAGCTAGATCTTACTACCTGCCCCAATTGATATGTGACATAATGGACAGAGGGCCTGAGTATAGGGTTTCTAAAAGTCAGGGTAACTTACCTCTGGCACCTCCCACCTCTTGCCTCCCAGCACTTGTCACAGTGTCAACCCAAAGTAGACTTGGCAAGTAGACACTGCCATTGCCCATCTTTCAACACTGCAAATCCTCCTGTTTTCTTAACCAGGTCAAAAAGCCTGGGATCTTATCCCAACCCCATGCCTTGTTATCTCTGTGATTCGAGAAAGTCACTTAACCTCCCAGACTCAGTTGAGACATTTGCAGAGTAGACATAATAATATAGCTTCCTAATAGGGCTCCTGTGCATGTTCAGTGAGCTACTCCAGGAATTGTTCCCTAGTGGGGACCAAACAGGGCTGGGTAATTGTTAGTTGAATCTGGATTTTTCCTAGACATTGTGCATTTCTTTTGACATCCGCTCCTCTGCCCAAATTCAAGCCAAGCTATGATGTGTTGGGAAAAATTGAAGGATAGAAGCTGCCTTATATAGAGCTACATTTGGGCCAAGCTGAGCTCAAAGCAAAACGGTTGTCATAGTTTCCAGATGTGTGCAATCAGCAGTCACAACTAGGGGCCACCAAGAGCACCCTTCATAGAAAACAGTGCCCTCAGCCAGAGTCAGCTGTTGGTGGGGAGTTACTTTATATTCATAATCTGTAATCTGATTTAAAAAGGGAAGGGAAACTTACATGGATTATATGCCTAGCATTGCGCTTGCTCCTTGCATTTGGTCTCATTAAATCCTTGCCATCATTTCCCCACTCTGCAATGAAGAAAAATGAGGCCTGGGAGAGGTCGGTAACATATCCAGTGGTACACAGCCAATAAATGGTGGCTCTGGGATTTTAAACCTTGGCCTGTCTGAGTCCAATGCTGAGGCTTTGTTCACCACAGCATGCTGCCTTCTCTAAAAATTGAGATTATTACCAAGATGTAGTATCACTGGGAATATATGATCCTGCTTTTCTTCCCTAAATGTATCAATAATTAAGCATCTTGCCTAGAAAGATTTAACAGGATTTTGTAGGATCTCAGATGGGGTCTCATTCTGGGGTAAGCCAATGAGAAAAAGAGCAATATGCCTGGTATTTACATTTATTTTTCCATTCTGCCTCATTCCATTCCTTGCTTTCAGCTCGTGGTACAAGGTAGTGAGAAGTAGTCTGGGCAAAGTGCTTTCAGTTGTCATTAGTGAGAGTCTATATAGCGCTTATGAAAATCAGCTTCATTGCCTTCAAGTCACGTTTTAAGTTCTAATGAGACCGACATAAAGTAAATGGGATGTCCTGGAAAATCAATGGATAAGAGTGGTTTGGTTTTGTTTTGCTTTTGCCCTTAAAGCTTTTGTACTATAATGTCCTAGGTAATATGCTAAATCAGTTGTCAATTTTCTGAGAGGGGGAGAGGAGATGCTTGTTTAATGGAATGGTCATGGAAGCTTAACAGCTGGAAGGGGGTAAAAAAAGAGGTGCCAGAATTCCACAACAGGGTCTGGAGTCAGTCAAGACCAAGAGAAAGGACCCATGCAGCTTGCTTATTCTAATTATTTGGTTTTCCATTTGACCTGCATGGCATGAAAAAAGGTGAAGCTCAGGAGTCTTTTAAAATTTAAGTTGCACTCAGCAAATTCAGCAAATTCCAGGTGCCACCCAAGGCAGAAAACATGCACAATAAAGTTTCTTTATTGCGGCCTATTTACTTTCCAACAAATGCAGAACAGAGAAAATGCAAATGTTTGACACTTGTGCATAAGCAGGACAACTGTGCCAGTGTGGTGGATGGGTGATTCCCAAACCAACAGTAACAGAACTACACTATTTATTCTTGAATACGTGGAGCCATTTACAAGAAATGGCCTCAGCAGCAGGAGTTTTACAATCCCGGTGGTCTCTGAATGAGACTACGAAGTCCAGTCCAGTGACTCAACCCAAGCCTTTTTGGCAAGCCCAGGAATAGACTTAAGTGTCCAGCCAAAGGCTACATAATTGCTCATTTCATGAACCCCAGAAATAAAGAAATACTCCTCTCAGATATAAAATCAGACTGTGTTTTAGAAAAGTTTACCAGAATCTCACACTGCTTCTCAAACTTTCATCCAAATACTCCTAATAGCAAAGGAGGTATAAAGCACTTCTTTGGGATCCAGGGAAACATTTGGAAGAAGCCTACACCAAGCATGAAAGGTCTTTATAATTCCGTATTTTATCTTTAAAAAAAAGGATTTTGCTTTTTGCTTCATAGCACATTTGCCAATTCTATTATGTTTTTAAATGATTGACCATCAAGCAAATTTGATTCCCTCGAAGAAAATGCACTGTACTTATTTTGTGACTTTAAGTATACCCCAAGGACGTGAGCAGGGGAGAGGAGAACCTTACGTGTTTTAGCAAACTTGGATGGAGGATCTAATGTAGAGCTTGAGATGGAAAAAATAAAGATTGACAGTGTTTCCCTTCTGCTCCCAATGAAGATCCACTCCACTTATACATCATTTGGATTTGGAAGAAAAAAAACAGGAGGAGGAAGGAAAAGTGTGGGGAGGAGAGGAAGGAAGATAAATGAATGTCCAGAGCATTTGAACTTGAGAGGTGGAGTGAAATTAAATGCATCCAATGAAAGAATGACTGCCCTCTCTTCCCAGAGCCCAGATCAGTCCAACTTAAGCATTGCTTTGATGGAAACAAGCTGAGAAAAGATACAATCTATGTTGATATAAACTCAAAGCAGAACCTCATGGGATTTATGAGCCAGCAGTCATACTACCCTGCTGTCTGAAGAGGGCCCACAAGTGCGGGCAAATGACAGAAAATGCAGAACCAAGAGGCCTGGAAGTGGCTTGCTTGGATTTTTAAAATATCTCCTAGACTAAGCTATTGATTCACCCTTTGATCCACCTTCTTTTATTCTCCAAGGCCCCTGAGACATCAGCATCTAAACTGGCTCCGAGGCTGTTAACCGAGGAGAATTTTCTGCTTACCAGGGATAGAAAGGTCAAAAGCCCACAGGGGTGTTCGTAACACAAGATGAGCCAAGTGGGCTGCATGTTCAGGGTGTATTTAGGGATTAGCAGTGACCTGGAGAGTTTGTGCCCTTTTAAAAGACATTGAAATTCAAATTTAAAAACAGAACAAATGAAATGACTGCTCAGGCCCAAGAAAACAGGTCTTGCGGAAAACAGGTCAGGCAGAACTTGGCCTTTGGACTGCATGTTGTTCATCCAGGCCTTGTACTGGCCACTTCTTCTGCTGGGGTTCATGTACTAAGGATGCTTTTCAGAGAAAAGGACAGAGAGAGAGGGAAAATTGAATCCTAGCTCAAAGCCCATTCATGCCTAGTTCCCTGAGTACAGCATAAAGATCGTTACTGAAGGACAGACCATGCTATGAGCCAGCCCAGTAGGGGAAAGTGACCTGCGACAGATGGAGCGCGAATCTGTTTGATTTTCTCCCCTGAACCAGCTTGGAGAGGAGGAACCCTCTCTGCTTGCTGCGTCTCTGTGTCCTTATCCACCAGCACCCCTTTGGCCTAGAGGCCCCTGTGTTTGGCAGTGAGACCCATCCAGGTCCACTTTTAGAGGCCAGCCCTGAGGTCCTGTGCAAGGCACAGTGAGGGAGCAGAATAGCTGGGACTGGGACCCTTTCCCATAGAGGCCACAACAGCCACGTTTTCAGAAGTCTGCTCCCCAACTCATTGGAAATTGGGGAAACTAAATGAAAGTGACAGTAGAAGGAAATGTAATGCTTTTGTGAAAAAGACATTTTTCAAAAATTTCAAGTAGTAGATAATAAGAATCAGTTCTATGACTGCAATATGCATTTTAAAATAAGCTTCTGAACTCAATTACAGTTGCTCTGCATTTCAAAGTTTAGCAGTGTGTCAGCAAACAAAGCATCAAAGGAAACCAGTAGGTCATGTTAGGAATCCCTTCATCAACAAGTAATCATATTACAGCTCCCTCCTGCTAAGCCTCTAAATGGGAAAGGGGGTACAAATTAGGGCAGGAGGAGATGATGTCTTCTCATCCATTCCAGTTGGCAACTGACCATCCCCATGGAGGTTTTTCATTTAGATGCTGGTTAAACATCTTTTGAAACTCAGTGGGTTCACCACCGGGAATTGCTGTCCCTCTACTTTCCGTGATGTTCCGCATTTGCTACTTTGCATCTACAAAGTCCTTTCCAAATTCCTTTGGTTTCTGGATCATTCTTATCTGAAATCCATGTCCTTTTGTTTTTGTTTTTTTTCCCTTGGCACCAGCCAGGGTTCCTTTTGCTCAGAATGCTGTGCATGGGATAAAGCTTAGGATGGAAACTGGGTCATTTACTTGTGGTATTGTTTTCAATTGCACCTCATACAAAGTGTTTGCCTGCCAGGGTGATTTCAGGCCCCATTGCATTAGTGTGAGTCCACAGTTGGTTAATTTTAAAGCTCCCCACATCCTCTAAGAACAGTTTCAACAGGCACTTTGAAAAATAACTTAAGGATTAAAAAAAACAACAACAACGTAAGGATAAAAGAGGGGAACGAGTCAAGGGGAGAAAGAGGATACACATTAGCTTTTAGATATAAACTTACACTTCAGATCATCTACCAAGTTGGGTTGAAAAAGATGGGGAGGATTCATATCTTACCACAGATCTGTCTATGTGAATTTATCAAAATCCTGAGTATTTAGTAAATTCTAAGAAAGTGATCATTATTTAGCCTTTCTTTCTGCTTAAAAAGTGTGAACATCCTGATTTCCTAGCAGTCAACTTTTAGACACTAAGGCATAAACTAGACATTTTATCTTACATATTGTTCAAAACAAAGGAAAGGGCACTTTAGAATTCCTGGTTTGTTAGGGATTAATTTAGAATACACAAAGCAAATATATTTGAATTTAGCATGGGGGAACTCCAGAAATTTACAAGGCGAGGATTAATGTCCAGATAAATGGAAGAAGATTAAGAACATGTTCAGAATTGTATTCTTTAGCTTAGTGAAAAACAACTCACCAGCAGAGAGATCTCTCTCCTCCGAATGACTGTGGTTATCCACCTCTCCTGGACTCTATGGCAGCCCCAGTGAGGAGAAGCCAGACACACTGCATCTATAGGTTACATTTTAGTCTGAGACAAGTTGTCTAAATTATGTCAGTCGTGACCAGATGGCCCATGTGCACAGGGCAGCAGTGTGGTGAGCTCAGAGCCCTGGGTGCCTGCCCTGGGATACCAGCATGACCACTCCTAGGTACATGACCTCAGGCAAGCTAAGCTCCAAATTCCTATGAAATGGGGTTGGAAAAGCAGTTAACTCACAGGACTGCCGTGGTGGGTAAGTGAGATAATCCATGTGATTTGGTGCCAGGGACTGAGCCACATGATGGTGAAATTTTTAAGGTGATTGTCATGTAGCCCCTGGCTCTGTTACCTGTTTACTGACACCCAAATATTTTATTCAGATCTCTCCAGTTTCATATTTATAACTTTTGATTATCAGGCTTACTTTTTATTAGTTTCTAAAATAACAGTTGCTTAAATAAACGAGATTTATTTCTCTCTTTTGCTTGGTCCCAGCTCACCTGGCTACTCAGATGGTCCCAGGACACCAAGCCGCTTCGGTATTATTGCTCTGGCCCTCCTAGGTGGTTTGCCCTTGTTACACAGTCTAAGAGGGCTCCCCATGCGCAGCGTCTTAGCCAGCAGGAAGGGAGATGTGTCGGGCTCCTCTTGAGAAACAAATCCTCTCCGCTCTACCTAACCGCTCCTCTCGTGCGCACAGCTGCCCCGGATTTGCCAGTTTGCACGGCTACAACCTGGTAGTGCTCACCTCCGCCCAAGCCTCTCACTTTCTGTTCTGGAGCTTCTTGGACATCCTGGCAAGTACAAGCCAGTGGGGTGTGAGAGTTAACCCGTTGACAAAAGGTGGACGAGCACTGGTGGGTATCTCTCCCCTTGTGTCTCCCCCTCAGAAGGTACTATGGGATTGAGCGCTGGTCACCTGTAATAGTGGCCAGCTGTGTGACATTCTTTTTTTTTTTTTTAAAGATTTTATTTATTTATTTGACAGAGAGAGACACAGCGAGAGAGGGAACACAAGCAGGGGGAGTGGGAGAGGGAGAAGCAGGCTTCCTGCTGAGCAGGGAGCCTGATGCGGGGCTCGATCCCAGGACCCTGCGATCAGGACCTGAGCCGAAGGCAGACGCTTAACGACTGAGCCACCCAGGAGCCTTCTGTGACATATTCTTGCGTTGACTTTCCCTCCTTCCTCGTCACACTTGCTCTTGTCACCTTCACTCCTGCTCCCTGGAATCATTTCCCAAATAAATCTGCAGTCAAGCTTCAGCTTCAGACTCTACTCTCAGGGGAGCCCAGGCTGAGAGAGGGGAGTACACAAGGACCCAGAAGTGGCCCACATCCCATCTGCTCACACTCAATTGGCCTCACGTAGCTGCCAGGTAGACTGAGAAGTGAATTCTTTTTTTTTTTTTTAAGCTTTATTTATTTATTTTAGAAAAAGAGAGAGAGAGACAGTGTGTATGAGCACAGTGGGGAGGGGCAGAGGCAGAGGGAGGAAGAGTCTCAAGCAGACTCTGTGCTGAGCATGGAGCCCCATATGGGCTCGCCCCACCACCCCGAGATCAGACCTGAGCCAAAACCAAGAGCTGGATGCCCAACTGACTGCGCCACCCAGGTGCCCCAAAGTGAATTCTTTATTGTGGGCTGCCATGCTCCCAGTTAAAGTCCATTACTGTGGAGGAAGTCTCTGCACATGATTCACTGCATATTTCTTTTAGTTAGACAGATGTGACTTTGCACAATTCAATACAACCCAGATAGGATACCAGGGGTTATGACCACTGGACTAAGGGACCCGAGATTTTGTCTGCATTCTTTTGACCCATTTTCTATGTGAACTTAAGCAGGTTGCTTCAGTCTTCTGGGCCTAAATGTCTTCATTTGTAAAATGGTGATAGTAATAACTCCTTTCATTCTGTGACTACATTACCTGACAGGTATGCCTACAGAGTGCGATCCAAGTTACCCCTCTAGTGGGTGAGCTCACCCCACCCACCAACCTGGGAAATAGTGATCAGCATTGGGTAAACATTTGCTGCTTAAAAGGTTGCACTGAAGTGGGCTCTTGCAGATCATCTCTCTTCATTTCATCATTAGTGCCTTCTCTTCCAAAAGATTATCTACCTTTGGAATTTATCCTTTTAAAAATAATCACGAGGAGAAAAGCAGAGGGGGAAGTTACCCATGACACTTGTTATGTGAGCCTAAGGGACAAAACTGCATTCTCTGTCTCCATCAATAACCTAAACTTTCAGACATGTAGGAATAGTTAAAGATTCCTTCTGGACTATTTTAAGGAGCAAATTTATTAGTTCTATAGCATCTCGTAATCCTGAGGTATTTAGGAAAACTACATTCTTTGGATTCTGAAACCCTGGCTGTTTCCCTGAGCTACTTCAAACAATGCAGCTTTTGCTGACAGGGCACTCCCTGGGCCAGCAGTGTTGTTGAATTGTAAGTAAATAATCTTGAAACAAATCCATAGTTGACACACTGTCATATTATGTTTACTGCTCCAGAGGAGGGATTTATTCTGAGGATATTGAAAAATTCCATTGCTGTTTGGGGGGAGCGACAATTGGGATCACCCATAAATTAAAGTGACTGCCCTCTGTACCTAGATGTGGTCCGAAACATTGTGCATGCACTGAAATGTCATATGCGAAATAGAACAGTGCTGGATAAAAATATATAATGTTACTAAATAAAAACAGATACCGTGGATATGACATTTAAACTGCCAAGTTTGGCTGCAGCTAGCGGCCGTCCTTCTCCCAGGATTAATAACATGGGAGTTCTGAAGGTGGAGCAGAAAAGCTAACTCAGTTCAACGGCATCCTGCTTTGGTTTAGCATAGATTTCATGATGTAATTTAGGTTGCCTTTAAAAAAAAAAAAGATTTATTTATTTATTTGAGAGAGAGAATGCCCACATGTGAGCTGGGGGGGGGAGCGGCAGAGGGAGAAGAGCTCAAGCCAACTCCGCACTGAGCGTGGAGCCCGATATGGGGCCAGATTGCATGACCCCTGAGATCATGACTCAGCTGAAATCAGGAGTCGGCCACTCAACCCACTGAGCAACCCAGGTGCCCCTAGGTGGCCTTTTTAAAAAATAGTTTAATATTTATTGAACCAGGTATGTCTTTCCCTGCAAGCAGGGTATTTGTTTTGTGAGTTTCTAAAACCCAGTACCTTCTCTGCCATCTCTGTGTCCCCACGCCTGGCTCATTTGAGGGCTGGTCTGGCTTTGGGTGTTGGTAAGAGCAGTCATATCATGTGGAGTAGGGACAAATACTCAGGTGAGGAAGGCATCAGCCAAAGTCCTTGATTTCAGCAGGAACTTCTCTCCACTAACTCCATCTAAATCACAGCAATATGTAATTACAGAAAATTAAGAACAAAGCTAGGATTAAACTACAACATCCCTCTGTGCGCATAATAACCTTCCTTTGATACCTTCTACAATCTTTTAAATAGCAAACATGTGCTTTTTTTGAGGTGATTTCCTTATGTAGAATGATGGTCATAGAGACAGGAAAATAAGTTCTTCCACAATTGTGGACTATTCAGCAGAGGGCTGTTCAGCAGGGTGGGAAGAGCCAGAAGTGCTGCAAATAATCGTAGCACCGAGGATGATGTTTTAAAGCAGGGGCGAAAGGGCTCCCCTCCCGGCGGGTCAGGGAGAGCCTCCTAGAGGAGGTCCCACTCCAGCATTCTAGGAGGGCACTTAGGAATTGTCCAGGAGGACAGAAGAGCAGGAGACTTTGCGGTCAAGGGAATAACACCTACAGTACAAAGGAGTAGAAGCAAGAAAAGTGAACAGCAGGTTCACTAGTGGTTGAGTATTGGACGTGCGTGTGGGAAGTGAGGAGGGGGTATGCTTGGGGACGGTGTAAGCCCCTGCCAGGTCTGCTGGGAACTCGTGCATGGAAGGCAGTGGGGTGGCAGGCACAAGCTATTGAGGTCCTGGGAAGGAGATTTAGAGTCATGGAATGTGATAGTTTGGTGGAGATAGGGGTCTCTGTGTTGTAGACCACCCAGTTCAAACGGCTGATGGTCACGATCTGTTTGTGCGCTTCTCCTGACCAGCCCAAAGACTCAGGGCTGCGGCAAGATCATGGAGGGCCTCAGCAGCAGTGAGAGAAGTGGCCTCTTGCAGTGTGTAGGATTGCCCAGGGCTAGCTCTTACCATCTCGCCTCTGCTCACACCTGCCCTGCCAGCCTGGCTAGACCTTTTATGCCCTCATGCCTGCACATTTTATGAGTTCTAGCTGACTAGACTCTCCTCCATGTGTAAAGAACTGGCAGGTGGTGCGCCTGGCTGGCTCAGTCCGTAGAGCATGCAACTCTTGATCTCAGGGTTGTGAGTTCAAGCCCCACATTGGGTGTAGAGAGTACTTAAAAAAAAAAAAATCTTAAAAAAAAAAGAACTGGCAGGTCCCCCTTTATTTTGTTCCTCTTCCTTTTAAATCTACTGCTCTATTCTTTATTGCAGGAGATGCTGAACATTCAGATATTCAGTAAATAGCCTCACTTGTTTCAGTTGCTTTCTGTGAGATTTTTCCACCCTCCGCCTCCCCCCCATGCCCGCAATCACAGGATCCTAGGGAGAATAGTATAAATGACCCCCCATGCACTCATCATCCAGCTTCAACAATCACCAATTCATGGTCAATATTTTCACCATTACCCCTATCCTCAGGTTATTTTGAAGCTATCCCCAGGCATTTCATCTATAAATAGTTCAGTATGAAATAAGAAAAATTTGATTCCCATGTGAATCTGATGTCCCGCACTTTGGCCATATTTAAAAGTATTATTTATTAGAGTTACTCTATGACCCAGCAATTGCACTCCTGGGTATTTACCCCAAAGACACAGATGTAGTGAAAAGAAGGTCCATATGCACCCCAATGTTCATAGCAGCAATGTCCGCAATAGCCAAACTGTGGGAAGAGCCGAGATGCCCTTCAAAAGATGAATGAATAAAGAAGATGTGGTCCGTATATACAATGGAATATTACTCAGCCATCAGAAAGGATGAATACCCAACTTTTACATCAACATGGATGGGACTGGAGGAGATTATGCTAAGTGAAATAAGTCAAGCAGAGAAAGTCAATTATCATATGGTTTCACTTATTTGTGGAACATAAGGAATAGCATGGAGGACATTAGGAGAAGGAAGGGAAAAATGAAGGGGGGGGAAATCGGAGGGAGAGATGAACCATGAGAGACTATGGACTCTGAGAAACAAACAGGGTTTTTTGGAGGGGGGGATTGGTTAGCCCGGTGATGGGTATTAAGGAGGGCACGTAGTGCACGGAGCACTGGGTGTTATATGAAAACAATGGATTGTGGATCACCACATCAAAAACTAATGATGTATTGTATGGTGACTAACATAACATAATAAAATTTAAAAAATAAATAAAAAATAAAAGTATTATTTATTTATTTAAAAGTATTTTTTCTGTTCATTGTCGTCAGAGCGCTTGTTCTCAATTAGCAATTTACTGAAAAGCCATTTGCCACTTAAAAAATACATTATATATGCAAAATGTTTCTATAATGTATAATATTAGAACTAAAAATAGTAGAATATTTTAGAGCAAACACACATGTAACCATGATTGAGCTAGAGAGAGAGGAGTATTACCAGTATCTTGGAGGTCCTTTGCTTCTTCTCTCTCCCCTCCAGTTACCCTCTGTCCTGAAATTGAGGCTAATCATTGCCCCCACACAGAGCTCTGTGTGTATTCACCATATGTAAGTTTGGACCTCTAAACAATATATTGTTTAGCTTTGCCTACTTGTGCACTTTTCATAGAAATAGAATCACTGAATCATATAAATATGGTCATATAAAAACAAAATCACATAAAGTAAAAATCATTTAAATAGAATCACTGAAATATTGTTCTGTGACTTTTTCTTTTTTAAACAGACTTTTTTTTTAAAATTTTTATTTATTTATTTGACAGAGAGAGACACAGCGAGAGAGGGAACACAAGCAGGGGAAGTGGGAGAGGGAGAAGCAGGCTTCCTGCCGAGCAGAGAGCCCGATGCGGGGCTCGATCCCAGGATCCTGGAACCATGACCTGAGCCGAAGGCAGTTGCTTAACGACTGAGCCACCCAGGCGCCCCTGTGACTTTTTCTACTTTAACATTTTTTTTTATATTCATCCATGGATGTATACCTTAAACAGATTAAAAATGTTCTCTTCTATTGCTAGTTTTTAGTTTTAGTTTTTTAGGTTGTTTGTTTTATAATTCTGAATGGTAACTGGATTTTTATTTTTCCTTAAACAAGCAATACATTTACTTATTTTTTAGTTTAGTTTAGATTCAGGTGTAGAATTTAGTGATTCATCACTTATATAAAACACCCAGTGCTCATCACAAGTGCCCTCCTTAATGCCCATTACCCATTTAGCCCAATCCCCTGCCCACCTCCCCTCCAGTAACCATCAGGTTGTTCTCTATGGTTAAGAGTCTGTTTCTCGGGCGCCTGGGTGGCTCAGTTGGTTAAGCGACTGCCTTCGGCTCAGGTCATGATCCTGGAGTCCCGGAATCGAGTCCCGCATCGGGCTCCCTGCTTGGCAGGGAGTCTGCTTCTCCCTCTGACCCTCCTCCTTCTCATGCTCTCTGTCTCTCATTCTCTCTCTCTCTCAAATAAATAAATAAAATCTTTAAAAAAAAACCAAAAAAACAAAAAACCAAACAACAACAACAAAAAAGTCTGTTTCTTGGTTTGCCTCTTTTTTTCTTCCTATGTTCATTTCAATCTCTAGTTCTATCTGCCCCTTTACAAATGGCAAGATTTCATTCTTTTTTTGTGGCTGAGTAATATTCCATTATCTATATCTATATATCCCACATCTTTATTGATTCATCGATTGATAGATTGGGCTATCATTGATAGTTGATATCATTGATAGTGGATATCACTGATAGTATAATTGATAGTTTGGGCTCGTTCCTTACTTTGGCTACTATGGTAACTGGATTTTATTGAATTCTTTTTCTTCATATTCTAAGAAAACATGGTTTCCTCTTTTAAACTGTCATACTACTTGACTTTTTAACATTGAGGCAACCTTATATTCTGAATAAATCTAACTTGGTCATAACATACTATATTTTTCATACATTACTGGCTACAAGTTTGCTAATATTTTGTTTAGGGTTTTTGCATCTATATCCATGACTGAGATTAGCCAATATTCTTCCTTTCCCCTATTGTCCTGGTCAAGTTTGGACATTAAGGTTAAGCTAGCATCATGATATGAATTTGGAATTAGTCTCTCTTTTTCTGTAATCTGAAAATATTGTAAAATTTGGAATTGTTTAATCCTTGAATGTCTGTTAGAACTCAACAGTAAAATAATGGGTCTAATATTTTTTCTGAGAAAATATTTTGAATCAATTCCATTCCCTTTGTGAATTCAATTTCTTTAATGTATATAAAACCATTATGATTTTCTATTTTTTCTTGAGTCAATTTTGATCATGAAAATTTTTCTAGTACTTTCTGTATTTCACTTATGACTTTGGCATGAAGTTGTACACAGTATTATTACATAGTATTTTAAATCTCTTCTGCAACTATAGTTATGTCTCCTTTCCTATTCCTAACATATTGATGAATGCTTTATCTTTTTTCTTGCCCAGATTTGCCGAAGGTTTGGCAATTTTATTTGTCTTTTCAAATAACCAATTTTTGGATTTGTTGATCCTCATTTAGTATAGGATTTCCTCCCATTAATATTTCTATCCTTTTTTTTAAAAAAAAATCTACCTTTCTGAACTCATTGTTTTATGTATTCAGGTATTTATTTTATTTATTTTATTAAAGCATAGTTGACACAATGTTACGTTAGTTTCAGTGTGCAATAATAGTGATTCAACAACTATGTTATGCTATGCTCACCACAAGTGTGTATCTTTGCTATCTTTATTATTTTCTTCCTCTACTTTCTTTTTTTTTCCTGCTCCTCTTTTTGCTTCTTAAGCAGCATGCTTAGCTTGCTAATTCTCAGCCTTTATTCTTTATTATTATAAGCATTTAGGCTATAAAATTTCTCTATACCCCTTTAGAATATCTTAATGTTTAATAATTAGCAATAATTATTAATGTGAGATATTTTAAGCACTGTTAATGTTAAGCAATCTTTGCAGTGAGTTTACTGAGACATGAAATACATTTCATCATGTTTAAAAATTTTGGTTTAACAGCTTATGATACAACTACTTGAAAGTCTGGTTCTAAATTCAATTTATTTCTATTTTTTATTTTAATGATGATCACAGCTGAAAAAGATACCTCACAATAACATATAAATACAAAAATGAAAGATGTGCATTGTTGGGTATACTTACAAATGATGGTATCTTTATTTTTTTAATAGTCCCAGGCACCAATTATGCAAGGTTTTTCTTAATGTTTGGTTAGGAAATTTCCATCTTCACTGATCTGTGGATGTTGCTTCTCCCTATATTTGACAGATGGTTAAAAAACCACTGATATTCTTCATTTGGAAGAGTTAAAAAATTAATCTTTTTCCAAGTCTAAGTAGGCAGATAAAAGAGTTCTAAGAGGTGAAACATCTTTTCGGCAAGAAAGTTACATAATAATGGAAAGATTTCTAAACATATTTTGCACAGACTATCTTTTCTCTCTCTTTTTTTTATCTTTGACACAAAACATTTTACTAAGTTTTATTTCAGCTGAAGCCTCCTATTGCCTTATGGATATTTCATTACTTTTTATCTTAATCATAATTTTTTATGTCAAAGACCTAGATAGTGGATCACTTAAAAACACTTATTTTTATGTGTTATTATTATATATTTCAAACAGGCAGATAGAAAAATTGAGAACATGAATTTCCCCCATCCCTTTATTTTTGACCCAGGTGGCCTTAGCATTCACTTACATCCCTGGATAACTGAGATTTTGTTGTCATTGCAATGCAGGGCACACACAGTATGCACTCAAGAGGTAATGGCTGGGTGAATGTGTGGATGAATGAATGAATGAATGAATGACCTAATTGTTTGGCTTCCTCCATAGACTGTGATCTATGGGGACCACTTCTTTTTTTTTTTTTTTTTTTAAGATTTCATTTATTTGACACACAGAGAGATCACAAGCAGTGGGAGCAGCAGAGGGAGAGGGAGAAGCAGGCTCCCCGTGGAGCAGGGAGCCCGATGCGGGGCTCAATCCCAGGACCCTGGGATCACAACCTGAGCCGAAGGCAGACGCCCAACCGACTGAGCCACCCAGGCACCCCAGGACCACTTCTTATTTACCTTTGTATCCTGAGTATCTAGTATAATGCTTGCACACAGTAGGCGCTAAATATTCTTAGAAAGAAAGGAAGGGAGAAACAGGAAGGAAAGAAAGGAGAAAAGGAGAGAGAGAATTGTGTATGTTCTTACCTGTATGTCTCAGTTAAAAAGAGTGCTTAGTAAGTTTGGCCAGTTCCACTTTAACCTTATTTACAGCCTTTTCAGTGCTTATTTTTAATGAGAGCAGTCAAAAAAGATTCCTAGGATAGCAGTTATCTCTCTATAAGTGAAAGTGTTTTCCCAAGGAATAGAGGAACTAGTGAATTCTATTTTCATACAGTCTCAAGGCTACTCCTAATTGCCTATGGATTGGAAAGTACTCCTTTGTCTTTGATGTTATTCTTTCACTGTCTTTTTGAAAGATAAAAAGCTAGCAGAGGTTTGTGATTGGATTATGCTCCTCCCACCTCAGCCTTGGAAGTCTTGGTGGGATAGGATGTAGTAATACTTTGAGTCACTCAGAAGCGTAAGTGAATAAAGCATAGTGAATAAATGGCTGCTAATATCCAGCACTGTGTGTTTGCATGTGGGATGCACCCTCTCACAGGGAAACTTTACCTCATGCCAGGATGTTTAATCAATGCCTCTGACAAAGTTACATGGTTACCTGCAGTGAGACTCTAGTAATACTTTTGGAAACCAACCCACCGTGAGCTCTTGCTGTGAAAGTATTTAAATAATTAAAAACATTCCTCTATCAAAGGAGTCTCCTTCTGACAGTGGAATCCATAACTTCTGTAGCCTTTCTTTTCAAAACACTTAGATGAAAGAGATGGTTGTGTTTTGTGCAGCACTCACGACTTTTTTTTTTTTTTTTAATGAGGCCAAACTTTGGTCAAAACACTTAGTGATGAAAATCTTAATAACCATAGGTTGGGGCACCCAGCTTCTTACTGTCTTCCTCCAAGCGGCATGAGTGGTATGACTGTGCTACATAAGGAGAGGTTTGTATTTCCTTGTTGGGATCTTGAAGAGCTGTTTTTGTTTACACAGGAAGTCACTGGGCAGGAAATCTCAGCAGTAGGTTTCAGGCTCAAATCTCTGAAGAGCAATGAGAAGAGAAACAGAAGTGCCTGAATGCGCACACACACACAGACACACACGCACACACAATCATCATGTCTTACTCATTGTGGAGGAAATACAAACAGCCTTAAGAAAGGCCCTGAGATTTAAGACGGGATGCATCTGGAGGGGGAGGTCAAGAGGAGGATATGACGACACTCAAATGAGGGAAATACTACCCTCTGAGCACTTTTTTTTTTTTTTAATGACAACCATTATAACAGCAATAGCTTCCAAGACCAAGGGCACTGAAATTCACCCAGACAGGTCCAGATGGTCTGAAGCCATCTTAGAATGAAAGGGCCCTCCTGTGGGCTTCTGAGACGTAGCTGATGGGGTTAATAAGCCCCTGTAGATCTCAGATGGATCAGGCACCAGCTCAGTAACGTTTTGTCCCTGGATTGTCACCCACAGTGAAAATCGGATAATATGGAGAAGGGCATTGTCTTGGCAACAGAAAGATGGTCACCAGGGAACCTGGAAAAAGGAAGCTTCTGTCTGTACACCACGAAGTTGAGATTTGTGTGGCAGGTTGTTCCAGCTAGAGGAAGATCTCACTCTTTGCATTACAATTCTCCATCTTCCAAGCAAACTTACAAGGAAAGGCAGGCCCTGATCTGTGGGCCAAGTATGACACTCTCCATGGCAAACACATTGGCTATCGTAATTGAGAGATGAGTTACTGGTTCATAAATCAATTTTCTCAAGTTTGGTTAGTGTAAACACTCATTCCCCAGGCTCCAACACCCCTAAGTGAACGGATGAGAGGAAAATTTTGAACCAAAAGATAAAATCTGAGGTCCAGCCTCCAGGCTTCTCCAGGCCTCCAGCCTCATGACCTCAGCTGCCCCAAAGGCCCCAACTGACCTGAAGGGGTATCAATTGAAGCATGACTCCAGCCACCTCAAGTGCCCAGGGAAGAGATAAGGGGACGTATTTTAAAGTTGGCTAGATTACTTCAGTGGGCAATTAATTCTCCACTTTGTGCCTTTCTTGACCTTGGATTTCAGCTTTCGGCATTAGTACCATGGACACCCCACCTTCTATTAATCTGATTTCCTGGTCATCTTTATGGGGAACTTCACTGTTTGTAAAGGCTTTTGCATTCAGGATGTCATATAGCCAACGTAACAACTCTGAAAAGTAGGTGATATCACTATTCTCACCTCATGAATGGGAAACACGAGGCTCAGGGAAAGAAGTGACCTGCACATAGTTACTCAGTTAGTAGGCAGCAGAGCCGTAACCTGGACCCCGATGTTCTGGTTTGATTTCTGTTATGACACGTTGGTCATATCCTTAAACCACCGATAGACAAACTTTAGCCTCATAGACCTGCAAAAATATTTGTCTGCTTCATTATCTATAAATTATAAAATGTATGACAATGTTAATATGTTAAGTACATTACTGAACATTCAAAAAGCCAGACATTTTGAAAGGATAAAGAAATGAAATAAAAGGATGTTTTAAAAAATAATTCATTTTGTTTACTGATCAAGCAAAAACAAATTTTGCTCTAACTACAATTATTACTCATTTTAATTTTAGGGAGATGTGATGGTCAAAGCTTCAGTATTTATGAAAATCTTGGTTTAACATTCTGTGACGTAGTGACTTTCAAGTGTGGTCTTCAATATATTTTGACAGTTTTTATTTTGGAATAATTTTAGATTTATGAAAAGTTGCAAAGATAGTACAGAGTTGTGTATACCCTTTACCTGGTTCCCCCCACTGTAAACATCTTAAGTTGTGACGTCTTCCTGTGGCATATTGGACTTAGGAGAATTTGGATTTCACTAGCTTTTCCACGTATGTCCTTTTTCTGCTCCAGGATCCAGTATAGGGTCCCATCTTGCTTGTCATCATCATATCTCCCAGTCTCCTCTGATCTGTGATGGCTTCTCAGTCTTTCCTTGTTTTTTATGACCTTGGCAGTCTCAAGAAGTATCAGCCAAGTAGCCTGTAAGATGGCTCCTCAATCTGTGTTTGTCTGATGTTTTTCTCATGACTAGACCAGGGGAATGGTTTTGGGGATTGAATATCCCAGAGGTAAAGTGCCGTTCTCATGGCATCATGATGGGTGTACATGATAGCTGTATGGCATCTCGGGGGATGCTGGCCATCCCTTGGTTAAGGCAGTGTTTGCCAAGGTTCTTCACTGTGGAGACACTACTTAGCCCTTTCTCTATTCTGTCAAGTCACTATATGTAGTCCATGTTCATAGCAGGGAGAAATGGGAGAGTTGGGAAGTAAGCCCTACCTCCTGGAGGGGTGGAGTCTACATACAGTGTTTGGAATTTTTCTGTGGGGAAGATTTGTCTCTTCTCCTTTCATGTATGTATGCATTCAATCATTTATTTATATGAACATTGACTCATGGATATTTATTTTATAGTTTGGGTTATAACCCGGTGCTATGTTACCTATTTTGTTGCTCAAATTTTTCCAGCTTTGGCCATTGGGACTTTTCTTTGGTTGGTTTCTGTGTCCCAGTTCATGCTCCAGGTTCATGTTGTATTTTCCCTGCCTCAGCCCTGGAAATTGTCATTTCTCCTAGGTGTCCTGGTTTTTTAAATTGGAGAGCAAACCATTGTGTGCTCACTGCTGTTGGAGTATCATTAATTCTAGGCCCATTTGGTAGACCAAACTTGGGCACACACACACAGATGTGTACTAACTCACGTTTGTCCAATACTTAGTTTTTAACAGACAACATGGAAAAAGATTTCTTACAAAGATAAATAGACCCAAATAAAAGAATTGCATCATTGACTAAATTTCCTAAAACATGACACCTAATTTTCAGTTGTATCTGCCAGTTATAAAAACATTTTTGTTCAAATTCATCTAGTAAGCTTAAATATTCCCTGTTGTTAATCCATTGGTTCTTACAAACTAAAAAGTGTTGCTTTTTGTATTGTGCACTCACAAGTAGATTCAAAATCTACAAATTCTCTTTCCAAGTTTTTAAAAAGTGCAGATATCAGAGTTTTTATAGATGACACACTATTTTGGGCAACAGAATTCCATAATCATGGAAATATTTCCAGACATCCAGTTTCTCAATGTTTTTTTTGTAGCACAAATTTTATTCAGACAGTATTTACTTTCTCATTCATTGTGAACATATCCACTTTATTGTGAAATGACAGAGTGAGAGTGTTCATTATTTATTTACATATATATTTTATTGTGGTAGAAGATAAAAGTTATTATTTTAACTGTTTTAAGTATACTGTTCAGTGGTAATATTCTATTGTTGTGCAACTATCACCACATTCTATCTCCAGAACATTTCATCTTGTAAACCTAAACATCTGTACTCATTAAATAAGAACTCCATTTCCTTCTCCCTCCAGCCCCTGGCAACCACGGCTCCAGGCTTTTTTCTCTCTCTGAATTTGACTATTCTAGTACCTCATATAAGTGGAATCATATAATATTTTCTCCTTTTGTAACTGGTTTGTTTCACTTAGCATAATGTCCTCAAGGTTTATCTGTGTTGTAGCAGGTGCCAGAATTTCCCTCCTTTCTAAGACTGAATTATAGTCCACTGTACGTATATACCACATTTTGTTTATCCATTCAAATATCAGTGGACACTTGGTTGTTTCTACTGGTTTGGCTATTGTGAATAACACTGCTGTGAACATGAGGGTACAAACATCTGTTCAAGTTCCTGCTTCCACTTCTTTTGAACATATCCCCAGAAGTGGAATTGCTGGATGATGCGGTAATTTTATGTTTAATTTTTTGAGATTTTCTTGGTCATTTTCCATCTCACTACAATCTCATTTTTATAAAATCAATCTCAACAAAGATATTTGAAAACCTTGAAATATACCAAAAGTGAAGACAAAGATGAGGGCATTATTCTTTTCTGAGTAAACATAGTATGTGTGAACCTAATAAACCGTTGGGATATGGGTTCTAATGACAGTATATGTTAAATACTAGGAAATCTTTATTTTTCTTATTTTTAAAACAGAATTTTAATATAGTCCAAACTTTTAATTTTTTTCTCCTCACACAACAATGGACTGCTGTTCTAGAACGCACAGGAGAGAGTGGGGGTCTGGGTGATGGCCTGAGTCTGTCTGTCCCGCCCTCTCTACCTTGGAAAGTTGTCACTACTGCAGTGGCAAACGAGAGGGTTCCAGTCCCAGGCCTCCCTCCTCTGTGTGCTTTGCTGCCCTCCCACCTGGCACCACCACCTACTCCCATTAATCACTCAGGTCCCATTAACCCCTTGGCATCCCAGATCCTCAGCCCAAAACAGCTTGCTGAGAGTTCAGTCATTTTCTGAATTTTCTCATAAGCAAACATAGAAGGAGGCTCTGAGTTTCTGGGGCACCTGTCAGGACTTACAGTAGGAGTTTGCTCAGTGAAATTGCCCCTGGGCTTGGCACCTCTGATCAGTGTTGATAAACATTCAATAGTTGCTAGAAGATTTTGAGATTAATTGATGCAGGTAGGAAAGCTCCTGCTGGGACCTACATATAGAACTTTGGCTGTCTATACATAGGACACAAGAGTTACAAGCCATTCTTGCTGCTTTCTTATGGAGCTCATTAGCAGTGGCCCATGCAGAAAGTGGCAAGGTCGGAATGATGACTACTTCTATGTACACTGCTGTGTCTCTGTGTTCAACTAGAATTTAGAATTGGAATAGGCTTGGAATGATTCTATTGTCATGCATCTAGACCTGACATGTGAAAAGATGGCCGTTTTAATTTTTTTAGTTTTTTTTTTTTAGATTTTATTTATTTAACAGAGACACAGCGAGAGAGGGAACACAAGCAGGGGGAGTGGGAGAGGGAGAAGCAGGCTTCCTGCGGAGCAGGGAGCCCGATGCGGGGCTCGATCCCAGGACCCTGGGACCATGACCTGGGCTGAAGGCAAATGCTTAACTGACTGAGCCACCCAGGCGTCCCCACAGCCATTTTTAGATAGCTTAGTGTGAGCCCACTTATTGAAACTGTCAGACAGTCCATTTATTCATGCTGGATTTTCCTCAAGCACTCTTGGTGCTTTTCTTGTGACAGGGTCTGCCAGGACACATATCAGCACCTCCCCACCCCCAACTCCACCCCAGGTCAATGCTGACACTCCTCTCGCTAAAAAAAATGAATTTTCTCATTTTAGCTTACTCATTTGGCAGAACCACCACATCTACATGCCAATTCAAATAGAAAAGAGGGAAGGGGGGGCATATGAAAAGGGGAGGGGGAGAACTGTTTTCTAATTAATCAAGATGTACATATCAGCACTTCATTTTTTACCTCTAAATAGCATTGTGCCCCACAAACTGCCACTTGCGGCTGCAACTGAGAAGGTAAGCCTTTCCATATCAGGAAATAAAAATAAGTTGATGTAAAAGAAACTGCAAAATAAATTGAGACCTTAATTATTATTCTCTATTAAGAATGTGTTCTTATGGATTAAATACTACACTGAGTCACAATATTTTTTGTTTTGCATTTTGTTTTGCATTTTTTTTATTGAAGTACAGTTGACACACAATGTTACATTAGTTTCAGTTACACAGCATAGTGATTCAACACCTCTATACTTTATGCTGTGCTCACCACAAATGTAGCTACTTTCTATCACCATACAAGACTATCAAAATATCATTGACTCTATTCCCTATGCTGTATCGTTCATCCCCATGACTTACTCATTCCGTAACTGGCAGCCTGTCCTTCCCACTCTCCTTCACCCATTTTGCCTCCTCCTTCCCCTCTGGCAACCACCAGTTACAAATATCTTTCTTGTCAAGAACTTTTCTTAATAATAAGGCAGAATTTTCAAAACTGTTATTACCTATGTACAGATAATGTCCCCATTTTTTTTTTTCTGATAAAACCTTTTTACCAATGCAAAGAAGATATCACAAGCACAGGCCTACTACCTTCCATTCATACATTCAGCACTGGACACAAAATACATATAAGTAAAGAGCTAGAGGACAGGTCATTTCAGGCTTGGGGAGAAGAAATGGTTTTGGGGAGGAGGGAACATATAAGGTGGGATTTGAAAGAAAGGATGGTGGAAGGAGGGCATTCAGGGATGAAGAAATGGTTTGAGCAATCACGGGGAATGTTAGGTGTGTGAAAAACTCTGATAAGGACTGTTGGAACCAGAATGCAGCTATCCTGGAGTGGCAGGGGTCCATTGTAGGTTTCTCAGTAGTGGAGTGAAAACATACTTCTATTTCTAGGACAAGGGTCCAAGTATTATGGCTCCTCTGAAGTTGAAGAGGGAAAGCAAGATGGACATGAAGAACCTCAGAAAACTTTACATTGCTTTCACGGAGTCAGGCAGAGGCAAGAGAACATTCCAAGTTTAACTCTAAGAAGTGCATGTTGACAAAGCGTCATATATTATACCATCCTGTTTTCCTAAATGTACATTTTAAAATTTGTTCTCAGTTCATCTGCCCATCACCATGGAAAGTCACAGGAACACTGTCTAGAGAGTTAAGAGGAGCAAGACCGTCAGCATGACCTTTACCCCAGTGAGGAGATGCTCATCTTTGTAGGTAGTATTCAGTAATGTTTAATTCTTGGAGGTGCTTGGCTTCACACTTTCACTACACAAACACCGTCCAATCCAGTTTGGTATCAAGTACCCCTAACATCTTGGCACCAAAGCCATTACTTGGGTCCATACCTGTTTTCTTCCAGTTTCAGCTTCAGTAGGTCAGAATCCAACTAAAATCACACATAAATAATCCATATCAAATAGGGAAATATGAAAGCAACAACATTTTAAGACAACATTGAGGGGCGCCTGGGTGGCTCAGTCGTTAAGCGTCTGCCTTCGGCTCAGGTCATGATCCCAGGGTCCTGGGATCCAGCCCTGCATCGGGCACCCTGCTTTGCAGGGAGTCTGCTTCTCCCTCTCTCTCTGCTCCACACCCCACCCCCACCCGCTCATGCTCTCTCTCTCTCTGTGTCTCTTGAATAAATAAATAAATAATCTTTAAAAAAAAAGACAACATTGAATATGCATCGATACCAGTTAGCTCTACCATTGGTATGCTGGGTATTGTGGTGTCTTCTAAAGATCCATTCCCCTTTTTCTTGGTAACTCTTCCAATGTTAATTTAAATATCCACAGACCCAAAAACAGATATGCGCATTAGCACCTTAAACATGCTCAGAACACCTACATTAGCCTACGGTTGGGCAAAATCATCTAACACGAAACTTGTTTTATAATAAAGCATTGAATATCTCATGTAATTTATTGACTACTATATTGAAAGTGTAAAACAGAACGGCCATATGGGTACAGAGTGGCTGTCAGTGTCTTGGTTGTTGACTCGTGATCGAGCGGCTGATGGAAGCTACGGCCGGCACTGCCCAGCATCATAGGAGGGTATCATACTGCGCATCACTAGCCCGGGAAGAGGTCAGAATTCAAAGTTTGAAGTATGAATGCATATTGCTTTTGCATGATTGCAAGGTCAAAAAATTGTAAGTTGAAACACAAGTTGGGGGCCATCTACATTTTGAGAGGGCCCAACCTGAAGGGAACAGGGAAGGTTTCTGTGTGAGTTACCTCCTGGGATGAGCCCGAAAGCAGGGTTGGGTGGGAAGGAAGAATGGGCACTTGCAGGCATGAGGTTTTCACGTCAGTCAAGTAAGAAGCTACGATTTTTAGAAGCAGACACTTACCTCAGAGGCCTTCCTCCGCGGGCATGAAGTGGAACAGGGTAAATGGTCATCCTTGGTAATGTGACCCATTTCAGCATCTGGATGAATAACTCAGACCTCCAAAATCACATGCTTCTCCTCTTGGGGAGAGAGAGTTGTAGGTGGGGAATGAGGAATAGTGCATGTTGACTGCATTCCTACTGTGTGTCAAGAACTGTGTCAGAGGTTTTACATATTTTGTCTACTACATTTAGTAATCATAACAATCCTCATTATAAAAAAAGATGCATTTGAAATTCTGCTAGAATAAATCATTTTCCTAAGGTCACAAAGCTAGCAAGTTGGTGGGGCAGGAATCTGAATTTAGGTCATTTTGGCTCTGAAGCCTGACTCTACATTTAGTTTTGCTTATGTAGACTCAACTTGAAACTTCAGTTTGAATGAAACCACTTGGTATTAATTAGAAGAAGGAGAAATTGGCAAATGCTGTTTTAAATTCTTTGAACAATTCTCTGGAGAGCACATTAAATACCCAAAAGCAAAGCAAAAATGTATATTAGTAAGAACACAGCCATTCAAAAGGCAATTGTTCACCATCAGTTCCAAAAAGAATAAAATGAAGGGAGTTCAATTTCCCCAATTTTTCATGCCAAGTGCTCAAGCTCCAAGTTTCCCTCACTGCTCTTTCTTCACTTCTTCTCCTTACACGTTACACGTTACAGCTTCATTCCATAAGATGTAAGTGGTATTTATAGGAAATACTAATCACTGCCAACAAGTGAATACTCACATTAAACACGATTTAAAACAACCTTCTCTGCAGTTGTTTATAATAACCTCTTGGAACTTTGAAATTAAAATCTGTATCGCATCCAGCCCTTTTCCCGCCTCTTACATTACACAAAGCCAAGAACTTGCCCTTGAACATACTTCAACTCCCTGGCCCATCACTCCGACATGCTCTGTAGCTAATTATCTCAATCCCTAAATATTAGTCCTTTCCCTTGTCTTCTCTGGTTTCCTGGACATGATTCACCCTCCCTGTGTATTTCATTGTTTATGTCAATGAACAAACTCTCTGTCCCTTAAACAGACTCTTTCTTCTTTCTTTGCCCTATCTTCCCTCAACACCTTTTCGGCAAAATGTGCATGGAACTTCTCCTTTTTCACAGGAAGAGATCCAAAATTTGAGATAGTCCAACCTTCCCATTAAAGAGACAAGGTCATTGAGACCCAGAGAGATTATGTGATTAACCCAAACTCACACAGCTAGAAAGAGGCTGAGTCATATCAAGAGGAGAGGACTCTTCCTTGGGTTCTAGTTCAATGTCCTTCTCACCATCCTGTACCACCGACCACTGGTTCACACCCATCCCAACCGCTTGCCGATTTGATGTCACATCATGTCTGCGCAAAGCAGAGGGTATGTTCCATTTTCATTTTTCAAGTGACACATGGCATAGGGGAGGTCCAGGTACAATTGTCTCATGGCCCAAATGCTGCATGTAAGCTCCTTATTCTGCAACAAATACTCCTAAACCAAGGCATCTTCCCAAAGCCCTCCCTTCAAAGCTGTTCACTGGTGTGTGGCATCCCTCTTCCAAGGGTGTTTTAAGGGGACAAGATTGTAGCCTAAAAATTTCAAAGAGAGAATTGTAGAGGCAAAATTGTGAGGGTGGGTGGGCTGGGTGGGGCTTGTAAGGCAGGGCGCAGAATTACTAAGCTATGCAAACATTTTGCTATGGAGGATCTGGGAGGGATGTGGCAAAAAGAGTTTTGCTTTATTCCCATTGCTGTAAAGTCCTTCGAGACTATTGCTATTCACACAAACATAGCAAACCACTCAGGGAAAGGAACTATAAAAGGCAGACTCCTCTTCAACATGGCATGTGATACTATACAAAACTGCTTGGGATCACCCATGTCCTGACACCTGCCCAGTGTGGATATAGTCTTTTAAGCTTGAAATACTTGTAAATACTAGGAAACAGAGGGTGACCTTTTTTTTTTTTTTTTTTTTTGACATCCCAAGACGTGGTGTTGGTATGGAGGGAAGAGTCCTAACACCTGTTTTTGGCAGGACAGGGCCGTAGTTAATCCACTGTCCTGTGCTGGCTTCATGAGCATGAAGATTGTGCCTGATTTAATGCTCTGCCGTTGCTGTCTTGACATTCTTAATAATTTTTAAAATGAGTCTCACATTTCATTTTGCACCAGGCCCCATAAATCAGGTAGCTAGCCCTGTCACTGCTCCTCCCTCACCCCATTAACTTCCATATATAGTTCCTTCTCTAAGCTAGACTGAAGGGCCTATATTCTGTTCATTCTTGTTTCCCATCTGTGCCTACCAAATTGTGTATTGGTTATCATTAGACCACAACTTTATTTTCTCCCTTATCAGTGCCCAGCTTTATTAGGACTCAGAATCCTACTGCAAACATAAATCTATTTGGTGGCCTTAAATCTTATTTCTAAGCATTTCCTAGCTCTAAGGTTCTACAATTCTCATTTTCTTCTTGCTTAGGTGCTGATTAATTTCATAACCAGGTTAATTACAGCAACTCCTGAAAATTACTTTCAGAAAGCTGAGAGACAGGTTTCTTTCACCAGAAATGAAATTGCTTATAAAATTGCTTCAGAATATAAGATTGTTTAAAACCTTCTTCTAAAAGATGAATAAAAAAACCAGGTAGCTCTTTAAATTTCAATTGGCCAATGATAAAAATTTTCTTCTAAGAATTAGCATTTGGGCAAACTTCATGGATAAAAGAAAGCTATTGGATATACCGAAGCTATTGGGAACAAGAATAAGTAGATAATTTTATTATTAACCATATCTGGTTAATATCTTAATAGTCATTTAGTATTTATTAAGATTTTTATTAATTAGGTTTAATTTTAACAGTATTTAGTAGAAAGGAACTGGGTAACTAGTAATTAATGTCTTGAGTGAACAAGAACCAAAACAAATAAGAACAGGTAAAAAAACAAACAAGCCAACATGAAAGATAAGATGCTCTTACACAATTCCCCATAAATCTCAAAATCAGGCTCTTCAAATGCAGGAAAGAAATTGAGTTCCTGCTCTTTCACATAACCCTGGATTCTTTCCTTGTTTTTGGAAAGCACAGTGGCTTCAGTCATTCACTTTAGGTCAAATGTGCTCCTTCCCATAGTAAATGTTGACCGTGGACCTCTCGGCACGAATCACTGGGGTCGGTGCCATGTGGGCAGAGAAGGGGTGGGCTTTGTTCTTGCCTTCAAGGAGCTCATTCTCTAGGTGGGACTGCCAACACACTGATGCCCCCGTGCCACCAGACTGTGAGTTTGGGCCAAGATGTGAGTCTGTCTTAAGTCATCTTTGCCTCGTACTTGTCTAGCATGTACAGAACATCTAGGGTGCAAGAAATATTTCACAGTTGACTGGCTGGCTGGCTGAATGAATGAATGAATGAATACTCATGAGTGAAGTACTAATGAGCTCTCCTTTTCTCATAAATACCAGCTCCTCTTAGATGGCACCAACTAAACCATTGAACAAACACCTTTCAGGGAGAAAATGTGTAGGTCTCTATGGAAGCCTACATCAACCTGACTTCTATACTCCAATTTTTTCACATTGTCTTCAAATAGGAAAGGAGTCGTAATAAATGGTTTAGATGTTACTGATGTTTTCAGTCAGTAACATGAGAAGTCAGAGGCAGCCTTAATTCAACAATCCCAGATTGTCTAGAGGAGATAAGGTGCATATCTAGAGTAGAATTCTATGTAGCTATCACAAACCCTGTTATAGAAATGTATTTGTGGGCATGGAAAACATTCGTGATCTAGCACTAAGGGAAAAAAAAATAGACCAAAACATAGGCCCCCAAACAGCCGTAGTGTCACTTGATGTCACCACGATTGTAGATCTCCAGGGCGGGGCCCACAGGTGAGCCTTCACTGGGCCTGACACCAAGAACTGCTGGCTCTGACTTGTATTTTTCATGCAATTACCATTGTTCCTGCTTTAGAATGTACCTGCTCTCCTTCTATCCTCAGTTTCGGGATGCAACTAATGATAAAATAGAGAAGGCCTTAAATCCAGAGTATTACACTGAAGAGAAGATTTTGGGTAAATGTGTCCAGATTGGCCATGGTGTTTTCACGTTGAGCCAGAAAGCACCATCTGAGCAAATAGACTTTTCTGGAATCATTTTATAGTGCTGATCTCACACTTAAGAGCTTGTCACTCAAACGAGAGCATTTCTGTTAATACACATATAAATTTGTGTAAAAAAGTGACCTTAAAATGTAAGTGTCAGCGGGCATAGGAAGACAATATGGCAAGCACATGGCCTAAGACTCCAGAGTTCATGCCCTGCCCCTGCCATGTAATAGCCAGGTGATCCTGTGAAGGATACTTGCTTTTTCAGCCTTGTTGTTTATGTAAATGACAACAGGGGTTAGAAAGAACTACCTGGTCTAATTCCTAGGCTAAGGCCCATATGGGAAAGTGCTTTGTAAAGTGCAGGACTTTTTAACTGTCAAAGGTTTGACTGTAATCAGATGATGGTGAAAACGTCTTGGTGTTGGGAGACTTGGGTTCTGGGTAGACAGCAGCTACGGCAGATTATACGGAGACAATCCTGTAAGCTCTTCCAGCCTGCAGGCTCATGGTCAAATGCAGAGTTTGCCTAGGTACTTTCTCATGATACTTCCAACATGAAAACTCTATTATGTTATAAAATAACCTTTGTGTTTCACTCTCAGTTTTAGTTTTTCTCATATCATGAAAGAATGAGTCTTGCATTTGATTTTTTGGGCTGTATGTGAGAGAGAGTGTGGATATGGGGGAGGGGGGTTGGAGAGGGTGAGAGAGAAGGAGGGGAGGGTTGGGAGGACTGGGAGAGGAAACTGGGAAGGGGAAGAATGATAAGATAATACAACCAGGCGTCACAAACTGGAAAAACAGACCACCCAGAATTGAAGGCTCCTGATTACCTGTTCTGAGGAAACAGGAACCGCACTCAAGGAATGGATGTGGATGCCTTGACAAGCCCTGCTCTGGCTGTGGGAGAAGCCATCGGGCTTGCTTCCTTCCACCCGCAGATTTACCAAGGGTGGCCTCTGCCTCATCGAGTGTTCCCTAGACCTGGGTTTGGTGGGGTCTTTTGCTTTCTCAGTTTGTTTCTTTGAGAAAAACTTTTATCCATTTTAGCAACAGTGGCTTTGATGAGTGAAGAGCCCCTTGGGAATAATTAGAGACAAATCCACATTGAACTGTGGACAATTTTCTACTGAAATAGATTTCTTTCTACTGTTCCCAATTATTATTATTTTTTAAAGATTTTATTTATTTATTTGACAGAGAGAAACAGCAAGAGAGGGAACACAAACAGAGGGAGTGGGAGAAGGAGAAGCAGGCTTCCTTCCCACGGAGCAGGGAGCCTGATGCAGGGCTCGATCCCAGGACCCTGAGATCATAACCTGAGCCAAAGGCAGACGCTTAACGACTGAGCCACCCAGGCGCCCCTACTCTTCCCAATTAAGATCCTGTCTTCTGGGATTCAGCTTCAAAAGTTGCATTTTCTCCTTGTGGATGTCAGAAAACTCGTGTTACAATTAGTATCTGGACAGCAAAAGACCCAATTGCATCTAGATGGGTCCCCCAGGTGAAGGAGAGCAGGACATCAGAGACAGTGCAATTTGGGTAGGGAGGTCAGACAAGCCAGTGTGTCCAGGCAGAGGCAAAAAAAAAGAGCTTATTAGCACTTCTTTTTGGCCTGAGTTATCCTGGAAGGTTAACGCAGAATGTAACTTTATTTCATTCCGCCTTTCTAGGCACACATTCTGAGAAAAAAAAGAGCCAAAATTAAATTCACAAAACATGGCACTGTAAAAGGGTCCTTTCAAGATTTAAGATGGAGACAGCTGGAGATCCTGGATTCAGCTTCCAGGACCACAGAATATAAGTGCTGTAGATGACTCTCACTTTACAAACAAGGATTCAGAGATCCAGAGGGGTTGAGTGACTTGCCTAAAGCCCTCAACTTGCTTGAGACAGAGTCATTGTGACTCAGGACATTCTTTTCTTTCTACCACATCACAGGGCCTATTGAGTTAAAAAAGGATTTTGGTCCTGAAATATGACATGTCAAAAGTAGTGTTATAGGGGCGCCTGGGTGGCTCAGTCGTTAAGTGTCTGCCTTCGGCTCAGGTCATGATGCCAGGGTCCTGGGATCGAGCCCTGCATCGGGCTCCCTGCTCGGCAGGAAGCCTGCTTCTCCATCTCCCACTCCCCCTGCTTGTGTTCCTGTTCTCACTGTGTCTCTCTCTGTCAAATAAATAAATAAAATCTTTAAAAAAAAAAAAAAGTAGTGTTATAGAATGACATCATCAGTCAACTTGACTGACATCTAAATAAACCTTTGTTATAAAGTCTGAAGAAATAAGTGCAAAAAGAGATCATCTGAAAGATACCTGTTTCAAGACAATAGAACCTCTAAGAATGGGCTGGTTATGACATCTCTCTGTAAGGACATCTGTTGACGAGTGGAAAATTGAGTCATCAAGCATGAACTCTGGAGTCAGATCAGACTTGGAGTCAGTTCTGACCCTCTCTCATCCTACCTTTGGGCAAGTTACCTAATCCCATAAGCCTCAGTATCTACATCTATACAACAAGGAGACACATATTCTCTACCTCTTAGGGCTGCTGTGAAGATTGGATGAAATTAAATACACATAAAGTGCTTAGCACAGTGCCTGATACATTGTACATGCCTAATAGACACTCACTATCATGATAATTCCAGTTATTGATTGATATGGTGACCGAATTCTTTCATTTACTTCTCAAATATTTTTTGAGCTTCTCTACCCCAGGCACAGAGGATAAAAGAGTGTCTGTAATACAGTGTTTGTCCTTAAAAACAAAAACAGATTGTCACAAGGCAGTGAAAGGGCTAAGTTGGAGCCCCAAGGAGGGGTACTTGGCTGTTCCGGGAGGGTCGAAGTATATCTTTCTTGGAGAAGGCAAGATCTGAATAAGTAGCAGTTAGCTAGTTAAAGGTGGTGAGAAGTGAGTGGGGTAGAAAATGGTGGGAAGGGGTCAGGGCTGGAGGGTGATAGAGAAATGTGAAAGACGGTAGGCTGGGGTAAGCACTGAGTCCCACCTGCCCTGTTGATGGCTCTTTTAATATGCATTTTGAAAAATTAGTTTCAATGAATTATGTTTCATAGTTTTAGTAAGTGTGTAGATTAAAGGCCGTTGCCAGGTTAAAATGTATCCCGTAAGTGATGTGTTCCTATTTTTGGATTGACCATGTGATTCAAGAGTGAACCACACAGAACTGTAATTTGGTTCATTTTAAGCATCAAAGTTACACCAAGAAAAAGAAGTGTTCGCCAAAGAGAGAAAGGGAGGGAGGGAGGGAGGGAAGGAAGGAAGAAGAGAGGAAAGGGGAGAGGGAGGTGGAGAGGCAGAGAAAGGAGGAAGGAAAGGAAAAGAAGGGAAAGCTGTTCATTTGAAGTGAGAATTTGTCAATGGAAACTGTTTTCCTTGTCTGCATTATTTGTTTTGAGCAGTGTTCAATATTTAAGATTGACATTTTAGTTTTGTAATAAACTGCATAGTTGGTACTCACATTCCTATTAATGCTTTTGTTCGTGGAAATGTGGCTGCTTTATAAGTTTCTGATTCTCACGGGAGACTTCTGGACTCCCCAGGGAGACCGTTCCCTTCCTTCCTCCATTCCTCAGGACTGCTTACAAATCTCCCTACAGCACGGACTACCTGGAGACTATTTGTTACCTTCTGTCTTCACACTTGACAGTCAAATCCTCCAGATGCCTTGTAGCTACTCTCAGCATCTAGAATATTGTCAGTCACAAAATGGACAGTCAAGAAAAGTGTGTTAATGTGTTGAATAAATGACTGACTCCTGACAATGAGTGGCTATTATCTGAGGAAACATACTCCACTATGAATTTTGTCTAGCAGTCTGTCTTATCTCTAGCTTGATCTAAGACCAATGAATAAAACAATGACATCATTTGAAGTTATGCTTAGACATACCTTTTATCTGATAATCAAAATTTCATCCTGTTGAACCAAAGCCAAATATTTAATAAGCATGATCACTCATCATCTCTCTCCTTTATCTAATTACAATTCATGCATTGGAATTTCTTTTTTTTTTTTTTTTAAGACTTATTTACCTATTTTAGAGAGAGAGAAAGAGCACAAGCAGGGAGGGGCAGAGGGAGAGAAATTCAAGCGGACTCTGTGCTGAGACAGCCCAACATGGGGCTCAATCTCATGACCCGGAGCTGAAATCAAATTTGGACACCTAACCGACTGAGCCACCCAGGCACCCCTGAAATTTCTTGAATCCAAAAAGTTGGTATCAGTATTTCTTATCTTGCATTTGGGTGCTTTTCACAATATGATGCATGTTTTTGTCTCTTTGATAGGTGGTGGCTCCAACAGTGAAGATTTGTATTGCCAAGTCTGCTTCAAATCTGACATGTGAGCAACAAGGCAGGATGTATGTCAGGACCAAGGTCATGAGGTGGTGGGGGGATTTGATGTGAGGTCAAGGAACTCACCTGAAAATGCCAGGGATTTGATGGAAGTTAGTTTGCATTTCTAAGTGTTTTGGTGCAGAATCAAAATGAGCTGTCAGAAGAGGTGGGTCATAAAACCAGATGGGTCTGGGCTCTCAGCACCGCGAGATATCACAAAGTCCGTCCAAGCATGGATCCCCTGTACAATGTCTCCAGCCAGGGCTTGTGATAAGTAGGTTGACAGTCAGCAAGAGGAGCTCAGAGGCTATGGGGTAAGGCTGGCCCTTTAAAGAATGAAGAGCTGATCAGAAATCAGAGCCTCCAGACAAAGACCTCGATTTTGGAGCAAACTACTGTTCCAAGGGGAAGCTTCTCAAAGTTTTCACCTAGAGTAGACACTAAGCTTAGGGCTTGGTTTGCCCTAGGTCTTCAAGGATCAGGGAAGTGGTAGCTTTTGAGTAAAACATAAGTGTGGGCGGCAAAGAACAGACCTGGTCAGTCTGGACAATCATGAGGCTCACATCTTTTGTGTTGGAGGTATGAGAACTTTGAGGGAGAGACCAATGCCTTCGATAATCGTAAACAATCAGGGACTACAAATTATTAGGGAGCACACGATGTTAGACAAGACAGAAGCATTCAGTGGAGAGAAGATAATTGAATTAGCCAATATTCTTTTTTTTTTATTTTAATTCCAGTATAGTTAACATACAGTGTTACATTAGTTTCAGGTGTACAATATAGTGATTCAACAGTTCCATATATTGCTCAGTGCTCATTATGATAAGTGTACTCTTTTTTTTTTAAGATTTTATTCTATTTATTTGAGAGAGAGATAGAGCGCAGTGAGGGGGCGGCGGGGAGAGGAGCAGAGGGAGAGGGACAAGCAGACTCCATGCTGAGCATGGAACCCGACATGGTGCTCGACACGAGGCTCGATCCCAGGACCCCAAGATCATGACCTGAGCCAAAACCAAGAGGCAGATGCTTTAACCTTGTGCCATCCAGGTGCCCAGATAAGCATACTCTTAATCCTCTTCACCTATTTCACCCATCCCCCCTACCCACCTCCCCTCTGGTAACTAAAAGTTTGTTCTTTATAGTTAAGAGTCTGCCTTTTGGTTTGTCTCTTTTTTTCTTTGTTCATTTGTTTTGTTTCTTAAATTCCACATGAGTGAAATCATATGGTATTTGTCTTTCTCTGACTGACTTATTTCACTTAGCATTATACTCTCGAGCTCCATCCACATTATTGCAAATGGCAAGATATCATTCTTTTTTTTATAGCTGAGTAATATTCCATTGTATATACATATATATCACATCTTCTTTATCCATTCATCTATCGATGGACATTTGGGTTGCTTCCATAATTTGGCTATTGTAAGTAATGTTACACTAAACATAGGGGTGCATGTATCTTTTTGAATTAGTGTTTTTGTATTCTTCATGTAAATACCCAGTAGTGGAATTACTGGATCATATAGTAATTCTATTTTTAATTTTTCGATGAACCTCCATACTGTTTTCCAGAGTGGCTGCCCCAGTTCGTACTCCCACCAACAGTACACAAGGGTTCTTTTTTCTCCACATCCTCACCAACACCATTGTTTCTTGTGTTGTTGATACTAGCCATTCTGACAGGTGTGAGGTGATATCTGATTGTGATCTTGATTTGTATTTCCCTGATGGTGAGTAATGTTGAGCATCTTTTCATGTGTCTGTCAGCCATCTGTATGTCTTCTTTGGAGAAATGTTTGTTCATGTCTTCTACCCATTTTTATTTAGTTATTTATTTTATTATTATTATTTTTTAAGATTTTATTTGACAGAGAGAGACAGCGAGAGAGGGAATACAAGCAGGGGGAGTGGGAGAGGGAGAAGCAGGCTTCCCACAGAGCAGGGAGCCCGATGTGGGGCTCGATCCCAGGACCCTGGGATCATGACCTGAGCCGAAGGCAGACGCTCAACGACTGAGCCACCCAGGCGCCCCTTCTGCCCATTTTTAAACTGGATTATTTGGGTGTTTTTGTGTGTGTGTGTGTGTGTGTGTTGAGTTGTATAAGTTCTTTCTATATTTTGGATACTAACCCTTTATCACGTATGTCATTTGCAAATATCTTATCCCATTCAGTAAGTTGCCTTTTAGTTTTGTTGATTGTTTTCTTTGCTGTGTAGACCTTTTTATTTTGATGTAGTCCCAATAGTTTATTTTTGCTTTTGTTTCCCTTGCCTCAGGAGATATATCTAGAAAAATATTGCTTTGGCCAATGTCAGAGAAATTATTGCCTGTGTTCTCTTCTAGGATTTTTATGGTTTCAGGTCTCACATTTAGGTCCTTAATCCATTTTGAGTTTATTTTTGTGTATGATGTAAGAAAGTGGTCCAGTTTCATTCTTTTGCATGTAGCTGTCCAGTTTTCCTACCACCATTTGTTGAAAAGATGAGTTAACCAACATTGTAGACACAGGCAGTTCAATTAATCACAAAAATGAGGGACTTTTAAAAGCATCTGAAAGACTGATAATCAATAGTAATTGGTACTTACTAAGAGCTTGCTATGTTTTAAGTACTTTACATGTATTATCTCATTTAATCCTCATGACACTTCTGTAGGGACTTATTGCCCTGATTTTACACTTGAGGAATGTGAGATTCTTAGAGAGGTTAAACAACTTGCCTGGTGTCACTCAGCTGATCAGTGTCATAACTTGGATTTAAATTCAGGCATTCATGACTCGAAAGCTCATGCCCTGACTCCTCAGCTAGTGAAACTAAACAGCTGTTCTGTGACACAGTTGTGCCACAAACCCTTTTAGATGGGCCACCGACTTTTGACCCATGTTTACTATATACTGTTTTCTTCAGCTAAGGGTCCACAGTATGATAGAAATACCATGTCTTGGAGATACAACTTGTTGTAGTAAGGCACATATTCTACTGTCAATCCAACACCAAAGAAAGATATGTTTATATGTGAAGGATTTGCTTCCTGACCATATTGGAAGGCAAGATCAGGTCAATAAATAGTTTTATTCAAATAGCAACTTTGTGGAAAGATAGCAAATAGAATAGTGAGATACCAGTTGTTACACTTTTTAAAAAAGATTTATTTTTTTTTTATTTTTGAGAGAGGGAGGGGGAGGGAAAGAGGAAGAGGGAGAGAATCTCAAGCAGACTCCCCGCTGAGCACAGAGCCCAATGCGGGGCTCGATCTCACGACCCTGAGATCATGACCTGAGCCAAAGTCAAGAGTCAGGCGTTCAACTGAGCCACCCAGGTGCCCCATTAGTTGTTGCACTTTAATGGTTTTGACAGCACCACCCCATTAACTCTGTAAGTGCTCAGCAAACACACAAAATTGTGACCTACGTCTGTGTGCTATGAACAACCAAAGAGATCAAGTCACTATAATGGAAGATCCAGAAACTGAATAGTTGCCAAAGGGGATTTCAACTAAATGAATCTTTATTCTTTAAAGGAGGTGAAGAAATAAGATTATTTACACATTCTTGAGATAGTTCTGGGTTGGCATGTTTCCTTAAGAACCAGTGCAATTTCGCTTTATCGAGAAGATTATAAAATACTGTTGAAGTGGTTGAAAAATGTTTCAAATGGTTTTTAGCAACAATAAATTTTACTAATTCATAAAAACATGAATAAGGAAATTAAGGGGGAGAAAGGACTGTTTTTGTACTCAAAATATTCAGAAATTTTCAGACTTAAAAACATTCTAGTGAGAATGTCTATCCGTCTCTTTCTCCCTCACTCCCTCTCTCCCACATACACAGACTCTTTTAATTTTTTTTAAGATTTTATTTTTAAGTAATTCCTACACCCAATGTGGGGCTCAAACTCACAACCTGGAGATCAAGAGTCACATGCTCTACTGACTGAGCCAGCCGGGCTCCCATACACACAGACTCTTTTAAACATTCTCATTTTTTTGGATATGAATGAAAACTGGAAATAATGCACATTAATTAGTGAAACTTATATTACTTACTCTATTAAGCTTGTAGTTTTATAGCTAACATATAACTAAAATTTCATTCAGGGCTAACGATAAAAGCAATTGGAATTTAGATTTTATTGTTAGAAAAAAGTCAGTGCATCTATAAAGACCAATAAAGCACTCCTGTTGAGCAGCACAATTTTCAATACTATTCTTTGGAAAGAGAAGGTTAGGGTATTCACCATGAAGAATCAAACAGATCTCAATCACCTTTGAGACCAGAGGGAAAATGGTCAAAACAACTCATTTGGCAACCCACACCAGCCACGCGGAGTTCACCCATCCTCATCCTTTCCCCTGCCTGGCCATTTCCCCTAGAGCACCACTGTGTATGGACATGCTGCACCTGCTTCTTATAAACTCCAAAGTGAGTCCTGTGGCTCAGACAACACAGACAGGGTTAAAAGTAAACCCTCCGAGGTTAGACAGCCATGAGTTTGAGTCCTGGTTCTGGCCCTGATCACCTGTGGGACCTGGAGCAAGCTACTTAACTTTTCAGGGACTCAGTTTCCTCATCTGTAAAATGGGAATAATAGTAACAACCGTACTCACACAACAGTTAGCAGATTGTTTCTGAGTTAAGTGATCAATAAATGTTAGCTAGCTATCCTTATTCCCAGAAGGCAAGTGCCTAGAAGGGTGTATGTTTGCTACATCTTTGAATTTCCCATATTTAACAGAGTGCCTTGTCTAAAGAAGTGACTGAGTGAGGGTTTATGAATTCTGGCTGCCTTCTGTAGCTTGCTGGTGGTAACTATAGACACAGTTTAGGAGGGGTCTGAATATGGGAAGGAATAGAGTTGGTGAAGGCCAGTCTATTCTCACTGACCTCATGATCAATGGTTTGGGGGTTTTTTCCCCCTGAAAGATGTCTCATTTCCTTTCTGTAAATTTGCTCTGTAGTTACTTGGTATTCTCTGACTCTTGATTAATACATCATGGATTCTCCAAGCTGGGTCTTGTGTGTCTTGGGTACAACCTCTCACTAGCTTCAAAGGTCTAGGAAGAGTTAACTGTGAAACTCCCTCATTTCTTTTCTAACCCCCTCTTGCTATAAATTACCAAACATTTGGATGTTTGGTAAATCAAAACCTAAAGAGCTTTTTCGTATACACATATCATTTTAAAAAGCCAAATTCCAAAATAATTTGCACAAACTAATTATTTCCCAATTTCCTATCATTAAGCTCCATTTTCACACTGCTCCCCTTCTCAAAAGCTAGTCCTCTCTGTTCATTATAGAGATTAGATGTCTGGTAGAATCATTATACATTTCATGTAGAAAATGAGACATGAGAAACACTTCCTTCATTTAGGGCCAAAAATTGAAGGGCCAGTATACTCTCTCTTAAAAACCAATCCTCCTTTTTCCTTAGATGACTTTTCCTTTTCCTTTAGGAGTTCGTGTCAATGCCGCTTCCTCCTGGAAGCCTTCCCTGCCTCTTACAGACTGGCTTAGGTGTCTTTCATACAAAAATAATAACTGCTGAGAGCGCTATGCACTGTCTTAGGCTCTTTACATTCATTATCTGATTTATTCTTCAAACTATCCTGAGTGGTAAGTTACTATTATAATCTCTATTTTGTACTTGAGAAAGCTGAGTATAGGGCAGGAAAGTAAGTTGGCAGAACTGGCATTCAAACATAGGCAACATGACTTCGGAGCCTTGTTCCTGACTACTGTGCCACCTTGCCTCCCAAGAGCACTCCATACTTTTCCTGTCACTGCACTTGCAGTGCCTGCCCAGCAGCCAGCCCCTCTTCCCTTCATGGCAACTTTCTGTTTCAGTCTAACCACACAGACTCCGTCCTTGGGCCCCGGGGTAAAACACATGATGCGGTCTCACCCAGTCAACACACCCCCTCCAGTTGCTCATAGTGATTGGTTCAGCGTCGGCCCAGGTGCTAGGTTGGTCCAATCAGAAGAAATCTTGAGACTTTTGCTCAAATGCAGGGAATGCTGACACAGATTCCTTCTTCCCCACAATAGTTAAGGATGTAGCCTGCAGCTTCAGGAGTTGCTTGAAGCCGTCTTGGAATCATAAGAGTTCTGATGACCAAGGAGCCCATATCATGGAGGCAATGCTGAGAAATGAAGAGAAAGAAGTGCTGGGTCTGGTCAGATGCTTTGAGCTGCCTGGATCAGGCTTTCCTGAAGCCAGCCTACCTCTGGAAGGTACAGGCATATATAAATTTCTTCTGTTGTTGGAGCTCCTGGGTGACTCAGTTGGCCAAGCGTCCAATTCTTGATTTCAGCTCAGGTCATGATCTCAGGGGCTAGAGACCGAGCCCCAAGTTGGGCTCCATGCTTAGGAGTCTGCTTGAGATTCTCTCTCCCTCTGCTTGTGCTCACACGCACGCTCTCTTTCTCTCTCTCAAATAAATAAATAAATCTTTAAAAATAAATTTCCTTTATTGTTAACCCAGTTGGAGTTGGGTTCTGTTACTTGCACTGGAAAACTTCTTAACTCATCAGTACTACCCATGATATTTTTCTTGCTTATTTGATTGCTTCTTTCCCTCAACAAATGCTAAGATCCTTGAGGATAGAAGCTGCTCTATCTTGTCACTATTGTGTTCCCAGTGCTTGATTCCTAATAGACACTGCATGAATGTTTGCTGAATTAATAAAATAAATGAATGGCAAATTTTAGTTGGTCGGGTGTGACCTGAATCAAACTTTTAGTTCATTTAGTGAACTTCATGCCATGTACAGATGCTTGAAATTTTCAACAGGAACCTGAAAAGGCAGCCAAGCCAGGCAGAGATTGAAATGAAAATTCTGATTTCTAAAATGGTTTAGTTGTACCACATTAGTTAAGCTATCCATTGAATAGGTTTTATCCTTAAAACAATAACATAAAATCCAAACAATTGCAAATAAGAGATTCCCACTGAAATAAAATGATAATCAAATACTTTAAATAAAAATATAAATACTACATTGAAGAATCAACAGTAATTGTGTACAATATCCACTTGGAGTAGGGTACCTTTTACCTGACAGTCTTCCTTTATATTTTGTTTTTAATCTAAAACAATAACATCAAAAAATCCCCCAAAACCCAGGATAAACTAGAAGCATTTATTAAAGCAACCATCAATTTCACTGCCATCATCTTTTGAGGCCTGAAACATCAAAGATTTACTGGTGTTACCTATAAATAGTAATTTTCATGTGAATTATAGTTAAAATGTACATTCAAGGCATCCTGATGGCAGTGAGATGAGCCTCAAAGAACTCTTGGAGCTCATGCAGTCTATTTCCTCAACTACTAATGAGAAAACAGAAGACCTAGTGAAAAAAAGGCTTACCTGTGTTTAATCCTAAGGCTTCAACAAGCATTCGTTAGGTGCATGTTCTATGTCAGATTTGGTGTTAGATATTGAAAAATAAAATATCTGTTCTCTAGAAGGTTACAACCTACTTGGGAAAACAAATATATACAAACACACAGCAATTAGTGATTGGTTCTATAATGGGGGTGTAACATCAGATTCCTCGAAGGTGCAAAGGATCAGTCAATTCTGGAGGTGAGAGGTTTGTGGAAGTTGTTTTCAGAACAGAAGGTTCTTGAGTCTTGAAGATTCGATAGATGAGCGGTGGAGAGGGAAGGAAGGGGGAGTGGAGGATGCATGGCTAGGGCTGGTGGTCCAGGAAAAAGAATTTCTGTCATTGCAAAGGGCATGAAAAGAAATGTGGAGCCAGAAACAGTTGCCAAAGTCAAGGAACTGTCAAGAGATTAGTAGCTGGAGCTGAGGCTCAGAGGGAATCAGGCCTGTCCTTCCCACCATGCCATGCTAAGGAGTCTGGAATTTATCCTCAAGCTAACTGAGAACTTTCAGGCTATGGAGTAATAGAATGAGATGTGCATTTTAGTGAGCCAACTTCACAGATGGGATTGAGGGTTGGCATGCGGAGGAGTTGGTAGTCAGACTGGAAGCAGATACAGAAGGTGAGAAGAAAAGAATGAATGAGGATGCTGACTTGAGCAAATGGATGGATGGTGTAATATATTTTTTTAAAGATTTTATTTATTGAGACACCTGGGTGGCTCAGTTGTTAAGCGTCTGCCTTCGGCTCAGGTCATGATCCCAGGGTCCTGGGATCGAGCCCCGCATTGGGCTCCCTGCTGGGTGGGAAGCCTGCTTCTCCCTCTCCCACACCCCCTGCTTGTGTTCCCTCTCTTGCTGTGTCTCTCTCTGTCAAATAAAGATTTGTCAAGCAGGGGGAGGGGGAGAGGGAGAAGCAGGCTTCCCGCCAAGCAGGGAGCTCGATGTGGGGCTCGATCCCAGGACCCTGGGATCATGACCTGAGGCGAAGGCAGACGTTTAATGACTGAGCCACCCAGGCACCCTGGATGGTGTAATATTAATCTGAAGTGGGAATACAGAAAATGGTGGTTTTATGGGAAAGTGGTGAATGGAATCTGTTTTGAGTGTATGAGGTATAAGTGCTTGGTGAACACGCAAGTAGAAATGTCCAGGAATATTCTGGTCAAGATAGCATTGTGAGTTCATGTTTCAATATATATTTTTTAAGATTTTATTTATTTACTTCACAGAGAGATAGAGAGCACAAGTAGGCAGAGTGGCAGGCAGAGGGGCAGGCAGAGGGAGAGGGAGAAGCAGGCTCTCCGCCGAGCAGGGAGCTCGACGTGGGGCTCGATCTCAGGACCCTGGAATCGTGACCTGAGCCAAAGGCAGCCGCTTAACCGAATAAGCCACCCAGGCGCCCTGGGGGTTCATGTTTCAAAGTCCCCTTTCCCCACTCCAAACACAGAGCAGTGATGGGAAGAATATACCTAGAGAAACTTGAAAAGATGTTGCTATCTCATAATGCTATCTCATATCTCATTATGCTATCTCATAAATACAACATTGGACCAGATTTAGAAGAGAAATCTGAAATGACAAGCAGGACTGAAGCTGTGGCCTGCTGGGCTCAGGGTCTGGAAGCAGGTGGAGGTGGAGTTTGTGTCTTGTGGGGTAATGAGGACTAAAAGAACTTAGACAAGATAGAAAAAGTGAGCCAGGTTTACCCTTAGAAACCAGGGGCTGGTTTTAACTCCTGCATGAATGGAAACTGAGAATAGGTCCAACTACCTTGCCACTTGAGCCCCACCTGATATGAGCTTTATAGCTAGAGAGATAGGAAGATGCAAATACAGCTTACAACCAGTACCTGGGCCAAGCCACCCTCTGGCTCAAGAACCAGGTATAGGCTTGTCCATATGACTGGTTTGGGCCATATTTGAAGTGACTTGAGATATACCTGTGCTCTTGGGCTTGCCCTCTTGCTCTCTGATGATCTATCAGGAGAGGAACATGAACCAGGTACGGGCTGTCCCTTAGCCTAGGCCCCCAAATGGGAAATGGGAAGCCAACCACATGCCCTAGGTAGCATTTGGTCCCAGAGGGATGAGAGACACATGGACCAGACCTGAAACCAACATGGAACCTGGAGCCCAGAAGCTGGTTCCTAGAACCGAGGGTCCAGCCAAGCCCAGCCAAGTGGCAGCCTGCCAGCAACACCATGGTCTTGAGAATAAATGGCTACGTTTTTAAGCTACTGAGTTGTTTTTTTTTTTTTTAAGATTTTTATTTATTTATTTGACAGAGAGAGACACAGCGAGAGAAGGAACACAAGCAGGGGGAGAGGGAGAGGGAGAAGCAGGCTTCCCGCAGAGCAGGGAGCCTGACTCGGGGTTCGATCCCAGGACCTGGGATCATGACCTGAGCCGAAGGCAGACGCTTAACCGACTGAGCCACCCAGGCGCCCCAAGCTACTGAGTTTTTTGTACAACATTGTTGTGGTATTAGTTGCAAACACCTTATAATTTATTACATTTGTTTTCTTCATGTGTTTTGAGAATATTGATTTACAGGCTTATTTTGAATGGGAGGGTTTTGGTTTATTTTCATCTTCTCTGTGCTTATTGCCACCTGTGTAATAAATTTCAGAAGGCTCCATGCAGGCCCCGTAGGCCTATGTCCAGAGGCAAGTCTTACTGACTCTTCAGGCCCTGTGCTGGGGCATGTGCTTGGCTTCCCATTTCCCATTTGGGGACCCAGGCTGAGGGACAGCAGATGTCTGGGTCATGTTCCTCTCATATCAGATCACCAGAGCGCAGGAGGACAAGCCCAGGAGCATGGGTATATTTCAAGTTACTTCAAATATGACCAAAGTGGACAAGTCCAAAGTCAAGAGGCAGAGAAGTATACTCCACCCACCATGAGGCCAGAGTACAGGAGTGAACATAGAATTCTATTCCAGGGATGTTTTTAGAAAATCGTACAAGCAACTACAATGAATTTCATGCCAATAAATTTGAAACTCTACATGAAAGGGAAAGGTTTTGAAATATCTGATAAGCAATTGGACAGCTGTGTCTGGAACTCAGAAAAGTCCAGGCAGGAAACACAGTCATCAGAAACAAACAGTTGTTCAAGTCTTGAAGACAGAACAGACGGCAAGATCCTTAGGAACATCCTTATTTTGAAGCAAGATAGATAAGGAGGAGCCACATTGAAGACCAAGAGTAGAGTAGACTTAGTAGGAGAATCAGAGACCTGTCGATACCTATCAGAGGGAAAAGAAAGGTTCAAGAAGTTGAGTGTCAACAGAAGAGAAGTTAAATGAATTAAGGATGCCCATTGGAGTTGGCCATTTGAATGGCTCCAATGACCTCTGTTATAGCAGGGCTAGCGCCACCGTGTGGCCGCCGACGCGTAGCCACTGTTTGAAGAGGGAGCAGGTCCTGGAAGTGGACACTGCAGGTGTAGATGACTTCAGGAGCTTGGCTCTGAGGAAAAGAAGAGTTTAGGAAGTAAAGGAAGAATCTACAGGGAGAGAGAGAGAGAGCAATAATAGATGACTTGAGAGCAGGGAGAGGTGGGGTTTGAGAACACAGCTGGGAGGGGAGCCCTGTGCCCCAGATAAGATGCCTCTTCCTGTGATTCTTAGGGGAAGTGTGAGGCCAGGTGCTAGGAAAGATAAGTTGTAAAGGGGTAGGAGCAGGGGAGAGCTCAGGAACTTGAGGGGATTCCTGCCAGATAACCTCTGATTTTCTGTAGAGAAGGAGATGAGGTCATCCGCTGAGAATAAGAAGGTGGGCGTCAAGCAGGGTCCTTGAGAAGGTCAGGAGAAGCTGCTAGGAAATGGGGACATGGGCTGCCCGGAGCATGTGCAAGGACACTGAGAGAGTCATGAGGCTGCAGCAGAATTAGCTATGATCTGTGCGGGGACCAGGATCCTGGGGTCTGACTCGTGGGCATTTTCCTTACAGCACGTTAACATCCAGGATTCTAAGATCTTACTAAAATTTATAAAGATTTCATGAGCTGTATTTTCTCCATAGAACATATTAGGTAAAAGGTAAGAATTGTCAGGCGCCTGGGTGGCTCAGTTGGTTGAGCGACTGCCTTCGGCTCAGGTCATCATCCTAGTGTCCCAGGATAGAGTCTCACATCGGGCTCCCTGCTCAGTGGGGAGTCTGCTTCTCCCTCTGACCCTACCCCCTCTCATGCACTCTCTCTCTCTCAAATAAATAAATAAAATCTTAAAAAATAAAAGGTAAGAATTGTCGTTAAGCTATCCACATTCCCGTGTTCTTGCAGCATTGCAGGTTTAATTATAAAATTCTTATTCTTTCTTTTCAGTCTTAAGTTTTTCATTCAGTGAAACTACAGTTATTGGAAAATCATAGTAAATTTGAGATGTGCTTATTTTGAATACATTCAATAGGAATCTTAATGGAACCTTATTCTCCATTGTCTTGGACTTAGAAAAGTTGTGGAGCCCTTCTGGACTTTAGCTTCTACTATATGGATACTAAATATTTCAATCTTTTTTTTTTTTTAAGATTTTATTTATTTATTTGACAGAGAGAGAGAGAGAGAGAGCGAGAGAGGGAACACAAGCAGGGGGAATGCGAGAGGGAGAAGCAGGCTCCCCACGGAGCAGGGAGCCCCATGTGGGGCTCAATCCCAGGACCCTGGGACCATGACCTGAGCCGAAGGCAGACGCTTAACGACTGAGCCACCCAGGCGCCCCCTAAATATTTCAATCTTATGTGATTAGAAATCCACAACTTTTAACATCTACAGAGCAAATCAATTTAATGGGCGAGCCGAGAATTCACTACAGCATAGGAGCAATCAACAAAGAACACTTTTCCAGTTCAGCAAAAAGTCTTTGCAAATAAAAGATCCTATTAAATTATTTGCACTTCTGCTGCTTCCTCTTTAAGTAAATCCTTTAAAAAGAATATTGATAAGCACTATTCTTATGTGCTAAGAAAGCACATTCAAGATAAAGAAAAATTTAAGCTCAATGTATAATGTATTGCTTCAATGAACGATATAAATAACTAAAATGGAAAGAATGATTGGATTTTAATCTTGAATAAAAAATGTAGGGTAAAATGTAGTGTAGTCAAAAACTCCAATGGAAATGGCTAGTTATTTATAAGAAGGAATAAAATAAAATTTTGCCAATCTTGAAAGACTATAATATCAACAGAAAATACCACATAGGAATAAGACCATACTGTGAAACCTCACCAATCTTGATATACTTATTTGGAATTTGTAACAATTTTGACAAAAGCTTAACGCAAGTTTACCTTTTCACCATTATTAATCAAATTATAGTATAAACAATATTCACAAAGTTAATGTTTAAATTACTTTAGAGAAAAAATTATGTTCAAATATCTTGAGCAGACCATACTTAGTAACAATGTACATATGAATTATAAACAATTTAATCTATCCCTTAAGGTAGTTCTCTTTGGGATTTCTACTATTTTTGTACTTGTTCGCTCTTAAAAATAAAACCGTCTCTTTAGAGATAATCCATCATTCAGATTTAAAATTAATTTTACTAGGCTCTTCCCTACCCAGCCAAATTGTTATTTCATATAAAATAATTGAAGATTATTTTGTCTTTGTTCAATTTAGTCTTCTGCTTTACCTTAAAAAGCAAAATAGAAGATAACAAATAATTAATTATGAGGAAAATTACTACAGTTGGATGAGCTTCTCCTAAGTGATAGGAAATATGTGAAGTATTTTATTTTATTTATTTTTTTAGGCGGGGAGGGGCAAAGGCAGAGGGAGAGAGAGAATCCTAAGCAGGCTCCACACCCAGTGCAGAGCCTGACTCGGGGCTCAGTCTCACATCCCTGCGATCATGACCTGAGCTGAGATCAAGAATCAGATGCTTGGGGCGCCTGGGTGGGTCAGTTGGTTTAGTGGCTGCCTTCAGCTTGGGTCATGAGCTCAGGGTCTTGGGATCAAGCCCCACGTCCGGGCTCCTTGCTTAGCAGGGAGCCTGCTTCTCCCTCTCCCTCTGCCTGCCATTCCCCCTGCTTGTGCTCTCTCTTTCTCTCTCTCTCTCTCTCTCTCTCTCTGTGTTAAATAAATAAATAAAATGTTTAAAAAAAAAGTCAGATGCTTAACTGACTGAACTACCCATGCACCCCTACGTGGAGTATTTTAAAACATTATCTCTAATTCCTTGAAAAATATTGCAAGAAAGATAATGTCCTCACTTCTTATAGGAGGAAATTGATATTCAAATTAAGTGATTTCCCTAAGTGTCAAGTATTTTCTGAATCTGATAAATAAGATACAGTAATGTGTATCAAGGGGTAAACACAGGGTCTAGAACATAGAAAGCTCTTAATAAATGTCAGCTATGCTATTGCTATTGCTCTAAAGAAGGGGCTCACTTTATTTTTTTATTTTTTAAAAGATTTTGTTTATTTACTTGAGAGAGAGTACACAAGCGGGGGTGGGGAGGGGCAGAAAGAGAGGGAGAAACAGGCTCCCCAATCAGCAGGGAGCCCTACCTGGGGCTGGGTCCCAGGACCCTGAGTTCATAACCTGAGCTGAAGGCAGACGCCCAACTGACTGAGCCACCCAGGCGCTCCAGAAGGGCTAACTTTAAAGTTGGGTGAAAATTGATGAAAGATAAATTAGCTCCTCTAGCTTTTGCATCTGTTTCAGTTGCATTTGAATACTCATTCATTTATTGATTCAACAGACACTTACTGAATGCTGACTGTGCACTGGGAATGCCAGTGTGAAAATATGGACAAAGATGTACCTCTGAGGTAATCCAATATTTCAAAAAGTGATCAGCTACAAATGTGTATGTGTGTGTGTACATATATGTACATATACATAAATGATCACTGATTTTTATATATATTTATATATATTTGTAGCTGATCAATGTGAAAGTTGAAATTCAGACATATTTTGAAGATATATATATATATCTTCAAATATATGTATCCAAAATGCATCTGAATTTCCAATTTTCACATTTTTATGTGTATATTCTGTATTCAATAGTGTTTATATGTATTTCATGTTAGAGCTTTTGAGCCAAAAGGGACATTGGAAATGACCTAGTCTAAAATCCATCCTTTTACAGTGAGAATCCTTAGACATAGAAAAGTCAGAGGTCTGCCCTCCCTCAGACAGACACCTCTCACAGAACCGGCCTTAGAGTCCAATTCCACTGGTCACCAGAGGGTGGCTTTGCTCACATCAACATACTTCATCTCCAGAGCAAATGAATGACAAAGTCAAATGAAACATGAAACCAAAGTAAATCCCTCTCATCTATGTCACTGTAAAAGACACCCGTTAGAAGCAAAAATAAACTTTTATTTTATTTTATTTTACATAGGCCGCTCTGAAATGTCCAGGTGTAATATGTCTGAAGCCTGATAGGAGAGCAATCGCCGACATTTCAGAGTTGGAACGGACCTACTGGTCATCCACCTGGAAGCTATCAGGTCATGATGAGGGAATTGCTGTTTACCTCCAGATGCACCCTGGTCTGCAAACTGAGACTCAAGGGCCACATTTCTGTTTTCTTGGGCCCTTGCCTCTTCACTGAACTTAAAAAGAGGCTCCAATACCATCCTGAGAATCACAGTGGTTTGTAGTGGGCTAGAGGAACAATTTCAGACTGATCCTTTGAACTGTGAAATATCAAATGGAATAAAATAGTGGTTTTTTGGACAAACAGGGGAAGCAGCTCTCAATCAGAGCCCTCTTTCAAAATGCTGTTCGTTTAAACACTAAAGAAACAGAAACACTCACTGACAGAAACCTAAGCTTTTAAAGACTTAAAAGCTATTTCTTTATTAAAAAAAAAACTTTTCATGCTGATCTCAAGGATAATCACATCTCAGAGGATGGAGACAGAGCACCTGGTGTCCATAGAGCACCATTAGTTTCTTTATGGGATCCTAACATTTTAGTGGACTTGCTCAACAGCACAATGGCTAGTCTGGCAAAACAAAGTCTATTCCTTGTCAAGTATGGGAGAGAATATGAAGTGACTCAGAAGAACAAACTGTAGAAGCCAATATTCTTCTCAAAAAATAAGCTTATTCTCCTGTCATACTCAAAGGCTTGGTTTTCAGAGCATGTATCGTCCACAGAAGGCTATCCTAAGGGATGTTCCATACATTTTGCTTTCCCTGCTCTGCATTTTTGGGGCATCTTCTTCCATTACTAATCCCTTTTCCATTTATTCAATCTTTCACTGGATTTTTAATTGCTAGAAGCTGTTGTTAACAAAGATGAAGAAGTCATGGTCTTCCTCTAAAGAAGCTCATAGTCTACCATGATGATTCTCCAGGCTCAGTGAGCACAAAAATCAGCTGGGGAGTGCTAGAATATGGATTTACCCCAAGTTTCTTCCTGAAAGATTCTGATTCAGGAGTCTGAGGTGAAGTCCAACCATCTCCACTTTATAAAAACACCCCTGAGTGATTCTGATCTAGGTGGTTCCCAGATGCCATTGTTCAACCCACTTGTCTGGAGGGAAAGAACAATTTTCATGCTCATTTGAATCTCAGTTAATGTTCAGCGTCCAGCTTTCCATGCCACCTTCTTTCCTTCTATGGCCTTTTATCTGTATCTTTCATGACATTGGCCATCTCCCACTTTCTGTCCTTACTGTGGCTCCTTTCTGGAATGCCTTGTCTCACCTATCAGCTTCCTGGATGGGGGACTGTCTGGCCCTAATTTGCATTGTGTGTAGCACAGTGTCAGTTATTAGTAATCATGTAAGTCTTCCTTCCTGGATAAAGGGGCTCATTTCTAAATGGAGAGTTGTTTTTAAAGCGGACACAAAGAAGTGTACTGATACAACGGAGAAAGGAGGGTGTTTTTAGAGGTGGAATGCTAGGCTCAAAGCTTCATAAGTGGAATAAGCACTTGATGTTTAGGGAGACACCAAATAGCTTGGCTGAAATGGAACAAAAGGGGCTGCATAATGAGAGAAGAGAAATGAGTGGGCAAATGGGAGGTGGTGGTAGTGCTGACACTTGCTGGAGGGTACTGGCTGCCCACCAGAGAAGAAACAGAGATGGTCAGAGATCAAGGTATTGGAGTGATGCCAGCACAAATTGACTGCCACTCCTTCCCCTCCAATGTTCTGTCCTGCCTTGGTCTCCCTACCCTCTCAGCTTCTCCCTTACTCAAGGAGCCCATTGGGCTCAGCCTGGGTTCCCCATTCTCATATCATGGCCTAAAAACTCTCTAAAGGGACTAAGCTGGGGAAACTGTAGAGTTTCCCAGCTCTCTTCTATCCCTCTTGCCTCTCTGGCTGCTGCGTGTTGGAGCCTGGAGTGGAGAAGAAGCAACAGGGGGCATGGGGAGGCCACCTGGAGGGTTCTTGCTGAATTCTAGATTGGTATAGTGGTCTTTACCTGGGAGATGGGAAGAAGTGGAGACGTGTGAGATATGTTCTGAAGGTGGAAGCAGAGCTTGGTGAGAAGGGCTAAGGGAAAGAGAGCAGGCAAGCGTGATAGGGCTTTGTCATTGGTAAAAAGTAGATACTTAGCACAAGGTTGGACTGAGGATTAAATGATACGATGCCTGGGGCACCTGGGTGGCTCAGTCGTTAAGCGTCTGCCTTCAGCTCAGGTCATGATCCCAGAGTCCTGGGATCGAGCCCCACATTGGGCTCCCTGCTCCACAGGAAGCCTGCTTCTCCCTCTCCCACTCCCCCTGCTTGTATTCCCTCTCTTGCTGTCTCTCTCTGTCAAATAAATAAATAAAAATCTTTAAAAATTAAAAAAAATATGATATGATGCCTTCTCCAGGTTTATAATGTAAATGCAGGGCACAGTTGCTGCTGCTGGAGGTGGGGAGGCCTGAGCATGACCTGGGGGCCCTGTAGCCCATCAAAGCATCTTCACCGGTATGATTCAGTCCTTTCCAACCACACCATTCTCCCTCCTCTCCTGTACCCTTCCCTTCTCCTCCCAAGCCCCAGTTCAATCCTGAACTTCTCTCACAGACCTTGACCAGAGAAATCTTGGTCAGCTCATGATCTGCATGTGTCCACAACCTTCATCTTGTGAACCCTCCAGAGTGGCATTCAGAGGAGGTGGCAGGCAGGGGACCTATGTGTTGTACCCAAGAGGCTCCATCCACTCTGTGCTGAAGGAGGCGATCATCCAGGAGCCCTCCTTAAAACTGTCCTCTAAAGAATTGCCAAGCCTGCTTTTTCATCACAGGTCTGCAAATCTGGTTCATTATAACAAACATCATAGGTTTTGGGTTTTGTGGGATTTTCTTTTTGACCTCATAATTTTTTGTTAGAAATTTTTCTAACAAAATAGAAAAATAGAAAATGTGTGGTAAAATACACATAAAACTTACCATCCTAACCATTTTTAAGTGTGCAGTTCAGTGGCATTAATTGCATTCACATTTTCACCCAACAATTACCACCACCCATCTCTAGAACTCTTCACCTTCCAAACCTAAAACTCTGTAACAATTAAACACTAACTCCCCATTCTCTCTTCCTCCCAACCCCTGCCAACCACCATTCTATTTCCTGTCTTTATGAATTTGACTACTCTAGGCAACTCATAAAAGTGGAATCATACAGTATTTGTCTTTTTGTGGTGGCTTTTTTCACTTAGCATAATGCCCTCAGGTTCATTCATGCTGTAGCATGTGGCAGAATTTCCTTCCTTTTTTAGGGCTGAATAATACTCCATTGTTAGTATATACCACATTTTGTTTATCCATTCATCCATTGATGGGGATCGCTTCTACCTTTTGGCCAATGTGAATAATGCTGCTGTGAACATGGGTGTACAAATATCTATTTGAGTCCCTGCTTCTGGTTCTTTTGGGCATATATCCAGAAGTAGTATTGTTAGATCATATGATAATTCTATGTTTCATTTTTTTGAGAAAGCACCATGTTGTTTTCCATAGTGGTTGCATCATTTTACATTCCTACCATCAACGCACAAGGTTCTGATTTCTTCACATCCTTGCCAACACTTGTTGTTTTCTGTTTTTTAAAAAACATTTTTATTTTTTATAATAGTCTTCCTAATGGGTATGAAGTGGAATCTCATTGTAGTTTTGATTTGCATTTCCCTAGTGATTAAAGATGTTGAACGTCTTTCCATATGCTTATTGGCCATTTGTAAATCTTCAGAGAATGTCTATTTGACTCCTTTGCCCATTTTTGAACTGGGTTGTTTTTTGTTGTTGAGTTGTAGGCATTCTTTCTATATTCTGGATATTAATCCCTTACAAGATATATGATTTACAAATATTTTCTCTCATTCTGTGGGTCGTCTTTTCACACTGTTGATAATGTCCTTTGATGCACAAGTTTTAAATTTTAATGAAATCCAATTTATCTGTATTTTCTTTTACTCTGTTTTTGGTGTCATAGCTATAATTTATGTTTTTAAAATGATTTTTTAACGCAAATATTGGAGCCAAAATCCTCTCCATTCTTCAGTTGGAGAAATTACTATGCAAAGAAACTGATGGATTTACTCTACCCCAGCATTAGTCAGTAAATTCTGGGCTGAGAATCCATAATCTGGGCTCCCTTTAGCAACTCTCACCTGCCCTGCAAGACAAGGCAGTTATCTTAGTGAAAGCTGGAGCAAGTCCCCAAGGACCCTGTAGTTTAAGCAACCCCTAAAGTGAAATAAAAAGTGCTGTTTTTTGTATTTTCTTTGCTAGTCACGTACAAGTTTCTCCCTGATGTTCAAAAGAAGAAAGCTTCTGGAATGGAGAGTCTAAAATATTTTAGAATGTATTTCTTTCTGGGCATTACCTTTTTCTAGAGCAGAATTCCCTGTTTCGAATGAATCAGTGGGTTGTTTACACCATGCTACCAAATCCTCAGGACAGGAAATCTGAAAAGCTGCAACCACCGCCCAGGCAGAATTGTATTGCTTTTGGTGCTAGTAAGCACATGGTAATTTTTCATTTCATCGTTGTGGAAGAAGTCGCTCTGCACCTCCCTCTCCACAGCTCCACTCACTACTTAGTTTATGTTTTAAAGCAATAAAGCAACAAATGGGTCTGATTAGGAGTTTCTAAAAGGGGAAAAAAACCCAAAAAAACCAAACCCACACTGGGACAACATGATGGGCCACAATGAAAGGAACTTCCTAAGAAGCCACTCAATAGTCCAGCCTCCTTCAACATGATCAATTTCAGATCAATTTTAGGGATGGTGGGTAGAAGGGTGACTTCTTCCAACCAAGGGGATTGTAGTGGAGTTTTTGATCTCTGTCTTTTTTGGAGGTCCAAGAGTTGTAATCCTGCTCTGAGTTCTGTAGGGAGAGCATCTCATGGTAATTTCGGATTTAGCAACAGCTCTATCCGGGTGACAGTGAGCGCGCTCGCCCGTGCCCCGTTTTTCTCCGGGCGCACCTGGAAACTTTGAATCCCGAGGACATTTCTCTCTTTGGTTTAATCTTCTAATCCTCCATGCCCCCAGAGACGTTTGGGGAAGGGACAAGCTTATTCCGCCACCCCGTGACACTGTTGCTCCCCAACTCTCTCACCCCAAGCTCTAGATAGTTCGGGGTCTAGAAACAAGCCCAGCAACAGCACCTTTCGCGCACACCAAGGGTGAACATTTGACCGCCCGGGAGGCGCTTTCTTCCGACTTCGTTCCGCCGCGGGTCCGACGAGGCAAAGGGAGCCCCCGGGCGAGGCACCGCGTGGAGGAGAGGCTGGGCGAGAGAGCGACTGGGCAGGGGCGAGCGCGGGCCCGAGGGCGGGGCGGGCGCGGGAGGGCGCGAGGGGGCGTGGGCGCGGCGGCCCGAGCGCCCCGGCGGGCCAGGGGGAGGGGCGCTGGCGGGAGCGGCGCCTCCCGCCCGGGGTGAGCAGCGCGCGCGGCAGCCCCGCGGCACAGAGCGCCGAGCGGGGAGCGCGGGCCGGCGGCGGAGGCGAAGAGGGAGGGCTGGAGCGCAGACGGCCGACGCGCGGCGCGGCTGCCATGGGCGCGCAGTGACCGGCTGTTCAGCGCGAACTTCCTCGGCGGCGCGTAGCTCCCTGGCTGGCGGTGCGTCTCCTCGGTCACCATGAAAGGTAGGGCGGCGGCGGGCTGCGCGGGGCTCCCGGCCGGCAGGGCCGGTTTGGGGCGCGCGGGAGGGGGCGGAGATGCAAGCCAGCGCGAACTTTCTCCGCGCGGAGGGCCGGGGCAGACGCGCCCCGGGGCTCGTGCGTGCACGCGTGGGGCGCTCCTCGGTCCCGGAGTTGGGCACGGCAGGAGACCTAGATGTTCGGGGTTTTGGGGCGTGCAAGTAATCCCCTCCCCATCGTGTCGCTGCAAAGTAGTTTGGAGCCCTAAGTCGTTGTTTACGGATTCCAGTTCTCAGCTTTTTAATTGAAAAAACATGCCGAGGAGAGTAGAGGCATCCTCATTCCCCCCAGTCGATTTTCCGCTCTGCGGCGCTCCACACTCCGTTCGGGGTCCTCTCCTCCCGGCTGGTGCCGTTTCCCCATCCGAGAAGTCGGTGTGCTGCCGGCCGGGTGTTTCCTCTGGGACTCGGGGATGTTCTTGGTGCGTCCTCCCCACATCTGGCAATGATTAGGTGCCCGCGGAGTTCAGCTGGCTCGGAAAGTGCGTTTGGCATCTTTCTCCATCAGACCCACCGATTGGAACATAACTGCTCTCCGTTCCGCGTCCCTTCCACGTGCCCGCCTGTGGAGTTGGTGTGCCCACGTGTGTTCAGAGGTGACACAAATCGTCCCGTTGGTCGTCTCCGGGGCGGTGTCCTCTGCAGGCCGGTTTAGGGAAGTGTCAGATTCCTTTAAACGGAATCACAAGGAGAAGGGCTTTGCGGGGCAGCCTTCGCTTTATGAGAAACATAGAGATTGGCCAGCAGAATTCTGATTTACATGTGAGATAAATAATTACAACAGAGGCATCGAAGGGAATCGTTTGGGGATGGGCTGGTTTGGTCTTTACACAAGACTCGGGCCTGAGTGAGGGGGCTGGGTGCGAAATGTCGTCCGACCGCGGTGACCGCATTTCCAGCCGCCAGAGACCGTGCCCTGCTGTCCGAGGGAGGTGCCCGGGGAGCCCCACACGCTTGGAAAGTAACTTTCGCCTCTAGGTTTCCCTGAAAGGAAGTCCTCGCTAAACTCTCCCGAGCGATAATGTCCTACCAATTAGCTACCCTTCCAAGGTGTCGGTTTCTCATCAGGAGACCCTAGGAGGGGCAGGGACTGAAAGTGAGCCTACCCACAAGACAAACAAAAGATAGGATACACTTTTCTGGCCAGGGAGTTATGAAACGCAGTGGTGTGTGTTCCTTCTTTTTCCACTCAGTTTCTCTTCTCTCATTTACATTTTGGGAAACACTCAGTTTCTTCGGCCAGCACTGATTAAAGGATCCTCTTGGCAAGGAAAGAGTTCACAGGCTACGCGTTACTTTGGGGCTCAGTTACCATCATTTTAGCCAGAAGTTAATCTTCTCACTGCTGGTCCTGAGGCCAGTAGTTTCTGAACTGTTGGAAAAGATAAGCTGACTGCTCACTCCATCAGCTCCCGTGTGGGTTCCTGAGCCCTGAAAATCTTGTTATGCTTTTTGACTGGGTAAATGACCATTATTGCAGTTTGGGTATTTTTCAGTGTTATTCAGATCTGCCACGGAAGACACACCGGAAAGTCCTAAACATGTCTTTGTGAGATTTACTCTGCATTCTGGACCAGCTTGCAGACCCCCTGGAGAAGGCTCATTGCTTACCCTCTGCGATCCAGGCACTGCCTAAAGGCCCCACATACCTTCTGTCCCAGTGGGGGAGGGGTGATAAGGGACTGGTGAATCCCAGGGTAGACTACTCACTTTGAAGTCCTCTTTTAAAAGGAAATATTCTGTAAGAAGTTTGCTTACCAACTATTGCCATATAATTTACATTCATTTGTCCGTTTAGTGAAATGGGGAAGGAAGGGGACAGTCATAATTTTATAGTATCTACTAAGTGCCAACCACTGTGCTATACCCTCTCCAAAGCACTGTCAGTTAATCCTTTCAACGACACTATGAGGTAGGTATTTTAACCCCTACATTATAGATGTGGAAGCTGAGTCTAGAACAAATAGGAACTGGCAACCAGGAGTGTGGTAAGCACTAAAGACAAGCTTTGCCAGTTTCCCTGTGTTGCTTGGAAAGAGCTAGGACACCAGGTATGGTAACTTCTGGTGTAGACCAGAAGAAAAGTAAATCTCAGACAACTAAGTAGCCAAGGGGGTGGATCCAAGAAATTGGACACAAGCCTTCTGAAGCCAAGCACAGAGTGTATTTCTAGCCCCAGAGGAAAGCCGCCTTTACCAAGTGGAATTATCTTGACAATTTGCCATTAGGTAAGCAACCCAAAGTTTTCCTTGGGTTTGTGATTATGTTGCATAGTTATTAACTCATTATGCTTAAGAAAGCCAGCGTTTCATTAGAATTTAATTTCCGTAAATGATAGAGGCCAGAGACAAGCCTTGCAAATGCTTAAAGTATTAACTTAAAACATTTTTTTTAGACAAATAGAAATTATTTGTGGACATCTTAGAAATTATAGAAGTTTTTTTTTTGCCAAAGCAAAAATTTAGCTTCTTCACGAGTCAGACACCTTTATGAGGTTCCTATTTGACTTTCTAATTCTGATGTTTCAACCTGGAACATGGCCTGTGTAATAAACCTGGCTTTGGGAGGTAATTCCATATCTGCCATGAGCCACAGCGCCACCTATCTGTTGCATTCAGCAAATATTTGTCTCTGTTTTATTTCCTCCATCTCTGGAATCACAAGTACCAAAATAATGACATCATTATATATTTTCCAGCAGAAAATTACTTGCCTCGTTGCTGCAATACTTGCAGTCTTCCAAACTGATTAAAACACGAAGTTGGTTTTAATTTCCGATTTCATTTTCAATTAGCTGTACTGCACCATAGGTCTCATGGTTTTGGATAAATATTCACATTCTTTTTGAAGGAATCTGACTCCTTCAGAGTGAGGTGTGTCATTATTAAATCACATTTCTAGTTCTGAAAGTTGGGAATATTGGTGAGTTTTAAAGCAGCAGTTGTGGCCTAAGAGATGGCCCAAAACAGCCACCAGCGCACGGGACCACAGAGGTCCAGACCACTGTTCTCATTTAACACAGGGAGGAAGTTGGTGCCATCAAAACATAGTATTCAGTTGCTTATTTTTGTGTGCTTGTATATAAACATTTCTGAAATACCATTGGCAATAATACTTTAAAAATGCTCTGGTAAGCAGTCTACTGGTTGTTTTTCCGGACTCATGGACTCCTTGCTTTACCACTGTCTCTAAGATTTCTTGTCCTTTTCTTTTAGATTTTTTTTTTTTTTTTTTTTGACAGAGAGAGACACAGCGAGAGAGGGAACACAAGCAGGGGGAGTGGGAGAGGGAGAAGCAGGCTTCCTTACTGAGCAGGGAGCCCAATGCGGGGCTCGATCCCAGGACCCTGGGATCATGACCTGAGCCGAAGGCAGATGCTTAACGACTGAGCCACCCAGGCGCCCCTAAGATTTCTTGTCCTTAACTGGGATTCGTAAACAAGTGTTTAAGGGCTGACTGCATTGAAAGCAACATGTTTGGGCACCTGGGTGGCTCAGTTGGTTAAGCGACTGCCTTCGGCTCAGGTCATGATCCTGGAGTCCCGGGATCGAGTCCCACATCAGGCTCCCTGCTCAGCAGGGAGTCTGCTTCTCCCTCTGACCCTCCTCCCTCTCATGCTCTCTGTCTCTCATTCTCTCTCTCACAAATAAATAAAATCTTAAAAAAAAAAAAAAAAAAGAAAGCAACATGTTTTATGAAAGGAACTGGAAACAAACTGAGGCCTTTTTTCCTTCACTGATTGGAATTGGGGCTGCCCTTCCTTTGGAAGGTAAATTTGCAATCTAATTATACTTTTGACTTTTCATTAGTTTGGGGATGCTTAACATTCTTAATCCAAGGTTTAATTATTGCTAAGTATAGATCTTTCCTGTGGTCTCCTCCACAATTTCCCAAGATTGTGCCCACCCCCCCGCCTTAACCATGCAGCTTATGCACTGATAATGGTGTGACTGGAAGAAGCTGGCAGATGGTAGCTGTCAAGCTATAGCAAAACCAGGTGCCTAATTTTCTGAATTAACACTTATTTTCATTAAAATAGTGTTTTAAAAGCAGTTGATACAGCTGCCAAAGCAAGTTAAATGGCCCTCGAAGTACAAGTTTTCAGATGGGAAGAATAGATATTTAAATTTTGTGACAGAAGAAAAGCATATTTCACCTGGGGTGAACACAGCATGTGAGTGATCTCTCAGGGGGCAAATCTGACACACGTCTCCCCATGGTGGGAAGGAGGGGTGGGGTCCTGGGAGAGGAAGCCCAGAGCAGTGGCAGAGCGCAGCCTTCCTGTTGGCAGTGTGTGTCTGTGGTGCTTTGGAACTTCAGTGGGTGAATCAGAATGGGAAGAATCGGGCAGACGGGTGGGGGGACAGCATCCTAGGTCTGGGAGGTAATCGTCTGTGAAGAGAGTCTACCCCCACCACGGGGTCAGCTCTACCAGGCTGGTTCTGCTCTCTCCATCTTCTGCCATTCTGAAGGCACGGGCTCACTCTCTCTCAGCTTCCAGAGTTCCTGTCTATGGCCTGGAAGCAGGGAACAGGGTCGTGTGTTGGAAGATAAATGCCAGGGACAAGGTTGATCTGAACCATGGTTTATGCTCACAGACAACTTAGGTGTGACTGATGACCACTTAGTGTGCCCACTTATTATTTGTCTCTCTAATAATAGCTAACATTTATTGAACACCTGCCAAGCCAAGTGTTATTTTCTCCATTTTGCAGATGGGAAAACTTAGGCTCAAAGAGATGTAATTACCTGTAAGGGCATCCAGCTAGTCAGTAACAAAACTGGTATTCAAATTCAGGCAGTCTGACTCAAGAACCCACATATTACACCTCTAGCTTAGACTCCTTTCTAGCCAAACCCTAATATTCCACTCAATCAGCACATCTTTGTTAGGTATCTACCGTATGCTGCACTCCACTAGGTACGAAGTGAGCAACATAGAGAAGGTCCTGTCATCTGGACTCAGGCCTATAATCACCTGGCATCGAAGGTCTGAAGCGCATCAATTTGATGTGCTCTTCAGCCAGCCACTGGAGGATCCTCTCTAGACAGAAGCTCTTGCAAAGATAAAGCAGATGCCAGGGTCGTTGCAGTGCGTAGAGTTTATCTTTAGGAGGTTTTGCTTATGACTGATTGAATGAATGTGAATGGCCCACTGAAGCCGGCAACTCTGAAAGCAGCCTCTACACCACAGTCTTGCTGACAGGTTTGCCAGGAGACGATGGAACATTGTCAGAAGTGCCATTTTCGAGAATAGACTGTAACCACCAGTAGGTGATCAGTTAAAAAAAAAAATTAAAAAAATTAAAACAGTAGTAGTAGAGACAGTAATAAACATTTTGAGCAAGGGATAGGGAAGGATAGACATTCTTCATAGAAAGTATTTCATTCTTTAGTGCTGACAATACAGTTTCTAACCACACCAACAAAGCTTGAGGGAGGTAACTTTCAATCAAGCAGTGATTTGATTTCTGTTTAAGTGGATGATATTTGAAGAGCCCAAACCAATATAGTACCTTGAAAGGGTCTTGCTGATTGCTTACGGGACCTTTGTAATTATATGGCAGCGAAAGCCAATGTAAACAGAAATTAGTAGTCCCAAGTGAAGATGCCAAAGAGCTAACCCCTGAATTTACCATGCATATTCAGTCAGTGCTCTTTAGAATATAAAGGGAATGTGTTTTTCCACATGGGAGAAATTTTTAAAATTAAGTAAATTTATTGGTCTTGGATATATTAAATATGGATCCTTTATGCTTCCTGAATGGTTTAGGATTACAAATCAGTGTCACACAAGGTCGTAGTCACTAGCTTGAGAAATTGGACATTTGACATTCTGCCTAACTTGTACTTGGCTTTTGTGGAAGTAGTTGCACTGCTTTGGGCCTTAGTCACTTCCTTATGACATAGAAATGCTAGGAAACTGGCTGATATTTATGTAACAACTTATTATTCACAGGCAAAATAGCCCACCCTTATAACTGATAATACATACTTTAAAATATAACATTTCATAAAATGTAATCATATGTAGTGATCCCAGGAGTTGAACCTGAGAACTTTATTTTTTTTATTTTTATTTTTTAAAAATTTTTTAATTTTTATTTATTTGACAGAGACACAGCGAGAGAGGGAACACAAGCAGGGGGAGTGGGAGAGGGAAAAGCAGGTTTCCTGCTGAGCAGGACCCTGGGATCATGACCTGAGCCGAAGGCAGACGTTTAACGACTGAGCCACCCAGGCGCCCCGAACCTGAGAATTTTAGTGTGGTGGCAAGGAGTCTGGGCTGTGAAACCAGGGGGCCTGGTGGCCATATGTAAATTACCTAACCTCCCCTGAGGGGCCTGGTTTCCTTATCTGTCAAAGGGGCAATAGTAATGGCATCTGTCCAATGCCATTTTTGTTTGTTTGTTTGTTTTTTGGAAGATTCAATAGGTTAGCACAGATCAATTGTTTAGAATGGTGTCTAACAGGTAACGAAAACTCAAGACATTTTAGGTTTTTTTTTTCTTTTAAGATTTCATTTATTTATTTGACAGAGAGAGAGAGAGTGAGAGAGGGAACAACAAGCAGGGGGAGTGGGAGATGGAGAAGCAGGCCTCCGGCTGAGCAGGGAGCCCGATGTGGGGCTCGATCCCAGGACCCTGGGATCATGACCTGAGCCGAAGGCAGACGCTTAATGACTGAGCCACCCAGGTGCCCCAAGACATTTTAGTTTTTGTAATACTGTGTAATTGTAACCTGCTGCTTCCTCCAGGCAGTAATATAATTGCCAATTATGAACCATTTAAGTTAATCAAGTGATACAGTTTATACCATGAAGAATAGAGTTCAGTTTTGAAAGGAAAGTAATTTTCAAATTATGAATGTGTTAAAACTGACCTCAGGGATAGGAGGGAGCTGTGCTGTCTATAACAACAGTGTTCATATTGGTCCACCTCCAGCTGCTCGCTCTTGTGTTCTTGTCGTCATCATAACGTAGTAAAACAAAACAAAACAAAAAACCAGCCCTACTGAAAATGCAGGGACCGTGTTTATAGTGAGTTTGTAATTCTAATGAAATCATACAATTTTCTCATTTATGATAGTGGTAGAAAATTGATTTAATATTTGTAAATACATTTGATTTGCCTACGAGCACTAATTTTCCTGGAGCACCATTGTTCAGGTGCCTATTGATAATGACATAATATTTTCAAGATTTGTAACTCAAATCCAGTGTCCAGTTTTATCCAGTACAAATATGACATAAAAGAATCAAAACATAAAACAAATTTGTCTCTAAGGAACTATTAGGACAGAGGTATGTATACATATTTTTTTTAAAACTATATGAGATCATGTCTGTTTCACTGCTAGTGTTGATTTGCCATTAAGCTGTCATATTTGTATCTTATTATTTCTTTGGGCTACCAAATCCTAACTAGCTTTTACTTATTCTTTATTTAATATAGTGTTTAAATATATTCAAATATTCTTTATATTAAATATATTCAAATATTCATTTATATTATTGAGACATATTCAAATATTTAGTACATATATAGCCTGTCCTCACGGAGCTTGCAGTCTGGTGGGCAGTGTAAGGCTTATGCATAAATGACTGTAATCTAAGGTAATATGTGAAAAGTGCCCTATTTGAGGTTCAGATAAATGTTGCCAGAGGACATGGGAGGAGAGGGCGACCTGCCTGAAGTCAGGGGTATTTTCCTTTGGAGGGATGATGCAAACCTGATTCATTATCTTGAATTAGAGTTCATATTTCAGATTGCATTATTCTAATTGTAATTGAAGAGGCAAATTATGCATCTGGGCACCCCACAACCTTAAAGTATGACATTTCAGTGTGGGAGGTGAGAGAAAATCGAAGTTTTCTCAAACTTTCTCTCCTAAGCTCAATGTTGGTCTCTCATTTGTAATTAATTATATTACTTTGGCATAATTGTTTGGATAACCTAAAGTTATGTGATTTCAAAACAAAACAGATGTATCATTATTTATTTGTTCGGGGGGAGGTTTAGCAAAGACCAGTTATTTTTTGCATGCCTCCAGAGAAATGGACAGTATTAGTTTTTCTTGACAAATGACCCATGTATTTGAGGCCCTTCCAGAGCCCTTATAAAATTTGAGGCAATGATTCCTCTTCCTCTGGACTTTCTTATTATTAACCTGACCAATGTTATTGGATGAGGGGGTACCTCATAAAAGAAAGGGAAGCATGTCCTCTCCTCTGTAGTTACCCATGAGTAGTAGATGTGGGGATCAAGGTTTTGAGTGTCATATTTGTTTCTTACTTTTTAAGTTGTCAAAGTTGACTCTTGGGGGAAATCTGGTTTAGGCCCCCATTACAAAAAAAAAAAAATCACTTCAATTTTGTTGGACTATAAAGGAAGGAAAAAGGTATTGCATCTCCCTTTACCCTAAAAGCAAGTATCTGCTGTTTTTACAAGCATCAGATTTGTAAGTTGTGCCAGAAATTGGGGTCAGTTTGTGTCTGTAATATTGACTAAAAAAAAAAAAAAACCACAACTTATACCATTGAACCAGAAAGTGATCCCATTGTTGCAAAAGGTAAAATTTGAAAAGCACCTGAGTAATCGAAATAAATCTTCTGTAATATTTAGAATAATCTAGAAGTATTTAAATTGTACAAATTCCTTGATCCATTTGGGGTGGGGTAGGAGGAAGGCCCGGAAGGCAGATCTAATTACCCCATCAAAATTATACTGAAACTCAGTATTTTGCTACACTGCACTGAGCTCATTCACTTGCACAGTACTTAACAACTGCGGCCCAGAAATGCCAATAGGGCAAAGCAAACTATACAAGGGGCCACATAAGGTTTTATATTTATAAAGCTATGAAGCCAGGGCAGATACACCAGTTCTGCTCTTAGGGTTAAATCAAGATTAAAGAGTGTCTGTCTTCGATTTTTAAAGCTCAAATTCATTAAGATACATCTTTTTCAATATCAAATAGATACTTCAGTGCCAGTTAGCTACAGCCCACATTGAACCCACCCCGCATGTTACCCTTGCTAACCAAACTTCCTTGCTGTCAACCTCCCCCATATGCTCAATTCACACTGGAGCTTCGTGTTTTTTGAAACTCAATCATTGGGGCACGTGGGTGGCTCAGTCAGTTGGGCATCCGACTCTTGATTTCGGCTGGGGTCACAGTCTCAGGGTTGTGGGATCGAGCCCCAAAGTTGAACCGGTGTTCAAACTCAGGTCTTACAATTCCAAAGCCCAAGCTTTACCAGTACATCAGTCTAGCTTTAGGAGAAAAGTCCTCCAGAGCAGTACAGCAGTGTCCCAGGGCAGGTCCAAAATACTTAGCAACCCAGGTGATGCTCTGAGGAGGCCACAGTTCCACAGACAGCTAACTCCATGAAAGCTCCTCCATGCAGCACTGGCCAGTGGAGGGTGACGGTAGACTTGGGGTATTTGGCCCCAGGAGCGCAGGGGCACTTTCCTCTCCTCACCACCCAGTCCTGCTACAATAGCTATTGGTGGTGGGAACTCATGGGGGAACAGCCGGCAGGAATGCTTCTAGCAGAGCATTTCGCCAGCTGGTTTGGAAGCAGTTAAACATTTTACCGCCGCCCCCCCCCCCACACACATGGGACTGTACTGTTTTATTCTAACAGCGATGGCTCTAGAAGAGCTGGGACTGCATTGAGGTGGAAACGGCACAGAGTAGCTGATGGATACACACATGTGGATGGCATCACTGGACCCAGTTTGGAAAAGAAGTCTGAATTCAGCCTAGCCTCTGTCCACGGTCCTTCAGCCTGGCTCCTAAAAAAGTCTGAACTTGTTCCGTTCAATCTGGCATTTGTCAGAACCTGCGCTGTGCCAAGGATTGAAGGCTGGAAGTCCATATTCTGTTGCCTCAGGTGGAACTCTTCACGCTGGCCCTTTGAAGCAGGGTGGACCTTGGACCTCTGGCCCTTCTCTGGTCGTCAGCGTCTGTAGGGCCTGAGCACTCTCATTTTTGTCTAGCTGATTGGTATCTTCCACCCACATTCCCTTGTTTGTTGCTTTAGTTTTTTTTAAATCAAAGTCAGAGATGTACATAGTTTAAGGAGTCAAATAATATTTATTATGAATGAGATTTATTATGAAAAGAGGCAGTTTCCTGCCCGGCCCACCTTCGTTTCATCATTTTCCAGTCCCCAGAGGCAGCCTCTTCAGAACATTTGTAGCATTTTCTTTTGGCATTTACTTTTCTTGCGGTTATCCACCGATGCCTAACAAACCATCCCCAAACCCTGCAGCTTAAAACAGCAGTTGTTTATTTGTTCAAGATTCTGCGATTCGGGCTGGCCTCTGCTTCCTGAGGTGTTGGCCAGGCTGGACGGCCTCCCCCTCGTGGCTGGGCATCAGCGGCGTGGCTGGAATGGCTTCCTTCCCTCCATCGTCTCTCATCCTCCAGAGATCTTCTCTTCCGGGGGGTGGGGGGGGCCCAGTCCAGCACGGTAGTTGGATGTTGCACATGGTAGCTGGCTGACAGGAGGGTGAAAACAGAAACTGAAAGGCATCTAATGCCTGGTTCCTGAGGTCACCCACTGCCGCTTCTGGCAAATTGCATCAGCCAAAGCAAGTCATAGGGCCGTCCCAGGTTCAGGAGAGTGGAGATGGACTTGCACGTGGAGGGATGGAAAGAATTATTGGTAGTCCTCTAGGCAGACCCGTCTGCCACAACCCCTTTTCTTTAAGTGACGTGCTTATGGTACTCCCTCCTCCTCCTCTTCTTCCTCCTCCTTATTACTACCATTATTTTGAGTTTAGGCATTATATACTGACTTCCCTTTATAGCAGATAAGGATTTAGTTCTTTTACCCTCATCTCCACCCAACACCCTCATAGACACCTTCTGTTGCCCTCCATCATCCCAATATAGTCACATCACAATCTTGATTTAAGCAATATTCAGTGTTCATATTACTATAATGGTATAAATGCTATTCACAGCTGACTGCTGTTTCTTTCTTGCATAACTTCTCTTCCTCTGGAGTTAATAATCCTCTTGTTATTTTGTGTGCTTAGCTTCCTGTGTATGTACACATCATCATTCATCCCCAGAGTCTCTTCCACTTTCCTGGATCTCTACGCATGTGCTCACCTATAGTAGACATTCTTTCATTTCCATCTTTTTGAAGAAATCTTCCCCAGAGTCTTCTGACCTACTCAGGGTTAGGGTTAGATTAGAGTGCGTAGTGTGCGTAATGCACACGGATACACACACACGTCTTTCTGGGTTTGTTCCTTATTTTAGTGGAATGCATTCTCTAATAATGTCTTGAAGAAAGTGTGCATGAGAGGTACATTTTTGGGGGATCTGTAGATCTGTAGAGATCTTTATGTTACCTATTTATTCGTTTGAGAGATTTCTGCATAGGAAATAATTTAGCCTTAGAATTTTGAGGGCATTGATCTATTTTCTTTTAGTTTTGCTGTTGAGAAGTGAGGTCATTCTTTTTTTTTTTTTCTTTCCCTTTAAGTAACCTTTTTCTTTTTTTCTTTTCTCCTGTCTGGAAGCTTTTAGGATTTTCTTTTCGTCCTCAGTGTTCTGAAATTTTATAGTGATGTGCCTTGGAACAGATCTCTTTCCTTTGTGCTGGGAAGTAATGGGCCCTTTCTCTCTGGAGACTCCTATCCTTCAGTACTGTAAAGTTCTGTTCATTTCATCCTCTCATGGTTCTCTACCTCTGTTCTTTTACCCAAAACACCCATTATTTGAATATTGGACCCACTGAATTGATTCTCTAAATTCTTTTTTTTGCCTTTGTTCTTTTCTATTTACTTGCTTTTTTCTCCCTACTCTTGGAATATGTTAACTCTATTTCCTGACTCTTCTATTAAGATTTTATTTTTGTGATCATACTTTTAATTTCCAAGAACTTTTTCTTTTTCTCTATGGTTCTTTTATTATAGCATCCTATTCTAATTTTATGGCTATATTCTTATCTCTTATCTCTCTAAGGATATTAATGCTAGAATTTTTTTTTGAAATTTGTATCATGTCACGTAATATGTATTTCCTCCAAATTTCTTTATCTGGTTTCTTTATTTTCATCTTTGTCTTTTCGTGTTAGAGGCTGTGTCGGATGTCGGGTGTCTTCTCATCTGTAGGAATAGGATATTATAAAGGTTAATTAGAACATCTTTGTTTTGGTGGGATTTGTGAACTGTGACTGTCACTCTAAGCTGAACTGGCTGGGCTATTCCGCTGGGGACCTCCCAGAATCAGAATCATTCGTTTGTTTTTCTCTTAACTGGTCGGATTTCCCAGGAAGAACCTTCCAGTCTTTGGCCTGAAGGGTCCAGGCTGGCTGATTAAGTGGGAGAGGAGGACCGTGCGTCTGGACATTCCATGTGTAAACTTTCACCTTTTCCCTGACTCCACTGCAGTGCCCTCATCTCAGCTGTTCCTGGTGTCCTCTAGACAAGAGACCTTTTGTTTTTAACTTCTCTGAATAATGAACCTTACACCTTCTGCTGTAGTCGGTGGGGGAGGGCCAGTTACCTAGCTTGGTGGGGGGACTTGGGAGGTCCAGCTGCTTTTTTTTTTTCCCCACAGACCACATAAACTATTTAAAGTGTATAAGTCAGTGGGGTTTTTTGTTTTGTTTGCTTAAACCATCATCACAATCAATTTTAGAACATTTTTGTCATCCCAGAAAGAAATCCCATACCCATTAGCAGTCACCCCCTATTTTCACCCTAAAACCTCCAGCCCTAGGCAAACTTTGACCTGCTTTCCAACTCCGTGAATTTGTCTCATGTAGACATTTCATTTCATATAAATGGAGTCTGTCATGACTGCCTTCTTTCACTTAGCATGATGTTTTCAAGGTCATCCATGTTGTGGTGTGCCTCAGTGCTTCATTCCTTTTTATAGCTGGGTCATACTCCATTGTATGGCTCTATGCTAATTTATCCATTCATCATTTTGTGGACATTCAAGTTGTTTCCACTTTTCTCTGTTATGACTAATACCGCTACAAACATTTGTGTGCAAGTTTTTGTGTGGACATGTATTGTCATTTCTCTTGGGTATATGCCTAGGGTGGAAGGGCAGCATCATATGGTGTCTCTATGCTTAACCCTTTTGAAGAACTGTCAGACCATTTTCCAAAGTGGCTACACCATTTTGCATTGCCACCACTCGCATATGAGGGTTCTGATTTCTGCACATCCTTGCCAACATCTATTATCTTTTTGGTTACAGTCAACTGCTTCTTTAATATATGTTCATCCCATCCTTCTATTTTAGCCTTACCTTGGTTCTCCTTCAAGAGTGACCTGCGCCCCAAATTCCTTAGCCTTTTCAGGGTTCTGGGGTGGAAAGCATTGCATCTTAGCTTTTCTGCTGCTAGCACAGGGTTCGGTTTCTTGGGTCTGTGGGGTCAGTGACCATCATGGTGTGGAACTCAAGGGCCCCCCAGATCTGGGTCTTAGTCTTGGTCTGTCTACTCATAAGCTGTGAGACCTGGGGTCAGGTTATGTACCTCCCCTGAGCCTTAGTTTTCTCATCTGTAAACAGAAGCATAATGAAGGAGAAGTACCTGACTTATAGGAGGTATTAACTAAATATTCTCTTATTTTCCCCAAACATGGTGGATATTCAAAAAGAAAAAGATTTAATCTCTTTCTTTCAGGAATTCTTCAGCTGGTAGTAGAGAAAGACACATGTATAACTCAAATCTACTTAATTTTCAACAACTATTGAGTATCTGTAACATGCCATAAATGTACTAGAGGCTGAGGGTACAACATGGCAAGTTTCCTGCTTTCAAATGGCGTTCCCTCTGGTGGCATGAAAACCAGGAACTGGAATATGGGGCAGACGGAGGAAAGTGCTGTCAGATGGACCCAAAGGGAGTGTAGGGGAAGGAGAGGTAAATTCTAACTGTAGGGCATCACACACGGCCCTCTGATTGGAGCATCTTCACTTGAACTCACTGAGATTATCACGTCCGCAGGCCCTCAGTACTATAAAGCATCTGGGGTGCACTTAGCTTGGGTCTACAGGGTGTGAGGAAAAGGTTTTGAGAACAGACCACAACACTGCCCATCATGTCAGGCTTATTTGTCGTCCTCAAGCCCATCTATCTGCCACTGTGGGCCCCATTGTAGTCTTTTGCCCACTAAAATGTTCAAGCGATAGGAACACTTGACCTCTCATCTTCTCTCGTGGGGCTTGTGTAGCCTGTGTGGGTTGCCCATACAGACACAGAGCCATCAACTCTGGATTCTTTCTCTTTCTCTGGCTCCATCACCAACGTGAATGGTCTGTCTGTTCCCCGCACAGTGGAGAAAATGTGGCAGTGGGCTCTGGGGGCCAAATGAACTGTAGGTAAGTATTACCTAACCAACGTCACCCAGCCTTTAAAGATAGGAGAAGAGGATTCTAAGGTCAACTGTTGAAAACATGGAGTAAGACAAAGTTAAGCAAGTTTTTTTCTCTTTCTATTAGCACTTCTCAGATCTCTAATAGTTCAAAAACCACTATGAATTGCCAAGAGAGGGATAGAGTATGCCGTGTTTCCCAAATTCTCTTTTTCACTCCAAAGGAAAAACATTAAGAAGATTCATTTAACATACTTCTCTGTGAGACCTTCCCTGATCATCTGAGTGAGATGTGATCTGTGGTACGTCACTTGTACCCCTGAGAGTTGGATGAGACAAAACTTTGTATTCTTTTAGTAGCCACTATAAGAACTCCTGATCCTTTTGGGATGAGGCTTAAAACAAGAACCAGGAGATCCTTGAGTCTTCTTAGGGGTCACCTGGAAGGCCTTTGTTTTCTTGAACCCCTGAATGGGTTTGAGTATGTTAATTTGGAGACAGAGCTGAATTGCTTTAATAACAAAAATATGAGACATTTGAAGTTCCCAGGGAAATTTCAGGAAGGAGACAGGAGTCAGTCAGACTAAATGCTGCATGGGAAAAAGATCAGAGAGGAAAAAGAAAACAAACAAACAAACTAATGGTAGGTCTGCTGAAAAGAAGCTTTGGGGGGAGAACAGAAATGTCTAATGGGAAACTTTAAGCTGCTTGCTATCAGGGGTGCAGCATAAATCACTCTTTTGTTTCCACTGTGAGATCCTCAGTGATGCCTCCTTGGTTCACAACGTCTGTGTGTGAGTAGATCCTTCTGCCGATGTGACATGGCGGAGGAGGGGCTGGGGCTGGCAGGGGAGGCTGACGTCTGGGTGGCACCATTACCTGTGTTCATGTCTCATCAATGCCACTAGGCTATAAGCATGTATTTATTGAGTGAATGAATAAATAAATGCATGGATTTCTAAGCAGAAGCAGCAGATCAGGGTTTCTCATTAATTAAGACTAGACCAAGCTACTCAGCCGTTAATATGATAGGATTACTTAGTAAAGCTGGCCCCAGAGGAGCTTAATATGTATTTGTGGAAAAAACCAGTCACCGAGTGACTGAGAAGGGTGCTGTTCTCTGGGTTGTAAGCATGTTCTAACATGTAGAAAGAACTAAGGCATTAATCTTTGACATAAGGAGACTGCTTTAATTATGAAGACCAGGCCTTCTAGATTCCTAGCAAGATCTCTTCCCTGTTCTCTGAGTAAGGAAACAATGATAAAATACAGAGATAGCACACTTCTCCTTTCTCTGCTGGAGGTAATTGCTCTCTCACTAGTGTTTTCATAGCACTTCCTAACACACTAGTGCTCCAAGGTCCACCGCATTGTATTATAGATGTCATACTCTTGGGTTTTTCCATGACATTTCAAGGTTCAGATAGACCCACATCCTGCATCCCATTTGGGGTCTGAGAAAGATGATCACAGAGGCTTTATTCCCCGCCCCCCCCCAAAGCCTGTCAGCTTCTTGAGGGAAGGGACCACGTCTCACTCATTTCTGAAGCCCCACCGCCTGGCAGTCTCTGGTCCAAATAAGTGCTTTTGAACTGAACCACATTGCCGGGAGAGAGCTGAGTGCTGGTGCGGTAATGGTGACCGGCTCAAGAATAATTGATTCGGGGTCTCTGGAAAGGCCTAGTCTTGACACCTTTACTTGTCATCAGAAGTTGCCCAAGAAATCACCAGACCCACACTTGGCAGAACTGTAAAATAGGTTCTTTATCAGTGTGATAAAGAATCACATTGCATTTGTCTTGGGAGGGTGGGGTGGATTCAGACCTTTTGGTAGAAAGTTTTGCTGACCTATTTCTTTTGTTTCCAGAGGGGCCTACATTTAGGAATTCCCAGAACAAGGCTGTCTTTTGAAATGTATTTACTGGGAAACCATCTGTTGGTCCCAGTTATCCAATGGAAAGGGAGTGGGGAAGGATTTGGTTGTCACTGCAGAAGTTGTGCTGGGCTCCTGAGATGCCACATTTAGTGGAAGACATGACCCCCGAGCCTGGCATCTGAGAGGGAGGGCTGTAGGCTCAGTTATGTGAAGATAGCGGGTTATCCAGTCATCATTCAACAAAATCTATTTTGCCCCTGCTTTGTGGCAGGCACCATTCTAGGCATGGGGGATTCGTTCATGAAACAAAACAGAAAAAGTGTGTGCTCACAGAATGCATGATCACATCACACACACACACACACACACACACACACACACAAGGATGGTGTCAGAGAGTAATATTAAAATAGGGTGGTTGGTGTGACAGGGATGGCCAGGTTGTGGTCCAGAAAGGCATCTCAGAGATGTCATACTTCAGCTGAGACCTGAATTAGAAGGAGTCTCCTCAAAATGGGGGGAAGAGCATTCCAGCCAGAGGGAACAGCCTGCACAGGGACCCTGTGGTCTTTCTCAGAGAGCGTGGTGTGTTCCAGGAGCAGAAGGACAGTGTGGGCAGAGGGGAGGGGGGAGCAGGTGTAGATCATAGCCGTTGAATCCCTCGCTGACCCCGTCCTTCTGGGCCTCCCCAGGGTTAACACTGTGTCTTTTCTTCTCCTGCAGACGACTTTGCAGAGGAGGAGGAGGTGCAGTCCTTCGGTTACAAGAGGTTTGGTGAGTTCTGGCGAAGCTCTTTTCCTTCTCCATGCTTGATCTGAGATGCGGTAACAGGCCATTGCTGGACCTTTGGCACACACAGATATGTGTGGTTCTGAGGCCCAGTTTTGGTTGGAAATTGAGTTTCTGTGTAACAGGTGGATAACTTCTCATAACGCCGAGGGTAATGAAACAGGAGTTGTGCCCTGGTGCAGGAAGTAAGGGGATACTCGGGTTCACTGGATACAAACCAGATGGTTTAATAGACAAAACATAATGGGAAAGGTAAATCTGTGACAGGACAGGAGCAAAAATACACAAGATTTCTCTATTTTGATATTTAGAAAACATCTTTGCTCTCTTTTCTCAAGTCTCATGTCCATAATGTAGTGGATGAGTGAGAGGAAGACTTTGTCCAAGAACCCAGCTAGACACAGGTGCGCTGTGGTAAGCTGGATAGTGGCCCCCCAGAGAGATCCATGTCCTAATCCCTGGAACTTGCATGTTACCTTATATGGCAAAAGGTGCTTTGCAGATGTGATTAAATTGAAGATCTTGAGATGGGGAGATGATCCTGGGCTATCTGGGTGGGCTCTAAGCTCGATCAGAGTGTCCTCATAAGAGGGAGGGAGAGGGATATTAAATGACCGAGAGGAGAAGGGGGTGGGCTGGTTGAAGCAGACTGGAGTGATGTGCTCTGAAGGTGGAGGAAGGGGCCACGAGCCAAGGAATACAGGTGGTCACTAGAGGCTGAAAAAGGCAAGGAAATGGATTTTCTGGTCAGAGCCTCTGGAGGGAGCTCAGCCCTGCCAACATCTTGATTTCAGCCAACTGGAGTTGATTTCAGACTTCTGGCTCTTCAAACCATGAGAGGAGAGATTTATTTTGTTTTAAGCCACCACGTGTGTGGAAATCTGTTACGGCTGCCGTAGGGAACCGAGAGACGGTCGTCTGTCTCCGAGGCCGCTGCACGCGGTACGTGTCTCTCTCTGACCGTGCTTCTCATGCCCTGCGGTTCGGTTTCGCACTGCCCGTGACCACTGCAGTGTTCTGGAGACAGCTCAGGGGAGCCGGGGCTTTTCTGTCCAGCTTGTTTCTGTGCCTTGGCAAAAGGAAGAGAAGAGCGATAGAGGAGAAAAGAATGAGTGAGTGAGTGTGTGTGTGTGTGTGTGTGTTTGAGTGTGAGAGGGAGAATGTAAAAGAGAATGAATTTACTTCCTGTTGTTAAAAAAACAAACAGCAACAACAACAACAACAAAACAACTCGTGGTTGGACTTTGATTAAAGTTAACAGTCCCCAGCTGCTTGGCTCTCTCACTGCTTTAACATCCTTCCTTCTGGATACACACTTCTCCATTTCTTTCTGTGACAAAGTAGGGCTTTACAGTGGGAATGTGCTGGCAGAGATGCTCAGTACTTTCTCCCCTCCTGCACACCACTGTTCTTTACCTGCACATTACGTATTTCGGGATTGGTGCCCTGTGTTGTCCTGCTGTGCTGGGGTAGGCTCACTGAAGGTGGTAGCAAGAGCAAGATGAACCCGGGAATTATAAAGGAAAGGAAGACAGAACAGACCAAAATGAAAAGATAGAAATAGGGACGCCTGGGTGGCTCCGTCGGTTAAGCGTCTGCCTTTGGCTCGGGTCATGATCCCAGGGTCCTGGGATCGAGTCCTGCATCGGGCTCCTTGCTCAGCGGGGGGCCTGCTTCTCTGCCTGCAGCTCCCCCTGCTTGTGCTCTTGCGCTCTCTCTCTAGCAAATAAATAAATAAATCTTAATAAATAAATAAAATAAAAAAGAAAAGGTAGAAATAAAGAGGAAAATCAAACTTGTCAAAAGAAGACAAAATCAACACTTATGTGCCTATCTATTTTGGAAATCAGTAGATTTCAAATATTTATTCAGGCATTAGTAGAAATAGGAAGAATCATGAGAAAAGGTTTCTTTAAGAACAGTGACCTTGAGAGAAATTTTATTTAAAATTTCATGACCATGTAACTAGCTACATGGGTGGGGATTTGGTGAAAAATACACACAAATAATAAGTTGCTGAAAGATTTCATTTGTGGTGGTTGAATTTTGTGTGGAAATCACAAACCGATGACTTAAGAGGACACATGATAACAACTTACCAATATTGGAGAGCATGAGCCGAGAGGCAGGGCGAGAGTGAGAGCAGGTGGTACGAGTAGACGATGGGGATGAAATCAACGTGGGACATCTTGGAAAAGGCTATGCGAGAGGTGTCCCGGTGTTGAGAGTTCTTAGATTCAGTTTTTAGGCAAGGTGATGGATATCCAGCATAGGGGTAGAGTAGAATTTTAGAGATGGAAGAGCCTTTGAGATGATTTAAATCAGCCTTTAATTTTATAGATAAGGAAGGTGAGGCCCAGATAGAGTAAGTCCTTTCTCAACCAAGTTAGGTGGAGCTGTTGTTGGATGCTGGGTCTTCTACCCTTCAGGCAAGTGTAGTCTTGGGGAAGGGGCCCAACAATGGGGTTGAGGTGATTTCTCAACTTCCATGTCCTAGAAGGGTCCCTGCAGTTCTAGAAACCTAAAGTGGGCTGCTGGCTCCACCACGGAGCCTCATCATTTTTGCAAGCCCTAGGACTCTGGATCTGGTTTTATTGAAGATAAATGAGTTTCCAGTCCCTAAGAAGTAGCCAAAGCTGCTCACTGAATGCAGCAGAACCCAAGAACCCATTCCTTCAGGTATGGGTAAAGGTTAAACTTTAACCGTTAAGGGAGACAAAGTGATGTAAGGTAGCGTGGGTGGGAGGCATCCAAAGACCCGACAGCCCTGTAGGACCTGCCCCTACTTACTCTGATGACTTGAAACCAGGCACTCAAACTCCGTGGGCCTCAGATGCTGCATCTGCCCAGTGGGCAGAGTGACACCTGCCAAGGGAGGTAAGTCTACCTCACAGGCCTGTGGTGAGGCTAAGAGAGATACCAGGCGGACAAGTGCTTTGAAGGTATAGCATTATAGAAGCCAAGGTGCTGTTACCGCGCTTCCAAGGTGAGAGGCTGTTATCACTCTCTGGACATTCTGGTACAGCCACTGCCAAATACCACAGCATGACAGGTCTGGAACCTCGTTCCTGAAGAGATGGGAAGGTATGATTTACTCTCCAATGTGGTAATATGGTTGGCTTTTATTTCGGCAAAAGTAGACTCGGTAACGTACAGGGTTTAGTTATTGTCTAATTTTAGGTATGTCTTGTTTATGATTTGCATAACTGAATTTATTTTTTTTAAGTTTTTTTTTAAGATTTTATTTTTTTGAAGATAGAGAGCACAAGTAGGCAGAGAGGCAGGCAGAGGGGAGGAAGAAGCAGGCTCTCTGCTGAGCAGGGACTCGATCCCAGGACCCCGGGATCATGACCTGAGCCAAAGGCAGACGCTTAACCGACTGAGCCACCCAGGCGCCCCCCATAACTGAATTTAGATTATAGGTAAACCAGGGGTTCATTATTCACAGGGCAAAGGGGCCACGTACTGTTCTAGCAAATTGTTACCTGGTGGCTTGTTTCCAAAGGTATTTGGAGATAGTTCTTCAGAAGCATTTGCTATGTGAAGTCAGGACTGTTTACATAAGAATACTGCACTTTTTCAAATTCGGTACAAAATTACAGTAAAGAGCAAAATGGGTGATCTTCTCTAGGAATTGAGTGTGGCGTTATTTTAGGACAGCCATCCCTTGTTTATTTGGGGATTCATTATTGCATTTTGGTCTCAAGCAGGTCTTCTGTTTTTCTTAAGTCTGTTTATATGTCATGCTTGTTAGCCCCTTTCCCAGAATTCCGGACAGTTGTCCGGGGGAGAGACAGACTTAAATCTGATGGGTTTGCCACTTACTTGCTTCTCTGACAGAAGCTTCAGTGAGGGGAAGCTTTGAAAGGTTAATGAAGGAAGCATATTCAAGCTTTAATCAGGCTCTCAGGGCCAGCATTTCTTGGTCTCAGTATGCAGAGCTAATCAATTTGGGATGTAACTATAGTTACAATTTGGCGGAGTTCATTCTCTGGAACACGAGGCACCTGTATATTAATTTGTACTTTCTAGAGATAAAATACAATATATACTACGGTGGTATTTTTCTACATATTTCTCAGTTACCCTTTTCTTTAAAACTATCACATATGGCTCTAGTATCCTTTATTATTATAGTTAGCAGAAAAGGAAGGAGAATTAATTCACATTTTAAGGGGTAAATATAAATTTATAAATTTTGTTTTCTTCATTAAAATGATATAGAGTAGAAGCAATGAAGAATGTCATTTCCGTTCCAAGGGATAAGTGCATCAGAATTCCATAGGAGAAGGGGAGAAGTGTGGGAAGAGGAGTGAGTTCCAGAACATGTGTAGAAATGATCATAGCAAATCCAGCTCACATTTGTGTATCACATTTATCTTTCCAAAGGACAGACATATTTTTCCTTCACAACAACTCCATGAGGACGGCAGGCCAGGTGGTTATCTTTCCTGTTTGTTGGCTGCTTTTTATCTTTCCTGAAGGCAGTGGGGGGCAATGGTTAGGTGTATGGGCACTAGAACCAGGTGTATGGGTTTGGATCCGAGTTCCCAAGCTCCCCAACTGTGTGACCTCAGGTGCATTATTGCAAAGCCTACTTCCTCACTTGTAGGGTTGGGTCAGCCAGTTCCATGAAGTTGTTGTGGAATTAAATGGGATGCTGGGGTCGTTAGCACAGTGCCTTGTACACTATGAGCATCCCATAAGTGCTGATCATTATTCTAACACTGGGTTCCTTCTTGGGCCTTCTGGTCCCGCTGCCTGAACATGGAGCCTAGGGTTTATTTAGTAGGCCCCTGGAACCTTCTGATTTCCAGCAGCCTCATGAATTCTTGTTCTGTCATACCTCTTGCTTTCCTGCTAAAAACTAGGAGAGGCGAGAAGACCTAGGGACAGCAGCTGTGAGCCCCAGCACCCTGGTGGGTGGTGTGGGTGTCTAATGGTGAGTACCATGCCGGATGTCTTGGGCCCTCCCTCTAGAGTCTGCTTTGCCTCCTTTCTGTGCTGGGGCAGAAGGGCGCCAGGACCAACTCTGTTTCCTTGGTTGCATTGGGTTGTCTTGAGTTATCTTCAGAATCTGATCTGGTATAATAATAGGGTGCCCAAAGCTGGAATGGTGGAGGAGCAAGAGCTCCGTGGCTCCACCTGTGAAAACCAGGGGTAGAATTAAGGGTTGCAAGTGACCAACTGGGAGCAGCTGGAAATGTCCGTTGTTTGTATTTGACAAAACTATGACAAAATTGCTTCCTTGGGGCTCAGCTATGGTGAGTGTTAATAGCGACGAGAGAAAAAGATCTGAAAAATTGCAAACTGGGAAACATTAACAAAAAGTTAAAGGAAGCATTCTCTGTGAGGTAGAACTCAAGTCTTTTGTAAAAACTAAGAGAGAAAATTCTGAGAGAACTACTCAGAGAAAAATTATTTAGGGGTTACAGTCCCAAAAGGGGTATCACATGCCTTTTTCTAAGTGTGTTCACCGAAGTGTGCCCTTGAATGGTTTTTTTCACCTGCGACTTCACAGGCCTCTCTATACCCATAGTTTCAAACACACCGTGCTTTTTCTTTTCCCATTTTTCCCTTGAATGATAATTTCAAATTAGCAAGAATATCTGGATGGTGCTGGACATGTGGAAGCAGCCTGTGATTCTTCTAGAAGCCTGGCTTCATGTTTGGGTTTGGAGAAGGCCCTGCTTTGAAGTCATCCACCTCCAACGGCAAAGGAGGGATCCCCACATCCCTCTCACCGGTGCCTGTCAAGACTGACACCAGCGGAGCTCACCCCTTTCCCTGATAAGAATGCCAGGAATTTCCATCATTTCCTGTGGGGAATGATTAAATAAGCTCAGCATGGGGCTGGCCTTTCAGCAGCACTTTTTCCAAGCATCTCTGAATGGAAATGGTATAGGATCAGGCAAAGGACTGACCCTGGGCAGAGAGACAAGTTAGGGCAGGAAACAGGAGTCTCAGTATCCCTGTGGGATTTCTTGGAAATGTTCAAGCCATTCGCATCACTTGCAGGGTTTTATTTATGTGGTTTTGTAAGTCCTAATGAAGTTGATATTTCTGATTTTATAAGAATTTGGTGTTAAAGGCTTGTGGAGAAGTAGACACAAAAGAGATTCTCAGGCAGAATCACCTTGAAGGCGGGGGAGCCTGGGTGCTCAGTCGGTTAAGCATCTGCCTTCAGCTCAGGTCCTGATCCCATGGTCCTGGGATCGAGTCCCGCATCAGGCTCCCTGCTCGGCGGGAAGCCTGCTTCTCCCTCTGCAACTCCCCCTGCTTGTGCTCTCTCTCTCTCTGTCTGTCAAATAAATAAATAAATATATATATATATTTTTAAAGAATCACCATGAAGGGGGACTTGTAGAGCTCCCACGGCCCCTCTACCCTCTGCTTCCAGTCAGGCAGGTGGGGTTTGTAAGACCTGAGAAAGGGAGTTTGGTGGCCGTCACTTTCTTTTAAATAACCTAAGCAGATTTCCTAATTTTTATCATTGGAAATAATATTCACAACCTCTCTTGTCAACAGTGTTTGTCCAGGTTTTCACTTCTGCTCCCATCAAGAACTCATTGGTTAGGCCAGGTCCTCCCTGCCTAGTTTTTCTTGCTCATCAGTAAAAAGAAATTGTTCCACATGGTGTTCCCACGTGATTCTGATTTTTTAAAAACCATTTTCACGTAAAAGAAACCATTAAGAATCATTTCTCAGTTATTTACTATGTGCTAGGCAGTTTTCCACTCATTAGTTCATTTAATTTTCTCAGAAATGCTTTGAGGTGTGAATTACCTGCAGTTTGCAAGTGAGGAGGATTGAAGCCCATGGGCTGAGTGGTGCGGCCAACATTTGAGTTCAACCTGACTTCAGTCCCCACCGATCTTTCCACTCCATCCATGGCTGAGAAGCGTACAGAGTCAGCCATTCTCAGTGCATCTCAAGATTTTGATGGGAAAACAAACGATCGTCGGTGTATGTGGATTCAGTCAGCAGCTGTTTATACATGGGCTTATGTTTCATAATTCATAGTATGTATAGATTGAATACTTGAGCCTGGTATTTTTCAACCATTTTAAGTAGACTTCCTCCCCACCCTTTCCTGGTTTGTATTCACTTCTCAATCCTGGTAGGAGTGTGGGGAGGGAGAATAATTTGTTTTTCCTACAATTGGGTTGAAGCTGAATGTGGTTTGTTTTTATTTTTAGAAAAACTAAGGGGAAAAAAATCTACTCAGCCATTTTTCTGTTCAGACAGCATGAAGGCATTAGGCTGTTTCCAGTGCTTGGTTGTTAGGGGTAGGGTGGGAAAGAGTGATTCCTTTTGGTAGCAACTCCTAGTAACTTAAAACAGACGAACTCTGAAACTTTCCTTGAAAGGCTTGAGTTGTTCATTTGGAGGCCCCCTGGGAAAGGGAACGATGTCTGAGAGTCATGGGTTTTGAGGGAAGACACGGTCCTCAGCACAGTTGTGAACTAGAGTGGCTCTTCACATCCCTCATGGTCCCTGCTGGTGCCCTTGCTCTTCAGGATGCTGGCTGGTCTTTAGATTCTGACAGTCGGGTTCACGTGCTGGCTTTGCCCCTGACCAGCAAATCATTCAGACTCTCTAAACATCACTTTGCTCATCTGTGAAATGGGAATAGCAAGAAAACCTTCCTTGCAGGGCATATGAATTATAAAATTTATAGGTAATATATAAGAGGGGCCAGGTATAGAGCAGGTCTGCACTGAACTGTGGCTGCCATTAAACTGTTGACAACTCTCAGCCCTCTCCCTTCCCTCCGCTCCCTTCCCCTCTCCTCCCCTGCCCTCCCTTCCCCTCCCCTCCCCTCTCCTCCCTGTCCCCTTCCTCAGGCACCAGCATCCCATTGCCTCAGCTCTCCCTTTGTGAGGCCTGATAGGCCTCATGCTCTCTGATCCTTCCCACTTTCTGTCCTCCCTCCATCAAAACCTCACTGCCCTCACTCCTATGCACCCGTGCCATAACTTTGCTTAGGGAATATCAAAGGAGTCGATTTTCTTGCAGGCCTTTTTAAAAATTAATAAAAGACTTGGTGGCCACCAGCAAAGAATGTATTTTAAGGAAAGTAACACACACTGTGGGGGGCGCTAAGAGCAGCTTTCATGGAGCGGGTGCCTTAGCATCCTCATGGCTGAGAGAATGTCCTCTGGGTTTAATTTCCAGCTTTACCACTTAGTGGAGAGATAGCCTTGGGCAGGTCGACCTCTCAGGGCCTCATTGTCCTCATCAAAAGATAGAAGGAATTTGAGTATCTACCTGTAGGGGAGTCATGAGAACTAAATGAGTTAGTACGGAGAGCAGTGCCTTGCACGCACGTGAAGAGAACCACGTAAAGTACGTATTGTGGGAAGTGACAGGGATGGTCACAAGGTGCTGTAGCACTTCCACGTGGGTTAAGAGTCTTTGTTTCAGTGTCTTTTTAGAAACAAGGAAACTATGCCCGGCCTTTATTAGACTCTCTGTCACATGTCATTGGCCAATGTTGAGTCACAGTCTTTTCCTAAATCCGTTATGGACAAAGGAATAGGCTGGCTCTGGTTGGCTTGGGAGAATCATTTGGGGTAGAATGTATAGGGAGGAAGTAAGTACTCTGACCACTATTATTATGTGTAACTTAATATCCATAATATCTAATATCATATTATAAATATATATAGTATGGTTACATTTATAATTTAATGTTAATTTAGACAATGATTATTATTAAATAATATAATTTAATTATAATCTGATCCGTTATTACTTATACTTTGTTCCACTTGCAAAATTATCGTGTTTTATATAACACATGAAAAAATTCAGTTTATTCACAGAGTAATTACCAGTTTACTTTTAAGTGATTTGTTATAAATGGAGCTACAAGGTGCTGAACTCTGAAGAATACAATTCTCATATTGTATTCTCAGTGAATACAACTCTTGCCACAGGAAACATTGTGAAATTGGTGTCCCGTTCTGAGTCATAACTATAAACACTTTGTGCTTCTTCCGATGTTTTTCATTTTTATCCTTTTTATAAGTTTTTGAAAGCTGACATTTGGCCCTGATTGAAACAAGCTTCTCTTTTCATATGCTAGGATAGTTTTTTTTTATTGGTATAAATATTTCCATGCACAGATCAATTTCTTTCACACACTGAGAAGATGAAGGACTAGAGACTTGTCAGGAAAACAGGAGAGTGGAACTAGAAGTCTGCAAAAGTTCTGGCAGAAATTTAGACTACATTCTTACTCCAAATGCCTAAAGATGCCTCTGTTCTCTGATATTTGAAATAACCTTTCTGTCACATTCTTCTTGTTCTGTGAAGCAGGAAAATGCATCCGTAAAGTTATTGTTGGCATTTTCGATTGAGTCTTCAACCTGAGCTCAGGCATTCAAAGCAGTGTAAGTGAGAGATAAGCATACTCTTCCCCTTTGGACTTTATTTCATTTTGTACTTGTAAGAGGAAATCCTCACAAGAGCTCCTTTTTAGTGCTTTGCTGGGGCCATATGTAGTGATGGCTCTACCTCACATTTTACACAGAAGTCTTACTGTTGAATTATTTTTGAAATAATTGAGGGGAGTTGGGAATACTTCTCATTCTGACTAATATTCACTGACTGCCCTCCATGTGCTATGAATTGCGGTACAAAGATGAATAAAACAAGGTCCTTTCCCCAACTATTAATCCTCATCAACATTTATAATCCATTTTTTCAATTTCTCAGAAAAAAAGAGGTATCATAATCCTTATGGAAACAAAAAATGCTTTAAAAAAATCTGTGTACTAGTAATGGCCTAGTTCATAAGCCTCCTCAAAGGGTCCCCCAAAATACTCATAAAGTGAAGGTAGACTAGAGAGCTGCCATTTTGTGATGGAAGTGATATGAACTGGGTGTCAGAGATTCATGCATAAATTCTGCAAGTGGGAATGAGAAAAGAGTAAAACAGGGGAAATGGGGGTCGGGGCGGAGGGGGGTGTTGTCCCTTAGCCCAGAGAAAAGGTGACTGAAGCGTTAATGAGAGTTTGGGGAAGAGATTTAGGCAAGGAAGATGGGCCTTACACAGTAGTCTTTTCTTACAAAATATATGCACTTTGTGAGATTTGCTGAGATACTGAAGCAAGCAAGATTCACGGGAAAATGTCATTCTTAGTCAATGCAATATGAAAATGATGTGATATTTATTAACTATCTGTAATGTGTTGGGCATCATGCACAGTAAAGAAGGGAGACATAGGTTTGCCTTTGGGAATTTCAAATTTAATGAGAAGCAGACAGAGTTTTCCAACATTGGCACATTTGCATAAAAGAAAAATATCAGCCAACCCTACAAATTGTTTCCCCACCCACCAGCAGAATTTCAGAAGGCACAATGGAGGGCACCACATGGCAGATGGAATGTGAGCCGCCTCTTCTTTCTGTTTCCAGTGTTGTTGTAAGTTCGGTATTGGCAAAACTTCAGTGGTTTCTGGATAAGGGTGGGAACTCTCCTTTATACGCCCCCCTTCCCGTCTGTGCAAGAGAAGAAGGCATATACAGAGTCCCTTTCCTTTGCCCCACAGAAAAGGTTCAGGATGAGGTGTAGGAATCTGTTTGATATAAGCCCATGAAAGAAGGTTGGAAGGTAATTGCTGTCTCCATATGGTGTACACACCATTGATCACAGCTCTTTCTCAGCTGCTGCCATGTGAATCCACTCTGCTTATTAACAGCAGCTATGTCCACTTAAAATGCAGTTCAGAAAGTGTGTAACAAAATAATTTGGTTTGGAAGCCTTCACTCTTTGTTGCACTTTTGATAGACCAAAATGTACCTCCTATAAACAGTGAAGACTGTCCAATAAGGATTTCAGGGAGCCCAAGTGACCTTAAACTGGTAAATTTACACCACTAAGCCTTCATTTGCTTTTTATGGAAAGAAGGATGACAAAACTACTTATGTTAGAGGGACATTCTGAGGGTTATTTCATGTAAGTGACGTACTTAGCAAAATGCCTGACACTTAGAAGGTATTCCACACATGCTCATTACTAATCAAAAGAGAAAGACAAAGATAGAAAATTAGATTTTTTTTTTTAAATTACTGAGTTCAGTACTTCCTTTGAGCTCTCTGTCTCTCCCATCCTCCCTCTCCCTCCTCCTGTCTCCATATACACACCCCCTTACCTGTGTGTGTGCATGTGTGTGCATGCATGACTGGGTATTTGAAAAGATCTGAATTGGAAGAATGTGGTCTTTACAATTTCAGAATTGTAGTCTTTTTTTTTCATACATATTAACTAACTATGTGAATTTTGCAAAATGATGTAAACTCTCTAGGTCTCAAATAAGCTCTTCCGTGAAATGAAGAGGTTAGAGTAGGTGATTCTGAGGACTTCTTTAGGCCATGCAGTGTTATGGGTTTGTATCTGTAATGTCATCCAAAGCTCTGTTCTGCCCCTACATTTGATTTTAAATACATGGTATTATTTTTTACTTTTTCTTTTACTTCAATTCAGAATAAATATCTTTGTACCCTCACTTTAGATATATTTTCCCAGTTCTCTGATACAAAAGTTAGTTGGCAAAAATTGGCAGATGGAAAACTTTCTTCTCATTGGTTTTGTTCACAGTATTAGTGAACTCATGATTATTGGTTTTCCATTTGGTTATATGTTCCTTTCATGTAACTTTAGAGCTATTGAAGCATTTTCTAGGCTTACGTGTTTTGAACTCACTTTATTCTAGATTTCTATGTTCAGTCATGGAATATTTTGGTCCCTCCCAGCTTCATAAAATCAGTGAGTAATTATTCAAATACACATGTCTGCAAATTTAATAAAAAGCATAACATTTCCATTAATAATCCCCCCAAAACTTGGAATTTCTCTCAATTCAGTGATCTGTTTATATTTATCATATTATGATATTTTTCTTCTCATGTTAATGAAAGACACATTGCATGAAAACATAAATCCACTAGTTATCAATAAAGGAAAAAAATCACTTTGGCCTTGCTCCTTATTGAGAAGATGGCCCATTGAGAGCTGTGACTTTCTTACCTTCTCAGGTTAATGAATTAGAAGTATTAGAATCCACACACACACACACACACACAAAAAGTACCGGGTGGTCTTCTCTACTCTGGGGGCTTTTTCCCTTCCTCTGAGATTGTGGTTATATAAAGTAGGAATGCTTATATTTTAAAAGCTTGTGAGCTAGTCCTTTTCCCAGCTGGGACATTATTAAATTAATTCCTTCCCTCTCTGTCTCTTTGTATATAGTTAATCTCATTTTCAGAATTGGGAATAAGTCAGCATTTAGAATGAAGGGAAGAAGAAAATAAAAAAGAGTATGAACTTTTATTTCCATTTTAATTACAAATACCTAGAAAAGATGGATTCTGAGAAACTGAAAGTCTTTGTTGTTGTTTTCTTTTCTTCCCTTTGCTGAGCACTTGGGTGGATTTAGGTATACCCACAGTTGGAGAGAGCTGAAGAATTTGAAGTTCCATCGTGCTAAAGGAAGGACGAGGAGGGGGAAGACGCAGGCGTGGGGGGACCTGGAGGTAGCAGAGTGTGCTGCAGGCTTTGGCATTGGGGGTATATGGTGATCTTGTTTAGTACTGAAGGGCAGGGATTACAGGCAGAAGGAAGTGAGCAAACCCTTGCATCCTTGTAATTCCTTTTTTTTAATATATATATATATTTTTAGCCATGGTGTAAATTCAATGAGGACGGAGATAGTGTCTGCTTTGTTCGTTATTGTACCTAGGACAGTTCCTCAGCTCAACAAATATTTGAGAAAGGGAGAGTAAGATATTTTGTATACTTAGGACGTGCGTCATACTCAGGTGTTGTCTTAAATCTTCCCGAAGCTCATGAGCTGGTGGACCTCTCCCCAAAGCTGCCTCTGTATGGACAAAGAACATTTTCTAAAGTTGAATTCAGGGAAGGCAGAGGCCCAGACCCCAAATCAAAGAGTCAGTTACAGCACAGACTCAGAGCCAGGAAAAGTAAAAGACAACAGTGGCTAAGTCTGAGAAGGGAGAAGACAAATTTGAGCCGACACTGGGGAGGAAGAGGTCAGAGAGTGTCAGTGTCAGAGGGGGAAGACTGAGTGAAGCAAGGACCTGCCCTGAAGCACCTGAAAATCTCTAAGGTGGGACCAGATGTCTGTTTGCTTCTTCAGAAAGACCCAGGGAGGGTCCTTTTGCTTCATCTGAATTTACTTTATTTCTATTAAACTTAATGAAGATTGCAGACCTCTTGTGAAGTACAAATTCACCAGGAAGTTTCAGAAAGGATGGAGGCTCCTAATAGTCCCCTGCACTTAAGGGTGCACTGTTTAATCAGATCACTTTCTTCCTAAAATCTCACTGAAGTCCTGGAAGCTGTTGTTTTTAAGAGATTCATCTTTCAGAGATATGAAAGGCTCAAGGAGCTTTGGATTGAAGGCACCTAGCATTGGGAAAGAAGTGTGTCAGGATGTGGGACAGGAACTCAGAGAGTGTGAAACACAAACTTTCCATAATTAACAATTTTCTTGAAGTCTGTTCCAATCTCCCCTTTGTTTCCAGAAAGCAGGTGAGAGGGGGCCATCTTTAAAGGGGCTTGAGGGAGAATGTAATCTGAGGAGAAGCTGCCTTTAGATGGACCTCCCTAGAGTAACAGTGGTCTCCAGAGCCCTGCTTTGCAGAGCCCGAGGGTGAGCTAGCTTCCCTGGGCCCTGGGGCTGGTGCCCCCTCTGCATGCTGGGAAGGACTCCTCAACCAAGTTCTGGGAAGGGAGTTAACTTTCACTAGGAATAGGAAGTTTGCATGAGTCTTGTGCCCTCCATGTGAGCTCGTGGGATAAAATCCTAGAATATCTGTTACGTACCTATTATATCCTACCCCTGTGCTAGAGTCTGGCATTGTATTGCTGAGACATGGCATCAGTATTTATGGTCCTCATGGTCTAATGGGGAGGAGAAAAAAATCAATACAGTCATACTATAGTTTGAAAGAAATTTGCAAGGAAATAGAGGATAGATAGAGGATCCAGATTCTGAAGTTACTAATTCTGCAGGGGGTGGGGGAGGAACATGTGATCAGAGAAAGGAGCAGAGAAGGATGATTGGTTTCAGGGGAGGGGCATTAACATGAGGAAGTCCCTGGGCAGTCAGTGGGAGAGCCTCGAGGCAGAGACAGAATGAAGATGTGGCAAGAGAATCAAGGAGCATTAAATACCTGTCTTTGTTGGGGAAATAGATTGGGGCCTGTACCCTGCAGGGAAACACACATACACCCATAAGCCGAGGTGCTGCCCCACCTCTGGAATCCAGTATCCAGTGGTAGTCATTAAACGCTGTCGCTTAGGCTCCTAATATGTGCTAAATGCCCTGGAGGATTCAGAATAAGAAGTCTTGGTCCCTGTGGTCAGAAGGTTACACGCAAGTTAAGAAGGCAAAAATTACTCACAGGTAATGATAGCAAACAATGCAAGTGAGTATATCAGTAGCTCTCTGTGGTGAAGGTGAGTCCAAAGGAAATCAGGAAAGCAAAGGGAAAACCATTGCAGCCGTCTGGGGCTCTGGGTGGGGAGTGGCAGGAGCTAGGTCAGGGCACATGTGGAGATGGGAGAAAAGGCACCCAGAGAGGGGAACAGTCTTCCTGCCCAGAGCTGGGGTTGCACTTGGAGTGTGGTGGGGGTGTGTATGGAGCCAGGCTAGGGAGCTGAAAACCAGGCAGAAGAATTTAGCTTGATTCAGTTAAAATAACCCATCTCTAAGGGGTGCCCAGGTGGCATAGTAAGTAAGCATCCGACTATTGATTTCAGCTCAGGTCATGGTTTCAGGGTCCTGGATCGAGCCCCATGTCGGGCTCCGTGCTCAGCGCAGAGTTGGCTTGAGATTCTCTCTCCCTCTCCCTCTGCCCCTCCCGATTTTGCTCGCTTGTGCTCTCTCTCTCTCTCTGAAATAAATAAATCTTAAAAAAAAAAATAACCTGTCTCTGAAAGTTTTTAACAGAGCAGTCTGTGTAGCAAAAGGGGTATTGAGGAGTATTGGGAGTGACTGGTGGGATGTTACCTCGCAGTGTTAACCCGAAAGAAGAGAGGGGCAGTGAAGGGTTCGGAGCTGTAGCTGTCACCGGTGAAGAGGCTGATAATGTACCTGTGACGATGGGAATGAAGTGAGAGAGACGCTGTAATCTGTGACTCCAAGATGTCTGCTGACTCTTACTGCGGTCCCTGATAGCATCTGGCACTGAGCTTCAGAGGTCAGCCAGGGAGGGGGCCGCGCAGCACAGCCCCTGCCCTGCACAGCAGAGGAATCCAGGCACTTGGTTGCTTAGGACCCAGGCCGTCATCTTTCATTGCATTGAGACATTTAAGCATTAGGCAACTCATTATTTTTCTTTGTGTGTAGTTTATGACTTTCTTGATTTGAATAGATCTTTTGGTTTGGTGGGTTATTGCCAGATGTCTTAAATGCAACCGTGTATAGTCAGGTACAAATAATAAGCGCTTTTTACTAAGCAACTGTTACATCACGGCTGTGCCAGTGTGGTCCTGGAAACTTGGAAACACCAACAAACCAAGCCTCAAACAAAACAGGGTGAGAGAAGTATGAAACGAACAATCCATGAGGATAATACTCTGCCACGGGTAAGTACATTGCTTTCCGGAAGCACGGATGCTGAATGCTGGCTCTAAGGTCAGAAGCTCATTTGGGAAACCCAGCCTGAGGAGGAGGAGCTGGTGAGCGCGGGTTGAGCTGCCTAGGAGGACAGCGGGATTGCAGGAGTGAGCGTCCTCGCAGCTTGAGCCTGTGCTTCTGCAGAATCTGCCACCGGACCCTCAAACTCCCCCCTCGCACCAACCCCCTCATCCTGTGGAAAGAGCTGGCTCTTTCCTTGTTGCCCAGGAAGTCTTCAGTCTGAGATACTGCACTTTGCTTCTCTTACTGCACTTTGGCTAGGGACAAATTAACCTGGAGCTGCTCTACTTTGCTGCCTTTAAATAAAAGAAACATACTTCAGCATTTCAACCATTGTTTGTATTGGGAGGATACCTCTGATCCATTTATGTGTGGTCACATGCGCAGCCTTGTACGAGCGCTTGATAAAATGTGTGTGGTGTGCAGGGGCCTCAGACATCAGGTGGCAGTCGTCTTTCATTGTTTTGTTTTAACAACAGCTTTACTGAGATATCATTCACATATCATACAACTCACCGATTTAAGGTATACAATTGGATAGTTTTTAGAGTATTCAGTTGTGCAATGATCACCACAGTCAATTTTAGAATATTTTCATCATCCCAGAAAGAAACCTTGTTTCCTATTAGCCATCACTCTCCACTTTCCTCCAGCTCCCTCTACCCCTTCTAAATCCTCAGCTACTTTCTGACTCTGTGGATTTTCCTGTCCTGGATGTTTCATGTAAATGGAACCATACAATATGTGGTCTTTTCTCTCTGGCTTATTTCACTAAGCATCATGTCTTCGGGGTCCGTCTGCGTTGTGGCACATGTCAGTACTCCCTTCCTGTTTCTTGCCAAATAATATTCTGGTGTATGGATCTACCACATTTATTCATTCATCGTTTGATGGGCATTGGCTTGTTTCTACTCTTTGGCTATTATGAATAATGCTATGAACACGGATGTGCAAGTTTTTGGTGTGGATGTATGTTTCACCACTCTTGAGTATGTGCCTAGGAGCGCAGTTGCTGAGTCATATTTATGCAATTCTGTGTTTAACCTTCTGAGGAACTGCCAAACTATATTCCACAGTGGCCGCACCACTCCTTCATTATTGAGTATCCTTATTTCCTTTACCCCAAAAGGGAAGGAAAAAAACATCTTGAATTAATTTGCTATAGCACAGTGGTGATTTATATTAACTAAAGAGGACAGAACTGAAATGAGCTGAGAATGGTTTTAGGTATGTGTTTTATTTACATCTCAGTATCTATACATCACAGTATACTTCAGTTTCCCACCACGTGGAGAAGGAGACCTAGTTAACGTTCCTGTTCTCCTTTCCCTAAGTTGGTGAAGTGCAGGACGGTGCTGTATAGGAGCTTGCCAGGGTGGGAGCCAGGAGCTGCGTGTGGCTACTGAGCCCTCGAAAATGTGGCTACTTCAAATTGAGATATGCTGTGAGTCTAAAACCCACCCGGATTTGAAACACTTAATATGAACAAAAGAATGTAAAATACAATTTTTATATTAATTGCATTTTAAAATGATAGTATTGGGATCTGTTGGATTGAATAAAATATAGTGTTAAAAATAACTTTACCTGTTTCTTTTTATTTTTTTTTTAATGTGGCTACTAGAAAATTTTAAATGACGTGTGGATTTTATTATATTTCTATTGGGCGGTGCTGTTATATACTATTTTTAAGGCTTTGTTTTTTTGAACTACTGGGAAAGAACAAAATTTAAATGTCCTTTGGGGCGCCTGGGTGGCTCAGTTAGTTAAGAGACTGCCTTCGGCTCGGGTCATGGTCCCGGGGTCCTGGGGTCGAGCCCCATGTCGGGCTCCCTGCTCGGCGGGAAGCCTGCTACTCCCTTTCCCACTCCCCCTGCTTGTGTTCCCTCTCTCGCTGTCTCTCTCTCTGTCAAATGAATAAATAAACTCTTTAAAAAAAAAATTTAAATATCCTTTGGGTAGATTCAGATTATTACCAAGTTCGTTTTTTTTTTTTTAATCACTGAAGAAAGACCAGGAATCCATTTGCCCCTTGACTAAGAATAGTGAGTCAGCTTTCAGCAGAAGGGCCCTGACCAACCAACCTTCCCTCAAAATTAATTCATCACCTAACCAACAAAATAAGAAAAAGCCTTCACAAATAGAAACATGACCATAAAGACATTAAAACAAAGTCCTGTGATAATTGAATACAACTCCTTTACTGACTCTCTCAGGAATGTGCTGGCCCTCTCTGTTGTAGAACTCAGGAGAGGGACCGGTGGACACTGCAGGCCAAGAAAGGAGAGAGGACGGTGTATATAACTGTGGCAAACTATTGGGGAAATGTTGGGGGAGGTTGGTCTTTCAACTAATGTGTGTGGATACCACTTCATCATAAACAGAGTTGGCCTGGGGCTTCTCAACTGCCTTTTTTTGCTGAAGGTCAGTTTTCAGATTACCAGGAAAGCTATGTTGAAGACATAACATACTTGGCAGCCCTTTTCTGTAAAACACACATGATGTACTGGTGTTTTTAATCTCAAATATCTGGACATAAGATTACCACTGGTGGTTTCATGATTCAAAACAGAGAACAGACCTATATTTTGGCAACATCCCCAGGTAACATAATTTAGCTTGACTCCAGACCTTAAGACAGATAAATTCCTGAATTCTACTCCAGTGGGAAGAAAACTTCTTCCCCTTTGGCTGAGGCTTTCGCTGATGTGTAAAATGAAACTTGGGGCAGTGTTGGGGGAATGGATTCAAAAGGTGAGACAAAGTCCATAAAACCTTAGGTCATATAGTAAGTGAAGAATCCTGATCTCTCCTGTGGCCCATCCCAAGCGACCATGGAAAAAGAAGAATAAAAATAGGTGGGAGCCAGTCAGGATTTTATTCTTAGATGACAGCAGGGGGACTCCACGTGTGTGTAAATGATGTCTCTTGTCAAAAACATTCTTAACTGTTTTGCTGATGTTGTTTCCTTGAGCTCACTGCCAAATCAGAATAGCTGAGTCTATTTTCTTCTTTCTGTTGATGAGTTCTTAAGTGAAGGTTTGGCGGGTTAATCAATCATCACTCATCACTTGTCCACTTTAAAGGAAGAACCTCAGGGCAGTCCCCCTGGGAAGTACTGGGAGGTCATTATGGTTTACTGAAAAACAGGATAATTAAGAGAGACAGAATGATCCAATAAAATAATTTGTATGTTGAACACATGAGTTTTGTTAGATTTCCTGGTTGATTTTAGGGCCAACTTTATGAGCAATGATCCCCCTTTAAGAAGCTCCTCAGCATCCATTTTCTCTCCTGTACTCTATTACCTCATAGCTGAGAGGCATGGGAGAGTCAGGAAATTATATCCTGGCCCTGGCTCCACTTCCATGAAGCTTCTGGAAGGTGGAGAAAAGAATAAACAAAGGTGTTCTAGCACACAGGCAATACTTGCTGCCCTAGGTGTGCAGAGGAAGCTGGTTTCAGATCTCCTGACATGGACCTGGCCTTAGCAGAGTTTTAAGGGGACAGAACTATCGCAACTGCCCCTCTTATCTAACTCAAGCTTCACATACCGCGTCCTGGCCTGTCTCTTTCAGGCATGCAGCCCCTTCATCCCTTCAGGTTCTCCCAGTGAGAAAAGCTGTCTGATTTATGATTTCATTTATAAATTCATCCCACACATACGTACCAGGCACTGTGCATGCTCACTTTTCCAGGTGGTCATTCATCCAAAAGGAGACGTTGGTGATAGGGCCCTGTGTAACTCCAAAGAATAACATGCAACAAATGACCTTCCAGACTTAGAGCAAATTGACAGGGCAGAATCACTTTGGTTGGCATCCTTCACATCTTAAGAATTTCTCTGCCCACACCTAAGTCCCTAATCCATCCAAGCTCCTCATTAGAATCTGGGTGATCCAACTCTATCCACCAGTTATTTAGATAGCAAGTAAGTACTTTCCAAGTTCCCATTGTTGGAAGTGAGAACTCCCAGGTGCCATGGTGGAACAGAAAGGAAATTGGGAGGAATGGCTTCTTTGAGAAAAGAGAAGTCTTAGAGAGTGATCATCTGGGGAGAGAATCTGTGCTCATTAATTCTTCAGACAGGAACATAGATGAGAGAAGTCCAAAATAAGGAGGGGCTTTTCAACAGGTGGAACTGTCCAACAGGGGTCCTGGCCACCCCATAAGTCACTATCAACCTCTCCGTCCTGAATGGCCTCCCATTCATAGAAGTGAAGGCTTGCCTTCGGAATGTCAGTCTGTGCCATCAGGAATAGCCATCTGCTGAGGCCTGTGGCTGCAGACAGGGCCAGCCCAGATACTTTCGACAACCTCTCCCCTCTCTCGTCCCCCCCACCCCCCAAATCACTTCTTCTCAGTTGTTGGAATAAGTCTGCAAGCTCAGGTGGAGAAAGGAGAATTGCTCTAAATTGCCAGAAATCTGTGTCTGTTCAAACACGAAACTCAATTCAGTAGCAGTTAAAATGATCATTGCTTTTTTAACACGAGAAACAAAAATATGTCCTCAGCAGGATGTTTCAAGGCTAAGTTAGGAAATTACTGATCCAGTGTTTGGTCTTGACAGGGTCCTCTGAGAGCATTCTTAAAAATTACTCATTTTATAGATAAGGAAACTTAGTAGAGTAAAATAACTGCAAATGAGACAAAAAAAATCACAAGTGTGCTGAACATTTTTCTCTTTTTCCAACTCTTGGGCTTGAGGTTTATCTAACATCCATAGTCCTTCTCTTGCGTGAACTCTTTCCTGGCACAGTATGGCTGGTCCCTTTGCCACAAATAAAATGCAGTACCTCTGGCAAACCACATCTTTATGCAGCCTTAGACATATTTATGTAACTCAGTCGGAAGAATTTAAAAAGATAAATTTCCAATTCTGCAAACTTACTGTAACTTTTGAAAAATGACCTATATCCTGCCTGTAAGATATGCCATCCCCTTAATCATAAGCTCTAAACAGTCAAGGATCCCGTTTTTGTTGGCAGTGATGTTGAGAAATGCTGAATGAAAAAGGCTTGTTTTCATTCTACTCCACTTGGTAGGGAGTGCTGAGAATAACAAGGATGAAGCAGCTGAGAAACGCCACAACCAGCCACAACCATCGGGACCAGCAGGATCTCCATGGAAGAGTCTAGTTGGCTTCATTTACACCTCATTTTATGTAAACACTGGGCTTTGTGGGCATCATTTCCTGACAGCTCAGCAAATCCACCCAAGGAGTTTACGGATTTTAACAGTTGCCCAACCTCTGTTTCAGAGATGAGGAATTCTAATCAACATAATTTTGGTCCCCTTTCTGAATATGTAAGCCTTGCTTGACTACTGTACTCAACTCCATCAGCTTGAGCATGTGACATGGACATTCTTCAAGGCAGAGTTGAAAACATCTGCAGCCTAGAAATCAGCCGAGTTCCCCAGGGAGGGTGTTAAATCCAGAGTGTGCTGATCTGTTTCCTGTCTTTGTTATGATTTCTTCACTGTAACTGAATATCCTTTGGCGCTCCAGTGACTGGGTACCCTGGTGCAGCTGTGTCAGCAGGCCAAGGACTGTTGGCTTAGGGGGCTCCATTTGCATTTACACAGCGAGCTTCCATAATCCCAGTCAGGCCTATTAATTTACAGGGTAAGCCCCTCCTTGTCTGCACATCAGCATGCCTCCCTGTGCAGTCCATGCTGTTAAACATAATCTAATTAAGGCTCATTAAGAGAGAGAGCAGTCACCTAGCTATCATGATCCTTGCCAAGGAAAAACTCCCAGGGACTTGGGAAAGCACCTACCGAACAAAATGCCGATGTAAAATGCTGCCAAAAAGCAGGGAAACTTTTAAGAACTGGAAGGTGCTCCCAGGCTCATTTTCAGAGAAGCAGCAGGGCTGACCGCTTGAGCAGAGAGAGAGGGAGCTGCAGTCTCAGAATTGTGTATTGTGTGGCCATATCTGCATTGCTTACCTACCACCTGTATTTTATTTTACTTTCCTGCTGGAAAGCTGATCTTGCCTTCCCACCAACCTTTCATCCTCACGTGGGATCTCTCCAGAATCAAAAAGGTGAGCAGCCAAGGGGTTACCACTGCCCACAGCCCACAGTTTGGTCAGAATCTGCTCTTTGGAGGAGAAAATGTGCCTTTTGGAAATCTTGAAGATTACATAGTTTATTCTCGAAACACTGCATCAGCCATCAGTGGGTTTCCAGTAGCTGTGAGAGCATTTAACCCAAAGTGGGTCCATGACCTTCTTGAGCTGAAAGGTATGGGAAGGCTCCAGTGATGTGGAGAACAGATCATTGGTAACTTAGAAGTCATTCTGCTGGGGGCGCCTGGGTGGCTCAGTCGTTAAGCGTCTGCCTTCGGCTCAGGTCATGATCCCAGGGTCCTGAGATCGAGCCCCGCATCGGGCTTCCTGCTCAGCAGGAAGCCTGCTTCTCCCTCTCCCTCTCCCACTCCCCCTGCTTGTGTTCCCTCTCTCGCTGTGTCTCTCTCTGTCAAATAAATAAATAAAATCTTAAAAAAAAAAAAAAAAAAAAGAAGTCATTCTGTTTCCGGCACTGAAGGGAGAGTCCCGCCAATACTGAGTATTTCTCCAGAGGAGGTTTTTAGGCAGCTTTTCTGTCTTTGTGCAGAGTGTTTCATCTGTGTGGGCCTGGCTTATGAGCACAAGTTGCTCACGGCACAGTGTTTGTCCAGACTCCCCAGTGCTTCCTGACCAGGAAGGGGTTTGTGTTTTGTATGAAGGCTGTAGGACTAAGCAGTGTGCAAGATAGAAATAAATGATGTTTTATTTCATTAAGATTTACACACAACATAACACCAACAGTAGTTCTGCAGGGAGGATTTGGATGGAGCATAGCTACAGTGTGCCTGATGGATTTTAGTGCTGTCACGCCCACCTCTATGAGACAAGGTAAGTGTGGAAGTCAGATGGTTTCTCTCAATTCCATGGCTAAGTTCAATTCAGAAAAGTAGTAAAATGCTCTATATAATGTATTGCAAGGCCCTCTTAAACCAGTCAGCCTTCAACCACGTGCTTTGTAATCCCACCTGAGGGCTGACATATGGTCTGATTTCGCACCCTGCCTGGGTCTGCCTGATACACTTAAGTATTGTGTCATTTAAAATAGGTTGTGCTTTCTTTTTTAAAATAGTATTATAGCATCATGGTGCCTTTCATTTCCATTTATCTTCCAGTGTAGCTTTCCATTTAGCTACCACACAGTCATGGAAGGGGAAACAGTGATTTTTCCCATTGTTTCTGACTGGCTCACAGGTACCATCTGAACGATGATGTGTGTGGTCTGTGATTGTAAAAGTTGGCCCTGCTTGTGGGGGTGATGGGGGTGCTTGGACATCAGGGAGGTCAGGAACATTAGTGATCTTCAAATATGATTCCAGCCAACATATATCCTTCATCTCTCTAAAAATAAAACTAAAAATCCTGAATATAGGAAACCCTTTCTGGCCAATCTCAATGGCTCTACATTTATTTATTGAGGTGTTATTGAATATCTGTTATATGTCAGACTCTGTTTTAGGCTCTGGGAATACAGTGGAAAACAGAAAGTACCTGTCCTCAGACAGGTTGAGGGGATAGGTAATAAGCTAATGAGAAAATAATTCAAATAGTGACAGGTGCTAGGGAGAAAAACCAGGATGGAGGACCAGGAAGATGAATGGTTGTTTTGGACAGGATGACTAAGAAAGGCCTCTTGGAGGAGGTGACGTTGGAATGACAGAGATAAAATGATGATGGTTGGTGTGATTTGGGGGAAGCATTATAGCCTGAGGGTATGGCAAGTAAGAAGACCTTGAGGTGGAAACAGCCTGGAGTGTTCTAGGAACAAAACTCAGCCAGATGTTGCTAGGATAAAATGAAGAGGAGGTAGAGGAGATGAGCTCAAGAAGTGGGAGCGCCTACAATATCTTAAGACCTGGCATCTGTCCATGGAGAGGATTTTGGAGTCTTCGAAAGCCTTTGTAGGGTTCAGGTAGAGAAGCGTCGTGGTCTGACTTGCAGCTCATATTATAAGCCACTCTGACTCCTTTATGGAAAAGTGATTAGGGGGTATGGAGGGTGGGGAGGCAAGTGTGGAAGCAGGGAGACGTGAGGAGTTGTTTTAGGAGACCAGATGGAAGGTAATGGTGTCCTTGACCGGAATGGTAGTCCTAGAGAAGTGATAAGGTTTGGAGTGTGTTTTAGAGACAGAGCTGACTAGGCTTGCTGATGTAGGTGTAAGGGATGGAGTGAGGTCAGGGATGTTCAGGTGTTTGGTCTGTGCTGTTAATGTGTGTTGGGGGGCAGGGGAGATGGGGCCTGATAATTTTCTTCTTCCTCTTTTCTCTTCCTTTTCTTTTCTTTTTCCCTCTTCTTTCCTTTCTTGATTAATTCCCAAATTTTAGAGCTCTCCAACCTGGCTAGGAGTAGATCTTGTACTTGTGTCCTTGCTGATCTCCAGAATGAGCACGGTGACACTGATTATATGAGAGTGATTCAAAATTCTTGCTTGCTAAATTCACCATCACTTTTAAGTAGGGGAAGTTGGGCTGTTTGGGGAAGGTGGGGGGATTAAACCACCAAATCCCAGAGACCTCTCTTTATTGTTCAGAAGTTCACTGTGTATCAGAAGATGGATTTGGCAGTATGCAATGTAAAAAAAAAAAAAAAAAACAAACCCTCTAGTTTCCTACTGCTTTTTAGGGTGATGTGTTTTGAATACATTCTTTCATCTTGTAGAATATTAGCTTCAAATTCCCGTGGGTTTGGATTTCTGACGGTGGGTCCCTGAGTGGCACTGTTTGGTGGGACAAAGGCAGTGTCCTTACCCTCTCTAAAGCAGCCCTGTGCTTCTGTTAGAAGTGTCTGGTTCCAAGGTCCTTGGGTGCTTGTGTGACAGGAGAAACAGATGTGTGAAGTTCAGTGGAAGAGAAATACAAAACAGAAAACCATATTGGCAGAACACAGTAATTTAAAAAACAAGCAAACCAGCAAGTCAGTCCTGGAGATCCAATCTTTGGATCCTGGCTTAGACTAGGAAAATTTTCGGTTTTGTCAGGGATAATGTCAGCTGATCTCCGCACTCTCCCAAAATCCTGCCAGAGCCAACACCTGGAAACACAAGATTTCCAAAATTCTTAAGAAATGTTCTTTGATGGTGGTGGTGAAGACGAGGAGGACATTGCTGCCAAAGAGGAAGTTTCTAGAACTTAAAGGAATGTAAAATAATAACGATGTTGATAACCACGATTCTGTGAGTGCTTACATATACCAGGCACTGTGATATACTTTGCATGCCTTATCTGAGCGAATCCTTACTGTGGTCCTATAGAAGAGATAGTGGAGGGAGGGATCCCATTTTATTGATGAGGAAGCTGAGGCTTCAAGAGGTTGTATAAATTACCTAATGTAATAGGTGAGAAAGTGAAACCCAAGTCTGTCTGTTTTCAGAACCCAAGCTCTAATCTAAATCACATATATTGGAAACAGTGGTGCACAAAGTTGGTCTTTTTCTAACACAATCTGTGAGTGATGATTGATGCCAATGTCTATTCCGTTTAACACTAGACCATACATAGTGTGGGCATTCAAAAATATGTGACATTGTTCTTTTTCTCAAGCAACTTAGGTGTCAGAGAAGACATAATCTTAAAAAAATAGAGAAGAGTGTGAGGCAGTAGGTAATGAAGTGCCTAATCAGAGCTATGGACAGGTATCACAGATGCTGAAGGGAGAGCAAGACACTGTAAGTGACCAAGGTCAAGGTGACATCTTTATGATGTAACTATCTTTTCAACTAATGGTGTGTAAAACACCATCGTAACTAATACTTAGGATGTACCTTCTACCAAAGGGTTGGTAAAATCCCCCTCTCAGAAATACTGTCATAACATTTGTTTCAATAGGAGCATTTATCTCTAAATCCCAAGGAAGACTTCAGCAGTATAGTTTCAGTGTATATAATACAGTTTCTTGAATGAGTCCACTGGTCAGCATTTGTGGAGTGAGTGTCTTCTACATTAGTGTCTTCTACAGGCTCTGTGTGAAGCCAGTGGGATTCCAGGATGAATGAGATACAGCTCATGTAGTCAAGGAGCTCAGAAGATAGGAGGGCAAATGTGAGAAGTCCAAGACTAGAAGGTGGGAAATCAGTTAAGAGTCTGTTGCAGTAGCCCAGATGATAAGAACCTAAACTCTTTTTTTTTTTTAAAGATTATTTATTTATTTATTTATTTATTTGAGAGAGAACACATGAGAGGGGGTAGGGTCAGAGGGCAAAGCAGACTGCCTGCCGAGCAAGGAGCCCGATGCGGGACTTGATCCAGGGACTCCAGGATCATGACCTGAGCCGAAGGCAGTCGCTTAACCAACTGAGCCACCCAGGCGCCCAAGAACCTAAACTCTTAATCTAAAGGCTTTAGCTGGAGAGAGTGAGAGATGCTGATAAAAATCAATAAATACTTAGGTGGATAAAAAGTTATTCTGCACAGCAAAGGAAATGATCAACAAAACAAAAAGACAAGCTACTGAACAGGAGAAGATACTGCAAATGATGTATCTAATAAGGGGTTAATATCCAAAATATATAAAGAACTTATGCAACTCAACACCCAAAAAACAAAGAATCCAATTTAAAAATGGGCAGAAGACATGAACAGACATTTCTCCAGAGAAGACATCCAGATGGCCAACAGACACATGAAAAGATGCTCAATATCATTCATCATCAGGAAAATGCAAGTCAAAACCACAATGAGATATTACCTCACACTTGTCAGAATGGCTGAAATCAACAACGCAAGAAACAACAGGTGTTGGTGAGAATTTGGAGAAAAAGGAACCCTTATGCACTGTTGGTGAGAATGCAAACTGGTGCAGCCAATGTGGACAACAGTGTGGAGGTTCCTTGAAAAGTTAAAAATAGAAGTACCTTATGATCCGCAGTTGCACTCTTGGGTATATACACAAAGAATACAAAAACAGTAATCCAAAGGGATACATGAACCCCTATGTTTATAACAGCATTATTTATAATAGCCAAGCTATGGAAGCAGCCCAGGTGTCCATCAATTGATGAATGGATAAAGAAGATGTGATGTGTGTGTGTAATGGAATATTATTCAGCCATAAAAAATAATGAAATCTTGCCATTCACAACAACATGGATGGAGCTAGAGAATATAATGCTAAGCAAAATAAGGCAGTCAGAGAAAGACAAATACCATGTGGTTTCACTCAGATGTGGAATTTAAGAAACCAAACAAATGAACAAAGAAAAAAGAGAACAAAAAAACCAGACTCTTAACTATAGAGAACAAACTGATGGTTACCAGAGGGAAGATAGGTGGAGGTATGGGTGAAATAGGTGATGGGGATTAAGAGTACACTTATCATGATGAGCACTAATATATAGAATTGTTGGCTCACTCTGTGTATACCTGAAACTAACATAACACTATATGTTCATTATACTGGAAATAAATAAATAGGAAAAAAAGAGTAATTTCATCCAAAAAATTGTTTATATATTGAAATGATATTATTTTGGACATGTTGGGTTAAATAAAATATAATTGAAATTAAAAATACATACATACATACTTAGGTAGTAAAATGAGCAGGATTTAGCATGGAGTTCAGAGGAAGGCAAGGCATCAGGGATAACTCCAAGACTTCTGAATGGACCAGTGGTGGTGGTGGCCATCTCATGAATAGAGGATAGGAAGAGCAACATGTTTTTTGGGAGGAGGATAAATTATGTTTTGTATATGCTGAATTTGAGGTACTTATGGGTTGAATTATGTTCCCCCAAAAGATGTTGAAGTCCTAACTCCTAGTACCTGTGGATATGACCTTACTTGGAAATGGGGTCTTTGCAGATAATCAAGCTAAGATATCATTAGGATGGGCTCTAATCTAATATGATGGGTGTCCTTTTAAAGAGGGGAGATTTGGACATAAAGAACATGCATACAGGAAGACCATTATGTGAAAATGAAGACAGAGATTAGGGTGATGAAGCAGAAACTGAGGAATGCCAAAGATTGCCAGAAAACCTCTGAAAGCTAGGGCAGGCACGGAGGAGATTCTCCATCACAGCCCTCAGAAAGCACCAGCCCTGTAGATACTTTGATTTTGGACCTTTAGCCTCCAGAACTGTGAGGGAGTAAGTTTCTGTTGCTTCAGCTACCCAGTTTTGGGTACCTTGTTATGGCAGCAGCCCTAGGAAACTAATACAGATTTTAGTACCAGGAAATGTGGTGCCGTGGTAACAAATCCCTAAAAATGTGGAAGTGGCTTTGGGATTGGTAATGGGTAGAGGCTGGAGGAGTTTTGTGGTGCTTGCTAGAGAAAGATTGCCTTGGAGAGACTCTGGTAGAAACGTGGATGTTAAAGGTGATTCTGGTGAGGACTCAGAACAGGAGAGCTCTCTATAGGAGAACCTCCATCTTCTTAGAGAATACATAAATCATCATGAATAGATGGTTGCTAGAAATATGAATGCTAAAGGTGTTTCTTGTGAGTTCTCAGATGGAAATGAGGAACATGTTATTTGAAACTGGAGGAAAGGCGATCCTTGTAATGAAGTGGGAGAGAACTTGGCTGACTGTATTCTGTTGGATGGAAAGTAGAACTTGTAGCTGAGGAGATTTCTGAGAAAGTGTTGAAAGCATGACCTAGTGTCTCCTTGCTGCTTATAGCAAACTGAGAGGACAGAGATCTGTCGAAGAAGGAATTGTTAAGCATAAAAGAAACAGGACTTGAAAATTTGGAAAATTCTTAGCCTGTTTTGTAAAAAAACAAGAAAGTGTACTGTGCAGAGAACATCAGTGGTGTCAACCATCTCAGCAGAAATGCTGTCAGTGTGGACTAATGGGAACAGAGATGGGGTGAAATGAGGGAAGGCTGTCAGACCTCTAGGATTCTATAGGGAGGAAATGGGTCAGTGGAGCTATTTGAACCATGAATGTCTGTTATCCTTCAAGAAAAGGAAGGAATGACCCTGAAGACAATTCAGAGCTCAGCAGGACTGATACCACCACCATGGTCCCTGAGAGCACAGATCTGGGGGTCAGGGCCAAATCCTTGGTTCCAGAGGGCTGGGCTGCCACCCTGGGCTAAGGGGATGGGGCTGTCATCCTGGTGGGCCTGGAGGACAAAGCATCAAGCCAAAGAGGATTATTGCCAAGGCTTAAAATCAAATGGAATTTGCCCTGCTACTTTTCTGACTTCCTTGGGATAACATAATCCCCCCTTTCCCCTTCCAATTAACTCCTTTTTGGAATGGGAATGTGTATCCTATGCCTGTTCCACTGTTGTATTTTGGAAGGAGATAACCAGTTGTCCAGTTTCAAAACTAGAGAGGAGTTTTGCTCCAGGATGAATCTTATCCCAAGTCTCACCCATAACTGATTTGGATGATGAGATTTAGGACTTTGAGTGGATGCTGGAATGATGAAGACTTTGGGGGATGTAGTGATGAGGTCAGTGTATTTTGCATGTGGGAATGACATGAATTTTGAGGAGCCAGAGAATAGACAAGTTACGTGCTGAATTGTGTTCCCCAAAAGATACTCAAGTCCTAACCTCCCAGTACCTGTAGTTATGACCTTATTTGGAAACAGGGTCTTTGCAGATTAAGATGGTAGGCCCATTAGGGTGGGCCCTACTCCAGGATGACTGGTGTCCTTACAAAGAGGAGCAATCTGGACACAGGGGATCCACAGAGGGAGAACACCATGTAAAGATGAAAGCAGAGATCAGGGTGATGCATCAGAAGCCAAGGAATATCAACGGTTGCCGGCAAACCACCAGAAGCTAGGAAAGGCATGGAGGGGATTCTCCATCACAGCCCTCGGAAGGCATCAACCAACCCTGCTGATCCCCAGACCTTGGACTTCTAGCCTCTAGAATGTGAGAGAATACATTTCTGTTGTGTAAGTCCTGCAGTTTGTGGTACTCTGTTACAGTAGTTCTAGGAAATTTATACAGCACCCTATCCATTTCCTGTGGTTGCCAAGACAAATTATCATACACTTCGTTGCTTAAAACAACAGAAATTTATTCTCATAGTTTGGGAGGCCAGAAGTCCAAAATCAAGATGTCAGCAGGTTGGTTCCTTTTAGAGACTCTAGGAGGGAATCTGTTGCTTGCCTCTTCTGGCTTCTGGTGGTTGCTGGCATTCCCTGGGTTTTGGCCCCGTTACTTCCATCTGCCTCTGCAGTCACATTGCCTTCTTTGTGCATTTGTCCAATTTCTCTCTGCCCCTCCCTTAAAAGAACATTTGTGATTGTGTTTAGGGCCCCCCAGGTAATCCAGGATAATCTCATCTCAGAATCCTTAATGTCTGCAAAGACTCTTTTTCCAAATAAGGTAACATTTACAGGTTCCAGGAATTTGAAGTTGATCTCTTTGAGGGCCATTATCAGCCTACCACAAGTCCTCTGGTACCGAGGTGGAAGTGTCCAGCGGTCAGTCAGATGTGAGTCTGAAGTCCACAGGAGAGGAAGTGACCAGAACATATGTGACAGTGAAAACCATGAAAAGTGGATATGATCACCTACAGGGAGGATGAGGGGGCCACGGACAGAACTCTGGAGAATGTCCACTTTAAAGAGATGGATGGAAGAAGATGATCCAGTAAAATGGGCTGAAAAGATGATTTAGAGGCGGAAACAGAACCAGGCAGTATGGTGTCCCTGGGAGCCAATGAAGGATTTTTTTAACAAGTCCTTCATATGCTACAACACGGGTGAACCTCGAGGACATTATGCTAAATGAAATAAGCCAGTCACAAAAGGATGAATACTGCGTGATGTCACTTATATGAGAGTTACTTAAAGTAGTCAAAATCACAGAGACAAAGAGCAGAATGATGGTTGCCAGGGGCTGGGGAGAGGGGGCAATGGGCAGCTGTTGTTTAATGGGTTCAGAGTTTCAATTTTGCAAGATGAAAAGAGTTCTGGAAATTGGTTGACTAGCAATATGAATGTACTTAACGCTACGGAACTGTACACCTAAGAAAGGTTAAGATAGTAACTTTTATGTGTATTTTGCCACAATGAAAAAAGGGAAAGTTTTTGTAATATAATTAATATTTTGTTCAATGTCAACATTGTCCCTTTAAGTAATATAAATGTTTCCTAATGCAAGTGAAGGCAATCTGTGCCTAATTTTTTTCATTAAATATTCTTTTTTTTCCCCCTTTTTTTTAGAGAGGGAGGTGAGGAAGGGCAGAGGAAGAGAGAGACTCTCAAGCAGACTCCACTCCTAGCATGGAGCCCAGTGTGGGGCTCAATCCCACAACCCTGAGATCATGACCTGAGCCAAAATCAAGAGTCGGATGCTTAACCGACTGAGACACCCAGGTGCCCTAAATAGTCTGTTAATAAATGATTTACCTAGCGTACATATTTGACATGAGAATAAAAGGAGATAAAATGAAACTTAAGTGAAAGTTTTTTTAAATCGTAAGAAATATCTCAGTGAAAGTTTTTTAGTAATATTATCAGTAACAATATTATTTTCAAGATGTTATGTAATTTCTGGGGATACAATTTTTTAAAAAGAAGAACATTTCCTGGCTATACCTAAACAGAGTTAATATCAAGGTTCTATGAACTGCTTTAGAGGAGAGAGGGGAGGCCAGGGCTGAGCAGAACACACTGTGTTTGGATAATGTGGCCCAGACATTCTCATTTAAAGATCTGTGTGTATGCGACAGGTATCCCAGGGCTAGCTCAGCATTCCATTTTTCCCACAAGAATGTAGGTTGGGGCCCAAGATGTCTGCATTTGTTTGAGTCCTCTGGAAGGCTGACACCAAGACCGAATGGAAAGTGTGAGAGAATTATTAGTGGAAATGTCTGTGAAGGATAATGGAGTGAGGAAGCCAGAATAACCAGAGAGAGCCTTCAGACTCTACAGGTCTGACCCCTACGAGAAGAAGGCAGGAAGGAAGGACTGGGTAGAGGCCTCAGACTACGGTGCAGCTAGAGACAGTCTCAGCCAGCCTGATGGGAACTCTGAGAGCACAGGTTGCCTGTTAGAAGCGTTCCATGTCGGGAAGTGACCTTGAGCTAGTGTCCCTGCTATGCTCGGTCATTGACTGGGAGCAGACCCACGACAGGGTGGCCTCAGCAGGAACACCGTGGCAGATCCCAAAGGTGCAGTGGCTGGCGGTCATAGCAGGTTCTGTCTTGAGGGAGATCGGAGGGGTGCGCCTCCATGGCTGCACAGTGGGTTTACCCACATTCTAGAAAAGCATCTCAATACGGGAACCCCTGTGTGAGTTTGCTGAGGAAGCTTCGTTATGGTGGCTCATAAGGCAACTAACAGCACTTCCGAGTCTCTGTGGCCCTGCAGGTCGCCTTCAAGACAAGCTCTGATGCTTGTGATCTTTCTCTATTTAGACTGTAAACAACAGTGAGAAGAACATATTTTTCCTCAACCCAGCCTCAGAGAAAATCTCTTACACCAGAGTTATTTTTCAACTCACAGTGTTTTTTCTGATTCATTTAGAAATGTGTATTTTTGAATGTAGAAGTCTGTTAGAACACACCACCCCAAAGGATAATCATTGTTTTCAAAAAGGTATATGTTCTATATTTTTAAAGAAAATTTTAATACAGTTGACCCTTGAACAACCTGGGTTTACACTGCGTGGTCCACTGACACACGGGTTTTTTTATACTACAGTACTATAAATGTATTTTTTCTTCCTTATGATTTTCTGAACATTTTCTTTTCTCTAGTTTACTTTATTGTGAGAATATAGCATATAATACATGAAACATACACAATAGGTGTTAATCGACTGTTGATGTTATCTATAAGGCTTCTGGTCAAGAGTAGGCTATAGTTAGTTAAGTTTTTGTGGAGTCAGAAATTATACGCAGATTTTTTTACTGTGTGGCGGGTCAGTGCCCCTAACTCTGCATTGTTTATGGTTATATAGTCTTCAGTATGATTTCAATGAAAGATGTGAATTCAAGTAAACAGTATTTATTTTCCTCCCTCCCCCGCAGGTGTCATTTCTGTGACCTTGTTTTGTATATCTAGCCACCAATTCTTTTTATTGTTTGTACATATACTGAGTACACAGTAGTCCTTCAATGAAAATTACTTTTAAAGGAAACCATAGAATTTATTCCTTTGTACACTATAACAAAAGGCACTGCTTTATTTTCATTAAATTTATGTACAGTATAGTAATTTTTTAAATCTTTTAAACTCATCAGAAAGGGCATTTGTACTTGTATAATGGAAACTGAATCAGTTAAAAAGATTCCTCCCCACAAATTTCTATTAATCATTTTCATTTACTTTAATTGTTCTAATTTATGCATATTTTTAGCCACTGACAATCTAATTAGCCTCACAGACATCTCATTTATTCCAAGTCCCTCAGTAGTTGAATACCATCTCCCCTTTGGATTCTACAGGAATTTGGACAGTAGCTGTGAAGTGTTGGTACAGGGGTGGGGGTTGGTCTGCCCACATATCATGAAAAATAGAGAAGAGAAACATTACCTTTCAAGTAAATTTGGTTTTACAGAGAAGAGTCTGTGCCTAAGTATTCATTCACCACATACCCATTGAGGGTTTTAGGAAGTCAGTCTGTTTACACTGTATCTTAAGTCAAGGGTCCTATTTTTATACAAGGTTTGCCAAACCGAGTTCTACTACGACAGTGTTCTGCCAACACAAAGATTACAGGCTCAGGCCCTTTGTGAGCACTTGTTTGCCAAACAGTCAGTCGTGTTTTATCTAGACAACCCCAACCTCCCAGATTCATCTGGGAAACTCTGTTGTGTTTATCCCATGATGATGACAAAGTGGTTAAAATAAAGATTACTACACAAAGTAATATTTTCAAGAGAGACAAAAGGCGTTGATCCAGACAGGCTTTAGAGAAAGACAGACTTTGTGGCCACCACTTGGGTATTTGAAAGCAACAGAATTACTGTTTTTCAGTTATAGTGGTGCTGCATTCCCTACTGAACTTTTTAGATACATATTTTCATGCGTACTGTTCCCCAAAGTCAGATTTCTGTGCCGCCCCCTTTACCATTTACCTTGACTGTTGGCTATTTTTTTTTTATTTAGGTAGGCTCCACACCCAGTGTGGGGCTTGAACTCACCACTCTGAGATCAAGACCTGAGCTGAGATCAAGAGTCAGACGCTTAAGACTCAGCCACCATCCAGACACCCTGATTATTGGCTATTTTTAAAAAGAGTTCTAAAATATTTGATAATTATAAAAAATCAAGGTTGGAGTTTTTTGTCCCATATGATTATATTATTGATATATTTTGCTAGGGGGAAAAAAGTGATCAGTAGCTTTATATTTAATAAAATCAGAGATGACGGGACCTGCATTTATAGTTGTACCTGTGTGTTTACTACACATTAGTAAAGGATCCAAGCACTAGAACCTGCTTCTTTGTAATGTTTTCAAGTAGATGTGGAGGGGTGAATTTCACAAAAAGAGAAGCTGGGGTTATCCCCTCCTACTTTTGACAGTGCTCATAAAGAGCAGTATACCAGACTCTCAGCACACCAAGGTTACGCTCTGTTTTTCCTGGAGTGCTTCTATGGTGGATCTGTTTCACTTGGTCTGGCGAAGTCATCAAATTCTATTCAAGAAGACAGACTGGGTGGCCTCCATTCAGCACACCAGACAAGAACTATGGGTGAAATTTCCAGAAATGGTAGGCTGTTCTGCTTTGCCTCTACCTCCATGAGAAATGGAGAAGGTTAACGCTGCCCCACGGAGAGTTGAGGGGAGATCTGATTGCCCTCTGATGAAGTCAGATCCTGCTCAGAGGAGCAGGGTCTGTCCCCATGTAGGAACGTGCCTCTGATACAAATATCTCTTAGATGGTACAACCATGGCTGATCCCAATTTATAAATAGAAAAAGAGAATTTACTAAAAGATACCATTTTTGTTGATTAACAAAGGCCATAAGCCAAGGAGAAAGCCTGAATGCATGTGTTATCTGCACAGCATGAACAGTCTTTCAAAAGGAGGGATTCAACATGTTTTAATCTGATTTAAGACTGTGTAATTCCCAGGAGGAAGTCACTCCATCCAATCACATGAACTAGAGGAGCATCTTGAACATGGGAAGATAAACCAGTACAATCACGAATAACTATGGGGCGCCTGGGTGGCTCAGTCTGTTGAGCATCCGACTCTTGATTTTGGCTCAGGTTATGTGTCAGGGTCTTGGAATCAAGCCCTGCATCAGGCTTCCTGCTCAACGGGGAGTCTGCTTGAGATTCTCTCTTTCCCTCTCCCTCTGCCCCTCCCTCTCTGCGCACTCACGCTCTCTCTCTCTCTCTCTCTCAATTAAATAAATAAATCAAGGGGTGCCTGGGTGGCTCAGTCAGTTAAGTGTCTGCCTTCAGCTTGGGTCGTGATCCCAGGGTCCTGGGATCGAGCCCCGCATCGGGCTCCCTGCTCAGCGGGGAGCCTGCTTCTCCCTCTCCATCTGCCTGCCGCTCCCCCTGCTTGTGCTCTCTTTCTCTCTTTATCAAATGAATAAAGAAAATCTTTAAAATAAATAAATAAATAAATCTTTAAAAAAAATTAACTATGAAAGTGGTACTGATCATTCAACGCAAACTGTCAAAGATGAATGCATACTTTTTTTCAGAAGCCCATTAACGTGCTTATGCACTCCAGGCCCTTATATTCTGAAGAAAAATGGGTAAAATAATTCAGAATGATTAGGGAGAAGTCAAATGGAAAATGTGAATTAAATAAATGGCTTTTGATTGCTTTTAGGGGTGCTTAATAATAAAAATGAATGGCTGACAAAATGTTGCAATATATATTAAGATCAACTGGACTTGCTCTAATAAGATCATAATTTGCAATTAACACCGTAAATATTTCATGCAAATAACCCTACAGTGTTGAAAGGTTTGGAAGTTATTTCATAAAAGCAGCAGAATATTCCTTTTTTCATTTTGTACTTCACATTTGAATTTGTTTACAGAACTTGTTTATATAAATAAAAGATAAATGTCAGAATAACCTGACAGTTCCTCAAAAGATTGGACATAATGTTTTTGCAACAGATGAGCATAGGGGAAAAAACAAAAAGAGAGAGGCAAACCATAAAACAGACTCTAACTGTAGAGAACTACAGATTTCTGAGCAACTGAGGGTTGCTGGAAGGGAGGTGGGCAAGGGGATGGGTTAAATGGGTGATGGGCATTAAGGAGGGCACTTGTGATGAGCACTGGGTGTTATATGTAAGTGATGAATCATTAAATTCTATTCCTAAAACTAAAAAAAAAAAAAAAAGGAAAAAAAGATTGAACATAAAATTTTCATATGGCCCAGCAATTCCACTCCTAGATATGAAATGAAAACATGTTCACATAAAACTTGCACACAAATGTATATGGTAGCATTATTCACAGTAGCCAAAAAGTAGAAAGAACTCAAACGTTATCAACTGATAAATGGGTAAATAAAATGTAGTATAATCCATAAAATGGAATATTATTCAGTCATTAAAAGGAAATAGTGGTACATGCTTCACTGTAGATGAACCTTGAACATATTACACTCAACAAAAGAAATCCTACACAAAGTGACCCTATTTATATGAAATGTCAGAACAGGCAAATCTATAGCAACAAGTGGTTGCTAGGAGCATGGGGGGCAAGGAGCTGGAGGACTGCTGGTGGGTATTTGGTTTCTTTCTGGAGTGATGAAAATGTTCTCAAATTGCTTATAATGATAGTTGCACAACTCTGAAATATACTAAAAACCATTGAACACTCGAAATGAGTGAATCATATGGAATGTGAATATATCTCAACCAAGCTGTTATGTTAAAAAAAAAAAAAAAAGTGAAATGTCAGCCCATCCCTATCAGAAATTTCACAAAGGTGAATAATTGGCATTCGAATGAATAAGAGCTTCTGTTACAATATAGACAACATCTGCACATTAAAAGGAGCAAGGCTGAGAAAAGGTAGCTTTAACCTAGGGGAAACTGATCATGTTTATTCCAAGGTGCTCTGAAACCCACGCTGCCTGGAACCTGCTCATGCACCCTTGGTGCCACTTTGAAAGAACAAGTGCATGTTCGCGCACTCTCTGGCACGCATTCCCCAGTGTTCTGCTCTCCCTGTGAAAATTATTGGCCTCGTCAGGTTTGATTCCTTTATTCTATGTTCCCCTCCGAGTGCAAACACCATGTGGGAAAAACATTTTCAACTGGAAGAAACCAACTGTGAATGTTGTAAGAAGAGGGCAACGAGTCCGATTTGACCTCTGTTTTAAAGTAATACGTAAGAAAAAGTATCTTAGTGAGTAAAAATAGCTTAAATGGACAAAGTGAAAAACAAAACATAACAAATCAAGGAGGAAGTATTTTCCGAGACGGAGAAAAGCACTGTGTGTGTCCCCCTCTGGCAGATCTTGTGTACAGCTTGGAGAACTGCCATTGCTGTGGGTATGAGACCCAGTAAGATGATTTCAGCATATTGTTTCTGACAACTTGAAATTTCTTGCTTTAAAGGCAGTGTGGAAATATCATGTGTCTATCTTGTTTATATAGAGATACATAATTTTTCAAATAAAAGTTGTTTTCACATTGGAGAAGGATCATTTTCTTGTTTTTCATACCTATACTTATATTTTAGCCTTTTCTTTCTCTGCTCTATCCCATCTCCTGCTTCCCCCAACCAAACCAAACCAAACCAAACAACAATGCAAAGAAACAACCAAAAAAATATTGTTCCAGAAAAAGTTGAGAGTGTCAGGACTGCAAGCCACTTCTGGGAATATCATGCCTCAAAAATAATTAATTTCATATCAAGACTACTACTGATGCTTTATGTTTATACTGCAGTGTAAATATGGGCTCATGGTTTCTATCTGCATGGCTTTGTTATTATTATTTTTTTTAATATTTTCTATCTCTTTGTTGAAGTTCTCATTAAGTTCTTCCACTCTTCTCTCCAGCCTGGTGAGCATCTTTACGATCATAACTTTAAAGTCTTTATCAGGCATATTGCTTATCTCTATTTCACTTAGTTCATTTTCTGAGGTTTTGTCTTATTCTTTGTTTTGGAGCATATTCCTCTGTCTCCCCATTTTGTTTGACTTTCTGTGTTTGTATGATTTAGGCAGGATAGCTACTTCTACAGTTGAAGAAATGGTCTTGTGTATGGTTATCCTTTAGGTAGACATTGTGTACTTGGTGAATTTGACTGGCTGGCTGGAGCTGTGGCTAGTGTGGGCTGGGGGTCGGTGGGGCACACTGTGTTGAGGCTGCCCTTGTGGGATGGCTGGAGCTGAAGTGGATGTGGGCCAGGGCAGTCCTGAGGCTCTTTGCACAGAGGGTGCTCTAAAAGGACAGCTGAAGCTGAAGTGGGAACATGGCTTTATTAGCTGTGCACATGGCATATTGTTTCAATTATGTCAGCATTTTCACCCGCCACACCTTGCACTGGACCAGCTCTTAGCTAAGGAGTCTAGACTTTACCCCAGTGATCTCCAAAGTGCAGTATAAACATGTTTGCTTGATTTTTATCAGAAAAAAGAAAAAGTCATTTAAACTGTAATACTATTTAATATGGACATAGTGGGTATATATAATTTATAAGTAAAATACATATACTGAAGGACACTTTTTCATTACTTAGTTTCTAATAAGGATGTTTGAGCCAAAGTTTGGAGAGCACTCTCCTTTCTTCTTTGCTTTCTCTAACCCTGTTCATGTGCTCCAGCCTCATGCTTCTTTTCCATTGGTTTCTCTTCTCACCCTGCACCATTAGGCTAAGGGAACACAGGCACATATTTGGAGCCAAGAGTACTGCAGGGTTCACGAACAGACACACATTCCCATGAAAACCTGAGGACAGCCACACTTCCAGAGCCAACTATTCTTAACCACCATTTCAATAGAAGGCCCAAGAGGATATTTAAATAAAAGGAGTGGTTTTATTTTACAAACCAGAAGACTTGAAGGTGAGATACAAGCTAATTGAGTTTCTTCCAGGTTTGACCTGTGGTTTCTTTCAGCCATGAAAAATTGATGCAGCATCCATTTTTCCAGATTTGGAAATTTTGATCAATAATTTAACTCTAATCTGAAGATACTTATAGTCAGTTAAATACTCATCAAGTACATATTTTATTTAGATACTATAGGAAAAATTAGAGAAATATTTGTTCTTGAAGAGTTTACACAGTAGTTGGAAAGAGAATATGCACATACAGAATACGTATTTTTCATATACTGAATATATATTCCATGTTAACACACATATAGAAAATTAGTGAATACTCAAGATTGTAGATGAGACAGCCTTGGCTCATCAGTAAAAAGAGATGACTCTCTTCCTAGCAGGTGACTGGACCAAATGAACTCTTGCAGTGACTTCTAGCTTTCCAAGAGATGGCCTAGGATTTTATGGAGGAGCTAGCAGTAAAAGTCCTAGGAGTTTGGAAAAAACATAAGTCACTCTGGACCAGAGTGCTTGGAGAAAGTTTCACAAGCAAGATGAGACTTAAACTCACATTGGAGAAGCAAGATATGCAAAGAACAAAGGGTAGGAATACACAAAACTTAGTAAGTAAGTCTTCCTTACTGAGGGGGACTACATGCTGGAGCCATACATTGGCATGGGTTTTTTACTCTGTCCTGCCAGGCTGTTATTTGCCCAAGGTCATGGCAGCCAAGTGCCAGAGGCAAGCTTCCTGGCTCTGCTCCTATCCACTATGCCAGTGACCTGTCCTAAGTGGGACAGGAAGGTTGTTGCAGATCAGCTTAGAAAGTCTGGTTGCTATCACATAGTGGAAGGCATACTGCAATCTCTGTTTTAGGAGCATTAGCTCAGTTGCAGTGTATAAAATGGACGAAAAGAAAGGAAAGATTGGAATCAGGAACACTTGTAAGGTGATCTGTTGCTATTACCTCGTTTGCGGTAGGCAGGGTGAGGTGTGACGGTAAGGTTCCCAAGTAGAAATAAGCACAAAGAATTGAATCCACATCCACTGAGCCTAGGAGAGAAGTCAGGGCTACAGATTAAGATTCAGATGTGCTCTCTGTAGACATCATAATAGAAGACTTGAATGTATAATCCATCTCTGTAGGAAATATTGTGGTGATGGAAAATCACTGAGCCAGTATGAATATGGAGGAGAGGAAATGCCAGCCAACATTTCACACTTGGTAACCTCTTCCTCCCTCTCTGCATCATTCTCTGACTGACTCCTTATACATCCCCAGCACTGAGGAGTACAACACTGGCACACAGGCTAGAACCCCTGTGTGTAACACTTCCCATTTCCTAATGATGGTTATCAGAGGCAATATTTCTTACTAGATTCTAGACCTTCATTTTAAGAGAAAGAAGTGGTAACAGAAATCAGAATGATAATGTTGGAAGAGATTTTAGACATTTAACCACTAATAGCTCAAGACTCAATTTAAGCATTACATTTCTCTGCCCCTTTACTGCCTCTTCCCCACCTCCCCCAGATTTGGGTGTCCCCTCTTTGGTGCTCCAGTACTACTCATTCCATTCTTTTATTAGGACATTCATTGTATTGAGTAGTAATGTTTGTTACACTTGTCTGTTCTGTAGACTCTGTACAACTTGAGGGGAGAGATTTTTGTCTTGTTCATCTTTATCCCCAGTACCTGATACAAAGTATATGTTCAATAAGTGTTTGTAGATTAACTGTCCTTCCAACCCCCTAATATATTTTCTTCTTCTTACAAATCTGGATAAGAAGCATCCCTAGTTTTCAAATGTATTGACTGAAAGAAATTCCTTTTCTGAATCTGATAAGATTTTTATTTATTTATTTATTTATTTATTTATTTGACAAAGAGACAGCGAGAGAGGGAATGCAAGCAGGGGGAGTGGGAGAGGGAGAAGCAGGCTTCCTGCCGAGTAGGGAGCCCAATGCAGGGCTCCTGATCCGAAGGCAGACACTTATTGACTGAGCCACCCAGGTGCCCCCAGGATAAGATTTTTAAACATTTGACCAATTATATAGATCAAGAGACAGTATTAGTTTCCTGATAAGTTGGTATAGCTACAACTACACAAAGAAAAATATTCTTAGTTGTCCCAAAGTTGAGTTTTTATTGGTGCACATTCACTGGCAAAAGGAAAATATGAACTTGAAGTAGACTAGCACCAGTTTGGTTAGTGTAGGCTTGTAGACAGTGCCTTCCTATGTCCATTCTCATGATGCCTTAAACTATAGTCTATACCCTGTAGAGAACAAGGACCGTGTCTGCTTTTTGTTCACCATTATATACCCACTATCATATAGTGTGATGAATTCTTCCACATGAACACTGAATGATTAAGTCCATTGTTTCCTAAAGTCTGGTCCTTCAAAATAGTCTCCAAAGGTGGTCTTTGAAAAAATGCCCTTCAATCATATCAGTGCAGGAAAAGTTGCATAGCTTAGCCTTCTGCAGAGACGTACAATGTGCATAAGTATGTTAAACTATGCATAGCACTTTAATGTATAACACTCTACAGCCCCATTGTAGAGCCTGTTTGACTTGATCTAACCCAGTATTTCCTAGAATCATCTGTAATTGTGAGTACTTTAGCCTTTCCAAGATTCAGGTATCTGATACATACGAAGGGGATGATAAAATTCTATGGTGTGTAACTCAAAGAAATGTTGGAAGAATCCAATGCATTAACATATTGAAATTGCTTTTATGTAAAATTCTATTTAAATGTGAGGTATTAGTACCATTTCCTAATCATTATTACTGCGTGTGCTATTCTCCAAATAGATGATATGTGTATTATATCTCAATAAATGTTGGTAGGTAGGTAGGTAGAGTGATAAAATTGGAAAAATGAAAAAGAATTCATACTTCTGGGGACCATGAGGTTTAGAAAATTTGAGTTGTTGTGGCTACTAGGGTCTGACTCTTCTCTGTGCTCTGGGTTTTCTCTCCCTTGCTAGCCTAATTACCTCTTTCCATTCATTTGCTTATTCATTCATTCATTTATACAACAAATACTATCAAGCTCTGAAGATGAGCTACCATTTTGGTTGGTATAGGTATATGGAAAGTGCATACAAAGGAATCAAAAAATCTCTTAAGTTCATGATTTTGGGGAAAAGGCAGACATGGAAACAAATATAAAACAGTGAAGAATGTGCCATTGTGGAAGGACATAGAAAGAATCCTGAGGTGCAGTTGATTTCTCAGAGCAAGGACCCCATCAGAGGAAGGTAGAGAAGTTTGAGTTGAGTCTGGAAAAAGTTTCCCCGATAGACGAGGCATGTTAAGGGCAGCCAGTTCCTATTCAAAATTATAATTCCTGCTTCCTTTATTTGTGATTCTTTCCTGCCATCTCCTGCTTTAACTTCCCATAATCATGGCCTCGCCCCCGAACTTCAGGTCTGTTCTTTTATTCTTTCTGTGACTATTCAGAGAGATTCAATGAAAGCTTGTAGAAGAGGGGTGCTTGGGATTTCATGGAATGAGAATTTTGGACCTTCCATTGTATCTCTTCTTTTTCTCAATAAAGCGCAGCTCAACTTGATGTGTAAATTTTTGAAGTATTGAAAGTTAAAATGACACGTGTTCACTTAAGATTTTAATATGTTTAAAAATAATAAATAGTTGGCAGAAATATTGAGTATATTAGAATTCAGAATGAATTTTGGCTCCATGATAAAGTACCACTTTATATGTGAGGCTAAGCTATCAACTTAGAAGAAAAGAGTGAGGAGAAGTAAATTATTAATTCATTTGTCAGCCGGGGTTGTAAGAGAATGAGGTTTATGCTGGCCCTCTGACTTTACAACATCTGAAATCACTCATGTCCACTTTCTTAAATCCAGCAGTATCTTTATGGCCAAATTAATTTCTTTTTTTACATTTATTTAAGAATATGGCTTTTACATTACAATCTAGCACATATGTCATCTTACCCCTTTTATAATTCTTTTGAAAAGTTAAACTCAGAATACATCCAAGAGTTCAAAGCTGAATTATAATCGACTATATACATGTAACATATGTATGTAGACTATAAATCTCTAAAAAGTATATTTCTTCAGAAATATGTGTGTTCTGGGATGACAGGTCAAAGTTTCAAATTCTACTTTCCTTACCCTATTTTATTAATTGCTAGAGAAATATTAGAGATTTATTTTTTACCCACTTTTATAGCTCAAACAGTCCATTAAATGAATTAATAGATGCAAAAGAGCTTAGGAAAGTGCCTGGCATCTGGTAGGGGCTCAGTAAATGCAAGCTCTTGTCATTCCTATGATTTCTCCAAAGACTTTTCTTTTGACTCACATGCTGTGACATGAAGTATCACCATCTGGGTTGACTCAAGCCACTTACCCGAATCAGAATAAAACTTTTAGCCCTGGAGTCGTTTCCTGTCCTTTCTAATTGTGCATAGGAATATACTAAAGAGAGAGAACTCCACCAGCTATCAACTGAGCAAATGACTGCGAGTTCCTCATTCCATGTGCGTGCACATGCACACCAATGCAGTGAAAACCAACTTGAGAGTATGAGAGAAAAGAGACTACGGAAATAGACTTTAAAAAAAAAATTCAGTTTAAGTGGAGAGTCATGGGACAGGTCAAAATGGGCAGGGGAAAGAATTTTAGAGAAATGAAAATGCGGTGCAGGTGGCCACCCTGAAGCTAATTTAACTTGGGTCATCTCTGATCTCTTCCAGCTGTGAGCACGTGCATGTGGCTCAGTGGCCCAGATGTTCTTTCTCGGTCTTTATGTTGCACAGCCTATAAAATTTAAACAGGATTGGAATTTAATTCTAGGCCTTTCAGAGTCCAATCATCAATATTTAATGGAGCTGTTCTCTGAAAATATAGAGTCCTGCTAAGAAAGGCCCCGGTTTGGACCAAGGCAGCCTCCTATAATTTCTGTAATTTCTCCTCAGTGACGGCTGCCTTCCTTCCTTCACTGCCCCACCCCTCTCCAATTTTATGCTTCTCAGAGAATTGCTCCTCACCTCTGAAGCTCCCAGGTCATGTAAATGTGTGCTTGTTTCTAGGTATGAGCTAGAGATCTCTGAAAAACACAAGTACTGTGCTACTTTTTACAGTGCAATCAATTAATTGAAGATATTTAATGAGCATGCCTTAGGTATTTCAACATCGGTGGTTCAGTCAGCCATGTGAGGAATACAGATGAAACAACGAAGCATGGACCTTGGCCTCAGGAAACATGCAGTCTGGTTGTGGAGGAAAGATGAACACATGTAAGTTCATCAAAGAACAGTACAAAATTCTTCTCTAGCTGTTCAGAGCAAAACAACATGCTTCCTTGCGAGAGCTACCTCTGGTTGTGACTTGATTCAGGTGACTCCTAGGTTGGCAGTCAGGCCTGAAAATCCCAGCTGAACACAGAGGAGATCTGTGTCATGTACCAAACTACATTTACAGTGGAAGGCCCCAAATCTAAATTCCTGAAAGCCACCCTGTCTTTTTCCCTTTGTTACCTGCAAAATAAATCCCTTTTCTCTAGCTAGTCCCCTGGCAGAGCAGGGCCTGTTTGACCAACATTTTCATCACTAAGTAGGCATCTGTCATGCAGTCCAGTACGTTGACCAAGAAGCAATGTTACGACAAAGAGTTGGTGGCTAGCTGGAGCTCGTTTCGTAGCAATAGTCTGGCTGACATCCTATGCACATTAGTCACAGATTCTGTCTTAAATTCTCTCCAGAGACAACACAGACACATGGAAGACCAAAGGGGAAAGGTGAACAGTTACTAAGAATATCTGATGGCCAGAAACACAGTCAGAGTCTTTTTTGGATATTCACTATGAGTAGAGGATGAGGAGTCTAGATTTCAGTCCAAATTTCTGTTGTGTATTATCAGAAACAAGAGTGCAAAGTTCCAGGAAATTCTTTAGCCTGACCCATCAAAATAATAGCCGTTATATTTTGACACTTTTTGCATTTGGAAAACAAATGAATGTCTTCAACTTATGTGTAGAAGCTTATTCAGTATAATGCAATATTCAGATTTTAGATATCCAGAAGGATTTTTTATCAAGCAGGCAAAATTCTGAATGCTTTGTCTACCTCTGGATATTCAGGAAAAGGTATGTATAAAAAGAGACTTCAAATATATGTGAGACCTACATATCTATGAATTTAACTTCTCATCCTTTCTTTATTAGAAATTCAGCTTGGGGTGCCTGGGTGGCTCAGTCCTTAAGCGTCTGCCTTCGGCTCAGGTCATGATCCCGGGGTACTGGGATCGAGCCCCGCATCGGGCTCCCTGCTCCGCGGGAAGCCTGCTTCTCCCTCTCCCACTCCCCCTGCTTGTGTTCCTTCTCTCGCTGTGTCTCTCTCTGTCAAATAAATAAATAAATAAAAATCTTAAAAAAAAAAAAAAAGAAATTACATTTAGTGAATGTTAATAGAGTGTTTATTCATCATGTGCAAAAGAGTTTGCTAGGTGCTAAAATCTTTAAGAAACTCAGAATTCAACTAGGGAAGTATAAGTGAAGAGAATTATAATATCAGGAATAAGTACTAAATAAACACCCAAAAGCTGCTAGTCAGGATCAGGGAAGTGAGTGAGATAAGAAACAAAAAGAGGGGACTCATGTTCTAAGCTAAGCTGACGGTATGAGCACTGGCCTGGAGCAGGGGCCATGTAGAGCACTTCTGTGAATGGCAAGTGTTTGGGCTCAAGTGGGAGATGTGGGGATGGCCAGGATGGGAGATGAAGCAGGAAAAGATCAGATCAGTGGGGTGCAGTGAAGGTGATGTTAGCATTAAAACCCATCTGAAGGTGTCTGTAAGGAAAAGGTAGCCATTGTGTGATTGTAGAAGAGAGTAAGCTTCAAATAGGAGCTTTGAGAAGATAATTTTGATGGCAGTTTGAGTAGGGAAGTGATGAGAGAGAAGGTATTTGACACAGGAGTTTGATTTTGACAATCCATTGCATCACACTTGGCAGCAGGTGGTGGCAGCCTGAGCTGATCAGGACAGTGACAAAGACCTGTCCTGAGGAGGAGTGGCCAGGAGAGGCCTTGTGGAGGAAGAATGGGCCAGATGGGGCTGCTCAGACAATATAGAAGCGTAGACACCAAGCTAGATCTGGTGCAAGGCTGATTATAAAAGCAAGACAGCTCCAATTACGGAGATTTGTCATGAAAATACCATGTACCCCATGTATCTTTCTGAGTCATTATCAGCTGTTATTGGTTTATATCTTTTAAAATATCTGCAATTTTAAACACCGTGTATCTTCTTTTATTTCTTGCATTTTCATATAATGCTTTGAACCACTTTTCAGTTGTTGGCATAATCTTTCACAGTTCTGCATATATTCTAATAATTCCTATTCCTTTTTCTTAGCCAATGAGAAGGGCTTAATGATTTATGGACAATATTTTAGTAGTGTTATATTATTAGTAATAATGATGATGGCTTCATATAGTTTGTGTAATGACTCCATCTTGGGGTGTGAGTTTGACTTTTGTGGTAGGTTTTGCAGGGTACTTAACCTTCCTTCTTCTCTTTCTCTCATAATTGTATTTAGAAGATTACCACCTGCCACAGGCAGATCTCTCCTCCAGCCTTTTAATAAACAGGGCAGACCTGGATTCAGGAGGGGATGATCAGAGCAGACCTCTAAAGCCTTCTGTTGTCTTCTGTAAGTAGTGACTCCTAGAGCTGATTGGCTTCTGGGCTGAGCAATAACCTGACTTCAGGGCCTCCTGGGGATGCCAGAATCTTGCAAGAAACCAGTTGTTAGTTACCACAGGAGTCTCAGAAAAAACTGGTAGCAGCACGCCAATAAGCTTCAGACTGTATTAGATTTCTTGAGCCCATACCAGTCCTGCCTTCAACGAAGCCCCAAGCATCCTTGGTTGATATAGGAAACCAAGGGACAGCCTTTCTTTCTTTCTTTCTTTCTTTCTTTCTTTCTTTCTTTCTTTCTTTCTTTCTTTCTCTTTCTTTCTTTCCTTCTTTCTCCATTTTTTAAAATTAAGTTCAACTAATTAACATATAATGTATTATTGGTTTCTGAGGTAGAGGTCTGTGATTCATCAGTCTTATATAACACCCACTGCTCATTACATCATATTCTCTCCTTAATGTCCATCACTCAGTTACCCCATCTCCCCATCCCCCAACCCCCCAGCAACACTTGGTTTATTTCCTATGATTAAGAGTCTCTTATGGTTTGGATAAGGGACAGCCTTTCTAAAATGCTGAATTTTCAAGTACAAGGAAGTAGGTGCTTTCCCTGAGGGAGTAGCAAAATGAACAGTGAGTATGTGGTCATTTAAATGATATGACCTGGTCCTTTTTTCCCTTATAGAAAAAAAAAAAGCAAGTTGACTTAAAGAAATGCTACTTTTTATTTTCAGCCTCCTATTGATGTGATTCAGCATGTTAATATTTGTTTAAAGGACTATCAGAAGTAAACATTCAATCTAGGAATGACATAGTGGAGTTACGTGGAACTGACATTAAATTTGAGCATGATCTGAGTACAGTCAGTTCTGCTATCGTTCAACATATTGCCTTTCTAAAAACCCCCGCACTGTGCAAAATCATGTAATAAAAACCACAGGCTAATGGGAAAAGTGGGGTAAGGGGCATGGGTCACAACACTCAAAGACCTTACCACTGACATATTTTAAAAAAAGATAAGGTTCTATAAAAAGGTTAGCACAGTTTTATACATGTTAAAGAAACACATGTTAAGAAAAATATAAATACAACAGTAAGCATGGCACTTTCTGTTGAAGAATTTGCTTGAGGAGGTAGATAATGGAAGGGTTGTAGCTTGTGAGTTTTTGTGAAGGGGTGGAAGGAGGTTTATCTGATATCAGATGGAAAGTTCTAACACCAGATATGGACGGGTGTGGCTCTCAACACACAGTGAACTGAGGTAGCTGGGAGGTGTTTAAAGTGTGTGTGTGTGTGTGTGTGTGTGTATGCGCACACACATTTTGTGTATTCCAGAATGGCTCAGTTCAGCTGGATGAAGTTTTCTGCATTCACTTAGTGTTTGTCACAGAAGAAATTGTGTATTAGCAAAAAAGTGAAATTCATGTAATGCTCAGATTGTTTTCTAATATATCAAATGGTTTGGAAAGAGTTTGTATTTTCAAAGTAGCAATATAGCAGAACTGGCTGTAATTTTACCCCTTAGCTTTTCTATAAGGACACTGAGACCCAGCCAAGCTAAATGAGGTTTTGTAGCCAGATTAGAAGTTGAAACCAGGCTCCCTTTGTAGTAGGAATGTCCACATACTCTGTTGCTTCTTTTGTTGTATTTTATAAACTCTTGCTGCTATTATTTTTATTGCCAGTGATAACATTATTTTAGTACTGGCTTTAATGTAGGTGCCAGCACTTAACACAATATCTGGAACTGAATAAGTATTTGTTAGTAAATGAATGAATAAATTAATTAGGTTAGTGAATGGACATAGTCAAGTCCAGGTTCACTGTGGAAATATTTCCAGACCTGAGGGTAGAGGGACAAATCGAGAAGATACATGTTTAGAGTTAAGGATGGCAGTACTCATCTACTCTTCAAGGTTTCTCGGATTGGTTTGGATTTTAGTAAAATGACTAGGAGTATAGGCTTGTGACCGACCATAGGCAAGTTATTTAACCTCCCTAGACAGTACTGGTATCTACCTCCTTGGGTTTCTGTAATAGTTAGATAAGATCATATATATAAACTCATAGTACACGGCAATGGTTCAGTAAGTGTTAGCAATTAGCAATTATCAACATCATCATCATCATCATCACCACTACTACTGCTGTTGCTGCTGCTTTTCTAGCATACCCCTGTTGGAAGGACCAAGGACCAGTGAATGTGAGAGAAGGAGCCCTGGTACTTTGCGGCCTGGTTTTCCCAACTACTTACGGGCGATCTCCAACCCAGATATGCAGTAGGATGTCAAACTCAACACGTCCAAAGTCAGACTCATTAGCTTGCTCCCTGTGTGCTCCTCCTCATGAGTTCCCCCTTTCATCGATTTACCCAAGCTAGACACCTCAGTGGCCCTTTGCTCTCTCCTCCCTCCTCCACATTCCATGGGTCATTCATTCATTCAATTATGATTTTTTGAACACCAACTCTGTGTCAGGCCTCCAAAGTGCCTCAAGAAATAAACATGAATAAGGCATGATTCTTGTCCTAAAGAATCTTCAGTATGTTATGAGATGAGATGCAAAGTAGGAAGTGCCCGATCCAAATCCTACAGGGTACGCCAGTCAAGATAAAATGTGTTGACCAGCTGTAAGAGGCCACATGATCTGATCATGGTTCCTATGTGTTGCCACCCACTTAAATACAAAGTGGACAGCCGTTTACGTGCAAAGATGATGAAGAGTATAATCATGGGATCATTCTATATTTTTAAAATTTTGGCCCTTTGGGTTAACAAAACATATTTGTTTTGTCAGGAACACTAGGTTTATTACTCATTCTCCATTTTGGGTCCTAAAAACATTCTTTCATATGACAATGACTATACAGTAAAAGTTTTCCCTCTTTTTCAGAATATTCAGTTCTTTAGTTGGATTTGTGTCTGTTTGATAATTGTTTTTCGTGGTGATATGGAGGTAGGTTCAAAATAATTTAAAGTTGACTATTTAAACTTTTTTTTTTTTTTAAAGATTTTATTTATTCATTTGAGACAGAGAGATACAGAGAGAGAGAGAGCATGAGCAGGGGAGAGGCAGAGGGCGAGGGAGAAGCAGGCTCCCCACCGAGCCAGGAGCCAGGAGCCAGGAGGCAGGAGGCAGGAAGCAGGAGCCAGGAGCCAGGAGCCAGGAGCCAGGAGGCAGGAGCCAGGAGCCAGGAGCCAGGAGGCAGGAGGCAGGAGCCGGGAACCAGACGTGGGGCTCAATCCCAGGACCCTGGGATCATGACCTGAGCCGAAGGCAGATGCTTAACAATCTGAGCCACCCAGGCGCCCCTTTAAACATTTTTTTTAATTTAAAGAAGTTTTAAATTTAAATTTAAAAAAATTTAAATTTCTACTTTTTATAAAATACTTGATTGGATTAATGAATTTAGCTTAGTCCATTCATACTCATATTCTTAGCAGTTTTGCCTGTACAAATAAAACCTAAGAGATTTTCAATTCACTGTTTCAAATGCAACATATAAGTGAAAGGGAACATTATCTTTCAAATGTGCTATAAATAATACATTCATTAGTAAATAATTAGGTAATTAGGAAAGAGCTCTGGAAAAATACAAGTTTTCAAAATAGGGATAATTAGGGACGCCTGGGTGGCTCAGTTGGTTAAGCGACTGCCTTCGGCTCAGGTCATGATCCTGGAGTCCCGGGATCGAGTCCCGCATCAGGCTCCCTGCTCGGCAGGGAGTCTGCTTCTCCCTCTGACCCTCCTCCCTCTCATGCTCTCTGTCTCTCATTCTCTCTCTCTCAAATAAATAAATAAAATCTTTAAAAAAAAAAAAAAATAGGGATAATTAATAAGCAGAGTTATCTAGGTCCAGAGTCTGTAGTTCTCCAAAGGATTTATTTATTGAGCAACTTCATGTGCCAGGCCCCGTTCTGGGAGCTGGGGATACAGCAAGTGAGCAAACCAGAGCCAGCCCTGAGGCAGTTCCCATTCTACTGGGAGAGACAGAAAATAAATTAACAAACAATAAACCTGTAATGCCAGGCAGTGATAAGAGCTGTGAATTAAAATAAGAGCAGTAAGGGCCAGAAGCACATGGGGGCTGTAGGTTCCTGGGGAGGGAAGCACAGAGCACTGGGCCTCCAGGCTAGGACGGCTTCACCCAGCTCACCAGCCGGGGCGGCCGGTGGGTGGGGAAAAAGGCAGGCTGAGCAGCCGTCCGCAGTCAGGGGATGTGGGGACATGGGCTGCATGGACACAGCGGAGGCTCGGCCAGCGAAGCCCATTTTGCCACCCCCCACTGGCCGTGGATTCCTGGGCCAGAAAGAAGAAACAAGGAAGATCCCTGTTCCAACTAATAGCCACATGCCATTAAAAGATAACTGGATGAAAAGAGTTACTCCCATCTCCCATCGTAGAACATTTGGGACTTCAGGTACCCTGTTCCTTAAAATCGAGGAATGTAGAAATCGGGACCTGTAAAGAAACCAAGGATGTTCGTGCTCTGACAGAAGCAGCTGATTTTGTGAAAGCCTTTCTTCTTGGGTTTCCAGTGGAGGATGCACTTGCCCTCATTAGGTTGGAGGACCTCTTTCTAGAGTCTTTTGGAATTACAGACGTGAAGCCCATAAAGGGAGACCACCTGTCCCGGGCAATAGGAAGAATCCCTGGCGAAGGAGGAAAAATCAAAATCACCAGAGAGAATCTGACACAGACATGGATAGTTTTGACTGATGTGAAAGTTCACAATCTTGGCTCTTTCTGAAACATCAGGATGGCAAGAACTGCCATTTACAACCTCATCCTGGGAAATCCTCCATCAAAGCTTTATGGCGGTATTCGAGCCGTGGTTAGCAGAACAGCAGATCAATTCTGATTTCAAATCAGAGACATTTTACCTTGAGACTCTAGAGAAAAAGACATTGCCCTCCACACATGGTCACCAGAAACCATGTAAAGAATTTTTCAATTTAAGCCTCCATCGCTTCTTCCGTTCTCAGCCAGAAGCATCAACAGAAAGGAAAGGTTTGATAGTATTCACACTCAGCAACTTTGAGGAGAATTTCCATATCTAAATTTAGTGCCATTATTATACTTACACATTAATTATAATTTATCACTTCATTTTTTTTAAGTAGGCTCCACGCCCAGTGTGGGGCTTAAGCTCCTGACCCTGAGATCAGGGGTTGCATAGTCTACTGGTTGAGCCAGTCAGGCGCCCCTCACATCATTTTAAATAAAAGATTTGCATAGTTTATAATTCTCTTATCGAAGTGAAACTTCTTGTTTAAACAGACCTTTATGAATTTATAAATTTATTTATACATGTATAACTTTTTATAAATTTATAAGCATGTCTTGTCTATGGAGTGTAGTTAAAAGAATCATCTCACCAAAAAAATAAAAAAATAGCAAGTAAAGGGTGCTAGATTAGATAGATGGGGTGGTAGGGGATCTCCCGATTTGGTTGTTCACTGAGATTTCGTTATTCACATAGGCCTGGAATTAGACGTTCAGTTCAACGTTGGCCACCACACAGCCCTACCTTCCCTTTCACTCTGGTGCAGATTCTCTGCTAGCCGGTGTTGGCAATGAATTGAATAAGAAAATACCTTTGTTTGTTTGCGTTGTTTACTATCAAATCAGCCCAGTATAGATGCTGTCTGGTGTGGTGCACATTGATCTAACAGTAGTTTAACTGCTTTGAAATCTGCATCCTTACTAGTGGGGAAACTAAATGCTTTCATTAAGAAAACACAAACACACAAAGCAGATGGTTAACTAACAGCGTCTTGATGTGAGCAAATTTTTAGTCTCAAATTCTACGGCTTCACAATCTCAGAGGGATTTTCCTTCTTACTGTTAAGGAAAAATCACTCCCCACTGCATTTTAAAGAATTAAAAGTCACACGTGTGTGTTAAGAATATTCACTTTGGCCTGTTAAAAAAAATTATGATTGCCCCCCAAAAAGGGGCTTTTATGACCTTTTACATTTTTAAAGTAAAGCCTTCCATCTGTTAAAAAATATCTTTAAGAAAATTCCTTTACTGTATTTGTGTTTCCTAGTAAATGTTATATTCATTCCTTAGAAAATTTGCTTGGGGGCAAGTTCATTTTGGCCTGATGTAATTTAATCCAAAGGGAGAAAAACATTAAGTTAATGAAATCTTAATGGAAAGCCATTATATTTATATATAGTTTAGTGTCTTAATTACTATTCTCCCAAATTATATTGGCTTATAATTTTTAACTTAAGTCTGAAAAAAAGATAGTTTTTAGTTACCTAATTAAATGCAATGCTGATTCATTTGGGGAATAATACTTTATTTAAAGTAATTTCTTTTAAATGAGCTCCGACAGACATGTGTCTATATATATCAATTGGATATAATTTCTAATCAATCGCTTTTTTAGCCATAATAACAGATAGCTGAGCAATTATGGCATGTGTTCTGACCATTTGGTCAGTTACCCACTGAGTAGCTTGAAGATCTGATTTCTGTATTCTCTGAAAATGAGAGATACCACAGAATCATATGAAAATCAGTCTTTTTTTGCCATCATTTAACTTGATCTGGAGAGATATAAAAAGTATAAATTTGTTCGCTTAGGTTTTTTATAATTTTATTTTTGAAATTCAAGACAAGATTTCTGATAATTTTTTAAAGTTTCCTGGTGTAAAGTTTGCAACCCACATATCCAGTAAAGGACTAAGATCCAAACTACACAAGGAACTCATCCAACTCAATAGCAAAAAAACAACGCAATTAAAAATATTTTTCTCCCATTCCATAGTTTCCTTTTCATTTTGTTGATGATTTCCTTTGCTGTGCAGAAGCTTTTTAGTTTGATGTAGTTCCACTTACTCATTTTTACTTGCCTTTGCTTTTGGTGTCAAATCCAAAAAAATCATTGCTAAGACCAATGTCAATGAGTTTACACCCTAAGTTTTCTTCTAGGGGTCTTATGGTTTCAGGTCTTATGTTCAAGTCTTTAATGCAATTTGAGTATATTTTTGTAAATGGTATAAGATAGGGGTTCAGTTTCATTCTTTTGCATGTGGCTATCCAGGTTTTCCCAATGCCATTTATTGAAGACGCTATTCTTTTCCATTCGTGTATTCTTGGCTCCTTTATCATAAATTGACCATATAATCGTGGGTCTATTTCTAGGCTCTCTATTGAGTTACACTGATCAGTGTGGCTGTTTTTATGCCAATACCATACAATTTTGATTACTATGGCTTCATAACATAGTTTGAAATCAAAGAGCATGATGCCTCCAGCTTTGTTCTTTCTCAAGATTGCTTTGGCTATTCAGGGTCTTTTGTGGTTCCATACAGATTTTAGTATTGCTTGCTCTGTTTCTGTGAAAATGCCATTGGAACTTTGATGGGGATTGCATTGACTCTGTAGATTGCTTTGGGTAGTATGGACATTTTAACATTCTTTCAATCCATGAACACAGAATATCTTTCCATTTATTGGTGTCATCTTCAGTTTTTCATTAATGTCTTATAATTTTCAGTGTACAGCTCTTTCACTTCCTTGGTTAGATTTATTCCTAGGTTGTTTTATTCTTTTTGATGCGGTTTTAAGTGGGATTGTTTTCTTAATTTTTTTCCGATAGTTCATTGTTAATGCATAGAAATGCAGTGATTTTTTATATTGATTTTGTATCCTGCAGCTTCTAAATCTGTTGATTATTTCTAACCATTTTAGGTGTAGTCTTTAGGGTTTCCTATCTATGGTATCATTGCATCTGCAAAAAGAGACAATTTTACTTCTCTCTTTACAATTTGGTTGTGTTTTTGAAAGGTTCTTTTAGTTTCATCTGTCTCCTCATCACTGTCTCATCTTAAGTTGAACATAAACTCTACAGGAGCAAAGACTTTCTCTGTTTTAATCCAGCACATAGAACAAGGCATAACCCATGGCAGACATTTAGTCAATATTTATTGGGGAAATGTCATTAAGTAGGACCTCCATGAGGGGAAATAACAGTTTGTGTAGAGTTGTCCATTTTTTAAAAAAGATTTTATTTATTTATTCATGAGAGACAGAAAGAGGGAGGCAGAGGCAGAGGGAGAAGCAGACTCCCCGCAGAGCAGGGAGCCCAATGCGGGACTCGATCCCAGGACCCTGGGATCACGACCCGAGCCGAAGGCAGACACTTAACCGACTGAGCCACCCAGTGCGCAGAATTGTGCATTTTTAAAAGATGACAATTTAACACAAATGACAGCTTTGAAGGGGGGAAAGAATGCCTCCCCAAAGACAGAGAGGAGAGTGGAATCCAGGAAGGACATCCCACCTGCCCATGAATGTGGTGGGATGGGCTTGGCCTCTCCTTCATTTGGGATAATGCCAAGGATGTGATAGATGCCCAATAAATGTTTGTTGCATTAATTATTTAACTAGTTAATGGACTTATCGTCAGTTATGTTCAGTGTACATTTGAGGGTTGGTTATGAGCTGTGCCAATCACTGGGCAGATTAAAGGTGAATAAGAAAAGGTCTTTTTCCTCTAGAAATTAGTGGTTACATAGATAAGCCTCAATCTTTTTAGTCCAGACATAGAATTTCACTTTTCTCCCAAGAGCACTGCATCCCTGAGTCACTCCCCAGGGATCTTCTGAAGAAGACTTTAAAGGGCTCAGACTGTGGGGATCACCCAAGGACAGTTCTGTCCGCAGGGGCAAGATGTAGAACTCTTCCACCTGTGTGTACTGGATGACCAGCAATTCTTGCTGCTTTATCAGTTTTTTTTTTAAAGATTTTTTTATTTATTTATTTTAGAGAGAGAGAGTGAGAAAGAGCATGAGAAGGGAGACGGTCAGAGGGTGAAGCAGCCTCCCCATTGAGACTCCCCGGGACTCCAGGATCATGACCTGAGCCAAAGGCAGTCGCCCAACCAACTGAGCCACCCAGGCACCCGCTTTATCAGTTTTTAAATAAGGATTTCCCCCTCCCCTGAGGCCCACATTTAATGACCGAAAGGGCAGGGACCCATGTATGTTGCTCTGTGTACATTGTTTTTGTTAGCATTGTGGGCATAGCTGAATTTGTCCTTCTTACCCGTCTGTCCATCTGATCTTCCTCCCTTTTGACTAACCAGAAAAGTTAAGTGTCCTGTCTAGGATAACACTGTTTTTCAGTAACCGAGCCAGGGTTGTTTGCATCTTGTTTGTGTCTGTGTCCATCTGTGTTATACATGTGAGATATTTCCTCTACCTCCGGGTGCTATTGCTAACATCCATTTGTAAAGGAGCTCTATTTAATGAGTTTTATTTTTATTAAAGATTTTATTTATTTCTTTGGGAAAAAAAAAAAAAGAATGCACCTCTTTTAACTATAGGGCCAGTGCTGTATCCAGGATACTCTCTTCCCTCAACTCATGCTGTGTGGGAGACAGATAACATCGAGTATACCCCAAATTGTCTATCAGTAGGATGTTGATCAACATGTAAAATGAGAAGGCAGTGCATGAACTGCAGACTGCCACCCACAACTGCTTCAGAGGGCCTCACGTGCCCACCTCTGTCAGGGACCTGGTTGCCCTAATTATTTAGTTCCAGATATTGCATACCCCAAGGAAAAATCAACAGCGATGGCCTCAGAGAGAAAGGATTCCCTCTCCACGGACTGTGGGACCTTGAGCAAGTTATCAAATCTCTCTAAACCGGTCTTCTCATCTAGAAAACAGAGATAATGAGTGCCTGCCTTGTGATGGTTGTGAGAATTAAATGTATATAAAGCCCTTAGTAAGGGCTTCTAGTAAGTGTTCAAGAAATGTTAGCTGTTGTTAAAGGATGATTATTTTAAAAGGGAAAATCATGACTCTCATACAAATGTCAAATGAACATGTGTCAAGGATTTATTTAACTCATTCATTAATGAGAGAATCTGTAATGTTACAATCAGTTCAAAGGAGAATCCAAAGGGCAGGTGCATATGTAGGCAATTAGGATTGGGTTAGTTAGATGCAAAATTGGCTTCTTCCACAGAGAGAGGGAAATCAGTTGCACTTCCAGTGGACAAATTTCATGTGCATATCTGTGGGCAAGAATCATTTACATTCCTCTCAGTCATCTACAACTTACAAGTTGTAAAGTAGCCCAAAGACCACAAAACGTGCAAAGACCTCATAGGCTCAGGTAACCTGGAAGGCTGCATAGGCAAGGCCTAGTTTTCCACTGATACCACCCATTAATCATTCAGATCCATTTCAAACTTTTTTGCAATTATTTTCTGCACAGTTTTTATTATTGCTAGTTCCTTATTTGCATCCTAGGAATATTTTGAGGACCAGCAAGATAATGGATATGAAAACTTGCCATATAACCTATGGCATATTTTGCAAATAGTAGTTAGAATATGAAAGAGATCGGTGAGACCAACCTGCATTTTCAGTCCCACCTCTGATACTTCCTGTGTAATCTTGAGCAAGCCACATAACACCTCTGTGCCTCTCTTTCCTTAGTTGTAAGTTAGTGCATTTAAGATTCACAGCACAAGGTTATTGTGAGAATTAGATGAGGTTCTATGTGGGAAAGTACTTTGGAAAATAAAAAATGCTATGTCAAGATGGGATGTGATTATATTATTGCTCTCAGCTTAGATTGGTTCATTTTTCTTTAAGAAGAGACTATAGAATAAAAGATGGAGTGGTGAATTCTTAAACTCACCAGGTAATTATTACTGCAAGTTGTAAATTACATGAAGTCTTTGACTCATTAACAGTGATTTATGGCACTACTGTTGATCCAAAAGCACTTCTCCAATATTCACCCACATGTCCTGATGGCTCCAGAGAGAAGTTCATGGTGCTGGGAGTGGTAATGTCGATGACCATGGGAGCCATGTTTCCCTAATTAAACCTGTAAGGATGGTATTTTACTCTCCTCAACCTCTTCCCCCAGTGCTGTCATCCCAGAGTCTCCCCTGGTTATCCTGTAAAAAGAAATTCATTTAACCAGCCTGTAGAGTCTCTCAGTAATTTGCAGGAATTGGGAAGGAAAGTCTTTGGCCCAGCACACTCCTTTCCTGGCCCAGTTTTGGGTTTTGTAATTGAGAAGGGATAAGGAAGGTTTGGAGTGAGTCCAGGACCTGACACTGAAAGCATTGAGAGGAGGTGAGTGAGACCTGGGTGGGAGGGGCCAGGATTGCTTAGCCTGGAAAGGAGCAGATCATGGCATGACTCTAAGTATGGACAGATAAAAGGATTTCCACCATGCCTGGTGCAGAAGAGAGTAACTTCAGTGACAGCTCAAGGGTTTTGGTTATGGAGACTGAAGAGCTGTCTGCCTAAGCTCGTGAATGCTGTGGACACATTTATGAAGGTTCTACTAAGTTCTTCTCTAGAGTTTTGAAGAACAAGAATGGGTCTCTCTTAGTCTGAAATATTACAGATCATGTCCTCCCAGAGGCAGAGGCTTGATTCAGATCTGAAGAAGGTTTCAAAACTGAGAGAAGGACACCACACCTGATCCTACCTTGTTTATTATGACTAACGGAGCCAGGTGAAGATGGGAGAGAGATTGAGTAACTGAGTAGGCTTCTCTGCTTACCTGCCCTTCCCTGTGCCCTGTGAGGGGACCCCAGCATTTGTGACAGTATTTCTCATACTTACTTCCTCTCCTTAGACTGAGCTCCTCAAAGCCAGAGCCTTGGTTTTCATCCCTGTGTCCCCAGCCGCTGACACAAGACCTGACACGTAGTAGGGCTCGGCAAATATTTGTTGGATGAGTACATTGATGGATGACTCCTTTGACAGGAGTCAAGTCAGCAGAAACCATAATGGCAGAGACACTGACAGAAACCCCCATTTAAAAGCCAGTTGAGCAGCCTAGTCTTTGGGCTCGAGTGCTGTTCACCATAAAATAGTAAGGGAAACCTGAGTCCAAATTTCAGTATTCGTAGTGAGACTATTTTCAGCTTTCTCAGAGACGGCATCTGTAAATAATCAGGCAGAAGCCTTTTATAAAACAACATAGAAAAACCTCAAAGACTATTCTAAGGCTGCAACATTTAAACAAGATTTTTAACCCATGGGGACGCCAAGATCAACACGGAGCTTCCTGCACATAAAAGCCTGGAATTTCATAGCAGTATGGGGGCAAAAGCTATGATCGCATTTCCCCCTTTCTAAATTATATACTGCTTCGTGTTAATGTGAGCAGAGGGCCGGGACAGAGACGGGCCTGTGGGTTACGTAAGTCCCACTGCACCCTCCGTCCCCCCTGTAATACGGCTGCCATGGTTACAGTGGTTGGGGGGAGTCCGCAGGCTGGCTGGACTGAGAAGGCAAAAGGTCACTGGTAGGTCATGCCATGATTTAAGTACTTGATGTAATTTATAACTGGGCTTTCACTCTACATAGAAAAATGATCAGGGACATTTGTTGTGTAATTTTTTCTCTCACTAGAAGATGTTGTTCTTAAAACTTAGTTTAGTGGCAGCTATAAAAGTCCATCTGCAGCACATTCCAAAATCACTTTCTTTTCCTTCCCAACTGGAAAGAGGAGCATGAAATCAAATGAACTCTTTGGCCCTCTCAACCTGCATCGTTGTCTCCTGGGGAGGAGAGACGGGTCTCTAGGTCACTTCTTCCCCAGTCCCTGAATCAAGGACCACATCAGCACATTCCGAGTGGACCAACCTCAATTATAAACAAGGAAAAAACGGAGTGCTCCTAACTATCCTTACTATCAGGCCAGTCCTATGCGTGTGTGACCAGTATGATATGAAATCTGCCCAAGGTTTCTCCAGTTACCTGAAATGTTACTTCTTAAGGCTCTTCTGGGGAGACATGCACTACTAATCAGCTGCCGTGTCTTGTTACCTGGGAAGGCTAATACTTGAACAACTATCATTATAATACCTGACAGTTGGTACAATTAAATAACAACTATTTATAACCAAAAGGAGGACTTTTGAGGTTATTTTCTTAAAAAATAAGAACTTTATTTGGAAAAACAGTACATATGTTCATTTTAATTCTGTGTATTCTGGGCTTGAGGAAAAGGCTACATCTTCATTTTTGTACTAGTTGGCACAGTGTTTGGAAGATGGTCTAGGCCCAATAAATATTTTTTGAATCAGTGAGTGAGAAGAATATTTACAGAGCAAAAGCCTCTGGGCTTGTTGGCTGAGTCCAGTGGTGTCTACTTTCTGCAAACTCTGAGAAATTTGTATAAACAAAAAGATCAGAGTGGGAATTTAAAAAGAACATTTATTATCATTTTTAATAATATATACTTTTTAAGCTCTAAAATTGTGCATGAACACACATATACCCCAATACTTCCATGGGTACATGCTTAGAATGTGATGCATAGACTGTGTATGCCTGTGTATGTACATATCTATGGATTTTTTTGAAGATACAGAAAATATAGTTAACAGTAGTTATCTCTAAAGAGGGAGTAAATTTAAGAAAGATAAAGGGCACTTTCACATTTTACCTTATATATTTCTCATTTTTTGAATTCTTGTAATGAGTATGCATTTGTATATCTGAATTCTTAACACATGGTCTGGCACTTAGCAAACATTAAGTCAGTGTTAAACACACACATAAGTGAATCAGTGAATCGAGTGGTATGAAAGTTATATTCAAACATTTGACTTTGAGAGAGTTAGGGAGTGGAATGATGATAAAGAAATTGAATTGAAGACTTAAGAAAAAGAGGACATCATCAGGGTCTATCACGGGAGGAAGCCGTCAGAAATAAAGGAATAGTTTTGGGTTGCCGTTGATAAATATATTTTCCAATTTTAAAAACAAAATGGCCCCAAATTAGCTACCCGCTGTTAGCAAATAGCATAGTATTATGTAGAGTAACATAGTATTACACCTAATCGTAGGTGTTCCTAGGGTTTATCTGCTGCCTGCACAAAGGCCAATGGCCTGGCAAGAAAACCCTGGTGACCTGCTAACCTGAAGGGCTGGACAGGCCTGATGGTCTGAAAAGCCTTTATACTCACAGCCCTGTGAGTATACAAACCACACAACAGCTGGTTTGCTGGATCAACAAAAGAACTAACGAGACCATACAGGGAAAAGAGACAATAATCCAGTGGCTCAGCCACAGTCATTTGGCCTGTCCTGGAGCTTGATGTCCAGAAACGGACATGATGAGTGAGAACTTTTAACCCCAATCCAGCTGGCATGACCCAAATGCATGAAACCCTTTCTTGGCCCCTCATCTAGGAAATGAGTTGGCAATATTTAAAAATGCTTGAATGGCAGCTTGGCTTCCATTTGAAGAAGCTGGTAGAAAGATCCCAATGGCAGGAATGTCTAGATAAGATTACCATCAGTAGTCAGTTGTTGGAATCACTTGAGTATTTTGATCAAGTGAAGAAAGAGCCACTCAACTTCAGTCTGGGTGGCAGAGAGTCCTTTTAAATGTGGCTACTGCACAGACGTTCTGTGCATTACTCATGCTGTGAAGTACGTGATTTAAGCCACTGACTTCCTAAATTAAAGGCACGAAAAGGCAGACATGTAATTCTTTTAATTACACCTCCAAATTTCTCCTGCATTCCTTTGGGTTTGCCTCCTGTTTGTCCATGTTTGCCTCCTGCTTCATCAACCTACCGGCAGAAGATGAGCAATGGAGAACGTAGAGGATCTGTAAAAAGAATAGAAGACCTCAGTTAAATTGTATACACTATAGAAAAAGGAAGGCACTGTTTTTGGATGTTTAGAAGATATGAAATCTGGTTTCTGGTGATAGTAGAGAAAAATAGAACAATCGTGGTAGAACTGAGACATACATTTATACGCTTTTTTGCCATTTGCTGTCTACTAACGTGGGTTATTTTTTTTTTTTTAAGATTTTATTTATTTTTTGACAGAGAGAGACACAGCGAGAGAGGGAACACAAACAGGGGGGAGTGGGAGAGGGAGAAGCAGGCTTCCCACAGAGCAGGGAGCTCGATGCGGGGCTCGATCCCTGGACCCCGGGATCATGACCTGAGCCAAAGGCAGATGCTTAATGACTGAGCCACCCAGTCGCCCTAACGTGGGTAATTAATAAAATATATTTGGCTTACATCACCAGGCAAGAGGGTTCAATTTTATCTTGTATTTCTAGTAAAGTGTATCCTTATAATCTTAATATGTAGTTTTCATAACTCAGCAATAGAGACAGGCTTCATTTCCAGAAGATAGGCAGCCCTGAACAGCTCAAAGCTGTATACACTTTTTATTTTATTATTTTATTTTATTTTAGAGAGCATGAGCGGGGGTGGGGGGTGGGCAAAAGGGAGAGGGAGAGAGAGAATCTCAAGTAGGCTCCCCACAGAGTGCAGAGCCCCATGCCGGGTTCAACCTCATGACCCTGAGATCATGACCTGACCCGAAATCAAGAATCAGACGCTCAACCAACTGAGCCACCCAGGTGCCCTGTGTACACTTTTTAAAACTATGCAACCATTTAGATATTTCATTTATAGGAACTAATTGAAGTAGGTACTTGGAAAGCCATGTAGTTTTTTTTTCTGCTAGACGACATGAGAAACTGAACTTCGGAATTATGCAGCTAAGTTTCTGTTCTGTCTCTCAGCTGTTCTCCTTTGTAAGGAAGGTGGCATGACTTATCCTTCTCTTACTGTTATGGTTCCTGGGGTGGTTTTCGAACTATAATGGGAGATGTGCTGACCCATCTGCATTCCCAGACCAGGCCTCACTGACATCAGTGTACCGTCAGAAGGCTGTAGGTCTTGGTGCAGACAAAAACTTCTCTGTAATTCCATGGTCATTAAACTAGTGTAATCTCACCTGTCCCAAATTCCCCCCAGGTATTGACCTGAGCTTGTCTTTGAACACGTAACCCTTTGATTGATGTTCTAAGAATGTCCATGTTGGTTATGGCATGGTAAAATAAGGCCACAGCCTTTATTTGGGTGTCTGAGGGAAAGGAAAGACAGGACAGGATAAATAGAATTGGCTAGTTGGAATAGGATTTAGATGATGGAGATGGTCTCTAGTTGTCTGGTACCTGGCCTTGGGATGGTTAAGGCAGAGGGATATTGTGTCCTGGGTGAAGGGAAGATTGAGGTGGTCTAGCTCTGGATTTGGGTTGGTTTGCATATCAAAGGCATGCTCCCAGCTGGGCCCTTTGCTATCTCCAAGAATTGACTGGCCCCAGGAGGGGCAGTCTCTCTTCAGCTAGAAAGGGTTTTTGAAATATCAAAACATCATAATGTATAAAAAATAAAAAATATATACAATACAAATGAGTTTAGCATATTTGTCTGAATCTTTCTTAGTTACCTTTTATGGAGCTCCACGATTATTTGCCAAATATGTTCTAAAGTGATTTGCCTGTAGTGGTCTACATGATTTTGAATGAATGGTACAGTATTAGACAGTCCTGACTTCCTGTCCAACATCAAGTTTAACCTCGACCTTGGTGGGCAATCCAGAACCCTCTTCCCCTCACCCAAAAACTTTTTGAGGGCTTTTATTAGACTTCTTTTTTTTCTTTTGGATTTTTTAGACTTCTTTTTTTTCTTTTGGATTTCTGCAGAAGAGATTTAGCCTATATAGATTTTGTTGTTTTACAAAACTTAATGAGGCTTTTCCCCTTTTCAGTGTACTTGGAAATACTGAGGAATTATTCCAGTTTGCCATAATTTCTCAGACTTTCACTGGCAGCTAGCCATAGGAAAATGTTTTCCTCTCCTAGGACTGAAGCAACTGTGGGGCTGAAATTTCATTTTAGTGACACACACACTCATAAATTACCATCAAATATTTTATCATTTCATGTTTGGATGATTTTCCAGTTATAATTTGCTGTGAAACAAGCCACTCCAAAACTTAGTGGCATAAAGCAATTTATTATTCTTATATCTCTGATCTGTGGGTCCAGGATTCGGTACAGCTTGCCTCTGCAGCACCATCCTCGGATTTCAGCAGGGATGACAGGAATGGCTGGGAACTCCCAAGACTTGGGGTGCCCAGGCAGCTCTCTCTCTCTTCATATGGTCTCTCCCAAGTGGCTAGGGTGAGCTTCCTCACAGAACGGCAGCCTCAGGGTAGCCTTCCTACATGGTAGAGCAGGGCTCTAAGAACAAGTCTTCAAGAGTCAGAAAGTGTGAGTCTAAGGCTTAGCCTGGAAATTGGCATAGTACGGCCTTCTTTTTGCCATATTGGTTAAGTTGGTTAATTTTTCACAGGGATACCCACACCCAACCCTGCAGATTCCAGCAGAGAGGACAGAGACTTCACCTGTCAGTTGGAGGAATAGTAAGGAATCTGTGGTTATCTCTAGTCTACCACGTGGCATTTTGTATATCTACAAAAAGGAGATTATTTTTATCTCCCTCTGTACATGCCTTAAAAAGGTAGATATTCAACTGTAGCTCATTTCAGAGTTCTTTCTCTATGAAGATTGTTGACCTTTTGATGGAAAAAATTTTGACTTCAAACTCAAATTATGATTTGGTAATCTCCTAAGATACATGAAGATATATGCAGTGTGTATTAGGATATTGAAATGTATATCTTTGCACTTGGTGGATATTTTCCAGAGAATTTTAAGATATATAATCTGATCCCTATATCTGTCCTTGGGTATTATTATCTTCATTTTGTAGATGAGGAAGCGGAGGCTCTGAATGGCTAAGTGTCCCACATCACATGGCTTCATGGTGGCAGAGGAAGGACCAGAATTAGGTTAGCTGTATACGTTTCACTGATGGCTTCTTTGAATTCCTTAATATAGGTAGAAGTAAGCCAAAGGCTATAATAAGGACTTTTAATAAATTTCATTATTTTGGATGTTAATTTCCTGAAATGAAGAAAAGATCTTTTGCTTCAGGCAAATACTTGGTGTTTGCACAGCTCTTATACTTACACAGTATTTTCACATTTCCTGTCTTCTTTATTCCATATGCTGATCTCATGAAAGGTATTGTTAATAGCACCATTTTTCAGATGAGGAAACAGAAGTACAGAGGGGTTAAGTAAACTGCTTATGGGTCACATGGCTGACGGGTAGAGCTGGTGCTCAAGCCCAGAACTTTAAATTCTGAATCCTGTCTTTCTGCTTCTTGGATCCTCACTCCCCCACACCCATACACCAGTTTCTTGGCCTTTGGAGGCTTAGAACAGTATACAAATGGCTTAAGAGCAGGACCAGCCTCTTCAGGGACAAACATGGAGGCCCCAGAGGACTGAATAATCCACAGCGGTTAGAGAAAGGCACCAAGATCGGGGGCAGCGCCAGCATCGTTAGAGGAAATGGGGAACACTCTAATTGCAGGCAGTTTCAACTTTGACTGTTTCCAGGAAAAGCTAATACTGTTATGATTTCTCCTGATGCATGTGAAATCAGTTGCTATAGTAATGACCAGTGTTTCTTGGAATTTGCTGACAGCAACAGGCCTTAGGAGTGAAATTTCTCTGTTAATCATGGTTCTGATGCTGATAGTAATGAACTTAGCTCCACCATCTTAGACCCTCTACCATGTCCATTTCCCACCATGATCTCCTACTGGCCAGAAGGAAGGGCAAGACAGGTCTCTGCTCACGTCAGTTAGACATGTTGTCAATGGCCTTGGAAACATGGTTCAGCTGTGGCCATGTTCTAGGGTAGGGGAGGCAGAAGACAAGGGGGAGTTTGGAACCCAGGTTTGAACCTATGTTGATGAATATTTGGGTGGATCCACTATGGTCCCTACATCTATAGTTGTCATAGAGACTAGGAAATAAATTATTTCATTATTTGTTCAGCTGAAACAACATTAATAAACATTTCCATTTTTCCATTTAGGTGTAAGCAGTATTTCTGTTGGCTGTACCTACAGGATACATTTTCTAGTTCCACATTCCTTCCCTACTGCTACAGTGACCCTCTTTCTCTCAAGCTTCTACTTGTGTTGGGATCTTTGCAGTAGCTATTCCTTCTTCCCAGTGATCTTGGTATGACTAGCTCCTTGTCATTCAGACCTCAGCTTAATAATAACCTCCTGACTCCTTTTTAAATTATTATTATTATTATTATTGGGGCACCTGGGTGGCTCAGTCAGTTAGGCATCTGCCTTTGGCTCAGGTCATGATCCCAGGGTCCTAGGATCGAGCCCCACATAGGGTTCCCTGCTTAGCAGGGAGTCTGCTTCTCACTCTGCCTCTGCCTCGCCCCTTGCTCATGCTCTCTCTCTCTCTCTCTCAAATAAATAAATAAAATCTTTAAAAAATAAATTATTATTTCAGGGATTTTTTTTTTAAAGATATAATTGACATATGACATTATATTAGTTATAGATGTACAACTTAATGATTTGATATTTTTATACATTGGGAAATGATCACCACAAATGAAGTAGTTTATATGCATCACCTTATGTAGTTACATTTTTTCTTGTGATGAGAACTTTTAAGATTTACTCTCTTAGCAACTTTCAAATATGTGATACAGTGTTGTTAACTATCGGCACTGTGCTGTACATTACATGCCCATGATGTATTTATTTTATAACTAGAATTTTCTACCTTTTGACACATTTGACCCATTTCTCCCACCTACACTCCCTGCCTCTGGCAATTACCAGTCTCTTCTCTGATTTTGTGAGCTTGATTTTGTTTGTTTTTTGTTTTTTTAGCTTCCATAAGTAAGTGAGATCATATGGTATTTATCTTTCTCTGACTTATTATACTTAGCATAATGCCCTCAAGGTCCATCCATGTTGTTGCAAATGACAAGGTTTCATTCTTTTTTATGGCTGAATAATAATGTATGTGTGTGTGTATACACGCACATACACTACCCAGAAATAGAATTGCTGGATTATATGGTAGTTCTATTTTTAATTTTTTGAGGAACCTCCATACTGTTTTCCATAGTGGCTGCACCAGTTTACATTCCCAACAACAGTGTATAAGGGTCCTTTTTCTCCACAGCCTCGTCAACACTCGTTATTTCTTGTCTTTCTGATAATAGCCATTTTAATAGGTGTGAGGTGTTTTATCTTATTGCAGTTTTGATTTGTATTTTCTTCATGATATCTGCTGGCCATCTGTGTATCTTCTTTGGGAAAATATTTAGATTCTCTGCCTATTTTTTAATCAGATTTTTTGTGTTTTTTGTTTTGTTATTGAGTTATAGGAGTTCTTTATATATTTTAACCCCTTATCAGACATATGATTTACAAATACTTTCTCCCATTCCATAGGTTGCTTTTTTATTTTGCTGATGGTTTCCTTCACTGGGCAAAGGCTTTTAGTTTGATGTAGTCCTACTTGTTTACTTTTGGTTTTGGTGTCAGATTAAAAAAATCATGACCTATGTCAAGGACCTTATACCTATGTTTTCTTCTGGGATTTTTATGGTTTCAGATCTTACATTCAAGTTTTTAAACTATTTTGAGTTAATTTTTGTGTATGATGTAAGATACTGGTCCAGTTTCATTCTTTTGCATATGGCTGTTCAGTTTGCCCAATCATCCATCCATCCCAATTATTTATTGAAGAGACTGTTCATTTCCAATTGTATATTCTTGGTTCCTTTGTCATAACTGACCACATGTGCAGGTTTACTTCATACCAGAAATAAAATAAAAATTAAAAAAAAAAAAGAAAAAAATAGAAATAAAAAAAAATAAATCTGCACATGTATTATCTTTGTGTCTGTTTTATACCATACTGTTTTGATTACTGTGGCTTCATAATATAGTTTGAAATCAGGGAGCATGATGCTTCTAGCTTTGTTGTTCTTTCTCAAGATTGCTTTGGCTATTTCGGTCTTTTGTGGATCCACACAAATTTTAGTATTGTTTGTTCTATTTCTGTGAGAAATGCCATTGGAATTTTGATGGGAGATTGCACTGACTCTGTAGATTGCTTTGGGTAGGATGGACAATTTATTTATTTATTTATTTATTTTTAGTATGGACATTTTAACAATATTCTTTGGATCCATGAACACAGAATATTTTTCTATTTATGTCCATTAATTTCTTTCATTTTTTCAGTGTACAACTCTTTCATCTCCTTGGTTAAATTTATTCCTAAATATTTTATTCATTTTGATGCTATTATAAATGGGATCATTTTCTTAATTTTTTTCTAATAGTTTGTTATTACTGTACAGAAATGGAACAGATTTTTTTATATTGGCTTTGTATCCTGCAACTTTATTGAATTTATTCATTAGTTCTAACACTTTTTCGGTGGAGTTTTTAGTGTTTTCTATATATAATATCCTGTCATCTGCAAATAATGACAGCTTTCTTCTTCCTTTCCAATTTGGATGCCTTTTATTTCCTCTTCTTGCCTAATTGCCCTGGCTTGGATACGTTGAATAAAGTAGTCAGAGTGGACATCCTTGTCTTATTCCTGATCTTAGAGGAAAAGCTTTCAGCATTTTACCATTGAGTACAATGTTAGCTGTGGGCTTGTCATATGTGGCCTTTATTATACTGAGGTACGTTCCCTCTATCCTTACTGTTGAGAGTTTTTTATTGTTGAATTTTGTCAAATGCTTTTCTGCATCTACTGAGATGATCATAGGATTTTTATCCTTCATTTTATTATTTGGTGTATCACAGTGATTGATTTTTGTGGATGTTGAACCACCCATCGTGCATTCCTGGAATAAATCTTACTTAATCATGGTGTATGATCATTTTTGATATATTGTTGAATTCAGTTTGCTAATATTTTATTGAAGATTTTTACATTTATGTTCACTAGGGATATTGATGCGTAATTTTGTGTGTGTGTGTGTGCCCTACTTGTCTGGTTTTGGTATCAGGGTAATGCTGGCCTTATAAAATAAGTTTGGAAGTATTCTCTCCTCTATTTTTTGGAAGAGTTGAAGAACGCTTGATGTTAATTCTTCTTTGGATGTTTGGTAGAATTCAGTAGTGAAGCTATCTGGTCCTGGACTTTTTTCATTGGGATGATTTTGATTACTAACTCAATTTCCTTACTAGTATTCAATCTGTTCAGATTTTCTGTTTCTTCATGGTAAGTTGTATGTTTCTAGGAATTTAGTCATTTCTTCTAGATTGTCAGATTTGTTGGTATATAATCATTCATAGTAGTCTCTTACAATCCTCTGTATTACTGTGGTAGCAGTTGTAATGTCTTCTTCATTTCTGATTTCACTTATTTGAGTCCTCTCTCCTTTTTTCTTGGTGAGTCTAGCTAAAGGTTTGTCAATTTTATCTTCTTGAAGAACCAGCTCTTAGTTTCATTGGTCTTTTCTATTATCTTTAAGTCTCCATTTTTATTTATTTATGCTCTGATCTTTGTTATTTCCTTTATTCTACCAACTTTGTACTTTGTTTTTCTTTATCTAGTTCCTTGAGCTATAAAGTTAGGTTGTTTATTTGAGATTTTACTTGTTTTTTGAGGTAGCATTCATTGCTATGAATGTCCCTCTTAGAACTGCTTTTACTGTATCTCATAAATTTTGGTATGTTGTATTTCCATTTTTATTTGTCTCAAGGTATTTTTTTTATTTTTTCTTCAACCCATTGGTTGTTCAGTAGCACATTGTTTAATCTTCACGTATTTGTGAATTTTCCAGTTTTTTATAATTAATTTCTAATTTCATGCCATTTTGGTCAGAAAAGATGCTTGATATTATTTCAGTTCTTCTTAAATTTATTAACACTTGCTTTGTGGCCTAAGATGTGATCTATCCTGGTGGGTGTTCCATGTGCACTTGAGAAGAGTGTGTGTTCTCTTGCTTTCAGAGGGAATGTTTTGTGTATATCTGTTAGGTCCATCTGGTCTAACATGTTGTTAAGACTGATGTTTCCTTATTTTCTGTCTAGATGACCTGTTCACCTCCTGACTTCTGAAGGACCCAATCTAAAAGTAGTCCCTTTGAGTCTCTGTGTAGTACTATTTGATATTTTCATGTTACTTTATTTGTTTATTGTGCATCTCTTCTCCACCCCCATACTCCATGTCAGAGGCAAGTTCATGGAGAAGGGACCTTGTCTGTTGGTCACCACTATAACCCTTCAAACAGTGACTGGCCCAGGTGCTCAACAAATATATATAAAAGTAATGAACTATTCTTAGTTACTGCAGTTCTTTAAACTGGGCATGCTTTCCTGTACATCCATGACTTTGCACATGCTGGAACCTCTACCTGGAAAATCCTTTTCCTCCATTCTTTTTCTATAATTCCTTAATTAATTTACCAAACTTTATCTTGTGCTGTTCAGAATGTAGGGCAAGATGAGTTTTCTAACTTTAGTTTTATTATTATTATTATTATTATTATTATTATTATTATTTAAAAACTTTAAGAGATCTATCACTCTGATTGGTAGATCAGAAGATCTACCCTCTGATTAAGGACTTCAGTCTTCTCTAGAGCTGGTACTTCCCCAGGACACATTCAAGAAAAGTATGCACAGCAGGGCATGGAAGAGTCTCAGAGCCTCACCATGTGGATGGAAATTTGCAGTTATCTTCCTGCTCCTAACAGAAGAGATTCCCTACCAGAGAGGAGGCACAGAAGCCACTTTAAATGACTTGTGAAATTCTCATAGGATATAATAACAAGATATTTAAGTAAAATGTTGGGAGAGCAGTTAGAGAAAGACTGTAACTCAAAGATATTATGATAGTGACTCTCTCATTACATCTCTTTTCAACCTCTGACCTTATTCATCTTTCTTTTCTTCTTTCCCTCCACATCAGATAATCTCATGAAACCCAGTTCTGTTTAATGTTTGAATCACCTACAATAACCAGCATATGATGAGTACTTCCCTAGATGTTCCTGGCTGGTCTTTGTTATTTTCAGTTTGCTTTTGCTTTTCGATGAAACAATTCTCAAACTAATTTTTTGTGGGTCAATACATGTAGCATGTTAGTTTTGAAACTTGATCTTTTGGACCTTTTGGTTTTTTTAAGGAAAAAAAAAAGGAACTGGAGAATCTAGAAAGAGTTTTAAAAAGTCATTGCTCCACCCTACAAATCTTTCACCCACATCTACTAGCATGATGATAACTCATTTGAGGACAGTGAAAATCAGTAGCCTGACCAGGAACTAGTGCTGTTGATTATCATTTCTTATTTATTTTTCTTCAGTCCAACTTATTTTAAGCCTAACATATTCAACACCAGAGTATTGAGTAGTTGAAGAAAGACAGATGTGAATTACAGTGTAATTAGGTTCATATGTCACTATGACAGACAACTGAATAAACCTCCATGTTATTGCACATTTATCCAGAAAAGCTCTGCTAATTATTCCATTTCCCTGGGCCTCCATTTCTTATCTTCAGATTAAGAAGTCAGACTAGTTGATAACTAAAAGCTCTTCTCTCTTTAAGGGTCAGCGTTTGCATGAGAGTTTGTTTTTTGCTTGTTGTGTTTTGCTTTTGCTTACTTTCTTTACCAGTTTGCAAGTCACCTCTGGAGCATTAAATTTTTTAATTAAATTTTTCTTTGAAATCATTGTAAGTTCTTATGCAGTTGTAAGAAATAATACAGAGTAATCCTGTATATCCTTTACCCAGTTTCCCCCAACGGTACCATCTTACAGAACTGTAGGACAATATCACAACCAGGATATTGGCATTGGTAGAGTCAAGATACAGAAAATGTCCATTGTGACAAGGTTCTGGATGTTTCCTTTATAGATAGATAGCTTTACTAACTTCCCTCCCTTCTACCTTCTCTTAGCCCCTGGCAACCAGTAATCAGTTGTCCATTTCTGTAGTTTTGTCATTTCAAGAAATGCATGAATAGAATTATACAATATACAACCTTTCATGGTTGGCTCTCCCCCCGCCCCGCCACTGAGCATAATTCTCTGTAGCCTCCCTAAGATTATTGCATGTATCAGTACTTTGTTCCTTTTTATTGGTGAGTCGTATTCCATGGGATTGTCATTCATTCATTGAAGGACATCTGGGTTGTTTCCAGTCTGGGGCTGTTATGAATAAAGCTGCTATAAACATTCATTTACAGATTTCTGTATGAACATATTTTTCTGGGATAAATGCCAAGGAATGCAATTGCTGGATCATATAGTATTTGCATATGTGTGTTTGGTAGTTGTTTAAGAAACTACCAAACTTTTTTTCAGAGTGGCTGCACTATTTTACATTCCTCATTTACATTCCACATCCTCACCAGCATTTGTTAGTATCACTATTTTTTATTTTAGCTATTCTGATGGGTCTGTAGTGGTATATCATTGTGGTTTTAATTTATATTACTCTAATGGCTGATGATGCTGGATATCTTTTCATGTGCTTACTTGACATTTGTCTATCTTTTTGGCAGAATGTCTCTTTGTCTCTTTTGCCTGTGTTCCAACTGAATTATTTGCTTTTTTGCTTGAGTTTTTGAAAGTTCTTTATTCTATACTAATTCTTTGTTTGAATGTATGGTTTGCATATACTTTCTCCCTCTCTCTATCTTGTCTTTTCAGCTCCTTAACAGGAGTTTTTTTCAAAAGCAAAGTTTTTAAGTTTGGTGCGGTTCAATTTATCAATTTTTTCTTTTATTTATTATGCTTTTGGTGTCAAGTCTAAGAACTCTTTCCCTAGCTGGAGATCCTAAAGATATTCTTCTGGGTTGTTTTGGGTTTTTTTTTTTTTTTTTTTTTTTTGGTCTGTAAGTTTTTTGTTTATATTTAAGTCTGTGATGCATTCAAGTTTTATATAAGGTATGAGAATTGCTTGTGGATGTCTCATTACTCTGGCACCATTTGTTGAAAATGCTGTCATTCCTCTGTTGAATGGTTTCTATACCTTTATCAAAAATAAATTGGTCATGTTTGTGTGGGTCTGTTTCTGGGTTCTCTATTCTTAATTGCCTATTCACTATAGTCTTGATTACTGTAGTTATATCATGTCTTGAAATAGGGTAAACTGATTCCTCTGACTTGATTATTCTTTTTCAAAATTGTTTTAGCTATTTCAATTCCTCTACTCCCTTTTGGGAGTTTTTAAATTATGAATTTATTCTTCTTAATACATATAGGCCTACTTAAATTATTTCATGTTGGGTGAGTCATGGTGGTTTGTGGGGTTTTTGAGGAATTTGTTCATTTCATAGAAGTTGTCAAATGTATTCATGTAGAATTGTTCTTAATATTCCTTTATTATCCTTTTGATGTCTGTAGGGTCTATAGTGATATCCCTTTTTTTTCTGATACTGGTACTTCACATATTTTTTCCTTTGTCAGTCCTACTGAAGGTTTGTCAATTTTATTATCTTTGCAAAGAACCAACTCTCCGTTTTACTATTTTCTCTACTGTTTTTGCATTTCAATTTTCATTGGTTTCTGCTCTTATCTTTATTATTTCCTTCCTTCTGCATGCTTTGGATTTATTTTGTTTCTTTGTAGGTTCTTGAGCAGGAGCTTAGATTATTGATCTGAGACTCTTCTTTTCTTCTAATATATGCATTTAGTGCTATATATTTCCCTTCTCAGCACTGATTTAGCTATGTCCCAGATGTTGATATGTTGTATTTTCATTTTCATCAGTTCAGTGTATTTATTTCCCTGAGATTTCCTTTTTGACCCATGGATTCATTAGCAGGTTGTTATTTAGTGTCAGTGTTTGGAAAGTTTACTGTTATCTTTCTGTTATTGATTTCTAGTTTGATTCCATGGTGATTAGAGTACACACTTGGTATGATTTCAACTCTTTTAAATTGATGATGTTTGTTTTATACTCAGGCTTTGGTCTGTTTCAGTCGATGTGCTGTGGGCACTTGTAAAGAATGCGTATCCAGCAGTTGTTGGGTGGAGTGTTCTATAAATTATAATTAGATCCTGTTGGTTGTTGATGGCATTGAGCTCTTCTACGTCCTGCTGATTCACTGTTGAAAATCCATTTCAACAAATTTTTGAAAGAATGGTGTTGAATTCCTCAACTATAATTCTAAAGTTGTTTATTTCTCCTTTCAGTTTTATCAGTTTTTGCTTCACCTATTCTGCAGTTCTGGTGTTTGGTGCTTTTACATTTAGGATTCCTATGTTTTGTTGGAGTGACCTTGTTATCATTTTGTAGTGTCCCTCTCTGTCTCTGGTCATTTTATTTCCTTTGAAGTCTACCTTATCTGATATTAATATAACCACTCCTGCTTTCCTTTGATTAATGTTTACCTAATATATCTTCTTCCATCCTTGTAATTTCAACCTTCCTGTATTGCTGTTTTGAAATGAGTTTCTTGTAGACAACATATACTGGGGTCACATTTTTAAATCTGTTCTGCCATTCTCTTTTAATTGATTTATTTAGACTGTTTGCACTTAAAGCATTTATTGATATGTTAGGGCTTAAGTCAACTGTTTTGTTTTTTTGGTCATTGTTCTATTTTTTAGATCTCTGTTTTCTTTCTCTCTCTCTTTTTTTTTTTTTGCCTTCCTGTGGGTTAGCTGAACATTTTTTTAGAATTCCATTTTGATTTATCCATAGTGTTTTTGAGTGTATCTCTTTGGATAGCTTTCTTGTAGAGGTTGCTCTAGGTGCTACATTATGTATCTACATAACCTATCACAGCCTACTGCTGTTTTCTTTTTACCAATTCAAGTGAAGTACCTTACCTCCTTTTACCTTCCTCCATTTATAATACACTTGTCTTAAATAGTTCATCCACACACATTTTGAACCAAATCAAGTAGTTTTGTTCATTTTGCTTCACCATCAAACATAATTTAGAAAACTCCAAAGGAAGAGAAAAGTCTATTGCATTTATCCCTATTTTTGTTTACTGTCTCTTCCTTCTTGACATTCCACCGTGTCTTCTTTTCTGTGTAGAGAACTTTCTTTAGCTATCCTTTCAGAATAGATCTGCTAGTCACAACTTTTCTTGGTTTTCCTTCCTCTGAGAATGTCTTCATTTCTCCCTTCCTTCCTAGAGTATGTTTTTGCAAGGTACAGGATTGTGTACTCACAGTTGTTTTCTTTCAGCTCTTGAAAAATCTCATTCCCACCACCGTATTCTCTGACGAGAAAGCCACCATTTGAATTTCTTTCCCCCTGTAGGTAAAGTGTTGTTTCTCTCTTCCCGCTTTCATAATATTTTCTTTGCCTTTTATTTTCAGAAGTTTAATGATGATGTGTGTTGGCATAGAATTCTTTGGCTTTCTCCTGTTTGGGATTCGCTCAGCTTCTGAACTTGTAGGTTTATGTCTCTCGCCAAATTTGAGAAGTTTCCACAGCCATTATTTCTTCACGTACTTTTCTGGCTCCTCCTTCTTTTGCTTTTCCTTCCAGGACTCTGAGGACATGAATGTTAGATTTCCTAACAGGTTCCTGAGGTTCTGTTAATTTTCTTTTTTATCTATTTTCCCTCTATTCAGATTGGGTAATTTTTACTCTTCTGTCTTCCAATTTCTTGTTTCATTCCTTTGTTCCCTCCATTCTGCTGTGGAGCCCTTCCAATGAGCTTTTTATTTTAGTTATTGTACTTTTTTTTGGTTGAAGTTTCCATTTTATTCTTCTTTAGGTCATCTGCTTTTTCACTGAAACTTTGTATTTCTTTTCTAAGTTTTTAATTTTTTCATGTTTGAAATGTAATTGTAATTGCTCATAGAAGCAATTTATCATGGCTGTTTTAAAATCTTTGCCCGGTAATCCTAAAATCTCTTGTCATCTCAGTGCTGGCATCTATCGATTGTCATTTTTTACTGAGTTTGAGATTTTTCTGTTTGTTGGTATGACAAGTGATTTTAATTGAAATTGGGATATTTTCATGTTATTTTATGAGACTCTGGATCTTACTGAAACACTCTGTTTTAAGCTTTCTCAGGGCCTTGGCAGGGGAAGGGGTGGGCATTGCCTCATTACTATTTCGGTAGAGGCAGATGTGCAGGTCCCCTATTGAACCTCTGTTGACACATGAGGGGTGTCATTATTGCTCATTATTATTATTGCTCATTATTAAGCATTATTGCTGAGCAGGGGTGGAAGTTCTCCTTTGACACATGTAGGCAGGCTGGCCTCATTATCAGTAGGGCATAGTGAAAGTCCTGACTCTCAGCTGGGCATTCTCTGACACCACCCCAGTGAGGGTATTTGGGAACCTCATTACAGCCTCACAGAGGTGGAAGTCTAAGCTCCCCACCTGGGCTTTGCTGGCATACGTGGAGGCTGGGCCACAATTGTTTTTGTATGGTGTTTAGCTGGAGCATAGCATTTATTAATTTAAAAGTTTACTACCTTTTGAGGCTGCCCCTTTCCTTGAGAAAGCAGGCTTTTGTTGGGGTATTTGACATACAAAGAAATAAGAACAACTCACCACTGTGTTGTTCCATGTGTCCTGAGATCTCTAACTAGTCTGCCTTCTTCTCTTCACCTTTCAGAGTCTTACATTTGTTTAATATCTGATGTGTATGGTTTTAGTTTTACTTAGTGGGAGAAATGGGAGAACATGTGTCCACTTTGTCTTCCTGGAAATTGTAAGTCCTGGAGCTCTCATTTTTAGTCAGCTTGGTTTTTAAGCTCAATATTGTATGAGCATGCAGCACCACTTCACAAACCAGAAGGACACCAAACCACCTGTGGAAAACATTTGTTTCTCAGATTTATGTAAGAGGAAAAGTATCTACCACCTGCTTGGCACTTTATGCATAATTTCACTTAATCCTCAAAATAACGCTACAGGGAAGGTATTATTAAGCCTGATTTGCAGATTGAGAACTGAAGTTCAGAGAAATTAAGTAACTTGTTCCAGATCATGCAGCTTAGGATTTGAAGCCAGTTTTGCCCACATTTTTCTCCCACCACATGCCTCAGTCAGCTTGTTAGCTTAACCAGGATAGAGATGACCTTTCCTGCTTCTTGTGCATGTGCATACCTAGTAAATCCCATGCAACTCCACATCAGTTTTCAGTTAGGTGAAACATGTTCATATAGGTGTGGTTTTTGTGTATAAATGTAGAGAGGAGTCCTATACCTACAGTAGGAAATTAATACCTATAAGATCAAATTAGTGAGAGATCCTGCAATGTTAACTGTTCTAGTATTACTATATAAGTTGTGCCCACAATATAAAATTGATTCTATAAGGAAATAAATATGTACAAAATCATAAGTACAATAATCCATTGCTACTCTTTATAGGAATGCTTGCATTCTAGGGAAAGGAGACATTTCTTTTTCTTTTTCTTTTTTTAAGATTTTATTTTTAAGTTATCTCTATACCCAGTGTGGGGTTCAAACAACCCCAAGATCAAGAGTCACATGCTCTACAGACTGAGTCAGCCAGGCGCCCTGAAAGGAGACATTTCTTTAAGAACTTAAAACATTTGAAAAAAAAAAAAAAAAAGAACTTAAAACATTTGTTTGCTGGCAGAATATCCAAATAATATTCTTTCAGTTTTGAAAAATCATTGACTCTATTTAAGATTAATAAACTGATAATAATCATCAAACACAGTAATTTCTGAGTTAGGCATTTCAGCCTCTATTTTAGTGTGAAATAAGTTGTGGCAAAATTATTTTTTGAGGAGCTCTGTACACATTACAGATTTTAGACCTATTTTCTGTCCCTGAAATTTGATTTAAATCATCTTAATCTTTTTCTTCCCTTTTCCTTTCCCTGTTTTTTTTTTTTCTTTTTCTCAATACTTGGCAATACTCTAATTCCTTGGAGAGTTTCAACTTTGAGACAGCTATGAATAATTCAAGTTTAATCCCTCATTCATTCCTTTTCAAGTTCAAAATCTGACATCTTTTTTTCTGTTTATGAACCACAGGAGTTTTTGGTACAAGATAGTGATTGAAAAGAAAGATTGCTAAAGGAGATGTGGTATGTGATGTATTATTTATTTATTGAAAACACAGATGGGATTACATGTATGACAGTCACGTTTTTGGTTCTCAGGTTTTAATAATACTTGATCCCTGCTAAGTTTAGAGGAAGAGAATGACCTTTGATGGTATCCTATCAGGGCCGGACATTGTGCTGACCTTCTAAGAGTATCATCATTATCCCTAGTTTACCAGTTAGGAAATGGGAGGTTGCAAGAGGTTGAATAACTGTGTGGTAGAGCTGGGATTGAACCTAAGTCTTTCAGACCCTGAAGCCCATACTCTTTCCAAGACACTTTTCCACACCATGCCAAAAAATCCTCTTAAGCTGAAAACCAAAGAAATTGACTTACCCTCTTACATTCTGAAGAAGACCTACTAAAAATTCATCTCCTAGGCTAGCACCAGCAATTGGATTCCATCTGTTCATCATTTGTCCAGCCATTTATTGTAGTCCTTCCTTTTAGTCCAGAGCTTTGAGATTCTGACTACACATCAGACCATTGGAAAGTTTTTTAAAAATTATGTCAGACTCCACCTGACAGAGATTCTGATTATTGGCCTGGGATGGGGCCCAGGCCGCTATTTTTAAAGTCCCCAGGTGTCTCTGATGTGCAGCCAGGATTGACATCTTGCAGTCTCATTGCTTCTTGTAATCTCTAACATCACTCCCTGTGATGGTTAATTTTGTGTGTCTACTTGCCTGGGCCATGGGGTGCCCAGATATTTGGTCAAATATTTATTCCAGGTGTATTTGTGAGGGTGTTTCCGGAGGAGATTAACATTTAAATCAGTGGACTGAGTAAAGCAGATTGCCCTCCCAGATATGGGTGGCCATCTACAATTAGTCAAAGACCTGAATAGAACAAAAAGGCTGAGGCTGACCCTCTTAGGAGTAAGCGGGTCCTTCTGTCTGACTGCCTTGAGCTGGAACCTTGGTCTCTTCCTGCCTTTGGACTGAACTGAAATACTGGTATTTCTTGGGTCTCAACTGGCTTGCAGTTTAACTTACACCATTAGCTCTCCTGGGTCTGTAGCTTGCCAACTGCAAATCTTAGGACTTCTCAGCCTCTATAATTGCACAAGCCAATTCCTTATAATAAATTTCTTTCTATACATATGCACATCTTATTGGTTCTGTTTCTCTGGAGAACCTTAGCTAACACAGTCACTTTTTAAAAATAGATTTTATCTATTTATTAGAGAGAGAGAGAGCAAGAATGAGCAGGGGGAGGGGCAGAGGGAGAAGCAGACTCCACATTAACCAGGGAGCCTGACATCAGGACCTTGAGATCATGACCTGAGCAGAAGGCAGATGCTTAACTGACTGAGCCACCCAGGTGCCCCACACACTTACTTTTTAACTGAGACTTCTCGATACCTTTTCAGTCTCTGAGGTTTTTCATACTTTATGTCCCTTGAGACATCACAAGGAAAGCTCTTTTTTTTTTTTTAAAGATTTATTTATTTGAGGGGGAGATAAAGTGTGGGGGAGGGGCAGAGGGAGAGGGGAAGAAAGAGAATCCTCAAGCAGACTCCCCACTGAGCATGGAGTCCAACGTGGGGCTCGATCCCAGGACCCTGAGATCGTGACCTGAGCCAAAATCAAGAGTTGGACACTCAACCAGTTGAGCCACCCAGGCACCCCAGGAAGCTCTTTTAAAATGGGGTTGGGATGAACATTTCTGTAAGGTTCCACCTCAACATTGATGCAGAGGATGCAGGTCAGCCACAGGAAACTCATATTCCTGCCCGTGCTTCTCTCAACCAGCTTGGTCTGATTCTTGGCCTTTGTACTTGTACCCGTTCAGAGAAGCGGCTGTGAAATCAAAGAACAAAATACCTTGCTGTCAAAACGTAGCCTGCCTGAAGTGGTCTTGTCACAGGAAGAGCTACCTGGGCGGTAAAGGCACCTTAACATTGGGTGCCCACTGTTAATTCACATTGTCTAGTTGTCTCTCCTGGTGGTCTGGGGTCATTCTCTCAGGGTGTTGGCCAGATGGCAAAGCTGAACTTGGCATCTAGAGCCTAGCACTGAGTGGGGAGGTGACTACCCAAAGACACAAGGGAAAAATGAACCAAAGTGGGGTGCAAGCCAGTCCTAGAGAGCATTGAGTGCCAAGCCAGTGTCCCATGCCAGTACAAGGGGCAAGCAGGGAGCCAGAGAGGGAGGCAAAGTCAAGGGTCGAAAGCCCAGGAGATGTAGCCAGAGGAGAATAGGATGGGGTAGGGTGAGAGGACGATAGGAAGGTAAACTAGAAGTTCCCATTGTTGCATATCTGTGATTCATTTGTATTGGTCAACAGCCATATGACCATGAATGGATCAGCCTGGTTCAAAGTCCTGTGTTGGAGTGGCTAATTTTTCATTCAATTTTTACAGCCCCATCCCTAGTCCTACTTTAAATTAAGATGTGGCTCCATCCTGTCTTTTGAGTATTTTGTTTTATTCAGTAACACAAGTTCATGACTTGGTCAAAAAAGCCTTGGTTTACAACACCATAAGCCAGTGCCCCATAAATTTCTATCACACTGATAATATCTTTAAACATATGAAAGGCACTATGGGATTCTGTATTGTTAGAGTAAATTTTAATTTATTTTAGTGCCTTGTAAATAGCTGGCAGAGGAATGATATTCTTGTTTTATCATTTGCTTTTTTTTGCTACATTTTTCCAAACTTTGAAAAACAATTGCTAATAAACAAAGCCGCAGGAATCATTCCAGTTCAAGGAAATAAACAGATTTCGAGGGATTAGAAGAAGTCACCTAAGTTCATCTAGGGGTGCTTTCATGACTGTACTGTATTAGCACATCAGTGCTGCCATGTGTGCAGATAAAAGCATCAGAGTTTTCATTGCATGCTGAATTTTCAGATGGTTTTGCTATTCTCATTTCACCTAAAGTAAATTAGAAAAAAAAAAAAACAACTAGGAATATGTTTGAGGGGAAAAAAAGAAGATGCTCTGGGTTAGGTCTTGGAGGTCTTCCAATTCCATAGCAGCAAAAGGAAACCTCTTCCGACCCCCTTTTTCTTTTTGGTACCATAGGTATGTGAGAACAAAATGTAACCATCTCTTTTCCATGTTTTCTTGGCTTCAGGGGAATCAGAAGTCTGTCCAGGGACCTGGCGAAATTGGCCCTGGAGAGAGTGTGGACATTATAGATTTGAAAGCATAACTTGTCTTTTAGTTTTGCACAAACTGGATAATTTTGTCAGATCTTCACTTTGGTTAGCTAATGGAAATACAACTTTTTATTTTTTTAATTTTTTTTTTTAAAGATTTTATTTATTTATTTGACAGAGAGAGAGAGAGCACAAGCAGGGGGAGCAGCAAGCAGAGGGAGAGGGAGAAGCAGGCTCCCTGCAATGGAGCAGGGAGCCCGACACGGGGCTCGATCCCAGGACCCTGGGATCATGACCTGAGCCGAAGGCAGACGCTTAACTGACTGAGCCACCCAGGCGCCCCGGAAATACAACTTTTTAATTTCTTGGTCTCCGTTTATCTTTTGGATTGAAAGTTCCAACAGAAACTAGATTCATGGGTTTTCATACAAAGCTGTCTTTTTAGGAGGTTGGACAGTAAAGAGTCACTGAAGGTAAAAGAAAATAATCTTTGCTTAATACACTCTTGTTTTGTGCATTTTTATATGTGTGTAGTGATGGTATTAGCACACCCAGTGCTGTCTGTCTGCTGTGTATTGGAAGGTTCGGCAAACGGGTGCTGTTATCTGGATTTTCCCATTCTGGACATCAGAATCTTGTCTTTTACCGGCACCTGTGTCTTCCCAGGATATATGTCTATTTATAACAACCTCTGGAAGGGTTGTTGTTGTTTTTTAACCCAGAGTCTGTATGAAGACAACAAAGGAATTTCTTGGGAGTGATTAAAAACACACCCTTTGATCAGTAAGGACCTTATACAACCTGTGTAGACACCACAAACTGTAAAGAAAATGAAGTGGGTTTTGCTATCAGTTGCCAGTCCTGTCTCACTGAGAATTTGGTCACCTTTAGCCAGTGGTGCTCTGGTCCCATCTGAGTCTTTTCTGTCCTGATTTTGTCCCACTTGGTCTGGTTTACACTTCAGTGGTCTTTCATAAGCTGGTTACACATAGCTGTTAGTCTTTGTTTCTTAAAGTCTAGTTCTTAAGAACCAAGTATTTAAAAGTCCTCTCAGGATTAGCATTCTTCTGAATGCTAAGGCTACAGATGGGAAGTTGAAAAGCCCTTTTGAAGGGCAGAATAACTTAACCCTTTTTTTAATATATATTTTTTAAATTTAAATTTAATTAAATAACATATACTGTATTATTAATTTCAGAGGTAGAGGTCAGTGATTCATCAGTCTTATAATACCCAGTGCTCATTACATCACGTGCCCTCCTTAATGTCTATAACTTAGTTATCCCACTCCCCTACCCCCTCCCCTCCAGCAACCCTCAGTTTGTTTCCTAAGATTAAGAGTCTCTTATGGTTTATCTCCCTCTCTGATTTTGTCTTGTTTTATTTTTTCCTCTCTTCCTTTATGATCCTCTGTTTTGTTTCTTAAATTCCACATATGAGTGAGATCATATAATTGTCTTTCTCTGATTGACTTACTTCCCTTAGCATAATACCCTCTAGTTCCATCCACATCGTTGCAAATGGCAAGATTTCATTTCTTTTGATGGCTGAGTACTATTCCATTGTGTATATATATATATATATATATACCACATCTTTTTTATCCATTCATCTGTTGATGGACATCTGGGCTCTTTCCATTATTTGGCTATTGTGGACATTGCTGCTATAAACATTGGGGTGCAGGTGCCCCTTCGGATCACTACGTTTGTATCTTTGGGGTAAATCCCTGGTAGTGTAATTTCTGGGTCATAGGGTAGCTCTATTTTCAACTTTTTGAGGAACCTCCATCCTGTTTTCCAGAGTGGCTGCACCAGCTTGCATTCCTACCAACAGTGTAAGAGGGTTCCCCTTTCTCCGCATCTTCACCAACATCTGTCGTTTCCTGACTTGTTAATTTTAGCCATTCTGACCGGTGTGAGGTGGTATCTCCTTGTGGTTTTGGTTTGTATTTCCCAGATGCTGAGTGATGTTGAGCACTTTTTCATGTGTCTGTTGGCCATTTGGATGTCTTCTTTGGAGAAATGTCTGTTTATGCCTTCTGCCCATTTCTTGGATTATTTGTTCTTTGGGTGTTGAGTTTGATAAGTTCTTTATAGATTTTGGATACTAGCCCTTTATCTGATGAGACATTTGCAAATATCTTCTCCCATTCTGTCGGCTGTTTGTCAACTGTTTTTGGTTTTGTCGACTGTTTCCTTTGCTATACAAAAGGTTTTTATCTTGATGAAGTCCCAGTAGTTCATTTTTGCCCTTGCTTTCCTTGCCTTTGGCGATGTTTCTAGCAAGAAGTTGCTGCGGCTGAGGTCGAAGAGGTTGCTGCCTGTGTCCTCTAGGATTTTGATGGATTCCTGTCTCACATTTAGGTCTTTCACCCATTTTGAGTCTGTTTTTGTGTATGGTTTAAGGAAATGGTCCAGTTTCATTCTTCTGCATGTGGCTGTCCAATTTTCCCAATACCATTTGTTGAAGAGACTGTCTTTTTTTCCATTGGACATTCTTTCCTGCTTTGTCAAAGATTAGTTGACCATAGAGTTGAGGGTCCATTTCTGGGCTCTCTATTCTGTTCCATTGATCTATGTGTCTGTTTTTGTGCCAGTACCATACTGTCTTGATGATGACAGCTTTGTAATAGAGCTTGAAGTCCAGAATTGTGATGCCATCGGCTTTGGTTTTCTTTTTCAATGTTCCTCTGGCTATTTGGGGTCTTTTCTGGTTTCATACAAATTTTAGGGTTATTTGTTCCAGCTCTGTGAAAAAAAGTTGATGGTATTTTGATAGGGATTGCATTGAATGTATAGATTGCTCTAGGTAGCATAGACATTTTCACAATATTTGTTCTTCCAATCCATGAGCCTGGAATGTTTTTCCATTTCTTTGTGCCTTCCTCAATTTGTTTCATGAGTGTTCTATAGTTTTCTGAGTACAGATCCTTTGCCTCTTTGGTTAGGTTTATTCCTAGGCATCTTATGGTCTTGGGTAAATTGTAAATGGGATCAACTCCTTAATTTCTCTTTCTTCTGTCTCATTGTTGGTGTATAGATATGCAGCTGATTTCTGTGCATTGATTTTGTATCCTGCCACATTGCTGAATTCCTGTATGAGTTCTAGCAATTTTGGAGTGGAATCTTTTGGGTTTTCCACATAGAGTATCATGTCCTCGGCAAAGACTGAGAGTATGACTTCTTTGCCAATTTGGATGCCTTTTATTTCTTTTTGTTGTCTGATTGCTGAGTCTAGGACTTCTAGTACTATGTTGAACAACAGTGGTGATAGTGGACATCCTTGCTGTGTTCCTGGCCTTAGGGGAAAGCTCTCAGTTTTTCCCTATTGAGAATGATATTCACTGTGGGCTTTCCATATATGACTTTTATGATATTGAAGTGTGTTCCCTCTATCCCTACACTGTGAAGAGTTTTAATCAAGAAAGGATGTTGTACTTTGTCAAATGCTTTTTCTGAATCTATTGAAAGGATCGTATGGTTCTTGTCCTTTCTTTTATTAATGTAGTGTATCAATCACATTGATTTGCGGATGTTGAACCACCCTTGCAGCTGAGGAATAAATCCCACTTGGTCTTGGTGAATAATCCTTTTAATGTTCGGCTCTATTGGCTAATATCTTGGTGAGAATTTTTGCATCCATGTTCATCAGGGATACTGGTCTGTAATTCTCCCTTTTGGTGGGGTCTTTGTCTGGCTTTGGGATGAAGGTAATGCTGGCCCCCTAGAAAGAGTTTGGAAGTTTTCCTTCCTTTTCTGTTTTTTTTTTTTTTGAACAGCTTCAGAAGAATAGGTATTAATTCTTCTTTAAATGTTTGGTAGAATTCCCCTGGGAAGCCATCCAACCTTAGATCTTGTTTTTTGGGAGATTTTTGATTACTCCTTCAATTTCCTTGCTGGTTATGGGTCTGTTCATGTTTTCTGTTTCTTCCTGTTTCAGTTTTGGTAGTTTATACATCTCTAGGAATGGGTCCATTTCTTCTGGATTGCCCAATTTGTTGGCATATAACTGCTCATAATATGTTCTTATAATTGTGTTTCTTCACTGTTGGTTGTGATCTCTCCTCTTTCATTCATGATTTTATTTATCTGGGTCCTTTCTCTTTTCTTTTTGGTAAGCATGGCCAGGGGTTCATCAGTCTTATTAATTCTTTCAAAGAACCAGCTCCTAGTTTCATTGATCGGTTCTACTGTTGTTTTGGTTTATATTTCATTGATTTCTGCTCTAATCTTTATTATTTCTCTTTTGGCTTTAGGCTTTATTTTCTTTCTCCAGCTCCTTCAGGTGTAAGGTTAGGTTGTATATTTGAGACCTTTCTTGTTTCTTTCTTTCTTTCTTTTTTTTTTTTTTAAAGATTTTATTTATTTATTTGACAGAGAGAGACACAGCGAGAGAGGGAACACAAGCAGGGGGAGTGGGAGAGGGAGAAGCAGGCTTCCCGCCGAGCAGGGAGCCCGATGCAGGGCTCGATCCCAGGACCCTGAGATCATGACCTGAGCCGAAGGCAGACACTTAACGACCGAGCCACCCAGATGCCCCGAGACCTTTCTTGTTTCTTGAGAAAGGCTTGTATTGCTATATACTTGCCCCTTAGGACCACCTTTACAGCATCCCAAAGGTTTTGAACAGTTGTGTTTTCATTTTCATTTGTTTCCATGATTTTTTTTAAATTCTTCTTTAATTTCCTGGTTGACCCATTAATTCATTAGTGGGATGCTCTTTAGCCTCCATGTATTTGAGTTCTTTCCAAATTTCCTCTTGTGATTGAGTTCCGATTTCAAAGCATTGTGGTCTGAACATGTAGGGAATGATCCCAGTCTTTTGGTACTGGTTGAGACCTGATTTCTGACCCAGTATGTGATCTATTCTAGAGAATGTTCCATGTGCACTCATGAAGAATGTGTATTCTGTTGCTTGAGGATGGAATGCTCTGAATATTATCTTTAAGTCCATCTGGCCCAGTGCATCATTCAAAGCCCTTATTTCCTTGTTGATCTTCTGCTTAGATGATCTGTCCATTACAGTAAGTGGGGTGTTAAAGTTCCCTATAATTATTGTATTACTATCAATGTGTTTCTTTAATTTTGTTATTAATTGATTTATATAATTGGCTGCTCCCATGTTAGGGACATAAATATTTACAATTGTTAGATCTTCTTCTTGGATAGACCCTTTAATTATGATATAGCGTCCTTCCTCATCTTTTATTACAGTCTTTGGTTTAAAATCCAATTTGTCTGATATAAGGCTTGCTACCCAGCTTTCTTTTGATGTCCATTAGCTTGATAAATTGTTTTCTACCTCCTCACTTTCAATCTGGTGGTGTCTTTGGGTCTAAAATAAGTCTCTGGCAGACAGCATATCAGTGGGTCTTGCTTTTTTGTCCAATCTGATACCCTGTGTTTTTTGATTGGGGCATTTAGCCCATTTACATTCAGAGTAACTATTGAAAGATAGGAATTTAGTGCCATTGTGTTACCTGTAAAGTCTCTGTTTCTGTAGATTGTCTCTCTTCCTTTCTGGTCTATGTTACTTTCGGTCTCTCTCTTTGCTTAAAGGATCCCCTTTAATATTTCTTGCAGGGCTGGTTTAGTGATGATAAATTCTTTTTGTTTCTGTTTGTCCTGGAAGCTTTTTACCTCTCCTTCTATTTTGAATGACGTCCTTGCCGGATAAAGTATTCTTGGCTGCATATTTTTCTCATTTAGTACCCTGAATATATCATGCCAGTCCTTTCTGGCCTCTCTGTGGATAGGTCTGCTGCCAGTCTGATGTTTCTACCCTTCTAAGTTATGGACCCCTTGTCCCGAGCTTGCTTTCAGGATTTTCTCTTTGTCTCTGAGATTTGCAAGTTTCACTATTATATGTCGAGGTATTGACCTATTTTTATTGATTTCGCTAGTAGGATCACCCTTCCTGTCCCTGGACCCTGAAGAAAGAGGGTTTAAAGTCTGCTATGAAGCCTCATGGAATATGATGTGGCCAGTGCCATGCCCCAAGAATTATATTAAAATAAGTATTTGAGCATATTCCTTTGAGGTGCTTTGTAGAGTATCTCTAAAGGATAAGATATCCCAGCTTCATAAACAAGAACATTGAGATGCCAAGAGGATGCATAGTGAATCTAAGCTGGTGCTGGCACTGTCCCTGCTCATGACACCTGGAGACTTTTGGTCTGAGAAAATCATAGAACACTGAGGACAAGTCCTTGGTGACAATTAGAAAATATCTTTTCTGTTGAGAATAATTGGACTTTCATGAGCAGCTAAGGAGCCAAGGACTGTTGGGCTTTTTGAAAACCTGGTCTGTTTCTCTTGGAATAGGGGTTGAATCCCTGTAAGGAAGCCAAAGGTAACTACATTGCTTTGAGTGGCAGAACTGCTGGAGATTTTACAGAGGAATTATTTAAAAGGCCAGCTGGTATGAGCTGTTTCCAGATCTGAAGAACTATATTGCAAATAAAAATATTTTATTTCACTCATGAATAACTAATTTCAGATACCTAAATACTAAGAAGGTAGAAGCAAGCCTGGGTGCAGATAGTATCAAAAAAAGCACATGCAGTTCCTAAGTGAGAATTGCTGCTTTCATGATCAGGAGACATTAATGTGCAAGACAGTCTACATTCCATTAGCCCCTGCTTCCAGAGGCTCTAATGAGATTGATGTTCCCATGCAGATAAATCCCAAGGAAATAAAATTCCATTAACTAATCTAGTCTTGGTTTCACTAGGAATAAAGAATGCATCTTAACAAAATAAGGAAAGAAAGTTTATTTTTCAGGAAGCTGAAACCATATGTTCCCAGATGCTGCCTTGCTCCAAAACTCAGGGAAAGAAGGTTAAGGCTACTTCTTTGGGGAAAAAGAAAACAACAACACTCAAATTCTTATTTCTTAAAACAGAACAACAAGCCCTCAAAAATAGTAAATGTTAACAGAACAATAATAAACAATGGCACAAATGCCCATCTTAAGAAACGCAGTTAGTCACGTCTTACCTTGCGCAACCGACAGCCATGTGCTCAGGCATTTCTGCGATGATTGAAGACACATTCCGACAGTTATAAACATCCATCACAGATTCAAGTATGCAGCTTAGGATTCCAGAACCACAGTCTGCCAGTTGTTGACCATTAGTGACATACCAACTATTACTGAGATCTCTGCAAGATCTCTGGGTTTGCACGAAACAGCTGAAATACTACTCAGTATAAGAAAGTACCTGGGGTGAAATAACCTTTCAGGAAGCCTAATAAAGAAGAAAGGAAATGTGACATTTAAAGCCAAAATTGCTTTCCTGAAGCATGGTCAAATCATACATGAAACACAATGGCCTTTCCATGCCAGAGGAGTAATAGCTCATTTCCTCTGCATGCCCTGGACTCTCTTTTCCCTTAAGTTTTATTACATATTTAAGCATGCATTATTGGTCATTCCAAGTGCATGAACTTATGATAGATTAAAAGGATCTACTTACTCTAGAAACTGTTGAACACTCAATTGGCATGATTTAGACTCAGAGTTGCTCCACTTTTAGAGCACGCCAGTGCTTTGTTATCCAGGACTAGAGATGACCCAGATTAGAGTTTATTTGGGCCCTTTCTAGCTTCTAGATATCCACTTACCACTGTCTTTTTGTAGTTTTACTCCTCCTGAGCGCTACCAAGAGCCCTGCACTGGGGACGCAAATGGAGATGAAAAGGCTTAACCTTTGTACAAAGAGAAAGCTGAAAGTCTAGCTACAACTGTGTCATGGGACTTTCTGTAGGCTCTGAATACATACAGCCTCTGCAGTCACCACCCCCCATGTACACCCTTTGAACAAGGGTTGTCTGAGGACTGAGCCAAGAACTGGGGTCTGTTACTGGTTGGGCTGGTCCCAAGCAAACTGTGAAACAGATGAAAATTAATTTCCCAAGTGCTCTGCCACGGTCCCCACTACACATCTGCCCCAGTGCTTCCTTCCAGGCACTCAGCATCAGTCCGAATTTCAGACCCCTGCTTAACTAACAACTAGTAACAGCCAAGTCTAGCTCTGCCCCCCCAGCGTCTACATTTTAACCAGGATTACAACTCAAGCAAACAACCTGCCAGAGAGACTTAGAGAAAGCTTCAAGTGAAGGTAGAGGCTGTGTGTGTTCCATTCATGTGTATATCCCCAGGGCCTGACCCTTAGGAGGAATTCAATAAATATTTGCTAAATGGACAAATAAATTAGTGAATGACAAGACACGGATGGCAGAGCATGGCCTGCCATTTGGGAAAGTTTGACAAGAAAGGACTCCAGCTAGCAGGAACAGCCCTGCAGGGGCACAGTGCTGCCCACCTGGGAGTGAGAAGTGCTCTCCCAGCCCACTTCCCTGCCACACAGCCCAGACCTCTAGCGCTGGTGGTCCCCACCCTAGTCATCTGAAATCCAGTCCTGAGACAGGGTGGAAGATGTCCTCAACCTCAGACTCTGTTGTGCATTCTCTGGGATGGCATTTCGGGTTTAGGTTTTTTTGTGTTGTTTTTTGTTGGTTTATTTGGTTGGTTTTGCTTTTTATAATTAGTGCCTTGAGCTGCTGATAAAGTAGCCTGGTATACATGGGTGGCCTTCAAATGCTTGGCATTATTTGGACCTGCTCTGTTGTCTTAAATAGATCTTAAAAAGATCAGAGGAATTTGGATATGTTTAGGTTAGAGTTTAGGTCTGAATACTACAGATAGACCAGCTTTTAATTCCTTCCTTTCTTCTTGTATTATTTAAGTCCATGGGCACTTAGAATCGGTATATAAACACCTCTAGGTAGCGCGGAAAGAGGCAGCATGTGGAACTTGAGGTCAAAGCTGTAAGCTTACATGTCCCCTCTACCCCAGAAAAGCCTGGAGATTCCAGATGTCTCAATTCATAGCTTCAGTTGGCTTCAATGTCAGTTTCCTTCTCATTCTTCAGATAATTACTGACTCTGTTGAATTTCATTTCAGAATCCACTGAGTCAGGTAGTTCAGTGTGGAAGCTAACTTAGAGTTAACTAACTCCTCTGACTCTTCGACAGTTTGAATCGGCTTTTCCCATCTGTGGAATTTTCCTGCAACTGACCTGGCTAAGTCAGCTACCGACCCTTCCCCCAGAACCCCTTCCCTGTATCAAGCCCACTGAATGCACAGAGCTGCTTCTGCCCTCAGAGAGAGGCTCACGCCCAGAGAGGTGACCTGGGTCAGGAGGGCCAGTTTTCAAGCGCTGGAGAAAAGTCTTCACTGGCAACATTAGAGAAATGCGCTGATCTTGTGTTTTTACCGTAGTAGTGGGTGGAAAGGGGAATTTGTGGCTACTTCCTTTCATCTTGTAGGTGGTTGCTTTTCTTGGATAAAGTAGCAACATTCCTCAAAAACTAGAAATTGTGACCCTTGAGATTGAAAATGTATATAGCAGCTCTAATTTTTCAAACCTAGAATTGGGTGACAAAATCAATTTACAGAGGTGTTAAGACTGTAGGTATTATTATTGCTGAAGGAGAGGCAACGTGGGCTGATGGAAGGAGGAACAGCATGCCCCTCACCACTGTCGTGTAGTTCCCATGCTCTTTTGAAGTGCCCGTGGAGGAAAGATGAGTGAAGACAGACCCTGCTTTGTTTTTTTAGCCTAGAAAGTTAGGTCATATACCTTACCTGTTTTCCTTTGGAGGCATTTAAGACATTTGGACACAGAGAGTATCTATAACTTTCCTTCTCTTGCTAGAAAGTGCTCTGAACCAGAAATGATGTAGATGAGGAGTCAACTGTGAAACTCTCATGTTTCTGGTGGCCCCAAAACCCTCTGCATTTTTTCCTGGCTGGGTGACATAGTATGAACCCTAAGTGAAAGAGTGAACTAATCTTTAGACTTCTGTCTCCAAGTTCTCAAAGTCAAAGGCAGAGAGTACTCCATGTTTGGTTACTGGTACCTAGTTAAATGTATTTAACAGTTGTAGTATCTAGCTTTAGCCTCTACAAATGGATGTATGGCTTTAAAAGGCTCCTATAAAGGAACCATGGATTAAAGATAGCACTCTTAACAGTACATCCCCCAAAAAAACAGACAAAAATGGCACAGGAAACATTTCCATCATTCTTCCTGAAAATGGTCTGCCAATCACATTACAAGGTGACAGTGTTACAAGGTAGAAACAGTGACAGTCTGATGTGATTTGCCAAGCAGTTGGCCAGAAACCTCAAATTTATTAAAATGTCACTGGAGGATATGGGTGAAAATGTACATGTATAATTGTTATGGTAGATCACACTCTTAGTATATTTTGTGCCTTGAACTATTAAGTAATTATGATAGCCTGTGTAGATAATTTATAAGTTAACAAAGAGTAAATAAAGTAAGGAAGTCGGGGGTTCTACGTTCAAATGCTTGGAACCCCTTGCTCTAGGAAATGGTACCTACTAAGGTTGATGGTCTAAGGTTGGTGGCCTGTTCAAAGGTAGGTGTGGCCTTGGGACAGACCCTCCTGAAAAACTGAGGGATGACAGAGGCCACTGACGAGAAGCCAGAGGACATATACAAACGAGGAAGATGGGAGATCTCCCTGACTTTCCAGAGGTGTGCAGAACTAAGGAAGCAGCTTAAGAAAGTGGACACAAACTCACCAGAGCAACAGGTTCCGTCTAGCATCTGGTTCTCTGGCAAGCTGAGTATTACCAGCTCATCTGGTAATGGTGGCCTGTTGGGTGTAGATAACTCATGCCAGCCTCGCCATCCAGCTCCCCAAGGGACTCAGCATTCAGAGAACACAAATAGAGGTATATGGTAGGTTTTGATGCGAACCTTTGGCCTTTTGCATTTAATCATCCCAGTGTGCCTTTTCCAGTTAAGGCAAACAAACCTTAGAGTTTCTATCACTTTTCAAAGTTTCTGGTAAGAAAAGGCCTGGGAGCTCTTGTCAGGGCTGCTGCGTTCAGTTGTGCAGGTTTTCTCTGCAGAAAGTCTTCCAGAAGGGCTGATCTGTCAATTTTTGCCATTCTAACTGGTGTAAGGTGGTATCTCAGTATGGTTTTGATTTGAATTTCCCTGATGGCTAATGATGATGAACATTTTTTCGTGTGTCTGTTAGCCATTTGTATGTCTTCTTTGGAGAAGTGTCTGTTCATATCTTCTGCCCATTTTTTGACTTGATTATTTGTTTTTTGGGTGTTGAGTTTGAAAAGTTCTTTATAGATCTTGGATACCAGCCCTTTATCTGTAGTGTCATTTGCAAATATCTTCTCCCATTCTGTGGGTTGCCTCTTTGTTTTGTTGACTGTTTCCTTTGCTGTGCAGAAGCTTTTTATCTTGATGGAGTCCCAAAAGTTCATTTCTGCCTTTGTTTCACTAGCCTTTGGAGATGTATCTTGAAAGAAGTTGCTGTAGCCGATGTCACAGAAGTTACTGCCTATGTTTTCCTCTAGGATTTTGATGGATTCCTGTCTCACATTGAGGTCTTTCATCCATTTTGAGTTTATCTTTGTGTATGGTGTTAGAGAATGGTCGAGTTTCATTCTTCTGTATATAGCTGTCCAATTTTCCCAGCACCATTTATTGAAGAGACTGTCTTTTTTCCATTGCATATTTTTTCCTGCTTTGTCGAAGGTTATTTGACCATAGAGTTGAGGGTCCATATCTGGGCTCTCTATTCTGTTCCATTGGTCTATATATCTGTTTTTATGCCAGTCCCATGCTGTCTTGGTAGAGCTACCCTATGACCCAGCAATTGCACTCCTAGGTATTTACTCCAAAGACACAGATGTAGTGAAAAGAACGGCCACATGCACCCCAATGTTCATAGCAGCAATGTCTGCAATAGCCAAACTGTGGAAAGAGCCGAGATGCCCTTCAGCAGATGAATGGATAAAGAAGATGTGGTCCATATATACAATGGAATATTACTCAGCCATCAGGAAGATGAATACCCAACTTTTGCATCAACATGGATGGGACTGGAGGAGATTATGCTAAGTGAAACAAGCAGAGAAAGTCAATTATATGGTTTCACTTATTTGTAGAACATAAGGAATAGCATGGAGGACATTAGGAGAAGGAAGGGAAAAATGAAGGGGGGGAAATCGGAAGGAGAGATGAACCATAAGAGACTATGGACTCTGAGAAACAAACTGAGCATTTTAGAGGGGAGGGGGTTGGGGAGATGGATTAGCTCGGTGATGGGTATTAAGGAGGGCAAGTACTGCATGGAGCACTGGGTGTTACATGAAAACAATGAATCATGGATCACTACATCAAAAACTAATGATGTGTTGTATGGTGACTAATGTAACATAATAAAATTAAATTAAAAAAAAAAAAAAAGAAGGGCTGATCTGCCTGGAGGACACCTTTTTCTAACTCCTACAGAGGCACTTACGTTGACCTGCCATGGCTTTGCGGGATAGAGCAAAAAAAGAAAAAAAAAGATCAAGCACTAAGCCTAATGAATTTTCACTCTTCATCCCAGAGTGTGGCTTTATGTAGGCCCAGGTAAGGTAGGTTCAAGTGGCATTCATCTTCAATGTTGTTAGAGAAGCCACTTGAAATCAGATTAGGTGGTGGAGAGAAGCCCAGTGTGAGAATTGTTATTGCAATCACTAGGAGCCATCCCAAAGACAGCAGGGATGAAAAAAAGGAAGGGCACATGAATTTCATTTTGTGACCAAGACTTTTTGAGTTGCTACACAAATGCCATTTGTTTCCAGAAACTAACAAGCCATGTGTTTCTCATTCGTTACCTGCGTCCACTCTTTTCCCAAACACACTTGCTCTGGGATCCTCAACCCCTCTGACTGGCTAGGAGGGAGAGTCAGTTGTGACCCAGGCTGGGAAGTGAAGGAGAGCTCACTGGAGGAGGAGGAGAGTATCCTCTCCACTTATAAAACTGGGAGCAAAGTAATCAAGCAACACTGAGTACCCAGCCCGCCTCCCTGGCAGTTCTCTTCAGCACAGTGCGCTTTGGGTTGCAGAAGACCTGTAAATTGCACAGTAATGGCCGGTTCCTCAGCAGGAATAAACATGTGCTTTGAGTTTTCCAAATGAGTCAGACACACGCTGTGAGATAAATGCTGATAGCAAGCAGATGTGACGTTTGCTTTTCAAGAGGGACGGAGAGGGATCGTGTGTTGGCATCTTCCACACTCTTCGAGATGATGGACTGACACTTAATGGGGTCTGGTCCCTTAACAAGAAACATTGAGTGGTGGGGGATTCCCCCCCCATTCTTTCTTTCCGTAAGAGAAATCTACATTTTAAGTCTTAAATGTAAACGTGTCCTGGCTCCAATTTGTCGGCTGACTCTAATCGCCTTGGAACTTATATAAACTCTAGGTGAGTAATTTCCCCAAGTACAGTGCCCCCTTGGAATGCACGTGCTGTGAACTCAGCTTAAATTTTAACCTCACATTTTTCTGGGAAGGATTATGATCCATGTTTTTATTGTTTAAAAAAGGCATCAGAAACTCAAAAATGTCTAGTGCCTTTTCCATGCTTGAACTGGTACTTCCTCACATGAGCCTCTCCCTTGTGCTGTGCATGCCCCGGGATTGTGGACACACGCGCCCCCCTAAAACTGGGGTGTTGTACCAGCATTGAAACCAGGAGGCACCAAAACTCTTGTCTTCCTTATGGCACTTCCAACTGAATTGTGAACTGTAGGGCCTTGTGTCTTCCCAGCTCAACCGCAGAAACCCTGAGTGTCTTTTTGCTGATGCACGCCATGTCCCAGTTGCCAAGTGACATACATAACACATTCGTCAACAGAGCAGGAGGTCCGAGACCTAGTTTTCTGCTGCATTCTTCCATGCTCGGCTTTCATTCACCTCCTCTCCTTCCAGCGCTTGGGTCAGCAGATGCTAGGCTCTCCCCCAGTGTTTGCAGAATCAGTCCCAGATGCCAAGCTTGGAGCTATAACATTTCTTTGCAATCTTGTCCCTGTCCCTGTACACATTAATCACTTGCTCAAACCTTTTAACAGAGTCTGTTAGCCTTTTAATACAGGACTTTTTTTTTTTTTTAAACCAGGTTGGTATTAATGTAGAAACAAGTGGGCTGGTTTATTCTCCCAGGAGCTTCTAGTTATTTGTACTTAATTTTTGTTTGAGGACTACCAAGAGCCAACTGGTATGATACGATATCCTGGGAAGGACAGGGACTGAGTATCAAACATTGGTTCTTTTGCCAGTTCGTCGTGTGGCGTTGGGTAACTCAGTGTATCAGCTTGCCCATTTGTAGAATGGAGGTGTTGGACTCAGTGGTCTTCCTGTGAAACACTAGTTGTCTTATTAGTTTTACTGTAAGGTTTCCAGGAAAGCAAATACCAAGCAAAAGGCAAAAATGGGAAACCTTCAAGGCAGAACGTTACTGCTTACTATATTAAACATTGCTCAGCAATGCCCTGTGAATGTGTTTTGGTGCAGCATTCTTCTGCAGACACTGTGATGGTATTTTCATATTCTATTTCATCATCCCATGGATATTTTGGACTCTTGAACAAATGAGAAATGATTCTGGCCCTGGAAGAACAAGGGAGGCTGTGGTAGCGTCATTTCCATCCCATTGTTGGGAAACTTGATTGAATAATTTGTTTCTGGCGTTAACTTTCCTCAGCACTCATATGCATGTTTACACCCTCCAGACCCCCAGTATACCAGACTGCTTTCCATTTTCTGAGCCCCTTTTCTCTGTCCTATGGAATTACAAAGAAGAATCAGGTGTACCTTTTTATGTTTTTGGCTTCATTTGATTGTTGTGGTGGTGTTAGCCTCATCAATGCCAAATGGCTGGAATTTGACCATGTAGTAAATCCATAGGCAAGTGTTGTGGGGGGGAAAAGGCATCCCTGTATTCCTGTCTCCAGAAGAGAGTTTGAGGACTGGGGTCTGCTCTGAGGAGGACTGATGTAGCCAGGTATCTCAAACTCTGGAACACACCATCACCTGACGTCCAGCAGCCACCACCATCAAGCCCATGTCAATATTGAAATGCAACTTGTTATCAACCTTGGTAACAAGCTGCCCAGGGGTCCCAGTGCTGGTGCTGGAACAGGAGTATTCATTTACTTGTTAGTTTTGCAAACATTTGTTGAGCACCTATTGTATACCTGGAACTGTGGTTAGGCACTGGAGATACAAAGATATATGCAAATGGCATTGCCTTCAAGGAGTTTGTGATCTAGCAAAGGACACAGGTGTATACATAGTGTATTGGAATAGAATGTAAATGCTACACTGGGGGCATGGATGAAAAGCTGTATAGGAACAGAGACCGATATTCTGAGTTCTGCCAGGATTTTACTTGGCTAAGAAGCGGCAAAGGGTATTCCAGGCAGAGGAATCTGCTTGGGCAGATGCACAGCAACACAAAAGGGCACAGCATAGTCAAGGCATGATGCAGATCAGTGTGATTGGATCACAGATTCAGTGGAAAATGGCAAAAGACAAGGCTGGAAAGGCAGGTTGGGATCAGGAAGAGCCTGATGCAGGGCCCATGAGTTAAATACACATTTGTTCTCCAGAAAATTAGGAGAGTTTACAGAAAAACACATAATAAATACATAAAGAAGAAATTAAATTGTAGGAAGTATGAGGGATGAGGATGGAAAAGACCATGAAAGTTAGTTGTTCCTATATAGATGATGTACAATTAGTTGTTAGAGGTAGGACAGAAATTTGACTCTGTGGGGCACCCGGGTGGCTCATTTGGTTAAGTGTCTGACTCTTGATTTCAGCTCAGGTCATGATCTCAGGGTGGTGAGACTGAGCCCTGAGTCGTGCTTGGAGCTTGGCAGGGAGTCTGCTTAAGATTCTCTCTCCCTCTCTGCCCCTCCCCCAGCTCGCACATGCACATGCTCTCTCTCTCTCAAATAAATAAATAAATAAGTCTTAAAAAAAAATTTCACTCTGTACTTCCTAAATGCCACAGCAAAAAGGGAAATATGAACTAATGAAAAAAGCCAAAGAAACAGGCTTTTGCTGGAACTAAGACCCAGGGGAAATTTCTCCATTGATTCTCATCAAAGGCTCAATGGGGGGGATACAGTGGAAATATCTTCAACCATATTCTTACACTAGCAATTTTTATAGAACTGTTTCTTGTAATGTCCCCCAGTGCAAGCCAAAGGCACACTGCCAAAGTGTAATTCGGTAAAAGCAGTTCTACACAGGGCCCGAGCAGTTCAGCCTCAGCCTGCTGCTTTCTGATGGTTTGGCTTGATGTATAGATACGATTTGGCGTATATAAAGGAAGAGAAGTTCTTCGTATCTTTTAGGCAATCATCCGTGAATATTATTTCTTACAATGGGGATCTTAAAAAGTATTGGACAACAGGCAGTGAACTTAAGCTTCTATTCATTGTTGAAGACCTCAAGAACAAAAGAGTTTGAACCTTGGGTTATGTAACAAAAAAATCTTTGCCAAAGATGTTTAATCATGGAAGGAAAGTAATTGGTCATCCCGGACTAATAGTGTAATCCGTGGCTCAGTTCCAGCTGACCTGGAATTACAGCTGGGCTGCCGAATAGGTTCCCTGACCTGACAGCACGTGTCTTGCTGTGAACTCTAAGTTGAAGGTGGGTGCCTAAAAGAGCCCTTGCATTATACGAGGAAAGCTGTGGGCTGAGCATCGTTTGACATTAGGCCCTTTTCCTCAGTAGCTGAAGCAATTATGTGAAACATAAATGTAGGTCCAACAGGCTGTGGGTGTGTGTATGTTTTGTTTTTGTCTCAGAAGCCTTGTGGTATCCACCAAATAGCATCTAAACTAAAAGAGTGTAAATTCCACCACACCTAAAGAACAAATTCCACGTATTTATGCAACATTGTACAATTTATAAAAGATACTTCGATCATTCCCACCCAGTATCTAATTTGAATTGCATAGAACTTTGAGCAGGACTGGTATGATTATCCCATCATACAGATGAGAAAACTGAAGGCTTGATCAGGTTGGCATGCACATAGGGTAGGAGAACAAAGATCATAACTTGGCTCTTTTGATTTTAATACAGTTATTTTTCTCTCTTCCAAGACACACCTGACTTACTCAAAGGAATAACGAATTGTAGGTTATGATAACCATGCTCAGCAGCCACCAGGCTACGGTACTGCCAATTGGAAAAAATTCCACACCCTGTAGGTGGGGAAGGCACCCTGCAGTTAACCCAGAAAAAAATATCAACTCCTTAGGCAGGAATGCTAACATGATGCATCTGTTTATGGAAAGACAAGCACTTCCTAGTTCCTGCACTTCCTGGATGGTCCCAGGTATACACTGGCCAGAGACAATCCAAGGATTTGTTCTTTCCATCTTCTATTTACCAAACATACAGTGTGTTGCCACATATGATTGTGTGGACGTGCATGTTCTCAGTATAATATAAGATTAGTTCTACAAATATTGTAGAAACTTTAAATAATCTTATCTGTTGATATCAAATGACCAAATCTTCCCGAAGGTACTTACTCACTGTAGCTATAAAGACGAACTTGAACACTGTATATTATAATAATTGCTTCTCTGAGTACTCTACTTAAGTAAAAATAAACTCTTGCTGCCTCCTGCCTACTTTTTCACTGAACATCTAAAGAGCTACTTGTATCTGGTTACTTTGGTGTGCAGCAGAGAATTTGTGGATATAGACTGTTTTCTCTTGGTCCCCCCTGAAAATACAAAGATAGGAAGTAAAAATCAGACATCGATGCCCCCACGCTGACGTAATGCACTGAATTGTAAACTAGTGTCCCACAGGACAGGGTCTCCTCCCGACCAACAAGCGTTCTCATAACCAGAAAGCCACAGGCACTCAAACAGGTGATCTCAAGGTAGCACCAAATATCCCCAGTTTATTGCCAGGAGAGATGCCAGAGCTCAGTAAGGCAGTCAGACCCATTAACTCATAACAGGTTGTGTATTCACTCAAAAATTGAGACCATTTCGATGCAGTTACTTGCCAAAGATACCCAAAAGCAGCCCATCCCCAAATCAATCCGGGTAAAACATTCCAAAATGTTTTTTCCTATTCTCTTCTCTGTTTGAGCACACATTACCACACACCCCTTTCCAGTTAGCATCCAGTTGGGTACCTACTCCTAAAAATGAGAGAATATATCATCTCCTAAAGGTCTTTTCCAGTTCAAAACATTGGGAGTCAACGAGATGAAAGCTACACACCTAGAGAGCTTTTTTCTCTCCAGCCTCCCAAGTTGTTAAAGATGGAATGCCTGTTAAGTCAGTGGAAGCAAGACCCTCTCTGGCAGCCAAACCTGAGACTGGTTTGGAAAAACCCACTCTCTAGAAATGGCTTTGCAATAAAACTGGAGATTCACATGTGAAAGAAAGGAAAGGAAGGGAGAGAGAAAGAAGAGTGGAACCAGTTCCCCGTCAATACGCAACTGCCCACAGCCCCCTGCATGGTCACTTCCTGACAGACACCCATTTGCTGCTGTGGAAATGAGGTCTGGGCCACCAGTGTGGTGGGAGAGGACTGTCCCTGTGTCTTTGTGACCTGCTACTACACCGTGACATGGGATTTAGGAACATAGGGCCTTCATAAGTCTCAAGGATTATAACACATGCACCAAAGGAGTCTTTGCCTTTGTTTTTTTTTTTCACCTGGAAGTACAGAAAAGGGTCATTTGCTAAGTGATCCTTAGCGCCTTGAAATAGTTAATGGAACATCTCCAAAAAAGTCTCGGTCCCGGAGGGTAGTTTCTGCTTTGAAAGATTCTGATTCAAGTTTCTCATCTTGCCTCTTTTTCAAAAATAGCTCTTAGAAGGACAGGCACACGTGTAGGCCATCTCTGCTTCCGTAACAAACCAACGTTTGCGCAGCAGGACTGGCTTCCCTTCCCAGATTTTGGGAGCATCTGAGGCCTGCTCTTGGGAAATGCACATGTGACTGGGAGCGGTGTAGCCCCCTGCTGGGCAAAGCACTCATGGGGCCTGGGAAAGGCCTCAGGTTGACGTGGCGTCCTGTGAAATAAGAGACTGGCAGTGTGTTCACTCCATGTTTTAATTTATTTGTGCTTTTAATGTTAAAAATTCCATCAGGATCTTCTCTTTGGCCTTTCAATTAGAACAAAAGCCAGTCAACAGAAAGCTATAGATGAGATCTGTGGATACCATGGCAGAAAATGGATTTGCATTTGTGGCCTGATCTGTGAGTGTGATTTGGACCACGGATGACATTTCTACATCCTTTGGCCAGGCTCAGGGATTAGCAATTTTTCGGAAGTGCTGTGCCAGGTTTTCGGCTCTATTCTTCAGGCTTGAGTCTATGGGTGGCATTTGAGCGAGCTCGATTCTCTCAGAGCTGAGGGGATGATTATTCTGAATTAGTGGAAGATGACCAGGGATGACCTTATTTTTGACCTTGTGGTTGGATTAAAGAACCCCCAAAGGGGCTTGCTGTTACAGTAACTTGGAGAGTTTCCATTTTAGCATATATAACACGATCTCATTTTTAAAAATTGCTGCATGGTACCCTACAGCCTGGCTATGTGTGTGTGAAATGTATGTATGTATCTTGCTTTTCAAACATCCTCTCTTAATTCTGCCTGAAATAGCTTCCTTTTCAAAGTTACATTGGTTGGAAATCTATCAGTTATAAATTCAGTATTATCGATAAGCTCGTTTCCGTTGTTAATGTCCTTGGGAGAGTTGTGGTGAACTGTTCTAGCTTCACAGTAAATTGTGAATAAAGTAGACAGGTTGATTTCCTTCTAACACCTGGCTGACACACTCTCCAGGAGAGAGAGTGTTTGTAGAAGGAAAAGGTACTCAGAATCAAGGGGAATTAGAGAGGAAAGCAGCATGCAGGAAATTTCAATAACTGACAGGCACATGAGCACACCAGGGGCAGGTAGATGGCATCCAGGACAAAGAGATGGGCGCAGGACGACTCCAAAGATAAGCTTCCCATGTTGAAAGTACAAAGCAAACCCTGGTTTGGGAGGAAAGGTGTGTGCTCTCCCAACAGTTCCTTGGCCTGAAAGAAAGGGAGCAATGGTAGTTAAGAATTTTATAAGCATAGTTTTTGCAATCACCGATGTATCTGGGGTGCCTGGGTGGCTCAGTTGGTTAAGCGACTGCCTTTGGCTCAGGTCATGATCCTGGAGTCCCAGGATCGAGGCCCGCATCGGGCTCCCTGCTCAGCAGCGAGTCTGCTTCTCCCTCTGACCCTCCCCTTCCTCATGTGCTCTCTTTCTCTCTCTCTCAAATAAATAAATAAAATCTTTAAAAAAACTTACCGATGTGTTTACTTTTCTTCAAGTGTCCCTGGGAATCCGATTTTGGGACAAAAGCTGGCTTGAATGTCACATTATTTAGTTGGTAGCCCATCATTGCCAGGAATACCCTCTTCTCCAGGGGTATCTCTATTTATTCCATCTCTGTGTGACATACCAGCTGTCAGACCTTGGGTGGTCACAGGGAGTTAATCAAATGGCTTCAGCAAATTAAAGCTGAGGTTTACAAACATCACCGCGTGTGTGCTTGGCATTTGGGGAGACCCACATACATACAAAAACTTGGGAGTGAATCTCTTCATAAAGAGGTGGGTGATTGATGTAGCTCCTACTTGGAAGCTACAGGAGCATGCGCAGTATTGATGGCGCCATGCTAATTAAGACTAATGGCCAAAAGAGCCATTGCCGATGACCCAATTCGGCAGATTTAGTTAGAGATTATACAGATAACTCTGGCTAAGACATCAATCTAGTTCAATTTTACAAGGCTTCCATTTAAAATGAGGTGGTATTTGACTAAAAATAGTATAATAAGTAGTTTACTGTGTCTTGCTATTGTGGACGCTGAATGCTACTAACAGCCTTAAAAGTTACCATTTTAGCTTGACTTTTTTTTTCATGGACCAATTATGTGGATGGCTTATTACCAAGTTCTTTTTGTTCATTATCCCTCCTGCTGTCCAGTTGAGACCGTTATGTAGTTCACTAGCTCCTAGACAAGAAGGTAGACATGAAGAAGGTGAAGCTCACTTCTGTCTCTCTGCCTAGCAGCAAATCTGGTAAACTGTTTTGTAGGGAAGATACTGAAGCTATTGGCTGAAAACAGACCTGTGTGTTCCCGCATGGATTACATCTTCGTTTGATTCTCCTAGATCCCCCGTGTTAGAGAGAGCTAATAATTGGCCAAACTGAATATTTCTTGGTAGGGTGAAAAGTAAACTCAGCGAGATTCTGCTTTATATGACATTAATTTTGTCACGTGTAAGGAAAAACTGTGATAAATCCAGCAAGATTCTGAAGCTTTTTAAAATTACACATGATTTGTACAGTGATTACACTCATCAAAACAATTTTTGCCTATCTCTGTAAGTGCTGCCAACAGAGTTTCTGAATTTTCTTAAAGTACATTATTCCTTTTTAAGAGCTATGGAAATACAGTCATATACGGTTGTATCTGAATCAGTGGTGCTATGAGAGATTGATCAGTTCTCAAATATTGCGTAGGAAAACATCACTGAGGGATTGCACTATGGCATTAAAACCTGCAAACATTTCTTTTTTTTTTTTAAGATTTTATTTATTTATTTGACACACAGAGAGAGAGAAAGAGAACACAAGCAGGGGGAGCGGCAGGCAGAAGGAGAGGGAGAAGCAGGCTCCCCGCTGAGCAGGGAGCCCGATGTGGGACCCGATCCCAGGACCCTGGAATCATGACCTGAGCCGAAGGCAGACACTTAACCGACTAAGCCACCCAGGCGTCCCCTGCAAACATTTCTTAAGTGGGGAGAGGGAAATCACAGTATTATACTGATAGAAATTTTATCATGAGACTTAGACTAGAAGCAGATGTTTCTCTGCCTCTTACCATTAAGCATGGGTTTTGGGGGTTGGGTGGATGAGAAAGGGGGATGAGAGAATTAAGAAAAGCAAGGAGAAAGACCAGTATAAGGGTACTCCAGTTTCTGCTAGTTTACTGCTTTTTCTAAGGCACTGCTAGTCACCACCATATGATAAATTCCTCAGTGCATTCTTTAGCTTCTTGTCCTGATGCAAGAAAACGCCATCTTAAAGAAGGACATACATTATCCCCCTTGGAAAAAGAAATAACAAATAATTAAGACCATAGCTCAGAGGGACCCAAGTTTATTGGCAATAAAAGGCAGCTGTGCTGACAACTCTACCAATTAATCTGCCAAAAACGAGCATGTCACTGTGTTAGAAAACAGGACTGGAAACATCCAGGGATCTATATAAAGCTTGGACAATAGTCTAAAGAACATGGGCAGCAGTGTGGCACCCCACCTTTCAGCAGATGAAGTAGTTCTCCATTCTTGCCCAACAAAACTCCTCACCAGGTGGAGAGCCCCTCAGGCCTCAGTCAGGTGTGCACCTGACCCCTTCCAGAGGCTCTGTGCCCCTAGAAGATGCCAGTAGGAACAAAAACTTTTTGGAAGTTACAGTTTTTGTGTACCTTGAGCTCCTTCAGGTGTGTTATTTCATTAAATCCTCATAATTATACACAATTATGGGAAGTATTAGCATGTTAGTGTCCATAGGTGAGGAAACTGAGGCACAGAGCTTCCAAATTCGGGTTTCCCTGGTTCACATATCCATTCTTTCTCCACAAGAACATATGTTTCCAGATGAAACATCATGAAATGTTTGTTCTAGGCCTGGCCACCATGAATTTATGGTGTGACTTTGGACAAGTCATTTAACTTCTCTGGGCTTCAGCTCTGTAGCTAAAAAATGAAAGGTCATTCTTGCAAAACTAAACATACTTTTACTGTACAATCCAGCAATCATAATCTTTGGCATTTATCCAAAGGAGATGAAAACTTATGTCCACGTAAAACTTGTGCACAGATGTTTATAGCAGCTTTATTCATAATTGCCAAAACTTGTAAGCAACCAAGATGTCGTCCTTCAGTAGGCGAATGGATAAACTATAGGGCAGCCAGATTATGGAGTATAATTCAGCACTAAAAAGAAAGGAGCTATCAGGCTATGAAAACACATGGAGGAGACATAAATGCATACTATTAAGTAAAGGAAGCCAGTCTGAAAAGGTTACATACTGTATGAATACAACTATGTGACATTCTGGAAAAGGCAAAACCGTGGAGACAGTAAAAATGTCCGTGGTTGGGGCACCTGGGTGGCTCAGTCGTTAAGCATCTGCCTTCGGCTCAGGTCATGATCCCAGGGTCCTGGGATTGAGCCCCGCATCGGGCTCCCTGCTCAGGGAGCCTGCTTCTCCCTCTCCCACTCCCCCTGCTTGTATTCCCTCTCTCGCTGTCTCTCTCTGTCAAATAAATAAATAAAAAATCTTTAAAAAAAAAATGTCCGTTGTTGTCAGGGGTTATGGGGGAGGGAGGGATGAATACATGGAGCACAGAGTTTTTTAGGGCAATAAACTACTCTATGTGATGCCATAATGGTGGATACCCGTCATTATACATTTATCTAAACCCACAGAATTTACAACATCAGGAATGAACTCTCATGTGAACTATGGACTTTGGGCGATTATGATGTCCATGTGTCCATGTAGGTATATCACCTGTAACAAATGTGCTGCTCTGGTGGGGGATGTGGATAATGGGGGAGGCTGTGGGGGGAGCAGGAAGTACATGAGAAATCTCTGTAGCTTCCCCTCAGTTTTGCTGCAAACTTAAAACTGCTCTAAAAAAATAGTCTTAATTTTTTTTTTTAATTTTTAAATGAGAGGATGTTAACTCTAAGGTCTCTTACTGAAGTGCTCCTCAACTTTAATGAGTCAAAGGAATCACCTAAGGCTCCTGTTAAGATGCAGAGTCTGATTCAGTAGGTCTGGGGAGAGCCCTGAGGTTCTGCATCTACAAAGCTTCCAGGTGATGCTGATGTTGCTGGTGCAAATAGCACTTTGAGGATAGAGGTCTTATAGTATCATCCTACTGGGATTCCAAGATGGCAGCAAGCATGTCTTCATCTTCCCGTCGTTGCTACATGCCCACATTTGGTTAGATGCCTTGCATGTAATAATGTTAGATACATCAGATCTAGTTAGTACCGAAAAGTAGCTCAAAGGGACATGGTTGGATGGGAGTTTGTAACTTCAGCGGCTTAGTGATCCTGCAGTCCTCTGAAGGTTCCATTCCTCTGGGACCAAACCAAGCCTGGCCTTCTCCCCACCACCACCCACAGCAGGTTTCCTGTTAATCCTAACTTTCTCCATGGCGGGCATACCCACCCTAACTCTATCCCCAGCTCACTCTGACTTGATCCAAAATAAGATCAACCTTAAAAGACATCTGGTAGATGCCATTAGGAAGCACCTACTCTTCCAGAGATATTATTTTACATATTAAATCACATCCTCCTCATATACACTGCGACATATAAAGTTTCTTCCTCCACTCTGACACCCCTCTTTGTTCTGGTAACCAATACCAGCACTTTATTAGCTGTCTATGGTAACACTGTGCATTTTTCCTTATGCAGTGGAAGTTACTACTCTTAGGAATGGTTGCAGAGGCCAGAGGTCAGCTTTTCATTATCTCTATGGGGAGACATTCATAAACTCAAGACAAAAATATGGCATGAATTCAAAATTTCTTTTCTTTTAAAAAAAATCCCATTATAAACTACTTGTTTCGAGTTAGGTCTAATTAGAGTACTTCACACATAGGGGCTTACTGTGTTGAACCTATAAAGAAGTAGATGCTATTTTTTTAACCCGATCTTTTCTTATAATGCCCAAAAGGACAACACTATGTATTTTTGTACGACTATCAAGGGACAGAGGCAGCTCCAAATATTTGACCTAGATAAACAGATTACCATTCACTTCATCTGAAAATACAGGGATAATTAACTTGGACAACCATATAAACAGCAGGGGGCTCCTCCAGAGTGTGTGCCTTCTTAAATCAGCAGATGGCTCCCGGAGAGTGGCCGCCGAGAGGCGAGGCAGTAGCGGCCTTTCACTGCTGCATTTTGAGTTTTTCTAATGAACTGTATGGTATTGTGGAAAGAACCTGGGAGCATTTCAGTCTTCGTGGGTTTATTCTGCCGTCCCAGCCCACTCATGTTTGTCCGTTTGGTAAGGTTTATAGCGGATTTGTTTTCCTGAGTTAAAACAAAAGTGTTCTTCGTCGGGCAAAGTTTGCAGTTTAGTCCATCACTCGTATCCTGCCCCGGGAATCACAGAACTGCACTGACCTGAGAAGCTTCCAGTCCGATTCCCAGTCCAGTGCCTGATTTCCCCTTACCGAACCTCTGCCCAGTGGGGCTTCCGCCAATCTCTGCTCGCACACGTTCAGCTGTGGGTTGTGAGTTCCCTCGAGGCCGCCTCCTTCTAAGAAAGTTCTTCCTGAGATTGAGCTGAAATCCATTTCCCTCTAGTTCCCACCCTTCAGTAGCCATGCAGGGAGAGCAAAACACTGACCTGGCGTCAGGATTGTGCAGACTTCGGGGGTACATCAAATGCAATGGAGGCTGAGAAGCACTATTTCTAGGGTCTTTACCAATCAGAGGCATTGCTGGCTGCATGGGTTGAGTGTGGAGAAGGGATGGGGAGGGTGGTTAGGGTGGAGGAGAAGCTACAACCTTTTGTTGAACTGGCAGGTCTCTCCTTAAGCTGAAACTAGTACTTATTATTTGGTTTTTAGGCTTTAATCTTGAATTATTTTACATTGATACAAAACCAATATAATCATAACTTAAGTTTCACAGCTGAGCTAGGTGAGCTCATGTTTTTCTGTTTCATGTTTTATCATGTTTCTGGCAGATATTTCATTTTTCTCTCTGGATGTTATGACAAGGCATTTGGGGAGTTGGGATGTGGGGGTGCATACATCTCCCTCCTGAGATATCATTCCCCTCCCCACCTCCATCACACTATTTACTTCACATCAGCTGCAGCAGATGACTAAGGTATCATGAATTTGCTGTTCACCTAAAAAAGACTCCTAGTCTTTTTCCCCTCTTGCTGCTACTGAGCCATTACCCTCATCTTATATTTTGGCAATCGCTTTTTTTTTTTTTAATTAAAAAATTCACCTTTAACACTGATAAAGGCAAGGTGGGAGGATCTGGTTTAGGTGTACTACAGAGAGGAATTTCCCGGTCCTGGGCTCCAGAATTAGCTGCACTTCCTCACAGGCCGTCCTAGAAAACCCACAGACTTCTTATGTGGGGACTGGCTTGTAAAATGTACCGCATAGAGGCACAGACCAGAAAGTGTGCCCTCTGTCCTCAGGCAGACACCCCAAAAAGGGAATTGCATTTTACAAGGAAAGAAGAAGAGGTAACTATGATGCTCTGGCCCAGTACGTGCCACATTCACCATATTCATTGTAAATGCATGAATTTCACTTAATCTGTACAATAATTCTGTGACATGCACGTAATGATGGCCATGTTACAGACGAGGAAGCTGGTGCTCAGAAGGGCAAAGCACTAATAAGTGGGGTGTCAGGATGGAAATGTGTGTCATGCCCTACCCCCCACACCATCCTGCTAAGGTAAGGGAGGCCCTTCATCCCTATTGAATTTCATTGCATTGGGTTCACCCCAGAGTTCCAGGCTTTCAGTCTTTCTGAGTCCTCTTTGTGCATGGCATACGTTTGCTAGGTTAGGAAAACCTGCTCCACTGTGATGAAATGCAGAACACATAGGAGACACTCTACCTGCCTTTGAGCAACGTGCTGTATAAAGTAGTAAGTCAGATCATACACTTGTGAAACTAATTGATCCTATATTCTTGACTGTGCATGAAAAGTAGAAAGAAAAGGGGATTTATTTTTCATCAGTGTGTCTGAATGATTTATATAGGTAGTTCCTAACTGGGAACGGGAAAGGTGATTTGTAAGGCAGGTGTTTGATCATTTAAAGATACATTTTGCCCTAGAAATAATATTTCATCTTCTGGCTATATCTCAATGCCTATTTAACCCACTGTGTACCTGTATAGCTGAAAATACTACTCCAACTCCATCATGAATATATTATGGATTATTGTAGCAGTGTATTCCTAATTCCTAGTAGAGCTCCTGTCTCCCCTGTGGTGGCAGTGGCTTTTTTTTTTTTTTTAAGATCTCTAGACGATCACAAAGCTGGTATGCTTGTCTAACATGCCCAGATAATGAGTTCTTGACATTTGCTAATCCAGCAATTATTTTCCTGATGAGAGGTGAACTGTTTTAATGGAACACAAACTATACCAAATTTCAGAACTGCAGAACATTCAAGATTTAGATATCCCTTTCTTCTCTTGTCAGTTTCATGCCAGACTTAATGAAAATTGAGGTTTTGGAGCAGAATTATGTCTCAGTACAATGAACTATTTCAAAAATTCCTTCGTCCATAAATACCCACTTCTGCACTTTTCTGCACATGCTTTGGAATGCAAGGGGTCCCTTCGGGCACTTACCTGTCTTTCTCTGAATCTGGCTCCACTGGCTTTGACATTTATAAAAGTCTCAACTGCTTACGTCAGCACCTTTGACATTCTGTGGTTCTTTGGGAAAGGGTTAATTAAAAATGAAATTTAAATGGATGGAAATAATATATGACTCTTTGTATGGAACCACTAGCCAGGGGCTGTTTGCCCAGGTGGCTGGAAAGGGACCAGGAGAAAGACTCTGCGCAAGACCCTGTACTCCTCTCTCTGTTCTCACTCAGTTTGCTCCAGCCCCCTCTCTCTGCAAACATATGTATATATTCTGCCTGAGTTGAAAGCTGAGGCCTCTGAATAGGAAATTTCTAAGCATTTGAAGCCATTCATTTCCAGGTTTCAAACTTGATCTCTGATATACAACTCACTCTCTTCTTCACATCCATCTCAACCTTGGGGCCCTGGTCAGAAACTTCTAACCAGTGTCCTAACTAGAACCCACAACCCTAGAGATGCAGGACATGATGAGGTGATGACATAGTGTGTGTGTGTAATTAAATATGTATACATACAGAATTCAAACAAATGATATCTGAATAGTGTGAATACATTTGGGGCACTTCCTGTGTGCGAGGCACTGTTTGTAAAAAGACGGAAAGTTACAGCTCTAGTCTGGATTACAGTTAAAGATAATTAGCGTAATGGGATCGCATTCAAGTGCCATGGGCATCTAGGAGAGGGAACCCTGTAGAAGTCGGATTCCCAGAGGAGCTGGAGTTTTGAGATGGGTTATAGAGGATGAGTAAAATTTGGGCAGACAGGCAGGCAGGCAAACAGGAGGTGTCCCAAGCAGAGGGAAAAGCATGAGACAGTGTAATGTATTCTGGAAGGTGCAAGTCCTCTGAAGTCTGAGCTGAGAATGCAGGAAGAAGACAAGGAGAAGTGCTGGGTGGAGGTCCCTTCACCATGGCTTTAGGTGCCATGCAGTGGAAGTTATGTTTTACGCTCAAGGCATTGGGAAGCTACTGAAAAATTTCAGGCCGGGGAAGAGAGACATGGCCAGATGTGTTGGGCATCAAAGCTGAGGCATGTATGCTAAAAATAATTCAAATCAGAGGGAAGTAGGATTCTTTCTTCATCATTGGAAAAAAAATAAATAAAGCTCTTACCTCAGCTCTGGGTAGAAATCTTTGCTTTTTCCTCCGGAAATACAGCTTCATCTTCTCCTTTGTGGTTTCTGGGCTGGTGCTTTCTTAATCTGGTCTTGCAAGCAAAGCTACCAGATGGCTCTTGTCCCTAGCGCCGTCCCAGGCATGCCCGCCTGTCGGGGTTGATGAATGAACTCCTCCCTTGTACTTCTGACCTTTGCATTGCCACCTTTCCAACTGTGTGACTGCAGACTCTCTCAATCGAACCATCATGCGTGGAGATTCATGAGCCCCCTTGGGAACAGACCATTTCCCTTAAATCACTTGTCAGAGGCACTGAGAGCCTGCTACTTAGTGGAACATTAGAAACAGTTTTAGTATTTTGAACTTTGACCTGAGTTCGATGTGATCAGTCTGAATTTGAGTCTTTCTCTTCTGTTCTTTACTCCTTTTATTTCTTCCTTTTTCCCTCCAATTTCCCTTTTTTCTTTTTCCTTTTTTTTTTCTTTTCCAAAATTTTTAGGTTGCATGTTATAACTTTTTCTCCCAGTGAAGATCTAGTGTTGTGATAAAAGAGTGACTAGTCCGTGCAGCTCTGGTCTACCAGAGTGAACCCTGGGCTGGTGTGGGCATGGTGTTGGAAACCATCCTGCACATTTCCACCTTACCCAACTCCATCCTCAGCCAGGGGCACTCAGGGTTCTTCCTGGCAGTCCAGAGGGAAGATTCTGGAGGGCACTGTTGGAAAGAAAGAACCAGAAGGAAGACGTGGAACTGCTAAGAATCTGCGGAGAGCTGGCTATAGGGGAAGACGGAAAAGAAAGGTGAGGATTGAGAGGGTAGCAATCTAGAATTGAGAAGGACAAGGGAAAATAGACTGGGAAGAAATACACCGTGTCGGAAGAGTCTTGAAAGGACAAAACAAAATATGGTTCTGTTAGTACGTCCTGTGGCACTCAGAGTTTCCCCATGGAAAGCAGTACAGGCTGCTGCGTGGAAGGAGCTCGTTATCTACAACTGTGACTGTAATTGCAAAGACCTTGATTGTAAGTTTCTGGCGGGTGGGAACTGGGTGCTGTTTGCTTCATTCTTTCTCCCTCGCTAGCCATGCCCTTCGGGACTCGATGTTGGTCTTCTGCTGAGGGATCTGTGACAGCTGCATCTGAGTCTTTTGGTTCACAAATCAATACACTGAGGGTTTTTACACAGTTTGACAGGAATGGAAGAATATTCTCCAAGCCCTGGCACCTGTCCTTGCAGCCACTTTCCCAAAACAGTGGAACAACTTAAAATAGCCATTCATCTGTGTACTTTTATAACCGTTCTTGTTTTTAATTCACAACTGGGGCATAGAGTCCATCTTCTGATGTACCATCAGCTCTGTGTGGCCAGGCTACCACGGAGCAGGGTGCCCTCCAGGAAAAGCCCGGCAGTGAAAGCTCCGTGTCAACAGTGGAAAGTGTGTTGGCTGCTCTGGGATATTCCACCCACAAGTAATTGCCATGGTATTTTTAAAATGTCTCTATCAGGATATAGGCAGAGCCAATGCTCAGCGGGGGGGGGGAGGGGGGGGGCACCATGGTATATTCCTTCTGATTGACCGGAGCATTGATTAAATATTTGGACTATCACCCCTAGATCTAGGGTGGAGGCTGAGGTTGTACATGGTCACATATTTTCCTTTTGGTTGAACTAGTATTTGGGGTACGGGATGTTTTGACATCTGAATTAACCCCAGCCCTCTCAGTGGGGAAGGAGTGTAGCCACCCCCACATACACCTAATTTTCCCCAACCCCACTCCTTGCCAGAATGGAACCCAGGAGTAGGGCTTAATGGTGCCCAGCTGGGGGTGGGGGCGGTTCGAATCTAGGAATCTAGAATCTATGTTCCCTGTGCTGCTCACTGGCTTCCCTGTCTTTCTTTGAAAGGCAAATGCTCCAAGCTGAGGCTCTGAATAGACAGAGGATTAAAGGCTTTTGAAGTCAAAAATAGGTCTTCAAAGCTGCCAGCAGTGGCCAAGGATTCCCTCCACAACAGCCTGGGTCCAAAAACCCAGCCCAGCACACATCTCCCAGACACTTTGGGAAGCTCATTTCCTTTGTGCAGCAAGACCTGTGCCGTGTGTGGGTCTCAGACTTGCATGCTGAGGAGCAAGCATTGCCGGAGGAGGGAGCCAGGTGGCTTCTGTGCTGACTGATACCCGCAGCTCACAGGAGGCTGCACCTCATGGGGATCCTGCAGCAGGTGCCCTCAATGCAGCGAGCGCATCCAAGTTCGCTGGGGGTCCCGCTCTAATTCACATGGGTTCTTTATGAGTTTGGGCCACGAGCCGGACTGATGGGCATCAGATCCCTTGGGCTCACTTGTGCCGAGTGCATCATGTGCTGGTTGCTTTCCTGCCATCTGGAAACCATTAGCATTGAAATGGTTTCAGCCGCTCGCTGTGTACTCCATGTCCCAAGAGGCACAGCCCAGCACAGCCCCGGTTCTGGGAGCCAGAAGCCTTTTGCTTCCTGTAGGATTTCCAGTTTAAAACGCAGTGAAGCCCTACCCTCCAGGCCATCATCCAACCCCCTTCTATCCCTTCCTTTTCCTCCCCTCTTGGAGCTCGAGAACAATGATACTTGCAGGGGGGAGGGCGGGCTCCTGATATCTATCCTTGTGTCATTTCTTGCCCATCTTGTAGGTTTGAAGCAGGGGTGGGTGCAAATAAGTCACTCTTTAAAAAGCCCCCAGGAAAGGAGTTGCATTTTACATTCTCTGCTGTGTGCATTTTGTAAAATGGAATCTCTAGGAGAACTCTTAGAGGAGATGGGGACTCAAGCCTCGAGCCACCTAAAGTCGCAAAGATAACCATGTCGTAGTCCTCACTGCCCGCGGTGCCTGGTAATATGCTGGGAGGGCTGTCGGCCTCACTTAGTCCTCATTGAGCCCCGTGGCTGGGGACACTGCGTCTCAGAGGGTGGCACCGCTCAGAAAGGAAACATTGGATTCTAACCAAGATCTTCACAATTCCCAAGCCCACGCTCTTTCTGCTCAGCAGGCTTGTGCCCCATTTAAGCCTGGGCAGGCCGGAGGCCCCAGGAGGACAGAGGAGCCAAGGAGGAACAAACAGCTGCAGTTCACACTAGATAGTCTAGTCATGGGTTTCTCTGAGGAAGCAAAATGATCTTTTGAAAGGAAACTCACGCAGTCCGTCAACTTCTTGCCAACACGAGTACAGTACAACCTGCCAAAAACAGCCAAACCTTGTTTTGGGTATGAAAGCAGCTGTTATAATAAACTCCTCTGCTCTACCTCTTTTTCCTGTTATGGTAGAAGGACTGTTGAAAGTAAATGTCTCCAGTACATGGATTTTCTGGGGTCATGAAAACATTTTTTAATTGGCAGGCTCTATTACATTTTTTGGTGAAGTTAGGAAGTAAACAGAATGCCACATCCCATTTCAGATTCGTTCACAGCATAAAGGTCTCTGGATCCGAGAAACTTTATTCCCTGCCCCCTCCCCCCTCCCTTGGGCTGGAGCCTTCTCAGGCATTGGGCTTGTTCCAGAACGAATGGATCTCTGCCCTCTCTGCTATCCCAGGACTGACAACGCAGAGGGAGGGGAATGAGTGCACAGAACTTAAAGTCAGATCTGGGTTTGAATCCTGGTCCTGCCAACCGCTAAGATGTCACCTCAAGGGAATTATTCTCAGCTTCAGTCTCCTGATCTGTAAGATGGCATTGTAGTAACTACTCATTAGGTTGTCATGAAGTTTAAAACAAAATTCAAAATAATAGCCAACATTTATATAATTCCTATTATATGCTGTGTGGTGTTAGGTGTTTTACATGTATTATTAACTCACTCAATCTTCTCAACAACCCCGTGGGGGGGCACCATGCTGGCCATATTCTAGCCCCTGGGGATACAATGGTGAGTTGCAACTGACAGAAATCTCTGACTGCATGAAACCTACATTGTTTTTGAGGAAAGACAAAAGAGAAGTAAAATAAATAGCATGTTAAATGGTGCTTAGTGCTATGGAGAGAAATAAACCGGGAATGGGGAATGGGGGAGAGTAGTGTCGTCATTTTCAAAAGAACGATCAGGGAAAAGCCCCTCTGACAAGATGACATCTGAGTAAAGACTTTTTTAGAAAGTGGGGGGCGGGGAGCCATGAAGATATCCAGGCAGAGGAAAAGGCAAGTGCAAAGGTCCTGTAGCAGTGCGTCTGGTGTATCCAAGGTGCAGCAAGGAGACCAGGGTGGCGCTGGAGTTGAAGAAGCAAAGGGGAGAGCAGATGAGGTCAGAGAGGTCACGGCTGGGGCACAGAGTGTATAGGGCTTCACAGGCCTCAGCTCTGTGTCTCAGTGAGCAGAGAAGCTACCAGAAGAGCTTGAGCAGAGGAGGGGCATGATCAAGATGAAGCCAGATGTGTAGAAAGGACACTTTTGATTCATTCACTACAGCTGCTGCCCCTGCTGTTGGTTCCCACAAGGACATTTGCCAAATTTTTGAGACTGTTTAAGTAGGACATTTCTTACCAGGACATCTGGGCCTCCACTGTCAACATCGTACTTGTTGATTTTAACAACAGATGAACTTCCCCCAACTTGCCCTGTATTTGCATCCAGTCTCCTCCCTTCTGGGATGATCCCATCCTTCACTGCCTCTCTGCATTGGGTTGTCTTGAGGATGCTACTAAAGTGCTGCATAGATGTCTGTGGTCTACACTTGTGATTCATACTGTGGTGTTCCACTTTGCGTTAGTTATTGGTCCAGGGACTCACAGACAAATACTGCTTTGGCCAGGCAACCAAGAGAACCAATGGAGAGCAAGGATGCAGAAGGAGATGTTTGTCAATGGACTTGCTCCCTCAGTGTGACCGAGAACTCACTAGCACCTATAAATTCCTGTCGGAAAGGATTATGATCTCCTGATGTTCCTGTGAGAGGCCAGGCATCGCAGATTCTGAGCCTTAGGTATGGGTGGCTTCTAGAGCTCAGAGATCTCCTGAAATAAAGTCCAAGTGTATGTCTGGGTGCGTTTTTGGGGAGAGAGGTCATGACTTTCATGTTGCTTCTTCCTTGAATGGCTGCATCACAACTGCAGGCCATATTTGCAACCTTGGATATGCTAGTGCATTAAGCTGACAATATATACATTTCAAAAAGGGGTCTAGTTTCCTGATATTAAGAATCTGTACTATTTCTATTTAACCAATATTACTTGTAGGGTTTCCAAGATAGAAAGATAAATTGTGGTCTCTTAGAAGGCATGGAATACATATTTGAGGACATCAGGTGTGCTATCACACAGGTCTGTTTGGCCTCCTCTTGCCCAGTGACTAAACTGCTAGGAATCCACTGGCTGTATTTAGATCACTTATTTTCATATGCTCCTCGTTGCCTTTGAAACACCTCCAATTTTAGCAATGCTTTACAGACATGCACATGAGCCAAATAGTTTAAAACAACAACGTAGGCCTTAGGTATTTGGAAGCACCCCCCCCACCCCGCCCCATCCCCTCGGGTCCTTTGTGGAACAGGGCTCACACACAGGATGAGGTCCCAGCTGCAGAGGGGAACAAAGAGAACAATTTAAGCATAGTGAAGGGAAGCATAGTGACTTTGCAGCAGTCAGTGCTAGAAAGAGATGTTCCTAAAGTCATGCTGGCACATGTGGACCCGTTCTGGTACCGGACGCAGGGTGTGCACCTGGAGTGTCTGTTGGTCGCTGCTCGTCTGCAGACATACCTGAAGGGGGAATTTGGTGGGTCGCTGCTTCCCCTCGGGGCACACTAGTCCACTGGGCCCAGTTCAGAGAAGCCCTCAAGGGGTTCTTAGCTGGGACTTAGAGAAGTTACCAAAGGATTTGTTGAGAATGACTGATCCCACGCTCTGGAATGCAAACCCTGCACAGTTTATGGTACATAATTATATACAATAAACTATAAAGGACATAAAGTGGGTTTTGATATCAGGTTCCAGTTCCTCCTCACTAAAGGAACTGGTAAAAACCCTTCATCATTGTGGCTAAGGAAATAGTTCTGGTCCTGTCTGAATCTGTTTCCATATGTCCACACTGCCCCTTCCCCCATTGTTTAGTCTCACTGACTGAAGCGATGTCTGCCTCTCACGTCAGGGTCAGAAGCATCCACAGGCCCCCCTGTTTATCACTGTGGAGGGGAAAAAGTAGGGCCATCAGAAACATGATCAAATACAATAAGCTTATATTTGATAAGTAGAGAAGATCCGCCATACAAATTATGAAACAGAAGTCTGCTTATTTTGAGAAATTTCACATTTTTGATCAAGATGGAAATTTTTTTTTAAAGATTTTATTTATTTATTTGACAGAGAGAGACACAGCGAGAGAGGGAACACAAGCAGGGGGAGTGGGAGAGGGAGAAGCAGGCTTCCCGCCCAGCAGGGAGCCCGATGTGGGGCTCGATCCCAGGACCCTGGGATCATGACCTGAGCCAAAGGCAGACGCTTAATGACTGAGCCACCCAGGCGCCCCTGAAGATGGAAATTTTAAAAAGGAAAACTATCACAAGGACACTTGCTTCGGGTTCAGTCTGTGTTTCTGTCCACCAACACGGGTGACATTTCAGTTTTGTCCTGGCCACAGGGGAGCCCTAGTCTCTGTTCCTCTCTACCCGAATATATAACTAGAAGATAAACTGAGGCATATTAAAAATGTTGAGAGTTGAAGCAAACATCTGTTCAAATGGGGACAGCGACAAACCGGAGGTAGTTAGAAGCGCTCCACCCACAGGAGCCAGGGGAAGAGACTTCTGTAGAGAAGGTGCCCCGTAGCAAGGAAAGGAAATTGATTGATTAGCTAATGCTTAGGCCTAGTTGGCTGTTTGTGGTTGGTTGTCCTTAGGTTTCAATTTTGTAACCTAGAGGCATTTACAGACTTAGGTTTTGGTTTGCTTATGTAGGCCGCCAGGACACGCCAGCAACCTCAGTCTGATGGCCTCCGTGTCTAATGATATAACAATACCAATCTCCCGGGGATTCATTATCTTTTGCTACAGAGCTGTCCTCTGTTTCCTGGAAAGATGGGAGGAGGTTTAATCTGTTTGCCCGGAGCCTTTTCCTGCTGGAGGACCAGGCCAACGGGACCCCCTGTGCGTGAGGCCTCAGTGCACTTCCTGTGTCACAGCATCACGTGCCCCCTTGGCAGAAAGCGGTTTGAGGTACACCCTTGCATCACCCTACAGGATGATACAGCTGGGAAGCCGTTTTGCACCTACGCCTGCACGAATTCAACGGTTTGACTGATCTGTTCCTGGCGGTGGTGCAGGGACTCCGAGCCGTGGTGCTTGACTTACTAGAAATGAGATAGCGCAGTAAAGATAAGCCAAGTCGGTTTGGTCTCTTCAGTGTAGGACCTATTTTTGTTTCATGAGGGCGGGAGGAGGGAGAGGCACTGAGGTTGAGAAAGCACTCTGGATTGCATCTACCAAGAGGGAACACTTCCGTTGTCTTGACATAGCACCCCAAATGGGCAGTGCCTGGCACGTGTGCTGAACCACCGTGTTTGGGTCCCAATTTGGGGGCCACATGAGGGCACGTGGCCCTGGGGTCAGTGGGGTGGGGTGGGAGTTGAGTGGAAGCCAAGGTCTTGCCCTGCTCTGAGGACCAGGTGTGCAGCTAGATCTCAAGCCTTAGTATTGGCCATTTGGGAAGTAAGAATCACCACATTGTAACAGCAGGAGAGAGATCGGTACTCGTTTCTTTACCTAACAGACTTGCTTCATTGTGCCCTTGATGTCCAGGTAATTTTACACGACTTTTTTCGTGCGCTAGTTTGTTTTCTCTTTACTCTCTAGAACCTGCTGTTCATTGCCAATAATCTGTGTCCTCTCTGTGTCCCAGTGCGCAGACATTCCACCTCAGGGTCTCCCAGCTGGTTGGGACACAGAGGACTCAGTGGTAGCAACCTTCCTTAGAGTGTCTTTCCCAAGGCCTCTTGTTGTTTATTTTCCTTTCCCTGTTGCCACAGCTTTCCCCTTTCTTCTGTTATTTCTAGATAATCCCAGATCTTAGCTCTTCTCCTAAAAGAATTTTTTGGGGGGTTATTTCTATCCCCTGCTCTGCGAGCCTTTCCATCCTCCCCAAGGCCTATACAACCAAAGCCTTTGAAAGAAGGAGCCCTCCCTGAGCCCCGGACTCTCCCGGCCCCACTTGAATGAACATTTCTCTTAGGTGATTTGTGCCCACTCATGATGTCTGTCTGGGAAGTGAGCAAGTATGGAAGCTGTCAGATCTTCCCACCAAGCTCAAAGCCAAGAAGATTTACTTCTAGGCCGTAGTCTCATAGATACAATTGAGTAAATCTACAGTCACATAGTCACTGGGGGCTCTGTATACCCTAGTAAATTAGTGCTTCTAATTTTATAAGCACTGTCATAACCACAGTTGTAAGTGGGATTTTTCCTTTTACTGGAGTATATGTTCCTGTGCTTTACTAGGTGTTGTTTATTAGGTGTTGTTCCCCTAAGTGCTGTATAAAGTGACGGATTGTTTCAGGGCAACCGGCAGACTGTATTTGCAGGTGGTTGGTTGTCTTTACTAGCCTTGCTGTTGTAACGCAGCTGCTTTCTGGCCGGAAGGAACACGGCATAGTAGCCGTGGTTATTAAGTCCAGACTTGATTTTATTCCTCATTTAGAAATGGATGCTTTGTGAATCACTGAATCCTTCTTTTTTAGTTCCTCTTCAGGGCCGTGCATGATGTGAAAGTAATGAAATAACACTGTCTTTTGATTGCAAGATCACACTGCCGGCCTGTCAGCAATAGGAGGAGAGCTTTTCCAACACTTCCAAGACTTCCTGGGGAAGTTTGCTGCCCCAGGAAGGAAGAGCCCTGCTTTGGGCCCTGTTCTAGAAGGCGTGTGTGTCCTTCGTCTGCTGAGTTGAGCCCATCCCTGGCATCCCGTTGTGTAGTGGCCACTCAAGACAAATACTTCTTGGGGTATGTGGGTGGCTCAGTCGTTTAAGTGTCTGCCTTCGGCTCAGGTCATGATCCCGGGGTCCTGGGATCTCCTCCCGTGTCAGCCTCCCTGTTCAGCAGGGAGCCTGCTTCTCCCTCTCCCTCTGCTGCTCCCACTGCTCGTGTGCGTGTGCTCTCTCTCAAATAAACAAAATCTTTAAAAAAAAAAAAAAAAGAGAGAGAGACAAATACTTCTTAACTGGAGGGAACCACAGGATATTTTAAAGAATAATAAGCAATAAACTCATACTATGTTCTAAACTATATACAGCTTAGGAGGAATTAATGTAAACAAATATATGCTACAAATTAGAAATGAAATACATGAATGACTCCCTAGTGGGTGATTCTGATACAGATTTCAAATTCCATATTTACTGGGGTAATGGAGAAAACCCTGAGCTAGATGTGGGTTGGACAGCATTGTTAAGAACTTGTCCTAAGCTTTTCTTTCCACCTGTTTAACCAGTTTACAGATCGAATTAGAAGCTGTTTGGCCATTTGGGCAATAAGATGCATTTCTTTGAGCATGAAATACAATTAAGTGATAGCATAAACTAAGAAGTTCGTATTGGTGAAATTGTGTATATATTTTCTGCATCTCTGATCTCCATTGAATAATTGACGAGAGCTAATGTGGCCTGGACCAAATTGTGCAGTTCTTTGCTACAAGAGGTCAAGTTCAAAAGGTATTTTGCCTCCACTGTTGGCATCTCAGCTAGTGTATTTCTGATGTTTTCCTGTTTCTGTCTCTGGGTCTGGTTGTTGCTGTTAGATATTTGTGCATCTCATGAATGTTCAGAGGTCTTGTGCTCCTTTGGACTCTTGGACTTTTTCTGCCTGGCAGCTGGGGTTTTAATCCCTGCATGATTTTAGGAGGCAAAGAGAATATCCTCCAGACTGAGGCTTCTCATTTGGAATCCCTTCCTCCATAGTGATTCCTTCATCTGAATCCGGGTGTGTCCTCCACCACTGCCTGTCCTTAGGCTGATTCATCTGTGCTCCACCTCGTAACTTTGCCACCTGACTTGACGTGGGTGACAGATCAAGCCAGTCCTTCTGTACCTCATCTCCCAAGAGAGAGGGAAATTCACTTTCAGGGTGGTTGGTCAGAGTTAAGTCAAACCTGTATTCGTGGTATGAAGTTAACAGACATGTGGAAACTGAACCCTGAACATTGTCAGTTTCACTGGGAATCTAAGATGATTGCACCCTGCAGAGATCATGAATTTGACATGTATTAAATATCCATGGAAGTTTTGAATTCAAAACATCTAATGTGCACAAATATCACTAATAAGAGTGCCCATATGATCTCTGTAACCTGGAGGGAGAGAGAAGGAACAAAGGTCCAATATAACCTTCACCCTGTCTAATGATCCTGAACTTCTCCAGTGACTTCCCCATATGGACAGAGCAGTTTGATTTGTTTAAATGTGATGGGTCAGTTGCATCAGGTTGAGTAGCGGCCTGGCAGATGTTGAACAACCAGCCGTCCAGGAGGTAAAAGCCCTGATTTTGTAGCATTTGTTGATTTCTTTGGTGTAAAGGAAGTGTGACCAATTCCAAGCTGCCAATGGAAAGTCACTGAACATGGAGTTGTGAAGAGATACAAGCCCTTGGTTCTCCTCAGTCAGAGTCAGTTGGCCCCAGCACACCCCTGAGGAATCTATGGGAAACTGTGAATTTGAGTTGTGACTTAGAAATCCATTTTTGAAACATCTCTACTGTCAAGAAAATCACTTTGTTTATGTATGTGTCTGTGTGTCTATACAAATATGTGCATTTATCCATTTTTATCTAGTTATTTCAGTTTTAGATAATTTTCTAAATTTAATGCTGTACTCTGAATTCTTTACAAAGTAATGGAAAATTTAATAAGCATACATTTTCCCATTTACTTTATATTCAATTATAATTCTGTTGCATGCCTTCTTTTTTTTTTTTTTTTTAAAGATTTTATTTATTTATTTGACAGAGAGAGACACAGCGAGAGAGGGAACACAGCAGGGGGAGTGGGAGAGGGAGAAGGAGGCTCCCGCTGAGCAGGGAGCCCGATGCGGGGCTCGATCCCAGGACCCTGGGATCATGACCTGAGCCGAGGGCAGATGCTTGACGACTGAGCCACCCAGACACCCCTGCATGCCTTCTTTTTTGTGTATCAGGTTTCCATTTTTATATTCCTTTGACCTCTACAACCACAGCTCCTGCCCCATTGGAACATTTCTTCCTCTGTCTGTCCTTTGTCCACACTTAACAGCAAGTATGAATAACAAGCTGGTGAACGGGAGGCTCTTCACTTCAACCTGGGGACCTCACTCCTCTCACGGCTGGGCCATAGTCTCTAAAATAGATCCCTCCCATTCCCCTCATTATTTGTTTGCCAATGTTTCCTCATTTGGGTCATTTCAAGTTGATTGACTCATTTCTCATCACAGTTCAGAACTGAGGCTACATGCAATGCAGAGCAGATAATTACTTTAAAACACCGACAGTAAAATCCATTTTCTGTCTTGGCTCAGTTTTCCCTTAATTTAAAAGTGTCCTCAACTATAGTCTTCACTTGAAGAAAGTAAAAAACCACATATTCATAAAGGAGTGAGGAATGTCTGTCAGGCTGATTGATATTTTCATGTACATGGAAGCCCCTTTTTTCCCATCAAAACACTAGTTCTGTTGGTTTAAAGAAATCCAGTAGGTATGTGAGAGAGCATGGATTAGTCTCTTTTTTATACCAGCACCAGCTCCACAGCATAGTTTCCACGTGCCCCAACACTGTTTCAGTGATAAGCAGCAAACACACCATCATTAACCGGCTCAGCGGGGTTCCCATCATCCTTATAGCAGCTCCTCAGCTGCCTCTAAAATAACACTTTTTAAAGCAACAACACTCAAGGCAGATGTTGGATTGTGGGTTTATATTTCTCATCTTCGTCCTGTCGGATTTAGTTTTGTAAGTGCTAAGGGACAGAAAGCGTAGAAATGCTGCCCTGCTGCTTTAGATCTTGGGGTTGATTTTGGGCTGGGCGGGGGTCTAAAGAATACCTTGCGTTCCTTTGGTTGGTAAACCCCGCTGCACTCCCCACCTCCTGCGGTGAGCAGAAAACTCTTCCTTTCTGGCTGTGGGTACCCGACTGTTTTGGGAGGACAGGGGTTCTCCCAGAGTGTCTGCATTTTGACTGTCAAGCCTCTGAGCTGCTCTCCCAGGACGGCTACCCCCTGGCCAACAAGACAGATCCGTATGTCACTCTCGCCTAGAAAGCTGGACACAAAGGTGGGAGGGAAGTTCATGAGATCCGGGCACCTGAGAGCTGGGGGAGGCCTGCTGCTTCCAACCTGTGTGAGATGGGGGGAGAGGTGTTCCCCAAGGGGAGTGACAGAGCCTGTGTTTCCCACTGCCAGGATCTACGCCTCAGCCATGTACTTGTTAAACTGCTTGACGTGTAGAGTTCTGGAGAACTAGCTGGTGTGTTTAGAGAAATGCAAAAGCAGTAGTACAGAGAAATAAAATCCCCACACCTACGGGAGGTGCTAGCCATGCCATGGCCTTTAAAAACACACAGGTGCATAGATTTATGCAATGTGAACCACACAGGTACTAAAGGGGTTCAAGCCCGGGAGGGCTTGGGGCGAGGCTAATATTAGGGAAAGGATTCATTGAGGAGGAGACGTGTGAGTGAAGGTTCAAAAGAAGTCATTTCGCGGAGAGGAGAAGTGTTGTGGGGAGAAGAAGGGCACATCTCAAGACCTGGAGAAGGAATAAGCAGATCTTTGGGGGGTGCAGCGTGAGCTCTGCGAGGGTACCCTGGTGCTCTTTCCCACACTCCCCCAAGCTTTTGCTTCCGTGTACTCGCTGAAGCCTTCTCTGACTCCCCGATTTAAATTGCCATCCACCTTCTCTCCCACATGCCCTTTGCCCATTCCTGGCTTTATTTTTCTCCAAAGTGCTTATCACCATCTAACACCTTACCATAGCCTCCTACCGGAGTATAATTTCCATAGGAGCCAAGATTGTTGTCTGTTTTGTTGACCGTTATACCCAGTGCCTCGTACATAGTAGGTGCTCCATACTTATTTCTCTTTTTTTTTTTAATTTTATATATTTATTTTGACACAGAGAGAGAGAGCACAAGCAGGGGGAGCAGCAGAAGGAGAGGAAGAAGCAGGCTTCCCTCCAAGCAGGGAGCCCGATGCGGGGCTCGATCCTAGAACCCTGGGACCATGACCTGAGCCGAAGGCAGATGCTTAACCGACTGAGCCACTAGGCGCCCCTCCATACTTATTTCTTGAATAAATGAATAATGGGATGTACCAAGAAAGAAGCATGGTGAAGTGGGCAGGGTTTGGGGAGCTAAATTAGAATTCCAGAGGAGAATTGGGAAACCTGAAGCCTAAAGCCAGGGCTGGCTCATGTGTGAGTGGGGAAGACAATGGAGTTCACTGAACTGTAGTTTCCTCTCTGTAAGATGGATGTTGGCCAAGATGACAGCTGATTCTCTTCCTAGCCCTGAGGTTCTTTGAACCTGCTTGGTTAGAGGATGCTGGCTGGTATGCATCTTGGAATCTACTTTGAGCCACCTGGGACTTACTATGGCAGTAGAGAATTACCACGGATTTCTGAAACATGGGCTCAAGCTGGTATTTGTAAAAGGGTTTTGCCAGTGTACTCCAGGCAGATTTTTTGTTTGAGGGGGTAAGAGGCTAGAGATAAATTAATTTTTTTAATCACCACTTAATAAATCCTCCTTTCACTGCCTTCTTTCCACTGTCTTATCTCACCCAACCTCTGGAGGTACGGACGGCCATCCGTGGATGAATGAGCCATTGGACACTGGCTTTGGTGGTTACTATGTCATGTACTAGAAGCACAGAAGAAAACTCAGTAGGAGCAACCGACTTGTTTTGGTGTCAGACTTAAACTGTGCAAGCCCCCAGCAGGTCTCATAGTTTGCCTTGAAATTATAAAGCTACGTTCTCTTCCCAGCCCACCCCATTCCAAAAATTCCATCGCCAATGGGGGATAATTCCCCTGAAGGGCTAACAGACCTTACCAACCAACCTTCAAGACAATCCTGACCTCTCACAGAGATAATGAGCATTTACTTAGGGTGGAATTAACTTGCTGCTCAGTATGTCACCACAGAAGAGTCAGAAATTACAGCCCGTAGAAGCCCCAGGCCTGTAATAGTTAACTTACTGGAGACTGAATTTTACTGCTCATTTCTGAGAAAGGCATCTTCTATCAATGTTTGAAAAGATGGTTCTGCACCCCTTTGTTTTGACAGAATACTTCTAGAAGTCTAACCTGTCAGCTTTCTGCAGTTTATCTTTTTAGGCATCCTTAATCTTGCTTTGTTTTGCTTTCCACTTCTGGAAGTCAGTAAGCTTGGAGAAGCAGCATGTGATAACCCCAAGTTCATCTTCCAGCTCAGCCACTTACTGGCTTGGATAGTCAACCTCTTTGACGGGCACTCTCCTAAACCCTATAAACTTAGGTCCAGAATTCCTACTTTGCAGAATCGTTAAAGGCACTGTAAGTAACCAGAAGAGGGTGCCTGGCACCTATGGGGGCCTCAGGACTAGCAGCCATCCTCAACAGTTCCTCTTTGCGTTAGCGGCGATGGCAAACTCTCACCCACTAAACAAATGTCCAGTGGCCTTCCTCCAAATACCTGTGCAATGTACGTGTCCAGCTCAATTATACAACAGACTCTGATGGCCCGAGCTGGAGCTACATTTTCATAAGTCCTTTTCATTAAAAGACTCAGTGCCTAATCACAGAAGGACATTGTTTGGTAGTGCCAGATAATGAAGTAGTCAGGGCTGCTGAAATGTATCATCAGGATTGTTGACAGTTCACGCTGTGTCCCTAGAATAAAATGAATAGGAATAGAGCCAAGAGGAAGGGGGCCAGCGAGGAGAGACAAATGTTGGAGATGTGATGCTTGAGCTCTCCGATGAACGAGGATTCCTTTCCTCAGAATTGAAAGCATTTGTGTACAGTTCATATAATAAAGGATTTCTTCTTATAAAAACCACAAAGAGAAAATAATTGTGGTCTGTTGAGACACTATATATTCTGGCAGGCGCTATATATTCTGAGTGGCTCATTATATCTGGCTTTTGCCTACAATTCTTTTTTAGTAGGCAGGGTATAAATGGTAAATTTTAAACAAATCACACATACTCTTAACATTAAACCCAAACCAGAGCTGACTGCCATATATAAATGTTTTAATAAAAAAAAAAACTATACCCTTGTTGACTGTACAGAATATTAATATAAGCTCAGAATGAGTGCTGAAGATTTCAGACTCCTAAAACTCTCTTCTAAATAATTTTCCTGGTTTGAATACACTTTTATGAATACAGGGATGCTATGAGGCTTCATTTATTTTGTGCACAAAGTTATTTCATTCCCAAGTCTTACCCTGCTTCTGTTTTCATGCTTCTCCACATCATTTAGGAAACATGGTGTAATAAGGTGTCCAAGGCTGAGATTTATATTGGGGGAACTAAATTACTCATTAATAAAAAAAATTTGTTGCTAACTAAATCCATATTCTGTTATTTAGTAAATGGCCTTTATAAATAAGGAATAATTCATTATTTGTGGGGTAAAGTGTTTTATATATTTAACTTTTGTTCTAGTGATATTACATAACATCCAAATAACTAACCAGGATGTTAACTCGTACTGTTTTGTTGCCTTTGAGGGCATTTTAATTATAGGAATTTATTTGAATCATCAGTTTTACTGTTAGAGCCAAATCATTCTTATGGGCTTATGGGAATATATGCCACCAGGCAGTAGATTAATAACTATAAAAAAACCACATGAAAAGGTCACTGCAAATCTCAGATCAAGACCTGTGGTTTTCTGGATTTTGCAACCCACCAGCTTTTTGAAGCTTCTCTCTGGTAACATGATCTTTACAGCAACACCACCGAGCTCTGTAGACACTTGTGATAATTAAGACAGACCAGGAATGTCCCACACTTGCCCACAGTGCCAGGCTTCACCTGACAGGGAAGGGGATTGATCAGCATGAGTCCATTTCAAAAGACAAGCCATCCTTCAGTGATGGCAGAAAAATATGATAGTGAATGAAGGAGACTCTTTTGTTCTGCAAAAAAGATTGGAAAAACAGACTGGATCAGAGCCTGGACCACAGCGCTTGGGAGGGCTCTTCATGGAGAACCACAGCAGAAAGGAATTCTCTGCTGGTGAATTCTTCTGGCCCTTTGCACTGTCATTCCTGCAGTGTTCCAATTATTCTCTCCAACCAGCTAACCGCCGCCCCCTGATCGGTGGCCCCACCCGGCCCCCACTCTTCTTACTCTAAACATGTGTTATTGGAAACAGGGCAACCCGGGGAACTTTGAGTTTGGGCCCTGGGGACCAAATTGTCAGCCTATCCTGAACTTCCGTGGAATGCCCAAGGAGTTGACCAGAGTGATTCTGATTTCACTGAGCCCCCAAACTTTCTTTCTTTTTTTTTTTTTTTTTTTTTTTGCATAATAAAGACTTGGACACTGGAAAATACATTTAAAACATGAGCCAAGAATCAAGTTCAGCGGGAGCTCATTGAAGAGGGATAACCAATGGAAACGCAGGGATCCTTCAGGCGTGTTCTGTCTGTGGCGTGCTGAATTGCAAATGTGCTGTTTGGGCCAGGATTTTCAATACGCTGTCTCCTGCCGGTAAGGGGCAAGATGGCTTCACTTCCTGAGCTAGAATGTCTTATCTGCAGCACTCTGCAGGTTGATTCCCTTGCCTTTCCCACCACCCCCACCCCCTCCAACAGGAACAAAGCCCCCAGTCTCTGGAAAGTAATGCTGAGAAAACAAACAGTACAAAGGCTGGTAACAGGGGGATATCTCTCTTGGATGTTTTCTGTGACCATCTCGGTTCAAGGAGGAGGGGGTCCCCCAGCTTCGTGAGCCAGCAGGGTCTCTTTGTAGTAGGCATCTGTATGTTTGGCCAGATGTCCTCCCAGCGGAGGGCAGAGAGGGAAGGATAAAACAGAATTCTTATTAAAAATAAGTCTCTGGGGAGAGAAAAAACAAGACACAGAACGTGTGTCAAGTGGAAAGGGAGGCCAGGCGGTGCCATCTGATATTGATTAAATGCTTGATACGGTCAGCAGCAAGAAGGGCACATCGTGAGGAAGTGACCTGGCTCTTCAGAATATGAACCAGTGACAACTGTCTGGGAGCAATCTGCTTGAAGATCACATGCCCGGGAGGTCCGGCAGCAAACACAGCAGCAGCACACATGGGCAGAGCGGGAGGGAAGGACCCTCGCCCTGAGAGTGCGCACGCGTGACTTCAGATTTGCTTTGCCTCGTTGACCTCACTTTCCCCATCAATAACACAATGACACTTGACCAGATGACCTCTAAGCAACTTTCTCACCCTAGATTCTCTTATCTACCCTAACCTCCCCTGTGACCAAATCTTCTAATGGAATGGCTCTGGTAATGGAATGCAAGAAATCGCCCTAGAGAGACGTAAAGAGCTCATCCACCACCGTCCTAAAATCCAAAGGAATGAAACTCCCCATCAGCCACAAAAGCGTCATCCAGTCTTTCCAAGGGAGGTCAGTCCGACATCGCTGTGTCTATCATCCTTCTGTGCTTACAGTTGCCACCAAAGCAAGTTTTATGGGTTCTGGACATGAGGTGTGGCATGTTTGTGGGTCTACTTACACTTCCCCCTTTTCCTAGTTCCAAAACTATTTTCACTCTGACTGATGTAAGGGGTGTTTGTTTCATTTTAAGCTGCCAGATTGTAGAGAGTCTAAGAGCTGATGGGTATGTGTGTTCATTCATCCTTTATTTAAGGAGGAGCTGTTGAAGTGTTTTTGTTTTTTTCCTCTTTGGCATTGTCATGAGGATAGCAGTATCTGAGTCCAGGGTGAGGCTGGATTCCAGTGGGAGTGGAAGAGGAAGCTCCCACTGAGATGAAAGGGTCTCACACAAGGACCATGGCAGTGAAGTGGAGAGGAAGGGATGAGCAGAGAGAGTCACCATGGCAAAGTGGAGAGAGCATGGTGCTTGAAGTTGGACAGTCCCAGGTTTGAATCCTGGCTGTGGTGTCTATGGGATGTCATCTCAGCTGTCACTACCATGCCTCCTTGAAGGGTGGTTACGACTAAAGATGCCGTGTGGAAAGCACCTAGCTCAGAATCTGGTACAGTGTGGGCAGTAAATGAACAGCAATAACCTACAGATGAGATGAGTGATAAAAACGTCCCATGGGAAGATTAGCAGGGCCTGGCAACTGAGTGAATTAAAGAATATATGAGAAGACTCGAAGGTGTCTTTGAGTGGGGGATTGGGATAGTGGTAGTATTTAGGTTGGATGGAAACATGGACGTTGGTGGAAGTTGGAGTTTTGGTTTGGCGGGGGTGGTACCGAGGTCAGTACTGGACAGGAGAGGTGGTGCCGAGACATCCAGGGGTCGATTAAAGGAGGATGGAAAGGAAACATGGTAAAAGAAATGGGAAAACTGATACTGAGAAGTTGATTTACTCTTCGTCTGTTTGAGTTGGATTTTATAGCTTCACCTTCAGAGGGTTGGCTAACCAAAGGTTGATCCAGCATGATCCTTAGGTCCTCAAAATGTATTTCTCCAATTAAGCATCTTCTGGACCTTGTGAGAAATGCAGAATCTTAGCTCCTACCTCACACCTACTAAATCAGAAATCTGCATTTGACAGTGTGTTTTGTAAGCACTTTACAGTTTGAGAAGAACTGTTCTAAAGCATGGCGGCCAAACTAGCAGTGTCTGCATCCCCTGGGAACTTGTTAGAAATTCACATTCTCAGGCACCTTCCCAGACCTCCTGAATTAGAAAGGCTTTGTTCTGACAAGTCCGACGCACCCCAGAGTTTGAGAATCCCTGCTTAAGTCATGGAACAGATGGATCGAACCCCCTCCCCTTGAGTCTGTAGCACAGAACACCAGAGGGATTGGTTAAACCCTGAAAGTTAAATTGGAGTCATTGTTCTATGCTGTTTCTCTCATCATTTTGCATTAAACACAGCTGAAGAACTCTTTTCACTAAAGAAGGGCACCATGCGTAAAATTACAAACCAAAAGGGGGGAACTTTGGCTGTAGCTTAATCCTCACGACTTACCCATCAAAAGTTATTGAGCACAATTATAGGAGATCAGTCCTTTATGTACTGTTGCTCCTGTGAGATGCTATTAGAAAGATGCAGATAGGAAAACAAGGGATCTCCCGATATTCCTTACGGTGTGATTTTCACATTAAAATGCCCACAGTCTTGGTCTCCTGTGTTTCTAATCAATCTGATGGAAAGTTCCCTTTTTATAGGTTAGTTTTTGGAGTCACTTGCAGAAGTGATGGTGGTTTACCACTTAGACTAGAATGTTTTTCAAAAAGTTGAACAGTGAGCGGTCAAAATTTACCTCCTCTCAACAAAAATGTCTGTTGTTTTTTTTTTTTTTAGTTTCCTCGTTGTTATTCAAATCACTGTGATAACTTAAATAAGGGTCAGCGTCTGTTTTCTATATACATATAATGTACAAAAATGGTTATATATTGAACATTTTAATCATAAAATTACCTATATTTTCTGCTATAGGTTAGTGCGTTACAGCCAGTGACATGGTAAAACAGTGGCGGGGCGGGGGGCTGTCACAGTCTGTGGTGGTCACCAATTTCCATGGTGCAAATACTCCCTCCGGGGCTGATTTCAGGCTTCCAACAGCTTAACAACCAGCTCCCCAAATTCCTACAAATTTGACAGTTGACTCTTGTAAGCCAGTGAGAACTAGCTCAAGCACACCGCTGAAACAAACATCAAGGGACAGTTCGCAGTTTTTCTGGTTGGCTGTGTTTGAATTGCCATAGGTCCAATAAGAGCTGAAACAAGTACATTTGGGTGTTTAAAATCTTTTGCCATGTAGAGATTTTTAGTGAAATGCTAATTATAATGGATTTGAAATTATTCTGAGACAAAGTTAAGTGCTTTTTCCAAGTCATTATTAAATACAACAACGTTATATTACAACATAATGGCAATATTTAAAGTGCTTATGTTGCTAAAGTGGTATGTTTATAAAATACTACTCATCCTATAGGAAGGCATATGTAAAAATTACTCTTCATCATAGTATTTGAAGCAACATGCAGAAAGATACTTTTCAAAATGATATCTCTGGTTACTATTATTAAAATTTGACTTCTCTTACAGGTATTCAGGAAGGAACACAATGTACCAAATGTAAAAATAACTGGGCACTGAAGTTTTCTATCATATTATTATACATTTTGTGTGCCTTGCTAACAATCACAGTAGCCATTTTGGGATACAAAGGTAAGTACTCTTTCCTTTTTCTTTCCAAATGGCAGGTTTCCCTTTATTAACTTAAACATGAAAAAAAAAACATGTTTTCAAGTATGAAGTATCTCATTAATACAACTCAAATGCACAAGTAAGCGACATCATAAACTTTGTTGTCTTGAGCTTCTTGTAGCTGTGGGATCTGAGTCCTTTTGATGCATTTCAACAACCATAAAGGTCCTCTATAAGTTATAAAGATTTTTCCTCACTGTTGTGTTTTCCTACCTGTTTCTAGCTCCACCCTCTTCCTCAATCTTTTTTCATCTTATCTCTAAGAGGTCCTGTGGAAACCCTGGAGTCAGCACACAGGAAAATTATACTGACCAAGGGTAAGCCAAACACAAGATCTCCAGAGATACGACTTACTTCACGCCAGGGACTGGGCAGCTAGTTCCCTTTTTTCCTCTTCAGCACATTTACTGTGACCACTGTTGTTTATATAACGCCATAAAAATATTGTCCTGTAGAAGTTAAACATAGAGGGAGCGCTGCCACCCCAACAATACTTTATGGGATGTTAGGTATCCCTCCAGTTTGTCTGGTTTAAGGTCAGTGGAAGATTTTGGCCTAAATCCTTCAGACTTGCAGACAAAGTGGGTTTGCCCTTCCCCTCCCCCCCACCACACCCGTTCCAGACACCACAGGTAGAAGGTGTCATGACTCAGAATCACAAGCTGCATAAACCTTTTTATAGAAAACAGCCATGGAAGCCTTCCCATCAAAGACACATGACACAGACATGTCGTCTGGTTTCAGCAAGAGGCAGACGTGGGGGCTGCTGATCTTCAAAACCTTCACTCAGCAACCATCCCGGCTGCCTTCCCTCAGAACTGACAGATTAACAGTGGAGAATTCCCACGTGTTCCCTTCTCTGTTTCTTGGCTCATAGACTTTCTCCCCTTGGGGAGAGAAAGATTCAAAGTGAATTCCCTCCAACCTGTAACTCCTCTCTCCTCTCTCCCAGCGTCTAGAGGTTTCCTGAGGAAACCCAATGTCTTGAAATGAGAATAGGCTTTGGAGCCAGATGATCCAAGCTCACTCTTGATTCTGCCATTTGTAATACAATTGTGAATGTTTAAAAAGTGTTTGCTGACATGCTAGGCATCATGCTAAGTCCTCCACATGGCTATGTAACCTGGGTATGAATCATACCCTCTTTGAGTTTCCTGTTTCTTAAAGTGGCAATTAGTAATGCCACTTTTCAAGGTGATTGGGATGAGCAAAGATGATGTCATTGAACCGCCTGTCCAGTAGTTGGTCCTAGGAGATAGCGGCTATATTTCTGTGTTTCTTCTTCTTCATAACTGCATTTATACAGCTGTAGCCAGTAGAATGGCAAAATGTTAAAAATACTCAGTATAGTTGAGGCTTGAAAGTCTCATCTCTGAGGCCACACACATGTAAAATTGTGTGCATCCTGTAGGGTGTTGACTGATGAATTTGAGCAATGGAAATCTGGAAAGTCACCAGGTCGTTTTATACATTTGTGATTAGTTAATCCAAACTAGGATTAACAAAGTAAGCGTCAAGAAAGATTATTAAATTGTGGCAAGGCAGGACAAAGGGTGCGGGAGCGAGCCTAGTGGGGAAAAGGAGGGTCTTTTATGTCCTGGGTAATTCAGACTGACTCTCCTCCTTTACCAGGTTATTTAGGTCACTACTCTCTTCTCCTTGACTTTTCTCAGGAAACCCAGATAAAGGAGAAGGTTGGAATCAAACAGCTGTTTAATAAGTACCTTTAGGGCTCAGTACTGTGTGATATCATGAAAGCAAACACTTAACTACTGAAAGAGTTGACAGAGGTTTGAAGAGCATACCACCATATGGTATTTTGTAATTTTTACTTCTGCAAAGAAGTAAGATCTAGGATCTTTGTGCCTTTAGAATTACACAGAAAGTTCCAAAGGAGAGGGGTTTTTTTGTTTGTTTGTTTTTCAAGTATAGATATTTCCTTCATTTTTATGACACTAGAAAACCCTTCTCAGCTCTGGCATGTTGTGCACGGGCTGGTCCATTTGCTGGGAACACCTTTTCTCTGCTCTCCACCTAAAAGGCTCCTTTGCCTTCATGTCTCACTTAGACCCACAACCTGCAAGAAGCCCCTGAAGGCTGAGTTGGCCCTCCTGTTTGTTCCCATAGCACTCCCCTATTTACTCTTAGCCCTTGTCATACTCTATCATTATGGCCAGTGGGCTTGTCTGTCTCACCACCCAAACTCTAAGTTCCTTGAAGACAAGAGACTCGTATCTTTAGTTTGTTGTATCTCCCACTAGCATCTAGCCTCATGGTACTTCTTAGGCACCAAGTAAAGTTACTGGATAAATTAATGAGAGGGAGGATGGATGGATGGATGGATGGATGGATGGATGGATGGATGGATTGTAGATGAGGGCCGACTTCTGTAAAGATGATCGATCAATGTCCAGGGACCTCCAAGCCATTCTGCACCTAAGGCATTGTTACCACTCAGAGCCCTACCTAGAAGTCTAAGATCCTGAAGGTCGGCATGTCCTGCTCTGTGGGTGTAATCTGTCCAGGATGAAGCAGGGAGACACTGAGGGAGCAAGTACAAGTGGATGCGAGATGATGGTCTTGCCCCTTTTCCCTCCTCAGGGGCCCCCATCCCTCAGGCGTCTACTGACAAATATAAGATAATACAACATACAGTTTTGGTTTCCAAACATAGTCTTAATGAACTAAAATGTGGATATTTTCCAGATGTGTTTTCTTTTTACTTGTACAGCAATTCTTCTCTCTTGCTGATAAGATTCTAGTGACCCCACACTGGAAGAGGGAGAAAGATAAGACCTAGTTCTCCTTTCCCACATCTCCCTTTGAAGTCTAGAGAAACTATCTCCATTTCAAAAAAAGAATATTCAGTGAAAGGAGATATTTCTCTGAAGGAGAAGTTAGGAAATAAAATAGAAACTGCTTTATGTATCGGAGTTGGCAAAGGCAACTCCATACTGTTCTTCTCAGAACAGTTTTTTACTTCTCCTTTCATGTCACTTACACAACCGTGAGTTAGGATATAACCGAAGTTCCTTCTAGAGAATTTGCTGCACAAGGCAGGGAACTGCTGAGTCACCCGCACACGGCTGTACAGTGGCTGCGACCCTGAGGCTCATCTGCTGCTTTACAGAAACCATGTTCTTGGACTGTTCCGGCTTGGGGCATTCTCTGCCTTGGGCTCTTCATTCTCCGTCATGGAGCTTCCATGGCAGAAGCCATGTCTTAAGTTCAGTGGATCATGTTTCTTCCAGAACATTCCCTGAACAGGAAAATCGTACTCCGCTGTCCTGCCCAGCAGGCATCCGTCTTAGGGGAATTAGGATAAAGAAGAAAGACAGAAATCTGACTCTCTCTCAAGACGAATCTCCTTTAACTCAATATTCCTAGTCATAGAATGTCTACCTTGCTGCTAAGCTCTGCTAAAGTAGCAGTGACATCTGGATCTGTAGGCTTTCCTGGCGGGCATCAAATCACACTGGGTGGCTACTGTTAGAAGCCAGGGTAACACCCGACAACCAGATCTTCGATATTTTTGTAATGAAACCTGAAATGGTGTTCAAGGTAGGAATGTCTTTATTGCATTCCAGGGGAGTGCAGCTGGTATTCCCGGAAGTCCCAGGTACCCATGCAGGGGCGTGTTTCCCCCTCAGGACCACAGTCTGGGACAGACACCCGTGAGCACCAGGCAGGAGCTCTTGGCCCTGCTCTCGTTCCTTGTCCTCAGGGCCTGGACCATGAGCTATGTCTCTTGTGGGAGGTAACTATATTGAGGAAAAAGAAGTACTAAATAAGAGGCAATTTGGAATTCTAGAGAAAGCATTCGTTTTGGAATTAGCTCTCCTGGCCTGCCATCTCACTTAGTCGTTTACAAGCTGTGTAACTCTGGGCAAGTTACTGAACATCTCTGAGCCTCAATTTCTTCACCTGTAAAATAGCAGTTTTAAGGATTAACTGTGGTGATGGTGCAGTGCACCTCTTAAAGAGTAGGCACTGGATAAATAGAGGCTGTTATTATTGGTGTGGTATGAAATCCAATCATCAGGGAAGGCTTAGCATGTTGGGGTGGTAAGATTGGAGTGGACCCTGAAGGATGGGTGGAATTATGACAAGGGAGAAGGAGGTTAATGGCCCAGGCCAAGGGATGGTACCAAAAGGCTTTTATAGAAAAGGTATTACTGTCAGATTATTTTAGAGGATTAGGCTTTAGGTACTCGAAGAGGGCCAACTCTTTGGGCATGATATCCGAAGCAGTGATATTCTGAAGAAAAATTCTCTGTCAAGAAACAGTTTCTAATAAAGGGAAGCCCATGAAAAAACAGACTGCTAGGAACTCTTCTGTTTCATGTCCGTCTTCCTCACATCAGAGGGATCTACAAACCGGGGTCTGCATCAGTAGACTGGGAGTTTCTAGGGGGAGGGAGGATGGCTCTGCCACTGTTTTCCTGATTGACAACTTGAGCTGATAAGGTAAGAGTAAGAACCGACGAAAATGCTGTGTGCTCTTTCAGCAAGTGTTGGTTCTGGATGCCCCTCAGCCCAGTGTTCGTAGGCAATAGCAAGCTGCCAGCTCTGCAGCCCTGAAGTTTGCAGCTTTAGACCCAGATCCTATTTTTAAACGCAGAGCCACAAGGCCCAGTGCGTGTAACCAGCTCAGTAGCGCTGGTGGCCGGGGCCTCGCTGCACCAGAGAGAAACCTGACAGGTGTTTGTTTTGTCTTTAACAAATGTATTTATTCCCTTGACACAAACCTGAATTCTCAGTCCATGACAGTTCTGTGTTTTTTAAAACTAAAATGGAAGGAAAATTAGAGAGGGTAGAAAATGACTGCCTGTCAGCATATTTAGAAGTTTCTTCAGCTTCCGGGAAAAAAAGGGCAGGACTGAAGATCCTGTGTGTGGTTTGAGGACAGACTGAGGCATGTGTTTTGATTTGAGGATCAAAACTGAATCTTAACTCATCAACATTTTATACTTTTTTTTTTTTTTTTTTAAAGTTTAACTTTGCTAAAATGCAGATGAAACATTGTGTTCTTCAAAAGTTCTGGGGATTTACAAATGTGCATGTCAATCTAACAGTCTTAAGGTATAGATTATTATAATCGTACCTCTCTTGTCTATATAGTCACTTAAAAAAAAAAAGCAGTGGTAATTCAGCTGGATGTTGTACTCCTTGACAGTGCTGAGGCTTCCCAGGGGTGGTTTGTATGTCTTTGTATGTATGTTTGTATCTATGTATGTTTGCATGACCTCTAGCTCAGCCAGTTTTTCACAGGCCTCAGGAGCCAGCAGGCAGACTCTCACTGATGTAAGTAAGTAGCATAATAAACAAATATTTGTTGAACACCTACTAAGTGCCACACACTAAGAGCTACAGATGAAACTGAATGCAAATTTTCCTGCCTTAAAGGATCTAATAGTAAACAAGCCAGGACCACACAGTGAAGTAAGTCCTATAGCAGAGAAAGGACTGCTTGCCAAGAGAATTCTGCAAGATGCACCGCAGCAAAAATTACCCACAGAAAGTGATGAGCCGAGTCTTGAGGAGCAAGTAGGGCTTAACTTGGTGAAGAGTCCAGGGAAGAACATTCTAGGTAGAAAGAAGAGCACATGGAAGGGCTTGGGTGAGAAAGAGCATTTGGTGCAATGCACACATTTCATTATAGCCACACTCTAGAAGCTTGAGGGGGAGAGCATGACAGGCTTCTCTAGGGAAGGTGCTAGGAGCCACGGGGCTGGTTCACTTTGGGTCATACGTCTGTATGAGAACATGGGAGCATACTTCTGCTTCCTGATAGGAGCCAGGAGAATCTTCTCGTATAGTCATGCATGGGTGGGACACTTGATGAATAAAAATAAACTGGCCCCATTACCTCACAATTAATATACAAAATCTATTCATGCTTAAAAAAAAAAAATAAAGTCATTCTTTTCAGAAAGCCATTGGTGGTACCCAGACAGACTTGATCTCAAGCTGCTAGAAGTTGGATCTCACAGGAGTCACTTCCAGAGAAACACACTCTTCTTTTTTTTTTTTAATTAATCAATTTATTTATTTTATTGTTATGTTAATCACCATACATTACATCATTAGTTTTTGATGTAGTGTTCCATGATTCATTGTTTGCATATAACACCCAGTGCTCCATTCAGTACGTGCCCTCTTTAATACCCATCACCAGGCTAACCCATCCCCCCACCCCCCTCCCCTCTAGAACCCTCAGTTTGTTTCTCAGAGTCCATAGTCTCTCATGGTTCGTCTCCCCCTCTGATCTCCCCCCCTTCATTTTTCCCTTCCTACTATCTTCTTTTTTTTTTTTTAACATATAATGTATTATTTGTTTCAGAGGTACAGGTCTGTGATTCAACAGTCTTACACATTTCACAGCACTCACCATAGCGCATACCGTCCCCAATGTCTATCACCCAGCCACCCCATGCCTCCCACCCGCCACCACTCCAGCAACCCTCAGTTTGTTTCCTGAGATTAAGAATTCCTCATATCAGTGAGATCATATGATACATGTCTTTCTCTTGATTGACTTATTTCGCTCAGCATAATACCCTCCAGTTCTATCCATGTCGTTGCAAATGGCAAGATTTCATTCCTTTTGATGGCTGCGTAATATTCCATTATATATATATACCACATGTTCTTTATCCATTCATCTGCTGATGGACATCTTAGCTCTTTCCATAGTTTGGCTATTGTGACATTGCAGCTATAAACATCGGGGTGCACATCCAAATGGCCAACAGACACATGAAAAAGTACTCAACATCGCTCAGCATCAGGGAAATCCAAATCAAAACCTCAATGGTGCAATGCACACCTCAATGAGATACCACCTCACACCAGTCAGAATGGCTAAAATTAACAAGTCAGGAAACGACAGATGTTGGCGGGGATGCGGAGAAAGGGGAGCCCTCCTACACTGTTGGTGGGAATGCAAGCTGGGGCAGCCACTCTGGAAAACAGTATGGAGGTTCCTCAGAAAGTTGAAAATAGAGCTACCATATGACCCAGCAATTGCACTACTGGGTATTTACCCCAAAGATACAAATGTAGAGAAACACACTCTTACACAGTATTTTAGAAAGAAACTTGTATTCACAACCATAAAGAATTACTGCCTTCCAAGAACAAATAAGAACAGGAGCTTTTATTTAACACTGTATCACTAACTCTTTCCCTTTCAGGTACAATCAAAAAAATGCTGCTAAAAAAAAAATTCTTCTTCATGAATAATTGTCTGGAAACCCATGTAGGCATCTTCTTGGGAAATGATAAAGTGCAGATTCGCTTGTCACTAAGGAGAAGCAGACTTTTCAGGCTTCATGAAAGAGTGACAAACACTCTTGACTTTCTTTCCCTTCCTTCTACAAAGACTGTTTATAGAAGTAAGCTAGGTGTTCTTTACTATGGACTTTCCTTCCAGATAAGTGCATACCACCTTCTAGGAATGGCAGGGAGCCTGATAAGTGATAAAATTTTGTAAATGATCACAGTGTTATACCTCCATCTATGAAAATTACTTTAGAAAATAATACAGATTGAGGGCTTATATAATACATAAAAATTAAAACTGAGTTCCCAACAACATCTAACACATCCAAGGCAATACAGAATCCTAAGAACAGTTAAGAACATACAACTCTCAACCAAGTAAACTACCACTGGGTTTTGTGACAAGTTATTTTTCTAAAAGAATGGCTTTTTCCCCATATTTGATTTCATTTATACTTTTTGTTTCAATCTGTTTCCTTTATTCTCTAATGAAATGTTTTTTTTGTCGAAACTGAAAAATAAAATGTGAGCAGGTGTGTGTACTAATCCTTAATTCCCAAATCTTAGTTGTAGAAAAAATGGACAATGTTACGGGTGGCATGGAGACATCTCGCCAAACCTATGATGACAAGCTTACAGCAGTGGAAAGTGACCTGAAAAAATTAGGTAATCTGCAACAAGAATGAACAGTGCATTAAACTAAATCCTCTAATTCTATGTTAAATGACCTCAGCTATTTAGAATGATACTACTAAAAATTGACATTCACCCAGAAGGTTGTTAAATTTTTGTGTTGTGTGTTGAGTCTTTCCTCATGATTTAATTTAAAGACTTCTACATTTTAATGTTAAGGAGCAATTTTGGAGTTGAATTCTTCCCCAAAAAACCACTCTGTGCCAATTAAAATCTGAAGACGAATCCTGATTAGAAAGGACCACAAATACACTTTAATAAAAGCTCTTTTATAAAATGTTCAGTAAATTCCTATTTGAAATATTCTAGACTGCATAGAAGAGTTATAGAAATCAGTTTTAAAAAATTAAAAAATTATTTCTATCCTTTGATTTTTGTTTTTGTTTTTTTGGGGAAGAATTAATGGTGAATTTAATAAACAGTAGGTTATTTCCTTCTTGACACCCTGCCCAGTGCTCTAGAATCTGGCAAAATCCCCCTCCTTCTTTGAGAAAAGTGCTTACAAAGTTAGCACCCCTCCCAATTTCCCAGGACCCAGTTTTAATAGGTATGTGGGTTTTACTAATGCAGAGCACTCTGCATATACATATCAATTTTATCTCTGAAATAACAGTGCATACCAGTTAACTCTCTTTGGGATCTTTGACCTCACCTGATCATTGCTCCATACCACCAACCTAAGTAATAAATATGTCTTATTCCAGGGGACCAAACTGGGAAGAAAGCCATGAGCACCAACTCAGAACTCTCTACCTTCAGATCAGACATACTGGATCTTCGTCAGCAACTTCATGAGATTACAGAGAAAACCAGCAAGAACAAAGATACTCTGGAGAAGTTACAGGCGAGTGGGGATGCACTGGTGGACAGGCAAAGTCAACTGAAAGAAACTTTGGAGAATAACTCTTTCCTCATCACCACCGTAAACAAGACCCTCCAGGCGTATAATGGCTACGTCACCAATCTGCAACAAGACACCAGCGTGCTGCAGGGCAACCTGCAGAGCCAAATGTACTCTCATAACGTGGTCATTATGAACCTCAACAACCTGAACCTGACCCAGGTGCAGCAGAGGAACCTCATCACTAATCTGCAGCGGTCTGTGGATGACACGAGCCAGGCTATCCAGCGAATCAAGAATGACTTCCAAAATCTGCAGCAGGTTTTCCTTCAAGCCAAGAAGGACACTGATTGGCTGAAGGAGAAAGTGCAGAGCTTACAGACGCTGGCTGCCAATAACTCTGCCTTGGCCAAAGCTAACAACGACACCCTGGAGGATATGAACAGCCAGCTCAATTCATTCACAGGTCAGATGGACAACATCACCACAGCCTCACAAGCCAATGAGCAGAACCTGAAAGACCTGCAGGATGTACACAAGGATGCGGAGAATAGAACGGCCATCAAGTTCAGCCAGTTGGAGGAACGCTTCCAGCTCTTTGAGACGGATATTGTGAACATCATTAGCAACATCAGTTACACTGCCCACTACCTGCGGATGCTGACCAGCAATCTGAATGAAGTCAGGACCACATGCACAGATACACTGGCCAAACACACAGATGATCTGACCTCCTTGAATAACACACTGGCCAACATCCGTTTGGATTCTGTTTCTCTTAGGATGCAACAAGATATGATGAGGTCAAGGTTAGACACTGAAGTAGCCAACTTATCAGTGATTATGGAAGAAATGAAGCTGGTAGACTCCAAGCATGGTCAGCTTATCAAGAACTTTACAATACTGCAAGGTAAGTGAAAATTCTGAATTTATTCGTATTAGTTATTGACTACTCTATAACAAATTACCCTAAAAGTTGGCAACTTAAAACAGTAAACATGTGCTATCTCACAGTTTCTGTGGATTGGGAATTCAGGAGTGGCTTAGCTGGGTGATTCTGGCTCAGTATCTCTTGTAAGGTTGCGTCAAGATATTGGCCAGGGCTGCAGTCCTCTTGAAACCTTAACTGGGGCTGAGGATCTGCTTCCAAGATGACTCATTCACATGGCTCTTGGCAGGAGGCCGCAGTTGGCAAGAGACCTTGGTTCCTCACAATGTGAAATTGCTTGAGTGTTCTCACAGTATGGCAGCTGGCTGACTTCAGAGCCGGTGATCCAAGAGAAAGCACAAGAAAAAGCCACATGCCTTTTATGACCTAGCCTCAGAAGTCACATACCATCACTTCCACCATATTCTGCTCTTTAAAAATAAGTCATTAAGTCCAACCCACACTCAAGGGGAAGGTAGATTAAGCTCCATATCTTGAAAAGCGTTTTAACTATGAATTTGTAGACAGCACTCAAAGGCAGTCCATTAAATATTTGCTGAATTTGGATGTTCTCAGTGCCTAGCTCTTTCAACGTCATTATAAATTGGGCTCCTTTGAAAGCAAGATTAATTTGCTTAGGTCACAGGGATTCCTATTTCTAAGTGTCATGAGCAGATGGATGGTTGGCCGTCACAATATCCGTAAGGCCACAGGGGACAGAAAGAATGTGACTTGCATATAAAATCTGAGTTTTACTCTCATCCAGGTCATCCATGTAAATTGAAAATCCTTGGCTCAAATTAAGTCTCCTTCTGAAGATTTGTGGCAACCATATATTAATAGTATTTTTCAGTCATAAACTATTTTTACAGCTTTTAAGTTGAAAGTACTATGTGAAAGATGCTATGCTAAGCACTCTGGGGTATGCAAAGAAGCCCAGATGGTCTTTGCCCTCAGGTAACTTAAAATCAAGAGAATTTTAGAGTATCAGGAGACTGCCTGTAAGCAAAATAATCCTGATTTTCAAAAAGAGGAAATAGATGTGTAGACACACTGTGTAGAATAGGGAATTTGTCTTCAAGCCTGAAACGAGATTGTTTTTAACAATATTTTGTGATATATTTGGATAATTTGTGAGCTTTCAGGAAAGCAGCAATCATCAGAATGAGTTCCCTAAGAAGGCAGGTGAACCTAATCTTATTTCTGCACATTAACAGAGTTTTAGATTATTAAACTAAGTGAATGGAAAATAGCATATCTGGGTTTTACCAAGGCATTTGTTACTGATGCTGTTAAGAACAAGACAGAGAAAACAGGTGCTGGATTACAGCACAGTTAGGTGGATTTATTGGTGATACTGGTTTTCTATGCTATGTAACAAATTACAAACTCAGCAGCTTAGAACAACACCCATTTCTTATCTCAGAGTATCTGTGGATCAGGTGTCTGGGCAAGGCTTGCGGCCTCTGCTCAGGGCCTAACCAGGGTACCATGCCAGTGAGGGGCTGAGGTTTCATCAGAGGCTTGACTGGGGAAATTCCATTTCTATGCTCCCTCAGGTGCTTGACAGAATTCATGTCCTTGCAAATGTGAGATTGAGCTTGCTGGGGTCTTTTGGGGGGAAGGAGCGGTACTGGCCTAGAGGCCTCCTGTAGACCCTTGCCATGTGACCATCTGACAACACTGCAGCTTCTTCAAAGCCGGCAAGGGAGTCTCTCGTTCCAGTATGCTGAGACAGCATTAAGTAATGTAATCTCATCTAATGTAAGTCAAGGGGAGTGACATGCCATGACCTTTGCCATGTTCTGTTGGCTAGAAGCAAGTCACAGGTTGCACACTCACAGGGAAGGGATGACACAAGGGCATGAGTCATTGGGGGTGACCCGAGGGTGTGTCTTCCACAGAATGTGTATAAAGAATGATAGTTCAGTCAGCCCCTGTGGGGCCGGCAGCAGGTCTGGATGGCAGATGGCAGAGCCCCATTCAACAGCTTTGTCAGTGACTAGCATGAGGATATGGATGACCTGATAATCCAATACTTGTGTGACATGAAACTATATATACTAGACCATGGATGCTAGAACCATAATCCAAAATGACCTGGAGAGGCTAGAATAGTAAAGAGATGCCAACAAAATGAAGGAGATAGGGAATACATGTAAAATCCTGGTTGTGGTTGGAAAAGACCAAACAGACAGAGGTTGATGCGAGAACATGTATATGAGAAGCATGGTGGTTTTAGTTGACTGTAAGCAAGTCACTGTGTCTGCCAGTGAATCTAATGTGATCTTTGATTATATCAATGAAAATACAATGTCCAAAATGAAGGAGGTGATATCTTACTCTGTTCATTATGGCAAGACTACTCCTGGAGGATAGTGTGTACTTTGAGGGGCCCCTTTCAAGAGGGACATTCACAGACCAGCATGCTCAGAAAAATATGCCCAGGATTATGGAGTCCAGACGTGCTTGAGGAAGGATTGAAGGACCCAGGAACTTTAACCTGTAGGAGAGACTACTTAGTGGAGAACAAGGCAGTTGTCTACAGCTATTTAAAGACTATCATGTGGAAGAAATTTTACATGACATCTGAGGAGGGTGAAACACGGGCTAGTGGGTATTCATGAATAGAAAACGAATTTTGGTTTCATGTGATGTTCCTTATAAAAATTGGCGTTGCCTGTAAATATAATGGCTTTCCTGAGCAATACGGGTGTCCCAACTCCAGAGGAGATGGACAATTGCAAGTCAGGGACATTGTGGGTATGAGTCATACTCTGAATAAGGAGCAGGCTTTCAGATGATCAGAAAGTTCTTCAGTGATTGCTTTAGTTTTTTCCTATTCTTTCTCAACTTAAATTCAAAATGGGAGCAGATCTCAGTAGTTGTGCAACAACATAAAATAAGAGCTTTCTAAATTTCTCTTGGCACTGTAAAACCTTAGAGAATCATGTTGTGGTACTCTGGATATTTTCTAGCTATAAGTTTTATAGTTTTATTATTCCATTCAATTGCTAGCTTGCCTTCTACAAGTAAACTTCTAACATATTTAGTGTGTAGACAGTGTGGCTTGGCAGCTAAGGAGGTGTATGAAAAGCTTATAGCTGAAGATTCAGACCCTGGCTTTAAATTAGTTAATGCTTCCATTATTGTGATTATTTTTATCCACTAATATTGAATGTGAATGCACAGAGTGCTTGATACAAACTCTGTAAGACAGGTACTTATTTATTTTCTATCTTTATTTTTTTAGAGAGTGTGTGTGAGCCAGGGGTGGGGAGGGGGTTGGAGAGATGCAGAGGGAGAGAGAGAATCTCAAGCAGGCTCCATGCCCAGCATGGAGCCCACCACGGGGCTCAATCTCACAACACTAAGATCATGACCTGAGCCAAAATCAAGAGTCAGACGCTTAACCAACTGAGCCACCCGGACACCCCAAGTAAGATGGTACTTATAAGATCATCACCAGTTTATAGATGAGGAAACTAGGGTTTGGAGAGGTGTTTAAGGAACTTGCTCAAATTCACAGAGATAGGGGCGCCTGGGTGGCTCAGTCGTTAAGCGTCTGCCTTCGGCTCAGGTCATGATCCCAGGGTCCTGGGATCGAGCCCCCCGCATCGGGCTCCCTGCTCGGCGGGAAGCCTGCTTCTCCCTCTCCCACTCCCCTGCTTGTGTTCCCACTCTTGCTATCTCTCTCTCTGCCAAATAAATAAAAATAAAGTCTTTAAATAAAAAAAAAAAAAATTCACAGAGATAGTAAGTAGCTAAACAGGATCTGAGCCCAAGCTGTCTGATGCCAAAGCCCATGCTGTTAATCCCATCTATATTCGCTGAAAGTACATGGCCCTCTTCCCAGTCCTCAGGTGCCCCTGAAGTAGTCTGTGAGGGCAGGGAGCTGGGATTTCATTCTAAGTGCGACAGGGAGGTTTTAGGCATGGTGGTGACATGATCTGATTTATATTTTTAAAAGGTCATTCTGGGTGCAGGGAGGGGAGTGGGGTGGGAAAAGGATAGATTATGGGGGAGCAAGCAGGGTGACAGGGGTCCACTGCAGGGTTATGGGCCAGTTATGGGTGACTTGGAGGTGAGAGAAATGGGTCTCCTCAGTCAGGAGGGGTGTTGTAGGCAGACCCAAGGGCAGCCTTGTCCTTCCCTGGCCATCAGGGCCCTGACTGGCTTCGTCTGGCCATGCTTCACTGAGGGGAGGAATCTACGGATACAAGGGGCTGTGAGTATTCAGAGCTCACATCAACCTGTTCTTGACCCCATTTGGTGCGCAGGACCCTGGGGTTTCCTACCCAACATGTTCTTAGCCCAGAGGAGCTGCCAAGGCACTGCATGTTGTAGGGGTGCTGGTGGAGATGTGTGGACAGAAATAGAGCACATGGTCAGGGGCCAGTGTACGTGGCTGGACAAGGCTGATGGGTGGATCAGTAGTGGAGGGTGAGGGAAAGAGAGGAACAGGATGTCTCCTCGATTTTTAGCTTGAGCAAGTAGGTGGATGGACAGACAGGGGAGGTGCAGGAAGAGAGGCCCGTTTAGACATATTAAGTGAAACATGTCTATTAGGAGGAGGTTTCTGACTCAGTGTTTCTAAAACACCGGAGATCCTGGCTTCTGAATGATATTTTCCTTTTCTCATTTGCCTTCCCGTAATACTTTTATCCTTGGTCTTTTCATTACCTGCGCTTCTTGTGAGTTGACCTCGGAAGTGTCTCAAGCCAACCAAGCTGCCCCCTTTCTGTTCCATCTCTTCAACTTCCTCCAGAGCAGGAATGCCCAGAGGTGTTCCCAGGGAACAAGAGACTGGGGGCAGAGCTCCGTTTCCCAGTGCACTTCTCTGCTCTCTTTCCTTGATCCCTCCAGGCAGATCTCTTCCCTGACGATGAGGGAGAGATGGGATAAAGCAGGATGGAGCAGGATTGGATTCACTTTGAATTATGTTGGCCTTGTCCCTGCAAGGTTCAGAATGCTCTGATGCTTCCTGGGAAATCCTTTTGACTCGCACTTTGTGAGCCCTCATGCCTACAGGGACGGCTCAGTCACAGGAGACACTGGCCCCTTGCGAAGTAGAAGCTGAGGTTGACTGCTTGCACTAAGCCAAGGTGATAACGTGGAAATAGACGTTAAACCCATGTTGAATCCCAGCAACAGTTATCTCTGTATCCGTAAACCAAAAAAACCCAAAAAACCACCTTATTAAGAAAGCCTTATTTTTTTGTTACAAATAATGTACATATTTTTATGCTCATTATGTATATGGAGGACTTCATACGTCATAATGCACTCTTGGGTAGGAAGTTCACATCACACCCTGAGCTTTTCTCTGCAAGCTGCAGAGAATGTTAAGTTGCCCCCTCCTAGCCCAGGTGGAAGTTTCTCTTCCTATGCTCTTCTGAGAGAGGCATCAGATTTAGGGGGTGAGAACAAGAGCTCGGGAATGGGACAGACCCAGACACAGACACCAAGTTCCTCATCCTCATCTGCGTCTACCTTTTAGAGTGATGAGAACTTAATGGGCTAATGTAAATAAAGCCCTTGGTGCAGTGCCTAGCGGGTGGTTGGCTAATATGCCCACCCACGTGTAAGTTCAGAGCCTCCTCAAGATGTCCCCCCTGCTGCAGCCTCAGCCACTACATCGAGTGGAAAACAACAGCTGCGTGTGCCCAAGGAATGAAATCGTAGGGAGGGGGTCAACATCGATTTGGGTCTCAAAGTCCTTACTGCCGGTGGCCGGGGGCCCAGCCCTGGAGAGGAATGAGACTCGGGGGCTGCCGACAGCTAGCTTCAACTCCCTTTTCCGTCCGTGTCTGCAGAGTGCCAGGCGTGCTGCTGAGCACTCGGTTCACTTGTCTGCTTTCGTTACAGCTCTCTAGGGCGGGAATTACCAGCAGTCCCCATCTGCAGGGCTGGGAACCGTGGCACAGAGAGCCTAAGGAACTTATCCCAGGTCAAGGAGCTAGTAAATGTCAGTGCTAACCTTGGATCTTTCTAGTTCCCAAACCCACGCTTCCACATGACACCCTGCTGCTGTGTGACATGATGACATAGAACAGATGGCATGTTTGGGAGGTTGAAATGTGGGAGAGTTTATTTTCAGGAGAGCAATCGGTAGAGGTTTCAGTAAGAGATTGACATTTGAGCTGGATCTTGACAGACACATAGGAAGGTGGAAAGCGTCAGGCAGGAGGCCTCAGTTTCTCTCAGTGCCCACCCCACCCACTCTTGCCACGCTTCCTCAAACAAGACTGCCTGTTGAGGACCCATCAGAGCGGCCACTGGAAGGCACAGAAGCAGACTGTGGCCAGTTGGTGAGAAATGGTGGTTTAAATATACCCTGTGGACAAGGGTATATTTGTGGAGAAGGAGCCTCCATGGCATTCCAGAAGGCTGTCTTAAACATGAGGTTAAGAATTAAATTATTTCTCAGAATGATTGCCAAATAATATCTTTTAAATTTTCTCAGTGAAACAAGTGCTTTGAAAGTACCTCAGTGAAACAGAATGGACTCTTTCATAACGTAGGTATTTTGGTAAATGTTTGATTAATTTAGTAGATTTTTAAATGAGAAGCAAAAAGGTCTCTGATTATATTACTAGTTTTCTCTGTCTTCCATCCTTACCACTAGAGGTTCTAAAAGCAAGTCTCCAAAATTTTGGATGGCAGTAAGAATTCAAGTGGTTTCTCTACTTTCCGTCTTGTTGGCAAACAAATTGGAAACTTTATCTCAGGGGTAGGACACAGGGCTGGGCCCTCCCCAAGGCCCGCAGTCTGGTGTCCAAAGCAGAAACAGCACAGTGATGTAAAATCATCTGTCCTCTTTAAACTGCTTGTTTGGAGGATTCAGGTGTTTAAGTTTCCCCACTCTGGAGGGTGGGGAACACGGGGAGGAGGCTTTGCTGGCAGTGAAACCCGGGCTGCTCCCAGGCCTGGTCTACATCACAGTCAGATGTTTCGGGAGCTTGTGATGGCTTTACCAGCGCCGTGGTGGGTATCCTGGCGTTTCAGAATCTGGAGCGAGGGGGCCACTCGCTTGGCCTTGAAAGCAACTCTCAAATTTGCTTCTGAGCAGGCGTCCCACGTGCCTCCACGTGGTAGCATCAGCATATTCTCAGCTCGGAGGACAAGTTGTTACTACACACGCTTATAAATACTCTCGTGTTATTTATCTCAGTGTTTTGGTTTTAAGGCACTAGGGGTGGCGACCCATAGAGTACATTTTTATTTAGCCCAACATTGGAAGGCCAGCTTCCTGGTCTAGCACCGTGACGGTTTTCCCAAGGCCGGGACAGCTGTGGATGAAGAAATCAGTAACACTGCTTGCTGGGAGTTTATCCACAGTCATGAGTATTCAAACTTATTAAGAGTCAGATAACTTATTTGTGGTCAATGTAATGCTTTGTGTAAAAAAATTCAGTTTTTATGCTCATCCAGCTGGGAAATGCATCACAAGTAAGATTTTCAACCTTTATCAAAGGCAAAAAGTCTATCTTCTTTTGACGTCTTTTCCTTTCCTCCCCAAGATCTGGAAGTTAGCATCTGCTGATATTTTGCACTGACTGTGGAATCCATGTTTGGTGCCATTCTTAAAATAAGCCACAACGTTTGTGTGGAGTGAGTGGGGACATTTGAGAAGCAGTTCAGAGGGAAATAGCTGAATACCATCAACTACCCAGCCCCAGAAAGAAATAAGATTAATGAAAAGCTGTCATCCTAGGTAAGGGAGGTCTTGGATTCATATCAGGAGAGGAAAAGAGTGTGTCTTTGGAGTTCTGTCAGAAACCAGAGGAAGGTGTTCTGGGAGAAACAGAACTCCCTATCACATCGGTCTGTCACATCAGGAAGACAAACCCCTGAACAGTCTCTATTCCATGGGCGCAGGTAAACTCCTTTCCCATCACCTGCAAGTATAGTACCAAACCCAGTTGTGAGCAAATGAGAAACACTGATTGTTGGCAAAACCCATAAAGAGAATAAGGACAAAGAATCCCTAAAGCACTTGAATTTCCCAACAGACCTTCTTAATTTTGTGGATTTCATAAGGCTAAACGTAGAACATAAAACAGAAATAGGTGAGAAAAAAAGCTACTTTTATTTTTGCTATTATTGTATTTGTTGTGGTTGTTTTGGCCTGTTGTCAGTATTGTTCCACTAGAACCTTCCATAATGATACCTCCATTATGGAGGAATGCATATGCCACCTTCCCACTGTTAATCTCCAGGACACTGTTTCTCAACTACACAAATGAACTAAGATACTTTTTTACAGGAGATAGATTTGGCAGTGAAAATCCACCTTCCCTATCTTTACTAATACACTTAATGAGCCTCCTTGGTTTAAAAAGAAAAAAAAACAAAAAAACCAATCCTCAGATTGCAGATGCAGAGACCACTGGGTCAATTCTTAAATGGGAGTAGAGTTGAGAAAGACCAGTCTCCCCAGGATCATATTCCATAGCCAGGGTCATCCTGATAACGTAAATTGAGTGGAGCTGTACTTCTTAGAATGAGATGAGGGGGCGCCTGGGTGGCTCAGTTGGTTAAGCGACTGCCTTCGGCTCAGGTCATGATCCTGGAGTCTCCGGATCGAGTCCCGCATCGGGCTCCCTGCTCAGCAGGGAGTCTGCTTCTCCCTCTGACCCTCCCCCCTCTCATGTGCTCTCTCTCGCTCTCTCATTCTCTCTCTCAAATAAATAAATAAAATCTTTAAAAAAAAAAAAAAAAAGAATGAGATGAGGGATAAGAATCAGGCCACTGTTCCCCAGAAATCTCTCCCTTCTGGTCTCTCCTGGGGCCTAAAATGTTGGCATCAGTGCTCTAGGTCTTTGGATCTGCAACACACATTGATTTGATAAACACTGTCTCTGAATCATGACTATGTAACCAGACGCTGCTAGCTGCGAGTTGGGAAAGTGCCCTCAAAGAACAAACAAGTACTGAAAGATGAGAGAAAGAGGAAAAACTTCCACCTGGGAGAATTACATGGTAGGTGGACCGGAATTTTCCAGATGGATATGGGCAGAGGAAAGTCTAAGAGAAGAGATGCAGAAGTGCAGAGGATGGAATAAACACATGTTAGGCCAGGTCATGAAAGTCTTGATTTAATACCAGATGACCAAGTAGTGGGGGCTGAATATTCTAGAGCAAGTAGAGATCAGAGTTATGGGTAAGGAAGACAAATGTAGGAAAGATGCAGAGGGGGTGAATGGAGAGGAATCAAAGGTAGGAAGAGCAGTTAAGAAGTTAACCCCTACACTGGGTCATGATGAGTGACGGAAGGAAGAGATGGTTGTGATGATGTGGTGAAGGGCATATCAATAAAGCGAGGATAAGGTCAGTTTGAGACACGCCAGGTTGCAGATGCTGGCAGGACAACCCAGAAAAAGTGGACTATCGGACTATGAGATGGACATAGGGACCAGGAGAGCTGATGATAGAGAAGAGCCAACAGGAGCTGGGGGGCAGAAGTCAGTGAGTTGGGTTCAGAGAGAAAATTCTTCATTGCAAAGTCTTCTCAAGTCTCTCACTTATGGAGCAGATAACCCTAGAAAAGGACATGTTGAAACTAGTCCTAACCATTAGCATAAACTCTCTTATAGCTCAGTAGAAGGTCTGCCTTAGATAAATCCAAGGGCGATATCATGGGTAGCCTTACATAAGGAAAGCTGAGTCCAGAGCTGAGGTTTTCGCTAAGAGAGAACAGAGATGGGTGGGCTCATTGGGGCCATGGATAGTGTGAACGTACAGTGGACACCCATCAAGGCCTAGAAAGGAGAGTGGGGCAGAGAGATCCCCCTACTGAGGCAGGAAGACCTACTTCACTGTTCTGTCCTGACTAGCTGGTGCGGGAGGAGTGGGGCAAGGGGATCAAAAAAAACACAAGGTGGGAGGCCCACCTACCTTTCATCTCCCTAGCACTTCTGCCCACCCAGCCTGAAAGGCTTTCCACTTCTATGGAAAGAATGAGTATGGATCTCTTACACTTACTCCTGTAGAACAGTGAGATTTCAGAAACTCAGAAATTCTGGAGAATAGAGTATTTGAAAACAGTGTCCTCCTAGGTACAGTCATTTCAACGTAAGAAGACCAGAATTCCTGTCCGAGCTCCACCACTAGACTGTGACTGTCCACATTTCATCCTCCTGGGTGTATCTGTCTTGAGGAGCTGGTGTTGAGTAAGAAGCTTGGCCTCTCTGGCTCTACATGTCCTCGAATGTGCTCTGGGAATAAAATGTCATAGATGAAGGTCAGGTGACATAACGTATGTGAAAGTACCTCGAAAACTCATTCACTCTACAAATCCTGGTTGTGGTATGTTTGCGTGCAGTTCCCTTTTGCCCCTGAGAACTTACAGAAAAAAACAACCCCAGGTTATGTGAGCTTCTCTAGGATGATAAGGGATGAACAGATATTTGCCTTCTTCCTTTGGCAATAAAATGGTGTCCTTTTTTTCTCGCCTGCCCAGTTCGATGGTCACCTGTTTTTTTTCTCTAGCCCACCTTCCCTGTTTGCATTATTAGACTAACAAACTGGGGAAGAGGACACTCTTCTTAACCCAGCCCGTCAAGCCCTTTCCCACCAAGACCCTCTGAGCTGGTCCACAGGTGAGGGAGGCCCAGCCCCAAGGACAGCTGCATCCCCACAGCATGGTCGGTGGAGGAGACAGGAGGGCCGGGGGTGATGTGACAGAGAAGAGACTGGCCTTGGTGTGGTGAGGGAATTAGCAGGAAGGCGCCTCTCAACATTTGATGGCCTTTTTCATTCAACTTTTTATCCCCCAGCACCTTGCGCAGTGCTCGGCATATAACAGGTTGTTAATAAAAATTTGTTAAACTCATGAAAAGAAAAGGAAACCAGTAGGAGAGAATCCGCCATCCCAGCCTACACGGTTTTTCTGCTGGTGACAGAACAGTCCCAGACAACTAAGGGAGCCCAAGTTCATGGTGTGAGTCACTGTGTGAAGACGTCCCTCCCCTGAAAACATCCGTCGAGATACCAGAGGGCTGCGTGCCATTAAGATATATTCTAAATGCTTGGAGCGGAAAGGGTGAGCTTAGTGAAGAAACCTTTTGTTTTAAAAAAAAAAATACCCTCAAAATAGTATGGTGAAACAGGCAGCGCTCCTTAATGTATATATTTTGGACGTCTAGATTTTTTTAGTTGGAGAGTTTATAAGAAGATAAATTCTTCACTACCACTCACTATGGATCTCATGTTCATGCCATTTATATTTTTTTATATTTTAGGTCCTCCTGGACCCAGGGGTCCAAAAGGTGACAGAGGACAACAGGGACCCCCTGGTCCCACTGGCAACAAAGGACAGAAAGGAGAGAAGGGGGAGCCTGGTCCACCTGGCCCCGCCGGTGAGAGGGGCCCAATTGGGCCCATTGGCCCCCCTGGAGAGCGTGGCGGCAAAGGCTCCAAAGGCTTGCAGGGCCCCAAGGGCTCCCGTGGATCCCCCGGGAAGCCCGGCCCTCAGGGCCCCAGTGGGGACCCAGGCCCCCCCGGCCCACCAGGCAAGGACGGACTCCCTGGCCCTCAGGGCCCTCCTGGCTTCCAGGGACTGCAGGGCACCGTGGGAGAGCCAGGGGTGCCTGGACCACGGGGGCTGCCAGGCTTGCCTGGGGTGCCAGGCATGCCAGGCCCAAAGGGCCCCCCCGGCCCCCCAGGCCCATCAGGGGCAGCGATGCCCCTAGCCCTGCAGAACGAGCCAACCTCCGCACCCGAGGCCAATGGTAAGTCTGAGACTTCCCTCACACCCGGGGTCAGGGGCGCCGTGTGCACTTGTGGCCGGCCTGCAGCATGCAGCCCCATGTGCCCCCACACCCCGCTTTACTTGGCTTTGAAGGCACCGTGTGGGCAGGCACATGGCCCCTGATGCTCTCACAGGCCTCTGAGCCAGGCGGCGTCCCTCAGCACATGTGTTTCTCTCTCAGCACCATCCCTCACACGCGTTTATGTAGCAGAGTCAGGCTCTCGGGGACAAATGCATCCCCAGACATTTCCTTCATGCAAGTCTGAGGCCGGCTGCCCCCAGCCAATCTTGTTCTCATTTTATGCCCTTCACCTTGGGGACAGACGCCCTCAGTAACCGTGTAGATGGAACTTTCTGTTACTAAAGCCCAGATTGCATAGTTTTGAGAGGGTGTTCTGGTGCTTCTGGCTTTTTTATAATTATGAAATTCGATTCCTAAATTTTGATAATTTGGCAAAACCCTCAATGTCTGGTTAGCAACCAAGCCTGTTTTTTCTCTCCTTTGAATCACACCCAGTTCCACTCGATTTCCTTAAGCACGACTCTCGTCATCTTCATTTTTCCACAAGCCCAGTTTGGGTTCTGGGTTCTCCCATCTATTTATGGATAGGTTCCATATGACTCCAGACTGATGTGGTACATCTGTGTCTGCTCAGCCTTTTGTTGTTGTTCCTGTTATTTCTGTCATTGTAAAGACTAATCCAGATGCAGAGGAACTAAGACCCAGCGTCAATAATTTTCCAGGCTCTGTAGTTTTAACTACTGTGTGCTCTGCAGCCTGTCGCCCCCCCCCCCCACTAGTCTTTACTCCCAGCGTGGCTGTCTCAGCCACTTGTGGGCTCACACACGGACGCAGGAACTGCTCCTGGCCTTGGAGAGAAGCAAGGCCAAAGCCATGGCCTCGTAAACATAACTGAAGAAAGGCGTAGTGCTTTGTGTGTGTGTTCGTTTTCTTAATTAATATTTTAAACGTTTGCATTCCTAGGCTGCCCACCTCATTGGAAGAACTTCACGGATAAATGCTACTATTTTTCGGTTGAGAAAGAAATTTTTGAGGATGCGAAACTCTTCTGTGAAGACAAGTCTTCACATCTCGTTTTCATAAACACAAGAGAGGAACAGGTATGTTTGCAGCATGCTTGGAGAAAAACTATAATTTAAGGATCGTTTACATCTGGAAATTGCATGCTTAACTGGAGATTCAAAGATATCAAAAATCCATAAGTCACATAAACACAGAAGGCCGCATTATGGAGATTTGGGCCTTATTCAGTGACAAGAAGCATTCATGGCACGGGAATTATGTCCTCTTGCTTCCAGCTGGAAGATACTACTTTATTAAGCCTGGAGATGGGTGGCTCCTCCCGGTGGCTGTTGAAAGAGCTGTAATGTGGAAGAGAAGTCTGCTGGCTGGCACCAAACACATGTGGAGAGAGAAGCCAAGGGGCATGAGCACTGTAGGGGTGGGTGCTAGGGACCAGATGGGTGGCCTCAGCAGTGGAGAAGACCACGGGGCAGAGCTCACACATGATCACACTGGTGACCACTCCCTAGGCCCCTCCTATGGGCCAGGCACTGTATGAGGCACTTCTTTCTCCTTTACCCCTCACAGCAACCCCAGAACCCATGGGTATTATTATCCCCCATTTACAGATAAGAAAACTGAGGCCCCACAAGGTTTCATGGCTTTATTCATAGGATGACAAGTAAATGCAGAGCTGAGACTGAAACGGAGGTCCCTCTAGCAATAATGCTAGTGCTCTTTGGTGCCACACGGTTCCAGAAACCTCCTTCCTTTTCCCTAAGTATCTTCAGCAGATGCGGCCTTGGAAACAGAGGTTTCCTGCAGTAACTGACTGGGGATGGCCAGGTGCAGGTGCCCGGGCTTTAGAATCGGTAGACTTGGGTCCAGTCTCAGCTCAGCCACTTAACTGCCGTAGTTGCTGAAGGCTTACAGACAGGTTGCTTGTGGCACGTTGGACATGGGAGCTGGCCAGAGGACGAGCTCGATGATGCCCGGGCTGTCAGTATTACCAGAACACGGGGGCGACGGGTGACAGAAAGGGATGGAGCCTGGTGGAATTCATTAAGTTGTCTGGGTGGTCTAGAAGAGGAAGAGCATCCCTTAAATATCACTTACAAACTTATAGAAGGAAAACGTGTCGAAGCCCCAAAACACTGCAAAACAAAACAGGTGCAGTAAAAAAAAGAGCAGAAGCATGTACATACTCTAACACACATTCTCTTTTAAATGTCCTTTCTTTCCCCCCATATGTTTCAGGGGAAGGGGGAATTCCTCTAGATATCTGTTCCCCCCCCCCAGGTAATACCACACTGTCACGGATTTATCTTTCAGCAATGGATAAAGAAGCAAATGGTAGGGAGAGATAGCCACTGGATCGGCCTCACAGACGCAGAGCATGAAAATGAATGGAAGTGGCTGGACGGGACGTCTCCAGAGTATAAGTGAGTGTTCAGAACCTTCCAGGCTGTTCTGTTTTTCACCCCTTGCCTGACCCCTTGCAATCTCTTCTTTAACCACCCTGTGTCCTAGATACCCCTCACATTGAGGTTTCTGCTACTAGTTGTGTATTTCCATGTGTGGTTGAGAATCAATATGCTATAAACTAGGGTTGTTTTTTTTTTTTTCTTTTCATGGTGTGAATTTTTTTCATTTCTATGGAAAAAAAAATCAGAGACTCATAACATCTGACAGTATGGTACTTGAGGTGAGGTGTTCTCTTTAAATGCTGCTGTGAAGGATAAGACTACTTCAGGCACGATGAGAGCTCGCCCCTGTTCAAGAGCCAGGAGCTCCCTTCAAGATAACACCTCAGTGGCCCTGACCCCAGCTAGGCTTCTGGCCAGGGTGTGATTAGGAACTACAAGTTAATAACAGGTGCACCAGGAACAAAGGTGTGGTGTGGGGGGGATATCATCATCCCCTAAGTGTTTGAAAAGTCCTTGTAAGTCTGGTGTGACCTGAGTTCTATAAAGGCAGCAACAAAGAATGGAAACCCTTTTCAATACCTGCTCAGGCTCCCAGGCTCATGGAGACTTCTGGGCCCCTCATTCAACCCCTGGGGCTGTCTTGTCAACTCCTTCCTTAATACTACCCCAGGGTCAGAAGATGGGCTGAATTGTACCAATTTGAATTTCACTTCTTCCAACTCCTACTTTGCCTCTAATGAATGTGAAAATATGCAACAAACTGCACCACATGGAGCAGAATTTATGAAAACTCACCTCTGAATAACCAGCCTTTCCTTTGCTGGAGAAGAGAAGGCAGACCCTGCAGAGGCTCAAGCAGGCATGAGGCTGTCACGGTATGGAGACAGCCATGATCATGGCGCCCGGGGAGGAGACAGTGAGGGGTTTCAGGGCTAAGACAGTGTCGGGGGTATTGAGGCAGGGCCGGTAGCAGTCAAGGAGGGGAAGCAAGGGCCAGAGGTGGTGGAGAAGCCCGTGAGAGTTTTTAAAATGTTTCTGTGGGGGCACCTGGTTGGCTCGGTCAGTTAAGCATCCAACTCTTGAGATTTCAGCTCAGGTCATGATCTCAGGGTGGTGAGATCAAGCCCCAAGTCAGGCTCTGCACTCAGCGGAGAGATTCTTGAGATTCTCTTTCTCCCTCTGCCCACCCCCCCCCCCCCAACTCGTGCACGCTCTCTCTAAAAAATTATTTTTTTTTTTTAATTTCTTTGAGAGAGAGAAAGCATAGGGGAGTAGGGAGAGAGGGAGAAGCAGACTCCTCGCTGAGCGGGGAGCCCGCCGCAGGGCTCCATCCGTAGACCCTGGGACCATGAGCTGAGCTGAAGGCAGACGCTTAACTGACTGAGCCACGCAGGCACCTGTAAAAAATAAATAAATCTTAAAAAAAAATGTTTCTGTGTGCGTGTGCCTGGGCACAGGTAGACAGATCTTCCACATGACAAGCAAGATTAGAGGGTATAGGCAGAAACCAGAATAAGGCCATTTCTTTACAAAACAATGGCCAAACAGCAAGATGGAACATTGGCAGGTTTTAGGTCTGCTCCGAAGCTGAGACTCACGGTGCCCCCAGGGCCAATGGCCATCTGCCTGCTGGGCCAACAGATGTCCTGTCTGCTCCCTCTGCACCTGTCTGTGGGGAGAGGAAGCTCTACTACACCCTGGCACTCAGGGGGTTGGCTGACAGCCCGAGGAGAGCACCCAGCATGGCAGAGATATTCCTCAGGAGACTTAAAACAGTTGGGAGGGTCGGCAGTAGAGATGGAAGGCAGAAGTTACTAAAGGACAAAGATAAAGCTTGTCTTAGACAAGATTGCCAGGATCTTTTTTTTTTTTTTTTTTTTTAAGGCAGTTGAGGGTAGGCGAGCCTCCACTTTCCTCACAGCCCTAAGTGCAAAAAAGTTCTAGGGTAGACTCACTAAGAAATTCAGCCGGAAGCCTTCCTCCAAGAAGAAAGTGGACTGGCCCATATAGGAGGGATTGAGCTGGCACGCTGCAGTCTTCACCAGCTGCCCCAAAGCGGCACTTTGCTCCTCTTCCCTGGGCTCTAGCAAGAGCTGGGTGACTTGGGAGGAGAGCACCCGTGTCAGCACCTGGGACCGGAGAAGCTCACCAGACCCCTTCCCGGGAACTCCGTCCCCAGCCACGGCCACCCTGGAGCCACACAGGAGCCTCGGCTTCTGCACCCTAACCACAGCACCACTGTGCCTCTCGTTGCCCACCCAAAGGAACACATACACTTGACAAGTCCCCAGGATCAAGTTTTAAAGGCAAGAATAAATTAGGCAGACGTATTATGAGGTCTCAAGGACGAAAGGCTAATTTAACTTGACACAGAATAATAAACACTGCTCAAACTAGAGAAGGAGCCAGTGCAGTGAGGTCTGGGTTCCAGGCTTGGCCGTGGCCTTCGTAGCTGCCAGCTACTCAAGCACGCGAGATCTCATGTCCTCGTCTAGCAACAAGTCTTACAGAAGGGCCCACGTCAGTGTGGTGAAAACAGAATGGGATTATGTATATAAAGCGTTTAGGACAGTGTGTGGCCCATGGGAAGTGCAGAGGATGGAATAAACACATGTTAGGCCAGGTCATGAAAGTCTTGATTTCTGTCTTCCCACCAGTCAGTCACTGCAGAATCACACTCCCTGGCACTGAGGTATTTTACCATGTCCTGACTGAGATGCCACACACAGTATCTCACTCAGATCCCACACCAGGGTTGTGAAGAAGAAGAAGATTCTCCACCATGGCCTGGGGATGGGGTCTGGGCTGCAGGCTCTTAGGGGTCTCTCACCAGTCTGTCTCCCCAAAGACTTCTCTGTCTGCCCACTCACCTTCACCCTCCTCCTCTGTGCTTCTGGCACTTCCTTGTGCCTGGTCCAGGCTGTAGAAGCATCAGTCGAGTCTCCCAGCTGTCCTTTTACCCTTCTCCTCTAACACACCCGCCCTCGCGCACACTCGCACACACACACAGTTGTCTTTATTTTTTCTCATTTCACCACAGATCTGTGAAAACTTCTTTCCTGGCCAGCATCAGACCCTGGACTGGAGATTGGGATCCAGTAGCCCACAGTCCTGTGTCCACACTCACTGAATTATCCTGGAGGGTCCACTGTGAGCCAGCATCTGTGCTGGCCCAGAGGATCTTTTCTAGAGCGTAGGGGCAGCAATATGCGTGAGACATGTTGTTCTCCTACTCATGTAAAAAGAAAAAAAAAAAAAAAGTCTGATTTCCAAGACCATGTCACAATCAGGAAGACAGACATACCAACCCTAAGATGTGGACACGGCAGAGAGGCAGGGCTTCAGGGAGAGCTCAACATTCTCCTCACAGTAGTTGACAAAACAAGTAGCAAAAACAGTAGGGATATGGTAAACACTATCAACTAACTTGACTTAATTGATGTTTATGGACTGTTTCACTCAACGGCTATGAGTACACTCTTTTCAAGTACATTCAGTACATTCACCAAGATAAACAATATGCTGGGCCATCAAACAAGTCTCAGTGAATTTAAAAAGAACTGAAATTATATAGAGTATACCATATATAGTTCTTTGACCAAAACAAAATTAAATTAGAAATCAATAACAAGGGGCGCCTGGGTGGCTCAATCGTTAAGCGTCTGCCTTCGGCTCAGGTCATGATCCCAGGGTCCTGGGATCGAGTCCCGCATCGGGCTCCCTGCTCAGCGGGGAGCCTGCTTCTCCCTCTGCCTCTGCCTCTCTCTCTCTCTGACTCTCATGAATAAATAAATAAAACATTAAAAAAAAAAAGAAATCAATAACAAAAAGATACCTGCAAAATTGCCAAATATGTGGAAATTAAAGGATACACATCTAAATAATCCATGGATCAAAGAAGACATCAGAAAGGAAATCTGCAAATGTTTCAAAGAAAAGGAAAACACAACATATCAAAATTTGTGGGATGCAGCTAAAACAGTGTTTAGACTCCTTTAAAGTGCTTATGTTTGGGGAAAAAAGAAGTTTTTAAGTTGAAAATCCACGATCTCAGCTTCCACCTTGTATGGGTAGAAGAGGAGCAAATTAATCCCAAAACAAGTAGAAGGAAGGAAATAATAATGACCTGAAAGCAATGACATAGAAAACAGACAAATGAAAGAGAGGATTGGTGAAACCAGGAGCACATCACAGCTGAGCCTTCTGCTCCTGATGGAATAGATGCAAGTATGTTTGGCAGAGTCGTCCCTGTTCACGGAGGCTGCCCGGGAGGAGGGGGGAGTCTGTCCCAAGTGGGACGTAGATTCTGCCCACCGGCTCGGCTCAGAGCACAACTGTAAGGCAGCCTTGTGAGGCCTTTCCTGTCCACCCTGCCTGCAGTTGCCCAGCTTAGATCAGCAGAAATGTGATCATCTTCCAGAGGGTTTCCCAAAACACACTTGAAGCTCCTCTGTTCCTCTTGTCCACTTCTTAGTCGCCTGCACAGGACATCATTTGGTGGAAGTATCCTGTCAAGTGATGAGTAACACTCCAATCTCTGCACTGGGTTGCCTCTCTGTCCATGCAGACCACTCCGTATAATATTACATGTTGTATTTTTTAGACTAGAGAGCCATAGAATGATGGCCACCAGAAGGGAACCTTCAGAGTCATCTAATTTACTAAGAACTCACTCTGGTCCATGCTGCGTGTTTCTAGCAGAGTGGCGCTGGCTTCAGCCACCAGCGAGAAATCTTTACAGACCCTGGTATCGGGAGAAAATTCTACAGCAAAGTAACACTTCTCACAACGAAGATTTTCCTGTTTTGAGGCCAGGCTTTTACCAGCAGAAGTTGCTTGGCCATGAAGCCTCAGTCAATCTTGTGGTTGATGAGAAAGTACTAAGTCGTGAGGTTGGAAGGGGCGATTCCCAAGATTGAGAGTTTGTGCTCTGCTGCCATTAGGAGAAACCAAAATCCTCAGTGGGGAGGTTCACACCCACGAGCTGATGTGCTTGTATGTTTCCAGCTGACTGGAGCAGTGAATCCAAGTGCTTCCCAGGTCCCTCGTGTACTGATTGAGTATGCTGCCCAAGTACGTATGTGTGTTGCTATCCAACCACTTCTGTGATATGTCTATTACAATATGGGATTCAGGGATTTGGGGCCCAGGCTTCAGCCATCTTCTTTCCAGAACCTTCTTGTAAAGGAGGTTAAGGCACGATTTAAGCTGAAATTCTTCTCTAAAATATATACACTCTGTTTATCTGATATGTTCTGTTCCGTTGCATTGCAAGCATGCAGACTCAGGGTACTTGCTACAAATCACTCACATGTGATTTTGGCTTTTCCAAAGAGACTGAGTACTTAGGCTGCAAGACGAAGTGCCCCCTGCAGCCTGGCTTCAGGCTCCTCCTCTGCCCACCCATGCCAGTGTCCCCTCAGTCACTCACTCGCAGCCACAGGACTGCATCCTAGTTCTTGTCCCACAGGAAAACCTTGATCACCACATGCAAAGAATTCCAATGGCTTGGAAAAATAATGGAGAATGGTGATAAAGGTTATCTCCTTTCTTATCAGTCAGTTATCTTTTGGTCTAGTCTCTAAATTCCATTTCTCTACTTAAATGGAAGAAAATGCAAGGGAAAAATACTAAGCAGGTCTTCTATCCAAAGTCCTATTTATACAACTTCCCAGTAAACTGAGATAAAGACTATCAAATGTCCCATGATTATACATTCAGGAATCACAGATCTCAAATTCTGTAAACAAAATTGGAATCGAACCCCCTCGCAATGCTGGCAGAAATTAACCAAACCTACATCAGCAGTATCCAACTGCTCAGGCATTGTTGACATTGCCGAAGGCGTCCTACAAGGTGGATGGAAATACACACAGAAAGGCAGCCCTGAAAGTAAACTGTTTTCCCCTCCAACCTCATTTCTCTCTGGTGTCACCGTGGCAGTCTGAGATTTTTAATGCACTTGTTTCTTGCCTGTTATGTTAAGTTCCGTGAGGGCTGGAATTCCGTCTTCTCTCCACACTGCTGTGTTACCATCATGTGCCATCATCCCTGGCACGTAGTAGGTGCTCTGTGGATATCTGTTGAGTGAATGCGTGAATGAATATTTCTAACGCTCCCTCCTAAGTATCATCCCATTTTCACCCTCTTCAGTTGATGATGTCATCTAAATTATCTATTTGTCACTAGATTTATTTAAGTGAGGTCACTTTTCATTTTTTAAAAATCCCAACATATATTTAGAGTGGGGGAGGCAATTCTACCTCACCTCCTCACCCTTTAACTGTGAATTTCACACGTCCTTTCCCACTGCCCTCTGGTCGTACTGATACTCCTGTCAAAAAATATAGGACAATAGGGGCTGTATCCACTGGTGACCCTAGGGACACGCTGTGGCTGACAGGGTAATGAGTCATTTATGGGAAGAGCCTTCTGCTGCACGTTTTTTCAGACCCTCCACACGAGGCAAGCTTGTCTTTTCAGGCAGTAACCACAAGCTTTTATGCAAAAACCTGCTTCTTAGAGAAAATTCAGCTTTCACGTTCTGAGTCCTAGAAGCACATCTAATTTATTGCATAGAAATAGAATCAAGAATAGCAAACTGGCAAAGTGGTGTTTTGAGCTCTGGCATCCAAGTTAAGCCCCAGGTGAACTCATCCTGAAGAAAACTTGTTTTTGAGAATTTCCCTCCCAAAAAAAGGCAGGGAAATGTAGGAGTCATTTTCAGTAAGATTAAATTACTATTTCTTTCTAAAGCAATCAACTCTCTACAACTTAGCCAGACTACCATAACCCAGGGCTGGTGATTGTAAATTCTCGTAAACGTGTATCAGCAGTCCCTCACTTTCTCTGCCTGACGCTCTGACTTGTCACAGGCAAGGTGTCAAAATGTGCAAGGATCCCTCTGGGTTCTCACTGAGAGTGAGAAAGTGTGTGTATGTGTGTGTATCGTGTCCTCCGAGTGCATATCTATTCACACACAAACATTTACACACATGCCCAGAAGTCAGCATTCTAGTAAACACTGGAAAGTTACTCATCTAACTGTGTTGCCAGAAGGATTTACTCCCTCAGCATTGTGATGAAGCAGCTCAGTGAGTTGATTTCATTGTGGCAAAGATAACAAGCCTGCAGGGAGATGCTGCATTACACAGTACTCTGCAAAACAGCTGCTTTTTATTCTGAATAATAAGTCAGTCAGAGAAAGAACAGCTTTTTAAACAGTGCATTTTCATTCCAGGCCAAATGACATGCTGCAGTTTTGTTTTTTACATTTCTCTGCTACTCTTGGGTAAAGAAAACTTTGCAGGACTTGCAAATAACACTCAATTTCTGTTTTATTAAAAGAAATTGGAAAGCTGGACAGCCAGATAACTGGGGTCATGGCCACGGGCCAGGAGAAGACTGTGCCGGGCTGATTTATGCTGGACAGTGGAATGACTTCCAGTGTGAAGATGTCAATAACTTCATTTGCGAAAAGGACAGAGAGACAGGTAAGCAGGAGAGGAGATCTAAGGGTGGGCTGCAGAGCTTATATCCTGTTAAAGCGTGAGATGTGAGGAGCATAAGGGCTCTGAATGCAGGCTCTGCAATTGGGTTCTAGTCTTGGTTCTGCCCCTTATTGGGGGGGAGGTTGTTAACCTCAGGGAACAGTATCCTCTTCATAGGAAATAGTAACAGTATCCTCGTGAGAGCTTAAATAAGTAAGTTAATAAATGTGCCTAAGGTATAGGAAGTAAATATTAGACTAACTGTTTTGGTCATTATCTTGTAATATTGTCAGTTAATAAATTCAGTACCAGTGTTATGTCTTTTTTATAGAGTTCCATACACAGACAATTTAGGTGGCCAACCATTCAATTCCACATGTATTTATTGAGCATCTAGTATGGGCCAGGTGCTATGCTAGATAATGGAGGGAGATAGTCTATACCCCTGAAAAGCTTAGAAGCCAAAGAGGCTTTGGGATATATCTACTTTTTACTTCAAAAGATCCTAATCTAAAGCTTCACTTAACACATGACCCTTTTCAGAATGGGACATCTTTGTTTTCTTCATCAGAACTAGATTTAAACATTTATGGTGGGAGGAGGAGGAAATGTGGAGTGAATCCTAATAAGTATGGATTTCTTCTGGAGGTGATGAAATGTTCTAAAATTAGATACTTCTAAATTGTACAAATTTGTGAATATACGGAAAGCCACTGAATTGTATACTTCAGGTGGGTGAATTTTATATGTGAATTATATCTCATAAAACCTTTATAAAAATGGTGGCAGCAAACAAAAAAACCTCAACTACATTTTGCTCAAACTATTGTTGCTAGTAGCTGGGGCACAAATTATCCATACCTCCATCCAACAGACATTTACTGACTCCAGGCACTGGCCCACGTGCTAGGGGTCTTGAGACCCATAAGGAACTCTCAGCCTGATCAGTTGCAGGGGCAACTACAAATACCTAAACAAGAAATTACAGCTCCCGATTCAAAATGGCATGTCCCACGGACACACCAAGTCTACAGCTACATATGGAACAATTGCTCTGAAAAAACCTTTAAAACCTGAATAAGCAACTCCGACACATTAGGCAAACAAGGAAAAAAAATCAAAGTGGGTAGGAGAGGCTGGGACACAGTCTTGCCGTAAATCCCACCCCCTGGCACAGTGAGCCCCCAATTAGGAAGGAACTCAAAACCCAGAGCTCCTCTCTGAGGAGTGAAAAGTTTACACCCCACACCAGTGCTGGTGGGCACCCTCTCTCTTCTTTTTCCCAGCCTAGCTAGCCAAGGCTTGTGGGAGCCAGTGCTAACACTCTCCATCTACCTTCCATGCTCTGCCCTGGCATTCTCCTGCAGACCTCCCTCCCCACAACCAGCCCACCCACCCATCTCAGCAAGCATCCTTCCAGAGCAGCTCCTACCCTGCCACACTTGGCAGGCAGCCCTGGCCAGGACAACAGTACTCCAAAGTGACTCCTGCCCTGGGGAGGTGAGGACATAACCCCACACACCACTGTGCCTGCAGTTCCTACAGCTGGGCTTCTTAGCTGGCTGCCCAGGGAACAAGCCTGCCCTTCGGTGGGCCTGCAGTTGTGGAAGAAAGGCTCATTGCAGGCAGCTAGCCTGACTGCTGGTCCCACCCATTAGTGAATTCATAGCAGCTGCTGACAGGCCTCTCAATAGCACAGGGAGAAAACCCTGCCCAGTGCACCCACAGCAGGCAAAGTGGGTCATTGTATCTGGCTGTGCTGAAGGCACTCAGCTCAGCCACAACAGGGGGGCACATGCAGCCCACACAGGGGACACTCCTGGAGCACCTGGTTCGGGGGGAGGGGGAGAGGGATTGCACGATAGCACACCACAGGACCTCTTTTATATAAGGCCACTATTTTCAAGACCAGGAAATGCAGCTGACCTACCTAATACATAGAAACAAACACAGTTTGACAAAATGAGGAGCCAGAGGGAAAAGTCCCAAATAAAAGAACAAGATAAAGTCACAATAAAAGAGCTAAATGAATGGACATAAGCAATATGACTGATAAAGGATTCAAGGTAATGGTCATAAAGGTACTCTCTGCACTTGAGAAAAGAGTGGATGAACTCAGAACTTCAACAAAGAGATAGAAAATATAAAAAGAACCAGTTGGACCAAAAGAATTCAGTAACAAAGAATACACTAGAGGGAATCAATAGGAGATTAGAGGATGTAGAAGAACAGAATAGCAATCTGGAAGACAGGGTAATGGAAAGTGGCCAACCTGAACGGCAAAAATAAGAGTAGGTTAAAGGGAGCTCTGTGACATCATCAAGGATAATAACATGCACATTATAGGGATCCCAGAAGAAGAGAGAAAAGGGCAGAACACTTACTTGAAAACTTCCTTAATCTGAGGAAGGAAACAGACATCCAGGTCCAAGAAGCATAAAGAGCCTCTAATAAGATGAACCCAAGGATATCTACAACAAGACACATAACAGTTAAAAAGTAATGAGAATTTATGGGCCAAATGGGTAATGGGTATTAAGGAGGGCACTCATGATGAGCACTGGGTGTTATATATAAGTGATGAATCACTAAATTCTACACTTGAAACCAATTTTACCATATATGTGAGCTAACTAGAATTTAAGTAAAAACGTGAAAAAAAATAAAAGCAACAAGAGAAAAGAAAACAGTATTTGTAAGGGAAACCCCATAAGCCTCATCATTCAGAATTGAAGGAGAGAGAGAGTTTCCCAGATAATCAAAAGCTAAAGGAGTTCATCACCACTAAACCAGCCTTACAAGAAATGTCAAAGGGACTATTTTAAGCTAAAAAAAGGCGGGGGGGGGGGGGGGAGATGCTAATTAGTAAGAAGAAAACAGACAAAAGTATAAATCTTACTGGTAAGGGTAAATAGTAAATGTGGTGGATTAATCACTTATAAAGCTGGTAGAAGGGTAAAAGACAAAAGTAATAAAAAATAACTATAACTACAATAATTAAGGATACACAAGATGAAATGTGACATCAAAAACATAAAATGTAGGAAGTGGGAGTCAAAATGTAGAGCTTTAGAATGTAAACTTAAGCTGTTATCAAGTTAAAATAGTTATAAATATAAGTAGTTATATGTAAACTTCATGGTAACAATAAAGCAAAACCTGCAGTTAATACACAAAAGATAAAAGAATCTAAGCATACCACTAAAGGAAGTCATCAAATCACAAAGGAAGAGAGCAAGAGAAGAAGAAAGGAATAAAGAGGAACTATAAAACAACCAAAAAGCAATTTTTTAAATGACAGTAAGTATACACCTACCAACAGTTGCTTTAAATGAATTAAATTCTCCAATCAAAACCAGCTACATGGAGTAGCTGAATGGATAAGAAAACAAGACCCGTGTGTATGCTGCCAACAAGAGACTCACTTTAGACAAAGATCCACACGGACTGAAAGTGAAGGAATGGAAAAAGATATACCAAGCAAGCAGAAACCAAAACAAAGATGGGATAGCTATATTTATATCAGACAAAATAGACTTTAAACAAAGACTATATAAGAGACAAAGAAGGGCATTATATAATAATAAAGGAGTCAGTCCAACAAGAGGATATAACATTTGTAAATATTTATGAACCCAATATAGGAGCACCTAAATATATGAAACAAATAGTAGCAGACCTAATAGACAGCAATACAGTAGCAGGGGACTTTATATCCCACTTACATCAATGGCTAGATCATCCAGACAGAAAATCAATGAGGAAACATCAGCCTTAAGCAATTTATTAGACCAGATGGACTTAACAGACATATATACAAAACACTCCATCAAAAATCAACAATACATATTCTCAACTGTACATGAAGCACTCTCCAGGATAGATCATATATTAGGCCACAAGACAAGTTTCAGTAAATTTAAGGAGACTGAAATCCTATCAAACATCTTTTCTGACCACAGTGATATAAAACTAGAAATCAATTACAGGAAGAAAACTGGAAAATTCACCAATATGTGAAGATTAAACAACATGCTACTAAACAACCAATGGATCAAAGAAGAAATCAAAAGAGAGATCAAAAAATTCCTTGAGACAAATGAAAATGGAAATACAACATACCAAAACTTACAGGATGCAGTGAAAGCAGTTGTAAGACAAAGTGCATTGCAATAAATGCCCACCTCCATAAACAAGAAAAACTCAGATAAATAACCTAAGTTTACATCTCAAGGAACTAGAAAATGAAGTCCAAAGTTAGTAGAAGGTAGGAAATAACAAAAAGGAGAGCAGAAAGGAATGCAATGCCGACTAAGAACACAATATAAAAGCTCAATGAAAATAAGAGCTTGTTCTTTAAAAGGATAAACAAAATCGACAAAACTATAGCTAGACTCACCAAGAAAAAAAGCAGACTCAATTAAGTAAAATCAGAAATGAAAGTAGAGATATTACAACTGATACCACAGAAATACAAAGATCATAGGAGACTACTATGAACAATTATTGACAGCAAATTTGACAAGCTAGAAAAAATGGATAAATTTCTAGAAACATAAACCTACCAAGACTGAATAACAAAGAAAATAGAATATGTGAACAGACAGATTACTAGTAAGGAGATCGAATCAGTAATCAGAAACCTCCCAACAAACAGAAGTCCAGGACCAGAAGGCTTCACTGGGGAGTTCTACCAAACATGCAAAGAAGAATTAATACTAACCTTCCCAAACTTTTCCAAAAAATAGAAGAGAAAATGCTTCTAAACTCATTTTACAAAGCCAGCATTATCTTGATACGAAAACCAGACAGGTATGCTACAAGAAAATTACAGGCCAACATCCCTGATGAACATAGATGTAAAAATCCTCAACAAAATATTAGCAAACTGAATTCAACAATATATTAAAAGGGTTATACACCATAAGTAAGTGGGATTTATTTCAAGGAGGCAGGGATGGTTCAATATCCACATATCAATCAATGGGATACATTAACAAAATGAAGGATAAAAATAATATCTCAATAGATGTAGAAAAGCATTTGATGAAATTCAACCTCCATTTATAATAACTCTCAACAAAGTGGATATAGAGGCCTCAACATAATAAAAGTTGTATGTGACAAGCCCATAGCTAACATCATACTCAGTGGTGAAAAGCTGAAAGCTTTTTGTCTAAGACCAGAAACAAGACAAGGATGTGCCCATGCTTGCCACTTTTGTTCAATGTGGTATTAGGAGTCCTAGCCAGAGAAATTGGGGTGGGGGGGTGGGAGGTGGGAATAAAGTCATCCAAATTAGGAAGAAGTAAAAGTGTCACTCTTTGCAAATGACATGAATTTATATAGAGAAAATCCTAAGGACTGCACACATACACACACACACACACACACACACACACACCTGTTAGAACTAGTAAATGAATTCAGTAAAGTTGCAGGATACAAAACCAGCATACCAAAATCTGTTACATTTCTATTCACTAATAATGAATGCTAAGAAAAATTAAGAAAACATCTCCACTTACAATGGCATCAAAGAGAACACCTAGGAATAAATTAACCAAGGAGGTGAAAGACATATACACTGAAAACTTACAAGACATTGATGAAAGAAATTGAAGATGACATAAATAAATGGAAAAATATTCCATGCTCATGGATTGGAAGGATATTGTTAAAATGTCCATACTAGCCAAAGCAATTCAGTCCTGTCCCTATCAAAATTCCATAGGGATTTTTCACAGAAATAGAACAATCCTAAAATTTGTATGGAACCACAAAAGACCCCAAAGAGCCAAAGCCATCTTGAGAAAGAATAAAAAAGCTAGAAGCATTTTGCTCTGTGATTTCAAACTATATTACAAAGGCATAGTAATGAAAACAGTATGGTATTGGCATTAAAACAGACATGTAGATCAGTGGAACAGAACAGAAAAATAAGCCCATACAAATATGGTCAATTAACTGACAAAGGAGCCAAGAATATATAACAGCAAAAGAATAGTATCTTCAATGAATAGTGTTAGGCAGACTAGAGCCATTTGCAAAATAATGAAGTGCACACCATACACAAAAATTAAAGTGGATTAAAGACTTAATTTAAGACCTGAAACCATAAAATCCCTAGAAGAAAACATAGGCAGTAAGCTCCTTGGCATCAGTCTTGATGATGATTTTTTAAATCTGACACCAAAAGCAAAGGCAACCAAGGCAAAAATAAACAAATGGGACTACATCAGACGAAAAAACTCCTACACAGCAAAGGAAACCATCCAAAAAATGAAAAGGCAACCCAAGCCTCCACTGACACATGAATAGATAAAGAAGATGTTATAAGTACACAATGGAATACTGTTCAGTCATAAAAAGAATGAAATCTTGCCATTTGCAATATCATGGATCTCCAGAGCTAGAGAGTATTATGCTAAGACAAAATCAGTAAGAGAAAGACAAATACCATATGATTACACTCATTTGGAATTTAAGAAACAAAACAAATTAACAACTAGAAAGAGAGAAAGACAAACCAAGGAATGGACTCTTAACTATAGAGAACAAACTGATGATTACCAGAAAGGAGGTAGGTTGGGGGAATGGGTGAAATAGGAGATGGGGGTTAAGGAGTGCACTTGTCATGATGAGCACCAGGAATTGCTGAATCACTATATTGTACACCCGAAACTAATATAACACTGTATGTTAACTAACTGGAATTAAAATGAAAACTTTAAGAAGCTATCATAAGAAAAAAAAATTATTTTTCTAACTATGTGTGATCACAGATGTTAACTAAATTACTGTGGTGATCATTTCACAATGTATACAAATATCAAATCATATTGTACACTGGAAACTAATATAATGTTGTATGTCAGTTATACCTCAATTTTTAAAAAAGAAAAATTACAGTAGAGGGTGAGAAGTGACCCAGACTTGTCATTTGTTTGCCTTGTTTGGCCATTTGGGATTTGAGTTGAGCCCAGAATAGGCATCTTCAAAAAGAAATTTACCTTTTAGTTAATCTGAATATGACCTTATAGGCATTTCTTTGAAAAAATAATTGAATGATGTATTTTGGAATCTTTCCTATAAAAATACATGTTCCTTTTTCTGAATTGTACATTAATGGTATTCTTTAAGAAAAACTAACACCCATTATTTTTCCTCTCTTTTAGTACTATCATCTGCATTATAATGGACTGTGATGTAATAAACGTGAGCAAATTTCCGGATGGTTCTCAAAGACAAAGGATACTTCTTTCTGATTGTATCACCTTCTCTCCAGATTGGAAAAAAAGCACTGAAAACCAATTCCTGAAAAAATTGACAGCTGGTTATCTTTACCATCCTCCTTTACTCAAGGACTTCAGAACTAAAATGTTCCCCCAGTATGATATATTGATTTTCAGTATGCAAATGGACTGAATCACATAGAATTTTCTCAGCCAGTAACTGCACAATTATGCAAATCACATCTTCCAAAGTATGGATTGCTCCAATCAGAAAAAAGGCTATCATTGGTTGTTGAGCTCTAAGAAGAACTTAAACTGTACTGTGTAAACAGTACCTTCCATTTCTGAAATCCCAAATGTAAGAAAAATACGCAGACGTACAGATATATAGGCCAACTTTTAGTAATAATATGAGATATACTTAAAGAGCTTTTTAAAACTTTGTATTTTTGTACAAAATATTTGCCTTTTTACAATTTTTTCCTTTTCTTCTTTTTTTTTTTTTTTGTCATTTTACCAATATAATACATGGAGCCAAAGAAAACAATAATGGTACTAATAAAACTCCTAGGGTTTCTTGTCAGATTTAATTCTACCCAATGGCAAAGAATTTTTTGTTGTGGATTTTAAAAAATGATTAAATATATGTGTGTATATATATATTTTTTTAATGTAGCATTTCCTCAGAGGAGTCAATCACTTGAAATGTCTACAAACATCCTTGCAGATTTTGCCAGGGTAGGTCAAGCCTGAGCATATACACCGCTCAGTCCTGTGGGCTGTGTACTGAGCCCATCACCAGCCAACATTCTTGCTGTGTGCCTGGCCAGGCCCAGAGGAAGTGGTCAACTCAGGACGTGCTTCTACTTCATTTTGGTGGAGTTAGGGGTGGCGGAAAGGTATCTGTTGGAAAAGACAGAGCACCTAGAAAGCCTTGTTTTGTGGCTGCAGTATGAATGTGCATGGTATCAGACCCGTAGCAGGGCTGCTAGTGACTGTATGTAAGTAAGTATGGCATCTTATCAACCAAGGGCAGAGATGCAAGAAAGACGGGGAAAGCTATATGCTACCTGGAAAGTTTGTGTTTTTTAAGTCACGTTCCAAAAAGCATAACTCCAAGGCACATGCATGATGAAATGCAAGAGTCAACTTTTGGCCACTGCACTGAACTATTGCAAAGAACCTTTCCTCTGAGCCCATCCTCCTTCTACTCCTTGACTTGCCATTGAAAAGTCTAACATGAAATGTGCTGAAAATAGGCATTAGATATAATTGATGCTCAAAGGTAAGATTTCCATCCAACAGAATCCCTCTCCTCCCCTTCCAGGGATCTCCCCAGGCAGTGCTGCTACCTATCCCAAATAAAATGATAAAAGAATAAAGACAGACTTTGACTTTCACACCTGCAGCTGTGTGGATTATGTTGTCTTACCCCTGGTCACCATTCATGCCATCTCCCATCTCTGCAGCCCAAAATGGCCATCTGCTCAGCACCTTTATGCCCTGCTGCCCTGTCCATGTGGCCTGGTCAGGTTGGCAGGACCCACCGGCATCTGGGCCCTGTGACACAAGGCAAAGGCTGGACTCCAGTACTTAGTTAGGCTCAAGACCTTTCAGAGACGAGACCCAGTCCCTTAAGACCTCTCAGAGACGAAACCCAATCCTCTTTTTTATCCTTTTCCTGTTTAAGTGTCAATTAATATTCGTGCCCAGAAGCAACTTAAAGTTAAGTGTCTGACACCCCATGAGAAGGAACTATGCTAGCTCCCACAGCTGGTTGTTCCTCTCCTAGCCTTCAACTTACAGTGCTGTCATTGTCGGGCACTATGCGGAGTGCTTGAGTCAGACAATTTCATGTCCTCCTCCTAGCAACCCTCTGAAGCAGGCTTTGCAACCCTCCCCACTGACAGAAAAGGGGAGGGTCTCAAAGAGGGGACATCATTTCCTGGGTCACACCATCACCAAGGAGTGAGACAGGATTCAGACTTGAGCCCTGAAAATGTTCTAAATGTTCTTTAGGAACCAGGGTCCTTCTTAATAACACCCTGAATAAAATCAGATGAGTATCGCACATTATAAGATGCCTCATGTGCTTCTCTGTACATTTAGCTATTTATACACCAGCCTTCTGTTCACCTACTCACAACTGATGCTCTTTTGGGAGGAGAGATTTAATGAACTATGATGAGGTCTTCAGGCACCTGATTTGCTACATGCTGGAAGAAGAAGGAAATGTTTTTCTTCCTAAATGGCTCCTGAAAGGATGAATGCACAACCAGGAAGAAAAAACCCTTTCTTCTCCTCCTCTATTATCAATATTCATCAGCTCGCCCACCACCCTTCCAATTTGTAGGAGTTAAAATTTTAGCTAAAGCAGACAACAAATGGTAATAGCCACTCCCGTTTTAAAAACCAGATGTTTATAAGGAAGTAGGAAGCTATATAAATCAGGTAACAATGCCAAACATGTCTTTTTTGCCTCAGATGACAAAGCTGGTTTCTTCTTGAGAAAGTAAGCATATTGGGGTGCCTGGGTGGCTCAGTCGTTAAGCGTCTGCCTTCAGCTCAGGTCATGATCCCAGGGTCCTGGGATTGAGCCCCACATCGGGCTCCCTGCTCCGCGGAAAGCCTGCTTCTCCCTCTCCCACTCCCCCTGCTTGTGTTCCCTCTCTTGCTGTGTCTCTCTCTCAAATAAATAATAAAATCTTTTAAAAAAAGAAAAGAAAAAGTAAGCATATTAACTCATTCGTGACTCAGAGAAGTCCCACAAGAATAATAATAGTTTAAATTTGTTCGGCATTTTCACATGCATTATCTCCTCTAATCTTCATGCAAGCCTATTGTCCCTCTTCATTTTTTTAAAGATTTTATTTATTTATTTGAGAGAGAGAGAGTACGTACAAGTGGGGTCAGGTGGATAGGGAGAGAGAGAATCTCAAGCAGGCACCCCGCTGAACGCGGAGCCCGACAGGGGGCTCGATCTCACGACCCTAAGATCATGACCTGTACTGAATTCAAGAGTCCGAGTTTTAACCGACTGAGCCACTCAGGAGCCCCTTTCCCTACTTTAGAAATAAGGGAACGGGGGCTACTTGGAAGACTTGCTGTTGCCCACATTGCTGTCACAGTTGCCTTCAAAAATGCAAATCTGATCAGGTTCCTCAATCTTAATTCAAAATCTAAGTCCATCCTACCCCACATCCCCAGCCTAACATCTTCCGAAGGATCGCAGGGTCCCACCCACACCTCCAGCCTTCCCTCCAGCTGCAACTCCACCCTCCCTCCACATGCACCAGAACAGCCTTTCAAGCCACCTGCACTCACTCAGCCCCGGGCTCTTTCTCATCCCCATATTCTACCTGGACTCCTTCCTTGTCTTTTATACCTAGAAAGAGCCTTCTTTAAGATTCAGCCCAAGTATCACTTCTTGTCTGATTCCTTTCCCAACAAATGCATCTTGAAAGTAGAGCTGATTCCTCTTTCTATGCCAAACACTATGCACAAGTGCTCTGGATGAAACAAACTCCTTCACTGTGTTAGATGATCTACAGATTAGTTGCAAGACCTAAAAATGACTGAATTGAGAAGAGAGGAAAGTGAATGTGGCCAGTCAGTTACAAAATCAAAAGCACTGAAGAGTGGGAGAATCCAAGCAGGAGAAATGAAGGAATTCATGTTACTAATAATTGCTTATTATACATCCAGGATATTGGATGTAAGTATATTATACGTATTATTCCATCAGCATAATGGAAAATAGACTGAAAAGAATCAGATGATAAAACAGATTCATTCTATTCCTAAAGTATGGCCCTGAGTCTGGGAAGAGCTTTTGAAACTTAAATGGCAGTGTGATCAAGTATCTCTTTTCTAGCTGTTATACTCAACAATTTTACAAGTACAGGTAGACTTTCCAGTGTTTTTGAGGTGTTTCTCTGTATAATAGTTCCATTTTCCGAGGAAGAATCCCTTAATGGCATGGTGTCATATTTGTTTTATAAATCACAAAGCAGATGTTGAAAAGATTTTGCTTCACCTATTCATCCTTTTTCCTCCCCTCCTAGATATTCTTGTTCAAATAAGTACATAGCATGCTCAGTTGGGCAAAAGTCCAGAGAAAAGCGGGCTTAAGCAAACGAACTTTAGGGCACCTGGGTGGCTCAGTCAGTTAAGCGTCTGCCTTCGGCTCAGGTCATGATCTTGGGGTCCTGGGATCGAGCCCCGCATCGGGCTCCCTGCTCCATGGGGATCCTGCTTCTTCCTCTCTTTCTGAGGGGAAAGTGATACAAGAGGAATGGCACAGAAGTGTGAAGCTATGGGAACTCCTGCTCAAACTTATGAAAAGCAAGAGTCCCCAGTGGACTGGCAAACATGTCCTTAAAAATCTGTAATTCTGGGGGTGCCTCGGTGGCTTGGTTGGTTAAGCATCCAACTCTTGATTTCAGTGCAGGTCACGATCTCAGGGTTGTGGGATTGAGACCCACATTGGGCTCCTCGCGCTCTCCTTCTGCCCCTCCCTGCTATTCACTCTCTTTCTTAAAAAAAAAAAAAAATCTGTAACTCTGCCCCCCAAATATTTCCCAGCTCCAACCATGTTTCCCAGCTCTATCATGATGTTCATAGATAGTAAAAGAATAAAGTAATCATTTTTCTCTTGCTTAATCAGCATATACAACGGTCATATGTGTTATAACACTCATATTACCTTGTTTTTGACGGTGACAATTACTTATTTCTAAAGAACTATTTGCTATGCCTCCATTTGAGCAATACCATGTGAAAAGAAGCTGTTTTTTTCTCCAAAGGTATAGTTTGAGACCCATTTCATATAATAGTCTGGATTTCAGGTCCTATAATATGCCCCTTAATAGACACTCTGCAAAGCAATGATCATTTTCTGCTAGAACTTCACCTATTTCAACCTTACGTCTACAGCTTCACAGAGTTGAAATGTACCAAGAGTCCTGAATCAACAGGCACAAGGAATAGTGACCAGCACCTTCATACGGACCCTGACATTTCTCAAAAAAGAAAAACAAAAAGCCTAGAAAAATCAGATGATGGATGGATGGATGGATAGGAAGATGGCTAGCTACATACATACATACACACATACATAGAATGGAAGGGAGAGAGAAAAAGGAGATTGAGGGTTGGCTAGGAGAAAGCTGTTAGTTTTTAACCGAGTCCATTTGAAAGAGTCCTTTCAGTGGAAAAAGCACTGCCCTCCAAGTCCACTGAGGTCCTCCACTCGCTCCCCAGGCCTGAGTTTTAGATTATGACAGATAAGGAGAGGCTGGCTCTACTGCACTTACCTTGCTGAGGGCATGAAAAAAATCATCTGCCTCAAATCATTTTTGCTTACTTTTCAACTCCATAGCTATAATGTTTGGAAGTTACAGACCCCCCAGAAATTGCCTTTTTCTGTTTTTCTCACAGGCAACAAGATCACATGCATTGCATTTTCCAGTCTACAGTAAGAATTGATGCCTTGGTCAACCGGCCCTGGCATTTGGGATTGCTGCTTTCCTCCTCCTATGGGGACAATTGTCCTCCCTCTGTAATTCAGCTCACTGACTTGTACTCTCAAACGACAGGTCCGTAGGGAGACCAGAGCAGGAGAAGCCAGGAACCCCACATGTTATCCAAATACAGGTAGAAAATGAACCTCCCCAGGAGCAGATGTGTGGGGGCCAGCTGGTCCCAGCAACATAAAAGCCCCACAGGAAGGCACTTGGCACCAATGAAAAGCAGGCAAGGTTGATCTTCTGCTGTCACCTCTACTGTGTATGAATGAAACTTTCTGGTCCAGCACCTTTGCGATTTCTGAGAAATAATCTTATATTTAGTACTAGAGATTATGTAAGAAAAGACCATTTCTCATAAGAAAATAAATCAGTCCCTGGAGATTAGTAGGATAATGTCTCAGACCCCATAGCCTGATATGTCCGTAAGCTTCACATTCTCCTAGGGCCCCCACTGGTCCCTGCTATCATCACAGCAGGAAGGGGAGTGTTGCCCTTTGACACGCATACCCGAGTATGGACCAAATCCCTTCCCTTCATTCTCGAGGTTAGAGGCTCTGACGAAGTCTGTGCACTAGAGGCTAGAGCACAATAAGAGGTAAATAGCCACAAAGAGCAACCAATTGCTAGACAACCAGAGCTCACTGTCCACAGAAGAGTCCAGGGCAAAGAGATCTCCCCTGGACTCCTCCCTTTCTAGCTCCAGCTTGCCTCCAGGCATCACCTTTAAAACCTCCCATCCAAGAGTACCTCCAAGGCATCCGGCCCCCCTGAAGTGCCCTTCCCCTACTTACACAGACCCATCATCCACCCTGAGGGACACTTCTCTCAGGTTGTTAACACAAAGGCAGACCTCAGCCTTCAGGCAAGATTGCAATCTCTCTCTGCAGGGGTCTGCACCAGAATAACCAAGCCCCAATAAACCCCCACAAGCCATTAATACAAGAGAGGGAGGAAGGGGTGAGGAGGGAAAAGGCAAACTTTGGTAAAAAGGCTGGGAAGGGGACACTTCACCCAAAGAAGCGTGTCTCCAAAGGTGGCCTCAGTTGTGGGGAAGAATCTAGGGATAGGGAATAAAAAGGTGGGGGGTAACAATTATTCACGGACCTTGATTTTTTTTTATCTTTACAGGAGTTACCTTTATGGAGCAGTTACAGATTTACAGAGAAATGGATCAGAAAGCACAGCAAGCACGCCCTCTCCCTGCCTGTTCCCCCCACACATCTGGCACTGGTGTGGGACCTCTGTTACAGATGATGAACCAATACGGATACAATATTATTAACTAAGGGCCATAGTTTATGTTAAGGTTCACTCTTTGTGTTATACACTTGTCAAAATCCATAGAATGTGCAAGGACAGTTGTCCATCATCACTGAATCATACAGAAGTTTCACTGCCCTAAAAATCTCCTGTGCTTTACCTATAAGTGAACCAGGCTTGATGAGCAAAATATCAGAACAGGAGATCTGACAAAGACTCACTGCTAAAATCCGTGAATGTATACTGAAAAGAAAAAAAAAGAGCATTAAAAGATTCCCCCACTGCCCCCCCAAATCATATTTGATAATTTGAATTCCCTTTTCACTGGGGAGACTGGCATCACACAAACCATGAACTCTCAAGGGAAGCTCAGGCCCGCACAGGTGCTCCATGGCCCCTCCCTACACTTAAAGCCAGCCCTGGGAGGGTCCGGCTAGCATATCACGTGTGTCTCGGAGGGGCTGGCAGGGAAGAAAAGAGGCCCCAACATAGTTCTTGGGAGCAGAGAAGCGAAGGAAGCCACCAGCTTATTTCTCCTCTCCCAAGGTCAGACAACCCGCCAAAAGATCACCAGCAAACAAAGATTTTTCACAGTATGTATCATCACATGGTGGTTTTCTTTGAGGATCTGCCTTTACAAGGGAAGGCTGAATAAGAAACCAAGCTGGTGGAAATAGAACAGAGTAGAAGGAGTGGTTGAAAGCTAGGGAGGGAAGAGATATTAAGTGCCCCCTCTTTTTTTTTTTTTGCCTTTGAGCTACAAAATCAAGCCCTACTGTAATACTTTCCAAAGCTTTCAGATCAATCGCTTATTCTATGTATATGTAGATCACCTGACATGTTCATATCACACCTTAAGAGAGGAATATCACACCTTTGCAAATGGAGGATAAATGGAAACCTGATACACATTAATGTGTTTATAAATACACTACACACACACACACACACACACACACACACACACACACACACACACACACAAAGCCCAGCTGAGCAATCCCATCCCTAACCACAGCGGCGTCTGAACTCGCTTGGACACCAATCACCCCTCAGCAAGCATTCCTTCCACACTCATCTTCACTCACTATGGTACTCCCTGCATTGGCTGTTAGAAACGTCTCCTGTGTGTCTCAGCCTTCAGTTCCTCCCTGTACTCATCTGCTAGGGCAGCCATGACAAAGTACCACTGGGTGGCATAAACAGCAGAAATTGAATTTTGTCACAATTCTGGAGGCTGGATGGAGCTGTTGACAGGTTTCTCCTGAGGCCTCTCTCCTTGGCTTGTGGATGGCCATCCTCTTGTGGTGAGCTCATGTGATCTTTCCTGTGTGTGTGTCTGCATCCTCACCTCCTTTTCTTAGAAGGACACTTGTCATATTAGGGTCCACCTTAATGACCTCATTGTACCTTAATTAACTCTATCTCCTATTACAGTCACCCTCTGAGGTATTAGGGGTTAGGAGTTCAATATATGAATTCTGGGGGACACAATCCAGCCCGTAACACTCCCCATGCCTCCTTCACTCTTAGTAAATAACTGTTTGCCCCATTTATTAAAAATGTGGAGGCCAATCAAAGTGTACTCGTTAAACTTCATGCCCATTTTTTAAATTGCCTTTATAGATTTCACCCATCCCCCTGCCCACCACCCCTCTGGCAACCATGAGTTTGTTCTCTGTAGTTAAGTGTCTTTTTGTCTCTTTTTTTCTTTTTTTTTGTTTCTTAAATTCCACATATGAGTGAAGTTACATGGTATTTGTCTTTCTCTGACTTATTTCACTTAGAATTATACCCTCTATGCCCATCCATGTTGTTGCAAATGGCAAGATCTCATTCTTTTTTATGACTGAGCAATATTCCACTGTATGTATGTATGTATGTATGTATGCACCACATCTTCTTTATCCATTCGTCTATTGATGGACACGTGGGTTGCTTCCATAATTTGACCATTGCAAATAGTGCTGCAATAAACATAAGGTTGCATGTATCTTTTTGAATTAGTGTCTTCATTTTCTTTGGGTAAACACCCAGTAGTAGAATTACATGGATCATATGGTAATTCTATGTTTAATTTTTTGAGGAACCTCCATACTGTCTTCCACAGTGTCTGTACCAACTTATATTCCCATCAACAGTGTATGAGGGTTCCTTTTTCTCTACATCCTTGCCAACACTTGTTATTTCTTGTGTCTTTGGTTCTAGCCGTTCTGACTGGTGTAAGGTAATATCTTGTGGTTTTGACTTGCATTTCCCTGATGATTAGTGATGTTGAGTATCTTTTCATGTGTCTGTTGGCCATCTGTGGGTCTTCTTTGGAAAAATGTCTATTCAGGTTCTCTGCCCATTTTTAATCAAATTATTTGGGTTTTTTTGGGTGTTGAGGTGTATAAATTCTTTACATATTTTAGATATGAATCCCTTATCAGATATATCATTTGCAAATATTTTCTCCTATTCACTAGGTTGACTTTTTGTTTTGTTGCTTGTTTCCTTTGCTGTGCAAAAACTTTTTACTTTGGTGTAGTCCCCATAGTTTATTTTTTCTTTTATTTCCCTTGCCTGAGGAGACATATCTAGAAAAATATTTCTACAGCCAATGTCAAACATTATTGCCTATGTTTTCTTTTAGGAATTTTATGGTTTCAGGTAATTTCCTCCTGCCCATTTTAATATCCCTCTGTACCTTCCCCTTTTCATTCCTTCTTTGTTGAGGAAGAAGTCCCTCTCCACACCTGTTCCCAGAACCAACTCACTGTACCGCTGGGAGGCACATCACATCACACACCACTCAAGAAACCCTTCTCTTGTATCTTCAGCTTCTCCTCTGGTACTTGTTCCTTCCCCTTCTCTCCGTCTATCTCATATCCCCCCACCCACCCAATTTTTTTAAGGAAAGGAAAAATATAAAAAGTGACTCTCTTTCTTAAACTGCTACCCTCACCTCCTGTTAAAGACACACTTCTTAGAATGGCCTAGATCGGCAGCCTCTACTTCCCCTCCACCTTCCTACTCCTTTACCCCTTGCAGACCTGGCTCCCACTCCCCCTGCCCTCTGGAAAAAGTGCTCTCCAAGGTCATCAGTGACTGCCTCAGTTTTTGTGGGGATTAAGTGAGAAAATACAGGTAAGGCCTTTAGAGCCCAGAATCTGGCCCAGTGAGTGCTCCTGGCTGTTATTACTCATCCACCATCCTGCCCTGGCTTGCTTCCCTCTGCCACACTGACCTCTCCTTTGTGCCTCCCTCTGTGGCACAGATGCTCCCAGGGACAGGGCCACCTCTAATTGTCCAGGCCTGAGGTCCTCAGGATTCAATGTATGTGTCAACTGGCGCTTTGCATATGAGCCCACTGACCGATGAGACAGTTGTTAGGCCAAGAGGCAGAGGCCCATAGCTGCAGATACAGCTCAGCTTTGGTCCCTCAAATCTGCTCTCTCCCGACGCACACCTGCAGCACATGTGCCTCTTTCTCCTAACTCTGCCTGGGCCGTCTTCATGGTCCACTGGGCAGTAAGAGGTCCTTAGGCACTTACGTAGACACCTCTTTCTTGTACATACAAAGTCTGTTCTGCCCCCTCTTCTCTTCCCTTCCAAGACCTATTTCGAATCCTTTTTCTCAAGGCCAATTCTCCATCTTTCCAGGAAAGCATTTTTGGTTTATTTCCATGTTCAAGGTAGCTGGGAACTTTATACAATAATTGAAATCTCAGGCAGTCCTGGGGAAAAAGGCAGAGGAACAAACCAGGATCTGCTTCTTTTCTTTCTTTTTTTTTTAAGATTTATTTAGAGAGAGAGAGAAAGAGCACTTGCATGAGCAGGGGGAGGGGCAAAGGGGGAGAGAGAGAGAATCCTCAAGCAGACTCCCTGCTGAAAGGGGAGCCCGATGAGGGGCTCCATACCAGGACCCTGAGATCACGACCTGAGCCAAAATCAAGAGTCAGATGCTTAGTCAGGAGCCACCCAGGCACCCCTGGGATCTGCTTCTAATTTCAGAGGGCCTGAGGTCCATAGAGGAGCAAAAGTCCAGAATTTCTATATCCATGCTGAACTTCCCTAGGTAGAATACTTTTTAGGCACACATCCATCCACCCAATGAAATTGGGCTCTCCTTACAAATTCTGCCTCACAGGCTATGTCCTCCATGAAGACCCCAACCAGAAATAATTTAACTCTCTCATGCTCCTTTCTTCCTCTCTTAAGGTACTGACTTTCTGCCAGTTACCTGAATATTTATCTACCTCCCTACCCCACAGGTGATAGGCACCTCTTGAGGCAGGAGCTGGGACTTCCCTATTTCACATTTCTACAGCCACCTGCCACAGTGCCTTGTACATCGGTGGCACTCGATACACAGGAGTCAAATTGAATTAAGACAAGAACATGGGAGGAGGGGAAATGGGGAGTTACCAATAAGCAGGCATAAAGTTTCACCCAAGCAAGAGGAGTAAGTTCTAGAGATCTGCTGGCCAACTTTAAGCCAAAAGTCAACAATACTGTAAGCACAACAATACTGTGTGCTTAAAGGTTAAGAGGTGGGGATGGATATTAACTACACTTACTGTGGTAATCATTTTACAATCTTAAATCATCATGTTGTCCACCTAAAACGAACACAATGTTATGTGTCCTTTCCATCTCAATAAAAAATGTTAAGAGGGTAGATCTCCTGTTAAGAGTTCTTCCCACAATAAAAGAAGATTTAAAAAAAAAAAAAAAGAATGAACAGAATCTTAACTGATCTTTGTGTAATCTGAACCTCAGCTTTTCATAATGTTTGTTTCGAGGAGAAATGAAACAAGCAGCCAGTGGTTTGTCACAGCGGCAGGGGCCAGCCTTCCCCCACAGGCTGTCTCTCCCTGCCAGGCACACACCATCACTTCCCCCCCAGCCCGTCCCCCCTCCTTAGGTAGCACAAGACCAAAAAGCCCATTGAAACTGCACAGGTGGAACGAGGCACCTCACTGAGGTCCCAGAAGGGACAGATCTCTGTGAGGCCATTTGCCTTGGAAACTTGGCTGTCACAAGGCATTTAGGAAGCAGGTGCAGGGAAAAAAAAAAAAGAATTAAAATCTGTCCTCCAAGATACAGGTAGCAGCCAGCCCTCCCAGGGTAAGATAACAAAGACTCCGCATGCTTAGCACACAGCTAGGGAATGCTTACAAACTGACGCTACTTATTTAGAAAAGTTTACAAAAAGTTTAAAAGAGAATTCCTTCATGGATGGCCATTGTTAGCCTGTCTGCAGAGGGGCAGTCCTTTCGGCTCTTCTCTTCTGCAGGAATTTTGGGGCATGACCAGAACTTGGAGGCACCCTCACATCCTCACTCAAACCCTTTTATCCACTCACTTCAACACCTTCTTTTTCCTGTGTTCTTCAAATCGGCACCTTCCTCTACCCATGTATCTTATATAATGTTCAAGTACGGTATATCCTTGCTGACGTTCTAGTCTTTAGAACCTTCTCCTCCTGGATACCCAGAATAAAATGTTTTAAGGACGCATGCTCCTTGCGAGCTCTTCGCAGTCAGCAATACCTCAGTGGAGTAATGGATCAAGACTTCTGGGTCTGCAGTCTTGTGATGGGGGACAAAGTCTAGCGTAGAGCAAACCTGTCCGTGGTTATCTGAACCTCCGTCTCATTTGAAAAACCTCTGTCTTCATTCTTACCTTTCTGGGCCTCTCTGCAGCATTTGGACCTGCTGAAATGGAGAACTCCTTCCTTTTATAACTCTCTCCCTACCTCGGGTTTGTTTTGGAATCAGGCAGGTCTGGCCACTGACCTGGCTCAGAGCTCCACATCTTCCAATCTCTCTGGTGTGCCCTGGGCCAGTGGCCCAGCCTCTTGGGGCCTCTGTTCCCTCATCTGTGAGGATGCACAGATGATATTTTGAGATGCTACCTAAGGTTTCTCCTCCTCCACCTTCCTTGTGCCCTTCCCTTCATCATTTAGACAAAGAAACAGAATCCTATACTGATCGGTATTCAATCTGATCTTAAGCTAGTCATAATATTTGTTTCTAGGAAAAACAGAACAAACAAAATGAAAGCAGTTCTCCATACATACTGTTCTTAGGGAGAAGGCAAATGTGCTAAACTCAAAGAAATAATTGCTCAACTGTGAGTTCTGAAAGAGACTTGTTAGAGTCTTGTGCAGAGACAGTATTTTGAAAACAAAACTTTTTTGCTGCAGCAGACAGGGGGCTTGAAAGAGAAAAATGTTTGCGACAGAAAATATTGCACTAAGGAACTAGGATCCTTGAGGATTCTGCAGAGTGTATACTATGAACTAAAGAACAGGAAAAAAATGTAGGTTGACATTAAAACATTTGTCTCTACTTGAAAAAAAACAAAGATAGAGTCAATGACTGTGGGATGGAGAGTAAGCAAGGCTACAAGCCAACATTTAGGTCCCTAAGAAGTGCCCTGCACAGTGGCCCCTTCCATGGACCAAAAACCTTGGATAGAAGGGGAGAGAAAAACCCCAGATAACCTTAAAGGGTGTCCAGAGCCAAAGAGCCCATTGTCTGGCTTCCCAGGGAGTAGCTCAGAATTCAAGTCTTGAAGAAAAGCCTCACGTCGAAAATGGCCCCAGAAGGGCAGCCTGACAATGACTAAGGAAATTTCCAGGTCAGGTGAACTTCAGGGCAGCCTCATAGAACCATGAGCAAAAGGTTCCTGTGAGCCCCTGCACAAACAGGAAAGTGACTGAGCACAAGCCACAGTCCCAAAGGAGCCAGGGTTTGGGACAAGATGAGGGAGGAATGTGTGATCCTCACAGACATGATAGGAAACCATGAGGACCACGTGGACTAGAAAAGACAAACTTCTCAGGAGAACACAGGAGATGGAGGCTGGTGTCGACCCCTCCCCGCCAGGATATTATATAAACCAACACCCCAGAAACTTAGCTCAGCCCACCCACACACAAGGGGTGAAGGAAGGGAGGGGGGAATCTTGCACTAATTGAGTGTAAAACTGTACAACTGCATTTAAGTCCAGAAGTGACTAAGTTACCTTGAGTTGACAACATGAAATTTTCTGCTCTCTGTGGAAACTGAGATGTCACGACTTCAGAAGAAATGTTTATATATGAAAAGTCAAATGAACTAACTCTAAAATCTGAACTGTCAAATGCAAAATAGGTGTGCCAAAACCTACCTCACAGAATTATTGCAAGTTTTAAATGAGTTCAAGTACAAAAAGCACCTCGCACAATGTCTGGCTCATAAGACACAGGCCAAGATCTTGGTCTTCCCCTCCTGTGGCACTCTCTTTCAGTTCTCTGGTTCAGCTCAAGAAATAACAGGGTTTTAGTCTTCCCAGACACTTAATAATATGGCCCAGAGAGCCAGTGAGCAGTTTTATGGATAGATGAGTGTGGCGGTTCCTACAGAAGCAGGGTTAGCTCCACCCACAGAGAAGATGGGACCCTGGGTAGAAAGCAGGGAAGCAGCCGTGTTTTTTAAAGAGCTGGGCTGACAAGTAACTCAACCCACTTAGAGACTTTGTAGTCTGTGAGTCAAGACCCTCAGTAAATGATTGGATGTCCTCCTCAGCACTGTATTTGGAAGATATTTCAGAAGAAAAAGGGGAGAGAGTGGTTATTGTATTTCCACACTTATTCTAGACAAGGAGTCAGCATACTACAGCCCATGGGCCAAATACAGATCACTGTCTGTTTTTATAAACAAAGTTTTATTGGAACACAGCTATGCTCGTTGGTTTATGTGCTGTCCATCTATGGCTGCTTTTGAACTGTAACAGTAGAGCTGAGTAGTTGCAGCAGAGACCATTTAGCCTGCAAAGCTGAAAATAGTTCCTACCTGTTCCTTTACAGAAAAAGTTTGCCAAGCGCTGTACTAGATGGTAACAATTCATGCTTTTATAGAGCTTAGAATATATTTCACACACATAATTTCATTTATTTTAAACAAACATCTCAGTGGATTAGGATATTTTATCCACCATAGTATCATTGTGTTGCTATATGTTTCCTATAAAAATTAGGAAGCTGAGGCTCCAGGTGGTAATGGACTTGGTGCTGAGTAACAGAGGAGTCCTCAAACTCAGTGCTGTTTCCATCCCACTCTCCTGCCACGTTCCTTACACTAATAGCATCCTTAGTGTGACCTGATGAAAGTCTTTTTTTTTTTTAAGATTTGTTTATTTGAGAGGGTGGGGCAGGCAGAGAGAAAGGGACAAGCAGACTCTGCTGAGCAAGGAGCCCAACAAGGGGCTAGATCCCATGACCCATGAGATTATGACCTGAGCTGAAATCATGAAATCACGAGTTGGACGCTCAACTGACTGGCCCACTCAAGTGCCCCTAGTGACCTGATGAAAGTCTCAAGGGACACAGAATCATCTTAAGGAGCGTTAGCAAAATAGTACTTTCAACAAACTCTTGTGTAACCACGACAGCACCACTCATCAGAAATGCTCACCTTGGCTCACCCTTAGAAGTGCTCACCCAACCCAAGGCCACATTAAGGGCCATGCTTATGAAAATGAGGTGGGTGGCCAGTCTTGAGGTCATTCAGCATGTGCCTCAAGCTGCAGAAGGAATACATCATCCCAAAGGCATTTTATAAAAATAGCATGTAAACGTATGATTGTCAAAAGATTAAAAACATAATTCTCATACAAATAATATAGTGGGCACATGTTGTTAATGAGGGAACTGGCAAGACAGAAAAACTGGTTCAAAGGTGTACACAAGAAATGAATACATTTCGGCAGTGAAAAAAAGGGTTGGTAGCAGAAATAGAGCAGCTTTACTCATAGTGCCAAAAACTAGAAGCAACCAAGATGTCCTTCAGTAAGTGAATGGATAAACAAACTGTGGTACATTGTGCAATGGAATATTAGTCAGTGACAAAAAGAAATGAGCTATCAAGCCACAAAAAAAAAAAAAAAAAAAAAAAAGAAGGAAACGTAAATGTATATTGCTGAGTAAAAGGCCAAATACTGTATGATTCCAATTATTGGGCATTCTGGAAAAGGCAGAACTATGGAAACAGTAAAAAGATCAGCAGTTGCCAGGAGGGAGGGGAGAGAGAAGAGAAGGATGGATAGGTAGAGTACAGAGGATTTTTTAGGACAGTAAAACTGTATGATACTTCATGTTACACATTTATCAAAGCCCACAGAGCTTTCCAGCACAAAGAGGGCATCCTAACGTGTGGAAAATTTTTAAAAATAATTTAGGAGCTTGGGGGATCCCAGGATGGAACACTGACTATGATATGAGAATCTGGCCATATGACAAACATGTGAGACAACCTCACTTTGGGGGGGGCGGGTGCTGACCTAAGTAGCTCTGGAGATGAGTAGAATCTGTAAGACTAAAGGCAGAAGGAGCTGGGTATAAGCACTATACGCCAGCAGATAAAGTGGTTTCCCATGGGGGCGTGGATTAACAATTCTGACTCTGTATTACATGAATCCTAGAATTGAATGATTAAGTGAATGGATGGTGGGTGGTGGAATCGGGCTTCTCACTCTTGAAGTGAGAATTTATAGGGAATCCAGGGGAGGAGGCTAGAATGACTCATGTGGTTGGAGTTGGAGACATCAGTAAGAACTCATGTGTAGTTTCATGTAGCTACAGATGGTTCCTTACAGAAATATCCACAGACACGTGTATACACACAGGTTAACATACATACATATATTTCCCTGCTGTCAGCTGAGAGGCCCCATTAGCAACAAATAAACCGGGCGCCTGGGAGCCATGAGTCCATATAAAGAGGATACAAATAAATGGTTCAATAAATTAGTAAGTGAGGGAGAAGAAACAAACCCCCCATGACGAAGAATTCCAAACAATTTATGTAGATCCTCTACCCTCGAAGAGGCAGAGCAGAACTCTGGACCCTTTAGGCATGAACTACATGGAGTGGCTTCCTTCGGGGGAGGACAGAGCTGAAAGGGGGCAGAAAAGAGACACGTACAGTGGAGAAACCTGACAAACACTGCATCTGCCAGGTGCTCTGGGCCAACAGCAGTAGTCGTCTATCATGTGGCTACCATGTTGTTAGGATGTACCCCTGATAGGATGTAATGAAAATGGCACTTTATCTCTGTGGTCTTTTTCCCAAAAGCCCATAAAACTAGTCTGATCATGCGAAAACACTGGACACATTCCCATAGAGGCATATCCTGTAAAATATGTGACCAGGACTCCTCAAAATTGTCAGGGTCATCAAAAACAATGAAAGACCCTAGCAACTGCCATAAGAAGTGCCTACGGAGCCTACGGAGCACCTACGGAGACCTGACCACTACACGTAATGTGGAATCCTGGTGGGATCGTGGGACAGAAAGGGACATCAGGTCAAAACTAAGGGAATCAAAGTCAAGTATGGAGTTTGGCTAATAATAATGTAATAGTATTGGTTCACTATTTATAACACATGTACCCTATTAACATAAGATGTTAAAAACAAGGAGAAGTAGGTACAGGGTATAAGGGAACCCTCCATACTAGCTTCTCAATTTTTCTGTAAGTCTAAAACTGTTATAAAAGATATAGTCTAGGGCACCTGGGTGGCTCAATCAGTTAAGCATCTGCCTTCAGCCCAGGTCCTGGGATCGAGTCCTGTATCGGGCTCCCTGCTCAGCGGGGAGTCTGTTTCTCCTTCTCCCTCTGCCCCTCCCCCACCCCGCTCGTGCTCTCTCTCATGCTCTCTCTCTCTCAAATAAATAAAATCTTAAAAAAACAGTCTATTTTTTTAAAAATTAAAGTTGCTAAAGTAGATACAATACTACACTACAGAGCAATAGGGCCACAATCTCTGGAGTTATCTCTTCAGCCAGACAGAAACCATCTGCTTGACAAAAATTCTGGCAGCATATCAATCATCTTCATTACCATCTAGCTCTACAGGGTCTGACCCATACTCAACATAGGTTGTCCAAGTGTCATTCCCCTAGAGGTTCTGATGGCTCTTCCATGGGGTTGTTGGTCAATTTGACCAATGACATTCACATGCATAAACATTCATCTTTCTACTTTATTTCCAAGTTTTGCATCATTTTCTCTTAACAAAGGTAATGCATACGGTCTTCTTCCCAGAAATCACCACTACTAGCTAGATCCATGGTTCTAACTGATAGGTCATATATAGGACTGTGGCGTCTCACAAACCCATTGCTAATATGAAGTCAAATACTGAACAAGGTGTAAATTTCATTTTTTGGCACAACTAGAGTATTTCCTGTTACAGAGCTGTTCAAAAGAGGAAACACAGAGGTGAGATGGTTGCTATGGGAAACACACAGTCAGGCAGTAAAATACAGATTTTTATCAAGCCAGTACTAAAGGCAAATTTTATAATTTAAACATGTGAGCAAAAGGCCAGGACAGTGAAAAGGTCATCTCAAACAACCACATGGGTCTGAAAAACTGCCAGGTGAATGAAGTAGTAGTTGTGGATGCTTTCATAGACCCTACGAGCAAGCACTCCATCTAGCAGTGATCATGTGGCAATGTATGGCTTGTTTCCTATTGTTTTGAGTATTTCAATCTCTTCAGGCATGCCACCAAGATTCTATAATGGAAGAATGGGCTAGAAAAAAAAGAGTTGAGAGTCATTGAACCAGACTGTCAAAATGTCAAAAACTAAGAGAAAGCAAAAACGATGGGAAGAGCATAAGAGGCTGACGACTTAATCAGAGTTTTTCACGGTTAGGCAAAACACTTCCGGGTCCACCCACGCCTATGACTGCATTTCAAGAATATAGCTCACATGTTGGAGAATTCATCTCCCACCAGCCGATCCCAGGAGAGAGAAATGAAGGGGTGGAGGGAGAGCAATTTTTCATCTAGCTAAGCCTCAGACCACTGTCAACACTGTAATTATATTACGCTTGCTGTTTATATTGGTAATTTATCAGGGTAAGGTACATGGGATAATTGAAAAACTAAATTCATTCAGTCACTTACAAAAACATTCAACTGGTTTATGTGTGCAGCAATGAAGTAGGAAAGCGACACAACATCCAAATTGTAGCCATGTGTGACTTGGCTTTTTCACTTAGGGGAAGGAAAATGGTTAAGCCTGGGATTGCATTTCTCTCTGTCGCTCCGACTCTGAAGGAATAATGAGTTCCTGCTGGTGACACAGTGGCTTGGGGAGGCAAGCAGAGAGGTGGTTTGGGGCATTTCCAAAGCTGTGGGTGAGCCTTCACCACGAGACCCTGGTTCTGTGGGAGGGACAGTCAGTGAACCTTGCTGAAACTGGCTGGGAGTGCCACGTGCTAACATACAGACTTTGCCCTGCGTTCCCTAAGCACGTCTCAACGTGAATTAACATGAGCACCTTTACTACAGAGTGCAAGGCAGTCGTGCAATCCTATATTCACCAAAGATTCATGTAGTCTACCACAGAGGGCCTCCCGGCTTTGTTCCAGACCTTTTGTCAGGTGCTAGGGATCTTTCTTGAGTTCCCTGGAAAGCAGATCTCAAGATAAAGGCTTCATTTCCCTCCTCCACCACCCATTCTAATTTCAGTCACTCTTGGCCAGTGCTCCAGACAGCCAAGGCTGCCTGCCTGATGGGCTGATGATCCAGGACCTCAGCCTGAGCCCTGAGCTACCTTGCCCTCATTAAGCTATAGCTAGCTATTGAAGTTGCCCATTTACTGTTATCCCCAGCATGGAAGCACCAAGAGACACCCAAATGAGTCCTCTGGGTTCTAGTCAATTCCTCCATGCTTTTATTATGTAGAAGCAACCCACTCCTCATGGTAATTGGGGTCAAATTTGCCCACCAATGCAGTAATTCTCTTCTTTGTCAGTTCTTCCACTGACATGAGGAGACTAAAATGACCCAGCCAAGTTCACACACTGCCTAGTGTTTCCCTTGTGGGAACCAGGAACTTTCATACGGCAGAGCCTGAAGTTGCAAGCTTGAGAAGCAGTGACTATGAGAGGCTTCACACCTACTTCTTCTGCTTGGTTCCTGTATCTGTGAATTCTAGGTATTGGGAACATAGCACCAGAGCCACTGATTTAGTGCATATACTACACCCTGAGGACAGCCGCACCCCAACCCTACGGGTTATTGCCCTAACGGTGGCACCCTAGCTGGGCCTTCACTAATCTCTTCCCTGTCCCATTGGACTAGCTACTCCTGGTTAAGCAAATACCTGATAAGACCAGTGGATCTCTGGTCATGTACCCATTGTGACAGTGTTATGCAGGATGCCACATCTATAGATCAGGAATTCTATGAGCCCTGGGATGGTGGTTCTAACAGAGACACATGGGCAAGGCAGGTGTCAATTCTGTACGGACTAACTGAAACTGAAATCACTCTGCCACCCAGTGGGGGGTCTGGTGTCCTCAGGCTCATCATGAGTTGTCCACAGCCACAAAATAAGACCTCTTGTCTACCTCATTGTTGAGAGCATCCTCTGCAGTGGAAGTTCTCTGGTGGGCATTAAGGTAGGATATGAAGAAACACACACTTTGAACCCATAACCTCATCCCTCTTCCCCAGATCACCTTACCACAGACCTCCCAATCTGGTTCCTTCGGGGCCCTGACCAAGCAGCCAAACCATTCACCCTTGTCCCCCAGCTCATAGCCATCTGCATCTCAAGCTGCTTTTCCCTCTTTATAAAGTGAACCTCCAAGTATGTGGTTTGTATCTCTGCCCACTGGAACAACTGCCGTCACCACTTTCTGTTAAGGCCACCCTGACAGGGGTTCTCACAGGGCGGCAGTCCATTCCCGGCGAGCACGGAGATCCTGTGATCCCTCTATTCCATTGTGCTGGTAAAGAGATGGTAGGTGGCTGGTTAACTTTTCTGCTGTCGTAAGTTCCAGGCAGAGACGTGATATGAGTGAGGTTCTTTGGCACTTAAGTCTGTACTTTTCCTTGGCGACCCACCCTGCCAACCCAGAGAGCACTTACGGGAGAAACCATGTGTTCCCCAGCCCGTGCTCTGCCCAGTGGGTGGTCACTCCTCCTCCAGCCGCTGGCCAGAACGTGACACCCTCTACAGAGCAGGTCACAAAAATACCTGTGTGCCAAACCCCACTCTGTCCAGTTTTGGGGGACACACTTGAAGTTGCAGCTGTGATTACCCATTCAGGTGCCATTGCTATAGGAGAATGAAAAACCACAGTTTGGTTTGGGCCAATCCTGGCTCGAAAATTGTGTTCCAGCCAGCTGAGAGGTTGGCATTCCTAAGAGGATAGAAAAGTTAAGAAATCTGTAAGAGGTCCGCTTCGTGTTGATCTTTGCAGGGATTTTGAAGTTGCTGGATGCTTCGAAGTATCGAGTGACTAATTTCCCTTCCTTTTTTTTTTTCCTAAAATCTCACGTGGTAAACATTTATTTCCTGAAAACCTGCCAAAAGAGTAATTTTTTTCAGAGTTGGAATATTATTTTAAAATGTAAAATGAAGTCCTGATAGCAAATATTATCAATGCAGGCGCTTGAATCTACATATAGCAACTTAAGAAGTACTGCCTTCTTTTGGTTTCAGGCTTTGGGAGTTTAAAAGAGAGAGAGAGAGAGAGAATTCCAAATGCTTCTGAAGTGCTTATTTTTCTCTAAGATCCAGGCTTACTTTTTGGATGAGAACAGTCAATCCAGGACAGTTGGCAACTCCAGGTAAAAATGTGCCTACGATTTGTTTTTAGTTGTGTTATTACACCTTTCAAGCCAAGGATGCAGATTGGCAGTGCCCTGGAGAAAGGAGAGAACCGGACACCACCCACACCTCCCCGCTGGGGAGGCCTCCAGACAGAGCCTGGAGCAGGGCCGTGCTGGAATTGACCCAAACCAGGCCTCCCTGTGCTGCCCTAAATCAGATCTGATTTAGATTTAGATCTCAGAACCAATCTTCACTTGCGCCCACTCTGGATGGGCTGGTCTAAGGGTATATACAGATTTGTTAAATGGGTGTTTGTGTCCTGTCAAATCCATAATTTAGGTTGGAGGATGGTGATAAAATACTATGGGACACCACCTGTTTTTGCCATTTAGTGAAGGTGTCGGCCTTTCACTGCAAAAAGTGTTGATTGAAAGTAAGGTATTTTGTCTCAAGAGGTACATATACAGGTGGAATTTAACCTGGAATTTAAAAAATGTTTTCAAAAAATAACAATACAACTTATTTAAATGAAACAATTTAAGTGCCACAGTTTGGTTTGGGCCAGCCCAGTATTATGAAATTCCTTTGATTAGTAAGTCAGATTACTTATGGACTGTTGGAAGACCAACTTTTCAATGTACAAATTGCCAATGGATCATCTGGGAAAAGAACCAGAGGGTCAGGAAGAGCTCTTTATCACACTAATGTGGAAAGACACACAAAGCATGACCCAGATCTAAAAAGGGGCCAGCACTTGCAGCGATGCTATTCATGGTTGAGCTGAGGAGGCTGCTGCCTGGGAGCAAAATGAACAAAGAAAATGATGGAGAAGAGGTGGGGGGGAAACACTGCCCAGGGTGAGACACAATGGGGAGGCCAGGAGGACCTGGAAAGGGTCTGGCTTCAGGAAAGAAAACAAGATGTGAAAGGCTTTCCATTTTTCTAGCTTCTTCCCCCTTCTGAAAATCTGAATCCAACTAGACAACCTATTTGACTGCAGAAATCCACTCTTTCCATGTGTTCCATCATGGTTATAGTTATGAAAAGAGCATATTCATTTGGATAACACTAGCTGCTATAACAAACAGCCCCTCAAAAAAGGATACAATGGCTTAAAGAACACAGAAGTTTATTTCTTGTACATAATTCAATGTGGGAGAGAGATTCCTAGTCGTTTGGCAACTCTCTTCCACATGGCGACTCAGGAACTCTGTCATGGCTTTGTGGCTGTGTCATCTCCACAGCCTGTCACCTTCAGCATCAGGACACTAAGGGGGACAAGTATGAAAAGGGCACACCTGCCTCTTAAAAACCCTAGCTCAAAAGTGACATGCAAAACTTCCACTCACAAACCATTGGCTAGAACTTAGTTGCATTCTATGCCAACCTGCAAGGGCACAAGAGAGGTCTAGGTACACACCCAACAAAAAGGAGAAATGGATTTTTTGGTTAATGGCGAGCCTCTGCTTGGAAGCAGATAAATGCCTTATTCCTTTTTGCACGAGTACCTGCTGCTATCCATTACAGGGTTAGTGGTAGCTAAACATCTGTGAGACAATGAAGGCTTGAGTGATACTGAAATCCTAGGAAGAATAATAATAATAATAATAATAATAATAAACATTTATTGGGAGCCGTGTTGTGTGTACCTTCCTAAGTTATTTACACATAGTATTTGATTTAATCCTCAAAGTTTTGCGTTCTTTTACAGATGAGGAAACTGAGGCACAGAGAGATTAAGCAACCTTCCAAAAGTCATATGCTGGTAAGTGGCAAAGCTGGATTCTGAATCCAGATTCCTCATTCTTATCCACTATATTTTGTTGCCTCCCCGAGTATAACTTTTAATCACAACTTTCATTCATACACACAGAAACCAGCTTTTAGAATTTTATAACCCAAAGTTAGCATGACATAATGTAGTGTATCTTAAAGTGGATTCTTAGACGGGGTCCACTGAGTTCACTATGACAATTTAAAATTTTTCAGTTTCCATTGTAATGATAACCTTTTAGAAACATGTCATGGGGGGGTATGAATCTTGGTCTGCAAATTATGTATGGAAAAATATATTACTTAATCCTCTCTCTCCCTCTTTTTTTTTTTTTTTTTTTTGGTCTCTTTAAGGATGGGGACCCAGCTATCAATCACCCTCCTGGCATACCCAGTGCTAAGTCAGCTGACTTTTTTTTTTTTAAGTTCTTATTTTAATTCCAGTTAGTTAACATATAGTGTTATATTAGTTGAAGATGTACAATACAGTAATTCAGTAGTTCTATACATCACCCCGTGCTCATCACGACAACAGCACTCCTTAATCCCCATCACCTATTTCACATATCCCCCTACCCATCTCCCCTCTGGTAACGGTGATTTTGTTCTCTATAATTAAGAGTCTGTTTCTTGCTTTGTCTCTCTTAATTTTTATTTCCTTTGCTCATTTGTTTTGTTTCTTAAATTCCACATATGAGTGAAATCACATGGTACACTGACTTATTTCACTTAGCATAATACCCTCTAGTTCCATCCATGTCATCGCAAATGGCAAGAGTTCATTCTTTTTTATGGCTGAGTTATACTCCACCATGTGTGCGCATATATATGTGCAATACGCACATACCACTTCCTTATCCATTCATCAATCAATGGACGCTTGGGCTGCTTCCATATCTTGGCCATTGTAAATAATGCTGCAATAAATACAGGGTGCATGAATCCCTTTGAAGTAGTGTTCTTGTATTCTCACCTGACTTTTTAAGCTCCAGGCTCCAAGTCCCGCTGGTTATACAAACTCATGGAATTCAGCCCCTCTGGTTTTCAAGGCCAGATGTTATGGAGATTCGTTTTCCCTGTATGGGCTTCCTGGTGCTTTCCTCTGCCTGCACCTGCAGCTCCCTCCCTCCCGTGGGCAGCTCCCAACCACCATTTCTGTCCTTCCTAACCTCTCTGATGCAGCTTCTTCTCTACCTTTAGTTGTGGAGTTTGTTCTGCCAGTCTTCAAATTGCTGTCCGGTTTATTGACTCAGATGTGAGTGATATCTAGTTGTAAACATAGCCGGGGGTGAGCTTGGGGTCCTCATACTCTGCCATCTTGCACCCCCTCCTACTTAATTCTCTATAATTAAACTTAGTTTCTAACTTGAGTCCACCATTCTACCAGGAAGCCAGATAACCTCAAGTCTTCTTGCTCCCCTCACCTCTCTGGGGTTTTGTCCCAATTCCGCAACCTTTCATAGAACCCAAACACCAACACATGGGGGACTGTGTGGGAGGAAGGGCATCTGTCCAAATAAGGAGCCACGAGGTGTGCCCTCCAATCTCATACCACTGCCTCCCAATGACCAAATCAAAGAAGAAGCCAAAAGGCAAGAAGGCCCAGTTATGTAGTTCATAAAGATCAGCCTCCAAGGGCACAGATGAGGATGGAGGAAAATGGAGAGTAGATCTGGAGGTGTGAATGAAAGATAAGCATCACATTTTGGAAGGGTATACTCAAAACTGGCTTTCATTTGAAGGCTTAAGGAACAAAAATCAGGGAAGCTTGTAAATAATCTCTGCTTCTCTGACCCACCAGATCTCTCCATGAGGTCATAGGAATAGAACCCCAACTACCTGCTTGAGTGGCTGAAGTAAGAAGAAAGAGAAGGCCTGGAGACAACACAGAAATCAATAAAGAAATAACTCAAAATATTATCTCAGCAATATAAGCACATTTTGAATCATCTGGATGACCATCTATCTATTACTACCATGAGATTTCAGGGCCTGCATTTATAATTAACAATGTATTAGCTTCAAGTATGTTTTTGTTTATTAACTCCTCTATTTGATAAACATTTCTTGAGCACCTACTATGTGCCAGACACTATTCTAGACACCAAGAATACAACAGGGAAAACAGACAGAGGACCCATCCTCAGAGAGTGAACATTCCAGAAACATAGTTCTATTTTTATTGTCATGAGCTAATGAAACAAGAACAGAGGTGAATTCCATAACAAAATAATCACTTAGGGCAAAGTAAAGGCTAAATCATATCACAATGTGCTGCAAAAATCTTGGGTTTTAACAGTAGTTCAAAGAGCAAACAATAATGTTAAAATAGAATCATCACACAGCATATAGAAATACCAAACTGAAAAGAACCTGCATGGCAAAAATCAATATTACATTTATATTGCAAGCCTCAATTTTAGTGCAACAAAATTATATTAATTGTTCATTATTAGTATTACCTGAATTTTTTATTCTATTTAATGTGTACATTTGCTTTTAGGTCTGTAGTTATATAAATGCCATAAGCATGAGATATTTACTTGTAGTTTTAGGCTTATTCACTCAAGAAACATAAAATAATTTTAGCCAACACGAAGTATCTGTGGAAATATTTTTCTTAAAAAAAAAAGTTTATTCTCAAGAAACAATAAGGTCGGCAAGGATGTGGAGAAAAAGGAACCTTCTTGCACGGTAAGTGGGAATGCAAACTGGTGCAGCCACTGTGGAAAACAATATGAAGGTTCCTCAAAAAATTAAAAATAGAATTACTCTATGATCCAGGAATTGCACTACTGGGTATTTACCAAAAAAAATATAAAAACACTAATTCAAAGGGATACATGCACCCCTATGTTTATTGTAGCATTATTTACAATAGCCAAATTATGGCAGCAGCCCAAGTGTCTATCGATTGATGAATGGATAAAGAGGTAGTATATATACACAATGGAATATTATTCAGCCATAAAAAAGAATGAAATCTTGGCATTTGTAACAACATGGATGGAACTAGATAGTATAATGCTAAGTGAAATCAGTCAGTCAAACAGCAATAAGCTACCTTAAGAGAAGAATTTAAGAAAGGAACATTGTTTCTCTGGAATTGCACATTCTGAGTACCGAAATCCTCCCTGTAGTAGTTTGGGTAGGGGTTGTTGTTCCTTACTTTCAAGGCCCTTTTGGTCTTTACATTTGCAAAAGCTCAAAGTTCATTTCAAGTCTAGCCTTTAAATGCAGCTTCTCATTTGATTTGTTAACCCAGGTAATATCTTTTTCTATTCTCTCAGCCCTGTATTCTTCTATTCCCTCTAACTTGGGACCTCGGTGTTAGTTACTGCTTCCCTCAGTTCTCTCTCTCTCTCTTTCTCTCTCCTAGTAACCATATTCTGGGGTCAAAGGAATTGGACGTATTTTGCTCCCTTTGGAAGGAAGAATCACTTCCTTGTGGAAGTTCAAGTGAAAAATGCAGTTCCGCACTGTGTAGAGCACTGGTTCTTCCAGTAGAGCATCAGCAATTATATCCCCAATCCTCTGCCACACTCCCTCACACACATTCTAGAAAAACTACTCAGGACTGGAACTCAGAGCAGGTGCAACGAACACAGTTGAGTAGATCAGGGAGGGTCAACCATAGCAGGTGATAAAACTAAGTTTTAAACCCAAGAAGGATTTGACTAGTTAGAGCAGACAAGAAAGGTATTCCAGAAGAAGTAAAGATTACGCAAAAGTTATTAGACATAAAAGGAACTGAGAGTACCTCAGTCTGACTGCAGAGTATGTGGTTATGTGGAGAGGCAAGATGAGAGAAGTGTAATATGTAATAATGACTTTGGAGTCAAAAACACTCAAGTTCAAATCCTAGCTGTGTAAAGATTTAAGTTCTCGGAGTCTTGGTTTCCTCATTTGCATATAATATTTCAAAAAGGAATAAATGAGGTCATGTATATAAAGTATGAAAGACAATGACATATGATGTGCTCAGTATATCATAACTAAGTATTAATATTCATATATATTTCTACATAATATATATGAATATTGTACCCTTGGCATAAGGCTGAGAGATTAGTCAGGGCCATATTATTAATAGTTTTGAACGTGGAGCTAATTCAACTAGGTCTTGAAAGCTCTTTGGAGTCACTGACGGATTTTTAGCTGGGAATGGATTGATCAGGTTTCTTTTTTCATTAGGGCAGACATTCAAGTACAAGGCAGTGTGCTAAGCACTGTGGGGAAAGCGTTCCAATAAAAATGCTATCTAGATTCCCTATGATTCATTGCCATTGACACTGACAATTTAGTGGAGGTCTAGCTTCAAAACAGGAAACTCGTCGCTATTTTCCATTTACAAAGTGGGTGGAAGGAAGCTGGAGTTGGGTGAAAACACATGGTAGTGGAAAGTCTAACCAGAACCAAGCGGCAGAGATCTCCTCCTGCCCTGAAGACAATGTGCTTCATTTTCCTCTAAGAGGTATTCATAAATACAATACATGCTAGCAAGAAGGTCACAAAACTTCATGAAATAATCATAACTTTGTAACTGCAACTGATACAGGTTTGTATCCTTATTTTTTAAACTGACACTAGAGGAACTACTTGAAAGAAAAAACACCATCAAAGTGAAGATGAGCCTGGAACTGCTAGATGCTCGGAACTAACAAGAATCAAGTACTCTAATGCACCGCTAGATCCATCGTTTTCTCTAATAACTTACTTAAAATTTGCATTGACTAAGGCAGTTGAAGATCAGGACCAGAATCCACTTTGGACAGGAATACATCTAAATATAAAAAGTTTAGTTTTGGCCTCAAGTTTTTTCACTACACCACTTTGGGGGAAATATTTCCATGCAAATGCTGACCTCTTGTGGTAAGAACCAGTTACTTCAAAGAAAGTATCCAATGGAATTTAAGATAATGGGTTATTATGGATAGAAAGAGGCAAAGCAAGTTAAATGATCGTATTTTAATGGCCAAAAAAAAAAAAAAAAAAAAACCTTCATCCGCAAAAATGCTTTTTCCTTGGCGATCTACAGGACTTTCTCTCTTTCCTCCATAGGATTTCTCATTTTGCCTATTATATTCCTATTGAAAATTATAAAACATGATCACTCTCACTACGGAAAGAGATTTATTCCCACTGAAACAAGTACATCTAGTTCCTTCATTTTCCCTGCCTTACACACTCATAGAATATTTAAAATTTTATTTGCCAATTCACTGATCGACACATGGTGTTTCTAGTCCTGCAGTGTTACCAACAGCTCTGAAACATTCTTGTACACATCTCTTTGTATACATGTGTAGGAAATTCTCTTGTGTTTATACCTAAAGTGGAATTATAAAGTGAAATTTATACCTAGAGTGGAAGGGTATTACATCTTCAATCTTACTAGAATGTCAAATTCTTTTCCAAAATGGTTGGACCAGATTACATTTCCATCAGCTGAAAACACAAGCCCCACTTCCTCACCAACATTCATCAGGCTTTTTAACTCATGCCAATTTGACAGATGAGAAAACAATAGCTCGGCATTATTTTATGCATTTCCCTGATTCCTTGTGAGGTTAGCAGCTTTTCATGTTTGCCCTTCTGTATGAATTCCCTGTTTACATCTTTTGCCATTTTTAACTTGGTTGTTTGCTTTTTTTAAATTGGTTTTAAGGTTTTCAATATATTCTAGCCATTAATCACTGGTCATATGAGTTGTAAATATCTTCTACCACTCTAAATTCCATCTTTCCATTTTTATTATGATGTCTTTTGATGAGCTGAAATTAATTTTAAAGTAGCCAAAATTAATCAATCTTTTCCTGTATGGTTTATGTTTTTTGTATTTTGAAAAATCTCTCCCTACTCCAAGATAATTAGGATATTTTCTAAATAATTTAATTTTGCATTTCATAATGTCTTTAATCCATCTGGAGTTTTTTTTGTATAATACAAGGGATCCATTTTTATTTTTTTTACATGTGGATAACCAATTCTCATAGAATGATTTCTCATACAATCTCCCATTTCCCTGTTAGTCACAGTGTCTTATAATGTGATACAATGAAATGTAGATAACGTTTCTACATATACGTGGGTCTGTTTGGAGGCTCCTTATACTCTTACATTAGCCTATTTATCTGTTCCTACACCATTACTATGGCATCTAATTTCTATGGTTATAATAAACCTAGATCTGGTAGGGCAACTTTTAACTTTTTCCAGTGTTACTGAGAATAATTGACAAAAGTTGTATATACTTAAGGTATATAACATGACTTTTTGTTTTTGTGTAGTTGACATACAATATGATATTCCTTTCAGGTGTACCACATGGTGATTCAACATTTAGATACATTATGAAATGATCATCATGATAAATCTGGTTGCCATCTGTCACCATACAAAGTTGTTACATATTATTAACTATATTCCGGATGCTGTACATTGAATCCCCATGTCTCTATTTTATAACTGGAAGTTTGTACCTTTTAATCCTTTCCCATATTTTGTCCAACCCCCCCATGCCCTTCCCCTCTGGCAACCATCAGACTGTTCTCTGTATCTGTGAGTCTGTTACTGTTTTGTTCTGCTTAACTGTTTTTTTAGGTTCCACTTATAAGTGAAATCATAGGGTATTTGTTTTCTCTGTCTAACTTACTTCACTTAGCTTAATACCCTCTAGGTCCATCCATGTTGTCATAAATGGCAAGATTTCAATCTTTTTAATGGCTGAGTAATAGTCCATTGAATGTATGTGTGTATGTACTCACACACGCACACCTTTTTATATTCATCTATTGATGAACACTTATCTATTGATGAACATATATCTTGACTATTGTAAATAATGTTGCAATGAACACAGAGGTGCATATCTTTTTGAATTAATGTTTGTTTTCTTCAGATAAATACCCAGAAGTAGAATTGTTGGATCATGTGGTAGTTCTATTTTTAATTTTGGGGGGAATCTCCATACTGTTGTCCACAGTGGCTGCACCATTTTGCATTCCCACCAAGAGCGCCACAAGGTTCCCTTTTCTCCACATCCTCGCCAACACTTGTTATTTCTTGTTTTATTCATAATGGCCATTCTGACAAGTGAGGTTATATCTCAGTGTGGTTTTGATTTGCATTTCCCTGATGATTAGTGACATTAAACATCTGTATGCTTCCTTTAGAGAAATGTCTATGCAGTTCCTCTGTCCAATTTTTAATTGGATTGTTTGGGTTTTTTTTTATATTGAGTACAATATGATGTTTCGATATACATATACATTTTGAAATGATTACCGCAGTCAAGTTAATTAATGTATCTACTACCTCTTAGAGTTACCCTTTTTGTTTGTGATGAGAATACTTAAAATGTGCTAAGAAAGTAGATCTTAAGTACAGATCTTCCTCAACCTACAATGAGGTTACATCCTGATAAACCCATAACTTGAAATATCGTAAGTCAAAAATGCATTTAATACACTTAACTACCAAGAAGCCTGGGTGGCTCAGTCAGTTAAGCATCTGCCTTCGGCTCATGTCATGATTCCAGGGTCCTGGGATCGGAGCCCCGCATCGGGCTCCCTGCTCAGCGGAGGGCCTGCTTCTCCCTCTTCTCCCTGCTTGTGCTCTCTCTCAAATAAATAAAATCTTTAAAAAAAAAAAAATACATCTTGTATTTACCAAACATTACAGTTTAGCCTAGCCTACCTTAAACATGCTCAGAACACTTATATTAGCTTACAGTTGGGCAAAATCATTTAACACAAAGCTTATTTTATAATAAAGTATTGAATATCTCATGTAATTTATTGAACACTATACTGAAAGTGAAAAATGTAATGGTTCTTTGGGTCCAGAACAGTTTTAAGTGTGGGGGGTTATTTACCCTCCTGATCATGTGGCTGACTGGAAGCTCAGCTTGCGACCGCCCAACATCACAAGACTCATAGGGCATATCACTAGCTTGGGAAAGATTGAAATATAAAATTTGAAGTTCTATTGAATGCATATCACTTTTGCACCATCGTAAAGTCAAAAAACCTTAAGTCAAACCACTGTTATAAGTCAGGGGACCATCTATATATAATATAGTATTATTAACTATAGTCACCAGGCTGTTCATTAGATCCCCAGGACTTACTCACCTTAGAACTGAAAGTCTGCGCCCTTTGCCCAGTATCTTTCCTTTTCCCCCGTGCTCCAGCCCCTGGCAACCACCATTCTACTCTCTGCTTTTATGAGTTTGGCTTTTTTAGGTTCCACATATACATGAGATCATACAGTATTTGTTTTTCTGTGTCTAGCTTATTTCACCTAGCATAATATCCTCCCTTAAGGTTCATCCATGCTATCACAAATAGCAGAATTTACTTCTTTTTTAAGGCTGAATTATATTCCATTATGTATGTGTGTATCACATTTACTTTATCCATTTATCCACTGACAACTTAGGTTGTTTCCGTATTCTGGCTACTGTGAACATTGCAGTAATAAAAATGGGAGTGCAGATATCTCTTTGAGATACTGATTTCATTTTCTTTAGATATATACCCAAAAGTGGGATTGCTGAATTTTTTTTCTTTTTTTTATTATGTTCAATTAGCCAACATATAATAATACATCATTAGGTTTTTTAAATTTTTATTGTTATGTTAATCACCATACATTACATCATTAGTTTTTGATGTAGTGTTCAATGATTCATTACTTATATATAACACCCAGTGCTAGATTTTATGGTAGTTCTATTTTTCTTTTTTTGAAGGAACTTCCATACCATTACCCATACTGGCTGCACCATTTTGCATTCCAACAGTGTACAAAGGTTCCTGTTTCTCCACATCCTCACCAAGACTTGTTATCTTTTGATTTTTTGATAACAGCCATTCTAACAAGTGTGAGGGGATATCCCACTGAGGTTTCTTTTTTTAAGGTTTTATGTATGTATGTATGTATGTATGTTAGAGAGAGAGCACAAGCAGGGGGAGGGGCAAAGGGAGAGAGAGAATCTCAAGCAGACTCTGCACTGAGCCTGGAGCCTGATAGGAGGCTCTATCTCATGACCCTGAGGTCATGACCCGAGCTGAAATCAAGAGTTGGATGCTTAACTGACTGAGCCTCCCAGGCACCCCACCATTGAGGTTTTGATTAGCACTTCCCTGATGAACAGTGATGTTAAACACCTTTCCATATACCTATTGACCATGTTTATGTCTCCTTTGGAGAAATGTCTTATTAGGTTCTTTGCTCATTTTTTAACTGGATTATTTGTGTTTTGGCTGATGAGTTGAGTTCCTTATATACCTTGAATATTAACACCTTATCAGATGTATGGCTTGCAAATATTTTCTACTGTTCCATAAGTTGTCTCTTTACTCTTTTGTTTCCTTTGCTGTCCAGAAGCTTTTTAGTTTGATGCACTCCTACTTGTCTATTTTTGCTTTTGTTGTCTGTGGTTTGGAGTCATATCCAAAACATCATTGCCCACAGAAATATCAAGAAGCTCCCTTCCCCATGCTCTTCCCTCCCCCATGCTCTCTTTCTCTCTCTCTAAAATAAATAATATATAAATATTTTTTTAAAAAAAGAGAAGTTTTTTCCTTATGCTTCCTTCTAGCTGTTTTATAGTTTTAGGTCTTGCATTTAAGTCTTTAATCCATTTTGAGTTAGTTTTGGTATATGGTGTGAGAAAAGGGTCTAATTTCATTCTTCTACATATGGACATCCAGTTTTCCCAACGTTATTTATTGAAGAGACCATCCTTTCCCCATTGTGTATCTTGGGCATCTCCAGTTTTTTTTAATTAACATATAATGTATTATTTGTTTCAGGGGTACAGGTCTGATTCATCAGTCTTACACAATTCACAGCGCTCACCATAGCATATACCCTCCCCAATGTCCATCACCCAGCCACCCCATCCCTCCCACCTCCCTCCCCTCCAGCAACCCTCAGTTTGTCTCCTGAGATTAAGAGTCTCTTATGGTTTGTCTCCCTCTCTGGCTTTGTCCCATTTCATTTTTCCCTCTCTTCCCCCATGATTCTCTGCCTGGTTTCTCAAATTCCTCATATCAGTGAGATCATATGATAATTGTCTTTCTCTGATTGACTTATTTCACTTAGCATAATACCTTCTAGTTCCATCCACGTCGTTGCAAATGGCAAGACTTTGGTTTTTTGATGGCTGCATAATATTCCTGTGTGTGTGTGTGTGTGTGTGTGTGTGTGTGTGTGTGTGTATGCATATATATATATCTCACATCTTCTTTATCCATTCATCTGTTGATGGACATCTAGGCTCTTTCCATAGTTTGGATATTGTGGACATTGCTGCTATAAACATTGGGGTGCACATGCCCCTTCAGATCACTACATTTGTATCTTTGGGGTAAATATTGGGCATCCCTGGTAAAGATCAGTTGACCATATATGCATAGATTCATTTGGGGGCTCTCTATTCTGTTCAATTGGCCTATATGACTGTTATAATGCCAATGCCATATTATTTTGATTGCTGTAACTTTGTCATATATTTTGAAAACATACATTATGTGATGCCTTCAGTTTTATTCTTGCTCAAGATTGCTTTGGCTACTTCAGGTCTTTTATGGTTCCATGTGAATTTTAGGATTTTTTTCTATTTCCATGAAAAAAGGCATTGGAATTTTGATTGGTATTATATTGAATCTGTAGGTCACTTGGGTAGTACACGTATTATATTAATTTTCCAATCCATGAACATGGGGCATCTTTTCACTTATTTGTATCTTTTTAATTTTCTTTCATCAATGTTTCATAATTTCAATGTATAAGTCTTTCATCTCCTTGGTTAAGTTTATTCTGAAGTATTATTCCTTTTTCTGTTTTCGTAAATGAGATTGTTTTCTTCATTTCTTTTTCAGACAGTTTAGTGTTACTGCATAGAAATACCACTGATTTTTGTATATTGATTTTATGTCCTGCAACTTGACTAAAATCATTTATTAGTGCTAGCAGCTTTTTTGGTCGAGTCTCTTGAGTTTTCTATATACAAAATCATGTCATTTGCAACAGAGACAATTTTACTTATTCCTTTCCAACCTGAGTGCCTTTCATTTCTTTTTCTTTCCTAATTGCTCTGGCTAGGATTTCCAGTACTACATTGCATAGGAGTGCTGCGAGTGGGCATTGCTAGGAGTGGTCATCGAGAAACAGTGACCACTGATTGATCTGTGAGCTGGACAGTAACTGGAGGCTCCTCACCCCCACCCCTGTCCTTGGAATGTGCATTCTGCTTGCATTTCCCATTCCTCGATGCTGCCCCAAGGACACGGCCTTGTGATAGTGATGTGATGTTGAGACCATCTGGATGGTTTACGTGACTAAAACCAGTTAAGGCATCTGTATAATCTTTTAAGACTTGGCAGGCAGGTGCAGAGATCTACTCTTCTTGTGGCCACTGAAGATAAGCCTCATATGTAAGTTCCCTTGCTTATTAAACCTGCCACCTACCAATCTGAAGTGGCCTGCCTCTTTCTTCAGTCTCTCTCTGCCCTCCATATATAAGGGCCAGTTTCAGATCATACCTGGGAAGCTCCCAGGGAGCTTGTGAACCAACAATTGTCGAGCCAGCCAGGAAACTAAAGAAACGGGCCTTGGGAAAGAGGCATCCTTGGGGAAAATCCCAAGTTGGCCGTTGACCTCTTTGTGGGTGGGGTAGCCTGTACATCTGACGCTTGTGGACCGCCATGTGAGTACAGGAACACCACAAGAACACTGGCTGCTTTAATGAGCTTGTTTGAGAAACTGCACATAGCACACTGTGGCAAAGAAGGGAAACATGGCTGCCACAGTGGGCTGGCCACCATGCCCAAGTAGAGGCTGAAGCTCAAGTTAGAAAGTTAGAAGAGCTAAGGTTAGAGAAGGAGGTGCAAGTGTCCCCTGGTCTGCTAGCTTTGGGGCTGGCAGACAAAATGGGAGAGCAGGGTAATAAGTTGGAGACTATTTTACAAGTGTTTTTGCAAAGCTAGGAGGGCACAAGATGCTTTGGATAAAGCCTGATCCAGATGCTAAGAGGTAGAATCTCTGGGAAAGTGATGAGAAATAAGAGGAAGATGTGGTGATTGATGAGGAAATGGACTCATGTCCAAGCCAACTGACCCCTAATATAAGCGAAAATTTTAAATAGCAATTACCAAAAAACTCTTAGAAAGAGTTAGAAAGAAAACCTATTTTTCTTTGTCCCTTGAGACTGTAAATCCTATCATGTCTTTGAAACCTAAACCCCCAGAGACAACCAAAACACTCCCCACAGGGTTAAAAAGAAAAAAAGAGAGAGAGAGAATTTTAATACCAAAAGTACATGGTGCAAAATTAGAATTTGGTTTTCTCTCCACTAAAAGGACAACGTTTTCTTAGATTATTGGTCTGCTCTTAATAAGAAATTGTAAAAAGGTTTTTCTTTACCTTTAATGTAATCTGCCTAAAAAAACAAAAAAAACCCAAAAAAACAAAGATTCTGTGTTTTGCCTTTATCAGGTCTTTGAATACTTAAGAAAACAGAGTCTTCTCCATTAAAAGAGCTAAGTTTTTATAACTATGTAACTTTTTATACATTAAATCTCATGGAAAGTACTGTCAAATAAAAAGTGATGCTAAAGTTTCTTTCTTATTTGTATGAAATTCCTAAAAATCTGGTATGTCCTGGTATAATGTTATTAGTCATAATTTTTAAATGTATATCACAGCAATAACCAAAATTCTTTGTCAATTACATTAAAATGAACTCCCATCAGATGTTTAACCATGGCCATTTAAGTCTTTGTCATTTATAGACAATTATTGGTCTACTCTGATGCTCTGACCAAAATAAAGTGTTCCTGTAAAAGTCCTTCATCTGCAAGGAGATTTGTGGAAAAGAATTTTTTTTTCTGATAACTAACATCAATTTGCATTCATATAGGAGGGACAAATAATACAGCTTTCAGGATCTTCTTCCCCAAAGCACATGGTCCCACCATATCTCACGAGATGGTAGCTTGAGACCTGTCCTCATTCTCCTTCCCCACATCAGTAAAATGGGCCATTACATTGATAATATAATGTTAACATATGAAGATTTGCCTCTGCAGTAGGACACCCTACAGGCTTTGCTAGAGGATCTATGAGAGGAAGGATGGCCAGTGAACCCCCAGATAATTCAAGGCCCATATGGTTTGGGGAGTCATTTGGTTGACTAAGACTTGCATTGTCCTAGAAGCTATGATTGATATGGTGCAAGCCTATCCAACCCCTATAATGATGAAAGAGGTGCAAGCCTTTGTAAGGATTTGGGAGTTTGGAAGCCTTTTATTCCCCATCTGGCATGGTGTCTCTGTCCCTGGCAAAGAAAGGGCACATGCAGGAGTGGGGATCAGAGCAGTAAGCCACCCTTGAGAAGACAAAAATGCTAGTATAGCTGATTAAAGCTCTGGGCATCTCCCAAGGAGGGTTACCACTGAAGTTAGATGTCTTCCCAGATGTGACTCTGGGAGATATGGGTCAGACACTGTGACAGAGACAAAAGAAAGGGAGAGTGCCCCTAGGATTCTGGTCCCAGCTCTGGAAGGGGACAGAAATCCAATATACCCCTGCAGAGCAACAGCTCCTAACACTGTACATAGCACTCCTCCAGGTGGAGCTTCTTAGGAAAGAAGAAACCACAGCAGACAGTGAACTGAACTCAGAATGCTTTGGATGGTGAGCTCTGGCCGTTAACCCTTTGTACTGACAGTTGAGATTAATCCTATGTCTTGGACATAGGGAAGCCAAGGGATGGATGATCATGAGTGGGCCCTTCTGGGGTCAGGATGTGTGTGGGGACATTTGGGTCCACCTCTGCAAGAGCCTGAAGTGGTCCTCACTGTCTTCCACGTTCCGGCTCATAAGGCACTGACAATCAGGAAGCTGATGCCCTAACTCAGGCACAAGCCCTAGGCTGGGTACAAGCCCTAGCAACCAACCCTTCAGAAGATACAGCAGATTGGATGCATAGGAAGAGTGGCCACCTCAGTGCCCAGGTGGGATGGATATTGCTAAGGATGCTGAATTGCCCTTGAAGTACGGTGACTTGGTTAATGTGATAGCAGCGTGTCCTGTGTATTCTAAACAGGTCTACTTTTTTTCCTTATTATTTTATTGTCATTATTATAATAGCTTTATAGAAAATCTTTGTTCTTCTTCAAGAATATCTTAGCTACTTTAAGGCCTTTGCATGTCTTTGTAAATTTTAAAACCTGTTTGCCAATTTCTAAAGAACGTTTGCTGGAATTTTTTTTAAGATTTTATTGAACCAATTGATCAACTGATCAATTTGGGAAGAATTGACGCCTTTTCAGTATTGAATCTTCAAATCCATCAACATCATTTGTCTTTTCACTTATTCATGTCTTCTTTATCTCAGCAATATTTTAATATTCTATTTTTTATTAAATTCATTCCTAGGTATATGATGGGGTTTATGCCATAAAAAATGGTATTTATTTAAAATTTTTTTTCCAAACTTTTAGGATTACTACAAAGAAATAAAACTACGGATTGATTTTATATCCTATAATCTTGCTAAACTCACTTATTAGTATCAATAGTTCATTTTTATATACTTTTTTATACCTTTGAATTTCCTACATAAAAAATAAATCATGCCATTTGCAAATAAAGACACCTTTATTTCTTCCTTTTGGAATTCTTATCTTTTGTTTTTTTCTTGTGTTAATAAATTGGCTAGGACCTTCATTATAATGTTGAATAACAGTGATGAATGTTAACATCATTATCTTCCAGATTTTAGGGGTAAAGATTTAAATATTTTACTATTATTATGTTAGGTGAAGATTTTTTAAGATACCTTTTATCAGATTGAAAAATTCCTTTTTATTCCTAGTTTGCTGATCTTTTAAAAAACTATGTATGGATATTGAGTTTTATCACTTTTCCTATATCTATTGAGATGCTTATATTTTTTCTCCTTTATTCTGATAACATGGTGAATTACATATATTTCAAATATTAAACCATACTTATATTCCTGAGATAAACCTTACTTGCTCATGATGTGTTCACTCACCTTCTGATATATTGCTGGATTTGAGCTTTTTCTTTTGGGACTTTTGTACCTAATTCATAAGGGACATTAGTCTGTAATTTCATTTTCTTATAATATACTTCTAAGATTATGAAATCAGAATTATGCTAGGCTCATAAAACAGTTTTGGTAAGTTGTGTTTCATAAAAAGTTTCCAAAATTTAAAAAGTTGTCAGATTTATTGCCTCAAAAATGCCGTGAGAAAGCACTATGGAGGGATTATCAGGTAGTTAATGTCAACTTTCAATTTCATGATGCTTGTGACATCCGTAATGGATTGTCATTTTTTCCTCATTCCAAATAAATATTCACTTCATATCTAATTTGTATTTGTAATTTTGTGTTATTCTTCTTAAAGACCACCTCTCCCAAACTGTATAAACTTCAGGCTAGATCCATCCCTCCTTTGATGTATATCTGTTTTTGTTTCTACCATCATAATTTTTTTTTTTTTTAAAGATTTTTTATTTATTTGACAGAGAGAGACACAGCGAGAGAGGGGACACAAGCAGGGGGAGTGGCAGAGGGAGAAGCAAGCTCCCCGCGGAGCAGGGAGCCCGATGCGGGGCTCGATCCCAGGACCCTGGGATCATGACCTGAGCCGAAGGCAGACGCTTAACGACTGAGCCACCCAGGCGCCCCTACCATCATAATTTTTAATTTACTAGATATACATGTGTATATACTTATACATATGCTCACTCTCTTTCTCCATCTAAACACACGCGCGCGTGCGCGCGCATGAGAGAGAGAGAGAGAGAGAGAGAGAGAGAGAGAGAGAAGGAGGGGGAGGGGGAGAGGGAGGAAGGGGATAGAGGCGGGGGAAGGGAAGGAAAGGGGAGGGAAGGGGAAGGAGGGGAAGGGAGGGAAGGGAGGACTTTTGCAGTTTCCCGGTCTTCTAACTTTTGTTAATATGAACTTATTTTTTTTCTTCTTCTTATTTTCTCCAGTGATCTGGGGGTATACATATTATTTTAGATTCTACTAATGGTTATCATTTACGTTTTTAAATCTAATCTACATTTTTTGTACTTAGCTAAGACCCAACTAAATATTTTGGCTCCCCTTATGTATGATTAAGAATTCAGCACATCTCCTCCCCTTATATTGACATCCCTTGGTCCTGCCTCATATCCCCTGGACCCACTTTTTACTCTCGCCACTGCTGACAGCCAGCTCCACACAACGATTCACCTCAGCTGCATCATACATCTTTTTTTTCTGCCCCAAGGCTTCTCTAATATTGTGCTATTTCAAGAACCCCTGTGGGAACCCTCTATGTCCTCCTGCATACACAACAGCAATGGCCTGTAAGTCAGCCTTTGATGACTAGAGATTCAAAGTCAATGCATAAATGCTTTCCTCCCATTTCTTTGGGCAGGCAATTTGGAGGCACATTATATACAGCTTCTCAAAAGACTCCGGTGCCATTGAGCTCCACTCACCTGCAGCAGTGACCAACACTATAAGGTAGCTTTGTAATGGCTTTTTCCTCCTCTGTTTCACTCTTCCTACTTCGTTGCTTCCTTGGATCACGTTTCAAATAAATTATGTGGACATAAGTCTTTGCCTTATTTTGGGGGGTAATCCAAACCAAAACACTCTTTTTCCCTCCCTCTCCCAAACTTCCCAAGCTCTGTTGAGATAAACTGAGGTCTTAGTGTCACCAATACCACAGAAAAGGAATCCTATTTACCACATCACTTACTGGTCATGTAATGATAGGCTCATATTCATGTCTACAGCCATTCAAGTCATGCCTTACCTAAGAGGAGGCATGCCTACTACTTGCCGATGGAACCAGAAAGAGATCTACCACTGCTCTGAGGCAAAATCCAACTACAGACTTCACCTGGCTCCTGGGAGGTAATAAAGGTACACACCTGCTAGATCATAATCTCCAGCGCACTGGATCACTTGAAAGTCAGAACTTCAGAGGGGTGGCCCAGCCTCCTCTTTGTGGGATTGAGAAGTGAAAAGAAAACCAAACAATAACTTACACAGATGTAGATGAAACCCACCTCAGCTCCTGCATTAATTCGATCTTTTCGATGGCAAATAAAAGAAATCCAACTCCAAATAGCATTAAACTATTATAAAAGGGAATTAATTATTTGTGTGAAGATGGCACTGAAGCAGCCATCTGACATGAAAAAGAGCAGTGCTCCAACTCTTCTGCACTTAATCTTTTTCCAACACTTTCCCATCTCTCTCTCCTCACTGCATCTCTCCTCCCCACCTAACATCTTTCTCCTCCTCTTTTCATTTCCTATAGCCCATCATCTGTTTCTGTATGTTGGCCACATTTTCTCTTTCTGCAGATGGGCTTAGTCCAAGTGACAAGGAAGATGGCAACATTAGCTCAAAATTCACCTCAGCCCCTGAGGTAACAGAAAATTGTACTAGGCAGCCAGAATGGCCAATGGATATCATCCTACTGACTGTTTAGCACCCAAAGACGCTTTCCAATTGAAGGGAAATCCCAAATGGGGCTCACTACAGAAGCTGAAAGCAAAGAGGGACATGTATCACTTTTCCTCTTCTCTGGAAGCTGAAGCATGAACACAAGAGCTGAGTATAGCTAATCAGATACTCCCAGCCATGATCTCAAACCTAGAGGAAGAGCTGCAAGGTTTTAGGACTGGAGGTGATACAGGACAGCTGCAGCAGCAATGGTATGGTGGTGAGTGTTCAGTGATGTGATGGCAGGTGTCCACGGACCACAGAAACCAGGAGCAGAGCCAAGCCATTGAAGATGGCATTATCAGGGGCATCTTAAGACTGATGGTATGTCTTTTTTTTTTTCTTTTTTTTTTTTTTTACAGATTTTATTTATTGGAGAGAGAAAGCAAGCAGTAGCGGGAAGGAAGGGCAGAGGGAGAGGGAGAAGCAGCCCCCGCCCCTGCTCAGCAGGGACCCCAACTTGGGGCGGGGCTTGATCCCCGGACCCAGGATCACAGCCTGAGCCGAAGACAGACACTTAACCGACTAAGCCACCCAGGCGCCCCAAGACTGATGGTATGTCTTGCTTCCATTGAGTCCTGCCCAAGATTTATCTCTAGCCTTTGTTGTATTAACTACTTGATACCCTCCCAAAAACTTACTTTACAAAATATTAACCAGAGTGGGTTTCCCTGTTGTTTATAAAAGAAAATTCTGACTAATGACAGCCATATTTTCCAGACACAGAAGAAAAATTTCAAAGACTTACTGCTAGCTGAGTAGCTAGGCCCAGTCATATGCCCACCACCGTTTTGTCTGTTACAAGAATGGGGTGAAAGGGGGGTGGGAATGGCAAGTGAGGAGTGGGAAGTGTAGGGGCTGAAGAGCCCCTGCTATAGCTCTTAGGACTGAGCCATCTTGACCCTCATTTATAAACATGAAAACATAATGAAAAATCACCAGTAACATGAAGGAAATCAGATGCTCCACAGAGTGGAAGCAAGGTGGCCAATGAAAGCAAACGACTCTCCTCTGAAACACTATATGCAAAAAATAGAGAACTTTTAAAATAAACTTTTGTGTATTCAGTGAGATTCCAGAAGGCTAGAGTATACCATAGAGGAGAATGAAACTTCAATGAAATACAAGGTCCTGAACAATCTGGCCCTGTCCATTTCTCCAACGTCACTGTCCACTGCTTTCCCTCTTGCTCCCATGATGCCTTCTTTCAGTTCTCAAATATGCTAACCTCCTTCATAACACAAGCCATTGCACATACTGTTCCTTCTACCTGGGATGTTCTTTCTTGCCTTCTCCTGCCAAATCCCACTCTCACAAATACAACAACTAATGCCTTTCCATCCTTTAAGTTTTAGCTTACATATGACTCCCTCAGAGAAGCCCTTTCTTTTTTTTTTAAAGATTTTATTTATTTGACAGAGAGAGACACAGTGAGAGAGGGAACACAAGCAGGGGGAGTGGGAGAGGGAGAAGCAGGCTCCCCGCTGAGCAGGGAGCCTGATGCAGGGCTCGAGATGCGGGGCTCGATCCCAGGACCCTGGGATCATGACCTGAGCCAAAGGCAGAAGGCAGACACTTAATGACTGAGCCACCCAGGCGCCCCAGAGAAGCCCTTCCTGACAACTCTATTTACATACTGCTCAAGCACTGTTTGCCTGAGTCTCACACTCCTTTGATTCTGAGTGACTAAGTGGGCTAAGTTACTTGAGCACTGTTCAAGCCCTTCACCTGTAAACTGGGAATAGTAAGAGTAAACCTCATAAGTTTGCTGGGAAGATTAAAGGAGTTCACAGATGTAAAGCACTTAGAATTCAAGCACACAACCACACTCAATAGATGTTATCATTTCCTGCATAGCATTTATCACCCAATGAAATTCTGTTATATTTTTATTCACTTTTTAAAAAAATCTGTTCTCCCACAGAATAAAAGCTCCATGCGGGCAATGACTCTTCTATTTTGTTCACCGTGCCTAGTTCATACTTATTTGTTGAGAATATACAAATGAAAATATTTTCCAAAAATGAATGAATAAAACATTATATGAATACCCTAGGATACTGTAGTGGCCCTGAAAATGTTCCACTCAGATCTTTTTGCTGTAGGGAACACAAATGACTGACAGCCCTACCTGCTAATGTCTGGATCCACCACACTGGCACGGAGGCCAGACTTTCCGAGGGCTGCTTCTAGTCAATGACTGAGCATGGCAGAGGTCTTAGTTCAGGCTCATTCTGGAAAACTGCAAGACTCTTCTGACAAGAAGTTTGACGTGAGGACCTCCTCATTGGCAAGGTCAGACCTTTCTTGGAGTTGCACTTCACTTAGAAACTTCCTACCTACGCCTCTTTCCTTCCCTCTCTCCTCCTACAGGTATCATCCCATGTTGTGGTCCAGAGGCTTTTCTGCCTACTTCTGCTCCCTTCATAACAAATTCTTGCACGCTAATCCTGTGCTGGTGTCTGCTTCTTGGTAGACCCAAATTAACATAGTCAGAAACTTCAGAAGCACACCCTGTGGCGAGAATTTGTGGGCAAATCATTTAGGTGCTGTCAGGAGAAGCCAGTAAGGGAGGGAGAGAGAGAATCAGGACAGGAAAGGGGAACAAGCCAAGCAATGGTATGATTTCAGGCAAAATCTCTGCCTAACCCTGGAGGGAAGCTAGGCTTACCAGGGCAAGAAGTCATCCATTCATCCATTTCTGTGACTTCTATTCTCACCTTGAATTATGCTCATCTGTGTGGTCCAACCAAGCTTACCAGACAGGATTTTACAATGTACACTAGATAATGACATTTACAGTACTTACAATTTAATAAAATACTACATATATAATCCAATAACATTGTATTTGTGCCTGGTAGATAGTAGGCACTCAATAAATATGTATCGAATGACTAGTACAATATTAACAATATAAAATGCTAGAAAACTGCCAACACCCTATAAAAAATACAGTAGCCACACAAAGTTTTCATATAATTCCCCTTTTTCCACAAAAATTAAGTCCCAAATATGTACAAAGTGCCATCCCTCTTCCATTTTTATTCTTCACAGTTCCACTCCTCTCCAAATGCAGGAGTCTCATTCTTTTTGCTCACCTTTTCCTCTCAAACATCAGTTCTCTATTTCAATCCACTCAAGTTACAAAGAGAAAGGGAAAGATGGCAGGGTCCAGAACCTGAACCAGCAAAAGCTGCAATCCAACATCCTAATGTAACTGGTGAGCATTTCCTTAGGCCCAGACTAGAGGATAAAGACCAGAACAAAGAAGACTAAGCTGCTTCCTTGGTCCTTTTCTGTCATCACTCCAACAGTAACTTGAATCCCAGTGAAAGTACACCAAAGAAAAGAAGGGGAATCGTGATGTGAATGCTTCGAACTTATCTAAACCTCATTAGAGGGTATCTGCTGAGAGAAGCAGTCCCTGGTCCACTTTACCTTGCTAAGAAAAACAGGTGTTCAATAACTATAAGTGAGGTTGTTATGTGCCATTGGATGTCTGCCCTTTGAGTGTTATTACATACTTTTGAAAACTCATAATGTTTTGTTATGACAATATGATCCTCACCTTTATCCAACTATAAGGAAATAATTTATGGGACAATAATTAGGCCTGTGGCTTGGTAATGATTCAAGAGTTAAGACTTGAGAAGAATACAGGCTCTGGGATTAAAGCTAGGCCCAAATCCCAAATTAGCTTTCTCTAGCCATGTGAGCTAGGACAGATGAACCTGTTTTCTCACTGTTATATAATTATGTGGAATATTATTGTAAGGAATAGAAATACTACAAGAAAGTGTCATAAGGAGGTACTCACTAAAACTTGAGCATTACTTGTGACAATATAACATAGTGTAATGAGCACGAAATTTGGAATCAAAACTCCTGGATGGTCTTATTTTGCTGATTGCCTCTATCAGGAACCCAATCCTTTTGAGTTTGTGTCCTCATGGATGAAATAATTGTAGGATAATTGTACTACCCACCTCAAAATATCATATAGAGGATCAAATGAGGTACTACATGTCAAGTGCATTTGGAATTATAAAGCATTTATTAACATGATCTAAATGCTAAAATATTTTTACTATAATGTTTTTTGATGCACACCTTTCAAAAATACATTCTCTACTTCTTGGCCTTATTGAATATAACCTTATCCTGAGTTCTCAAGATCATACCAATGTTTTTGATGTTTTTGCCTTTTTTAAGCTATCTAGCACAAGATTGCTGCCTTTTTAAAAACAGGTTTTCTTTTTAAATTTTCACTGTGGTATAATATACATAAAATTTAGTATTTTAATCATTTTTAAGTGTACACTTCAGTGACATTAAGTACATTCACATTGTTTTGCAATCATTATGACTATCCATCTCTAGAACTTTGTCACCATCCCAAGCTAAAATCTGCACTCATTAGACAATAACTCTCCATTGTCACCTGATGATTACTTTTTTTTTCCTACTGTTTCATCTGGTGTTGCTTCACTCATTAGCAGCAAAACATGTTCATTTCTCTCCTTCACTCCAAAATATACTGCCAGTAATAACTTGCTATAAAAGCCGTTTTTTAAATATGTATGGAATCAGAAAAGACCCCGAATCGCCAAGGAAATGTTGAAAAAGAAAAACAAAGCTGGGGGCATCACGTTGCCCAATTTCAAGCTGTATTACAAAGCTGTGATCACCAAGACAGCATGGTACTGGCACAAAAACAGACATATAGACCAATGGAACAGAATAAAGAACCCAGATATGGACCCTCAACTCTATGGTCAAATAATTTTTGACAAAGCAGGAAAAAACATGCACTGGAAAAAAGACAGTCTCTTCAATAAATGGTGCTGGGAAAATTGGACAGCCACATGCAGAAGAATGAAACTTGACCATTCTCTAACACCATACACAAAGATAAACTCAAAATGGATGAAAGACCTCATGGTGAGACAGGAACCCATCAAAATCCTGGAAGAGAACATAGGCAGTAACCTCTTTGACATTGCCCACAGCAACTTCTTTCAAGATACATCTCCAAAAGCTAGTGAAACAAAAGCAAAAATGAACTTTTGGGACTTCATCAAGATAAAAAGCTTCTGCACAGCAAAGGAAACAGTCAACAAAACAAAGAGGCAACCCACAGAACGGGAGAAGATATTTGCAAATGACACTACAAAGGGCTGGTATCCAAGATCTATAAAGAATTTCTCAAACTCAACACCCAAAAAACAAATAATCAAGTCAAAAAGTGGGCAGAAGATATGAACAGACACTTCTCCAAAGAAGACATACAAATGGCTAACAGACACATGAAAAAATGTTCATCATCATTAGCCATCAGGGAAATTCAAATCAAAACCACATTGAGATACCACCTTACACCAGTGAGAATGGCAAAAATGGACAGGGAAAGAAACAACAAATGTTGGAGAGGTTGTGGAGAAAGGGGAACCCTCTTACACTGTTGGTGGGAATGCAAGTTGGTACAGCCACTTTGGAAAACAGTGTGGAGGTTCCTCAAAAATTTAAAAATAGAGCTACCCTATGACCCAGCAATTGCACTCCTGGGTATTTACCCCAAAGACACAGATGTAGTGAAAAGAAGGGCCATATGCACCCCAATGTTCATAGCAGCAATGTCCGCAATAGCCAAACTGTGGAAAGAGCCGAGATGCCCTTCAACAGATGAATGGATAAAGAAGATGTGGTCCATATATACAATGGAATATTACTCAGCCATCAGAAAGGATGAATACCCAACTTTTACATCAACATGGATGGGACTGGAGGACATTATGCTAAGTGAAATAAGTCAAGCAGAGAAAGTCAATTATCATATGGTTTCACTTATTTGTGGAACATAAGGAATAGCATGGAGGACATTAGGAGAAGGAAGGGAAAAATGAAGGGGGGGGAAATCGGAGGGAGAGATGAACCATGAGAGACTATGGACTCTGAGAAACAAACAGGGTTTTAGAGGGGAGGCGGGAGGGGGGGATTGGTTAGCCCGGCGATGGGTATTAAGGAGGGCACGTACTGCATGGAGCACTGGGTGTTATACGAAAACAATGGATCATGGATCACCACATCAAAAACTAATGATGTATTGTATGGTGACTAACATAACATAATAAAATTTTTTTTAAAAAGCCATTTTTAAAAAAGATTTTATTTATTTATTTGACAGAGAGAGAGAGCACAAGCAGGGGGAGCAGCAGAGGGAGAGGAAGAAGTAGGCTTTCCGCAGAGCAGGGAGCCCGATGTAGGGCTCAATTCCAGGACCCTGGGATCATGACCTGAGCCAAAGGCAAACACTGAACTGACTGAGCCACCCAGGTGCCCCCTATAAAAGCCATTTTTAAACCCTTAACATTCTTTGGTTTCAAACATTAATACAATCTAGTTCCAGCTTGACTCTTCAGCCCTATTTCTGTGCAGAACCCAATGTTATAGTCAAAATAAATGGCTATTTTTCATTGTGCCTCTCCCTTCCACACTTTTGCTCATACCATTCCTTCCATTGGGAAGGTTTCTCCTATTCACTCTTTGCTACTCCTACCTACGTCTATTGGAATCCTTCAAGGTTCAGCTCATAGTCTGTCTTCTCCACAAAGGTTCCTTGACCACCAAATATGGTATTGATTGTCTTTTGATCACTTACAGCAGCTATTATCTAAATTACTCATGATAGAAATCGTATACCATAGTTATTTCTTTTAGGTCAACTAGAGTTCCTCAAAAAAGAATTAAGCTATATTATTCTGTTCATTCAATCATTTGTTCAAATATTTATTATTCATTCACCAAATATTGTCCACTGTGTACAAAGTGCCTAACAGATGTTTGCTGAATAAACAAAATCCTAAGTCACTGGGATTTAGTGAATGAGTCAAGAAACTCCAGCTCTTCTTATGTTTGGATTCTTGTAAAAAAGAGAAATTTATTTACCTCTCAGGTCTTAGTTGTGCTCCAGATAGTTAATAATCATCTGTAATATAATAATAATCCTATTACATCAGCTACCTGTTAAATCAATTAATACCAGGTTTTTCAGCCAATTTGGAGTTTAAGTCATACAAACTTGAATGATTCTGTTAATTCTAAAGAAGACTGTAATGCTTCAAGTAGCCACCATTGTTCACAATTCCCACTTAACGGCAAGACTAGGCAAAGTTATCTTTTGGTTAAACTTCCTGTATTCTCGTTAGATGTCAACGAAGGGAGAAGGTACACATGGTCAGTGCTGCTTTCCCCGCAGCATAATTCAACTGAGAAAGTTACTGCCTCTTGGCTTTTCGTTGGTCAAGCCTCTCCAGTCAGGAGACAAGGGAGGAAGTTGCTAAGGAGAAGAGGATTTTGCAACGGGTGCCTCTACCCTGGACGCAGTGCCACCCATTTTCAAACGAGCGCCGAGTACTGCATTCCTCTTCGGTCTTTCTTTCAGCAGAGGCTTCTATGTGCAGCAAAGTTAATGGATACTAAGACATTGATAATGATACTCATATTCCCAGAGAAGCTACATTTGCTTTCATTATTTCATTCGCGCTTTTCGACTGTCCTGTGAAACCGGCATTATTTCTATTTCACAGAAGAGGGAACTGCTCCTAAGCTACAGAGCCCAGTGAACTACAGAGTCCATGAACTACTCAGCAAGGCGGTAGCTAAGACCACTCCCTCGGGGAGAATGACTGCAGTCACGGGCACTGCCAACACTTCCCCAGCGTGGGGCACTTACAGGTAACCCACCTGCCCTGGATTCCCAGGCAGGTTACCTTCCCGCGCGACTCAGTGAGCCTTACTAGCCGTCATTCACCCGGCTTCCCCAAAGCAGGAAAATCACGCCTATTCCCCGCCAGGCAGCACCGAGCTTACAGGGCGAGAACGCCCATAAGCTATCACCCCTAGGGTTCTCCACGAATCCGGACTGAGCATGGTGTGGCTGACTCAGCCTTCCAACGCCGGGCTGAACTCTCACCACAGTAGCTCCCAGCGCCAGCGGGCCCACCTCTTGGCTCACAGGCCGCTCTAGCCGCGCACGGAGACGGCAATCTCGTTGCTCCCGCTTGACGTCATCGGCGGGCGCCGCAGCGCGGTGGCGGGCACGCGCCGCCGAGAAGATGTCTCCGACGCCGCCGCTCTTCAGTTTGCCCGAAGCGCGGACGCGGTTTACAGTGAGTGGACGGTGGGAGGGTGGGACCCTAACCCGGCTCGATCTTTTTCCTCCTCTCCCTGAAAATACTCGAATTTTGCCCTGTGGTAAAGCGGGAACTGAGGTGTGTACGCCGCGATGTCGGTCCCCGGCCCCGTCGGGGGCTGGGAGGTGGGAAAGACGCATTACTTGCCTCTTCCGTGGGTCCTGTGCTGTCCGCCGCCGTCCTTCTAGCCGCAGGTCTCTGAACCCGGCGTTCTGGGCGCTTTTGTGGCCCGCGTGGAGGACTCATCCGCAGACAGCCTCCGGTACGGTCAAGCTCTTCTGCAGTGCTCGTTTGCCAGACAGGTGTCTCCTTAAGGGTGAGGGCGCGAGTGGTTTTAGCCCAGAGAACTGGCGCCCGCTCCGCCTCCTTAGCTGCCAGGTGATAGTTCCGGCCGCTTATTCACCACCCTTTAACCCTCGGTGTCTCACTCCTAAGAGATTAACAAGGAGATCCTAAGTAGGAAAAGGCAAACAGAGATCAGCCTGGGAATTGTTGTCGGATGTCATTTTATTCATACACAATGAGGAAGAGTAGTTTGAGCATTTGGGAAACGCCTTACAGAGCGTTTTCATGTTACCTTACTTAACTCTTAGAATAGCACAGTGAAGTAGGCAAAGTTTTGTTAACACTGGTAGATGAGATAGAACTTGAGACCACACCCCCCCCCCGAAGTAAGATGATGTACTTCGCTGGTGTTTCTGACTTCAGACCCAGTATTCTTTTTATGTTGCCCATCAGAGCATGAAGAACCCAGTTTTAAGTTGTTTGCCTCTATTTGTTTTTAGCATTTGCTCCAGTATTTCAAGTCATGATTCAACTGCTCAGATATTTAACTGTGCTTATCTAGTTCTAGTAACGCCAGAATAAAAAGTTTTCTTGTGTGCACGTTATTTTTTTATCCCATACAATGAGGGTTTGTTTGTTAATCAAGTTTTATGTTGTTTATGTCTTTAGAGTCGTTTTCTTTCTGTAATCCCTGGTGCTCTGAAATTCTGCTAAGAGTACTTGTTAGAAATATCCAATATCATATTAGTCCCGGATGGGATCATTTAATTTGAGATCATCTAGTGCAGTGCTTCTTAAGGTTCAGTGTGCAGTGGAATCATTTGGAGATTCTGGTTCAGTGGGTCTGGAATGGAGCCTGAAAGTCTGCATTTCTAACAAGTTCCCAGGTGATGCCACTGTTGCTGTTAGTAATAAGCATCTACAACAGCCCCCTTATTTAAGAGGAAATTGAAGCACAAAGAGATAAGGAGATATGCCCAAGAGTCTACTGTCTACTCTTGGCAGAGTCAGGAGTGGACATTTCCAGTGTAAATCAAACTCCTGGGGGTAATGAGATAACTTTCCAAGTGTATGTGAATTTCCACAGAATGAATGACTTTGCAGTATTTTTGTCTTTCATATTTTTTTAAGGTTTTATTTTTAAATAATCTCTACATCCAAAGGGGGCTTAAACTTACAATCCCAACATCAAGCATCACATGCTCTACCTACTGAGCCAAAATCCCTTTTTATTGTTTTGGCTTTGAATTATGACTAAGACAATTAACAAGTATTCAGTATTGACTATGTGTCAGGGACTGGGCTGAGCAAACTAGAGAAGGTGGGGCTTGAGATGGGTCTTGAAGAATGGATAGAATTTGCATGAGCCGGTGGGAAGAACGGTGACTAAATACACTAGAGTGAGCTTGATAGAAAATAATGAGAAAAATAGCTAGACCTTAGTGGAGACTATGTTAGGCGGTTGTGGGAAATAAGGTTGGATAGACTGAGGGAGATAACATTAAGGACCTTGAGAGGGGGCTATGAAATTTTAAAACCAAAGCCTGTAAATAAGGAGCCATTTGGAGATTTAAAAAAAAAAAAAAAGGCAGAATACTCTCATGAATGTGATATTTAAAGAAATGGTAGGAGGGAAAGCCTGGAATGAGAAAGTCTAGTTGGCAAGCTCTTGTCAAGTTTAAAGCGATTAGGGTCTGTATCATTTCATGGCGTTTGAATAAGAATTACTGATGTAATGACTGATAGGTAATTTTTTCCAAGTATAAGCATTTCCAGTTGGACATAATGTTGATGAGTGATGTCTTTCCACATACATGCTATTTTTATTTTTCTAGAAGTCTACCAGAGAGGCCCTGAACAACAAAAATATCAAGCCATTGTTGAGTACCTTCAGCCAATTACCTGGCAGGTAAGGCATTGATATCCATGAAATACACTTGCCGAGATCTTTATACTTACCTTGAGCTGTTTAAAAAATGCAGGTGTCTTTTGTTTTTAATAGTGAAAATGAAAAAAAATGTACCCTTGACCAAGCTTTCAGAGGTGTTCTAGAAGAAGAAATTGTAAGTATGTTTTTCTTTATTGTTAAAATTTTGCTGCTAAATTAATCAATGTTATTTTTTAAATTGCTTTTATTCTCAGAATGGATATTTAAACAAGATTATTTTTTCTATAGTGAGCTTGCTACTTTGTGAAAGCTGACTTGATCATAGTGTAGGAGTTACGTAATAGTTAAGGATTTTGACAGCCCAAGTGCAATTTAAGGGTTTGGTTTAACGAATGAGCTCTCTCCAAGTGAATATTAGAAAAGTTGGTATGAGATTTTCCTGAGCCAGAACTGGAATTTGAAGGTGGGCCCTCTCACATTGCTCTATAAACAGTGACCCACCTTTGGTAGCATGAAAGGTCTAGCACAAGAATGTTCAGCATGGGAACTGGATTCCATGCCCTCATTTTCCTGTGGCAACCTCATCAGTTAGTATACAAAAATAACCAAAGCCTATCCAACTTCAGTAGAAAAATTTAACCTAAACGTGAAAACTCTGAATTTATTTACCATTAGTGGGGCACCCAAAGGAAGGAAAAACTTTCAGCAGTTTATTCTTGGTCAAGTGAAGGTTGTGTCCCAAGAAGCTAGATCCTTTTTTAATGGCCATAATACAATGTCCTTTCTTTTGAATAATTCTCTATCAAAACTCATTTTTTTCCTCTTCTTCAGACCTAGTCAGTTACATGTTGTGAGGCATTGGGCAAGTTACTTTGCTTTTCTGAGCCTCAATTTCCTTTGTAAGAGGGAATATAACATTCTTTCAAGGTTGTATAAAACAACACATAATGAACACTCAAAAAATGCTAGTTTCTATAATGTTATGGAATCTAAGCACTACCTCCTCTATTAAAACCCTCAGACACTTTGATGCACCAGTACAATTAATTCCCCTGGCCCTCCCTTTGCCCTGTGCCATTGATTGAGTTATGGCCTCAGTGCTTCTGTACTTGATTAGCTTGTAGCCATAATCATGCTAATGTAACCATCTTCCTAAGACCATTGGATTTTAAGTGAATCACCCCCTTATTTACTTGATCTATTTTAACAATTAATGATTCTATTAATATTGTTCATTTTTTGTATTTTCATCTTAAAAAGTAATTTTATTTTCTATAAGAAATATGTTTATCTTAGATTTCTGATACTTTAATGTCAGAGGATATGTTTTTATTGTTAGCAAACTAGTCTGGACTCTGGCCCCTAAATTAAATTGTTTTCTCCTCTGTTGGTAGATAAATCACTCATCATGTGAAAACGTTTTAGCTATTATTTCTCTTGCTATTGGGGGAGTAACTGAAGGTAAGTACAGTGTTGTTTTTCTAAAGTAATCATGGACGTGACATGCTTTATTTAAAAGTTATTCTCTCTGTACCTCTCCATCTATTTGATTTTGTTCATTTTTCAAATTCTGCCTACCACCTTTGCCAAGAAGTCGTCCCAATGAAATTAGCTCACACTTCTCGTCTCTAGTATGCAGCACACATTTTGGCACTTTGTTTGTTCTCCTGTTGTTTCATTCATTCAGTAAATATTTATTGAGCATCTACTATGTGCCTGGTACTGAGGTAGGACTAAAAGATTCGGTGGTAAAGAAAACATATCCCTGCCCATAAGGAGCCTAGTGGCTAATGGAGAAAACAGATGTGTACATTTTTTACTGAGGTATAATTACTGTGAAGTGGGAATGAAGTGTAGTTGAAGTGACTCTCTAAACTCTGAAGGAATCAGGAAGGTCTTAGAAGGGAAGCTGTAACAGGAGCTGGGATGTGAGGGATGATGGATTTGTCAGGCAGAAAGAGAAAGGAATACATAGCTATGTAAAGGCAAGTTCAGCCTGGCTAAAGAGTTGCATGGAGCAGAGGGGTGAGAGGATGATGACAATGGTGAGGAAGGAAGCAGGAGAGGTAGCTTAGGGTCATTTGTAAAGGGCTTTGTATACCATGCTAACAGGGAGCTATGAAGGAGGAGTTGGATTGGGAGAGACTGCTGGCAGGAAAACAGGTAGGGGACTGTTAAAATGGGGGCAGTGGCAGTGGGGGCTAGTTTCAAGACTAAAAAAGGCATATAGGAAGTACACAGTGCCTAACACATAGTAGGAGCTCATTAAATATTTGCATAAAGAAACAGTGAAAAACTAGTTCATCAGTACTCTTTAACAAATTTAGTTGAAATACTCATTAATTCAGGTAATTTATGTGAAAAGTGCCTTTTAATCTGCAAAGCATTACTTACATATTTATTTTGATACCTATTCCTACAAAAACTAGAACATTCAAGGTAAAAGTGGTCTGCTAGTTTAGCAGCAAGCTATTCTGTGAACTTAAGCATAATTCATAAATTCTAACTTCACATGTTAAACTTTTATACAAGATGTTCATTCATTCAGCATACTTGAATGAGTTCTGCAGCAGAGTGTTCCTTGCCCAATTTCTGTCAAACAGCAGTCTGCTTAGTTCATTGATTACCTTGATGTATTACTCTTGTAGACTGGTAATATTTTTAACTCTTGAAGTTGTACAAAGTCTATTTTTAGAACTTTTACTTTATTTGAGAAAGATAAGGACTTATGATAAAAGCTTAGATGCTTTTTTAATTGGATGGGGAAAAGTCCTGTCCTTCTGGAGAGAGATTATTATTGTATTCTTTATGTGACATGTTTTCAAATTATCCATAAATACGTTTTGTTAAATTCAACTCAGCACATATTTATTGAGCTTCTGTTTAGTGTCAGACACTTTACGGGTTAAAAAGTACAAAAATGCCTGCCCTTAGAAAGCTCGTAGTCTATATAAAAATAAACAAGCTATGATAAATGCTATAATTTATTTATACTGTGCTTCAGAAGTATAGATGGGGTGACCTGTTCAAAGGCATCAGGAGTTTTTTAGATGCACTGATATTTACTGTGTGCTTTGAAAGATGGAGCAGGAATTTGCCACATGATAGAGAGGAGAAAGACTATGTAGGTAGAAAAAAGCATTGTATACAAAACCATAGAAGTATCAACATAGCAAGGTGCTTGGGAACTGAAGAGAGAGTATCTGTGGACAAGGTTAAGGTGAAGCAAAGACGGCATTCAGAGGCTGGGGCACAGGTTGTGAAAAATGCTGGGAGATCACACTATAGTCCAGTTCATCAGAATTACCAGTGAATCTCTGTTTTTAAATGAGATTGCAAAACCTTAGCTTAGTTTTACTGAATCAGAATCTTTGGGAGTGGAATCTAGGTAATTCTTAATTTCTATAATTGTGAGTTAACTTATATCAAACTATGTTGCAACTACAGGCAGGGAGTATGCCTCGCAAATCCTTTAGGTGTACAGGGCATATAGTATCTCAGAACCTTAAGTGGTGAGGGACTTCAGCAGTTGTCTAACCCGGTCTCATCTCTGGTTATCCTGCCCCGCCTCTGTAATGTTCCTGGCAGGTGGTCATCCAGCATCTATGCCGATTGGATGGGGCTTACTGTTTTGATTTCTATTAGATCGTCTTGTCAGGTTTCCCTTGTATTGAGTTAAAATCTGCTTCCTTATGCCACCCACTGGTTCTTGGCAATTTCCCTCATATCACATTCCAGATGTGATCATACCAGTGCAGAGTAGAGCTGAATATATTACTTTCTTTTTTTGAACATACTATATTAACTGCAGTGTTTGGGGCTTACAGTGCTCCCTAGATATTTTCTTTGCGTGCAAGGCTTAAAAGGCTACTTTTCTTAAACACTTAACCAAGTGTTACTGTTACCTTAAAATAGAAGGAAGAGCAGGGAGATGAACGTATGTTTAGCTAGTCCAAATGACCTTTTCTTTAAAAAATGTTTTAATTTATTGCTTTAGTTAAGTAACATTGAATTTTGAAATAAATGACTTTTTACTATACCATTCTGTCCCCTGAAACGATGCTTTTATTTTAAATGTTTAATAGTTGAAATCAGTATAAAACTTTTTTATCTTTTTTGAAGGTAAATCACAAAGATATTTAGCAACATTATGGAACATTTGGAAATGAGCAAAAGGGAAAATACTACTCATTAATTCCTCTACTTTAAAAAACTACCATTCATTTTGGTATATGTTTTTTGTTTCTCTAGTCTTTTTAAAAACTTTTATTGTTGTAACCGTAATAACGTACAGTTTTGAATCCTGCCTTTTTCACCTAACATTATATCATAAGCATTTTCCAAGTTATTATAGTCGTCATAACCATCGTTTTTAATTGGCTGCATTATATTCTTTTGAATAGCTTAGTGGTGAAGAAAACAGACTGTGGAGCCAGACTGCCTGGGTTCGTATCCCAGCTCTACCACTTACTGGCTCTATGGCCTTGGGCAAGTTATTTAACTTCTCTGTGTCTCAGTTTTCCCATTCTATAAACTGGAGGTAATATTATCTACCTCATAGGGTTATAAGGATTAAATGTGTTAGTATACGTAAAGCACTTAGTGTGCCTGACATATAGTAAATGCTCTAGAAGTGTTATCAAGAATTATCATCATCATTATTATTGAGTGCACATACCAAAAATTACTTAAGTATGTCCCATTTGGGGACTTTTAGGTTGCTTCCATTTCTTGTCTCTTAAAAATTTGTTAGGAGTGACTAAGTATACTGTTAAGATATTCTTCAGAATTATTTTGCATGGGCTATTTTACTGTACAGTTTTTTTTTTAAACTTTTAAATTGGCTTGTGCTCCACTTGAAGGTATTTGTACCGCATCTACACCTTTTGTATTATTGGGAGATGTTTTGGATTGTCTTCCTTTGGATCAATGTGACACAATATTCACTTTTGTGGAAAAAAATGTTGCTACTTGGAAATCAGTAAGTGCCTTAGTTTCTTTTTCTGCTAACATTATGTTTCTGTCGATCCAGAGTTCAGAAGATAGATTTTTTTTTTTTTTTTGCTTATATTTTAGTACTGCTGACTGCCAAAAAGTTTGTCCTTCTGAGGGAATTGTACTGCTATCTTGAGGGGGCCAAGTAAGAGTCATGGTGTAGAAAAAGTTGAAGTGCAAAATTTGAGTAGTAACAATTAATTTGAAAATGCACACTTTCACATGTTTAAAACAGTTACTTAGTATCATGTTTTGTTATATATGTGAACATATACTTAATTGAAAATGCTATTTGTGGGGGAAATAGTGAAAAGTGGCATAGTAGACTCAGTGCAAGTCAGTGTTCTTTAATGTCTTACTTGCTGTGACTTATTGAAGAATGCAACAACTTCTGAACAGTAGTGATAATTTCTGTCTTAATTTCAGAACACATTCTATTCTGCTGGGAAAAATTATTTACTACGTATGTGCAATGGTAAGTAATTCAATTGTAAATGATTTTTTAAAACAAATGTGGCTAGTAAAACAGGTGGTTGAGTTAAACACAAGTGATAAAATTTTAAAAATAGATTAGTATCTTCATTTTTAAATAACAGACTCATTTATTAAAACTGATCATTCACTTTAAATTAAACTTCCTGTTCTGGGTATAAACATAAAACCAAAAAAAAATTCAGTGAAGTTTTTCTTGCCCATGCTAAATTCGTTTTATTCCTAATTTTTTTGATGCTTTTTTTGAATAATAGTTTCTACTCCAATTTTGAGAACTGCTTTAGGGAAATACTCTTGACAGACTGATTAACAAATTTGGGTATAGTTGTAATAAACGTAGAATGATTTCCTATAACCTTCATTTCCATATATTGTTAGATCTCTTGAGAAGATTATCAAAATCCCAGAATACAGTCTTCTGTGGACGAATTCAACTCTTTTTGGCCAGGCTTTTCCCTTTATCTGAGAAATCAGGTAAGTTTTTATACATTAAATAAATGCTTTGAAGGAAAATATTTTTCAGTTTTTAATGGATTAGAAGTTGCTCTGATGATAAGAAAAATGGCTCTATGGCCTTGGGCAAGTTATTTAACTTCTCTGTGTCTCAGTTTTCCCATTCTGTAAACTGGAGGTAATATTATCTACCTCATAGGGTTATAAGGATTAAATGTGTTAGTATATGTAAAGCACTTAATGTGCTGGACATATAGTAAATGTTCTAGAAGTGTTATCAAGAATTATCATCATCATTATTATTGAGTTCTATAAAGTTGAAAGTATAGAAAATTGTCGCTTTATTTTCTTTTATTGGTTAATAGTTATACTGTTGCTAATGTATAATACAGGTAACCCTTAAAGTCATTGATTTTTTTTTTGGAAGTATAGTTGACATATATTAGTTTCAGATGTACAACATAGTAATTTGACAGTTGGTTCTTTAAGTTCCAAGCTTATTAATAATAAAAATGTGTAGTTGAATCACACATATGTAGATATGAACTATCATGCCTATATTTCATTTTATAATGTAGGCCAATTTTTCTGCTTCCATTTTCTCCCTCACAGTCACTACTATTTAGGCACATTTATTTCTTTTCATTTCTTTTACCATTTTTTATTGTGAAATATAACATTCATATAGAAAAGTGCATAAAATAAATGTAGACTATAATTCCGAATTAAATCCTTGTGTAACCACTGTCGAACTTCAGAAATGGAATATAACCAGTTCTCCAGAGCTCTCCACATTCTGTTCACACATGCCAGATTTTAATACCTCTTTCCTTCAGTCTTCTTTCCTTAATATCAGGCTAATATACATACCACCTACTTCATATGTTGTTGTGAGGATTAAATGAATTAAAATACATGAATAGCTTACAACAGTGCCTGCATGTAGTGAGACCCATAGTATATGATGGCTGTGGTTTCTGTGTGTTTTCTTTTTCGTCATACTAGATCTGTGGGGTTTTTTCTTTCCTACTTAATGTGATCAAGATTAATTTAGATTTCTAAGTTATTTACTGCTTATATTTCTGACCTAGTTGTGAAAAATTTCCCCTTTAGACTTTTCTTTAGTGCAGGTCTATGTTTTGTCTGAAAATCTTTATTCTTGAAGAATGATTTCAATAGGTAAAAGATTCTAGGTTGGCACTAGATAGAGGATTTCATCATATGTGAGATAATCATTAGTCTGCCTTCTGTCTTCCATTGTTCTCTAGACAACACAAATATCAGTCTAACCTCTTTGAGGATAATCTAGATTTTTTTTTCTCTCTTTGCTCTTAAGATTTTTTTCTTTGTTTTGGGTTTTTGGTTGTTTTTTTTTTCCAGTTGTACTATGATGTATCTTACTGTGGATTTCTTTATCATGTTTGAGATTTGTGGGAATCTTAAATCTGTGGATTAGTGTCTTTCATCCAGTTTGTAAAAATTTTAGCCATTATTTCGTCAAATATTGTGTATACCTCTTTCTTTTCTTTCTGGAACTCTGGTAAACATTATGATACCTTGTCCCTGTGTCCTCTGTCTCTTATTCTTTCTGTGTTTTCATCTATTTATCTCTAGCTGTCGCATTCTGAATAATTTCTTCAGAACAGTTTTCCAGTTCACTATCTTTCTTAAGCTATGAATGATCAGCTGCTAAATGAGTTTTTAATTTTAGTTTTTATTGTTATTATTATATTTTATTTTTCACTTGTTGAAGGTCTTTTTTAAGTGTGCTATGTCACTTTCTAGTTTCTTATTTCCTGCTCATGTTTTCAAATTTGTGCTTTAGTTTTTTAACCAGGATAAGCATTGTTATGGATCTGATCATTCCAGTGCCTTAAGTCTTTGTGGGTTTGTTTCTACTGTTCCTCAGGATGTCTTATCTGTTTGTGTATCTGGCTAGTTTTGGGTGTTATATTTGAGAAAATATTGAGGGATTAGTTTTGAGGCCTAGGATAGATACTTTTCTCCAGATAGAGTTTTCATTGCTCCTGCCAGGCACCTATAGAAGGTGGCTATCACCAGTCCGGGGTTACCTTAATTTAGCCCAGTTTAAGGCCTGTTATTCCTTCGAACATTGAGAAGACTTGGCGCTGAACTATAATTTGGTTTATTTTAATCTGAGGGTTATAGCCTATAGGTTCTCAGCCTTGAAGATGGTTGGGGTGGGATTTATTAGATTCCCCACCTTTTGGGGGCCCAGATTTACTTTATAATTCTAGCCTCAGGAAGCTACGAAAAGGCTAGCTCAATTTTACAACTGATTCTTCTGTTTGGCAGATGTACTCAAGACAGAAGTGGCTTTAAGTATTGATGATGCATTGCTTATCTTACTTGCCTTCTGCATGTTTGCCACGTATCCCTTACTTTCTTGTCAGCTCTTTACTGTTTTAAAAAAAAAAAACAAAAAACAAAACATTTTTTACTTCATTGCCTAGAACAGCACTATGAACATGGTTTATACCCTGTATATATCATTGCCTAATCTAAGGTCACAAAAATTTATTCTTGTGTTTTCTTATAAGAGATTTAGCTCTGTGGTCCATTTTGAGTTAATTTTTGTGTATGGTGTGAGGTGGGAGTCCAGTTTCATTCTTTTGTGTGTTAATACCCAATCGTCCCAGCATCATTTGTTGAAAAAACTATTCTTTCCCCATTGAATTGGCATCTTACCTTGATGCCTTCAAAATACCAGGGTCAGTGGAACCTTAGGGTGTTGGCACTAACTCTTCCCTCTGTAAACCTTTTTGTTCTTTTTTTGTCATACTACTGACTTTTGCTGTTAGTCTCAATTTTACTTCCTTAGGGAGCCTCTCTTTCAGCATCTAATCTAAACCTGCTACCGCAGTCACCATTATCACCATCTGATTTCAAATCTCTTCTTAGCATTTAACACCATCTGGCATTTTCAGTGTGTTTGTGTTGTTTACTTCTTTGTTCTCTGTGCCTAGAACAATGCCAGACACCTAGTTGCCATTTAAATCTGTGATAAATGAAGACTGTGTTTTGTGAAACAAGTGTGCCCCCTCCTAATTACTAATTTGTAGTTTCTTTTCTGGAAGTTGTAGAAGACTTAAGAACAAGGTTTCAATTCTCAGCCTTTTTTTTTTTTTCCCTTGTTATCTCCAGCTTCCACTCTCATCCTTTTCTTTTCTCTTTTTTTTTTTTTTACATTGTATAATCCAAATGTGGTTGTGATATGGCCTTCTTATAAAATGTAGCTGGATTTGGAATGTTAATTTTTTTTTAAGGATATGCGAATTTAGTTCAGGAAAGAGAGTGGCCTGTAAATTTCCTTCCCTATAATGATCTTGTTAGACTTTTATAGCAAATTAAACTACTTTCATAAGGGGCATCTGGGTGGCTCAGTCGTTAACCGTCTGCCTTCGGCTCAGGTCATGATCCCAGGGTCCTGGGATCGAGCCCCACATTGGGCTTCCTGCTCAGCGGGGAACCTGCTTCTCCCTCTCCCAATCCCCCTGCTTGTGTTCCCTCTCTCAATGTCTCTCTCTCTCTGTCAAATAAATAAATAAAATCTTTAAAAAATAATAAAAATAAACTACTTTCATAAAATGAATGGAAAGTTTTCACATTTTTCTTCTTTTCTGGAAGAGTTGGAGTAATTGTTATTATTTCTTTCTTGAATGTTTGGTAGAATTTATGAGTGAAACAGCCACAATAAAGTTTTGTGGGTATGGATTTGATTTATGCAACAGATTTGGAACTATTCAGACTTTTCATTTTTTCTTGAGACAGTTTTGGTAACTTTTTGCCCTGGGAATTTGTGAATGTTGTCTAAAATTTCAAATGTATGTTATTTATAGCTTTTTTTTCTTTCTATTATTTTTTTTAATTGAAGTATAATTAACATAGTGTTTTGTTAGTTTCAAGTGTATGATATAATGATTCAGGAATTCTGTTACTCAGTGCTCATCAAGATAAGTGTACTCTTAATCCCCTTTATTTGTAGATCTCATCATTTTTTAAAGAACATTTTAGACCTCTTTTTCAATGTACAGCATTACTAAATTGGCGAGACATAGAGAAACCATTTTTTTCCTTCTCTTATTGATTGGTTGAAAAACTAATAACATTGCTAAAGGTAGCTTTAGACGTTATATATTTTCTATAAATGATGTTTTTAAATTTAATTTCTAAATTATAAAAATAATATAACCTATTTCAGAAAATTCAGAAAATGAAGGAAAAAAGCTGTTTATGATTAATCCTACCACCCTAACGTAAGCTAGGTTGGCATTTTGGGATATTTTCTTATACTATCTTTTTTAAACATTTGTAGATGCTTGACATTCACTAGGGTATATCCCAAGACCTTCAAAAAGCCAGTTCAGCATGTAATTTAGCTTGTGGTGAAGTATGACTGAAATTTTTGATGTAATTATGGTGTGTGCTATATTGAATAATAAATAGGGAGTAGACAAACATATTTTAAGTAGTCAGTGCTAAATGGGCAACCAGATTCATTCACTAGCTTAATGACTTGATCTAGCATAGTTTTTTTCACTTTAACTTTTTGTTCTGAAATATCTTTAGACTTAAAGAAGAGTTGCAAAGATAATAGCAAGAGTACCTGAATAACCCTCACCTAATGTTAGCCTTTTACATGATCACGGTGCAGTTACCAAAACTAAGAAATCAACATTGGTGGTACAGCACTGTTAACTATAGACTTTATTTGGATTTTACCAGTTTTATGTTTTTCTTTTTTCTGTTTAGGGATCCCACATTGCATTTAGTTGCTACATTGCTTTACTCTCCCCAGTTTCAGTCTTTGCTTTTTTCATGACTTTGACACTTTTAAAGAGTACTGATCAGGTATTTTGCAGAATGCCCTTCAGTTTGTTTGTCTGATTTTTTTCATAATTAGATTGAAGGTATGGGTTTGGGGGAAGACTACAGAGGTGCTGTGCCCTTCTTGGTGCATCGTTTCAACATGATATTGATATGTCTTATTGGTGGTGTTATCCTTGATCACCATATTTTTCTGTTGCTAAGTTACTATTTTTACATTTGTAATTAATATTTGAAGGGAAATACTTTGAGGCTTTGCAAATACTCTTTTTCTCCTTAGACCTTTGCCCACTAATTTTAGCATTCATCAGTGAATTTTGCCTATAGCAATAATTTTTAGATTGCCTTGGTGGTGGTTTTCTATTTCTCTTATGCCTTCTACATGTATTACTTGGGATTCTTCAAAAGCAAAAGTTGTCTCCTCTCATTTATTTACTATTAATTCAGTCATCTGTTTCAGTGTGAATTTGTAGATATTTTATTCTCTGGGTTATAGTCCCATAGTATAATTATTTAGTTTCTCGCTCAAATTGTTCTAGTTTTGCCCATTGGGAGCTCTTTCATGTTTTCCTGGTATGAGAAGAGAGTCTGGGCTCATCTTTTGTTTTCTCTACCCCACCCCTAGAATCACCCACTTCTCCAGAGAGCCTGATTCCTTTTATTTAAGAATGGTATTTAGAAGCCAATATCTGGGCCCCAGATCTGCTAATTACTAGTGGAGTATTACTCCTTCTGGGTTCTGTTGGTGGACAGAGCTGGGAAACATATGTATATGTATACTAACCCATGTATGCATATACATCTTTATTTATTTCTGTATCTGCCTATGTATGTGTTTTTAAATGACCAACAATAAGAACCATGATTTCATACTGATACTTCTGAGTTTAATCCAGCACCAGTATTCCTGCTCATTTATAAGTTCTTTCTTTGACAGTGAGAAAGCTCTCATTAGCTAAAGTATATTTACTGTATATGTTGTTATGCAACATACACGGTATTGATTATATGTATATACAACATATACAATATTGATAAATACAATTTTAATTTGTGCTTCAGCGAAATTATAAATTACTATGTATTGCACTCTGAAATTATTCTAGACTATTCATTAATAACAAGGACAACTATATTTGTTATAATGTATGTAGAATTCTGGATACTCTAAAGGCACCTTAAAGAATGACTTTTAGAAAGGATTTGAAAATCAAGTGTGGTGGTATTTCTTGCTTGATCTTTTGTTTAATTATGGATTTATCATTTTATACATTTTGGTTATATGACAACAAAGTTATAGTCTTAAGCTTAGTTGTTTGGTGGAATTGCTTTGAAAATCTTTTTTTTCTTCTTCTATTTAATAGGTCTTAACTTGCAGAGTCAATTTAATCTGGAAAATGTCACTGTTTTCAATACCAATGAGCAGGAAAGCACCCTGGGTCAGAAGGTGAGGCTGATAAGAAATCTAACCTTATAAACGAAAACTTATAAATATCTAATCATATTTATAAGTGTATTACTAAGATAACTCCTGTGAATGGGTCTTCTAAGTCACCAAAAAATTTAAAAGCCTTTGTCTCTAACTTATAGAAATAATGTGTGTTCTGTGTAGAAAATGCACACAAAATAGAAATATTTAAAATAGAAAGTACAACTACCCCATAATCTAAGGCCCCAAAGATAACTACTCTTAGCATGGTCTGTCTGTCTTTACAGGACTTACTGTGTGTGTAGTTTTATTCCAAAAATGAGGTCATACAATACATATTGTTCTGAAATTCACTTTCTTCTTTTAACAGTATAAAATGGATGCATTTCTGCATCAGTACATTTAGATCTTAGTGTTTTAATGGTTCATGTTAAGTCTTCTAAGTGGATATTTATCATAATCCTGTCAGTGGGCATTTAGATAATTTCTAATAGTGAAAAATGGTTAACAGCATTACAATGAGTAGTACTGTATATATCATTGCTAAATTATGCAGGTGTTTCCTTAGGATAAATTCCAATAAATGAAATTGTGTCAAAATGTATGTGTATATCAGATTTTGATAGCTGTTGACCAGTTACTTTTCAAAAAGGTTGTACTCATTTACATCATCACCAGTGGCACTTGGAGAATGCCTGCCCATTTTCCCACAGCATCACGCCAACCCTGGGAATTACCAATTTTTAAAAATTTTTGCTTAATTGATAGATACTTGAAAAGTAAATCTTTGTTTTGACTTACATCCTTGGTTATTAGTGAAGTTGAGGGACCTACTATATGTTTATTGGAATTTATTTTTCTTCTGTGCCAGTTAGAAGTAATGAAGAAGAAAATTACCTATTCAAGCCATTTGCCCATTTTACTTTTGCAGTGTCTTTTTCTTACTGATGTGTAGAAGCTCATATTGAATATTATTAATTCATTGCCTACCTGTTTGTTGATTTTTTTTTCTCGGTTTATAGTTTTTCTTAGAACTTTATTTATGGTGTCTTTGCTGTATAGAACTTTTAAATTTGGATATAATATTAATGTTTGTTGGTCTTTTGTTTAGTTACTTCTGGTCTTGTGTCATGCTAAAGGCTTCCACTCCAGAAGAATATATAAGCCCTTTTGTTTTCTTTTGATGCTTTTATGGTTTATTTTTTCTTTTAAATCTTTAATCCAGCATGAATGTTGGTATATGGAATAGGTTGAGTTATAATTTTATTTTTTCCAAATAGTGAGCCAGTTATCTCAGAACCATTTGTTAAATAATCCATATTTGCCCACTGATTTTTTAAAAGAACATCAGGTATAATCAACTTTATTTTTAAAGATTATTTATGGTATATCCAGAAGACAGTACAGAGTTGGCAAATTTCTGGACATTCAATACTTGTTCTTCATTTAGGAACAAGTTATGAAGTTTAAAAATTATCAATTAGATATAACTAATATCTCACTGTAAATTAGATTGTCTTATATAATTTGTTCCTTTAAATGTAATTATTATCAATTTGGAAATGATGTTGACTTAAGATTTTTAAAAATTTTGTCTTTCACCGATACATATCTTTTGGTACTTCTTGGACTATTTCATGTAAACTTGTTATTTTGAATTTCTCACTATAGAGCTAGACACTCAGCGAATCCTAAAGTGTTCCCCAATAATAAGAGTTCTTTGTTGGGTTGGGGAGAATTTCTATGGTCAAATTAAAGTTGGGGACAAAACTACTTAAGTATACTTTGAGTTATTTACTGCAATTTTTAGAGTTCTTAATATACTAATGATCTTCTCAGTTCTCTAAAAGGTCATTGTAATATATTTCTAAAATGTATTTTGCTGTAGACCCTTTATTCCCATAGAGAATCTACAGAACATGTTTGGAGAAATACTGATTTAAAACTTTCTACTATATCTTCATGACTATCTTATATCATTGTCATATTGCTCTTGAGTTCTCAGATCCTTGTCACATAGAATTGCCATTGCCTTAAAGATTAACTGTAGGTCTAGACAGAAGTGCAACTAGATTTCTCTAACAGTGTTTGTCTAGTTATGTATGAATGATATTCCAGCGTGTCTTCTGCCTGACAACTGCTTTGTGACAGACTGTACATTTTTTTAAATTTAGCACACTGAGGATAGAGAGGAAGGAATGGATGTAGAAGAAGGTGAAATGGGAGATGATGAAGCTCCAACAACTTGGTGAGTTTTAGAAGTTCAGAGTTCGTGATTTACAAAACTGGTACCTTAATGACTTATCAAGTACTAGTATCAGCATATACACAAAGGAAGGAAATTATGCTTAGAGATTTCTTTTATTTGTATCTTTTATGTATATGACTTAAAATTATAAATCCTAAATCACTAATAGGCTCTGTTAGTTGGTTTCTAAATTACATGCAGACAGTTCATTATTTACATGGCCTACTTTATGCATATTCCTAACATTTGGAAAGCCAACCATAGGCAACCTAGGCACTCCTCCCCTTTTTCCTTGCATTTAACTTTGTGGACCCAGTGCCTCTGGATAATGGGAGCTGAGTTTTTAATGAAGTAGGAGGAATAAGTAACCGCCTTTCCGTCTTCTCCCCTTCCCACTCCCATCTCCTGTTTCCTATTTCATCTGCTAACTCTGTGCTTTCTTTTCAAATAATTTCTTCCTAATGCTGATTAGAAGCAATGAGGAAGAGAAAAAGGGAGATATGAAGGAAAATTTTCACTTCCAGGTGTCTGAGGTGACAAAAGTTATCATCAGTTGCAATTGAATTTCTGGAGGATCAAGAAGAGTTTCCAGGGGTGCCTGGGTGGCTCAGATGGGTTGAGCATCTGCCTTCGGCTCAGGTCATGATCCCAGAGTCCTGGGATCAAGCCCTGCATCAGGCTCCCTGCTCAGCGGGAAGCCTGCTTCTCCCTCTTTCACTCCCCCTGCTTGTGTTCCCTCTCTCGCTGTGTCTCTCTCTGTCAAATAAATAAATAAAATCTTAAAAAAAGAAGAAGAAGAAGAAGAGTTTCTAGTATCTGCACAGGGAGACACATTCCTGGCATCCCAGATTTCAGATCAAACACATATCTCCAAAGAAGCATTGAGAGTAGTGTGGCTCCAGGCTGAATTCCAGTCCTAGTTGTGTCACCTTAAGCAAGTTACCTAACTTCCCTGCAACTCAGTTTCAGTGTCTTTAAAATGTAGTAATGCCACCTACCTGCTTGTTGAGATTATTAAATGAGATGGTGCTTGGACATGGTCTGTTAAGGTGCAACGTAGTTATCCTTATTGTTACCATAGTTGTTGATGTTACATATAGTGATATATGGAAAGCGCTAGAACAGTGTTTATTCAGTAGCTATTATTACTAGCTATAGATCTGTGTTTTGGGTTTGATTTTTTTTTTAAGACCTATTTGTTCATGTACATTATGGATAGAATATACTTTTGGTGTCTGGCCTGAGCAGCATAAAGGACCAAGGTAGTAGGCTCCAACATAACAGGTCACCTGAAATATAAAAAGAGCCCCCAAAGACAAACTGCCCAGTGCAGTTTTGTCTAGTTAGACTCTGCTGAAGCCTTTATAGATATGTCAGCCCCATTAATTTTTTGTAAGCTAGTCCCAATTGCAGAAAAATCACTTAAATAGGATTCAGCACTCAGCTGTCTCTCAGTCTGTCACAATCATTATATTTTCTCTTTTTTTTGTCCTTTTTTTTGTTGAAATGAAGTTGACACACAATATTACATTAGTTTCAGGTATACAACATAGTGATTCAACATTGTACACATTCGGAAGTGATTACCAGGATAAGTCTAGCTACCGTCTGTCAATCATACGATTACAATATTGTATTTTTGACAATATTACCTATGCTATACTTTACATTCGAGTGACTTACTTATTTTAAAACTGCAAGTTTTACCTTTTAATCCCCTTCACTATTTTTTGAATGGAGGCAGAGATTGGGAAATTACTTTGTGACCAACTGTATCACCAGATTGTCTTAGGCACTGTAATTTACAAAGAGCACAATACCCATGTATCTACAGTATGAAGCCCTTTTCAGATTTGGCTCAACTACACCAGTAAAAAAATTTTGTATTAAAAAAAAATTCCAATGTAATGTTCTATAAAATCACTAATTCAGCATTTAAAAAAATATGTCAAGTTGCAGAACATCTTGGTTAAAATAGTTACAAAACATTCTATTTTTAGACAGTAACTCTCATCTTAATTTGTTATGGTTTGCATATATAATAAGTAATCACATTTGCTTTGTGTGGATAAATACAGAATCCAGATGTATCTGTGGAAAGGTGAAGTTAGAAGGCAAATTGCAGTGGGTCAGAACATTAAAGGAGGGTAAAGAAGTGGTGATATTGAGTGTAGACTGCTCTTTCAAGATGTTTAGACGTGAAGGAGAAGCCATGGAGGCACAGCATGGATTGGAACTCTCAGAGGAGAGGATTTTTTTAAAATGTTAGTGCCTCAACTGTAAAAGTTTCCTAGTAGTCATATATTAATACTACTTTAAAATTTCTTCTGTGAAGCACCTCAAATAAATACTAGGCCAACTAAAAATAAAAGGAGATCAGAAGCTTTTACAAGTAGGAGATGATAATTAACACCTTAGATTATTGTTAGTATCAAGCATTAAATTAAGATGTGAGTTTTCTGGCAACTGAGACAGTAATGGCACATATAATGGTTACGTAATTCTCATTCTCTGATTAGAGGTAGTGTCCCATTTCTTAACAGGCAAACTTTCCTTGTACTGCATTTCAGGAGGTGTTTATTATATTCTTATATGTGGTAACTGAGTAACATTGTGTGTGTGTGTGCATATAACTATATATATATAAAACTATATAAAATCTTCAAAAGCAGTTTTGTTTCAAAAACATTATTAAGTGTATGGAACTACACATATATCAGTTACGGTATTATTTCATGGGTGTAAATCATTTTATATGTGGGTTTTTCTTTTTCCAATTTACTTGCACATTTTGGAAAATGTTCCTTTTGTGGCTTTGGTTTTTTGGTGTGTGTGGCTTTTTTTTTTTTTAACTCGATCTGTAGAAAACCCAGACTTATAATCTTGTTATAAATCAATGAAATCGCTTCAGTTATAGAAAATAGTTTATGTCAGTTGATGTCCAGATCATTGTTTTCCTGTTTTCAGAGTTGTTACTAGGAAAGAGTGTAGAAAGAGTGAAAGTTAACATGCCCATTAGATTCTTTCAAATACTGCTGGTTCTTGATAAAACTTTTGGCAGGAGCTGGATTTTGGTCATTTAAAAGTTGTCAGTATTCTTCATTATTGATTTGAAGCAAGATCCACATGTTTCAAATACTAGTAATTGCTCTAGCAAAGTTAGCGTTCTTTTATCAAAATTAGCTAGCTTGCTTAATTATTTACCTTTATACATAATTCAAAGCGACTGTAATCTGAGTAAGTACCTAAGCATAATTTCAAGCCTCTTTTGTAAAATAAAGTGCATGCCCTCTCTGCCTGCTATTTCCTTGCAGACCAAGGGCTTTTTCAATTATTGTCAAGTTCACAGCTTTGTTCCAAACAGTTAACAGTTGTCAGAAGTGTGAATGTAAGATAAGTGATCTGTTACTATGTGTTTGGATGTATGTGGTTTTTTAAAATTGATATGGCAATTAATATAAATTTAATAAAATTCTTTAAACAGGTATTTTATGATACCACTTGTAGTTTGTAATCTTAACCATATGTGAATTAGAGTCATATGGTGAGAATGTTCATCAAATGTGCTTCCATATGTTATACTAAACTACTTTTCCCTTTGTCATTCTTTTTTTTTTTTTTTTTTAAGATTTTATTTATTTATTTGAGAGAGAATGAGAGCGAGTACATGAGAGGGGGGAGGGTCAGAGGGAGAAGCAGACTCCCTGCCGAGCAGGGAGCCCGATGCGGGACTCGATCCAGGGACTCCAGGATCATGACCTGAGCCGAAGGCAGTCGCTTAACCAACTGAGCCACCCAGGCGCCCTCCCTTTGTCATTCTTAACTAATGCCTTTTCAAACATTTTTGTAGAAAACTGATTTTTACACTAGCAAATTATTTTTTGCTTTTCTACTCTAACCTTCCTTTATATAAAGTAAGGCATTTTTCAGAGTTTTAAACATTACCCTCCCCCCCAAAAAAACTTAAAAAGTACATGACAAAAATCATACTCATTTTACTTTACTATAATCCTTTAAAATGCATTATGATATGGCCCCCAATACTCCTTAGTCATTAAAGTAGTTTTAAATATATCCATCTCAAAGAGGAAGAGTGGAAGATTACTTACTTCCTATTATTGACCAGAATAGAGAAGGTAAGACTCTTAATATCATAGTGATCATTAAACCCCCTTCCTGTTTACCACATGAAATTACAGTCTTCCTTGGATGATGTTTAGAAAAAAATGCTAACTGTAATCCATAGATTCAGTTTATTAAGGTTTATTTAGAAAGAATAGAAGGTAGTACACAATTGTGTTTACAAATTAATTTTACAGAGGTGATGTTGAAAATTTTTGTGGATATTTGAAGATATGAAATAGTACCTAAAGCATTTTTGATAATGGCTGTTTTGAATGATATAGAAGATTTTGTTAAAAACAAAAATCTTTTGGGTAAAAAAGTCTGAAATGTTTAACTTTTAAAATTAAGACATAATATAATTTTGGTTAATTTAAAAATTAAAAGAACGTATTGACACTGCAGATTTGTAACAGTGCAATTGCAAGTTGAATTAGTAGTGCTGTAATAAAGACATTAAAGAAAAGGCTTATTTTTATAATACTGAGTTGATATGTATTTTACATATTTGTGTCATGCTATGGCTTCTGGCATAGGTTCCAGGTGACATTAGCTTAAACAATGTGGAAGTTGATTTCTTTTTTATGGAAAAGTCTGGAGACAGGCAGTTCAGAGCTGGGAGATTGTCTAGGGACCTATGTTCCTCCTAACTTCTTGTCCCACCATCTCTTAGTGTTTGCTTTTTCTTTCTATAGTCCATGTGGCTCATCATCATATCTGCATTCTGGCCAGCAGAAAGGGAAAAAAGAAAATGGTAAAATATGGCCCAAAATTTACACATACGACTTCTACTCCCAACTAGGCAGAATTTAACCACGGGGCCACACCTAGCTGCAAGAGAGGTTGAGAAACAGTCTTTAATTCTGAATAATCATGTATTGGGCCACAATTCAGGGGTTCTACCACTCTAGATAAAGTGGGTCTTGTTAGGGTCTATGAATCCCCTGAAATTGTTTATAAAAGTTTGTATAAGTATGAATATGCACTTCTGTGGGGAAAGGAGCTATAGCTTTCGTCAGCTTCTTAAAGGGGTGTATAACCTAAGAAAAGTTAAGAGCACTTAGATATTTCTAAAAGAACTTAAGTGATTTCTTTAACATAACATTTATTTTATTAGCTCCATTCCGATTGATTACAACCTGTATCGAAAATTCTGGTCACTTCAGGATTACTTCAGGAACCCTGTGCAATGCTATGAGAAGATTTCATGGAAAACTTTTCTTAAGGTGAGTTGCCAATCATAGACTACCCAAAACCCAATATTTTACAGTTAATGGCAGAGGCAAAACTTGACTCTTATCCAGCATGCTTTTTATTATATAATTTTACCTCGTACATTTTTATGCCTATTTCATAATGTTAAACCACTGATTTTGTGGAGTAGTTTATAAATGACTTAGGGATTTAAAAGTTCATAATTACAGCCTTGGGTTTTTTCTTGGGTTTCTACATAGTATTGTCAACATGAATTGATGAATTTTTGTCGAATATATTGTCTTGTCTTTGCACAAAATTATTTCAAGTATCCTGTTAGAACAAGGGTTGCGAACTAATGGCCATGGGCCAAATCCAGGCTTTGCCTGTTTTTGTAGACAGTTATATTGGCACACAGCCATGCTAATACTTGTAGCTGTTTGTGTGCTGTAGTGGCAGACTTGAGTAGTGTAACTGAGACCATATGAGCCATATAGCCTATGAAAATTAATAGAAGGAAACCTCATTTAAAATGGAATCAGGAGTGGGGTGTCTGGGTGGCTCAGTTGTTAAGCGGCTGCCTTCAGCTCAGGTCATGATCCCAGGGTCCTGGGATCGAGCCCTGCATCTGGCTCCCTGCTCAGCAAGAAGCCTGCTTCTCCCTCTCCCACTCTCCCTGCTTGTGTTCCCCTCTTGCTGTCTCTCTCTCTGTCAAATAAATAAAATCTTTAAAAAATAAAATAAAATAAAATGGAATCAGGAAGCCAGCAGGGAGACTCTCACATTCAGCACTAGCTGTCATTTGCAGAGCCAGCTGGAAGAGATGGACCTTGCCAGTCAAAGTACTTTACTATCCCAACAGAAGAAAGGAAGATTTCTTCCTCTCCCAGCAACAGCCCAGCCAATGAGAGGCAGTCACAGCTCAGCCAATGAGAAGCCACCATACTTGGAACTCCCAGTTTACTCCAATGGACTTTTAGTTTATAAAAGCCCCTCCTAACTCCTCCTTTCCTCTATAAAAGAGCAGTCGTCTTTGTTCTCCCAGACCTGCAGCTTGCTTGTCCCAGATTATGATTCTTAGCTATTCCCAAATAAACCCATTTTTTTTGCTGGTGAAATAACTGGCGGTTTAATTTTATTTTAAGAGATTTATTTTAGAGAGAGGGGGAACACAAGCAGGAGAGGCAGAGGGAGAGGAAGAAAGAATCTCAAGCAGACTCCACCCTGAGCACAGAGCCTGAGGTGGGACTCGATATCAGGACCTTGAGATCATGACCTGAGCTGAAACCAAGAGCCAGATGCTTAAGACTGTACCACCCAGGCGCCCCTGGTAGTTTTATTTTTAAGGTTAACAAGCTTATGGGCACCTTGGCAGGCTCAGTCAGTAGAGCATGCTACTCTTGATCTCAGGGTTGTAAGTGCAAGTCCCACCTGGGGTGTAGAGATTACTTAAAAATAAAATCTTAAAAAAAAAAAAAAAGTTTAACATACTATCAGGAAAAAAAACTGGGTAGTTCTTGTTTTATAAGAATTCTCTATATTTCTTTTACTTGGCTACTTAAATATCAGTTGTCCTTTTTGGTTGTAGTCAAAATCCAAGGTAAATAGGTAGCTCTTAAAAGTAGCATGGTATGTGTTCAGATTAAGTGATGAGTGAGAAATCATCCAGAATTGTTCCCCAACTGGGGGAACAAATCTGATAGGATTTGACATCATTGTTTTATTTGGTCACAGCATTTAGCACAAGAAATGCTTGAGCATTTTCCACAGCTGGTTAAACATCTAATTTCACTGGTAAATTTCTGTGTACTTTCGAAGCATTACTTTCTCTGTTTGCCGCTTACACAAACTGCATAAGAAATTACCTTTTTTCAGGAGTAGAGAGTTTATTCCTACTTTGACAATACCATGAACTCTTCATACCAAGTAGTTTTAATCCCATTTTGCCATCATAGTTTTTTCTTGTTTAATGTGCTTTACAGTGTGCATACATGGTTAACTATGAGTAAATTCTAGGTATTTTGATATAGAAAGGCACTAAAAAAATTATTGGGCAACAATGCCAAATAAAACTAATTGGTATTTCTACTTTGCAGTATTCTGAAGAAGTTCTAGCTGTTTTTAAGAGTTATAAATTAGATGACACTCAGGCCTCCAGGAAAAAGATGGAAGAATTAAAAACAGGAGGAGAACATGTATATTTTGCAAAATTTTTAACAAGTGAAAAGGTATAAATTTTTCTTTTTTACTAAGCATAATAAATAGTGGTCTTTTTTTTCTATTTAACTGATATTTTTAAGTTAAGTTTCATAGAAATGTTTATTTTTGGTTAAAGCTGATAAGTATTAGTTTGAGAGTCCTGTGAATTCCTTGCACAAGTAAGACTAATTTGATTCCAGAGGTGAAAGAAGTTGTTCTGCATTGTCTGTTTTGTAGGCTTATTTTGCAGTTTAATTGTTTTTAGGTGTATATATTTTGAACCTCGAGTTAGGATTTAATTTGCATTTATGAAAACAATATTTTGTAATTAGTTTGTCATTTAGGTACAAATAAGGGGTTTAAACATTCCCTGATAATTTTATTTATACAGTTTAATCAGTAAATTTTGTTCAGATACAATGCTAAGGGATTATGTAAATTTTCCAGTCAAGATGGCACATGAAGTGTATGTTTTGACTTACTCCCTTTGCTCCAAACACATAGAAATGGCAGGTAAAATATAAAAGGAGAAAACCGGGGCGCCTGGGTGGCTCAGTCGTTAAGCGTCTGCCTTCGGCTCAGGTCATAATCCCAGGGTCCTGGGATCGAGCCCCGCATCGGGCTCCCTGCTCCACGGGAAGCCTGCTTCTCCCTCTCCCATTCCCCCTGCTTGTATTCCCTCTCTCGCTGTGTCTCTCTCTGTCAAATAAATAAATAAAATCTTAAATAAATAAATAAATAAAAAATGAGAAAACCAAAAGACAAAGCTGGCCCTCCAGAAACAAGAAAAATATCTTAATGGACTAGAAACACCAAGTAGTGAGTGAAACTGACGTCTCAGGCCTGCTGGCCTCATCCCAAGCAGGTGGTGGCACCCAAGAGTTTGGCTACAAGTGATAGACACCAGTGTGTTTCATGTGGGGCCAGGGACCAGAGCCAGATGCATTGCTTGAAGCCGGGAACTGGGGTGGAACTTTACCCACTTTTGAAAAGAAGCTAAGAAAAAATGTTACCAATCTTCTGCCCAGGGCTGTGGATTCATAGGAAGCTGTGGGTCAAGGGATAACAAAGACACAGCTTTGTGTCAAGCTTTGTGTCAGCTTGCTCTGGACTGGATATATGATATACATAATATACCAATGAAATAGTTGGCTTCAGAAATTCATCACAAGACTTTTTCCAAACCTGACTCCAGGGGCTCTGGTGGAAGCAAATGCAAAACTACTGACAAGAAAGGATGTACACAGGGAGAAAGAAGGAGAAGTAAACAAAGCAAAAGGCTCTCATTCAAAACTCTGATACATTGCAATTCCAAAATTCATAAAGAAATTCAATACTAGGAAAGATCACCAACCAAATCAACTATTGGGATATACATATATTTATTCCAGATAGACGGCTTGACCATGACTTTAAAAACTTTAAAATAAATGTTTTAGATAATCAAAGAGATAATTGATGATATAGCATCCACTGAGAATGAATAAATTGTGAAACTGAAACAGGCAGAAATGAAATAGAATGGTTGAATATGACAACTAATTGAGAGACTTAGATATGAAAAATGTGATCATCAAAACCAAAGCAGAATATACAGAATTAAACTATAGATTGGATATAAATGAAACGAGAACTAGTGACCAGAAGATAATGATAAGAAGTTCACCTAGAACACACGGAAACGGGGGGTGGGGGTGGGGTTTGTTAACTTGAAGGAGCAGTTAAGAGCAATGCATGGTCGATTGTGAAATTCCAGCAAATATCCAATAGGATTTTTAAAGAACAAAATAGAGGGAATGGTGGGAAAACTATATTGAAAAGAATTAAAGGTAATACCAAGTTCTCAGATTAAAAATATGCTACAACTACCAGCAGGATAATGAAAGTTAAATTCATACTTCAGTACATCATGCTATAACTCTAGGGATAAAGAGAAAACCTTAAAAACCACCAAAGGGGGGAAAAAAGACAAATATACTAGAAAGGACAGAAGACAGTGAAGAATTATAGTACTAAGGGGGGAGAACAGGACTATCAATCTAGAATTTCATACCCAGCTAAATGCATTCAAGACTATGGACAAAATACACATTTTCATTGACCAGGAAAACATACCACTCAAGACCCTCTTTTTTAAAAACTACTAAAGGATGTTCTCCAGGAAGAAGGAAATTGAACCTGTAAGAAAGGAGTGGGATACAGAAAGCAGTGGTGACCACAAAAATGGAAAAACAGTAAATTTATTGATTAAAAACAAAAATGTCATAAAAACTGATTTTTAAAAATCCTATTGTGGAATTTAAACTAGATGACAATAATAACATGGGAAGGAAAAACAGATGTTTAATGAGCAATTTAAGCATATACTTCAATCTTCATGATCTTCTGGAGGAGGGAAAAAATACTGAGTAACTTTAGACTTCATCATATATATTAAAAGAGTACCACCAAAAGAAAACAACCTGTAGCTCTTAAACAGCAAAGAGCTAAAAGGGGCACAGGAAGGAATATAGACTATTTTGTAAACCCAACTGATAGCAGGAAGGGAGGGAAAAAAAAAACAAAAACAGAAAGGTAGAAATAAATCCAAATATATCAGTAATAGCAAGTGTAAACAGATTTAAAAGACAGATTATCAGAATGGATTTTTTTTTTAATCTGGCCATATTTATTAATTGAAACATATAAAAACTCTTTGGTTGAATAAAGAAATCAAAATTTTTGTTTTACTCTATTTAGAAGAGGGGAAGAAAATCCCAAAGGTCTTCTAGCTTTAACAAAGAACCTTCCTAAAGACACACTTCAGAAAGCTTAGATGTCTATTTAAATAATACTGGGGCAAAAAACTTCCAAAATAAAACCAGTGAAAGTTCTGTATACTTTTAGGAGTTACAAGTAACATTTTTCAGGACATGACAGCTGCTTCAAAACTCTGGATGTTGTTGAAGTTCTTTGTATAAATAACATTTCCAAGGACATTTTAATAATAGAAAACAACAAGAATACACACTTTGAGAGAAATCTCCACATTGGAGTATAAAATCTGTGCCTTTGTACTGGTTTCCATTCACCACTTTGTCTCAGAACTGGCTCTCTGAGTAGTTTCTTTATTGACTCTGGAGCTTTTCTTTGACTAGCAGTTGGGAGAACATGAGCTTTCCAGGGTTAAGCTCTGGAATTCTGTTACTTAACACCATGAGGGGTAAAAGCAGCTTTGAGAAGCTTCATACTTTATAATATGGAAAAGAGAAAAGGCACAGAGAATTGTAACAAAGAACGTGAAGCATGTAATGTTTTGTATCTTCAGTTTTCTTCTTTACTGCCTCTTAAGCAACAATTTTATCTTAAATTTAGATCTGTATAAGAACCCTTCTTGCACATTCTTCATATTTTTAGTGTATTTCCAGTGTTTACTACTCAGTATCCAAGTGAAAATATGTGTAGTGCACTACCTGTACTTTTAATGAAAAGTATGCACCATTTTATAAGTTTTACTGTTCCACTGAAAGAAGCCTTCCACATCTCTATAATACTTTACATGATGTTTTAAATCCATTTGATATACTCGCACATCTAATGGGAATGTTATTACCCAGAAGCATTGTGTTTTGCTTACATGAATGTGATCATACTTTTCCTTAGGGAGAGAGGATCAGGATCAGTGCATGGAAAGGATGATACAACCTTTAGAGTTCTAGACAGGCCAGTTATATGGTAACCACAGGTAGGCACGGGTTCTACAAATAAAGTAGGTGTCTTTGTAAGTTATCATACCTTCTTTCTCAAAGAGGGATATTTCCCCTAGAAACAAGTGGTATTGTAATTTTCAAGGGCCACTTTTTTATGCTGCCTTGGATATGATTGCAAACACTAAGTTCTAACAACACAGTTTTCTTGTTAGCATAGTAAAATAATTCAACAATAGCAGTCACTAAATGTAGTGCTGAGGACTTTGGGGTTTTTTGTTTCTTTTTGGTTTTTTTGGTGGAGAAGTACCTGTTCCTTAAGGTTAGTCCAGAGTCATACTCAGAAATATTTAAGGGAGAATTTCACCTCTAATTGTCCAATTTATCATACCCACGTGAAAGGCACTGGTATTATAGAGATTCCTCCTTCAGCACTATGTAGCATGTAAAAGCAGAACCAACATTTAAAAATATTTAAGTACCATGATATTAACATGATAGTTAGAATGTATTCTGGTATCTTTGAGTTCTCATAGAAAAGAGTACTACTAGTAACTAGGTGTAGACATCAGGATTGCCCACTTCTTCACAGCACTAACTCCTGTTCCCTGTACAGTTGAGACTCAGTGCCAAATGGAAAAGATCGGGTGGAATATTTGGCAGCCAGCAGTTACCAGGGTGGCTCCCCAGAGTCCCAAACTATTGATCCTAGTGTGGTCATTAAGGCCATTCTTGTTCATGGAGAAAAGAAAATTAACAACCTGCCCAGACTCTGCTTTGTGTGCAGAACTCTCAAAGACTTTTGGTCATTTAAAAAAGCATTCCTGGCAGAAAGTTGTTCTGCCTTAACTTTTTTGTACTTTCTGTATCCATTTGAGAGGTATCCGAGGTTGAATCTTTGCAGTGAATGCAAAGATGGGTGTATTCCTTTATGACACATATTACAGCTTACTTAGGAACAAACAGGCTAATCCGTATCCTGTAATTTTGTCTCAGTTGTTTCATGGGAGCCTCCCTTTAAACAGGTCTGGGAAGTTTTTGGATAGCTCTAGAACATGGCTTAGTTTTCTTTGTCTGCAGGCCAGAGACAGAGCCAGCTCTCCAGCAAATTCCAGGACTTTACAGTGAGGTTCTTGTAGGTCATTATCATGGTCTGAAATTTAAATAGAAACTAGATTGTTGGACCCTATGCCTTGAGAGAAGAAAGTTGATAGCAGAGGCTGTTAAATAGGCAGGGGCTGACATTTTCTTTTAGTTCCAAGATGGAAGAAGGTCTTATATTTTAAAAATCATATAAGGACTCAACAGCTCTCAGCAGGATTGGAGCGGTATTTTCTGCTAACAAAACTTGATGTAAATCAGTCATCGAGCCTTACGTCTTGACACTGCCCATCTGAGTCAGCTGGTAGGGCTTCTTACAGCTGTGATTAAAATGGTTTGACAGACTTGATTTGGGCTTTGAAATAATCAAATACAAGGCACATCAATGGTGGGCCTTGGGTTGCCACTGAGGAATGGAAAGTAAATGGAAACTTCATTGGCCTACCATTAATATTTCATGAGGAGAGAGACCAGGTTATAGATCTCATTGTTGTATAAACTATAGACAATGTGTCTAGACACGTCAGTTGAATTATGTACAAACTTTGGGTTACTTTATTTTTCAGAGTTTTATTTGGATGTTTGCCTATCTCTGCTATGGGCAGTGAAGGCATTGATGAATCTTTAGGGCTTCACAAACTTTGCAATTTGAAGTGTTTTGCTGACACTTATGTCAGTTTTAGCATGTGGGTGCACCCACCCATCTGAAAAGATAAATGCAGTTACTAAAACCTTTTTATATGATTAACTTTTTTATATGAATAAAATCTATCTGAAGTGGTCCTCAAAGTGGGAGGCATGAGCTGTGCTCTTTATTGTGACACTTCTGTACTTTGTGGGCCTGACAAATAGGGTAGCTCTTTAAATATCATTGAGCATACTGGAAAATTTAGAGCATACTCATCACTCTATTATTTTTAGAATCCCCTCTGTGTGTGATTCAAGCTATGGTTATGCAAGCAAGATAAAAAAGTCTATTCTCTGGTGCTGCCAGGCAGCCATCCAGGAAGGGCTAAAGAAATGGTACAAAAGGGGGCGCCTGAGTGGCTCAGTCGTTAAGCATCTGCCTTCGGCTCAGGTCATGATCCCAGGGTCTTGTGATCAAGTCCCACATCTGGCTCCCTGCTCGGCAGGAAGCCTGCTTCTCCCTCTCCCACTCCCCCTGCTTGTGTTCCTGCTCTCACTATCTCTCTCTTTGTCAAATAAATAAATAAAATCTTTAAAAAAAAAAAAAAAAAGAAATGGTACAAAAGGTACCCTGCCAATGTAGGCCATGGATTTGGAGCCTGATTCTGAAGAAGGACAAAGTCTAAAAGAGTTGGTAGAGGAGACTGGTTAATTGATAAGATAAAGATAAGAGCAAAGATAGAATGAGAAAATACCAACCTTGCTATGTCATTAGCCAGAGTAATAGAAACTAATAATCATTTCTGTTAATTATTAATAGAAATTAATAATTATTAATAATATTAAAATGTTTGCTCCTTTAGAAATGACAGCTCTCGTTTTACATAGTCATGATTTACACAAAAGTGTGAAGTAGTCAGTATATTCATAACTGTGAACATACCTTTCTTTATCCTGTAACTCAGCAGGGACACTGAGATCCTTAAACTAAAATTAGATTTTTCATTTTTTTAACTTTTTTTTTGAAGGAAAGTTTAAAAAAAATTATTAGTAAATAGGAATACTATTTAAGTTTATAATTTAGTTTTTATGTAATAGTTTATATATTCTTTTTCTCCTCAGAAACCAAATGTTTGATAATTTAGTTGAATAAGATACATGAACCTATTCCAGGTAGAAAACTATTTTACAATTTTTTTTTAAATTTTATTATGTTAGTCACCATACATTATATCATTAGTTTTTGATGTAGTTTCCATGATTCATTGTTTGCGTATAACACCCAGTGCTCCATGCAATATGTGCCCTCCTTAATACCTATTTTACAGTTTAGTCTGCTAAACCCAAATTCAATATCCAACTTTTGAAAATTTAAAAAGTTTAAATGATGGCACTCTTTCTAAAATAATGACTCTGGAACCTATATTTCTCCCAGTCTGGGGAGAAAATGGATATATTCAAAGCGTTTGGAGTTTTGGCTTATTTCTTTCTTAATTGTCTAAGAAGAGTTTTTCACAGCTCTCCCAGAAATATAAGAACTTAGTGGTGCTCGGGCACCTGGGTGGCTCAGTCGGTTAAGCATCCAACTCTTGATTTTGGCTCAGGTCATTATCTCAGGGTCCTGAGATCAATCCCTGTGTCAGACTCCGCGCTCAGGGAGGCTGCTTGGGATTCTCTCTCTCCCTCTCCCCTCCGCACCACCACCATCACCACCACCCCCCGCACATGCACGTGCTCTCAAAAAAAAAAAAAAAAAAAGAACTTAGTGGTGCCTTTAAACAATTTAAGAAGGAACTCTAGTATACTTGAGAGATTTTACTTTCCTAGAAATCTCTCAAGACACAGTTGACTAGAGTTTTGTACGATATACTCATATACTCATTACTGTTTTTGAGAAATCTGCAACTCCTACAGCCATACTGCTTAGGCATCAGAAAGACAGCTGCCTGATTTCCTGCTCCCTGACCCACAATTCAGTGGGCTTTCACAAAAAAGAAAAAAAAAATGAGCCTAATACTCAGTGAACAGAAGAAATTATTAAATTATTAAGATTGATAGATTATTTCTATCAGAAGTTGTTAGGCAAACTAGAGATTATACAGGACACTTACATTCCAAGTAAGGAAACATTCTAACTGCTCAGATAAGGCATGTAGGAGCCTATTTCACTGAAGGCTCAAGAGTAAAACATAGATTCACATCTATACAGATGGCTTTCAGCTTCCCATGTACTCAATTGTCATTGGTATATTTGTCTTCCAGGGAGCAGCAGTTTCCTTTTAAAGAGTTTTGCGTCTTAGAATTGTATCCTTCCTAGTTCATTTTCAGTACATAGCTGAGCTGTGTAATTCCAGAGGGTTGCATTAAGAAGGAAGAAAAATAGGGGCGCCTGGGTGGCTCAATTGGTTAAGCGACTGCCTTCGGCTCAGGTCATGATCTCAGGGTCCTGGGGTCGAGCCCCGCATCGTGCTCCCTGCTCAGCGGGAAGCCTGCTTCTCCCTTTCCCACTCCCCCTGCTTGTGTTCCCTCTCTCGCTGTCTCTCTCTCTGTCAAATAAATAAATAAAATCTCCAAAAAAAAAAAAAAGAAGGAAGAAAAATAGACCTAAGTAACTTAAAACTTACATGGAAAAGAACACAGGAGAAATTTAACAAATGGAATATGGGAGCATGTTATAATTTCCATCCACATAGGATATATGCCTTAAAACTACTCAAAAAGGTTGAAATGTTAGAATGGAAAGAGACACACCAAGCAAGAACCAACAAAAGCTACATAAATACCAAATAAAATAGAATTTAAGGCACAAAGCTTAAGTAGGATAAAAGATACTACATTAACAAGTCACCAAGAAGATGTCATGCATTCATATGCACTCAAAATCTATTAAGAGAAAACTTGTAAAATTATGAGAAGTTGGCAGATCATCAATTATAATGGGTTATTTTAAAGTGCCTTCATCAAAACTGATGGGTTGAGCAGACTAGCAGACTAAAGATTAGTAAGTATATGGAAGATTTGAACAACAAAAGTAATCTTGATTTACTGATGGATCAAGCAGACCAGTATTAAGTGTATGGTAGATTTGACCAATAAAAGTAATAAGCTTATTGTAGTATATATGGAAACCTGTACACAACAAATAGAGGTAATTATTCTGTTTGAATACATATGGAACATTCACAAAATTTGACTGTGTACTAGGCCATAAAGGAAATCTTAACAAATTTGAAAGATTTTATATCATGCAGAACATATTCTCTGGCCATAGTGCAGTTAAATTAGAATGATAAAAAGGATGGCTTAAAAGGAGGTAAATATATAGAAACATGAAAAGCTTTCCCCAGGAGTTGAAGAGGAAATCAAAATGGAAACTCTAAATTTGTTATAAAGATATTGTACAGCAAAACTGTATTATATGTCAGATGTGTGGGTTACAAATAAAGTGAGAAGAGTAAATTACAGCTTTAAATGCATTAATGAAAAATTTAAGTATGACAAATGAATTGAGAATACCATTCAAGAAGCTAGGTACAGAATCTTAAGAAAGTAGAAGGTAACTATAATAATTGCACAAATTGGTGAAGTAGAACAAAGAAAATATAGAACACTTTAGTAAAACCAAAAGCCATTTTTTTAGAAGAAAAATTGTATAGAAACAAGTTTTATAAAAATTTTATAGAGCAGCAGGGCGCCTGGGTGGCTCAGTTGGTTAAGCGACTGCCTTCAGCTCAGGTCATGATCCTGAAGTCCCGGGATCGAGTCCCGCATCGGGCTCCCTGCTCGGCAGGGAGTCTGCTTCTCCCTCTGACCCTCCTCCCTCTCATGCTCTCTGTCTCTCATTCTCTCTCTCGCAAATAAGTAAAACCTTAAAAAAAAAAAAAATTTTATAGAGCAGGCCTGACGAAAAAAAGTGAAAAGGTACCAGTAAACAGTATTAGTAAGATTAATAAATAAAAATGGGCATAATTGAAAATATAGAAATACTGAAAATATGTAAGAGAATGTATTCTGAACAACTTCTGCTAATACCTTTTTAAATCTAATGAAATGGTAACTCTAGAAAAATTTAATCACCAGACTCACAAAGAAATAGAAAACTTGAATAAACAAATAACTATTAGAGAAATTGTAGTCGAAATGACACCTTTCGAATGATATCAGGCTCAGATTTTTTTCCTCACATATTACCAGCAGTTCAAGGAATAGATGAGTGAAAATTTTCAGAGGTTAGAAGAAGAAAAGCAACCAGGTCCTTAATATGAGATTGATGTAACTTTTAAATAAATCCCAATAAGGATAGAACAGGAAAAAAAGTATATATATCAGTCTCACAAATAGAGATGAAAAAAAATTTTTTAACTCAACAAATCTAAAGTAGTTATTTTTTTTAAGTAGAGACTAAATAGGATTTATCCTAGGAATGTAAGTTCAACATCAGAAAGATGGTAATACCAAATTAACAGCCTTAAGGTTTAAAGGTTTAAATATTTAAAAACTATATGGTCATCTCAGATGCCAAGAAAATTCTTACAGTAAAATCTAATATTCAATACAAAAACAAATCAGAAGTGGAAGGGGATTTTCCTAACCTAAGGGAATTAATAAAAACCCAGTGGCAAGTATCATACATAATGATCTAACTTTCAGAAATATTCCTAGTAAATTCAAGAACAAGGCATGGATGTCTACTAACCATATTTCTGTTCAGCCTAATAGTGGAAGACCTAGTCATTTCAATAAGAAAAAAGAAGAGTTATAATTACTGAAGAGAAAAGACTGAACTGTCCCTATTGGAAGACAATATAATTGTCTACAGAGAAAATCCAGGAGAACCAGCAAACTATTAGTAGAATTAAGGAGGCTTCAGCAAGGTTACAAGAGAAACATCAGTGGTGTTCCTATAAGTAACCAATTACAAAATGTAAGTCAAATTAGCAATGAAAACTAATGCCTAGGAGTAATCTTCATGGAGAAAATTAGAAAAATGGAGAGGTATGAGTACACTTATAGGAAAACCCAATGCCATTTGTCCACATAAATTTAGTGTTTTTTTTTTTTTTTTAAAGATTTTATTTATTTATTTGACAGAGAGAAAGCACGAGCAAGGGGAGTGGCAGGCAAGGGAGAGGGAGAAGCAGGCTCCCCACCGACCAAGGAGCCCAACGCGGGGCTCGATCCCAGGACTCTGGGATCATGACCTGAGCCGAAGGCAGACGCTTAACCGACTGAGCCACCCAGGCGCCCCTAAATTTAGTGTATTTTGAATCAAATTCAAATGTGAATTTTGAGGAAACTTTAAAAGTTGATACTACAGTTCTTATGAAAAAGCCAAGAGGAAGTAAGAAAAATCGGAAGAAGTTGGAAACAATTGCTCTATCAGATATTAAACCCCGTAAAGCTCTAATAATTAAAACAGTGAAGTAATATTAGTACAGTATAAAGAAGGAAAAACACTGGAACATTAGAAAGCACAAACTGGAAAGTTTGATACACAAAAGTTACATTACAAATTAGCGAGGAAAAGATGGATTATTCTTAGTAAATGTTGCTTGGACAAGTCATCCATATGGAAAAAAATAAATCCAGTTCATACCTTGTTATATGCACAAAGCTCAATTCCAGGTTAATTAAAAGTCTAAATGAGAAAAGCAAAACTTTGAAACATTTAAAAATATATGTAAAATATGTACACTCGGAGTAGGGAAAGATTTCTTGAGTCACAAAAAGCACCAGTCATGAGGGGAAAGACCAATACATTTAATATAAAAATATAAAAGTATGGAATAGTAAAAGATACCGTAGACAACGTGAAAAGACAGCCACAAACCAGAAGATATTTTTCACCTGTATGATGAAGATTAATATTCTGAACATTCTATTGATAAAACGACAAGCCAGTGGAAAACTGGAAAGATGGTATGTGCAGGTAGCTTACAGCTAGAGAAACCTCAGTAGCTGAAAAGCTTATAAAAGATGCAAACCATCTCTAGTAGCCAAAAAATTTGAAATGATGAGATACTCGTTTCATACTTACCAAATTGACAAAAACCAAAGAAGCCTGACAATAAATGGTATTGGCAAAGTTGTGGGAAAGGACACTTTCATACACTGCTGGTTGAAGTATAAATTGATACAACCACTTGCAGAGCAATTTTATAATTAGCAAAATTAAAACTTTTGTTCTTAGATGTGGCCTCTAGAGAATCACACACATGCACAAGGAAATACATAAGAAGATTCATTATTTGTAAATTACGTATTTGTAAGTGGAAGTTTGGAAACAACCTGAAAGTTCATAAGCAGGAGACTGAGTGGTAAATCACAGTAAATGTACGCAGTAGAGTTCTACAAAGCACTGAAAGTGGGTTCACTGGAGCAGGGGTCGGCAAATCTGGCTTCCCACCTGTTTTTATAAATGAGTTTTAGTGGAGCCCACCGCTGCTGTATGTTCATCCAGGTGTTGTCCGCAGCTGCTTCTGCACGGCCACAGCAGAAAGTAGTAGTAGTGACGGAGACCATATGATCCACAGAGCCTAAAAGAATTTACTAACTGGTCCTTTGCAGAAATTTGCCAACCCCTGCACTAGTGCTACATGCATTAAGTTGTATAAATTTCAAACATAATGTCATGTGAAAATAGCTTATTGCAGAGTAATATGTAATTAGAGTTTGACAACATGCAAAATACCTCAGTATGTTATAGATACCTACTTATGTAGTAATAGTATAAAATATGCATGAGAATCATGAACACCATATACATGGTAGCATTTACCATAGTAGAGGGAAAGGGGGAGCGGGAGAGGGAGGTTACAGAGGAGGCTTCACCAGTTTCAGTAATAACTATTTGTTTGACAAATGTGGAACAAGTAAAAATGTTAGGATTTGGTATATAACTGGATAGGGGGACATGAATGTTATATTACTTAACTGTACCTTTTTGAAATTTAAAATTTTTCATAATTTGATACAGCTAGTGTGTTAATAATGACAAATCAGTAATATTTTAATGAGAATGCTCTTAATATTTTTTCTAGTACAGATTTTTAAAGTACTTTCAATAAAGTGACAGAAATGGAAGATTTCATACTTCAGTTTAATTTTACCAGGAATATTATTTACATGTACAGTTTATTGACAGAAAGGCACATAAAAATAACTAAGAAGAATAGCATGATCCTTTTTAGGTTTAGAATAATAATCAGGTATGCTGAGGCCTGAGCTGAGATGTGCAGTAAAAGCTAAGGACGATAAAAGGCCCTTTGTTCAGGAAACAAAGACAACAAAGAAATATTTGACCCATTGCATGATATAAATGGTGTCCTTTTTTAAATAACCAAAGAAAAGTCGAACTTAGAAAATATATGTTATGGAAGAAAGAGTACAGTTGAGTGTGTCAGTTTTAGTCTCAGCTGTGTCACAAACTAGCCTTGTGATCTTGCAGAGGTCCTAGTTTTCACAAGCATAATGTGAAGCAGTTAGCTTGAACGATCACACTGGTTCCTTCCCACCTCTGATTCAGTCTTGTTGACTCCTATTTTCAGTCCATTGTTCCCATCAAAAAATATCTTCCAACATAAATAAATGTGGGGGGGACTTAAAGCCTGAGATAAATGAAGAGTTCTTACACAGTGCCTAGCCACTTCAGCTCATTTCTTCAAGCCAGGAGGCTTGTTTGTCCTCACTCCCAACTGGTTGAACTACTTACGGTCTTCGAACAGGCCAGTTTCTTACTGGGCTTAGAGTCTTGGTATTTCCTGTTTCTTTCTTCTTTCATACTCCAACTAGAGATTTACTCCTGTGGTATATAGTTGTGCTTTCTCCAGGCAGTCTTCCTAGAGTTGCGTAGGCAAATGGATGGTGGAGCCTCTTACTGAATTAGCCAACAGTGGAGGAGAGCAGGCTTTGTGGGGAAAACTGGTGTGTTTTCCCTTGAACATGAAATCTGACCCAGTGTCAGTTGAACATTCAAATAGAGATATGTAGTAGCTTCTTTAAGTATACAGATGTGGAGATTAGGAACACAATCTAGATTGAGAGTATAGATTTGGTATATAGTATAGTTACCAGCTTAAATGTGGTAGTTCAAGGAAAAATATAGACAGGAAAGGAAAGAAAACCTCAGACTGAATCCTCAAGAAAACCAATTGAATTTAAGGGGTGGGGTAGTTAGGGAAGAGGAAGAAGATTGAAGAGTAGCCAGTGAGATTGGAGAAAAACTAGAAAAGTATGACCTCAGTGGAATCCAAGCATATCAAGAAGGATGAGGATTTGTGGGAAAAAAAAAGAAGTGTTCGTGGGGCCGGGTTGGGTGGGCGAGGGAGGGTTGTTCAACTGAATCTAACAACAAGTAAGTCATTAGTGATCTTGGCAAAAACACTGTCAGTGAATTGGTGAACCAGGAAGCCACAGATTTTGGCGGGTTGAGGGGTGAATTGGAAACCGTGAATATAGCCAGTTCTTTGAAGAAGTTTGGCTGTTCAGGGAAGATATGGGGAGGCTGAGGATCTCTTTGAGGGAAGTTACTTAATGCTAATGGAGAAGAGCTTAGAAAGAAGAAAGGGTGGAAGATAACAGGCACCAGGACAGTTAACTGATGGGACTCAGTTAACTTAGGGAGATTGGGATGTCCAGATGGAAGGGTTACCTTTAGCAATGAAGATGTCAAGACAGAGGAAGCAAGGATGTGCGTGAAGCTAAAACTTCCAGTTTAATGAATTTTTTCTCATTGAAGGTGTCAGTAGTTATGGACTGAGAGTGAGAGGGTGGTTAAGTAATGTTTGTGATAAGTCGAAAAGGGTTTGCAGTAATTGCTGTGGAGAAGAGCAGAGAATAGCAGACTTGGAGAATAAAGAAAGATCGCTGAGTAGAGACCAGAGTTTGAAGTTGGAGGCAGCAGCATAGAGGTGCTCCCATCTGCAGAGCTGTATGGTGTGTATTTTCTTTCCAGCAGTTCCACCTGCAGCCTGCATGGGAAGCCTTAGTGTTGATAGAAGGTGAGTAACTTAGTTTGATCTGGGGTTGTCAGTTTGACCGTAGATGTGACAGAAGTGTGGCACAAAGGTGTTGAGGAAGTTGGCGACAAAGTGGTTAAAGAGATAAACCAAAAAGTCGGGACTAGGGGTCAGCCTACTGCAGCCACAGGCCAAATCTGGCCCACTGCTTGTTTTGTTGTTTTTTTTCCTTTCATTTTAATGTTTACAAAAGTACTTGTGTAATATCTTATAATATGCCCCTTGGCTCACATAGCCTAAAATATTTACTGTCTAAGAAAAGTTTGCTGACCCCTTATCTCAACCAAAATAGGGTTACAGTAAAAACAGAATGGAACTGACAGGTAGAAATAGAGGGTTCAAGGGACTGAAGGTCTCAGTCAGATCTTGGGACAGCTGAGTGAGAGACTGGAAGAATAGGAGGCTATAGTGAGAGGATTGTGAGTTGAAGGTTTCCGAGCTGGGGCAGCTGTGCTCGAGCTTTCGGCCATGGCAGTGGGGCCACAGTAGAGGCTGTGCCTACCCGTGGAACTGTCAAGGACCTTGAGAGCCTGGGTGGAGATGATGAAGTCACCCAGGAGCTGCAGGAAAGGAAGTCGGGGAGTTGTGCCATTCAGTTTGGGATGGGGTAGTTAATCTGGTAAATAACAGAATCAGAGTCAATCCCTAAAGGGGAGGCACAGCAGACTGGAAGGCCAATGACGTTTAAAAAGGAAGAAGTGGCTAGTGAATGTTGGGTAATGGAAACATAGCCAAAGGAACTTGGGACCTTCAACTGGATTCCATTCCTAGGGCTTTCGGGCGTCGTACGGGTTGGTCATCCATTTAAAATAAGGCAGCTTGCCATTGTTGCTTTAGCTCTGGAAGGCCGAAGCAGCACATGTTTGTGGATATGGACTTCAGCGTTCCGCAGTGCTCTGGGGACATAATCGGCCTTCACGCTGGAGGCCATTCTTACTGATCACCTCGGGGCACAGCTGTTGAAGAACTTCCTCATAAGGGACCTTCATGTCCTTTCTAATGCAGATTCTGTGATAATACAAATATGATAGTTTTCTCTAAAATATAAGGAAATGGTCCACTTAATTCACAGATGATTTTTCACTTGTAATTCCTTGTTTATTACCGAGCACCAGCTCTGTTGCAGGCACTTCGTAGGGCTACAGAAATGAGCAGCATCCTTGTTGTTACCTGTATATGGACCGCTCTCTGGCCATTGTTTCTTCCTATGTGAGGAAGTGGCAGCCATACTTTTACCTATGTATATTTCTGCTTTGCTTTGTCTTGACTTCAGGACCACAGATGTAATAGTGCTATCTACCACCATTTAAATTTCTCATGGGATAAAATGGTTAAAAAATCTGAAGCCTTTGCTCCAGTGTGCTAGGGCCTGTGCAGTAATGCCTCACACTCAGTGAGCCCTCTGTGAATGTTTGTTTTTTTTTTTTTTTTAATTAAAATCTTTCCTTTCTGTACTAGCATAACCTGTACCTTTAGGCAAAACTTGAATTTAATGTGTTTTGTGTTTGTGTGTGTGTGCTTGTTTTTCAACTAGTTGATGGATTTACAACTGAGTGACAGTAACTTTCGTCGACACATCTTGTTGCAGTATCTCATTTTATTCCAGTATCTTAAGGGGCAGGTCAAATTCAAAAGGTAAGTTAATATGGGTAGTAAATGATTTCTAAACAGTCCTCTCTAAAAGAGGACTCACGTACTGATATATTTTTCTTATGTATCAGACACATTTAATGCATGAGGGTCACATCCCTGAAACCTTCCTTTTGCAGCAACACTAGAGAATCAGGGGCTTTTGTTAGAGATTCTAGATGTTAGGATATTTATTTCAGAGAGAAGGTGTTGACTATATCTCCTGTCAGGGGAAGTCTGTCCTGCTGAGCACTGGGGTTCCTGGGGTCCTCAGTTGTGTGGGTGCATCTCTGTTCCAGACTTCCACCATTCCCCGCTCACCTCACCCAGGCCTTCGCCAAACCTGATTGGAAGACTAAGCCCGTAAGACTTCTCTCACGAGGTGTGGAGTGGTCTAGGATGTTACAACTCAAAAAAGTGAAGTAAATCTTTGAAGAACAGAGGAGTTCCAGTTTCTTTGGGGTTTCAGAAAACCTAAACAGTTCCTCTACTTCCTGAGTACCTCCACCTGCAGCAGACCACTTCCTCTTATCCTACCCATAACTGAAGTCAAGCTCACCATTACTCAAAGGCATTTTTAAGTTTGCAAAGCAATGTTGCATTTATTAGCTGTGTGAAAAACGTGCCTTTACTACCTGCTGGCTTTGAATCCCACTTTCATGACTCAGAGTGCAATTTAGCTCTTTCAGACTTGTGATTTTTAAGATGACACATAGCAAGTACTCAGAATGTTATTTCTTATCCTCTGTTGTTGAGTTTTAATATAGCATGGTAGGAAGATCAAGGACTTTGGAGCCAGACCTAGGTTTGAATTCAAGCTTTATCTGTATGGTCTCTGTTTAATAAGCACACATCCTCATTCTGAGAATTAAATGAATAATGCATCTAAAGTGCTCAGATCCTGACACAGTAGTCTATCGCTATTTATTGGCTGGCTGTAAAGCATCCAGTGCTAGTGAGGGCTGAATTAAAAGCACCGATTAACACTTTGGGTCTGCCTTCAGCTTTCTCTAAGGTTTGGGAGTTTTTTATTCATTGTGTTTTGATTGCCTTTTAAAGGAATATATCTGAATGTGCAACATGGAGAGGAATATGTTAATATTGTCTCAGAGGTTTTCATTCCACATTAAATTTCTTATTTTAGGAAACACTCATTGCTCTGTTCATAGTTAATCAGACTGATAGAGTGTCATCCTCCCTCATACACCTTTGTGTCTTCAATTCTAACCATCCTAAATGAAGTGCAAGAATTTTCTCTTATAATCCTCTCATTTGTGATTGTTCTTCTCTTGGTAATTTTTGACACTGTTTGACACTAGTATGGTTAACTTATCTGTTACATGCCTTGGGTTTTTATAAGACAGTATATAAGCCTTAAAATTGAATATACATTGCTGTAACTCAAGCATGCTTTTATTGTTTTGTTCCCTAGTTCAAACTATGTTTTAACTGATGAGCAATCACTCTGGATTGAAGATACTACAAAATCAGTTTATCAAGTAAGTTCAACATGCAACAAACCCATGATTGAACAAAATGGAAATTTAGAATTTTCTTTGTTTCAGCCCCAAATAGGAAAATAAGGATAAAGTTAAGCTCAGGTACAAGACCACGAACACTTCTTGGTCCTCTGCCTACAAACCACTCCTATGATGCAGAAAGTTGTTGAAAGCTTAGTATATTCTTTCTAATCACAGCTACTATCTGAAAACCCCCCCGATGGAGAAAGATTTTCAAAGATGGTAGAGGTATGTTTTTTATATTTACATAGTCTTCTTAGCACCAAATAGAATTTCAAAGGCCTTCATTATACAAATGTAATTTCTTTGTTTTTCCCAGCATATATTAAACACTGAAGAAAATTGGAACTCATGGAAAAATGAAGGCTGCCCAAGTTTTGTGAAAGAAAGGTAAATATATACCCAAGCACTATGAGAAGAAAGGCATTTCAAAATACAGTTTGACGTGATTATTTTACATGATGTATAGATGTATAGATGTATATATTTCATATTAAAAAGTATAGGTTGAACTCTGTAAGCATACAACCATTTTGATTTACTTCTAGTTGAATCTTTCACCTCAGATTTCTTATCATTAAGTTCCCAGAACAAATTAATCTATTATTATTGAAAAAAATGCTATATACCCACTCCTTGTAATTTGTCCCCTGGTGTGGCATTTTTGTCTTCTATCTGATGAGTGTTCTATAATAATAGGAAGCTTTTATATTTTTATAGGAAGAAAACAATAATTGAATTTTCTTTTACATTAAACACTTTTTATGTGTGCTATCCATTTGTAATTCCAGTTTGTTTCATTCACCACAGAACATCAGACACCAAGCCGACAAGAGTAGCTCGCAAGAGAACAGCACCAGAGGACTTCCTAGGGAAAGGACCCAACAAAAAGATTCTAATGGGAAAGTAGGTTAACCTGTATCCATATGTGGGATGGTATTCGTTTTTTTAATAGTTTGAAGATGTTACTGTAAGAGCTTCCCAGTTTATGTGTTTTTCGTGTTTTTGGTGTTTGGTACATACATAGATGATTAAAACAGACCACACGCTCTCAGTCTCAAGGGCCCATTACATGGATTCATGCAGATAGATAAGCTTCCATTTTGTCTCCTGCTTCCTAAATCCATGGCTCTAGGCTGTGCCATTTTTTCCATGTCATAGACAATACAGTCGCTGTTAGATTGATCCAGCTCACTTCCAGTTGCTGCAAGGTACCATGATCCTTCAGTTTCTGTTACCTTCCAGTTAATTATTCATTGCTCTTATACTCTGCTTGAATGTTTAAAAAAAAAGATTGTATCATTAAATATATGCTTATATAGAAAATTTGCCGAATACCAAAAATTAATGTAGAAAATTAAAACTCATTCCATCACCACCTAAAAACTCACTATTTAAGTGTTTTTACAACTTTAAGGCATATGAGGATGATGTCCATTAAAAATGTATTTATTTATGTGTCTGTTTTGTAGTGAGGAGTTAACAAGGCTTTGGAATCTCTGTCCTGATAATATGGAAGCTTGCAAATCAGAGACAAGGCAAGTTTAAAATGTTTCACATGAGGTACTGCTTTTCTCAAATGTTAAGTGAATGAAATTAATTTATTATGGTTGACTTTGGCATAGCAGAATATGGCTTCCCACCATGAAACACCTAGAAATGTTGATAAAATAATTTTAGAAATCACAGAAAAATACGAATTCACAAAAGAAGAGGGAACTGAAAACCAAAGTATGAGCCAATGTGGTTGCTTCTAGCTGGGAAGCTTGCAGATGCTTCCCACTTTGGGGAACCAGGGAACTTAGGTTTTAAGAGCCACAAAAGGACAGAAGGTAAGGCCTTGGGCCTGTACAGATTTGTAACTGAGTTTCCTTTGAATAAAGCTGAGGCCCTTGAAGCACTGCACTAAACATAAAAAGAAGAGCAGACTGGGGAGGAAGGACTTGCTCACTGGCCCAGGAAGCAAGCTTGTCCATTTCTAACTGGGGTGTGGGTGAAAAGGAGAAAAGTACACCTGGAGAAATTATAACCACAAGTCTGCTGTCATGGAGTCCTCCAGCTTAAATTTATACTACCAGCAGTGTAAAGGAACCCCTTCACTAAGGGGGTGAATTTAGATGTCTCAGTCTGATGATACAAAGCTTTCTGGAGGTCACACCTTCAACCTAAGCCACACAAGGATCCTATAGATAAAAGTCTGAAGATATTCGACCATCTGAACTCAAAACATTCAAGAAAACAATATACCATGAGAAAGAATCAGCGGATAGAACAAACAAAACAAACAACAGAAGTTAAACAACCACTTCAGATAATAAAACCATCAAGTAAATACAGCTTAAAATAAGTATATTTAAGATAGTTAAAGACATAAAAGAAGGAATTGAAACTTAAAAGGAAGAGGACACTCTCAGGACCAAGCAAATTTGAAAAAACAAGTAATAATTCTAGCAATAAGAAAATATAGTCATCGAATTACAAGATTTAATAGGCACGTTAAATAGCAGACTAGACACAGGTGGAAATAAGAATTAATGAATAAGGGGCGCCTGGGTGGCTCAGTCGGTTAAGTGGCTGTCTTCGGCTCAGGTCGTGATCCTTGGCTCCTGGGATCAAGCCCCACATTGGGCTCCTTGCTCAGTGGGGAGCCTGCTTCTCCCTCTCCCTCTGCCTGTAGCTCCCCTTGCTTGTGCTCTCTCACTCTAGCTCTCTCTCAAATAAATAAAATCTTAAAAAAAAAATCATAATGTAAATTAGAAAACATAGAATTAACTGATAAATGTATTATAGGTTTAAACTTTTGAGAAATAGAAAACTTACGACCTTAAATGTCTATAAACTTAACTCAAGAGTTAACTTAAAACTAAGAATCCAGCACCGAGCCCCAATGTTTATAGCAGCATTTATCCATTCATCTGTTGATGGACATCTAGGCTGTGCCATTTTTTCCATGTCATAGACAATACAATCGCTGTTAGATTGATCCAGCTCACTTCCAGTTGCTGCAAGGTACCATGATCCTTCCATAGCCGAATTATGGAAAGAGTCTAAATACCTATCAGCTGATGGATAAAGAAGATGTTTGTGTGTCTGTAATGGAATATTATTTGGCCATAAAAAATGAAATCCTGCCATTTGCGACAACATGGATGGAGCTAGTATGTATTATGGTGAGCAAAATAAGTCAGAGAAAGACAAATACCATATGATTTCAGTCATATGTAGAATTTAAGAAACAAAACAGATGAACACGGCAGGGGAAACAAAAAAAGAGACAAAACAGACACTTAACTAGAGAGAACAGGATGGATTAAGTGGGTGATGGGGATTAAGGAGGGCACTTGTAATGAGCACAGGACGATGTATGGAAGTAATGAATCACTAGATTCTGCACCTGAAACTAATATTACACTGTAAATTAACTAACTAGAATTTAATAAAAACTTGGAAAAAAAAATCTAACGCTGAACCAAGTAAATTACAAAGAAAGTAAAATAAAACTGGAAATCGGTAAGATAGCAAACAAATAATAGCATCAGCAAAACCAAACAATTTTTTTTAAAGACTAAGAAAATTTTTAAAATGCTAGCAAGCCAATTAGTACATTTAGATCCCTGCCAAATCTGAGAAGTCAACCCAATAGAAAAATGGACAAAGAAATAGACAGTTTCAAAAGTGGAAATCGTAATAAACCTAAGAAAAAATACTCAACATCAGTAGTAACTAGAAACATCAGATTAAAAACCAAAGCAGGCAGCTTCATAGCCAAGAAATTCAATAATTTAAATGCATCGGGATTTTGTATGAATTGTGGATAAGAATAATTTGCCAGAGACAAGGGAAACAAGGGCAAAAATGAACTATTGGGACTTCATCAAGATTAAAAGCTTTTGCACGGCAAAGGAACAGTCAACAAAACCAAAAGACAACCGACAGAATGGGAGAAGATATTTGCAGATGACACACCAGATAAAGGGCTAGTATCCAAAATCTATAAAGAACTTAATCAAGCTCAAGACCCAGAGAACAAAGAATCCAATCAAGAAATGGGCAGAAGACATGAACAGATATTTCTGCAAAGAAGAAAGCCAAATGGCCAACAGACACATGAAAAGGGCTCAACATCACTTGGCATCAGAGAAATACAAATCAAAATCTCAATGAGATACCACCTCACACCAATCAGAATGGCTAAAATTAACAAGTCAGGAAATGACAGATGTTGGCGGGGATGTGGAGAAAGGGGAGCCCTCCTACACTGTTGGTGGGAATGCAAGCTGGGGCAACCACTCTGGAAAACAGTATGGAAGTTCCTCAAAAAGTTGAAAATAGATTTACCATACGACCCAGCAATTGCACTACTGGGTATTTACCCCAAAGATACAAAAATGTAGTGATCCGAAGGGGTACATGCACCCCGATGTTTATAGCAGCAATGTCCACAATAGCCAACTATGGAAAGAGCCTAGATGTCCATCAACAGATGAATGGATAAAGAAGATGTGGTGTGTATATACAATGGAATATTATGCAGCCATCAAAGAAAAATGAAATCTTGCCATTTGCAACGACATGGATGGAACTAGAGGGTATTATGCTAAGCGAAGTAAGTCAGTCAGAGAAAGACAAGTATCATATGATCTCACTGATATGAGGAATTTGAATAACAAGACAGAGGATCATAGGGGAAGGGAGGGAAAAATGAAACAAGATGAGACCAGATAGGGAGACAAACCATAAGAGACTTAATCTCAGGAAACAAACTGAGGGTTGCTGGAGGATGGGGGGTGGGAGGGATAGGGTGGCTGGGTGATGGACATTGGGGAGGGTATGTGCTATGGTGAGCGGTGTGAATTGTGTAAGACTGTTGAATCACAGACCTGTACCCCTGAAACAAATACATTATATGTTAATTTTAATAAATAAATAATTTGCCAGTGATGCTGGTGGGAGCCTAAATTGGTACAGCCACTTTGGAAAACAATTTGGCAGTAACTAAAAGTTAAAGGTGTGCATACGCTACATCCTAACAATTCCAGTCCTGGGTTGATCTTTAAAGTAGTTCCTTTAAAACTTCGGGTTGAGAATCGGTGATTTGTGAAGTCAGTTTATTAGTTGCCACCAGCATTTTTTTTTAGGGAAATAGAAAATATATTTTTGTGAAACGTTAGCTTTACTTATATATGATACATATGCTCGCATTTATGTGTGTGTTTTGGGTTGTAATATAAAATTAATTCCTTACTGTGAGTTGTAGGGGAAGTTTCAACACCATAATGTCTAGAGAAACTAGCTCACCTACACAATGAGATGGTGCAAGAATGTTTATTTAGCAGTGTCACAGCAAAACTGAGGAAACTACCTAAAATATCAGTGGAAGAATGGATAATGTGTGACACGTTCACGTAGCGGACCGCTGTACATCGGGCCCCAGAATGAGGTTGAGGACTACTGTATCAGACAGGCGTACTTCAGAAAAATCAGGGTTGTAGAAGGGTACAAGCATGGTTCCATTATAAAGTTTGAAAAGCTTCAAAACAGTATACGCTCAGTTAAAAAAAAACAGGAGTGATAAATACCAATTTCTGAAGAGTGGCCACCTCTGGGGAAAGAGAACGAGATCAGAGAGGAGAGTTGTATTTGTAGTGTTTGTAAAAGTCAGATAAGGCAGTGCCTGGGAGGTTCATTCCGTTATTAGTCGTGATTGATCACGGTATAGTTGACCCTTGAACAACGCAGGGTTTGGGGTGCCAACCCCCACACGGTAAAAAATGCACAAGTAACTTTTGATTCCCCAACAGCCTACTGTGGATTGGAAGCCTTACTGCATAAACAGGTGATATGATTGATACACAAAATATGAACACATTTTGTATATGTATTATATACTGTATTCTTACTAAAGGAAGCTGGAGAAAAAATATTAAAATAATAAAAAAATACATTTAGAGTACTGTATCGAAAAAAATCCACAAATAAGTGGACCCACACAGTTCAAGCTCAGTGGTGTTCCAGGGTCAACTGTATAGTAATTTTTAAACTAATAAATGGTTCCAAACACTGATCAATGATAGTCTGGTTGGGATTTTAGTGTCACCTTGCTTTGTCTAGCGTGATATATAAAAGAGTGGTGGTAAACTCCAAGGAAACCTTCCAGCCCTCTTATGTTTACCAGTTAGAGAGAGTGTTATTGTACTGAAAGTTGTAAGATTGGGTGCTTGAGTTTTCCTTACAGAGCCCATTTTTCTAGTTTTAGTCAAAGATGTCTTCTAATCAGACCCTTGGATCTTGTTTATTTGCTTGACTATCAAAATCTTATTTCTAAAACCAAATTCCAGAAAGATCCAATTAAAAACCAACCATGCTGTCATGGGAGTGACCTAAAATAAGCTCACAGTTAAACTCTTTAAATCTCAATATGGTCTGGTTATTAGTGTGGGTTTTATTAATGCTGGCTTAAGGAAAAAACATTCTTGGATGTGGACACTGGATGTGACCTTTTCTTCCTTGCTGGGGAAGTTCAAAGGCTGTGAAAGCCCCGGCTGTCCCTGTGACCAGTAACATTACAGTGTGGAGCCCAGTGATTGTTAGGTTACCTGGAGTATAGTATATGACACGGTGTAGCACCGCACTGCCCCTCTGTGGTCCTCTTGGAGAAGTTCAGTTTTGAGTCATTTACCCCCTTAAAAATCTGGGTTCCTAAGTAACGTAACTAACTCAAGTGTAGGTCATAATTAGAATCTTTCAATGCCACTGTTTTAGGAGTATTTTATTATTAAGAATGAACACACATGGTCCTTACTAGTTGTTTTTTAACACCCAGGGAATACATGCCAACTTTGGAGGAATTCTTTGAGGAAGCCATTGAACAGGCAGACCCTGAAAACATGGTTGAAAATGAATACAAGTAAGTAGTGTTTCTTATGAGCTAACATAAGTTAGCTTATGTTAACATTCTACAGTATTTTTTTAGGAATTGTATGTACATTAGAACACTAAGGGAGATCATTGATAGGGTAGTACTTTTCCTCTTAGGTGAATTTATGTACCAAGTTCACATTAGTGCACATTCCTGATTTCAATGACCATGCCCACTGACGAACACGAAGTAGAATCACACTTGTTTCGAAAAATAAGAACAATGCCTTGGGCCTCCACCTCCCTCCAACAATCCTCTTTTCCCCTTCAAATCAGTGTCTCCCGAGACGTGTTGATAACCATTGCCTTCATTTCCTCACCTCCCATTCTTGTCAGCTCACTGCCACTGGGTGGTCTCCCTGTCCTTCCACTGAAATAGCGCTCGTCAAGGTCATGGCATCTTTTTCCGACCTCCCAGCAGCATTCACCACTTGTCTCTCCTTCCTTAGATGATGTGTTCTTCTCTTGACATCCATTAAACTGCACTCCTGCCTCACTGCATCTCAGCTGGCTCCCAGATCTTGGAGTAACCTCAGGACTCAGTCTCAGCTTTTTCATCTAATCTTCTAGGCAACACCACACAGCCCTGTGGTTTTATTTATTTATTTTTATTATTTTTTTATTTTAAAGATTTATTTATTTATTTATTTGACAGAGAGATAGAGAGCACAAGTAGGCAGAGTGTCAGGCAGAGGGAAAGGGAGAAGCAGGCTCTCTGCTGAGCAGGGAGCCCGATGCGGGGCTCGATTCCAGGACCCTGGGATCATGACCTGAGCCGAAGGCAGCTGCTTAACCAACTGAGCCACCCAGGCACCCCAGCCCTGTGGTTTTAAAGATTTTTTTTTTTAAAGATTTTATTTACTTATTTTAGAGAGAAAGTGTGCAAGCGGGGAGGGGCGGAGGAAGAGAATGTCAAGCAGACTCCACACTGAGGGTGGAGCCCTACGTTGGGCTCGATCTCACAACCCTGAGATCATGACCTGAGCTGAAACCAAGAGCCGGGCACTCAACTGACTGAGCTACCCATGCACCCCATCCCCATGGCTTTATTTTTTAAAATTTTTTTAAAGATTATTTATTTGTTGGAGAGAGAGCACAAGCAGAGGGAGCTGCAGGCAGAGGGAGAGGGACAAGCAGACTCCCCACTGAGCAGGGAGCCCGATGTGGGACTCGACCCCAGGACCCTGGGATCACGACCTAAGCTGAAGGTAGACGCTTAATGACTGAGCCACCCAGGCGTCCCAGCCCCATAGTTTTAAATAGGCATTTTGGTGTCATCATTTAAGGGCAAGGACCCTCTTGTCAGACTGCCTGGGTTCCAATCCCAGGACACTCTGTCACTCACTGGCTAGGCTTCTAGGGCTACTGTAACCCCTTTCTGCTTGTTTTCTCATTGCTAAATAGTATAATACCCATTTCATGGGGTTATTCTGAGGATTAAATAAGAGGATTCACTTTGAGCCACACAGGACATGTAGTTAGCACACAGGAAATAGAGTGCTCTGACTCATGTGACCTTGTGACTAGTTATGAGTTAGTTACTGTGATCTCTTAACTAATGATGCTCTGGTCAGTTCTCCAGCATGCGAATTGTGATCTTTAAACTCACAAGTCTGATCTCCTGCTTTAACTCTTCCAGTGACTGCCTGGTAAAATTAGGATGAAATCCAAACTCCTTACCAGGGCCTAAAAGACCGGTCTGGCTGCTGCCTACTCTTTTGATCACTTCTCCTCTTTGTTCATTTTCTTTCTGCTCTAACTACACCAGCCAGGTTTCTGTTCTTCAACTCAAAGGTCTTTCCACTTCTCCCCAAGCTATTCCTGTGGTGTGGGCTCACTTCAGTTCTCCTCTCAGATACTGTCTCAGGGCAGTTTTCCCTGGCCCAGAAGCCCCTCCCTATCTGAAATTCTCATTTCTCATGTTCTTCTTATCCTTACCACTGTGTGAAATTCTTGTACCTTGTGTTTATCCATAGTAATGATGCTTGCCAACACATTTCCACATTCACTGTCAGGTCCTCCCTAAGTACTTACCATCTATACCTTTAAGGTAGAAACTGCCCTTATCTCCCTTTTACAGTTAAAGTGAGGAGAGAGGGTGAATCATGTATTGAAGTTCTCATCTAGTAAATGCCAGAGCCAGGAAATCACTCTGGCCTCAGGGCCCTGCTCTTAACTGCAAGATTATAGTGTCTCGAGTGTTCAGGGTACCTCTAAGGTCTGAGTGCCCAGCTCACCAAGTATTTGTTGAATGAATGAATGAATGAGAGTTCTCCACGAACCTTGGTTTAAGAACCTGAATGGTATGGATTTCTGGAGAGTAAGAAAGTTTGTATGTGTAACTGGTGAATTTTGAAAATGCTCAAGATTGAAACTGCTTAAATGGAAACGTGTCAAGAGAGGTAGGCTGGTTAACTGATCAGGCAAAGCCCTGTACCATGACATTAAGTTGGCAAGACCCGTGTAGGAGTAGTTTTGCACTTGCTAAAAGTAGAGGCTCATTTTAAGAGGAGGACTAAATAAACCAGGTTGCTACCCTTAAGAACTTAGGGGGATCTTCCAAATGACTTGCAAAAATTCACAAACAGTAAATTTGTGCTCTGGATTCTTCTCCAGCTTGGCTGGTTCTGGAACATTATCTTTAGAATTCGTGAGGTTTGCATTTCTCACCTTACCGTGTATCGCCTGGTGCTGTGCTCTGTATCACTATGGATCACTGCTCACTGTGGTGGCTATTTGATGTTTCCCTTTTAGTTTTGGAACCATTTTTATTCATTGAGTTTGGTATTAAGCGAACTAAAATGAGATGCTTATATAAATGGAGAATGATGTATTGATTGAATATGGTCAAAACTCAGTGCTGATAAAACTTACATTCTGGAATGCACACCTGCAGGTGGCATTGCCCGGATGGGCATCAGCTCACTGACTATAGTAAAAGCCTATTAGTTTTTCTTCTAAAGACGTAGATGATTACTGTCCTGCACACAGAACACCTAGTTATTACTATACACATACTGATTGACTTTTTAAATTAAGTAAAATGGGTATTAAACTTTTCAGATGTTTGCTGCATATGAACCTGCCTCATCAGATTCTGCTGTTTCTAGTGTTCATTTGTAAGTGTACTGCACACTCAGAGGTTCTTTAGGAATAAGATCAGAATGAAAAGAATGGTGCCTTCAGCTACTTAATGTAATTTACCATGTGACACTCTATACGCTAACTGGAAGGCATATAGAAATAAAAAACCATAAATGACAAGACTGACATTTCTTTTCCTAGGGCTGTGAACAATTCAAATTATGGTTGGAGAGCCCTGAGACTGTTAGCACGGAGAAGCCCTCACTTCTTCCAGCCAACCAACCAGCAATTTAAAAGTTTGCCAGAATATCTCGAAAACATGGTAATAAAGCTAGCAAAGGAATTACCAGTAAGTAATGTAGATCAACGTTTTCATATTCTTTATCATCTTATTAAAACTACTATCACTAAGAAGCTGAATTTACAGTTTATTGTGTGGAAAAAATAATCCACAAACCTCCATGTTTAAGAATAAGGAAAAATGCATTTGAGTGTACATTTAGAGGAAGTACATAAGTTGATAAATTTTTTATAAAGCATGTAATTTAATTTTAAAGCCCACAGTATTTTGGTTAAACAATTATCTCACCTGTAAACTCAGACATGAATTTTTCCTATTTGCCAATGTATTGTGTTTTATCAAACAGGATCTATAACGGGTAGCAGTAGGTACCTTGACCTACCTTTCTACTCTGTTCTCTTTTCCAATACAATTTTCTCATTGTATTACTACAATATGGTAATAACTATACCGTAAAATTACTAAAAAAATTTTTTAAGAACCCAATTGCTCCCCTGGTTTTCTCCAGCCCATCATGACTATATGCTAGATATTTGCAAATCAGCTTACCATACTCTTTACTGGCTCTGCCTTCTTCCCATGTGTGGGGGAAGGGGAGTCTTGCCCGTCCACTCCTTCTCCAGGTTAACACCATCCCATTTGTGATCCTTACCTGACATTCACATTTAACACGCTCAAGGATCAAGTTCTGGGCTCTGGAATGTGGAATCTCAACCACTCATAACCTAAACCAAAAGTATCCCCAGTTATTTTACAAGTTGGCATTCTCTTAAACATTCTTCTTCCTCATTTTAGCCTCCTTCTGAAGAAATAAAAACAGGTGAGGATGAAGATGAGGAAGATAATGATGCTTTACTGAAGGAAAATGAAAGTAAGAATTGAATTTTCTTGGCTATTTTACAAAATTGGAAAAGATTGGGGTTCTTTGTTGAGAGGTACGTTATTTGATCTACTTCTCAACCTCTACCATTTATCTTAGCTGTTTCTTATAGTGAGGAATTTTAAACATTGCTTGATAACTTTTAAAATATTACACTTTATGCAATAAAATCTGGAAGTGATGGGAAGGAAAGTACTTAGATTTGAAGGTGACTCACCTGTTTGTTAATGGCGGGGGGGGCGGGTTAGAAGAGAGCAGCTGCTTTCAGGGGAGACCTTCATAATTACGATAGAGGCAACAGCTTTAGTTTTAAAAGTATTGATACCTAGTGATCATGACTATAAGAACAATATTCACCCCATGAAAAATATAGAAAGGAATTGTTTTACTTTTAAAATAAAGCTTATGAAAGGTGATTAATATTTCAGTGGCCCCGTATCTATCTTCCCCATTCTGTTGTATATTTTGAATTGTACATGTCCTCAGGCTTTGTACATAATTTACATCTCCTGTGTTTCCTAGGCCCTGATGTTCGCCGAGACAAACCTGTAACAGGGGAACAAATAGAGGTGTTTGCCAGTAAACTGGGCGAGCAATGGAAGATCCTGGCTCCCTACTTGGAAATGAAAGACTCGGAAATTAGACAAATTGAGTGTGATAGCGAAGACATGAAGATGAGAGCTAAGCAGCTACTGGTCGCCTGGCAAGATCAAGAGGGAGTACATGCAACACCTGAGAATCTGATGAACGCACTGAATAAGTCCGGATTAAGTGACCTTGCAGAAAGTCTAACTAATGACAATGAGACAAATAGTTAGCTTCTTTCTTTCTTTTCTTTTTTTTATTAAAACTGTGATAAGATTTTGTTACCAAGCAGCATTTGATAAGAGGTCCAATGGTTTTGGTAAACAATAAACATTTTTATAACAGTTGTTGTACAGTTGGCTGGTGCTCCACGAACAACAGAAGGCGTATTGGCTCTTGATAACTGACCTCAGGGTTTCAGGCGAAGGGAGTACGTTGAGAAAATGGACAAAATAAAGCGACCTCAAGATCACATATTTTTTGTTAAAATATTTATAATGAAGTCAGTAAGCAATATTTAGGGAGCATGGTGTTTCCTAAGATACACTATGCCAACTTCATTTCCTACATGCCATTAGTAGTTACAAAATTTAACTTGCTGTTCTGAAAATCCCAGAATGACTTTCTGAAACCATATGACTGCTCTAGTCTTACTCCATTTATGCTTTAAAGCAGAGGATCAGCAAACACTGGCCCATTTCCCACCTGCTTTTACAAGTAAAATTTTATCAGCACACAGTTCTGCTGATGTAAGTATCATCTATGGCTCCTTTCATGCTACAACAGCAGAGTTAAGTAGCTATGACAAAGACTGTGGCCTGCGAAACTTAAAATATTTACTATCCACCCCACCCATTACAGAAAATGTTTGCCAGCCCCCAACTTGAAAAAAAAACAGGGTGAAGTCTAAAATCCTAAGTCCTTAAAATAGGGATGCATACTTCCAGGATTGATGTGAAGTTTGAGATGTAGGTGAAAGCTATCTACAAACAGCAAAGCACTATGTAATAATGGCTGGGGACAGTACCATCTACTTTTCCGGTTCCCACGTAAGCGTAATTACCCTGTAGGGCTCTAACATTAGGTTATCATTGTATGTTTTGTATCCTGAAAGGCTACTAAGTGCATAATACACCTAAGTGCGTATTACACCATAAATGTTCTTGCTTGGACTTGACTTCACTGGCTAGTCCAACAGTGGTACACCACAGCTCTAGTATCAAAAGGGCCTCCGTGCTCATGGCACAGCATATAAGGCACACTCAGGAATCAAGAAATTTTCTTGACCACTCTCCCTTCTCAAAGACCTTATATGCAAGGCTGAACTCTAAAATAGCCTTATTAGTTTAAAACACTGGTGTAAGTCCAATTTCTTAAAAAAAAAAAAAATCTTTGGAATAATGCTTATTTGGATCAAATAAAATGAAATCCATTTTTAAAACAAGGAATTACAATTTTAAAAATCTTAACTCCATACAAGACATATACTTTGTTCTAAACCTACCTCATCTACTAGCTACAGCATCCTGCAAGTCAGAAATCAGAATTCTAATTGCTAAATTTATGTCCTCAAAATTGTTCAGACCAAGACAGACCGTGAATAAAAATGCAGAGTCACAAGCATCATAGCACTATCTAAGAATCATTACACTTCTTATGGTCTCCTCTTCCCCATTCTATTCTGCACCCTCCGCCAAGGCAAAGGGAATAATGATTGCCAGTAATCACCACTTAGCTGAAGAAGCTATTTACAAATAAGTTTCCCTGAAATGCTTATTTTATCTCCTAGGGTTCTCAGGTTTTATCACATTGTTCAAAGTTGAGAGGAAATTGGCCATTATTCTCTAGGAATTTAATAGTTACCAGTGCTATGCTCTGCAGAGCATGAAAACAGCATAAGTAAAGAGAGGAGATTTCATGATAATCCCCCAAGCTTCATTTTATATACCTAACTCAAAATCAGAGACAAATGAGCTAATTTCCTATCCTCTGTCTAGCAATCAAGGCTCTTGAAACAAAGATGAGGAATTAATTAATTAGAATGTATTAAAATGTAAGAAACCTACCATACTGAAACACCACTTACTCTTGGTACTTTTACCATCACTTTAAAAATCATTGCTATTATTCAATTCTGAGATACACATTAAGATTTTGGGAACAGACGAGTAAAAACTGAGCCAAAGAAAAGATAGACCAATAAACATCGTTGCATTCAGCATCCAAAGAACTCTGTTACTTTTACAACTTTGTATTTCTTTTAAACAGAACATAATGTGACAAGGCAGAAGAGAGAACATTTTTAAATGGATGCTTAACAGCAGAGTAAAACTAACAACCTGCAGCAAGGCGTGATATTAAATATACCTAAACTTAACCCAAGCTCCAACACTCAGTAGACAAAAGACTTGAGGTCAGAAGCTGTTAGTCCCTCTTTTTTTTTTTTTTATTAAATATCCTCATTTTCTAAAAATAAGCAACGAGAGCTTACCAACTTTTTAAGGTTGATTACTACAAAACCATTGCAAAGTTAAACATACAAACCATAGTACATCAGAGAGACACAATAATGAATGTATAATCAAATGTACTATTACTGATCACAATTTATTTTAAAGTCATGAAAAGCCAGCAACAGTCAGGCCGGACAAATACTTGATTGTATCCATGTTTCCATGGGATGTGGGCAGCAGCACTGAGTAACACAATGAGAGCAACACCTCCTTCCTTTCCACCTTCCTGGCAAAATTTTTGTTAGATAAGGCAAAGGATGGGCAGCTATGAATCACCGGTGGTTTGAACCATGCAAGAACAACAACAACAAAAAGAGTAATAGGTGTGCAATAAACATCTGATTGCTGAATCCTGGGCTGAAAAAGGCAGGGAGAAAAAATTTATCATGGAAGGTAATGGCTGAAAGGCATTTCAAATCAGAATTTTTAAAAATTAATGCAAGAAATAAGCTTTTTAAAAATGTCTTCCTGCAACCACACAGTCCAAAGGCAATTTTTTTTTCTGTAATTTTTAGGTTGATCCACAGAGTGGTCTGCTTCACCCTCTTTTGTTCCACATGAGAGGGGAAACACATAAAACCACCTACATATCTTCCTCTACAGCTCTGGATTATAGAAATGATCAACAAGTAACATTTATTTCACACCTAAACATAAATAGCTAAAATGAAGATTACTGTTCACTTTCCTCTTCCATTATTTCAACTCTGCGAGGCCCATAGAGTAAAACATATGCTATGTGCCAGTCTCCACCACCAGAAAGCCGTAAGATATCCTCTGGTGTCACGATGCTGACTTTATCATCATCAAACTTAATCCATTCATCTAAAGAACAAGAGAAGAAAATGAAATTAATATCATACATGTTTTCTCAGTTCCATTTCAAAAAAGGTACTGAGTACTTTCATGCACAGCAGTATTCCATCTGCCACACTAACAGTTTTCAAAGTGTGGTCCAGGGGCTACTCAGGTTTCAAGACCATTTCAGGGGTACTACGAAGGTCACAATTTTTTTATATCACTACTAAAGTATTATTTGCCTTTTTCCCTCACTCTCTCAAGTGTGCTTTGGAATTTTCCAGAAGTCATAGGATGTGTGATAAAGCAAGAGACTGAATGCAGAAACAGGTGTCTCCTATTAAGCCAGACAAAGCAGACCTACAAACATCAATACTATTTCTTGCTATTTTTTTTGTTTTGGAAAATACCGTTATCTTTGTTATTTATGTGATATGTAATGGGTTTATTACTGTCAGTTTCCAATGAGTTAATTTCTCAGTTTTAATTTCTATTATAGTAAATATTAAAGAGAATCCTCATAAACAAAAGCTCTTTGTGGACCTCAACAATTAAGAATGTAAAGGAGTTCTGAGACCAAAAAGTTTGAAAACCACTGTGCAAAAAATCTGTACTAAGTAAACTGTTAAATTAACTTACTGGGGAAAAAAAAAACAACCAGAATCCTTACCTTGTTTCCTTTTCACCCATGATACATAATGGCCTGAAGAGCTAGACCTTCCCTGATGTGTTAACACTGCTTGTAAGTCATAGTATCCACAATTATTGGAGCCAATGTCTAAAGAAAGATGTAAATCCAACAATATTAGACAATGAAGAGACGTGATTTCTCCAGCTAGGTAGCAATAGGTTAGCCTATTACTAGAATTCAATAAGATATGACAGTTCAAAGTTAAGGATTTATGGAAGATATTTTAAGAAGTATGATATTATTCATAGAACTACATCCTAAAAAGACTGATTTTTACTGTGTGTCTAGTTAAGGTAAATTGTATTTTAAAAATCTGACTTTCTGGGGCGCCTGGGTGGCTCAGATGGTTAAGCGTCTGCCTTCGGCTCAGGTCATGATCCCAGGGTACTGAGATCGAGCCCCGCATCGGGCTCCTCGCTCAGCAGGGAGCCTGCTTCTCCCTCTCCCTCTGCCTCTCCCCCTGCTCATGCTCTCTCTGTAGCTAATGAATAAATTAAAAAAATCTTTAATAAAAAAAAAATCTGATTTTCTTTTTAAAAAAGCATGGTATCTGAAAAAAAATATGTAAGTGCCAAGACAATAATTTTACCTTAAACACACACACACATACACACACACACACAGTAACTCAATTGAAATGATTTTTTTCCACTTACCATCAGCAAAAGAAAAAGGCTCATATTTAACTTCTTTCTGGGGACTACTCTTTTTGTCACTCTGAGGGGAAAAAAATTTAATTTTAAATCATGATACTGGAAATAAAATTTGTATTCTATTCAATAAATATTCTTTCCACAAATATTTACTGACTACAATATAAAATACCTTACAAATTACTAAAACGATATAACCATAGTTAACACAAAACTATAAACCCAAAGGAGCTATGCTTCAACAATATACAATCTTGTATGCACAGTAACAGACCCTCTGATTCTAGGACCAACTATAAGCCACTAAACCTACAGCATATCCGTGAATATAACAGTACAAACAGTGCTCTAGGGTAGAAAAGGAAAACCCAATTCTATATTTTTACCAAAATCCTATCAAACCACATAGGATTAAAAAAAAAAAAAAAGGTACCTCAATGAAAGAAAAGTCGAATTACTGCAACTAACATTAAACCTACTAAGACATGGCCACCTGCTCAAATGAACTGAATGAACTTAGCTTAAATGAGCTGAAATATTTAATTCAGCAAATATTTACCTAATATTGAAAGAGATGATTCACTATTTTAGACAAAGATCTTTGGTGGGAATTCCCTGCCTCAACTCATTTCAGTGTGTAATACAAAAAAATTAAACTTATCTAGGCATATGGGCACAAAGTTCTTGAAAACTATAATGGTAATGAACACAATGCAAGTAGTTTAAAGATCACTAGAGTGACAAGAAGTCAAAGGCCCCCACAACAAAAAAATGGCAATTAAGTCAACTATTCCCTTTTGTATTAAAATTTGACACCTAGAGTAACCATAGAAAAAGGTATACAAAGAAAAAGATTTTTAAAAAATCGTAGATAAGTCAATTTAGAATTCTATTATATGTTCAAGTAACCTAGAAGGCAATAAAAAGAAGTGAAAAACAGAACAAAGAGAAAGCAAAATATAACACAATTAACTAACAAATCAACTTACATTAAATGTAAATGTTTAGTCTAAATAAAGCAATAAGAGATTAACAGTATATTAAAATACACGACCAACTCTATGCTGTCTATAAGAAACTCTTCAAATATAACAATATAGGCAAATTTAAAGTAAAATAATACAAAAAGACATCATGCAAACATTAACAAAAACAAAGCAGCACTGGCAATAGTAATATCAGAAAAGTAGACTTAGAGTAAAGAAAATTACCAGGGACAGAGAGGGATGTTGCATAATATAAAAGGGTCACTCCACTTAAGAATACTTAGCAATCCTAAAGGTGTATGCACCAAATAACAGAGCTACAAAACATGCAAAGCAAAAGTGGACAGAACCAAATGGAGAAACACACAAAACCACAATTTTAGCTTCCTCACTCCTCTCACAAAAACTGAAAGAACAACTAGACAGAAAAACAGCATGGTTACAGGAACATGCAACACCACCATCAACCAACTGGATCTAATCAACATCTATAGAACATTCATTCCATTCAACAACCGTAGAATACAATTTTTTTTCCAAGTACCCACAGAACATATACCAAGATATATCACATCCTAAGCCATAAAGCAAACTTCAAATTTAAAGGAATTTAAATCACACAAGTGTGTTCTTTCACAGTGAAATCAAACTAGAAGCAGTAACAGCAAGATAATAAATAAATTTCCAAATATTTGGAAACTAAACAAGACACTCCTAAATAATCCAAATTCAAAGAGAAGTCCCATGGGAGATTTTTTTTAAAATACAAGGAACAGAGAGGTGTCTGGGTGGCTCAGCTGGTTAAGCATCTGCCTTCAGCTCAAGTCCTGATCCAAGCTCCACATAGGGCTCCCTGCTCAGCGGGGAGTCTGCTTCTTCCTCTCCCTCAGCCCCTCCCCAACCCCTGCTCATGCTCTCTCTCACTCTTGTGCTCTCTCTCTGTCTCAAATAAATCAATAAAACCTTTAAAAAAAAAAATACAAGACAGAATGAAAATGAAAATACAATATAACAATTTGTAGGACACAGTGAAAGCACTGCTGAGAGAGAATGTATAGCACTAAATGTACACATTAGGGAAAAGTTTGAAGTCAAAAATCTAAGCTCCCACAATTTAAGAACCTAGAAAAAGGAGAACAAAATAAACCCCAAACAAGCAGAAGAGTAGAAATCATTAATATTACAGAAAAAGAGAAAAATCCACTTAGCCAGTTCTTTGAAAAGATCATAAAACTGACAATCCTCTAACAAGACAAAGGAAAAAAAAAAAAAAAAAAGACAAATTACCAGTATCAGGAATGAAACGGGACAGATATCATTATAGACCCTGCAGACATCAAAAATAAATAAATAAATACAAGAAACAACTCTACAACACAAAATTGACAAGCTAGATAAAATAGATCAATTCCATGAAAACAAAGTACCAAAACAAACCTAATATGAAATTACATCATTTGAATAGCCCATAACTACAAAGGAAGTCAAATATTTAATTTAAAAATGCCTGGAAAAAAATCTCCAGGCTGATTTTTTTCCACCAATGTTCTACCAAAACTTTAAAAAAGAATTAACACTAGTTCTACACAATCTTTCAAAAAATAAAAGAGGAAAAAAAGAACAGTTAATAAACCAGTTCAGCAAAGATCAATATACAAAAATCAATTACAAAGAATAATCTAAAAATGAAATTAAGAAAGCAATGCCATTTACTCAAACATCAAAAAAGAATAAAATACTTAAGAATAAAGTTAGCCAAAGTACAAGATTTATATACTATAAACTATAAAACATTGTTGAAAAAAATTAAGACACAAATAAATACAAAGACATTATCAAGTTCATGGACTGCCAAGACTTAATGCTGTTAAAATAGCAATCCTTTCCAAATTATCTACAGATTCACTGCAATCCTATCAAAATTCCAATTGTTTTTTTTGAAGTAATACACAAGCTGATCCTAAAATAATGGAAATACAAGGCATTCATAAGAGACAAAACAATCTTGAAAGAACAGCTAAAAGGCTCATACTCTGCTACATCCTTACTACAAAACTACAGTAATCAAGACTGGTACGGGCATAAGGACAGACATAAAGACCTGTGGAATAAAACTGAGAGTCCAGATATATAGATCTTTATAGTCAACTGATTCTCTACAAGGGTACCAAGACCATTCAATGGACGAAGAATAGGATATTCATATGCAATAGCATGAATTTGGAATGCACCTCATTCCACACACAAAAATTAACCCAGAATGGATCAAAAACCAGGGAAGAACTAAATGGGAAGAACTGAAACTTTAAAACTCTTATAAGAGAAACAGACATAAATCTTTGTGGCCTTTGACTAGGCAATGGTTTGTTAGATAGGACACCAAAAGCAAGAACAACCAAAGAAAAATACATTGGATTACCTAAAAATTAAAAACTTTTCCTCTGCAAAAGACCCTAAAGAAGATGAAAAGATAAAGACAAAGGCAAGGAGAAAATATATGATAGCCATGCATCTGACAAAGGATTAGTATTTGTAATATAAAAAACTCTCAAAATTCAAGAGTGAAAAATAGCACAATTAGAAAATGAATAGACAAGAAGAAACCTTTCACCAAAGAGGATATACAGATGGCAAATAAATACATGAAGACACACTCAACATCATTAGCCATTAGGTAAAAGCAAATTAAAAACCACAATGAGGTATCACTGCAAACCTATCCAAATGGCTAAAATAAAGAATACTGACATCACCAAATTCTAGCAAGAATGCACAAAGTGGATCAGTCATATACTGCTAATGAGCATTTAAAATGGTACAGTCCCTATGGAAAACCTTTGACAGTTTCTTTAAAAATTAAATATACAACTACCATGCAATCTAGCAATTATACTACTGGGTATTTATTTCCAGAGAAATGAAAAGTTATGTTTACACTAAAATTGGTACATGAGGGGCGCCTGGGTGACTCAGTCGGTTAAGCATCTGCCTTCGGCTTAGGTCATGATCCCAGGGTCCTGGGACTGAGTCCCACATAGGGCTCCCTGCTCAGCAGGGAGTTTGCTTCTCCCTCTCTCTCTGCCCCTCCCCCTGCTCACGCTCTCTCTCTTTCTCTCAAATAAAAAATCTTTAAAAAAAAAATGGTACATGAATACTTATAGCAACTTTATTCAAAATAAATGAAACTAGAAACAATCCAGCTGTCCTTCAACGGCTGAATGGTTAAGCAAAATATAGTATATGCATAACGGAATACTATTCAGCAACAAAAAAGAAGGAACTACTGTTATACAAAATAACCTGGGCTAATTTCCTGAGAATTATGTATGCTGAGAAAAGAAAATCCCAAAAAGTTATATACGATAGGATTCCATTTATATAGTGTATACATATGTATAATATAGTATAATATATATATATATATATTCCATTTTGTATCTTAAAATGACAAAACTACAGAAATGGAGAACAGGTTAACAGTTGCTAGGAATTGAAGAGGAGGCAGGGGCCAAAGGAAAGTGGGTTTGTCTACAAAGGGGCAGCCGTGGAATTTCTGTAGTGATGAGAATGTACTGTATCTAGACTGCATCAAAGTCAATATCCAAGCTGTGATACTGTGTTACTGTTTTGCAAGATATTAACCACAGGGGAAACTTGGTAAAAGGTACCTGGATCTCTTCATATTATTTCTTTCTTTTTTAAAGATTTTATTTATTTATTTGACAGAGAGAGAGAGTGCACTCACAAGCAGGGGGAGTGGCAGGCAGAGGGAGGAGAAGCAGGGAGCTGAGCAGGCAGGAGAAGCAGGGAGCTGAGCAGGGAGCTGAGCAGGGAGCCCGATGCGGGGCTCAATCCCAGGACGCTGGGATTACGACATGAGCAGAAGGCAGTCACTTAATGCACTGAGCCACCCAGGTGCCCCTCTTCATATTGTTTCTTATAAATGCATGTGATTCTACAATTATCTCAAAATAAATTTTAATGTTTAAAAAAAAACCATTTAACACACGCACTACACACCCACAGTAATTTGCAGAATTTAAATGATATATAGTATCACACTGGAAATATTTCTAGTTATCAGGAAAGATCTTTTTCATTGTGGGGAAAAAAAAATCCAACACAGTTCAGCTGTACCCTATCTGAACCTAAAATGATACAATTTATTAAATATAAAGTTTCCTAAGGTTGTGATTTTAGCAGTTACAGGCAGGCATACAAGCAGCACTTATTAAAAGATACAATTTATCACACCAGTCAGAATGGCTAAAATTAACACAAGAAACAACAGGTGTTGGTGAGGATGCAGAAAAAAGGGGAACCCCTCTTGCCCTGTTGGTGGGAATGCAAGCTGGTGCAGCCACTCTGGAGAACAGTATGAAGGTTTCTCAAAAAGTTAAAAACAGAGCTACCCTACAACCCAGCAACAGCACTACTAGGTATACCCAAAAGATACAAAAAGACAGATTCGAAGGGACACATACACCCCGATGTTGACAGCAGCACCATCAACAACAGCCAAACTCTGGAAAGAGCCCAAATGTCCATCGGCTGATGAATGGATAAAGACATGTGTGTACACACACACGCGAATATTACTCAACCAGCAAAAAGAACGAAATCTTGCCATTTGCAATGACATGGATGGAGCTAGAGTGTATTACACTAAGTGAAGTCAGTCAGTCAGAGAAAGACAAATACCATATGATTTCACTCATGTGGAGTTTAAGAAATAAAACAGATAAACATAGGGGGAGGGGGGAAAAAAGAAAGAGAGACAGGGAAATAAACTATAAAAGACTCTTAACCATACAGAACAAACGGAGAGCTGCTGGAGCAAGGCAGGTGGGGGATGGGCTAGATGACAATGGGCATTAAGGGGGGCACTTTTGTGATGAGCACTGGGTGCTGTATGTAAGTGATGAATCACTGAATTCTACTCCTGAAACCAGTACTGTACTCTGTTAACTAACTTGAATTTAAATAAAAATTAAATAACAAATTAAAAAGATACAACTTATTTGTCACTATAGGCATAGATGAGCCAGGATTCTATCCCACTAATTCCATCTAAAAATAGAAATAACTCCATGACTTACAAGGAAAACAATAAAATACACTGAAAATACTAGGCAACACTTTATGTGAAATGCTTTGAGGAGATAAATATAAAAGGAATATAGGCTACAGATTACAGGAAAAAAGAAATATTAAGCTTACTCTACCATAAAGGGCCTATTTACCATAACTAGAGTTTTTTCTCTTATGCTAAAATACACCTAAAACTTTGTATATGTGCTAAATAAAATAAAGGTTCATCCATTTTTACTGAGAGATTAACAAAGTAATTACTAAGAGAGTAACAGTAATTGCTGAACACTGATTAAAGATTAAACTATTAAGATGAGAAAATCAGCAATAAGAACCTACTGTCTTTGGCTGCTGATTCACTTTTTTATCTTCTAGATCCTTGAATTTTGTTCGAAAAGAGACCATTTTCTCCTGAAGTTCTGGGGTACACAGTTCATACACATCCAACATAAGAGGAAATTTAACATCCTATATACAAACCAAAAAGAAAGAGTATGTGTAAACACCCTTATAAAGGTACTTATTTAAAATATCTATCATACTTTTACAGTAGTACTTTCATAATTCAAATGAAGTTGAAAATAAAATTCATAAAAATCACTTGGAAATCTATGCAGCTGAAAACATCATAGTGCTTATTTTCAATGTGGGCCCAACTTTTTTTTTTTTTTTTAAATAGGCTCCATGCCCAGTGTGGGGCTTGAATTCACAACCCTAAGATCAAGAATCGCGGGGCACCTGGTTGGCTCAGTTGGTTAAGCACCTGTCTTCGGCTCAGGTCATGATCCCAGGGGTCCTGGGATCAAGTCCCACATCAGGCTCCCTGCTCAGTGGGGAGTCTGCTTCTCCCTCTCCCTCTGCCTCCTCCTCCGCCCTGCTCATGCTCTGTCTCTGTCTCTCACTCTCTCTGTAAAATACATAAATAAAATCTTAAAAAAAAAAAAAAGATAAAGTCGCATGCTCTACTGACTGAGCCAACCAGGCACCCCTGGTTCTAACTTTTTAAGATTAAAAAAATTTATTTAGCTTTTTTTTCCAATTAAACCCAAGACTCTGACCACAGAAGAGTTACCAAATTTATATGACAAAAGAAGCATTTCAGAAACAGAGCACATCAGTTGCTGTGAAAATAATGGATACCTAAAACTGACAATGGAATCAATTTAAAAATGGGGTCACTTAATGACTTTTTGTAATTTGAAATACACCTTTACAAAGAAATAATAGTGATACAGTTCAAAACTATTATTAATACATAAAGTTAACAATTGTAAACACTCCAACTACATTTAACCTTATCATATAACAGTAAGTATATCTGAAATTGTATTATGAATTTCAGCTCAAGAGGACAGAATTACATATACCTCTCCCAGGGATCACGGACTGTGGATATGTAGCAGAGCTACAGTTCTACAAAACAGCTACATCATAACGCTGCCTCTTACTCAAGAGATTACAGCTACCGCACTGGAGAGTACAGCATGCCTCCTACCCCATACTCCCATCATCTAAACCTGCTGGGTCAGTATCTGTGGAGTTGAGGATCTGGTCTAGAGCATTATTTCTAGGGAGTGGAGGGCATCCATCAGAACTAATTGTGAATCTTATGAAAAATTTTTAGGACTTCAGGCCCTACTTAATCAAATGCTAGGGGTGGGCTGGTAGTGAAAGTCAGGCATGTGTATGATTTAAAATAAAAAGGACAGGGGCGCCTGGTGGCTCAGTCAGTTACGCGTCTACCTTCAGCTCAGGTCATGATCCCAGAGTCCTAGGATCAAGTCCCACATGGGGCTCTTAATCAGCAGGGAGCATGCTTCTCCCTCTGCCTCCTGCTCTCCCTGCTTGTGCATGCTGTCCCTCTCTCTGACAAACAAACAAACAAACAAAAAAAGAACCACTTGTCTAATGTTAATAACTTCCCTACTTATAATATTTCAAAGAAAGTTTATCCCTAAAGGAAGAAAGAAATCTACTGTGAATTAGGGATTGCCATCAAAGAATTACAATATTTTATACTGAAGTTCATTACTAACCTTAAGAACTTTAGCATTCACAGATTCCTTCTCTTTATAAAAAAATCGAACCATCTGAATTGTCAAGTAAGCAGGTAGTCGGCTGATCTTAGACTGAGGGGAAAAAAAATGCAAGAAATCCTATCACATGCAAATACCACAGAAGTTTTTAATGCTTGGTTTGGGAAAAAAACAAAGATTGGGTAAAATTAACTAACTGGAAACCTTTCATCAAAATGGATTCAAATTCAAAAGGAATGAAAAACTTACAGATTTGATATATAAAGCATTTCTTTGCAATGTTGGAGACTGTTTAGTGATTTCTTCCTGAAGTCGCTAAAAAAAGAACATAACAGAAGACCAAACATTTTTAGTTTTAAAGAATTTTTTCTGCAATACAGAATCACACTTTTTTTTTAAAGTAAGCTCTACAGCCAAAGTGGGGCTTGAACCGATGACCTCGAGGATCAAGAGTTGCATGCCAGCCAGGTGCCCCTAGAATCACACTTTTAGTTCTTTTAAAAATTAGTACTCCTCAGTAGACAATATACATCAATGGATTCATGCCACTGAAAAATAATTTCAATGAAGACAATGTAGGAAGGCTTTTAGATATGATTCAGTTCTTAAAAGGTATCAATTTATACTGGTGTGAACTCCTCAGAATGTAAATAATGTTTGAAGTTTTAAATTGTGACCCAAATGTTGCTCAGATTCTGAGTTTACACTGTATTTTATATAACATAAAAAAGCCTTCAGGGCTTCTGCTTACATACAGATTATTAGAATACTCATACAGGAGGACAATTATGAGAATGTAGGAAACCCCTGTTCTTTATCCTTTATGTATAAAAGGCTTCTAGAACCAATTATTCTCAAATTTGAGAAAAGTCATCACAAAGAAAACCTGTAAATCTAACAAATGTAGAAAAGCCTTTAGCCACTATACATATCTTAACCATCATGTCTGCCTTTCCATTTTTTATAGCCTATGTGACACTGAACAAGACAGTTATCCCCTCTGGGCACCATATGGAAATGATGATAATATCTATATATCATAGTGCTGTTGTTAGAACTACATAAGTTAGTACATGTAAAAAAACATGGACAACCATTTGGCATATATTCTACATTTAATGAACATAAGCTACTATTTCTAATATTAAAAAAAGCACTACTAATGTGCTCTGCTTTGTAAGAACATTAATACACAAGAAATTACAGTTAAAAATTTACTGTTAATGTTCACTATAAGCATGTTACTTGTGTAAAAAATTTTTTTTTAGTTTTCAGAAAGTACTAATCTCATTACAAAAGGAATCACCGTGTAGCTTTTTAACATTTAATCAAGTTTGTTCAACAGCAAAAAGGTAAAGAAATATGGAGCCAAATTACTCTAGAATAATCAGAACAAATGATGATAAAGCATCTAAACAATGGGCAAGACAATACATCTCATAAATACATGCTTCTCAAGAACACGTATCTGGTGTGATGTTATTCATCAGGTAAGCTATACATATTATCACCAATCCACTATCACCTAGAAGCTCCAAGTACATTTAGCTTTTCTGGAATTTTATAAAATTATGAAGAAAAAATACCATCCTGAAGAGTCCCTGCCAAAACATTCCATTCAATACTCTCCAATTACATTTATGCTTCATGTTCTGATGTCCTGAAACTTGCACGTCATAATTTGTTATAGGACTCTTAGTGGTTAGCCATTATTTTTAAACTTTTAAAATGAACTTCTCTTAAAAGCCAGTATGCCTCACTACACTCCCCCCCAGTATCACAGGACAGAGAATATTACTTTCTCTCTTTGCCTCTTATGTCTGTATTTACCAACCACTCCCCTAACTGATCTTACCCCAAACTGTAGATGGGAACTCCCTGATGACAAATTATCTTGTTTATCAATGCACTCCCTGCCCCAATTCATTGCCTATCCTTCAAAACATGTACATATTTCCCAAACCATATCAAAGTACTAAATTAGCAAGCAAAACTGTTGTATTTTATCAATCTGCTCATGAAAGTGCATTCTGTAGTATGAAAATGGGGAAAGAGTACTAACTGGCGAATGAAGAGAATCAAGTTCTAGACCCAGCTCTGCGACAAAGCAATGAAGTCACTTACATTCCAGGGCCTCAGGTGCAATACTGGTGCAAAGGCAGAGGGCCTACGTGGCCTGATTTACACAGTACAATCCCAGTTTATACCTCATTATTACCAGTAACTTCTCACTATAATACCCTCAGAGGCCTCCTGCAAGCCTCTGGTCACAACACTTCTGTCAACCTATCAATACACAACCTTGTGTCATGTATGTTTCTATTTAATGACAACTCATTGTCTTCACAGCCAACTATACTATAACCCATCCCTAAATGAAGCTTATCTATCAAACATTATTTTCTCCTTAAGGCTTATCTAATAAACATTCACACACAACCTTCTCAGGCTTAGAACACTAGACAGCACTTCAGCACTATGCCTGAAGGCCATTTTAAACAGCAAATCAACAAAAAGCACAAAATTGCAGAAAGTTGTGGTACTAAAATTACAGTAAAAGGACACTTGTTAACAGTATGAGCTGAAACAAGAAGGCAGAGCATCACTTTTTTGGACCTCCGGGGAGACTGTGTCTAGCAACTCAAAATTTTTGCCACTCGGAACATGTCTACAAATGACCATGAAAGCACCAAGTACTGTTGTTACAGTTACAAATAAATTTTAGCAAGTAGATGCACCTGCAAATACAGAATCTATTTATAATGAGGATCAACTGTAATTGATCTTACCAATTTAAGTCCTGTAAAAAGATACTTGACTTCTTGATTGATAAAACAGCTAAGTTGAAGCTGATTTTCCTTTCCTTTAGTGACCTCTTCTTCTTCAGATTCTGTACATTTCATGCTTTGAGAAATAAGATAAGGAATATACCAACAGGTAATCAATCTGCTATAATATAATAAATTATATGTTGAATAAAATAAATTATCCTAATGGTATTAATAGCATCAATATTTGCAAATGATATCTGATAAAGGGTTAGTATCCAAAATATATAAAGAACTTATATGACACCAAAATAATAATAATAATTAAAAAATGGGCAGAAGACATAAAGAGAACAGACATTTCTCCAAAGACATATAGATGACCAACACTTGAACAGACGCTCAACGTCACTCATCATCAAGGAAATGCAAATCAAAACCACAATGTCAGGCGCCTGACATTGTGGCTCAGTTGGTTGAGCGACTGCCTTCGGCTCAGGTCATGATCCTGGAGTCCCAGGATCGAGTCCCACGTTGGGCTCCCTGCTCGGCAGGGAGTCTGCTTCTCCCTCTGACCCTCCTCCCTCTCATGCTCTCTCTCTCTCTCTCTCTCAAATAAATAAATAAAATCTTTAAAAAAAAAAACAAACCACAATGTCACCTCACACCTGTCAGAATGACTAAAATCAAAAACACAAAAAACAAGCGTTAGGGCCCCTGGGTGGCTTAGTTGGTTAAACATCTGACTCTTGATTTCAGCTCAGGTCATGATCTTGGAGTTGTGAGATTGAGCCCCATGTCAGGCTCCGCCACTGGACATGGAGCCTACTTAAGATTCTCCTTCTCCCTCTCCCCCACAACCTCTCTCTCCCTCTTTAAAAAAAAAAAAATCAAGTGTTGGTGAGGATATAGGAGAAAAAGGAACCCTCATGCACTGTGGGTGGGAATGCAAACTGGTGCAGCCACTCTGGAAAACAGTATGGAGTTTCCTCAAAAAATTAAAAATAGAACCCCCTTGAAAAATTAAAAATAGAACTACCATATGATCCAGTAATTCCACTACTAGGTATTTACCCAAAGAATACAAAACACTAACATGAAAAGACATATGCACCCCTATGTTTATTACAGCATTATTTACAATAGCCAAATTATGGAAGCAACCGAAGTGTCCATCAATACATGAATGGATAAAGATCACATGGGGGGGTATATACAATGGAATATTATTCAGTCATAAAAAAGAATGAAATCTTGCTATTTACAACAACATGGATGGATCCAAGGTGTATAATGCTAAGTGAAATAAGTCAGAGAAAGACAAATACCATACGATTCCATTCTCAACAAGAATGAAGGAGGTGGGTGGGGGATGAGTGAAATAGGTGATGGGGATTAAGAGTACACTGACTGTGATGAGCACTGAGTAATGTATGGAACTGTTGAATCATTATATTGTATATCTGAAACTAATATAACACTGTATATTAACTATACTGGAATTAATAAAATTAATAGCATCGTTCATTGGTATTTTAAATATTTTGGTTTCCCACATTTGTTTCAACATACTTTAAAGTGCTTCATGTACTTACCAACAATATGAGTAATGAATAATAAAAGGATAAACTCTAAACAAATATAAGTTGGTACTTACACAGTCTTAAAATGGTTGTAACACAAAGATATATAAACAGAAATCTTCCAGTTTCTACCCATGACCTAGAAAATAGTCCTCCTCTGAATTCACGTTTTATGAATTGGTTTAATCTCATGTATATAATCTGGCTGATATACTGTTTCATACAATTAAAAATTAATTCCCTATGAAGTGAATTAATGAGGCTGACTCTGCTAAAGATATTCTTAGGAAAAAATAATACCCTTAAAGTGTACATTTACCTGAACTTTAGGATTACTCTGATGGGGTATTTTTCCAAATTCCTAAGTTTCATTTTATCTTTTAGGCATAAATGCCTCTGAAGATTTTTTCTACATACCCCACCCACCACTCCAATCAGTCAACAATGCTACTGATACCAATTCACTTCTAGTAAGTTATGAGTAGTCTCTACAAATCTTGGCTCATAAGGATACGTAGTTTCAAACTCAACTCCGAAGAACTGATCAATTAAACTTTTCTTTTTAGACGGTGTCACTGCTGATGCAGATGAAGAATCTGTCTGCAAAAATTAAAATGAAATAAAAATTCCAATTTTACTTCATATAGGTACTAATGTATATTTTTCCTCACACAATCCAGTTTAGTAAATACATATTTAAGTTTTTTAAAATGTAATCCCTTTCTGTAAAATCCTTCTACTGTTCAAAAAAATTACCAAAAGACTACAGATGCTCAATAATATCAATTAAGTTTGGGGCGCCTGGGTGGCTCAGTTGGTTAAGCGACTGCCTTCGGCTCAGGTCATGATCCTGGAGTCCCTGGATCGAGTCCCACATCGGGCTCCCTGCTCAGCAAGGAGCCTGCTTCTCCCTCTGACCCTCTCCCCTCTCATGTGCTCTCTCTCTCTCATTCTCTCTGTCTCAAATAAATAAATAAAATCTTTAAAAAAAAAAAAATAATAATAATAATATCAATTAATTTTAATAAATAATACAATGAATTCAAGTGTCAGATGCAAGCTTTCAAATTCCAACTACAGACTGAGCATCTAAAGTATTCAAGTACATGTCTATTAGGATGAATTTATTTCAAGCTTTTGGGGCCGGGGGGTATACTTATCAAGGTATAATAAAAATCTATAATCAGGGCGCCTGGGTGGCTCAGTCGTTAAGCGTCTGCCTTCGGCTCAGGTCATGATCCCAGGGTCCTGGGATCGAGCCCCGCATCGGGCTCCCTGCTCGGCAGGAAGCCCGCTTCTCCCTCTCCCACTCCCCCTGCTTGTGTTCCTGCTCTCGCTGTCTCTCTCTGTCAAATAAATAAATAAAATCTTTAAAAAAAAAAAAAAAAAAAAAAAAAAATCTATAATCACAAACATGTGTCAATTACCTCTTTAACAGAATCATCCTCTATGGCTTCCAATTTCTGTTGCAATACGCGCATCATTTGTATCCAACATTCATTAGCATCCTGTAATTTAAAAATGACAAAGTAAATAATCCTGGCTGTTGATACTGTTTTATCTACAAAATCATTCCAGAAGAACTGCTGCTTCCTTAGGGAAGGGGAAGAAAGCTGTTTTTTTTTTTTTAATTTAAAAATATTAAGTCAAATTAGATATTATAGGATCTTCAAAACAATGAGGATTCCAGAATACTCATTCATTCAAGAGATGTTTACTGAGCTCCTCCTTGTGCTAACCACTGTTTATTTTTTTTATTATGTTATGTTAATCACCATACATTACATCATTAGTTTTTGATGTAGTGTTCCATGATTCATTGTTTGCGTATAATACCCAGTGCTCCATGCAGTACATGCCCTCTTTAATACCCATCACCAGGCTAACCCATCCCCCCACTCCCCTCCCCTCTAGAACCCTCAGTTTGTTTCTCAGAGTCCACAGTCTCTCATGGTTCGTCTCCCCGTCCAATTTCCCCCCCTTCATTCTTCCCTTCCTGCTATCCTCTTTTTTAGACACAGGAATAAACAGCATTAACCAAAACAGAAAAAGTTCTCAATGGGGACATAACCAAAATATAACAAATTCATCTAAAGAGAAGAGTTATGAATAAAAAAAAGCAATATGGGAGCAGAAAGTGATGAGGGGAAAGAAGTATGCTATTTCAATAGGATAGTCAAGAAAACTTCTGTGATGCCTTGACATTTGAGCTATGACACCTGAACGAGGTGAGGAAGCAACAAGCCATGCACTCATCTGAGAGCCAAAGAAATAAGAGCAAAGACCCTGCGAAAGAGGATACTGGAGGGTTTAAAAAATAACCAGGAAGCCAGTGTGTTTGAGAGCCAAAGAAGTAAGCAAGAGGGAGAGTGGCACATGAGGAGCTCAGATAGGGAGCCAGGAGCTAGATTACTCAGGACGGGGATAGAAAATCACTAGGAGGTAACGAACAAGGGACCAACATAATCCCATTTACATTTTATAAAGGACTCGGGAGGCTGTGTGGAGAAACACTGCAGAAGGACAAAAACAGAAGCAAGGTAATAGTTAACAGACTACTCTGGGCCAAAAACAATGATGCTGTCAACTAGAAAGGACTGATAATTGGGAGTATGTTTGGAAATACAAATAAACATGGTAAGTGTACAGCACCTAAGTTTTACATTTACAAAATGAAAACCACAGAACCTTGCCCTGTTTACCTGTTGAAGATATTGTCCTTGTTCACCCTTCTCTGCAAACTGTGGAAAAGCCATGTGCAAAAACTGCAGTAGAATAATAGGTGGAATACTAGAAGAAGTTTTATCCATGGAATCAAACAAATCTCTAAGGGCTTAAAAACAAAGCAAACACTGCTTTAATAAAAGAGTGACATATTTAATACATGTTACTGTAAATTAATTCTAGATTAATACAAACAAAAACTGCTGAGGAATATTTTTAAGCATATCTACTCCTTTTGTAGTTGTCAAATTCCCAATAAGAAAAAGATTTGTTTTTAAATCTTGAAGAACTGACCAGACTTTATAATGTAATCACTAACTATGAACAACTTCTGAGTCCTGCCCCTCAGTCTTTCTCTCCTTGCCAGCCTTTGTCTCCCAAACAAAGCAGGGCATATTCATTCACCAGAGAGAACACATAACCTCTGTCTAGGGATCAAACAGGCTAATGTTACTGCTCTGGTACTATGCCATTATCAGGCCATCAGGTCACCACTCTCAACCCACCTCCCTTTAAGCCTGTACTTGGTTCCCATCTACTCAACTCCTAAATTTTAAAATCTGTTAAACATACTTCCTGACTCTAGTGATAGCTAAAAACCTTCTTCAAAATCTTTCCTCCACTATCCTCTCTCATCTTCATAAATCTCATGGTCATAGACTCAGCCCTGCTCTGGGAGTTCAGAATACTTTTCCTCTGCTGACTTCCTAGGTATCACACCTTGCCCTTACTTCATGTACAGCAAAATTCTAGTCTAGCCTATCTTGACTTATTTTGTTAACTAATATGTGAAATGTTATCTACCATTATTATACAAACCGAAGTCCAGCAAATATTATATCTCAGCACAAAGCCAGTGTTTAATAAAATGTTCCCAAATAAGACAACTAAACATGGTGTTTAAAAATATTTTTGGGGGGCGCCTGGGTGGCTCAGTCATTAAGTGTCTGCTTTCGGCTCAGGTCATGATCCCAGGGTCCTGGGATCGAGCCCCGCATCGGGCTCCCTGCTCAATGGAGAGCCTGCTTCTCCTTCTCCCTCTGCAGCTCCCGCTGCTTGTGTGCATGTGTGCTGACAAATAAAAAAATCTTTAAAAAAAAATTTGGGGGGAGGGACAGCTAAAAATCACATTATCACTACCAATCTAATGTTTCTTAAAATAAAAAAGGCTAAATTGTAATGAACACTTTAAGGTACACATTACTCAAAATAAATGATTTAAGACTTAACATATCCCATAAACAGAGCATCTCAAAGTATTTCTTTAGTTTGAAATAAAGTCAAAAATGCACTCACTGTATATTAAAAGAAACTAGTAGGACATGACAACATGCAATCAATATGTGATCCTAAACTGGCTCCCAAAGCAAAAAAGAAAAACAACTTTATAATGGGCAATATTGGGTCAACTGCCAAAATTTAAGTAGTTTGTATTTTAGAGTACTTTATCCATGTTAAACTCCTAGATTTTGAAAAATGGTAATTTTCTTGTGGTTATGAATGTACTTATACTTGGGAAATACATACTGAAGTATTTAGGAATAAGACAGGATGTCTGTACCTTACTCTCAAATGGTTCAGAAAAAAAAGAACATGGTTATAGAGAATGATGAGCCAGATGTGACAAAAAGTTAATAACTGGTGAATTCTTGGAACTGTTCTTATAATTTAGCACAAACTAAAATTTAAAAATGAAGAACAGTATCTTTCATCCCTTCACTACAAGACTCATAGGATACTGGAGAATTGCTGAAATTCCGAGTTACTCTCAGATACACAAGCAATCAAGTAAACTAGATATAAGTGATCATATTTTTCTCATTAAAAACTTCAACAAATAAATCTTTCAGGAAACAAAGGTCAAAGGAAAATCTCTAACTCCAAATGACACAGAGAACCTACTGTTTATAGTATTACAAATTAACAGCTGACCACAATGAGATACCACTTCACACCCCTAGGCTGGCTATCATCAAAGACAGACAATACCGAGTATTATCAAGAGAAATTGGAACCCTCGTTCATGGGAGAAATATAAAATGATGCCAACTGCTTTGGAAAACAGTCTGGCAGTTCCTCAAAAGGTTAAATATAGTTACCATATGACCCAGCAATTCCACTCCCAGATACATACCCAAGAGAAATAAAAACATTATGTCCACAGAAATGCTTGCACAAGTTTTCAGCAATACTTGTAATAGTCAGAAAGTGGAAACCACCCAAATGTCTATCAGGGATGAAAGGACAAATGGAATGTGATATATCCACAACAGAATCTCATTCAGCAATAAAAAGGAATAAAGTACTAATACATACTACAATGTGAATGAACCTTGAAAACATTCTAAGTGAAAGAAGCCAGTCAAAAAAGACCACATACTGTATAATTCCATTTATGTCAAAAGTCTAGAATAGGCAAATATATGGAGACTGACAGTAGATTAGTGGTTGCATAGGGCTGGGAGTGGTGAGGAGAAAACAGGATGAGTGCTAAATGTTACAGTTTCTTTTTCAAGTTGATGAAAACTTTCTAAAATTGACTGTGGTGATGGCTGCATAGCTCCGCATATACTAAAAGACAATGAACTGTACACTTTAAGTGGGTAAATTATATGGGCTGTGAATTATATCTCAATAAAACTATTACCCCCTGCCCCAAAAAAGGCATGGCTATAAAAATACCCTATCGACCTAACCCTTAAGAGTATTCATTTGTAAAACTAGCCCAAAACAAATGGGGACAGAATACATGGTCCCATGTAATGAAGAAATAAGTTATTTCTAGCCTTTAAGAATTTCAGTTTCTCCTAATACCTCATTCATGATTTCCTTACACTAACACTCACTAAGACTCTCTCTTATAATGATTGCATCAACTACAATAAAACCTATCTCTGGATGTCCCCAGAGATATATTTTACTAACAGAACCTAAAGCCAAAATTAACTTTAATCCAAAAATATCCAGACTGTTTTTCAGAAAAGACAGACATCATTGGTTTATAATTTAACTAAGTCCTTAAGTTGCTTAAATATAAATACTCCAATTTTAATGAAATGATGTTTTACAAAACACATTTTGTAAACAGAAAGCTACTAAGCAGTGAGTGAAAAATAACATTTATTGAATACTACACTGTCCTGTCAAAAAAGGAGTATATTTAAGATACTGACCTGCAGTAATATACTGTGCTGAAGCCATTTCCCCTGAAGCTCTCAAGGCACCTGCATACCTGGGAACATTAAGGCAGAATTAAATAGGATTTAATTCATTCTGAAACTCAAAAGGGAAGAAACTAATTAAAAGAGCTTATGATGACACCCTCAACTGCAACTTTATCAGAGTTGTTCCCATCTTTCTATTTTCTTCTCTTCTGGTCTTATTCCCTTAAGCATGACATGGGTAAAAAAGGAACACTAAGAAAAAAAGGGAATTTAGATGAATGAAGCCTGTTTTAAATTCTTTCTCCTAACTTATTTAAAAAAAAAAAAAAATTTCCTGAAAACAATGTGAAACAAAAAAGTACACTCTTAATGTCCATTATTACAAATAAAATACACTTTCAGAAATAAAAAAAAGCCTTACATCAAAAACATTAAATCAAAGTCAATACACCTACATTCAGCATTAACTTGCTATGTAACATTAAATAAGGCACTTAATTTTCAAGTCCATCTGCTACCTATATACTGCAGTGTTTCTATTAAATGACTTCTAAATTCACTTTCAATTTATAATTCTCATTTAATTTACAACAGCACAAAGGACTGACCATCCAAAGGAAATAAACGATAGTATTCACTCATACAATGTCTTATGACATAGGATCAGAAATTATCATTCGGATAATATCAAACATTGAGAGGTAGAGGAATGATTGCCTATTCACTATGATTAAAACACCCACTGGAGGGACTAAAACGAAAGAGACTGAAATCAACCAAGACTGGCAAGAATGTGAAGCAACCAGACTATCCATACCATCAATAACATGGGTAAACTTCAAAGACCATGCTGAGTGAACTAATAAGCCAAACCAAAAATAAATTACATTCTGTACATTTAACTTCCAGAATGCACAAAACTATTAGGAGACTAGTAGCTGCTTGCAGAGTTGGGTGGTGAAGGGGACGAGGACTGGGAAAATGTACAAGTACAAAAACATCCTGGGGTGAGGGAAATGTTCTACAGTTTGTAAAATGGGTAACAGAGAATTTGCATTTATCAAAACTGATCACACCAAACACAAGATATTTGATATTTACTATATGTAAATATTTCGATTTCAAAAACAAAAAAACCTCTGCGCTAAGTAAGTAGAAAGAAAGAGGTCACAGAAAATATGTTAAGTTATATCCAATTAAGAAGTTCTGTTTTTCTTTTTCATTTATTTAGATCTTTTGGAAATTGCTATGACTCAAGTTTTTTTTTAATTTTTCAATATACAATTCATAATAATGTCTAAATTACATATGTTCATTTTAAAAAGTGAAAATCATAATAGTTTCCCACTCAGTTTACAACTACCTAAAAGGCATTTCTGAAGTTGAAATAAAGCACTAATAAAGCAAGTGTATCCCAAAAGATCAGTGAAGTATGTAATGACACACTGCTGCTGTTACCGATTCTCCTTCTAGTTACAGGGTGACATTGCTAAGTAACTATTCCTGCATTTATGGCAAAGGCTACACTAATGAATTATCTTTTTTTAATAACTGAGAATGGAAAATCATGAGTGATTTAATACCATCCCCCCCACAAAAACTCTCGTTACACCAACATTTAATTCCTAAGTAAGATAAAACCATCCAATAAACCAAGTAACATTAACAATTGAACTTTACAAAGAAAAACTGTTAGAAAGGAGGAACTGACAAGAGTACTGAGAAATATAACAGAAATACTGAGAGGATTTACAGACCCCCCCCCCAAAGAAAAAAAGAGTACCTTTTCTAGTCTTTATCAAGTCAATAATATGTAAAAATTAAGTAATGATATAGAAAATCTGAATATAATTCATCAACTTAATGTCTATTAATACTTTATCACCTACAAAAAGAGTATGCCTTGACTTTTCTATCATCTGTGAAATATTCACATCAATCATACATCAGCTCAACACAAACATTCATCAACAGAAAAATGGGTAATTATTTGGTAGTACAGTGTACAGTGGTACACTATATAGCATGAACATGAATGAACTACAACTACACACAAAAATAATGAGCTAGACCCAAATGAACACAATCTAGGTTTCTGCTCATAAAGAGTTCCAAATAGGCAAAATTAATCTATGAGGTTAAAAGTCACACTAGTATTAACAATTTTGAACAGAAAGGTGGAGTAGCGATAAGGAAGGGAGAGTCATGAGGGGATTTTTAGAAGCTGATACGGTTCTGTTTGTGTTGGTTACACAGATGTGTTCACTCTGGGATAATCTGTTCGTACACTTTTCTGTATGTTAATGCCTATATGTCAATAATTAAAAACAAATTTGGGGTCAAAAGGAAGAGATTTTATAGTGTTTAAAAAAAAAAAACCTGAACAGCCTTATCTAATGAATAGGGAATAGAGGCAAAAACTCAAAACTAAGTACTTTCATTAATACACAAGAACAAATAAATGACCTAAGCATACAACTTAAGAAAATAAAGCAGCCTAAGGAAAACAAATAAATCAATACAAAAGTAGGATGAATCAGACAATGAAAAGAAGTGGATGAATAAATCTAATAGCTGATTTCTGTCAAAAATAAAATATACAAACCTCTGGCAAGATAATCAAGGGGAAATTTATATATATAAATTTCTATATATATAGCAAATAAGAAATGAAAATGGGGGAAAATACAGGTCCAAAATAGAGAACTCTTATGCTAAAATATCTTAAAGACATAAGGACAAATTCATAGGAAAACAAATTTTAAAAACTAACTCTAAAAGACACAGAAAATGTACCTTTAAAATGCAAAAAAAAAAAAAAAAAAAAAGGCTGGGTCCAACCAATTTTATAGTGAAGTTCTATCAAGAACAGATCATTCCTATACAAATTTGAAAATGCAAGTAGAATAGCAACCTAGTAATTGCTAATGAAAAACTATGTGGTACTTACCAAGAGGTGCGTTGCCAATCTCCAGTAAGATAAAAATATGGCCATGAGATGCTGTCTTTTGTAAGTAATTCATAGAATTTAAGGGTAATTTTTATTATATACACTTTAAGTTCTAAATTCAGAACTCCTACATTATCATGAGGTTCCACTATTGGGCAGCATCAAGCAAACCAGGTTTTACCTGCAGCTCTGGTTCTTGGCCCTCATTACCTCTTCAGCTAACCCAATCTACTTTCCTTCTAGCCTTTATAAAATACATCCCACTCTCCAGAATCTGCCAAATAAAAATCCTTAAGTATTTAAGGATGAGCTTCAGCATCACCAGCTATAAAACACCTTCCATGGAAATTTTCTTCTTTCATTCCTATTTTATCAGTTAATGCCATTTTTCCAAAGACATACAACCCATCCATGTCCTCTTGTATTAAGTTAGTTTAGTACAAGGGTTTCCAACCTCTTATAAAAACTTAGCATTCAAAAAAGACTTCATCTGGTTTCAAGAAAACTCAATCAACAGGATGAAATCTCCCCTGCTTATACAAAACTCAGAGAAATAACTCCAAAACATGAAAGAGTTCTCTTTGGAATAGAAGCTAGAAGGTATCCCAGATGAAAAAAGTACAGAGGAAGTCCTGGAAGAAAGACAAGTCTGTGCCAAGTAGCTACCTTCTAGGGCAGGGAGCTGCCCAGCAAGCTGCTCATTAGATCATTTGCAATTGGGACATAAGGAAGAGAAAGTTGTTACCTAAGTACACAATCTTCAAACAAATGAGAGATCAATCCTTACATCTAAAGAGAACCAAGTTAAAATTGAAAGGACCAAATTGGCGGGGGGGGGGGGGGGGAGAGTGTTTAAATAAGAGTAGTCAGAGCCTCGGAGAAATAAAAGCAGGAATCATCCAAAATTAAGAACAGGAGATTAGAGAAAGGAAGGCTGTGATAAATAAGCAGCTGTGAAACAAAGCTAATGTACAAATCAGTGAAATGTAAAACAGAACTAAGGCACTCTCCTGGAACACAGCACATAAAAATTTTAAAAAAGTGCAAAGAAAAAAAAGAAACATGAAAAATAGATCCAGAAATTCTATTACTGAGAATATTATGGAAGTTATATAAAATAGAGAAGCATTTTCTCAAGAAATAACAATCAAGAATGTCCACAGTTTAGGACAAGAGTCCTTAGAATCAAAGTGCTCATTCAGGACACCTGGGTGGCTCAGTCAGTTAAGTGTCTGCTTTCGGCTCAGGTTATGATCCCAGGGTCCTGAGACAGAGCCCCACATTGGGCTCCCTGCTCAGCGGGGAGTCTGCTTCTCCTTCTGCCCCTCTCCCCACTCATGCGCTCTCTCTCTCAAAAAATAAAATCTTAAAAAAAAAAAGAAAAGAAAAAAGTGCTCACTCAGCACTAAATAAGATAAATGAAAGAAAACCCCACACTTACCCTGTTGGAAAACTGAAAAACAAAAATAAAGAAAAAAATCCTAAAAGTTATTAACAGAAAAGAGTAAGAAATGAAACTGATATTAGATCTCTCATCAGTAACTATGGGCACACGAAAATAGTGGAGAAATAACTATAAACCTCTGAGGAAGTCACTTTGACTTTAACATTTCCCATCAAAGCAGTTCTCAAACAGTACCAAACTTGACAGCCTTTCTCAATGCAATTAAGACTAAGTGCCTGGAAGACAGAGCCTGTGTCTTGTACACTAATTACATCAGCTACAATCCAGGCAACTGACAAGTATTCATTTCAGAGAAATTTAGAAAACTTTCAGTTACTCTCAGGTTTCTGCAAAATCCTTTCTCCTCTCTACTGCTCAGTTCTATCAAAGCATTTCCCAAACCACTAAAGAAAAAAAAAATCAACATTCATAAAGCTGGCTAAGAATCCAAATTGCAGTTTACAATTCTACCCTACATTAAGAAATGGCAATGTATATACCAAGGCAGTTGTAATAAATTTAGTCAGACTTAAGTTATATATTTTAAGTTACATATTTATACTCACTGAGGAGAAGGGATTCTCATTTATAGACCGTTTCATAGGCTATCAAAACATGGATAATTATTTATTCTTTTTTCTTTTGTATAATGGTATAAAAGTTTTACTTCTTTGTAAAACCATTACTCACTAGCATTAGGACAAATCAATACAAATCAATGTATTTATTTCCAAACTAGAATTAAGAGTCCAGAAATAAATCTTATTACATACATCATATGGTCAAATGAATTTCAATGAATGTGCTAGGGCAATTCCACAGGGAAAAGAGTAGTCTTCAACAAATGGTACTCAAAAAACTGGATAGCTATTTGCAAAAGAATAGGACGGGATATCAACTCCCCACTATACATAAAAATTAACTGAAAATGGATCAGAGACTTAAATTTAAGAGCTAAAACTATATAGCTCTTAAAAAAACAGTAGTAAATATTTATGACCTAGGATTAGGTAATGGTTTTATACATAAAATACACACACACACAAGAGAAAAATTAAACTAATTAAAAAATAAAAACTTTTTTGTTACAAAACAATAACATCAAGTGAAGACAACTCACAAAATGAAAGAAAATATTTATGAATTATCTATCTGAAAAAGGACTTGTATCCAGAATATATAAAGAACACTTATAATTGAATAATAAAAAAGAGGAACCATTTAAAACACAGGCAAAGGATTTAAACATTTTTCCAAAGAAGATATACAAGCCAGTAAGCACATGAAAGGATGCTCAGCATCACTAGTCATTATGTAAATGCAAATGACAACTACAATGAGAGACCATTTTACCCTTAGGATGACTATAATCAAAGACATACAATAACAATATTGGCATGGAGGTGGAGAAATTAGAACTCCCTTACAATGGTGGTGAGAACAGAAAATGGTGCCTAGCAGTTTGGCAGCTCCTCAAAATGCTGTTTAACATAGTTACTATATGGCCAAGCAAGCCACTCATAACCAAAAGAAATGAAAACTGGTCTGCACAAAAACTTGTCCTTGAATGTTCACAGTAACGTTACTCAAAGGAGATACAAAATGGAAACAAATCAAATGTTTATCAACAGATGAACAGATTAACAAAATGTAGTATGTCCATTAATACTGGAATATTATTCAGACATAAAAAGGAAAGAAGTACTGATACATACTACAACATGACTATACCCAGAAAATATTATGCGAAGTAAAAGAAACCAGTCACAAAAAGTCACCCACTGTATGATTCCATTTATATGAAATGTCCAGAATACGCAAATCTCTAAGACAGAAAGTAGATAAATGGTTGCTCGCTTCAGCAGCACATATACTAAAATTGGTTGCCTAGAGCTGGAGGTGGGAAGGGTAAAATGAGTGACTGCTTGTGAACATAAGGTTTCTTTCGGAGGGGAAGAAAAGAACCTAAAATTAGACTGTGGTGACCGGCTGTACAACCTTTTGAATAAAGACCATTTAACTGAATACTTTAAATGGATGAATTGTACAATAAATGAGTATCTCAGTAAAGCTGCTAAAAAATTATACACACATTTATACACAAAACACTATTCATCCAAATGTGAGTCTCCCTTACCCACCAAAAGGACTCACAACGTTTATCTCCTGTCTTACCTTTTAAGGGCATCTTTGAGTTCAGGCACAGAACGAATACACTGAACTGTAGCATTCATGTAACAAGTGTTGCCAAGGTTTGTCAATCCACATGGTAATTCCATCTGATAAAGACAAGGATTAACACATTTTTATAAAATGACATAGCATATATAAAATCACTAAAGTTCACACTTTGAAGTATAATTTACCAACTCATACCAATTTATTCCAACTTTACCCAAAAGTAACAATGTTTTATACTCCTAACAGAAATGTTCACTTGCATTACGTTGAGAAACATTCTGTGTTTTAATTCCCTTCTCAAAAATAGTAAGTGATCAATCAAATCAGTCTTGGCCCCCGCCTCTCTGAAGGGTTATCATTAGAATGGGGTAACAAAGTATACATAGAAACACTTCAAAAAATGAAAATAATACTATAAAAATGCTAGATGGTAAAAAAATAACATTTGACAAGTGTGTGCTGACCAGTTTTCTAAACCAATGTTGCAGTTAAAGATAAATTGTATGTATTTTCAGCAAAGTTTTAAGACTTTTAACATCCCAGCATTTAAACTACTTATCCTCTATAAGCCTCTTTTCCCATAATAGCACTGTTAGCACTGCCCAATACTTATTAAAGACACTGACTGATTTTACACTGACAAGGACTCCTCAAAAGCCAATTTCAAAAATAAAACCTTTTACTTCTAAAAACATACATATTGGGGAGCCTCAGATCAGGCTCCACACTCAGTGTGGAGTCTGCTGGAAATTCTCCCTCTCCCTGTCCCCTCCCAACTCACGCATGCGCTCTCTCAAAATAAATAAAATCTTTAAAATAAACAAAAACATACACCTTGATATTGCCGATTAAATCTTCAAAACACTTATTTTTTTTAAGATTTATTTATTTTAGGGAGAGAGTGTGTGCACTTGAGCGGAGGGAAGGGGCAAAGGGAGAGGGAGAGAATCTCCAGCAGACTCCTCTCAGAGGTGGAGCCCATCACAGGGCTTGATCCCACGACCCTGAGATCATGACCTGAGCCGAAATCAAGAGTCAGACACTTAACCGACTAAGCTACCCAGGTGCCCCAAATCTTTAAAACATTTAGATGCTACTGTCTGAAAGGCATCTTGGTACCTGTAGCAATCAAATATATAAAACGTGGTATATCTTACCGCAGATGCTAACTGTTCTTCTGTCATGTCTTCTACAAAGACAGTTTTAGCTGAGGGTTCCTCAGGAAGAGCATCTGCTGACCCCATCATTAGTAGAGTCATTCCCTGTTTTAAAAAAAATTTAATTTCATAAAAATGCTCAAAAGTTGATAATGTTTATGTCTAATGAAAGAAGCCAGACACAGAATAATAAAACATATTGTATGCTTATATTTGCCAGAAAAGGTAAATCTAGAGAGACACAAAGTAGACTGGGGATTGCTAGGGCTAAAGGTGGGAAGAGGGAGTGACTTTAAACAGACACCTATTATTTTCTGGGGTGATGGAAATGTTCTAAGATTGTGGTGAAGGTTACACAATCTTGTCAATATACTAAAAATCACTAACAGTTAAAAAAAAAAAAGTACTGAGGTGGCTGCTCCAGGCCAGAGGTCACCTGCTTATATGCAAAGGGGCACAAGGAAACTTTTCAGAATGGTGGATCTTCTGTATCTTGATTGTGTGGTGGTGGTTACGTGACTGTATTAAACTAACGAAATCCAAACTGTACACAAAAAATAGGTGAATTTTAATCCATATAAATTATACTTTAATGAAGCTAGGGGAAAAATAAATACTGTCACAAAGACAGCTGAGAATGCTACAATATTGGAGGGGAGGGAATTCTCGAAATGATCATTAACATTTAGTGGAATCACTTCTCCCTGTAACAAACAAAATGCAGATAGTGTTCTTTCTGTGAATGTCTATTGTATAACTGTAACAATTATTTACAAATGAATAGAATTATTTTGAGCACCAAACCCTCCATTATTGGAAAACATCACATCAAACACATAAATTAGCTCAAAATATCCAATTTTATAATTCTACATTATTAACCTAAGGGAATATTCATATTCAACACATATGTAACATTCCATACAACAGAAAAACAATGAAGAAGACACTGTCCCCTAAATCACATAATCCTGAAATGTTAACAATATCTTACTCTGGAAGACATAAACACGGAACACAAAAGAGTAGGGAGGTTTAAAAAAAAAAAAAGAGCCAGAAGTGGAGATTTAAGAAGAAAAAAGTAAGAGAAGACAAAAATTTCCAGATGAGGATTAAAATTAGAAAATAAGGTTGGGGCGCCCAGCTGGCTTAGTCAGTAGAGGATGGACTCTTGATCTCAGGATTTTAAGTCTGAGCCCCATGTTGGGTGTAGAGATTACTTAAAAATAAAATCTGGAAAAAAAATTTTTTTAGAAGAAAATAATAAGGATAACAAACTCAGTCCTGAGAGCACCTATGCTGAAATCCAATAACCTTTATTCTATCACCTGTTATTTTTAAACTTTCTGTGAGATAATAGCACAGGAATACTAAACCATCACTAAAGAATCTTTTTCCAAGGACTACTCTCTCAGGAAAACCAAATATTTAAACAACGTACTAGCAAACAGTCTGTTAGAAATATGATAGAAAAGAAAGAATATCAGTAAATATCTAAGAGTAAATGTAACAAAATATGTAATACTTTAATAAGAAAACTATAAAGCTTTACTTAGGAATACAAAAAAACACCTAAATAATAAATTGAAAAGTTATGAACAGTTTCTAGACAGGAAAAATTACTGTAAAGATGTGATTCCAAATTAATAAATTTAATTCTTTTTTGAAACTTTACAAAATGATTCATTCATGTACCAAGTTTATACCCATAACAGCTAAGAAATTTCTAAAAAAGAATAAAGACTAAAACAATGCCATTTAAGGTAAGAAAATAGATTATACAATGAAGAATGTTGAGAAAAACTGGATAATTTACGAAAAAAATATCATCAGTTCTCCACCCCATGGTATGCCCTACCCAAAATGAATTACAAATTAAAGACTTAAAAAATAAAACAAAGGGCGCCTGGGTGACTCAATGGGTTAAGCGTCTGACTCTTGGTTTCAGCTCAGGTCATGATCTCATGGGTGGGGAGATCAAGCCCCACAACATGGGCTCCACACTCAGCCAGGAGTCTGCTTGAAGATTCTCTCCCTCTGCCCCTCCCCCAACTTGCACACATGTGCTCACGCTCTCTCTAAAATAAAGTCCTTTAAAATAAATAAGTAAAACATACAATTACCAAAACATGTAAGTGAATAAAAAAAAAAAATCTTGCTTTGCTGGAGTATTTTCTAAAATTGACATAAAAGATGAAAGGACTAATGTTACCACATATACCTTGAAAACGTCTGTAAAACATTACCAGTCAAAATTTAAAAGGAAAAAACGGAAAAAAGGTTACACTATGTAGAAGCACGTTAAGAAAAAAAAAAAAAAACAGTAATGCGAACACAACAGAAAACTGGACAAAAGATATAAACAGTAAACAAAAAGGCTTAAAATAAAGCTACCATAAGAAGCTAGAAAAAGTATACATTAAAACCAAAGTAAAAGAAATAAAGCAAAGAGGTGAAATCAGTAAAATAATAAATGAACAAGCAAAAGTTGATTCTTTTGGGGGGTAAATCAATGAAATTGACAAACCTCTGGGTAGATAATGAAGAAAGTGAGAGAGAAACCACAATTTGCCAATACCGGGGGGGGAAAAAAAAAAAGAAAACAGCACTAGAGACTCCAGAATTAAAGAATAAGAGTGTATTATGCCAATCAAGTTGACAAGACTGTAAATTAAAAGGACAATCCTTAAAAGATGCTAATTACCAAAACAGATGTCAAAAAAAATATAACATCTGAATAATCCTACATTTATTAAATACACTAAATTCCTAAATGAAAGTCTTCCCACAAAGAAAGCTCCAAGCTTCACTGGAGAATTCTATGAACCATTTAAAGAAAACCTCTTTCAGAAAAGAGGAGGTGGGGATATCTCCTAACCCATTGTACATGGCCAGGATTACACTGATAGCAAAAGCAGACAAAGACTAGTCAAGAAGACTATAAGCCAGTAATTCTCACAAAAAGAAATACAAAAATCCTTTACAAAATACCACCAAATAGAATCCAGCAATATATAAAAAGGAAAATACATAATGACTAAGTGGAGTTTATCCCAAGAATGAAAGGTTGGTTTACTATTCAAAAGAGTCGATGTATTTTACATTAACAGATTAAAGGATAAAAAATGATCTTTGCAATAGATATGGAAAAAGTATTTGAAAAATTCAACTCCCATTCATGAATAAAAACTCTCAGCAAACTACAAATAGAGAACTTCTTCAAACTAATGGTGAACATCTGTAAAACAACTCCAACCAAAACTAGAGACTTTTCTCCTAAGATCAGCAAAAATCCCACTGTCAACCAATTCTACTCAATATTGTGCTGAACATCCTAACCAGTGCAATAAAGCAAGGAAAAAGAGAAATAAAAGGCATGGAGACTGAAAAAGAAAAAAAAAAAAATTTCATATTTGCAACATGATTGTATCCTACCTACGTTATCCTAAACACTAATATGTAAAAATCAGCAAAATCACAGGATACAAGATCAATATACAATAATTAATTGTACTTCTGTATGTTAGCAATAAACAATTGGAAAATGACATTTAAAAAATACCATTTATGATAGCATCAAATACCATGAAATACTTAATGACATTTTATTTTATTTTTTTTAAAGATTTTATTCATTTATTTGACAGAGAGAGACACAGCGAGAGAGGGAACATTTAAAAAAAAACATGTGTACGATCCTGTATTGAAAATAAAAGGGGTGCCTGGGTTGCTCAGTCGATTAAGCATCCAACTCTTGGTTTCAGCTCAGGTCATGATCTCATGGGTCATGGGTCGTGAGATCAAACCCCTTGGGCTCCACGCTCAGCAGGGAGTCTGCTTGAAGATTCTTTCCCTTTGCCCCTCCCCTGACGCGCACAGTGCGCACACATGTTCTCTCTCTCTCAAATAAATAAATCTTGAAGATAAAAGGGGGAAGGGGGAAAGGGAAAGGAAATTAAAGAAAATAGGGCCCCTAGGTGGTTTAGTCATTTAAACGTCTGCCTTTGGCTCAGGTCATGATCCCAGGGTCCTGGGATCAAGCCCTGCATTGGGATCCCTGCTTGGCAGGGAGTCTGCTTCTCCCTCCCCCCTGCCCCCCACTCATGTACACACTCTCTCTCAAATAAAATCTTTAAAAAAAAGAAAAAAAATACAGAACACTGCTGTGAGAAATTTTTTTTAGAAGACTCAATATTAAGATGTCTCAATTTGGGGGTCCGGGATGGCTCAGTTAGGTGTCCAACTCTTGATTTTGGCTCAGGTCATAATCTCAGGGTTGTGAGATCAAGCCCCACATCAGGCTCCATTGCTGGGCGTGCAGCTTGCTTAAAATTCTCTCTCCCTCTCCTGCTGCTATTGCCGCTGCCCATCCCCCCACTCATGCACACAAGCTCTCTCTCAAAAAAATGTTTAAAATTTTTTTAAAAGACATCCCAATTTGATATATAGTATCAATGTAATTCCAATCAAAATCCCAGCAGACTCCTGTAGAAAATAAGCTGAGTCTAAAATGTACAAAGGACATGCAAAGATCTTAGAATAGCCAATAGTTTTGAAAAAGAAGAACAATCGGACTCCTACTACTTGATTTCAAGTCTTGAATAATCAAGACAGCGGGAGTGGGTATTGGTGTAAAGATACAAATACAAATCAACAGAAGAACAGAATCCAGAAACAAACTTACATGTGCTCATACAACTGACCACTCATATGAAAAAAAAATAAACCTCAACCATTACTTAACAACAAACACAAGAGTCTGCTCGAAACAGATAATATACCTAAGTATAAAAGCTAAAACTTGTAAGTTTTAGAAAACAGAAGTCTTACACACAAACACCCACCACACACACACACACACCACACACACACACACATAAACACCCACCACACACACCACACCCACCACACACCACACCCACCACACCCACACACCACACCCACCACACACACCACACCCGCCACACACACACACCACATACCACACACATCACACACGCCACATGCCACACCCACAACACACACACCCACACACACACCACACACAACCACATAACACCCACACACACAAAACACACAACATCCACAACACACACACCACACACGCAACACCCACCACACACGCAACACACACACCACACACGCAACACACACACCACACACGCAACACACACACGCAACACACACACCACACACGCACCACACACACACCACACACGCACCACACACACCACACACGCTCCACACACGCTCCACACACACACCACACACACACAACACACACGCAACACACACCACACGCAACACACACCACCCACACGCAACACACACCACACCCACACGCAACACACACCACACTCCACACACACACACCACACTCCACACACACAACACACACAACACACACAACACCCACCACACACACAACACGCACCACACGCAACACCCACCACACACACACACATGCAACACACACCACACACACACGCAACACCCACCACACACACACACGCAACACACACCACACACACTCAACACACACACTCAACACACACAACACACACCACACACAATTAAAAGGGACCAAAATTCTACAATGGGCAAAACTACTCAACAGTCTCAAAAAAGAGGAGAGAGAAGGGCACACAGAAAAAAAATTTAAAATAGCTGAAACTTTTCCAAATTTAGTAAAAACTATAAACCCACAAATCCAAGAAGCTCAAACAGAATAAACATAAGAAAACCTCTCCAAAACATGTAGTTAAATTGCTGAAAAGCAACAGTGAGAAAAATCTCAAAAGCATCAGGAGGAACAAAACACATTATATGCAAAGGAACAAAGAATGACCACAACTATGCAGATCAGAAGACATTTTTCATTTATTCAAAGAAAAAGTGTTAATCTTGAATTCTATACCTATCAAAAATGTCTTTCATAAATAAAGGTGAGGGGTGCCTGGGTGGCTCAGTCGTTAAGCGTCTGCCTTCGGCTCAGGTCATGATCCCAGGGTCCTGGGATCGAGCCCCGTGTCCGGCTCCCTGCTCAGCGGGAAGCCTGCTTCTCCATCTCCCACTCCCCCTGCTTGTGTTCCCTCTCTCGCTGTGTCTCTCTCTGTCAAATGACTAAATAAAATCTTTAAAAAACAAAACAAAACAAAAAAACAAAAATAAAGGTGAAATAAAGAGCTTTTCAGAAAAACAAAAGCAAAGAAAATCCATAGATACACCCTGCAAGAAATGTGTAAGTTCTTGAGACAGATGAAAAGGATATCTGACGGAAATTTCTATTTGGATTCAAAGGAAGAATGCCAAAAATGGTAAATATGAGTTTTAAACATTTTTAATCTCTTTAAATGATAATTGACTATTTAAAGCAAAAACAGGAATGAAGTATAAGATTTCTAACATGTGGAAGTAAACTATATGACAACAATAGCACCAAGGACCAGGGAAATGGAAGTATATACTATTTTAAGAATCTTATACTATACCTGAAGTCATTTGTTATTTAAGGCAGAGGATGATAAATTAAAGATACAGAATATAAATCCTAGAGCAGCAGTTCAAAGACATCATCTTAGCACCCTTTATACCAAGAGTCAGCAAACTTCCTATTAAGGACCATATAATAAATATTTTAGGCTTTCTGGGCCATAAAAAAGGGTCAATAAATCTCAGATGACCAAAATAACATTGGTATGTTATGGGACTACAACAGAATCAAATTAGAAATATTTAACACAAATATATTAGAAAAAGACCCAAATAATTGGAGATTAAACAACATAGTTCTAAACAATCCATGGGTCAAAACAAAACAAAATACCCACAACATAAATAAGAAAATATTTAACTGAATAAAAACACAGCACATCTAAAGTTGTATCTACAAGTGATTAAAGAGAAAGTAATAATTTTAAGCGCCTAAATAAGGAAAGAAGTTATTAAAAAAAAAAAAAAAATCAATGATTTAAGCACACATCTTAAAAAGAAAATGAAGCAATTTTAAACCCAAGGTAGAAAAAAAGGAAATAACTTAGAGTAGTTATCAGTAAAGTAGAAAACGGATAATATATAAAGTAAACAAAGTAAAAAACAGAAAAGATTAATTGATAAATCCTTAGCAACACTGACCAAAAACAAAATAAAACACCAAAAACATATCAGGAATGGCGGGGGGGGGGGAACGGGACTTCAACAAATAAAGATAACATACAAAAGAATAATTAATGAACAGTCTGGATATTATGAACAACTTTATGCCAATAAATTCAATATATTTAAACAAATTTTCTCGAAAGAGAAACCAAACTGACATAAAAAACAGAAACCAAAACTGACATAAAAAACAGAAAATCTAAATACCCTGTATCTAGTAAAGGAATTAAATATCAATCAAATTCCCACAAAGAAAATCCAGGTCCAGAAAAAATTCACTGGTAAATTATTTCAAGTATTTACAGAAATAATACCAATCTTACACAAACTCATTTAGAAAAGAAAGGGCAGGGACGCCTGGGTGGCTCAGTTGGTTAAGGGACTGCCTTCGGCTCAGGTCATGATCCCAGGGTCCTGGGATCGAGTCCCGCATTGGGCTCCCTGCTCAGCAGGGAGTCTGCTTCTCCCTCTCCCACCGCCTGCCGCTCCCCCTGCTTGTGCTCTCTAATAAATAAATAAATAAAGAGGGCAATATGTCCCCAAATAAAAATATCAATACCCCTCATGAACATATATACAAATATCTTTTTTAAAAAATGAGAAAATCAAATCCAGCAATGCATAAATGAGATAAATACATCATGACTCAATGGGTTTGTCCCAGTTCTCAAAGTGTTTGTGAACCCCTATTGGTCTCTGAAATTCTTTCACAGGGCCAGCAAGATCAAAACTATTTTCATAATACTAATGGTGGAAAATCACTTGAGGCTAAAAATTTTAATAGTTTAGCACATATCAAAGTAATGATATCAAATAAATTGGTTAAAATGATTAATTTTATTAAATCTCAACCTCTGAATACATTTCTTTGTGATATTCTGTGTTATGAAATGGGAAGTACCCATTCAAAAAAGACTTAGTTGTCCTGGCAACCAAGATCTCCTTCAGTAGGTGAATAAAACTGCGATACATTCAGAAAATGGACTATATTCAGCACTAAAAAGAACTGAACTATCAAAGCCATGAAGAGACATGGAGGAAACTTAAATGCATATTACTAAGTGAAAGAAGTCAATCTGAAAAGGGCACATACTGTAGGATTCCAACTACATGACATTCTGGAAAAAGGCAGAACAATGGAGACAGTAAAAATATCAATGGTTGTCAGGGAGTTGAAGGGATGAACAGGCAGAGCACACAGAATTTGGGGGGTAATAAAACTACTCTGCATGATACTATAATGGTAAATACATGTAATCATACATTTGTCCAAACCCACAGAATGTACAACACCAAGAGTGAATCCTAATGTAAACCACGGACTTTGGGCAACAATGATGTGTCAATATAAGTTCATCAATTATAACAAATGTGGGACACCTGAGTGGCTTAGTCAGTTAAGCTTCGGCCTTCAGCTCAGGTCATGATCCCAGGATCCTGGGATCAAGTCCCACATCGGGCGCCTTCCTCAGCAGGGAGCCTGCTTCTCCCTCTGCCTGCCGCTCCCCCTGCTTGTGAGCTCGCATGCACACGCTCTCTCTGACAAACTCTTTAAAAGAAAAATTATAACAAATGTGCCATCCTGGTAGGGGATGTTGGTAATGGAGGAGGCTCTGCATGTGTGGGGAAGAGGATATATGTGAAAGCTCTGTTTCTTCCACTCACTTTTTGCTGTGAACCTAAAACTGTTCTAAAAAATAAAGTCTATTAAAAATATATCAGTGGGGCGCCGGTGTAGCTCTGTCGGTTAAGCATCTAGCTCTTGATGTCTGACTCGATTTTGGCTCAGGTCATGATCTCAGGACTGTGAGATGGAGACCTGTGTCAGGCTCCTGCTGGGCACAGAGCCTGCTTAAGATTGTCTCTCTCACTCGCTCTGCCCCTACCCCCTCCCTCTCTCTAAAAAAATCAATCAATAAAATATATATGAAAATAATCAAGAAATAACACATCTGCATACCAAATATGATCATTTTCTTCAGGATAAGCTTGTGTAAATGTCTGAGTTGCAAACTGGACTAGTTGCTTTTTCAATGGAATATCATTTTTACTTAAAACTACAAATTATGGGTTTTTATAATCAAGTATTTAGCCAACATTTTCTCAAAAATAAATGAAGTGAGCTTGCTGCCTTAGGAAAAACAACTGACTACATATAGTTGCCAATGACAAAATTAGAGCTTTTGAGAGAAAATTAGAATTTTATATCCGTCACTATGTACTTGGCACCTTTCCTGTTACAGACAAATAGATTTTTATGCACAAAAGGTCACTGATGTGGTTTCTACCACAAACTAACCAATGATAAGCTATTACATGTTGAGTTTGGATGTACTATGAAAGAAAAATGTTCACAATTTTATCGGAAAAGATAACCTCCCTTTTCCAACTGTTTATGTGAGGCCAGATCTCTTATATATACCTCAACTAAAACAACATATCACAACAGACTGAATGCAAAAGCAAATATGAGAATTCAGTTATCTCTATTAAGCTAGATTTTCAAGAGATCTGCAAAAATATAGAACATTGCCAGTCCTTTCACGATATTTTTGGGAAAACATTTCAAAATATAAAATTAACATGTAATGGGTCTGTCATTGTTATTTCTAAATAAATAGGTTTTTTAACTACAGTTTTAATTTCTAATATGGTAAATGTCAATAGATACAACTAATATATATGAAACCCTTTGGGGTTTAAAAACAGTAATTTTTAAGAGTATAAATGGGGCTGCAAAAAACAAAAAATTTGAGAGTTGCACATCCCAGCAATGTACCATTTAACAATTAAAAAATCAATGAGGGGCACCTGGGTGGCTCAGTCGGTTAAGTGTCTGCCTTTGGCTCAGGTCATGATCTCAGGGTCCTAGGATCGAGCCCATCGGGCTCCCTGCTTAGTGGGGAGTCTGCTTCTCCCTCTCCCTCTGCTCCTCCCCCCCTTGCTCATACACTCGTGCTCTGTCTCTCAAATAATCTTTAAAAAAATAAAAATAAAAATCAATGAAATTAACTAGATTATCAGAATGAAGTAGGAAAATCATATGATCTTTTTAATAACTTAACAAAATTCAACAGCCATTCATAATTTAAAAGGTCTTAGTGAACGAGCTAGGATAAGACAAAAGATGCCCATTCTCACCACTTTCTATTCAACACTGTATTATTAAAAATAATATAGCCCAGGGAAACAAGGCAATAAAAAGAAATAAAACTCATAAAGATTGGAAAGGAAGAAGTAAAAATACCTCTATTTGTAGATAACATGCTCATGTACATAAAAAGAAAACCGCAGTGGAATCTAGAAAATAACTAATGAAACTATTAAGTGAATTTAGCAAGGTTACAGGATGAAAAGGAACTGTATTTTTATAATCTACCCATGAACACCAGAAAACAAAATTTTTTAAAATATCGTTTAACAGCCACAAAACCTTAAGTTCAGAGACTCATATCTTGGCCTACTGCAGCTAAGCCCTTTCCCTTCACAGGATAAAGTCATTTCCACATTACTTTTTTTTGTTAAAAAACCATGAAAATCCTACACTAAGAAGCTACAAAACTCAGTTTAAGAGAATATAAAGACCTAAACAGAGTACATCATTTTAAGGATTTTAATACTCAATACTGTTAAAATGCCCATTTTCCCCAAACTGAACAAAGAACCAATACAATCTCAAAATTCCAAGAGTCCACTTGTAAAAATTGACAGACTTATTCTAAAATTATAAGGAAATGCAAAGAAGCTAAAACAGCTAAGATACTCTTGCAGAAGTTGGAGAACTTACACTATCTCATTTCAAGACTTACTATAAAGCTTTAATCACTAAGACCAGGTGTACTAGCATAAGTTATAATCAAATGTATCAATGAAACAGGAGTCCAAAAGTAAACCTACAACGGATTTTCAAAAAAGATTCCAAGACAAGTCAATGGGAAAGGAGAGTATTTTCAATAGATAGTGCTGGAACAACTGGATATATATACGGAAAAAAGGCACTTGGAATGCATTTCTAATAATTAAGAAACTGAATTATAGTAAGTGCTTTTATGGTAATACTTACATTTTTTATTTTGATGTTTCCCCAATCATCATCCTGTTTTAAAAACAAATGAAAAACATTTAACCACTCCTGTATAATCTGAACATATTCTAATAATCAATGAATTTAAGCTACTCCAAAATAGAATAAATTTTTTGTTTCAGATTTTACTTAAAATTACTATAATCAAAAGTATTTTTTTAAAAATGCAGTCTTAAAGTCAGTAAGTCTTACAGTTGCTTAAACTACAAAAGACACAATCTAAAAGACAATAAACCTAACCGTACCAAAAGGACTAAAAAACACTTAATGACAGATACTAATTTTTTTGCATGTTTGTTACATGTATGGAACCAGCAAAACTAATAATTAGCTTATGTGACAGGAATGAAGAGTAACTTATGAAATAAGGTCTACATAATTAGAATGATTATATAATTTACTATCCAAAGCAGGAGATTCTTTTTTTTATTTTTTTTTAATTTGACAGAGACAGACACTGCAAGAGAGGGAACACAAGCAGGGGGAGTGGGAGAGGGAGAAGCAGGCTTCCCACAGAGCAGGGAGCCCGATGTGCAGCTCGATCTCAGGACCCTGGGATCATGACCTGAGCCGAAGGCAGATGCTTAACAATTGAGCCACACAGGTGCCCCCAAAGCAGGAGATTCTTGAAAATGAAAGTGCTATTAAAAATTATACCAGGACGGGATGCCTGGGTGGCTCAGTCGTTATGCATCTGCCTTCGGCTCAGGTCATGGTCCCAGGGTCCTGGGGGATCGAGTCCCACATCAGGCTCCCTGCTCAGTGGGAAGCCTGCTTCTCCCTCTCCCACTCCCCTGCTTGTGTTCCCTCTCTCGCTGTCTCTGGCAAATAAATAAAATCTTTAAAAAAAAAAATTTTTTTTTTTTAATTATACCAGGACTACCAGAGGCAAACTAACCCTTAATAACATTTGCTGTGTCCACAAATGTTTTTAAAGTCCTAAATTTCATATCTATGAAGTAATTACTTTCACTTCAATATATTCAGTTAAAACAATTTTTTTTTAATGCCATGACTGGCCCCCAGATATCTTGGCCTACTGCAGCTAAGCCCTTTCCCTTCACAGGATAAAGTCATTTCCACATTACTTCTTTCTTACACAAGATGCCAGGCACGCAATATGCTTTTCCATTTGGTGGTGCCACTAGTTATCTCTTTGGACATCCTGCTTCAAAGTGCAACAGTAACTTCCTAAATGTCCTTCTCAGTTTAAGGGCCATTTCTATTAATCATAAGGAATGATAACTATATATGCTCCCTCAGATCACTTATCTGAGGTCACACTAAGCTGAAAAATGAACCGAGATCTGCTTGACTTGTAAATCACATGCTCTTCTGGTACCTTGCTATATGTTACTTAAATCTCTCTGATGCTAAGTTTTCTCATTTATGAAATTATAAAATACATTTACGCTCATTTTTAAAAAACAAAGAGTTGAGAATTAAAATAAAAGCCTGGCACAGAAAATTATTCAATAAGTGATAGCTATTAGTAGTCAGTTTCATTTACATACCATTTCTCTGTAATTCTCCACAGTACATCACCATATACAGCTCATCACAAATTCAATTATCAAGTTCACTAATGACTAAAAAGCTCATACTGCAACTTGAAGGGGAAACAATGTTTTCTTCACTAAGATCAATTTTACTGCCCAGTTGACAGGGGCAACCAAGCCGTATCTCTAAAGTTAACTACAGCTCTTTGGCATTTCACACCAAACTCCTGAGGATAATATTTTTTTAAAACTATACTTCCATAGTTTTACAAACAATAATACTTGCATCTTTTCGTGGCCCGTCACCAATGATGCCAGTAAGTTTATAGACTCCTAACTGTAGTCAATATGACCATTCCAAGGAAACTAAAGGAAAAATTATGTTCCCCTTTTAAACACAAATTTTTTTCTCCCACCTCCAAACAGGTTTTACACAGTGATTACACCCTAAGTGATAGGAGCCCTTTTTTAATGGGTAGAATATGAAACAGGCCAAAAGAAAAAATTAACAATTTTCCAGTATTCCAGAAGTGGGACTTTGGTAAAGATGTTGAAATATTTTGAATTTCAACATTTGAATACACGTAAAAAAATACCTTCTGTAGTCTTTTTTTTTTTAATCTACCATATTGTTCCATATTTTTAACAGAGATAAAATTTTCTCCACCCCTATAACAGAAAACTACTAAGGATATATAGATTTTTATATTAATCTAAACAAAACAAAATACTTTTAACACACCCTCACAGAGAAAAAAATCCAAACAACAGAGATAAATGGAAAGTTCCTCACTCCCCTGACTCCTAGGAGTAGTCACTGATACAATGCATTTTAAAATAAAAATTTTAATGATGCTTTTATAATACAGTGTTTTGAAATGGCTACAATGTTTCTTCCTACCCTAACATGAATAAGACAGTTTTAAATTCATATAGACTATATACTCTCACCAAATAAAAAAACCCTCAAGTGCTACATTTTCTGGTGTTTGTTTCCACTAATTATATAATAGTATAGAATGAAAATCTGGACTAAATTTTACCTTCAATGTTCCTCCTTTCACCATAACTTTCTGTCTGGCCGGCTGGACTCCAGTCAGTGCAAAAAGCTGAGCCTTGAACACCATTGGAGGTTCATCAGTGTTCAATTCTACACCTTCAAATTTCTCCTTTCCCCATTTCACGGTAACTGCAAACAAAACCATAATTTATTTTTTTCATTTATAAAATAAAAGGACTTCAGATTTAGAAGATCCCTAGAGGACCCATTAGTTTGGCTTTCAAGAACTAGCCTATGTCATTCCTCTTTATATGCTCATAATGTCTACCTAATCAGGAGTGACTTGAATGTAGTAGGTCCTGAATAAAACTTAATTAAATCCAATCCAACTTCTCATTTGATAAAGGGAGACTTAAGAGAAGATGATTGATTTACTAGTCACAAAACTAGTTGGTAAATATTCAAGCCTTCTGAATCCTACTCTAACAATCTCAGAAAAATATGATCACTCTGAAATACTTTCCAGAATAAGGTTCAGACTTCAAAATGTGTTTAACAATTATTAAAATCAGTACATACTGCTGGAATAGAAAGAGTAAAGAAAAGTTAAAAAGATAATTAAAAAATAAAAAAATTTTTGGAAAAATAAAGCATATTTAAAACAGTTTAAGGAATACTGAATTATACTGAATTATAAGAAGAAAGGTTCAATGGGAGAATTGAAAGGTGTGGTTCCTAAGCAAGAGGGGTTAAATATTAAGAATCCAAAGATACAACTAAATCATTAAAAAATACAGAAATCCTACTTTAGTCATTTGGATGGCTATTAAAAAAAGAAGATGAAGAAGAAGAAAATACCAAGCGCTGGTGAGTATGTAGAAAACCTAGAACCCTCGAGCATTCCTGATGGGAATATAAAACAGTATAGCCACTGCAGAAGAAAGTATGGTGGTTCCTCAAAAAATTAAACTTATCATATGATCCAGCAATTCCTAAGTATATACTCAAAAGCGTGAAGCAGGGAATCAAACTGCTATTTGTATACCCTTGTTCATAGTGCATTATTCACAAAAGCCTCAAAGATGTGAGTGACCCAAGTGTCCATCAACAGATAAACGGATAAACAAAATGTGGTACAGACATAAAATGGACATTATTCAGCCTTAAAAAGTAATGAAATTCTTATACATGCTATACAACATGGATGAACCTTGGAGACATTATGCTAAACAAAATAAGCCAGATGAAAAAAGTCAAACATTATGATTTCCCTTATGTGAGGTATCTACAGTAGTCAAACTCATAGAGACAGAAAGTAGAATGGTGGTTGCCAGGAGGCTGGGAGGAAGAGGAAACGGAGAGTTATTGTTCAACGGGTACAGAGTTTCAGTGTAGGAACATGAAAAAGTTCTGAAGGTGGATGGTGAGGATGGTCGCACAACAGTATGAATGTACTTATCACCAAAAATGTACACTTAAAAATGGTTAAAACGGTATTTTTTGTTACATATATTTTACCATATAATAAAAAAATTTCAATTGGCCTCATGAAATAGCTAACTTTTGAAATACATAAAAATAACATAAGGATATACATAGCTTATTTCCACTGAAAACTTCATACCTACTCAAATGAGAATCTCACAACTAATAGTTGTCTGGTTTGGGTTTTTTTTAAGATTTTATTTATTTGACAGAGAGAGATATAGCCAGAGAGGGAACACAAGCAGGGGGAGTGGGAGAGGGAGAAGCAGGCTTCCCGCTGAGCAGGGAGCCCAGTGTGTGGCTCATCCCAGGACCCTGGGATCATGACCTGAGCCGAAGGCAGATGCTCAAAGACTGAGCCACCCAGGCGCCCCTGTTTTCCTAATAAAACCAAAATACAAAAACTAATCCTTACTCCAAATCCCAACTCCTTTACTAGTTCAATTAATGTGTTTAGCATTCATTCAATAAGCCCCAGAACAAGCACTGGGAAGATGCTATGACCTTAGAATCTTATAAGAGAGAGAAAAGGGGGAGAAAAGGCCGAAATAATTAACAATACAATATAAATATTATAAATGCTACAGGATCACAAAGGAATGCTTCATGAGTGAAGGATTCCCTGGAGGAAGTGGTAACTTTGGGTTCTAACCATCAACTCTGAGTCTCAAAGAAAAAAATTAGGTGTTAGCCAGACACTTAAAATATAAGCATTCCTGGAAAAGATAAGAAAAACATCAAAAGCATAAAACATTATGTGTTCTGAGATTTAAGTAATTCCTTGAGAGAAGGGGAGGAAGCTGAAACTAGAAGCTGGTGAATGATCAAGTCACAAAAGATAAAGTAAGTCATGGTAAAACATACAGGCTTTGGGCTTTATGTTATAGAAATGCAGTATCTGTGAAAGGTTTTCAGAAAGGCCACTTTAGTCTGGTTTGAACATCAGATCACTTTAGCAGCAGCTGGGAAAAATGGGCTTGAAGAGGGTACAACTGTAATCTTGAAATAAACTAGGAATAGAGAACAATGTACAAGTAAAAGATAGGACTAAACCAAAACAGTATTAGAAATAATGAAGAGGAACCTATCTGAAATTGATTTAGCTGTGTCACCATGAGCAAGTTACTTAAAACTTTTTGCTTACCCATCAAAGAGAATTATACCAGTATCACAGGATTATGTTGAAGATTAAAACAAAGCAACATGTATAAAAACACTAGCTTTGTGCCAGATATACAGGTGTTCATTAATTTTTACAGCACTTATCCTTAACCATATACGAATCTGACTATTTAATTTTCTACTAAAACTTATGAAATGGTACTTAAAATATTCTCATTTTAATATAGGGGTTTTTGCAGAACCTGAAAATATAAATTCTGAATATGGAGAGGTCAAAGAAGAAACCTGAGACATCTACTCCAATTCTCTCATTTTGGAAATAAGGAAAAGATACGGTTAAATATTTAAGATAAAACTTAATGTTAAGATAGTTTGGTGAATATAAGTATTTTTTGAGGGGAATAAAGAGGGGGGTTTGTGGTGTTGTATGTGAGTCTACCAGTGTGTTTAAGTATTAGCATACACTGGTATTTATCGCCATCACTCATTAATAATCCCTCAATTCTACACTGCATAAATAGAAAATTTCAAGTACCATTCTACTGTTAATCTTGGCTTTATATCATTAAAGCACTCAATTCAAGATTCTAGAACACCAAGAATCCACCTCGAAATTAAACATTACTCCTTTGTTTCATATCATTCTTTGAAAATGCTGAATCTTCAATAAAGGAATTATGATAGAGTTAGGAATGGCCAATGAATCATACATCCGTAGTGAACCGAAGTCACCACATACGTTTTAGGTGCCATTTTGAGTAAGACTAAGAACAGCAAGGTCCATTAACTAAGTGAAAATGTGATCCCTGGCTAATACCCTGGACTGCCTCAAGCAAAATAAAATAAAAACTGTCAAACGCCTTTTAAAAGGAAATGACGCCTGCGGGCATTTGCATTCACCTAAGTCTCAAAGCTAACACTATGTTTCAGACGTAGAAACCCAATATAACGTTTGATGAAATGAAAACAAAGCATAAAGTTCACAATCTACCTCGGGATAAAACTGAAATTGGTACAAAATGGGTGTTTGAGCCAAAGGCAGCAAGGGGTAAGCTATGGGGAGCTGTTAAGGGAAACCCCAAACACCTCGAAGCTAACCTTCCATCCCAGGTCCTCCCATCCCTCCCTTACCCCAGGCTTCCCCCTCCTTGACCCTCCCCTTCCACAGCTACCACTAACGAGTCCAAGAAAATCCCACGACACCTCTAGCCTGGTCCCGGGTGCCTGAGGACACACCCTCACCTCTCCTGGCTCACTAGGACAGCGACAGAAACTATTCTGCAGAGTCACCACTCCGAGGAGCTGACTCGTGCTCCCCATCCCCACTCCCCACCCACCCGGGCCAGAAGGGGCAGCGATCCCTCAGGTTGTAGAGCTCGGAAATAGCGGGCAGAGAGAAAGGGGCCAGGTCATCGCCACGCCGCAGTCCCCCTCCACCCACGCCTGCCCGGTCCCCTCCCCCGCCCCGTGCTCAGCCGGGTGTCTGCCCTGCAGGCCCGGCCTACTCAGAGGCCTAGCGCAGGACGGAACTGCAGGGCGAGGAAGGAGCTCACCGGAATAAAGCGGCATGGCGGCCCAAGAGACGGCGGCGGTGCAGGAAGGCTGGGCCTGGCAAGGGCGTCGAAGGGAAAGGGACGCGATGAAGCAGCCGCGGCAGCCAAGGAAGAGGCGCGGTAGTGGCGGCAGCAGGGGTGCGACGAGAGTCTCATTCAAACCGGCCACTGGCGATGACGCAGCAACACGCAGTTTGCCCGCCTGCAGAGCCACAGGGCGACTGCAGGAGAAGACCCGGCGCACTGAGCGGGCGAGGCGGGGCCTGGAGGGTGGAGAGCTGAGGGAGGTGGGAGGGGAAGCCGCGCGAGGCCGCCGACAAGCGCGGGCGCGCGGCCCCTGCACCAGTACAGGTGCACGCCTGCGCCTGCGCAGTGCCCTGCGCTGCACCACTCCCACCGCCGAGTGGGCCTGACCCGGCCCCGCCTGGCCCCCGCTGGATGCTAACCTGGTACCCCTCAGCTGTCTTTTTAAAAAAGTCTTTCTTTCGAAAGAGTGGTTCAATTCGAGCTGGGCATTTTTTTTTCTTGTTAATATAGCCAGCAGAAGAGCTCGGAGAGGCCCTATTCCACTCCTCACCTGGGTCTGTCTACTTATTAAAAAATACCCAGCTCTTTTTTGTGACAAAATGCGTGTCAAAAGGCTTTGAATACTGCAGAGATAGGCCTGCCTTGATTGTAATGTATTACTGTCGTTTCTACCTAACAACCGGTTCGGACTCTAGGTTGGATCTTGTAAGATAGCAGAAAAAAATGCCCTGCGTTGGTGGGTGTTGCCCGTAGCCCTCCACTTACTTGTCTTGGACCTGTTTCCCCAATCTGGAAAAAGAGAGAATTCAACTGGATGGTTTCTGAGGCCTCTTCAAACTCTAAATTGTCATGGGAAAGGTAAATTCAAGCATTCTAGATGAGAAGTAGAACCTATAAGTGAAATGAGAAATTTCAAAGAAATTCAAGTCAAATTTGAGGTACTTTCTTACCTTATAGAGGCTTTATTTTGATCCCAAATGCTGCAAAAGTGTTGAAACTGTCCATATTTCAAGACAAAAATTTTCCGCATTTCAAAACGCTACAACCCAGAGACCGATTTCATGAATATACATCAGGAGTCATGTTCACCCTTCACTACTTCAAGTCCTATGAGAATAGGATCCAAAATGTGACCGAAACAGCACAACGATGCTGTAGAATATTTTTCAAAGTGATGTATGTAATATTAAGTGGAAAGGGTATATCAAACTTACTGAGCATTGATTGCAAGTACGTAAAATTAAAATTATTGGTCATAAAGATTTGTCTGAATCCAGTTATTACCAGCTGTGTGACCTCTCAACTTCAGTTTCCTTCTCTATGAAATCAAGACTAATATCTACATTATAGGATTCCTATGAAGATTAAATAAGATTACATATAGAAGATGCTTAGCACAGAGCATTGAACCTAGTATGCCACAAATAGCTATTACAGATTACACAATAAAAACTCCAGAGGGATTTTATAGGGTATGGTTAGAGCAGACTATGGGTAGCTTTGTTCTCTATTTTCCAAATGTTCAGTCATATATTTCTATAAAATATATCTTTTTATTTAATTTTAATTCCAGTATAGTTACCATACAGTGTTGTATTAGTTTTAGATGTACACTATAGTGAGTCAACAATTCCATACAGCACACAGTGCTCATCACAAGTGTGCTCCTTGATCCCCATCACCTATTTCACCCACTCCTGACCCCCTTCCCCTCTGGTAACCATCACTTTGTTCTCTATAGTTAAGAGTCTCTTTCTTGGCTTGTTTCTTTTTCCTAAAATATATCTTTAAAAACATATTGGATAGATCCTCTATGGGAAAAATCTTTGTTGCCCTGTATGACGTTCCCAGTAAGGGAGGCCCTAAAGATGGAAGGATGACCCTGCAAATCATCCTCTCTACTGTGCTCTTATTGTACCCTGTTTTCCCCTCCAGTAACTTTCATCAAACTTATGTTTCTTTAATGTCTATATTCCCCCACCAGACTATAAACAGAAATCGTGGCTGTCCAGTAGGCACTCTGGGTTTATCTGATGCTGTGAGAACCGGATGTGAGGGCAACCGATTTTGAACTTACTTATGCTATACATGCCCAGAGAGTCTTCCAGAACAAGTCTGTTTTCAGCTCACACTGACCAACGTTTCAGTAAGACTAACTTCTAGCCTGGTTGCAGGATCAAGAACCTTAATTTAAGACAAATGGAACAGAGTGAGGATGTGGACCAGTACTAGCAACTAAAAGGAAGTGTCAAAGGAAATTTACATAGCTAGCCTTCCTGGATGTCAGCAGGAATTGTAGATGATAGCAACCTTGCCCTATATACCATATGTGGCTAAGCCCTCGTCTACATGTGTCTAATGGATGGGATCTTCTGCTTAAGGTTGACTTTTTTTTTTTTTTTAAAGATTTTATTTATTTGACAGAGAGAGACACAGTGAGAGAGGGAACACAAGCAGGGGGAGAGGGAGAGGGAGAAGCAGGCTTCCCACCAAGCAGGGAGCCTGATGCGGGGCTCGATCCCAGGACCCTGGGATCATGACCTGAGCCGAAGGCAGACGCTTAACGACTGAGCCACCCAGGCACCCCTTAAGGTTGATTTCTTTAAATAATGAATATATTAGTAATATCTTAACCTGCATGTTTATAAATAAACAAATAATGTTTGTGAAATGTAGACAAGTATCAGAAAAGTTTTTAGTTGGTGAACCACCTATGGTTGCTTGCTTAAAATGCCCACTCCTCATCTGGCCAATAGAAATCCTATCCAATTTTAAGGTCTCCATTTAATGGCAATTCTTTCCTATGCTCTTAAAGCCTCCTCCTACAATTACTCCTTTCCATCAAGTAGTATTACATTGTAACTGTTAGATCCTCTTATTCAACAAGTACATACTAAGTGCAAGACACTCAACATAGGGTCTCTGAATACAAAGATGAATCAAAGATCCTGCCCTCAATAAGACTGAGAACCTACTAGGAATATTGAAATATGTACAAATTGGGGGGGGCACTTGACTGGCTCAGTAGAGCATGAGACGCTTGATCTCGGGATCATGAGCTCAAACCCCACGTTGGGTGTAAAGATTACTTAAAAAAAAATAAAAAATAAAATCTTAAAAAAAAGAAGAAAGAAATATGCACAAATTAACTCCACGGCTTTCTGAATTAGAGCTCTTGGCTGTAAACAATGGAACGGACTGATTGGTAGAATATACAGTAAGCTAACAGAATCAGTAGGAAAACCTGTGAACCAAGCACAGATAATGAACAAGAACCAAGGGATATGGCCAGCAGGGAACATAGGCAAGGTCATGTCACAGAAACAGTCTGGCCACTCCGGCCACAACCTCCAGGAGTAATTTCTAATTTCTTGTCCACCTCAATCCTTCAAGATTCTGTGTCCTGATCAAGAATATATAATTAGGGGCGCCTGGGTGGCTCAGTTGGTTAAGCGACTGCCTTCGGCTCAGGTCATGATCCTGGAGTCCCGGGATCGAGTCCCACATCGGGCTCCCTGCTCGGCAGGGAGTCTGCTTCTCCCTCTGACCCTCCTCCCTCTCATGCTCTCTGTCTCTCATTCTCTCTCTCGCAAATAAATAAAATCTTAAAAAAAAAAAAAAAAAAAGAATATATAATTAGGTTGCCTGGGTGGCTCAGTTGGTTAAGCGTCAGCCTTCGGCTCAGGTTGTGATCCCAGGATCCTGGGATCGAGTCCTGCATCGGACTCCCTGCTTGGTGGAGAGTCTATTTCTCCCTCTTCCCCTCCTCGCACTCCTTCTCTCATCTCTCTCTCTCAAATAAATAAATAAAATCTTTTTTTAAAAAAAAGAATATATAATTAGCTAATGATGAGGAAAGGAGTGTCTGGCTCTGCCTCCCATGTAGACGTATTGGGGTATAGGGCATGAGCTGCCCCAAATGGAAGAGCTGTATATTTGTCTTCTATCGCTGCTTAACAGATTATCACAAATTTAGTGGCTTAAGACAACACAAGTGTATCATCTTACTTTCTAGCAGACAGAGTGCAACAGTGGTCTCAATCTTAAGGTGTTGGCAAGACTGTACTCTTTCTGGAAGCTCCAGGGGAGAATCCAGCTCTTACCTTTTCCAGATGCTAGAGGATGCCCACATTCCTTGTCTCCCTGCCCCCTTCCAGCAAAGGCATCCCTCCAACCCCTGCTTCCATCCTCATAGCTTTGCCTCTGACTCTGATCCTCTGCCTCCCTCTTTATAAGGATGCTGTATTACATTGGTTCCACCTGGATAACCCAGGTAATCTTCTCATCTTAAAATCCTTAACTTAATCACACTCTGCAAAGTTCCTTTTGACATATAAGGTAACACATTCATGGGTTCAGGGGATTAGGACATGGATATCTTTGGGGGAGCATTATTCTGTCCTCCAAAAAAAAAAAAACCCACCAAAAACAACAATATCCAATACACTTTCTGATAGCAACTATAATTTTTATATTCCTATGTCTTTTTTCCTCTGCTAAATTATAAACTCGAGGGAAAAAGCCCAGCCTTAAATAATTTGGGAATAAATATATATTATCCAAATTATTTATTTTTATATAAATACATATTTATATGCATAAAATCCAAATTATTTATATATCTACTATATATATGTATATAATATTTTATATATTTGTATATATTTATACATATAAATATATCCTGGAACAGTACTTTGCCTATAAAATGTGTTCAATAAGTATTTCCTAAATGAATGCATGCCCTACTTTTGGGTCAACAGATGAGGCAAATTATATTAGGGTGAATCCTATGCTACTATAACAAAGAGGCCCCAAAATTCAATAGCTCAAAGAAGATAACAGATTATGGAGGAGTGGAGGAAGAACAATATCTCTACTTCATGAGGTTGTTCAGAGACCAACATTCCACCCATAAAGTTCTTCTGCTATCCCCAAAAGAAGCGCTTCTCAAAGTTTAATAAGAATGTAAATCACCTGAGAGCTTGTTAAAATGCAGATTCTGATTCAGTAGGTCCTGGATGAAATTTAAGATACTAACAAGCTTTCAGGAAATCACTATTTTAAGCAGTAAGGCATTAAGGGACTTGTCTTTTTCTACTTGGTTGAAGATGGACTGCGGGCACATCTGAGATTCAGCTCCCAGGAAGAAGAAATAGAAGGGGAAAAAAAGCACAGGGCAGCAATCTCCTTTTAAGCAAGAGTAATGGGAGGGATGTGCATAAATCACTTCCAATTCACATTTCATCATTGGTGAAAACAGTTAAATGGCCTAACTGCATGGACGTCTGGGAAATGTAGTCTCTAACAGGGCAGGGATATTACTCAAGCTTACACTCTACCATTATGCAAGAATGAGAAAATGGACTTTGGTAGAAAACCAACAATCGCTGGATGCAAATGTTGAATTCCTTTACAAGTAATCTTCAAGCTTATGAAGTTTTCTTAAAACACGTGACAAAATTCCTGGGTGTTTAGTGTTCTCACCCGTAAAATGAAAATTATATTATCTGTCTCCGGATGCTCTCATTGTTGTAAGATTTAAATCATTAGCTGAGTGCGTATATGTTGGGAATAATGACCAAATAGAGCTGATCTAGAACAGAACAAATACCAGGTGCACTGATATGTTTATACATCTATCCTCTAGGCTAAGTTCAGCTCCAGAAGTTTTAATTAATGAACCCCAAACAGAAGAAGCAAATGAATTGTAATCCTCACCGTCAACAAGTTTCTTTCAGGGTGCCTGGGTGGCTCAGTCAGTTAAGCATCTGCCTTTGGTTCAGGTCATGGTCTCAGGGTCCTGGGATTGAGCCCCAAATCGGGCTCCCTGCTCAGCGGGGAGCCTGCTTCTCCCTCTCCCTCTGCCCCACTTCAGGTGTGCTCTCTCTCTCTCTCAAACAAATGAATAAAATCTTTAAAAAAAATTAATAATAAAAAAAGGTTTCTTTCAAAAACAAAAGTCTCCACAACCAGACACAAACAAACAGTTCTGGCCCAATATTTCCCTACCTATACATTCTGCTGCAGTTAAATTCAATTATGCTTGAACACACTGTTCTTTCTTGCCTTCCATTTTTTGTCACCAACCCCTACTTTGGAAATCAAGTTCTCCCCACCTCCTCTCTACTTACTCACATCTCACCTCCATGATACATTTCTAAACTTCACAAACTACAAAGTCTCTTTGAGCGATTGCTTTTTGCATAATTCATTTAACATTTAATATTTATTGTCTTTTTTACATATGTATATAGCACATATATTTTATCCTTCCATCTAGGCTGTGAATACTTCTTTGTACCTCCTTCGGAAATACTTGATAGTTAATTCAGTTAGAGAATTCAGGATCATAGTGTACTCTGAAGTAATTAGATCACTATCTGTGTATTATCTACTTCATATCTAGACAGCAGTTACATCCTTCTTGTTCATCTCTATATGCTCAAAGTCTGGCACAGACCCAGCACTGAGTAGGTGTCTTAGATATTTGCTCAATAGTGGATTACATGTGTTGTTGATAGGAATTCAGAGCAGAAAGAAATTGAAGCAAGTGAGAAGCAGTTGAGGACAGAAGGATTCTAGAGAAACGGGAAAACTTCAAAGCAATCAAATTCATTCATTTAACAATTTCTTATTGATGGTCTACTCATGGGCCTTGCATTGCAGGAGCTCATGGCCTATCAGAAAATGTAGAATAATATTAAAGTAAGTAATAACTGCATGTGGTGGGTAGGAAGGAGACAGGCTAAACTAGAGCAGAAGACATGCATGGGGCTGTGGCAATAGATAACGTGGGGTGGGTAAAATGGGATGTGATTATAGAGAGCCTGAGTGCCAGGATAAAACGTTTCGTCTCAGTTACGTGGGATTTTCTATCTCCTTAAAGCCACTAGTCACCACAAACAAGAAAAGTAATACTGAAATTTCCATATGCTAGACTTTCCTAGATTATCTCTCATTCCAAAGCAATGATCTGACCTGTCAAGGATTCTTACATAGGGATCTCTGTGCGTCGAGGCAGAAAAGCCACTTTACTGTTTTCTACTTCTACAACTAGTAAAGTAATACGTGTACAAGGTTTAAAATTCCAACAGTAACAGGAAAATATTTAACGAAGAATAAAACTCTCTCTCCCCATCCCACCCCCAAACCTACTTCTCACAGGCAACTGACTTTAATCTTTTATGATTTTAGAACTTCCTGGTGGTCACCTCCCTAATTCTAAATAATAGGCTTATAATCCTATTTGTTTATTTATCAAGTTTAAGCAACATCTATTAACCCCCTTGTAAAATACAAGGATGTAGCTTTTTATGAGATATCTACCTCCTCCTCCCCTTGGCCTTCCTTCTCCCAATTTTTATAGTTAGAAGTTTTAGTCCCTTTATTGTTTACTTTAAAATTTGTCACCTACTTAAACCTCCGTTTCTTGTTCCATGAGACCCTAGGCGGGTTCTTGACTGCAACCGTATCAGGTAAGGAAAGTAGAACTTCTTGCTTCCCCTTCGTATCTCCCTTTTCACTTTCCAGTATCTTCCAGCCACACCGCACTCTTCCATAGTAAACGATTATCAACAACAGAAACTAAGAATATTATGGCATCAACAAGAAACAGACAAAACCCAGGGTAACTCCAGGGGGCTGGGAAACAAGAAAGACGGGATGGCAATGACAGTCCGCTCAAGATGCCGCTGCTCAGATGAGTGAATTCTTTCATCATATGGTTAATATCAACTCAATTAATAATCCTTTTAGTCTCCGCCTATAACCTCTACCCTATATAACCTCCGCCTCATCTCCACCACCACTATGTAGGTGATGAGCTCTCTTACTTAAGAACTGTACAGCTTTAACATTTTTTCCAGTAAGTTTCTGAAAATGGTGAATCCTTTTATTCTATATTTGGCTGCAAATATCTTTATTTTAATCTTATTCTTGATGATATCTTAGCTGAACTGGGATTAGCAAATTGACATAATTTTCCCTCAGCACTTTGAAGATTTTCTTTCATTGTCTTCTATCATCTAGTATTGCTGATGAGACTTTATTTTTTAGTTTAATTGTTATTTTGTAAGTATTGTCTTTTCTTTCTGGTAACTCTCAAAATTTATTCTTGTTCTTACAATATGGCTGGGTGTGTATTTCTTTTAATTTATCCTTCCCAATACTAGGAGTAAACTTTTGAACTAAGGACTTACATTTTTGAATATTCTCTATTCTCTCTTTTGGAATTACAATAGCAGTTTTGTTATAAATTCCCTATCCTTCATTTCTCTTATCTGGTCTTTCGTATTTTTAATCTCTTTCTCTCTCTGTGGTAAACTACATCTGAATGCTAAGTACTGTATTCTGTATCATTTATTCTTTCTTTGATTATGCCTAGTCTACAGTTTTACCCATATAATCTTTTATATTTTAACGATTACATTTTGCATTTTCAGGATTACTTATTGGCTTTTTTCATAATTTTTTATCATGACTTGTGTAATATTTGCCTATTTTGTATTCATAATTTATTGGTCTTTTTAAAGAAGGTAGGGTTCTTTTTTTAAAGTTTTTTATTTTAAAGATTTTATTTATTTACTTATTTTAGAGAAAGAGAGAGAGCATGAGTGGAGGGAGGACAGAGGAAGAAGCAGACTCTGCACTGAGTGCGCAGAACCCAACACAGGGCTCGATCTTACGACTCTGAGATCATGACCTGAGCCAAGATTAAGAGTCAGACGCTTAACTGACTGAGCCACCCAGGTGCCCTAAGAAGATAGGATTCTTTCATTCATACTAATTCTTTTGTTGTCATGACTATTTTAATAACAACTTATTATTTTGAAATAATTTCAAATTTACAGTAAATTTGCAAGAATAATACAAAGAACTATTTACCCTTCACTCAGATTCATCAGTTGTTAATATTTTGCCATATCACTTTATCTACCCATCAATCATCTAAATACGCTCTTCTGCTTTTTCTGAACCACTTGAGAGTAAGTTGCAGATATGATGTCCCTTTAGGCCTAAAGACTTCAGTATGTGTCCCCTAAGAATAGGGACACTCAAATAACCAAAAGACAATTACCAAAATCAGGATATTCAACATTAATACAATAATACTATTACCTAATGTATAGGCAGTCCTCAAATTGTGCAAAATGTCCTTTATAGCAGTTCTTTTCTAGTCCAGGATCCACTCCAGGATCATGCATTGATTGCATTTAGTGTTATGCTCTTCAATTTCGAACAATTACCCAGCCTAATTGTAAAGTCTTTAAAGGCTTCTTTATAAAATTAAATTAATCTACAATAAAATCATAATGCCAGTTGTGTAGAGCATAGTACAATGAATCTTTATATTACCAGTATCCAGACTTAACAAAAATTCAAAATTTACTTAATTGTTTCATCTACCTTGTCCTCTGTTTATTTCCTTAAGAGCCTCAGGTAAGCATCTTTAAAAATACATGGATTTTTCTTATATAACCACAATGGCACTTAACAAAACAATAATTTCTTGGAAACATCTAATAATGGAGACCATAATCAAACTTCTATAATTGACTTTAAAGTGTTTTTTTGTTTGTTCATTTGTCTATTTTGTTCTTTCTAGAATCATGATTCAGTGAAATCCGTATATTATATTGGATTATTTCTCCTAGGTTTCTTTTAAAATAAAGCAGTTCCCCCTTTTCCCTCCCTCCCTTTTTTATTTTTTTATTGACTTTTTAAAAAGCCAGGTAAATTGTTCCATACTATAAAATGTCCCATATTTGAGAGTTGTTGGTTTGCTTCTTAGTGACATCATTTGTTTTCTTTTATACCTCATATTTTTTGTAAAAAAATAAAATTAGCTCTAGAGGCTTAACTAAATTCTGGTTAAGCAGCACTCAGAGTGAAATAGTCCATACACATACATACAATTGATTTTTTCTTCCTTTCTTCCTTCCTTCCTTTCTTTTTCTTTTTCTTTTTCTTTCTTTCTTCATCAAGAAATTTACGTTGACGCTGACTTCTATTCCAGATTGCTTATGCATTTCCAAAACTCAAGCTTAATCCTGACTCATTTCTCATAGTTTTAAGGTCCATTTTCTAGAGACTTGTGGGGTTCTTTGCAAGGCGGGGTGAGGAGGTGGCATCTGACACATGATCCTTTTAGTGAGTCTTTGGCTTTGATCAAAAGAGACTAAAATAACTAAATATAATATAACTAAAATAACACCAAAACTTCACCAACACTTTTTTTCCACAAAAGCATGTAAAATTGGTCAAAAACATGTTGCATTCAAGGATATTGATATTAGACAAGTCTAGTAATACCATTACCGTGGAATGAGCAAATGACCCTTCAATCACTTCTTACTACAACCCCAGCTCCTGTTCCTTCATTACTCATCTTTAATTATGTAAACAATTTTTAAGTATGATATTCCTGGTATACTCATAAGCAAACTATTTTTTTTTAAGATTTTATTTATTTATTTGAGAGAGAGAATGAGAGAGAGAGAGAGAGCACATGAGAGGGGGGAGGGTCAGAGGGAGAAGCAGACTCCCTGCTGAGCAGGGACTCCAGGATCATGACCTGAGCCTAAGGCAGTCACTTAACCAACTGAGCCACCCAGGCGCCCATAAGCAAACTATTTTTGATAAGGTGTTACTGAAGAATAATTATTCAGGTATCCCTTTAATATTTAAAACTGATGCCCATGCATATTTACTTATTTAACATATTAAAGTTCCAGGCTATCTAGTATAACTTGAGTTTTAAATGTGAAAAGTTATCTACAAAATTTATGAAATGGACATTTGCTTTCACAGCTCTTACAGTGAGGTGGGGTCCATCTATTTTGTTCTGGAAAATAAATCAGGTGACTATGGAAGAAACATTTCATTATCCAGTACAGAAATGTCTATGCTCTCTCTAGACTAGTTTGAAATGAAAGTCTGAGATTCTTGTAAACTTCCAAGTTGCCAGTAACCTCAATAAATAGTTGCCCTCTCTGGAGCACCTGAGTGGCTCAGTTGGTTGAGCATCTGACTCTTGATCTCAGCTCAGGTCTTGATCTCAGGCCTGTGAATTCAAGCCCCACATTGGGCTTCACGTTGGGCATGGATCTTACTCGAAAGAAAAGAAAAGAAAGAAAGAAAGAAAGAAAGAAAGAAAGAAAGAAAGAAAGAAAGAAAGAAAGATGATATAAGGAACTTTTATTTCAGTCACTTTTTTTCTGTTTTAAATATCAACATACATCCTGAAGTTCATTTTATTGATTGAATAGTGTACCTGAAAGTATAAATTTTTACTGTATTCTCTTTAACAAATCGACAATAAGTTAAATAATTATTTGCATATCATGTAATTTGGAGGATAATTTCTGGAACACTGAAGCAGAAAATCAAAGTGGAAAACTGCGTTGTAATAACAGAAGCAGTGGTTTAAAACTGCTCATTTGCTCTCAAGTGTTTTCTGGGTACGACAGGATACACTGTCAAAAAATCACAGTGGTGTTCTTGTTTTCCTACTAGCAACTCACCTGGGAACCATAGCAACAAAACTAGAAATTTTTCTTCTCCGAGAAACCTACACATATTTTAACAAAGATTGGTGGTGGGTGGTGTGTTTGGGAGGGATACAGGAGAAAAATATGTAGACACTTCCCAAAGGAAAACAGACTCTTTTAATCATATATTTTCATTCCCAATTTATTTTTGATCCTCATATTCAGATTTCTTTGATTCCACAGAAGAGTTCACCTTGTTTATGCTAATATTTCTTGTAGTAATCATTCCCATGTTATTTTCCACCATACACCTATTTATCAAATCCATTTTATGGTTTTTACTCTTTTTTTTTTTTATAAATTTTGCCAAAATTTCCTGCTCTTCCCCATGGAGAACCAGAGCAACCAGTAGCTACGAGGAAGGTGTGTTGCTTTTGCCTCTTGCCTCTGCTGGAAAGAGCAATCTGATTTTCCCTTTACAGACCAACCTTTCCTCCCCTCTCAGTGCGGGTGGTGTATGCGGCTCTGACCTCACATGACCTGCCGTAACTAATCAGAACACTGCTTCCCTCTGCCGGCGTGATGGACTCAAGGATAAACCTATGACTCAAGCAGTGAGAGGATTTCCCCAGGTCCCTGGAACGACTAGGCTTTTGGCTGAGATACTACACTTCTAGAACGTAAGCCTGGTGCTTCAGTGACTGTGTGAGTAGAAGGTCAACCCAGAGGAAAAAATAGCTAAAGATACAAGGATCCTGGTAACATCAGTTGAGCCCCTGGATTCATGTTCAAAGCCAACTTTTCCACTAAAGTTTTTTAATTACGTGAGTCAATAAATTTCCTCTTCTTTAGCCAGTTTGGGTTGGGTTTTCTATTTGCAGGCAGAGGATTCCTTATACAAAAGCATATGTTGTGAAAATGATATCCTAACACAAGTTCCATCTTTACATTTCTTTCCCACACACATTTAAATGTTTCTGTAATTATGTTTTATGTACTGAATGATACCATGTACTCTAACTTATTAAAAATCACACCATTTTAATAACTCAGTTTTGGAAACAAAGCTATATGTGGTAGAAGCATCCAGTTATGAGCTGGGAAACTTAGGTTCTATCCTATTTTGTGTCTAATTGCAATTTAGGACATGAACATGTTGCAATTTCCTCCCTGGATATTGATACAATAAGTAGCTTGAGTCGGACTGTCCCAAAGGCACTTCCAACATTAAAATTTTGTTGCTCTTAGAAATATAGCCCAGAGGGGAAAAATGGAAGAGACTATATTAAACAGGAGGAAATAGATAAGAAGAAACACTTTTCTTTTAGTAAAACTGGGTATTAATTTGAGGTGCTCATGTATAAAAACTTTGATTTTTTTTTGGTCAAAGGAGAAAACTGTGGTAGGGTACATTATTGTTCCCCAGTATTTCCTGCCCTTCCCTATTGGACTATTATGTATCCTCACCACCTTAATGGCAGGTTTGGCCTTATGACTTGCTTTGGCCATGAGCTATGAATGAAACTGACCCGTGTTGTGTCTGGGCAGAAGAGTTCGCTCATGGGTCACGTGTTCTCTTTTCCTTTGCCATGATAATCAGCAATGTTCCAGATGAAGGGTGCTCACCCAGGGTTCCAGAGAGAATAGGATGTGCAACAAAGCTGCTGCTGGCCCATAATGGACACGTAGTGCAAGAGAAAAATTAACCTTTGTTTTTGTAAGCCACTGAGATTTGGGGAATTGTTTGGTAGCCCAGCATCATCTAGCCTCTCCTGACTAATGCTGTAATGGAGACCAGGCAAAATTATATTATGATGGTTATGCAGGCTAAGATTGAGGCTCGCACTGTATTTTTTTTTTTTTTAAGATTTCATTTATTTACTTGACAGAGAGATAGAGCACAAGTAGGCAGAGCGGCAGGCAGAGGGAGAGGGAGAAGCAGGCTTCCCGCTGAGCAGGGAGCCCGATGCGGGGCTCGGTCCCAGGACCCTGGGATCATGACCTGAGCCGAAGGCAGACGTTTAACGACTGAGCCACCCAGGCACCCCAAGGCTCGCACTGTATTAATACAGAAAATTCATACAATCATTTTTTTCTCCAAATTTTTCTAAGCTTGGTTGATTAGATGTCAATTTCATTACTTAATAGTAAAAATATATGGCCTGCAATGGTGCCAGAATCGTAAAGGAGCCACATGTACAGAAGTTTAGTAACAGAAAGCTTCTTCAAGCCTGAGCTGATTTTATGTGAAAAGAAGTTGCAATTGAAATAAGAAATAACGAAAAAGAAAAAAAAAAAAAGAAAGAAGAAATAACGATTTTAAAAGTGAGACTGGAAAAAATAAAAAAATAAAAGTGAGACTGATAGTTAGGTGGAAGCTGTGAAATTCTGAAACTTAAATTGTGATTACATAAATTCCCTCAGAAATTGGAAAAGAGGTTAAAAATGCCATCTAGACAGAAGTACAGTAACACCTGAAGCAATTATAATAAATTGTGTTCTAACTGTGTATAAAACTTAATTGTAATTACCTTTTGGATTCTAAAATAATATATTGAACACATGTAATTAATATACCTGAGGCCAATAAAAATACTGTTTCAAGGGGCATTATTAAGGGATGAGTTACTGATTGTGGGCAATTTTATGTGCCATGCTCTGAGGTAGGGAGTAGACTATACTGAAAAAAAAAAAAAAGACTGGGCGCCTGGGTGGCTCAGTTGGTTAAGCGACTGCCTTCGGCTCAGGTCATGATCCTGGAGTCCCTGGATCGAGTCCCGCATCGGGCTCCCTCCTCGGCAGGGAGCCTGCTTCTCCCTCTGACCCTCCCCCCCTCATGTGCTCTCTCTCTCTCATTCTCTCTGTCTCAAATAAATAAATAAAATCTTTAAAAAAAAAAAAAAAAAAAAAAAGACTGAAGAAGCTTGCAAAGAAAAATGCTTTAAAGACAATAATGGAAACTATCCCATAATGAAGAAGGGTTTTTTGTTTTTTGTTTTGTTTTGTTTACACCATTGGTGTCTGGTGATTTTGAAAATATTTTCCTTGAAAAAATATAACATGAACATTGAAATATAATTAATGATTGGCTAGGATTTCTAAATTATAACCCTAAAATTAGTAACAATGAGATAAGACTCCCTATCTAACAATAGGGACCTTCAGAGAGTAATGTCTGATGCATTATTTCCACATCCTAACTAACTCTGAAATACATTTCTCTTTTGGCCAACTCTAATCCAATATCTTAAGAAGGTGGAATTATGGAAACCCTAGTTCCAGTATAAAACCAAGTTGACACAACACAAAACCACAAGGAATCTTTCAGAATTTTCTTACATTGTACTTATCTTTCCATGTCTGTACATACAAATCTATTTCAGTTTATATCATGTGCATACAGAATTTTATAATTCAGATGTTCATAAACTATTTTGACTTTTAATTCTTTTACTGTGACAAAGGCAATGATATAAATGGTCACATGACACTCAAAATATAAGAAATGTAGCATTTGTTTTGCTATATACAATGACATCAACATACAGGTATGCCTCAGAGACATTGCAGGTTCGGTTCCAGAACACTGCAATAAAGCCAATATTGCAATAAAGTAAGTCAAAAGAAATTTTTGATACCGCATGCATATAAAACTTATGTTTACACTAGACTGTAGTCTAGTAAGTGCACAATAGCATTATGTCTGAAAAAAATGTACACACTTTAATTTTAAAATTTGTTACTGCTAAAAAATACTAACCATTATCTGAGCTTCCAGTGAGTCAGTCTTTTTGCTGGGGGGAGGGTCTTGCCTCTATGTTTTGGCTGCTGATTGATCACGGTCGTGGTTGCTAACGGTTGCGTGGCTGTAGCAATTTCTTAAAATAAGACAACAATGAAGTTAGCCACATCGATTGATTCTTTCCCGAACGACTTCTCTGTAGCATGAATGCTGTTTTACCCACAGAACTTCTTTCCACACACAGGAGTCAATCCTCTCAAACCCTACCGCTGCTTTCTCAACCAAGTTTATGAAAGATTCTAAATCCGTTATTGTCATTTCAACAATCTTCACAGCATTTTCACCATGCATAGTTTCCCTCTCAAGAAACCACTCTCTTTGCTCATCCATAAGAAGAAACTCTTCATCTGTAAAAATTCTATCAGGAGCTTGCAGCAATTCAGTCACATCTTCAGACTCCACTTCTAATTCTGGTTCTCTTGCTATTTCCACCACATCTGCAGGGACTTCCTCCACTGAAGTCTGGAACCCCTCAGTCATCCATGAGAGCTGGAATCAACTTCTGAATTTCTGGTAATGTTAATATTTTGACTTCTTCCCATGAATCATGAATGTTCTTAATGGCATCTAGAATGGTGAATCCCTTCTAGAAGGTTTTTAATTGACCTTCCCCTGATCCATCAGAACAATTCTGTCTATGGCAGCTATGGCCTTATGAAACATAGTTCTTAAATCATAAGACTTGAAAGACAAAATTGCCCTTTGATCCATGGGCTACAGAATGGATGTTGAGTTAGCAGGCATGAAAACCACATTCAGCTCATTGTACATCTCCATCAGAGCTCTTGGGTGACCAGGTGCCTTGTCAGTGAGCAGTAATATTTTGAAAGGAATCTTTTCTTCTCAGCAGTAGATCTCAATAGTGGCCTTAAAATATCCAGTAAACCATGTTATAAGCAGATGTGCTGTCATCCAGGCTTTGTTGTTCCATTTCTAGAACACAGGCAGAGTAGATTTAGCATAATTCTTCAGGGCCCTAGGATTGTCAGAATGGCAAAGGAGCACTGGCTTCTACTTAAAGTCACCAGCTGCAATAGCCCCTAACAAGACAGTCAGCCTGTCCTTTGAAGCTTTGAAGCCAGGCATTGACTTCTCTCTAACTGTGAAAGTCCTAGATGGCACCTTCTTCCATAGAAGGCTGTTTCATCTACATTGAAAATCTGTTCTTCAGTTAGCCACTTCATCCGTTGTTCTAGTTCGATCTTCTGGATCACTGGCTGCAGCTTCTCCATCAGCACTTGCTGCTTCACCTTGCACTTTGATGTCATGGAGGCGGCTTCTTTCCTTAAACCTCATGATCCACCCTCTGCTAGCTTCAGACTTTTCTCCTGCAGCTTCCTCACCTCTCTCAGCCTTCACAGAATTGAAGAGAGTCAGGGCCTGGCTCTGGATTAGGCTTTGGCTTAAGGGAATGTTGTGGCTGGTCTGATCTTCTATCCAGACCACTCAAACTTTCTCCATCTCAGCAATAAGGCTGTTTTGGCTTTCTTATCATTCATGTGTTCACGGAAGTAGTACTTTTCATTTCCTTCAAGAACTTTTCCTTTGCATTCACAACTTGGCTAACAGTTTAGCACAAGAGGCCTAGCCTTTAGCCTATGTCTGCTTTTGACATGCCTTCCTCACTAAGCTTAATCATTTCTAGCTTTTAATTTGAATTGTGAGGGGGCGCCTGGGTGGCTCAGTTGGTTAAGCGACTGCCTTCGGCTCAGGTCATGATCCTGGAGTCCTGGGATCGAGTCCCACGTCGGGCTCCCTGCTCAGCAGGGAGTCTGCTTCTCTCTCTGACCCTCCCCCCTCTCATGCTCTCTCTCTCTATCTCATTCTCTCTCTCAAATAAATAAATAAATAAATAAATCTTTAATTTGAATTGTGAGACATGTAGCTCTTTTCACTTTAACACTTAGAAGCCATTGAGGGTTATGAATTGGTCTAATTTCAATATTGTTGTGTCTTAGGGCATAGGGAGGTCTGAGAAGAGGGAGAGAGATAAGGGGGAAGGCCAATCAGTGAAGCAGTCAGAACACACACATTTATTTTATCTATTTATTGTTTTTAAGTAATCTCTACGCCCCGCGTGGGGCTCGAACTCGTGACCCAGAGATCAGGAGTCACATGCTCTACTGACTGAGCCAGCCAGGTGACCCAAACACAATTATTGATTATGCTGGCCATATTATAGGGGTGGTTCATGGTGCCCCCAAACAATTACAATAGTAACATCAAAAATCACTGAAAGAGAATCACTTATCACAGATCACCATGACAAATATAATAATAATAATGAAAAAAGTTTGAAATATTGTGAAGATTACCAAAATGTGACCCAGGGACAGGAAGCGAGCAAATGCTGCTGGAAAAATGACACGGATGGAACTGCTCGATGCAGGGCTGCCACAAACCTTCCATTTGTGGAAAACGCAGTGTCTGTGAAGTGCAATAACATGAGGTCTGCCTGTATATTTTCTCCTGTTTTCCAAAGTAGATAAGACGTTTGTTATTACTACAATGACCATTTCTCCCAGTTTACACTGGTTGTCTTGGTATAACTAAGCCCCTTCCTTTTTCAGCTTCTCCAATATATGGGGTCACTCTACTATCGGTGATTATTTGGGGTCTTTGCCCATCTCCACTAGATGGCACTGGAATCCAGATGCTTATCTTGATCCAGGAAGATGGGAGGCATCTGGAATTTAATCCACAGAGGTTGCCGCTAATACTGCTAATCCTTCTGTTACCATTGAAACTGTCCCCAGAGCCTGGGCTCTTAGTGGTTAGTCCCCCTTGGTACTCACACAGCCATCCCTGTACAATCCCCATATGAGATCCCCCTGGGGTCCTGGACCCTCCATAGGCTTCTTCTCACCCTCTCCACCTTCCTTCCCCATCTTGGATTAGTTTAGACCACCCCAACCTCCCTTAATTTACAGCACCAACTTTCTTTGCTTCTCCATTATACCATCCAGCTGAATTCTCCTTTAGGGACACTGACCAATCAAGATAAACCCTGTGTTGGAGTTATGTTCCAGGGGGCCCTGAAGCACAAATATGATGATGAGGGGACACTAATATCTTGGTAATGACTTTTACGCTGCATTAAATTTCCTTATGTATGTATATCTTGGTGTATACGTGCAAGCATTTCAACGGGATCAATTTATAGAAGTGAAATTCCCTATCAAAAGGCACATACATATTTTAAGCCACTTTTTTTTTTTAATTTTATTTATTTGTCAGAGAGAGAGAGAACACAAGCAGAGGGAGTGGCAGGCAGAACAGGCAGAACAGGCAGAAGGAAAAGCAAATTCCCCGCTGTGAAAGGAGCCCAATGCGGGACTTGTTCCCAGGACCCTGGAATCATGACCCAAGCCGAAGGCAGTTGCTTAACTGACTGAACCACCCAGGCGCCCCATATTTTAAGCCACTTTATTGAGGTGTGACTGACATGGAAAAAGCTGTACATATTTAGCATATACAACTTGATTAATTAGAAGATGAGTATACATACATGAAACCATTACCACAATTAATGCCATAATGCCATAAACGTATCCCTCATTTCCAGAAGAGTCTTCCCACCCTCTTTATTTACTAATTGTATGTGTCATAAGAACATCATCAGATCTACCATCTTAGCAAATTTTTAGGTATACAATTCAGTATTATTAACTATAAGCACTATGCTGAACAGTAGGTCTCTAGGACATTTTCATCTTACATTACTGCAACTTTGTACCCTTCGACTAACACCTCCCCATTTCCTCTTCTCAGATTCTGGTAGTCATCATTCTATTCTCTGCTTCTATGAGTTTAACTATTTTAGATCCCTCATATAAATGGGATCAGGTAGTATTTGTTCTCTGGGATCTGGCTTATTTCACCTACCATAATGTTCTCCAGACTTGTCCATTTGATCACAAATGGCAGGATTTCCTTCTTTTTCATGACTGAATGGTATTCCATTGTGTGTATATACGACATTTTCTTTATCCATTCACCCACTGTTGGACATTTAGGTTGTTTCCATGTCTTCACTATTATGAACAATGCTACAGAGAACATGGGAATGCCGATATCTCTTAAAGATACTAATTTCAATTCCTTTGGATATATATCCAGAAGCAGAATTAATGGATCATATATTTCTATTTTTACTTTTTTTTAGGAACCTCTATACTATTTTTTATAGTGGCTTCACTGATTTACACTCCAACCAACAGTATACAAAGGTTCCCTTTTCTCCACATCCTCACTGACACTTGCTATCATATTTTTTTAAAGATTTTATTTATTTATTTTAGAGAGAAAGGGAGCGAGAGCAGGGGGAGAGGTAGAGGGAGAGGGAGAGAGAGAGAGAATCTCAAGCGGACTTTGCACTGAGCGGTGAGCCCGACATAGGGCTGGATCTCACAGCCCTGATATCATGACATGACCTGAAATCAAAAGTCTGATACTTAACTGACTGAGCCACCCAGGCACCCCCCACCCTAGCCTTTTTCTTTTTTAATAATGGCCATCCTAACAGATGTGAGGTGATATCTCATTGTGGTTTTAATTTGTTTTTCCCTGATGATTAGTAATATTGAGTACCTTTTCAAATACCTGTTGGCCATTTATATATCTTCTTTGGAGAAACATCTATTCAGGTCCCTTGCCCATTTTTAAAATCAAGTTATTTGGTTGTTTCCACTATTGTTTGAATTACTAATATTTCTTGAATATTAACCCTTCATCAGCTATATGGTTTGCAAAGATTTTCTTCTGTTCCATAGGTTGTCTTTCACTTTGTTAATTGTCTCCTTTCCTGTGCAGAAGCTTTGGTTTGATGTAATTCCATTTCTCTATTTTGCTTTTGTTGCCTGTTGCAATGCCTACATTGCATATGTACATTGCTTTGGATTGTATGTACATATTAATAATAAAAATTCTTCCAATCCATGAACATAGAATGTATTTCCATTTATTTGTATCTTTAAAAATTTCTTTTATCAATGTTTTATAGTTTTCAGTATACAAATCTTCCACTTCCTTGGTTAAGTTTACTCCTAAATATTTTATTCTTTTTTTTTTTTTAAGATTTTATTTATTTATTTATTTGTCAGAGAGAGAGCACAAGCAGGGGGAGTGGCAGGCAGAGGGAGAAGCAAGCTTTCCGCTGAGCAAGGAGCCCCATGCTGGACTTGATCCCAGATCCCTGAGGACCTGAGCCAAAGGTAGATGCTTAACCAACTGAGCCACCCAGGCATTCCCTAAATACTTTATTCTTTTTGATACTTTTGGAATTGGGATTGTTTTGATTTAGATAGCTTGTCTTTTTCTTGATTAAATTCTCTGGTTAAAACTTCTAGTACTATGTTGAATAAAAGTGTCAAGAGGGGGCATCCTTGTCTTATCTTGATCTTAAAGGAAAAGCTTTCAGTGTTTTATCATTGAGTATGTATGATCTTAGTGGTAGGTTGTGAAGAAGTAAATTTCTTCTATATCTTATTCAGTGACAGTTTTTATCATAAAAGGTGTTTAGTTTAGTCAAATACTTGGTCTACGTCTATTGAGATGATCATGTGATTTTTATCCTTCATTCCTTTATTGTTTCTTGCGTATCACATTGATTGATTTGCCTATGTTGAACTATCCTTGCATCCCAAGGATAAATTATGTGTATCTTTTTAATGTGCTATTGAATTAAATTTTCCAATATTTTGTTAAGGATTTTTGAATCTATATTCATTAGGGATATTGGATTTTTTCTTTTATTGTGGTGTCTTTAACTGGCTTTGGTATCAGGGTGATGCTGGCTTTGTAAGTTTGGAAGCCTTCCCCCTCTTCAGTGTTTTGGAACCAACAGTTTAAGATGGATTAGTATTAATTCTTCCTTAAATATTTGGTAGAATTCAACTGTGAAGCCATCTGCTACTGGGATTTCCTTTTTTGGCAGTTTTTTTTTTTTTTAAAGATTTTATTTATTTATTTGACAGAGAGAGGCACAACGAGAGAGGGAACACAAGCAGGGGGAGTGGGAGAGGGAGAAGCAGGCTTCCCGCCGAGCAGGGAGCCCGATGTGGGGCTTGATCCCAGGACCCTGAGATCATGACCTGAGCCAAAGGCAGACGCTTAACGACTGAGCCACCCAGGCGCCCCGGGATTTTTTTTTTTTTTATTACTGATTCAATCTTACTTGTTATTGGTCTCTTCCAGCTTACTATTTCTTCTTGATTCAGCCTTGGCACATTTTTTGTCTCTAAGAACTTATCGATTTCTTCTAGATCATCCAATTTGTTGCAAATAATTGTTCATAATAGTCCCTGATTTTTTTTTATTTGAGGCATTAGTTGTAATATATCTTCTTTCATTTCTATTTATTTGAGTGTTCTCTTTTTTCTTAGTCTAGCTAAGGGCTTGTCTTTTCTTTAGGATTTTATTTTTAAGTAATCTTTACACCCAACATGTGGCTCAAACTCACAAACCCAAGATCAAGAGCCACATGCTCTACTGACCGATACAGCCCGGGGCCCCATTAAGGGCTTATCTTTATGAACCTTTTCAGAAAACCAACCCTTGGTTTTGTAGAATTTTCTATTTCATTTATTTCCGCTCTATTTTTTTTTTAAGGTTTTTTATTTATTTATTAGAGAGAGAGACAGCAAGAGAGGGAACACAAGCAGGGGGGAGTGGGAGAGGGAGAAGCAGACTCCCCACTGAGAAGGGAACCCTATGCAGGACTCGATCCCAGGACCCTGGGATCATGACCTGAGCTGAAGGCAGACGCTTAAGGACTGAGCCACCCAGGTGCCCCTCTGCTCTAGTCTTTATTGTTTCTTTTCTTTGGCTAATTAGGCTTGGTTTCTTCCTTTTTTATAAGTTCCTTGGGGTGTAAAGTTAGCTTGTTATTTCAGATCTTTCTTCTTTTTAATGTAGGCATTTCTCACCATAAAATTCCCTTACTACTGCTTTCATTGCATCCCATAATTTTTGGTATGCTCTTTTTTCTTTTTTGTTTTCTCATAATATTTTCTAATTTCCCTCTGATTTCTTCTTTGACCCAATGGTTATTCAAGAGTGTGTTATTTAATTTCCATATATTTATGAATTTTCTCATCTTCTTGCATTATTAATTTCTAGTTTCATTCCATTGTGTTTGGAAAAATATTTGGGATGATTTCAATCTTGCTAAATTTGTTAAGATTTGTTTGTCTTTTAACATAGGATCTATCCTGGAGAATGTTCTGTATGTACTTGAGAAGAATGTGTATTGTGCTGCTGTTGGATGAAGTGTTCTGCATATATCTTATTAGGTCTATCTGGTCTGTAAAGTTATTCAGTTCTGCTGTTCCTTATTGATTTTCTCTCTGGATGTTACCCTTAAATGAAAGTGGGGTATTGAAGTCTCCTTCTATTACTATATTGCTGTCTATTTCTCCCTTCATATCTGTTAATATTTGCTTTATATATTTAGGTGCTCTGATGTTGGGTGCATACATACTCATAATTGTTATATCTTCCTATTGAATTGACCCTTTTATCATTATATAATGATATATATTATATAATTGACCCTTTTATTATATATATATATATATATATATATATATAATATAACACATATATCTTTGTCTCTTGTTGGTTTTTGACTTAAAGTCTATTTGTCTGATGTAAATATAGCCACCTCTGCTCTCTTCTGGTTACTATTTGCATGGAATAATATTTTTCATCCCTTCATTTTTAGCCACTGTGTGTCTTTTTTTTTTAAGATTTATTTATTTATTTTGAGAGAGAGGGAGACAGCAGTAGTGGGGGGAGGGGCAGAGGGAGAGAGAGAATCTCAAGCAGACTCCCTGCTGAGTGTGGAGCCCCACACTGGGCTTGATCCCAGGACTGGGAGATCATGACCAGAGCTGAAATTAAGAGTCAGCCACTCAACCAACTGAGCCACCCAGGTGCCCCTAGCCTATGTGTGTCTTATATGTGAATCTAAAGTGAGTTCCTTTTATTTTTTTTAATTTTTAAAAAAGATTTATTTATTTATTTGAGAGGGACAGAGAGACCGGTGGGGGTGGAGTGGCAGAGGGAGAGAGAGAATCTCAAGCAGACTCCAAGATGAACACAGAGCCCAACTGGGGCCTCAATCCCCCGACCCTGAGATCATGACCAGAGCTGAAATCAAGAGTCCCACGATTAGCTGACTCAACCACCCTAAAGTGAGTTCCTTTTATTCAGCATGTAGTTCCATCTAATTTTTTTTCTCCGTTCAGCCACTCTATGTCTTTTAGTTGGGGAGTTTAATTCATTTGCATCTAAAGTAATTATGGACAGGTAAGGACTTCATACTGCCATTCCATTAATCATTCTCAGTCTGTTTTATAGTTCTTTTTTCCTTTTCTTCCTCTCTTGCTATCTTCTGTTGTATTTGATGAGTTTTCATATTGATAGGTTTTGATTCCTTTTTCTTTTGTACATTTTCTTTAGGTATTTTCTTTGTGATTGCTCTGATGCTTACATAAAACATAACAGTCTATTTAAAGCTGATAACCAAACTTCAATTGCATAAAGAAACTCTACACTTTTACTTCATACACATACACTTTATTATTGATGTTATTGGTATTATTATATTATTGATGTCATAATTTATATCTTTTATATTATGTATATATTAACAGATTTTTTAGTTATAGTTATTCTTAACACTTTTATCTATTAACTTTTATTCTAGGGTTAAAGGTGACTTATGCACCACCATTACAGTATTACATAATTCTGTGTTTGTCTATATATTTACCTTTACCTGTGAGATTTATTTATTTTTATTTTTTTAAGATTTTATTTATTTGAGAGAGAGAGAGAGAGCATGAGCAGAGGGGGAGGGTCAAAGGGAGAGGAAGAAGCAGGCTCCCTGTGAGCAGATCCCAGGACCCTGGGATCAGGACATGAGCTGAAGGGACACTTAACTGACTAAGCCACCCAGATGTCCCTACCAGTGAGATTTATACATTCATATGCTTTTGTGTTGCTCTTTAGCATTCTTTCATTTCAACTTGAGGAACTTTCTTTAGCACTTCCTGTAAGGCATGTCTAGTGGTGACAAAATTCCTCAGTGTTACTTGTCTGTCATCTATCTCTCCTTTTTTAAAGAACAGTTTGCCAGGTAGAGTATTTTTGGTTGGCAGTGTGCTGTTATTTTTGTTGTTTGTGTACTTTGAATATATCATCCTACTCTCTCATGACCTGCTAGGTTTATGCTGAAAAATCTGTTCATAGTCTCATGGGCATTCCTTGTAGGCAATGAGCTCCTTTTCTCTTCCTGCTTTCAAAATTCTCTCTTTGTGTTTCACTTTTGACAATTTAATTATAATGTGTCTCAGTGTAGACCTCTTTAGTTCTGCCAGTCTTGGAATTTTCATGCATCTGGATGTCCATTTCCCTCCCTATATTTGAAGAGTTTGAAGAGTTTTCAACATTATTTTTTTATTTTTATTTTTTTTTTTATTTATTTATTTATTTTTTTTAATATTTTATTTATTTATTTGACAGAGAGAGACATAGAGAGAGAGGGAACACAAGCAGGGGGAGTGGGAGAGGGAGAAGCAGGCTTCCCGCCGAGCAGGGAGCCCGATGTGGGGCTTGATCCCAGGACCCCGGGATCATGACCTGAGCTGAAGGCAGACGCTTAACGACTGAGCCACCCAGGCGCCCCCTCAACATTATTTTTTTAAACAAGCTTTCTATGCCTTTCTCTTTCTCAGATTCTTCTGGGATTCCCATATGCATATATTGTTTTTCTTGATATTATGCCTTAAGTCCTAGAGCCTTTCTTCATTTTTTTTCATTCTTTCCTCTTTTTCCCCTCTGACTGGATAATTTAAAATGATGTCTTTAAAATAAATTAAAAATAAATAAATAAATAAAATGATCCGTCTTTGAGTTCACTGATTCTTCTTCTGCTTGATTGAATCTACTTTTAGAGCTCTCGGTTACATTTTTCATTTCATTTATTGTATTTGTCAGCTCTAGAATTTCAGTTCAGTTCTTATTTTATGGTTTCTCTTTGTTGAGCTACTCATTTTGTTTATTGCTTTCCTGATTTCATTTAGTTGTCTGTGTTCTTTTGCAGTTCATTGAGTTTCTTTAAGATTATTATTTTGAATTCTTTGCCAGGCAATTCATAGATCTCCATTTCTTTGGGATTAGTTTTTGGAAATTTATTTTGTCTTTAGTTGTGTTGTTTCCCTAATCTTTATGTTCCTTGTAGCCTTGCATTAGTATCTGTGCATTTGAAGAAGCAGTCACCTAGCCTTTATTGACTAGCTTTCAGAAGAGAGTAGAGATTCTGAAGTTTCTCAAAATTTTTATGAATACAGCTGCTCCACTCCTCTTACTCCTTCCTGATTGGAAGTCTTGGGATTGTGTGCTTTCTCCCTACACTACAGTGTTGTGCCAAGTGCTGAGAGTCAACCACTCCTTTTCCTAAGGGCAGCGCACTGAGATGCTGTGATGATGGGCACAAGCTTCACTGCTCTCCCTCTCTCCTGAAGGAACAATCTTAGGGTTGTGCACCTTCTCCCAATCTCACAGAGTCAAGGCGACTACTGGGGTCTGTGGGCTCAGCTGGTCCCCAGAGGGGTCATTGACCAAAGGCTTTGAGCCCTCACCCTTTTTCTTTGTTCTTAGCTGCCCCCAGGTTATTTAGCCGTATCTATTCCCTTAGCATTCTTAGTGAGGTGAACCAGAAGCAAACCTCTTGAGCAGTTCCCCAAAAGGCTGGGGAAGCTGGATGCTCACATCATTCTGTTTCCCCTGTAGAGAAATCAGGCACCAAAAGTATCTCTCTCAGTGCTGAGCTGTGCCAGTTTGGGGGAGGGGTGTGAACAGTTAAATTTAAAGAGTTCTTACCCTTCTCAATGCAGCTGCTCTTGGATTTTGTGCACCACTGGGATTCTGGATATTCTCAACTAGAGCCCAGAGGTCTCATAGAGGAAATTTTTATCCATGGGTATTTGTTAAATTGGTGTTTGTCAGGGTATGAAGGCTGGGTCCTCCTATTCTGCCATCTTGATGATGTCATATACATGTATATACTTAAAATATTTATAAATACTGCCAAAATAAATTTCACCCAATAACAACTATTTTCCCATTTCTTGAAAGTACTAGATATTATGATTAAAAAGCATAATCTTAATGGGCAAAAAAATGGTTACGTTGGTTTTAATTTATAGTTTATTAGCTATTTGTATATTTAAATAAATTTTCTATTCATTACCTTTAGCTTATTTTTCTATAGGATCTTTTCTCCGCCTCCCCCTCTGTCTTTCCTTCCTTCCTTCTTGTTTTTTAAACTGTTGGTTGGCAGGATTTTTAGAACTGTAATCTTCTGGGGTGTCTGGGTGGCTCAGCTGGTTAAGCGTCTGCCTTCGGCTCAGGTCACAATCTCAGGGTCCTGGGATCAAGCCCCGCATCAGGCTCCCTGATCAGAGGGGAGCCTGCTTCTCCCTCTCCCTCTGCCTCTCTGCCTGCTTGTGCTCTGTCAAATAAATAAATAAAATCCTTAAAAAAAGTAATCTTCTATTTTTCAAATATTTTCTCCAGTGTCATTTAGTTTAATTTTGCCTCGGGAGTCTTTGACCATATAGACCTTTACATTTTCATATATCAAGTCTGCTAAATGTTACATTTTTGGCATCGTTGAAAATTCAGATGGTTTTAAACACTAGACAAATAACACAACTAGGTGAAGTGGCCCAGGTAGGACTGGATGAACTGGAATATGCCCTATCAAAAATGGATAGGCAATTGCTTCTGTGCATGATTCAAGCAAACTTACTCTTGACAAACAAAGAATTACTGGAAATCAGGTTTTAACTGAAATATTCCAATTTAAAAATCAGCAACTAAACAAAGTTTAAAAACAGTGAGTCTAACAAAACAATTATGAAAGCTGAATATTACTAAGTTCTCTTGTTCTTGTAATTTTCCAGTTGATTGTTTCAAACATTTTTGGTAAGCAATCATATAACTAGCAAATACAGATTTACTTCTTCCTTTCAGTATTTATAATACTTCTTTCTCTTATCTGTTGTATTTGTTAGGATCCTCAGAATAAGGTTCAATAGTAAGAATCCTAGTCTTGTTCTGGAGTCTGATGGTTCCTTGTTAATTGTGTTTTTTCTAAGTTGATGCACCACTTTTATAGTTAAATAGGAGTTATTATGTAAATAATTCATAAAAATGATGTGGTTAAGATGGTAATTGTTGATATGATAGTATGTGATTTTAACTTTTTGAGCATTTGTGGTGCAAGTGTGGATTAATTTAACAAACTAATTAATGAAATGTGAACCAATGAGAAATATAATTTTAAGTATATGATTATGAAGATGGTCCAATTTTTCTATTCTATCAAATGCACTTTCTTGAAAGCCTGGCTGGGATGTTTATGCCACTAAGAAAAGATTTTAACTATAGTTTAACAATGTTATTTTTGCATAAATAGATCTTCTGCTTAGAAAATCAAATATAGTGAAGCTGACTTAAAACTAATTACAAGGGGTTTCTACATTAAGATTTACATGAATAAAATGTTTAAATTTGGGAGACAACTTATTATAGAAAGTTCTAATGCTATTATTTCTTATAATGAAGTAAATACTTACAGACACCATAAATAGCAATGATGAATAAAATAAACAAGTTACAGAATATTGCACATGAAAAATATAAAGCCATTTATATAAATGTAAAAGCCACATACAACTTTATATGTATATGTGGATATATGCATATTCAGTAAAGGGCTGGAATATGAATGAGAAGAATACGCATCAAATTAATGGTCGTTACTGTTTTGTGAGGAAGGTAAGAGAATAGGAATGGGGAGGAGGAACAAAGAGATCTTTGATTAAATTTTTTACGAGCAATTTGAAGCAAATATAAATATAACATTTGCTGCTTCTGGATGGTAGATATAAAAATACATTTTGTATTCTTTTGCAGATTTAAAAATACCAATATTATATGAGTATAATGAGTAAAATAAATGGGCTTTTTTTTTTAAAGATTTTGTCAGAGAGAGAGAGAGCACGAGTGGGGGTGGAGGACCAGAGGGAGGAGAAGCAGGCTCCCTGAGGAGCAGGGAGCCCGATGCGGGGCTCAATCCCAGGGCCCTGGGATCACGACCTGAGCTGAAGGCAGGCGCTTAACCGACTGAGCCACCCAGGCACCCGGGTTATTATAGAATATCTAATGATTATGAAAATGAGAACATATTTTATCAGAGTTTGATTGCCATGTTTAGATTTTTTTTTTAATTTTAAATGAAGTTAGACAGGTTATTACTTTTTTTTAAGATTTTATTTATTTATTCATGAGAGACAGAGAGGCAGAGGCAGAGGGAGAAGCAGGCTCCCCGCGGAGCAGGGAGCTCGATGCGGGACTTGTTCCCAGGACCCTGGGATCATGACCTGAGCCGAAGGCAGACGCTTAACCGACTGAGCCACCCAGGCGTCCCTAGACAGGTTATTTTAAGCTGAAACTTCAAATAATGACAAAGTGACCCACAGTTTTAAGCCTGTGAATAAGGACAGTGGCTGTTTTCTTTCTAGCCCAGAGTCCCTGGTCTCAGCTCAAGCTTGTAGGTGTGATGAATGGGCACGCTTGATGCTGAACCTCTTAGTGTGTCTTCCTGTAGTAAAGGGGACAGAAAAGTGAAAGTATATTTCCCAGATTTTCTTGCAGCTAGAGTTCTGGATGTGATTTAGTTTTGGACAAGCAGATGTACCCACAGAAGACATTAGTCAGATGACGAAAATGATTTTTCTGGGGCAGCGTTGACAGAGATGCCAGTGTCCAGACACGTTAAGTGGCAAGAGGAATGGTAGAAAGCATCTAACTTGGTGTGGATTGTAGCAGACATAGCAAAATACTGTAGAGAACCAGCAGTAGTGTGCCTTCCTGATCATGGCACTCTCCTGGTCCTCGCCATATTGGTATACTTTGGGATTGAGTGGTTTTCTTTTCTATTTTTTTTTAAAGATTTTATTTATTTGACAGAGAGACACAGCGAGAGAGGGAACACAAGCAGGGGGAGTGGGAGAGGGAGAAGCAGGCTTCCCGCCGAGCAGGGAGCCCGATGCGGGGCTCGATCCCAGGACCCCGGGATCATGACCTGAGCTGAAGGCAGACGTTTAATGACTGAGCCACCCAGGTGCCCCTTTCTTTTCTAAAGATCTTATTTATTTGACAGAGAGAGAGAGTGAGAGCGCACAAGCAGGGGGAGCGGCAGGCAGAGGGAGAAGCAGGCTTCCTGCTGAGCAGGGAGCCCAACCAATGTGGGGCTCGATCCCAGGGCCCTGGGATCATGACCTGGGCCGAAGGCAGATGCTTAACCGACTGAGCCACCCAGGCACCCCTAAAGTGGTTTTCTGAACTTAGAAGAGAAGCAGCTTTCTTGGCTGACCTGGTTCTACAATGCGGCATTTAGAGTCATTCCTCAAATCTCTGTTAGTTCTCAAGAGTTTCATGCTCAGGTTAAATTTTTTTTTAAAGTCCTCTCCTTCTTAAACTAATTAGAATTAACTGTTCTCTGCACTTCATTGGACCTTGTACAGAACCAGCATGAGCTTCACACTCCTGTCAGTTCTCCTGGGCCCCCAAGGAGATGCAGATGCAGAGTGGCCCAGGGCAGGTGCTGAGCACGCAGTGGCTTGCATTACAGCTGAGGAACCTGGAGTTTAGGGTATCTGAATCTTTTATAAGGAGCACAAGCAAATCTGCCAACTTTTGCTCTAGAGGGAGATATTACCTTTTATTATACCGGACTGTAAACAACCTGTCTTTCTCTTGAGGGAGACATGACTGTTGACTATACAAATCTCTTTGGTACAGATAGTCCAGAACTAAGGCTGTCAGAGCCACTGCTCATAAGACATGGAGAAATGCAAGAGACCCGCGGAGAACTGTTTCCCAACAGACCTTAGTCAACTTTTGAACTGTAGCCACTAGTTTTAGAGCCCAAACCAGATTTTCTTTTAAAAATTCACTTTAATCTAATCATGGAATTTAACAAACATTTGTGTACAGTCAGGGACTAATTTATAACATGGTTTCTATTCATTTCAGCCACGAGAAAACACCAGTCATTGTTAAAGGTATCCATCCATAAATTACTTTTATTTCTCATTAAATGAGCACAGAGTCATTAGCATATTAATAACAGATATGTTTATTATTACATATCCATCAGTGCGGCTTTCAATACCACTTGAAACATGCATATCATCCTAGAGACGAATCAGTTTTCCAGTGCTTCTTATTCGATACACATTACTGCAAAGCCATTATAAATTACTGAGGAGGTATTTGGTTAAAAAAATAAACAATAAATCATACTGCCCATATGAATCAACTCTTGTTATTGGACAAGAGTTTAACAGTATTTATCTGGTAATTCCTATGTTAACTGGAAAACATCACAGATGTACTGCCATAATTTTCTTTTATATTGATGTAACCTACATATTTTGCAGAATTTTATAAAGTCATTCATTATTGTAGCAGGTAGTTTAATGCAAAGATTGTACTCAATTTGTGAAAGTCCAACAAAACTCTAAATATTTTAAATTAAACCAATTATCAATGAAAAACCCACTGACACATAATTTTTTGAAAATATGTTCTTTTGAAATTTCTATATTTAGTCATGGCAGTAAAATAATTCTTTCAAATTAAGGCACTAAAAGGGCAATGAAACTCCCATTGAAAGTGTTCTAAGAATAATTTACATTTCAAACAGTGCATACATTTCTTATATGTTTGTTAACTTAATGTCTTTATCACTTAAAACCACAAAGAAATACATTATACAATTACAGAAATGATGTACCCCACAAAATGCTTTTAAAACTTGGTTCTTTTGTACAATTAGTTCCTAACGTCTCTAGTAGTAAAATAACTCAATATGGCTTGGCAAAAATGCATAGATTAAATGTAAATTTTTTTTTTTTTTGCCTTCTCCCATTCCCCAATCTATAAACGTGCTGAAACACATACAGTATTTTGTAAAGCATAATGTAAAATATTTATTCTCCATTAAGTCCGCCACGGGCAATCAAAAGTGAGGCTTTTAAATTCTACAGTGAGCGCACTGAAGTCAAGTGATGTCACTGCTTTCTTAAAATAGTTTTGTATAGTCTTGCAAGAGCACAAAGACTGAAGTCATTTAAAAGAATTTCAGTTGTCTCATTTTGAGATATTTTCTTTACTCCTTCCATGAGCTGATCTTCATAGTGATGGCCATTCCACTTGAAAGTGAAAGTCCCTTCCTCTCACGCATATGAGGAAAACTGTGTTCTATCATGATTGACAGGCGTTTTCTTAGAAATTCAAAAAGGCATCACCTTTTTAAAAAATATATCTACCTAAGCTTTCCCCCAATTGTACTTGCATTACATAGTAATAATTAATCTAATCTACCTGTAGGCAAACCCGCAATTAAAAACAAAAAAAAAACAAACCAAAAAAAACCCTCAGTGTGCTTTTGTGCCAAAGCAAGGACAGAATAACAGCAATCTTAACCCGGAAGCCTGTGATATTTGTGTCAAAGGAACAGCCTGTCTGCTCTGCATGGTTAAAGAAGCCTGGTTTATCAGGTAGCATTCCACATGATTCCACAAGGTGTTAGGTCACATGGTTAACTGCTGAGGAGGGAAGGGGGGCAGAGAAAGAAAAAAACTGTAATTAAAGAAATAGTTTAAAAATACAAGAAACAAAATTGCAGGGAAAGGTAAATATACATTATTTTTATATGTGATTAACAAATACACAAAATTCAGAAAACAGGAAAAGGAAAAATATACTTAGCATTATTTTCTTCTTACTTCTATTCCAAACACATGGTGTTCTTTTTTTTTTACAAAGCTATAATTCAATTTTAAATAATTTTGGATACAGCTTTATCCTATACAGGAGATAGTGATAATAGGAGGTGATAATAGGATTTTACAGAAGTAAGTCAGGAGTGAGGTGATAATACACTGGAATAGTATGGCAGCTGAAGAATACGGAAGGTGTAATGCCTTTTAATCATTTCAAGAATTAGACTTGGTTATTGATAATAGGGAGTAAAGAAACGGGATGAATTAAAAATGGTTTTAAGTCTGCGTGAAGACTCGAGTGACATTAACAGAGAGGCAAATCAACGTTAGGTCTCAGCTTCTAGATCAAAACGTTCCTCTTAACAGAGGGATTAAACTCTAGGAAAGTTGGTATTTGGTACAGGAGAAAAAACTTAGGCTTTAGAATTGGATAAAAATAGGTTTCAACCCGACTATGCCACTAACTTGATGTGTGATAGCATCCAAGTGGCTTAATTCCTCTGGGACTCATTTATTCACGTATAAAATGAGAACTTAATGAGACATCTATCATAACCTCTCTTCAGGAAAGGGTTTAATTATGTCCTGTAATTGTTTATTATAGAATATAAATATTTTTGTGAAAAAATTCTATCAAAACCAGTTAAAAAAAGAGGGGGATACTTAATTGGGAAGTTTATTTGCAACACCATCATCACTGATACCAAATAATTTTGATTAAAAAAACATCTATGCCAACATAGTTAAATTTAAAGAAGAGCAAAGTTTTATATGAATCTATTTACATTTAAAAAGGGTGGCAAACCACAAGTTATTTAAAACATTAAGGGCTAAGTATGTGTCATGTATACCAACCAATGATAGTAAAATTTGACATGGACCTGGAACTAAATATGACATTTATAAATATTATTAACTTCAAACAGGAATCAAACTAATTTGTAAAGTCATATATTCTAAATACTTAGCTACAAATGATGCCTTCTATAGGGAAAAGAACAATTAGATTTTAGATTTTAATAGATATTAACCAATCACTTTCACACTGTCAAAGAGGTTAACACTGCAATCCTTACCTAGTTTTTCCAGATGTATTTTTGACCACTTTTCGGAAAGACTGATTTGCAGTAGATCTTGTAGAAAGCGTTCGAGGGGATGCACGAACAAAACCAGATGGTGGATTCTTAGGGATCTTCTTTACCAAATGTGTTACCCATTTTTTTTGTTCATCCTGAGAACATGCTAACAGCAGCATATCTCTTGCTGATGTTACATCATAACTTACTATGTTAAAAAAAGACACAATTAAAGTCATACAATACCTAAAACGGCTCTATTGAAGCATAATTTCATAAGTTCCTAAAATTTTAAAAAATTTACTATGCTTAATTAAGCTTGGACAATATCTCTTTCTCCTTAATTAAGGCTGAACATTTAAAAAGAAAACAGTCACAAACTATTAAGAAAAATAAAAACCAGAAATACAAAAAAATGCAGAAGTGAAACAAATCAATGTATTCTTAGAACATAAGTTTCTTATCTTAAAATAGTTATTGCCTGTATTCTTTCCGTCAGGTTACCTCTGCTAACCTAGAGGACATTTTGTCTCTGATCCATCATGTTGGTCTAGACAGTGAAAACCAGACAAAAAGAAAACAAGCACAAACTAACAACTCACGGAGGAATAGTACAGTGGAACTCATCTACAGCCCTTCTAATTGAGAGTAATCTCTTAGAGGTACGTTTTTTCTAAGGGGGTAATTCTCTTTAAACACATTATGTTCAAAGCTAAATCTGTAACTGTGAAATGTCAGCTACGACACTGTCGCTCCACCATGTCCAAATATTACTTTGTACAATCTCTTTTCAAATTGGTGTAGAAAATGCTACACTTGAAGAAATTAAAGAAGTTATTTAAATGGGACTTCATTTTCGAATTTTTTATAAATTGTAGGAATAATTTTTATGCCTTACCTTTACATGGAGAAATTAAGTCCTCTTTCTTATCCAGGTGATCTCTGTGGCACTTCACGTGGCATCTTCGACATTCCAGGGCAGGTGGCGGCTTAAAAACATGCCAGAGAGGTTTGGCACATGCCTCACAATTGGCAGGAAAGTGGTAGAGTGTAGGAATGAACTCATGGCCTTTGTGGTTTTGAAAATTAGTCTTTTCCGCTTGTTGTACTGGTTCCATCTCTACATCTTTTCTACATTCACCTTCATTTGCATATAGTATCTACATTCAGGAATGGTAAAAGGAAGATTTTAAAAAGTCTTAATTTGTACATAAAAGTTCCAAATGTATAAAAAGCACTGGTGTGTTTGCATTTACTTCAAAAAATGCACTTAGTTAGTACTTAAGGAAAAGATCTTCTAAAATTAGAATTTATGGTTTTTACCTGGAATATTTTAGGAATTTCTTCAGTTTCAGCTCTGTAAACATCTCCTTGGGTTACAGGTCGAACGTGAAACAATTTACTAAAACGAAAATAAGTATGATATAAGCTATTATAAAAACTCATCTACAGTAAAAGACAAACAGACATTTCACTAAAGAAGACATACAGATAGCAAATAAGAACATGACAAGATGTTCAACATCATTAGTTATTAGAGAAATGCAAATTAAAATCACAGTATCACTATACACCTATAAAATTTAAAAACTAAAAATAGTAATGCTGATGAAGATGCAGAGAACTACATCACTCACACAATTGTGGCAGAAATGTAAAAGCTGCAGAGCCACTATGAAAAACAGGATGGCAGTTTCTTACAAAACTAAACAAACATATGACCCAGCAACTGCACTCCTGGGCCTTTATTCCAGAGAAATGAAAATTTATATTTTTACAAAAACTTGTACATGAATATTCACAGCAGCTTGATTTATAATAGCCAAATACTGAAAACAACCCAAATGAATGGTTAAACTGTGGTACATTCATACCATGGGATACTACTCAACAATAAAGAGAAATAAACAACTTGGATGAATCTCAAGAGAATTATATTGAGTGAAAAGAGCCAATCTCAAAGGTTACATACTATTTGATTCCATTCTAACATCCTTGAAATGACAAAATTACAGAGATGGAGAACAGAGAACAGGTAGCCAGGTATTAGAGAAGGATGGAGAAAGGGCACTTGTTATGGCTACAAAAGGGTAGCAAGACGGGTCCCTGTGATGGAACTGTTCTGTAACTGGTGGTGATCATATGAATCCATACATGTGATAAAGGCATATAGACTGGAAAGAAGTACATGATTATATTTGTAGAAAAGTCCTATGGAATCCACCAAAAAACCAATAAAACTAGTAAGTAAACAGCAAGATTAGAGGATTCAAGATCAATATATAAAACTGAATAGTACTGGAACAACCAGGTATCTACATGGAAAAACACACACCTACACATTCAAAACTAACCTCAACTGCAACCCCTTACCAAACACAACAGTAAATTTTGAGATTAATCATAACTTAAATGTAAAGCCTAGAACAGTAAAGCTCCTAAAAGAAAACACAGAATACCTTCACAACCTTTGAGAAGGCAAAATTTCTTAGACTACAAAAGGCTATAATTCTTTTAAAAAATTGATAAACTGGCTTCCATTAAAAGACACCATAAAGAAAATGAATAGGCACATATAAATTTATATGACGTTCTAGAATAGGCAAAACTCAGTAATAAAATTCAGATGATTTTTTTTTTTTTCCCTTGAGAAGTATAAGTGGGCTTTCTAGGGTGATGAAAATATTATCTTGTCACGGGTAATAATGACATGGGTGTTTATAACTGTCAAAAGTCAGTGAACACAATCTTAAGATGTGTGCATTTTATTACATAAAAATTATGCCTCGGGGCGCCTGGGTGGCTCAGTCGTTAAACGTCTGCCTTCGGCTCAGGTCATGATCCCAGGGTCCTGGGTGGGATCGAGCCCTTCGTCAGGCTCCCTGCTCGGCTTCTCCCTCTCCCATTCCCCCTCCTTGTGTTCCCTCTCTTGCTGTGTCTCTCTCTGTCAAATAAATAAATAAAATCTTAAAAAAAAAATTATGCCTCAATAAAAAGGTAAAACAACCAACTTTCATCAATCTGAAAGTACTGAACTTTTGAAAGTTGAAAGATGATGTCTTTAATATTAGTGCTTATGTATCATTCCACTTAAGTTGATCATTTAAACTTTCACAACTAATACTTCTTTAAAAATTAGGAAATCAAAACAGTATGGTACTGGCACAAAAACAGACACACAGATCAACAGAAGAGCATATAGAGCATACAGAGCTTTTATGATCAATTAATCTATGACAAAGGCAAAAAACAAAACAGGAAAATGTCTCTTCAACAAATGGTGCTGGGAAAACTGGACAGCTACATGCAAAAGACTGAAACTGGACCACTTTCTTTCACCATACACAAAAGTAAACTCAAAATGAATGAAAGACCTAAATATGAGACCTGAAACCATAAAACTCATAAAAGAAAACATAGGTAGTAATCTCTTTGACATAAGCCATGGAAACATTTCTCTAGATAGGTCTCCTTTGGCAAGAGAAAGTAAAGCAAAATTAAACTATTGGGAGTAGACTACAAAAAAAGCTTTTTACAAAGCAAAAAAAAAACAAAAAACCATCACCAACAAAATAAAAAGACAACCTACTGAATGGGAGAAGATATTGGCAAATGATATATGCGATTAAGGGGTTAGTACAAAAAATATATAAAGAACTTATACAATTCAACATCAACCCCCCCAAAATAATCCAATTAAAAATGGGCAGAGGAGGGGCACGTTAATTATACTTGAAAAAAAGACAAAAATTGGGAAATAAAATTTCAGTACTCTTTGGTAGTTGCTTAATTCTTTTTATATTCTAGCTATAACGGATTTCACAAATATTTAATTCCAAAGGAATGGCAGTACTTCATTGTAAGTTTATATTTTTCATGAATAGCACCCAACACATTTCACTTTGGATTTATATTTTGTTGCATGTTTTACCTTTTCTACTACTAGTCTGTAAGCTCCTTAAAAATGGAACCAGCTCACTCATCTCTGTACGATCTATAGCACCCACGATGATACAGTCAGCAGTGCTTAAGAAATGGTTTTAGAATGAATACAAAGGAAAAACCCGAAGCTTATTAAAGGCCTCTATTAAAAATAAAAGATATATTTACATTTCCATAACAATGACTGCATAATTATATACAGTACTTTTGGAGATGTTCTCAGAACCTAAAACCAATAAACACTTGAAATAAAAAATTTGCCTTTAGAATACATGAATCAGCTATGCATAATTTTCCCTCTCACCTTTTGCTAAAGATTTAATATAAGGTTTTAAAGTTTGTTAAGAAAAGTAGGTAACATCTTTTAAATAACAAAATATAAACTAAGTGTCTAGGGGCGCCTGGTTGGCTCAGTCAGATAAGCATCTGCCTTCAGCTCAGGTCATAATCTTAGGGTCCTGGGATGGAGCCCCATGTGCTTGGCGGGTAGTCTGCTTTTCCCTCTGCCCCTCCCCCTGCTGGTGCGCTCTCTCTCTCAAATAAATAAATAAAATCTTTAAAAAAAACCCCTAAATTATAAGTCTAAAAATAATTATCATAAGTTAACATTTAACTGATTTAAAATTCAACCAAAGGCAACTTACTCTATGTCCAATACCATGGATGGATTGGATTGTTCCTTATCTTGTTCATCATTATAGAACAAAATTTTTTTGCTGCTTACCACAACATACTGAAATGAGAAAAAAAGGGGAAGATATATACGAGCAATATTAACTTGGTTTAAAATGATAAGCACAATACTTGACATTTATGTCTAAAGTGTAATGTATTAATCTCAGATCAATGCTAATAATAGAGCAGTTAATACAAGTTCTATGTTTTAAAAGTAAAATATATAACAGAATATCAATTAGAAAAAATGAGGCATATAATACCTGTTTCTTCCAACCATATCGTTTGATATTTCCTCTATTTGGTATTGAAAGCCAACCTTCAATTCTTGACTCTAGGAGAAAAAGAATATGTAGTCTTCAGTCTTAAGTTGTAACAAGAGGAAAAGTATTACAAGTTGTCTGACAGCATGCAGCAACAGGCATTTGAACACAGCTAAATGAATAAGTGCTACAATTTGCTCTTCCATGCTTCAATCACACAAATCAACTTTAATGGCCATACAAATATTGCAGAAAAAAATCCCAAGCCACTTTTCCCATAAAATTAACATTTAGTACTCAATTATAAAAGTATGAAGTAAAACAATACCCTTAAGAGCCAGGCAAGACTGGAATGGATTGCAGCTTAAATGGGATATGATACAGAAGACTTTAAATATCATTTAACATTCATAAAAATACTTAGCAAAAAAAAAAAAATGCAGCAAATGGAACAAATCAGAGCGATGATTTACACAAGAAAGAGCAAGCAAAAGTACAGAGAAGTGTCCTATTACTCACAGAAGATAAGAATAGAAGATAAATAAATAAGGAATGCAGGCAGAATCAACTAGATATAAAGAATAAGAGACAAGCATTTTATTTGTTTTCTCAGCACAATATTCTGATAAACTTTTTGGTAGAACACCTATAATAATTTCAATAAAACTGTCCAAATCTGTTTTTGGGGGGGTACTTAATTATAGAGTTAAGTCCAAATGCAATCTTACCAAACTAAAGAGATGTAAATAAAGTCTTTTAAGTATGTTATACCAGACTTTGATAAACAGCAAAAGAACATAGAATTCAGTTGGTCAGCTGCTAATATTTTAACCAGTTTGTGCATATCAGAAATTCCTTGACAAATTCAAACATGGCATTTAAAAATAAGTATTACTGTTTAAATATAATTAATGTTTATTAGAAATATCTGGAGAAAAAGTATTCTGTTAGAAATGATTATTTTATATCAGGTTAGAAATAAGAGCATTTAATTGTTTTCTATATCTATCTTATTTTATTTAAGACACAAAAAATAGAAAAGTAGCCAGTTTTCAAGTATAATGCTCAAATCATGACCCTAATGGGAATATATAATGCCCTTCTCCACATAACTTAAACTGCTGTAAAACATCTAAGTCTTAGAGTAATTTTAACAACAATAGATAACATTCACTGAACATTTATGGCTTGAGTGTGCTTTCCAAGCAACATCTCACATTTAATCTACCTATTATCCCATGAATATACGATATATTCCTATGAATACAGGATAGGATAGCTTCTACTATCATTCTCCATTTACAAATGAAGACACTAAGGCTTAGAAAGTAAACGGACTTGCTCAAGGGTATACTCTATCAGTAACTGTCAAAACTGTAGAGTTTACCCTGGCAGGCTAATTTCTGAGCTTGTGTTCCTAGAACACAATGCTACTCTGTCCTTTAACTAAAAAGCTTTGCAGTTAATTGAATCAGAAGTAATATTCTTTTTGTTCCAACTTCTTCCATGCACCAAATGTCCTTTGCTTTTGGTATTCCCCCTCATCTAAATTGTAGTTGTTAAGGTGGAGAAAATAATGAGAAACCTGAGCTCAAAACGATCCTTCTCTTCTCCCAATTTTTTTCTTGGTTGCTGTTATTTAGTTTAGCAATAATTATTTTGTCTCCTTAGGTAGTTCCTTGGTAAGTTCTGTAAGATCAGGGACCATATCATAACACTATTTTTATATACCCCAAGACATCTGACACACAAGAGTAGGTAGGTACTTGACAAATATTTGTTGATTATTTTGCAATTTTTTTTTTTTCTGAATTAGCCAGTCATCCTCTGTAAATAATGGTTATAATTTAAAAACCAAAGGGCAGTTTCATAATAAATAACATGCAGGAGGTTGTTAATCACTCACAAATATTCTATCTTACAAAAGCAACAAGTTATTGCTAGGAAAATTTCCCTTCAGTGTGCCCCAAATTGCAGCTCTTACTCCTCCTAAGTCTATTTAATACAAGTAACTCCTCACAAAAAAGATGTGAAAGCTACTGAAATCTTGACATTTATATAAAATTGTGTATGCCAAAATACCCCCAATCCCCCAGTTATTTCTCTATGATAATGCCAAAATTATTTATGCTTTATGGCTCTAGGTTTGGATTAACCTGCCAGTGTTTTCTTTAATATATTTTCAATGGATTGTTGTAGGTTATGACTTTGTCATTTCAGTGTTCCTACAAAAATTTTGCATGTTAAAGGCATTTTATGAATCCAAATAAGCCCAATTTTGTATTTGCTCTCATTTAAATTAAATGAAGAAATTTGGAACTTGAAAAAAGGTGCTCAGGATATGTGAAGGTTTTCGCCAATTTAAAACACTAGTGTTATAGGAGAGAATTTTAGTTTTTCCTGGTAAACTCCCTTCAGAGAAACAGATGAACTAAGCTTAGGGATAAATTAAAAAATACATACTAGCTTCTCCTCTATTTCCTTTACTTACTCCTGTCTTAGATACAAGAAAACATACTGTTTTTTTAATATATATATAAACCTCCTTTAAAACCATGACACTTGTGACCTATGTGGCAATCTGAAAGTATAATGTTTTAAATTCTATCTTCTACATCACAAACACAGGAATCAGCTTCTCCTGATAAATGTTGAGGACTTCTAACTCCAGATTATCATCAATAATATGCTACGAAAGTACAAAGTACAAAGCAACTTGGCTCCTGGTTTTATGTGTTTGTAGAGCAATTTTAACTTAGCAAAAAAATTTAGATATGTATTATTGCAATATCAACACTTGATTCCTTTACCCAAATAAGAGACAAAGAGGCTAACTATATATAAATCAATATCCAATATAGCCAGTTTAAACATCAAAGCTAACTGCTGAAGGCTACCAAAGTTTCCTTGGATAAACACATACTGCTTAAGAAACAGAACTAAGGAATCATCCTAAAATATTTTAATTATATTCAGAAGTGATATAAAAAATGAAATTAATTAATGCTCAAGAATTCAGATGCATTATCTCCAAACCACTGATTAGATCTGGGCAAGTCAGAAGCTCTCATATACTCAAAAACTTGGAAACACACAAAGAAATCCACTATTTACAGGTTTAAATTACATAGACTGAGATAAAGCTAGATGCAAAGAGAATGATGCAGATAATCCATAAGAGATAGTGAATATTAATAGAGTGTTGATATCAAGTGTTTTTCCTAGTGCTTCATCTACTTTTACATTTTTTTTTTAAATTATGTTATGTTAGTCACCATACAGTACATCATTAGTTTTTGACGTAGTGTTCCATGATTCATTGTTTGTATATAACACCCTGTGCTTTTATATTCTTTTCAGATTATTAGGTCAATGGTTCCAAAAGAAGTAAAGAGAAAGAACAAGGGAGGAGAGGCAGCTATCACGTTAGTTTTTTTGTCATCGAGGCAATAGGCTAATCTTAACCCAAATGTAACCTTTATATTTATAGTGTGCTGAGATACAACCTGCTACAGAACCAAAAGGAGGATGAAGACATAAAAGAATTAGGAGAATAAAAGTGATTTTAAGAACTTCAAAGGATTGTGCAACAGATAATTTTTTTCTAAGTTTTTTAGAATTGGGAAACTTAAGAGATTTCTTTTTTTTTTTTTTGAAGATTTTTATTTATTTATTTGACAGAGGGAGAGAGCACAAGTAGGCAGAGTGGCAGGCAGATGGAAAGGGAGAAACAGGCTCTCCACCGAGCAGGGAGCCAGATGCGGGGCTCGATCCCAAGACCCCAGGATCATGACCTGAGCCGAAGGCAGCCGCTTAACGGACTGAGCCACCCAGGCACCCCAAATTAAGAGATTTCATCTAGTTAAGGACAAGATGCCCATTAAGAAGGTTATGGAGGCTTAGCTCTAGATATACATGATAATTAAATGAGAATCTTTATATTGAATGATGAAATCTATAACTAAGTCATTACAGACAGAGAGAGAGCACAAGCAGGGGGAGCAGCAGGCTGAAGGAGAGGAAGAAGCAGGCTCTCTGCTGAGCAGAGAGCCTGACATGGGGCTAGATCCCAGGACTCTGGGATCATGACCTAAGCCAAAGGCAGATGCTTAACCAACTGAGCCACCCACATGCCCCGATCCACCCAACTTCTTGAGGGAAAAAAAAAAAAAATCTCAGAACGCCTGGGTGGCTTAGCTGGTTAAGTATCCAACTCTTGGTTTCAGCTCAGGTCATGATCTTAGGGTCCTGGGACTGAGCCCCACCTTGGTCTCCCTCTCTCTCTGCCCTTCCCCTTGCTCTCTACCTGCATGTGCACTCATGCTCTCTCTAAAATAAATAAATAAATCTTAAAAAAAAAAAATCTCACTGGGCTAAAATTATGATCCATATTTCAAAAGGCCTTTAACTGTTGAATAAATGTATTCCATTCAAAGTTCTCCCTTTTCAGCCTGTATTTTAATTTTCTAAACTAAGTAAAATTAATCATTAGTCATTATCTTCAAAAACTTTAGATACTTGAATCATATGTAACTCTCTTAAATTAAGAGCGACTATCAGAATTCTTTAACAGTTCTTCCTAGATATGACTGCAAAACCTTAACTTTATCTGCCAATGCCCATTTTTAAGTATCTAGTAAATGGTAGATTTAGTACAGATTTTCAATTTACTAGCAAAACATCTGACGCAAAAAGGGGTTAAAAAAAAACACTGATAAAGATTATCCAGTACTTTCTACATACAGTATGAAAGTTAGCACTACAGAGATCTTTGTATGTGAAGTTTTAAGACTAAGAGCACAGTAATAAGAGAAAGGGATACCTGACTGGTCTCCTTTTATAGCAATGAAGAATGGCCGCCAGTATTATTTTAGAGTAAGAATTCCTTTACTAAATAACTCAAGAAATAGCTTGGGGTTAAATGTTCATAGCAGCAATGTCCACAATAGCCAAACTGTGGAAAGAGCCGAGATGCCCTTCAACAGATGAATGGATAAAGAAGATGTGGTCCATATATACAATGGAATATTACTCAGCCATCAGAAAGGATGAATACCCAACTTTTACACCAACATGGATGGGACTGGAGGACATTATGCTAAGTGAAATAAGTCAAGCAGAGAAAGTCAATTATCATATGGTTTCACTTATTTGTGGAACATAAGGAATAGCATGGAGGACATGAGGAGAAGGAAGGGAAAAATGAAGGGGGGAATTCGGAGGGAGAGATGAACCATGAGAAACTATGGATTCTGAGAAACAAACTGAGGGTTTTAGAGGGGAGGGGGGTAGGGGGATGGGTTAGCCTGGTGATGGGTATTAAGGAGGGCACGTACTGCATGGAGCACTGGGTGTTATACGAAAACAATGAATCATGGATCATTACATCAAAAACTAATGATGACTAACATCATGGTGTTATGTCACCATGGTATGGTGACTAACATAATAAAATAAAAAAAGAAAGAAAGAAATAGCTTGGGGTTAACAAAGAGGGGCTCTAAGCTACAATTTCAGTTCAACAATTTATTTTTTATTTTTTTTTTTTTTTTATTTTATTTTATTTTTTTTTTATTATTTTTATTTATTTATTTGAGAGAGAGAGAGAGAGAGAGAGAGAGAGAAACAGCATGAGAGGGGATAGGGTCAGAGGGAGAAGCAGGCTTCCCGCTGAGCCGGGAGCCCGATGTGGGACTCGATCCCAGGACTCTGGGATCATGACCTGAGCCGAAGGCAGTCGCTTAACCAACTGAGCCACCCAGGCGCCCCCAGTTCAACAATTTAAAGAATGTAGCCAAACACCCCTAAAAGTCATACTCTGATGATTAAATCTAACTTTTGAAAGATTTTCAAACAACAGCTGAAGCAAGAGGTTTTTGTTAAATCCAAAGTGATCCTCTGATAAAGGACATGCACCTACAAGATTCTCAAGAGGCAGGAGGTTTCAGAGAACCAATAATGGGAAAACAGAAGGAACTCCTTGACCATTGTAATAAGAAATTTTACTTCCTGCTCTTCTCAGATATCTGATTTGGGGCTAGCAAAGACACAAAAGAAGGAGGGCAGGGATTATATGGTATACAAGTAAGAGTTAAATCTAACACATTATTCAGGAAATACACAAATAAAAATCGACTTTCAAGTTTATGACCATGTGAACAAAACTTCCAAAACCTTGAACGAAGGATATGTAGTATGCCAAATGTGTGTGTGTGTGTATAAATATTTATAAGCTATTCATTCCCAAACTGAACTTATAATATGTGTACTGCTTACCTCTGTTAAAAAGATATAAATGTACTATAACTTATACTACAATAAACCCAAGAATGGGTATTTATTTTTTAATTTATTCTCTACTGGAAAAAAAAGACATAGAAAAAAAGTCTGAAATCCTACATACTCACTTTTGCCTTTAATCGACTCTGCCCCCTCACTGCATCTCTCAGTCCTTTTTATCTATGTCTCTAAATTTGAAACTTAAAGTCTGACCAAAGTTTATCACTACTAATTAGAAAGGTCTCTAATTAGGCTGCTGTGGTTCTGATTATTAAGCATAGTTCTTAGTTCTTGCACAAAAAAAAACATAAAAACAAAAACATAAACATTAAAGAGCTGCTACTCATGAAAACATGTAACTTTCTTTAAATAGTGAAAGGTGTAAGCAGCAGCTTCGACTTTCACCATGGAGTTAGGCGTTTATAGATTCATAAAGTTCTTCAGATTTCTATTCAGGTACAGCCTCTCAGATTTATTTTAATAGCCTAAGATTTCTTTTGACTGCTTTTATTCTGTAAAATGCAAACATAATCAGACTTTGGCTATCAGAAACAAATTTCTTAAGGATCCATGGAAAAAAATGACAAAGGGTAGAAAGCTAAATGAAAGAAACATACATTAATTTCCATGACATTTAAGCAAACCTGAATGAATAGAAATATTCTTACCTGGAAGGTTACCATCAGTTTCATCAGCACTAGGAAAACTAGCAACACTTGTAGAATCCGAAAGGTCCAAAAGTTTAGCACGCAATTGCTCAATATCACTCTCTTTGCTAGCCAATTGCATCTGAAGTTCATTCCTATGTGTACATTCTTCTACCAATTGCTATTTTTGAAAAATACCAAGATAATACAAAAAAATCAATATCAAATTTCCAACATTAAGAAACTGAGAATGGAACTATAAATGATAAAGAATCTAAAGTTGCTCTTACTAAAAAATTACTGTAAACTTCATGAGTGCTCACAACTACAGATTTTGATACAATTGTAAAAATGCAAGTTCTCTTCCTCAGTTAATACATTGCTTGGGTAAACTCCTTTTCTCCCTGCTTTAAACAACAATTTTGTTTTTATTTTTTAAATACAAAGCAGCTGGGGCACCCGGGTAGCTCAGTTGGTTAAGCATCCAACTCTTGATTTCGGCTCAGGTCATGATCTCAGGGTCATGAGTTCAAGCCCACATCAGGCTCTGTGCTGGGCATGGAGCCTGCTTAAGATTCTCTCTCTCTCCCTCTTCCTCTGCTGGGCCCGCCTCCCTCTCTCAAAATAAATAAATAAATATAAAGCATCAAAAAACAAACACCAAACACCTGTTAAAACAATAGGAAATGCTTTTATGGCTCCAAATGAAATAGTTTAAAAGGTACAGAAAGCTTCTCAGGATGGTAAAAGCACAAATGATTGTCAGTGCTTGTATCCAAGTCAGTCTAGGTCCAGAGACTATGTTCTCAATTTTGTGCTATTAACAACCCAGGAAATATCAAAAAATTAAGTTTGATATTTTGATTTCTGAAGTGAGTCCTGGTTAGAGAAAACAAAAAATCTACAATACTTCAAATCCTCTATCTCAACTACAGTTAATATTATCCTAGTCATATCTCTATTTCAGTCTAAAGCCAAAGAGGCAAACCCTTGGTTGTTTCTCTCAAAGCAGCATCTAATCAAGTAAATGCTAATGGGTAAAAATTACTCAAATTACCATGGTTAATAGGCAACAGAGTATCTTTCTAGTTTTTCAAGATCATGGTTCATATTAGAGTAATAATGATCAAACTGTGGAGACTACAAACCTGAATATGCATTTTTATACTAAAAAAACTAGATAAGATCAATAGATAATAGGTATAAATAGCAATGTCAAATTAAGAAAATAATCCTACACACACACACACACACACACACACACACACACACAAACCTTACCGCTTGCATGTCATTCAGTTCCTTCTGATGTTTCACTACCATCTGGTTGAATTTCTCTCTTTCTTGGTTGAGTTCCAGTTGCAGCTTTCGATTTTCCTTTTCTTTCTTTCTCAAATCCTGTGTATTAGCTTTCTTTCTATCAATTTTAAAATCTTTCCGATTCATTATTTCTGCCAACTTGTTAACAGCCTATTAAAATATTAAAGTATTATTAATAAAGTATTAAAGTATTATTAATAAAGATCTATATCGTAGGGGCGCCTGAGTGGCTCAGATGGTTAAGCGTCTGCCTTCGGCTCAGGTCATGATCCCAGGGTCCTGGGATCGAGTCCCGTATTGGGCTCCTTGCTCAGCGGGGAGCCTGCTTCTCCCTCTCCTCCTGCTCCCCCTGCTTGTGGCTCTCTCGCTCTCTCTGTCAAATAAATAAATAAAATCTTAAAAAAAAAATCTACATTGTAGCCATCTAATTTAAATCTCCACTAAAATGTACTTTTTTTTCCTTCAAAATCAGGAAGCAGGACTCCGTGTGTGAAAATACAAACCTAATGAAGGTTGAGACATGATAACTGGTAGCACAAGTAACTATTATTGTTTTATCTCATTCAAATATAAGAACCAAATAGGCCTGCAAAAATCCATTTATCATTCAACAATTATTTAGCACTTGTTATACTGTATGTAGGCACTTTGGCACTAGATATAAAAATAGAATATACAGGGGTGCCTGGGTGACACAGTTGGTTGGGACTCTGACTCTTGGCTTCGGCTCAGGTTGTGATTTCAGGGTCATGGGATAGAGCTCATGTTGAGGCTCTGTGTTCAGCGTGGAGTCTGCTCGGGATTCTCTCTCCCTCTGCCCCTCCCGCTCATGCTCTCTCTCTCAAATAAATAAATGTATCTTTAAAAAAAAATAGAATATACAGTTATGCCCCAAAGGCATCCTAGTCTGGTGGAGGAGCCAGACAAGCAAGCATTATAGTGTAGTGTGGTGAGTAAAAAGAAAAGAGGCAAGAAAGGATGCTAACTAAGACTTGGGAGGTCAGGGATGGCTTCCTGGTGTACTTGCATGTGTGTCCACATGTGTTTCTTAAAAAGACAAACAGGAGTTGGATAAGCAAAGAAGAAACAGTATTAAAGAGGGGAGTCATGGACAGCCAAGAATGAATGGCATTACAGTCAGATGAAACAATACACAGGCAATAAGGCACAAGATAATTCTTTTCCTTTGGACAAGTAGAAAAGTAAGCAGACAGGGTACCGGACTAGGCCATACTGAGGCCCTTTCGAATGTGAGAGGGAACATAAATGTTAGTTGAGGCTAACCCCTTTTGCCAGAGGAAAGAATATATTCAAAATGAGACAGAAGTGTTAAAAGCATGTGAAATTAAGCTACATAAACTAGAACATAAGTCATGGTATTTTCTGCAATGATGTTAAAAAAAACCAAAGATTTTTTCCATTAAAATAGAAAAAAGCCTGAGCTACTATCATTTCCATGAAGACGTGGTCCTATCTAGGAGGAGGAGCCCATAAATTTTTTAATGCAGTAAAAACTTACTTCATTGAACTCATAATGCGTATTTGTTTTTTTTCTTATAGTAAATCTAACATATTTATTACAAGAAAAATCAAATACAGAAATATATTATGAAGAAAGTAAAAAAAGCCCTTGTAGTATCACCCATCAAAGAGCACCTCTGCTAAAATCTCTTCTTTCAATCTGCTGGGTGTATATCCTTCTAAACTTTTCCCTAGGTATATAAGCTGATTACAAATATATTTAAATTTAGGGGCACCTGGGTGGCTCAGTCGTTAAGCGTCTGCCTTTGGCTCAGGTCATGATCCCAGAGTCCTGGGATCGAGCCCCACATCGGGCTCCCTGCTCGGTGGGAAGCCCGCTTCTCCCTCTCCCACTCCCCCTGCTTGTGTTCCCTCTCTCGCTGTCTCTCTCTGTGAAATAAATAAATAAAATCTTAAAAAAAACAAAAAAAATATAAATTTAAAAACAGAATCATGCTGTATATTCTATGCTGCGACTTGCTTTTAAAATTTGATATAGTATCATATATCATGGGAAATATTTCCCCATGTCATTATGTATATATCTATTTCATTTACTTTTTAAAAAAAAATTTATTTGACAGAGAGAGAGAAGCAGAGGTAGCTGAAGAGGGAGAGAGAGAGAGGCAGGCTCTCCACTGAGCACGGAGCCTGATGTGGGACTTGATCCCAGGACCCTGGGATCATGACCCAGACGAAGGCAGATGCTTAACCGACTGAGCCACCCAGGTGCCCCTACTTCATTTATTTATTTATTATTATTATGTTATGTTAATCACCATACATTACATCATTAGTTTTTGATGTAGTGTTCCATGATTCATTGTTCGCGTATAACACCCAGTGCTCCATGCAGTACGTGCCCTCTTTAATACCCATCACCAGGCTAACCCGTCCCCCCACCCACCTCCCCTCTAGAACCCCCAGTTTGTTTCTCAGAGTTCATAGTCTCTCAAGGGTCGTCTCCCCCTCCGATTTCCCCCCTTCATTCTTCCCTTCCTGCTATCTTTTTTTTTTTTTTTTATAACATATGATGTATTATTTGTTTCAGAGGTACAGGTCTGTGCTTCAACAGTCTTACACAATTCACAGCGCTCACCCTAGCACATACCCTCCCCAATGTCTATCACTCCAGCAACCCTGTTTGTCTCCTGAGATTAAGAATTCCTCATATCAGTGAGGTCGTATGATACATGTCTTTCTCTGATTGACTTATTTCGCTCAGCATAATACCCTCCAGCTCCATCCACGTCGTTGCAAATGGCAAGATTTCATTCCTTTTGATGGCTGCATAATATTCCATTGTATATATATACCACATCTTCTTTATCCATTCATCTGTTGATGGACATCTTGGCTCTTCTGATAGTTTGGCTATTGTGGACATTGCTGCTATAAACATCGGGGTGCATGTACCCCTCTGGGTCCCTACATTTGTATCTTTGGGGTAAATACCCAATAGTGCAATTGCTGGATCGTATGGTAGCTCTATTTTCAACTTTTTGAGGAACCTTCATACTGTTTTCCAGAGTAGCTGCACCAGCTTGTGTTCCCACAAACAGTGTAGGAGGGTTCCCCTTTCTCTGCATCCCCGCCAACATCTGTCGTTTCCTGACTTGTTAATTTTAGCCATTCTGACTGGTGTGAGGTGGTATCTCATTGAGGTTTTGATTTGGATTTCCCTGATGCCGAGTGATGTTGAGCACTTTTTCATGTGTCTGTTGGCCATTTGGATGTCTTCTTTGGAAAAATGTCCGTTCATGTCTTCTGCCCATTTCTTGACTGGATTATTTGTTCTTTGGGTGTTGAGTTTAATAAGTTCTTTATAGATTTTGGATACTAGCCCTTTATCTGGTATGTCATTTGCAAATATCTTCTCCCATTCTGTTGGTTGTCTTTTGGTTTTGTTGACTGTTTCCTTTGCTGTGCAAAAGCTTTTTATCTTGATGAAGTCCCAATAGTTCATTTTTGCCCTTGCTTCCCTTGCCTTTGGGGATGTTTCTAGGAAGAAGTTGCTGCGGCTGAGGTCAGAGGTTGCTGCCTGTGTTCTCCTTTAGGATTTTGATGGACTCCTCTCTCACATTTAGGTCTTCCAACCATTTTGAGTCTATTTTTGTGTGTGGTGTAAGGAAATGGTCCAGTTTCATTCTTCTGCATGTGGCCGTCCAATTTTCCCAACACCATTTGTTGAAGAGACTGTCTTTTTTCCATTGGACATTCTTTCCTGCTTTGTCAAAGATTAGTTGACCATAGAGTTGAGGGTCCATTTCTGGGCTCTCTGTTCTGTTCCACTGATCTGTGTGTCTGTTTTTGTGCCAGTACCATACTGTCTTGATGATGACAGCTTTGTAATAGAGCTTGAAGTCTGGAATTGTGATGCCGCCAGCTTTGCTTTTCTTTTTCAACATTCCTCTGGCTATTCGGGGTCTTCTCTGGTTCCATACAAATTTTAGGATTATTTGTCCCATTTCTTTGAAAAAAGTGGATGGTATTTTGATAGGGATTGCATTGAATGTGTAGATTGCTCTAGGTAGCACTGACATCTTCACAATATTTGTTCTTCCAATCCATGAGCATGGAACGTTTTTCCATTTCTTTGTGTCTTCCTCAATTTCTTTCATGAGTATTTTATAGTTTTCTGAGTACAGATTCTTTGTCTCTTTGGTTAGATTTATTCCTGGGAATCTTATGGTTTACAATGCAATTGTAAACGGGATCGACTCCTTAATTTCTCTTTCTTCTGTCTTGTTGTTGGTGTACAGGAATGTCACTGATTTCTGTGCATTGATTTTATATCCTGCCACTTTACTGAATTCCTGTATGAGTTCTAGCAGTTTTGGGGTGGAGTCTTTTGGGTTTTCCACATAAACTATCATATCATCTGCAAACAGTGAGAGTTTGACTTCTTCTTTGCTGATTTGGATGCCTTTTTTTTCTTTTTGTTGTCTCATTGCTGTGGCTAGGACTGCCAGTACTATGTTGAATAGCAGTGGTGATAGTGGACATCCCTGCTGTGTTCCTGACCTTAGGGGGAAAGCTCTCAGGTTTTCCCCATTGAGAATGATATTCGCTGTGGGTTTTTCATAGATGGCTTTTAGGATATTGAGGTATGTACCCTCTATCCCTATACTCTGAAGAGTTTTGATCAAGAAAGGATGCTATACTTTCTCAAATGCTTTTTCTGCATCTATTGAGAGGATCATATGCTTCTTGTTCTTTCTTCTATTAATGTATTGTATCACATTGATTGATTTCCAGACGTTGAACCAACCTTGCAGCCCAGGAATAAATCCCACTTGGTCGTGGTGAATAATCCTTTTAATGTACTGTTGGATCCTACTGGCTAGTATTTTGGTGAGAATTTTTGCATCCATGTTCATCAAGGATATTGGTCTGTAATTCTCCTTTTTGATGGGGTCTTTGGTTTTGGGATCAAGGTAATTGTGGCCTCATAAAACGAGTTTGGAAGTTTTCCTTCCATTTCTATTTTTTGGAACAGTTTCAGAAGAATAGGTATTAATTCTTCTTTAAATGTTTGGTAGAATTCACCTGGGAAGCCATCTGGCCCTGGGCTTTTGTTTGTTGGGAGATTTTTTATTACTGCTTCAATTTCTTTGTGGTTATAGGTCTGTTAAGGTTTTCTATTTCTTCCTGAACTGGTTCAGTTTTGGTAGTTGATACATCTTTCAAAGTTAATTTTATTTTTTTATTTTCCTTTTTTTTTTTGAATTTTTCTTTTTCCCTTTTTTAACCAACATCTTATCAATCCCTTTTTTAAAAATTTTTTTTTATTTTTCATTTCTAGAGTCATATTCTATCCCTTCATAGTAGTTAACCTTATTTTTGGTATATATATGTAAGTTGTTCTCTCTTTAAAATTTTGGAATACAGTTTCTTCTAACAGACCAAAATATACCCTAAATCTCTAGTGTATGGCTTTGTTCTAGTCTCCTGCCTGATCACATTCTCTCCCTTTTTTTTTTTAAATCCTCTTCTTTCTTTTTGCAACCAACTTCTTATCAATTCCTTTTATAAAATCTTTTATAATTTCCATCTTTACAGTCATATTCCATCCCTTCATCACATCAACCCTTATTTTTATACATATATAAGTTTTTCTTTCTTTAAAATTTTGGGAGGCACTTTCTTCTAACAGACCAAAATACGCCCAAAATCTAGTGTGTGGCACTGATCTATGCACCAGCCTGATCATATTTGATCATATTCTGTTTTTTTGTTTGTTTGTTTTTATCTTTTTCTTTTTCTTTTTTCTTTCTTTCCCTTTCTTTTCCCCCGGTTTCAGGTCTCTTCTGATTTGTTTAGTGTATATTTTCTGGGGATGTTGTTACCCGGTTAGCATTTTGTTCTCTCATTCATCTCTTCTCCTCTGGACAAAATGACAAGACAGAAAAAATCACTTCAAAAAAAAGAACAAGAGGCAGTACCAACTGCCAGGGACCTAATCAATACGGACATCAGTAAGATGTCGGAACTAAAGTTCAGAATGATGATTTTAAAGATACTAGCTGGGCTTGAAAAAAGCATGGAAGTTATTAGAGAAACCCTTTCTGAAGAAGTAAAAGAACTAAAATCTAACCAAGTTGAAATCAAAAAGGCTATTAATGAGGTGCAATCAAAAATGGAGGCTCTAACTGCTAGGATAAATGAAGCAGAAGCAAGAATTAGTGATATCAAAGGCCAAATGATGGAAAATAAAGCAGCTGAGAAAAAGAGAGATAAACAGCTACTGGATCACGAGGGCAGAATTCGAGAGATTAAGTGATACCGTAAGACAAAACAATATTATAGTAATTGGGATCCCAGAAGAAGAAGAAAGAGAGGGGCAGAAGGTATATTGGAGCAAATTATAGCAGAGAACTTCCCTAATTTGGGGAAGGAAACAGGCATCAAAATCCAAGAGGCCCAGAGAACCTCCCTCAAAATCAATAAAAATAGGTCAACATCCCGACATCTAATAGTAAAACTTACGAGTCTCAGAGACAAAGAGAAAATCCTGAAAGCAGCTTGGGAGAAGAGATCTGTAACCTACAATGGTAGAAACATTAGATTGGCAACAGACCTATCCACAGAGACCTGGCAGGCCAGAAAGGACTGGCATGATATATTCAGAACACTAAATGAGAAAAATATGCAGCCAAGAATACTATATCCAGCTAGGCTGTCACTGAAAATAGAAGGAGAGATAAAAAGCTTCCAGGACAAACAAAAACTAAAGGAATTTGCAAACACGGAACCAGCCCTACAAGAAATACTGAAAGGGTCCTCTAAGCAAAGAGAGAGAGCCTAAAAGTAACATAGACCCAAAAGGAACACAGACAATATACAGTAACAGTCACCTTACAGGCAATACAATGGCACTAAATTCATATCTTTCAATAGTTACCCTGAATGTAAATGGGCTAAATGCCCCAATCAAAAGACACAGGCTATCAGATTGGATAAAAAAACCAGACCCATCGATATGCTGTCTGCAAGAGACTCATTTTAGACCCAAAGACATCCCCAGATTGAAAGTGGGGGGTGGAAAACCATTTACCATGCTAATGGACACCAAAAAAAGCTGGGGTGGCAATCCTTATATCAGACAAATTAGATTTTAAATCAAAGACTGTAATAAGAGATGAGGAAGGACACTATATCCTACTTAAAGGGTCTATCCAACAAGAAGATCTAACAATTGTAAGTATCTATGCCCCTAACATGGGAGCAGCCAATTATATAAGCCATAAGCAAAGAAACACATCGACAACAATATAGTAATAGTGGGGGACTTTAACACCCCCCTCACTGAAATGGACAGATTATCTAAGCAAAAGATCAACAAGGAAATAAAGACTTTAAATGACACACTGGACCAAATGGACTTCACAGATATATTCAGAACATTCCATCCCAAAGCAACGGAATACACATTCTCTAGTGCCCATGGAACATTCTCCAGAATAGATCACATCCTAGGTCACAATTCAGGTCTCAACTGGTACCAAAAGATTGGGATCATTCCCTGCCTATTTTCAGACCACAATGCTTTGAAACTAGAACTCAATCACAAGAGGAAAGTCGGAAAGAACTCAAATACATGGAGGCTAAAGAGCATCCTATTAAAGAATGAATGGGTCAACCAGGAAATTAAAGAAGAATTAAAAAAATTCATGGAAACAAATGAAAATGAAAACACAACTGTTCAAAATCTTTGGGATGCAGCAAAGGCAGTCCTAAGAGGAAAGTATATAGCAATACAAGCCTTTCTCAAGAAACAAGAAAGGTCTCAAGTACATAACCTAACCCTACACCTAAAGGAGCTGGAGAAAGAACAGCAAATAAAGCCGAAACCCAGCAGGAGAAGAGAAATAATAAAGATCAGAGCAGAAATCAATGAAATAGAAACCAAAAGAACAGTAGAACAGATCAACGAAACTAGGAGCTTGTTCTTTGAAAGAATTAACAAGATTGATAAACCCCTGGCCAGACTTATCAAAAAGAAAAGAGAAATGACCCAAATAAATAAAATCATGAATTAAAGAAGAGAGATCACAACCAATACCAAAGAAATACAAACAATTATAAGAACATATTATGAGTAACTATATGCCAGCAAATTAGGCAATCTGGAAGAAATGGATGCATTCCTAGAGATGTATCAACTATTTCATTTATTTTTAATGACTCCTTTGCGTTGCACAGATGTACTATGATTTGTTAATACTAGGCTGGTAGGTGGTTGGGTTAAATTTACTTTTCAAAACCATTAAAAATACTGTTGTTGCAGTAATTACATTTGTATATATTTCTTTTGAGAATTTATGGAGGTTTTTTTTATATAGGATAAATTTCTAAATGTGCAGTTACTAGGTCAAAGAATATGCACATTAAAATGTGTTAGTTTGTTAATTATTCTCATAGATTACTCCCTCAAAAACTATACAAACTTTACCCATGTTCTTGCCAAATACGAGTACTGTATCTCATTTAAATGTGCCCATTTGTCAAAAAGTTATCTCATTATTACTTTAATTTCTATTACTTAAATTTCTCTAATTACTTTAATCAATTACTTATTGTTATGGTTGAGCTTTTTAAAATTCTTTACTGTTTCTTTTTCTCTCAAATGCCCCTTACGTTGTTTTTTCCATATTAAATTGCCTTTTTAAAATTTGTAGGTACTCTTTATATTTATCTATATTTGCTATAAATATTCTACTTAGTTTTTTTCTTCCAACTTAAGTTGTTTTGGACTCCAGAAACTTGAATTTTTGTGTAATAAACATCAATCTTTTTCTTCATGGTCTCTGAATATAAAGGTAAGTAGAACTTCCACTGAAGGATTTTCAACAGATATTAAGTGTATTTTTGAAAGATTAATCTGGTTGCAACATGAAAAATTGCTGAAAAGGAGAGTAGTTAAGTGGTAAAGAAGTTATTATAATCATTTAAATAAAAAAGTAAAAAATATTGGGATGCCTGGGTGGCTCAGTCTGTTAAGTGTCTGCCTTCGGCTCAGGTCATGATTCCAGGGTCCTAAGATTGAGTCTGGTGTCAGGCTCCTTGCTCAGCGGCGAGCCTGTTTTCCCCCCTGCCTGCCGCTCCCCCTGCTTATGCATGCTCTCTCTTTCTTTGGCGAATAAACAAAACAAACAAAAAAGGTAAAAAATATTTATTTTACCAAAAAAATCAACTGAGGTACACAATACCTTCTGAAGAATTTAAACTACTGGATAACTTAGTAAAATGATAAGACATCAAGTTTTAGTGTAAAAATCTGATCCAGCTGCATTATTAAATACACAGCAAAATGATACAGCCACCCCTATAGTTTCTTATTTATTCCCAGTTCTTCTCTTTTGGCTTTAGTCAAGTGTTTTCTCTTCATTAAGTTTTCCTATTGTCAAATACAGGTCTTCTGGACAATCTAAAATATGTTCTTACTAGTCAAATGATTAGATAATCTACTTTCTTTTTCCTTTTTTTTTTTGGTTTCAAGATTTTATTTAAATTCTAGTTAGTTAACATATAGTGTAATATTAATTTCAGGAGTAGAATTTAGTGATTCATTACTTACATATAACACCCAGTGCTCATCACAACAAGTGTCCTCCTTAATGCCCGTCACCCATTTAGCCCACCCTCCCACCTCCTGTCCAGCAACTCTAAGTTTGTTCTCTATAGTTAGGAGTCTCTCTTATGGTTTGTGTCCCTCTCTTTTTTTTTCTTTCCCCTATGTTCATCTGTTTCATTTCTTAAATTCCACATATCAGTGAAATCATATGGTATTTGTCTTTCTCTGACTGACTTATTTCGCTTAGCATAATACATTACAGTTCTATCCCTGTGGTCGCAAATGGTAAGATTTCATTCTTTTTTTTATGGCTGAGTACGATTCCATATCTATCTATCTATCTATATCACATCTTCTTTCTTAACTCAATTGAAATCCAATTTCCTGAAAGTCTTTTATATTTAATGAAGAAAGAATATAACATCATTTGTTCCAATGAAAAGTTTGAACATTATAACCTAAGTTTTAAGAAAAAGTACACAGAAAACAAATATTAACTTCTGAATATATGATATTCAAATACAAACATGGAAAAGGCTGAGAGAGTATGTATACCTGCGTTTTAAGGGTTCTTTCTGTATTGATATTCTTTTCAAAGGCAGCCTTAAGATTACTGATCTCCTCCTCCTTCTTCAATTTATATTCTGTTAATAAATTATATAAAGTGTTATTATATGACATTAAATTGTGTTCCAAATTAACATGTTCTTAATTATTCAAATTAGTATACACTACATAATTTTTAGTAGCTTCATTAAGACAATTCTTTTTATTCAGCTTTACTGAGGTATAATTGACAAATAAATTTGTAAGATACTTAAGCTGTACAACGTGATGATTTGATACATGTATTCATTACAAAAGGATTCTCCCATCGAGTTAATTAACACATCCATCACGTCACATATTTACCATTTTTGGGGATGAGAACATTTAAGTTCTATAAAGATAATTCTTAAGGCTACAGAAGTTATTTAACATATGAAAACAAATATTTTAAAAACACACAATATAAAAGTCTCAAGATTTACCTCTGAACTTGATTAAACATTATGATTAAAAAAGAAAAAAACAAATAACCTTACGTACCTTCCTCTGCCCTCCTCATTTTATCAGTTAGCTCTTCATTTTCTTTTCTTAATAATTCAATATCTTTGGTTAACATGCTGTTTGTTTCTTCAAGCTTAACAAAACACAGAAAGGTTTAAGTTACATTCACTTTGCTAGTCTTGTATTTAAAACAGTAACCTTAAAAAAAAACAAAACAACTTTGCATTCTCCATAGATATGGACAAGTCAGACACTGCTTTATTATAAAAATGCCTGGTTTCTGGTTTAACATATGTGGATATACTTATATTAAAATATATTTCATTTAACCGTCATAAGAATCTTGTGGAATAGGTATTCTTTCTTTCTTTCTTTTTTTTTTAAAGTAAACTCTACCCCCAATGTGGGACTCAAACTCACAACCCCAAGATCAAGAGTCGCATGCTGTACTGATTGAGCCAGCCAGGCACGCTGGTATTACTTCTATTTTATAGATGAAGAATCTGAGGTTTAAGGAAGTAACATAAATTGCCAAGACCATGTAACTTCTTGGTGGCACAGCTAAGATTCAAACCCAAGACTACTTATACCAGAGCACTGGAGGGTAACTTCAAAAGAAAAATCTAATTCTCCTTTCTTTTTTTTTTTTTTTTAAAGATTTTATTTATTTATTTGAAACAGAGAGAATGAGAGAGAGAGAGAGAGAGCACATGAGAGGGGGGAGGGTCAGAGGGAGAAGCAGGCTCCCTGCCGAGCAGGGAGCCCAATGCGGGACTCGATCCAGGGACTCCAGGATCATGACCTGAGCCGAAGGCAGTCGCTTAACCAACTGAGCCACCCAGGCGCCCTCTAACTCTCCTTTCAATCCCCATGATCTATATAGACAATAATAGTATTTCAGGAATAGGTAATCACAGTACTGGTTTTCTAAAATTAATTTGTAGATATCCATAAAGAATTTCTCATCCCAAAATAGTTTCTGTGAGTTTTATAGAATTCTGGCCACAAAGTCAGTTGCAATGTATTAAGAAAATACAACAAACGAATTTAACCCAAGCATTTCTTCACATAAAATAAGTTAAGATCTATAGCCAGAAAGAGAAAAAACATACTACACTGAATAAGAATTTCAGTCATTAACAATGGTTTTGGATTATATAAACTATTTTATACATAAGTATAGACTGACCACTGTGTATAAGTAAAGTCAAAGTAAATACACATGCACACATACTCACCCTAACACTTTTAAGATGTGACCTATTTTGATTTAGATAAATTTCAGTCATAAAACTTACCTGACAATCGCACTTACCCGACTAACAGTATGATCTTTATCTGTAATCTCTTGTCTATTTCTGGAAGCAGCTTTCTTGCTTTCTTGGGTTAATTCAAAATACTGTTCTTCCAGCAGCCCTCGAGCCAACTGCTCAGACTCAGCTTTTGTTTCTGCTAGATCCAACTGAGTAGCAAGAGTTTCCCTGCAATAGATTTATAAGAGAAATGAAGACAACTATATTTAAACAATAAGAAGCATTTTGTTGCTTAAAATAAAATCCATTATTTGAATCCAAAGCAAAAATTCTATAAAAGTAATAAATTGCACCTCTAACACTTTGAAAAACTATAAAAGTAAAGAACTCTTTAATCCTGTACCTGCTGTTATGCTTAACTAAGAAAAGATGGTAAAGCAATGGCAAGCAGTCTACTTTTGAAAAGGAACTTGTTCTGTATTACAACGGAAGGTAGCATGGGATAGAGGAAAAGTAACAGGCTCGTAAACCAGGAGGCCAGACCTTAACCCTTATCCCTGTTCTTCACTAATTGGGTAAGGACATTGGGAAAATTTCTTACATTTCCTGGGGCTCAATGAAATCAAATCTGTAGAATGAGAGAGTTAAACTAAATGATTTTTGAGGTCCCTTTCAGTTCTGAAATGTAATGAGATTATGACGACTTACAGATTTGTAACCACTATAAACTATTCTTGAAATGTTCCTTGGGAATTATACTTTAAAGCTTTTTGGAATTGACATTCAGACCAGGACCAGATCATTCCAATTTGCTTGCTCTTCCTAAAGAACTTCTGTTCAATAAGCTATCTGAGTCATAACTATATCTCCCCTATATATGGTAGGTGCTCAATAAATGTTTGCTAAGTGAATGAGTGAATGACTTCCATCTATTTTTTACTAAGGGAATAATACAAATGAAATTTTCTGTCTCAAACCTAAGGAGGGAAACATATACTAACTACAAAAAAAAAAACAAACAAAAACTCATTCATTTGTCCAACAAACATTTACCTAAGTGGTTACTCTCTGTTAAGTGAATTAAGACATACAGTAGTAACAGAGTCTCTGCCCTGAGGAAGCACATATTAGTGGGGTGAAACAGGCAATTAAAAAAAAATGAACAAGTAATATATAGCATGCCACAGAGAACACAATAAAATAAAAAAGGTGGAAGAGGCTGTGAATGTGATATTTTACACAGGGTGATCAAGGAGGCCTCTCTGCTAAGACATGTGAGAAGAGATAGGACGGAAGTAAGGGAGTGAGCTATGCAGGTATCTGAAAATACAATGATAAGGTGGAAGAAACATCTAATAACAAATGCCCTAAGTTTGTCTGAAAGAAGCTAATGTCAGTGAACTGAGAGATGAAGGAAAGTTGTGAGAAATGTATTAAGAGAAGTGGGGAGAGAGAACAGACCTTGTAAGGCTTTCTAAGACAGTACAGGGAACTTTGGCTTTTACTCTGAGTATTCTGTTTTAAAAAGATCATTCTGGCTGCAGTATTAAGATCAGACTGTTGGGGGACAATGGCAGAAGCAAGGATATCAACTAGGAGACTAAGGAAAGTACCAAAATTGGAGATGGTGGCAGTATGGATCAGGCTGGGAAATGGTACAAGTGGTGAGAACTGATCAGATGCTGGATATACTTTTAAATTACAGCTAGGAAGATTTATTAATGGACTGCATAGACAGTATAAGGAAAAAAAGAAGTCTAGGATAATTTCAAGGTTTTTTATTTAAACAACTGGAAACAAGAGAATTGCTAATACTGAAATGGGGAAAACAGGGAGGAAAAGGTTGGCAAGGTAAGGGAATCAGGAATTTTTTCTGGACATGTTAAAAATGAGATGTTTATTAAACACTCAAGTGGAGTCAAGCAGACGGCTGGACATACAAGTCTGGAATTCAGGGGAGAATGTGCTTGTACACTGATGCTATTTAAAGCCATGAGGCTAGATGAGAACAAGGAAAGAATGATCCCTTGGGCCCTCCAAATTTTAAAGGTCTCAAAGAGGGGAAGGGACAAAGGAGCAAAGGAGGTTAAGAGTAGCTAGTTCAATAAGAAAAAATACCATTTGGTGTCACAGAAGCCAAATGAAGAAATTTTGTCAAGAGAGAGTAATCAACGATGTCACCTGCTACCGTTAAATGAGATAAGGACTGAGAACTGACTATTGTCTTTAACTATTAGGAACTCATCAGTAACCTTGAGAAGGGTTATTTTGGTAGTGTGATGAGTGGAAAAGTCTGGAATGAGCTAGAGAAAGAAAGGGAGAAGAGGACCTGAATATAAATGGTATGTCACCTTTCAAAGAAGTTTGCTACAAATGGAAGCAGAAAAATAGGACAGTAGCTGGAAGTAAAATGCACTTAAAAGATGGTTATTTTTTATAGAAATGTTTACCTGTATGTTTACATAACAGTGAGAATGACTATACAAAGGAAAAAAATGGACACAGGAAAGGTGAGGATTCCTGGAGTCATATTCTTAGGTAGGCAGAAAGGGATGGGATCGAGGTGGTTAAAAGCACATTTTGTTCATTTACATCAGTAGGAAGGAAGGCAGGGTTTATAGGTACAGAGGCAGATAGGTTAGTAGCTGTGAGGGTGGGACAGAGTACTTCTAGGAAGCAAGGCCATTTGTTGAGTGTGAGGATGAGGACAGGTTGCTGAAGATCTGAGGAGAAAGGAGAAGATACAAAATAGCTGTCTCAAAGTGTAGGGAAGTTAGTACATTAGGAAAAGATAGGAAGTACTGCCAATGTTAAGTCTATGATCCTAGGGGTAGTTCTGAGCTATTATATCCCAAAGGCTTGAGACTGATAACATATTCTTACCTGGGCTTACTGCTTTTATCAAAATCAGATAAATGTATCTAAGTTATATATTAAAATGCCAGAAAACCTATTTGTCCCAAGTTATAGTTCTATCCCCGGCTATGCAACTGTGCAAGAGAAAGCAAGAACAATGAGATGGTTCAGGGTAAAACTCTGCAACTATAACCATCCAGACTTCCTTCACAACTCTCCATAAATTAAAGACCTGTCTTTACTGATGCCTAAGGCCAATCCGTCACCTTTATTCTCCTGTCTCCTTAATGAAATCAATTTATGAACCACTCCTTTTTCTTCTAGGATATAAGATTATAAGCAGGAGCTTTGTTCTTGTTCACTGCTGTATTCAAAATGCCCAGAAGTCTCCAGCCCATAGAAAGTGCTCAGAAATTTTTGTTTCAATCAATGAATAGATGTGCAACTTTTCCCACTCTGATTTCCTTCCCATGTCTCATTTAAATATGCTCAAATTTCTGCTATCTTTAAAAAGAAATGGCTCTCTTTCAACTTCTCCTCCAGCTACTGCTCTATCTCCTTGCCTCAACAACCACATTTCTTGAATTTTTTAATTTAACGAGTATTTACTGACCACCTACTGTGTTCTAGGTACAATTCCAGGTGCTATCCATATTGCACTGAAACAGAGTTAAGGACAAAACACTTAAAAATTCCTTCCTTCACTGAGCTTAAGTTCTAGTAGAAAGAAAAACAGTAAGTAAAATAAGTCAGCAAGTTCTATAATATATTGGGAAGGGATAAGTGCCACAGAGAAAAGTAAAACAGGTTAAGGAAGTACTAAACTGGGCAGCAAGGTAATGGGGTGGGGGATGTTTGCACAATTTTAAGAAGGATATTCAGGGAAGGCCCCTCTGAGACGACATTTAGACCTAGACCTGAAGAGGGTAAAGGAGCACGCCATGTGGATACTCAGAGGAAAATGTTCCAGGAAGAGGGGAGAGCAAGTCCAGAAGCCCTGAGGCAGAAGAGTAACTGACCAGTTTGTTGAACTGTAAGGAGGTAAATGTGGCTACTGTCTACACTCGGTCTCCACTTCTACCCTCACCATTCATGTCTCAATCCACTTTAGTATCCATTCTCATTACCATTTAGGAACTGTTCTCAACAAGATAACTAACAACCTTAAATATAACGGACAATTTATTTTTTACTTGACCTTTCTGAGTATTTGGCACTTTAAATCACTTGTCTTCTTTGAAGTATTCTATTCCCCTAGCTTTTGTGATCTTACTCTACTTTTCTCCTTATATCACTGGTGACTTATTTTCCCTTCCTCTGCCCTTTCTTTAGAAGTATAGGCACTAGTAGTCTATCGTCAGCCTTTATGTCTTCTCATCCTACACTAGGGGTTACAACTTGTTACCTAAGAGGGTCAAATGAGTCCATCTCCATCTCCCTCCAGACATACAATTAAAATAAATTTGGGCCAACATTTTACATAAAAATTCAGATTTCTGGCTTCTCTTGAAAAACCAGACCTTAAAATACTGGATCAGTGTTACCATGTGGCAGCAAGTGGTTAGAACTGAGATGAATTCTTCAGTTTGTTATATAATACTCACAACTCACACGATGAACACACCCAACTAGCTTCAAATCAGTTACATGTATGGTACTATAGGTTCATGAGTTTATAAACTCTGATATACACAATCACTTTAACAAATCTCATCTATCTCTGTTTCAGTATATAATGACTGTCAAATCAGCTTCAAGTCCTTATCTTTTCTCTGAGCTCTGAAGCAATTTCAGAACCATTTCTCTTTGGACAACCCATAGGCACCTCAAACTCAATAGGTCTGAAATGGAAAAAATCTTGTCTCCCCTCATTTCACAAACTTGGCATTCCTTAATTCAGGGACCAGTGCTACCATCAACCCAACTGCCCTGGTCAGCAACTTGAGAACCCACCTGAAATTTTCCCCAACTTTTATCCCCACACTCCCAAATCTACAAGTCCAATTGCTTCTACTTCCTATTTTTCCCATGTACTCGCCTCTCCTTTTACTGTCAACTTCCACTATAACTTTACATTTAGATTTTCCAATGGCTACATAATTCAACTTCCTGTATCCACCAGTTTTGCCTCCAATCCATTCTTCACTCTAAAGAATGAAGCTTTCTAAGACACCACCTTGTCAATCCCTAGCACTTTGTCATAGACACTTACCTTAATTATATTTGTTTCCTGACTATATTCTTAAGTACTTGAGGGTAAGAACCATAACTTACTAATAATTATATCACTGGCATGAAGCACAGTACTTAGCACACTAGTGGTGACATGTTTCTTTTAAACAGATCAAACAAGAGCAAACATATCAACCCTATAGAACAATAGTATGTAGAAGATTGGGTGCCCTCTTCACAGTGAATGCACACAACATGGGATTGCATATTACACTGCAGACACCATACAAATGATAGGCAATAGACTACAACAGGAGTCTATCACTCTCACAGAGACTAACCAGGAAATGTACCTTTGCTCCTACCTTAGACTCCACTAAATATATTAAAGATCTAAGCACTGAGTGTCCATGGTTGCTAACAACACAAAGAAGTAACCAGACAGTACAAGGTTATGGATGAGGTAGTCTTCACCCCTCTAAAATCAGATTTGAATATGACTAAGACTCTCAATTAGGGATGTCCAATAAAGCTTTCTATGAGGATAGAAATGTTCTGTATACCTGTGCTGTCAAATATGGTAAACACTAGCCAAATAGGACTGTTGAGCACCTAAAATTTAAAATTTAGTTTAAAAACTAAATTTTAAACTTCACTTAAATAAATTAAATAAATTAAAGTTCAAATTTAAATGGCTACATAAGACCAGGGGCTACCATACTGGATAGCACAGTTCTAGATTTAACTACAGATTTGCAGGAAACACAGGACAAAAATGTCCAACTAACTGTGGAAATGGATCAATAAAGTCAGTACAACTGAGGAAAACTATACAAGAAAAATGATCCAGTTCCGTCAACAAATAAGTGTCAGGATAGTGATTATTCAGTGGTGGGGAGGGAAGAAGGCATAATCTGGAGGGGGAATACAGTGGGCTTCTAAAGTGGATAGCAAGAGTCTGTCTCTTTCATGGGTGGTAATTCTAATGATATTTGTCATATAATTCATAAAACTAAGCATGTTAAAATATTTAATGTATTTCTTTGTTTCAGCAATAAAATGGTTAAATTTTTAAAATTTCTATATGGAAAGAGAACATAAAAATGTCAGAAAACTAGTTCTAATGTCTGTTCCACCTAGCTATAAGAAGTTGTTACACTTAAATAGCTTTAGGTCTTCTTCTAAGGCCCTAAGCAGACATGCAATGGAACTTAACCTGCCTAGTAATACTAAGAGGGAAACCCTAAATAACTTTACCTAGCATAAAATAATGCCTTGCAAGTACAGTATGAAATATTTATATACAAATAGATGTTTAAAGATTGAGAGACCCCTGAAAACAATTTACTATCACAGTTTAGTGAATCTCTATACAATTGCCATAGCGTTACTGTATGACATTTTCACCATAAAGAGAAAAATTAGTCTAAATTTAGTTTGATTTGTTCTGAATTAGCCTAATAAGATTTGCTATACCATTCCCATCAGAATAATGGCACATCTACTCTCTATTTTTAAACTTAAAAGAATGCTATGTTGAAACAGCGATTCTTGTTGTAAAGAAAAATGGATGGACATACTTCTCACTTTGTAGCTCTTGTATTTTCTTTAAATATTCTCTGTTTTTTTCTTCAATTTCTTCCTTAAGTTCCTTTACCTGGGTTTTATAAAGTGTCTGCAAAATAAGTGATTAGAAGAAATAAGTGTTTATGAGGAGTTTAAAAAGTTTGGTAGCTCCTTATAAAGTTAAACAACCTACAACCCAACAATTCTACTCCCAAGTATTTACCCAAGACAAATGCAAGCATATATCCACACAAAATCTTATATATGAATTTTCATTGCAGCATTATCCCAAATTGTAAACAATCAGAGGTTCATCAACAGATGAATTTTAAAAATTGTGGAGTATTCATACTGAACAATAAAAAGGAATGAACTACTGATACAAATGACATGATACACCTAAAAAATATTTTGCTGAGTAAAATATGCTATGAGTAAGCATTAGATCCATACTATGTTAAGATGCTGTGATTACAGAATAAACTTCTAGTTCCGCAGTCTTTTTTGTAAACTATCCTTTTTCATATAAAAGATAAGGGAGAAAAAAATAGTAAGAACCAGCAAATAGCTGTGAAGAATTACTTTTATACTGTAAACTTACTTATCCCTCTAAGAAATAGCACTTCTCTAGGGGAAAAATACAAATATTTCAATGGGCATGTAAATAAAAGAGGTACTAGATGATTACTCTGTGAAAGTATATGGACAAGGAAGTGTGCATGATATTATAGACCACTCTGCAGAAGTCAGTACTATAACACTTTCAACAGTTAAGGTTAATCTCTACCCAGGGAAAGATTTTTTAACAATACTGATTTTTTTAAAAATTAAAATCACTGATAGTCTAACAAGCCAAGAAAAAAATAGGCAAAAAATAGAAAGTCACCATGTTTATTAGGAGATGAGCAGAGTACAGCATAAAGCTCTGAACACATGAAAGTTCTGTAGAGCTCTACTAGTGTTCAAATTCTTTATTTAGGAAATCATTATTTCCAATATTGTTCACTTGATTTCTAGGGCATGTTCACCAGCACAACTCAAACTCTCTCATTTAAGTGCACTAAGACTTGTAGGAAAAGCGGCTGCTAGTGTTCACAGTAATGGAGAAGCTAGGTAAATGTTAAGTTGAAATGGTGGAGTATAAACTTGGCAACCAAAAGAAATAAAAAATGCAGAGGCTTCAATAACATCTCAAAGCACTGGCTATAAATGTTAAAGTAGTAGTGAAAATAACCTGCCCTGCAGCCAGTAAGACTTAGAATGACTTCTATGGAGAAAAAAGCAAAATAGATGCATGAAGTGCATACAGAGAGCTAAAACAAGACCAAAGCTTTTGAGCATTAACTATACCTATAACCGTATGCAGTTACACCTACAAATGTAACGTGCATGCATGAACCATGCATGAAAATACTGACACTCCAAGCACCCAAGCTTGCTACCAGGTGAACAAAAGCCTTAACAAAGTCTTACATATAGCTTTAGTTTGATGGCAGTTCTAGAAATATTTCACAGAAATGGTCATTTCTTTATAACTTACACAGATCATGAACTCAGATTCAGAAATGAAATGTAGAGATGGGGATATATAAAGGGGGAGAAAACTACTTCACGGTCATTTGGAAAAAAGTCACAGTTCACATTAAAAATCTTAATACTTTGTTTTAAGCCAAGTGTTAAAAATGATTCTTACCGAGAAATACTGCTCAGCTTCAAGCTGATCTTGGAGCTCCCGCATCTGTCCTTCATTTCCTCTATACTGTCTTCAGGTAAAAGAGAAAACCGTAAATGAATGCTATTTACACTAGGCTTTATATTATTCTTTATTTATTACAGTTGCTAAAAATAAAAAGGTTTACTAAAATGACCTTTGTTTTTAAAAATCCTACTTCATTACACAGTATTACTTTATTATATTTGATCAGGTCATGCTGTTTGGTTCCATTTTGCTCCTTATAAAATGATACTGTGCAAAGCAGAGGGAACTGTTTTCTACTGAATGTGACTTTCAGGAGAATATTAATTGTGGATTAATCCAAGTTGCAAAAATAAAAATGATACTTTTTTGGTAAGTTTTAATAGAGAAAAGCATTCTTAAAATACATTTTATTTTTATTTTATTTTATTTTTTAGAGATTTTATTTATTTGTCAGAAAGAGAGAGACGGCACAAGCAGGGGGAGCTGCAGGCAGAGAGAGAAGCAGACTCCTCACTGAGCAAGGAGCCCAATGAGGGACTCGATCCCAGAACCCTGAGATCATGACCCAAGCGAAGGCAGTTTAGTCGACTGAGTCACCCAGGTGTCCTTTAGGGATACATTTTAAATATCTTATGTAGTAAAGTAAGCAAATAAAAAGAGGGGACATGAAAATATTTAATAAATATTAAGAATATTATACATGCTATACATTATATATACATATAATACTATACATGATGGCCAATAAAGCATGGGGGTGGGGCTGGAAATGAAAAACCAGGTAGGAAACAAGAAAGGAGGCAAGAACAATAACTGACAAAGGAGGAGGAACACAGACACACCTACATATATATATAATACACACAGGAACACAATTCACATAGAAACAGATAAGACAGTTATCTGTTATCTGACAATGCAACCCATAAACATACACGCTCAAGGATAAACAATTCTGTCTGCATCTGCTAGATTTTCATATTAGATAGTAATAGCTTTTTATTTTCAGCATCTACCAAGGCATATGGTTGATAAAAGAACATAACAGATGTTCACTGAATGCTGAGTGAAAGTTATTTCGGGAGAAGAAAACTATGAAACACATTACGTGAAAATGATGGCTCTAAAAGGGGGAAAAGAATTTTGCCAATATAAATCCAACAAAACAAAAACCAATAATTTTATTCAAGAATTACTATGCTGTAAATGAAGGTGGCAAATGAAGATATTGTAACATAAATCTAGAGGAAATAAAAACACATGACTTGGCATAAGATACACTCATCTTTGACATTAAATTTCTGAAGCATGTCTTTATACAAATTCTGAAAGCACAAACAACACCTTGCTTTGTCTCTACTTCAAGTAAGCGAACACATCACATCTCAGAGTAGAAGAAAAAAGGTACTTTGCATTCTGAGATGTACCAAAGAAACAAGACAAATACAGGGTCATCATGTCTAACTCTAGTTTCTAAAATAAAGAAACACTGAACATTTCCCATAAGGTACTGAATCTTATCCCTGATTTTTGTAATTCTAGTGTGAAGAAACATGACTTGTGGGTATGAAAATCATATGACAAAACTGTAGCTTTCAGTTTAACGGTAAAGTCAGTAAGTAGCCTTGATAATCTCCTTTCTTCTCCTCTTAAAGATCTCTACTTTTTATTTACTAAGGCTCCCTTGCAAACCTTTGTAAGTAAATTCTTTCACTTCTAAATGAATTTTTCTAAAGTCTTCCTTTCACAAACTCCAAATACATTATTTCCACACACATAAAATATCAAACATAAGCAAATGCAGAACACAAAAAAGAAAGAAAAATGTTATTTTTGAGACTTACTTTGTAAGCTGAGCTAATTCAAATTCTAATAATCTCTTTGCTTCCAATAAAGTATTTATTTCCTGTTTCATGTGCTTTTCTAAACCTTTTAAATTGTCTGCTTCAAATGCTTGAGTCTTCAATTCATTCTGTAACAACAGTCGCTTGTTTGATTCCTGCTCCAGTTGAAGGGATAGATTCTTAACCTATGAATGAGAAAAGTAATTGGGATCTTACATCTCACTATTTATTTATTTAGACAGACTTATTTATTCATTTGAGAGAGAGAGAGAACGGGGTGGGGTGCAGGGGGCAAAGGGAGACAGGTAATTTTATCAATACTTTGGTCCCCAAGTTTCCCATGACTACTCAGTATGTCTTTTCTTCTCTGGTTGTATCAAGTCCTTTTTTGTCCTTCACTTACCTATCTTCTCTCATTAATCACTCTTTTATTATCATCATCACTGATAATGTTCCCTTTACCAACTCTGGCTTCTGACTCTCAAACTATTAACCTTTGAGGTCTTACCCAACCTTTAAATAATGGTAGTATCTCATCCACTCCTTTAAAGAAGTCTTTCCTGATTATTCTGGTCTTCTCTCTCTCCCTTCTCTAACTTATATATGTGAATTATTTTAAATCTTATAAGTGATTTCTAAAATACATATAATAAAACACAAGGATATAATATCATTTTATCTTTTTATTTACTGCTTTCTAAAAGTGTACCCTGTGCTTTCTATCAATCTAAACCAGTCAAGACTCTGTGGTTTAACATTTTTCTTGAAATCTAAGAGCAATTGCTCCTCTTTGGGATTACTGGGTAACTTTACAATAAAGGTTATTTTTGTTTTTTAAAAAAGCAGATGGTCATGGGTGCCTGGGTGGCTCAGTTGGTTAAGCGTCTGCCTTCGGCTCAGGTTATGATCCTGGGGTCCTGGAAGTGAGTCCTGCTTTGGGCTTCCTGCTCAGCGGGGAGTCTGCTTCTCCCTCTCCCTCTGCTTGTGCTCTCTCTCATATGCATACTCTCTCTCAGAATAAATAAATAAAATCTTAAAAAAAAAAAAAAAAGCAGATAGTCAGATTCTTCAGGGGAGGATCTATAACACTTCTACAGAGTTGTACCGTCATAGTGCAAAATGGCATAGAACCTATGGTGTGAATGTTCACTAACTATCTGTGGATGAAAATCCTAGGAGGTAAGGGTATAGTGGTGACCTTACAGCAGTGAACATATACATACAGGTTATTTTATTCAAATCTCCTCTATGTTGTTTAAATTACAGATAATGACTGTTCAGTCATAACTTATGATTGTTTCTTTTATAAGACGAACAAAACCAGTACTATTTTTCTTACTTCATCCTCCATCCTTTCTTTATTTTCAGTCAAATGCTCGAGCTTCTGCTGAGATTGTTTCAGATCAACATCTAGCATTGAACACTGTTTCTCAATCTGAACAACTCTATTTTCAGCCTTCTCTCGAGCTTCTCTCTCTTCCTTTAGCTTTTTTTCCATTTCTGTGAGGGGAAAAAAAAAAAGAGTTACAAACATACATACTTCATTTTCAAATGTATAAGACAAATTGGTGTATAAGACAAATTGGTGCCAAAAATCCCTACTGTTTTTATCCTGGGATTCTAACAGAGCTATTCACTATAGAAGTCCTAAGGTTATCTGAATTATTTGTATAGTAGGATCTCTAAACGAAGGGAGTTATAAAATATAATAAAGTAATAAAATCTAAATCCAGCCCATGCCCAATGATATGAGAGATTATTCAGTGCCATTTTCAGACCAGAAGGTGAAAATATAGCTGGGAAAAAAGTGAACTAATAAGAAAAATGGGGGTAGTTCAGATAAAAGCAGAAAAATAAGGCTGTGATTATTAATCTATACCTTGCACTGTTCCAGAACAGTGGACTTAAGGCTGATAGGAATTCTAATTTATGCATCTCAGATAAACAAGATTCCATGGTAGTATAATACCTACTTTAATCATTACCAGAACTTACTAGTCTACAGTGAGGCTCCTTTTTTGAGATATGGTAACTAAGGTTCTGAGAGGTTAACTTTTCCAAGGTCTTGCAACTAGTAAGTTGCACCAAATGACTCAAACTTGAGTCTGCTTTTCCATCCTCAGAGACTGCCCTCCAGGTGACAAAATAGAAACCAATAGAATAGAACTTCATCTTTCCTCCCAAACCTACAAACTTAGCCACACCAATAATCATCACTTCTTAATTCCTGTCTCTAATCAAACATAAATCTATCCACTTCTGTTTTGGACTTTGTTTCTTCAATTATTTCATCTCTTCTCTGCCTCAACAATTTCCTGCTCCCAACTGAATCATTCTCATCAACATAATAATCTAATTTATTATCTCCCCTCCTAAAATATCCTCTACTGATCTCATATCCCTTCTCAGCTACCATCCATCTCTGTTGACGAACTTCTGAAAGGGCTATCTACATTTGTCTCCAGTGCCTCATCTACTATTCATTTATTACTTTCCATTTCTTCTATCTCCAGCATTCTGCTGAAACTGCTTCGTATGATAACCAATGACGTCCATCTTGTAAAATGCAGAGGACACGCAATGTTCATGTCTTCATCTTTACTGACCTTAACAGAATTCAATATATTGAACAACTTCATTTTTTTTCAATTCTCTTCGAGTTCTAATACCATACACTCTTTTGGCATTCCTGTGACCCCTCTGGCTGTTCTTTCTTGGTGTCCTTTGCTGGTTTTTCCTCTTCTATCTGACCTCCAAATGTTAGACTACCTAAGGGCTCCTTATGATTCCTTTTCTATTCTGCCTTTATTCTTCCCTTAGCTGATCTCATCAGGTTCTGCATACAGCTCTATGTGTGTGACTCCTGAATTGATACCTCTCCTCTCAGCTCGACTTATATAACAATTGACTATTTGACATCTCCACCCACATATCTAATATGCTTTTCAAAGTTAACATATCTAAACAGACAATTTTATTTCCCTCCCCTCCCAAATCCCTCCTATCTATCTCAGTCATCTCAATGCCAAAACATATTAACATCTGTCCAGCTGTCAAAATTAAAAAGCCTGAGGGGTGCCTGGGTGGCTCAGTCGTTAAGCGTCTGCCTTCGGCTCAGGTCATGATCCCAGGGTCCTGGGATCGAGCCCCGCATCGGGCTCCCTGCTCAGCGGGAAGCCTGCTTCTTCCTCTCCCACTCCCCTTGCTTGTGTTCCCTCTCTCACTGTGTCTCTCTCTGTCAAATAAATAAATAAAAATCTTAAAAAAAAAAAAATTAAAAAGCCTGAGTCTTTCTTGATTCCTTCTTTTTCCTCTTTCCATCCAATTCCTTACCAACTCTTGCCTTCTGTATCTCCATTTCTTTCTAGCTCTACTACCCACCAATGCCTATAGATTAGAGCCTTCTAGTTGATTTCCCTTTTTAAACTGTTCTCTCTCAAAACCATTTTCCACACAGTAGTAGGAGTGGTCTTTTAAAAACAAATTACACCTTCCAGCACAGCTCAAAACACTACAATGGCTATCCACTATTCTTAGAATAAGGGTATTGAACTTATCACCTCTTTGGCCTAGAACATACTTCCTCCTGCTCTTTCAATGGAGGTTCATTTTGATTCAAATAGTATTAGTTTAGAGAGGCCTTTCCTCAGAACCCCATCTAACATAGCAATTCTTAGAAACTATCACATGATATTTTCTTCATATTAATGACTACAATCTGTACCTATTTTCATTTATTTGCTTTTTTTGTTTATCTCCACCATCACAATATAATCTCTAAGAGGTAGGGTTCTTGTAAGTCTCACTCTGTGGTATATATTCCCAGGTATGCCTGGCCTATGGTAGACAGTCAATAATTAACATATGTGAAAGAAATAAAAGTAGTTTAATATGGCTGAATCATGAGATACACATAAGAAAGTGCAGAGCAGTAAGACTATAAAGACAGGTTAAGTGCTAACTCAAAGATTCTTTATGTCATGAGAAGTCTGACGTGTATCTTGCAAATAGTGAAAAGACAAAAGGATTTTAAGAATGACCAGCACAGTAAGATTTAAATTTCAAAAAGATCACTCTGGGCTAAGTGGGAACAGTAGATCGATGAGTAGAATAATTCCTGGCATAGTAATAATTAAAAGTTTACTGCAATAGATCAAGCAAAGTGATGACATCACCATGAACTAAAAGAGAAAAGGAAAAGAGGAATATATTGTATATATCATTTGGAAGCAGAAATGCTGAATGATTCCCAGACTTCCGGCTTGGGTTCCCGGATGTTGAATATCACCACCTTTAACCATAATAATTTTTCCCATTTATTGAAAGCTTTCTTTTTTTTTTCTTTTCTCTCTCTTACTTTCTATTTATTTATTTGAGAGAGAGAGAGTGTGCAAGTGGGGGGAGGGGAAGGGGAAGAGGGAGAGAGAGAAATCCTCAAGCAGACTCCCCACTGAGTGCAGAGCCCGATGCAGGGCTTGATCCCAGGACCCTGAGATCATGACCTAAGCTGAAATCAAGAGTTAGTCAGATGCTTAACCAACTGAGTCACCTAGGAGCCCCCCATTTATTGAAAGCTTTCTATGTACAGGCACTTTACATACATTTGTTCACTCAGTTATCTTTTTAATAGTCACAGTATAGCTAAGAGGCAAAAACAGATTTGTTTGATTCCAAGCCTGGGCTCCTAAAAACTATACAGCCATTAACTAGTATTGTGAGAATAAGAGATTAGAGCAGGTTTGACAGATAAAATCATAAGCTTTCCCTTGAATGAACTGAATTTAATATATTTTTAAAAGATTTTATTTATTTTGAGAGAGTGTACAAGCAGGGGGGAGGGGCAGAGGGAGAGAATCTCATGCATACTCCCCACTGAGTGCAGAGCAGACGTGGGGACATGGGGCTGAATCTCATGACCCTGAGATCATGACCTGAGCCGAAATCAACAGTCAGACGCTTAACTGACTGAGCTACCCAGGCATCCCTTGAAAGAACTGAATTTAAAGTGTCAAGTAACACTTCCAGATTGTAGCCGGTTACAAAGAAGTGCAAGGTGAAAAAAGGAAAACTCCTTTCTAAAAGTCTGGCTCTAAAGGGATGGAATAAAACAGTGGCAATAAGGATCATGTATTACTACAGGGGTTTATCTTTTTTTTTTTTTTTTAAGATTTTATTTATTTATTTGAGAGGAGAAAGAGCACAAGCAGGAGAGGGGCAGAAGGAGAGAAGAAGCAGACTACCCACTGAGCAGGGAGCCTGACGCAGGGCTCAATCCTAGGACCCTGGGATCACTACCTGAGCCCAAGGCAGACACTTAAAACCAACTGAGCCACCCAGGTGCCCACCCTTTTTTTTCTTTTTAAATGGAAGAGACTTGCACATGTTCACAAGGAAGGATTCAGGGGCACTTGGGTGGCTCAGTCAGTTAAGCGTCTGCCTTTGGCTCAGGTCATGATCCCAGAGTCCTGGGATCAAGTTCCGTGGTGGGCTCCCTGCTCAGTGGAGAGCCTGCTTCTCCCTCTCCCCGTCTACCCCGCCCCAATGCTCGTGCTCTCTAGCTCTCTCACTCGCTCTCGCTCTATCTCAAATAAATGAATAAAATCTTAAAAAAAAAAACAACAAGAAAGGATTCAGTGGCGGAGAAAGGTTAAGAATAAAGAAGAGAAAAAGAGAGAAGATGAGATAAGAAGAGACTAGATCTGAGTACAGCTAGCACATATTAGCCAGAACAAGAGGAGGATCAGTATCTTCTAAGAAGACAGGAAAGACAATGAAGATGAGTAAAGAAATAGGACAGGCTGATTAAGAGAACAAGACTTTGAGGAGTTCACACCTATGCTTTCACTATTTCTTTTTGAAATAGGAGAAAAGCTCACCTAAAAGTGGAGTGATAAAGGAATGGCATAGAAGTCTGAGAACAAAAATGTCCTTCTGAGAGAAGGACAGTGAGTGATGTATTAAAAACTGAAAGCTCAACTGAAGGAGATAATGCACTGGGCTAAGCCCCATCTAAAGAACTACTTGAAGTGAAGAAAGTAGTTGGTTGGTCTGATCTAAGGTTGTGTTTAGAGGCATACCCAGTATAGTGGAAATACAGAGGAATCAGAAAATTGAGGGTACAAAGCAAGAAAGCAGATGAACTAAAAGACAATGAGTTCCAGAATGGATCAGGAAGAAAATAAAGGAAAGGGCTAAAAAAATTGGGACCAAAGAGAGATTCCACTGACATGTATAGGAAATGGAAGATAACAGAATGAGGGAAATAGAAGGTGAAATTTAATAAAATGGAAGGTATTAGGGTGCCTGGGTGGCTCAAGTTGGGTGTCCCAACTCTTGATTTCGGCTCAGGTCAAGGTCTCAGGGTTGTGAGATTAGGCCCCATGCTCAGCGGGAAGTCTGCCTGAGACTCTCTCTCCCTTTGCACCCCCACTAAAATAAATAAATCTTAAAAAAAAAACCCAAAAAACAAGAAGGTATCAAAAGAGGAAAAAAAGAGAAGTATCTTTTTACTAGATCACAATTTATAATTTTTAAGCATTTATACTATTATAAAATGAAATTTTAAATAAATTTTTTTGGTAGGCATTATTTAAAAACTATTAAAATATTAAAACTAGAAAAATTTAGAAAATCTAGAAAAAACTAGAAAATATTAAAACTGACACTTACCACACATTGCAACAGACTTTGCCTCTTCAATAGATTGATGTTTGTCAGTTAAACGAGCTTTGGTTACTTTATGTTCATTTACCTCTTGTTCTAAATGTTGTTGTAATGATTTAAGCTTATAGTTTAAATCTATCTCTAAATTATTTTTTTCCTGTAAAATGGAAATGAATTATGTAATACACTATGTAAAAGACACATGATTAAATCTTACATTATTTAATATTCTATAAGAGATAATATATGAATCACATGGACCTGAAATGTGACACCATATTTACTTAAATATTTTTATTTAGGACATAATTTTATTTTTTATGCTTTCTTGTATATTTCATATTACTTATAATGTCTTACTTTAAAAATCATGATAAGCACATACAATTAAAAGCAAAATATCACCCCCCCCCCCCAATAGGGTTGTGGTGGTGGTTATATTCAAGAGGGCTCACTGCTAGGATCAGAAATGAACAGGACAATTCTTTGGTTCATTAAAAAAATATTTGCTGCCACTTTAAAAAAATTTAGATTTAAATCTATATTAGTTTACATTAAATTATGATTAAATTAAATCTACACCTAGATTTACATTGCTTTGACAAAAGGACAAGTCAAAATGTATTCCATTTCTGATTGGGTGCATCTTCTATTCTTCCATCTTTCATCCTACATCCACATTTACATCAGGCTTAGACATACTGCTCTGATTATCACAAAATCTGTCCAAAGGACAAAATAAGTGGTGCATTTTCTGATCCTTTATCTGAGGATCTAGTAAACCTATATTTCAGGGAGGAATTGAAAATGTGAGAGCTAGATCTGCATGTTATCTATTTAATCCTTTTCTCAGCAAGGTAAGGACAGAGGATAACCAGTGACATTTCTGATTAGTGAGAAAACTATATGCAAAGGCCAAACATATATGCTCTTTTCTACTTTGCTAACTTTCACCAATAAAATGGAAAAAGCATACATGGTCTATCATACACCTATCCTTTGTTTTCTTTTTTCATAAGGCTAGTAAGGTTCAGCACCTTCATCTTACCCAAGTACAAAAACATGGAGGAAAAATTCTACATGAAAAGATATTTCCAAACCAAAGTAATTTGTGATGATCAGATAATATCAAACATCTAGATGGTACCCTTCAAGGTTAAAAACAAACAAAAATAACACAATAAAAAGCACTAAATAAGACACACATACACCCCCACAAAACCACCACCAACCATAAAAACTTTTAGAAATGCAAGTATATAAACATTAGGAATGAAAGCTATTTTATAAAAATACATTATAATATTTGATAGCCAGTACACAATATCTCATAATTGGTACGTTAAATCGTTTACCTTTTCTGAGTGATTAAGCATGTCTTGAGCTTCTTTTCTTTCTCCTTCCACTCTTTCAAGATTATGTTTGAGATGCTTCACCTCCTCTTGTAAAGATGTAATTCGAGCTATGAAGTGAGAAGAAAGTTCAAGTAACTAAGTCATCAAAAGAAAAGTCTGTTTTTCTTTTTCAGCATGATCACTAAGATAAAAAAGTTTTAGGGGTGCTTGGGTGGCTCAGTCGGTTAAGCACTGGACTCTTGGTTTTTGCTCAGGTCATGATCTCAGGGTCAAGCCCCGAGACAGGCTCCACACTTGGCACGAAGTCTGCTTGAGATTCTCTCCCTCTCTAAAATAAATAGGTAAAATCTTTTTAAAAAAGACAAAAAGTTTTAAATTTCCTGATTAGGTAGAATTTATTAAATTATAAAGTATTATTAATTTTTTATTATCAAAATATTATTAAATTTTTATTTATAATTATTTGATATTTTCTTGGTAATATATACAATAACTACAATATGCAGTGATAAAAATGTTAATGCTAATTGGAAATCATCCAGTACATATTCCTCATTTCACAAATGGTCAAAGAAATGGAGCCTGAGCTTGGTCCAGAAATCAGATATAGTCATTTTTTTTTTTTTTAAAGATTTTATTTATTTATTTGACAGAGAGAGACACAGAGAGAGAGGGAACACAAGCAGGGGGAGTGGGAGAGAAAGAAGCAGGCCTCCTGCCGAGCAGGGAGCCCGATGCGGGGCTTGATCCCAGGACTCTGGGATCATGACCCGAGCCGAAGGCAGACGCTTAACGACTGAGCCACCCAGGCGCCCCTCAGATATAGTCATTTTATTAAGTGTTCTTTTCCACCATATTAAGAGTAAGACCCTTTAGTTAATTAAGGCAAGTATTTCAGTATTCTTTATGTGCCAGACATTCTGAAAAGCCTTTAATTACTCTTAAATTTAATGAAGCCATACTCTGTTTTTATAGGAAGCTGAAATTTAAGGAACTCAAGTGCTCTAACAAAGCTTAGTTTTAACCTACCACCTCAGGCTCATGCCATGCAATGATAGCAACTCATATATTTGGTAACTCTCTTCATTAGAACATGCTTGAGGCCTTATGTGTTTTTAATGCATAAATATTTAACAAACACAGATTTAATACACAGAATCTATTTTTTAAATAGACTATTTTTTTATTTTTTAAAGATTTTATTTATTTGACAGAGAGAGCACAAGCAGAGGGAGAGAGAGAGAGAGAGAAGCAGGCTCCCTGCTGAGCAAGGAGCCCGATGTGGGACTCGATCCCAGGAACCTGGGATCATGACCTGAGCTGAAGGCAGCCGCTTAACCGACTGAACCACCCAGGTGTCCCACAGAATCTAATATTAGTATTATAATTATATTGCAAGTAAGAACCTATTTTCTTATTCTGTGATTCAAAGCAACCTAGGATTCAACAGGGAAATGGATAAAGCACCCAAAAAGACCAGGAAAAATTCTGTACTTCTCTAAGTTCAGTGTTTAACTTGCCGGACCTGCCAGAGATTTCAATGTATTCTACCTGCCTCCATATTTTAGTGTTTCTGAATTAGTTCTTTAATGAACAAATGAATATTACATCTTTGGCACCCGATAATGCTTTGCTGGACTAGTTCTAAGATCCAGAGCAATGAAACAAATTTATTTACACACAAATTTACAGACAATACTGGAATTATGTTCATGTAGGAGAAAGAAACACCTGCTAGTTTCTTTCAAATGGCTGAGCAAAAAATACAAATTATGTATGTGTCTGTATGGACAGAAATAAAGCTAATGTGGCAATATGTTTAAATGTTGAAGTGCTAGCAAAAAAATGCTTCTTTCGGTATTTAAAATAAATAATAGGCTTTAAATATCTGTACAAAGATCGTAAATTCAGGTTAAACTGAATTTTTCATGTAGAATAATATTATATAAACCAACTCCTAAGAAGAAAAAGTAAGAAAAATATAGGTGTTGAATCCTACATAGAATCCTAATAAGCCTATGAAAGACTTATTAAAATATAGTTTATTTTATTTATTCTATTTTTAAAAACATGCTAAGAAAATGTAACGTGTTTGTGTAATACATTAAAACAAAAACAACCCTCCTATACAAAAATTTATAAAAATATTGTGAAAGGAATAAGAACCAAAATATCAGGTATCATAACCCAAACTGAAGAGGGAATACCTTCATGATCTAATCAAACAATTCAACAGGCCACAATAAAGGAAAAAATATAAACTGGACTACATTAAAAATAACAACAGTGAGACCTCCTGTTCATAAGCAGACAGCATTTAAAAATGAAAAGGCAAAACAAAGAGAGGGAGAAAAGAACTACGATACATTTATTTGATAGAGGACTAACACCTAGTGGTTATACAAACCAATAAGAAAAAGGGAAACTATCTAATAAAAAAAAAAGAGGCAAAAGACTTGAACAGCACATCACGAACTGCCCACAAACATGAAAAACCGCTCAATCTTAGACACCAGGGAAATGCAAATTAACCCATAAGGAAATACCATCACACCCCATTAGAATGGCTAAAACATCAATGCTGACAAAACTCAATGGGGACTGAGTATTGTTCTTAAAGAGAAAGCGGAACAACTGGAACTGTCATATGCTCCTGGTGAATGTAAACTGGGGTAGCTACTTTGATATACAGGTATACCCTGGAAATATTGCGGTTTGAGTTCTAGACCACAGAAATAAAGGGAATATCTCAATAAAGTAATCAAATTAATTTTTTGGTTTCCCGGTACATATAAAAGTTACATCTACACTATACTGTATAGCCTATTAAGTGCACAATAGCACTATGCCTTAAAAATGTACATACCCTAATTTTAAAATTTGTTACTGCTAAAAAACACTAACCATTATCTGAGCTTTCAGTGAGTCAATCTTTTGCTGGGGGGAGGGTCTTGCCTCTATGTTTTGGCTGCTGATTGATCACGGTCGTGGTTGCTAACGGTTGCGTGGCTGTAGCAATTTCTTAAAATAAGACAACAATGAAGTTAGCCACATTGATTGATTCTTCCTTTCACGAACGACTTCTCTGTAGCATGAATGCTGTTTTACCCACAGAACTTCTTTCCACACACAGGAGTCAATCCTCTCAAACCCTACCGCTGCTTTCTCAACCAAGTTTATGAAAGATTCTAAATCCGTTATTGTCATTTCAATAATCTTCACAGCATTTTCACCATGCATAGTTTCCCTCTCAAGAAACCACTCTCTTTGCTCATCCATAAGAAGAAACTCTTCATCTGTAAAAATTCTATCAGGAGCTTGCAGCAATTCAGTCACATCTTCAGACTCCACTTCTAATTCTGGTTCTCTTGCTATTTCCACCACATCTGCAGGGACTTCCTCCACTGAAGTCTGGAACCCCTCAGTCATCCATGAGAGCTGGAATCAACTTCTGAATTTCTGGTAATGTTAATATTTTGACTTCTTCCCATGAATCATGAATGTTCTTAATGGCATCTAGAATGGTGAATCCCTTCTAGAAGGCTTTTAATTGACCTTCCCCCGATCCATCAGAACAATTCTGTCTATGGCAGCTATGGCCTTATGAAACATACTTCTTAAATCATAAGACTTGAAAGACAAAATTGCCCTTTGATCCATGGGCTACAGAATGGGTGTTGAGTTAGCAGGCATGAAAACCACATTCAGCTCATTGTACATCTCCATCAGAGCTCTTGGGTGACCAGGTGTATTGTCAATGAGCAGTAATATTTTGAAAGACATCTTTTTTCTGAGCAGTGGGTTTCAGCAGTGGGCTTAAAATACTCAGTCAACTACTTGTAAACAGACGTGGTGTCATCTAGGCTTTGTTGTTCCATTTCTAGAACACAGGCAGAGTAGATCTAGCATAATTCTTCAGGGCCCGAGGATTTTCAGAATGCTAAATGAACATGGCTTCAACTTAAAGTCACCAGCTGCATTAGTCCCTAACAGGAGAGCCAGCCTGTCCTTTGAAGCTCTGAAGTCAGGCACTGACTTCTCCTCTGTAATCGTGAAAAGTCCAAGATGGCATCTTCTTCCAATAGAAGGCTGTTTCATCTACATTGAAAACCTGCTGTTCAGTGTAGTCACCTTCAGTAATGATCTTACTAGATCTTCTGGATCATTTGCTGTAGCTTCTCCATCAGCACTTGCTACTTCACCTTGCACTTTGATGTTATCCTTAAACCTCTGCTAGCTTCAGACTTTTCTCCTGCAGCTTCCTCACCTCTCTCAGCCTTCACAGAATTGAAGAGAGTTAGGGCTTGCTCTGGATTAAGCTTTGGCTTAAAGGGATCTTTTGTGGCTCCTTTGATCTTCTATTCAGACCACTCAAACTTTCTCTGTATCAGCAATAAGGCTGTTTTGGCTTTCTTATCATTCATGTGTTGACTGAAGTAGCACTTTTAATTTCCTTCAAGAACTTTTCCTTTGCATTCACAACATGGCTTACTGTTTGGCACAAGAGGCCTAGCTTTCAGCCTATCATGGCTTTCAACATGCCTTCCTCACTGAGCTTAATCATTTCTAGTTCTTGAGTTAAAGTGAGAGACATGCAACTCTTCCTTTCCCTTGAATACTTAAGCGATCATTGTTGGTAATTGTTAACTGGCCTCATTTCAATATTGTTGTGTCTCAAAGAATAGAGGCCCATGGAGAGAGAGAGAGAGATAGGAGAAAGGCTGACAGGTGGAGCAGTCAAAACATACACAACATTTATCAATTAAGTCTGTGGTCTTTTATGGGTGTGGTTCATGGCACCCCAAAACAATTACAATAGTAACACCAAAGATCACTAATCAGAGATCACTATAAGATAAATATAATAATAATGAAAAAGTTTGAAATATTGCAAGAATTACCAAAATGTGACACAGAGACACGAAATGAACAAATCCTGTTGGAAAATAGTGCTAAAAGTCTTGCTCAATGCAGGGCTGCTGTAAATGTTCAATTTATAAAAAATGCAGTATTATCAAAGTGTTAAAAAGCAATGTACAATAAAACACAGTATGCCTATACTTGGGATATATTTACTGAAGCTAAACATATTCTATGGCTCTGCCACTCCTAAGTGTATACCAACAAAATGCATAGGTATGATTAACAAAAAACATGTACAAGAAAATTCCTATAAATGCTATTCATAATAGCCCCCAAATGGAAATAATTACAGTATACATGTTTTACCACAGAATAAATGATAAACTGCAGTGGTCATACATAATAAACGGAATACCACACAGCAAGAAGAACAAACTATTGCCTATACAACAATACAGACAAATCTCATAAACATAAGGGTAATCAAATAAACCAGACGCAAAAGAGTGTTTACTGCATGATTCTATCCATAAAAAGTTCAAAAACAAGCAATCACTAGCCTCAAATGAGCATCAATAAAAATACTGCAATGGACTAACACATATCAAATATATTAAAATCCAGGAGTTTATAAATATATTAAAAAGTGTCACTGGTCATCTTTGGAGGATGGAGGATACTTTGCTAAAAGGAAAGAATCAAGTATTTAACCTTTCTTTTATAAGCTGTACCTCTATGTAATTATATAAATGATGAGAAATGCTTATTTTTTATAGCAGTATTCCAGGTAACAAATGAATGAGGAATGATAAAAATAGATCATCACAGTTGAAAACTCTTCAATAGACACAGGATCTAAGCAACAATCATTAATGGCTACTAACATCACAAAACAAGACAGCCAGACTTTACCTGCCTCCGGGTGCCTAAATAATACTGCTTACAAGTATTCTTGCCAAAGCCCCACCTGAAATAGATCAAGTCTCTAGAAGTCCCAGCTTCAAGTACCAGAAGGGACAGAGCAACATGGTAATTGACACCAGTAGATGGAATCAGCAAAATTCAGAAGATGTTCAATAGAACAAAAAAAACTAATTTCTTCAAATAACAGCAACAACAAACTACAAAGAATAAAAAAGGGAGGGCGAACCTATAGATAAAAGAAGCCTAAGGGACACATTAATGAAATGCAATGTGCAGACCTTGGTAGGATCCAAATTCAAACAAAATAAATACAAGAACAGCAAGAGATCATGGGACTGCTGGAGAAATGTGAGCACTGACTAGGTATGTTACAATACTGTCATCTTTTTTCCAGGTTTTATAATATTGTGGTTATGTTTTTTAAAGAATCTTCAAGAGATACTGAAATACTTATAAACTAAACAAAGTAATGTCTGAGATTTGCTTCAAAATAATTCAGTGTCAGAGGTCTGGGGTATAAACAAAACAAGACTGGCTGTTAGATGATTACTGAAGCTGGATGCTAGGTACACAGGGGGTCATTATAATATTCTACTATGGTATATGTCTGAAATTTTCCAAATTACAAAGTTAAGGAAGAAATCAACTAAATGGTAGTTTTAAAAAAATCTTTTTAAAATGGTTAATTTAAAAAATTTATCTTTTTGCATTTCAATCTAAGAATCATTAACTTACTAGATGAAGAGCTTACCATTTCATTTAAAATTTTCATTCCTTCAGGACATTTCAATTTTTGTCCACTTGTTTTGTTTAAGCCTCTACATCCTAGACTTTTGGAAGCTAGCTTTTGTCTGTTACAGCAGCCTTCTTGAAATATTAGTCCAGGTGTTGGCATCAAGCCTCAGCCTGTTTTTCTATAGACATGAAGCTAAGAATGCTTTTTCATTTTTAAAGGGTTGTAAAAGGTAAAAAAGAAGAATATGTAACAGAGATATATATGTGCCCCACAATGCCTAAAATATTTACTACCCAATTATGTTTCAGAAGTCATTTCCCATACATACAAAGAAGCTTCTGCCCACTATGTATACATGGAAGACCTTCAACTAAGAAATAATCATGACCTTGTCAGAAGCCCAGCATCACAAACTACGAGAAATTTATACCTGAGGGTCCTGAAATTCCTTATGAACCATAAAAAATTAATGTAGAAACTAAGTTCTTTTTTTACCATGATGCATCTTTGTATGTATATTGAACCTCATGTAAATCATGTGCATTTTTAAATGCATATGAGCTTTGAGTCACATTTAAATAAATTAAAAACTAAGCCATAAAGGGAGCACTGAAAAAGGATAAACATCAACAATAAAGCATGCTATAAATTTTCCTTAATTTCACCAATATCTAAAAATTAGATTCAGTTAAAATCATTTTTGATGAACATACGGATGATGGTCTCTTCCTTGAAAGCAAAAGCACTTCAAAGTTCAGTCATACCCAGATCACAGACTTAAAAAATTTTAAAATTGGAATGATATGTAAGAGTCACCTATTCTAATTTCCTTGGTTTATAGATACAGAAGGCAGATGAAGTGACTTTCACACAGGTAATAAGCTGTATATAAAAAAGCCTAGAGGGGCACCTGGGTGGTGCAGTCAGATTCTTGGTTTCCACTGGGGTCGTGATCTCAGGGTCTTGGGATCCAGCCCTGCCTTGGGTTCCGTGATAAGTGTGGAGTCTGTTTGGGACACTCTCTCCCACTGACCCTCCCCCCCCTGCACTCTGTCTCTTTCTCAAATAAATAAATAAATCTTAAAAAAAAAAAAAAAGCCTAGAGAAGCAATTTAAGGAAGTCAAGTATGAAGCTTTTTTAATACATATAATGAGGTTACTTTCTTGGTTATATTCAGATCTATTTTAAGCCTAGTCCCTGAGAAATAAGATTGCACAACACTCAGCTAAAAACCAACGGGAGATCCTAATTTCCGTTTCCATAGTCACAAAAACTGACCCTAACCTCTCTCCACAGAATTATAGCTAATCATCAAGCCCCATGAGACCCCAAACTATGTTCCCATCCTGTGACTAAGGTTAAAAGGACTACCCCTCCCCCAACCTTCCCCTGAGAGTTCTGGCAACTTCCCTGCATATGTTTTGATTAGGTAGTATGAATGCTGTTGCTAATAGGAACAGAAAAATATGTGAGAAGTTGGTAGAGGCAGGCATCTTTTTGAAAACAATAAACTGATTATATTACCATTACCAAAATTGTTCCTTTACTATTAGTTACATTCAATCTTTTTCCTTTTAGATTCATAAAGACTGCTGATATCTGTAGTCCTAACCTTCCCAAGAACCTAATCCTTTATTCATATTGGGATTCTATTTCTGTAATTGAGTTTCTATTTCTGCCAACGATGTACAAGGAATTCCCAGGTTTCAATAGTGATAATCTTCTCTCTGGATTAGTCCCACTTTGAGTAAGGCTTTTGTGAATTAGGCACGTTTTAAAATTCTCAGTAATCCAGCCATAAAATTGGAAATACCATATTACCGACCTCAGAGGGGTGCCTGTCAGAGTGAAGAACTTACAATGAGATAGAAAAGCAAGCATTATCCTGAAAGAGAAAGAAACCACTTCCAGTTTCACCAAGGTCACTTTCTTTCTTTCTTTTTTTTTTTTTTTTGAGAGAGAGTGCATGTGAGGGGAAAGGTTACAGGGAGAGGGAGAGACAGAATCTCAAGCAGGCTCCAGACCCAGCGCAGAGCCCAACGCAGGGCTCAATCTCATGACCCTGAGATCATGACCTGCGCCAAAATCAAGAGTCAGATGCTTAACGGACTGAGCCACCCAGGCGCCCAAGATCATTTTCTTTGAGAATATGATAAAAAATATATTACTTTACACTTAGAGGGGCGCCTGGGTGGCTCAGTCGTTAAGCGTCTGCCTTCGGCTCAGGTCATGATCTCAGGGTCCTGGGATCGAGCCCTGCACCGGGCTCCCCGCTCAGCGGGAAGCCTGCTTCTCCCTCTCCCACTCCCCCTGCTTGTGTTCCCTCTCTCCCTGTGTCTCTGTCAAATAAATAAAATCTTAAAAAAAAATATATATATATATATATATTATTTACACTTAGAAATGATTAGTATGGTAAATGTTTCTAGCCACATTAAAATTAACTTTTAAAAACTATCTTCCATTGAAAAACAAAATGTGGTATGCACACAGTGGAATATTATTCATCCTTAAAAAGGAAGAAAAATTCTTCTTTCTCTTTAAATTTTAATTTTTTAAACTGAAGTACAATTACAGTGTTAGAATAGTTTCCAGTATATAATATAATGATTCTACAATTCTATACACTACTGTGCTCATTGGTAAGTGTGCTCTTAATCTCCTTCACCTATGTCACTTACCTCCCCCTGGCAACGACCAGTTTGTTCTCTGTATTTAAGTGCCAATTTTTTGTCTGTCTCTTTTTTGTTTCTTAAATTCCACATATGAGTGAAATCATATGGTATTTGTCTTTCTCTGACTGACTTATTTCAATTAGCATTATACCCTCTAGGTCTATTCATCTTGTCACGAATGGCCAAGATCTCATTCTTTTTCATGGCTGAGTAATTATTCCACTGTGTGTGTGTATATATATACACACACACCACATCTTCTTTATCCATTCATCTACGGAGGGACACTTGGGTTACTTCCATATCTTGGCTATTGTAAATGTTGCAATAAACATAGGGGCACATATATCTTTTTCAAATTAGTGTTTTTGTATTCTATGGGTAAATACCAAGTAGTAGAATTACTGGATCATATAATAATTCTCTTTTTTCTTTTCTTTTTTTTTTTTTTTTTAAGATTTATTTTAGAAAGAGAGAGCAAGCATGGGGGAGAGGGAGAGGAAGGGGCAGAGGGAGCCGGAGAGAGAGAATCCCCAGCAGACTGAGCCACCCAGGTGCCCCTAGTAATTCTATTTTTAATTTTTTGAGGAACTTCCACACTGTCTTCCACAGTGTCTGCACCAATTTGCATTCCCACCAAAGGTGGGAGAGGCGCAGGAGGGATCCTTTTTCTCTCCACATCTAAAAAAGAAGAAAATTCTGATACATGTTACGACATGGGTGAATCTTGAAGATATTACGCTAAGGGGAAAAAACAGAGATACAAAAGAATAAATACTGTATGACTCCTCTTTTATGAGACAGTAAAATTAATAGAGTAGGATGGTGGTTACCAGGGGCTGGAAGGAGGGAGAATGGGGAGTTATTATTTAATGGGTATAGAGTTTTAGTTTGGGATGATAAAAAGGTTCTGAAGATGGATAGTAGCGATGGTTGCACACAAATGTGATTGGACTTTATGCCACTGAACTGTACACTTAAAAATGGCTAAAAGAGTAAATTTTATGTTATGTATATTTTACCACAGTAAGAAAAAATATTACCTTGAAGGTCTCCAATCATCTCAGAATCATGACCTCTGTCTCTTCGTTCAGCTTCTAATACAGCTTGCAGCTGGTAATAGTCCTTGTCCGTCTGTGTCTTGGAATTCTCTAAAATTCTATTTCTCTCCTGCAATTCTCTGTTTAGGGACTCTAGCTGACTAACTGACTTACTCATCTCTGTGTGACTCTTCCTTAATCTTACGGCTGTGTCTGATTCTGTTCTAAGTAAGTCATTGGCTTCTTCTAGCTATTAAAAAAAAAGAGCAAGAAAATAGGTTTTTGACCAAAATACCAACTTATTTTAATTAATTATAATTAAAAAAATCTTATTCCAAAAACTCACCTGCTTTTGTAATTGTGCCAGCTTCTCATTAGCAAGCTGTGAATTTTGACTTACTTTCTTTAAGTCTTCCAACTGATCCTTTAATGTAGAAACTAGAAAATGAAGGGGAAAAAAATGTAGAAATTAGAAAGTTACCATAGAGGAAACATATAAATCCCTTTAAAAAAATGAAATTTAGTCTTAGGTCACAGTCAGCTATATTAGGTCCACTCCCAAAGTCAAATTTCATCATGGAAGTACTTATATTTAAATTCAACAATAGAGAATGTAACAGATTTGTTTCCAGTGTTGTAATATTTCAAATTTTTGTATTCCCTTAATAAGGTCAATCTATTAGTGAAACATTATAAACCCAGTTTTATTAGTATTATTTATTTTTTTGAATAGCACAAATCTTTGAAAAGTTCACTATCTGAAAAAATGGATCAAAATTCAAAAGGTACCAAATGGTCTGTGGTGTAGAATATGCCTTCCTCCCTCCATGGTCTCAGTCCCTCTACCTCTCCTCCCCAAGAAACAACTACTACTTAATTCTTACATATTCTTCCTAAGACAGTGTCTATATCTATACCCTAAAACATAAAAACACAAACATTAATATGTTTTCACATGCATTTCTATACACACATACACATATTTAAGCATGTCTAGATAAGCACTCGTTTTAAACAATCTGTACTGTTTTTTTCACTTAAAAGATACATCTTAGACATAATGCTATAAATATCTTGTTTATGTATCAGTGTGCATGTGCACAAGTGCATACATAAAATAAATTCCTAGAAATGAAATCACTGGATCAAAGGGTATAGAAAACTATTTTAAATGTATTTCTAACACTAATATGAAAACACATGAAATTTTAGTTAATAGTTCTCAAATGGCTGCTTGTTAGATAGAAGTGCCTAGAGAGCTTATAAAAAATACCAAGGCCCAGGCCACATGTCTAGATCAATTAAATTAGAATTGCCGGAGCTTAGGCATCAGGAGTCTTTAAAGCTTCCCAAGAGACTCCAAGATGCATGCAAGGATGAAAATCACTCTTCTAGTGTGATTTCTACTGACTTTAATATGTTATACATTTATCCTGGGACATGGGTAATTAGTTCAGAGGTGCCTTAGGATTGTGGCTTCAAAAATGTATCATAGGCCCTAAATTTAAGACAACCTCATGACAAAGACCTTCAAGGACAGTGTTAGAAATTCCAGTGCTTTTCAAAAACTTTAACAATTTACCTTCATTTTCTACATTCCTCCTCTTCTCATTTTCCTGTTCTGCTTTTCTCTGGTACTCATTAATTCTATGCTGTAGCAACATTTTCTCCTTCTCAATCTGAGACACTGTAGATTCTAGGTTTCTTCTTTGATTCCCCTGAAAACATAAGGATACAAGTGACCATTGCAAATTAAACTCTTCATTTATTTAGAGGAATACTGTGTACTTTAAGAATAAAACACACAAAGACTTAAGATGGATTTTTTTTGTTTCAAAATCAGAAAGTACCTGCTAATGACAACTTTCTAAGAATAGAATTAGCTAGCCTTATAAGAAGATAGAATCCCCCTATTCAAACCAGATATGGAAATTTTTCAGATTTTTAAATCCATGAATATAAAAAACAACCTTACAAATCTTATCAGAGAGCTGCTTTATTAGTTTAAGATGACCAGATTGCATTATATTACCAATATTTTGGTTGATTTACAATCCTAAAGATATAAATATTAAAGATAATACTTACACATTTGATAACTAAATGGTATAGAGCTCAAATGGTACCAAATGCTAGTGTGTGCAGTAAGTTCATTAGTCCCCGTGTGTCTCCCTTAATCCTCTTCCTATCTCAACAACAACTTACCTTTTTAAAATGTTCTATGTATCTACCTACCAATGCATATTAAAAAGTAATGAAGAAAATACTTATTTTAGAACATGAAACCACATGAGAGGGGAGAGTTAAAGAAAAAAAATACCCAACCTTCACAACTTAAAAATTTATATTGTTTCTGAGTTACCACTTCCAGCATATCTTGCTTTTGATGCTTCATTTTTATCTTTAAGATTCCACACTGGGAAAACCTCCTTTTACTGCGTTTTTCTGGACTTTCCCATCATCAAGCAAAACTCATGTTTTAAGTAAAATGCTGTTAGATTTAGTAAAATTTGCAGAGATCATCCAAGGTCTTCCCAATTCTAAGATTTTATCATTCTAACTTTTTTTTCATTTTTAAATTTTGAAATAATTATACATTTCAGGAGGTTGCAAAGATAGTACTAAGAGGTTTCATGTACTCTTCCACTCAGTTTCCCCTAACAGATACATTTTATGTAACAATAGTACAGTAACAAAATGGAGGGGTTTAAAGTGTGTGTAGTTCTATGTTATTTCAGCTCATGTGTAGATTCACGTAACCATCACCACCAGTCAAGATACAGAACTGTTTTATCAGCACAACCAACTCCTTCCAGCCAGCCACTACTTACAGCTGCACACATCACCCTTCTCCTACCAGCCATATCCCGGCCTCCATCTGTATAATTTTGTCATTTTTGAGACTGTTATATTAATGGAATCATACAGTATGGACCTTTTGGGACCGGCTTTTTACACTCAATATAATGCCCATGAGATCCATCCAAGTTGTGTTTTACCAATAGTTCATGCCTTTTTGTTGCTGCATAGTACTCAATGTATAGATGTATCAAAGTTGGTTCAACCATTCACCTATGGTAGGACATTTTGATTATTTCTAGTTTTTGGCTATTACAAATAAGGCTACTATGAACAGTAGTATACAGGTTTTTTTAGGATATAAGTTTTCATTTTTTCTGGGATAAATGCCCAATAGTGCAATTGCCGGGTCGCCTGGTAGTTGCATGTTTAGTGTTTGAGGAAACTGCCAAAATACTTTCCAGATTGGCTGTACAATTTTACATTCCCGTCTATAATGTATGAGGGAACCAGTTTCCCTATATTCTTGCCAGTTTTGGTACTGTGCTATTTTTTATTCTACTTGCTCTAATGATTATAAAATGATATCTCATAGTGGTTTTATTTGCATTTCCCTCATGGTTAATGATGTTGAGCATCTTTTCATGTGCTTTTTATCCACTCTGTCTTCTGCCAATTTTCAAATGGGATTATTTGTTTATTTACTGTCGAGCTTTAGAGTTCTTTAAATAGTCTAAATAGATTCCTTTGTGAGATACGTAGTTTGCAAATTTTTTTTTCCAATCTATATCTTGTCATTTCATCTTCTTATCATGGTCTTTCACAGAACAAATACTGTGAATTCTGATGAAGTCCAATTTGTTGAATTATTTTCCTTATGTGGATGTTTGTGGTGTCATGTCTAAGAACTTTTTACCAAGCTGTAAGTCTCAAGGATTTTTCACTTATTTTTTTCCTAAGAGTTTTGTTTTTATGTTCACCTTTAAATATATGACCCATCTTGAGTTAATTTTTACATAAAATGTGAGACTTGAGGTTCATATCTTGGTCTATGAATATCTAATTACTCCAAGCACCACTTGTTAAAAATTGCTTTTGCACCTTTGTAAAAAATCAGTAGGCTGTAAATGAGGGATACCGATCTGTGGTTTTCTTTGTAGTGCTCTCTCGGTGAGATTTGGTTATCTGGGTAATTCTAGTTTCATAAAACTCACTGGGGAGTGTTCCCTTCTTTTATATATCCTGGAACAGATAGTGTAGAAATGGTATTAATTCTCCTTAAAACATTTGGTCAAACTCTCTAATAAAACCACCTGGTTCTGGAGATTAGTTTTTGGGAAACTTTTTTATTTTTATTTTTTTTAAAGACTTATTTGAGAGAGAGAGAGAAAGAGCGTGCACGCGTGCAACCTGGTAGGGGGAGAGGCAGAAGGAGAGAATCTTCAAGCAGACTCCCCACTGAGCATGGAGCCCCACGTGAAGCTCAATCCCACAACCCAGGAGTTTACAACATAAGCCAAAACCAAGAGTTTGCTGCTTAACCATTGAGCCACCCAGGCACCCCTACTTTTTGGGAAATTTTTAAATTATGAATTCACTTCAACAGTTATATAGGGCTATTCAAATAATCTATTTCACATTGTGTGAGTTGTGGTAGTTTGTACTTTTGGAGGAACTAGTCCACAGGCAGAAATAAGGATTTCACACTTACATGTTTAGGATTGTTTGTAGTATTCCTTTATAATCCTTTTGATTATCTGTAGGGACTCTAGTGATATGCCTGCCCTGTTTTATTCCTGATACTGATCATTTATGTCCCCCTTTTTTTTTTATCAATCTTGCTGGAGGTCTGTCAATTTTCCAAACAGCTGGCTTTTTGTTTTCATTGATTTTCTGTATTGTTTTTATTTTCAATTCCACTGATCTCTGCTCTTATCTTTATTTCCCCTTCCTTCTTCTTGCTTTGGGTTTATTTTGCTCTTCTACATTCTTGAGGTAGGAGCTTAGATGACTCATTTGAGCTTTTTCATCTTTTTTAATGTGTGCCTTTAGTGTATAAATTTCCCTTAAGCACTATGTCAGCTGCATCCCACAAATTTTGATGTTTTATTTTTATTGTTCAAGTATTTTTTTAAAGATGAAGAACCATAACTTATTTTATTATTGAGGTATAGTTGACACACAATGTTATGTTAGTTTCAGGTGTACAACACAGCAATTTGACAGTTCTCAATGTAAGTGTAGTCACCACACACATTATTACAATATTACTGGCTATATTCCCTATGCCATACATTTTATCTTCATGATTTATCTTATAACTGGAAGTTTGTACCTCTTAATCCTCTTCACCTACTACTTCACCCATATCCCCAGCAACCATCAGTTTGTTCTCTGTATTTAAGAGTCTGTTTTTTTGTTTTGTTTTCTAGATTCCACATATAAGTGAAATTATATAGTATCTGTCTTTCTCTGTCTGCCTTATTTCACTTAGCATAAAAACCCTCTGAGACCATGTATGGTGTTGCAAATGGCAAGATTTCATTCTTTTTATAAGCCATAACTCTTTAACATAACTTTATGAGGGGGCACCTGGGTGGCTCAGTCTGCTTCTCTCCCTCTCCTTCTGCCCCTCCTCCTGCTCATGCTTTCTCTAATAAACAAATAAATCTTAAAAAAAAACAAACATAAACTTTATAAGACATAATTAACATTCCAACATATTCTTTCACTCCCCTGAAGACTTACTCTTTGACCTATGGATTATTTAGAACTGTGTTGTTTAGTCTCCATATGTTTGCAGATTTGCCCGATATCTGTTAGTCATTCTAGTTTGATTACATTTTGGTCAGAGCCACTCTATGATTTAAAATTTTTTTTTAATTTGTAGAAGTTTGTTCAGGATGTGCTCTATGTTGGTATGTATTCTTTGAGTGCTTGAAAAGAATGTGTATTTTACTGTTGTTGGGTGCAGGGTTCTAGAACTGTTAAAAAGATCTTGTTGGTTGATGGTGTAGGGTTGAGTTCTCCTGTATATTTGCGGATTTTCTGTCTATAGAGTGATAGTGGAGTCTCCAACAGTAATTGTGGATTTGTCTATCTTTTCAGTTTTATCAGCTTTTATTTCACATATTTTGTAGCTCTGCTATTTGGTGGATACAAATTTATGAATGCTACGTCTTCTTAGTGGATTGATCTTAACTTTAATCTAGCATACCAGAATTTTATCTGTTTTTTAGAAATGAAATATCCAAAGCTGAGGATTTGCAAAATGGATTTCTTACATACTTAGAGCTAAATAAGTAGTGCTAAGTACACACTGACCAATGGCAAGTTGGTGAAATATACATATTTGTATTACATGTGTATGTATGTATGTATTTGTATGTATTATATGTATATGCATATCCAAAGCTACAAATGAAAAAAACAAAAAACAAGACATTGACAAATACTATTCCTTAAGAACAGAGAAAATTAAGACAGCACAAAAACCACTAGAAAGACTAAATCAAAAAAAAAAAAAAAAAGGAAGAAATCAGTAAGGCTATAGAAAGTATATTTCTTTTTAGGGTACTCTTCATACACATAGTGGAAAGACAGTATAAGCTGATCAAAAGGAAGACAATGTATTATATATTTGCAAACAAACATCTGAATCATGATATGTTTCCCTAGTAAAAACTTCCTGTGGGGTGCCTGGGTGGCTCAGTCGTTAAGCGTCTGCCTTCAGCTCAGGTCACGATCCCAGGGTCCTGGGATCGAGCCCCACATCAGGCTCCCTGCTCCATGGGAAGCCTGCTTCTCCCTCTCCCACTCCCCCTGCTTGTGTTCCGTCTCTCACTGTGTCTCTCTCTGTCAAATAAATAAATAAAATCTTTAAAAAAAAAAAAACCAAAAAACTTCTTGCTAGGTGACCATGGAAAACATGAGTAATTCTAAAATCAATACATTTCCCATTTCATCACATAAAATTATGTTAATGTCAGTCCTTTTAAAAAGGATTTTTTTTTTACAATTTAAAATTGTACTCTTTCCTCTTTCCTATTTGTCTTTTTCTGCTGTAGTTCCAGATCCCATTTGATTCTCTTGCTCCTTTCTCAAATGTTAAGAACCACTGAAATGAAATTTATGTACTAAAATTTCAACATGGTTCTAGAATAAAAGTACATATACAAAGGAAACTAAAATATAATCTAATCTGTATCATTTAAACCTGCAGTTCCTAAGTAAGGCCTTCATCACAGTTCTTTGACTCTGTCTGTATTTCAACCTATAAAGTTTAAATGCAATTTTCTTAGAAAACAAAACAATCTGAAAAAAAGAAAAAACTCTCAAAAAAGGAAACTTCTGATTAGAAAACAAAAAGTACCTCTTCATCCAATTCTTTCATTATCTTGTCTAGTTTTATGTTTGAAGTTCTGTAAAAACAAAAGCAGTATAGATTAGAAATATGTTTATTTTTTATTGCCCAGTGGTGGAACACCACATTCCTTACTTTCCCATTTAACTAAGATGTCTTAACATCTTTGGTGCTGTGGATTCCTTTGGCAGTCTGGTGAAGCCTGTGGCCTTTTCTCAGAATAATATATTTTAAAACGTAAAATAAAATATAGGATTAAAAACAAGCCAAAAATATATTAAAATTCAGTCTTAAATTTTAAAAATGTATGGGGGCAACTGGGTAGCTCAGTTGGTTAAGCATCTGGCTTTTGATTTTGCCTCAGGTCATGATCTCAAGGTCGTGAGGTTGAGCCTTGTGTCAGGCTCTGCACTAGGCATGGAGCCTGTTTAAGACCACCCCCACCCCCCACACTCGCACACAGGCTCTCTCTTTCTCCTTTAAATAAATGAATGAATAAATAAATAAATAAATAAAATGTATGTTTCAGTAATATGTGTGTTTCTTTATTAACTCATTAAACCACAAGATCTAGTGGTAGTAATTTCAAAGTAGTGATGAGCACAAATGATATTTAGAGATAACAACCATAATACATGAAAATATTTATGGTATCAGTAATAAAAAATTCACAGCTACTGCTAATAAATGTAGATTATTGCTTTTGTTCATAGTGGAAGGAAATGCTGAATTTTCATTATATGTTATGGAAAACACTCACTTTTTCTCATCCAAGTTTAAGAACCCTGAATTCCATCCATGCACCCTCTGGGGGAGGTCTATGGATTCCAGGTTAAGGATCCCTGAATCACTCATGCAATACTTGATAATAAACAAAAATTAGCTATTTAAACTTTATACAAGATTAAATAATGAAGGGCAAGGTGGCATATATAACTGGGAGTAAATGTATCACGGAACAACCTAGTCAAAAAGTTGAGATAAATTGAAAGTGTATTTATTATCTCCATCACAATTTGTTTTCTTTGGCTCTGAACATAACCCTAAGCTTCAAATCTGCATGTACAATGTTTTACACGGATGCTTCAAATACCTCACTCAGCATGCCCAAAATGTTATTCCCTCTGCTCCACACCCTTACCCATAATACCAGTTTGTTTTTACTCTAGGTATCCCTAAGAAAGGACATAACCTAGGAATCATCCTTGACTCATCTTCCTCCTTCATTTCCATTTAGTTGAATAAATGTGAAGTGCTGCCAACTAACCAGAGTTCTTTTTAAAAAGAAAATGTTATCAGTTTTTTACTTAGTTTAATAACTTTCAAGGTTTTTCCATCATCTTTAGGATACATTCCAAATTCCTTAGCTTGTCAAAAACAAAGTCCTCTAAGACCTAGATTCTGTCAACCTTACCACCCCCCATCTCAGGCTTCCCTTCTCTCCCCAACACTCTCCTACCATTACAGGCCACTTTGACCATTCCTACTTCTTCCTCGAATCGATACCCTACACTGCCACTATCACTAGTTTAATTTTGGATGAAGAAACTTCTCAACATATTTATTTCCATTTCTTCCCCTTATTTCTGTATTTCATACTTAGAAATTCTAGAAATTTGCTTATATGTGTTTTTCTGAGAAAAGTTTGTATTATATACTTAAGTATTTAATCTATCATGAATGGTATGCAATGAGACTTTTACTTGTTTCCTCCTTGGCCCAATCACAAAATTGCCAGTTTTCCCAATTCCATTTGTTGAATACTTAATCTCTGCATTACCTCTGTAATACCACCCACAAAAATATAAAAGTTGTTTGTAGTTAATAAGTAACTCAACATTGTGCTAGGTTATTTCAAATAATTTTGATTATATATTTCATAAATATACAGATTCTTATTAGATTTAATGAATTTTAACATTTAATAACATTTACATTTTAGAAAGCACCTTATTTAAAGATTTTATTTATCTGACAGAGAGAGACACAGCTAGAGAGGGAACACAAGCAGGGGGAGTGGGAGAGGGAGAAGCAGGCTTCCTGCTGAACAGGGAGCCCGATGTGGGGCTCGATCCCAGGACCCTGGGACCATGACCTGAGCCAAAGGCAGATGCTTAACAACTGAGCCACCCAGGTGACCCTAGAAAGCACTTTATTTAATGTAAACTAATTTGCCCTTTCAGTCAGCTAATTAAAATTGCAGAGAAAAGTAATAAATCAGGAATTAAGTGAATCAGCATTATAGTTTTTTAATAAAGACTGCCAGAAGCAAATGCACTTTAAATATTCTGAGGACAATATGTCTATAACTAACACCAACATGAATATCACTTTCCAATTCTAGCCAAGACGTTCTTCATTGAATGTATATAAGCAGCAACCTTTGTATCTCCATCTCATTTCCAATTACTTTTCAAGTGTTTTATAGAGGGCAAGTTTTAAAATAAGTATGTACTATACAATTTTTAATGTTAAAAACATATAAAGTACATTCTCACCTGCACTTCTGCTCCATTTCATCTTTTAATTGCATTTCATTATGCAGCTGTTCTTCCAGCTTATAAATTGTTTTTTGCAAATTTTCCTGCTTTAATTAAAAACAAAACAAAACAAAACAAAACTCATCCTACTAAGCATGTTCATAGAGAACTTAAAAATAACAAGTTTATGTTACCATTCTACATCTGTTCAAGAGGGAGTTACCTGGTTCAATCTGATCCTTTTTCTTTCTATCTGAAATTACTATTAACTTAATAAGCATTTTTCTCAACACCTAGAAATGTGTCAGGCACTATAGTAGGCATTAGTAATATAAAAAATTAAGAAGATTTGGTCCCTGTGCTCGTGAAGCTAAGAATTAAATAGAGGGGCATAGAGGAATAGAAATAGGAGGAATAGAACATACAATAATCCAAAGACATACACACAAATATTAGAATATAATGTGGTGATGATAAGGTTATATATGAGGTGTCCTGAAGGAGGGAATTCTGCCAGGAAAATGTAATGTTTGAGATCAGACCTACAAGATGAAGATATTTACTAAGTGGAGAAGGTGGTAGAAAAAAGGCATTTTAGCCAGAATGAATGAGTTCAAAAGTAGAGAAGCAGAAGAAAATATGATATATTTTGTAAATGGGAAGAAATCAAGAGCACAGAACGTAATAGAATGAGTCTCATAAAATCTGAAATGGTGAGTGAGACCATGATTTTTGTATGCAAAAATTGTAGTTAGGGACTTTAACCTATAAGCATTTTAAAAAGGGAAACAACATAGTACATCACTTCAGTAACAGTTAGGTGAACAGAGTAGAGGGTAGACAAATTCTAATCAAAGTAACCAGTTAACGGGCTTTTGAGACAGTTCAGGCAAAAGAGTATATAGGTTTGATATGAGGCAGAGGCTACAGGAACAAAGAGGAGGAAATGGATAACTGTGTCAGTCAGAAGGTAGAATTTATAACCTAACAACTGATTAGAAATAAGAGATGATAAAGTACAGCATAGGGAATATAGTCAATAACAATAACAATAAAGTACAGCATAGGGAATATAGTCAATAACAAATAATAACAATGTATGGTGACAGTTGGTAACTACACTTATCGTAGTGAGCATCGAGTAATGTATAGAATTGTCAAGTCACTATGTTGTATACCTAGAACTAATGTACCATTGTATGTCAACTATACTTCAATAATACAAAAATTTGAAAGATCAAAGTAGGATTATTAAAAAAAAAAAGTCAACATAAGAAAAAAAGAAAGGCAGAAAGAAAGAAAAGGCAGGCAGGCAGGACGGAAAAAGAAAGAAGAGAGAAACAGATTACCATACAAAAGACAGGGAACACAATAAGAACTGCTGGGGAGGGGATAGAGATAGGAGAACTATGAGTTTAGCTCTGGCCTAGGGTAAGAACTGAGAAGCACAAGAAGAGAAATCTAGTCAGAGAGAGAGAGAGAGAGAGGAGAGATACAGGTCTGGAGTTTAGAGGAACAAGCTGCACATAAACAAGATTACCTATAGAAAATGAGCAGAAAGCAAAGATCAGAATCATCTTGAGAAACATTTAACAACTAAAGGGGAGGGAGGGAGGAAAGAAGGGGAAGAGATCCTGCAAAAGGGATTGAAAATAAAATCTAAAGCGGTGGGAAGAAAACAGAAGGAAATAATGGGAACATGAAAGAGTTATGGAAGTTCCAAGGAGGAGGGATTTATCAGTGTCATTTGCAGCAAAAAAGAAAATTAAGATAGGAATGAAAATTATTCATTCTATTTGTCAATTGCAAAGCTGTTCATTAGCATCTTTGCTGGAAGGCTTTAAAGGAAGAGTTGAAAATTAAATTTGTCGACTTTTCTATTTATCTCTACGTTAACAGAAACAGTGGAGACACCAAAGTTGTCTACTCGCCCTGTGATCTTCCCGGAGAAAAGATAAAAGGTAGCAGCAGCCAGTGAAAGGAACTTCTGGCAATCACCACTGAACGAGATCAGCCCAAAGAAAACATGATTCCACTAAATATTTTTTAAAGTCCTATGTACCACTAATCCTACAGATAAGTAATACAGTGGGAGGTGGGTTATAGTAGCTCCTTATCGTCACCTTCCCTAGGTCAAAGGTTCTCAAGATTTCTGAGCCCATTAACTATGTAACTTGGGAAACAGCTCTGTTGAGATGAGAATTTAAAAGAGAGATGGTCAGAACAGCTAACAAGTCCTCACACAGTCCATTCTCCTTTTTTCCACTCTCCCTTCACATTGCATGTTCTCTTAATTTAAGAATAAATGTATCAAGGAGAAAGAATTACATCAGCTTTTAACAAATGATTGCTACCTATTCCCCTCCCCCTAATATGTAGGCTACAGTACAAGAGTTCAAAGAATGCTCCAACGACGGCCAAATAACTGTTTCTAATATTTTTTTAAGTAAGCTCTATGCCCAACATAGGGCTTGAACTCACAACCCTGAGATAGAGAGTCTCACACTCTACCAACTGAGCCAGCCAAGTACCACAATTACGTCTAATATTTTTAAGAAAAGTCCTGGTCAACCCAAAAGGACCTTCTGAAATCTAAGTAAGATTTTTTTTTTTTTAACCTCTGTCTCATGAACATGAGCTATATGGACAATAAAAAGGCCTCCTGTCTCTAATATACCAGTAATTTTCAGTGGACAAATGAGATGATGCTGACTGTACTGTTTATTCTTCCATTTGCTCCCTCCCCTTTCTAGCCATGAAATCCATCCTCTGCCCTACTTTTGCCTTGCAATCTACAGATTGCATTACCTGGATTCTATTGTCCTGTGATTTTAGGGTTCGTTTTAACATATGGGAGACACCAGCAGGAAATCAGAAGGTGGGAGAAAGAAAGTACTCATTCTCCCCACCCTTTTATTGCCATACTGTGGTGCTGGCCGTGTTCTATATTCTATGTTCCTCTTTGATGATGGTAAGGCTTTTCTGAGCTGTGGTAACAATACTTGTCTCTCTTTGTCCCTTCCGACTGGGGACAATAGCTTCCCCCCTGTTGTTAATCAACAGGTGCTTTTGCACCCTTTATTTATTGCTCGCCTTGACCCTGCTCATAGCACTGTAAATAGCCCTTTCACTAAACTCTCTTAATGAATGAACAAAATGTGATATATTCACAGACTAGAATATTCAGTCTTAAAAAGGAATCAAATTCTGATACACGTTACAACATGAATAAAACCTGAGGATATTATGGCTAAGTGAAATAAGTCAATCACAAAAAGTCAAAATTGTATGATTCCACTTACATTAGGTACCTAGCATGGTCAAATTCATAGAGACAGAGAAAGTAGGACAGTGGTTACTCAGGGTTGCAGGGAGTAGAATAAAGAGTTTAATGTGCACAAAGTTTTAGTCTGGGATGAAGAAAAAGTTCTGGAGACAGATGGTGGTAGTTACATAACAATGTGAAGGTGATTAATGACACTGAACTGTACACTTAAAAATTAAATTTTATGTTATGTATATTTTATCACACACACAAAACTCTCTTTAGTTAAGTCTTCTGAATGTGTTATCTGTTTTCCTGTCAAGACCCTTACTGACAAACTGATTTATCATAAATTCCTAATTCCAAAGATCAGAAAGACTGCCACTGTCAATATGTGTAGCAATTTATAGTTTACTAATTACCTCCACATAAAATACTCCACTTGATATTCAGGCAAGAAATCAAGTTGGAAGGAGACAGTAAGTAAAAAGTGTTATCAAAATTCAAGTTCACTAACTACACATTCAGATGCAACACATGTTTACTTAATATCATGTATACAAAATACACCATCCACAAAACAACTTTTTAAAAAATAATAAGAAAATACCTACCAAGCTCTTATCCACATTGGGGCTACTTCGGTTATCATTAGGATTTGCTGAAGATAAGTATCTGAGAGGAAAAGAGTTTTTAAAGGTAAAAAAACCAAAAGACTCTTCAATATTCAATAACAACCAGTAATACATACTACATGCCTATTTTTTTTGTTCAGTATTGTACTTGCTATGCTTTTTAAAAATTGAGTGCAAGTTCATAATTCTTTATTTTAGAAACATAGTACAAAGTGATACCTATGTTAAATAAAACCCCGTTAGGTCAGAAGCAGCACTCTATAATCATACCTTACTATTCCTGCAGCAAAACATATGAATATTCATACCAAGTAGGATAAATAAAAACCATAAATAGTCTCAAGTTAGTTCAGATTAGGTTTTTAGCCATGAGAGCACGTTATGGCAGCTTTTGCCACCAAACAAATTTTAGTGAAAAATGCTTTCAGTTTTTAGAGCTTTATGGTTTTATTTTTTTAGTTTTATTTTTTTAAGTAGGCTCCATGCCCAGCGTGGAGCCCAACACGGGGCCTGAACTCACAACCCTGAGATCATGACCTGAGCTGAAATCAAGAGTCAGACACTTAACTGACTGAGCCACCCAGGCGCCCCAGTTTTTAGAGATTTTTGGATTAGGGACTGGGGATAAGGAAGTGTTGACTTGTAAAGACACGAACACAACTTCTCTCTCTGCCCCAATTATTCTTCAGCCAAAATGATATTGCCTTTCTGGGCAAAAAAGAGTTTTTGCCTTAAGTGGTTGAGTTAACATAACCTAAAGTTCTGGTGATGCCTGCTAATCCTTTGAGACTCCAAGGCTTACAGGGTTCTTTCTTTAAATTCAGTATAAAGTTACAATTACACATAAGATAGTAGTGACCTTTAGAAATCATGAGATTATCAAACACATCTAAACATATCATATGAAAAAAATTTCCTAAGCTCTCAAATGTCATAGGAAGGTAAGGTACTATGGCTGCCTCTGCTACTGCTTCTGCTACTGCCTTTAACAAGCTACAACCACCACTATTAATACTGCCACCATCGCCACCACTACAGTCATCACCTTGGTTCATCAGGAGAACACCCTCAAAAAGATATCAAATAGCTACTACACACTTCATAGCTGTTATAGGGCAGCTGTCATCAGCTACATATTCATTACATATGAAGTCATTACATTTTTATTAATAGTAAAAAAACAGAAGTTCCTTTAAGTACCATTAAACACATATAACAGTGCTCTAAAACAAAACAAAACAAAAACAGGAAAATATGTCACTTTTTATATTTTCCTTGGGAAATTATTCAGATCAACTAGAGAATCAAATAATCAGGAGGCAGTAACAGGCACTAAGTAACAGGTTTGTAGAGAAAAGATTCCATATAACAAATGACAAATTCTGGATTTAGTACAACTTCATTCCATTAACTACTGAATGTCTCAGAAATTCAGTGTGAGATTGATTCCACATCATGTAACGTAAAGAAAAGCATATAGCAATGCCAGTGGAATCTGAATTAGATAGGAAAACAGACCATTTGATCCCTAAGATATCTTCTAAATTATAATACGCTATATAAATTGAAGTTAATATTTGGCCTCTGCAAAGTTAATAATATGACTTTCTCTGAATGCAGCATTGGAAATGTAAGGACACCACTTGTACATATCCATTCATTCTTCCACTTTTTGTCCTCTTTTTTCTTTCAAAGTTATTTTATATATTATATTGCTGCTTTCATACAGAATCTGGTCATTTAGGTAACTCTTTTTTTTTTTTAAGATTTTATTTATTTATTTGACAGAGAGAGAGAGACAGTGAGAGAGGGAACACAAGCAGGGGGAGTAGGAGAGGGAGAAGCAGGCTCTCCACCGAGCAGGGAGCCTGATGTGGGGCTCGATCCCAGGACCCTGGGATCATGACCTGAGCCGAAGTCAGACGCTTAATGACTGAGCCACCCAGGTGCCCCAATTTAGGTAACTTTTTATGAGAGGTTTTAGATTATTACAAATGTAGCCAGAAGTTTAACCTTTAAACTGTTAAAAATCATTCTTCATTTAGCTATATTTCAGCAATAAAGATCTCTAACCTTAGTAATTGAAGGTATATTTGGATTTCAGGAGCAAGAATTTCAGAGGTTTTCTATTTCATCCAGTAACTCAAAATTATACTTACATATTATCATAAAACCAATCAGTATTTTGCTGATTCTTGAAGATCAACCATACCTTCAACCATTCACGTAATAGGCAATTACTAAACAACACTATGTTATTCAATAAGACAGTGGTACTGAAGAATAGAGTGCAATTTCTACTTTTGAGAAACTTAGAAATTAGTTTGGGATATGCACCATATAGATGCAAGGAAAAACCAGAGAACATAATCAAGTACAAGACAATGTACTACAAATAGTATATATGTTTAATTCAAGATTACTTTTGTATAGATAAACCTAAATAAAGTCATTAACTGCTATGAACTACAGAAAATCCAAAAACATTGCGAGTTGTTTATATCAACATTTCAAGTGCTTCAGAAACCAAGCCAGGGAATAACTGATAAAAATAGGAAGGAAGGAAGGAGAGAAGGAAGGAAGGAAGGAAAGATTTTTTAGCAAAAACCACTTTGAAACTTGTCGGTGTACTTCAATATAAAATACCTACAATATTATATTCCTGGGTGTTGGGGGGGGAAGGATTAAAATACTGGACTTTACTAAAAGTCAATAGTCAAGTACTACTTGTAGTATTTGATGCAACAAAAAGTATTCAGTACTGTCTTATAGCTGGATTATTGGAGAAATTTCCTAAGGCAGGATTAAATTGCATTCCTGTTTTCTAAACTTGACCTGAATAGGCTCTTATAAAAAAGTTTTGACTAAAATGACAAAATGCTTCACTTTAAAATATATCCATTTCCTCACTAGGATACGAACATCTTAAGAGAAGGTACTAACCATATTTTATTCATCTTTCTCCCTGCACCTTGGTGCTTAGTATCTATCTGACAAAAAATAAGTTGGCAAACATGTTTGTTGAATGAATGAATGAATGAATGCTCAGCATACTGAAATAATGTTAAACGTTTTATTTACATCTCGTCTTTTGAAGACTAAAGCTAACATTAGCTCATACTAATAACAACTAACATTAACTGAGTGCTAATGTTCTAAATGTCCTACTGTTTTGATTTAATTAACCCTTAAACAATCCTATGAGACAAGTATTATTATCATCATCAACCCTATTTTTGAGGAAATGGAGACATAAAAGGTTAAAGTTATTTGCCCAAGGTCACAAGGTCTTACATGATGTAAGACATGGTAAACTCATTTAGTGATTTTTGGTGAGGAATCACTTAATTTTTGCATTACTAAAAATTACAGGCCTTTGTAACATCAATATAATGACGGTAATGCTAGAAAACTCTTTGTTCTTCCAAAATGTATTATAAAACCAGAGCTCTTTGGGTAATGAGATTAACCAAAATATTAGTATTGATAGAATCTTTTAATTTATTAATTGCTGTAACTTGAACACATATAGTGCATCCCTCAGCAAACAATTTCTGAAACAAACACAGTATCTTGATCATGGATGAGTCTAAAAGAAATGAAATATGGAATAACACAAATATCATGCATCACTGAAAAATGGCATATTAAGATATCTCTTAATATACCATTAAATGTTCTCGAAGGGATTTTTAGATACCCCTAAGAAAATAACAGACCAGAACAAAATTATTACCCACCCCTAAAATCAACACTTAACATACTCACCTACGATTGCTATAATACGTAAATCCTACAAAAGGTAACTGATTGCCAACAAAAGCTTTAGGTATGGGGAATGTTTCTTCATCTCCTTTATCTTCTTCCAAGTCATCAAAATTACTTGTATCGATGTCACTACTTAAATCAGGTACAACTGGTGCTACAGCTAAAAATGGAAACAAAATTAGTAGTTGCTTCAAATTTAATATGAAAATAAAGCAAAGATTCCATACAAACTACTAAATGTTTCTTATATATAAGTAAGTTGCAAACTATAGATTCCAAATGGGTTGAATCCTATTTTAGTCAATTTTATTAGGATTATTAATCAACTGATATTGACCATTATAATTTTATGAAACAACCACCTTCAAAATCGCCTGTAATTATCATCTATACTTCAAGTTTAATTTGAATATTACAAGTATTAAGGTCTGTTTTAGAATATATCATATAAAATATGCAAAAGCAGTTAGGACTATAGAAAAGACTTTTCAGAAACCATAGCACACTAAATTGTACTCAAAGATTCAAAGGTGATTGGTTTCAAATACAATATTTTGTTTGTTAATCTGCTGTATATCAAACTGGAAATCAAGCTTATGTCTCACAGCCCTGGATAGAACAATTTGGTATTGAAATATATTTATTCATCTAAAATCTAGATGGTTTGTATTCACTCCCCCAGCTCAACAGCTTTATAATATTAAGTCACAAGGAGCAATGTATTTTGAATTGTATTTTCAGACTAGCCACCTTCCCTGAATCAAGTCATTAAGCGATGACTCAGGGAGGTATTTATGAAATGGCTGTTAGGAAAAGAGGGCAGAGATTTAAAACATGGACACAATTTTCAAGAGTTATAAACTTGATGGAGAGTGAGGCTCATATATACTTAATTAAGTAAAACCATATATGGCAATGCTTAAAACTTCATAATACGGGAGAAAATACCATTTGAAAGTAATACTACTACTATCTTATTTTGGAGCTTGAATATGCTACAGAGAGTCATCTAAAATTTAGAAAAAATGTGTTTCAGTTTAAAGATATAGTGTTAAAAAAACAAAAATAGCAACAAAATATTTAATAATTATTTTAGATACAATCATATCATATTGCCTCAAAAAAAAGATGAAGATGAGCAACAAAAAATAACTGACCTGGTTTCATGGTATTAATCTCTTATAGAAAGGAATAAATTTTCTATTGAATCATCTGGGTTTTCCAGACAAGAAATGACTATTGTTGTGCATCTCAGATACAGTGAATTATTTGATGAATTTGGGAATGAAACAACAATTTAACCCAAAGAAGCTATAATACTAACAATGAATGAGAAAAGATCTTTTCCACCGTTCTCTTTTCTTAATGACCAGGAGAACTGCCTGACTAGACAGTTCTAGCTTCCTAATAATACTAACTGCCTAATTTGTAAAATGATGGGGAAGAGGGGGGAAGTTGTCTCTCCTTGTGAAGCAAATAAATCAATTATGGTCTTGGCATAAATTCTACTTTAAAACAGTGGTTCTCAATTTTGAGACAATTTTGCTCCCCTGGGGGACATGTGGCAATGATTGAATACATTTTTGGCTGTCGTAACTGGGGGAGGTGTGCTACTGTCATCTAGTGGGTAAAGATCAGGGATACTGCTAAACATCCAAGAAAGTTCAGAACAGCCCACACAAAAAAGATTTAGCTGATCTAGTGTTCAGGCTAAAAAACTCTACTTTAAAATTATCATATAAGATCGATTTTAAAAGGAAACAGAGCAAGTTTGGTGAATTTTCTCTTGCTGTTTCAGATGAATCTAGTCTTTTTATAGACTATATACCATTTTAGAGTAGTTTTAAAATGAGACAAATTCTGTTTAAATTCTGAGATACAAGTAGGGGAAGTCCTGGGAGAATTATAAAAGTAATACTTCATCTACATTTAAAGTAAGACATTTAGGTTTTACAGAATACCACATAATCATGTCAGAACTAATAAATAAGAATAAGGATAAAGATAGCTTTACAGAATTATCATTGATATATAGAGTAATCCACTTATAAAAATTTACCTTTCCATAAATAACTGGTAATATAGGAATCATGTTCCATAAAAAGCAATCTAGCTGATATTAAAAAAAAAAAAAAAAAAGGTAGAGTAGGAAGCTCTAAGAAGCCACCTTTTCACCAAAGTAGCCATTATGCTGGCAAAAACTATCAGAAGCAACTTTTTCAGAACTCTGAAATCTAAGAAAAAACTTACAACAAGCAGGGGAATGTTTAATGAAGAAAGAAGCTACTAAATTTTGGCATTTCGGGAATTGTCACTGGCTGACCAATGACATAATAATGGAAAACAGACTTCAGTGATCACACATGACAAGGAATACAGATTTTGTAAAAATAGTTTGAAAAAGTTACTAAACAAATGCATGATTGAAGCCCATAACAAGCAACAACAGCAAACCTGGGAAGGGGGAAATCTGATTTCCAGAGTTACACTATTCTGTTCAAAATGTCCGGTTTTCAAAAAAAAATTACAAAGCATGTAAAGAAACAGAAAAAGTATGGACTATTCATGGAGAATAAAGAAAATGTCAGAAAATATCAATGAGGAAACCCAGATATTAGATTTTCTAAACAGACCTTAAATAGTCTTAAATGTGCTCAGAGAGCTAAAGGAAACTATGGACAAAGAACTAAAGGAAACCAGGAGTATGATATCTTAACAAATACAACATACCAATAAGGAGATAGAATAAGGAACGAAATAGAAATTCTGGCACTGAAAAGTACAATAGCTGAAACTATAAATGCACTAAAAAGGTTCAACAGCAAATCTGAGCAGGCAGAGGAACCAGTGAATTTAAATAAGACCACTAATATTATCAAGTGTAGGAAGAGAAAGAAAACGGAATGAAAACGTAAACTCTTGGGACACCATAATGCATACCAACATACACATTATGAAAGTCCCAGGAAAGTAGGGTAAGGGGCAGAAAGAATATTTAAAGAAATAATGGCTCCAAACTAACCAACCTGATGAAACATATGAATCTACACAACCAAGAAGCTCAATGAATTCCAAGTAAGAAAAATTTAGATCCACGCCATGACACGTTATAATAAACTTTGAAAAGACAAAAAGATAATCTTGAAAGCAATAGAAAAGTGACTTGTCATACATATACGAGGAATCGATTAAGATTAAAAGCCTATTTCTTGCTATAAACATTGGGGTGCGTGTGCCCCTTCGGATCAGTACATTTGTATCTTTGGGGTAAATACCCAGTAGTGCAATTGCTGGGTTGTAGGGTAGCTCTATTTTCAACTTTTTGAGGAACCTCCACACTGTTTTCCAGAGTGGCTGCAACAGCCAAACTATAGCAAGAGTCTAGATGTCCATCAACAGATGAATGGATAAAGAAGATGTGGTGTATATATACAATGGAATATTATGCAGCCATCAAAAAAAAATCTTGCCATTTGCAACAACGTGGATGGAACAGAGGGTATTATGCTAAGCAAAATAAGTCAATCAGAGAAAGACAAGTATCATATGATCTCACTGATAAGAGGAATCTGAGAAACAAGACAGAGGATCATAGGGGAAGGGAGGGAAAAATGAAACAAGATGAAACCAGAGAGGGAGACAAACTCTAAGAGACTCTTAATCCCAGGAAACAAACTGAAGGTTTCTGGAGTGGAGGGGGATGGGAGGGATGAGGTGGCTGGGTGATGGACACTGGGGAGGGTACGTACTATGGTGAGTGCTGCGAATTGTGTAAGACTGATGAATCACAGATTTGTACCCCTGAAACAAATAATACATGTTAATAAAAAAAAAGAAAAGCAAAATAAATTTAAAAAATAAGTAATAAAAAAAAGCCTATTTCTTTTTTTAATAAAATAGGATCCACGCCCAGCATGGAGCCCAACACAGGGCTTGAACTCACAACCCTGAGATCAAGACCTGCACTGAGATCAAGAGTCAGATACTTAACTGACTGAGCCACCCAGGCTCTCCTTCAGAGCCTATTTCTAAGCAGAAACTTTGAAGGCCAGAGGCAGTGAAACAACGTATTTGAAGTGCTGAAACAATGGTTCAGCAAGAATTCTACATCCGGCAAAATCATTCTTCAAAAATGAAGGACAAATTAAAGAGATTACCCAGGTAAAGGAAAGATTAGAGATTGTTGCTAGTCACACCACAAGAATTGTTAGAGTTTTTTAAGGTTGAAATGAAAGGACACTAGACACTAACTCAAAGCTTTGTGAAGAAATAAAGGTAACTACACAGGTAAATATAAAAGCCAGGATTATGTATTTTTGCTTTATAAATCCACTTTTCCCCCTATATGACTTAAAAGAAATATGCATAAAACAATTATAAATTTATGTTAATGAGCACAGAATATATAAAGATGTAATTTGTGACAATAACAACATAAAGGAAGAAAATGGATTTGTAGAGAAACTTTTTTTTTTAAAGATTTTATTTATTTGTGAGAGAGAGAGAGAGCAAGCGAGCACAAGCAGGGTGAGTGACAGGCAGAGCAGGCAGAGGGAGAAGCAGGCTCCCACTGAGCAAGGAGCCCAATGCAGAACTCGATCGCAGGACCCTGGGATGACCTGAGCCAAAGGCAGATGCTTAACCGACTGAGCCACCCAGGCATTCCTGGAAGCAGTTTTCATATGCTTCTGACAGTAAATTGTATCAATTCAACCTAGATTGTTATCAGTTTAGAATACTAAATGTAATCACTATAAGAAAATGACTAAATAATATATAGAAAACGAACTGAAGAGGGAATCAAAACAGTACACTATAAAATAATCCAGTAAACAAAAAAGGTGGCAATAATGCAGGAGCTGAGGAACAGAAAGAAAAAATACAGAAAACAGAACAATGGCAGAAGTCTTTACATACAGTATTCACTTTAAATTTAAATGAATTAAAGTCGCTAATTAAAAGGTAGAGACTGGAAGAATGGATTAATAAAATTGATCAAATTAAATGCAGTATATAGAGACTCACTTTAGATCTACAGACATAAATACATTAAAAGAATGAAAAGATATTCCATGGGAAAAAGAGCTGGGGTACCTACACTAGTATCAGACAAAATAGACATTTAAGACCATTAAAATAGCAAAAAACAGGACATATTGATGATATTGATAAAAGGGTCAATTCCTCAAGAAGACAGAATTATAAACATATATGCATGAACACCATAGCTCCAAAATATGTATAATAAAAAATGACATAAATGGAGAAATAGTTCTAAAATAATGGTTGGAGTCTTCAATCCCCACCTTCAGTAAATGAACAGAACATCTAAACAAAAGATGAATAAGAAAATGCAGGACGTGAACAGTATCATAAAGCAACTAGATGTAACAGACATATAAAGCTCAACCCACCACCAACAGAATACATATTGTACATGAGACATTCTCCAGGACAAACTTTATGTTAGGCCAAAAAACAACTTAATAAAGTTAAAGAGGCTGAAATCATACAAAGTATCTTCTCCAGCCCATGATGGAATAAAACAAGATATCAACAATAGAAAGAAAATTGGAAGTTTCACAAATACCTGGAAAATAACACTCTTTTGTTTCAAGTTTTTATTTAAATTCTAGTTAGTTAACATATAGTGTAATATTAATTGTAGAAGTAGAATTTAGTGATTCATCACTTATATATAACACCCAGTGCTCATCACAACAAGTGCCCATCACCCACTTAAACACCCCCCACCCACCTCCCCTCCAGCAAGCATCTGTTTGTTCTCTATAGTTCTCTTTTTTTCTTTGTTTTGTTTCTTAAATTCCACATATGAGTTAAACCATATGGTATTTGTCTTTATCTGACTTATTTCACTTAGCATAATACACTCTAGCTCCATCTATGTCACTGCAAATGGCAAGATTTTGTTCTTGCTAAGTAATATTCCACTGCATATATATATACCACACATCTTCTTTATCCATTCATCAGCTGATGAACATTGGGCTGTTCCCATAATTTGGCTACTGTTGATAATGCTACCAACATCGGGGTGCATGTGTCCCTTTGAATCAGTATTTTTGTATCCTCTGGGTAAATACCTAGTAGTGCAATTGCTGGATCATAGGATAGTTCTATTTTTAACCTTTTGAGGAACCTCCATACTGTTTTCCAGAGTGGCTGCACCAGTTTGCATTACTCCCACTGATAGTATAAGAGGGTTTCCCTTTCTCCACACCCTCACCAGTATCTGTTTCCTGTGTTAATTTTTGCCATTCTGACAGGTGTCAAGTGGTATCTCATTGTAGTTTTGATTTGTATTTCCCTGACGATGAGTGATACTGAGCATCTTTTCACGTGTCTGTTAGCCATCCGGATGTCTTCTGCCCATTTCTTAACTAGATTATTTCTTTTTTGGGTGTTGAGTTTGATAAGTTCTTTATAGATTTTGGATACTAACACTTTATCAGACATGTCATTTGCAAACATCTCCCATTCTGAAAGTTGCCTTTTAGTTTTGTTGATTGTTTCATTCGATGTGCATAAGGTTTTTATCTTGATGAAGTCCCAATAGTTCACTTTTGCTTTTGTTTCCCTTGCCTCTGGAGATGTATTCTAGTAAGAAGTTGCTCCGGCTGATGTCAAAGTGGTGAAAACAACATACTCTTAAAAGAAATCAATGAGTCAAAGAAGAAATCACAAGGGAGATTAGAGAAAATGCTTTGAGACAAATGAAAATGAAAACAAAAACCAAAACTTATGGGATTCAGTGAAAGCAGTACTCAGAAAAATTTTAGTTGTAAATGCCTGCATTAAAAAAAAGAGAGAAAGATCTCAAATCAATAACCCAGCTGACATACTAAGGAACTAGAAAAAGAAGAGCAAACTAAGCCCAGAGCTACAGTAAGGAAAGAAACAATAGAGATTAGAGTACAGATAAAATATAGAATAGAAAATTAATAGTGAAATTAACAAAACCAATAATTAGTTTTTGGTTTTTTTTTGAAGATTTTATTTATTTATTTGACAGAGAGAGACACAGCGAGAGAGGGAACACAAGCAGAGGGAGAGGGAGAAGCAGGCTTCCCGCAGAGCAGGGAGCCCGATGTGGGGCTCGATCCCAGGACCCTGGGATCATGACCTGAGCCGAAGGCAGACACTTAATGACTGAACCACCCAGGCGCCCCCCCCCCTTTTTTTAAAGATTTTATTTATTTGACAGAGAGAGACACAGCGAGAGAGGGAAATAATTAGTTCTTTAAAAAGATCAACAAAATTGACAAATCTTTTACTAGACTAAGGGGAAAAAGAGGGGACAAATCAGAAATGAAAGTACGCATATAACTACCGACTTTCTACAAATAAAAACAATAAAAGGAAAAACTACAGGGGCTCCTCAGTGACTCAGTCAGTTGAGTGTCTGACTCTTGATTTTGGCTGGGGTCGTGAGAACAAGCCCTGCATCAGGCTTCATGCTCAAGTTGGGGGGCAGGGGAGGTCTGCTGGAGATTCTCTCTCTCTCTCCCTCTCCCCTTCCGTCTCTCCCCCGCTTGCATTCTCTCCTCTCTAAAATAAAAAAATAAATCTTTAAAAGGAAAAAACTACAAGCAATTGTACATCAACATATTAGATAACCTAGATTAAATAAGTTCCTAGAAACACACAAACTACCAAAACTTATTTGAAAAAGAGAATCTGAAGAGACCTACGAGAAATTTAATCAATAATCAAAAATGTCCCAACAAAGAAAAAAAAAATCCAAGACAAGACTGTTTCACAGTTGAACTCTACCAAACGTATGAAGGAGGTTTAATGCCAATCCTTCTCAAACTCTTCCGATAAATAGAAGGAACACAAATTCATTCCATGAGGCCAGAATTATTCAGACACCAAAGCCAGATCAAGACACCACACACACACACACCCACACCCCAACACCTCCAGATGCAAAAATCTTCAAGAAAATACTAGCAAGTTGAATGTAGCAGCATATTAAAATGATTACATGCTATGATCAAGTGGGATTTATTCCAGTGGGTCACCATATGAAAGTCAATTAGTGTAATATATCATATTACCAGAATTAGGAGGAAAACCCATGTGATCATTCCTATTAACACAGAAAAGTATTTGACAAAATTCAATACCCTTTCATGATAAAAATACTCAGTCAACAAGGAATAGAGAACTTCCTCGACATGATAAAAGGCATAATAAAAAACCCACAGCCAATGTCATACTCAACTAGTGAAAGACTGAAAGCTTTCCGGCTATGATCAAGAACAAGACAAGGACTCCATCTCACAACTGCTATTCAACACAGTATTACAAATTCCAGTCAGAGCAATTAGGCACATATATGAAACAAAAGGCATTCTCATTGGAAACATAGTCAATGCAATCATTACCAAGACCCCAATGGAAAAACCCACTTTAAAATTCATATGGAAATCTCAAGTGATCCCAAACAGCCAAAACAATCTCGGAAAAGCAGAAAGCTGAAAGATTCACACTTTCTGATTTCAAAGGCTACTACAAATTTATTGCAATCAAAACAGTGTAGTACTTGCATAAAGACAGCTCAATGGTATATCAGAGAGAGCCCAGAAATAAAGCCTCACATCTGTGGTCAAATGACTTGAGAAGGGTGCAAGACCACTTAATGAAAGAGGAGTTTTTTCAACAAATGATAGTAGGAAAACTGGATATCCACCTGCAAAAGAATGTAGACTCTACCTAACACCATATACAAAAATTCACTCAAAACAATGGAAAGCAATGACTCCAACATTTATTTGTACACCAGTGATCAGAAAAGCATTACTCACAATAGCTAAAAGGTACAAGCATTCCAAGTGTCTGTCAATATGTGAACAGATTTTTGAAAAATGTGGTATATATGCAGTGAAATATTATTCAGCCTTAAAATGGAACAAATTTCTGATACGTGCTATAACATGGATGAACCTTGAAGACAAGCTAAGTGAAATACATCAACCTCAAAAAGATAAATATTGTATGATTACACTTATTTGAGGTAACCACAACAAACTCATAGAGACAGAAAGTAGAATAGTAGCTACTGGGGTCTGGGGTTAAAGGAGAACAGAGTTATTGTTTAATGTGTGAACAAATTTAGTTTGGGATGATAAGAATGTTCTGGAGATGGATGGTAGTAATGGCTGCACAACAATGTGAAAGTGCTTAATGCCACTGAGCTATACAGTTAAAAATGGTTAAAGTGGTAAATTTTATGTTATATATACTTTACCAAAACAAAAAGGTAAGTTTTCTTAAAGTTTGTTTTTAAAACATGACCCCAACATAATACTGGGAAAGTCTAAACTCTTATGACCCTGAAACTTGCTAGACCCTCAATTCTTTATCTATGAAGCCTACACTGATAATTTCTCCCATGAGAATGTACAACTCTGAAAGAGAGGACACTAGACTTAATTAATCCACAGAACCTGGAATAGCATATATGCGCTTACAAACAATGCATTTTGTTTGTTTTTAAATAAATGGAAAACTTACCACATGAGCTGACAGTTACTCCTGTTATCATCTTGTGTCTTTTCCCACCAGCTATAGGTGGATTAGGTAATGGCAGTATCTTATCTCAAATGAGATCATGAATGGCAAAGTGTTTTGCAAATTACATTATTATATTTAACATAGTATTATTAATAATGTATCTGTTACATGTAACAAATGTTACCATTTTATTTTCCCCAAAATTTAACTGCCAAGAATGTTGATTCACTACATTTCTACTTTGTATAATTCTGAATGTTATTACTTAAATGGCACATGGTATTCCAGAAGATCTAAGGCTTTGGAGTCAGACAGATTTGAATCCTGACACTGTCATTTACTAGCAATGTGACCTATAGCAGGTTATTTAGGTCTTTTCGTTCCTTCTTTAATTCCTTTCTTTAATCTCATGCCTGTCATTTCTTCAGTTCTATTTCAAATGAGTAAAAAAGTAATTTTACAATCTTAATACTCTGTGCCTCTAAATTAAGAGTGAATAAGATCAGGAAGCTCATGGAAATTCTGCCAAAAATCAAGCTATTTTGTACACTGCTCCCACACCACCAAGGAACAGATGGTGAAGATTAACTGCCATTGTAACTTATAGACATGTAAGTGGTAAAATACCAAAAGAACTACTATCTGGAAAAGGTAAACAATTCTGCCAAAGAAAATTGGAGAGTCAAAAAAATTTAAAAAGAATTGTAACTGTTATATAATTTTTAAAAGCTTAGCAGGTCAGAGAGGTCAGTTCACAATAAAAGTATTCTTGGTATTTTAGGGGTGGGAAGTGAAGAAAGGGTAGGAAGAGGAAAGGGGAAGAAGAGAACAATAAGTTCTACAGACTTCAATTTTTTTCTTTCTTTCTTCTTTTTTTAACAATAACCACAAAATAGGAGCTATTAGGATTAGGAAAAGATATAAAAATGTTTATAGGTATGTTAAATCTAAGTACAGTACAGCAAGATCATAGATAATACAGATTTTAAAAAGATAAATATCAATAATACTAATAAAATTACCTCATTATAGAAATTCTTTTTTTTAAGATTTTATTTATTTATTTGACAGAGAGAGACACAGCAAGAGAGGGAACACAAGCAGGGGGAGTGGGAGAGGGAGAAGCAGGCTTCTCGCTGAGCCGGGAGCCAGATGTGGGGCTCAATCCCAGGACCCTGGGATCATGACCTGAGCTGAAGGCAGCCACTTAACAACTGAGCCACCCAGGCGCCCCATAGAAATTCTTTTTTTTTTTTTTAAGATTTTATTCATTTATTTATTTATTTGTCAGAGAGAGAGAGAGCACAAGCAGGGGGAGTGGCAGGCAGAGCAGGCAGAGGGAGAAGCAGGCTCCCTGCTGAGCAAGGAGCCCGATGCAGAACTTAATCCCAGGACCCTGGTATCATGACCTGAGTTGAAGGCAAATGCTTAGCCGACCGAGCCACCCAGGCATCCCTAGAAATCCTTTAAAAGTTTGATTTAAAACAATAAAGTAATTCACTTTACCCGTTTTTAAATTAATAAAAAGTTACACTGAAGAGGTATAACAATATCATAAAATGCCATTGATTTGGACTCCCCAATTCCACTGGACTATGAGCTCCGCAAGGTAAAGAACTTTTGTTGGTTTGATCACTGATGTTTTCCTAGTGCCTGAAATAGAACAGCGCTCAGCATATATAGCAGGTGTTCAGTATTCACTTCCCACCCCTAAAATACCAACAACTAGGTTACCTCCTCTCCTAATTAATATTAGTTTTTCAATACACAAAAGGAAATACGTCTTCCCTATTTTTTAGAGTACTCTGTGGTTATTCTATAGTTATTTATACATTGCTTCACTTTGAGAAAGAATTTAAACCAATACAAAAGATACTTTGTATTTTCTTTAGTAGCCTTTCAAATTTTCTTCAGATTATAATCATATTTGTGTGTTTTCAGCTTTCTTCAACTTCTAAGAGCACAGCTTGAATAAAAAAACCCACAAAGTTTTTCAGTGCAACCATCCATCATCTCACTCTATTCATCTCTGTCTTTGCAACGGTTTCTCATGGAGTGGGAAGACAACAATCATGTCACATTTACTTATAGGGAAGTTCTCTATTTCCCAGTGTATAACTGCTAATAAATTCTCTCCAGGTCAAGCCGCTCCTATAGGTTTTCCCAGATAGCAGGTCATTCAATGTCATTCTTTGTAGTAGTATAATTTCTTAATTTCCCCAAGAATTTACTTCCCCTTCTCCCTTCTCAGTCAATTGTATAGCTTGTACACAGTACATGTGCTGTACCTGAAGGCAGTATACCTGTTTTTTTAAAAATATTTGATAACTAAGATACTTCCCTAATATTGGGAAAACCACGATCTGTTTCTTTAAAATTAACAAGATTCTTTCCCTGAACTTTCCTGCACAGTCTCAACTAGATAGGCAGTCCTTAAGATAAATACTACCTACTTAATTTGTAACTGTTTCTAAAACCACACAGCTGAATTCATTTCCATCATTAAGGTTTACTGCTGTTGCTACAGCAGGAAGTTAGGAACTGGTATACACTATCCTTTCTGTGAAAACAGAAAAAAAAAATCCTGAGACTGCAACAGGAGAAAGATGAATTCTTGGCCTTCCAAATCCACAAAGATGTTGGGCACATTCGGTACCATTGTAATTTTGGTTCAGCTATGTTGAACAAGGTTTTCTGTGAATCATCTCATTATTTTAACTGTTTTTTGAAATAGGGAAATGTTCTAAACTGACTGAAAATAATTTCTTGCATACTACATATTTTCATGTCTGAATTGCAAACTGCAAGTCTAATGGAATCAAGTATACCGTAATTTCCTGTATTTTCATAATTAAATTCTGGTATTTATCAATAATAGAACCTTATATTTTATATTTTCTTTAGTAAAAACAAGATAATAACTTGTCTCTTCACAGGAAATATATTTTAATTACTTTTTTTTTTTTTAATATTTTTTATTTATTTATTTGACAGAGAGAGAGAGCACAAGCAGGGGAAGTGGCAGGCAGAGGAGAAGCAGGCTTCCCGCTGAGCAGAGAGCCTGATGCGGGGTTCGATCCCAGGACCCTGGGATCATGATCTGAGCTGAAGGCAGCTGCTTAACTGACTGAGCCACCCAGGCGCCCCTTAATTATCCTTTATTTATTGACTTTCTTCACATTGAGATATCAAAATATAAGACAAAAGGCAATTCAACAAAGATCAAATATCAAATTATGACTGCGGAGCCCAATTCCATCTCATGTATATGGTAGTTCATCTTGGTCTCCCAAATGAGATACCAGAGAAGTAGCAGTACAGCTTTCCCAATATTATGAAATATTCTCTCTTTAATTAGAGTAGGATAATATCCATAACCACATCTGTGTACTTTAGATTTTCATCAAATATACACATATATTAGCAAGGCAGTTTCAAAAGACTGTATTTACTACAACTACTTTCAAATATCCACTGTAATGTACAAGAAAAAATAACTTACTGTCTCTGAGTGTTTCCCAAGCCCATTGATCATTTTTGAAGAAGAGATGTCGTTTGATTTCTTCTACACCATTTCGCCCTAATCTCACCTCTCTGAATAGAGGGAAAGAAAAAAGTTATTAATCACTTAAGATATTATTATAACCTGTCAGGATATATTTGTGGGCATAATGCTAAATCTGTGCATAATGATAAAAAATAGTTCTATGTCACCTTGAAATTATATTGGTTTTCAGTATAATTTTCCACTTAAATAAAAAATAAGTTGAAGATAGAATATTGAAGACTTTTTAGAAAAATATATATGAAAAACAGACTTGTTGAAACCCCATGACTTTTCTATCGACAATGAAAATCCTAATAAATCACTCCCTTTGTTTCATTAGCATAATGAATAAAACACAATGAATTTTCTTGACAGCTCTTAAACACTGTGGTAGCTATACATTTTTTGCAATCAACAACTTTATTTCACACCAAATGCTAACAAAAACTCAGAAAGACATCCTAAATTTAAAATCTCTACTTTATACACTATTATAAATATTTTTGACCTATCAGAAACCAATGACAACTAATTCTTGACATTACTACAAAACTGAGAGTTTTAATGGGATTCCTGGCCTCTTAGACGAGCATAGAGATAAAATGTTTAAAAATGTGCCTTTAGTGGATTTGGAAAGGGGAACTTAGCAACTTCTGTTTTCTACTTTAGTGCTTATAAACAACAAGAACACCCTGAATTCCAAATTTTTTCATGAGTTAAAAGATAAATTGCTTTTGATACAATGTGACACCTTCTTGAAGAAGCTTTCATTGACTCTCCCAGACTGGATCAGGGAACTCTCCATGGTTCTATGGCAGACAGACAGTACTTAACTCAGAGTACTTATCTCTCTGTACAATAAACATCTCATTCACTTGTCTGTTTCCCTCAAAGGACTAGGTGGTTAGTGGAGAACAGTGGCTGTGTATCTTTTTCATTTCTATATCCCTAGCACCTAACACACAGCATAGTACTTATATTTATAAAGTATATATTAAAATGTAAAAATATGAAAGACTACATTTCAGGCTCTAAAGGACATATGAAGGATGGTAAATTTATATTAATTAAAGTGAATCTGAAACTGAAACATATCTAAAGGTACCAGGCCTCCCTAATATTTAAATTAACAATATACAAACATAAATATTAAACATAATCTTAGTAAGTCATGTGGTTCATGTTTAAATTTAAAAAAGTAAATTTAAAAAGTAAACCATAAGGGTACATATAATATACCATTTTTGTTTCTAAAATATATACGTGCATATACATTTATAAAAATGCTTACTGAATCTGAAAGACATCATACCAATGACCATTTCCAGAGGGAAGGAGGTAGGATATAGCTCTGCACTATTTACTTAATTTCAACAAAATATAATCATATATAATTAAATCTTTTTTCCAGCTCTAGTGAGGTATAATTGACAAAATCTTGAGATATGTAAAGTGTAAAAAGTGATGTTTTGAGATATGTACACATTGTGAAAGGATTCTCCCATTGGGAATTAACACATCTATCACCTCACCTATTTACCTTTCTTTTTGGTAAGAACATTTAAATTCTACTCTTATTTAAATTTAAATTCTACTCAAATTTCAATTATACAATACTGAATTATCTTAAATGGCATCAGTTAGAAGATGCATCATTTTTCCATCACTAGGAAAAAAATGTTCCCAATTAAATTAATACGTGACATTGTAAGATGCACTCTAATTTCAGAGATGTTACATGTTTAAAAAAAAAAAAAAAACCTTCAGACTCAAGAAAATATAATTTTTATACTTAACCAAGTTAAAACTTCAACAATGAAATTTAAAAAATCATCTGGTCTAGCCATCAGAAAAGAATTTACCCCAATTTCTTAGGTAAGGCAAGTGGTTTGAGATCCAGAAATTCAACCAGAATACCACAAAATATTATATTTCACTATCATTAATGATTTGGGGAATAGTAATATTTTTATCCCAACAGTTCAAATATAGGAGCTGAGATACAGACCTCAAATACTAAGCAGCAAAATGAGAATTTCCTTAGAATAAATTAAAGTTCAATGTTAAGATTATTTACCTGTCAGTAAGGAAGGCACAAATAAGATTTTTTGCTTCTTTTGATATATCATTATCATCAGGGAAAGTAAGTGAATTTTTATGGTTCATAATCTTACTGTAAGTTCCAACCAGAGAATCTGCATAAAAGGGTGTATCACCTGAAAAATTGATAGGAAAAACAAAAGCAAATAAGATACATTAAAAAAATCAGTTTCAAAGGAAAAGAGTCAATGTTACATGTTTAAAGATTACTACATATGCATTAAAGACATATACTTAATATATAAAAAAAATAACACATCACAAAGTTGCTTAGGCTTCTAAATAACTTTTAAAAACACACAAATTAGGTTTGGATCAGTTTGTTTTCTACACACAAAATTAACTTTGCTTAATGCAATAAATACCTTATTGGAAGAAGCCAAATGGCTAAGTTTTAGGATGAACAACTATGTTAGAGGTATACAAAATTCTCCTTTACTCACCTACAAGCATTTCATATAAAAATACCCCAACTGACCACCAGTCACATTCACGTCCATAATAGCCATCACCACCTTGAGATTTTAATACTTCAGGGGAAATGTAATCAGGTGTTCCAACTGCTGTATCACATCGTACCATACCTTCCTAAAAAGAGTGGCAGGTCAACTTTTTAATTAGAATACAAATATAAATTCTGAATGATTTAAAAGGACTTTCCAACAAAACCTGTAGACCTCTCAGTCTTTGGGCTATAAAATATATCAAAACCTAATGCAAACTTGACAAAAATGAACACATAGTCTAATCACATATACATATTATATACACAATATATCTGAAATATGTGTGTGTACTTGTGTGTGTGGATACGTCAGTGACTTTTACTTTGTAATATTACTCATTAGAAAGACACACTGCCAACCAGTTGTGCCAGTATAATGACCTCATCATAACTGCAGAGAACAAGTATTTAAGCCAATTCAAACAGATTGAGGGACTGACAGGATGAATCATTTGATAACATTAATATATAAATGCTGATTTAATTTTTTTTTAACTAAAATAGCCATTCAATCTAACCATGCTTGAAACTGTAAAGAAAACATACAGGAATTAACTGTACAAATATAAAATGGGGAAGTATGTGTAATGGAAAAGGGTGTAATAGTACTGAGCATACTGAATATCTATTTAATATGCATTTTAACTCTCCAAAAAAAAAAATCCCTAAATCTAAATGCAAAAGCTATACATACCTATTACTAATTGTAGCTGGTATTAATGCAATAGAATTATAATTAAATGTTCACGTAAACGTTTTCATATAATGTTTCCTTCTAAGCAATAATTTCCCTTTTAAAATAATAAATACAACTTTTTGGCTATTGTTCTGGGATAAGTTTCCAAGAATATAAACTGTTTCAACTGAAACAAATTAGCATACTTGCCACTTTAGCTATAAATATGTTATTTATTTTGTAAATAATGAGGACAGATAGTATCTTTAAAGATTGACTCCCAAAATAAGCAGTAAGATCTTCTACATGTTAACAGAAGGCTAAGTAAAACACTAAAAAATACACACATCACTGAAATCCAGTTTTTATGAAAGTCTAATTTTAACACTGGTCTTAGTATTTAGTGACTAGTTCAATTCCTAGTTACTAATAGTACTGTATATTACACTGTTGTTATAAAGGATTTAATAAGTGTGGCAATCAACACTTACCTTAGGTAGAGAGAAAAATATAAATCACTTACAAGTTACTAATCAACATTGAAATCATGGCACCTATTTCAACAAATAAGACAGGTCATATCAATTCTGTTACAAGTCTAGCTATGGTTAGTACATTCTTAAAGCATTTTCTAAAAAGCAGCTATCTTGAATTAGCAAAATTATTTAACCTTATTCATCTTCATACAAGTACCAAAATCTGCTAACTTCAAATGTCCAGATTTATCCAGCAGCATGTTATCAGGTTTCACATCTCTGAGGGAGAAAAAAAAGAGTATTTCTAAAACCAGACACTGAGAAAAATTCTATGAGGCAGTTATTTTAGGCCCTATATCCTCACTCATTGTAGATAAGGCCATTTTTGATCCATATGTGCTCTCTCTATCCACATCTATAAACTGAACTTTAGCAGGGAAACTCCTTTATATGTTAATGCCTCAGAGAAAGACATTTAATATTCCCTTTTCTTTTAAAAAGAGTTTGATTCTTCCAAGGGGGAAAGCAAACCATCTGAGAGAGAATAACCATAAAAAACATAATATACACAAAACATAACTGAAACACACTTTTCAACTTAAGTACATAAATAACCCCAGGACAGGGTCTAAATCACTTTCATTTTTGTATCCCTGGCACTTAATTAGCACAGCAACTGCACTGGATTCAAGTAATGTTTGTAAAACAAATGAAATTGTTCTTCTAACAAATAAATATGATCTATTCATTAATTAAAAGCAAACTGATTTGTATATAAAAAAATTAAAAGTGTTTAACTCTAGGACATACCTCAGAAAACAGCTTATAATTTTTATTGTTCAGAACACCAAATAAAAGTATATAACCAGATTAAGGGACCATTTACATCAACATTAAACTGACATAATAAAACTATGAATTTCAAAGTCTTAAATTCTGAAATACCACTTATCTCACATGAAGGAGAATAGGTGGATTTTGAGTAGGAAATGCCAATCAAATAAAGTTTAAGTACTTTTCAGCTTCCCCCTTCAACAAATGAAAAAATTTAAAGCATTTTTATCTTTACCTGTGAATGAAACCCATGGAATGGATTGCATCCAATGCAAGAACTACTTCTGCGGTATAGAATCGTGCCCATTTTTCAGGCACATCATAGTTGCTCATTAAGTTTACAAGATCTCCACCAGGCATGTACTCCATCACCATGTAGAGATAACGATCATCTTGGAATGCATAAAAAAGCTATACAAATACAAAAAAAAAATCATTAAGATTAAGCAAAATGGTTTCATTTAAAAAAATGACAAAAATACTAATGGAAGATTTAATTAAAATAATCAAATTGTAGTTACTATAGCACTGTTAAAAAAAACAAAACACACAAACATAAATATCACAAAGGCCCCTGAATATAAAAAGGAACTGTGGTTATTTCTGAGTTAGATGGAAACTTTCTTTTCTATACATTGCTACACTAATTCAATTTTTTACAGTGAGAATTTTTAAAAATTACAGTAGTTCCAATAAAGAATATACAAGTCTCCTAAGCAAAGAAATATTATGACTCTGATATAATGTGTGCTCTTGTGAGGTCTACTGTTAAATTTATATCAATACCACAATTCTCAATAAGTTTGAAAAACTGAACTACAGGCTCAGCTGTCCATTAGCCATGTGATTGGGCAATTTATTTAATCTCCCTAAGTCCCTGTCACTATAATCCCTTCCAGAAAAATGTAAGGGACTATACCTTGTTTCACTTTTATACCTGCTGCTAGGTCACAGTCTGGACCTAGTAGTGGCAGTTTGCAAATGCTTAAAAATGTCTAATCAATAGAAGCATAAATTAATCTATAATTGGAGATATACCAATAGGGATTAACTGCCTTTCAGAGTTGCTGAAAGGATTAGTGAATGTAGACAGCACCTGGCACCACAGATGCTCCGTAAGTAATAGCAGTCAACGGGAGGAGGAGCAGTAACAACTAACAGGAAGGGGGCAACAGCTAGAGTCAAGCAGGAAGAGTGAAATCCATTGACAGAAAACTGGAAAGAATAGCAGGCATAAATGTATTTATTATGTGACCTGGGTTGAAGTTAAAAAAAAAAAAAAAAAAGCAAATTTACAAAAGAACATTTTAAGTAACATGAGAAGATCAGAATCAAACTAAAATAAAGCCCTAGAAAAAATGATACCTTATTTACACAGTCATTTGTCCTAAAATCTTTTTGTTTCATTTTTTCAACAGTGTTTAATGATTTTAGTTACAGATTTAGTTATTTTAAAAAGATATTTTAGGGACAGATAAGAAACTAAGTGGCATCTCATGGCTAGCCCAGATTAAAGTATACAATTTATCATTTGGGCACCACAATTAAAGAAACAATGTTGATTTGGTGGCAGTTTACCATATTTATAGACAATGTATCAAGAAAAGCAAAGCTTCAAGTACTAAGTTGTAAATTTAAAAATTATGTCTTATGTCTTTTAACTATCTACAGAACACTGAAGATTTTCTGTATCACTGGTTCTCAACCAGAAGAAATAATTGTCCCCTGACCACCTACCCCCCTCCCACTACTACCAGGTAAACATTCAACAATGTCTAAACACAATTTTGTTTGTTACAAATGGTATGCAGTCTGTGGAGAGCTGCTAGTGGCATCAACTGGATAGAAGCCAGGGACGCTGCTGAAAATCTGATAATACACAGGACAACCCCCAAAACAAAGGACTACCTGGCCCAAAATGTCAATAATACCAAGCCCACAAATCCCTGCTCCACACAGCTGATAAAAACAGAGCAGACATTTCAAGTATAAAAAGTCATCCATAACACTCAAAACATTTTCCATATCCTTTTTATTCCAATTACTAGTGTGCTTATTTAGGATACTCTTCATTATATATTGTAAATTAATAAGTCATAAAATTCATGTTAAGAATTTAGAAATGGTCTAGTCAACCCAGTAGTTTTTTTTTTTTAACCAGAAGATTTACTTCCCCCATATGCATTCTTACATAACCCCAATACGTAAGACACAAAAAATATGGAGCTACTCTAGTTGAGGCAGAAATAGAAAACCCAGAATTATAACCTCCTCAAATACTGCTTGTCCCCATGACTTCACTTGAGGTATTCTCCACAGGTGAAAATAACCAATCTAAGCCAACTTCCCCACTTTTCAGCAAGGAAACTGAGGCCCAGAGATGTAAATAACTTGGCCACAGCTTCACCAATAGGTTTTTGACAGTTAAGACTAGAACTTACAACTACTGACTTCTAGTGTATTTTTCTTCCCACTGAAAAACCTAAAGCCAACACAATATTATTTGAAGGCCTACCTTAACTCACCTCTTCCTCAATTTTCCCATTCCTTCCTCTCCACAAAATAAGAGACACAAATAGATGAACAGATGGTTAAATAAATAGAATAAGAGGTCTCATATTTGGGAAAAAAACTTGAATTTCAATACTAAATAAAAGTATCTACGTAGAAGATAATAATATATGACTTCCCCCAAATCAGAGTATTTAAATTTTCTTTTTCTTTCTCTCTTTTTTTTTTTTATTAAGATTTTACTTATTTATTTGACAGAGAGAGACACAGCGAGAGAGGGAACACAAGCAGGGGGAGTGGGAGAGGGAGAAGCAGGCTTCCCGTGGAGAAGGGAGCCCGATGTGGGGCTCAATCCCAGGACCCTGGGATCATAACATGAGCCGAAGGCAGACGCTGAACGACTAAGCCACCCAGGCGCCCCAGATTATTTAAATTTTCTAATATTTAAAGTCTACAGACACATAATTATTTTGCTTTGGCCTTACTTTCCTCCTAGAGACAATTCAATAAAATTAAATTTTATGATTTAAAGAAGTAACAATACATTAGACAATTATGTAATTGCCAATAAATTCTCTATTACTGTTCTAAAAAACAAACTAAGCTTCTTAATATGTTTAGTTACAAACTACTACAGCAATAATGAAACAGTAGCAAAATCATACCTGGACGACCCAAGGGCTGTTAGCAAAAGCCATGATGTCCCTTTCTTCCCAGAAAAAGGCAGAATCGGATCTCTTAATCATTTCAAATTTACTGAGAAGCTTCATAGCATATACCTTCCTAGTGGATTTATGCCTTACCTTTAAAATTGAAAACAGAAAATAATGAACCTTTTGTTGACATTTAAAGCTCAGCATTTACCAGAACAATTTACCAAATGATTTTAACACCTTGTTAAATAATATAACATCACTGTTCTAGCTTTTTTTCCATCTCTTCTGCTGATTTATCCCAATTAGATAATGTCAAGGCTTCGATTAACAGAAGGCAAGTAATGTTAGAAAAGAATCTTTACTCCCTATATAATAGCACACTCCCCTTTCTCCACCCTGTTATGCATGCTGCTTTCTATTTATAAAACTTAGGATTCCATAACATTTTAGAAGTCTAATATTACAAGTAAAAATTTCTCTTCTGACACTTGAAACCTCTTCTCTATCCATGGATGCCTGAGGAAAATATTTCATACTACTGCTGAATTTGACTCTAGGCTTTCACATCCTTTGGCAAGACTATCTAGAGCAATTAAAAGCAACAATTTTATAAAAACAATATCATCCCAAATAATGTATGTAAAACACACAAATGGATTTTTAATTTTATTGTTTTTAATCTCATTAAAATAACCTACCAATTGAACTTCTCCAAATGCACCTCTACCAATCACCTTCACTACTTCATAATCTTCAGCTTTCATTCGTAAATCTCTAATTTTATTTATTGTGTCTTTATCTGTATGAAAAGAAGAGTTTGTGACTTTAAATCATTGAAGCATTAAAACTAACACTGTTTATTTTACATTCAAGTCCTTGAAAAAAAAAAGTATTAAGCATTACTTCATGGTAAACACTTATAAAGGAGAAATGTTCAATGTATTAAGAATTGTTTTAAATAAATTCTGGAACGACTTCACTCTAGCTATTAAAATTTAACTTGATATTTCAGAAAATATACTACTAATACACATGGAGGACAATCAGTTAAGTCCAGAGCAAATCTGAATTGAAGGATCATAGGTATATGTTTTAGATTAGTGAAATAAAATTTTCTTTTTATCAAGTCAGTTTTGATAATCCCTCCAAGAAGATATAAATAATTGAAGATATCCAATGTTGAAAAAAATCATATACTTATATCAATACATTTCTCTATTTGAACCTAGATTTTAACTTAAAACACACAGTGGGAATCACTGCAATTATTTATATAAACCTGTCATGCTACAAACTACAATAATTTACAAATCCCCACTGGACAGATATTCTAATTCCTAATTTGGTCATAGATTAAAATAGGGCTATTTTAATCCACATGGGTCAACATTGGCATGAGATTACATGGAAAAGCTTCACATTTCAGAGTGTACAAAATACAGAACAGCTATTAAACTTAAGTTCTAGTTCCTAATAAAAACTCTGTATTATATTCTTGTCTTTCTTTTTAAAAGCACATTTAAACTCGTGTTTATATACATTATGACCAATAAACACATGCAAAAGAAAGCAAATTTCTACACAAGGATAACATAAGTACACTTAATTTTAGGTTACATATCAATTGCAAGATGCATCAGAAAGATACAGACAATAATCAATATACTGCACAATTATTTGTGTCTACCATGCAGTCTCTATAGAATCACTGTAGATATATAAAGATAACTTTAAAACATAGTTCCTCCTCTTAAGGAGTTCAAACTCTAGCAAATGAAACAGAAACAAACAATGAAAAAAAAAAGTACAAAAACAAAAAACAAAAAAAAGGAAAAGAAAAAGCTATGAGGAGGTTAAGCAGAGTTTGTAGAAAACTAAGGAAGACGCCTAACCCAAACGTGCCTGGGAAGGAGGTGGCTAGAAAAGGCTTTCTGAAAATGGTAACACCTAAAACAAGTCTAAAATGGAGCACAGCAGTTAGCCAGGTGGGGAGAAGAAAAGAGAATACTATAGGCAGATAGGCAATATAAGCAAAGGCACAGAGGAACTACATACAAGCAGCTCTGTGCTGCTGAAGTACCAAGTTTGTGGTAAGGGTTCAAAGGAGACACTGGAGAGTCCCAAACTGGTTAAGGAGCTTGAACTTTACATGTAGGCAAGTAGTTATAAAACTAGTATTTAATCATAAAAAATATTTTCTCACAATAAAATTTAAAGCAACTCAATTTTATAGAAAAGAGAGTGCTCTGCTTCAGGAGGGTAGTGGTGCCGTGGTCAGGATATCAGAGAGGGGCTGGAGTTTCATCTACTTTATACCCTTCCATAAAGCAGCCCCTGAGAGTCCTGTGGGATCTGCTGGGAACTGAGAAACACCATGAAAAGAAATAAGGCAGATAAACAACACAGTCAAATTTACATTTCAGCTAAACCACTCTGGGAAATATGTAAAAAGATGAACTCAATAAGGACAAGACTGGGGGTGGGGAGAATTTTAAGAGTACTGTAATATTCCAGATGAAGAGTTAAGAAAGTCCTGAACCAGGATGTGTTATATAATAATAGCCTGTGAGGTTGAGAAAGGATCCCTAGCTCTGGTTATATGAGGTTGAGAGCCATAAATAGGCTGAAAAGTCTGTTGTTTGAGCCCAGAAAATATATCTGCTGCAAATTTATGTGGGAATGACGATCTTGCTTCCTGCTTTAATTTCTAACAGCACAGGAAGTGTATAAAGCAGCTTGATATGTGATTCAAACAACATTAGTTGTCAGAATGACTTTATCACATTTAAGTATGGCATTAAAGTGCTGTTTTGCCTTTTAATTTAAGAAACATTATCAAGGGGCGCCTGGGTGGCTCAGTCGTTAAGCGTCTGCCTTCGGCTCAGGTCATGATCCCAGGGTCCTGGGATCGAGCCCCACGTCGGGTTCCCTGCTCGGCAGGAAGCCTGCTTCTCCCTCTCCCACTCACCCCTGCTTGCGTTCCTGCTCTCGCTGTCTCTGTCTGTCAAAAAAATAAATAAAATCTTTAAAAAAAAAAAAAAAAGAAACATTATCAAAAACTAACTTCCAAAGTCAATCAGTATTTAATGAAAACTCAGTAACAGTTGGGAGTGGCTCTAAAAACCTTCATCTTGGTCTCTGTCTTAGCTCATGCTGCCATACAAAATACCATAGACTGAGTGGTTTAAACAATATTCTTTTTTTTTTTTTTTCACAGTTCTAGAGTCTGGAAGTCCAAGATCAGGGGACCAGCACGTTTGATTCTGGTGAGGCCTCTCTTCTTGGCTTGTGGGCAGCTGCTATCTCTGTGTGTTCACATGACCTCTTCCTAGTGTGTGACAAGGTAAGGACACTGATCCTATCTTATCAGAGCCTCACCCTTATAACCTCATTTAACCTTAACTGCCTCCTTATGACCCAATCTCCAAATACAGTCATTGGGGGTTAAGGCTTCAACATATAAATGGGGGGTTAAGGGGTCAACACACAATCTAGTCCATAGCAGTCCTTAAAAAAAACACAATTAACAGCACCACTGCTAGGACATCGACTTACTTTATACTAAGATAAACTGGATGTTCAGTTCCAATTTGACAAAAATTTACAGGACTGATGATGTAAGTCCATGAGAGTGAGTGATGTGTGTACCACTGACACTGTGGTTCAATAAAACATGATAGATTCAAATATTTTCCACAAAGTACCTGCTGATGTGTAATACAAAATAACTATAGGCTTTAAAGACCTTGTGTTTTCATAAGCTTTGTCAGTTTGTCCAACTAAGCCTTTTTCTGTACCATACATAATTTTAACTACTATCACTTGTAACACACCTCAGCAGACTCCTCTTTAAGCTGTACTTAGTATTTTCTCAACTTCTTTAAAAATATTCTTGCCTGTACTTGCTCCATGAAGACTACACATAGAGAGGGTAATTCTTTAGTTACTTCAAACTCAGCACTGACTCCTCAAATAAACAAGAGTCAAGGAAAATCAAAGTCGTTTGTCTTATTTTTTGTCTATTGATGTTGCTCTCGATGACCTCAATTCTTTGAGCAACTGTTTTTGCCAAAAAGCTAATAGTCTTAAGGCAATTTTTCTCTCCACATATTTTTTTTTGCTGCTGCAAACACTCACCATTAGTGAATGGCTTTCCCTGTTCGGCTAATAAGCCACTCATAAACTAATGTAAGGTCGCAGCCTCATTCCTTTTTTATTTTTGTGAAGAAAATTCTGTGATGAGATATTCCATTTCAAGTTTTCTATTTTTTCTGACTGTTGCTTTCTTGTGAGTTGGGAATATTATGATGAGGACTCACTCTGGTAACATCAAATATATTATTTTAGCACAGCAACAATGTCACTGCAAAATAAACACAATGCTTTGCCTTTTAACTTCACAAAATAATCCACAGTTCACGTGCCTCAAAATGACAACACTCAAAGTTCAGTTTTCTTTTTTTTTGTTTTTTACGCAACGGGTATGCACCGGAAATAAAAAATAAAATGTTGTGGTATGGTGATTCACATGAAACACTGTTCCGTTTTAACTGTACCACCGTGATTTAGCTGAGTAGCAGTGTGAACCAATAACAGTGTCATGTATGATTTCTGTCACAACTACTCAATTCAGCCACTGGAGCACAAAACCAGTCCCAAGACAATACATAAGAATGAATGTGGCAATGTCCCAGTAAAACTTTATTTATGGACACTGAAATCTGAATTTCATATAATTTTCACGTCATGACATAGTTTTCTTCTTTTGACCTTTTATCAATCACTTTAAAAATATAAAAAACATTCTTTGTTCATAAGACATACAAAAACAGGTGGTGGGCCAGATTTAGCCTGTGGGCTGCAGTCTGCCAACCCCTGCTCTAATTGAAACTCAGCTCCCCACAAAAGGACACTGCTTCCCTTGCAGCTCTCAAGTGGTGACCTTTACCTTCACTCACATGCCTTATACCACTGGCCCTGAAAGTGGGACAGGTGAACTCCACTATTATCTCTATATCCCCATCCTGAATCTGCCAGCTTTGATTTTCGTGTTATTAGGTTCTATTTCTCACTACCTCTCATTATTGCTGTAATCCACTGACTCGCAGGTCATCACATTTCACTGTCAGAAAATTTTAGTTCCTGGTTTACTGACCTCTCCAATATTCACCTGTTTTAATTCTTAGGGATTTTATTATATCCATGGACGACACTTCTAATATCCTGGCCTCTCAATACCTTTAACTTCTCTCCTTCAATGCTCTTGTCCTGTACATTTTCTTCCCTCTTCTCAAACCCTGCACAGCTCTCCCACTGATCCTCATTCATAGCTAAGACATTTTTGGTTACCATCCGGAATCAAATAAAACAATCAGAAGAAAACTGCCACAGATATACCACCACCACCACCACCACCACCACCACCACCACCACCACCACCACCACCACCACCACACACACACACACACACACACTTAACTGCCAGAATGTGCAGGTATATTTGGTCACCTTCTACTACAGGAGAATACTGCTATTTTACACCAATCTTTCCACCAGTGATGTCATATCCTTTTTCACTAGTTCAAGGACATGGCTCTAGCAATACTACCCTCTTTCTCCTGTATTTTTAAGTTTCCCCTTTTCTAACCAGATCCTATCATGCTTATTTTCATTCTCATCTTAAACATACCTCTTCATCCCATTTCTCTCACCAGCTTCTTCTGCCCCATTACTCAACTTCACTACAGCAAAATCCCTCAAATGTTGTCTATCCTCTCAGTTTCTATATCTTTCTTCATATTTGCTTTTAAGTCCATTTAGGAGGGATTTGGCCACTACCTTTCTATCAAAGCTGCTTGTCAAAGTCACAAATTACCACCATGTTGCTAAATCCAATGACAAATTCTCAGTTCTCATCTTGACATATCAGCAGCTTTTGACAGTTTGGTCCCTCTCTGCTGGTATACTTTCTTTACTTGACTTCCACATTCTTCCAACAATGCTAAGGATATTTTTTCAACCTCAATAGTTACTTCTCAGTTGCCTTTGCTGGCTCCTCCTCTCCCAGAGTTCTTAACACTGAGCATCTCAAGGCTTAATCTTTCATAGTGTTTTCTTCACTGTTTACCTTTATTTCTTTGGTGGCCTTTAAAAGCCACCTACATGTCAACCAATTTTTATGGCTAGTCCAGATCTCTCTCTTAAGCTTCAGGTTTATATAATCAATTGCTTACAAAATATATCTACTTGGGTAACAGACCTCTCAAATTTAATGTGTATGAAACTGAAGAGATGTCTTCACCCAAAACCTCTACCTATGACCTCCATATTTCTGTTAACAGTTCAATTTTGCTAAAATCTAGGGAGCATGCTTGACTCCTTTTTTTTTCCTTACACACCACATCCTATTATTCAGGAAAATATGCTACCTCTACCTTTGAAATATTATCTCCAATCTGATAACTTTTCACTCTCTACACTGCTAACATGCTGGACCAAGCCACTATCATCTCTTCCTAGGATTACTACAATCGCTTCTTAACTGATGTCTATCCTTGCCTCTCCATATTTTATTCTTAACCCTAGGTGATATTCTTAAAAACACAAGTCAGAGCATGTCACTCCTCTGCTTAAAACTCTCTAATGTCTTGCCATCTCAGCCAGAGCAAAAGTCAAAGATCTTACAATGGCCTACAAGACTCTACATGACCTAGCCTATTTCCTTACTTCTCTGACATCACTCTACTATTCTTCTTGCTCAATCCTCTCCAGCCACAATGGCTTCTTCCTTGCTGCCTCTCAAACATGCCTGATATATTCTTCCCAAAGTCTTCGCACTGGCTGTTCCTCTGTATGCCATTCCCTTCCCTCAAGCATCTGCTTGGCTAATTCTCTCAAGTACTTCAACGATTTTCTCAAATATCATTTTTTAGTGAGTCCCAAACTAGTCACCTTATCTAAAACTGCAGAATTCTCAAAACTTCCAATCCTTCTTACAGTGTTCTATGTTTTTCCCATAATAAGTAACAACTTCTTTGTCATTACAGAATTTGTTTCATGCAAAATTATAAATTTGGTAAGCCCTCATTAATTCTAAGACCAATAAATAGGATTATGTAACCATAGACCGTTTTACCAATTTCTGATTGTCTACTTTGCTGAGCTACGTGATGCTGACAGAAAGCTAAGATTCAGAGAAGTGAGATATTACTCCACAGCACAGTAAGCAAAAAATGTAATGGGTAAATTGAGTCACAAAAAGACACCGTAAGTCTTGACTGGCCACTAACTAGCTAATCAGTCCCTAAATAATCATCAGTTAGCAAAAGAGGCAGGAAGACTGATAATTTATAGTTTCAGGGTTACCAACAATTCAAAATGATTTTAATCACATAGACTCTTCAACCTAACTTTCTAGAAATCAAATGGATGATTTTTCTTAAGAATCTTTAAAAAAAAAAAAAAAAGTCACAATTCATATCCAGTAAATTCTACTTCTAGAAATTTTTCCTAAGGAAGTTAGATATAATGTGGAACCAAGATTTTTACAATGTTTTTTAAAATATACAGATTGAATAATTTTATATACATATAATGGGAGTATTAGGCAACATCTAAAATTGTGTTAAAAAAAATAAAACAAGACGAAATCAGAAAGGGAGACAAACCATAAGAGACTCTTAATCACAGGAAACAAACTGAGGGTTACTGGAGGGGAGGGGGGTAGGGGGATCAGGTAACTGGGTGATGGACATTAAGGAGGGCACATGATGTAATGAGTACTGGGTATTATATAAGACTGATGAATCACTGACCTCTACCTCTGAAACCAATAATACATTATATGTTAATTAACTGAATTTAAATTAGAATAATCACATAGAATGATATTCAACATATAATGTTGAGCAAATAAACAGAATAAACTGTTCAAATATATAAACACAAATATATATTGGTATGTGTGAACAGAAAAAAGACCATAAGGAAATACAGCAAAATAATACTTGTAATCATTTCTGAGTGTGGTGGGATTTCAGATTATTTTATTCCTCACATTTTCTATACATTTCAAATTTTCTATAATAACTATTGCTTTCTCATGAGAAAAAGACATATCTGCCTAGTCTAAAATCTGAGATTATAAAGTGACCATAATTTTATGTACCACCACAGACTGTAAGACACATCCTAATTGTTAAATAAGTTTTTTTAAATGTCAGGATGAAATATAGTAATAAAAGCTATGCACAATACACTGTTTGACCAAAATATTGCTACTCTTTGCCTAAAGAAACCTAGTATACCTTGTATACTTTTAGAGTAAAGTATCCCTAAAAAGCTCTAAAATTACATAAAACTTATCTAGAAAATCTACAATATTCAATTCCATAAAAATCTGTTTTAATGCAAAAATTATTTTATGTCCAAATCTTCAAATAAAATTCAAACTACAGGAAGATGTGTCATGTTTTGCCAGTGTACACACACACACACACACACACACACACACACACACACACAGAGTAATCCAGTTTGAGAAACTGATTGGGGAGGGGGGAGGAATCCAAATTCTTAACATAGCATAAAATGGCTTTTAGACCTTGTTACTGTCTGGTTCTCCAGTCTTTCATTTCTAGATACTCTCCCCAACATGCTCTACCAACGCCCAGTTATTTGCAATTGCTCACATTACCATACTGCTTCAAATCTCCATACCTTTGCAGATATTGATCATCAGGCTAAAATGACTTGCCCCATGTTATTTGACTGACTTACTATCAAACAAGATCTAATCCTGTATCTCCTCTTCAGCCATTGTTGATCTCCTCATGCAGATGGGCTAACTCCCTTCCCTTGCCTCTCAAACACAATTTCTCTATTATTTCATCTACCACTCTGGACTGAAATTATTTATATAGCTATGTTTCTAGAGACCACACTTCATTCATGGATATGTTCTTGATGTACATACATGCTCAATGATACTTACTGAAACATTAAAAACATTTAATGATATTATTTATAAATGGAGACAAATCAACTACATGCAGCTCTTAACTATTCAGGGACAACAGAAAAGCCAGTCACTTTTATTTACTCCAAAACAATGAAAGTATATATCTAAAAATCAATCTTGGATTTTTCAAAATGCTAAACACAGAATTACCATATGACCCAGCAATTCCACTTTTAGGTATTAACCCAAGAGAAATGAAAACATATGTCCACATAAAAACTTGCACACAAATGTTCATCGCAGCAGTATTCATGATAGCCAGAAAGTAGAAACAATACGAATGTCTATCAAGAGATGAATGGATAAACAAAATGTGGTAAGTATATCTACACAATGGAATATTACTTGGCAATTAAAAAGAATATGTGCTACAACATAGATAAATCTTGAATAATACATCATACTAATTTCAAAAAGTCAGTCACAAAAGACCACACATATAATTCCATCTATAGGTAATGTCCATTATCTATTGCATATCTATACTGGAATAAAATAGATTAATCATTGGCCAGGGCTGGGGAGCTTAGGGAAATATGGGAGTGACTGCTAATGCATATGGGGCTTCTTTATGAGGTGATGAAATGTTCTAAATGACTGGTAATGGCCGCACAACTCTAAAAATATACACAAAGAACCAATGAATTGTATAATTTAAATGGGTGAATTTTATAGTACATAAATTATATCTCAACAAAGCTATTTAACAAATCAATCTTGGGTTTGGCAATGATTTTTATATATAGCATCAAAAGCATAATCCATAACAGAAATAATTGATAGATTAGGCTATCAAAATCAAAAACTTCTGCTGTGTGAAAGACAGTATATACAAACTTTTGAGTCTGGAGTGGAGCTTATTGATCCCCCTGCCCGTAAGTGTAGGCTGAACTACTGATCAGATTCCAAACGGTAGGGTATGGAAGGGAAAACAGTAACTTTCTGGCAGAGAAGGCTGGCAGACTACTATTTTAAACCAAGTGATAAAAGTTAACATCACCATTGATAAATCATGGTATCACAAACCTATCCTCCAGTCTAACATCAAACACAAACTGTGGGACATTCTACAAAATACCTGATCACTAATCTTCAAAACTGTCAAGGTCATAAAAAAAAAAAAAGCAAAGACTGAGAAACTATCAGACCAGAGGAGACTAAGGAGAAATGGCAACTGAATACAATGAAGTATTCTACATTGGATTCTGGAACCAAAACCAAAAGAAATTAATGGAAAAACTAAAGTAAAGTATGTAATTAGTTAACAGTAATAGGCCAATTTTAATTTGTTAGTTCTGTCAATGTGCCATGTTATATAAAATGTTAACATTAGGGAAAACTGGGTAAACGGCATACACAGGAATCTCTATTCTTACAACTTCCCCATGAGTTTATAATATGATTTATTTTAAAAATAAATAAAGAGGATATTTAACATTTCTATTTAAAAAATCTAATTTAGTGGTATTTTATTTGTAATAACTTCAAACAAGCTTTTGTAATATCCTAGGTCATACTGCATAATTTATTCAATTTTATGGCTTCATTTTAAAATCCCAAATTTTATACTACCTTCTGGTATAAACTGCATTTGGCACTATATATCAAAATGTAAGCTGGATACAGCTTTTGACTCAGCAATTCCTGGATTCACTCCAAAGAAAGAAGCAGCAAATATATACCACATTATATGCACAAGAATGTTCATCACAGCCTTATTTATACTAGTGGAAAACTGGAAGGAATCTAAGTGTCCACCATTACAGAAAGTTTTTAAAATTAAGGTACATTATCTTTCTCATTCAGATGGGGGGGCATCTTTTTCTTATTTTAACCCATATTTGTTGAAATATTAATACATTTGTTCACATTTGTTCAACTGTTAACTGTTCAATGGTCATTTATTTCTTTTCCCCTTTATACTACATATTCAGCTACTTTGTTCATTTTAAAAAATTATTTTTCTTATTGATTAGAAGTCTCTTCTTAGAAATATGTTTTTTATATATTATAATTTTTTTCAGTTTGTCAATGTTCTTTATATATTTGTCTTTCCGTATACATAGTTTTGAAAAGGCAAAAATCTGTCAGTGTTTCCTTGACAGTTGCTAGTCCTAGATTCCTCCTTTTAAAAAAATACATTCCCTACTTGAAGACTATATAATTTCATCTAGTACCTTATGTCTTTACATTTCTAATATGTTATGAAGTACAGACTGAAATTCGTTTTCCCTAATATGGACATCCAATACAAATTACTGAAAAATCTACCTTTTCCCCAATGACATGTCATGTTAAGCTTATATCAAATTTTCATATAATAAAAAAGTATGCTTCTTCACCCTCTATGATAATCTACTGGTCTTCTTGTCCTTCAAGAAAGTACTATTTTTCTTATACTTCAGTATACAGTTGAAGAATTAATCCCAATATATCATGACTACAATCCTGTCCCCACCTCCCAGAAATAGAAATACATTCACCATTCAAGTGCTAGAATTACCAAACTATGCAAGCCATTTATAGACCTAATATGCAAAAAACTCAAGCTTGCCAAAACCTTACTACATTTCAATGCTTTCTGGCTGGAATATATCCCACATTATGCAGACTCCTACATGTACCTTAATATTTAGCTGTGGAGGAGGTTGTTTTTTTTTTTTTTAAGATTTATTTATTTATTTGAGAGAGAGAGAGAAAGAGCGAGCACACATGCAAGAGTGGGGGAGTGGCAGAGGGAGAGAATCCTCAAGCAGACTTCCTGCTGAGGGTGGAGCCTGACACAGGGCTTGATCCCATGACCCTAAGATTGCGACCTGAGCTGAAACCAAGAGTCAGACGCTTAACTGAGCCACCCAGGCACCCCGAAATTTATCCTTTTTAAATGTAGAACAGTACATATAGGTAGTACATAAATTCTGCTTTTAGAATTGTTGCTCCTTAGAATTCCTGAAAAAGTATAGACCTCTAACTACCATCAAACTTTATATTCCAGTAGGTGAAAACCATCTTTAGTTTTACTAGAGATAACATAATATGCATCTTCAATATTACAGTATGTAATGAGACACTCTTAGGAGAAACTAGTCACAAACATTAAAATGAGAGCTTTTCTACAAGTCATAAAATCTTGTGATGTTTTGTTTGAATGATTATTATGACCTTAATTTAAAGTGAGAAAAAGTCTTCCCTTTTCTATTGAGCAATATGTATACGTACCTTTTGTGTAATTCTACAAGGAGCTAAGGCAAACATAGTCAAGTTGTTTTTACTTCCTTGGATGGAAGTTAATGGATTCTTTGATGATATCAGCAAAATATGCTAAACTGAAAATAACATTTCTCCCTCACATTTTTTTTTAAAGATTTTATTTATTTATTTGAGAGAGAGAATGAGATAGAGAGAGCATGAGAGGGGGGAGGGTCAGAGGGAGAAGCAGACTCCCTGCCGAGCAGGGAGCCCGATGCGGGACTCGATCCCAGGACTCCAGGATCATGACCTGAGCCAAAGGCAGTCGCTTAACCAACTGAGCCACCCAGGTGCCCTCTCCTTCACATTTTTAATACAAGATAATTGCTTACTGATTTTAATCACCAACCAACGAATAGCTAATTTAAAGATGACAGTAACATTCAACTATCACAGTAATCATTTAATAAGTAAAAAGGTTTCATGATTTTATGATTTTAAAAGTATAGAGAAAAAGCATTTTATGTTTTGAAACCTGCCATGGAATGACATTAAAACTTCAAGACAGTGGAAAGAGGAATAAACTTTCTAATGACCATTACTCCCTGTTTACATAAAAACAAATAGCTAATTAAATGTTTGTAATCCATTAAATCTCATTTTTGGAAGGAGATTAAGAAAGTATCCACTGGAGAAAAGGTTAAACTCCATTTTATGAAACATTAAAATATTGTATGATTGGTTACCAAATATAATTACTTGGAAAAATAAACAAAAACTTTAAGATACAACCCTTTTACAATGATAAATGTAATGTAATCCTTTAATATAATGATTTAATATGATTTACCCTTTAAAATGATAAAAGAAACTTTGGAAAAAATTTATTTTCCACATCTCAACTGAAATTATTTTGTTCTTGACAAGTGTGGCTTATTCGTTGATTTATCTGTATGCTTGTTCTTGATTTGATGATTTTACACGGGTGGCTATCTTTTTTAGAAATCACTATTCTGAGACAGTTTAACAAGGACTAAATATGTACATCATCAATTCTAGGCTAGTGATTACATCTGGAAGAGAAAGACATGAGGCCCAAGGCGTAGATTGTAACTTAACATCTTATTTTGAACAAAAGACCAGAAGAAAATAGAGCAAAATGTTAACTACTAATTTAATCGTGATCACCGATACACAGATATGTGTTATATTAATTCATTTGAAATATGTGGTAATAAAAAACAATTTAAAAAGACAATGATCATATCCAAACTCTACTAACAAAAGAATACTTTCTAGATCAACTCTAACAAGTCAGCATTCAACCTCTAATACATTTAACAAATATTTAATGCATACCTAATATTTAGCCAGGTTTCGCAACACAAATACAAGTGCTCCTGGTCTCATGACACTTCCATTCCAGTGATGAGGGCAAAGGAGAAGAGGAATGGAGACCAATCAAATAATCACACAAATAAATATAACCTAACTGTGATAAGTGCACAAGAGGCCATGAAAGCACATACCTAGCAGCAGTACATCTGACCTAGCTCCAGGGGCTAGGAAACTAGAGTGAATGCTTATTTGAAATTTAAAGGATGACTCCTTTAAATTGGATGGGGTTAGAAGGAATTTTAGAAAGAGGAAAACAACATCTAAAAGTATTGTGGAGAAGGTATCAGAGTGCTTTCTAGGAACTAAGTATAAGCGGTATGGTGGAGGTATAAGGAAACAAAGGAGTAGCAGTACAGGTAAGAATGTAACTTGAAAGGTTATACAGCAAATTGTATGAAAGGCTGGGAGTGAGATTTGACTTAAGCAATTTGCAGTTGAAAAAGAATCCTCTGGCAGCAAGGTAGATAACCAACCGTAAATGCGGAAAAACAGATAAACTGAGAGTAGATAGAAGACTTACTGAGATCAATCAATGGAGATGATGAAGCATGAACAAGAATAGCTGTAATAGAAAACAAAGTTCAAGCCTCCGTCTGTAGACTGCTACTGACCAAAATCTACATTCATGGGTCTTTTCTTCAGTTTATAATAAGAGCATTTATCTTTAATTTTCTGGCAGCTCCAATATTCTGCAAAGGGTTTTTTTATTATTATTATTAACATATAATGTATTATTTATTTCAGGGGTACAGGTCTGTGATTCAGCAGTCTTACACAATTCACAGCGCTCACCAAAGTACCCACCCTCCCCAATGTCCATCACCCAGCCACCCATCCCTCCACACTCCTCCCCTCCAGCAACCCTCAGTTTGTTTCCTATGATTAAGAGTCTCTTACGGTTTCGTCTTGTTTCATTTTTTTCCCTCTTCCCCTATGATCCTTTGTTTTGTTTCTTAAATTCCACATATCAGTGAGATCAAATGATAATTGTCTTTCTCTGACTGACTTATTTCGCTTAGCGTAATACCCTGTAGTTCCATCCATGTCACTGCAAATGGTAAGATTTCATTTTTTTTTTTTTTTGATGGCTGCATAACATTCCATTGTGTATATATGCCACGTCTTCTTTATCCATTCATCTGTTGATGGACATCTAGGCTCTTTCCATAGTTTGACTATTATGGACATTGCTGCTATGAACATTGGGGGGTGTAGGTGCCCCTTCGGATCACTACATTTGTGTCTCTGGGATAAATACCCAGTAGTGCAATTGCTGGATCATATGGTAGCTCTATTTTTAACTTTTTGAGGAACCTCCATACTGTTTTCCAGAGTGGCTGCCCCAGCTTGCATTCCCACCAACAGTGTAGGAGGGTTCCCCTTTCTCCACATCCTTGCCAACATCTGTCGTTTCCTGACTTGTTAATTTTAGCCATTCTGACTGGTGTGAGGTGGTATCTCATTGAGGTTTTGATTTGGATTTCCGAGTGATGTTGAGCACTTTTTCATGTGTCTGTTGGCCATTTGGATGTCTTCTTTGCAGAAATATCTGTTCATGTCTTCTGCCCATTTCTTGATTGGATTCTTTGTTCTTTGGGTGTTGAGTTTGATAAGTTCTTTATAGATTTTGGATACTAGCCATTTATCTGGTATGTCATTTTCAAGTATCTTCTCCCATTCTGTCAGTTGTCTTTTGGTTTTGTTGACTGTTTCCTTCTGCAAAGGTTTTCTAAAGATCCTCAACACATCAGCATGTTCATTCAATATTCTAGGGTGTAATCTGCCTAGATCTGGGAATGTAAAGTAATTTGAAGAGCTCAAATTTCTTCTCCTTCTCTGAACTTCAATTCTTTTAAGTTTTTAAAAATCATGAGAATAATGAAAACAAAAAAAGTAGTCTTATTTTTACTAAGTAATTCTTTATCATCCCATCCATTAAGCCAAAAGCCCCAACCTGCCATTTCAGTCTTTTCTGCCATCTGTCCTCCTCATCCCTTCCCACTCATCATCAATCAAGTTCAATTTAAATAAAATTCCTGGTTCCTCAAAGATATCATACTTTTAGATTGCTCTCTGACTTAACAAATGCTATTCCCTCTCTGCCTGAATTGTTCTTCCTCAATTAAGAAATCTAGCCTGGGGGCACCTGGGTCACTCAGTCAGTTGGGCAGCAGGCTCTTGGTCTGGCTCAGGTCATGATCTCTCAAATAAACAAATCTTCAAAAGAAAAAAAAAAGAAATCTAGCCTGGTCTTTTAAGACTCAACTCAAATATTACCTTCCTTCTTAAGGCTTTCTTTACTACCTCAAGATTTGTGTATCATTACATTCTCTACAAAGCTCAACTATAAAAGTACATATATATAGAAAATATATATATAAAAGTTACTATTTGCTCCTGTATTTCCCTTCACAAGATGGTAAGATCTACAATTTTAAAGAAAAACACTGTCTTATTCTTCATGTCTTTAGTGACTGGACATGAAAAAAATATTTCAAGAACAAATGGTCTCGCAGGGGTGCCTGGGTGGCTCAGTCAGCTAGGCATCCAACACTTGGTTTCTGCTCTGGTCGTGATCTCAGTTGTGGGATGGAGCCCCACTCTGGGATCCACAATGGGTGTGGAGCCTGCTTGAAATTCTCCCTCTCCCCCCCCACCCCTCCCCACCACCACCCCCAGCTCTCTCAAAAATGAATGAATGGTGGTGGTGTGTAGTAAATTTATCACTTTCTCATACATCTTCAACCCATTACTCTAAATGGAGAAGGAAGAGTGGGGGAAGTTCCTTTTGTTGTCTTAAGAACTTCTCACAAGTCTCGGCTCATCACAGGCTTTTGGCCTAACCCAATTTTTATAGATTTATGCTACTCTTTCACATTTATCTCTGGATATATACTCATACTTGATATGGTTGTTTCAATCTGAGCTAAGAACTTCCGTGGAATAACCCTGATTTCTTGAGCTAAAACTTTCTTATATTTACCCCTTTTTGAAATTCAGCCTTCACCTGGAACCACTACTAATATGATTTATCTTTTAAATAAATTTGATTAAATCTCCTAAGCTTGGAGCACGTGCCTGACAGTGCCCAGAATTTCTTTCCTTCATTAATATAAAGTCTTAGGCAGTAGTTCTCAACTGAGAGCAATTCTATGCCCAGGGGACATTTGGCAAAGTCTTAAGACATTTTTGGTTATCACAACTGAGGGAAGGAGAAGAGTATGCTACTGGCATCTGGAAGGTAGAGGCCAGGGATACTACTAAATACGCTACAATGCAAAGGACAGCCCCTCCCCACAACAGAGTTATCTGATCCAAAATGTCAACAGTGCCACTTCTGAGAAAACCCGGTCTAAAATGAACTGAATGCTTTGTTTCAAGGTCTCTGTCAAATCCCAAATGCTAACGAATTCAGACTTTTCGGTCACAATTAAACTCAGAATAGCTAATCATTCTCATTATTTTCTCAATAAATAATTGGCAAAGCAAATAAAAAGTCTGTCAACTGTTAATATGCTTTTATAAGTAGATAGCTGCTACACCATCACTCCCAGAGCTAATATGCCACTTTTGTAATCTATAAGGAAAGCTATAGTATGCTACCATAAAATACCATTTCAGGGTTTATTTTTTTATCCAAACAAATGCTCTCTATCACATTTTTACTCTCAGGTTCATGGAATTTCTCATACAATACTCTTCCCTCCTCTATTATCTTCTTTTAGACTGGTTATATTTGTTTAATAAGTTTGCTTTTCTACTAACATAATTATGAATCCTGTACCCCAAATCTCAGTGACATTCATAATGGTTTACAAACATATACAGTCATAATGACTGTTCCCAAATTCTCCCTTTCTCCTCCTTCCAATCACTCCCCCAAACATGTTTCTTCTAAAATGTGACTAACTCCCACCATTTTATCTGGATCTCTAACGCCTACTTAAAATTCACCTTAAAATCTTTATTAGTTACATGAGGATAATAAACATTTTCTTTGTAGTCCTTATTATTCAGGTATCATAGACCGGAGTCCAGAAAAGCAAATCTTTATATTTAACTAATTATTCAGTCAAATGGTCACAGATTCTCATTTCCCTTTCAGTCTGTAAACATTCTTCAACATGAAGAGATGAAAATTAACAGTCTGTAATACAGTGAGGCCTGAAGTTTAAAATATTTCAAACTGCTATACTTTAAAGCTGTTGTACTCTAGTGAGACTTCAGCTGAATTACTAAAGAGAAAGATTTTATCCCATGTCAGGTGTATCCTTAGATCACTATATCTGGTATGTCAGGAAAAAGCAATTCAAAGCAAACATTCACCTTCAGTAAAAAAATTTTGGATGTACTTACTAATGAAAGCTATAAATATCCATATAATTGAATTTTAGCAGAATATAAAATCCTATCATTCTATGAAGATCTATTACTCTGTGTGAAGTATTACATAAATACAATTTGAGTTGAAGGGGAATGTTATGTCATATAAACAGAATCATACAGTATATACCCTTTTGTGCCTGGCTTTTTCCACTTACCCCAATGTTTTTGAGATTTACTGATGCTGTTGCACATGTCAGTTAATTTACTCCTTTTTACTGTTAAATATTCCATTATATGGATGTACCACAATTTGTTTATCCACTACCAACTGATGGACATTTAAGTAGCTTCCAGTTTACAGCAATTTTGAATAAAGCCACTTAAACATTCTCAAAGAGGTCTTTGTGTGGACACATGCTTTCGTTTCTCTTGAATAAATACCCAGAAGTGGGATTCCTGGTTCATAAAGTAAAGCATGTATAACTTTATAAGAAAAACACCAAACTGTTTTCCAGAGTGCCTTACCATTTTACAAACCACCCAGCAATGTGCCAGAGTTCAGTTGCTCCACATTTTCACATATACTTGATATTGTCAGTTTTTAAAATTTTAGTTATCTTAATAGATGTGTAATAGTATCTCATTGTGGCCATAATTTGAAAGTATCCAATGACTAAACATGCTGCATATTGGCCAACTGTGTATCTTCTTTGGGGAAATGTCTATTTAAATCACTTGTTCATTTTTAAATTGGGTTATCTTTTTATTGTTGACTTGTAAGACTTACTTATATATTCTATATACCAATCCTTTATCAGGTATATGATATGCTAACATTTTCTCCCATTCTGAGGGCTGTCTTTTCACTCTCTTGACAGTGTCCTTTGAAGCACAAAAGTTTTTAGTTTTGATGTCCATTTTATTTATTTTTCTTTTGTTGCTTGTACTTAGGTATTATATCTAAGAAACTAATTCAAGAGCATAAAGACTTATGCCAACATTTTCTTCTAAGAGTTTTATAGTTTGGTTCTTACACTCTGAATTAATTTTGTATATGGTGTAAGGTAGGAATCCAACTTCATTCTTTTACGTATAGATATCCAGTTGTCTGAGCACCATTTATTGAAAAGATTATTCTTTCCCCTTTCACATGTTTTGCAACTATTTTCTCCCAGTCTATGGCTCATATTTTCATTTTCCTAGCAATATCTTCTGAAGAGAGAAAGTTTTAAATTTTGATGAAACCTAATCTATTTTCTTTTAAAAGTAGTTTATGTTATTTGTGTCCCATCTAAGAAAGTCTTGCCTAACCGGTCACAAATATTTTCTGTGTTTTCTTCTAGAAGTGCTATTTTAGCTCTTAAGTCTAGTCTATGAAAAATTTTGAGTTACTTTTTGTATATGGTGTGAAGTAAGGTTCGAATTCTGAATTACCTTGTCACCTTTGCTGAAAATAAGTTGACTGCATATGTATGGGTCTATTTCCGGATTCTCTACTTTGTTCCATTTATTTATGTTTATTCTTTCATTAATATTATACTGTCTTGATCTTGAAAATCCTATAGTGTTAATTCTCCAGCTTTGCTCTTACTTTCTAAAATTGCTTTGGCTATTCCAGATCCTTCACATTTTCATATGAATTTTAGAATTGCCAGTCACTTTATACAAAAAAAAAACCTGCTTACGTTCTGAGAATACATAGATTCTATTTATAAGTTAATATGGGGACTCTTAACATTTTATTATTGAATTGTCCCATCCATGAACATTGAATATCTACTTTTTTTTTTTTAGGTCTTCTGTAATTTCTCAGTAATATTATGTGGTTTTCAGTATACAAGTCTTATACATATTTTGTCAAATTTATCCCTAAATTTGTCATGTTTTTGCTTCTGTTGTAAATGTTTAGGTGCTATATTTGTTACATCAACTTCAAATTGCTTGTCGCTAATATACAGAAATACAATTGCTTTCTGCATAGTAATCTTCTAATTTGCAGTCTTGTTGAACTTAACTAGTTCTTACAGCTTTTTGGGTAGAATCTTGAGATTTTTGTATATACAAAAGCATGCTGTTTGAATAAAAAAATTTTTACTTCTTCCTTTTTAAATTTACATGATTTTTCTTTATTTTACCTTACTGCACTGTCTAGAACTTCCAGGACAATGTTGAATGAAAGTGGTAATAATAGAAGACAGGCCTGCCTTTTCCTGCTTAAGGGGAAAGCACTTAGTCATACACAATTAAATACAATCTAACTGTAGATTTTTTGTAGATTCTCTTTATCACTGTAAGGAAGTTTCCTTCATTTCCTAGTTTGCAGAGATATATTTTGTAATCAAAAATGGATACTGAATTTTATCAAATGCTTTTTCTTATCTCCTGAGATGGTATTATGGATTTTCTTTTTAAATATGTTAATGTGGTAAATTACACTAACTGACTTTTGAACCTTGAACTAACTTTACAATGCAATCTTGGTATAAACCCTCCTTCATCACAATTTTTACATAATGCTAGATATAATTTGCTATAATTTTGTTATGTTACTCTCTGCACTTTTCTCCAATTTAAAAACTAGACTAAACTTACACATTTTTCAGTTAAAAGTTTACTTTAGGCTTTATACTTTCATTTTATTTTACTTATTTCTACTGTGGCTATTGATATTCCTATTTTAAAATGTAATATAAAGGCATACTTATATTATGAAAGCAGTAATGTTGCATAATAAAATGAGTAATAAATTAAGAAAGCATGTGTTCCAATCCTTGCTGCCTACTTTACAAAATCACATAGCCCCTCCTCTGTACCAATGAGCATTTATTCTTTGCCTCTCATCAAATAAGAAATGGTCAAGATTCTCCACCTTTTTAGTTCTTTTGCTCTATTTTTTTTTTTTTTTTTTTTAAGATTTTATTTATTTATTTGACAGAGAGAGACATAGCGAGAAAGGGAACACAAGCAGGGGGAGTGGGAAAGGGAGAAGCAGGCTTCCCGCGGAGCAGGCAGCCCTATGTGGGGCTCGATCCCAGCACCCCGGGATCGTGACCTGAGCTGAAGGCAGACGCTTAACGACTGAGCCACCCAGGCGCCCCTCTTTTGCTCTATTTTTAAGTAGGTTGGTAAACAAATGTAAGCAGTGATAAAATTCTCGTGTAATTTCAGTAAGATGTGAGAAGTTAAGAAAATTTAGTTAAAAAGTTCCCAATTCAGGTTCTGGCACCAATTCCAAAATAAAATTTGGTTGAATAAATATTTTTATAAAAAACAGAGACACTTAAAAAAAATTAAATTGATCGGTAAAATTCTGAGGCAAGATTTCAAAGTGTAAAAACGATAAATACAACAGGGAAAAAGATCATACTAGAAAAATAAACTTTTCTAACAAGACATATGCAACCAAAATTGAGTAACACAAAACCAACCCAACTCAAATGTTATCACTATGTATGGTTTAGAAACAGAAATAAAGAAATGGAGTGGGAAAGATTTCATGATCTAAATTTTATTATCATTTTTTAAGATTAAAAGTTTGAAACTATCTTAATAAATTCTTTAATCAAATTTTAAGTGATAAAATCTAATATCAAAATCTAAAAAGGTTTTTAGAAAAGAAAGTCTGTAAAGCCTAAATATAAGCCAGATTTCATGGAGAAAATTCTCCTTATCTCAATGGTAGGAGGGCTTTTCATGTGCAATCTGTTCTTACCTGCAGGTATTAAAATATAATAGCTAATGATTTACAAAAGAAAAATAGAGGATAAATATAACACTATTGAAATTCAATGTGCATGTATGTATATTATTATTTTAACATACTTATTTTAGCCATTACTTCTCATTCCCTTTTCTGCAAAATATTTTATAAAATATTCTCCTACGAGGCACTCAAATTAATAAACTAATTAATATTGTTTCTTTCCTATTTCCTCAATTTCCTGCTCATTTTATGTAGGAATTTTAGATGAAATAACCAAAGAGTAGACAGAAGAAGGAAAAAAAAAGATGGGCTTGAATAATCTAAGTCAAGATTTTGTTATATACAGTCTGTCATTAACCTCCACAAAAAATTACTTACATCTGCTTAAAAAGTTGTCAATATTTTTGTTTTTTCTTAAGGCAGGAAAATCCAAATCATATACCAAAGCATCCAATCCATCCTAAACAAATAAACAAACAAAACAGTTAGTTTTGGGGGTCACACTATGAACACTTTTCTTTTTTATGAGTAAAGAATAAAACATATGCTTTAACATTTAATCTGCCCTCTCTCGTATATCTTGCATTCACTTAACACCTTCTACAAGGTTACATGGGTGCCACAAAAAGATAAAATCTGTTTTTATTTATTTTATATATAGATTTTTCACCTTCTAAATCGCCCAGTCTGAGAAGCAGCAAAATCACCACAAATTGGCTACACATGACTTCAATGCATGCCCTTTCCCTCCATGCCCTTTCACTCCCCAACTACTACATTTATCTTTATTTCACACTCATCAAAAACAAATGGCCTGTATTTGTGACTATCAGTATTTTACAAGGTAGTAGCTAAATGTCAGTGCCTAAAATATGTGTAGTATAAAATAAATTCTGCATTTAGATACATTTTTTAATTATGAAAACACATTGGGTTTTCATAAGGGTTTTCTTTCTTTCTTTGAAGCACTTTATAGGACAAGCATTAATAAAGGACAAACATGGGCTTCTACTTTTAAGTGGATTTTTAAATATTATCTAAGTAAGTGCAGGACAATGTGAAGGTGTACCAATCAGTGTTGAAGTAGGAATGCATGTATTCCATTTATATCTTGTGGCAGGAGCACTTTATCTCTTATGGCAGGAGAGGAGGAACATTCAGATAATCCCAAGTAATCTTCATTTAATTTAGCTGGGGAAATTCAGCGGAGCCCAAGAATAAAAACAGAAGCAGCAGAGGAAGACACACCTTCTGCAGACCCTGTACAGTCATGTTCACCAAAGGTTGGAGGAAAAATTAAAGCCAGAGGATAAGTGTGATCACTCAGCTATTTTAAAATACAAGTACTTAAAATATTTCCCTAGGAAACCAGAATGCAGAGTCAAACTTAAACACGCTTTAAAATACATAATTGCAGGCACCTGCCTTTGGCTCAGGTCATGATCCCAGGGTCCTGGGACTGAGTCCCACATTGGGTTCCCTGCTCAGCAGGGAGTTAGCTTCTCCCTCTCTCCCTCTACCCCTCCTCCCTGCTTGTTCTCTCTCTCTCTCAAATAAATAAATAAAATCTTAAAAAAAAAAAAATATATATATATATATATCATTGCATGAGTTGGAAACTGAACATGGAAAAATAGGTAATACTGATGCTGTTGATTGCTTGAAGAGACCAACCCACCCAGTAACTGGCTTTTCAAAATTCACAGTTTGTGCAGATCTGAAGAAAAAGCTCCTCCACTAATGCAAATTTATCTATCTTTAAGATATATTTCCTAGAATCTTCTAAAAATTTGAATATTTCTGGTAGTTCTTTGTACAGAAAAAAAGATGAGAACCTTTTTATGAAAACACAGTTTTTAGAAAGACCAGCTGATGCTTGTTCTATTCTAACCTGGAAAACCAAACCAAGGGCAGCTGGGTGTCTCAGTTGGTTAAGCGACTGCCTTCAGCTCAGGTAATGCCAGGATGGAGTCCCACATCGGGCTCCCTGCTCAATGGGGAGTCTGCTTCTCCCTCTTACCCTTCTCCCCTCTCGTGCTCTCTCTCTCACTCTCTAATAAATAAATAAATAAATCTTCAAAAAAAAGGGAAAACCAAACCAATAAATATGTGAACTCACTATTTTCTAGGAAAAGATAAATTAAATATGACTTTTTTAAAAAAGATCTTTAAGTTCTTTAAGGCAGAAACCACAGTTAATATCTCATTTTTTCCCACAACTTATTCAGAATGACTGAACAAGTAGGCATAAAATGTACTTCAAGCCAGTGATTTTTATGCTCAACAGCAATGGCATTACATTATTCAAGAAATATTTTTCTTAAAAGTTTCAGTGCATCAGGTCACTCCCCAAAATTAGACTATAGAGTAGTCCAAGTACTACTGACGACACAAGAAAATTTTTAGGCAAAATTTTGGTACCTTAAAGTTGTCTGGAATATAATCTCAATATATATTTTATAATAACTATTATTTTAGGAGTTCCTAGTAAACATCTACTTCCAAAGACACTTACAAATTTTAAAAGATTCAGAACTAAATTATAATAGCTTAAATTGGGGTGCACCTGGGTGGCTCAGGCGGTTAAGCATCTGCCTTCAGCTCAGGTCATAATCCCAGGGTCCTGGGATCTAGCCCCATGCGGGGCTCCCTGCTTTGCAGGGAGTCTGCTTCTCCCTCTGCCCTTCCTCCTATTCATTCTCTCAATCTCTCTCTCTCAAATAATAAATAAAATCTTTAAAAAATAATAATAATAGCTTAAATTGTTTTTTAAAAAGTAAGAGAAAGATATATTAAATTTTACCCACATGCTCTCTTTGGTAAATAATCAAAAACAACTGCTTCCAATCTTACTCAAGTTTTTTTTTTTTTTAATTACTAAATGTTAGGCACAAAAGAACCTCAAAAATTACCTTGTTGAACAACCTATCAAGTAGCAATCAGAAATATTAACTGACTTGTCCCAATACTGGCTAGCAAGCTGTATCAAAATCAAAATGCTAACTCTTAGTTTAGTAAAGATACAACATGACCATGATAAAAACATGATTGAAAAAATCCTGAATCTCTTAAAAATGAAGGTAGGAACTGAGAATAAATATGTCTATTTAAACTCAAGCTGTACTGTTCAAAAATTATTGGAAAACCACAAGTCATTCTTCTAATTATAACTAGAAAGGACACTGGCTAGGACTCAAATCTGTTTTCTTTATTATACCACTACTCCCTCTTCTGCATGACCTTCCTTAAACTACCTATAAAAACTAACAGTTTCCCCTGTCTTATTTTTTACTTCAATATTCAAGCTAGATTTCAAATGCCTTGAGTAAGGTAAGCCCCAGAACTGATCATCACATTTTACTCATAATATAGTAGATAAAACTGCTGGCTCTCCTAATTCAACAATTATTTCCCCTTTCCACCTTCCTAATTTAACTGTGAATTTTGTTCAAGCCACCCAACTTCCTCCATGAGCTTTCAAGGAGTGGGAAGACTTCCCTCAGCTTCAGGAGGTTGGTTCTAAATAGTCTAATTTAAACCCAACATCGTGGCCCATTAGTCTTGCCAGTGTTCACTTTAAGTACAGGAACATGATAACAATCTGTCACATGAGACATGAGGGGAAAACCTACAGAAGGATTCTGGGGGAAAGTTTCTTCTCTCTTAAAAAGTGATACACGTAAGAAATATCTTCCTTTCAAGAGAAATTGTCATGTCTGTACACGACACCTAAAACAGCAGCCATTTTGCAGCCTCAAAGAAGTTGGTAGATGACAAAGTCAAGCACAATGAGGGCAACAGAGCCAAGGATGGAAGGAACCTGGGTCCCTGATGATTGTTTGTTCCATCACTTAATTAATCTGGAGCCACTCTACCCATGCCTGAGATAATGAACTGTCTGATTCAATTGCATTGGATTTTCTAGTTCTTATAACTTAAAAGCATCCTAACTAAAATACATAGCAAGGGCTCAATAAATGTCACTGAACTAAAATAGCATTAACCAATGCATAAGTTATAGGGACTTGCTGCACTGAAAGGGTGAGAGAATTGCCCATTCAATAGTAAGGACAAGGGCAAGATGGGACTGACAAAAGTGTCACTCTTTGGTAAATGTATAACTGGACAAACCATGAAGACGAATGATTTTTGAGTCATGCTTAATAATAAAATGAATTCCACATGGGCCAAAAGAATTCAACCATGAGGATATAAAGCAAAAGCATTTTAAAGAAAAAAACATAGTATATTTGCATGCTACTACTGGGAGAACAAGTCAAATAGCCTTCCTGAGGTTTTCTCTTTTGTAAAATGAGGATAATAACTACCTACAACTCACAATGGATTTGTGACAATTAAATGAGTGAATTATGTAAAGTGACCCTTAACGGTCCCCCTTCCCCCCTTTCCTTTATTTCTCTGACATTTGAAAGTTTTACAAATTAGTCTCACTATTGCTAGAAATGACATAAAGAGAAAAATAGACATTTTAGTCATGCAGTTAAAAAACTCTAAGAGTAAATCTTAGGTCACTATGTTATAAACCCTTCTCCAACACAGTAATCCCCATCTATGATTTTTTTTTTTTTTTAACACCAGGTACCTGACTTTCGCTTGGCCACAGAATCCGATAACACATTTGTTAATGGAAAACTAGATGTCTCCACTAATTGTATATGGTGACTAGGTGTCTAGACCTATAACCATACACTTTTAATTTTATAGTAGTATGAGATAGTGTATGGCTTTTCAGGATTGTCCATAAGCAAAATTTATATGCCTTTTATCAGAGAAATAAGAACAAAAAGGTATCTAGTGTAATCTAAAGCATATACAAAACAGAGGCTATGGGGAGTCAAGACACTGTGGTAGAGGAGAGTGACGCAGGCTTCCACTTTCATGCAGTGGATAAGTTACACAAGGAATGTCTATTTCCAACCATAAATTGGGGGAAGGAATTCTGACTTTTATTCAACACTCTAAAGTTCTGTAAATAATGAATAAGACTCCTCCACTTCCTAAAGTACATATTGTAGTGCCAGAACTCAGGATCTTAACAGAAATTAACATTCCTCCAAGTGCGAAAACAATTGACAAGGAGTTAACAGTCATAATATTTTGGATATTAACCCCTTATTGGATATATCATTTGCAAATGTCTTCTCCCATTCACTAGCCTGCCTTTTTGTTTTGTTGGTTTCCTTTCCTTTTTATTTTGGTGTAGTCCCAATAGTTTATTTTTACTTTATTTCCCCTGCCTGAGGAGACATATCCACAAATATGCTCTAAGGCCAATGTCCCAGAGATTACTGCCTATATTTTCTCTTAGGAGTTTTATAGTTTCATGTCTCACATTTAGGTCTTTAATCCATTTTGAGTTTATTTTTGTGTACAGTATAAAGAAAAGTCCAGTTTCATTCTTTTGCATGTAGCTGTCCAGTTTCCCCAGCACCGTTTATTGAAGACTGTCTTTTCCCCATTGTATATTCTTGCCTCCTCAGTTGTTGATTAACTGACCATACAGGCATAGCCTTACTTCTGAGCTCTCTATCTGTTCCACTGATCTATTTTTGTTCCAGTACTCTTACTGTTTCGATTACTACAGTTTTGCAGTATATGCCTTGCAATCTGGGATTATAATACCTCCAGCTTTGTTTTTCTTCCTCAAGACTGCTTTGGCAATTTGAGGTCTTAAGTGGTTCCATAGAAATTTTTGGACTGTTTGTACTAGTTCTGAAAAAAAAAATTGCTATTGGGATTTTGAAAGGGATTGCATTGAATCTATAGATTGCTTTGGGTAGTGTGAACACTTTAACAATACTAATTCTTCCAATCCATGAACATGGTGTATCTTTCCATTTGTTTGATGGAAAGGATGTTTTGATAACAGACAATATACCATTTAAAGAAAATGTTTGGGTATATTTTGATCTCTTCACCAGGTAAAGAGGGAAGGAATTTCTCAAAATTAAGCACTGATATGAAAATGAAAACAGAATTTCCTCAAAATTTTAACTTCTGATATTAAATGACTAAAATCTGTTTAACTAGTGTGACATTACTACACACATGCCAATACTCCCTAGGACAACTACAGTGCAAAAAAATTATGTATTCTAAATACTTAATAAAACATACAACGGCTCTTTCCAATCAGTCTTCAGCTATACCTTTCCAGCCTCATTTTCTCTACATGCAAGTATCTAGTCTTGGGCCACAGTGTGCGCCAGCTATTTCCTAAATAGGTCATGCTCATTCTACCCCACTGCCTTTACGCTTGTTCTTTTCTCCAGCTGGAATGTGAACAGTACTTCAAATTGCCTCAAATGTTGCTTACTTTGTGCTCTTTCCCCATCACCCTAAGAAAATGTTAATGATGACCTCCTATGTGCTCCCTATTATAGGAATTGTTGTATGTTATACTGTAATTATTTATAGGTCTCCCTTCTCTTCTATAGGAAAACAGACATAACAGTAGCAACAGTAATAATAATACTTCCTGTATCTGGGAGTTCATTGGTTAGGTAGAAAAAGTAGTATTACAGCATCCTCAGTGTTGTAACTAGGTACTACATGAACAGAGAAAGGACAGTTTAACCAAATTGGGCTTCAAGGAGGAGATGAAATTCGAGCTGATCCTTAAAAACAAATAAGGAAGAATAAGATAGAGGTAGGCAAGGCAATCTAGGAGAGAGGAAAGGCAAGGAGAATTCAGAAAATGAGAATAGGATGCTGTGGTCCTAGAAGGGTGAGAAGAAGCAAATGAAGGAGACAAAGCTGTGAAGATGGGTTACAGAATGTGCATTAAAGGTGTAACATACCAGGCTAAGAATCTGAGTATTTATCTTCTGATATCCATTTGGAACCACAGGAATTTTGGGGGGAAAGAGAGTTGAGTGACATGACTGGTTTTTATTTTACTGAAGCCTGGCAAGAATAAAGATGATAAATTTGAAAAGGAAGAGACAGGTATAGAAATTAAGAATTAGGAGGACACTATGGTAACCAAAGCACAAGAAGATGAAAGTCTGAACTAAATTGGAGCAACAAGGGGGAGCCTGGGTGGCGCAGTCGGTTAAACATCTGCCTTCGGCTCAGGTCATGATCATGGGGTTCTGGGATCTAGCCCCACTCTGGGCTCCCAGCTCAGGGGGGAGCCTGCTTCTCTTTCTCCCACTGTCCCTCACCCCGCTCATGTTCTCACTCTCTGATAAATACATAAAATCTTTAAAAAAAATTTTTTAAATCATAAAAAAATAAATTGGAGCAACAAGAATGGAGCATTAGAAACAAAAGAACCTGGTGAGTGACCAGAAGAGAAACAGGAAGGGTTAAGAATGATTATGTGATTAGAAAATTATTTATATCTTCTATTTTAGGTGAGTAGTGACTTCATTAACCAAGGCAGATAATATATTTTTTTTGGAAACAATTTTTTGGAAAGATAAATATTCTAGATATAAAATTTGAGGTTCCTGTAGAATACCATTTTATGGCTAATGAGATGGGAGTTGAAAATGAGTATGAGTTCAACAGAGTAACTGGGCGTGATACAAATCTGTACGTCATGAGAACCCACTTAAATCCATGAAAACAGATGCAATTACCCAGTGAGTATAAACAATGGGAGAATAGAAAAAGAGTAAAGAATATCACCCTGGGGAACATTAACATCGGAGAGGTAAGTGGAGTAAAAATGGCTAACAAGCAGTCAGAGAGGTGAAAGGAATATAATAGCATCATGAAAGCTGAGATAACTCTATAACTTAAAAGCAGAGTCAAATGCCACAGAGATGTCAAATAGAATGAAAAAAGCAAAAGAGGCCAAATAATTTGTAATTAAATATGGTTTAAGATGGTTAGATGGTTGCTCAGCAATGTGAATATACTTAATTCCACTGAAGTGTACACTCAAAAATAATTTAAATGCTAAGTTTCATCTTATATATTTTACTACAATTGTTTTTAAAAAGTCACTACTGAACATCAACAAAATGGTGGATTAGTAAGCTCCAAGCTCTCATTCCCCACTGATAGAAAATAGAACAAAAAAATCCCAGAAGCTCTCTGAACGAACTTTGCAGCAACTTAGAAAAACAATCAAAGGTTTAGAGCAGTCAAGCAAATGTCCAATTAAGTAAAAGCCATCTTCAAATGGTAGAAAGTTTTGTGACATTTTTACTCACTCTTATCCCACTTCCTCCAAATGGGGGCAAGCTTAGTCTTGAGCAGGCAGCAGATTGGTTCCCACTTCCCCCATCTTGAATCAGAGGAAGCACAGTAAAGCCATATTGGTAACTTATTGTATATATCTGTTATAAACTGTCTGGGGAATGCCTGAAAGACTAAAGCAAGGACCTCATCTGTTTTGCATAACTTGGAACACAGGCAAAAAAAAAAGCAGTGGGCATTGCTCATAAAAGCTGCAAAACAACTACAATACCCATAGACACCTGAGACAAGAGATTATAGTAGAAATGTACAATAGACCATCTAGCCCCAGAGGAGAAACTGCAATGAAACTATTTGAAAAATTAAAAAGAAAAGGTCACTATCAATCTTTAATAGAATGGCATAAACCAGCTTCTAGTGGGTAGAAAAATTAATGGAGGGGCACCTGGGTGGCTCAGTTGGTTAAGCCTCTGACTATTGATTTTGGCTCAGGTCATGATCTCGGGGCTCTGAGACTGGGCATGGAGCCTGCTCAAGATTCTCTCTCCCTTTCCCTCTGCCCCTCCCCACCCCCCACACTCTCCCTAAGTGTGCACACTCTCTCCCTTAAAAAAAAAAAAAAAAAAAAGTTAATGGAAAATGAATAATGGCCAAAAGAAAGGAGAAAGATTAGAAGCCTGCATGATTAGAACCTAAACTTGATGGAACACTAGTAGGTAGAAGAGATATAGATTTATAGAAGATAAATAATTAAGTGAGGGTCCAAGAAATGTTAGGGAGTACAGAATGAAGAAACAAAGATGAGACATTAACCTTGTAAAAAAGAAAAATACTTCTACGTAAATAGTATCCTCTCAAAAGGACGTGGAGTCATATTCTAATCTAGAACACTTAATAGTCTCATGATCTTAGCAAGTTATTAGCCCCTCACAGCCTCAATGCTCTCATCTGTAAAACAAAGATAACTACAGTAACTACTACACAGGGCTGTTATAAGAACCTGATATATCCTAGTAAGTCACAGAAAAATACTCATGGATAATTTCAAAAAGGATTTTCCTCCCTATCACTTTACAAGCGTATAGGTATGGATGAAGAGAAGCTAGACTTTCTCATGGTACGAATAAATGAAAAAGTTCGTATGATTTGATCTTTCTTTGGGAAAGTGTTGTTTTTCAAAGTACTCTTTCAAATGACTGGGTTTTTTTTTCCCTTTGGGGAAAAATAAATAGATGTCATATGTTCTTTACTTAGCAGCAGTTTAACAATATTAAAAAAAAAAAAAACAGCTAATGTTATCTTCTTAAAGTTCCTATAAAAATTTTCATAAGATCAAATTTTTTTTTTAAGTAGGCTCCATGCCCAGCATGGAGCCCAAAACAGGGCTTGAGCTCACAACCCTGAGATCAAGACCTGAGCTGAGATCAAGAGTTGGACACTTAACCAACTGAACCACCCAGGCACTCCATCCAGATCTTGATCACTCTGAGATAAAAGGGGGAACCTGGGTGGCTCAGTCGGTTAAGCGGCCAACTCTTGGTTCCGGCTCAGGTCATGATCTCATGGTCCTGGGATCAAGCCCCACATTGGGCTCCTAAAAAAACTATTATATTAAATGTAAATAGTCTGAAGCAACAATTCAAGTTAAAAGACAGATTATCAGAGCTGATAAACAAAACATGACCAATCTACAGAAATGAAACTTACTTCAAATATAACAATATAGGTAGATTAAAAATAAAGGGATAAGAAACAATATACCATGCAAACAGTAATCAAAAATAAGCTGGAATGGATATATTATTGTGAAACAAAGTAGACTTCAGAGCAAAGAGAATTACTGGGAAGAGAATGGGAAATTACGTGATGATAAAAGAGTCAATCCATCAAGAAGGCATAGCAAACTTAAATGATTATGTTCTAGACAACAGAGCTACAAAATATGTGAAGCAAAAATGGATAGAAATGAAAAGAAATATACAAATCTACAATTTTAGTTGGATACTTCCACACTCCTCTCTCAGCAATTGTTAGAACTAGACAGAAAATCAGCAAGGAGAAGAACTCAACACCACCAATGAACCAATAGGATCTAACTGACATTTACAGAATATCCCACCCAACAACAGCAAAATACACATTCCTTATGAGTGCTCACAGAAAACTTACCACGATAGGCCAAATCCTGTGCCATACCTCAATCCTCAACAAATTTATAAGAATTAAAATCATACAGTGTGTTCTCTGACCAAAATGTAATCAAACTAGAGCAAAGAATAGAAATATAGTAGGGAAACCCCAAAGCACTTACAAACTAAGTAACATGTTTCTAAATAATCCATGGTCAAAAAGAAAGTCTCAAGGGAAATAAAAATATACATTGAACTGAATGAAAATAAAAGTACAACATACCAAAATTTGTGGAACACAGCTAAAGCAGTGCTGAAAAAGAAATGTATAGCACTAAACACTTATATTAGAAAAGCATGAATTTGAATAACCTGAGCTCCTTTCTCAAAAAACCGGAAAAGCACAAAAAACCTAAAGCAAATAAAAGAAAGGAAGCATTTAATAAAGATAAAAACAAAAATCAATAAAATTGAACACAGAAAAACAGAAGTGAAAATTCAATTAAACAAAAAGCCAGTTCTTTGACAAGATCAATCAGACAACCCTCTAGCAAGACCAACAAAGACACAAATTACCAATATCAAAAACGAAATAGGCACTATCATACAGATCCTGCAGCTATATAAAAGGTAATAAGGAAATATTATGAACAATTCTACATATAAATCTGACTTCAATAAAACGCACAATTCCTTAAAAAGCACAAACTACCACAACTAACCCAGTATCAATAAGATAATTTAAATAGTATCATTAATTTTAATAATACAACGGCAGCCAAAAGAGAAATCTCCAGGGCCAGATGGTTTCAAACTGGAGAAGTCTACCAAATGTTTAAAGAATTAACACCAATTCTACACAGTCTCCTCCAGAAAAAAGAAAAGGAAAGAATACTTTCAAACTCATTTTATGCAGCTAATAGTACCCTGATACCAAATCAGACAACGTATGAAGAAAAAAACTACAGACCAACATCTTTTATGAATATAGATACAAAAGTTCTTAACAAAATTTTAACAAAATTCAGTAATATATAAAATTATACACCATAACCAACAAAGGTTTATCCCAAAGAAACAAGAATTATTCAATATTCAAAAATCAACCAGCATTACTTACAATAGCCAAGACATGGAAGCAACTTAAGTGTCTACCAATGAATCAGTGGATAAAGAAAATGAAACGTACACACACAGGAATATTATTCAGCCATAAAAAAGAATGGAATCTTGCCATTTGCAAGAACATGGATGGATCTTGAGGGCATTATGCTAAGTCAAATGAGTTCAGCGAAAGACAAATATCTTATGATCTCACATATGTGTGGAATCTAAAAAACAAAACCCCACAGATACAGAAAATAGTGGTTGCCAGAGGCAAGAGATGGGGGTGGACAAAATGGGTGAAGGTGGCACAAAAAATACAAATTCCGTAATGAAATAAGTGATGGGGATGTAATATACAGCATGGTGACCACAATTAATAATACTGTATTGTATATTTGAAAGTTGCTCAGAGAGTAAATCTTAATTAAATGTTCTAATCATAAGAAAAAAATTCTATGTGTGGTAGTGAATGTTAACTAGATTTAATGTGATTTCACAATACAGACAAATACTGAATTATTATGTTATACACTTGAAACTAACATGATATATGTCAATTATAAAATTTTTAAAAATTTAAATCAATATAATTCACATGAACAAACTAAGGAAAATCTGGTATCAACAGATGCAGAAAAAGTATTGGAGAAAATCCAATACCTACTCATGAGAAAAACTCTCGGAATCGAAGTAAATTCCTCAAGTTATTAAAAAAAAATCTACAAAAAAACCTTAAAACTAGTATCATACCTAATAGTGAAAGACTATGTTTCCCCTCAAAAATCAAGAACAAGGCAAGGATGTCCTATCTCACCACTCTGATTCAACATAGCACTCAAATTCATAGCCAGTTCAATAAAGCAAATAAGGGAAATAAAAGGTATACAGATCAGAAAGGAAAAAATAAAAGTGTCCATATTTACAGATGATATGATTACCTATGCAGGAAGTCCCAAGATACTACAAAACAAAAAACACCTAGAACTAATAAGTAAGTTCTACAAGGTCATAAAACATAAGATCAACATGCAAAAATCAACTGTATTTCTATCCATTAACAATGAACATGAAGAAACCAAAACTAAAAATATAACTCCATTTACATTTACTTAAATAAAAAAGGGAATATTCAGGTGAAAATCTAACAAAACATGTATAGGACTTATGCTGAAAACCAAAACACACTGATGAAAGAAAGAAAAGAAGATCTGGAGAGACATGGATTGGAAAATTCAGTATAGTAAGACATCAATTCTCCCCAAGTTGACACATAGGTTTAACACAATTCCTATCAAATCCCAGCAAGTTTTTGTAGATATAGGCAAAATTTTTCTATAATTTTTTCTTTTTATTAGAAAAGCTAAAACAATTTTTAGAATAATGTGGAAGAACTACATCAAAGTTTAAGACTTATACAGCTATAATAAAAACAATGTGCTATTCATGGAAGGACAGACATATAGATCAATGCAACAGAATAGAAAACCCAGAAATAGACCCAGATAAGTATAGCCAAATGATTTTAACAAGATATAAAAGCAATTCAATGGAGGAAAGTAGCCTTTTCAACAAATGTTGCTGAAGAACTGGATATCCCTAAAAATGAACCTCAATCTAAATTTCATACCTCATACAAAAACTAACTCAAACTGGATCACTGATTTAAACAGTAAACAGTAAGGTGTTTTCCACTTTATTTTATTTTAATTCCAGTATAGTTAATATACGGTGTTATATTAGTTTCAGGTGTACAATACAATGATTCAACAATTCTATACATTCCTCAGTGCTCATCATGATAAGCATACTCTTAATCCCCTTCACCTATTCCACTCATCCCCCCACCGACCTCCCCTCTGGTAACCATCAGTTTATTCTCTCTAGTTAAAAGTCTGTTGTTTGGTTTGTCTCTTGTTTTTTTGTTCATTTGTTCTGTTTCTTACATTCCACATATAAGTGAAATCATATGGCATTTGTCTTTCTCTGACTTATTTCACTCAGCATTATACCCTCTAGATCCATGTTGTTGCAAAAAAGCAAGATTTCATTCTTTTTATGGCTGAATAATATTCCACTGTGTGTGTATATGTATGGTAAATATGTATATATGGTAAATATATGTATATATGTGTGTGCGTGTATATATGTACGTATACATCTGATATACATGTATATAGACATATATATGTATATATACTATATAAACATATATACCGTGTATATATATACAAACACACACCATACACACACACACACACCCCACATCTTCTTCATCCCTCCATCCATTGATGGATACTTGGGTTACTTCAATATTTTAGCTATTGTAAATAATGCTGCAATAAACATAGGAGTGCATGTATCTTTTTGAATTAAAAAGTAAGTTTTTAGGGGAAAAAAACAAAACAAGGTGAAATATTTGAGACCCACAACTTACTGAAGACTTCTGAGATGGAACACAAAAAGCATGATCCATTAAAAAAAAAAAATTGATAAACTGGACTTGACCAAATTTAACAACTTTTGCTCTGCAAAAGATCCAGGTAAGAGGATAAAAAGACAAGTCAAATACTGGGAAAAAAAATCTGAAAACCACATATACTAGAATACGTAAGAACTCTCAAAGCTCAACAATAACAAACAATCTGATTAGAAATGGGAAAAAGAGGGCGCCTGGGTGGCTCAGTCAGTTAAGCATCTGCCTTCAGCCCAGGTCATGATCCCAGGGTCCTGGGATTGAGTCCCGTAGTGCACTCCCTGCTCAGCAGGGAGTCTGCTTCTCCCTCTCCCTCTGCTCCTCCCCACCCCTGCTCATGCTCTGTCTCTCATGCTCTCTCTCTAATAAATAAAATCTTAAAAAAAAGAAATGGGCAAAAAATATGAACAGAATTTCACCAAAGAGGATATACTGGTGGCAAATAAGCACATGAAAAGATACATCATTAGCCATGAAATACATGTAAATTAAAATCATTATGAGATATCACTACACATCCACTGGAATAGCTTATATGAAAAAAGTTATAATTCCAATGTTGATGAGGATGCAGACAAACTGGAACTCTCATACACTGCAGGTGGCTATTTAAAATAGTAGGGCCACTCCGAAAAACTGTTTTGCAGCAAGCATTATATGACCTGGCATTTAACCTCATGGGCATTTATCCTAGAGAAATGAAAATACTGTCCATGCAAAAACCTGTACATGAATGCTCATAACTGCGTTATCTCTAATAGCCAAAGAAGAGAAACGACAAAAATATTTTCAGTAGGTGAATAACTAAAAAAACCATAGTATATCCATACCGTGGAATAATACTGTTATTAAAAAATACCGTATGATTTCATTCTAATAACATTCGTCAAAGAATAAAATTAGGGATCCCCATCTCTAAAACAACAGATTAATGGTTGCCAGGGTTTAGGGATGTGTGTATGTGTGTGGAGGGGGAGGGTGTAATGACTATACAGGGGTAACAAAAAGGAGATCTTTGCAGTAATGGAATAGTTCTGTATCTTGACTGCAGTTGTGGCTATAGAAATCTACACACGTGAAAAAATGATTCAAAACTATACAGACACATTGAATCAACTGCGAATTAATTGCAGTTTCCCGGTTTTGATACTGTACTACAGTTACGTAAAATGTAACCACCGGGGGAAGCTAGGTGAAGAGTGTGCTGGACCTCTCTGCAAGTTCCTATGAATCTGTAATTGTTTCAAAACAAAAAGTTAAAAAAAGAGAGACAAACAACAGATACCAATGCCAAAATAACACACAGGTTAAAATTATCTCACAAAGATTTTTAAAGCAGCTATTATTAAAACACTCCAAAAAATAAAGGCAAACACTCTTGGAATTAATGAAAAGACAGACAGTGTAGTCAATAAAGAACAAAATGGAAATTTAAGCATGGAAAAATATAATAACCAAAATAAAAAACACACCTGATAAACTTGATAGCAGCATGGAGATGACTCCCTATACTTGAAGATACATTATCCAACCTTAACAACAGTGAGAAAAGAAATTTTTTTAAATGAACAGAGCCTTTAGAACCTGGGGGATGACACCAAAAGGGGGAACATTTGTGTCATCAGAGTCCCAAAAGAACAGAAGGAAGAGTATGGTGCGGAAAAATATTTGAGGAAACAAAGGTTGAAAACTTCCCATATTTACAGAAAGACATAAACCTACTAATTCAGCAAGCTCAACAAACCAACAGTATAAATCCAAATGAATCCACTTCCAGACACATTATAATCAAACTGCTGAAAAACTGAAGACAAAGAAAATACCTTGAGAACAACCAAAGGAAAACGGCACATTACTTACAGAAGAAGAATGAGCTGGACAACTAGATTTACCACCAGAAACTATCTGACAGGAAGAAAAATAAGAGAATTCATAGCCAGCTGACCTGCCTGCTGTAAAAAAGCTACACATGGAGGAAAAACAAAGGCCTAAAGGAAGTTTTTAGACAGAGGGAAATGATAGAAGGAAACTTGGAACATGAGGCAAGAAGAGCAATAGAAATGATAGATATCTGTTCTTCTCCTATTTAGCTATTTAAAATGTTTGCTGAAAGCAAAAGTTTAACATTTTCTGTTGGGGTTTTCAATGTTTATAGCTGCAATAACATAAGGCAACTACACAAAAAAAGGAGGGTAAAGGGGCCTATACAGTGGTAAAGTTTTTATACTATTCATGAAGTGGTAGCATACTGACTCCAGGTAGACTGTGGAAGGTTAAGTACATATACTGAAATCCCTAGAACAGCAGCCACTAAAAAAAACTACACAAAAGATATAATCAAAAACACAAAAGATAAAATGGAATACTAAAAAATGTATAAACAACCCAAAAGAAGGCAAGAAGGAGAAAAGAGGAACAGAAACAAAGGGAAGAAGCACAAAACAAATTATAAAATGAAAGACTTAAACCCCAACATATTAATAATTACATTAAATATGAATATTCTTAACACACTTAACATGCACTAAAAGATCATCAGAATGGATTTTTAAAAATAAATCCATTACATGTTCGTATAAATAACATTTTTATGAAAACTTTTAATTGATAAGAAAAATAGCATTATTTTACATTTTTACAAATCTCTTTTGTCTGGCTTACTGGAAGACAGCTCTCATCTACTGCATTTAATCTGTTGCAATACATTGTTTTGGTTGAAGTATGAAAATCTGACTTCATGTATCTATGAGCTGGAAAAGTAAAGAGTTGTTTTTTTGTTTTTGTTTTTTTTAAGATTTTATCTTTAAGTAATCTCCATACCCAACATGGGGCTCAAACTCACAACCCTGAGGATCAAGAGTCATGCTCTACCAACTGAGCCAGCCAGCCTCCCCAAGAGTATTTTAATAGCATTTTCAGGTAATTGTGCAAATTCTTTGCTACAACACCAAATTTGACAAGTGGTGTTTCTAAAAGGTTAGTTGCAATATGGAATCTTTTGCGCTCACTTTGCAATATTAAAATGTATTGGTCTATCTTGTACTTTGAGATCTTTTCTCATAAATGATTTTATAACATCACGCATTGGTCATTTAGAATATATTGGCTCACTGAATTATGAGCTCTTCCAAATACTGACACATTTCATCATACAATATTGAAAAATCACATTTGTTAATGTCATCACCAGCCTCACAAAAAAGTCTTTAGGCACTGGGAAGCTGTCAAGGTCAGGGTGGCAGATACAATTATTCCAAAATTCTAATTTTCACCTAAAAGCTCTAATTTTATCACTGGCCACAAATATTATCAGTTGTTTTCCAACCATCATACTTCAAAATCCAGTTAGCACAGGTTCTTCCCCAATGACACATACATACACATAAGTAAAGCCACACAAAGACACATCCTTCATCTTCAAAGGCCATCTTATTACTGAAAGTACCAAGTAAATGTTCAGTTCTGACATGGGTTAATCCCTTCACCAAGTAAGTATTTTTTTCCTTTTTTAAAATTCAGTTTTATCGAGGTATAATGTATGTAAAGTAAAATTCATCCTTCTCATACAGTTCTATGAATCTTGACACAGTTGCGTAACTGCCACCACCACCAACACAATCAAGATACAGAAACTTCCATCACCCTAAATATTCTCTCGTACCTCCCCTATTCCATCCCCAGCCCCTGAAAAGTGTTCAGTTCTTCTATAGGACAGTAATCCAAATACAGGGATATTAATCTTTTTAACATTTTCCCAAAGTCATCCCATATGTTATTTCATACCAATTCACAAAAATATTACTGTTGTCTACTGTTAACCATGTGCACAATAGTGTTACTTGTAACTATGCATTTTATTCTACTTCAGATCACCAATGTTTCATAGCTTAGATTGCCAACACTGACTTTCCAAACATGTCAAATCCCACAAAGATATATTTTAGCAGGCAGCTATTTGAATCTTGCAATCCATTGCAGGTCCTATCAAAGAACTGGCTCCCATCCCTCATCTAGTCAAGTTCCAGATCACTGCTTCTAAGATAAAATATTATAGGACTTACTTTCCCCACCAACCCAGTCAATACTTATTAAGATCCTTCCCCTACTACTTCCTATCTCATCTTCCCCACTTCATTATTTACCAATCCCCATACTTTTCTGTCAATTTAAATATTTTTCACTTAGTGTATTTTCTGTACAAAGCACCCTCCTAAGGCTATGGAAACACTTCTCTTTGTGTCACGGTTATTTACAACTCTGGTGTTTCCACTATAGTACAGACTAAGTATCAGAAAGTCTGCCACTTACAGGCTATATGTCGTTAAGCAAATTCATTTACCTTTTCTAAGGTTTAATTTCATTTACAAAGTGGGAATAATATATGCCTCACCCAGCACATGGGATTGTTGTAAACATTAAATAATGAATTTGTAAAGTCTTATAAAAATGATTATTACAGACTTTTGGTCCCTCATCCAAAATTCATGTATCAAGGGGGAAAAACCCACCTATATCTTTATACAGACCAGTTGTAGTTTTAAAATGTTATCCCCCTAGAACAGATATAGCTTAGATTTAAATAAATTACCAATTATATCATATCTCTTAATATCATGTCAGTCATTCTTGGCTTTTATCACAGAAACCTTCTCTAGTAATTCAACAATAAATAAATATTTATTGAAAACTTAAAATACGCCAGGCACTCTTCCAAGAACTAGTGACACATCAGTGAACAAGACAATCAGGTACCTGGTCTCATGGAGCTTACATGTTGAGCATCAAGATCTTAAAATATAATAGCTCAGAAGCCCAAGAGCTATTTAAGTAATCAAATGTGTTTTCACAAATCAAAATGTGTTTTCATTTAGAAAAAAAATTTAATCTCATAAGAACAGGAAATTTATAATCTCTTTTGAATTTGTCAAAATAAAAATTCTGTTTTGTAAATGGTAAACTATTCTTTTATAGCCTCTGCACATCTAAACAATTCCTTCATAAGTCCCTAATAGCAGGTCCTTTCCTTTTGGCAGGCAAAGGAACAAGGTACTGGGGAGTTAAAATGATGATTGAGGGTAACATTTTATTTGATTCTTTTATCAAATTTGACTCTCCTCCCCCCCCCAAAAATCAGCTCAAACAAAACAAAACCAGCTTTTTCAGAAAATGCTCACTCTCTTTCATATAACCTGTTTTTTCTTAAACCTTATTTTTAAAAAAGAGAAAATCAGGGTGCCTGGGTGGCTCAGTTAAGCGTCTGCCTTCAGCTCAGGTCATGATCTCAGGGTCCTGGGATTGAGCCCGGGGTTGGGCTCCCTGCACCGTGGGGAGTCTGCTTCTCCCTCTCCCTCTGCCCTTCCCTCTGCTCATGCTCTCTCTTTCTCTCAAATAAATAAAATCTTAAAAAAAAATAAAATAAAAGAAAGAAAGAAAATAATTTCTTAAATGGGAGGTAAGTTTTCCCATCTAATCCTACTTTATTTTGTTTTCCTCACAGCAGATTCCAAAATGAGATATATGCAGGAGGCATAATGTCTAGCTACTTGGCAATTAATTCAGTCCTTCCCAAACCTGGCTATGCAATCACCTAGGCCCTGTTAAGAATACATATTTCAGGGGCGCCTGGGTGGCTCAGTTGGTTAAGCAACTGCCTTCGGCTCAGGTCATGATTCAGGAGTCCCGGGATCGAGTCCCACATCGGGCTCCCTGCTCAGCGGGGGGTCTGCTTCTCCCTCTGACCCTTCCCCTCTCATGCTCTCCCCCATTCTCTCTCTCAGATAAATAAATAAAATCTTTAAAAAAAAAAAAAAAAAAGAATACATATTTCAGTATACTTATATCTCCTAACTCCAATTCTCATATAGTAGGGCTATGGTGAAGCCTATAAGAATCTGTATTTGGTCTTGATGTTTGATTCATGAACAGGCATTTGGAAAATTTTCAATGTGTCACCCAAAGATTTATCATTAAAGGCCAAGCACTGGGACGCCTGGTAAAGTGTCTGCCTTCGGCTCAGGTCTTGATCCCAGGGTCCTGGGAGAGAGTCCCACATCGGGTTCCTTGCTCAGCAGGGAGCCTGCTTCTGCCTCTGCCTGCTGTTCTCCCTGCTTGTGCTCACTCTCTTGCTCTCTCTCTGACAAATAAATAAATAAATAAAATCTTAAAAAAAAAAAGAAAAAAAGGCAAAGCACCATATAGGCATCCCTCCATTAAAGGATCAGATGTTATCCCAGCTGTAGTATTAAGTTGGCAGTCTTTGGAAACTAGCTGGCAATACTTATTCTAATTCTAGTGTCAGATAACTTAACAATTCAGTAAAAAAAAAAATTCATCTCCAAAAAATATAAAGAATAAATTACCATTACTTGGGATTCTCTTGATGAGGAGTCTCTACCTAATGTAGTAGATACTTGTTGTTTGGAACTGCTCAGATGTCATTTCCCTTTCTTGTGGTAACTGAACTCCAATTTCTACCCCTTCCTCATGCAACTCTAATATTAATCTTGGTATAAGCTGTCTCACCCTCAGTATTGAGAGTGGCGCACATGATGAAGGCCTAAGCCTATCAGCATAGCATTCTTCTCACTACTGTGATTGGTTCAAGTATGGGCACATGACCTGAGTTGGCCAAATCAGTTAGAAACTTTATTTGAAGGTTAGAAAGGCTTTTTCTTTCGACTGTACCTGAACAAGTCGACTTGGAAGCTAAACTGGCAATCATCCTACAATCACAATAATTTATCTATCCGAGAAGGAAGACAATACTAAGGAAGCAGATCTGGAAAACCAGCACCCAGTCACATCATTTAAGCCCTGAAAAAAAGACATTCCTGAAGCTAGAATCTACCTATAAAGTATTCAGAGACAATAAATGTTCTTTATCACTTAAGCTAATTTGGTTTGGGTTTTCAGTCCTTTACAATCAAAAGATTCCTAGTTAATACAGGTAAAAAGGAATACAAATCTTTATAGGCCCTTAGCCTTCAACTCACTAAATCTAGTGGCTACTCTCCAACTATTACAAGAAGGAAGAAAGGGGCAGGGACTGAGCTTGAATGCTACAATTACAAAATAAGCCCACTGCTTTTATTTAGATTATAATAATTCATTTAGTTATAATAAATAATTTATTCTAAAACTATCCAAGAAAAACTATGTGAGGTTAATAACTTCTTCCTCCTCCTACTAGAAAGATGGTAGAAGCTATGGGGGATGCACCTGAATAGGGTAATGCCAAAAAGCCAATTAGCAACCTGGAGTGGCAAGATAAACACCTACAGACAAAAAAGCTTTGGGGCCAGGCCAGATGAGCACAGGGCATGAGGGCAAAAGGGACCACGGGGCAGCCATTTATCATCAGCTTACAGTATTGTTTTTGTGAGATTTCAAATCTCACAGATCATCACATTTAATGTTCACCACTACCTTATGAAGTAAATTATTATTAACCCCATTTTATAGTTTGAGGAAATGGCTGTTGTAAAAGAGTTTAACTGACTTATCCAAGGTCAAAGAAAAGAAGAAAGGAGGAAGGGGTGGAATAATGAACATCTCTTATTGTTTGCCCTGTCCCACTGCTCTTGTTTTCCTGAAAACTGCCTCCCCATTCTCAGAGTTCTCAAGTGATCCTACCCTCCTTGGCCCCTGACCCAAGCCTAACTAATGACTCGTTTTGCACCAGAGCTCTCTGGATTTAAGACTCAAAGACTTGAAAAGAGTGGCTGAAGCTGAAGCTGTTAGATATAAAGCTCCAGTGCTCTGGGCAGCCATATTTTCCACAAATGACTAAAACCAGTCTACAATGAGAGAGAATAACACAAAGAAAGAATAAGAAAATATAGGGAGAGCACCTTGTTTGCATTGGAGGCCCAAGTTCTAGTTCTTACTGAAGCTCAACTGAATCTCTGAGATCAGGTTTCCCTGAATCGATAAATTCTTTTTGCCTCGGAAAATTCAAGTTGAGTTCTATCATGTATAACTGTCAAGAATCCTAACTAATTCGGAGGGAAAGAACAGGGGTATAGGGTGAGGCGATAATCATTCACAACAACTGACAAGTATTAATTGAACAATAGTGTCCAAAATTATAGTAAGCCCTCAAGGAATTCTCATTAGAGAGGTAATAATACCAACACTCAAGACAGACTCATACAAGACAGCGGTGATTAAGTTCTAAACTACATGAGACAATTACAAATACTGTAAGCCTTCGAAAAAGAAAATAAATGTGTAACACAGTTGTGACTTATGTTAGAATATAAAGATGAGAAAGGAAATTGGTGAGGAGAATATAGAGGAAAACTCAGAAGGAGAGAAAAAATAGGGCCTGGAACTGTGAGAGCAAAGGTAGGGAAAAGCAGGCAACATGCTGTAGAAACTGAGAAAATCACCTGGACCAGTCTACCTTGGAGAGTAACAGGAAGTAAGGCTAAGTAAATAGGTAAGCTAAGACCACATGACAAAAAGTACTAAAGTTAAGAAAAAGAAAGACACAATACGGATTATATTGGCAAACTGCTAGCGTGTCCCATTAATCCAAGAATGTTGGGTTAAAAATTTGGACTTGGGTAGGGCAGTCATAACAGAAAGCAAAGATAAGATTTAAAAAACATATTTCAAAAGAAGAATCCCATTCTACTCTTCTTCCAAGTTTCTAAGCAGTACTGCTAAATACAGTGGAACCTTCATCAGATCTGTAACATAAAGGTAAAGAAAAAAGTAACTAGTAACATCTGGATGAAACTATGGCACCTACATATAAATTATTTCATTTATCCTCAAAATTAAAATCTATGAAGTAAATATCATGATTCTCATTTGGCAGATTAAATATATTCAGGGTCAAAGAAGTTAGATAACTTGCCCAAGATCACACAACTAAATAAAAAGCTGGCCTGTGGTGTGGGGGAGTGGATAATAACACACTTGGTCAGCACAAAAGTCCTTTTTCCCAGAACAAATTACAAAGATATATAATGATGACAATGATGATGATAATGATAGCTAACATCCATTAAATGCTGGGAACTATGCAAAGCACGGTTACACGCATTATTGTATTTAATACTCCTAACAGCCCTATAAGAGTCTATGATTAATCTTATTTGAGGATGATGTGTTTGAGTCTTAAAAAAAACTAAGAACTTTACCTAATAACCACTAAATTGTACACTTGAAACTAATGTAACATTGTGTGTCAACTACGCTCAAAAAAAAGCCACAAGGCTAATAAATAGCTGACCTGGTAGGGTTCAAAATCAGACAGTCTGACTCCAGAGCATGTTCTTAACCACTATGCAATACTGCCTCTATGATTACAGATTACTAGAAATAAGCAAAGGAAATACAATTAGGCTGAGATGAGTAAACACTTTTAGAGTGGATGATAAAAATCAGACAAACATTTTCTTTGACCTACTGCTGAAGAAGTAGTAAAATTTAAGCAATCAATGAAAGAACAAATAGGAGATATATATCTAAGACAGAATTTCTTGATAAAGTTGGAAATGTAAATTTGTATCTAAAGACAAATTAATTTGGAGATGGTTTCAATTAGTGAATTTTTTATTATACTTCTAAAGAAAACCAAAGTTCAGGAAGTGGATATTATCTGTACAAGGCCATATAATTTTTCAATTTATAATTTAGAGTCAATCAGATGAGTACATTCAAGGCTTCAGATCCTCCAACCCCATCCCATTCAGCTCAGTTTTTCTTTAACTATATCATACCCACGTTCTTAGAAATCAAACAAAAGTGTACTTCTGTTAGTGTTGTTAGAACTAAGATTTTTCATGTAAAAGAAATACAAACTCAAAGTGATGATAAACTGGGGCGCCTGGGTGGCTCAGTTGGTTAAGCATCTGCCTTTGACTTGGGTCATAATCCCAGAGTCCTGGGATTGAGCCCCACATCGTGCTCCCTGCTCAGCGGGGAGCCTGCTTCTCCCTCTGCCCCTCCCCCTGCTCATGCTTTCTCTCTCCCTCTCTCTCTTTCTCGCTCTCTCTCTCAAATAAAATCTTAAAAAAAAAAAGTGATGATAAACTGAAATTGGAATTATCAGTATATTCTTCTTCTTTCCAAAAATAAAAACTCATAGTTCTATTCATTAAACAAGAACAAGAAGCAATTTCAACCCAGCCACAATGAATAACCCTAGAATCCCTATTGTGGTCTCAGACTATCATTCCCAACTAATAGGAAAGGAATGGCTGGCTTCCAAGGCTGGGGCAAGAAATGTACAAGATGAGCCTGGGCATCTTTTATACAAAAAAAAAAAAAAAAAAAAAAAACCAAGGAAGCTCTACCAAAGATTATTAGAGTCATATACAAATCAGATGGGATTGTATTGATTTCCTTAAATATTGTCTATATCTTTGTAAATAGTCCCTTCCTTAAAGTTCTCTCAAATACCTCAGTTTGTGCCACATCTATCACACCAAGGCTCCAAAGTAGCTTATTCGGAAAAGTGGCAATTAAAGAGAAAAACTGAAATATTCATCCTGTATTTTATAAACTGTATTTCATGGTGAGCAAACAGCCCTATTGATGATGAGTAAAAGTTCTTAAATTCTTAAGTTCTCTTAATAGAAGAATTATAGTTAATAAATGTGAAAGGAATGATAGAATTAGAAAGTCATTATTTTGCTATCCCTAATGAAATAACTGATTCAATGGAAGATTGTAAGTGGATGGAACCTTTAGATGAAAGAATGATGAAGGATTTTACAAAGGAAATTATTACAGACAATTAACACCTGAACACACTGATTGACCTTAGCATCACTAAGGGTGGGCTAGCCAGGTATTATATGCCTCGTGATGTGAGGCAAAAGAAAACATTATGACTAAAAATTTATAATTAAATCAAGCTTTTAGATCTAACTACCAAATTACAGGAAATATGGAAGACAGAGGAACAAATTAAATGATTTCACAAGGAAACAACAACAACAAAAATCCAGAATGTGAAACACTGTACAGTACCAACGACCTAGTTTTTTCAACAAGACAATGTGAGGGTAAATAAGATACAGGGAGAAGACTGCACTATACTAAAAAGAGACTTAAAAGACCTTACAAACAAAAGCAACACGTAGACTTTGTCTGGATCCAGATTCTAAAAAAGCAACTGTAAAAAACACATTGTTTTATACACCAGGTAAATATGAATAAAACTGGGAATTAATGGTACCAAGAAGCTTTTAATTTTGTTAGACATGATAATGGCCATGGTGGTAACGAAGAAAATGTTCTCTGTTTTTTTTCAGAGATACTTACTGAAGTATGTAGGGGTGAAATGATAATATCTGGAATTTACTTTAAAATATTTTGGCAAGAGGGGCGCCTGGGTGGCTCAGTTGGTTAAGCGGCTGCCTTCGGCTCAGGTCATGATCCCGGGGTCCTGGGACAGAGCCCCGCATCGGGCTCCCTGCTCATCAGAGAGCCTGCTTCTCCCTCTCCTTCTGCCTGCCCCTCTGCCTACTTGTGCTCTCTATCTCTCTGTCAAATAAATAAATAAAATCTTTAAAAAATAAAATATTCTGGCAAGAAAAAGGGTGATGGATGAAGCAAGCGTGATAAAATTCTGAAAATTGCAGAATCTGGGTAATGGGGATTCACTATACTATTTTCCCTACTTCTGTGTATGTTTGAAATTTTTCATTTACAAAATTATCAAACAGAACAAAAATAAGAATCCCAACTCATGCAGAATCCTAGGACTCATCCCAAAAAATTCTGATTTTGTTTGTCTGGGCATGGGCCCAGATTCCATTTTTAACAAGTCCTCAAGTGAATCTGATACAGAGAATCTACAGACACATAGCTAAAAATTATACACTTAGACTACTTTACCACAAGTCTTTAAATATATCCCAAACCTTAAAGGAAAGGCATGATCATATCTCTTACCTCCCGTTCGAGCCTTACTCCACTCCTATCTGCTCAAAATTTACCCTTTTCCTGAGACTACCAATTCTACAAAAGCAAGACCCCTTTTTGTTTGTACTCAGCATGGTGTCCCCAGTGCCTATCAGAGTGCCCAGTACACACCAAATAAACATTTGTTGAATGAATAATAGCAAAGAGAAAAAGGAAGAGTTAAATGAGGTCCACTATTTCAAAAGGAGTTCCTCTCAGATAAAATTTCAATTCCTTTCCGAAAGTCAATTTGGAGTATGTAATAAAGACTATAAAGTATGGGAATAAAACAGTAAAATAAAAATAAACTAGGAATAAAGAGGGGGCACAGGTTAGCATACCTTTTAAAATAAGACACAAGTATAAGACAACCTCTAAACCCTCTGAGACATCAACTTTGGACATTAATTTGAACATCTAATGTCCCACTAACTGCTTAGAAACTACAATGAAAATGTACTCCTATATTTCACAATCTCAAACAGGGAGGCCAGGTGTATTAGAGAAGTAAACTACATGTATACATTTTAATGGATATGCAAATGAGTAACTCAACTACTGCCTCCTCTGCTCAAAAAGTGCAAACCTCTACACTTACGGACACAAGTCACAAATGCAAAAATAAAAAAGTGCCAAGTATAACAATTAACAATTAGTTTAGCATGATCTTCCAAGGCTATATAGAACTAGTTCCAAAAATAGCACTTACCAAAGATGGTTCCTATCCTTACATCTCTACCCCAACACCATTTAACTTTTAAATTCTATTAAGTAATGAATCAATGACACAACTTTTTAAGTTTTTACAGAAGTATAATAAACAAAGACTCATAGAATTTTTAGAGACACAATGGACATCAGCAACTATATGGCCCAACTCTTCATTCTACAAATGGGGAAACTGAAGCCCAGATAAGAAAAAAGATTTACTTGGTCACAGAGAGAAATTAACAGCAAAACAAGTTTATGCCAATGCTCTCAATTTTCAATCCAGAGGTTTTTGTTTTGTTTTACTATACCATGCAAATGGCATGTTTCAAAAAATATTTTCCATTGTGAAATGCAGCACTGTTTATCTTGCACACACGAGTGTGGCACACATTAGCTATGCTCTGTACTTAAACTAAATGGATGTACCTCTTTTTTAGTGAGGATAGGAATGGGGAAGTAGAGCTAATTGACTATCTTCAGCAATAGAACTCCATATGTAGTATTTACTGACATGTGGGGTTTTTGGCTAAATATGAAAACAGAATCTCTTGTTTTTACCATATATACACATAAACTTACAATTATGAAATAAAACTAAACTGTAAAGTTATGCAAAAACTAATCTAAAACTGAGAATTTACTCTTTGTTCATTACAAATTTTTTTATGTGGTTCCTCCTAGATTAAAAACATTTCTGACTCAAGAGATTAATGAATGGCCCAATTCATGTCTCAGCTGTTACTCTGAGCCACCTCTCTATACACCCACAGGGTACTTTTAGTGTAAGAGGGCCTATTTACAGAACACATACTGAAAGTACAAAAGATACAGAAACGGGACAAGATAACAAGTAAATCTCCACAAACCAGCTCCCAACTGCCTTTCTTATAAACCCCTGGCACAAAGTACGTATGTTATAAATCATGACTAAATAAATAGTCTCCAAAAGTTCCTCCCCATTCTACTCAATCCCATCTAAATGTCTCCATTTTTAGTTACAACTGGTTCGGACAGTTCAGTAAAATACAGCTGGATTATGAATTTATGGGCATGGCTTGAGGTGCCATCATTATTCTGCACTTACAGAAGATAATAAATATCAACCTCCAGCCTAAACGGTGACTAGCATACAACAGGAATACTATAAATATGACAAAGATAATAATTACCAATTAACAAATGCTTACTAAATGCCATATGCTGTGATAATTGCTTTGTCTATATTATTTAATCCTTACAACAATCTAGTACTATTATCTCCTCACTTTTCTGAAGATGAAATAAACTCTGACAGGTTAAAATAACTCACCTAAAATCATCTTGCAAGTACATGGCAGAGCCTACATTTGAATCCAAGTTTAGAGCCTACAAAAGATTCACTGAATGAATGAGTGGAATAATTTGTTTTTTAAAAAAATTCTTGCAACTTGGTTTCATCAAAACAGTCTGGTCCAAACTAACCAGATATGCAATTGACTGGTAACACCCATTAACCCATAAATTATGAACACTGGCAGGCATACAGTTTTAGGCTCAAAGATTTAATGACTTCAGGTCTTTTCATTTCACTAATATAACCCCAAATGTGATCAATTCAACTAGTAGGATGCACAGAGGGATTATACAGTAATAATCTTGAATCAGGAACACTAGCCAAAATCTGTTGAAATAACCCAACATGTGGCACAGAATTGTTAAAGTTCACAACAAAAATTCCAGGTTAGTGACAGGGAGAACAGTGGTGTCAATGACAAGGAAGTATATGGAAGAAAGCTCATTTTAGAATATGAGAAATTTAAGTGATAACATGACATCCGAGTACAGATGCCTAGTGAGCAGTCAGATATTTAGGATTTTGTTTTTAAGATTTTACTTATTTATTTGTCAGAGAGAGAGAGGGAGAGAATAAGCAGGGTGACCGGAAGGCAGAGGGAGAAGCAGGCTCCCCGCTGAGCAAGGAGCCTGATGCAGGACTCTATCCCAGGACCCTAGGATCAGGACCTGAGCCAAAGGCAGATGCATCCTGATATTCAGGATTGAAAACCAGAAAAAAAGACTAAAAAATAAAGACTTGGATATTGTGGGCATAGAGATGACAGTAGTTGAAGGTGTAAAAATAGATGAATTTTCAAGAGAGTGAATAAAAAGGTAAGTACCAAGTACAAGACCAAAGATTGAGACAGAGAGAAAAAGAAGTCAGCAATGAAAAAATGGGAAAGCACTGGTTTAAGAAGTCCAAGAAAAGAGAATCTAAAGGAAGAAAAACTAAAAAACAGAACACCTGAAACTTCATTTACATATGCTTCCTACATTCTGAAAAACTGACTAATGAAAAATGACAGTTAACAAATATGTATAAAGGGGACAGCAATGTTAGAACTCAGTTATGCACTGTTCAACTAATATTGGTTCCCTTCTTCCCTCCATTTTACCCACTACTGCTATACCTCCACCAGCTACACAAAACTAGAAAAAAAGGTTATGCTCTTAACTGGCATCCTGAAGCAGTATGCTAAACAAGCTAAAGGCAAGACAGCTATATTTTTTTTAACTCATTTATTTATTTGTCAGAGAGAGAGAGAGAGCACAAGCAAGGGGAGTGGCAGGCAGAGGGAGAAGCAGGCTCCCCGCTGAGCAAGGAGCCTGACGTGGGACTCGATCCCAGGACCCTGAGATCACGACCTGAGCTAAAGGCAGACGCTTAACCGACTGAGCCACCCAGGCGTCCCAAGACAGCTATATTTTCAAGAAATGTATGTCACCCTTCAAGACAAATATATACCTAATGCTCCCACCCAACTACCTTTGTTTTTCTTTTTTTTTTTTTTAAGATTTTATTTATTTATTTGAGAGAGAGACAGATAGTGACAGAGATAGCCAGAGAGAGCACAAGCCGGGAGGAGAGGGAGAAGCAGGCTCCCACTGAGCAGGGAACCCAACGTGGGGCTTGATCCCAGGACCGCAGGATCATGACCTGAGCCGAAGGCAGACTCTTAACCGACGGAGCCACCTAGGCTCCTGTTTTTCTTTTATAATTTCCAAATCATATGCATTTTTTCCTCTGGAAATTTAGACTTAAACTCTTGAGCTTATTGTTTTCAGAGGTACTCAAAACTATTGAGAAATTGTTAATAAGCCCCAGATAAAATAATTTTAAGCTTAAAATAAAGGCAGGGAAAAGGAAAACAGCTCGTGATAATCACTATAAACTATAACATGGACAGTAAGGGAACCATTAAGACACTGGAAAGAATGTGACTTACAGAAAACCAAGGTTGAGTGATTTGGATGATCTAGAAAATAAGTGAATAGTTACCATAATATTATCTGCAGACTATTTTAGCATTTATATTTGCAATATGAAAAACAGACTTATCTAGTTCTTAAATTATATGAGAAAAGGTTGGATAGCCACTTACCAAGGCTTCTTCCAGCTACATTATTTTATAACTACTAAAACTCATCATTAGGAGCTCAACACAAAAGGCTGTTTTGTGGGTTGGATTCTTTAGAAAAGATCTGCCAGTGGGGTCATGATCTCAGGGTCATGAGATCAAGCCCTACCTCGGGTTCCACGCTCAGCAAGGAACCCACTTGGGATTCTCTCTCTCTCTCTACCTCCCTCCATTTGCCCCTCCCCCTGCTCACAAGTTCTCCTTCTCTCTCTCTCTCTCAAACAAATAAATAAAATAAAATCTATAAAAAAGAGAGAGATCTGCCAGCAGACTCTTCTGAAACCAAGTTTTGGGAACTTTCATTTCTGAAGAGTGGATCTACTCAAGTAAATGCTTGATTTTATTTCTTGATATCACACACACACACGCACCCCAGAAGTTGAGTGCTGCACATGGCACATTAATACATATTCAGTAAGTATCAATTAAATAAATCAACAATGGCCAAAATAATAAAGAAAGGCAACCAACTTAAAAGGGGTATCATCCCTACAGGAGATGTCCAAAGTCCAGATAGGAAAGAGTAAGAACAGACTCACTGAAAAAAAAGTAAAGTTACCTGATAGGCCATTCTGAATGGTAGAATGAATGAATACTTAACGATGAACATAAAATACCATGCAAAGAAAAATCACGCTAGACACTACAAAACTGAAAAAAGGATTTGTCTCCAAAGAAAATATCCAATCTTTATCAAGTTCAGATTAATATGGTAATAAAATTTGAACAGCTATCAATAAACAATTATGAAACCAAATAGAAAAGAGGGTCAAGACTGTAAGACTACATATAAGGGGGGGAAAAATCTGTTGACTATTTTTCGAAATGTTCTTTCCCAAGTCTTAGGCTCCAAGATACCTGGCTGTCCTAACTCTGAAAAGGCTCTGATTGCCGACTTTGACTCTTCCTCTTTCTTCAACTTTCATCTTTTACCCTTTATCGTTAATATCAGTTTCAACTTGCACGTCTGTGCAAATGATTTCCAAATTGTCATCTTTAATTATGAGCTGTTTCCTATCTCCAACAGTCTACAGGTCATTTCTTTGTGGTTGTCCCACCACTATCCTTTGAAACACAACCTGAAATCGAACTTAATCTGTTGCCTACTCTTCCCAAGAGATTTCCAAACTTGACTTTGCTTGTTTTCAACAGTCTCCCTATAACCTAGCCTCAAATTTTTTAGCATCATGTATTTTCTCTCACTTTGGTTCCCCCTTCTCCCCAACCCTGCCAATCAAGTGCCATCAATTCTTCCTTTCCCATTATAATGCCCCAATTTGGGGCTTCAATAATTTCTGCACTATTAATTTGTTAAATCCCCAATCTCTTCTTACACACTCCACCCTGCATACAACTACCAGATTCATCTTCATTCATCCTGGCACAGTCTCGTTTACAAATATTTAATAGCCACAACATACTCAAGAAAATCTAAACTCTATAGCCCAGCAATCAAATTCTCCACATTCTAGCCCCAATCTATGTTTCCAACTTTATCCTGTTCCCCTAAACATGTCACAGCCAATCACATCCTCTATTCATGTTATCCTCTACTCCTCTGAATGCCCTCTATCTAAATCCTATCCACTCATCATAAGCATACTCTGGCCCTCTCAACACCCTCTTATTTTCAATAACCAAGAGCATGTATCACCTACACCAATTATTTGAAATCTATCACACATTTTTTTCAGTCTGTAAAGTGTTCTGCTTTGTTTCTGTGTATAAATGTGAGATTAGGTGTTGTTTTCCTAAATAGATCGGACTTTCAAGTAAAGAGTCTCCATGCCTTATATTTCTTCGTTATCTTCCACATTTCAACAAATCTGTGAGGTTCCCACCAATGAAACTAAGGCAAGAGGCTATACAACCTAAAAAAAAATAAAAAAAAAAAAGAAGCTACTAAACCCTCCCTATACCGCTGCTTTATGGAACTAGGAGATCAAAAATCAAAACAATCAAAAGTAACAGAAATTCTTAGTGGAAAGATGTGTTCAAATTCTTTCCCATTCCCTCATTCAATAAAACGTTTTAAATTGTATTAAGCATCCACCATCCTTGCTGTTTCTCAATATGAAGAGCATCTATAATGTAGGTGAGACATTTCAAATACACAACCCACAAGACTCTCCTTTCACAGTCAAGGATGCTAAAAGTAATTCTGAAAGCTTCGGGGAGAAATTTTCTGGTAAAACAGTACACATTTAAAAATATACACAGGTATTTAGAGTAACAAAATGCATGTTAATTTTAAATGATCTACATGATTTTCCTGATTCAACATGAGATTTTTAAATATTACCTCTTTTAATGGCATTATTTTGTTCACTTAATCTTAATCCCAAATATTGTATGCATGTAACATTAATTCTCTGAGGAGGCTGTAAATAACTATTCATATACATACTCCCTGTAACTTTAGAGATTATGCGGTTTTGTTTGGACTAAAATAGAATTATTATATAACTTTTAGTTGTTCAGTAAAGTAAAAGGAGAAACTCACAGAGTTTGCAACTATTAGTATCAGGGAAAATAGACAAAACTTAAAAACTATTTACAGATAACTGTAACCAATGAAAGATCTTTAAGAATTTGGCCTTTCATTTCATAAAACTTCTTCAGAATGTTTTAAAAGTGACAATGGTAAGCACACCAGCACCAAAAAAGGCAGTTATGATAAAGTATCTGTGTGGTACTTGTGTAATCTACAATACTGTAAAAGAGTTAATAATGTGATGACCTATCAGTGATCTTAGGTCTTTACACTTAACAGTCCAGCAACAAGTTCCCCCACACTCAAATCACCTATGACATTTTGGCTCAAAAATCACTTCCTCAATATCGATTCTCCATTGTCACTTCCAGGTCTAAAAACTAAACCCTTGGGAGCTAAATCGCTCTAAGTGGAAAGTAGTCTTTCCAGTATTACTGTCAAACCGATCAAAAAGATTAATATTACTAAGATCGTCATTCAACAAACTATATATGTAGAAATAACTGACGTGATAACTTTTTATGTGATGCCTGCAGTAGAGGTTTCTAAGTATCTTTTGTATAATGATGAACTGAGCCAGAGCTAAAAGTTCAGAGAGTAGTTAGTACAGGGCCAGTCCACAGATAAATAAGGCCACGGCATGAGATTTTAGTGGTGCTCCAAAAACTCTTCAGGAGAAACAGCAGATTTTGGTGTTTTCCAAGATTATGCACACCTGAAACTTTCTTTTGCAAATAACTAGACTGAAAGCAAGAGGAAAAGCAAATACACACTGAACCCCAGACAAGCAAAAGACAACAGCGCTACTCACCAGCAAACAATCTGAATTCACTTCCGATTTGGGATCCCGCAGCAGGTTGTCGATTTTTTCAAACCGAGTCTCAAAACTGTCCCCAGTCGACATGTTGCTGCTACTGTGACAATACCCTCGTACCAGCACCAGCAGCGGAAAGCAATTTCAACCAACTTCCTCCGGCGGTGGGTTCGCGGCCGCGGGGTGGAGAAGCCGGAACCTCAGGGTCACCAGGTGCGCCCGGTTCCCCCTCCTCCCCCTCACTGAGGGGATCTCCGCTTTCCAGACCCCCGGCTGGGGGCAACGGCGACCCACAGCCGCTCCGACGCCCAAAGTCGCATCCCACCCGGCAGCCCCTCACGACAGCCGACAGCGCTGTCGCCACCAGCCTCGTTGCTCCGGCGAGGTGCTTCAGCCTAGCGGGCCCCAGCCGCCTTCGCCATGGAGGGTTCCCCGTCCCGAGATGGGCAGGAGGTGGGAGAAAAAGAGAAGCAGGGTGGAGACTGCTCCGGGCAGCAGGGGAGGGAGAAGAGGAAAGGCGAAAGCGAAGGGCGGGTGCGGAGCTGTGCCAGCTGCCGCCGCCGCTTGGGCCACGGGCCCGACCCGTTCCGCTCAGAGGCGCTGTAGGCGGTCTAGCCCCGCATCCCCGGGTTTCCTTGGCGCGGCCCGACGCACCGATCCGACTCTGCCAAGAGCTGGTCCCCGCGGGATAGCCTCACTCTCCCATTTTGTCCCGTCGCTACTGGGGTGCTGCCGCGCTGTCCGGCGGGGCAGGGCGAGGTCGGTGCCAGATGAAGACTTAGAAAAGGCTGGAGAGCGGGCGGTGAGGAAGACGAGAGTCGGGTCCCGGCGGCTGCTGATGGGGGAGCTTCTGGGAGGGGCTGCGTCCCCTGCTCGGGAGAGGGCGAGTCGCGGCGGCGAATGCCTGGGGGGGTGGGGCGAGGGGGGCCGTGAGGGACTAATATGTCCGCCTTCCTGTTCAAACAAACGGAGACCGCCGGCGCGGACTGCGCATGCGGGGCGCGGCCGCTCGGAAGGAGAATCGGTCCCGCGCCACGCGCGCGCGCGCGCGCGCACGCCGGCGCCTCCGCAGGGTTGGGCTGGGCCGGGCAGGGCCGGGCTGGGCGGGGCGGAAGGCGGGGCGCGCACGGGGCCTCGCCGGCGGACGGGGAGGCCTGGTAGCGGGGAGGAGGGGACAGGGTGAGGCGGGCGGCACCGCCCTCGCCCCGGCTGGCTGTGAGGAGCCAAGTAGCTCTCTGGAGCTGGAGCGGAGGTCGGGGCGGGTTTGGCGAGGGGTTGGCGAATAGGGGCGCGGAGCTCTTTCTGTCTCTGGTCGCTTCCTAAGTAGCTGCCTCAACTCTGCTTCCTCTGGGCTGCAGTCGTCCGGAGCTTTCTGACCAGAAAGAAAGGGTGCTTGTTATTGTTATTTTGCAAATAGGTTCTTTTCTAGGCGAGATGCCTTTTTGCCGGCAGGCAGCAGCATTTTAGCACCAGCGGAGTTTAGTTTTCAGTAGTACTTCATCGTCGGCCCTCCGGGAGCGCCACAATGTTTAAACCGTCTGCGATTCCATGGGAAAATTACGAAGCAATGCAGCACTCAACTCTCCTAAGCCGAGCGTGTGTGTCAGGGGAGCACTAAAATATTGATTCCGGAAGATACAGTCCATAGAAATCAAGTTCAATTTGCTTAAAAAAAAACTCATAAAAAAATCAATATTTTTAAGTTACTCATACTAGTTCTTCCACACCATTATCATTCCAATTGTAGTTCTCTTCTTCATGTGTGATCCTGCCCGTTTCGATTTCAGAAAGCTCAGTGAAACTTAAAATTGTGATTTTAACAGAACCAATGTAGAATATGAAAATTATGGGCATTTCCTCTTAAGTCAATTGCTTCACTGACTGTGGTGTGAGAGGGTGAAATACTTGTTACTCAATCTGCTGATAATGTTCTTCATTGCTGTCAGCGGGAAATCTACCTTAATTTATTTCTAATCAATCTTCAGTTTTGCTCATAGGTCAAATTAAAGATTGCTAGAAATAGAAAACGTGGCTGTGTTTCCCCACACTGGAAAATGCTACGGATGAACCAATTGTCTTCCTATGTAAAAAACATTGCTCTGCGTCTACCACATGGTGTGAGTCAGAGGTTAGGAAAATGTTATATTGTTTGAAAAATGTCTCTTCCTTTTTCACTTTATTATATACAAGAAATATTTAGATACAAAAACCACTGTATAAATCAGGATAGGAAGTAAGTCTTCACAAAAATCATAACAAAGACGACAACTAGACAAAATTCAGGTATTTTATTAAATGCTTTTGCAGTGACTTTTCTTGGCTCCAGTATTTTAAGCTGGTCATGTGAATTAAATTTATTTTTAAGCATAGGGCTTAAAATAAATCTGGCAGTTACCCTAAAGTAAATTTCCTAAACTCTGCTTGTCCTTTTTTATTACCATTTTTAGGTATTCTTCGGAATTTTGTTGTTTCTCAGAGAACTGTGAGCATTATGTTGCTTTCCATTGGACACATATGAAAAAGTGCAGGTAGCTAAGACAATACATGAGTGGCACTGATAAATATAAGTGGAATTGAAAACCAATCAAAGCTACTGGAAATATATGTGAGGCCTATATATTTTAATTTTTTGTAAGGTTGATCTGATGATTGTAACCCCCAACTACTAAGTTGTCTTTTACCATAAGATAGATGGACTCTATATCAATTTTTTTAAAATGAAGTCCTCACCTGTCATAAGGTGGAATCATATGACGTTAAAGTTCCTTTGCAACTTTTAAATTCTATTGTCTAGTTATGGCTAATCTCTTCAACAGCATTGTGGATATTTGGGATCACACTTAAAGTATATATTAAAATTCTAAGTGCAATTGCAAAATACTGATTTGTATGAATAAGAATATAATATTAATTATACATACTGAGCATTTACCATATGCTAGGCATTATTGTATGCATTTTATACATGGAATCCAATTAAAACTTCAAAAGAATTCTGCTATGATTATACCTACATCATAGTTGGGGAAACTGAGGTGCAGAAAGATATGTTACTTGTTCAAGGTCATGACAGATCCAGATTGGAACAGAGTCAGACTCCAGAGTCCCCATTCTTAATAGCTGAGTATGCTAACACTATCCAATCCTAGTACAATAAGTATATCACAACTGTATTATTTACATTAGCACAGATTTAAATGATTCTATGTAAAAGAGGGAATTATAAAATTTGCGATGTGATCAGTATGATTATAGTTCCTAGGGAAAGATGTGAAATGATTTTAGCAAGGTTCAGAATAAAAAGGACCTTGACAATGTTCAAAAACAGTGGCTTTACTAGAGGTTTCCAAACACTGGGTCCAAGAACCAGTGGTACTCCTTAGTGGAGTTTTCCTGACCTGCATCAAAATGGGAATAAAGATATATTATTACATGTTTTCATAAAGTAAGCAGTTCTAATTTAAGACTGTCTTTCAGTCTGAAATTCTCTTTACTACTTTTTTAAAAAATTAAATGTACTTTCGTTTTAGAAGCAAGAGTAATAGTAAATGGTATAGTTTTTAATGTTCTTACTTGGAAATTTAAAACTTAGAGTGAGCAACTCTATGCAAATACATAGATTAAGTTAGTTATATCTTAATTTTTCTGGTTTTGGGAATTCAAACATCTGGAAACATTTAATTTAGATGAGACTCATGCTAGGACCCAATGAAGAGACTGCAGTGCTGAAAGAATTTGAATGAGGCATATTTGGGAAAGATCATGGAAAAATAAAGATTTGGGTGTAGACTTATGAATAGTGAAAGACAATTAAGTTCAGCATTCCTAAGCATTTGGTTATTTGGTAGGAAATAGACTAGGTTTAATGTTTATGGAATTTCTTTCATAAACATTGATGTGGTAGCTAGCTTCCAAAGATGGCCCCCAGTGAACCATGTCTCCCAGTATGCATGGCCTCCTGGAGTTCCCTCCTACACTGAATCTAGGCTGGGGCCCTGTGAGCTGTTCTAACCAATAGAATGTAGCAAAAATGGCGCTGTTCCAGTATTGGGCCCAACTTTGACAGTTTGCCTGGCAACCAACAGTTTAGTGCTCTGGGATATCCAACTAAACTGAGGTCACCATGGTGTGAGGAAACCCACGTTTACTAACCACAGGAAGAGATCACATGCAGGACAACAGAGGAATCCAGCAGGCCCTGAGAACAGAGACTCCAGACTTATGATCCAAGTCAAGCCATTCCAGCAGACCCTAGCCCTCTGAAACGCCCAGATGATGCCACATGGAACAGAAACAAGCTAATCCCTCCAAGCACTGCCCACACAGTAGAATCATGAAGAAATAACAAAGTGATCGTTACTTTGAGCCACCAAGTTTTGGGGTAGTTTCTCAGCAATAAATAACCCAAACAGCTGGATTTCAGGAAAAAAATCATTTATAAATATGTATATAGATATATATTGGGAGTACCTTTTATTTTTTTTTTATTTTTTTTTAAGATTTTATTTATTTATTTGACAGAGAGAGACACAGCGAGAGAGGGAACACAAGCAGGAGGAGTGGGAGAGGAAGAAGCAGGCTTCCCATGGAGCAGGGAGCCTGATGTGGGGCTCGATCCCAGGACCCTGGGATCGTGACCTGAGCCTAAGGCAGACACTTAACGACTGAGCCACCCAGGCACCCCTTGGGAGTACCTTTTAGACTTTTTGGTATTACCCACTATATAAGGAAGCTGTCCATAATGGAGTGTTGTAAAAGAATGACAAATTAATTCATGTTTACTGTCTTCAACAGAACCTTTATTCAAAAGAAATGTAAAAGCTTTTTAAATAAATTAAGGAATGCTTCCAGATTTTAAACAATATTATGAAGTTATACTCCCATATAAACACATTTTTAGGGCACCTGGGTGGCTCACTCAGTTAAGCGTCTGCCTTCAGCTCAGGTCATGATCCCAGGGTCCTGGGATTGAGCCCCACATCAGGCTCCCTGCTCAGTGGGGATTCTGCTTCTCCCTTTCCCTCTGCTCCCCCCCCCATATTCTCTCCCTCATTTGCTCTCTCTCTCTCAAGTAAATAAGTAAAATCTTTTTTAAAAGTAACATAAAATTTAAAAAAACACATTTTTACCTGTACTTTTATATTTTCTCAATTTAGTGCATAATCATGTCTGTTCTGTCTAAAAAATACACTAAAAATTCAGGTACACACTGTAAATTGCATATCAATTGTAATTCAGTACCATAAAGTACATGTAATTTCAAAAATGCGTACCACAAATGTGTTAAGAATGTGATGTGGCTAAGTTCCTATAGAAACTTTAGCTAAGAAGAAGAATGTAGCAGGAGGGGAAGAATGAAGGGGGGGAAATCGGAGGGGGAGAAGAACCATGAGAGACGATGGACTCTGAAAAACAAACTGAGGGTTCTAGAGGGGAGGGGGGTGGGAGGATGGGTTAGCCTGGTGATGGGTATTGAGGAGGGCACGTTCTGCATGGAGCACTGGGTGTTATGCACAAACAATGAATCATGGAACACTATATCTAAAACTAATGATGTAAAATATGGGGATTAACATAACAATAAAAAAAAATTTAAAAAAAAAAGAAACTTTAGCTAACATTTCTTAAAATTTTTTTAATGTAGAACCACTTCACTTGATCCTAAACAACTTTAATGAACAGACATTTATAAAAATTTAGGTTCAGTTTTAAGAGCTTGGTTTTATATGATTAATATTTACCCCAAAATAGTATATATGTACATTTTTTTCTAGATCTGAGAAGTGAATCAGGAAGAATATGTTCCTTTACTTGAGAGGACTCTTTATGAGATCAGCCAAGCTATTCTTTTCTTTCCACAGGACAGTCAGGCTTGGGAGTCAGTGTAGTTTGTCATTTTTAGATCCACTACAGCCTTGGTGCTACCTAAGCATAGTTGGGAATTTCAGCGTCTATCAAGATTAAAGCAAGGAAAAGTGTAGGGCAAGCCGTGAGCACAGAGTGCCTTGAGGGCTTCTCCTGACTCACCCTGAATGCCTTCCTCCAACATCTGTTTTTTATTTCTTAGAAGCTGCTATTCCATTCAACTGCAAAAATACTTGCATTGACCCTAGAAACAGAATGGAGAAATAGAAAGAAACAGATTTGTGTAAAAAATTTACTTTCCTGCTCTATGTCATTGCCATCTCGGGGACCCTACTGATGCCACACTCACAAGCCCAAGCATGCAAACCACTGATAGTACAATTTTTTCCAAGGATGGGGACTGTTATGTTTGTGGAACCCCTGAGATGGTGGGTGAATGACCACAGTTAGAGAGGGAAGCCCAGATCAAGGAGATTATAACAGATACATACAGATAGTCACATACTCTTTCCCATTTTTTGCAACAGCCTCCTATCCAAATTTCCCCCTCCTACCCAGTACCACTCCACTAAGTCCCAAGATTAAGTGTGCTTTCTGACCCACTGCTTTTTAGGTTCTTACATCTTCCTCTTCAGGGCCCTTACATTGAAGAATTGCCTTTTTTGGCAGCAACAGGCTCATCACCCAATATCTACTTCCCTTTTTTATTCATCACAGCTTTTATCACCCATCTCAGTCCCAACTTTAAGACTTCCATACCTGAAAAGAGAAAAATGTCTGCTTCCAACATTGCACTATTTTGATCTCCCTTCCATCATTCAAAGACTTCCTGAAATATAACATCTTCCCTAAAATCTCTGTAACTGGAAGAGAGGCACTGATTCCTCATACCTACCCATCAACATATAAATATTACCCATATACACTCTATATATTCTTTCTTAATAACCATGACACTTTATGCACTTTAGCCCCCCCCCTTTTTTGCAGACAGTGTAAATACTCTGCTAGTTGAATTTATACATTTGTTTTTGTTTATGTGTTCTTGTCACTGCTGTTTTATACACTCCCTAGGGCTTAGGCTAGGACTTTAAAAGCAATAATCATGTTTTTCTTTTCATTATAAAAATAGTACATACTTATTTTTAAGATTTTGGAAAATATGAAAAAGTAAAACAGAACAAAAGAGTTGAGAAACTCTGAGGAACCAATGATACTCTCTCAGTCTTTCCAGGCCAAAATGGTTCTCATCTCTGCTTCTTGTGGGTCTATTTTATTCTTTTTCCTCTGTCCTTGAGCTGATTCTTTCTACTTCTCCCTGTATGTAAGCCAAATATATCAACTTCGACATCATAAACATATAGTGAATTTAAGTCCTTACAGAGGTCAAGAAGTAGTTCGTGTTCCTAATCCATATTCTGCAAATTTTACAAAATTATTTTTTGTGCAGTTAATACATGCATATGACATATAAATCCAAAAGATACAATATGATACATAATGAAAAGTAATTCTTCCTCCCACCTCTGTCCACAAACCACTCATTCCTCAACCCAAAAAGGAATCGTTCAGTTTCTTGTATTCACTTTCCCTAAGTACACAATCATTTATATTTGTCACATACTTTTCTCTAAACCATGTTTTTTCTCCCTGTCTTGACAATGTACCTTAGAGACTGTTCTGTATCAGTAAATATAAAACTGTCTCATTCTTTTTAACAGCTATAGTGTAGTTCACTTTTTACATGCACAACAATTTATTTAAACAGTACCTTACTAATGGACATTTAAGTTGGTTCCAACCTTTTGCTATTCCAAACAATGCTGTAATGAATACTTTTATGCACAAGTGCCTCCTCAGTTATTTATTTTGATTCTTCTTGCAGTTAAATGGTTTCTTCATTCAGTATTTTTTTTTAAAAGGTCTCATAGGTACTGTGGTTTTCGTTATTTTTTTTCTTTTTTTTAAAATTCCTACTTAGTCATGGTCTTTGCTTTCTATATTTTTCTATATAACCTTGAGCTTATTTTTCCTTTTGCTTCTGCAATGATTTGGATTTTGGAATAAAGATTTCTTGATAGTTATCAAGAATAGTTGATAGTTATCCTTAAACTAATAGTTATCCTTAAACATAAACAATGTTGAGGGGTGGCTGGGTGTCTCAATCGGTTAAGCATCTGCCTTAGGCTCAGGTCATGATCCCAGGGTCCTGGAATTAAGCCCCGCATGGAGTCCTGCATCGGGCTCCCTGCATGGCAGGGAGCCTGCTTCTCCCTCTCCCTCTGACTCCCTCAAATAATTAAATAAAATCTTTTTTAAAAAAACCATAAACAATGTCGAATATGCATTTTTATGATTATAAATTTTAAGAATAAAACTGTAACTTTTGAGAACTTTCTATTTGGACAAGAAACTTAGCACATTTTCTGCCCAACTTTATTTTTCCCCCTTCTTTTTTAAAAACACTATAATCTTTTCTTTCAAGTTTGACAATATTACCTTCAGGTTTGCAACTAAATTACAATTAACAAATAGATTTATTTCTGTATGTTTAATTTCTATATTTGCTTCCAGTCCTTGTAGAGAATCTGTTTTCTCACATTTTAATTTTTACTCATTTTTGAGTGACGGTCTAAAGTAAAACCCTAAATAATTTTAAAATGAAGAATACTTAGATGAGATCTAGCATATCTCTAAGAACACCTGTTGTCCTCACACATCAATGAAAACATCGATAGGCATATTTTTGGGTCCACAAATTTTTACTCTAAAAATTCATTAAATTTGCTCCATTATCTTTTTTAGACTTAGTGCTACTGAGGAAATTAAAAGACCAACCTGTGTCTTGCTGCTTTATTGGCAACATTTTCTTGCTTAGCTCTTGTAGAATTCTTTGTGTATTTTTTTTTAAGATTCTATTTATTTATTTGAGAGAGAGTGTGAGAAAGAGAGAGAGCACACGCGAGAGCACAAGCAGGGGGAGGGGCAGAGAGAGAGGGAGAAGCAGACTCCCTGCTGAGCAAGGAGTCTGATTTGGGCTCCATCCCAGGACCCTGGGATCATGACCTGAGCTGAAGGCAGACGCTTAACAGACTGAGCCACCAAATTTGTGTATTTCTGAAATTTAAAAACTTCATTGGGATAATCCTAGAGGTGGATCTCTTGTCATTTTTTTTTCCTAAAAAAGGGAACTCTTTAAAAGACTTGGGTCTTTTTCACCTCAGTAAAATTTTCATACATATTAGTTTATTGCACATGATCTGTTTATCTCCTCACCTTCTTTTAAAGGAACATCTATCGGTAATACTTAGGATCTCATCTTTGTCCTCACCTCTCTTTATTTCTCTTTGTTCTTTTTTTTTTCCCTACATTTTGGGAAAGCTTCTCAAGTTTGTATTCTGAAACACTGATTTTCTGCATCAAGAAGTCTGCTATATACTGCCTCCCGAATGGATTTTATTTGAGTTGCTGCATTTCTAAATTTTGGGTTCCTTAAAGCCTTTTCTAGCTTGTTTTCTTTTCATAATCTGTTCTCATTTCAATTTAGCCTGCTTTCTTTTTTTTTTAATAGCCTGTATTTCATAGACATGGATTTGAGATATAACATATCTATTAAAATGCACAAACCTTAAGTGTACAACTCAGTAGATTTGTACATATAAATACACTCATATGAACATTACCCCAATCAATTGTAGAATACTTTCAACACTCCCAGATATTTTCTTATTCTCCCTACCTATAGATCCCTCACCAAGGTTAATTAATATTCTGATTTCTATCACCATAGATTGGTTCTATCACCATTAGATTAGGTTATATGTTTTAGAATTTCACAGAAATGGAATCATATTGTATATACTTTTTTGTGACTGACTTTTCAGTTTTTCAAGATTTTTGTGACATTTTTTATTGTAGTAAAATATATATAACATAAAATTTACCATTTTAACCATTTTAAGTGTACAGTAAAGTGACATTAAGTATACTCACATTATCGTTCAACCATCCATCCATCTCCAGAACTGTCACCTTCTCAAACTGAAATTCTGTATCCATTAAATACCTACTTCTCATTCCCTCATCCCTTCAGCCCCTGGTGACCACTATTCTACATTTTGTCTCTGTGAAGTTGACTATTCTAGGTACCTCATATAAATGGAATCATGTAATATCTGTTCTTTTGTGTCTGGCTTATTTCTCTTAGCATGTCTTCAAGCTCATCTATATTGTGCCATATATAAGAATTTCATTCCTTTTTAAGGCTAAATAATATCTCATTGTACATATATACTACATTTTGTTCATCTATTCATCTGTCAATGAACATGTAGTTTTTTTAAAGCTTTCTAATGTTTCTTCCTGTTCCTGTAGTAAATCAGTATTAGATGAAGATGAAGACTTTTTAAAAACAGATTCTTTCTCTTGTCTTTTACTGCATGCATAAATATATTTCATACATCCCACTTTTTTCCTCCCTATTTTTTCAACTTGGAGTTGGGAGAAAAATATCTAGACCCAGAGTTTGAAAAAAAGATAAAGTGCAGAGTTTTGCTGTTTAGTTCCCTCACCATCTAGCTTAGGTACTGACCGACTCTCCTCTAATATTCTGTGATTTGATATGCACAGGCTTATTCCAGTTTTTATTGCTTAATAGGCATTTATCTTGTGTAGTTCCTTTGAAATGAAATAGAATCACTTCCTGATTATTAGAAAGAGGATGTTTAACCTACAGAATTTAACTGTATTTACTCTTCTTTAATGACACTGAGTGGTGCATAACAACTTTACCCCTCCCTCAGTTTTCACTACTTTTAATGTTCCTCTACCTCACCTGAAATTCTTCACCTTTGAGAGGACTACATATACCAAGGCCCCATTCTTTTTATCCTAGCCTATAATGTGCTGGGGATTGTAGAAACGGGATTAAGAGAGATTGTTATGAAAGGAAGGGACACTCTGATTGTTCAAAATCTGTTTCCACACAGTGAAGGCCATGCCTGCCTACCTTTCTCATTCGTGAAGCTCTGTGTTCCCAAACTATGGGCAGCAATGAGGGGAATCATGGGGAAGTTATGACACAGAGTTCTTTCCACCTATTTTCTGGCTGTGCTTTCCTAATTCAAAAGACGCTACATGCCTGAGATATCAATTCTGTTTCTTAATTTGGCACTATTGATAACTTAGTAATAGAAATATTTCCAGAAATCTCTTTTATGACTGACTTTTATTCTTTATATTGGAGTTTGTTGTGCATTTTCATCTTTTGGTACTACTTAGTGAATATTTAATAGAAATTGGGAGAACTATTAAATGCCATTATTACTCAGCCATCATCCTAACCCTAAAGTGTGGGTCCAAGATCATTTAACTTCCTTTATATAATCTGGGTATTATAAGATACTCAAGGAAGAGTCTCTTCCCCCACTAGCCTGATTCCTTAAATGCAAGTATTAAAACAATTTATTTGTGTTAAGTACTTGCCCTTGTCAGGAACCTCATGAAATGCAAATATTCTCCAAATGGATAAAATAGGTCAGTATCATTTTGGCTTGACAACTTAGAGTCATCAAGCAAAGCTAGTTTGCTCTGGCAGTGAGGGAGTGAAGCACAAAAGCTCATGACAGCTAATGTTGTATTTTCCAGGGTTCAGACCGCCACTTTAAATTAGGGAAGCAGAAACACTTTTACTGCCCTGAACCTTCCCTAGTCCCCCGGGGCAATCCCTGACAAGTCCTCAGTACTTCCTATCTAGAGTATCCCAACTACTTTATAAATATCAGAGAAGAGTTGGAAAGCACCATCACATACGGCTGACTGCTCATCAATCCCAGGATCTTTACTGCAAACTGGCGATTCTTTTTTTTACCAATGTAAATCTTAGTTGTTATGACGTGTTATGACATAGTCCAATAAGAGAAACAGATAAAAGTGGACTGCGCTAGGGGCACGTGGGTGGCTCAGTCGGTTAAGTGTTCACCTTCGTTCAGGTCGTGATCCGGGGGTCCTGGAATCAAACCCCCCCCCACCCCGCACAAAATCAGGCCCCCCGCTGAGCTACTCCCTCTCCCTTTGCCCCTCCCCCCCACTCGTGTGTGTGCATGCTCTCTCTCTCTCTCTCAAATAAATACATAAAATCTTAAAAAAAAAAAAAGTGGACCACTCTAATTGAAGCAGGGAGTGGTACCAGAGAGTATACCCTCTCTGCACTACTTTTGGTCCTGAATGGGCTCCATGGAATGCCTAGAGCTCTGAATAGCATAATTTCTAAATCACTATTCTAGACATCACTAAAGGATGTTTGTGCAAGTTACCCACTGAAGAAGAGTATGAGAAAGGGCATCAAGATATCTCAGCATAACTAGAATGCTTGAGGTCTGACTTTGGTCAGTTATTTTAAGAATACACTTGATTGGTGTTGTCTATACTTAGCACTCTTACCCCCTTCCTACCCCAGGCAATTACTGAGGGAATTCCACTGGGCTGTATGATCTCTAAGACCTTACTCTTCCATTATATTAATTTTATATATCTTTTTTAAGATATCCTTTAAAGATCCTTTAAAAATTTTTTTCTTACATCTACTCTCAAAATGTGGCTTCCAATTCTGATCAAGTTAAGAGTACATCCATTATGACCTATCTCTCTGATTACAACTAAAAACTCTGGACAAAATACACAAACACCCTTTAAAATTTTTTTCTTACATCTACTCTCAAAATGTGGCTTCCAGTTCTGATCAAGTTGGAGTACATCCACTATGACCTATCTCTCTGATTACAACTAAAAACTCTGGACAAAATACACAAAAACAATGACCTGAGGACTCTTAAAAGTAAATGAAATAATCTCAGGAAACAAACTGAGGGTTGCTAGAGTGGTGGGGGGTGGGAGGGATGGGGTGGCTGGGTGATAGACATTGGGGAAGGTATGTGCTATGGTGAGCGCTATGAATTGTGTAAGACTGATGAATCACAGACCTGTACCTCTGAAACAAATAATACATTATATGTTAAAAAAAAAAAAAAAAGAAGAAGAAGAAAGTAGGAAGGGAAAAATGAAGGGGGAAAAATCTGAGGGGGAGATGAACCATGAGAGACTACGGACTCTGAGAAACAAACTGAGGGTTCTAGAGGGGAGGGGAGTGGGGGGATAGTTAGCCTGGTGATGGGTATTGAAGAGGGCATGTATTGAATGGAGCACCGGGTGTTATACGCAAACAATGAATCAAGGATCACCACATCAAAAACTAATGATGTAAGGTATGGTGATTAACATAACATAATAAAATTAAATTTAAAAAAAGTAAATGAAATCAGGCAGATTGTGGAGTGGAGTCTAAACTTGAAGAAGCAACACATTTGAGAATGAGTGTTCTGTTTTTTTCCCCTCTTCTGTTTTGTGGTTTTGCCCCAAGGGCAGGCTCCTCATGCAGAGCTGCTCAGCAGCAGTGATACGAGCAGGTAAAACTCTAAAAAGAAACCTAACCTTTCTGCATAGAAGAATTGGGAAAGGGGGCCTTTGTGGGGCAGAGGGCAGAGGAGCAAACCTGGAAGGAAGTGAGGCTAAGAGAATGCCTTAATACTGTGGAAGAAACTATACAGGCACTAGTTTACTCTTGAGCTGCATGTGCACAGGACAGACCCAAAACTGCCTAGCAAAAGCTTTGAGAATTGAACTAAGAATTAAACCTCCAACCAGGTCTCAGAGAGAAATAAAGGGAGTCCACCAACATGGATCATCTGCACAGTCAGTCAGGGCTGCTGTATGTCTTTATTACCTCAAGGGGTAGGTGATGTAGGCGTCATAGCCAAAGAGGCAAACAGCAACGAGGCCCAGTGCCCCTGCAATGATTATGGAGCGATTTCCTCTCTCGACAAGGACAACAATGGAGGTGATTAGGTAGAGGGTGACTGCAATGAGGGATCGGAAGAAATCAGTCCAAGGCCAGTTGATGGATTGTATCTTGGTGGGTAGGTCACACATGTAGACGACAAAGAAGATCTCAGCAAGGATCATCTCAACCACTGACAGAGAGGAGTATCCTGGTGTTGAGAGGCTGAACCAGATTAGAATCACCAGGCACAATACAATCTCAGCAAATAGGAGAGTTCCCTTTCTGGTGCATAAGAAGTTGGTGAAGGCAGCCCAGCAGCCACGGGCTGAGAGGCGCTCAGACTCCACCATGGCGAGGCCTGGAGTTCCTGGAGACACGAAGGATCTGCACACTTGATGGAGGGTTCCAGGATGCTGCACACCCAGTCGTTTTGCTTGCTGTCTAAAAAGTGGTTTTAAAAACTTGCAGTCTGAAGCTAACTGGGTTGACCACCTGCTAAAACAGTAATGATGATGATTATGATGATGATAATAATAATAATAATATCCCTTAGAGAATTTTAACAGGATTCATATCTACACAATTTAATATTCAAAAAGCCCAGAATACAATCCAAAATTACCTGATAAGCAAAGAACCAAGAAATGTGGTTCTTTGGGAATTCTTAAGGGAAAAGACAATGAACACGTGCAAACCCTAAGATGACACAGATGTTGAAATTATAAGACAAAGACTTTAAAACAATAGATGCTATAATAAGCTCCATGAGGTAAAGGTGAACACACACTAAATAAAATGTATAAAAAGATAAAAGTACTCAGCAAAAAATTTAAATTATAAAAAAAGAACAAAATAGTTTTAAAACATCCAATCTCTGAAATTTAAATTTTACTGGCTGAACTCAATAGCAGAATGAAGATGACAGAGAAAAGGGTCAGTGAACTTGTAGATTAATAGAAATCATTCATTCTGAAGAACAAAGAGGAAAAAATTGAAAAAAGATGAATAGAACTTCAGGGAGTTGTGGGACTATATCAAAAGTCTATCATTTGTAACAGTGGAGTCCTATAAAGAAACTGATGCAGAGATATCTTATGGTTTTTGGTGCTATTGTAAATGGAATCTTTTCTCTAATTTCTCTTTCTACAGATGCATTGTTAGTGTCTAAGAAAGCAACTGATTTCTGTGCGTTGATTTTGTATCCTGCCACATTACTGAATTGCTGTATGAGTTCTAGTAATTTAGGGGTGGAGTCTTTTGGGTTTTCCTCATAAAGTATCATGTCATCTGCGAAAAGAGAGAGTTTGACTTCTTTGCCAATTTGAATACCTTTTATTTCTTTTTGTTGTCTGATTGCTGTTGCTAGGACTTCTAGTACTATGTTGAACAATAGTGGCGAGAGTGGGCATCCTTGACGTGTTCCTGATCTTAAGGGAAAGGCTCTCAGCTTTTCCCCATTGAAGATGATATTCGCTGTGGGTTTTTCATACATGGATTTTATGAACTTGAGGAATGTTCCCTCTATCCCTATACTCTGAAGAGTTTTAATCAGGGAAGGATGCTGTATTTTGTCAAATGCTTTTTCTGCATCAATTGAGAGGACCATATGGTTCTTCTCTCTCCTCTTATTAATGTGTTCTATCACATTGATTGATTTGCGAATGTTGAACCACCCTCGCATCCCGGGGATAAATCCCACTTGGCCGTGGTGGATGATCCTTTTAATGTATTGTTGGATCCTATTAGCTAGGATTTTGTTGAGGATTTTGGAATCCATATTCATCAGGGATATCGGTCTGAAATTCTCCTTTTTGATGGGGTCTTTGCCTGGTTTGGGGATTAAGGTAATGCTGGCCTCATAGAATGAGTTTGGAAGTTTTCCTTCTGTTTCTATTTTTTGAAACAGCTTCAGTAGAATAGGTATTATTTCTTCTTTGAATGTTTGGTAGAATTCCCCAGGGAATCCATCAGGCCCTGGACTCTTGTTTTTTGGGAGGTTTTTGATCACTGCTTCAATCTCGTTACTGGTTATTGGCCTATTCAGGTTGTCAATTTCTTCCTGTTTCAGTCTTGGGAGTTTATAGGTTTCCAGGAAGGCATCCATTTCATCCAAGTTGCTCAGCTTATTGGCATATAGTTGTTAATAATAATTTCTAATAATTGTTTCTATTTCCTTGGTGTTAGTCGTGATCTCTCCCCTTTCATTCATAATTTTATTAATTTGGGTCTTTCTCTTTTCTTTTGGATAAGTCTGGCCAGTGCTTTATCGATCTTATTAATTCTTTGAAAGAACCAGCTTCTAGTTTCGTTGATCTGATCTACTGTGTTTCTGGTTTCTAATTCATTGATCTCTGCTCTAATCTTAATTATTTTTCTTCTAATGTGTGGCTTAGGCATTGTTTGTTGTTTTTTCTCTAGTTCTTTAAGGTGTAGAGTTAGATGGTGAATTCGGGATTTTTCTATTTTTTTGAGCGAGGCTTGGATGGCTATGTATTTCCCCCTTATGACCATCTTTGCAGTATCCCATAGGTTTTGGACCGATGTGTTTTCGTTCTTACTGGTTTCCATGAATTGTTTAAGTTCTTCTTTGATTTCCTGCTTGACCCAAACGTTCTTGAGCAGAGTGGTTTTTAGCTTCCAAGTGTTTGAATTTCTTCCAAATTTTTTCTTGTGATTGAGTTCCAGATTTAAAGCATTATGGTCTGAGAATACACAGGGAATAATCTCAACCTTTTGGTATCAGTTGAGACCTGATTTGTGACCCCCCCGTATGTGGACTATTCTGGAGAAAGTTCCATGTGCGCTTGAGAAGAATGAGTATTCTGTTGTTTTAGAGTAGAATGTTCTGTATATATCTATGAGGTCCATCTGGTCCAGTGTGTCATTTAAAGCTCTTGTTTCTTTGTTGATTTTCCGCTTAGATGATCTGTCTACAGTAGCACCAAAAACCATAAGATACCTTGGAATAAACCTAACAAAAGAGGTAAAAGATCTATACTCTAGGAACTACAGAACACTCATGAAAGAAATTGAAGACACAAAAAGATGGAAAAACATTCCATGCTCATGGATCGGAAGAATAAACATTGTTAAAATGTCTATGCTACCCAGAGCAATCTATACCTTCAATGCCATCCCAATCAAAATTCCAATGACATTTTTCAAAGTGCTGGAACAAACAATCCTAAAATTTGTACGGAATCAGAAAAGACCCGAATCGCCAAGGAAATGTTGAAAAAGAAAAACAAAGCTGAGGGTATCATGTTGCCTGATTTCAAACTATATTACAAAGCAGTGATCACCAGACAGAATGGTACTGGCACAAAAACAGACATATAGACCAATGGAACAGAATAGAGAGCCCAGATATGGACCCTCGACTCTATGGTCAAATAATCTTCGACAAAGCAGGAAAAAAATATGCAATGGAAAAAAGACAGTCTCTTCAATAAATGGTGCTGGGAAAATTGGACAGCCACATGCAGAAGAATGAAATTCGACCATTCTCTAACACCATACACAAAGATAAACTCAAAATGGATGAAAGACCTCAATGTGAGACAGGAATCCATCAAAATCCTAGAGGAGAACATAGGCAGTAACCTCTTTGACATCAGCCACAGCAACTTCTTTCAAGATACATCTCCAAAGGCTAAGCAAAAATGAACTTTTGGGACTTCATCAAGATAAAAAGCTTCTGCACAGCAAAGGAAACAGTCAACAAAACAAAGAGGCAACCCACAGATTGGGAGAAGATATTTGCAAATGACACTACAGATAAAGGGCTGGTATCCAAGATCTATAAAGAACTTCTCAAACTCAACACCCAGAAAACAAATAATCAAGTCAAAAAATAGGCAGAAGACATGAACAGACACTTCTCCAAAGAAGACATACAAATGGCTAACAGACACATGAAAAAATGTTCATCATCATTAGCCATCAGGAAAATTCAAATCAAAACCACACTGAGATACCACCTTACACCAGTTAGAATGGCAAAAATTGACAAGGCAAGAAACAACAAATGTTGGAGAGGTTGTGGAGAAAGGGGAACCCTCTTACACTGTTGGTGGGAATGCAGGTTGGTACAGCCACTTTGGAAAACAGTGTGGAGGTGCCTCAGAAAATTAAAAATAGAGCTACCTTATGACCCAGCAATTGCACTACTGGGTATTTATCCCAAAGACACAGATGTAGTGAAAAGAAGGGCCATATGGGCACCCCAATGTTCATAGCAGCAAGGTCCGCAATAGCCAAAGTGTGGAAAGAGCCAAGATGCCCTTCAACAGATGAATGGATAAAGAAGATGTGGTCCATATATACAATGGAATATTACTCAGCCATTGGAAAGGATGAATACCCAACTTTTACATCAACATGGATGGGACTGGAGGAGATTATGCTAAATGAAATAAGTCAAGCACAGAAAGTCAATTATCATATGGTTTCACTTATTTGTGGAACATAAGGAATAGCATGGTGGACATTAGGAGAAGGAAGGGAAAAATGAAGGGGGGGAAATCGGAGGGGGAGATGAACCATGAGAGACTATGAACTCGGAGAAACAAACTGAGGGTTTTAGAGGGGAGGGAGGTGGGGAGATGGTTAGCCCAGTGATGGGTATTAAGGAGGGCACGTACTGCATGGAGCACTGGGTGTTATATGAAAACAATGAATCGTGGATCACTACATCAAAAACTAATGATGTATGGTGACTAACATTACATAATAAAATAAAATTAAAAAAAAAGAAAGAAAGAAACTGATGCAGAAAAAAAAAATTGAGGAAACAATGGCTGAAAACTTCCTAAATTTGGTGAGAGACATTAACTTGCATATTCAAGAAGTTAACATAAAACAGAATAAACTCAAAGAAAATCATACCCAGACACATTATAATCAAACTACTGAAAACCAAACGTAAAGAAAAAAATCTTAAAGGTAGCTAAGGAAAAATGACAAATACAGGAGAACAATGATGTTAATAATGATGGTGGACTTCTCATCAGAAACCATGGAGGCCAGAAGACAGTAAAACAACATTTTAAAAATGATAGGAAAGAACCGTTAACCCAGCATTCTATATCCAGCAAAACTATCCTTCAGGAATGAAGGAGACATAAAAATCTTCTCAGATGAAGACAAACTAAAAGAACACATGGCAATAAAAGAAATGATAAAGTTCTTCAGACTGAAGGAAAATGACACCAGATGAAACCTAGAACTTTAGGAACAAAAGAAGAATAAAAAAGGTAATATCTGGGTAAATATAGAATACTTTTTTAAAAGTAAATTAAAATATGTGTAATTTTTTTTTTTTTTTTTGCATTTTTTAAGTAGGCTCCACACTCAATGTGGGTCTTGAACTCATGATCCTGAGATCAAGAGTTGCACATTCTACTAACTGAGCCAGCCAGGCACCCCCAAAATATGTGTAATTATTGAAAGAAAAATTTTCACATTGTCTGATAGGGTTTTATTTTTATTTTTTTATTTATTTGAGAGAGAGAGAGCACAAGCAGTGGGAAGGGAGAGGGAGAAGCAGTCTTCCCACTGAGCAGGGAGCCTGACATGGGGCTCAATCCCAGGACCATGAGCTGAAGGCAGATGCTCAACCAACTGAGCCACCCAGATGCCCCTGTCTGATGGGGTTTTAAATGCATGTTAATTTAGGGGCACCTGGGTGACTCAGTCAGTTAGGCATCCAACTCTTGATTTTGACTCAGGTCATGATCTCAGTGTTGTGGGATGGAGCCCTGAGCAGGACTCCATGCTCAGTGGGGAGTCTGCTGGAGGTTCTCTCTCTCCCTCTCCCTCTGCCCCTCCCCTGCTTTCGTGCTCCCTCCCCCTGTCTCTCTATCTCTCTCTCTCTCTCAAATATATAAATATATCTTTAAAAATTAAATTAAAAAATAAATGCATGTTCATTTAAAACACATGACAACTGTAACATAAAGGGAAGAGTAAGGGATTTATGTGGTTGTAAACTTCTAGATATTACTTAAAAATTAAAACATTACTCTAAGTAGACTCTGAAATGTTAAATATTTCTATTGTACTAACAAGAGCAGTGGTTCTCAACTTGCAGTAGTTTTGCCTACCAGGGGACAATTGGCATCATGAGACAGCCATAACTGGGAGAAATGTGTGACTGGCATCTGGTGAATAGAGATCAGAAATGTTGCTAAACATCCTACACTGTTCAGAATAATTATCTAATTCAAAATATCAATAGTATTGATATTGAGAAAATCTTATCTAGAAACACCAGAAAAAGAGACAGACAGAAAGAGAGAGAATAACAAAATGTAATATATACAATAGAATATAATAGTAGAACCATTTAACTATCCAAAAGAAGGCAGGAAAGAGGGAAAAGGCAAACAAAAAAATATGTAGCAAAATAGTAGACCTAAAACCAACCATACCAATTATATTATAATTATACTAAATAATTATATTAAATGTATATGGTAAACACACCAATTAAAAGATCAAAGTAGTCACATTAGATAAAAAAAAAAAAAATACATGCTCTTCTCAAGAAACCTAGTTTAAATATAAAAACAGGTTGGGGCGCCTGGGTGGCTCAGTCGTTAAGCATCTGCCTTCGGCTCAGGTCATGATCCCAGGGTCCTGGGATCGAGCCCCGCATCTGGCTCCCTGCTCGGCGGGAGGCCTGCTTCTCCCTCTCCCACTCCCCCTGCTTGTGTTCCCTCTCTCGCTGTCTCTCTCTCTGTCAAATAAATAAAATCTTTAAAAAAAATAAAAAAATAAAAAAAAAAATAAATATAAAAACAGGTTAAAAATAAAAGGATGGAAAAGATGTATTATGCAAACAATGATCAAAAGGAAGCCAGAGTAGCTATTTTTTTTAAAGGTTTTATTTATTTATTTGAGAGGGAGAGATTCTCTCTCCCACACATGAGTTGGGGGAGGGATAGAGGGAGAGGGAGAAGCAGACTTCCCACTGAGTAGGGAGCCCAATGTAGGGCTTGATCCCAGGACCCTGAGATCATGACCAGAGCTGAAGGCAGATGCTTAACCAACTGAGCCACCCAGGTGCCCCTGGAGTGGCTATTTTAATATCAGACAAAGTAATCTTCAGAACAAGGAATATTATTAGGATAAAAAAGGACATTAAGATTTATAAGATGGTCACTTACCAAGAAGACATAACAATACTAAATGGGTACACACCTAATAATGAGACTTTACATAAAATACCTGAAAGCAAAAACAAATCTTGACAAATTCAAATAAATTAAAATAATACAAAGTATGTTAATTGAACATAATAAAATATTATAAATCAACAACAGAAAGATAATTCTCTTTTAGTTTTGCATATGGGTGTCAAATTGTTTGATCGCAGTTGCTGAAAAACTGATTTTTCACCACTGAGTTCTTTGACAAACCTGTCAAAAACCAATTGGCCAATTTGTATGAAACTAAACTCTGTTTTTTTGTTTTTTGTTTTAAGATTTTATTTATTTATTTGACAGAGAGAGACACAACGAGAGAGGGAACACAAGCAGGGTGAGTGGGAGACGGAGAAGCAGGATTCCCGCGGAGCAGGGAGCCCAATGCAGGGCTCGATTCCAGGACCCTGGCATCATGACCTGAGCCTAAGGCAGACACTTAACGACTGAGCCACCCAGGCGCCCCACTAAACTCTGTTTTATTCAGTGGATTTCTATGTTTATCCTTTACTAGTACTACACTGTCTTGATAACCATAGGTTTATAGTAAGTTTAAATCAAGTAGTGTAAGTGTTTTCCCATTTCAAAGTTGTTCTGGCTATTGTAAGTCCTCTGTTTATGAATTTTTAGAATCAATTTGCTAATTTCTGCAAAATACTCTGCTAAGATTTCAATGGAGATTACATTAAAAGTATAGATAAATTTGGGGAGAGCTGATATTCTAAAAAGCCTTCCAATCCATTAATATAGTATACTCTCCATTTATTTGGGTCTTCTTTTATTTCTTACATCAATGATTTATAATTTTTAGCATATATGTTGCTAGCATATACCTAAATATTTCATATTTTTATGCTATCATAGTTTTCTTTTTTTAAAAAAGATTTTGTTTGAGAGAGAGTGAGCAAGCATGAGTGGGGGGGAGGGGCAGAAGAAGAGGGACAAGCAGACTCTGCACTGAGGGGGAGCCCAACATGGGGCTGATCCCAGAACCCTGAGATCATGACATGAGCCAAAGTAAGACGCTTAACCAACTGAGCCACCCAGGGGCCCCACTATCATATAGTTTTCAAATTTCAGTTTCTAATAGTTTTTGCTACTTTATTGAAGTAAAATTGATTTTTGTATATTGACCTTGAATCTTATGACTTTCCTAAATTCACTTATTATCTTCAGTAGCTGTCTTATACGTTCTTTGGGATTCTCTATTTGTTGTCAGTTAATAGAGTGAGTTTTCTTTCTTTTCAATCTGTGTTTATAATATTTCTTTTCCTTGTCTTATTGCACTGGTTTGGCCCTCAAGTACAGTGTTAGATAAAAGCAATGAGGGTGGACATCCTTTCTTGTGCCTGATTTTAAAGAAAATCATTCAGTCTTTCACCATTATGTTAGTTACAGGTGTTCCTACTAAAATGGGGGAAGTTTCTTTTTATTCTTCGTTTGATAAGCTTTTTAAAAATTCAAGTATAGATGTTTTTTCTGCATCTCTTGAGATGATTATGTGGTTTTTCTTTTGTATTCTGTTGGTATGGTAAATTACACAGATTTGTAAATGTTAAACCAATATTCCATTCCTTGGCTAAACCCCAAACTTATCATGAGGTGTTATCCTTTCTATATATTGCTGGATTCAATTTACTAAAATTTTAAAGGTTTTTTTTTGTGTCTATGTTTCTATTATGTTTCTTTCTCTCTTTTTCTTTTTCCTTTTTCTTTTTTGCTTGTTTTATTATCATGGTAATGCTAGACTCATACAATAAGTTGGGAAGTGTTCCTTCCCCTACCATTTTCTGGTAGAGTTTGTGTAGAATTGATATATTTTTAAATATTTGGTATAACTCACTAGAGTTTTGTTTGTTGGAAGTTTTAAGCCATTATTTAGGTTATCCATTTCCTCTTGAAGGAGTTTTATTAATTTGTGTTTTTCAAAGAACTTCACCTAAGTTATTTTGTTTCTGGAAATCAAATTTTTCATCATATTCCCCTATTGTCCTCGTAATGTTTGTAGTGTTTGTAGTGATGAACCCTATTTCATTCTTAATATCAGGGTAGTTGGTACCTTCTCTTTTTTCTTGGTCAGTTTGGCTAGATGTTTCTAAATTCTATTGATCTTTTCAAGGTCATTTGGATTTTTTTGTTTTCTCTATTATTTTTCTGTTTTCAAATGTATTGATTTCTATTCTTATCTTTATTATTTCCTTCCTTCTACGAGGTTTGCATTTAATTTGCTTCCCTTTTTCTAGATTCTTTTTTTTTTTTTTTTTTTTTTTTTTTGAGAGGTCGGGGAGGGATAGAGGGAGAGGGAGAGAGAGAGAGAATCCCAAGCAACCCTGAGATCATGACTGGAGCCCAAATCAAGAGTCAGATGCTTGAAAGACTGAGCCACCCAGGCACCACCCCTCCTTTTTTTCTTGATTCTTAAGTTGAAATCTTAGGCTATAGATTTTACACCTTTGTTCTTTTCTAATCATAAGCTTTGCTTCTATAAATTTCCCTTTAAGTACTGGCTACATTCCACAAATTTTTTTGTGCTACATTTTCATTCAGTTCAAAATATTTTCTAACTCTTCTTGAAATTTCCTCTTTGGCACCTTGTTTATTTAGAAATGTATGGTGATTAACATAACATAATAAAATAAAAAAAATTAAAAAGAGAGAAATGTAATGTTTAATTTCTAAATATTTGAGGATTTTCCTGGTATCTTTCTATTGTTTTCTTGTTTAATTTTGTTCTGTTAGATAACATATTTTTTAATATGTTTAATAATTTTTCTCCAATTACCTATTGTGGTAAAAGATACATAATATGAAATCTACCATTTTAATCATTTTTAAGTGTACAATTCAATGGCTTTCCACACATTCACAATGCTGTGTAACTATTACCGCTATCTATTTCTAGAACTTTTTAATTATTTCAAATAGAAACTCTGCATTTATTAAACAAAAACCTCCTCCTTCCTCCCAGCCCCTTGCAGCTGTATCCTACTTTCTGTCTCTATGAGTTTGCCTATTCTAGTATGGTTTTAATTCTTTAAATTTGTTAAGATTTGCTTTATGGCCCAGACTATGGTCTATCTTAATAAACGTTCCATGTGCATTTGAAAAAAATTTGTATTCTGCTGGTGGTAGAGTATTTTATAAATGTAAATATGATCAAGTTGATTGAAAGTATTGTTCTTTCATACTCTATTGGGTTTTTATTAAATTGTTCTATTTATTTCTGAGAAAGAAGTACTGATACCTCCCTGTATAAATGTAGTTTTCCCTTTAGTTCTGTTAGTTTCTGCTTCATATATTTTGAAGCCCTATTTTTAGGTTCATACACATTTAGGATTGTTCACATCTTTTTGATGAGTTACCCATTTATAGTTATGCAATGTCTCTACCCATGCTAATACTTCTTTTTCCAAATCTTTTTCAATATAAGCTCTCCAGATTCACAAACTGGAAGTACTCCACTTCACACTCCCCAGTCACATATCTTAATCTAATTTTGTCAGATAACTACGTAGTTTACATGTTTCTAAAAACAGAACTATTTGGCTTTCAGAACAAGTTGAGAACTGTGTAGTGACTGAAACATATGCCCTCCAAATACAAGGCAATCTCACATTAGCAAAAGAGAAAAATTTTAGAAAGCATTCTATGGTGGTTAGTTGAAATAATAGCTTGAAAGAATTAAAATTCTGTATGGAACACTTCATTTTTTTTTCTTACATTTTGGGATCTCTAGCCTGTTTTCTTGTCCCCTTTTCCCCAAAACTGTGTTCTGGTAAACATCAGAGGGACTGAACATCAGAGTGACCCCTAATGCCAGAGTCCACACACTCCCACTCCTTAAATGCCAACCTAAATTCCTGAGGGAGTCAGGATTGACTTGATATCTATTTCTGGATCTCAAAATAGTGGAGAGTTTTGTTAGGTTGTTTTTAGTCCTAACAAGGCAGCATTGGCCATCAGAGCTTGCTGTGTCAATGGGAGAGGAAATAGTATCGCCTTGGCACCTATACATGACTGTGATTTCCCCAGCGTGGGACTTTAAAAAAAAAAAAATCACTACAGACCAGAAAACAACTCTTACTGCCTAGTATCCTTTCTGAGTCTAAAATTTTTCACTTGGAATATGAGAATGATGATAATGCCTGCATCAGATGTTGCTGTGAGAAACAAATAAGATAATCGATAAGAAATAATTTAATGAGGGCGCCTGGGTGGCTCAGTTAGTTAAGCGACTGCCTTCTGCTCAGGTCATGATCCTGGAGTCCTGGGATCGAGTCCCGCATCGGGCTCCCTGCTCGGCAGGGAGTCTGCTTCTCCCTCTGACCCTCCTCCCTCTCATGCTCTCTGTCTCTCATTCTCTCTCAAATAAATAAATAAAATCTTTAAAAAAAAAAAAGAAATAATTTAATGAACTGTCAAACTCTCATATTAGTTATTAATACTGCTTTTTATACTACCAATAAGACTTATCACTTTAATAATTTAGTTTTAGCTGGGAAAGATGATGCCTTTATTTAGCTTATATTTCTTTCAGCAAATTTTTTTCGTTCAGTTTTATTGAAATATAATTGATATACAGCATTGTATATTTGAGCATATAGCATAATGATTTGACTTATATATATTGCAAGTAAATTATTATTTTTTAAAGATTTATTTATATATTTGAGAGAGAGAGAGCATGAGTGGGAGAGGCAGAGGGAGAGGGAGAGAGAATCTGAAGCCGACTTAGCACTGAGCGTGGAGCCCAACATGGGACTCGATCTCACGACCCTGAGATCATGACCTGAGCCAAAACCAAGAGTCCCACACTTAACCAACTGCACCACCCAGGCATCTCACAAGCAAATTATGTTTAAAAGTCCTTTATCCTTTATATCAATTCCTCTGCTTTCTATTTTCAACAAGATGATTCAATCTGTCCATATTATTTTCAATGAATCCATGTTCACTTAAAGGTATTTTAGGAAAACAAAATATTTCCATGAATATACATGGTACATCTTAGCTTTTAAAGACTAAATTTGAAAAGCTAAAAATCTTTCCTCAGCTATTTCTAAAATATATCACCCCGAAATACCAGTCTTCAAGTTCTCAGAATTCATATTCAATCATCACTACAGCTCAAGATATGTATATATATAACTTCTGTTTCAGATAAAGTCAGCTGGAATATATTCTTACTGTGTAATCCAGCTTTTTAGTCTCTGAAAAGCATAGTATTTTTTTTTCTATTGAAGCATAATTGACATACAATATCCCATTAGTTTCAAGTGTACAACATAGTGATTCAATATTTTTATACGTTACAAAATGATCCCCATGATAAGTCTAGTTATTATCTGTCACCATACAAAGTTATTGAAATATTATTGACTATATTCCTTATGCTGTATATTATATCCCCATGACTTCCTTAATTTACGACTTCCTTAATTTACTACCTCTTAATCCTCTTCACCTATTATACCCTGCAAAGCATAGTCGTTGTTTTTTAAGATTTATTTGTTTGTTTGAGAGAGAGTGAGAGAAAGAAGGAGAGTGCAAGCAGGGGGCTAGACAGAGAGAGAGGGAGAGAGAATCTTCAGCAGACTCCCTGCTGAGCACAAAGCGCGAGCCCCGATGTGGGGCTCAATCCCAGAACCCTGAGATCATGAGCTGAGCCTAAATCAAGAGTCTGCTGCTTAACCAACTAAGCCACTCAGGCGCCCCCTTGCAAAGCATAGATTTAAAGTCTGCACAGGGGGGCGCCTGGGTGGCTCAGTCATTAAGCGTCTGCCTTCGGCTCAGGTCATGATTCCAGGTCCTGGGATCGAGCCCCGCATCGGGCTCCCTGCTCCGCGGGAAGCCTGCTTCTCCCTCTCCCACTCCCCCTGCTTGTGTTCCCTCTCTCGCTGTCTCTCTGTCAAATAAATAAATAAAATCTTTAAAATAAATAAATAAATAAATAAATAAATAAATAAAGTCTGCACAGGTAGTATATGTGGTTTTGAAATATGTGAGGTTGACGAAAAAAATTAAAGTACAAAAAATTATGTTTTAAAATATTTAGCACAAATTATAATGAATTATTTACATTATTCAGAATTAGTGGGTTCAGCATCATCTTTTTGAACACCATGTATTGACATGAACTCTGTTCATAGAAGCTATAAGAAACACTATTGAGGGCGCCTGGGTGGCTCAGTTGGTTAAGCGACTGCCTTCGGCTCAGGTCATGATCCTGGAGTCCCTGGATCGAGTCCCGCATCGGGCTCCCTGCTCAGCAGGGAGTCTGTTTCTCCCTCTGACCCTCCCCCCTCTCATGTGCTCTCTCTCTCTCTCATTCTCTCTCTCAAATAAATAAATAAAATCTTTAAAAAAAAAAAAAAAGAAACACTATTGAAAGCATAATCTAAAAAAAATTTTTTTTAACTTATGAGGAGCACCGGGTGTTATATGTAAGTGATGAATCACTAAATTCTATTCCTGAAACCAATATTACACTGTATGTTAACTAACTAAAATTTAAATAAAAACTTAAAATAAAATAAAAATTGAAATCAATACAGCCTTAAAGAATATAGTTACAAAAAAAATAAAAATAATTTTTTAAAAAGTTTTCCAAATCAGGGGCCCCTGGGTGGCTCAGTCGTTAAGCGTCTGCCTTTGGCTCAGGTCATGATCCCAGGGTCCTGGGATCGAGTCCCACACCGGGCTCCCTGCTCCGCGGGAAGCCTGCTTCTCCCTCTCCCACTCCCCCTGCATGTGTTCCCTCTCCCGCTGTGTCTCTTTCTGTCAAATAAATAAATAAAATCTTAAAAAAAAAAAAAGTTTTCCAAATCAATTTGCCTGTTTGGAATTAATTTTGATTGGGATTTTCTTTGCAAATTTGAAGTGTAAAATTTTTTCAATTACTTGATTATCTCAACTGCTTGTACTCTAAATAAACTGGAGTTTTATGCATTTTTCACTGAACAGACAATTGGGAAACGGAGAATGCATTCATAATGACCAAGAATTGGCATTTGTGAAAGATAAAGAATTATTTATAAGTGGATTGTTCATTTCATTATTCAGTTTCTCACTATTACTATATAATGATCAGATTTCTAAATAGAAGCATTCCAAAAGATTAGAAATTTTAATTATAAGTACTTTTTAACCCTTTCCATAAGGAGACAAATACAGGTTTTTCACTAAGATATACTATTTATTTTAAAAGTTTATAAGTTACATGGAATAAAATGTCAGAAAGGTGTTAGATGAACGTATTAACAGTTAATATTTATAATTTTAATGAATATTTGTTATATTTATCAATGTTTATTAAGCCCTTACTGTGTGCCTTGTATATTTCTAGACTTTTATCTGATTATCTCATTTTAATTATCATAGCCCTCTGACATATCTCCATTTTATAGATAAAGACATTAAGCCTCAGAATATGAATTAACTTATACACGTCAGGAAGCCAGTATAAGACAGAAACATAATTTGAACAAGGTATCTGACTTCATAGTCTGTGAATTTGCATGTGTTTAAATGTATTTGTGTATGTGTGTCTATCTTAATATACAAGTAAAGACTCTGTACTATTTTCAGTTGTATTAAAAGAGGAAGCTAAAAAAAATTTCCTTTTTCTAGTATCTAGTATGAAGGACCAAATATTTATATAATTTTTAAGGGTTTTCAAAAACATGGTGTGTAAAGTTACATTGCATATCTCGTGAGTATATTTATGTTTTTGTGTTCTTTTGCCTCAAAGGAATATTCTTATCTGATATTTTAATAGAAGTATGGTATCCTTGGGGTGCCTGGGTGGTTCAGTTGGTTAAGCATCTGCCTTCGGCTTAGGTCATGATCCCAGGGTCCTGGGATCGAGCTCTGCGTTGGGGTCCCTGCTCAATGGGGTGTCTGCTTCTCCCTCTCCCTCTGCTCCTCCCCCCTGCTTGTTCTCTCTCTCTCTCTTAAATAAAAAAATTTTTAAAAAAATAAATAAAATCTTTAAAAAAAAGTATGGTATCCTTTAACGTTATAAAAGTATGAAAAAATTTGAAAAACCAAACCATTCGAGGGCCGAGAAATCAAGTTTAGACATGCTGTAAAACATACTAAATAACTCACAAAGCAGTTTTAAATATCTCCATTTTTAAAGATTTTATTTGGGCGCCTGGGTGGCTCAGTCGTTAAGCGTCTGCCTTTGGCTCAGGTCATGATGCCAGGGTCCTGGGATCGAGCCCCGCATCGAGCTCCCTGCTCAGCAGGAAGCCTGCTTCTCCCTCTCCCACTCCCCCTGCTTGTGTTCCTGCTCTCGCTATCTCTCTCTCTCTCTCTGTCAAATAAATAAATTTTTTAAAAAATCTAAAAAAAAAAAGGATTTTATTTATTTATTTGAGAGAGAGAGAGCATGTGCTCATGAGGTCAGGAGGGGCAGACGGAGAGGGAGAAGCAAACTCCCTGCTGAGCAGGGAGCGTGATGCAGGGCTCTATCCCAGGACCCCGAGATCATGACTTGAGCTGAAGGCAGACACTTACCCTATTGAGCCACCCAGGCACCTCTAAATATCTCCATTTTTGAAAAGAATTTTAATAGACTTTATTTTTTAGAATAGTTTTAGGTTCAGCAAAGTTGAATGGAAAGTACAGAAAGTTCCCATATATCTCTGCTTCTGAAATGCAAAGGCTCTTCTACTTAACATCCCATACCTAAGTGGCACATTTGTTATAATTGATGAACCAACAATGACGCATCATTATCATCCAAAGTCCATAGTCTACATTAGGGTTCAGTCTTGGTGTTTTACATTCTATGGGTATGGACAAATGTGTGACATGTATTCACCATAATAGTGTCATACTGAGTAGTTTCCCTGCCCTCCAAATCCTCTGTGCTGTGCCTCTTCATGCCTTTCTCCCCCATAACCACTGACATCACTGACATTTTTACTGTCTCTATAGTTTTGCCTTTTCCAGAATGTCATATGGCTGGAACAGTATAGTATGTAGCCTTTTCGGATTGGCTTCTTTCACTTAGTAATATGCATTTAATTTTCCTCCATATCTTTCCATGGCTTAATAGCTCTTTTTTTTTAAGATTTTATTTATTTATATATTTGAGAGAGAGAGAGAGGGCGTGTGCGTGCCTGTGTGGGTATGAGGGGAGGAGCAGAAAGGGAGGGAGAGGGAGAGGGAAAGAATCCCAAGCACGGAGCCCCTCTTGGGCCTTGATCTCATGACCCTGAACCCAAACCCAGAATGGGACGCTTAACTGACTGAGCCACCCACGGCCCCCATATAGCTCTTTTTTTTTTTTTTTTAAAGATTTTATTTATTTATTTGACAGAGAGAGACACAGCGAGAGTGGGAACACAAGCAGGGGGAGTGGGAGAGGGAGAAGCAGGTTTCCCACCGAGCAGGGAGCCCGATGCGGGGCTCGATCCCAGGACCCTGAGATCACGACCTGAGCTGAAGGCAGACGCTTAACGGCTGAGCCACCCAGGCGCCCCCCATATAGCTCTTTTTAAGTGCTGAATAATATTCCATTGCCTGGATGTACTACAGTTTATCTGTTCACCCACTAAAAGACATACTGGCTGCTTCCAAGTTTTGACAATTATAAATAAAGCTGCTATAAACATCTATGTGCAGGTTTTTGTGTGGACATAAGTTTTCAACTTCTTTGGGTAAATACCAAGGAGTGCAACTACTGGTTTATATGTTAAGAGTATGTTTGATTTTATAAGAAACTGCCAAGCAGTCTTCCAAAGTTCCACCAGCAGTGAAGGGGGGCCCCTGTTGATCTATATTCTCCATCAGCATCTGATGCTGTCAGTGTTTCACGTTTCGGCCATTCTAACAGGTGTGTGATGGTATCTCATCGTTTCTTCAATTTTCAGTTCCCTACTGACATATGCTGTTGGGCATCTTTCATATACTTATTTGCCATTTGGGTATCTTCTTTGGTAAGGTGTCTGTTTAGGTCTTTTGCTCACTTTTAAATTGGATTGTCCACTTTCTTACTGTTGAGTTTTAAGGATTCTTTGTATACTTTGGATAAGAGTCCTTTATCAGATATTCTGCAAAGTATTTGCAAATATTTTCTCCCAGTTCTGTGACATGTCTGCTCATTCTGTTGTCATTGTCTTTCTCAGAGTAGAAGTTTTTCATTTCAATGAAGCCCAACTTATCAATTATTCATTTCATGGATCATGCCTTTGGTGATGTATGTAAAAACTCATTACCATACCAAGATCATGGATTTTCTCTTATGTTCTCTTCTAGGAATTTTATAGTTATCGTTTTACATTTTATATTTACATGAGATCCTTTTTGAGTTCATTTTTGTGAAGGGTGTAAGGTCTGTGTCCTGATTCATTTTTGTGTGCGTGTGGCTGTCCTGTTGTTGCAGTACCATTTATTGAAAAGACAATCATTGCTCCATTTTATTGCCTTTGTTCCTTGTCAAAGATCTGTTGACTATATTTATGTAAGTCTGTTTCTGGGCTTTCTATTCCATTCCGTCGACCCATTTGTCTATTTTTCTACCAATACCAAACTGTCTTGATTATATTAGCTCCATAGTGAGTTTTGATTGGTGTTTTAGATCATTTACATTCAATGTAATTGTTATTTTAGGACTTAAGTGTGCCATTTTATTTTTTGTTTTGTGTTTAATGTCTTTTTTGCTTCTCTGTGTTCCTTTTTCTGTTTTCTAATGGGTTACCTGATCAATTTTTATAATTCCGTTTTTATGTTTTATATGGTATGTTTGCATATATCTCTTTGTGTAGATTTTTAGTCATCATTCTAGGTATTACGTTTTATATATGTACAACTTATCACAGTTTACTGCTGTTGACAATTTACCAGTTCAAATAAAGAAACCATGCTTATCTTTATATCCCTTTACCCTCCCGTTTTTAATGTAATTATCTTAAATATTTCCTTTACATACATTTAGAACCACACCAGGCATTGAGACATCACCCAGGGTGGTCCTGACCAAATCAGAGGAGATTTCATCAGCTGTATCTCCTTTTCAAGTCTCCACTCAGGGAGATAAGCTGGTCCTGCCGAGGTTCCTTCTGCCTGAGCCGTGGCCCAGAAACTGCCTCTGGATAAGGTGGGACAATCATAGGGCTCATTTTACTTGTTTTCCACCTTGCATCTTTGTCCTTTGTTACCTGTGTATAATATCTTGAAACCATCATTTCATATATTTTATCTGGTTTTACGGTTGGTCCAGATGAGAGGATAAATCTGGTTCTTGTTATTCCATCTTAGCTGGAAAGCAGAATTCCAATGCTACACTGTGGACTTCTACATCTTGGTGTCTTTGCTCACAGTATTCTATCTTCTAGATTATCCAGTTGGTGAACTCCTTCTCATTATCCCAAGGACAGGTCAAATGTTACCTTCTCTGGAGAACCTAACCCCAATACCCAGGAAAGAATAAGCATTCCCTCCTTTGTGCTCTTAGGGGCCTTTTTGTATCATGTTTCTATTATGAGATGCATCAGATTTTATCCCAATTGCTTGATTAGGTGTCAGATTTTGCCTTTTGGGATGTGAAAGGAAATGGTTTTCAGTGAATTGACATTGCCTGAATCCCAACAAATCAGACCCATGCTAGGGTTGAGGTTACAATGATGAAAGATATGTTCCATTAAGGAATTCAAGCTTAGAGAGGGACAAGCTTTTAAGCCAATAAGCAATCCCAATGCCAGAAGAGAGCAGCATGTACAAGATGCTATGTGCTGTGTGTAGGAAGAAACATCACAAAACAGAGGAGTCCACCCAAGCATCACAAGAGCATTATTCTTCCATCTAAAACCTGAGGACTAGGCAGGAACCTATAGGTAAAAGGCTAGTTAAAAGAAATTCTACACTGAGTTATTCATGGGTCAAAATACAGGGAGATGTGGAGAACATGGTGTGTTTGGGTAAGTGCAAATAGTTTCAGCATTTGTAAATGTTTAGAAAAACTAAGCCAAAGCCACTTTATCCCTCAATATTTATTGAGTGCCTATGTTGTGCCATGCTCCGCTAGATTCTTGGGCTGTAATGATGAGCACAAAGAGGTCCAGTCCCTGGTCCTATGTAGCTGATGGCCAACACCAAGGGCTGTATTGTCTAGTACGGAATATATGTGTAGAATAAAGTAGCATCTGATTAGCTTATCAAGGCAGACCAAGTAATTCTTTTTTTTTTTTTTTTAAGATTTTATTTATTTATCTGAGAGAGAGAATGGGAGACAGAGAGCATGAGAGGGGAAGGGTCAGAGGGAGAAGCAGACCCCCCGCTGAGCAGGGAGCCCGATGTGGGACTCGATCCCGGGACTCCAGAATCATGACCTGAGCCGAAGGCAGTTGCTTAACCAACTGAGCCACCCAGGCTCCCCAGACCAAGTAATTCTTAAGATGCAAACACATGAAGCAGAAATTCCAGGTTGAATTCTTTTTCAGCACATTATGAGCCCACTTCTCATCACTAGTGGCCTAGGCATCTGCCCTGTGCTCAAGGAAGGCAAACTAATGTTAATATTAGCTTCATCAGACATAGACATGAAGGGCAGAAGGAAGAAAAGAGGAAGGAAGGCAAGTCTTCTGGCCCCAGAGGCGATTAAAAACATTTTTTTCTATCTCCTGTTTTCATATGTATTATCCATGCTACTCTTTTTATTAGTCCATTATGTTTAGCTCAGTTGAATACTGGCCTAGAGTGATACTGAACAGACTATGTTTCACATTGCTGACTGTCTCTTCTATCTACAGAGACTCGTATTCATAGAAAATGGGTTTCTCATGGGAAGTTATTTGCAATTTTGGTAAACAACATGGCTTAGTGAATCTAAAACAAACAAATACAGAAGAATAAGGGACTGGGGTGGGGGTATTTAGGGATGGGGGAATCTGTTGAGCCCTGTTACTAATGAATTACTCTTTTCTAAGCATTGCACATGTGTTTCAAATAGATCTCAAGAGGCGTTTGTGTATCATTTTTTAAAAGATTTTATTTATTCATTTGAGACAGAGAAATACAGAGAGAGAGCATGAGCAGGGGAAGAGGCAGAGGGAAAAGCAGACTCCCTGCTGAGCCGGGAGCCGGACACAGGGCTCGATCCCAGGACCGGGAGATCATGACCTGAGCCAAAGGCAGATGCTTAACCATCTGAGCCACCCAAGTGCCCCTTGTATATCATTTTTAAAAGGAGGAGAGAGAGAAGAGTTTGATACTCTTTCTGCTTTTATCTCATTGAGATGCTTTTTTTTTTTTTTTTTTTGTCTAATGTATTCTTCCTCAAAAGGGCAGAATCCAGGCCTGATGCAGTGTGAGGGAAGGGGTTAGTCTGTTCTATAAACTGTTAGAGAGATTTAAAAAATAGGCAATCTAATTGACTCATACATGGCTCACAGCCATATAAATGCTTACAAAATTGCTTCTTGCGCAGCAGTAGTGACCACAGAGAAGCAGAAGTAAAATGGAAGCAAGTGAGATGAGAACTCTTAGGAAATCTTTAACAGGACTTTAAAACTTTTGTTAAACCTTTTGTTTAACCTTGTGGAAAAATATCCTTTAGAAAATTAAATGCACTTCAAGGAGCATACTCCAAGTCGAAGTTCACATACTTTGCCTACAAAATAGTACCTCTTGGTGTTAAAATTGGTTTCTACAAATACATTGCCTTTCAGAGCAAACTGCTGCAGAGAAACAATTTTTTTTTTCACGAAGAACTGTGACTCCATGGTTACTAGGAGATTCGTAATCTGCTTGAAACATGTTACTAAAATAGAAGTTGACATAACTACTGAATTTGTTGTTTATGCTTAATTAAAGGCATTGCTAAAATAAAACATTTTTGGGTGTTTCTTTAAGCCATCAGCAACATACACATATATAACTTTCTCTATATTCACTTTTTTAATTGAAGCATACTTGACATACAGTATTGTATTAGTTTCAGATGTACAACATATCTGTATTCACTTCTAACAAAAATGTTCTTGTTGTCTTCTTCAAGACTCTCTGTCTTTATATTGATTGGCATTATCTGTGATTATTTCCTCCTTTCTCCATGTGCTCTGCTGAAAGTTGCCTCATACCATCACTCAGCATCATTTGTTTTTTCCTTATCAATCATACTACAAAAAATTCTTTCATCTGTGCTTTCCTTTTACTGATTAATTAAATGTAATCAACTGAAATATAATACAATTCATTTGTAGTTTTAATCTCTAAATTGGTTGGTTGGTCACCAATTTGGAAGTAGGAAATTATTTCCCTCTGTGTAAGACTTCATTCTAAAAGCCTATGTTGTCATAATGATAACAATATAGTTACTCAACATGTTCTTTGTTACAAACAATTATCTCCACAGTTACCAAAGACATTTTTCGGGCATCCACTTGAATTTTTAAACTAATTTTCTGATTTGTTTCATTACTCTCCTGTGCTAGTTTTTACCAATTCCTAGAACTTTGTATCATCACTTTAAGTCAAAATGAAAAACCGAACCTCCTTTAGAAACTAAACTAAAACCTGAGATTCATTATTAAAATGATTTTTTTTTTTTGCTTCTGGTGATTTAGTTATGAAAAACTTAAAAATATTTTGTGTATGTGTGTATATGACTTACTAGACTAGACATCAACTAATAAAAGGGTCGAGCCATTCTAAAGGAATAGAAGTTTTATTTAAGTATTTGATTTCGTGGGATGCCTGGGTGGCTCAGTCAGTAGAGCATCTGACTCTTGATTTCCCTTCGGGTCATGATCCCAGGGATATGCGATCAAGCCCTGCATCAGACTCTGCACTCAGCGCAGATACAAATCCTATCGAGTTTCTGCTCTGGCCTCAGAAAATTCACCCTATATGCTATACCATGGCTAGTTCCAATCATTTGAAATTTCCTATGGGTCTCAGGAGATATTTTGAACATTTTCCAATCAAAAATCTCAAGTATTCTCATAGAATTTAGGGATTACAATTGAAATAAGTGGAAAAATGGAAGCTATAACTTTCAAATCACCACCAGGATATGTCCTGTCCTCTTTCTCCTACTCCTTGTGGCTACTCATGGAGGCAGAGGTCAAATAAAGTTTTGGGAAAATACTGCACTTCTTAACCCAAAGAAGGCAGCGAGAGCAGAGCCATAGGTCATAGCATTAGCTACTTCCACCAAAGTTTTGATCCTTCCTTTAGGAGAGCCAACAGTTAAAGAAACTTACTTCCAGCCCATCTAGAAGAAAAGTAAATGTGAATAAATTTAACTCCCACATTGCTGTTCTTTTACCTTCCAAATCACTGGCTGCTTAGCAGAATGATCTGTTTTCTCCTTCACTACCAGGTTTACGTATATGGGCCTTGCTTTTCTCTGAAATAGAAAGGCTATCACTTAAGTGCTGTATGTAAGCCCTTTACCTGTGTTGACAGAACTCCACAGGGCAGGCCAGGCAAATGAATGGGCTTGTTGCTAGGACACCAGGCTGTTTCCAGGGCAGCAGCCCATTGCTGTTTGCTATTCTCTTGACTAACTAGCACTACACCTGTTCCTTAAGAAATAGCTTATTTTCCTTCATTATAAAGCAAACACTGAGTGGGAAATAACATAGCTGTATGTCTGCAACTTCTCTGTAGCTTTCCAGGAGAAATACAATACACCAAATATAATCTGATTTGTGGAAGGAGAATTCACATACCCATACAATATCTAAGTCTTCATTATGTAATAAAATATTTATATGGTTGTTTGAATCATTTTTATATTTATAGCCCACCACGTGCCACAGAGGATGTGAGGCAACAATGCACATTTTTTGAAGCCACCCCAAGATTTATTCTACAAGTGCATATGGGGTGACTGTCTTTTTATGAGTTTTTCAAACCTACACGTGATGGTTTCCAACAGAACTCACCATTTTCCCCCTCCTACTTGCATCTAATTGTCACCAAAATTGCTACCACTGCTGTCTATGATTGCTAACCAGGGCTGCAACTAGGGTGCCTAGGCACAAAAATTACGGAGACCCCCATTTTCAGGGGCATGCAACTACTCTGCTGCCAACATCTACCCAAAGGTGGTAAATACCTGAGTCAAGTGTGCCAAGATCTACGTCAAGAGCAAGTCTCCTTCTACTGATGAAATCACTAATTCCAAGGGATCTTAATCTCCTAACTCAGTTTTGACACCCTCCTTCATTGTCTCCCCAGTACCCTATGACTAAAGCATAAGTCTGTGGGAACTGGGCTGGAGAACAATTTAATTGACAGACACTGCCTTATTCAGAACTATCCCTCTCTCCCAACACTGACTGTCCAAGCAGGAGTCTTGGTTTTTCATGTAAACAGACTTCCACAGCCCAAACACTGCTCCTTAAAACATGCACACATATTCACTTTGGATTCTAGGTGAATGAGGTTCAGGTTCAAGATGAAACTTCAACAGCACATAATTTCCACTCTTTGGAAAGCATGTTCACTTGATACCGTATCTCCAATATGTGGGTATTAAAAGCTATTGATTATTATTATATCTATTGGCTAACTGAGAGTTTGACACAGTTGACAAGATTATATAATCAAGCACAATGGATTGCAAAGATATGATGACTCACTGTAGCTACAAAAACACTTCATAGAGAAATGACCATTCTCCAGCTTTCAAAGGGTCTCTGCAGGGCCTGAAAATAGGATTCAAAGAGCTTCCCTTCTTGCCCAGTAAGTTCATCTTTCACATGTTTTATTTCGGAGGTTGTCTTAGTTTTTTTTACTCTGCTTCAATCAGGGGCAAGACTTGCCTAAGGGCATCTGGACTCCTTCCCCACTACAAATAAGAGGTCCCACACATGTCAGGCATAGAAAAGGGAGTAAACCTCTCCTTAGGATTAGGGTTTATCCATCTGAGTAGTTAATGCTACTCCATCTGACTTTGACTTGACCCAAGATTCTTTCTTGCTCCATCCACTTTAGTTGCTTTCCTGAACATGACCACCCAAGCCCATGGAATTGTAAGCTAGGTTCTTATGATCTCTTGCCTATACTCTACTGCCTTTAGTTTGTCTCATTCTGATGCAACCAACATTACAATCAGATTGCCTTCCCTTCTCAAAAACATGAAATTGTTCCCTAGTGCAGAGGTCAACAAACTAGCCTGTGAATCAAATCCGGCTGCCTGTTTTTGTACAGCTTGTGAACTAAGAATGGTTTTTACATGTGAATGTTTGTAATGTATTTGTTGCAAGGCACACCAACTCTGAACCCCAATTAACCAAAATGTGATCCCCCAAAAAGTTTTGTACTGTAGCCCTATATTACAGAAAGTACTCTATTCTTCTTCTTCTTATCATATTTGAATTTCACTGTGAGAATTTGTTTTCTCTCTTGTTGTGTAAGTACTTACGTACTACACTTGATTTTGCCTCTTGGCCTGCAAAGCCTAAAGTATCTGTTATCTGGATCTTTAGAGGAAAAGGTTGTTGACCTGTGCCTTAGCACATTTAGAGTAAATCTGAATCCTGTAACCTGAGGCTCGAAACCCTTTTTATAATCTCCCCCTTGATCCCAAGCTGTGCTTTCACTGATCTATTTATTGTTCTACATTTTCCTGCCTGTTTCCTTTGTTCTGTTCTCTTTCTCTGCAATGTCTCCTTCCATCTCTTGATACTAAAGCCATCCCGCTTTTATGAAGTCTTTTGAGATTTCCACTGTTTGATCGCATATTCTTCTCATTTCCCTTGTATGTTACAATATACCTCAGGTATAATCAGTCCTCAGCTAATTAGGGTATTAAGACTACACGTGTGTAGGGGGCAAGAGTGAAGGAGGAGATAATATAGGGCTGTCACAGTCAGAATATGTTTTAAAGTGGATTTAAAGTAAACTTATTTGCTTGCAATTATGTCCGGCGTACAGTGAGCACTTTCTTACTTGCCTTTCCAGGAGCTGTTCACCCATCTTCTAACCACAGCCTGATGTCCAGGCCACATGATCTGAGAGTAGCTCTGACCTCAGCCTATGGTGAACTACATGACTTTGGCTTAAGCCAATCAGCACATTACATCTGCTTTGCCAAAGTGGTCAGGGTGCATATGTGACCTGGGCTGATCTGGAGTGAATCTTGAGACCTTTGCTTGGAATGCTTAGAAATACAAAGTGGAAATATGTAGCCCTCTGCAACCATCTTGCAACCAGAATGGGAGAAACCCTCTGAGAATGGAATCAGAATAAAGGAAGAGGAGCCAAAATCGGAGAGAGGAAAACAGAAAGTTAATGACATCATTTGGTCCTTTATATCCAGCAGCACCTGAAACTAGACCTAATTATGGACTTTAGGGTTAGCTAGCCATTGAATTCCCTTTTTTGAAAACTAGTTTGGGTGAGGATTTCTGACCTTAGGAACCATAAAATCCTGATAAAAGAACACATCGATCAGTCTCTAAATGTCTTTCAAAAGTATGACAAGAATACAAATACAGATGTCTGGAAGAGAGCAAACCAGAAGCGCATTGTGCTGGATCCTGGCTGTGGTGCTTGGTGCCTCCACTCTTTTGTTAGTGCCATTCTCTTCTTCTCCACTAAGCAAACTTGCAATGTCCTCTAAGAGGTTACAAAATAAACTCACTTTTTTAAAATCCAAAAAACAAATGAGTCATTGGCCCCCATCCCATATGAAATTCAAAATCACATTTACCTACACGTGATTGGGAAGGAAAGTGTTGTTGCTAGGTTGACATATTGTAGCAAGGTTTGTAGTTTATAACAATATATAAAAGTTTTCACTGATTCATCATCATTTTATGTTTTTGTTTTTATTTATTTATTTATTTATTTTAGAGAGAGAGAGAGAGAAGGGGCATTAGCAGGGGGCAAGCCAGAGGGGAAGGGAGAGGGAGAGAGAATCTCAAGCAGACTCCACACTGAGCACGGAGCCTGACACTGGGCTCAATCCGACGACCCTGAGAGCATGAGCTGAGCCAAAACCAAGAGGCAGACGCTCAACCAACTGAGCCACCTAGGAGCCCCCATTTTATGCTTTTAGATATAGACATGCACATGTATGTCTGTATATGTCCATCTATATTTACATGTTTGATCTCAAGCTGATTTAGTCAATTGCCAACTTATTGAAAATTAATTATAGTGTATAGAACTGGCCATAGGTAAGTGGCACATGGGAATAATAGGAAAATGCCCTTAAAAGTAGAACTTGTTCTTCTAGCCATAATGGAATAACAGAGACTAGATTTATCCTCCCACCTCAAACAACGTGGATACAACTATTTTTCAGACATTGATCAATAAGCAGCACAGGACAGCACATAAGGGAGATAAGGGGACAAATGAGGTGAGAGCCCAACGATACCCTAGCTCACAGGCAGCAAAGCAGGGAAGAGGAACACAAGTCAAAGCCAATTGTCTCATCGCACCACATCAAAAACTAATGATGTATGGTGACTAACATAACACAATAAAATTAAATTAAATTAAAAAAAAATAGTCTCATCAGATTGAGGAGCCAGAGCTGAGAGTTTCAGGAGGCTAAAGCTACTTAAAATTTATGGGCAAAGCATCAGAGAAGAGAGGACTACACCGAAAGAGTCATAATTCTCAGAGATTTGCAGAGAAGCCCTATGGAGTTTTAGTCTCAGTGTGGGGAAACTACTGAGGCTGAGGAAAGAATCACAGGAAAGGGGCAGGAGGAAAAATCCCTACAGGGTTATTCCCATGGGGCTGAGAGTAGTTCAGGTTTCCACTGGGGCTGGGTAAAGTTCTCTGAAGGGCAATATCTCAGTAGTGAGGTCACATTAGCTCTGGACTCAAGGCTGTTCCGAAGCAGATCAATGGGTACCTGAGGCTGAGGGTAGAAGTGCGAGTGGGAGATTTACTGGAAATGGGCATGAAAGAAATTTTTTTGGAGTGACAGAAAGGTTCTAAAACTGGATTGCAGTGATGACTACACAATTGTATAAATTTACTAAATACCATTCAGATGAGCTAGTCTAATGGGTGTGCTTTATCACATATTAATTATATCTCAGTAGAGCTGTTAAAAACCAACCAAACATATTCTGTGGATACCCCTATATCACTGAAATCATCTTCAATAATCCTTTATAATTTTTTTTAAAGATTTTATTTTATTTGACAGCGAGAGACACAGCGAGAGAGGGAACACAAGCAGGGGGAGTGGGAGAGGGAGAAGCAGGCTTCCTGCCAAGCAGGGAGCCCGATGCGGGGCTTGATCCCAGGACCCTGGGATCATGACCTGAGCAGAAGGCAGACACTTAACGACTGAGCCACCCAGGCACCCCTATCCTTTATAATTTGTGCTGTGATTTGACTCTTCTATTCGACTAAGTTCATCAAAGATAAGGACTGCAATTTACAGACCTTTGCAACTTCTCCAGTTATCAGCTGGGTTTCCTGCCCATAAAAAATGTTCAATACATATTTATTGAGTGTTTTAGAACTTTTTTTTTTTTTTGCTTCCTGGATTTCTAGTTTTGGCTCCTCCTTGCTAGCCTAACTTAACTGCATGCCATATTTTACTACCACAAATACTAGAGATATAAAGCATACTACTATTTGCCCTTGAATACATTTTTTTTTACACTGTTCTAGTATAAAGGCCTTTTATTGGTCATTGGGCAGCAGGGTCTGAAGAGACAAACCAATTGAGCAAAAGACAAAGACTAATTTGTGTTTCTAGTTGCATCAAAAGTAATGAATGTGGTGCAAAAAAGGGGCAGGAAAGAAGAGGATGGTGGCATTTTAACACTTATTGTCATATTTACTCAAACTATTCCTTCCTTTTTCCATAGGATATGTTTACTCTACAAGGGGAAAAACAGTAAGGCTCCCTATTCATCTGACTTACGAAATAAAAAAGAAAAAAATGAAATTCTTTCCAGAAACCAAAAAGTCTACAGAAGGACACACCTAGTTCTAATCAGATACCAAAACAAACACAGAGAAACTCCTAAAAACCATTTCAAACATAGGATTGCTCTAACCCAGAATTCTTGGGGAAAAATAAAACCAAGAAAATATGACTGTTCTATGTAAACTAAATTTAAAAAATAGGGTATAATTGTGGGCAAAAGTCCTTTAAAACAAATGGAATTAGTTCTGCCACCAAAAACAAACAAATCTTATCCTGAAGTAGTAAACAGATGAATCACAAATGCTAGCTAACATTGTCTGAAATTCATACAGAACACCAGTCACCTATCTTGACATCATAGTCATGAAATCCTTGACAGTCCTCTTTCTTCTTCTGTTTTAATTCATAACAACTTCTGATAAACCACTCTCTCTATTCTCCCCTATACCCTTCCTCCCATCCAAGGATAAACAAACTCATCTTATTAAGGGGACTATCAGAACTCTAGGAATGATATTAGCTAATAAAGCTAGAGAGAAGAATTGAAAGGAAGGTCAATAAAAGAAATTTGGAAGATCCATTTTATGGAAACTGGCCCAAATGCATTATGCTGTAGCAATGCTACCTATTGGACCCACATGTGCCAGGAATCCTACTCCCAACACCTCTGTGCCACGGTCAACAGTATTCAGACTCAGCACACATTTATTACCAATCCTTTGGTATCTAGCCGAATAAACATGGCTTGCACCAGACTCCTTTGCCTTATTCTGTCCTATGCATTTCTAGTCTTTTTCTCCCTTATGTGTTTTAAGGGGAAAATCCATGGGAAAGTCGCTAAAGTTTTAGCAGGATCCAGACTGAGATTCAGGAAAAAATTGGGTAACTGGGACTATTCTAGCCTATTTTAATAAAGTTAGTTTGAATTATATTTTACTTGTTAATACTTAACTAATTTTTCCATTTATTTACAAGGGCTTAATTATGCTATGTACTGTGACTTAAAATAATGAGATATGGAATATACTATAATTCATTTTTATATCAACTTGCCTTTATTCCATTTTTTGGTTTCTCTCTCCATAGAATTATTAAGTAGATAAAGTTTTATGATAAATTTTGCATAATATACATATCAAAATTGAAAAAAACCCTAAAGGCTAATAGTTTTTTTTAATTTAAAATCAATTAATTAACATTAGTATATTATTAGTTTCAGAAGTAGAGTTTAGTGATTCATCAGTTGCATATAATACCCAGTGCTCATTCCATCAAGTGCCCTCTTTAATGCCCATCACCGAGTTACCCCATTCCCCCACCCTTTTCCCCTCCAGCAACCCTCAGTTTGTTTCCTACAATTAAGAGTCTCTTATGGTTTGTCTCCCTCTCTGATTTTGTCTTATTTTATTTTTCCTTCCCTTCCCCTATGTTCATCTGTTTTGTTTCTTAAATTCCACTTATGAGTGAAATCATATGATATTTGTCTTTCTCTGACTGACTAAAGAAGCAGGGTGTGTGTGTGTGTGTGTGTGTGTGTTTGTGTCTATATATAGTGGAATATTACTCAGTCATCAAAAAGAATGAAATCCTACCATTTGCAACAACATGGATGGAACTAGAGCATTGGGTTTTTATTAAAGATTTATTTATTGGGGCTCCTGTGTGGCTCAGTTCGTTAAACGTCTAACTTCCCTTTAGGTCATGATCTCAGGGTCCTGGGATGGAGCCCCATGTACGGCTCGGGTGGGACTCTGTTTGTCCCTCAGCCTCTCCCCCCACTCATGCTCTGTCTCTCTCTCTCTCTCTCAAATAAATAAAATATTTTTAAAAAAGACTTATTTATTTATTTGAGAGAGAGAGAGCATGAGCAAGTGGAGAGAGGAGCAGAGAGAGAGAGAATCCTGAAGCAGACTCCCCACTGAGCACAGAGCCCAGTGCAGGGCTCAATCCCAGGACCCTGAGATCATGACCTGAGCCAAAATCAAGAGTCAGCCACCTAACTGACTGAGCCACCCAGGCGCCCAAGGCTAACAGTTAAAAACAAAAACAAAACTAGAACCCAATTAAAATAAAAACTATTATCATGTTACTCTGTCGATTCCAATATATTTAGCAACCTAGCCTCTTTGCTGAAGTATATTATATATTTTGATGTCTTGTGTCAACTCTCCAAAAAACTACAATCACAGAATTCCATAACACATCAGAATTCCAACACAGTCAGGAATGATCTTGTATACAGATAGGTGATGATGTGTTTGAAGGGTTGCAGGAAACTTAGCCCTTGTTGTGTGCTTTCCTCACATGTTGGTTGATGCCTGAAATTCCACTATATTAATAGTAAGTAGTGATAGTAGTAGTAGCTGTAGTAGTAGTGACTGCATATTAAGCAACTACCGTATTAGACTCTGATGCATGCTTTTTATATGTTACACAACCTAACCTAGAAATTTTGCAAGGCAGAGATGATGTAGTCCCAATTTACAGACAAGGAAGTTAAGCTCAGTGACATTAAATAATTTGCTCAAGCTTACTGAGCCTACAGGAGACAAAACTGAGATTTCAACAGGTGTGGGGCACTCCAAAGCTCTTTCCACTGGTCCATATAGCCTTCCAATGGTCAGCATGTCTTCCTGTCATCCAAGGATACAAGCGGGTAGCCCACAGATGAATACAACTTGCTGGTGTGTTAGGTTTAGAGCTCAAACACTCTGACACTTTGGGAGATTTCTCATAAAAGCCTGAGCTGTGAAATAAATGCCAGAAGACCTGGTAATACTGGAGCCAACAAACCCACTTGGCAACAGTCTACAGGAGCTGGGCGCCCTCTTTGAGAGAGGCCAGGGCTCTCCCTTTGGCTCCATCTCCATCATTTCCCTGCTTTCCTGAAATGCCACCCACTTTGCTCATTTACATCACCTGTCCTGTCCCTGTGATTTGATTACCACTACTTTAGGTTTAGGCTTTGCTCCTTGTAATGACCTCTGGGAAGGAACATTTGAAGTCATATTAGCCATTTATATTTTCTTGGGAATATATCTGACATATTCCTGAGAACAGAAAGGAAGAGATGGTTGGAAGTAACTAAACCAAACTAAAAAGGGGGGAAATGAAGAATAATGGAAAGGGAGATTCTTGATGTCAAATATAGTCTTCTTCACAAATTTGCCTGGAGCTCTTTTTGCGAGGAACAGCATTTCTTCTGTTGGGTAGAGGTGAAAACACTTGTCTGTAAAAAGCCCACGCATTGGGGTTAAAATTTCTGCCTTCAGCTCGGGTCATGATCTCAGGATCCCTACGTTGGGCTCCCTGCTCAGCAGGCAGCCTGTTTCTCCCTCTCCCTTTGCCCCTCCCCCCTACTTGTGCACGTGCGCTCTCTCTCTCTCTCAAATGAATAAATAAAATCATAAAAAAGAAAGAAAGCCCACGCATGGAGCCCTTGCCTAGACTGCTCCCTCCACATCCTGAATAAGATGTGGCCAGATTATTTCTGGCCTTATGAAAATTCTGCAAGTTTTATTTACTGCTTAAAAATTTCAAGGTCTGTTTATATTTTTAAAAGCTTGTTTATCTTTCCCAGTAAGACTTTTAGATGCATTCAAATGGGAAAGAGGGAAATATGCTGGCAAGAAGGCATATTATGCCACAGTGCATCTGAATACAAGCCACATGAAAGCAGTTTAACTTCCTTCTGGGTGTTGTCTGGGAAGGCAAGGCAATATACTTTGCTCTTTGAGGCTTTGATTCCATTCCACATGACAGCCTCATCCACACACTAGAAAAATGATCTGAGCTATGTTATCAGTGGGAAGGGGTGGCTCCAGCAGTAGTGATCAAAGCCTGTGGGCTTACTTAAAGGAAAGAAAACACATTTCTCATAGAACATGAGGTGCATAGAGTATGTAGTAAAAGCATTGAGAGAACACTGGACTATATTATTAGGAATTCCATTTTAATTTCTTCAGTTTGGGGTTTTACAAGTTAAGTGGAATAGGGAGAAACTTGAAAGTCTGGAAAAAAAAGTGAAAACTAAACAAATAAAATTTAGAAAGGGGTTGAGGAGATAGGAGGTCAGGGAAGATCAAAAGTTTACTGAGATGAATTCAAAATAAAAGAAGGGCCACTATGATCAGGAACTCTCTCCACAAAAGATCCCTAATTGAGATATTTAAACTTTGTGACAATAAACGTGACTGGATACTTCACATTAAAATCATATCTATACATTTGTTGTTGTTTCAGAAATTCTTCTGCTAAGTCCTAGTCACTGACCAAACTTAGGATCTATAACTTAGGGGCTGCAAAGTGCTTCTCAACTTTTAAAGAGATAGCTATTTCACTTTTTATACTTGACTCCTGATGAAACACCACTGCTAATTTTACTAAAAAGATCTGCCCTGAAAGCCTGAAATAAGAAGCATGTGGTACTTTGAAACTTTATTTCATATAAGATGTAGAACCCTCCATTTCAGCACACTGGGCTGAAAACTACTTCCACCTTTGCAATTCATCGAAGCTAGCTGCCCTCTGTATATAGGATCACAGTCATCATCAACCTCTTGTTTTCTTTCCATTGTCTTTCTTGGCTCAGCGGCTGCATCCTCTAACATATCACATTGGTGGTAAAAAACAACAACATCTGAGGCTCCAATAGGACAGTTTGAAATACCAGCATTGCAGGGCTTGTTTCTTTAACGGGTGTGCATGTGAATCGATGGCTTATCCCTGACACAGAAGTCACAACCTTATTAGGACAGGTACGGTTTGAAGCCAAAGTAGCTAATATTGAAGTGCCAGATCTGCTTTAATAACACCCAAACTTAAATATGGAAGAATTTTCTTGAAGAATTAGAGCCCTTTCTATGAAGGACTTAAGCCTGTTGTTTGGAAATGTAAAGCAGTATCTAACAATTGGCATGGCTTTATCCATGATAAATGTTGTTTTTTAAACTTGCAATATCTGTTTAAAAAAAAACTCTTGGGAGAAGAAAAGTAGTTTGGTCAGTACAACATTAGATTGGTAGTTTCACATTACCACTAACAATGATGGATTATTATAACATGGCTGGAATAAAATTTTGCCTCAAGAATTTTATTTTACATATAGGAAAGCAAACTCCAATTTTTATGAGTCTTCGCTTGAACACTTTAATTCCTATATCCTTCAGGAGTTGTGCACAAAATCATCTGTTGGTGTGTTCTTGGGGGACCACTATCATTTTTTTTAACTGAAGTACAGTTAACATCGAATGTTATGTTATTTTCTTTTTTTAAAGATTTTTTTTTTTTTTTTTTTTTTTTTTAAGATTTTATTTATTTGAGACAGAGAGAATGAGAGAGAGAGAGCACATGAGAGGGGGGAGGGTCAGAGGGAGAAGCAGGCTCCCTGCTGAGCAGGGAGCCCGATGCGGGACTCGATCCAGGGACTCCAGGATCATGACCTGAGCCGAAGGCAGTTGCTTAACCAACTGAGCCACCCAGGCGCCCCGAATGTTATGTTATTTTCAAGCAGAGGGGACAACTGTCTTGCTAGACGCCACGATTGCAGTTAACTCATTCTTCAAAATCCAACTCAAAGAAAAGATATATGTACATGAATGTCCCTCATACTATTACCTACCATAATAGAAAGCTGGAAATCAACCTAAATATCCTACAGTAAAGGACTAATTAAATGGCAGATAGTATTTTCTTATTCTGGAATACTATGTAGCCAATCTATTATATTTGATGGTTAATGATATGGGAAAATGCTTATGACATAATGTTGATAACAACAAAATTATATATACCATATGAACTCAATTCATACACATACACACAAAGCAAGCACTGCAGAATGTTAGCTGTGATTTTCACTGGGTTGTGGGGTATTAAGTGATTTAAAAATTTTTTAGAGACTTTTCTATATTTTAAAAATTCTCTACAATGAATTTGTTACTTTCACAATTAAAAGAAAGCCGATAAATGATAATATAACTTGACAAGGTCCAGCTCAAATGTTTCCTCTCTGAGGCCTTCACCAACGAGAGTTACTTGTTCCTCCTTCAAATTCATATAAAACTCAGTATATATCACCCCTAACCATTCTCTACTTTGAACCAGAATGATCTTCTAGAAAGTAAATCTTCTGACCCAGCAGTTCTACTCCTAAATATCTACTTAAGAGAAATGAAAACATATGTCCGTTCAAAAACTTGTACACAAGTGTTCATAACAGCATTATTTATAATAGCCCCAAAGTGGACACAACCCAAATAACCATCAACTGATAAACAGATAAATAAAATGCATATACTTACAGTGGGTAGTAGGCAAACCACTGTATGTCCACATCCAAATTCCCAGAATCTGTGAATATGTTATATTACATGGCAACAGAGAATTAAAGTCGCAGGTAGAATTAAGTTTGCTAATCAGCTGACCTTAAAAATAGGTTATTCTGGATTATTCATGGGGCCCCAATGTAGTCACAAACATTCCTAAGAGTGGAAGAGGGAGGCAGAACATTGGAGTTATGTAATATAAGAGGATTCAGCTTGCTGTTGTTGACTTTGAAGATGGAAGGCGGCAATCAGCCAAGAAACGTGAGCAACCTCTAGAAGCTGAAAAAGGTATGGAACAGATTCTCCTCTAGAGCTTCCAGAAAGTACTTCCCTGACAACACCTTGATTTTAGCCCAGTGATACCAACGCCAGACTTCTGACATATAGAAATGTAAGATGATAAATTTGCATTGTTTCAAGCCACTAAGTTTGTATTGAATTGTTATAGGAGCAATAGAAAACTAAAACAAATGGAATGTTATTTACAATAAAAAGGAGCAAATATCGATACATTCTACAACATGGATGAACTTTGAAAACATTAAGCTAAATGAATGAATCCAGTCACAGAAGCCTACGTATTCCATGGTTCCATTTATTTATTTTAAAAGATTTTATTTATTTATTTGAGAGAGAGAGAGAGCACGAGCGGGGAGAGAGGCAGAGGCAGAGGGAGAAGCAGACTCCCCGCTGAGCAGGCAACCCAATGTGGGACTCAATCCCAGGACCCCGGGATCATGACCTGAGCCGAAGGCAGATGCTTAATTGACTGAGCCACCCAGACACCCTGCATGGTTCCATTTATATGAAATGTCCAGAATAGTCAAGTCTATAGACACAGAATGACTGGTAGTTGCCTACAGCTGGAAGTGGGGTATGACTGTTAATGGGTACAGAGTTTATTTTTGGAGACAGGAAATGTTCTAAAATTTGTGATGATGGGAGCACAACTCATACTAAAAATCATATGATATGTGAATTATATCTTGATAAAGCATATATACACATAGATATGTATGAATATGTGTGTGTGCACACACGTGTATGTGTATATGTGCATGTATTCTCTACACAGGAAAACCTTCAATGGTTTTGCTGCCCTAAAAACTAAAATCTATTAAAAAAATTTTTTTTAATTGAAAGGAGGCTCGGGGACCTGTGGGACAACAACAAAGGGTCTAAAGTTCCTATCAGAGTCTCTGAAGAAGAGGAGAAAGTGTGGGGCTGAAAAAGTACTCAAAGAAGTTATGGTTGAAAACTTCTCAAATTTTTTTTTTTTTAAATATTTTATTTGACAGAGAGAGACACAGTAAGAGAGGGAACACAAGCAGGGGGAGTGGGAGAGGGAGAAGCAGGCTTCCCGCCGAGCAGGGAGCCCGATGTGGGGCTCGATCGCAGGACCCTGGGATCATGACCTGAGCCAAAGGCAGATGCTTAACGAATGAGCCACCCAGGTGTCCCACATTTGTTAAAAGATATAAACCTACAGATCCAAGAAGCTGAGTAAAACCCCAAAGAGATAAATCCAAAGGAATCCACACCAAGATCATAGCCAAATATCTGAAAACTAAAGACAACAACAAAAAATCTTCAAAGCAGAAAGAGAAACAACACTTTGTCAATAAAGAAATAATAGTTCAAAAGACAGTAAATGTCTCATCAGATACCCTGGAGGCCAACAAAACTGACACAACAACAACAAAAAGTGGTTTGGATAACACAGCAAACACAGCCCCTTGTTATCTGGTCCCTACTCATCCCGGGTGCATCTCTTGCTGCTTTCTAATATGTATCCCAGGACCCAGACATACTAAATGATTTGCACTTTTCCTCATCTCTGTACCTTTGCAAAAGTTGCTTTTCTACCTAGAATATCCTTAGCCCTCTTCTTCCTCTTACCTCCTATTAGTTTTTCTCTACTCAGTTTAAATTTTACCTATGAGGAGGTTTTCCTGCACCATTCCTCAAGGTGAGGTGGGTACTCTGGTAATTTCTTGTATTTGTTGGTCTCCTCAATTAGACTATAAGTAAAGTCTTAAGTCTTATGACATTTCTGTTAAAGGTCTAGAATCCAAAATCTATAAAGAATTTATCAAACTCAACACCCAAAGAACAAAAAATCCAATCAAGAAATGGACAGAAGACATGAACAGACATTTCTCCAAAGAAGACATCCAAATGGCCAACAAACACACAAAAAATGCTCAATATCACTCGGCATCCAGGAAATACAAATCAAAACCACAATGAGATACCACCTTACACCAGTCAGAATGGCTAAAATTAACAAGTCAGGAAAGGATAGATGTTGGCGAGGATGCGGAGAAAGGGGGACCCTCCTACATTGTTGGTGGGAATGCAAGCTGGTGCAGCCACTCTGGAAAACAGTATGGAGGTTCCTCAAAAAGTTGAAAATAGAGCTACCATATGACCCAGCAATTGCACTACTGGGTATTTACCCCAAAGATACAAATGTAGTGATCCGAAGGGGCACCTGCACCCCACTGTTTATAGCAGCAATGTCCACAATAGCCAAACTATGGAAAGAGCCCAGATGTCCATCAACAGATGAATGGATAAAGAAGATGTGGTGTATATGTGTATACACATACACACACACACACACACACACACACACACACACAATGGGATATTATGCAGCCATCAAAAATGAAAGCTTGCCATTTGCAATGACATGGATAGAACTAGAGGGTATTAGGCTAAGCGAAATAAGTCAATCAGAAAAAGACAATTATCATATGATCTAACTGATATGTGGAATTTAAGAACAAAACAGAGGGGGGCGGAGCAAGATGGCGGAGGAGTAGGAGACCTGGATTTCGTCTGGTCTCAGGAATTCAGCTGGATAGGGATCAAACCATTCTGAACACCTACAAACTCAATAGGAGATCGAAGAAAAGAATAGCAACAACTCTCTGAACAGAAAAGCGACCACATTCTGGAAGGTAGGTCGTGCGGAGAAGTGAATCCGAGGCGATATTTGGGAGGATAGACAGCAGGGGAGGGGCCTCCGTCGGCCGCTTCTGGCAAGTGATAGAGCTGCAAAGCACAAAATCGGAACTTTTAGAAGTGTGCTCTGCTGAGGGACGTCACTCCAGTGGCTAAGCAGGGGGTGGAACCCTCGCGGGACAGTGTGGTCTCAGGACCCTCAGGGTCACAGAAAGACCAGGGGTGCCTGAGTGCAGCAGAGCTCCCAGGTATCGGAGCGGGGAAGCCTGCTGCAGAGACGGAGCCCAGGCGCGGGCTCTCAGCTCGGGGTTGCCATAAACCATGATCCGCGGCACAGTCTGGCCACTGCTCCTCCAGCAGGGACCCAACAAGCGGCAGATCCGGGGAGACTCACCTTCTTCCCCTGGGAGGAGAGGTGCGGGAGCACACTGCAGGAATCTGCTGGGTTTGGAGACTCCACACGGGGTTGGGTGCCAGAGATAGAAATGTGCGGTCACAGGCCGGGTGAGCATGGAGTGAGGCCGGAGACCGGGGAGACGGGAGTGACTAACTGCTTTTCTCTGGGGGCGCACTGAGGAGCAGGGCCCCGAGTTCTCGGCTCCTCTGGGGCGGAAATTGGGAGGCCGCCATTTTCACTCTTGTCCTCCAAAGCTGTACGGAAAGCTTGCAGGGAATAAAAGCTCCAGAGAGCAAACCCTAGCAGATTACTTAGCCCGGACCAGGCAAGGGCGGGGCAATTCCGCCTCCGGCAAAGACATTTGGGAACCACGGCAACAGGCCCCTCCCCCAGAAGATCAGCAAGAACAGCCAGCCAAGACCAAGTTTAGCGATCAATGAGAACGGCAGAACTCCAGCACTAGGGGAATACTGCACATAGAATCCATGGCTTTTTTTTACCATGATTCTGTAGTCTTTCAAAGTTAATTCTTTTTTTAACTGTCTTTTTTTTTTTTTGAATTTTTCTTTTCCTCTTTTTCAACCAACATCTTATCAATCCCTTTTTTAAAAAACATTTTTATTTTTCATTTTTAGAGTCATATTCTATCCCTTCATAGTAGTTACCCATATTTTTGGCATATATATATAAGTTGTTCTCTCTTTAAAATTTTGAGATAGTTTCTTCTAACAGATCAAAATATACCCTAAATCTCTAGTGTATGGTTTTTTTCTACTCCCCTGCCTGATCACATTCTCTCCCTTTTTTTTCCCCTTTTTTTTTAATCCTCTTCTTTCTTTTTTCAAACTACTTCTTATCAATTCCTTTTATAAAATTTTTTATAATTTTCATCTTTACAGTCATATTCCATCCCTTCATCATATCAACCCTTATTTTTGTACATATATAAGTTTTTCTTTCGTTAAAATTTTGGGAGGCACTTTCTTCTAACAGACCAAAATACACCCAAAATCTAGTGTGTGGCACTGATCTATGTACCAGCCTGATCATATTTGATCATAATCTTTTTTGTTTTGTTTTGTTCTGTTTTTGTTTGTTTTTATCTTTTTCTTTTTCTTTTTTTTTCTTTTTCTTTTTTCTCTCTTTCCCTTTCTTTTCCCCCTGCTTCAGGTCTTTTCTGATTTGTTTAGAGTATATTTTCTGGGGATGTTGTTACCCTGTTAGCATTTTGTTCTCTCATTAATCTATTCTCCTCTGGACAAAATGACAAGACGGAAAAAATCACCTCAACAAAAAGAACAAGAGGTAGTACTGACTGCCAGGGACCTACTCAATATGGACATTAGTATGATGTCGGATCTAGAGTTCAGAATCATCACTTTAAAGATACTAGCTGGGCTTGAAAAAAGCATGGAAGTTATTAGAGAAACCCTTTCTGGAGAAGTAAAAGAACTAAAATCTAACCAAGTAGAAATCAAAAAGGCTATTAATGAGGTGCAATCAAATATGGGGGCGCTAACTGCTAGGATAAATGAGGCAGAAGAGAGATTCAGTGATATAGAAGACCAAATGATGGAAAATAAAGAAGCTGAGAAAAAGAGAGATCAACAACTACTGGATCACGAGGGCAGAATTTGAGAGCTAAGCGATACCATAAGACGAAACAACATTAGAATAATTGGGATCCCAGAAGAAGAAGAAAGAGAGGGGCAGAAGGTATACTGGAGCAAATTATAGCAGAGAACTTCCCTAATTTGGGGAAGGAAACAGGCATCAAAATCCAGGAAGCACAGAGAACCCCTCTCAAAATCAATAAAAATAGGTCAACACCCCGACATCTAATAGTAAAACTTACGAGTCTCAGAGACAAAGAGAAAATCCTGAAAGCAGCTCAGGAGAAGAGATCTGTAACCTATAATGGTAGAAACATTAGATTGGCAACAGACCTATCCACAGAGACCTGGCAGGCCAGAAAGGACTGGCATGATATCTTCAGAGCACTAAATGAGAAAAATATGCAGCCAAGAATACTATATCCAGCTAGGCTGTCATTGAAAATAGAAGGAGAGATAAAAAGCTTCCAGGACAAACAAAAACTAAAGGAATTTGCAAACACGAAACCAGCCCTACAAGAAATATTGAAAGGGGTCCTCTAAGCAAAGAGAGAGCCTAAAAGCAACATGGACCCGAAAGGAACACAGACAATATACAGTAACAGTCACCTTACAGGCAATACAATGGCACTAAATTCATATCTTTCAATAGTTACCCTGAATGTAAATGGGCTAAATGCCCCAATCAAAAGACACAGGCTATCAGATTGGATAAAAAAACAAGACCCATCGATATGCTGTCTGCAAGAGACTCATTTTAGACACAAAGACATCCCCAGAATGTAAGTGAGGGGGTGGAAAACCAGTTACCATGCTAATGGACACCAAAAGAAAGCTGGGGTGGCAATCCTTATATCAGACAAATTAGATTTTAAACCAAAGACTGTAATAAGAGATGAGGAAGGACACTATATCCTACTTAAAGGGTCTATCCAACAAGAAGATCTAATAATGGTAAATATCTATGCCCCTAACATGGGAGCAGCCTATTATATAAGCCAATTAATAACAAAAGCAAAGAAACACATTGACAACAATACAATAATAGTGGGGGAGTTTAACACCCCCCTCACTGAAATGGACAGATCATCTAAGCAAAAGATCAACAAGGAAATAAGACTTTAAATGACACACTGGACCAAATGGACTTCACAGATATATTCAGAACATTCCATCCCAAAGCAACGGAATACACATTCTTCTCTAGTGCCCATGGAACATTCTCCAGAATCGATCACATCCTAGGTCATAAATCAGGTCTCAACCGGTACCAAAAGATTGGGATCATTCCCTGCCTATTTTCAGACCACAATGCTTTGAAACTAGAACTCAATCACAAGAAGAAAGTCGGAAAGAACTCAAATACATGGAGGCTAAAGAGCATTCTTCTAAAGAATGAATGGGTCAACCAGGAAATTAAAGAAGAATTAAAAAAATTCATGGAAACCAATGAAAATGAAAACACAACTATTCAAAATCTTTGGTATGCAGCAAAGGCAGTCCTAAGAGGAAAGTATATAGCAATACAAGCCTTTCTCAAGAAACAAGAAAGGTCTCAAATACACAACCTAACCCTACACCTAAAGGAGCTGGAGAAAGAACAGCAAATAAAGCCTAAACCCAGCAGGAGAAGAGAAATAATAAAGATCAGAGCAGAAATCAATGAAATAGAAACTAAAAGAAAAGTAGAACAGATCAACGAAACTAGGAGCTTGTTCTTTGAAAAAATTAACAAGATTGATAAACCCCTGGCCAGACTTATCAAAAAGAAAAGAGAAATGACCCAAATCAACAAAATCATGAATGAAAGAGGAGAGATCACAACCAACACCAAAGAAATACAAACAATTATAAGAACATATTATGAGCAACTCTATGCCAGCAAATTAGATAATCTGGAAGAAATGGATGCATTTCTAGAGATATATCAACTACCAAAACTGAACCAGGAAGAAATAGAAAACCTGAACAGACCCATAACCACTAAGGAAATTGAAGCAGTCATCAAAAATCTCCCAAAAAACAAAAGCCCAGGGCCAGATGGCTTCCCCGGGGAATTCTACCAAACATTTAAAGAAGAATTAATACCTATTCTTCTGAAACTGTTCCAAAAAATAGAAATGGAAGGAAATCTTCCAAACTCATTTTATGAGGCCAGCATTACCTTGATCCCAAAACCAGACAAAGACCCCATCAAAAAGGAGAATTACAGACCAATATCCCTGATGAACATGGATGCAAAAATTCTCACCAAAATACTAGCCAGTAGGGTCCACAGTACATTAAAAGGATTATTCACCATGACCAAATGGGATTTATCCCTGGGCTACAAGGTTGGTTCAACATCCGCAAATCAATCAACGTGATACAATACATTAATAAAAGAAAGAACAAGAATCATATGATCCTCTCAATAGATGCAGAAAAAGCATTTGACAAAGTACAGCATCCTTTCTTGATCAAAACTCTTCAGAGTATAGGCATAGAGGGTACATACCTCAATATCATAAAAGCCATCTATGAAAAACCTACAGTGAATATCCTTCTCAATGGGGAAAAACTGATAGCTTTCCCCCTAAGGTCAGGAACGCGGCAGGGATGTCCACTATCACCACTGCTATTCAACATAGTATTAGAAGTCCTAGCCACAGCAATCAGACAACAAAAAGAAATCAAAGGCATCTAAATCGGCAAAGAAGAAGTCAAACTCTCACTCTTTGCAGATGATATGATACTTTATGTGGAAAACCCAAAAGATTCCACCCCAAAACTGCTAGAACTCATACAGGAATTCAGTAAAGTGGCAGGATATAAAATCAATGCACAGAAGTCAGTGGCATTGCTATACACCAACAACAAGACAGAAGAAAGAGAAATTAAGGAGTCGATCCCATTTACGATTGCACCCAAAACCTTAAGATACCTAGGAATAAATCTAACCAAAGAGGCAAAGGATCTGTACTCAGAAAACTATAAAATACTCATGAAAGAAATTGAGGAAGACATAAAGAAATGGAAAAATTTGTTCCATGCTCATGGATTGGAAGAACAAATATTGTGAAGATGTCAATGTTACCTAGAGCAATCTACACATTCAATGCAATCCCCATCAAAATACCAGCCACTTTTTTCAAAGAAATGGAACAAATAATCCTAAAATTTGTATGGAACCAGAAAAGACCCCAAATAGCCAGAGGAATGTTGAAAAAGAAAAGCAAAGCTGGCGGCATCACAATTCCGCACTCAAACTCTATTACAAAGCTGTCATCATCAAGACAGTATGGTACTGGCACAAAAACAGACACACAGATCAATGGAACAGAATAGAGAGCCCAGAAATGGACCCTCAACTCTATGGTCAACTAATCTTTGACAAAGCAGGAAAGAATTTCCAATGGAAAAAAGACAGTCTCTTCAACAAATGGTGTTGGGAAAATTGGACAGCCACATGCAGAAGAATGAAACTGGACCATTTCCTTACACCACACACAAAAACAGACTCAAAATGGTTGAAAGACCTAAATGTGAGATAGGAGTCCATCAACATCCTAAAGGAGAACACAGGCAGCAACCTCTTCGACCTCAGCCGCAGCAACTTCTTCCTAGAAACATCCCCAAAGGCAAGGGAAGCAAGGGCAAAAATGAACTATTGGGACTTCATCAAGATAAAAAGCTTTTGCAAAGCAAAGGAAACAGTCAACAAAACCAAAAGACAACCGACAGAATGGGAGAAGATATTTGCAAATGACATATCAGATAAAGGGCTAGTATCCAAAATCTATAAAGAACTTATCAAACTCAACACCCAAAGAACAAAAAATCCAATCAAGAAATGGGCAGAAGACATGAACAGACATTTTTCCGAAGAAGACATCCAAATGGCCAACAGACACATGAAAAAGTGTTCAACATCACTCGGCATCAGGGAAATCCAAATCAAAACCTCAATGAGATACCACCTCACACCAGTCAGAATGGCTAAAATCAACAAGTCAGGAAATGACAGATGTTGGCGAGGATGCGGAGAAAGGGGAACCCTCCTACACTGTTGGTGGGAATGCAAGCTGTGCAGCCACTCTGGAAAACAGTATGGAGGTTCCTCAAAGAGTTGAAAATAGAGCTACCATATGATCCAGCAATTGCACTACTGGGTATTTACCCCAAAGATACAAATGTAGGGATACGAAGGGGTACGTGCACCCCGATGTTTATAGCAGCAATGTCCACAATAGCCAAACTGTGGGAAGAGCCAAGATGTCCATCAACAGATGAATGGATAAAGAAGTTGTGGTATATATATACAATGGAATATTATGCAGCCATCAAAAGGAATGAGATTTTGCCATTTGCAACGACGTGGATGGAACTGGAGGGTATTATGCTGAGCGAAATAAGTCAAACAGAGAAAGACATGTATCATATGACCTCACTGATATGAGGAATTCTTAATCTCAGGAAACAAACTGAGGGTTGCTGGAGTGGGGGGTGGGGTGGGAGGAATGGGGTGACTGGGTGATAGACACTGGGGAGGGTATGTGCTCTGGTAAGCACTGTGAATTGTGCAAAACTGTTGAATCTCAGATCTGTACCTCTGAAACAAATAATGCAATATATGTTAAGAGAAAAAAAAAAAGAAGATAGCAGGAGGGGAAGAATGAAGGGGGGGAAATCGGAGGGGGAGACGAACCACAAGAGACGATGGACTCTGAAAAACAAACTGAGGGTTCTAGAGGGGAGGGGGTGGGAGGATGGGTTAGCCTGGTGATGGGTATTAAAGAGGGCACGTTCTGCATGGAGCACTGGGTGTTATGCACAAACAATGAATCATGGAACACTACATCTAAAACTAATGATGTAATGTATGGTGATTAACATAACAATAAAAATTTTTAAAAAAATTCTCAGGTTTCCCACTTGGCCCAGTGGAGCTTGCAGACCCTTTGAGGGCAGATGCCAGGATTCTTACTGTTCTCTACTCACCTTACAGACCTGGGATCCTGAGCCCTACTAGCTATGCAGTAAATCCCAGTTGGGTTTATATCTATGTGATGTTGAAGTGAAAATTTAGAATCTTATGTAAATGCTTTCATTTAAATTAATGTATGTATTAAAGCTAGAGGTGTGATGTTTTGAAAAAAAAAAAACAAAACAGAGATCATAGGGAAAGAGAGGAAAAAATGAAACAAGACGAAAACAGAGAGGGAGACAAACCATAAGAGACTCTTAATTATAGGAAACAAACTGAGGGTTGCTAGAGGGGAGGAGTGTGGAGGGATGGGGTAACTGGGTGATGGACAATGGGGAGGGTATGTGTCGTAATGAGCACTGGGTATTATATAAGACTGATGAATCACAGACCTGTACCCCTGAACCAAATAATACATTATATGTTAATTAATTGAATTTAAAAAAAAGTCTTAAGTCTTATTTTTAATAGCTAGTATAGGATCTGACACATGCTGGCACTAAATTTATTAAAAAATATTTACTGAGGAGTTAATATCTCAATTATAGTACCCCCTGTACTGTATTATAAATTATTTGTGTCCTTACTTTTTCAATAGATTGTGACCTTCTCACTCTTACTCATCTTTGCATTCCTTAGGCAACACAATTCCAAGTGTATAATAGATATTCTACAATAGAATAGATGGATGGGGCGCCTGGGTGGCTCAGTCAGTTGAACATCCAACTCTTGATTTCAGCTCAGGTCATGATCTCAGGCTCTTGAGATCGAGCCCCACATGGGGCTCCCTGCTGGGTGTGAAGCCTGCTTGGGGTTCTCTCTCTCCCCCTCTCCCTCTGCCCCTCCAGCACCCCCCACTCCCTACCCTGCTTGCACACACACTCTCTCTCTCTCAAAAAAAAAAAAAAAAGATAAAATAGATGGATGTTATACATAGTAGTTTTTATGTCCCTTAACAAATTTATCAGAAAACACAAGCCTCAGTTATTGTATTTTTTTGCTTTTTTAGGACAGTGACATTTTAATGGCTTTCTGAAAGTCCCAGAATGTGTTTTTTAAAAATGACAATATATACTGCAAGTGTGATTTAAATATATAGAAATGTATCAATAATTTAGTTTATCTAATTCATAAAGATCTCATTCTACAGAGAAATATGATTTGTAAAGTAGCAGTATGCTCCAGATAATTAAAACTCACACATAGTTAAAGTAATTTAACAATTGAACATCTTTCCCCAGCAGACACTAATTCAAAACAATCTATCTTTGTTTGTAGGATGTGATTGAATCCTCAGCAGCAAATAGAATTCACTGGTCCATTATACGAACACAAAGGCTGTTAGAATGTGCATGCCTGGTGAGTATTAAACACTGGGTCCAGTGGAACAGTGTTTTATAAACTCAGTCTTTAACACAGAAGCAATAACAAATGCTTTCACAGAAATAATCTTCATGCTCATCATATCACAAAAAGTTCACGTAATTCAAATCTGAATGGCCACATTTGAATGATCAAATATACTTTTATATAAAATAATAACAAAATTTTAATTTTGAAATCATTGCAAATGACAGTTGATTCAGGAAGACTTATGGGAAATAATCATATTATATACCCATTTACAGATGAAGAAACCAGGGCACAGAAATGCTGAGTGACTTGTTCAAGATCACATTGGTAAAAAGTGGTAAGTCCAACCCAATGCCAAAGTGTTCTGGCTTTCAATCTGGGATTCTTCCCATTGTACCATGCTGTTTGCATCTTCTTAAGACATATGTTGTAGACCCAGTATAATATGAATTGAAGAGATTATAGAGGAGACGCAGACTTCATGTCCCACTTCGTGTCGGTTGATTTGGAGTCCAATGACCAACTAACTTAATGATGTTAGGTGCCAGAGTCAATGGGTAGTCCCCAGATATGGGCTTCCCGGACATTTCTTCCTGACCTCATGGATTGAGTCAGGCCGAATCATTGGTTGGCAATAGCACTGCTGCTCCCAGATGATCAGACGTGAGTGACAGGGTTTTAAAGGAAGTGAGTCAGTCTTGAAAAAAACTATCCCTCCTGGCTTTTTAGACCGGCTAAATTATAGCCAGCTTTTCTAGGACATACACTAATTTACTTGTACTTACGGGGACCAGTCATTGCACTTTATCTCATTTTGTTTTATCTCCACAAGAATTCAGTGAAACACATACCATTCCTACCATCTTATTTTACAGATGAGGAAACTATAATTTAGGGGAGGTGAAGTAATTTGCTCAAGATCAGGAGGTAGCAAGAGTTAAAGGAAGAATTCAAACAAGACAGTGAGACTCCAGAGCTCAGGCTATTACTCTCTTGTCTTTGAACTCGAAAATTGTTGAGGCTATTCTGTGATGATCTCCCACCCCCACGCCTCCATCATTGGGCCCAGCAGTGAAGACCTCCACAGAAGTTTTACATGATTTCAGACTAACAGGCTGCAATACAAACAGCAGAAGTAAAATATACATTTTAGGCTAAAATAAGAATTCTTTAAGCTTTAATGTGATAATAGAATATCATTCGGCAATAAAAAGAAATGAACTACTTATACATGCAAGAACACAAATTAATCTAAAAAGTATTATGCTAAGTGAAAGAAACCAGATTCAGGAGACTCCATACTGTAGGATTTTATTTATATGACATTCTGGAAAAGATAAAACTACAAGAACAAAAAAAAATACATTGGTGGTTACTAGGGGCTAGGGATGAAGAGAGGGGTTAACTACAAAGGGGAACAAGGGAACTTTTGGAGGTGATGAAAATATTCTGTATATAATTTTCAAACTTCTTATGATGTGCACCTAAAAAGGTGAATTTACTGTGCATAAATTATGAGTCAGTAAACCAGACTTTTAAAAAGTAGAAATAAATATGGTCTCTAAAGCAATGTTTTTCAAATCTCCATTAACGAGATACAACCCATCAACGAGTTGTGAATTCAATTTAGAGGGTTGTGATTGGCAAAGTGAAATAGAATAGGGACACCTGGATGGCTCAGTCGGTTAAGTATCTGACTCTTGATCTCAGCTCAGGTCTTGACCTCAGAGTCATGAGTCAAGCCCTGTGTTGGGCTCCACACTGGGCATGGAGCCTACTTAAAAAAAAAAAAAAGGTGAAATAGAATAGGAAATATCAGAGTCCTTGCACACAGTGAAAGGAGAATTGCTAATGAAGCATTTTATTCTGTTTCATGCATCTGTATGTGCTATAATGAAATATCAGGAAAATGGAAACCATGGTCAGTGTGTTTTTTTTAATGGAGGGAATTTAACTGGAAACTGGTTACACAAATAATGAAGAAGCTGAGAAGCCAACAGGGGAAGATGAGACAACCCAGAGATCAGCAATGGCAGAAACCACTAATCCCTTTCAACTGGAGGGACAAAGGGAGGTGACAGTGTTGCTGGGTCCCAGAGCTGGGGTCATCCAACGGAAGCTGAAATCAAAGGAGGACCTTTTTGGAAGACCCAGCCACTGTCAAAGATGCACTCAAGGCAGAGAAAGATGGAGGGAATCGTCCTCGCTTTCCCATTCCCCTCACCCTCCAGTCTTAGAGCTGCATGTGAGTGGCACCCAGCCACAAGTCAGTTAACATAACCTGGGAGCCTTGGAAATACAGCCTCTTGGGATCAGCATCATTGAAACATGGCAGAAGAAGAGAAGAGCAAGGGATGGATTTGAGAGCAGAGAGTTCCAGGGCTGACGCAGCTGTGAAGTAAAATGTATTTCTGATTGAAGGTCAGATTCCAAAAGGTTTAAAAGTCATTGCTTTAGAGGACAAAGCTCTTCTCCGTGTTGTTCTCTCTATATACAGGAAGAATAAAATCACACTTTTGACCATTAGAGGATGCCACATTTTGCCCTTTTGTGTGTGTTTGAAAAGACAGTTTGAATTAAAGAAGTTGGATTGGGAGACTAACCCACTTCTCTCCTTAGTGTTGGAGTAGTCATACCAAGATCTCTTAGTAGTAAAGGTAAAACTGGCAGATGTAGATGAAATTTAGGCTAGGAAAAGCAGAGCAGGAAGGAAGTATGCAAGCCACAAATGTGTGAGGAAAGAAACGAAATGCTTTTCTCCGATGGTGTGGAAGGAAAATTATAGCAGTTAAAAATTGATATGCTGGTATCAAATCACCCCTGTCAGCAGGTATTTGTGAGATGGATCTCTAAAACTGCCCAGATCCAGGGGCGCCTGGGTGGCTCAGTCCGTTAAGCAGCTGCTTTCGGCTCAGGTCATGATCCTGGGGTCTTGGGATCGAGCCCCACATCCGGCTCCCTGCTCAGCGGAGAGCCTGTTTCTCCCTCTCCATCTGCCTGTCACTCTGCCTACTTGTGCTCTCTCTCTGTCAAATAAATAAATAAAATCTTTAAAAAAATAAATAAATAAAAAATAAATAAATAAATAAATAAATAAAACTGCCCGGATCCACAAGGAATAGCAATCATGATTTGGCAACACCACCTTATTCCCGCTCTGATGATTATTCACTTCTTCCCTTTCCAAAGCTTTGACCTTGAATTATTTGGGATTTCTGATCTCAAGAAATAGCTCCCAAGCCTCCCTTGTTAAGTCAAGCCTAATGCTTGATTCCTTGTGTTTAAAAACACACAGTGCTGCTCTTCCCTCCAGCCTTCCGAGATGCCAAAAGGAAAGAAGGCAAAGAAGAAGGCAGCCTGGGCTCCTGTTGTCTTGAAGAAGCAAGAGGCCAAGAACGTGGTCAATCCCCTGTTGGAGAAAAGGCCCAAGAATTTTGGCATCAGACAGGACATCCAGCCCAAAAGGGACCTCACGCTCTTTGTCGAATCGCTGCCTCTGGCTGCAGCGGTACAGGGCTATTCTCCATAAGCCTCTAAAAGTGCCTCCTCTGATTAACCAGTTCGCCCAGACCTTGGACCACCAAACTGCTACTCAACTGCTTATGCTCGCCCACAGATAGAGACCAGAGGCAAAGTAAGAGAGGAAGCAGAGATTGTTGGCCCAGGCTGTGAAGAAAGCTGCTCCAAAGCAGATATCCCCACTAAGAGGCCACCTGTCCTTCAAGTGGGGGTTAATATGTCACCACCTTGGTGGAAAACAAGAAGGCTCAGACGGTAGTGATTGTACATGATGTGGATCCCATTGAGCTGGTTGTCTTCTTGCCTGCTCTGTGTTGTAAGATGGGGGCTCCCTACTGCATTATCAAGGGAAGGCCAGGTTGGGGCGTCTGGTCCACAGGAAGACCTACACCTCTGTGGCCTTCACTCAGGTTCACTTGGAAGACAAAGGAGTTCTGGCTAAGCTGGTAGAAGCTATCAGGACCAATTACAAAGAAAGATATGATGAGATCCACCATCACTGAGGAGGCAAGATCCTGGGTCCTAAGTTGGTGGCTCGCATCGCAACGCTGGAAAAGGCAAAAAGGCTAAGGAACTGGCCACCAAACTGGGCTAAGTGTACGCTGTTGAATTTTCTGTATACAAAAGTGATAAAAAGTTCTCTTCCACAAAAAAATAAAAAAATAAAATAAAAACATGCACTGTCTACTTTTGGACTTCTCCATCTACACCAATCATGCAGGAGCAACATTCTTCAATCTGTTTCTTTCCCGTCTAGTCTCCTTCAGTTATTTTAAAATATGGTTTGGAGAATATTGTTTTAAATTCAACTGTATCATTATTAAGAGTTATTTTTAAAGGCAATGAGTATTTGTTGAATGAATGAATGGATGGATGTGTGGGTGGATGGATGGATGGATGGATGAAGGCAATGTGAGTGAGCCTCAGTTCTAAGATTCTGCCAGGCTCATGGGGCCTCCTCAAGCCAGTTTCCTGGTTCTGACCTGACTTGAAATTTGAAGACCACCAGAACACCACTGTGCTGCCATCTAGCGGTAGCATAACCTACGTGTGAGAAAGGTACTTGCCAAAAAACAAGCTTGTATGCAAAACGAAAGTGAATGTCACAGTTCTCTTTCTGGAGCAGCTTATGGGTCCTCATTTGGCTATCTTTGGTAATAACAGCACTTCACCTTGATGCTTAACACATGTACAAAGAACACTCGCAGGATTATATAAATCGATGCCACCAACTCAGGTATCATATGGTACAACAGGTCCTTCTTAGCACAGTAAGTGCCGACGGTCTCTGTATTTTGACACAGTCAGTAGGCTCGTGATTTTTAAAAATGTGATAACCAGCTGTTTTTAGGAGAAAGTATAATCATCATTTTATTGCTTCCATACTTCAGTTTTAATTTGATATCTCTTTCAAAAAAACATACTTTTTTCCCCTATATAAACACTAACATCTTAATTGGAACAAAAACCACATTTATTCCAGAATATAATTATATAAAAATAAAATAAAATGGTTACAAAGTTTAGGAAATCAGGCGTATAAAATAAGGTCTCCACACTTGGGCATCCTGCAGCCTAGCCAAGCTGACACATAAAATCAACCATCACATGTGTCTTGGTGTGGGCCTATTTTTATCCACTGTACTGTGCTCTCAATGGACTCTTCTAATCTGTAGACTCATGTGCTTCAGTTCTGAGACATTTTATTGATTTTTTGTTTTTGAACACCCTCTTCTACATTTTCTTTGTTCTCTATTTCTGGACTCCTATTATTGGGATTTTAGAACTTCTGGCTGGACTGCCAATGTTCCTGTCCACTTTTACCATTTTTCATCTGCCTGTCTTTTACCTTGTTTACTGGAAAATTTCCTTAATTTTTTTCTTTCAACCCTTTTATTGAGTTTTTAGTTTTGCTATCATGTTTTTAGTTTTCAGAGATTTTCTTTTTCCTTCGAGGGACCTCTGCACCCTGCTAAAACAGTATCCTTCTCTTGTTTCATTGGCGATATCTTTTCTTATCTCAGAATATTAATGGCAGCATTCCTTCAAAAAAGTGTTCTTTTCTCTCGCGTGGTCTGTTTCCTCCGAGTTGCTTTCTTTTTCTGCTTATTTCTTTGGTTTCTATCTTCCATATTGGAGACTTCCCTCGGATGTGTGGTTGTTTTCATTTCCTCAAGAGTAAGGAACTAAAAAGCTGCTTGCTGGCTCTGAGCAGGGAGGGGAAAAGGGAACGCTTCACAGTGGGGTAGTCGGGGACCTCTACAGTCAGTCTATTTAGTTCTGGTTTATTGGGCTGGTCAAAGTCCTTGAAGAAAACTTTTCTGATCTCCCTTCATACAAACAAGGAGGCCAGCTGCTGATTGGGAGAAGGGGCCAAGGCATCTCAGGATCTGTTTTCAGTACTATGTGCCCTGCTTGCAATAACACCTGGTGGCATCTGCGCTCATCCCTCCCAAGAATAAACCCCCATTCTCACAAGGTCTCCCCGATGGCCCAGCTACAGAGTCAGAGGAGACCTGGGGTCCAGTTACTTAATGGACTCTCAACCAGCTGTCCTATTTCCAGCTCTTCTCACTCCACTTCCCTACCTCCGCAGCTGCCAGAGCCTGCCCGACCTGAACCCACCGGAGATCCTGAGTGTAAATTAGGACGAATGTCAGCTTTCTGGGCTGCTGACTTATGATTCTATTTTGGGCGGTTTGCTAAGCCATGTATCACCCCATCTGTTTTGTAGCTTCAAAATCTTGCTTCTATCATCTCCTTTCTCTTTTCTCTCCATCCTGGTGAGGCTCTGCCTTTATGACAATCCCTTCGCTCTTGTTTTAGTAGGGTTGTGAGGAGGGGCAAAAGCAGATGGTTGCCTATAACTACCATCTTTACCAGGAAGGCTTCAGTGGGATCTTTAAAAATAACTTCTGTCGATGAAGCTTCTACTCATTTAAAGATTCTTTAAATGTTTTTAAAGTAGGGAAGTTAAGTGTTTTTTTTTTTTTTTTTGTAGTCAAACATAATTAACTTTGTGTATATGATTTCTTCCCTTGTTTCCAAACTTAAGAACTCTTTGTCCTATGTTAAGATTCGGTAAATATTTACTTGGGTCTGTCCGAAGTAAAACTGTCAAGTAGCCATGGGGTTTTTTGGCACCAGCTTCCAATCTTCTATTGGTGATTTTGTCCCTCCCTCCTTCTGGAGTGTTCCCAGTGCCTCTGAGAATCCCTGTGATGCCCTCTGTTCACTAACATTCTCAGTCAAGACCCTTCCCTTCCTTCTATGATGGCTCCCTATGCTTCAGGCTTCAGCAGTCCCTTCCACCACATCAAAACATACCTGTCCAAAGGGTCTTATTTTGTTATACTCTGCTCTTTCCTAGCTAACTAAAGGTACCAACAACTGTTCCAGAGGAATTTTACATTCGTTATTGATTTAATCCTTACGACAACCCAGTGTGATCGATATTATTAGTCCCATTCCATAGATGAATACATTGAGGCTTAGAGAAGTTAAGCCTCTCCTATCCAGGATCACTAGGCTGGTAAGTCACGAGGGTCTACAGTACACAACGGCTTTTAACCACTGCATACATTTTCCCTATTTACTGTGCTAACTCACACAATAAGACATTTAACAAATTTTAATGGCTATTTTTTAAGACCATACTTTAACCTAAATGGTGAGTCTAATAGTGAATATTTCAAATACAGCAAAAGTTTTAGGCAGCAGGGCCTTTTATTGCCATTTAGGGTTACCTTTCTCCTCCCATCCACCCCCACAGAATGCAACGTCGATTTGGCATTTTTAACACTGCAGCTAAAGATTATAAAAATAAAGCCATCTATGACCACGAAAAGCTCTGTGGGAGCTATGTTATAAACTATAGCACTCAGCCGAGAAAGACTAGCTTTTAAGCAGCGTATTTAGATCTGTTGGCGTGTTATTAGACACATACTTGAGCCCATTCTCCTCTTCACCTCTGTGTTTTCAATTCAAAGAAGGGTTTTTATTCTTCATGGAAACAAATGATTTCAAAATCACAACGCATCTTCTCTGATTATTTCCATCTAAGGTTATATAAACACACAGTATTTATGATTTCATACACATTTTTTATCCTTACTGGGCTACGTTGGTTTCCAGGAATGAAATAGTAGAATAGTAGAGTATTCTAGATCTTCTCCAGGGATTCAGTAACCTCCTGTAACCCAGAACGCTCAGCTCCTCCACCTCTGACACCAAATTGATCGGACCCCCCAGTTTCACACACAAATACACACGTTAAAGGACTATGGTGTGCATTGTCTATGACATCAGAATAATAAGACAATGACTCTCTCTTCAAAAAACTCATGGTCTAGAAAAGAGAGACATATAATATGCAATAAAAATGTAAGGAAAAATTTAAATTTTTTTTTCAAGTAGGCTCCATGCCCAACATGGGGCTTGAACTCACAACCCTAAGATCAAGAGTCGCATGCTCCCCTGACTGAGCTAGCCAGATGCCCCAAGAAAAAAATATTTTAAAAATCCATTCCTGAATTTTCCTTTTTTGTACTTCCAGGCAAAGAATAGAAGTTTTGGACTCTTTGCTTCCTTGCCGCCCCCTCCATCAAAAAAAACAAGCAAACCCTGAATCTTCTCATACCCTATCTTCTCCTCTCAGTAAATGGCATTCAGGCAGTTTTTCAGGCCAAAAACTTCGATTACTCTTAATGTCCATGTCTACCCCCTTCTCACTGCCCCAAGTCCAACCTATCAGTAGGTACTGCCCGTTCTCCGAAATGTACCAAGCAGCTGACTGGTCCCCTTTCTGATGGCTGTCACACTGATTTATTTTATTTTTAAAGATTTTATTTACTTATTTTAGAGGGGGGCAGGGGTGGAGGGAGAGGGAGAGAGATCCAGGCCAACCCCCGCTAAGCAGGAGCCCAATGCGGGGCTCAATCTCAGGAACCGTGAGATCATGACCTGAGCCGAAATCACCAGTCTGACGCTTAACTGACTGAGCCACCCAGGTGCCCCTGTCACACTGATTTAAGCACCTTCATTTCTCTCTTGGACTGCTACAGGTACTTCCCAAATGGACTCTGCTTTCCCTTCTTCCATTTTTGCTCCATGACAATCTATTCTTCACACAGCAGACAGAAGCTCCCTTAAAAGCGCACACCAGCTTCTGTTTCCGCCGTAAGGGAGTAACCCAGTCTGGATTTACCTTCTCCCATAATAAGAAAACTGGACAAAAATGTCTTTAATACCTGCTTTCAGACATTAGACAACTGGCAGCCCAGCCCTGTGGCCTCTGGGAGAAAGAAACAATCAGGTGAGCCCTGAGATTGTCCCAGGTCACCTGAGGCAGTTTCCAGGCTTGGTGCACACAGCAGGAATCCAGACAGACCCCAGAAGTCTCACTGAATTGAACAGACAGGGATGACAGTTGGGAGAGGCCAAAGCAGCTAGAATTTGTGCAGCACCATTTTTAAAAAAGGCTTTACTCGGGGCGCCTGGGTGGCTCAGTTGGTTAAGCGACTGCCTTCGGCTCAGGTCATGATCCTGGAGTCCTGGGATCGAGTCCCGCATCGGACTCCCTGCTCAGCAAGGAGTCTGCTTCTCCCTCTGACCCTCCCCCCTCTCATGCTCGCTCTATCTCATTCTCTCTCTCAAATAAATAAATAAAATCTCAAAAAAAAAAAAAATAAAAAAAATAAAAAAGGCTTTACTTTTCACTTCAAATTACTTTGGCTACTATGTCGCAAATCAACTGACTGTGTCAGTGTGGGGCTAGTTCTTAGCTTTCAGTTTCGGTTCCCTTTATCTATTTATCAATCATTACCTCATTACCACAGCGTCTGAATTAGTACAGCTTTAAACAGCCCTGTGATGAGGTAGTGCATGGCTTCCGGCTTTCTTCTTTTTCAAGATTGTTAGTGTAGGTATTTCATATTTCCAGAAAATTTTTAGAACCAGCTTGTCAATTTCTAGGAAAAAAAGCCTGTTAGGATTTTTACTAGAATTGTGTTGAATTCAAAGATCACTTTTGGAAGACTATTAATCTAATTATATGTATTTTCTAATCCATGATCATGATATAACCTTCTACTTATTTAGATTTTCTTTTTTTTTTTTTTAAAGATTTCATTTATTTATTTGACAGAGAGAGAGAGAGCAAGCACAAGCAGGGGAGTGGCAGGCAGAGGGAGAAGCAGACTCCCCGCTGAGCAAGGAGCCCCACACAAGGCTCGATCCCAGGACCCTGGGATCAGGACCTGAGGAGAAGGCAGACGCTTAACCAACTGAGCCACCCAGGTGTCCCTAGATTTTCTTTAATATCTCTTATCAATGTTTGTATTTATCACTGTAGAAGTCTATCAATGTTTGTATTTATCACTGTAGAAGTCTTACACAATTTTTGTAAATTTAATCTTAAGTAGTTCATTTTTCATGCTATTGTAAATGGTATTTTAAAATTTCATTTTCTAATTATTTGTTGGTAAATAGAAATATGATGGATTTTTGTATATTAAACTTATATTCTATGACCTTGTTAAATTCACATATTAAACCTTCTAGTTCTTTGTACATTCATTTTGATGTTTCTGTATAAACCATCATATCATTTGTAAATAAACAGTTTTACGTCCTCCTTTCTATGCTTTAATTCCATTGTGGCCAGGAAACATACTCCGTAAAATTTCAATATTTTTGACATTTCATGAGACTTGTTTTATGGTTTAGCATGTGGCCATGTTCAAAAATTTTCCAGATGCACTTTAAAAATGTTTTTCCATTAGGGTGCCTGGGTGGTGCGGTCAGTTAGCTTCTGACTCTTGGTTTTAGCACAGGTTGTGATCTCAGGGTCATGTGATGAGTCGCACCTTGGGCTCCCACACGGGGCTCCCACACTGGGCTCCCACACTGGGCTCCCTCATCTGGCTCCACACTCAGCGTGGAGTCTGCTTGATATTCTCTCCCTCTCCCTCTGCCCCTCCCTGCTGTGCTCTCTTTCTCTCAAATAAATAAATAAATCCTTAAAAATGTTTTCCCATGTCCTCTGGCCTCTATTGTTTCTTGTAAAATACCATTTCCATGATGAAACACCATCATATATCATTGATCCTCTACACAAAATATTTTTCTCTTTTGATATCTCTTAGTTTTTGATAGTTGGACTATGATGTACTTAGTTGTGCTTCTCTTGTATTTATCTTGCCTGGAATGTGTTGAGCTTCTTGGGTAAGTAAGTTATTTCCACAAATTTCTGGAAATTTCAACTATGTTTTCTTTAATTCTTTTTTTGGTCCCATTCTCCTCTTCTCATTCTGAGACTCGATTTGCACTTGGGTCAGATCACTTAAAATGTACCATTATTTGTTTATTATTTGTAATGTTCATTTGTATTGTTCATGATTTGTAATCTTATTTCCCTTCCTTTTCCAGATTGTGTAATTTCTAATGATCTTTCTTCAAGTTCACTGATTTTAGTGGTCATGAGAATTACCTCCTAGGCCACCAGCTACCAGGAGCATAATTGAGTGAGAACCTGAGCTATTATATTTTGAAATACTGTAAAATTCATCCCTGTTGTGCCTAAGCCACACTTCTCGTGGACTGCTGTACAAACACTAAGGAATCCTCTGATGGCTCACATTGGCTTGAGGACTCCCCAGTGGGCTTCCTGAACTTTTCTTAGACTACATGACACCTAATGTTCCTTCCTTCTCTCCTTCACTCCAGGTCAGACTTGTAGTGTGATATGACAGCTATCACTCCTAGTCCCCTTCCCATTTTCTATACGAAGCATTTCCCTGAACCCATTCTTTTTTTTTTTTTTTTTTTTACAGATTTTATTTATTTGACAGAGAGAGAGACAGCGAGAGCAGGAACACAAGCAGGGGGAGTGGGAGAGGGAGAAGCAGGCTCCGTGCTGAACAGGGAGCCCAACATGGGGCTCAATCCCAGGACCCTGGGATCATGACCTGAGCGGAAGGCAGACACTTAACAACTGAGCCACCCAGGCGCCCCCCGCCGCGCCCCCCCCGAACCCATTCTTCATGTCTGCTTTGAGCGGGCACCTGGAATAACACAGGTGAAATCAGTAGTGGTCTGAGAAAGCAAGAAGTAAGATGAAGATTCGAGACTGGCTTGCCTACCACCTGGCAGGCAATTGGATGTGACTCTTGGCAGGTGGAACAAGGAGAGTCTCTGGCAGAAGGCAGCCGCTCAAATGCTGAATGCTTTACTGGTGGTGAACTGGGAAAATATATCAATGGAGAGCAATGTGAAAGGTAAGGTAATACACACATACATATAGACTGTGTTCTGGAGCCTATTGCTGCATCTGCATCGAGGGTACACGTGCCATGAATGTGTGTCAGGGAACAATGGCAAACCTGCTCCTGGAAAACAGAGGACTCCTCTGATGGCAGATTTTGGCTCAAGGATTCTCCACTGTCCTTTCCAAACCTCCCTGAGACTGCATAGACGGTCCATCCAGCAAATCTTCCTTTGGTCTCTCCTTCACTTGGAATCACACTTGCATCCAGTGTGATGGCTCTCTGGCTTTCTCCAGCCACCTCCCCATTTTCTTTCCCAAATGTTTCCTATAACACAACTCTCACATGTTTAAGCTCTTCTTGGCGGCTACTTCTCAAAAGAGCGAGGTTAACACACTCACCCTTTCTTCTGCTACCTCCAATAGCTATTAAGCCCAACCAGTGAGTGTTTTTTATTTCAGAAATTATACTTTCCATGGGGTACTTGGCTGGCTCAGTCAGAAGAGCATGCAACCCTTGACCTTGGGGTCGTGAGTTTGAGCTCCACGTTGGGTATAGAGATTACTTAAATAAATAAATAAGTAAATACTTAAAAAGAAAAAAAACTATACTTTCCAGTTATTAAATATATCTTTGGCTCTTTTTCATAGTTTCCATGTCTCTGTTGACATTCCCCATCTATTAGTCAGTCATTGTTCCAGTACTTTCCATCACTTTCTTGACAGAGAGGGAAAAAGACCAATTTATTATCTAGACAAACTTTTGATCTAAAGTATAATTGGGAAGGGACAAATCTGTCAGGTGTCTTTGATTTTGAACTTCAAGATTTTAATCTAGCAATTCCACTTCTGAGTACATATGTGAAGGAAATAAAATCACTATCTTGATGAGATACATGCACGTGCATGTTCATTGCAACAGAACTTCCATTAGCCAAGACTTGGGGACCGCCTAAGTGCCCATCGGCGGATGAATGGATAAAGAAAGTATATGGTGGACTATTATTCAGCCATTAAAATAAGAAAAGGAAATCCTGCTGTTTGCCGCTACATGTATGAAGCTTGAGGGCATTATGCTAAGTGAAATAAGTCACATAGAGAAAGATAAATGTTGTATGATCTCATTTATATGTGGAATCTAAAAACAAAAACAAAACCAAAGTCATGGAAACAGAGATCCTATTGGTGGTTGCCAAAGGTAGGGGTTGGGGTTGGGGTGGAGCGGGGAGCCTGCTTCTCCCTCTGCCTGCAGCTCCCTCTGCTTGTGCTCTGTCTGTCTGTCTTTCTCAAATAAATAAATAAAATCTTGAAAGAAAAAAAAAGGAGAGCCCACTGAAGACATGGCATTTGGCTCCTGCTGTGCCTGGAGCCAGCCCATCCCCCGAGACATCAGGTTACATGGTAATGAAGTCTTCTACTTATATTAGTTTAGGTAAAGTTCCTATTTCTTGCTGAAAGAATCCTGGTTAATATAGTTAATAAATATAACATGTATTCATTTGGTACTACAGTAGTATTTGTATAGCTAGACCGTAAAAGGCAATCTCTAAAATACTGATCCTTTTTTTTTTAAAGATTTTATTTATTTATTAAGATATTATTTTAAAGATTTATTATTTATTTTATTTATTTATTTATTTGCCAGAGAGAGACACAGCGAGAGAAGGAACACAAGCAGGGGGAGTGGGAGAGGGAGAAGCAGGCCTCCCGTGGGCGGGGAGCCTGATGTGGGGCTTGATGTGGGGCTTGATGCGGGCTCGATGTGGGGCTCAATGCAGGGCTCGATGTGGGGCTCAATCCCAGGACCCTGGGATCATGACCTGAGCCGAAGGCAGATGCTTAACGAATGAGCCACCCAGGAGCCCCTACTGGTCCTTTCTGTGAATTACATTTTGATCTTGAAGAAATTGTATCTTTTCTTTCTAATATATTTTAGACAAATCCAACTCCAAATTATTATTTTTTCACTAAGCATTACATGTCTTTTGAATGTCTTTTCCATCCATGCTCCTGTTTTATACTGGATACCCTTCCTGGGTAATCTTTTTTTTTTTTTTTTTTTTAAGATTTTATTTATTCATTTGAGACACAGGGATACTGAGAGGGAGGGAGAAAGCATGAGCAGGGAGAGAGGCAGAGGGAGAGGAAGAAGCAGGCTCCTCGCTGAGCCAGGAGCCCGATGTGGGGCTCGATCCCAGGACCCTGGGATCATGACCTGAGCCGAAGGCAGACACTTAACCATCTGAGCCACCCAGGCGCCCCCCCTTCCTGGGTAATCTTATTCACTGCCATTGTTTCAGCAACCACCTCTATGCTGATAAACCTAATTTCACATGTCTTGTTTAGTCCTTTCCTTAAAGCATTAAGAACCAGATACTCAATTGCCTTTTGGCATGAATGCATTACTATTTCCCATGCACCTCAAAGTTAACTTATCAAAATGAAATCAATCATCTTTCTCACTAACCATGCTTTTTCTTATAATTTAAAAATATTAATTAGTGCTACCTGGGTAGCTCAGTCAGTTAAGCACCTGCTTTCGGCTCAGGTCATGATCTCAGGATCCTGGGATTGAGCCCCGCGTTGGGCTCCCTGATCAGCGGGGAGTCTGCTTCTCCCTCTACCCTTCCCCCTGCTCGTGCTCTCTCTCTCTCAAATAAATAAATAAATAAAATCTTTAAAAATAAATAAATAAATAGGGGCACTTGGGTGGCTCAGACAGTTAAGCATCTGCCTTCGACTCAGGTCATGATCCCAGGGTCCTGGGATCGAGCCCCACAGAGCCCGTTTCTCCCTCTCCCTCTGCCTGCTGCTTCCCCTGCTTATACTCTCTCTCTCTGTCAAAAATAAATAAAATCTTAAAAAAAATAAATAAAAATATTAGTTAATGAACATAGAATTTACGTGACCTCTGAAAGAAGGTGATATCCTTGACTCTTTGCCCTTCACCTTTTATATACAATCAAGCCAACAAGTCCATTATTGATTTTGCCTCACAATTATTTATTAAATCCATCTTTTCTTTACTACTACCATCATCTACTATAGTATCATTAATTTTAGTCTTAACCCTTCCTCCCTAGACATCCTCCACTCACGCCATGGCTCCATCTGAACTAAAAGTCTGTCTCTAAGGTGGCTTCCCATTATGTAGAAATTACAAATTCTTCTTGTAATTTTGCTTCCCTTCTCGATGCTCAGTGTCCCCTCCCTTACACTGGAGCCATTGAACTTGTCCCACAATATTATTCTGTAACTTGATTTTCTACCTCGACTCATGCTGCTGTCTTTTGAGCTCTTCCTACGCTGTTGTCACCCATGAGTTTCCCCCTTTGTTTATACAACAGTTCAGGCAGGCGCTACTATGGGATGCCAATCCTGAATCTCTGAAACCACATTAGAGACTCCAGGCTCTCAGAAATTATGCACCTATTTATTATTATTATTATTATTATTATTATTATTATTATTATGGCAGTAACCTTTTTTAGTTGTCTCCCTCTCATTCATGTTTATGCTGCATTCTATATCTTGTAGGCAAGGTAAAATGATGAAAATATAGGCACACCTTGGAGATATTGCCAGTTTGGTCCCAAACTATCACAATAAAGCAAAAAAATCATGATAAAGTGAGTCAAATGAATTGTTTGGTTTCCCAGCACATATGAAAGTTATGTTTACATTATACAGCAGTCTACCCAGTGTATAATAGCATTATGTCTAAAAAAAAAAAGTACATAGCTTAATTAAATAATACTTTGTTGCTAAAAAGTGCTAACCATCATCTGAGCTTTCAGGGGGTCATACTCCTCCTGCTGTGGAGAGTCTTGCCTCCATGTTGATGGCTACTGACTGATCGGGGTGGTGGTTGTTGAAGGCTGGAGTGGCTGTGGCAAAATCTTAACATGACAATGAAATTTGTCACATCGAGTGATTCTTCATGGGTGAATCCCTTCATGAGTGATTTCTCTGTAGCATGTGACACTGTTTGATAGCATTTTGCCCACAGTAGAACTTCTTTCAAAATTGGAATCAATCTTTTCAAACCCTGCTGCTACTTTATCAACTAAGTTTATGTACTATTATAAATCCTTTCTTGTCATTTCAACAATCTTCATGGCATCTTCACCAGGATTAGATTCCATTTCGAGAAACCACTGTGCTCATCCATAAGAAGCAACTCCTCACCTGTGAAAATTCTATCATGAGCTTCCAGTAATTTGGTCACATCTTCAGGCTCCACTTCTAATTCTAGTTCTCTTGCTCTTTCCACCACATCCGCAGTGACTTCCTCCACTGAAGTCTTGCACACCTGAAAGTCATCTATGAGGGTCGGCATCAACTTCTTCCAAACTCCTGGTAATGTTGATATTTTGACTTCTTCCCACGAATGTTCTTAATGGCACCTAGATGGTGAATCCTTTCCAGACGGTTTCCACTGACTTTGCCCAGATCCATCAGAAGAATCACCATCTAGGGCAGCTATAGCCTTAGGAAATGAGTTTCTTCAATAATAAGATTGAAAGTCAAAATTACTCCTTGATCCATGGGTTGCAGAATGGATGTTGAGTTAGCAGGCATGAAAACCACATTCAGCTCATTGTACATCTCCATCAGAGCTCTTGGGTGACCAGGTGCCTTGTCAGTGAGCAGTAGTATTTTGAAAGGAATCTTTTCTTCTCAGCAGTAGATCTCAACAGTGGCCTTAAAATATCCAGTAAACCATGTTATAAGCAGATGTGCTGTCATCCAGGCTTTGTTGTTCCATTTCTAGAACACAGGCAGAGTAGATTTCGCATAATTCTTCAGGGCCCTAGGATTGTCAGAATGGCAAAGGAGCACTGGCTTCTACTTAAAGTCACCAGCTGCATTAGTCCCTAATAAGAGAACCAGCCTGTCCTTTGAAGCTTTGAAGCCAGGCATTGACTTCTCTCTAACTGTGAAAGTCCTAGATGGCACCTTCTTCCATAGAAGGCTGTTTCATCTACATTGAAAATCTGTTCTTCAGTTAGCCACTTCATCCGTTATTCTAGTTCGATCTTCTGGATCACTGCCTGCAGCTTCTCCAACAGCACTTGCTGCTTCACCTTGCACTTTGATGTCATGGAGTCAGCTTCTTTCCTTAAACCTCATGATCCACCCTCTCCCAGCTTCAGACTTTTCTCCTGCAGCTTCCTCACCTCTCTCAGCCTTCCCAGAATTGAAGAGAGTCAGGGCTCTGGCTCTGGATTCGGCTTTGGCTTAAAGGAATGCTGTGGTTCCTTTGATCTTCTATCCAGACCACTCAAACTTTCTCCATCTCAGCAATAAGGCTATTTTGCTTTCTTATCACTGGTGTGTTCACTGGGTTAATGCTTTTAACTCCTTCAAGAACTTTTCCTTTGCATTCACAACATGGCTTACTGTTTGGCACAAGAGGCCTGGCTTTCAGCCTATCATGGCTTTCAACACGCCTTCCTCCCTAGCTTAATTATTTCTAGATTTTGATTTAAAGTGTGAGACATGTGCCTCTTCCTTTCACTTGAACACTTCGAGGCCATTGTAGATTAGTCATTGGCTTAATTTCAATATTGTTGTGTCTCAGGGACTACGGAGGCCTGAGGGGAGGGAGAGAGACAGGAAATGACAGGTAGCTCAAGCAGTCAGCGCACACACAACGTTTGTCAATTAAGGTTCTATGTCTCATATAGGCAGTTCGTGATGCTCTAAAACAATTACAACGGTAACATCAAAGATCACTAATTACAGATGGTCATAACACATATAATGATAACAGAACAGTTTGAAATATTATGAGAATTATCCAAATGTGACACAGAGATAGAAAGTGAACAAGTACTGTTGGAAACATGGCCCCGAAAGACTTGTTTGATAAGGCGTGCCCATAGTAGTCAGTTGCAGATTCTCCTGTTGAACACTAGATGGCACTCTGATCTTTTGTTTGAAAAAATGAACGCCTGTTTCTACCTCTAAACCCCATTTTTTTAGAATTATCTTTTGTCTGGTTAAATCTTAGGGTTTAAAAAACAAGCTGTCAGCCTGAAGTTTTCCTTTAAACCACCTTTTTAGACTTATGCAGATTCAACAACGATTAAATGTCAAAACAAAAGCTATTCTAACTTATTTTTTAAAAATCTGCTAAGTAGGGGCAGCTGGGTGGCTCAGTCGGTTGAGCGGCTGCCTTCGGCTTGGGTCATGATCCCAGAGTCCTGGGATCAAGCCCTGCGTCAGGCTCCCTGCTCAATGGAGAGTCTGCTTCTCCCTCTCCCTCTGCCTGCCTCTCTGCCTACTTGTGCTCTCTCTCTGTCAAATAAATAAATAAAATCTTTAAAAAAAAAATCTGCTAAGCAATTTCTTATGAGTTAGCTTAGCTGGTATTTGCTGGTTATCAAAAGAAATTTATTAATTTTGAGAAGCATGTAATTAATTTTATCTCTGAAAACATGGAACTTGGGAAAAGGGCTGAAAATTGTTTTAACATTTTTTTCTAACCTTCACAAAAGATAAATTCTCACCTTTTACAATAAGAGTAGCAAATATTTTATGATTTACTATGATTATCTGCAGAAACTTCAAAGTACTCAATAATTTAAAAGAAGTCTGAAATATACCAAAACAAAACTGTATCAAGGAAAAACATTTAGAACATGCTCTAAAAAGCAAAGTGTTGCTAGTGGTTCAATTGTTTTTTTAAAAAAGTATTTTTAAAATATTTCTTATACAGAGGAAGACTCACATTATATTAACCTTTTTTTAAAAACATATTTCATTTATTTATTTTGAGAGAGAGGGCAGAGCGAGAGGGAGAGAGCATGAGCTGGGGGGAGGGGCAGAGGGAGAAGGAAAAGCAGACTCCCTGCTGAGCAGTGAGCCAGATGTGGGGCTCAGGGCTCAATCCCAGGACCCTGAGATCATGACCTGAGCCAAAGGCAGACGCTTAACCGACTGAGCCACCCACACCTCCCTATATTAACTTTTATTTTCTTCTCAAACCAATCTCCCAGTTTACCAGCTTTGTAAATGGCTCCAGTCCCATCTAATTATTCTAACCTAAAATTTGGTGGTCATTCTTGATTTTTTCCTTTTCTCCTCTCTTCTATATGCAAATCGTTAACAAAGCCTATTGGTTCTGCCACCAAAATGTTCTCTAATCTATTACTACTCTGCGTCTCCTCTGCCACCACCCTGGTCCAAGCTACTCGCTGTCACCAACAGGCAGCTTTCTTTCTGCTCTCTTTGTCCAAGCTGCTAAATCACTAAGAGCCCTCAACTCTGTAGGGGAAAAAGACCGATTCCATTTTAAATGTATTCTACATGGAGCCCTTAAGGAGCAACCTCAGGTAAAAACTCCTTACAAATTTAAACTAATCTAAAAAAGTTCACATACTGAAAAGAACCATGACAGACTGTGATCCCAGGAACATCACATAACCATCCAAATCAGTGCTTCAAGGAAAGCAAATTCGACATTGCTGTCTTTCTATTAGAGCAGATGTTACTGACAATGTTCTTCTCTTTGTTGGATTCTAAATGATCAGAACTACCAAAATGGGGTTATTTGTATTAGTGAAAGAGCACTGAGTCTTGAAAGTGTTTCTCTTGTGGCAATAATGCTTTTTGTTATACCGTGAATGCAGCTTCTGCAAATAATTGAAAATTTTATCTTATTTTAATCAAACAGTTCAGCCTCTTTGCAATTCATTTTGTTGGAGAACATCTAACAAGCCTCTGCTTTATAGTGATTGAGATAGAAACAGCAACATTTTATTCCTTTCCTTAAAGAGGGGTAATTTCTCCCATAAAATTTACTGAGTACATTATAGGGTACCAATCTGTTAAATTTTCCTGGAAATTTATTTTTAGCTTTATTTAGCAGATCAGCCTTCAACTTGGAACTAAATAACATTTGTATTTCATTGCCTGATATAACAGAGAGACTGAGAATCATGTTTTAAGGGATTGGAATGAAGTGTCCCTATCATCTTCAATTTTCCTTTGTCTCTCAGGATCTTCTGATTCTACTTATTTTTCACTGTGTCTTTTGACTCATTTTCTTCCTTCATTCTCTGTTTAGCACAGAGAAGGGACATTAAACATATATAACTATTGAAAATAATATGTAAGCATCATGGTTAATGCATAGAGGGTTTTATTTCTCCAAATTTAAATTAATTAGTTTTCTAATATTTGTGTAAAACTATGAAGGAAAAAAAAAGCTTTTATTTTTATTCCAAAATTTTTTTTCCCCATCATTGGATAGAGGAGATAGGGAACAACTGTCCATATTATGGTAGTCTACATTATAAATAGGAGTCCTGCCTTAGATATTTTCTCCCTATTTTAATAAGTTTTTCATTATATTGGTTACCATTTATTGAACATATTCTCTGTGTCAGTTGCTAAATTGGGCACTTCCCAGTTTGTTTGTTTTTAACCTATTTTCTTTTTTTTTTAATATTTTATTTATTTGACAGAGAGAGAGACAGCGAGAGAGAGAACACAAGCAGGGGGAGAGGAAGAGGGAGAGGGAGAAGCAGGCCTCCTGCCGAGCAGAGAGCCCGATGCGGGGCTCGATCCCAGGACCCTGGGACCATGACCTGAGCCGAAGGCAGTCACTTAACTGACTGAGCCACCCAGGTGCCCCGATTAAACTATTTTCTTTTATGCCTTTTGCCCCAAATATTTTCATGATAATCTCATGAAAAGCTTATAAGCTTTGGGATGCCTGGGTGGCTCAGTTGGTTAAGCATCTGCCTTTGGCTCAGGTCATGATCCCAGGGTCCTGGGATCAAGTCCTGCATCAGGCTCCTTGCTCAGCGAGGGGTCTGCTTCTCCCTCTGCCTGCCGCTCCCCCTGTTTGTGCTCTCTCTCTCCAACAAATAAATAAAAATCTTAAAAAAACAAAACAACTTACAAGCTTCAAGTATTTGGGAGATTTCAAATCTTTGGCATTTTCTGTCCCTTTCAATAAACTAGTTTAAAAAGAAACATGTGGGGTGCCTCAGTGGCTCAGTTGGTTAAGTGTCTGCCTTCGGCTCAGGACATGATCTTAGGGCCCTGGGATCCAGCCCCACAGGGGCGTCCCTGCTGAACAGGGAGCCTGCTTCTCCCTCTCCTCCCCGCTTGTGCTCTCTCTTGCTGTCTCTCTCTCTCAAATAAATAAATAAAATCTTAAAAAAAAAGAAAAGAAACATGGAGGACTTACGTGGACAAGTTTAGAAAGCACTCACTAGATTGTCTTTTTTTTTTTTTTAATTTATTTATTTGACAGAGAGAGAGAGAGAGAGAGAGAGCGAGAGAGGGAACACAAGCCGGGGGAGTGGGAGAGGGAGAAGCAGGCTTCCCGCGGAGCAGGGAGCCCGATGCGGGCCTCGATCCCAGGACCCCGGGATCATGACCCGAGCCGAAGGCAGACGCTTAACGACTGAGCCACCCAGGCGCCCTCGCTAGATTGTCTTTTAAAATACAAAAACAAACAAAACATACAGAGCATTTCTCAAAATTACTCTGAGAAATTAAGTACCCTTTTTTGTAATAAAAAAAAGTCCATACCCACTATTTACATTCTGTGTCCATGATAATTGATATAAGAGCTGCAATCTGGTAGAGCATTTGATTTTTGTAGCGTGAAACGGAAGAGCCTGTAGATCTTTAAGAGCCTAACAAGACTCAGGTGCTGTTAGTCCTCTACTCAGACTGCCAGGGAAAACTATGAAAGTTTAGGCTTTAGGAGTAGCAACTCAAGATCCCAACATGACTAAATGCCAAAGGGCAGATGAGCACATGTGAGATAAGGCGACCATGTGTTAGGCCCAAAGAGGTGCCGTGCCGATGAATGATCAAGTCAATTTATGACTGTAGCTATTACCAAACAGATATGTAATTAGTGATAGTTAATTCATTATTTTATTTGCAGGACTTTCCTCTTAAATTATGTTTTTTTCCAGGAGGCTTGCTTTATTTATTTAAGAAATGTTGGTTATTAAAGTTTCACTGAAGACTGAAATATTATCCATTTAGGGCGCCTGGGTGGCTCAGTCGTTAAGCGTCTGCCTTCGGCTCAGGTCATGATCCTGGGGTCCGGGGATCGAGTCCCACATCGGGCTCCCTGCTCAGCGGGAAGCCTGCTTCTCCCTCTCCCACTCCCCCTGCTTGTGTTCCTGCTCTCGCTATCTCTCTCTCTGTCAAATAAAAAAAAAAAAAAAAGAAATATTATCCATTTAAATTGTGGCCAGAATTACAGACACCTAATAACTTAATTTTTTATCCCTTATTTTACACCCTGGGAAAATGTTTAAATTAAACTTAGGTTTGATCACCAAATATATCTTTTCTTCCTCACTATATTAGCTGTGATATTCAGTCTCAACCAAAGCAAAACATACTTGGAAACTAGGTGCCACACAAATTAAAGGGAAATTCATTTTGTCCTGATTATAAGACAACTTAAATTTAGAATTTTAAATTATGCATTCTATAGGCAGGATCTAAAGAACTTCTAATAACTATTTGGTGTTTCTAATAACAGTCAAGTAAAAAATACTCCATCTAAGTAAGAAGGAAAAAAATCCTTGTAAAACTATAGGCCTTTAAGAAGTTAGAGGACTTTAGACGTAAAAACAAATAGGCTTAAAAATAATAGTTGGAACATTATTAAAGCTATTGAATGAGGATTTAGGTTTCCCTTCTTCCTCCCACCAAACACAACAGTGCTATTAAGGGAAGTAACACCTATTTAAAGGATGTTAAGAAAGTAAAATTTTGTTTTGTTTCACACCACTAGTCTAACATTGTAGCTTGAGGTCGGTCAAATGACACCTTTTGTAATTACGGTGGCAGATGCCGGTGTGTATAGAGTCCCAAGAGAATTCCAGGCTCTGGGCTTCAAGTATTGGTTTCTCTTTGATATGGAGGGCTAAAGAATCCTCCCCCCCTTCCCCAAACCTTTATTTCCCTGTTCCCCTTCCCAAACTCAGGTTCGGCAAAAACCTTTCATTAAACTTTTTGTTTATTCTCTTTTAAAATCCATCTTATTTCTGCTAATTTCCTGAGGAGAGAGCGGGGACAGGGATTCTGGCAACATCTGAAGAGAATAGAAATAAAATAGTGTTTGTTCTATAATGGTGAGTAAATATTAAAGCTAAAATATTGTCAGTTTTTATAACTAGGTCATTACGACTTACCACTAAATTTGTTTTCTATTTGGAATTCTCTACCATATGAATGTCTGCATTCTTGAGGTTGGTCAGTGTCGAACGAAGAGCACAGGAAACAAGAACAAAGTGCTCGATTTAATTAAGATGCTTTATAGTGCATTAACAGCCCTTTTCAAATCTGCCGTAATCAAAGACAGAAGATGATTCATTTGGCGATATTACTTTATCGCAAGTTATGCTTGCCTTGTTCCAATGTTTACATAAGGAGAATGAAAAGACAACTCTCCACTCTCCTGGACGCCCATCTGCATCTTTACCACAGTACGTCAAAAATAAAATACGATTTGGCAGCTCAAGAAACTTGGTCTTATTTGAGTATTTGAGAGAGATTTTTATAATGTTCTAAATGACATGGGAGATGGGATGTGTATGGCAGACACTGGCTATTTTTGCCTGCCCTGAATCGTTTCCCCTTCTTCAGGTAACGATGCCTGGATTTTCCTACGGGAAAAGCAGCCCAGTGCCATTCTCTGTAGGCGTGGTCTCTGTCCACAGGAGACCATCTCCCCTGTTCAAGGTCTATGTGACCCAGACCTAATTAATAAGAGTTGCTGTGACAGGTTCAGCTGTGAATATGTGAATTTTCCAATGAGAGTCAGTCTTGGGTCTTTTTCTAGAACAATGGAGAATAATATGCATTCTTTCTGCTGAGTTTACTAAGCTGTTCAGATGTAAGTTCCAAGTTTTTACTGGCCACTTTTGCTAATACTCAGGAAGACTCTGCCTGAATTCATTCTCTCAGAGAAAAGCAGGGTCAAGAGATGGTGAGAGACCTATTTGTGATGATGTTGTTTAATGACCCAGGTTCAAATGTGCTTCTAAATTCTACTCTACCCATAGATTCTTTATTTACATTAGGTAAAATAATCTCTTTTTTGGTTCGCTAATTTGAATTGGGGTTCTGTCACTTGGAACCAAAATAATTATAACTAATGTGGAGAGTAAAGTAGAGGGGATCTGGAGAAGTACATGATAGAGTTAACCTGTTCTCCAGGAAGTGAAAGTCTGCTTGGAAAGGAATCACAGCCAGCACATACAAAAATAAAGCAGATAACTAAATGCCAAGTTACATGATGTAAACTCCAGAACTTTAGCAAATGCAGAGGTCAACTTTCTCTGATATATCTGGGAGAGAAGATAATAGAGAAGGTAGAATCTTAGCCTTAAAGGACAGGTAGGAATTCAAATAAGGGAAAATGTCAAGGGAGGGAATTCTAGCCAGGAAAAACCTGGAAAGCAAAACACTGAGATGCAAATGTGCATGTTGAGAGTAGGGTATGATATAGAAATCAGTTAGATGGGAGTGGAAGTGTATGTAGTGTTAGAGGTCATTGAAAGTAAAACTGCAGAGGTGAATGGGACTAGGTCTTGGAGGCCTTGAATGTCAAGAAGAAAATTTATAGTTTTTTAGGGCAGGCATTAAGGAACCACCACATAAATTTGAAGCGGTGATTAAATATTAAGGAGAAACATTTATCTGACCGTGTTGTGAATGATGGGTGGTTTGGGAATATGGGAGAGACCGAGGTCAGTGTTACTAGTGACGTAGCCACTATCGTCGTTAAACAATAGATTTGCCAACTTATTTTATAAGGATGTATTTCACCTCCTTGATTACATTTATTCCTAGGTATTTTATTCTTTTGTAAATGGGACTATTTTCTTAATTTGTTTTTCTGATAGCTCATTGTTGATGTAGAGAAATGCCACAGACCTTTGTGCATTGAGTTTGTGTCCTGCAAATTTACTAAATTTATTAGTTCTAACAGTTTTTTGATGGGGTCTCTAGGGTTTTCTCTATATAGTATCACGTCATCTGCAAATAGTGATGGTTTTACTTCTTCCTTTCCAATTTGAATGCCTTTTATTTCTTTTTCTTGCCTAACTGCTCTAGCTAGGACTTCCAATACTATGTTGAATAAAAGTGGCAAGGTGGGCATCCTTGTCTTATTCCTGATCTTAGAAGAAGAGCTTTTAGTTGTTTACTACTGAGTATGATGTTAGCTATGAGCTTGTCTCTTATTTACGTTTAAATAACTTTGGTTCACAAGAATGATGAGATAATGAAAAGTAAAGCATAATTAAATTCTTTCTGAAGTCTGTAGTCAATGGTATATAGCAACTACACATTTAAAAAACCAACTGAAATGAAATATAATGTTAGAAAACATGAGCACATCAGGCATTTGTACCAAGATCAGAATGTTCTAAGGCTTATTAACTAGTTGGCTTTTAAAAAATATATAAGCTACAAATCAACATGATTTACTTGGCTTCCAGTCTCCCTACATCAGCCAGTTAAAGCCACAGTGCCCATGAAGAATTTCCCAACAGAAGAAAAGCAAGAGCAAATTAGTAAGTTTTTAAAAGCAGGTTTAACTCTTGTCTCTGAAATATCTCCTCTCCATCCTTGCCTTTCAATTTTCACCAACTCTGTTGAAGTTCAGATCCTTATACCTCTGCCCTGGTTGCTGAATTGGGTTCCTTCTTATTTCCTTGTCTTCTTTTTTTCTCTTTCCAATAGTACCGCTGCCAGATAATCTTCCTAAATTACAGCTTAGATCATATCAATTCCCTGCTCCAAAAACTTAACAATTTCCCACTGCCTTCCAAAAGCTTTCATGGGGTATTCAAGGTCATCCAGGGGTCTGTCCTCAATTTCCCTCCCCCGCTTGATTTCTCAGCACATCCTGCTTGCACTGCACACTCCAGCAAGTCAGACTATGTTTTCCTTCCTGGACAAAAGTGCAGCTTTTCTGCTTGTCTATTTTTACTCACACAATCCCTTTACCTGGGATACCTGCCACACTAATCTCTCCCTGCTAAAATCTCCCCATTTCCTTTCAGACCTAACATAAAACCTTTATGAAACACTGTTTGTCTCTAAGGCCTCTGCATTTGGCCTCCTCGAGGTTCCCATAGCTTTCTGTTGTAACCTCTCAGGGCACACTTCACACGATCTCATATACTATAGCTGAGGATCTGTCTTCCCCCAGCTTGACAATAAGCATTTTGAGGGGCCAAATCTTATTCATTTTTTATCCTTTGTAGCACCAAGATAAACTTTACTTTTGTCAATATCATATATGCATATAGTTGAAGGAGTCAAATAGTTTCATCAAGCTTTTTAGGAAAAATAGTTATCCCCCATTACCTCCTCTCTTATCCAATAATTTTGCTATTTACCTCTATTTATCTAAATAATATACCTATGCTGCTATTTTATGATTTTTCAGTTTTAGACATTATGAATGGAACTCCACTGTGGAAGACAACAATTTAGCCCTCCATTTTCTCACAGCATCCTTGCATCTTTCCTAAATCCCCATCCTCCCAGTAGAGTGATATTGTAACTTTGTTAGATCATATTATACATGCATACATATAGTTATATATTATATATATTATGCAAATACTATTCACAGTCAAGCTGTATAGGAAACTATGATTACTTTTTCTTTTCTGTATGACTCTAGTTTCTTTAGGGTTAATCATTGTATAGTTTCTTTTTTTTTTTTTTATTTATTTGAGAGAGAGAGAATGAGAGACAGAGAGCATGAGAGGGAGGAGGGTCAGAGGGAGAAGCAGACTCCCTGCCGAGCAGGGAGCCCGATGCGGGACTCGATCCCGGGACTCCAGGATCCTGACCTGAGCCGAAGGCAGTTGCTTAACCAACTGAGCCACCCAGGCGCCCCATTGTATAGTTTCTTTTCTTTGTTTTGTTTTCTATATATTTTCACTAATTCAATGCCAAAGTCTTCACTGATTATCGAAATCTTTTAAACACATTCACATGCACCAAAAATTCCATCAGTTTCATCTTCTTTACAGGCCTTGCCTGAACTTTTTGGCTTGTTTCAAACTGGACCAATTGCTATCCATGCTTGGTAGATAGGCATTATCCTGGGCTATTTCTTCATCATCATCCTGAGGATTCTGTTGACCTGCCTCTCGATTGTGTTAGGTCCTTTGTTTCCTATATTCCATATCTTGCTTGTTTATGATTTATCCCTTTATTTTAATGAAGTACATTCTCTCATAGTTTCCGGAGAAAGAATGTACGGAAGGTAAATCTTTGCAACTTTGCTTGAGTGACAATGTTTTTGTTTGATCTTCCCATTTGATTGATAATTTAACTGAGTCGAGAATATCACTTGGAAACAATTTTCCTTCAAAAATTTGAAGGCATTTCTCCATTGTCTTCCAGATTTCAGTGTTGCTATTGAGAAGTTTAAATCTATTCTGGTTCTTGATCTTTTGCATAAACCTGTTTTTTCTCTCCAATAGCCTGTAGAATCCTCTCTTTATGATTAATTTTCAATGATATGATCTGGGGTGAGAGAATTCTCATGGTTGGGCTTTTTCAATTAAAAAATGGGTATCTTTCATTTGTAGAAAATGTTCTTGAATTATTTTTTTGACGATTTCCTTCCTTCCATTTTCTCTGTTCTCTTTCTGGAACTCCTATTAGGTGTTTGTTGGATCTTTAAGACTAGTCCTTTAATTTTCCTAACAGAATCAAATTTTTCTGTCTTTTTGTTCTACTCTCTGGAAGAATTTCTAAACTTTATTTTCCAGTTTTTCTATTTAGATTTTATTTATACAATCACATTTTCAATTTCCAAGAGCTCTTTTTATATCATCCCCTTCTTTTGTATATTCAATATCTTCTCTTATCTCTTTAGAGATATTAATCCTTTGTCATGTACATCTCCATGCATAGCTTTGTTTTCTCCAAGTTTCTTTTTTAGTTTATTTGTTTTGGTCTTTATATTTCATGCCAGTGACTTTTCTCCAATATCTGCTAGTTATGAGTTCATATTTAAGAGAAGAACACTAAGAAGTCGATAGGAGTCTGCGAGCACACAGGTAGGGCTTCAATATAGGATGATCTGCCTAGGTCAATTATTTGAGGAGCATCTCCATCAATACTTTGAGGTCTTTCCTCTTGGAATGGTTTAGCTTTCCTTAGAGAAGCTCTTCCAGTCACCTTGCTAGAAGGTAATGCCTGGATGCTACTGTTCTATGAGCTCAACAGCAAAAGAGGGCTAATAGGATTCAGCGTACAATTTACAAGTATTCACTTAATACCTCTATCTTCAAAATAATACCCTCACCTACAGTTGTGCTGTGTGTGTCCAAGGTCTGGAACTCTCTATTCACCCTCTTCAAAGAATATACCTCCTTTATTTTGCCTGGTGAAGGAAGACAGTCACCCAGCTATGTGGAATTGAGGAAGAGATCTAGGAATTTAACTGCTTCACAGATTTTCATCTTAGCCTATTTTGAGCCCCAACTTCCAACCGTACTTGATACCACCAATTCCCAAGTCTTTTGGAAGGTCCTAATAAATTGAGTTGCTTCTAGCCTTTCCCCACTGCCAGCTTAGGAATTAGTTTTCTTAGATCTTCTAGAAAAGTTGCCATTTAGCCATCTCCTTTCAGCTTCCAAAGCTTTGTTCCTGTTGTCTCCTTTCTGGCTCCTTTCTGTCCCTATGGATTTGTCTTTTTTAAAAAAATCCCTTGGAGGGGTGCCTGCGTGGCTCAGTCGTTAAGCGTCTGCCTTCGGCTCAGGTCATGATCCCAGGGTCCTGGGATGGAGCCCAGCATCGGGCTCCCTGCTCAGCGGGAAGCCTGCTTCACTTCTCCTTCTCCCACTCCCCTTGCTTGTGTTCCCTCTCTCGCTGTGTCTTGCCCTCTGTCAAATAAATAAAATCTTTAAAAAAAAAAAATCCCTTGGGGCGCCTGGGTAGCTCAGTCAGTTAAACATCTGCCTTCGGCTCAGGTCATGGGATCAAGCCCTGAGTCGGTCTCCCTGCTCGGCAGGAAGCTGGCTTCTCCCTCTCCCTCTGCCACTCCCCCTGCTTGTGTGCTCTCTCTCTCTCTTTCTCTCTTTGTCAAATGAATACATAAAATCTTTCAAAAAAATTAAAATAAAAATAAATCCCTTTATTGTTTTCTTTTTTAAAAAAAGATTTTATTTATTTATTTGAGGGATAGTGAGTGAGAGGGAGAGGGAGAGAGCATCCAAAGCAGACTCTGCACTGAGCACAGAGCCTGGTGCTGGGCTCGATCACACAACCGTGAGATCATGACCAGAGTCAAAACCAAGAATAGGACGCTCAACCAACTGAGCCACTCAGGCACCCCCCCCTTTATTATTTTCTTAATAGGGTTTTAATAGGATGCAAAAATAAATGAATGAGTTGAATTTGTCATTTCTGCACATAAATTGACTTTGAAATGTTCCATTCTGTCTGAAACTATATTATTTTTGTTTTGTTTTTGTACACAACTAAATGTTGAATTTGGGATTATTTGCCAGCAGTGACCATGCTTAAGTTTACATTATAGTATAAACCCTTTATCTAACTATGCTTTTTAGTTTGGGTTTAGTCAGATATTTGTGGAGCAAACTGCAATATAGAGGGGGGATGCATATCTGGCCCTGGCCCTAAACATACCTTTCTAGACTTCCTTAACCTCCAAGCTCTATGGTGCTTCTGAGAAGGTATGGCTCTAGCTGTTGCAAATAAGAAGCTAGCTGTCTGGGGCGCCTGGGTGGCTCAGCCATTTAGCGACTGCCTTCGGCTCAGGTCATGATCCCAGGGTCCTAGGATCGAGCCCCACATCGGGTTCCTTGCTCGGCAGGGAAGCCTGCTTCTCCCTCTCCCACTCCCCCTGCTTGTGTTCCCTCTCTCGCTGTCTCTCTCTGTCAAAAAATAAATAAAAATCTTTAAAAAAAAAAAAAAAAGAAGCTAGCTGTCTGGACTTCATTGCTTTAGTTAAAATCTCATGGATCACTGGGTATAGCTGTAGAGTGGGATTAGGGAATGAGAAGACATTTACTTGGCATTTCCCAACCCCATATGCTTTTTTTTGGGAGGGTGGGGGTTATGAACATATATTGCATTTATAAAAAGAAATTCCACTTCCTCCAGATCATTTATTCATTCACAAATATTTTTCAGGGCCAGCTGTGTGCCAGGAACTTGGGAACAAAAGAGACAGAATCTCTATTACTCTATGTTTAACTGTCTAAAGAACCGCCAGACTGTTTTTTCAAAGTGGCTGTACCATTTTACATTCCCACCAGCAGTGTATGAAGGTTTTAATTTCTCCACAGTCTCACCAACATTTGTTATTACTTATCTTTTTTATTATAGCCATGTTAGTGGATGTGAAGTAGTATTTTATTTGATTTGCATTTTACTGATGGCTAATGATGTCAAACGTGCTTACTGGCTATTTGTATATTTTCTTTGGAGAAATTCTTGTTCAGATCATTAGCCCCCCCCCTTTTTTTTAAGATCTAGTTATTCACTTTAGAGAGAGAGAAAGAGACAGAGAGAGAGAGAGCACACAGGGCGGGGGGGGGGGGGGCAGAGGGAGAAGGAGAATGAGTCCCAAGCAGACTCCACGCTAAGAGCAAAGCCCAACACAAGGCTCGATCTCACAACCCTGAGATCGGGACCTGAGCCAAAGCCAAGAGTTGGACACTTTAACTGACTGTGCCACCCATGCATCCCCAGCCCCCATTTTTCAATGGGTTATTTATCTTTTTATTATTGAATTTTAAGAATTCTTTATATATTCTAAATACAAGTCCCTTATCAGATATATGATTTATACATACTTTTTCCCATTCTGTGGGTTGTCTTTTTACTTCCTTGATTTTGTCTTTTGAAACACGAAAGTTTTTAATTTTGATGAATTCCAATATATCTATTTGTTTCTTTTGTTACGTATGTTTTGGTGTAATCTACCCCCATTTTATTTTATTTTTAAAAACATATTTTATTTATTTATTTGAGAGAGACAGTGAGAGAGAGAGAGCATGAGCAGAGGGAGGGGCAAAGGCAGAAACAGACTCCCCACTAAGCAAGGAGCCCGACGTGGGGCTGGATCCCAAGACCCTGTGATCATGACCTGAACCGAAGGCAGATGCCTAACTGACTGAGTCACCCGGGTGCTCCTCCACCCCCATTTTAAAGACAGGAAAATTGAGGTTCAGTTTGCCTAATGTCATAGAATGAGTGAGTAGAAGAGCTGGGATTTAAACCCAGAAAGGTTAGTTTCAAAATTCCATGCACCTAACTACTTCATTATATTGCCTCTTGGGGGTCTGATTTTTCTCAATCTATTTTGTAACTAGAATTCTAAAGTTCTATTTGTATCTTGTAGATATCTACCAAATGGAAGGCAACATGGATGAAATAACAAGGCATTCTTGCTTTATGTTTATCTTTTCAAATTGTTTTTATCGTAAGAGCAATTTAATTCTCATCATAGTTTGTGATAAGAGTAAAATTAAATGCCACCACTGCTGAATATTTCAACTTGCTGTAATTTATAAATTGTTTATAATATAGATAGATAAACATGACCCAGCTCTACTTATTTGTCCAGCCTTATCTCTCTCTACCTTCTAACCACATTGTCTTTTCTATTCCTAGAATGCTCTGTTCCTATCACCCTTACTTCTAACTTCTACATACTTCAGATCTCAGCTTAAATTATCAAATTTCAAGAAATTTGCCACTGCTTCTCTAATCTAAATTAGAGTTCCCTGATATACGCTTTCATAGCTCTCTATATTCTTTCTCTGATGACACATACTATAATTGTAATCATGCTGTTCTTTATATGTCTGTCTCCACCAACACATTTAAACTTGATGGGCGTCTTGATTACTCATGCACCATTTTATCCCCAGCACCCAACAAAGGGCCTAGCACATAGTGATCACTTTGGTTTATTTTTAAAAAACTATATGCATCTAATTAATAACTTTAGAACGAATAAGCCAAATTATTGGCCTGACTTTGCTAATGAGGAAATGGAAAATTGAGCAAATTTATTTATAGACCACTAAAATAATAGTATATTATTAAATTTTAATTTTTTAAAAAAGGTAATTTTTAGAAAAAGTAATAGCTCAGTGATTGAAAGTGTGCTTGTTTATACATATTCTGCTTTATGATCATCAAGAATTGGGGCATCTCAAATAATTAACAAAATGATGTTGCCTGAAACTAGAATGGACAGCCTACCTTCTTTGCCTCCAGTCCTGTCCCTCCTGTAATGTTCACCTCTGTCCCATTTTCTTCATGAATCTTCTTTTATGTCTGAAATTCCCAGTGACTCTTACCCTTTCACCGAATTTCTGCTGCAGTTAAAGTCCAAGGCCTCCAGGTCAGCACTGGATCGTATATAACGCCTTGTATTGTTCACAGTTGTTTTCAATGTTAGTCTTATCTTCCCTTATTAGATTGTAAATCCCTCAAAGGGAGGAACCATATCTTTACACATCTTCTATAACCCTCACAGTGCCTACAGCAGTGTTGAAAACATGGTACCTACACAATGAACATGCATCGATTCGTCTGTGGGCAAAAACAATGAGTTAATCTGACGATGTTGGTCCACATCAATCAAAGATGTATGTATAACAAAGATTGGAATTCCTAAGAACAGGGGAAGATCCCACTTTATGGGTACTGGGTTTGTTTAAACCTTTTTAGTACAGGGCTTGTCCTCTAACCAAAGTCGGCCCGGGTTATCAGTGATAGGGAGGGATAGAAGTTTCCTTTCTTCCTTCTCAGCATCTCTCAGGTCTTGCCATCAAACAGGCTAAAACATAATTAGAACTATCCATACTCTGGGATCCACTTTTCTTTGAGAAAGACAATTTAACTTGAGTGTTAAAAAGCAGCTGCTTTGGATTTTGGGGGTATGTACCTAATTAATCTGAGGCCAAACAAGTAGAATAAAACCAGGCTTCCATTTTATTACTGAGTAAGCCCATCTGATCTCCAAACAGATTTGGAGCATGACATGGACTTGTCCTGCTGATTTGATGAGCTTCTCAATGATCCACTGGAATGTTGACAGGTTCAAGCAGTGTTCCTTGGGCAAGGGCAGCCCAGCTTACTGTGGACCCCTAGACATGACTGCCAAAAGGGTATTGCTAGCCATAAAAGCTGAGAAAGGCATTCTGAACTAAAGGTAGAAGAAGATGGAAGGTGGGGCTCCTTTCCTAATTTCCCCCTGTTTCATTCAACTGGTCATTTGTGAGACATTCAAAAGTATTTCTTGAGAATCTAGGATGTGTCAAAAGTGACCGGTAAGAAAAGTAAGAATTGGTTTTAGCAAGCTCTAGGAGCTTGCTATCTGTTTAGGGAGATAAGGTATACACACAGGGCATGTAAGTAACAATAGAAGACAGAATTTGATTACATATTGATTGGACAAGGGCAACATCACTGTGAATGGGAGTTGTCAGGGAAGACTTTGTAGGGTAGTGGAGACCCTGCTGCATCTTGAAAGAGCTATTTCCAGTGATATTTTCAGAGTCCAGAGTGCTAACCACTACATCATGAAACAGTGATATTTTCATAGCTAGGTGATTAACAGATAAGTTACCCTCCCCAGTAATTTAATTTACATCAGATGCCTAGTTACTTGATTTACATAAACCAGTTTAAGTCAGGGAAGACTGAGTATGTAGTATTTTTCACCAAGAGTCTAGCTGCAGAAACTGAAGGTAAGCCTAGATTGTTTTTGCCTATGATCACTGACAGTTCAAAACAAAGTTTCAATAGAAAGAAATAATTGAAGTTGATTTAAAAAAAAATACGATGTAGCTTACCCACCTCTGAGTGTCTCTAAGTAAATAAAGAACTGTTTCTGTAAGCAAATCACTTTATCTCTGGGCTCTCACTTTCTATAAAAATGAGGACATTGGTCTGGAGCAGTGTTTTAAAGAGGTTCTACAAAATGTTAATAAATATTATGCAAACAAACAAACAAATAAGGCTCCATGATCATGTAAATTTCAGAAACATTAGGTTAAACCACGTTATACTGGCTTCTTCTTTTTTTTTTTTAAAGATTTTATTTATTTATTTGACACAGAAAGAGAGCGAGAGCAGGAACACAAGCAGGGGGAGCGGGAGAGGGAGAAGCAGGCTTCCCGCCGAGCAGGGAGCCGGATGTGGGGCTCGATCCCAGGACCCTGGGATCATGACCTGAGCTGAAGGCAGACGCTTAACTGACTGAACCACCCAGGGGCCATATACTGGATTCTTATCACAGAATTTCTTGCAGCCTTTAATATGATTATTTGAATTTGAGTTTTCAAGATGAGGATAGAACATATGCCATTTCCCAAACTTATTTGACTATTGAATTACTTCTTCATGAAACATCATATAAGACTATATTCTGAAAACTAAATTCATGAAATAATAATGCCTTTTATGGCTTAAAAATGCTGTAATTCCACATTTGTACATTAAATATATATTTAGATCTATATAAAACCTAATTATTTTGCTAGTACTAATGTCACTTTGAATTGATAAGAACCATATGATTTTTATGCATTGCAAACTTAAAAAACGTGTTCAGTTTTTTCATCAGGTAACCTAAACCAAATTGCCATTATGGGTAAATCTGTATTATACTAAAACACTGAAATGGTGCCAGGTACATAATTGAAGATCTATAATTGTTTTTGGTATTAATTTTATAGTCTCTTGATTCTCTAGTGTTTTCTCTAAGGATAGAGACTTATAGACTAGTTTTTGCGCTTAAATTTTCCATTAAATGGGCTCTGTTTGATATATGTGGAGAATTACCTGATTAAAACAATAGTTAAGTATAAGAAAAGTTAACTTTTTTCACATAAGACCTGGAGCTTTATTTATGATTTTGCAATCTGATAACTGCTGGAAAGACTTTTTTTAAGGGACTGAAAAAAAAAAAGTTGCCAAGTTACCTTTGTTTGTTTGTTTCAAGAATCTGCAAACACTCACTTTTACATTAGAAAAAACTTACCCTGCATTGAGATGTCACAGCCTCTGAGGTTTTCTAAGACTCCTGCTGATTGACCCTACCCTTGACCTTAGCTCCAAAGCCCAGCTCCCTTCTGACATGCTGGTGTAGAGAATTTATTTATTTTAACAGTAGGGAGCCAGAATTCCAGAAATATTCTTACAAAAGCCCCAAGATGTATTTACCAAATCTTCAACTCCACATGACTGAGAGGCCTCCACTCACACACAAAGTGAATAATAGTGAATAGTTGCTATTATGGGTTCCACGGATGTGGGTCAGCTTTAAGAATTAGGATCTAGAAGGGTGTGAAAGAGCCCCACTAGAAATGGCCTTTTGATCATAAAGGAGAAATGAAAATAGGCATATTTTAATAGCAGAGACCTTTTAGTAAAAAGAGTCAGTGCTGCAGTCTCGTAAGTAATTTAGGTAATATTTACCAAAGCACGGAGGCAGTTTCAGGGCCAATTCTCTATTTGATTTGCCTGCCTCTATCTGTTGATTCACCCTCTCCCACAAATCCTGCTAATTTTACTATAGGATTATAAAGTGCAACTTACTATGCATTTTTTACCTTTAAAAAAATTACTTTTTTTTCATTTGATTGGGTAACATGCTCATTAAACATTTGTAAAATGTACAAAAAGTACAAAAAGGAAAAGTAAAAATTATCTAGATGATGCTATCCAAATACTGATACTATTAATAATTTAGTAAATTGGGGAGCCTGGGTGGCTCAGCTAGTTAGGCATCCAACTCTTGGTTTCAGCTCAGGTCCTCATGTTGAGGTCGTGAGATTGAGCCCCACACTGGGCTCCTCGCTCAGCAAGGAGTCTGCTTAAGATTCTCTCTCTCTCTCTCTCTCTCTCTCCCTCTGTCCCTCCCCGCTGCACGCTCTTGTGCTCTTGCTCTCTCTCTCTAAAATAAAAAAATAAAAAATAATCATTTAGTAAATTTCTGTTAGCTTTTTTTGGAGGGGGCAGTCTCTTTTTATACATTTGTAATTATTTTTATTTACTTTTTTTAAAAGGAGGAGTATTTATTTATTTGAGGCAGAGAAAGAGAGAGCATGAGGGGGGGGAGGGGCAGAAGGAGAAGCAGGCTCCCCACTGAGCAGGGAGTCTGACTTGGGCCTGGATCCCAGGACCCTGAGATCATGACCTGAGCCAAAGGCAGATGCTTAACTGACTGAGCCACCCAAGTGCTCCATTTGTAATGATTTTTATATACAACTTCCTATGTTTTGAAATATATTACTTTATGACAAAAATTATTTATTATAAAAATTTTATTATAAAAATTTCTCCTAGTATTCAATAAATTATCCTAAGATTTTATTATGAAAAATTTAAAACATAAAAAGAGTTGAAGACATTTTGCTATGAACACCTTATTCTCATAGCTTAGGTTCTTAGATATAGTTAACATTTTACTTTATATGCCTTGTCTCTTTCTATCTCTCTCCATTCATCAATCCATCTTAGTCTTTATACATTTCAAAGTAAGCTTATAGATATCAATTTCATGGATAGTCCTTGGAGTGAAATATGAGTTTTTAAAAATCATTTTCCTATTATTGACTGATTTCTCACTTTTTATTTTTCACTATTTTACACAAGGCTTCATAAGAAGGGTATTCTAAGATTTAATAGTAGTTTCTGCCATAATGGAGAAGCAATACTGAAAAAAAATAGAGACCATACTCTGGAAGGCTTTGAATACCGGGGAAATTATAGCAAAATGTACTATGAACAGCCACATCCTTGGAATCAGGTAGACCAGACAATTAGTAAGTAACTGACCCTGGAAAAAGTATTAAACCTCTCTGAGGCTCTGTTTCCTCACCTGTCAAGTGAAGAGAGTATTACTTGTCTTATAGGATAATTGTGAGGATTAAGTAACATGTATGCAATTTATCTGTATTTTATAAATAAGATTTCCCAAAACAATAGTTTCATTAAAAAAATTTGGGGAAAAATATTCCCTTGGAGGGTTCACAGTGGGGAAGAGACATGATCTGACCTGGACTTTAGATGGCTTAATCTTATAGAATTATGTGTGATGGATAAGAGTGAGGGAGAAAAACTTATAAATAGGTAAGTTTGATTCAACTTAACAAACATTTACTGAGTATGTACTAAATGCAAAGCACTATGCTAGATGCTTTGGGAACATAGAGCAGAGTGAGATCTCGACAGTTACCACAAAGACTTGTCATTGGTAAAACAATGGTAAAAGAGCTACGTAACGGAGCAGAATCCATCCATCCATCCATCCATCCAATGAATATTTACTTTGCTCCTGCCCTATGCCAGGGGCAGTCACCACTCTAGGTGCTGAAGATAAAACATGGTAAAAAACAAAACAACCTGGGACACCTGGGTGGCTCAGTTGGTTAAGCATCAGCCTTTGGCTCAGGTCATGATCCCAGGGTCCTGGGATTCAGTCCCATGTCGGGTTCCTTGCTCAGCGGGGAGCCTGCTTCTCCCCCTACCTGCTGCTCTCCCTGCTTGTGCTCTCCCTCTCTCTCTGACAAATAAATAAATAAAATCTTTAAAAAAAAAAAAAAACAGACAAAAATCCTTACCCTAGTGTAGCACATATTCTAGGAGAGAAGACTGATAATATACAAATAAATGAATAATAAAATATAAATAGTAATAAGTACCTTGAAAAAAATAAAGCAATGTAAAGGAATAAAGCAGTGTAAAGCAGTGACAAGGGTGTTATTTTACATAGCCTTTCTGGGCAAATACTGTTTAAGCAGAGAACTGAAAAAGATTAAGAAGTAAAGTGTGTTATAGGGCACCTGGGTGGCTCAGTCAGTTAAGCATCTACCTTTGGCTCAGGTCGTGATCTTGGGGTCCTGGGATAGAGTCCCACTTCAGGTTCTCTGCTCAGAGTCCGCTTCTCCCTCTCACTCTCCCTCTGTCCTCTCCCTCCCTCTCTCTCTCTCTCTCTCAAATACATAAATAAAATCTTAAAAAAAAAAAGAAATAAAGTGTGTTACTTTCTGAGTGAACAGATTTCAAGGTAGAATTAACTGAACTGGCAAAGACCCTTAGGCAGGAGTGGGCTTGAAGGAACACTAGGGAGGGTAGTGAATGTGAGTGGAGCTTCAGAAGAGAAAACATGGTAGGAAATCAGGTTGGAAAGATAGGCTGGGCTCAGGTAGGATCATTTAGGCCTTGGTAAGGAGATTGGCTTTTATTCTAAATAACACGAGGAACCAATTGGGGGTTTTGATGGGGGAGTGATATGATCTGTCTCAAAATTTTTTTAAAAGATTTATTTATTTATTTGGGGGGGGCAGAGGGAGAGAGAGAACCTCAAGCAGACTCTGTGCTGAGCGTGGAGCCCACCGCGGGGCCCGATCTCCCCACCCTGAGATCATGACCTGAGCTGAAACCAAGAGTTGGATGCTGAACTGACTGAGCCACCCAGGCGCCCCTGTGTTTCAAATGTTAAAAGGTGATCCCTTGACTGCTTTTTGGAGGACAGGCATACTTGTTTTATTGAGCTTCGCTTTATTGAGCTTTATAGATACTGCATTCTTAACAGATTGAAGGTTTGTGGCAACCTTGCATCAAGCAAGTCTATCAGCACAATTTTTCCAATAACATTTGATCACTTCACGCCTTTGTGTAACATTTTGGTAATTCTCATAATATTTCAAACTGTCTCATTATTATATTTGTTATGGTGATCTGCGATCAGTGATCTTTGATGTTACTATTATAATTGTTTTGGGGTGTCACAAACTGCACCCACAGAAGACAGAGAGCTTAATTGATAAATGGCTGTGCTCTGACTCCTCTACCCACTGGCCATTCCCCCGTCTCTCTCCCTCTCCTGTCCTCCCTCTTCCCTGAGACACAATAATACTGAAATTAGATCAGTTAAGGGGCACCTGGGTGGCTCAGTCAGTTGGGTGCCCAACTCAATCCAGCAAACTTCGTTATTGTCTTATTTTAAGAAATTGCTACAGCCACCCCAACCTTCAGCAAACACCACACTTATTAGTCAGCAGCCATCAACATGGAGGCAAAACCCTCTACCAGCAAAATGATTGGCTGAAAGTTCCAATGATGGTTAGCATTTTTAGCAATAAAACATTTTTAAATTAAGGTATGTATATTGGTGGTTTTTTTTAGGCATAATGCTGTTGCACACTTAATAGACTACAGTATAGTGTAAACATAAATTTCATATGTACTGGGAAACCAAAAATTTTGACTAGCTTTATTGCAATATTTGCTTTATTGCTGTGGTCTGGAACCAAACCTGCAATATTTCCAAGGTATGTCTGCACAGACCAGGGTTAGGGGGTGTGGGTAGGGCAAGTGAGTAGAAACTAGGAGTCCATTGCAATTGTCCAGCAGTTTTAGAACAAGGTGGTAACGGGGCAGGGAGTGAGAAGTGGTCATATTGGGGATATTATTAAGGCAGAGTCAAGAAGATTTCTTGATGGATTGAATGTGGTGTTTGCATGAATGCAAGACTCCAGATTTTGACATGGAGTGATAGGAGTGCTTTAAGTTCATAGAAAAATAAGCAAAGTGTTATGGCAGCACATAGACCAAGTAATTACTTTTGACTGGGATTATCAGGGAAAGTAGATGAGCATTGAAGGGTAAAAAGCCTTGAATTCAACAGCCACCTCTGGTACAAAATTTAGAGAAGCCCTCACTCTGAGGGTGGTGGAAATGCAGGGCTGGCACCTGAGAGTGAGTGTTTTCCTTATCTTTTGCACCCTTGGGGCCTTGTTTGCCTCACCCTAGTCCCAGCTCTGGTACTCAAAGAAGAGGTAAGTACTCACTCAGGCTGGAGAAATGGCAGGAGCAAAGACAGGAGATAGAAGAGGCTGGTGAAAAGATTGCTGCATTTCTCTGGACAAGAGAAGTTAAAAGTGTTAGAATTCCAGAGAAGCTTCTAGGCTCTTAGGTCCAAGCAGCTCCCTGTCGCTGCCCCCCTCCCATCTCTCTCGCTCTCTTTTTTTTTTGGCAGGCCCCAAGGGCAGTCTTCTTCTCTTTCCTTTTTTATGTTGCTATTGCCTCTGCATCCTTTTGTTATTTTCTTTCACAAGACTGGCTGTAGAGATAAGTATGCCTTCCATAAATTCCTTCTTCCTCCGATATCCAGAGGCAAACAACCTGGTCCTTATGGGTTTTTTGGAATTTATCATTAATCACTAAAGAATCTTAATAAACATAGAGAAGCTTCAAAGTTAAGAAATTCCTAATATCTGGGGCGCCTGGGTGGCTCAGTCGGTTAAGCGTCTGCCTTCGGCTCAGGTCATGATCCCGGGTCCTGGGATTGAGCCCGCGTCAGTCTCCCTGCTCAGTGGGAAGCCTCCTTCTCCCTCTGCCTGCCGCTCCCCCTGCTTGTGCTCATTTTCTCGCTGTCAAATAAATAAATAAAGTATTTAAAGAAAAAAGAAATTCTTAATATTCAAAATATATGTGTTCATACAACTTAATAGCAAAAACAAAAACACCCACAAACAATCTGACTAAAAAGTGGGCAGAGGATCTGAATGGACATTTTTCCAAAGAAGACATACAGATGGCCAACAGGTACATGAAAAAATGGTCAACATCACTAATCATCAGGAAAGTGCAAATCAAAACCACAATAAGATATCACCTCACACCTGTCAGAATGGCTGTTATCAAAAAGACAAGAGATAACAAATGCTGGCATGGATGTGGAGAAAAGGGAGCCCTTGCACACTATTGGTGGGAATGTAAGTTTGTGTGGCCACCATGGAGAACAGTATGGAGGTTCCTCAAAAAATTAAAAATAGAACTACCATATTATCTAGCAATTCCATTTCTGGGTATTCGTCTAAAAAAATGAAAACACTAACTTAAAAAGATATATGCACTTCCATGTTCTTTGCAGCATTATTTACAATAGCCAAGGTATGGAAACAACTCAAGTGTCCATCGACAGATGAATGGATAAAGAAAATGTGGTATATATAAACCATGGACTATTATTCAGCCATAAGAAAATGAAATCTTGCCATTTGTGACAACAAGAATGGATCTTGAGGGCATCATGCGAAGTGAAATAAGTCAGACATAGAAACACAAATACTGTATGGTCTCACTTACATGTGGAATTTAACCCCTACCTCCCCCCCAAAAAACAAGCTCTAGATACAGAGAACAAATTGGTGGTTGCCAGAGGTGGGGTGGGGACCAAGGGCAAAATAGGTGAAGGGAATCAAAAGCTGCAATTTTCCCGTTATAAAATAAATAAGTCATGAGGATGTAATGTACAGCATGGCAACTAGAGTTAATAATAATGTATTCCATATTTGAAAGTTGCTGGGACGCCTGGGTGGCTTAGTCAGTTAACCACCTCCCTTCAGCTCAGGTCATGATCCCAGGGTCTTGGGATCGAGTCCAGCATTGAGCTTCTTGCTCAGCGGGGAGCTGCTCCTCCCTCTGCCTGCCACTCCCCCTGCTTGTTCTCTCTCTCTCTGACAAATAAATAAATAAATAAAATTTAAAAAAAAGAGCTTTATAAAAAAAGTTGCTAAGAGATTAGATCTTAAAAGTTCGCATCATAAGAAAAGTCTGTAATTATATGTAGTGACAGATGTTAACTAGACTTATTATGGTGATCATTTTGCAATATACACAAATATTGAAGCATTTTGTTGTACATCTGAAACAAGTGTAAGGTATATCAATTATACCTCAATTTAAAAAGTTGTACTGGCAAACGAAAGAATATTCTTAAAGTTTGTAACAGTCTTAGTTACGACTCCATGCCTGAGGTGGTCATAGACATGAAGCCTCTGGAGAAATCTCTGTATTAGCTTGTCAAACTGCCGTAACAAAGTACCACAAATTGGGTGGTGTAAATGACAGAAATTTATTGTCTTACAGTTCTGCTGGAAATCCAAGATCAACGTGTCAGCAAGGTTGATTCCCTCTAAAAGTTGTTAGGAAAAATCTGTTCCATGCATTTCTCCTAGCTTCTGGTGGATGGCTGGCAATTTTTGATGTTTTTTTGGTTTGTAGATGTATTACCCAATCTCTGTCTTTATCTTCATATGGTGTTCTCCCTGTGTGCATGTCTGTGTCCAGACTTGTCTTTTTTATAAGGACTTCAGTCATATTGAATTTGAAGCCTATCCTACTCCGGTCTAAACTCATCCTAACTTAACTAATTACATCTGCAATGATCCTATTTCAAAATAAGATCACATTCTGAGGTATTGGGGGTTAAGACTTCAACATATGAATTTTGGGAGGACATAATTGAACTCGTAACAACTTCCCTCTGCAATTTTTTATCCCTGAAGACAGATCACCAAATTGCCTCTCCTTTAACATATAAGCCTTAAGATCCTATCAGGCTAGTTTTAGTTTGTTTAGTAGTTGTTTAGTTTAGTTTAGTTTAGTTTAGTAGTTTAGTTTAGTTTAGTTTGTCCTTTCTTAAGGACAAAAATGTTGCCCTCTAAATGTTCTTAGAGGCAGAGTAGACTTCGGAGAGCCTGCCCAGGTTCACGTATCTTGGCTACACCACATATTAAAGGTAGCACCAGGAAAAAAAATCATTTAACCTGTGTCTTAATTTCCTTTTATGTAAAATGAGGATAATAATTGTATTTACCACATAAGGTTATAAGAATGAAATTAGTTAAAACATGTAAAGAGCTTAAGACTGCCTGGCATATCATGAGCACTATACAAAATTGCCATATGTATATTTTAAACAGGGGAGGGATGTGATCAGAGTTCTATTTTTTTTTTAAAGATTTTATTTATTTATTCGACAGAAAGAGACACAGCGAGAGAGGGAACACAAGCAGGGGGAGTGGGAGAGGGAGAAGCAGGTTTACTGCTGAGCAGGGAGCCCGACATGGGGCTCAATCCCAGGACCCTGGGATCATGCTCTGAGCCAAAGGCAGACACTTAACCGACTGAGCCACCCGGGCGCCCCCAGAGTTCTATTTTTAAAGACCACTCTGATCAGTGTGGGAAAGACTGGAATGCAGGCAGGCCTAGTACATGCAAAGCCAGCCGAGCAACTAATAGAATGGACCAAGAGAAGGATGCTGCTGACTACTAGACTGGAATGGGTACCTGTGTATATCAGTTTGAATAGACTGATTCAAAACTTTTCTTTCTTTTTTTTTTTTAAAGATTTTATTTATTTATTCATGAGAGACAGAGAGAGAGAGAGAGGCAGAGGGAGAAGCAGGCTCCCAAGGAGCAGGGAGCCCGATGCGGGACTCGATCCCAGGACTCTGGGATCATGATCTGAGCCGAAGGCAGACGCTTAACCATCTGAACCACCCAGGCGCCCTGATTCAAAACTTATTTCACAGTAAAACAGAAAAGCAGGGGGCGCCTGGGTGGCTCAGTTGGTTGAGCGACTGCCTTCGGCTCAGGTCGTGATCCTGGAGTCCCGGGATCGAGTCCCGCATCGGGCTCCCTGCTCAGCGGGGAGTCTGCTTCTCCCTCTGACCCTCCCCCCTCTCATGTGCTCTCTCTCTCTCAAATAAATAAATAAAATCTTAAAAAAAACCAAAACAAAACAGAAAAGCATTTTAAAAATCCTATCAGGGTAAAATATTAGGGTTCCAATTTCTCCACATCCATGCTAACACTTGTTTTTTTCCTGTGTTTTTTACAGTAGCCATTGTAAGTTGGTGTGAGGTAATTTCTCATTGAGTTACTGATTTGCATTTCTCTGATTATTAGTGATGTTGAATGTGCTTGTTGCCCATTTGTTTACCTACTTTGAGAAATGTCTATTCAAGTTCTTTGCCTGTTTTTTAAATTGGGTTTAGGGTTTTGTTTTTGTTAAGTTGTAGGAGTTCTTTATATATTCTGTATACTAATCCCTTATCAGTTATATGATTTGCAGACATTTTCCCTCATCCCAAAGGTTGGCTTTTCACTTTGCTGATTGTGTCCTTTGGTGCACAGAAGTTTTAAATTTTGATGTAGTTCAGGGGCACCTGGTAGTTCAGATGGTTAAGCCTCTGCCTTCGGCTGAGGTCGTGATCCCAGGGTCCTGGGATTGAGTCCCACATCTGGCTCCCTGCTCAGAGGAGAGCCTGCTTCTCCCTCTGCCTCTGCACCTTCCCCTGCTCATGCTCTCTCTCTCTCTGTATCTGTCTCAAATGAATAAATAAAAAAAATCTTAAAAAAAATTTTTTTGATGTAGTTCATCTTATCTATTTTTACTTTTCTTGTCTGTGCTTTTGGTCATACCCAAATTATTGCCAAATCAAATATCATAAACCCCTAGGTTTTTAATAAGTGTATTCTTGTTTTTCATAATTTCTAGCTGATCTAGAATTGCAAATTAAATTTATCTTTATTTAGAAAGCTTTTTAGATCATCAAGAAGATTTATGTTAGTTTTTTTTTTTTTTTTTTTTAGATTTTATTTATTTACTTGCCAGAGAGAGAGAGAGAGTACAAGCAGGGGGAGCAGCAGGCAGAGGGGGAGGGAGAAGCAGACTCCCCGCCAAGCAGGGAGCCCGATGTGGGGCTCGATCCCAGGACCCCGGGATCATGACCTGAGCCGAAGGCAGACGCTTAACCAACTGTGCCACCCAGGCATCCTGTTAGTTTTTTTTTTTATAATTATTTTTTAACTTTTCTATATTAGGGTCAAAAATTATGGCTCAGGACTAAGATTTCCATTCCTCAGAATCTGGTAAGATTTTCTTTGTGGCTTAGAACATTTTAGTATTTTAAGTATTTTTGGACTTTAGAGAAGAATGTATATGCTATGGATTTAGAGTTCAAAGTTATCCGTATATATCACATATGTGTTTTGTTGTGTTACCAAATCCTCTCCTTTCTATTTATTTTTGGTCTATGAGATCTTTCAAATTCTTAGAGAAAGGGATTTAAATGTTTAAAATAAATTCTTTTATTCACATTAGTTTTTTAGTGAGATATTTTGATATTACATATTTGTACTTTGGCATTAGCAGATCAAGTTTTGAGTTCCATACCCACCTACACTGTGTGACACTGAGGACACCTATTCTCTCTAAGGCCTTGTTCAGCATCTGCAAAATGTAAGTGTTAATTATAGTCACTCCATAGCTTATAAGGATTACTTGAGAAAATCCTTAGTCAAGTTCCTGGCATGTAGTGAGTGTTCAATAAATATTCACCATTCTCCTTACTATAACTTTTATCAAAGTAAACTAATCTTATTGTCCTACTTGGTGCTTACTTTTTAATCATGAATTTCACTTTGATTTTATTTTGCTACTTTTGCTTCTTTTTGTCTGCATTTTCTTGTAATTTTATTTGCCACCCACTTATTTTCAATTTTTCTGTGTTGTTTTATTTCAGGTATTATTCATAAGGAGAATAGAATTAAATTTTCTCTTGTTTTTTCACTCAGAGATTTTTGTCTTTCTATAGGAAAATTTAGCTTGCTCAATTTATTGTTATTAATGCTGAGAATGTATTCAGACATCTTGTTTTCTCTTTATTATTCTTTATTGTTTTTTCCTCTTTTCCTGACTTTTGTCATTTTGGTTAAGTTTTCTTTGTATTTTTTTCCCCCGCAAATTATTTGAAAGTTTTACAACCAATTGTGGTCATTATCACTAAATTTTTAAAAATTAAACCAATATGAGCTTATAAATATCAAGAAAAAATGATATCTATTCTTCTTGCCTTATTCTCTTCCCCAAACACGTTGAGACTCTTAACAGTTATAATTCTCCTTCCAGGGTTCCATACTTCCCACATTTGTTCAAATAAACTGGAATTTTAATTCTAGACTATTTTTAATATTTAAATTTTTACTTTCCTATGCTATGAACCCTGTGTTACTATGTACATTAGATTTTATGAAAACATTATCAATAATTATTTATAGTTTACTGGGTTTTTACTCTCCCATGTTTTTTGTATATTCTAATTTCCTTTTTATTGGATCTTTTATTTAATTGCAAGGAACGTCAAATGAATCACAAAGAAACTTAATAACAAATAGAATTTTTGCTCATTTAACAGAGTTCTGAGGCAAGTTTATAACACAGCTTGATGAAGGCTTTAACTCTAGTTTTGATTTTCTCAAATCTGCCTTCTTCCAGCTTCCTTTGTGGTATCAGGATGGTTTTAGCAATTTAGGCTTCACAAAAGCACATCACACAATGAGAAGGGGAGAATTGTTTTTCCTGAATCATTAAATGAAGCATTGCCCTTCATTTTAATTGGAGTAATCCAAAACAAACTTTGTGATAAAGTATACTCATCGGTGTAGGCCTATATTATTGTCCATCCCTGATCCAATCACAAGAGCAAGGGGAAGGAAATTACAATGTGCACCAAACAGTTACCCAATGGGAGAAGTATTGCTTGGGAGGCAACTGTATTACAACTTTGTTTGGAATTCAAATTGATATGGTTTTCCTTCAAAGTCCTTCCTTCATGGGGTGCCTGGGTGGCTCAGTTGTTAAGCGTCTGCCTTCGGCCTGGGCTCAGGTCATGATCCCAGGGTCTTGGGATGGAGCCCTGCATTGGGCTCCCCGCTCTGCGGGAAACCTGCTTCTCCCTCTCCCACTCCCCCTGCTTGTGTTCCCTCTCTCGCTGTGTCTCTCTCTGTCAAATAAATAAACAAAATCTTTAAAAAAAAAAAAGTCCTTCCTTCATAGTCCTATAAATATTCTTTCTTGTAATGTTGCAGATGAGATGTCAGATGATGATTTAATTATTTTTAATGGGAGGTCTAAAATATCACATAATTTTATTTTTTAACCCTAAAGCAGAAATTTCACAAGGAAATGTGTAAGTGTACCAAATAATCTTGCCCTTTCAAGCTGAATACACAAATTTATACTTATCTCTAGAAAATTTTCTTCTGTTATCTGTTTAAATACTGCCTCTCCATTTTAATTCACATACAATAAAATTTACCCTTTTAAAATGTACAAGCCAGTGGTTTTTAGTATATTCAGAGTTGTGCAACCATCACCACAATCAATTTTAAAACATTTTCATCCCCTGCAAAAGAAACCCGGACCCATTGGCACTTAGTCTCCGTTTCTCCCCAAACCTCCTAGCCTCAGGTAGCCACTAACTTACTTCCTATCTCTGTGGATTTTCCTACTCTAGACATTTTGTAAAAAATGGAATCATAGAACATGTGGACATTTTTGTCTGACCTTTTTCACTTAGCATAATCTTCTCAAGGTTAATCCATTTGGAGCATGTATCAGTACTTCCTTTTTTAAAAAAATGACTGAATAATATTCAATTGTATAGACATACCATCTTGTTTATCCATTCATTGGTTGGTGCACATTTTGGTTATGTCCACTTTTTGGCTACTATGGATAATGCTGTTATAAACATTTGTGTACAAGTTTTTTGTGTGAATATTTTACATTCTCGTGGGCATATATCTAGGAGGGGGATTGCTGGGTCATACTATAATTCTACTTAATTTTTTGAGGAACTGGTGAATCATTTTCCACAGTGGCTCTGCCATTTTACATTCCTACCAGCAATGTGTAAGGGTTCTGATTTCTCCACGTCTTTGTTCACATTTGTTATTATATTTTAAAAAAAATATTGGAGTTTCTTTCTTATTATGGTGAACTATATATAACAAAATTTACAACTATATATAAGATAAAATTTACAATTTTAACCATTTTTAAGGATATAGTATAGTTTTGTGACATTAAATACATTCACATTTGTGTGCATCCATCACCATCATCCATCTCTAGGACTTTTCTTCATGTCCTACTCTAACCTTAACCTTAACTGTACCCATTACAATAACTCCACATCACTTCCCCCACCTTGGCCCCAGCCCAACCACCATTCTACTTTCTGTCTCTATGAATTTGACTACTCTAGGTACCTCATAGAAGTCAAATCATACTCTATTTGTCCTTTGTGACTGGTTTATTTTGCTTAGCATGATGTCTTCAAGGTTCATCCAAGCTGTTGTATGTGTCAGAATTTCCTTCCTTTTTAAAGATGAATAGCATTCCCTTGTTATTTTTTGTTTTGTTCCGTTTTGGCCATTCTAATGGGTATAAAGTGATATCTCATTGTGATTTATATTTCCCTAGTGGTTAATTATGTTGAGCGCCTTTTTGTGTGCTTATTAGCCATTTGACAGTCTTCTCTGGAGAAATGTCTGTTCAAATCCTTTGTCCATTTTTCATTTGGATTAGTTGTCTTTTTACTGTTGAGTTGTAAGAGTTCTTTACATATTCTGGATAATAGGTTTTTATCAGATCTATAATTTACAAATATTTTCATTTTCTTAATACTGGCCTTTGATGCACAAAAGGCTTTTGTTTAATTGATTTATTTATTTGAGAGAATATGCACAAGTGGGGGAGGGGCAGAGGGAGAGGGAAAGGGAGAAGCAGACTCCCTGCTGAGCTCAGAGCTGGACTTGGGGCTCCTTTCCAGGACCCTGAGGTCATGACCTGGGCCAAAGTCAGACCTTCAGCCAACTGAGCCACCTAGCTGCCCCTGATGCACAAAAGCTTTTAATTTTATGAATCAATTTATCTAGTTTTCCTTTGTTGTTAGTGCTTTTGGTGTCATTAAGAAACCATTGCCTAATCCAAAGTCAAAGACTCTATAAATAGAGTTTTACACTTTCAGCTTTTACATTATATTTAAGATCCATTTTGAGTAAATTTTTATATCTGTTGGAAGGCAGATTATTTTGACACCCTTGTTGAAAATCAATTAACCATAGATTCATGGGTTTACTTCTGGACTCTCAATTCTAGTCCATTGATCTATATGTCTATCTTTATGCCAATTCCACTCTGTCTTGATTACTGTAGCTCTGTAATGAGGTTTGATATTGGGAAGTTCAGTCTTCTGACCTTCTTAATTTTTATTATTTTATTTTATTTTTTAAAAGATTTTATTTATTTGAGGGAGAGAGCATGCGCATGAGCAGGGGGGGAGGGGCAGAGGGAGAAGTGGACTCCCTGCTAAGCAGGGAGTGTCAAGTGGGGCTTTATCCCAGGACCCTGGGATGATGACCTGAGCCAAAGGCAGACGCTTAACTGACTGAGCCACCCAGGCGCCCCGGACCTTCTTAATTTATAAAAAAATTGTTTTGACTATTCTGGGTTCCTTGCATTTCACTACAAATTGTAGGGTCAGCCTGTCAATTTCTGCAAAAACAAAACAAGACAAAACAAAACCAGCTGGAATTTCAGTAGGGGTTGTGTTGAATCTGTAGATCAGTTTGGAGTGTATGGCCACCTTAAGAATATTAACTCCAACAACACATGATGTGTTTCCATTTATTTGGGTCTTTAGTTTCTTTTAAGGATATTTTGTAGTATACTACAAAAAAGACATTGTATATTGCAATTATATTAATATATAACATCTATTCCATTTTTTTTAAAAAGATTTATTTATTTATTTGAGAGATAGAGAAGGGGGAGGGGCAGAAGGAGAGGGAGAGAGAATCTTCAAGCGGACTCCTCGCTGAGTCCAGAGCTCAAGGCTGGGCTGGATCTCAGGACCCCAAGATCATGACCTGAGCTGACATCAAGAGTCAGGCGCTTAACCAACTGAGCCACCCAGGTGCCCCGTAACACCTAATCCATCTTGCTTCTAAAACTTCCGACATATAAATATTAGATCTCCTGGATCTTTTTAAAACTATTTTTTATCTTTTCTTCCATATTTTCTACTTTTTTTGTTGTTGTTCTGCATTCTGGAAGGACTCTTTGAGATGGTCTTATAATGCATTAATTCAGTTTTCAGCAGCATCTTTTCTTTATTAACTGCTTCTGTAGTCTTTTCAACTTAAAATATTCATGAACTTTTTAATTTCTGAGGATACTCTGGTTCTCAGATTGTTCTATTTTCATGACAGTCTGCCCTTATCACTCTTTAAATTTCACTAAGAACATGAACAAGATTCTTTAAAAATGTTTTCTCCTATTTCCTGCATTAACTCCATTTTAGTGAGTGCTATCTGCTTTAATTTGGCCTCTTCTTTCAAATGGTAGAGTCTCTCTTTATGATTAGTGTATTTTTTATCTGCTTATATTTATAAGTGAAGATCTAGATCATTCAGCACTGGTAACTGGCATCCCATCTGAAATTAGAGAGACCACTGTTCAATTCCCCACAGTGAGTCTTACCCTCTGAGGATGGTGGTGCTAGGTTGGAATTTGGTTTCCCTTCAGTGAATTGGTCCTGAGTGGGAAAGTAGTGCCGATCTTTCTCTTAGGAGATAATCGTTGATGATGCACAGGATTCTGAGTCACCAAGTTTCAAACCTTAAGTTGAGAGAAAAAGGTACAGGACGAGGAAGCAAGGAAATAAAGTATTTGAAACTATGCCCAGAAAAGAACTTTGGGTGTGACTGTTGGCACATGGAACTCAATGGAAGCAAATAAATATGAAGTCTACTATATGTCTGAGGGAACTGTATTGTCAGATAAGCCACAAGCCTCACCTTAAAAACCTTTAATTGTAAAAACACTCTCAGGACCCCAAACTTGTACCACCAGGAAATGAGCTATGAAAACTGTGAATTCTCCAAGGAGGGAATACTTCCCAATGCCCACTTCAGATGTGGCCAGGAAGGATATTGAACAAGAAAGAGTCTTCCAGAGTGTGGAACAAGGGCTACAGAAATTAATGCAAAAGGGTGTTCATCCTTGAAATCAGAACCAGGACGTAATCATAGAGCTTCTCCCATTGCTGAGGCAGAGGATTGTCACAATAATGACTTGGAAGGATTCTATTATTTATAAGACCCTACCTGCTGTGAATCTCATATTTTTCACTGAATTTGAGTTCTGATGCAGAATATCTATGGAGAAGCATTTGGGAATCATTGTTATGGGGAAGAGTGGAGGGATTTGCAGGAGTTAACATTTTATAGTTTGCCAGGTACTGTGCATTGTCTCAATCTACATAGCTACTCTCTGAGGTATGGACTATTGTGATGTTATTCTACAGATGGGAACACTAAGCTGGAGTCACGTAACTTGGTCAAGGTTACATAATATAATCATCTGCATCTTTCTATATTGTAGTTGTTTAAAAACCATATTAATTTCATTTACTAAGCCTGTATTGTGTGCAAGATCCAGAACTGTGGGAATACAGCAGTGATTGAAAGCCGTGTTTCCTGCCCCCGTGGCATATTAGAAGTGTTTCTATGTGAATTTAAAGACCTGACAATAGGGATTCAATTGTAAAACAAACCAAAAAACCATTTCTGCTTCTTATCACCACAAGGAACAAAATGATTTTAATGAAAATGGCAGTTGAGTGTCTCTTCCCAGTGGAGGAGGGAGAGAAGACAAATGAAAGCACAAACAAATCGCTTGCTTTTGCTAGTCATAACTGAACTATGCCTTAAGTTATTTTCTGGTGATTCCAGACTTCTGGTCAATTCCCTCTGGATCGACCAAAAGGGGGTGGGGGTGGGGGCGATTGCATTTCGGCTTGTTAAAAAAAAAAAAAGGCAAGACAAGCAAACAAAACGTACTGACTTAGAGCTCATAGAGATCATATGAGATCTACTTTAATTGAAGTTGTCTTTAAACTATAATTGACAATGATATCATAACAACAGAATGATAAGCAACCCGCCCGAGACTGGGTGCCGCTGTAGCTTCCTTATTTCCACCAACATGCTGAGCTACCCGGGGCTATACTTGTCCCCAAGGCACTAAAAGTAGATCAACTTTTCTTTACCTAGACTCTTTCACCACATCCAGCATGGAGCTGTTTCTTCCAGAGGGTGGGCAATTCAGTAAAGGAGTCTAGTAGCCTATCTCTGGCAACAATGACAGTTTTTTTAAATGGAGCTGCATCTCTACTAACAGAAACCACCAGCTGTGAAAAGTGGAGCTCAATCTGTCACTATCGGCCGAGCATCTCTTGAGAACGTTTGCTCCCGCAGCACCCGTCATGGTCCAGGGCCTGCTGGAAGTGGCTGCTGGTAGGGCGGACGATCCCTCCTGGTCCGGGAGGCTCAGGACAAGCCGTGGCGAGCAGGCAGCCTCCCCCAGCGCCCGGCCGGGGTCCGCGGGCGGGAGGGCATGCTCATCCAGGAGGTGCAAAAGTCGGCTCTGGCCCGGAGTTCCCGGGTTTGTTTGGTTTTGTCCGCGTCCTGCCCCCCGTCCTACCCCCCTTCGTGCAAAAGGCCAAGGGTTTTTGACCCACCCTTGCCCAGGCCGAGTTCACACTTAGGGCCCTTTAGCCGCCGTCCTGCGGACAGAGAAAGCAATCACGCAATGAAGTGAGAGCACTCTGTGAATGAATGCGGAATCGGCGAGAAAATAATTTTTCTTCCCGGCTGAGCGCGTCAGCCGCACTCTGGGGGGCAATCCTCCTTCCCAGAAGACCCCCGCCACACCACTACTCTCCACACCCCACAGTGGCCACACACATCATCTGTGCCGTGGAGTTTGGAAATGGAGGCGTGAGCACAGTGGACTGAGGAGGGGAAGGAGCGTCGTTGGAGAGGGTGGGGAGGGAAATGTGCGCCCACTACCCTCAAGGAGGGCAAGGGAGCCCTAAAGGCCACTCGCGGGCGCGAGGGCGGCGGAAGGCCGAGAGGCGGGGCGGGGGGAGGGGGCGCGGGGGTCCCCGCCGCGGAGGTTCTGGGGAAGCGGGAGGGGCAGCACCTGAGGAATCCGCCTCCGGCCCCGGCGGCCGCCGCCTCGCTCCGCCCCGGGGAACTGAGCGCGCGGCGAGCGCGCCTGCCAGAGAGACGCCAGCCACCGGCGGCGCTAGCACCTCGGAGGAGGGCGGCCGGAGCGAGCGCAGCGCAGCGCTGGGACCCGGACTGGGGGTGGGGAGACGAGCCCCGGCCGAGGCGAGGGCCACCCCCTGGTCCTCTGCCCTAGCGCCCCGCCAGGGCCAGGTGAGCGGCTGCGGGGGCTCCGGGGCGCGGGCGCGGGGAGGTGAGAGGTCGCGAGCCGGGCGCGAGCGCACGCCTCTGCCGGGCAGGAGCTGCCCTTTGGCGGGCTGTGGACACCCTGCCTGCGCGGGGAAGCGCTGCGGCTGACTTTTTCTGGAGGGCTGGGAAGGCGGAGCGGGGGTGTGAGCGCCACTGTGTTTGCGTGGCGAGGGCAGGCGCAACTGGCAGCCTCGGATCCGAACCCCTTCTCCCCGCCGCCTCGCGTCAGCCCTCTGAGGGGACCCAGCCCGTGCGGTCCGCGCCCGGAGGCCAGAGGCCTGTCACCGCGGGCTCTTCTCGCTGCCTTTGTGGCGGGAGCGAGGAAGCCCGAGCGTGGGATGGGAGAGGCTGCGGCGCGGCGGGGAGCGCCGAGGCGGAGGCGGCGGGGGGCGCGCCGCGGACCGGTCTCCCCGAGCCTAAGGGGCTTGTGAGGGGCTCGCCCGGCGGGTGGACCGCAGGCAGGGAGGCACGGAGGTGACGGGGTGTGGGGGGGGGGGGGGAGATGGAGAAAGCTCAGCTTGGGAAAGTTGAGAGCGTCCAGCGGTGGCTGGGCGGTTGCTCAGTGTCCATTGGTTTCTTTTCTCCACACCCAATGTCACTTCGTCACGAGCGCGCGCGCGTCTCCAGCCATCGTTTCCATTTTTCTGTGAGTGGTGGAGGACCACTCTTAATCTGAATGAGACACAAAGGGTTGTGTTGACAGCTGATCCTGACACAAGTAGACAGCGAGATGAGGTGTGTTCTGTGGCCTGGCAAGGGTGATGATGAGGCAGTTTGTTAAAGTAAATCAATTACCTTAGTCCCTCTTCCGAGCTCCATTAAATTATCTGTATAGATTCAGTTCGTGGGGCTTCTCAGTTAAATCGAGCCCAAGTAAGGTCCACAACGATTCATCTGCACGGGAACAGCTGCTGTCTCCAACTGAGGTGGACGGATCCTGGAGAAACTCAATCTGCTCCTTTCCTGTATGAACGTGACTGTCACAAAGTCCTTATCCACCCTACCCTAGCCCTCTGACTCCTGTCCAAAAGACAGAAACCAAATTTTAATTTCTATTTTTCACACCTTTAGAGCCCCCCCCCCATCCCACTTAAATCTCATATTAAAACCTAGCCATTTGAATATGGGGAAGAAATTTTCCGGAAAAATTTTTTTAATTAAATGCCCCCTTAAAAGACTCTCATCCCTCTGAACATTTTCTTATACTTTAGATCCTGGAATTATGCTTTGAGTTTTGTGACTGTGTTGTTCTTTTTCTTTCTGAAAATTTCTGTGTGATTTTATAAGTTGCAATACTGGAAAGTTATTTAAAAGAAAAAACATTAAAATAATTGTTTCGTTGAAAATGTTTAGTAATAGAATTATGAGGATATAGGCATGTGTTTAAAGGGACATTTTAAATTAATATTGAAAAGTAATGTGCATAGGGTAAGAATTTCACAGTGTAAAGTAAGTTTTCTCTTTCCCACTCCATACTCTTAATGTCCTCCTTCCCAGAAGCAACCACTGTTGTCAATTTCTTGTATATTCTTCCATACATCTTCTATTAAAATGGAATTAGATTATGGAAATAAAGGATGAAAGGCATGGAGTATAAGGAAAGACTGAACTACATATCAATGGTGATGACTATGTGATATCCACTCATGATGACTTTAGAACCTTGTATTTGGCCTAAGGCACTTATTACACTGGAAGATCAGTTAGAATGCTAAAAATCTCGAAACAAGTATACTGTGGAAAGCAGAACTGTTAAACTATGATCCCTGCCCTTCCCCTCACATCACTAGTTTCTCTACACTGTTTTTAATAACCTTTAAAAAAAATTTTTTTTCCCCTCCATTTTGGAACTCTTTATGAAGTAAAGGATGAGCACTATAGCTTACTCCATCCAGTGAGGTATATTATTGGAAGACATTGAAAAGACATATGTATACACTTCCGTGGACATAACATAATACGAAAATTTAATGGTAAGGGAGAAATACGAAGGCCAAGTTTAAGATATTTGGTCACATCTAGTTCCAGGCTTGCATTTACCATAAACTAGCTAAATGAAGTAACTTTCTTAGAAGTGCTTTTGTTTCCTCCTCAGTTAAATAAACGAATTGAACTACTTGGTTTCTAAGGGTCCTTTTAAATCCAAAATTTTATTACTAAAATACTTGTTCTTAGATGTTCTAAGACTGGCTAAGGATAACCCAGTTGGACCTGTGTGTACTAGACAGTAGAGTGACCAAAAGAATATTTCTGATTTGTAGATTCATCAAAAAGAAGTTAGAGTGTTTAAACTACATTCCTGTTCTTAAGAGATTGATGTCACTGAAGAACAGCTACTTCATTTGCCCACAAAATGTCTGTTTATGTTACTGATAGAGGCCAAATCCTAAGCTGAATAGGCCTCTGTGTATCACCTTGTATGGCTAAGGAGAGTGAATTTTTTTCACAGCTCATGGTGCCATTTTTAGGGAAATTACTCTTACCAAACTCTTACTTTTCTTTTTGGTAAGTGGAAATAAAGTTCACTTATCTACTTCAAAAGAAGTTGACATAATTTACTTAGTAATTCCCACAAGCATTTAGAATGTGAATATCCCTACAGCTGTTTTATTTACTTTATAAGTATTCACTTAGAGATCATGTTCTTAGTAGGAAACTTTTCTAATCTCTAAAACACCTGCAAACTCTAGGCTAATGATCCCTGGATGGGTGCAGGGAGCTGAGGAGTGATTGCAAGGTTATGAAAGTAAAAAGAATTAGTTGATTTTAGTCACTATATATGATCTCAATTACGGTTTTTCGAAAGTACACTGTAATAAGTCAGTCAGAGAAAGACAAATACCATGATTTCTCTCATATGTGGAATTTAAGAAACAGAACAGATGAACATATGCGAGGAGGGGAAAGAAAAAAGAGAGAGGGAAACAAGTCATAAGAGATGTAAAGATAGAGAACAAACGAGGGTTGGTGAAGGGAGGTGGGTGGGGGATGGGCTAGATGGGTGATGGGTATTAAAGATGGCACTTATTATGATGAGCATTGGGTGTTGTATATAAGTAATGAATCACGGAATTTTACTCCTGAAGCCAATCTTGCACTGTTTGTTAACCAACTAGAATTTAAATAAAAATTTGAAAAGAGAAAAAAAAGCACACTGTAAATGGTGATTGCAAAAATCATTGATGTTAAGAAAGAAGTCTCTTACTTTAGAGCTTCAGATTCACCAATAAAGAATATTATGTAATTACTTTGAATAAGTCTGTAATATGAATAAATTATTAGTGAAGTTTTAGGAATGTTTGATTGGGATGATAAGAATATAAACTAGAAGAATGGGTTTGTAAGGGTGCTTAGAGTAATCTTGATTGACAAGACTGACAAAAACAAAAGAAAATTAAGTACTAGCAGGAAGTTCTAAAATGGTAGAAGTTTTTGTTTCTTCCAGCTCCCTTCTCAGTCTTGCCATATGAATATATATTTTTACAGATGTCTTATCATATTACAGATACATTTCTATCCTGATTTTTTATCAACATTTTTTATAATTTATTCCCTATTATTTGTAGAAATTTTATAATAGTTTATCCAATTAATGTACCATAATTTACTTAGCCCTTCCTCTACTTGGGAATTTTCCAGTGTTTAAAAATAATATGATGACTGTCCTCATGAATGTAACTTTCTTCTCCTTCTTCTCCTCCTCCTCCTCCTTCCTTCCTTTCTTCCTTCCTTCCTTTGGATTATTTCTTCAGAGAGGCTGTAATGGTGTAGTTGTAAATGGGTAGACTCTAAAATTAAAGGTTCAGAGTTCAAAACCTCACTCCATCACTTACTGGCAAAATTTATTTATAAATATTTTTCTCAGAACTTTAGCTTCCTAACTTATAAAACGGGTATACTAATAGTTCTCTCCGAAGTTAAGATAAAAAGCAATAGCCTGATGAAAACACAAGTAAATGTTAGCTCTTATTTTTAATAGAACATTTCCAGATTCCTGGTTATTTCCCACTTTCCAAAAGGATTGTGTGAATTTATACTGTGATTAACAATCTATGTGCATGCTTATGTCGTTTTAAAACATTTATGTTATTGTGACTAATTTGATCAATGTAAACTTGTATTCTTTTGTTTTGATTTGTATTTCTTTGGTCTTGTGCGGAGTGAGAGGTGTTTTTTTCACCAGTATTTGCTACAGTTTTCTAAATGGGGTGGTAGACATTTCACCGCCTCAGTCATTTTGAACTGGACTATAAGCTGGGCATATAGGACAGGTCAGTTATACCACTAATGAAGACTGAATCAAATGTTCCAATAGTTTCTTTCAAATTAATTGCAGTTTGTTTGTTTGTTTTGTATTTTCAGCCTATGGTAACTGTTATTAGTCATTATTATTTTAAATCTTTGGAAAGTAGCTGCTAGAGTTAATAATGTATCAATTCTACCTAACTGAAAATGTAGTCTTCTCTTTTTTCCCCTTGAGGGGCTGATTTATAATTAACATTATTGTGATCACAATTTGGTGGATTTTTACTAGGAATGCTTCTCAAAATTTGGGGGAAAAAGTCTGAGAGAAAGTTTCATGAACCCTAATCATGGTATCTTTTGGCTACAAATGGATAATGAAGTTATTCCCTCTGACTTGAGTTCTTATATAGTCAAGGTAATTTAGACTACACAAAAGCATGCCCTTGTAAGTTCTGGAGTTCCAGCAGCCCTGATATTTCTGGCAAACACACACCCAATGTGGATAACAGCAGCTCTTTGTGCTGCTGAGCCCCAGGAGGGCTCCCTATTGTGTACTCTTCCTTCCCTCCCATTCTTGACTGACTGGTGATAGCAACTCCTCCAAGTCCAGATGTGAAGCTCCCACAGCGACTCCTCTCTTCTACCCAACTCTGTATTTACCCCTACTACCTACCCTTCAGCATATTTACTTTTGCCCTATGATATGGAGATTCAGTATCTTTTCAAGGTTATGGTTTCAGATCTTATTTTTTAAATTTTTTATGCTTTATAAATGTCTTCAACAGTCCTTACAATAGAGACTATAGGCGTGATTAACATAGATTAACACATAATCAGCACTTGATAAATGTTTGTTGCTGTGAACCATATCTTATATGGTCTTTTCTCTTCCTGGGCATGGTTCTGTTTTTATGGTACCAGAAGCAAGTTCCAGTTCTGTCCTGGATTGCTGTGTTTGCCTATATTACCCAGTTTGGGAGTTAGGAAACCTGCTTGTTCTAGCTCTTTTAATTTCTTATGTATTTGGGTAAATTCTTAATTCCTGCACCTTACTTTTCTTATGTAAAATGGAACTAATAATTACGGCTCTAATTATCAACTTTCTGCACATGACTGTTGTAAAGATAAAAAGAAATAATAAATGTGGACATGTTTTGGGAAGAAAGGATATACAAATTCATAAGAAAAAAAAAAGGTTGTTAAAATTACACATTATCATTATACTTCAGGAGTGTCCATACCTTTGAGAAAACTTCACCTCAATGTAGAGCTGCACTTGGAGCTTGGAGTTAGATGAAAATTCTTGGGGTCCAACCCAAACTATTCAATCAGAAACTCTGGGGACAGGGCCCACTGATCTGCATTTTAAGAACCATTCTGGTGCTGAACCACTGCTTTAGGGAGTAGGAAATGTCAACAACCACTAGAAAAATATTCTTCTGTTAAATATAAGTTATAAAATAACCCAGAAATATCATAACATCATTTTTCATGCCAAGTATGAAATGAAATTTAGCTATTATTATTAGCTGCTGTTTGCCTTTTAGTCTCTCAAAATTCAACTCAGGGGAATTGTATATTCGGGTGCCTCTCAGGGTCAAGTAGGTAATCTGAGTGAGTGAAGCACCTGTAAAATAATATGGGCTAACGGGTTCTGGTGGACAGGAAGTCTGAAGACAGTAGAATTTCTAAGACTTCACTGATTTTTGCCCTATGGGACTGTGTGTCACTGTTGCCAGATGATTTCATTTTTCAAATGGAGCTGAAAATTCATATTTTTAAATGAGTTTAAATGTTGCCAAGAAATTGTAAGAAGACATAGGGACCCAACAAAACAAATTTGGAAAGCTAGATAATTTCCAACCTCTCAGTTAATTAACATGGGTGAAAATATTTGCATTTGAATGAATATGACAGAAGAAATAGCCCTGTTCAATATTATTAATAAAGAAATACATATGAAAACCACATACTTTTAAACTTTCAGTTTATAAAGATTCAATAGATCAATAAATTTAGTGTTGGCAGTGGGGTAAAGAATGGTCACTGTTATACACTAAGAGTGAAAGCAAATACTTACAACTTTTCTGGAGAGTAATTTGGCATCATGGATCAAGACCTAAATGTCTTTTCTTACCCTGTCCAATAATGGTAGTTCCTTGCCACATACAACTATTTAAATTTAAATTAATATTAAATAAAACTAAAGATTCAGTTTCTCAGTTTTGTTAATCATATTTCAAGTGCTTGATAGCTGCATGGGGCTAGTGGCTACCATATTGGACTGTGAAGATATAAAAGATTTCCATCATTGGAGAAAGTTCTGTTGGGCAGCTTTGGTTCAAACTCTTTGACTCAAATTTCCCTTCTAGGAATTTGCTAGAAAGAAATAATTAGACAAATGCGCAAAGGAATATGACAAAAATATCACCCGAATCTTTACTTATAGGGTAAAAAATTAGAAACAAACTAAACATCATGTTTTTATTAAAAATTAGGTTGCAGTAAATATCCATGATATATAGATAAATGAAAAATATTCTTATTGTAGAATCATTTTATTTATTTGGGTAGATAGCTTAAGTACATAGAGATTAGTTTTTCTCTTCTGAGATGCCTATGAGTAGAATGAAGCTTTCGGAACTCTTTTAGCCTGCAGCTCTTCTTATACAGTGGAATAGGTTGGCTTTCACTAAAACATGGGCAGAGCTGCTTGATAACTCTCCAGGCTGTATCAATATCACGTGGGTTCCTGTTAGAAATTCAGAATCTCAGGCCCCACTGCAAGCCCATTGAATCATCAGAATCTCAGGCAGAGCCCAGGAATCTATATTAACAAGCTGTCCACCCTCTGGCTGGATTTGCCTCTGGCTGGATTTGCCTCCTATCACTGAATGTTTCAAGCTTCATTTGTTTTGTCTTGGCCAAGTGAAATCTCTTTGAACTCTGTCCAGGTGCCATTCTAGGTGCTGAGGATACCACAGTAGGGAAAACTAACAAATATTCCTGCTCTTATGGGAATCAAACAATAAGCGAGAGAAAATGAGTAAACTGTTTTATTTTAGATTGCAAGAAGTGCTAGAGAGGAAGATGAAGCAGCAAGGGGAATTAGAAGTGAGATAGGAGCAGGGCGCCTGGGTGGCTCAGTCGTTAAGCGTCTGCCTTCAGCTCAGGTCATGATCCCAGGGTCCTGGGATCGAGCCCTGCATCGGGCTCCCTGCTCCGCGGGAAGCCTGCTTCTCCCTCTCCCTCTCCCACTCCCCCTGCTTGTGTTCCCTCTCTCGCTGTGTCTCTCTCTGTCAAATAAATAAATAAAATCTTTAAAAAAAAAAAAGAAGTGAGATAGGAGCTGTGATTCTCTATAAGGTGTCACTGAGATGTGACACCTGAGTGAAGTCCTGAAGTCTGTGTGAATCATTGGAAAGTTGAGAGGAAGAACATTGTCACCTGTTGTGGGAGGGGTTAGCAAGGAGGCCAATGCCACTGAAGAGGGGAGGCAAGTGAGGGAGTGAGTGGGGGATTAGGTCAGAGAGGTAGTCTAGATCTTTTGACTTCAAAATTCTTTGTTCTCTCTAGTGTACCACACTTCTCAAATTCTTTGGTTAATCAGTTTGTAAAGAGATCAGACATCCTTAAATTCACTGTTCTTCAGTGCGATCTGTCAACACCTGCCTTACTTGCCTGGGGTGCTTGTTAAATGAGGATTATTGGTCTCTTAACCTATTGAATAAGAGTTTCTGGGGTGGGACCCTGGAATGTGCATTTTAACAATCTTCCCAGGTGATTTTATGGACATAAGAATCTTAGAACCACTCCTCACAATTATCATCCCGGGCATTTAGTTTTTATAGAGCAGGAATGCTTGAAATTGTCACCACTGTCTGTAGAGGTCACGATGTGAAGAGAAGATGTAATTGGTGTAATGTCTCATTTATTTCTTATTTTTAAACCAAGTAAACCAATACTACTTATAGTAAGTTTATGTCTATATCTCTGGTGGAATATTCAGGGAACTAGGAGGCTATTAGTGTCATTCTTATCCACCATAGAGGGTGGGTGAACATTTTCACTTCAGGGTTCTGTCTCCCCCTCATCTGGTCTGTTCTGTTTCTTCAAAAGGGGCAAATTCAGGTGTATTTGATTTTTTCATCATGTCTTCTCTCTCCCTCCCTCTCCCTCTCTTTCTTTCTTACCTCTTGTTTCTTCTTCCCTTCTTGAAATCTAACCATCCTAAGTTAAACACAATTGTTTTGGTGGCAATTCTTTTATGCACATATTCAGCGTATTTATATATATTCACCAACACAAGTAATTTTACATCATGGGATCATATTCTGTTTTTCAAAAAACTGTAGTCACATCTTTTTAAAAATTCAGGGAGCCTAAATTCCCTCTTTACCCTCCCCTTCGCCCCAATAGTGTGGCCAGTCTGCTGTTTATTTTGTTATAACTTTTTCCATGATCATGTAACCTTATATTATATGTTTTCAGCATTTTATCTATACTATCATACTTTATATATGTAATCTATCATTACATACATATTAAAAATCATGTTTCTTTTTTCACTTAATACTTAATGAAACACAAGGGATATACTTCTAAGTCAACTGGCATAGTTTTTACTCATTCTTTTTAATGACTACATGATATTCTGTAGTATACATATTCCACAGTTAAACACCCATTACTTTATTGAAGGACATTTATTTTAACTAAACAGAAGACCCAGTTTCTTTAGGTCATTCTCTGACATGCTCAGCTTGATGGCATTTGTCTTCCATCTTTTCTCTTCATTATCCCAAGGTGTTATCAGCACACCCAAACCTCACAAAGTTTTGACTGAAGTCAGAAAAACATTCTTTTACTTCAAGCTAAACTCTTTTTTGGAGAGTTTACCCACATACATAGATGTCCCAGATTGCATTGGCCAGAATTTACCACATGCTTATGTGTAAACCAGTCACTGATAAGGAAAATGGAAATACCATGACTGGTATAGAATAATCAAGATTCACCCCAGAGCCTGGGGAAAGGTCTCTTTACTCTTAGGTAAGCATGTAAAACCTCTGGGGTTTTTCATATTGAAGATCAGGAATGGCTCAATTAGGCAACTGGCAATATGTACCATGAAATCCAGTTTCCTTCAAGGTTCTTCATAATCTGATCTCATGATAATCTAATACAAAACCTCTGTTTTAGACAAGCCGATTATTTGTCTCTCCTGCCTATATATCCTGCTCATGTACATTCCTACCTATGGCTTAGCTCATGTTTCTCTTAGAAATCTCTTCTAGTTCTCCAGAGCTGGCTGTGGCTATTTAAAATTAATTAAGGTTAAATAAAATAAAAAGTTTAGTTTCTCAGGCACACTAATCACATTTCAAGAGCTTAATGGCCACATGTGGGTAGTAACTACTATATTGGACAGCACAGGTGTAGGATATTCCTGCTGTTGCAAAAAGTTCTGTTGGACAGTACTGCTTTAGAGATTCTTGTAAATCATACCTATTATTTAACACCGTGTTTGCCAAACTATGGCCACCTATATGAGAATCAACTGGAAATGCTATTTAAATGCAGATTTTAAGCCTTAGTGGTAGGTCCCAGGCCACTTTCATGCCCAGGAATGCTAAAGAACCACTGCCTTGAGGTCTAGTTTATTTTCTTTCTTTTATGGAAATATACTAAATATGGAAATTTTCATTAATTTTCTCGTACTCTAAACTTCAATAACATTCATAATTTATATATCACAGTTTTAGAATTGTATTATAGATATTTATATTCTCTATTTCAGAAAGCATTTTTTTCTGATGATTAGAAGATAGGTCCCTTTAGAGAAGGTACTATGGCATTTTATAGTCTGTATTTTCCAAAATGTCTAATATGGTATTGGCTACATGGTAAATACAAAGTATTCACTGATTAATTACACTCTACAAAATTGACAGTCTACATTCTATATGTAATTGGTAATTCTTTGAAAAATCATAACAGTGTCTGCAATATTGGAGATGGAAAATAAATGATGGTAAGAATATTTCCACAATATTCTTTCTCAGTTACACTTGTTGGGAATACATCTGAAAATTCTGCATAGATTTCTGACACATATTATATGAAGATATTCCCTATAAGGTTTAGATTTGCAGCATTTTTTTTTTTTTAATGGCTGTTTTAAAAAGTGCTCTGATCCCTTGATTCTCTAGTGGAACATAAACTAATCAAACCTCTGGAGCCATAGCTCATGGAGAACTTGATGTTGCAACTGAACTCCCCAAGTGAATAAGGTTTCATTTCCTAATCAACTAGAGAGTCCCAGGTAGCTGTTCTACTCTGATGATTCAGTAATCATTTGAAAATTGTTGGAGCAGGAGGTTACGGTCTTGGCATATTAGAGAATGGCTAGACCTATATCTTCACCAGTTTGGGCACAGTGGAGGATCAAGGTAGACTAGTAATATTACTACTAGTAATAGTAATAGAACAGCAGCATTTCACTTAGGATTAATATAAGGAATGTTTCTTTTACGTTCTCCTGTACATAATTTCACAGGTTGTATTATTACATGGGTTGATATGAAAACAAACAACTACATTTTTTGATAGGCTCGTCACCTTATAATATAAAATCAACCTAATTTCTTATTTAAGAAATAAAATCTCAGGGCGCCTGCGTGGCTCAGTCAGTTAAGCATCTGACTTTGGCTCAGGTCATGATCTTGGGGTCCTGGGATCGAGCCCCACGTCTGTCGGACTCCCTGTTTAGCAGGGAGTCTGCTTGTCCCTCTCCTTCTCCCTCTGCCTCTTCCCCTGTTTGTGCTCTCTCTCTTAAATAAATAAATAATCTTTAAAAAAAAAGAAATAAAATCTCTACTGAACAAATAACAATTTTCCTCTTAAACCCTTGATATATTTTTGACTCTAAGACAGGTGATTCGTAATTTGATTCCAAAAGTCACATTTCCAAGATAATGGATCAACTCACTAAGCATGATGCCTGATACAAATAGACCCTCAGGAAATGTTAGGTTTTTTCCTCATCAGACTTGCTGAATTGCAGTCCTCTGACTTCATCAGAGAGTACCAATTTGTATTAACTGTTTTGCCTCTCAACTAATATTACCAAGCTCTTTATTTTCTAGAAAAGTTGGACCGTGTAAATACCAACTTTTCTCCTCCATGTTCATATAAATGGAATGATCTAATACTAGGTGTGATATTTTCATAGTATTCTTGGTCAAAAGATGTAAGAAGTTGTTTGATATGGACAGGTATTAAAGGGACCATCTGCACAATCTACTGAAGCCAAGTTGGAGTCTGGAAGCATGGTGTCTGGGTTATGGTATTTCAGATATTCTAAATGTTTGAGGTTTTTCTGCCATCATAAAGACTCATGAGTCAGTGGTATGCCTTATCTCAACCTCTCCCTCCAGAGCAAGAACTGTGACTGAACAGTGTACTACATGGTGTGGTTGCAGATCTGGCATTTCAGAGAGTGTGTATATATGTAGAATGTGTGCATGCACAAAACATAGCCTTTAATAAAAAACAACCATAAAGGTCTTTAAGACCCATATATGCTTCTCTACTTAGTCCCTTCCTACTATTTAATCATTTAATTTATAGCAGAAATGACTTTAATCCAGTAATTTAATAAAAGTTAATGTATACTACTTCAGGCATTGTGCATGTATCATTTCTAACCCTCATAACAGCCTTGTAAAGTAGGCATCGTGATTCTTATTTTTACAGCTAAGAAAACTAAGGCTCAGAAAGGCTTAAGTAAATTTCACAAGAGCCCATAGGTAGTAGGTGGAAAAGTCAGAATTCAAACCTAGGGCTGGCTGTTTCCATAGCATTTGTTCTTTCCTCAAAAGTCATGCTCTTGGGTATGTGTCTTATTACTCAACTAGATTGTAAGATCTGGATGTCAGGAATTGTATCTCATGTTTTATATTATCCAGAAAGGTAGCTTTTGGCAAATGTTGCTCCTCTTGCTGAAAATAGTGTAGATAGGTGCTAATGAGCCTCTTAACTCTTTCAGACCACCAGGGGACCAGCTAGCACCTTATTTTGGAGAAACAGACTGTACCAAGGCTGTAGCTTGGTTAGTTAGGCATGTAGTAGGGGTCAAATCTTGGATGTACTCACCAAGCATGAGTGAACACTCCATGAGTGCAAGTACTTTGTCCCTTTGCTCACTACTCTGTCTCCATACCTAAAATAAGCACGTAATTGTTCCTTAATGAATATTTGGTAATGATGAATGAATGGCTTCTGTAGGGACATGTTCCCTTTTTTCCATGGCTGTGGAATCCATCCTTAACCTGGGCCAAACTTCTTTCAGACTTAAGCCACTGACTCCAAGGGAGCTGGGAGAAGGGGCGGTAGATGGAACAATGTAGGCTTATTACCTCTACTGGAAATACTGAAATGAGGCCCACGCCCTGTGGAAGCTAGGTCAGTAGCATTATCTTTTGAATAAAGGATGCTAACAAGGAAAAATAAATCCAAAACAATTCTGTGGCAGAGATGAATGGAGATGCATTTCATTTTCTCTTCTTTTTGAGTTTTACAAAATGATATCTTTGTAATCCTCCAAACATGATCAGTTTATCATCAGATTTACTTATTTACAAGTTACCTACATATTTTAGCTAATATAGGCTTCGAATTTGTCGATAAATATCCTAGTTAATAAAAAGTAATTGGAAGTCAGGGTGCCTTGGTTGTGCATTCGGTTGAGCATCCGACTCTTGGCTTTGGCTTCAGTCGTGAGATGGAGGGGCTCAGCGCAGAGTCCGCTTGAGACTCTGTCTCCCTCTCCCTCTGTGCACCCCCTCCACACCCCCACACTGTTTCTCTCTAAAATAAATAAATACATCTTTAAAAAATAATTGAAAGTCATTTATTTTCAGGATAATAATGCATGATGGAATAGAGCCATGCAATTGAAATTCTGGGAAAAAATGTTTTGAAAAATGTGACAAATCTCTTGTACTATATAAATGTTATAATTCATTTTGCTCATTAGATTTCAAAGTGATAAGACTTCCAAAATCAAACAGCGTGGGCTTACTTTAGATACTGTTACATGGGAGATTACCAGAAATCTGTATGGTGTTTACCCTTGGGAAGCTAAAGTTCACTAATTGCAAACAGGCACCATAATTCTATCTTTTTTTTTTATTTTATTGTTATGTTAATCACCATACATTACATCATTAGTTTTTGATGTAGTGTTCCATGATTCATTGTTTGCGTATAACACCCAGTGCTCCATTCAGTACGTGCCCTCTCTAATACCCATCACCAGGCTAACCCATCCCCCAACCCCCCTCCCCTCTAAAACCCTCAGTTTGTTTCTCAGAGTCCATAGTCTCTCACCATAATTCTATCTTAAAGTTTGTGTTTAACCCATACTGATTTTTTTAAGGCTTTGAACAAATAATTGGCAATAGCAATTATAATATCAAGCTTCCTCTCAGTTCATTTGGATAAAAAGTAATTGCTGCACCAAATACATTTGTCATTTCCTTAAAATTAATTTTTCTCTTCATAGTTTTCCTACTGAGCAAGATATTTTTATCCAGTGGGGATAATAGAATTCTCCATTGGGCAGGAAATTAACAATGAAAGTCAACTTACTAAGTCTTTATCAAGTACCTATAATTGGAGTTGTGCTGTGGAGAAAGAGAAAGGAGAGTAAATAACTATCTCTGACCTTAGGGAAGGCTACAATCTAGTTAAAATGCATTTATGTGGCTTTTGGTTTTGTAGATTCAGATCTAGTTTTGTTTTAACCACGTTCTTGAAACCATTACTAATGGGGTAGATTTATATAACATAATACATAAGGGTGTGCCATTTTTCTGTTAACAAAATTATAAAAGAATTCAAATGCACTGATATCTAATGGAGATTTAATGTCCATTCATTTTTTTAAACTAGAAGACATTTTTAACTATGTTCATGAAGAATTGAATGTAAAATTTGAAACAGTGCTGGTGATGTTAAGGAAATCATGGTATGAGTCTTAAGTTTGTTAGTGGCACTTCATGGACATTAAGGTATCTATAAATAAAACCTAAACTATGACATATATGTTTTGTATATATAAGTTTCGTCACTATTCAACTCATATCATTTTTGTTGTCCTATAGAGCAGAAACTAATTTTAGTAAATAAGCTCATTTTGAGATGTTATTTATGTGATAAATTTAAGGTATAAGAAATTATCATTTAGAGAGACAATGAGTAAAACTTATTTTGACCTCAGTCTATGTTTAAAGCACATTGACAGTTATATGAGATTACTTACTTGATACATTACTATTTTACTAAAGCATATAGATTATATTGAGAAATAATAAACATTTAGAGCACAGATCAAAAACATTTTCTTATAAATACAATTCACTCTTTAGAAATTTGGATTCTCATCAATATTTCATCAGTGAAAGGTATGCACACTCTAATTTGACCTTTGATATATGTTTCTCATTATGTACAGTAATAAAAAGTAATAAGACTAATCAGTACCATATTTACCATAAATATGTTGCCTTTTTACAAATTTTCTGTGATCTGAATTAAATTTTCTACCTGAATTGTGGTCCACCAGAGAAAGGAAGATACGTGTTAAGGAAAGAAAAAAAAAATGAATAAAATAAAAGACTTAAAGGATAATTAGAACTCAGTGCTATCTACAATAATATTTTGGCTTTAAACTCTCTTATTCTTTTATATTAGGCCTTATTAAAGAACAAGATCATAATTTAGTCTGTTAAATTCTAACTCATTACATTTATTTAGTCACTTATTGTTGTTACTATAGTGTTGTTTTTATCTTACTTAAAAGCTGGTTTTCCAGAAACTTACATGCATGAGAACTCTGTCCTGAGTTGACTTTTGTTAGTAGAATTCTATTTTAATATGTTTAGGGATACTTTTCCCTTAACTCTTACATTAAGTTAAAGTGTTAACATATAAATCCTATTGCAATGATATGTAAATAAAACAGACTAAAAATAGTTGTGCAGTCACAATTTTCTCTCTCTAAGAATTAGAGATTTAAATCTCTGAAAACACTAATGTGTGTGGGATGGTTATGATAGTCCAGCTGCCTTTGTGTGTGTTTCATTTAAATGTAAATTTATCTTAGAGACTCTAAAGATGAGCTCAGAAAGTAGAGAATTTTAATTTGAATAGTCATTTTCTTCTTTTTTCACAAATACTGAAACAAATCCTTATTTTACACTAAAGAAAAAACTTGTTAAACAGCCAAAACTCAACTACCTTATTTTAAAGGTTCTTAATGGATTATTAATTTTTTCTCATTAGTAGTTTTTCCAAAATTATAAAATTATATTAAAAGAAAATTAATTTATATGCAGTAAAGGCACATATAACAGCAGTTCAACAATTTCCAGTATGATCTTGAGTATTATTTTGTAGTACTATGTAAAGGAAAATAGTAGTGTCTTAAAAAGAAATTAGGTTTCTGAAATATATTTTAAATAATTAAATCTGAGATGTTAAAGAAAAAAAACTACTGAACCACAATGACATGTATCATACATGCACTTATTTGTATACTATGTTTGTATTTAGATTGTATTTTTAACCACTGCTTAAAATTTAGTCTGATACCATAACTATAAATCAACTTTCAGGAACACTTTCTGAGGGCCAGGTTTTGAAGAAGTTTACACTTTTCACTATTCCCTTTAACAGAAGGTCAAGATTCAAAGCTCTAACTTGGCTTCATTTTATACTCACTTGACGTTGTGTAAGCTAGAACGTTCTCTTAAGGGAGGTTACCTTGTATTGACTTTAGCGGCTTTTTCTACTTCCCTGCAATAAAACAGACCATTTGTGTGAGTTGCTGTTGACTGCATATTTTGAAGTCATTTTTGTCTTTAGCCATTGCATTACCAGCCTGTGATTATCTTGTGTAAAAAAAAACAAACAGACAAAAACTCTTTGATCTACCCTAACCTTTCTATATGTAAATTTTGGAAAAGTGGTTCCATAGCATGCCCATAAAATGTACTCCTGCATTGACATTTCCAAAGTAATTATAAAAAGGATTATAAAGTTTACTAAAGGAATTGCTATATGTTGGTTGATAAAATTTACTTAGGTCACATAAATGTAAATATTTTCCAAGCAACTGTTATAGAGTCAAGGGTTCCCTTCAAAAAAAAGACTTTGTTTATAACTTAAATATCTTTCTTTTCTACAGTTAGGAAAGGTAAAGGAGTGTTTTCTGAATATTTTTATTGTGAGATCTTGAATTTTTATTTATGCCATTCTTTACTAACGTATCTTTCCATAGAGTGCTTGCAGATTTTAAGACACAATTCTGCATATTTAGCTTTAATTAATAGTTGCTGTTGAGAATTTAAAACAGTTTTATAGTAGGGGTATGAAATATGTATTTACAGTAGTATCATAATTTACAGATTCTGTGATATGAGGTCAGGCACATTGGTTTATAATCAAAATCAGTAATTATTTTTGTTGGTGGCTTGTAAAAAAAAAAAAAAGCATTTCCTGGTTATAAACCACAAACTCTTTTTCAAGGTTGTCAGTGGTCAGTTGGTAGAAAATGAGTGTGATAAGTTAGTTTTCCCTAGGTTCATTCCTATTTGGTCTTATGGTTTGAGAAAAAACAATAGATGAGAACAAACTGGTATGAATATTTTTAACCATTCCACTTGGTAAAACTCCATGCCATGTCTAAGAAACAAATATTGGGCTTCAGAGGTGTTTTCCTTTCAATAACTGTTGTATAGCAATTTTCTCATTTAGCTTTTTATATGGACATTCTGTTTTACTGAATTAGATGGTGTTGAGGTGGGAGGTGGTATAGGTAATTGTAAAATGTTTATTTATACCTACCACGAAGGGTTATTACCTGGTAACCGAAAATGCTGTCTGAATCTATTTTTGTAGTGCCAGGGAGAGTGGGGGATGGGGAGAATGAAACTTGAATCAGTGACCATCTGGCCCAGATTTGGCTGATTTCCTGTGCACTGCCCTTTGTTTCAGCCAGACAATGGATTGTTCCTTTTCCAGATAAGAACTCTGTCGATGACTTTGTGCTGAATCAGCAGGTTTGGTTTGGGATTTCAAGCATAGACTCATATTGAAGGGTTTTCTGTTGTTCTGGCATCACTATTCTTGTCTTCACATATTATAAAAATATACTTACGGTTCTTTTCAATAGTTTAATATGGTGGTGGGATTGCAGAAAAGTCAAATAAAATAACTGGGAATGTAGCTTTCTGGTTTGATATTGCCTTTCTCAAACATTGAAATTTTCCTTGTCTGTAGTTTCCAAAATTAATATCTCCCTGATTGTGATTTTTTATAAATCTTTATTTGGATGCTTCTTTATGTCTGAACTTGAATTTTCCACTTGAATTTTTGATGATTTAAATTTAATGTTGTTCTAATCTGGGCTACGCTTTTATGGTGTGGTTATTATGCAAATGTTAAGTTTTCTGTGACATCTGTTGACATATATGTGCAAATTACGTCTTAGGGTGTTAGAGCTATTTTCCTTACTTTAAACACTACATAATCATCAGGAGACTGTTAAAAAAAAATGGTTATTGACTAGAAGCAGGGACCTTTGTTGCCCAGCATTCTAAGTAAGCCAACTACCAGTTTCAGTAGGTTATCTCAGAAGCAATAGAGATCAGAGTGTGGTTAAGTGTCACTCTTCCAGAGGACAAGAGGACATTTCAAGGCTTCCATCTTGCTGTGTGTCCAAGAAGTATAAAAATAATAGTTTTTACTTCTGAAATTTTAGAAGGATTATTGGCAAAATTTAAGTCAATCTTTTAGTTCAACTCATCTCTTTATAGCTGAGCTGCCGCAAGCTAGCACTCCAATATAGAATTTTCTCCAGACAACTTTTTCTGAAACACTTATAACTTTAAAATTAAGCATTGATCAAAATGGACTGCTTTGAGATCTAATCTGTAATTCTTTTGTGTAGATAAAGGAATATTCGTTAGGTAAAATCAAGGGGACTGATCATAAGAAAAAAGCTTCCTAATAGTTCCACCAGGATCTAATTATGTAGCAGATGGGACCACACAGAACAGTGCACTGTCATTTGATGCAGTTAATTTTAGGTCTGCATGCACCAAAGGTGAATGACAACAAATGGCACAAAATGTTAGTTTGCATTCATATGAGGCACTGTCTATTCATATATGTTGCTTCCCTTCTCTTTTAGATGTTTTTAATCGACTGCTTGCTCTATTTGATACTAATAGGGTCTCAGAATTGCTTGTTTGGTTTAAATGCATGGGTGGTTTGGAATACGAGGATGTTATGGATGTTAATTGGAATAGCATATTCAGATTTGGAGAATTAGTTAAATCTAGACTAGGCAGAGTTAAAAAGTGACAATGACAACAACACCAAGACAAGTTCTACTTTATTTTCCCTCCTGCTTTAATCAGACTAGTTCAGGGAACTAGTTCGAGGTAGAGGGGAAGGTCTTATCCTTTTCCCCCCCTCCCCCCTCCTGGTCACCCTTTACCCCCCAACCTCTGACTCTCCTTCAAATCTCACTGAGGAATTATAGTCTCTACAGAGGCTTGGTTGCAGATGCCTGGAAAGTTTACACTGCAGAGAGTTGTTTTGTTTGGCATAGCTAATCAGGAGCCAGGCTGGAATTGCTCATAGCTGTCATTCAGGTTTTGTTTCAAAGTCCAAGGACCTGCTGGGAAAAACAAAAAGCTAATGAAAGCTGACTGTATTTAGGCCTCAAATCTGTGGAATCTGAAATGATGTCCTGACAGTGTATTCTTATTCTTCCACATTCTTGCCGTTACTAAGGTAACAGATTTTTAGAGGCTTTCCATCTTCATTGTCAAGTATTTGCTACACTTATTGTTGTTTTTCAGATTAGAGCAATTCAGATTATCCCCTTTTGAGATGAAGGAAAAGAGAAAATAATGGAAATAAAATGTCTGAATCAATTACCCTGAATGCTAGTAAGATCAGTTTTTTTTTTTTTTTGACACTTTTAAAATTTTTAGATTCATAGCACATATTAAAGTTTAGGACAAGATCTCAATTTCGCCCAGGTTTATGAGGACTGCATGTGTGAAAATCACATCCCTGTAATATTAAATAGCAAATATTCATGTAATCAATAATGAATACACTTTATAGGAAGGAGATATATAGTGATATATCCTATCTTTAAGATCTTCCTTCTTGAATAACAAACCAAATTATATGAACCACTGATGTGCTTCAATTCTTATCTGTAAATGGGAAAATTAAGTAACATGAGAAGATGGACTTTGATGAACATATTTACCAAAAAATTTGTCTTTTCATATTTGTTTTCACAAAAAGATGTTTTGCCTTGGTGGGTTAGCACTCATATATGAAAATGCTGTCGTTTTTATAGTCAGGAGATCATTTGGGGCACATATTACCCATGGTTTGATAAGTGACAACGCAAAATATAATTTTTTAGAGACAAGGCGTTCTTTGGATTGACTTTAGATTTGAGAATCCCCAGGGATCCTCCTTAATAGTGCTATAACCTTTATGAATCTTCTTATCAAGATGCTGACTCATTGAAAGATGACACACTTTTTTCAGACGTACATCTTTGTCAGGTACTTTCTCTCCTATGGCAATAACTACAATATTGAAATGATCTAGTTTTGGTACTGCCCAGATCATGTTCCTCATTTGGTATCAACACAACAGAAGCCTGTATTCACGGAGATAAGATCTGGCTTCATTATCTTCTGAGAAATATAAGAGAGTGGGCAGCTGGCTGAATGGAAAAGAATCAGTTAAGAGTCTGGAGAAGTATTCAAAGTGTGTCAGGAGGCCCTCATTTTAATTTCTGTATCTTTGTTCATGCTGGCTTCCCAGCTTGGAATTTTATCTTCTCTCCTCTCTACCTAAATCCTACATTTCTCAAGGTCCAGCTCAGGTCCTTTTTCATTCACTAAGCCCTCTTTAACTTCTGTTGCTGCCCCAAGAGCAGTATCCTTAGCTGATCACAGTATCTAGAGAATTATGTTTAGATACAGTGTCTACATTTTCAGGGGAAGAGTGACCAGGATGGGGGAGATATGGAAGAAAATTACATAAAGGGAGTAGACAATTTGAAAGGGGCAAGTTTAATCCAAGAAGATTTAGAGAGAGACAAGATAGCTGTCTTCAAGGGCTGATATGTGCAGCTGGAATTAGATTTACTCTGATTACCTTTAAAGTAGTGGTTTTTAAATTTTGCTCTGCAGAGTTGCAGGCATTCTTGATGTACCTTGGGCTGCAGAGGGGTAGAGCAGGGGGCACTAGAGGACATGCTGAGGGCCCCTTGCAGCTCCCAACAGAAGAGTTCTGCTTTTTTTTTTTTTTTTAAAGATTTTATTTATTTATTTGACAGAGAGAGACACAGCGAGAGAGGGAACACAAGCAGGGGGATTGGGAGAGGGAGAAGCAGGCTTCCCGCTGAGCAGGGAGCCCGATGCGGGGCTCGATCCCAGGACCCTGGGATCATGACCTGAGCCGAAGGCAGACGCTTAACGACTGAGCCACCCAGGCGCCCCAAGAGTTCTGCTTTTAACTGCTTTATACATTGGGCTTGTGCCTGATACTTCTTTTAAAGGCACATTGCACTGCTTTAAGGTTTTTAAATCATTGCTGTATAGAATAATAAATAGAGCAGAGTTTGTGTTCAACATAGGATAAAATGTTTTAGTTGTAAGAGACTTCAAAAAATTAAATGGAGCATTATGTGAAATGTGAGTTCCACATTAACCAGAAGCTTAATGGCCCCTGCCAAGGATTTTGGACGATTTTTGCTCATGGGGAGAGGATGGTTTGGGTCCCTTCTTCCCTAGATTTCCTTCAGTTCTAAGATTGTGTGGTTGATTTCTTCTTTTATTGTTAATATCAGATGATTTGATATTTAGCTGATCTTAACTGGGTTTTTGGGTAAATCCTACCTCTCCCATTAAATCATAAGTCTCCAGAGTAGGAGCAGTGTCTTCACTGCTTTTGGATTCTTCAGATCCCAGCATAGATGTAGGGGCTCAGTAAATACCTGTTGATACAAGAAATAACTGCAAGAAGCACATGCTTGATTGCCTTATGACCTCTTCCAATCATAAAGTGTGATAAGGGAAGGCATTTGCAAGAATTTTTTTTCCACTATTGCTTTCTGCCTTCCAGGAATAGTAGAAATGACAAAGGAGATTTAAGATAAGCTTTTGTGTGAGTGTGTGTATGTGTGTGTGAGAGAGAGAGAGAGAGAGAGAGAGAGACAGACCAGGAGGCCAGAATACTACTGTGTCTAAAAAAAGTGAACATGACCTCTCCCTTCTCCTTCCCCAGCACCCTGAAGCCTAACAGGTTAAACCTTGAATGTGGAAATCATAACTCTCCAAATTGAGAAATTAAGACACGTTAGAAGGGCAAAGTGAGATTTCCAGGTATCCCAAGTACAGATAGGAAAATATGTTATAAGAGGATCACATCATTAGCCTGGACTTTAGGGGTTTTTTGCTTCATGTTTCATTTGTTCTGATGATGTTGAGAACTAGAATTAAAGGGTATGAATTACAGGAAAACTTTCCAGGATCAGAATCTAGTAATCGTGAAAGAATTGATAGGGGGAAACAGGTGCTTGATGAACACAGTGTAATCTGAAACAGCCCTTTCACTCATAGGAGGTCTTTTCTATGTCTTCCCTTTGTATTGGGTGGAAAAGGGCAAAGTGTTTCTCTCCACTCCTGGCACATTGCCTTATGCCTAGAGGACACTTAAGTGGGACATTTGGAACCAATTACCAGTTCCATTGTTGGTGAAAATATTCATCATTGCTTGAAGTCTCCACCATACCTCTCCAAACTCAGGACCTGAGTTTAGAGACAAGCTTTATGATGTCAGTATCTTACAGTTCAAATGGGGAAATTGGTCACATCTAAAAGCAAACAGGCTTGTGAAAGATCTCTGTCCAAGTTGTTCATTGTTGACAAATGACAAGGGGAATGCCTGGAGCCAGTAATGATTCCAGCATTAAGGAAGTCTTACTATACCCTCAGGGAGAGGGATACTTTCATTGGGTGAGTAGTTGGAAATCCCCAGTATGTGTGCTGTAATATCTGAGTACCTGAGTAATGTGCCTTACAGGCAGATGTAAAAATGAGTATACTTTTATCATTTGCTTCAAACACTGCATTCATCTCTATGGGATGTGCACAGTGACTGACACTCATTTAAATCCTAGCATCCTATTTCAGCTGTTGAATTCTGAAAAAGCAATCTAGGATGGTGTTCTGGTGAGTTACCCTTTAAGATGGCATTATTGTCTCTATTGTTATTAATAAAATGTATTACTTATATTTAAGGAGCTTGAAATTTAGTGAACTAGTTTGTATCCTATTATACATGCCTCTCCGTTTTAAGAGTTTTGACATTGAAATGTAACTATTTGAAACCTCTGTAACAATCCAAGGGAGGAAGTATATGATATTTTAGGGTGAGGGATAAGTTTTATTTGCTTTGAGGAACTAGTATGCATCTTTGTCTCTGTTGATAAAAGAATGTTGTGATAAAAGATCATCGTGTTTCCCTTTTTATTTAGCCTGGTTTCCTAGGTGCTACATTTGATGCTGAACTATATTTACTGGTTAGCATATTTGATTCCTTCTCTCTCCTGGACCTGAACTTTCTTTTACTTTCTATTACACAGTATATATCTCTTCCTGTAGTCAATGCACATCCAGTTGGGGAAGAGAGAAGGTACAAATAAATTCAATTTATTATAACCATTAAACTATTCCCAAAGGGTCAAGACCATGCCCCTCAGCACAATGAGTTCCAAGGTCATAATATGTACCTGAAAATGTTTTTTGAATGAATGAAGCTCAACAAGGGTTTAAAAATGTCAGGGAGACTATTTGAGAGGGAAAACTAGAGATGCTATCTTGAAAGAGGAGACATTTATGTTAGACTGAGAAATGAATAGAGTTTTGACAGGCAGAGATGGGGTGGTGAGTTTTTTAGAGAAGGAAATTGCATGAGCAGAGATGTGGAAACAGAAAACCATGGCCATGTCCTCGTAATGGTGAATGATCCGTTTTGGAGAAGCACAGAGAAGGTGAATGGAGTGTTGGGAGGGAGCCTGGCCCGCTACTGCTGCTGGAACGGCCATCTTGGCCATTGCTAGCTCTTGTCTTTTATCATCTTGTCTGGAGTGAGGCTCCAGAGTCCACAAGCCCAACAGTTCCCAGGGCAGGAAAGGGCACACAGCCCATACGCCTCTAGTGTCCTCTCATATCCCGCCCTTGACTCTTAGTCATTTACTCTAATCCTTTACTTAAAACAACTTAGCCGTGATGTTATTTTAACCCTGCTTAAAACCCAAGCAGTCCAAAGGCTGTCGTGCAACCTTAATTATTCTTTAGTTTACTCACCAGGAGGCCCTGAACATAAAGCACATTTGCACCCATAGGAAGCAGACATCCTCTCACAGATAATGGATTATTTCATTACTTGAAGCTGTATGGCTGAAATTTAGACGTAGTTAAAACAAAAGCTTATATTTATTAAGCGTTATGTGCCAAGCACTCTACTAAGTACTTATACTCATGATGTCATTTAGTCCTTATCGCTATCCTTAGTATATGCTATAATCTTTATTTCAGTAATGAGAAAAAAATAGAAGTTTAGTATCATTTAAGTTCACAGTAGGTGCCAGAGCTGGTATCTGAATCTAGGAAGTCTGACTCCAAAGCCTGAGCTCTCAGCCAATACACTGTACTGATTTAAAGAAACACATTAAGGGGTGCCTGGTGGCACAGTCGGCTAAGCATCTGATTCTTGGGTTCAGCTCAGGTCGTGATCTCAGGGTCATGAGATCAAGCCCTCCATCAGGCTCCGTGCTCAGCAGAGTCTGCTTAAGACTCTTTTCCCTCTCCCACTGCCCCTCCTCCCTGCTCTCTCTCTCTCTCAAATAAATAAATAAATCTTTAAAAAGATAAAGAAGCACATTAAGAAAGTATGAGAGATAAAATGGTGTTCCATGTTCAATAGATGATGACAAAAAAGGGGTAGGGTTAATAGGCTTTTATATTTAAGATTTTGTGAACTGAGTGGCCATGGACTCCTTAAGGCCTTTGTCATTTCAATACTTAAATTAAAAATCATCTCTGAATGCCTTTAGATCGGGCATACACCCTTCTTTTCATGCATATCCTGTATCAGCCCACAAATTTATGGCATTGGTGAATATGTTACATTAGTTCAGAATGCATTGACTGTATTGGCTCAGAATGCAACTCCAGTGATGCAGGTCCCTGTTTGAGTCAAGGAAGGAGAAGAAGGATGATGCCAACCATGCAGGTCCCTTTTTATTAGGAAAGGAAGACCTTTCCTAGAAATCCCTGCAGGATACTCCCCTTAAATCTCCTGAGCTAGAACTGGGCTGCTTGGCCATCCTTCACTGCAGCAAAGGTAGAAAGGTAAGGAACATGACTTTCATGGTGAGCTTAAATCAGTCAAAATCCTCCACCTGGAGCTGCATGCATTGGCACCCCAATCAAAATTGGGGTCCTATTAGCAAAGAAGAAGGGGGGATGAGTATTTGAAAAGTGACTAAAAGAGAGTATTCGTCATCCTGATGTTCTTTAAAATTCTGATTGACTACATACTACCCTCACCCTACACCACCCTCACAGTGGAATGATTCATCAGGATAAGCGAACTGCTAGAACAAAATCCTCAAAATTTCTTTTTTTTTTTTTTAAGATTTTTTATTTATTTATTTGAGAGAGAGAATGAGATAGAGAGACAGCACGAGCAGGGGGAGGGTCAGAGGGAGAAGCAGACTCCCTGCTGAGCAGGGAGCCCGATGCGAGACTTGATCCCGGGACTCCAGGATCATGACCTGAGCCGAAGGCAGTCGCTTAACCAACTGAGCCACCCAGGCGCCCCCCAAATCCTCAAAATTTCAATGGTGTAATTAGTTACTTGTTCACATTGCAGCCCAACATGGTGAGTTGCTTCTCCTTGCAGTTGTTTAGGGATCTAGGATCCTTTCATCTTCTGTTGCCATCTTTGAATTCCAGCCCCCAGGTCCCCCTGGAAGGAGGAGAATATAGGGAAGGCACACAACACTTAACTGTCTAGCCATCACATTGGACACATTGCATTGTGAGAACCAGGAAATGCTGTTTGGCTGTGTCTCTAGGGAGAGGTAGTGGGTTTGGTGAGCATCTTGTCAGCTTCCACCACACTATGGTTGAGGGAAATTTAGTTGTCTTGAAGACAGTTGACAAATGGATAAAGGGATTCTTTACAAATGTGAAAAGCGAGTTTCACAAGAAGTTATAAATAAATGAGACTTACTGTCTCTTATTATTTCTTAAAGATATTTCACCTAATACTTCTTTTTATAGACAGTTAAAATATGGATAGTAAAGTTTCAAGTATATTTCCAAAAAGCCTTCCCTGACCTCTCCAGGTGATAAGCAGACTGCTGTATTTACTTCTGTATGTGCTGCTCCTTGGCTGTAATAAGTGGTTGGCATGAATCTCACTTGGCTGTAAACTCTCAGAGGGCACAGACCATGTACAATGCATCTTTCAATCACCAGGGCTTAATGCCTGCAAGATAACTAATGATCTTGTGGGATTGAATGACTGATTAAATGGATAAATGCATAAATGAATGTATTGAAAATAGTACAACTTCAATTCAGACTAGAAGGAGAAAAGGCTAGTTTTGAATTCATAAAAATTTTGATTTATAGAATTTTCATAAAAATATGTTTTTATCTGCAGCATAAATGATAATTTGACTAGTTGCTCACAAATAATTAATATATATAGTAATAGCATCTAGTTGTATACAAATGATTATGAGGCAAAAATCTTAAAATTTTTTCAAATATAACACTGTATGTTAACTAACTGGAGTTAAAATAAAAACTTAAAATTTTTTTCATAAATAAGCATACAGTTAAATCTGAGTGGCCCTAAATTTCACATATGTGGAGAATAGGTTAGTGAGATTTTTATTTCACTAGTAATATTTATATATTTGCTATTTTAATTTTTTATTCATTAACTCAACCAATATTCAGTGAGTTCCTACTCAAAAAAAGGCACTTATACACATACTAGTCTATAATTATATAATTGTATGATTTTATAATTGGGATGAAGGCTACAAAGGCAAAGAGTAACAAGAGTGCATAATTTATACTGGAGATGTAAGGAAGTTTTTAAGGACATACTGTCTGTGTTGAGATGAAAAGGAAAAGCGAGATAAAGGTAGAGAAGAGTTGCGGTAAGAGCACTTCACAGTGTGTGAAGGGGTTGAGGAAGGGCGCTTGACATGTGGGAGGAGCTGAGAAGGAAGGTCAGGGCCATCTGGACTGGGGAGAGGTGCAGAGGTAGGAAGGGGACAGGCTTCTGGACCTTACAGCCCATGTTAAGGCTTTAGACCTTGCTTTAATCCATTAGCTCATGTGATTCAAGAAAGAAAAAGAGAAAGTATTGTTTAAGATGGCATCATATAATAAACCTTTCAGCAAGAAAACATTTTGGGATAAAATATATAAATACAATAAATACAATATTTATTTTTAAATTAAAAAAATACCACACTTGTGGGGTGCCTGGGTGGTGCAATTGGTTAAGCTCAGACTCTTGGTTTCAGCTCACTTCGTGATCTCAGGGTTGTGAGATTGAGCCCTGCCTGGGGCTCCCCACTCAGCATGGAGTCTGCTTGGATGTCTCTCTTCCTCTCCCTCTGCCCCTCCCCACCTCAAAGAAATAAATAAATCTTTAAAAAAAATACCACACTTGGAACATTGGTGAAAAAAGTTTAAAACTGTTGGTTATGCCTCATGAAGGAAGGATAGAAACTAAGATCGACAGGAAGGTGATGGGAGATGGATTTAAATACATGGGGGGGCGGGAATGGAGTTCTAGCTCAATCTCACTTTTTAAAAAATATTTTATTTATTTATTTGTGTGGGGGGGGTTGGGGAGAGGGACAAGCAGACTCTGTGCTGCAGAGCTCAACGTAGGGCTCGATCCCATGACCCCGAGATCATGCTGAGGTGAAATCAAGAATCAGAGGCTTCGGGGTGCCTGGGTGGCTCAGTCGTTAAGCATCTGTCTTCGGCTCAGGTCATGATCCCAGGGTCCTGGGATCGAGCCCCGCATCGGGCTCCCTGCTCAGCGGGAAGCCTGCTTCTCCCTCTCCCACTCCCCCTGCTTGTGTTCCCTCTCTCGCTGTCTCTCTGTCAAATAAATAAATAAAATCTTAAAAAAAAAAAAAGAGTCAGAGGCTTAACCAACTGACCCACCCAGGTGCCCCTCAATCTCACTTTTAAATCAGAATAATTTCCAGATGACTTAAAGATATCAAAATAATGATAGCTAACATTTATTTAGCTTGTACTATGTGTCAAGCCCTGATTTAAGCACTTTTTATTATATTGTACACATTTTACTCATTCCGTCCTTAGAGCAGCCCTATAAATTAGGAGCTATTTTTCCCACCAATTTTAAGGTGATGGACACTTTGCTACAGGCACTATAAACCTTGGCATTCTGGCTCCAGAGTTTGTGTTCTTTTTTTTTTATTTTTTAAAGATTTTATTTATTTGAGAGAGAGCGAGAGCACGAGCAGGGAAAGGGGCAGAGGGAGAGGGAGAAGCAGACTCCCTGCTGAGCAGGGAGCCCAACTCCGGGCTCAATCCCAAGACCCTGGGATCATGACCTGAGCTGAAGGCAGACGCTTAACTGACTGAGCCACCCAGGTGCCCCCAGAGTTTGTGTTCTTATCTATCACACACATATTCTCTTTAAAACTTCTAAGAAAAAACAAAGGTAAATGTTTATATGATATTAATATAGGGAAGATCATTCTAAACATGATTATCAAGCCAAAAACAAAGAAAAAAATTGGTAGATTTGACTACGTGAATATATTTATTTAAACTTTTACATTTCCCCTAAATATCCAAAACAAAAAAAAATATAAACAAGAAGAAAAAATATTGGCAGCATATATAATAGAGTGTTAATATTCTTTGTATATAAAGCATTCTTATAATCAATGAAAAAGAACAAATCCACTAAAAGAAAATAGTATAGAGGTCAACAAACTGGTCCTGGGCTAAAGCCAGTATTGAAAATGAAATCTTATTGGAGTACAGCCATGTTCATTTGTTTGCATATTGTCTATGACTGCTTTTGAGCTACAACTCTGAATCGAGTAATTGTGACATCAAAGCTTGCAGTGTTTACTATCTGATCCTTTACAGAAAAAGTTCCCTGACTTCTGATGTGGAGAAATATCCACTTCTGGTGGTCTTGAAACCAATAGAGAGTCTTTTTCCTTTGGAAGGCTTTGGATGGCTGAAGAATGGAGTAGTTGGTCTCTTAAGGTCCCTCCCTCACCTCCATCCAGTTTCATCTTGAACTCATCTTGAGTTGAATTATTACACATGAACGCCTGTGGACATCTGTTTTTTCTTACGTATTTTTTTCCATTGGATGTGTGCTCCTACCTTTCTACTCTTTCTCTACAGCACCAGCTCTTCCATGGTAAACAAACCATAGAGTTCTCGGTGTTTTCAAGACATATTCTCTGGCTTTCATTGATACTTGACTCTCCAACCATCCACTTTTCTCTGCTCTTACATCCAGGTTGTTGACTTTTGCTGGAGAAATTCACAGCTAGGGCAATTGATAACAACTACATTTATGGTCTCTCATCTCTGCTAGGAATTCTGTCCTGAAATCCTACATGATCCCAAATCAGCTCTTCCCCAATTACATGTAACAGCTGGCCTGCCTAAACTGTCTTCTTACTTCAGCACTCCTGTTCCTTTTCCAGCTCTCTAAAAACGAACTTGCCTTTTACTTCACAGATGAAAATGAGGTCTTCCTGCAGTAAATACCGGGTCCCAACTTCTTCTGATTCCTCGGAGTGAAGAGGCCATCTATGACACTTTCTTCCCACTTTATCTTCAATATTTTGCCTCTAAACTCTTTTCTTTCCTATAGCTTATAAATTAATCTCTATGCTTTCTACAAAAAAGTGAAAGAAGGAAAGAAGGGAAGGAAGCAGAAAGGAAGAGAAAAAGAAGAGATTAAGAGAGAAAGAGAAAGATAAGATAAAGACAAAGAGAGGGGAGTTGGAAGGAGGGGGAAAGAAGGAAAGAAAGAAAAGGCAGAAAGGAAGCTTTTTGATATTTTTTTGGGGTCTCACACTCCTCATCAATTGTCCTTGCACATCTCTCTTTCCCTTCACAGCCCAGCTTTTGAACACATGCTCTGTACTTGTTACTGTTTTCCTCACACAGTGTCATATGATTTAGTCTCCTGTGAGGCTTGTGAAGGTGCCCCAGCCAAGGTTTTCCCTTCCATTCCTGTCCTGTTGGACTAATTTGAACTCATGATACAGTTGACTGACTGTTCATTCATTCATTCATTCTTCTTCTTCTTTTAGAAACTGGGGGATTGGGGGGAGTGGAGGGGCAGAGGGAGTGAGAGAATCTCAAGCAGACTCCCCACTAAGTAAGGAACCCCACGTGGGGCTCGATCTCACAATCCTGAGATCATGACCTGAACTGAAATCAAGAGTTGGATGCTTAACCCACTGAGCCAACCAGGTACCCCTTAATTCATTCTTAAAAGCTGCTTTACTTTCTTGGTTGACACTACTCTCTTTTGGCTTCTCTCTTTTTCCTCAAGTGCTATACATGCTGCTACTCATTTTCCCACCTCTTAAATAGCATTATATCCTTAGTCTTCCATTATATATTTTTCCTAGGCAATCTCATTATCTCTATGCTAAAGACTCACAAACATCTATCCCCAGCCTTTTTGCAGAGTTTTCTATCAGGTGCCTACTTGGGTATCCACCTGCCTAGATGTCCTAAGGTCATCTCAAACTGAACATAGCAAAATCCAGCTCCCCATGACCCCCTGTCATGCCATGCCATACCATGCCATACTGTACCCTAACTACATGAACCACTGTACCATAATACACTGTGACTTGTCTGTCTGCCCAATTCCACTTGGAGCTTCTTAAGAGCAGGGACCACATGTTTCATCTCTGTATCTTCAATGTTCAGTACATTGAAATTGTTGACTCAGTGTGTGAGAGAATGGAAGTAATGAAGATAAGTGAAAGCAAGAAAGGATGGAACTTATTTTGGATTCAAGTGTTCCCAGCAGAAATCATAAATAATCAGTAGCTTGTCTTCTGAAATGAACCGAGTCTGGGAAGTTGGCTGGATGATGAAGTACCAAAAAACATTCTTCTTACTTTAGAGCCTATCAGTAAAACACAACAAAAACTCATGAGCCTGTTGAAACTGACAAAGTAGCTGTGACAGATGACTTTTTATTTAGTATTTAAGCCATTTAGGCTCGTAGATTGTAGGATACTAAGGCTACAACAGCATTCTCCTCAAAATATGAAGTCTAGAATAAACATTGGAAATTTTACATTTAGCACTGAGCAGTTTCATTTAGTACCTGAATTCTTGGTACTTGGTGGCACTGAGAACACTTAGTATAAAATGTTCTGGGTGTAAAATGTTCTGATATCAAGTCTTCTTAGAGTGTTTAAGTCAGAATAGTAATTCTTGAGCAGTTTGTTACACCAATTACAAAAATATACAAGAGAGAAAACACCAGTCACATTGTATTAAAGTAGAGAAATGTCCTCAGAGTCCAGATTTGAATTAATAAAGTGGCAATCAGATGTCATAAGGAAAAGATATGTATGCCACGCTTAGACCAGAAACTGATCAATTATACAGTTTAAAACTCAGATTATCTTAATGCTAATAGTAATGTTTTATTTTTAAAAAGTTCAAGACTTTTAGAATTTTAAAATTAATGAACATGGGTTATAGTCACATTAGAATAGTGATACTTCCTATACAACTGAACACGTGTCCTATAAAGTAATTTTATGTATCAAAATATTTGTCAGAAAATGCTTTTTGACAAATATTTTATTATAAAAATCATTCAAGGTTTAAATCTTCCATTGGTGAAAAAGTATCATTAATATATTACCAAATCCAATGTTTAAAGTAGTACTAACAACACAGTTTACCTCATCACTTCAAACACTTCCTTGTTTAAATAAAATATAACATTTTAGAAAATTTGGGAAGTAGAGAAAAAGGAAATATATAATTCTACTAACTTCACAGAGCTTTTTGCAGAAATATTTTTTCATAATTTTAATTATATATGTAACTTTGTATTCTGCTTTTAAAATTAGTATTTCTCTCATGAATATTTTTCTGCAATGTTACTAAATAATTATGATTATAATTTTTTAGAGCAGTCTGATACTATCTATTGCTACACTGTAACTTATTGAACAGTTTACTCATTGGATAATTTAGATGAGATACAATTTTTTACCTGATGCTTACAGACCCTCCCCACCATACTTTGTACTTTTTTCTTATGGTAGATTTCTAAAAGTAAAATTTCTCAGTTGAAAGTTATACTTTTAGAGACATAGTAGCATAATGATCTCCCAATGGATTCTTTCAATTTATAGTAACCCCTGTAATGTAAGAATAGCAATTTCTTTGCTAATTTAACAGCATTTTAAAAAGAGTCTTTATTGGTTATTTTGTTATGTTTTAGATAATAGACTACTTTTAGAATAGTTTTAGGTTTACAGAAAAATGGAGCAGAAAGTACAAAGGGGGGGGCACCTGGGTGGCTCAGTTGGTTAAGCGCCTGCCTTCAGCTCAGGTCATGATCCCAGAGTCCTGGGATTGAGCCCCATGTCTGGCTCTCTCTGTCTGTCAAATAAATAAATAAAATCTTAAAAAAAAAAGTACAGAGGGTTCACAGATAACCCTCTGTACTCTTTCCCATAGTTTCCCCTATTATTTTTTTAAAGATTTTATTTATTTATTTGACAGAGAGAGACACAGCGAGAAAGAGAACACAAGCAGGGGGAGTGAGAGAGGGAGAAGCAGGCTTCCCGCGGAGCAGGGAACCCGATACGGGGCTCAATCCCAGGACCCTGAGATCATGACTTGGGCCGAAGGCAGATGCTTAATGACTGAGCCACCCAGGTGCCCTAGTTTCCCCTATTATTAACATCTTTCATTAGTGTAGTATATATGTTACAATTGATGAATAAATATTGATATTTTATTATTAACTAAAGTTCATAGTTTATGATTCATTGTGTCTTACAGTTCTTTGGATTTTAACAAATGCATGATGTCATGTATCTACCATTACCATATTGTACAAAATGTTTGACTGCCCTAAAAATTTCCACTTATTCATCCTTCCTTCCCACAAGCCACTGGCGACCACCGATCTTTTTACTGTCTCTGTAGTTTTGCCTTTTCCCGAATGTTGGATAGTTGGAATCATATGTTAGGTAGTCTTTTCAAATTGACTTCTTTCATTTAGCAATATGCATTTCTTTATGTTTCCTCCATGTCTTAATAACTTGTTTATTTTTTCATTGAATAATATTCCATTGTATGGATGTGCCACAGCTTATCCATTCAGCTTTTGAAGAATATCTTGGCTGCTATTAGTTTTGGCAATTATGAATAAAGCTGCTATAATCATTTATGTGCAGGTTTTTTTGTGTGGACATAAATTTTCAACTTGGGTTAAGTTTTTGTATCTACCTGTTATTGTTTTATGCATGTATTCTCTTTTATGTCTGAATATATTTATAAAATAAGTGTTTAATCACTTTTTTCTCCCTATGGAGTCTCAATTTCCCCAAGTTGCTTTTTGTTTGTTTATTTTGATCGCTGTATTCTATGTTTGAGGTGTTCTGCAGTTGTTTGGTGTTCCTGGCTCTGTGCTCTTGTTTAAGAGCAGTACCTCCTAAAGTTGATAAGAAGCTGTGATCCCATGGTGAATCTTGCTACCTCTGGGCCATTTCACTAAGAAAAGCTCACTGTTATATGTTAAGTCTTTCCTCTTTGACTGGTAAGATTCTCCAGAGTGAAATCTTCTGACCTCCTACCTTGATGGTATAGGACTGGTTACCATCTTTCTGGAAGCTGAGTTGGAGAAGAAGTCTGGAGGTGGGTAGACTCTGCTTTCAGTATATAAAATGTTCACCTAATCTCTCTGTTTGCAGAATGGTACCCCCCACTTTCAACTGTGCTTGTCTAGCTTTCTGCAGAATCAGGGAGATATAGTTGCCTACTTGGACTTGGGGAAAGGATCTGGGGATTTATCTGATTCTTAAAAGAGAATTCCAGTTAATCCTCCTGTTTCTAGCCTCACCTTTATCCTCATACCTGAACCCTAACGTGGCAGTGCCTTTGCGAGAGATATGTGGCTTACTGGGTAAACTGATTGTTTCTAAGCTTAACTTGAGATTCAACTTTCTCAATGCTGTGAGGTCATCTGCTTATCTATCTGCTTAAAAATTTTGTTGCCGATCTTTCCTTCTTTCTCTCTTGTCCTTACAAATTCATGCCTTTTAAAAAAACCCTGTACTATACTTTTAGTTGGGTTTTGGTAGGAAGTGAAAGTAAATGCACTTTCACAATCAACCATAGTTATGTGAAATTCTTATACATCCTTTTTAAAACAGGAATAAAAACCCAAACCCTTCTCTATAGGCAGTAGATGCTAATTGGTTAAAATTTTCAGAAAAAAATTTTTTTTGAAGTTAATTAATACGATCTGTAAATGGACCACTGCATAAAATTTTGATGCATGTTCATTCTGACTTTTTTGTGTGAATACATAAACATCTGATTTATTTTTATTATTTTTTCATTTGTGTAAAAAATGCAATTGTATCTATAGAGCTAGCAGATCAGTGGGGAAGGGAGGGGAGTTGGGAGTGGAGATTGTTTGCAAACAGATATGAGGGAACTTTGGGGGGTAATGGAGATGTCCCAAGCCTGGATTGTGGTGATGGTTGCTTAGCTCTACATATTTACTAAGAACTATTGGTGGGTATATTTTATGGTATATAAATTGTAACAATAAATTTGCTTTAAAAATTCCACAGTGACCCGCAAAACCAAAAACAAAAACATGATTTTATCACATGATTTTATCTTTGTTGACTTAAAAATGTATTATGGACACCTTTCATATCAACAAATTTATACCTATTAAATAAAATCATAAGTATATAATTAACAAAATGTATTTCTCCCAGCTCTTTTCCCTTCACCTTGCAAAATATCATAGAAGATCCCACTTTCATAATACATTTTATGTGTGCTTTTTTTACATTCTTGTTCATAGATTTATATATTGATGCATAGTTGTAATTATTACATACAGTTTAGCACTGTAATTATAAAACAGTATTCTAACCATTTTTCCATATACTACATAATACTTTATAGGGTACATGTGTCATGCACTAATTACCCTATCCCTGTGTTTGAGCACTTAGGCTGTTTCAGGATTTCTGTTATTAAAAATAATGATGTAATAATGGTAACTTTATGCATATAGTTTTTTCTTTCCTTTTTTTTTTTTTTTTGATTCTTTACTAGGGATAAAGTCCCAGGAAGCCTCTACTGCTCTTGAACTAAAACACAAGTAACTTCAGAATGAAACAAAAAATTAGCTTCTATGTAATTCCCTTTAGATGTATCAGAAGATTCCTTGTATGGAGAACCTATCATTTGTTACTGTTACCTTTTAAGTTGTTCTATATTATGGCCTTTGATGTTTTGCTGAACATATATTTTTTTTTAAATCAGATATACTTATTTGAAGTGAAGACAGGCAGGAATTTTGTAAAAAAACCTGGTATTGTTTTCTGCAGTGGAAAGGCATCAGCAACCTCAGAGTGTTTTCATCCTACTTAAACTTTACAATTGGAGGACTTTACAGTACAAACTTTACAGAACCTACCTTGAGTTGGGTGACCTCAGATTTACTAATGCCTATTCATCTTAAATAATTGTCTGTATTGGGATATCTCATCACTGATTTGCAGCTGTGCTTTACTGGGATACATGCTGAGAAGCCTTCTTTTAAATCAAAATGTTAGTTAAAAATTTTTAAATTAACATTAATGGATTATTAATTATTAATGGCCCCACAGGGCCAAGTGAGAAAGTGACTAGGCATTCTGGAGAAGGCTCCAGGAGTTCTCAGAATCCAGGAAATACAGTTTACCCATACTCAGGTCAATGGGGGCAGGCAGTCTAGGGATTTTGTTCTTCTGAAATAACCAACCACCCACAGACTGAATTAACTGGCTTTAGGACACTGTGCTCAATGGATGGGTTAGATGGTAGAATTTCGGGAAGCCCAAGGTCAAGTTAGTTCCTAAGGAACAATGCATGCTTTTTATAACCTTCCCTGCACTTCCCTCTGTGCTATAACCAGGGCATGACAGCTGAGACCTTGTCACCAACACTTTGAAAGATAATTTAAAAAGATTATCCAAAGGTTGAAGCTAGCCCCCTCCTTGGCAAATACTCCCCCTTCTCTCCCCTCTTCAGTCCCTGGGTGGGTAGCAAAACCCAACATCAGGGGCAGAGGGCATTCCATTTCCTACCCCTTTGTGTGTGTGATGCCTATCAGTCCCTCACCCCCGCTACCCCATTTTACTCCCTAGTTGATTCAAGGGCCTGTTTTTTTTTAAAAAAACAGCTTTATTGAGGTATAATTTACATACCATGAAATTCACTCATTCAAAATGTACAATCCCAGGGACGCTTGGGTGGCTCAGTCTGTTAAGCGTGGCTCAGGTCATGATCCTGGGGTCCTGGGATCAAGTCCCGCATGGGGCTCCCTGCTCAGCGGGGAGCCTGCTTTTCCCTCTGCCTGCCACTCCCCCTGCTTGTGTGCACATGCTCTCTCTCTCTCTCTCTCTCTGACAAATAAATAAAATCTTTTAAAAAATGTACAATCCCATGGTTTTTAGTACTCCACAGTTGTGCAACTATCACCATGATTAATTTTAGAACATTTTTATCACCCCAAAAAGAAACCCATATTCATTATCAATTAGCTGCATTCCACCCCCCAAATCTCCTAGCCCCTAGGTAATCACTAATCTATTTTCTATCACTATAGATTTGCCTAGTCTAGACATTTCAGATAAATGGAATCATATATGTGATGTTTTGTGACTGGCTTCTTTCACTGAACGTAGTAGTGTTTTCAAGGTTCAGCCATGTTGTAGCATGCATTGGTACTTCATTTTTTTAATTGCCAAATATTATTATTTTGTATGAATATACCACATTTTCTTTATCCATTCATCAGTTGATGGGAATTTTGAGTTGTTTCCTCTTTTTAGCTATGATAAATAATACTTAATGCTGCTACATACATTTGTGTACAGATTTTGTGTTAATGTGTTTCATTTTTCTTGGTGTATACCTAAGACTGGATTTGCTGGGTCATATGGTAACTCTATGTTTAACATTTTATGGAACTGCCAAACTATTTTCCACAGTGGCTGTACAATTTTAAGTTTCCACCAACAATGTATGAAGGTTGCAATTTTCCAACATTTGTTATTGTCTGTCTTTTTAATTTTAGCTATATTAATGGATGTGAAGTATCTCATTGTGGTTTTTATTTCCATTGCCCTAATGGCTAATGATATTGAGCATCTTGTGTGTCTTTCTTGGAGAAGTATCTGTTCAAATCTTTCCCCATTTTTTGATTGGGCTATTTGTCTTTTTATTGTTGAATTGTAAGAATTCTTTACATATTCTGAATATAAGGCATACATACATGAATATAAGGCATACATACATAACACATACATGATTTACAAATGTCTTCTCCCTTTCTGTGGGCTGTCTTTTCATTTTCTTGTTGGTGTCCTTCGAAGCATAAAGGTTTTTAATTTTGATGATTTCAAGTTTATCTGTTCATTATTTTGTTGCTTGTGCTTTTAGTTTCATGACTTAGAAAGCATTGCCTAATCCGAGTCACAGAGATTTACACCTATGTTTGCTTCTAAGAGTTTTATAGTCTCAGTTTTTACATTTAGGTCTATGATCCATTTTGAGTCAATTTTTATGTGTAGTATAATGTAGGGGTTCAGCTTCATTCTTTGTATGTGGATATGTAGTTGTTTTGGCACCATGTGTTGAAAAGATTCTTCTTTCTCAATTGAATTACCTAGATATCATTATCAAAAATCGATTGACCATAAAGATAAGTTTTTTTTCCTGAACCCTCAGTTGTATTAATTGATTGATTTATATGTCTACATTTATGCCATGATTACTGTAGCTTTGGATTATGTTTTGGAATTGGAAGTACAAGTCTTCTAATTTTGTTCTTTTTAAAGATTGTTTTGGCTATTTTTGGTCCCTTGAATGTCTATGTTAATTTTAGGATCAGTGTGTTACTTTCTGCTGAAAAGCCAGCTGGGGTTTTCATAGGGATTGCATTGAATTTGGAGATCTCAAGGCCTATTTTGTGTGGTTGCTTTGAGCACCCAAATGGTACCTTATGACTCTGCTTTCCTTGTTCTTCTCCCAGAAGACAGAGTTATTATTGCCCTTAGTCCTGAAGAAAAGCCTCTTTAAGCCATCCATTCATATAAATATTAGTGATTAAATTTTTTTTCTGCCTCAGTTTATTCTTATGTGAAATGAGGTTAATAAGTGTACTTATGTCCTAAGAATGTTGTGAACATTAAAAGGGAGAATCCGGGGTGCCTGGGTGGCTCAGTCGTTGAGCGTCTGCCTTCGGCTTGGGTCCTGGTCCCAGGGTCCTGGGATCGAGCCCCGCATCGGGCTCCCTGCTCCGCGGGAAGCCTGCTTCTCCCTCTCCCACTCCCCCTGCTTGTGTTCCCACTCTCGCTGTGTCTCTCTCTGTCAAATGAATAAATAAAATCTTAAAAAAAAAAAAAAAAGGGAGAATCCATCTGAAGCACACAGCAAGCACTCAATAAATGTTATCTACAGTAATAACAATTATGCTCCTAGGCATATTTGCATCAAGATTGATTCTTGACATCCTTCATGCATTGATCTCATCTCCCACTACTCTCTCGGGTATGATCTGCAGTTCAGGAAAAGTGGGTTTTCCATCAGATGATGTGGATCCGTCTGATTCTCAAAAAGCCAGTGTTCTTCCAATTACATCGACAGATGTTTGATAGATTAAAACATAGAAAAATAAGAGGAATATTTGCAATATGTAGGGAAAAAGACATTTTCTATAAAAAAACTTTAATGGAAAAAGTATAATTTCTAGGCTCTAAGATGAAGAAACAGCTGATGGATTTTTTTTTTTTTTTAATTCTTAAGAAATTCAGTAGATATTCATTCTTGGTAGACCAGGATGCCCATGACTTGGAACCTGTTAGGAGCTAACAGATACAGGAAAACCTGGGAAGTCTGCTGAGATGAAGTGTCAGGTACAGGAGATTATGTGTGTAGGTTTATTTTGTTGTAACCTGTATGTCCACATGTTCTCCAGCTTGCAGGGAGAGTTCCCTCCCTTTAATACCTAATTAAGTCTTTGGCCCAGTCCAGGCACTCCCCAAGAATCTGATAATCTTAGGTGATACTTACATACTGACATGTTCTCTTCTGGCTTGTCACCTCTCACTCTATATAATCTATAGCTCTGGGCTTCTGTACCTCTGATCAACCTAAAGAAGTTGATGTTAATATTTTATAACTAAGGGACCTTGTTCATATTATAGATGTAAACTGAAAATTGCTTTGAGTGGACTTTCCTTTTCCTAACATTGGAAATCTGATTTCTTCCATTCACTTTTTGAGTTAACAACCACAAAATACAATATAACCCAGTGGTGAGTGAATGCATGTCATTAGCAGTTTACAACTTTTATCAATGATGTAATAGTTTTTAGTACTATTGCCACAGACTTTGACAAGGATATTCATAGGCAATAAACTAATGAGTTGTGTTTGTGTCTGTGGGTGTGTTTTTAACTAAGCTCATGCTCATTTTTTCATTCTCTACTTAATCCTACTAGTTGGTGTCTTATCCATCCTCTTAAGCTTCTTTCAATGCACTCTATTCCATAAAATCTATCCATATCCTTCTGGCTAGATATGAGATTATCTCTTTTGAATCTCTATATAAACAGAGGTTTATAAATGTCTCACAGCATCTACTAGATGGCACTTTGTGTAATAGTTATTTCTGTACTTACATTATTGCCCTGCTAGGTGTATACTCCTAGAGTCCAGGTTTAAGTGTGTGCTATTAATCTTGGTATAACTTCATCTCCCAATACAATTCTTTGAATATAGTGGGTGCTTAAATATGTTTGTTAAATTATATTTCTGTATCAAGATGGAAGGAACTTGGCCAGCCACCAACTTAAACAGGCAGCCATTTTTGTGCACTTGACTGAGGTAGCTCATCAAGCATCTCCAACAGAAGCTCACTGTCCCCTGGGCACCTAACCTGGGCACTGGGGTTTATAATTCATGTAAAGCACACTGGTAACGGTCCTCTTACAGATAAGGAGATAATGTTGATGAATCTACACTATTGATAAAAGAACAAACCAACCCGAACTTCTCAAAATGTTGTCCTCAGGGTTCATACAGTTAGGAGCACTTATTTAAATATTTTTCTTTTAGCATATTTGCCTGAAGTTAATTTCTAGCTATAGCCTCTCGTTAAAAGGGTGACTGAAAACTTAGAGAATGGTTGGAACGGGCCCCAAATAGACTAACCCTATATTAAATTCCATGCTATACTAACATTGTCATCTAGCAGAATTCCAGTGGGCAAAATTACAGCTAACACATGTATGTAATAGATTACTATGTTTGTCCTGAGATAGAGTAGGTTCTATATAGCTGAGTGTTGGCCTTCAGTGTTCAGATTACCTGAAATTCACCATATTGGGTAGGGGAGACTAACTGTGCCCCAGGAGCCTAGAAAGACAGCATTTAATAGAGTGGTACTTCTCAAACTGTATGTGGTGAAGCACTAGTTTATTTTCTTTTCAATTCAGGTAGACTAATAATTTTGTAAAATACAATAAGCATAAATAACTAGAAAATGAAATTTAAAAAGAGATGCAAAACACAACCCCCAATTTTTAAATATTGGGTTCAACAGACATAAAATTACTCTGTCAAATTGTGGTTCTGTACTTACCTGATCAGTTCATGGACCATACATTGAGTAGCACTGGTTTAGAGGATGGACTGTCCTGATATGGTCACACAGGGGTTTGGATTGTCTGTCCATGGAGTTCATTTGGAGGTCTGTTTGACCAAAATGAATGATCCAGGGAGTGCCTGGTTGGATCAGTCAGTGGAGCATGCAACTCTTGCTCTCAGATTTGTGAGTCCAAGCCCCATGTTATGTGTAGAGATTATTTAAAAATAAAATCTAGGGGCACCCGGCTGGCTCAGTAGGAGGAACATGCAACACTTGATCTCAGAGTTGTAAGTTTGAGTCCCATGTTGGGTGTAGAGATTACTTAGAACTAATTTTTAAAAATCTTAAGAAATAAAATAAGCTGACCCTCTAAAAGATTAGATGAAACTTTTTTTGGTGTGAGTTTTTTGTTTGTCTAAGAAATAGAACAGGATAATAAATAGTCATACATACTATTTTTTCCCTCACCAGAATGTAGAACAAGAACTCGTACACATTGTTCTAAAGAACTGCATACTCCACACACTATTGGCACTCTCTAAATGTTAAATAGTAACTCCTTGGGGAAAGGGGAAAGCCTTTCATTAAAACAGAGTATAATGTTCATTGCCAGTTGAAGCACACATTCCCTAATAAATGAGCCAAATATTTGCAATCGTCTGTTATCATACATTTATATTCAACCCTATCATCCGTTCTTCATTGAAATGATCTTTCCTACATGTTACTAAAAATGAATTTTAATTTAAATTATAGACCCATTATTTTTTGTTCTCTGTAGCAGCCAAGTATCTTTTGATCCATTCTTACCTTTAATAAGAGAAATCCTGCCCTGAATATATTTCTACACCAAGCATGAGATATAAAAGTTATTGTCTTTTCATTTGGGTACAATTGTTAGTCCAGGGAAGTGGACGAAGAGTCCGTAAGAGGCTTTGACAGCCTTATGATAAGAAGAAAAGGATATTAAGATCAACTTAAATCTATCTGTATGAAATAAGTTAAAATTATTTTAACTTATCGAAAGCCAGAGTACATACTCTGGGAGCTTGATAAAGTATAATGCTAATAAGGTGACAATGAAATGTCTGCTGCAAGGCATTGTTACACTCATAAATAACACTTGAGGCAGGGCTTTATATAAGCAATTTCCGCTACGTTATTCCTCACAGCAACCTATGTGAAGTAGATATTACCATCCCACTTTCAAATGAGGACATTGAGAGCCAAACTCAGCTTATCTGTAACAGAGCAGTGATCATCTTGGCAACCTGGCCTTTGATGAAAACACACACTTACCCATGGACCATGTATGTCCCAGGACTGCAGTCATGAGGATGGTGGGGGCTATGTGGTAGCATGAGAACAGCAAGTCCAAGATACAACAGAATAGAGACCTGCTTCTCAAATAGAAGGCACTCGTTCCCACCTTGTCCTCCTTCCTCCTTCAGGGGACAATGGGTATGGGTCCCTTTCTCCTCAGACTTCCCATTTCCTAGTCCACTCCTGGCAGGGAGTTTGGGGACAGCCCCTTCTTAAAGATGCTTGCTGTGGCTTTAGAAATTACTCATGTTATCACTTAGAGAGTGAGTCACCAGAATTGATCTGTGTAGACTTAGTTTATGGTGACTTCTTCTTGACTGAGGAATTGAAACAAGTGGCGTAGAATTCTATAAGGCTGCCATGCTTTCTTTCCCTTTCTTGTTCACTCTATCTGGTCTGAGGAGAAGATGATGAAGATTGTGCATCACACCCTTGGGTCAGAGATTGAGCTACTCATCTGTACATTGATGGGACCTCTGATTCACTGAAATGAAACTGCCATTTCTTTTTCCTTCACTTACCCTGAACTATAATGGTAAAGATTCACCAGAGGGAGCTTCAGCAAAATACACTTTTTAGTCTTGGCCTTAATGCACACACCAATTTAAAAAAAATACACGTACCTATTTGAATACAATGTAAATCACCATTTTGCTGATACTGGCTTACATAATTATTTTGTGCAGGTTGATTTTAGTTTACTGTGCATTCAGTCTTATGCTTGATTTAGCATAGGAAGGGGAACAATATGTTTATCTGGATGATAAAAGTACAGTCACTATGATAACCTGGATTATTTTCTGCTTTATCTTGGCAATTAAATCAAAACTGTATATATTTGCCCACAGGTGATAGTTTTGGTGGTATGCCGTTACCATAGCAACAGACTATGTTCTTGGTTGCTACCACTTGCCTCCAGTATTATGCGGGAGTGGAGGTTTTCCTGTTGAGAATGCATAGGGTTTGTAGAAAGTATAAAAAGGGCTCTAGGGGCGCCTGGGTGGCTCAGTCGTTAAGCATCTGCCTTCGGCTCGGGTCATGATCCCAGGGTCCTGAGATCGAGCCGCACATCGGGCTCCCTGCTCATGGGAAGCCTGCTTCTCCCTCTCCCACTCCCCCTGCTTATGTTCCTTCTTTCGCTGTGTCTCTCTCTGTCAAATAAATAAATAAAATCTTTAAAAAAAAAAAAAGGGGGCTCTATTGGGGGTAGTCTGTACAGAACCAACAGTTCACTGGCTACAGTGACTTAAACAGATGGGCTCTAAGTGTTTACTAGCAACTGACTGCCCTGTGATTGCTGACAAATGCCATGCTGCTACCTGGCTCCTGAGAAATGCAAAAGGTAGAATGGGCTTTGGTCTTAGAGCATTTCTTTGGAAAATACAGTAGCATGAACACCTGGTTTCCTGTCCTACTTCTTCATTCAGTTACCGAATGGATCATTTTAACTACCTTCCAGATACAGCCAAAAAAGAAGTAAGGCGGCTTTCATGAATGCTAGTGGTAGTACTATATACTCCTTTCAAGGATAAAGTAAGTTTTTTTAGCCTTCATTTTTCAGATGAGTTGCTTGTATTTTGTATGAAATGTATAAGCTGTCTTTTCATATTTAAGCCACTCAGTTTGTTTTACCGTGGTATCATAACACTTTATCTAATGTAAATGTTGTTACTTTAAAAAAAAGTATAGCTTATATAAATGCTTATCTAATCCTTAACTACTGGGCAGATGGCTCTATTGCTTTCTAAATTGGGATTTGGACTTTTTTTTTGGCCAAAAAAATTTCATTCAAAATAGAACATCTCAAGTTAATGGTGAAGCTTTACTGTAGGCTCAAGGCATGTAATGCTTAGCAAACCTGTACAAGCCAACATTTTTAGCTGCCATTCATATAAAGAGATTTTTTCCCTTTTGAAAGTGCTTTATAATGAGCAACATTTGTCCTGCTGTAGGATTTTCTTCCAGCGAAAGTTTATTCTTTAAACAAGTTCTCTCTATCATTCCATTGTCATTAACTAAAAATGATCTGTAGGCTAATATTCTATCCTGTTCTTCAGCCAGGTGATCACATACCATAATCTGGCCCTGTTCCATCTCTTCTCTCACCACCCCCAGGCTGTGCCCTAGCTACACTGAGGACTTGCCCCCATTGTTCCTGAAACCCAAGCATTCTCACATCTCGGTGCCTTCGCACACACTGTCCCCTCCACTGGCCTGGAATGAGCTCTCTGCTCCCACTCTCACAGATCTGTTTGCCTGAGGAAAGCCTGACTCTGTTCAGCTCCAGTGTTACCTCTGTGGTGAAGCCTTCTCTGACTCACTGTCACCCCCATGGTAGGGACATCTGAGGCATTTCCCTGTTGGGCACATGTCTGTTTCACCATTACAGAGTAAGTGCTTTTCTCTCTTGTGTCCCCAATACCTGGTGCAGTACCAGATATTCAGTGTATATTGGATGAATGAATATAGGTGAGAGCTTATAACATATTTATTGTTTACTCCTTTATATTGCTATAGAAGGGAAGAAGGGAGGAACCAATGTTACTTGAAGATACTGTGAATATGATGGCTTTGGTGTTAATATGCTGAAATCATGAGTCAGCGAACCTCGGATAAAACTGTGAAGCAGGGGAAGTAGCTGGTACCCTAGGCATCCCTTGTAAAACTGAATTCATGCTCCTCACTTGGAACTAAAACCTTAAAGAAAGAGAATAAATTAAGTATAGACTAGTTTTAGGGTTCAGGGCTGGATTATGGAATTTTGGTGGGCACTGAAAGCACAGCCACATCCCATGTGTGCAGATATCGCTATGTAATGACACCAAAAGTTTGAAAGATTTGTTAAGAATAACAGAACCTTTGGGGCACCTGGCTGGCTCGGTCAGTAGAGCATGCGACTCATGATATCGGAGTTGTGAGTTCAAGCCCCACGTTGGGTGTAGAGATTACTTAAAAATAAAATCTTAAAAAAAAAAAAACAACAGAACCTATACTGTGAAATGAGAATCCCTGGTCTCAGGGATTACTCTAAATATTTCTGTAATATGAACCATAAAGTACGTAGGATAGATTTTGATGTTATTTTCAGTTTCTCTTCTCTGAAACTGGTATTAGCCTTACTGATTAGCCAGGGAACATTCTCTGTCATGATCTGGGTTGAACCCTCTTTGCATTCCACATCACATCACTGACTCTCAAGCCTTCTGTGTGGGTTATCTGCTGCTTGAGAGCCTTAATTACAAATCACAGAAAAGTAGAACAGTCCTTGTTTTTTACTGATTCCCTTGCTCAGAGCAGTCTCAAAAACCCTTTCCTCACATCAGATTTCCATAGAAGGCTCTTCTTCCCATAAAAATGCTTTGCCCAGTGCTGGTTGTCCACATTATCAGTTAATGGTGCTGCCATCCTGTGCCTTTTTCTTTTCAGTGGTCTCATGGGCTCATCACTTTTTCTCACTGTGAGATGAATGTGTTTTGTGCACTGTGGTAATAAGAGGGGTGTTTTAAGCCATTTTTGAGAAAAGTGCTATTTCCTATTTGTAACTCCAGTTGAAAGTGAATCCCCCATCGCATAGAATCATAATATGTCCTGTTTGACACCATTAGCTCTGCGCCGGTACCAGTGCTTCTGGGCATCCCTGTTTAACTTTTCTATGCCTGACACCATCTTGGGATATGTGTCTTTTGGTATGGTGGAGACAAGTGGACCAGAGAAGCTATATTTGTACATGGGTTTTAACTGTAGAGCAACATTTGAAGAGTTAAATTATCTGCCAGGGCAGTTTTTATTTTAATTATTTTTTTTATTTTAATTCCAGTATAGTTAACATACAGTTATATTAGTTTCAGGTGTACAATATAGTAATTCAGCAGTTCTATACCTTGCTCAGTGCTCATCATGATAAGTGTACTCTTTAATCCCCATCACCTATTTCACCCATCCCCCCACCCACTGCCCTTCTGGTAACTTTCAGTTTGTTCTCTATACTTAAGAGTCTGTTTCTTGGTTTGCCTCTTTCTTTCTCTTTTATTTTTTTCCTTTGCTCATTTGTTTTGTTTCTTAAATTCCACATGAGTGAAATCATATGGTATTTGTCTTTCTCTGACTTATTTCACTTAGCATTATACTCTCTAGCTCCATCCATGTCATTGCAAATGCCAGGATTTCATTCTTATTATGGTTGAATAATATTCTATTGTATAAATATACCACATCTTCTTTACCCATTCATCTATCAATGGACACTTGGGCTGCTTCCATAATTTGGTTATTATAAATAATGCTGCTATAAACACAAGGGTGCATATATCCCTTTGAATTAGTGTTTTTGTATTCTTTGTGTAAATACCCAGTAGTGCAATTGTTGCATCGTAGGATAGTTCTATTTTTAACTTTCTGAGGAGCCTCCATATTGTTTTCCAGAGTGGCTGCACCAGTTTGCATTCCCACCAACAGTGCACAAGGGTTCCTTTCTCTCTACATCCTCGCCAACACCTGTTGTTTCTTGTCTTCTTGAGTTTAGCCATTCTGACAGGTATGAGCTGATAGCTCATTGTAGTTTTGATTTGCATTTCTGCTAGGGCAGTTTTATGGCAAAATTTCAAAAGACACATAACTGATGAGTTTTAGAAAAAAAGGTGGAAGCAACAGAATGAGAAGGAAACAAACTCTAAGGGTGAATATGAATAAAGACAAAGTAGAATGATTTACTTGGGAAACCTTGTTAGATGCTACTGGGATCAATTATCGTATCTCTCTCCAAAGTATTTTATTGAACTTCCTTTAAGAAGCTTTCCCTTGATGGCTTCCTTTAAGAAGCTTCCCTTGCAAGTACAGAAAACTGTACTTCCAAAGCAAAAACGTAGTTCTTTTAAAAATTGAGATATAATTCACATGCCATAAAATTCGCCCTTTATTTTTTTTTAATTTTAGTTATTTAATTTAAATCCAATTAATTAACATATAATGTATTATTGGTTTCAGAGGTACAGTCCTGTAAAATTCACTCCTTAACATTGTGTAGGTCAGTGGTCTTTCATATATTCACAAAGTTGTACAACCATTACCACTGTGTAATTCCAGAACGTTTTCATCACCCCAAAAGGAAACCCCACACCCATTAGCAGTCACTCTCCATTCCTGCCTCCTACCAGCCTCTCTCCAGAGATCTTCTATCTCTATGGATTTGCCTACTCTGGACACTTTATATGAATGGAAATATATGGCCTCTAACCTTTTGTATCTGGCTTCTTTCACTAAGCATAATGTTTTCAAAGTTCATCCATTTGGAGCATGTATCAGTACTTCATTCCTTTTTATGGCTGAATTGAGAAACATAGTTCTTTATAAAAAATTAGATGAGCCAAAGACATTTTGTTACTTTCTGCTATGGAAATTTTTATGGAATGAAATGAATATTGTTACAAGATAGGTCCTAAAGTTTGGTCACAGGGAAAGACCATGGGAATGCTTCTGTAATCATAGATTCTGTAACTTGATGCAGCAAAGGAGAGAGCACAGTAGCAGGACTATGGGCATCCAGGAAGATAAAGGTCTTTTTATAGGGTTTGGACTTGTGCTGAATGATTCTAGAAGGGACTGGAGAAGAGGTGACCAACACTGGATTGGGTGGCATCATGAAGCAGGGGCAGTTTAGTAATTGGGTATCTCAGAAATCTTTGCTCAGGATGGGGGAAGAACAAAGAGGGGCTAGGGAAGTCATTGGGAAGGCAGGATCCATAGAAAGAGTGGTTTTGCAGCTTTGGTTTGGCCTTGGGAGATATATTGTTTTTTGTTAGCCATGTCTCTGGCCTTGACTGAGTCTAGTGGAGATATTATAGAGCTGATTTTCATACTTTTACATGGGAAGGATATGCTCTGGTTCTGAGATTATGGAAAAAATAAGCTTGGCAAGACCAGGCAAGTAAGACGCAACTATACTACCAAATAGGACTGACCATTTGCCCATTGTAGTGATATTCCTTAGACTAAAATCTCTTTAATGGTCTTCTGGCAGAATAACTCTGAATAGGGCGCCAACTGGGTGGCTCAGTTGGTTGGGTGACTGCCTTCGGCTCGGGTCATGATCCCCAAGTCCTGGGATCGAGTCCCGCCTCGGGCTCCCAGCTGGGCGGGGAGTCTCCTTCTCCCTCTGACCCTCTCCCCTCTCATGCTGTTTCTCTCTCTCTCTCTCTCAAATAAATAAATAAATAATCTTAAAAAAAAAAAGAATAACTCTGAATTATCAGAAGGCAAGGAGTAGGACTTCTCAACCAACTTACTCATATGATTAAGCACCTTTTATTCATTGTCGGCCTTGTGATGACCTTCATGCTAGGTATTTTGTGTGTATTTTCTCTTGTAGGTTTAAAAACTAATGAGTCATTCATCCTTTCTCATTCAGCCAAAAGAGTATGTATAGACATGCCCCAATTTGTCGATATCATCATTCATTTATAAACACTTTAGTGAGTGCTAGGCTCTAGGACTGAGTAAGACATGGTCCCTGCCCAAGAGATTGAACAGTTCTGTTCAGTAGAATATTCTGTGATGATGGCAATATTTTGTGTAGTCCAGTACAATAGTCGTAGCCTCTTAAACACTTGAAATGTAGCTCATGAGACTGAAGAACTAAATTTTAATTTTTATTTATTTTGAATTACTTTAAACATTAATAGTGGCACATGAGACTGTTGGCTATCACATTGGACAGCACTGCTCTAGAAAATCACAAATGAGAGAAGGAAACACAAGTGCTCACAATTCAAGGTGTGCTGTGTACTCCAATATAAGTCCCTATAAAGTGCTCTAGAAGTTCAAAAGGCAGCCTCTGGTGGTAGAGGTGCCAGAGAAAACACCCAGAAGAGGGGAGGTACCATGAAAATGAGACTTAACAAAATAATAACAATAGTGATAATTATTATTATTGTTATTATTTTGCCAGAGGAGGAGGGGAGGAAGGTGAGAGGGTTCATTCTAGGCAAAAGGCATAGATAGTGTTTGCAGAAATACTGAGGCATTAATAAAATGTGTACAAGTTCAAGAAAAGGATGTGGCTTGTTAAGGTCTAAGTGTAGGTTACTGTAATATTACCACCATATGACATGGCTTTTATGGCAGAGGTGTAATTGAATAGATTAAAAACAGATTTAACATTTTTGGCATTTATTGTATACATTATTTGAGAAGCTACCACATTTATCATTTAAAATAGATACGTGAATTGTCATTATGATCCCCATTTCTCAGGCAGAAAACTGAGCCCTAGAAAGGTAAAGGAATTTGCCTGAGGACACAGTGAGTGGAGAGAGCTAAGATTTGAATCCAGGCTTATTTGGTTTCGAGATCTGTCTCTCCATCAGTGACTCTGCATCTTCCACTTTAAATTTTTCTCAGTTTGAAATTGTGATGGATTTTCTTAGGTATGCCTTCCGTGATTCCTTCAGACCACTGTAAGTCTTCTACAAGTTTTTATTTAATATTCTGATTGCCTATTTAAGATGTTTTCTGGCTAAGAGACTGATGTTATAACATATCTATTCTGTTAACTAAGCATTTCATGAACTCAGGTTTTGGAAACAGCTTTATTGACAATTTCCCTTCTTTTTCTGTATATTTATAGCACTAGGAACCTTTTATATCCTAAAATGGGGTGGTTAGGGAATTAGCTAAATTGGAGGACCCAGTCCATTCATTCCCAAATTTGAATGGGCTCCTGTGACCATCATGCCCAAAGAATTCTTGCTTCCGTGTGCTGGGGAATGGCTTGTTATTTGAGCCTCTCCACATCTTACCCTAAAGGTCATGACCCTGGGCTCTGACTTCTTTCTTACCAATCTCTTGCAAATCTTAGTGACTGGGTAGAGGCTTTGCTTTTCTTAACCAAGAGGAACTAGATCTCTGCACCTGTTTGGCAGGCATGGTCAAGTCCTGAAAATATCCCTTCACGGCTGAGAAAGTACTTGTGTTTTATGAGGACGTTTTTGTTTTGTTTTGTTCTTTCCTTTTAGACTTGGAAGAACTCACTTGGTGTTACTTGCTGATTTTCCTTAAAAGCCCATCTCAAAGTCATAGCAAGTTACATCTAACATTTGTAACTTGCCAGGTCTGGAGCATAAGAAGAAGTGTAACAAACAGCACCTGCTTCAAGGGGCACACACTCCACTGCTAAGGCAGGACAGAGAATAAGGAATAAAACAGGCAGTACCAGGAGGTATCTCAAAGGATGTAGCCGATATCCAGGGTTGGAGACGTCTTCACAGGGGAAGGACTGGCATCAGGTCTTACAAGAAGGGCAGGGCTTATCTCAGCAGAGAAGGGGCAGTCTGTGTGGTATACTACCTGGGGAAAGGTACAGGGTAGAGGGAATCATGGGAGAATGGTTTGGCTGAAGTAGAAAATGCAACCTTGGTTGCACATTAAAATCACGTGGAGAAGGGGTGCCTGGCTGGTTCAGTTGGAAGAGCATGCGACCCCTGATCTTGGGGTTGTGAGTTCAAGACCCACGTTGGCTGTAGAGATTACTAAAAAAAAAGTAAATAAATAAACTGGGGAAAAAATCACTTGGAGAGTTCTAAAAACTCCCCTAAAGATTCTGATTGAGCTGAGGGGTGGCATAGGCATCCAGATTTTTTAAGTTTCACAGGTGATTTTAATGTACAACCACAGCTGTGGTTGAGGACCATTGTAATAGTCTCCTTACTCAGAGTGTGGCCATTGAACCAGCAGAACCAGCCCCACCTGGCAGCTAGTTAGAAATGCTGAATGAGTCTCAGGGAATCAGAATTCACATTATTACAAGAGCCCAGGTGGCGCATGTGCACAGTAAAGTTCGAGAAGCACTGCTGTAGAGAAAATATGAGAAATATGGTTGAAGAGGGCAGATGACTTAACCAGATTTTCCCAGCCCCTGCGCTGGGCTAGGAATGAATTACAGGTGGATGGTGGTGTTGCTTTCCCCTCAAGCCATTAGGGATGCTTCTATTTCTGGTTGGCGGGAAGCCTCCTCAGGTTATCTGTAATGTGTTTCACAAATATTCTTGAATTTTCTCTGGGTGCCTTGAGAGAAAAAAGGCAGGGAATCACCAGTTAGTGCTGGACTGCACTCTGTCAGTAGTGGGAGATCCCCTGGAGATTTTGATCAAATGATGTTTTGTGTACCTCATTGTGTTCTAGAAAGATTTTCTTGACAGAAGCATATAGAATGGACTGAGAGGGGGTGCTCTAGGGTAGGAGAACAGAGGAGAATTGCGATAATTCACTTGCAAGGTGACAGAGGACAAGAGTAAAGAGCATGATTATGCATAAGAACTTGAACAACACTTAAGTACCTATACCCAGGTCTTCAGGATGAAGCTTGGAAGGAACTACAAAAGATTCTTTTGTACCTTTTTGGAGACATCTTGTAACTTTGTTTTGTTGCTCTCAGATCTTCAGGAAAGTTTCTGATGATTAAAATCTACTTGGCATAAATAAGGTCATAAACATTCAACCCTCACTCTGCAGGATCCCCTAGCTCTTGGTGGGTGGGATCATCTGACTTGAGGGTTATCAGTGATTTCAAAGGAGAAAGGAAAACAATGATGGTCATCATTTGGTGAATAGGCAGCGAGAGAGAATGTCAGGAAATGGAGAGGTTAAAAGTCCAAGTATGAAAGGCTTGCTGTTGTCGGGGGACTCAGAACCATACATTTGAGTTAGGACAATACTTATAGGGGAACCTGGATATTCCAGAGATTATTTTGTTTGGGAAAAAAATGTTGAAATTATTGGTACACTAAATTGCTTATTCTTCAAGGCCAAGCTTACGTTGTTCCCTTCCATGAATTCTTCCCTTGTCACCCTAGTACATGGCCTGTTCTCTGTCCTGTTTCCTAAAATTCTCTTTAATGAGTCAACAAGGACATTTTTTAATCCTGATACTTGAAAAGTACTGTGGTATGTACTTATTTTCTAATAATTCACAGCTGATTTTATTTTTCTTATTTATGGATGTATATTTATGAATGTATCCAATCCCTCTAAATAGAATTTAAGCTCCTTGAGGACATGGACCATGTGTAATTCTACTTTATTTTTCTGGGAATTTGTGACTTTATGAAACACCTTTTATCAGGGGTGCTGATAAACAACTAAAAACAATTTGCCATATACTTCTTTGTTTTCCAAATTTGTTGATGTTTCCTCAGGGGGGGAAAAATGCTGAAGAGTCCTCAAAAATACATAGACATACACTGTGCATTTTAAACTATATTCTGTAGTTTAAAATTAAGCTAAAACAGTACTATCAGATAAATGTTGGAATCGTTTTGTGCTTTCAGTGATTCATTTCAAAAGAGGAGATTTAAAAAAAATTATAGAGGTATAGTATCCTAGTAAATATCCCTGTTTTCATAATCTTTTTATATGATACCTATTTTTCCTTAGTTGCTTTTCTCATCTTGCCATTTGGGTTTCCTTTTCTTTTTTCTTTCTGTTTGGTAGTGATACCATTTGTTGTAGGGAGGTAACTCCTGGCCATGTTTGTGTCAAGAGTGTCAGTAGTCATCTGGATGTGACCCACTAACATGCTTAAACAGAGTGTATTTTATAGGAAATATATTGAAGATAAGTGCTTTAACAATTTTATTTAGCTTCAAATCATGACATGCCATTTTCATGCCTTTTCTTGGAATTTTCTTACCCAAACTCAAAAGGCATATTTATATTTTGAAATTTGGAACACTGAAAAATTGTGTCACCTAAATTTTGGGGGGAGGGGGAAATTATTCTAATTCTAGACAGTCGTGATATTTGAAATTATGGGAACAGAAGTGTGTATTACATATAGAAAACCAGCTAGAGCTTGACCAAAAGGAGTGAAACTACTATGTCAAAATTAAAAAAAAAAAAAAAAAAGGCCAAGATGGGGAAAACCTTTTAAAATAATTCCTTAATGAATCAATCAGTAGTTTATATCCTTAAAGAATTTTTTATGGTATAATAATGAACATTTATAACAGAACAAAAATAACTCATTTCCTAACATTAGCCTCTCTGCCTACAGAGGTCATAAAACTTGTTAATGCAGATGAAGCTGCCTTCTGTTGTGTGATGCTAATAGGAAATGGATCATTGCAGTTTATGGGGCCCTTAGCCATTTTGGTTCATGATAAATGACTGACTTCAAGTGACATTCCTTCACTGATTTCCCACTATTCATCACCTGAAAGAATGGAACCCAAACATGAAGTTGATTTTGAAGTTGTCAAGAGTTTCACTGTGGTATAAATCCATCATAAGCCAATGTTTTAATTGGTTTAGGAAGAAATATTATGAATGAAAACACTCATAAATGTTTTATGCTCCTATTTTATCCTGCTCTACCTTCTGTTACCTCTTCCTCTTCCCTTCCCCCTCTCCAAACATTCTCTGGTTTTAAAAACTCCCTAGATTTTATCTTTGCAGATGCTTTGATGTAATTATGTTGTTTTGTTCTATAAAATCAGTCCAAAATAAGCTGAAAGAATGGAACATATTTTCAACTGGTATGTTCACCTACATGCCAGGCATTATACAAGACTGGTATGGAAAATTTCTTACATTGTTTGCTATTTTCACTGTGTTCTTGCTGTTATCCTATTTTCTTCTCTTTCTCCTCTTCTTTTTTCTTGAAATACTACCCCCCCACCCCCAACACATGCCAATCCTGAGTTGGGAGGAAGAAGACTGGCCTATTTGAATAAAGTCACATTATCCTACAATTAGGCTCTTGCTCTTGGAAAATTATTCTCCAGCTTATTTTAGGGAGACCCTGCTGGCACTGTAAGGGTTACAATATCTAGTCAGGTTAAATGTATGCCTAAGGATGTTTGAGTCTTTCCTGTGTTGTCTCCATGTTTGGAATAGAGAGCCTGTGTTTAATTCAGTATGTGTGATGCCCTCCATGTTGCTGGCATTTGGAGAGTGTTTGTTATCTGGCAGAATGCTGTTTGCAAAGGAAAATGTAAATGTTCTTACAGATTGTCTAAGAATCATTTAGTGTAATTGAGATAATTTGCCATTTATTTCATTCATTCTTTTTTTTTTTAAGATTTTATTTATTTATTTGACAGAGAGAGAGAGAGACAGTGAGAGAGGGAACACAAGCAGGGGGAGTGGGAGAGGGAGAAGCAGGCTTCCCGCTGAGCAGGGAGCCCGATGCGGGGTTCGATCCCAGGACCCTGGGATCATGACCTGAGCCGAAGGCAGACGCTTAACGACTGAGCCACCCCCGCACCCCTATTTCATTTGTTCTTAAAGGAATTTTGACCTCCCTTATCTGTGTGCATTGTTGGAGTGAGGGTGACAACAGGTTATTTTGTTTGCTTTGTAGAACTTAACAGGTGGAAGCACATCCTTGGTAGCTTTACTTGAGGTGCTGGTATCCCGGAGGGGAAGCCTGCAAACTCCCTCCAAGAGGCTGTCTTTTGACACAGACATTTTAGTTCCTAGCAGATTCCCCTTAGAGCCCACCTACCCCTTTTAGAAAATGGTTTCTGTGTATAGATTGTTCATAAAGAACTTTAGGCTAATAAATTGAAAGTGTTGGAGGTGTCTGAACTCTTTTCATGTTCTAGAACCCGAGACACTGGTGAAATTTTAGGAGAGAGCCTAGAAGTGGTAGAACTGAAATATTAATTAGGTCTCCTATGGTCAGTTTTCCTACTGAAAGCCTAGGAATGGCTCATGGGGCATAGTTTGACTACATGGTCTTAGTTAAATCCTATCAGTCTTTTTTATGACTGGTTGTGATATCTGATAGAAAAAACAATACATCTTCTTTTCAAATTTGTTGAATGAGCAATCACTAATTTTGAATACTTATTCAGATTGGCTCAAAACAACTACCTCTTTTTTTTTCTTTTTTTAAGATTTTCTTTTTTGAGAGCACCTGGGTGGCTCAGTCGGTTAAGCATCTGCCTTCGGCTCAGGTCATGATCTCAGGGTCCTGGGATCAAGCCCCATGTCCGACTCCCTGCTCAGTGGGGAGCCTGCTTCTCCCTCTCCCTCTGCCACTTCCCCTGCTTGTGCTCTCTCTCTCTCTCAAATAAATAAATAAAATCTTTTTAAAAAAATTTTTTTGAGAGAGAGCGAGCATGAGCAGGGGGAGGGGTAGAAGGGCAAGCAGACTCCGTGCTGAGCAGGGAGCCCAACGTGGGGCTCAATCCCAGGACCCTGAGATCATGACCTGAGCCGAAGGCAGACACTTAACAGGCTGAGCCACCCAGGCACCTCCTACCAGATCTTTAAAATGGCCAGTTCAAACATGCTACACTAACCTATTAAGACTGTTGAAGCATATCCATAATTTAATTTTTGGCCTGCTTTTGCATGCTGTGGCCATATGTGTGGACATAGAGGCTGGGGCTGGGAGGAAGTTGCTAAAGGGATGAAAACAGAGGAGAACAGAAAGAAGCTGCAAGAAGAGGCTGAGAGGACAGATGCCCTGTTGACCAGACACTTCTGACAGCATTAACCACTTCATAACTCTGGCTTATTAAAGTGAGCCTGATGGCCTTTTACTTTCTTCCTTCTCTTTTCTTTTTCTTCTTTTAACCTTCTCTCCTCCATCTGTGGGTATAAATCTGTTGAAACTAAGGAAAAGCCGACTAAGATCTAAGATGTACAGATTTTTCTGGGAGAGGAGGGTAGTAGATTGGAAAAAACACACCTGACCACTTGAAGAATGTCTTAGGAATGAATCAGAGTGTTAGGCTTTTTGCAAAGAGGTGGGAGTTTTGTATTCACAGGGCTTTAATGGTCACTTTCCATCGATATTACGAAGCCTTTTGAATGCAGTGTGTTCTTGAAGTCCAGGTCCTTACACGGACACTTTGAAGGTAAAACCTGAAGTGTTTACATACTGTGTTCTCACCTCCAATGCAGGTATTGTCATGTACTAGACTTGCACAGAAACCACTAAATAATCCCTCAGAATTAAATTAAAAGTAGAAGAAAGGTTTCCAATGGAAAATTACTGTTCCACGGGAGTTTTTTAATTCTGAAATTTATTGGAAATAAAAGGACTAAACTATTAAGCATAAATATGATATTTATCAGGGGCTTTCTAATTGGTTTTGAAATTCCCACTAAAGAATAGGTTAGCTGTTAATGATTTTCTCTCTTCACTTACTGATTTGAAGGTGTGATGTTAGTTTTATCCTGTAGGCTGTTACTTTGCTTCTTTGCACTTCAAAAAGATCTAAGGTCACTGATTATGACTTTGCCACTTCCTGCCCTATTGTCCTTACAGAGGAGTTTTGTGGGTTTAGATCTTACTGTAAAGAAACAAGCCCAAGTAAAACTTCTTGATATTTGCATGTCTATTAAATCCAACATCTCTGCTTTTCATTTGAACCTGTTTGATTGTACAATTTACAAGGTAATACTTACTGGGACTTCAGAGTTCCTCTTATGAGAGCTGAAATGCCTTTCACCTCTCTTTGTTTTAATGATGGATCGATGAATTATGAAACAGAGTAAGAGCCAATAACCGAGAAACTGTGGGGAAACAAGATGTTTACATTTCTATGAAATTCTGTTGACCTATAATAAGCCCCCCCCCAAAAAACCGGGGCGGGGGGCATTATTAACACCTTTTATTCAGTTGCCCTCATGGAATTTGGTCTTCTTTTGATGTAGCAGTACTGATAGACCTTTCCTGCAGTTGTCATGCCACTTCATAGATATCATCTGTGAGTGACTATTGTGTTCAGGCTTGAGCTAGCAAACCAGTGCATCTGGTTCTGAATCAGTCAAGTATTTCAAATCTTCACTAGCTAAGCCTGTATTATTGTTTTCCTCACTGTGGTAATTCTCTGCAATAAGTAATTATCAGGCATATGGTTTTTGGTGGAGGAATACTTGAGCTAAGTTGATAGGAACATCAAGCAAACAAATTGAAGATGATGTTTTGGTTTTTGGTTTCATGATTACTACTTCGTATCACCTTGTGTTTTTTCAGTACTTCAGTATATGAGGCACAATAGCCTATAGAGTAAATTTGAACACGCAGTCCCCACCTCTCTTGAGTGTATGTTTTTAATAAAATTTTTCATTTAGATTAAAAGAAAGTATGTCTGACCTTTCCCCAGAACTCCAGATACATATATAACAACTGTCTACTTTATATTTCCCTTTGGATATTTAATAGGTATCTCAAATATTATATATACAAAATGCAACTCTTGATTTTTTTACATAACCACTCTACCTACCTTATACTCGCTTTCTTCCATTTTTCCCCCTTCAGGTAATAACAATGCCTAGTTGTTCAAGTCAAAAACCTAGGAGTTACTTTTTTTCTTTCCTTGAATATATCTTCCCTTTCAATCTGCTGGCAGGCATGTCTCCAGAATAGGTCCCCAGTCTGTACACTTCTTCCCACATGCATTTTCCCCACCGTAGTTCCAATCACCATCTTCTCTTGAAGGACTACAATGGCCCTTTCCCTCCTACAGTCTCTTCTTTATTCAGAGACAGTGATCTTTTTTTTTTTTTTAAGATTTATTTATTTATTTGACAGACAGAGAAAGCCAGGGGGAGGGGCAAAGGGAGAGGGAGAGAGAGAGAATCCTCAAGCAAACTCCCCACTGAGCGCAGAGCCTGACTCCGGGGTCCATCCCAGGACCCTGAGATTACCACCTGAGCCAAAATCAAGATCAGTCGCCCAACCGACTGAGCTACCCAGGCACCCCCAGAGTGATCTTTTAAAGCAGAGATCAGGGGCGCCTGGGTGGCTCAGTCAGTTAAGCATCTGCCTTCAGCTCAGGTCATGATCCCGGGGTCCTGGGATCGAGCCCCACATCAGGCTCCTTGCTCGGTTGGGAGTCTGCTTCTCCGTCTGCCCCTCACCCCACTCATGCTCTTGCTCTTACTCTCTCTCAAGTAAATAAATAAGATCTTAAAAAAAAAGAAAAAAAAAGCAGAGATCAGATCCTCTCCATCTCAAAATCCCATGGCAGCTTCCCATGACTCAAAAAAAAAAAAAAAAATCCAAATTCCTTGCCTAGCAAGGCCAGCATGGTCTGGCATCTGGCTACCTCTGCTGTCTTATCTCCTATCATTTTCCTCTCACTTACTGACCTTCTTACTATTCCTCAGGCATCCCCCAGCTTATTCCCTCCTCAGGGCTTTTACCTCAGTTTTTCTCTGTCCTGGAATGTTCTTTCTCCAGATCTTCACATGACTGACTTCTTCCTACTGTGTGAGCTTTACCTAAAATGTCAGCTCCTCAGAGAGGCCTTCCTGAACATCTCATCTAAATTATGTACCTCTCTCCCCTGTTACTCTTCATCCCACTACCTATTTTATTTTATTCCTAGCAAAGATTGCTATCTAAAGTTCTTATTTATTTACCTCTTTATTATAGTTCACCACCTCCCCTAGAATGTAAGCTCCAAGAGGACCAGAACCTTGTCTGTCTTGTTTCTTGATGTATCCCCAGTGCTTGTAACATTGTCTGATACGTGCAGTAGGTGCTCAATAAATATTTATGGTTGAGTTAGTGAATAAGAATATTTAGGCCCATAAAGAATATAAGCTACTAAATCATTATAAATTATATTTTAGTGAGAATGTTCCTGTCAGATTTTCCTGGTAATTAAGTGACCCAAAGGCAAGGGAATGACTTTCTCATCCAGTTGTTCTATTAATCTGGGATAAAGCAGAAGAGATTGGTGATTACAGTCAGTTGGATTTCTCTCTTGCAGTATCTGTGCATATAAATTGGACATCATTTATCAGTTCTGCCTATCTTTTATTTGTAACTTGGTGTGAGTGTTATATGCTTGAACAACAGTACAAAGCGTACTCCTCGTAGATAAGAGTCTGAAATTGTGGTAAGTACTCATTATGTGAGAACAGCTTGCACTGAACAAGCAGTAGCCATGCATATGTCTCTCTCAAGAAAGAAAACATCAGATTCTAGGTTGAGTGAGGTAAACAGCAATTAATTTAATTGTACATGTTCTTCATATATGGTGATTTTCCCGGAATTGATGAACATATAGATAACAAATACATATTTATTTTGTGACTGCAAATCTCTGCAAATCAAGTAGACAATGTTGGACATATGCCTATGGTTAAGACAGAGAGGAGAAAACCCAGAGATCTTTTTCTTTGCTTTGCTGTATTTTGATAATAAACGTCAATAGGCCACAGGCCACAGACTCACCAAAACTAAAATATGGTAAAAATGTTTTGTTTTTGTTTCTTTTATTTCTGAAGCCCCATCAGAATTCTTCTTTGCCTCTTCTTTCCAGTATTCCACTGTATTATTTTCTGTCCTTTAATGGATAATGTTTTCCTTTCTACTTTCTTAAGGAAAGCAGCAGCCTTCAAAGTTAAGAGCTTTTCTCACTGGCTTTGCTCATAAATTTCCTAGTTCTCAGCTGTCTGTGTTCTGCATGGAGTAATCTTTCCTTTAGGAGTTTCAGATACCTTTTCTTCCCTTCATTCCACTGGCAAATCCCCAAATACTGAGTTCTGCTGTATTCTCTAACAAGAGATGCTTTAGTTGTGTGCAGCAGTAAGTAATCCTTTGATCAGTTTCCCTCATGGGAAGAACTACCATTTTCCCCTCTAGCCAGGAGTCCAGAGTTGGTGTATTTGTGGCTGAACTTCAGGTCTGGCAGAATTAAGGTTCACAAGATCTCTGTAATTTTAGCCTAAATTTCCTTTTAACTGGAATTTGATTTTGACCTGGATGAAATCTTATTTTTATGTTAGTGTGGTAATCCTAACATTCAGATTTTTAACCATCATTAAAGAATAAGAATTTAAAAGTGATTCTTTCTCATTGGATCATAAATTGATCATGAATTGGCATCTTAAAGATTTCCAAACACTACCCGTGCAGGAATAGCAATCACCTATTGTTAAGGATATCTTCCTTTTGCCTCTTCTGATCTACTCTCCACCCTTCTCCACCCTCCCTCTTTCTACCCGGGAGGCTGCCTGTGAGGGCTACACAAGGGCCCCTGTGCCCTCTGACTTCCGCCAATGGCAGGGTCCCAGCAGGAGTTTCAAGGGAGGGACGCGAGTGAGGTCAGGCTAATTATTCTCCTGGCTCCCTCCTTGTGGGGTTGCCTTGGGCTGCCTGTGCCCCTCGACCTAAGGTCATGGTTCTTCACTATAAGACTTTTCTCCTTTTGGGTTCCTGTAATCAATCCATCCTCTCACATCTTTTCCCCTAGGAGTGGTAATAGTTCTGCTGCTACTAATCCCAAATTACAGCAGTATCCCTTGTTGGTCCCTTACATGCATCCATAGCTTTGCAAATTGTCCCTCTCAAATAAGTCTCTGGAAATTATCCTAATTTGAATGTGCCATTGGTATCCTGTTGGGACCCTGTCTGATGCAAATGTTATCATTTCCTAGATTTTGGATACTATCAACTATTTTTGACAAAGTACATACTGTCCCAAGATCACCTGAATGGTCAGTGGAGCAGACACAAAATAGAAGGTCACTGCCTTTTGGGGATCTATCATGTGAGACAGACAAGCTTCTCCTTTACCTTATTCAGTATTCAATCAACATTTATCGAATAGCTCCTGTAAACCAGACATGGTGTATGCATCTGAGGCAAAATATAAAGCACTATTTGCTCCTTGCCATTATATATCTCTGTTTTAACTGTGTATCCATAGTTAAATACTTGAGAGCTTGATAAGAAAGTAGAAAATCACCAGCCTGTCTGGTTGTGCCTGATGCCCGGTCCTGACCTGTTCTGTTCTTAGTTCCCAACTCTTAGTTCTGTAGAGTGACCTCTGTGATTTTCAAGCATGACTATTTCCTGAGCCCATAACAGGACCTCTTTTGTACCTTTATCTCTCTGAATGGAATCTTGTAGAGTGTCAGGGAAATGCTCCTGGACCAACAGAAGATTTCAGTTGAGTACAAGTCTTGTCTTTATGTTAGTGTTGGATAAAACATATTCAGTTGGGAGTATTTCAGAAGAAGGGGCATATGGTTAAATAGATTTGGGCAATTGTCTTTAAAAAGCTTCTGACTATAGGGCATCTCTTAAGATTGGTGACTATAGGGGCGCCTGGGTGGCTCAGTCGGTTAGGCGGCTGCCTTCGGCTCGGGTCATGATCCCAGGGTCCTGGGATGGAGCCCCATGTCAGGCTCCCTGCTCAGCGGGGAGCCTGCTTCTCCCTCTCCTTCTGCTGCCTCTGCCTACTTGTGCTCTCTCTCTATCTCTCTGTCAAATAAATAAATAAAATCTTTTTTTTTTTAAAGATTTTATTTATTTTAGAGGGAGAATGAGATAGAGAGAGAGCATGAGAGGGGGAGGGTCAGAGGGAGAAGCAGACTCCCTGCTGAGCAGGGAGCCCGATGCGGGACTCGATCCTGGGACTCCAGGATCATGACCTGAGCCGAAGGCAGTCGCCCAACCAACTGAGCCACCCAGGCGCCCCATAAATAAAATCTTTAAAAAAAAAAAGATTGGTGACTATATTTTGGGAGAACCTGCTTTGCATAGTTGAGTTGTCGCCACTAGAACCTTAGCCTGTAGTAATTTTTCCCTCCATGGCTCTCAATGCATGATAACCCAGAAGGGCTGTGAGCGTCAGAAGACACAGAATTTGGCAGGTCAAGAAGGATGTGGCACTCTTATCCTGTACTGGGGGAGGAATGTATGTGAGTGACCCTGTCCAGTTAGTAAGGCCTCTCGGTCATCTTTAACATCATCATGTGATGATATTCTGTCAGCCCTGCACTTCATGGTCCTAACAGGAAATATCAGCAATTTACATGAGAGCCACAATTCTCCCTGATATTTCCAGGGATGGTGCAGGGGCTTTGTACCTTATGATGACCTAGTTTGAGCGCTCTGGGTGCCATAGGGGCAGCCAGAAGGAAACTCACTGCACCTTACAAAGGACTAGGACATGTTAGGAAAAAGGTGTGATACACTGTGCAAGGGTTTTGTGGAAACCTGTTACTCTCTGGCCTCTTTTCCTTACTCTATCTCCTGTTCCAAGTGTATCTCAACTCCTTTTTTTTTTTTTTTTGACTTCTCTTGCTCCTTCTCTATGGGTGGGCAAAACACAATCAGTAGTTGAATAGTTTCCTCTAAACCAGAGTCTGGGAATGTCTAGAGACATTTTTGGTTGTCACAACTGAGAGAGTGCTAGTGACATCAGTGGGTAGAGGCCAGGGATGCTGCTAAATAGCCTACCATGTACAGGACAGCCCCCACAATGAAGACTTATCTGGCCCAAAACATTCATAGTTCTAAGGTTGAAAAATGCTAATCTAGACCCTGATATGTTCAATAGAAGTTTCTGGGATGATGGAAATGCTCTATACAGTACTCATTACTTTTTGTGTCTACTGAGCACTTGATATATGACTAGTGCAACTGAGGAACTGAATTTTTAATTTAATTTTAATTTAAAGAGTGACACAATACCTAGAGGTTACCATAGACAGTGCAAATCTAGACCAGGGGACCCCTGTCTGAATATGCTGGCTTACAAGTGATGGGCAGAAAAGGGTGGTACCTGAAAGCAGGAGGGTCGGTGAGGGAATTTAGGGGAAGCTGCAAGGGGAGCATCTACCAAGAAGCCCTGCGTCTGAAGGCAGTGTTGGTCCCCTGTGGACAAGACAGAAGAGGTGGAAGGGCCCCGTCATCAGGAAGTTTATTTGAGGCAGAGCCCAGAAAGCTATGTGGTGCCTTGTGTTGAAAGATTAAGCCCCATATTTATTTCAGAATGGACAGAGAGTTGGATAAACTGTGCTGGAGGAAGAAGAAGCTTAAGTTAGTGCATTAAAAGGAATGATACAGAGGGAAGAGAAGATGGTGGGATGAGGAAAGAGGATAAAGAGATGTGAAAGGAGAAAAGGTAGCCAATGCTGGGAGTGGACCTGGAGGAAAAATGTGGCCCAGGTAAGTGAAGGGCAGCTTTGTGGAGGAAAATTAGTTATCAGGTCTCCTCTCCCTCTTCCTTTCTTTCATTTAGCTTCACTAAATTTTTCTTCTCCCCCTCCCCCTCCCCCTCCTCCTCCCCTCCTCCTCCACCTCCTCCTGCCAGGTGTATCATTCAGGGTCCCAGCAGGAAACACATACCATGCTCAGATTGGAATGGTTTGAATTCATAAAGTGACTAGTTGTGAAGGTGTAGACAGAATGTAGAGCAGCACAGGACCCCAGGCTGGTTACAAAGGTGTGTTCCTACCACTCCTAGACCCCAGGTGCTAGCGGAGGGGGCCACTACTATAACCCAACACTGTGGAGGACTGAGGATAGGCCTATCTAGCAGGAGCTGCAACCTTCAATGGGGGTTTCAGGCAGTGGTAGGAGATGGGCTGGTAGGAAAACACTCTGACTTCACTCTTCCCCTTCCTTATAATCTCCCTCCCTTCAGGGCCCCCTTAAGTCAACCCTACCAGAAACCAGAGCACAGATAACCTCAGTGGATGTGGTGCATACAGGTCAGCCTCCCAGCCAGAGCAGGGCAGAGATGTGTATAGATGGGATGAAAGGAACAAAAAGGAGATATCCAACACGCTTTGCCTACTCCTTTTTCTTTCAAACTTCTTCCCTTCTCGCTAGCCTTACAGGTAACTTTTTTCTCCCATTGTTATCAGTCTTCTCTTGTTAGCCTCAGTCTGTCCTTTACAGCCAAAACTATTTTAACTCCAGCAAGAACACATGTAGCACTGGTATTATAACTCTTTGGGATGATTTCTCAGTATCTGCTCTGCCTGCCTAGCAGCAGAGACTCAGATTCTCTCACATACCAAAGCCTTGCTGCTTCTGCTCATTTTGAGGTCAGTTTTTCTGTGCTGGAAACAGCCCTGCACCTGGACCCAGTGATGGAATGAATGACAAATGACCACACATCAGTCTCCAAAAGAACTTTCCAGAAGTGTTATGCAATACTTACCTACCAGCAGGTGGCATTAGAGGTCATAAGGACATTAAATGGTGTTGGTTTTCAAATCACTGAGAACTTGAAGTTCTTGACAAAAGAGAAAGGTGAGGGGTACCTGGGTGGCTCAGTTGGTTAAGCCTCTGCCTTCAGCTTAGAGTCCACATCAGGCTCCCTGCTGAGCAGGGAGTCTGCTTCTCCATCTACCCTTCCCCCCTGCTTGTGATTTCTCTCCCTCACTCTCTCAAATAAATAAAATCTTAAAAAAGAGAGCGAGAAAGGTGATATAGCTTTCTAGGGCTGAAGTAAGAAGGCCAAAACTAGGTGGGAAATGGACAGGAGAGATACAAGTGATGTTTCAGACATGGAAGGTATTATAGGTTCTGGGCACCAAGTTAGACATGGGAGCACTGGAGAAGATGTGAAAGGTAGGGTTCATTTCAGTAGCCCAAATCTGAGTAACTGAGATAACTATTGTGTCATCAGCTAAGGAAAAGAGAATGAGTAGCAGATTAGCTTGGGAAGTTGTCTAGGGCATATTGAACTTGGAGTGGTGGCAAGACAGTGTATGGAGATGTCATAGGAGCATTTAAAGATGTATGTCTGAAGCAAAAGAGAGCAACTGAGAATAGAGAAGAGGTGTTTAAGGTTGTGGAAATGGGTGAGATCCCTGAAGGACAGAGGACTAGAGACTTCTCAAACTATGATGATATAGGAATCACCCCTGGATATTAAAAATTCTACCCCCTCCAGAGACTTGTAATTCAGTAAGGTTGGGATGATACAGTTGTCTCAGGGATATTCATTTTAAAGAAACACCCTGAGTGATTTGGATGTACTTTGAGAAGCACTATATTTTGGCAGACAGAAGTTTCATAGATCAAATCACGAGAATCACTAGTGTTTTATCAGGCAAGAGGGAAAATGTGAGGAGTAAAGAATAAAAGTTAGGTAAGTAAAAGGAGGTTCTGTGCTGTGCCGTGTTAGCCAAGCCAAAGGTAAGCAGAGTTAGGGTATGAAGAGGGAGGTGGGGTGTGGAAGGAGTATCAAGAATGTAGCAATTACGGGCGCCTGGGTGGCTCAGTCGTTAAGCGTCTGTCTTCGGCTCAGGTCATAATCCCAGGGTCCTGGGATCGAGCCCCGCATCGGGCTCCCTGCTCCACGGGAAGCCTGCTTCTCCCTCTCCCACTCCCACTGCTTGTGTTCCCTCTCTCTGTGTCTCTCTCTCTCAAATAAATAAATAAAATCTTAAAAATGTAGCAATTAACAATGTTAAGTGCTGTGGAGCAGAGGTTCCCATTTTTTCTGGTCTTAGGAACTCTTTACATTCTTAAACATTATTGAGGACTCCAGAGAATTTTTTTTTTTAAAGATTTTATTTATTTATTTAATTGACAGAGAGAGAGAGAGAGAGAGAGAGAGAGAGACAGCGTGAGAGGGAACACAAGCAAGCGAAGTGGGAGAGGGAGAAGCAGGCTTCCCGCCGAGCAGGGAGCCCGATGCGGGGCTTGATCCCAGGACCCTGGGATCATGACCTGAGCCGAAGGCAGTCGCCCGACCAACTGAGCCACCCAGGAGCCCCAAGGACTCCAGAGAATTTTTAAGTGAGTTATATCCAGTGGTGTGCTGATAAAGCATTTCTCCAAAACAAAAGCTCTGATTTATGGGTTTGCCAATCTCTGTGGTGTAAACTACCAGCAGGGACTATTTCAGGCTATGGACAGCTCTCTGAAAACTGGCAGGAGCCAGCTCTAACACACCACTGTATATCTATTGATATTTACCGTAATGATATCTAAAACTAAAATTATTTTAAATTTTTATTTAAATTCTAGTTAGTTAACATACAGTGCAATATTGGTTTCAGGAGTAGAAGGGCCCTCCTTAATACCCATCACCCATCTAGCCCATCCTCCACCCACCTCCCCTCCATCAACCCTCAAAAACTAAGATTTAAAACTACCTATTTCATTTGAAAATAACAGTAATCATTTATTATATGTTAACATAAATAACATAATTTTATGAAAAACAAGTCTTCCAAAACAAAAAATTTAATGACAGGAACATCGTTTTACATTTTTTACAAATAGAGAACAACTGGGTTCTCATATCTGCTTCTGCATCAGTCTGTTGCATTATCATATGTCAGGTTGCCTCTGGAAAATGCCATAGTATACAGGAGGAAATGAATAAAAAAAGATAAATTCCATCTTAGTATTATTATGAAACAGTTTTGATCTTGCAGACACCCTGAAAGGATCACAGATACCCCCAGGGGTGCCTATATCATTCTTTGAGCACTATTGCTCTATAGGAGTGAGCCCCCAAATTTTATTGATTGCATATAATATTAATAAGAGCTTAAGTAATTATTCCCCACTCTATTGATATGTTAGACACATTGTAAAAAAAATACACATAATACAAATTTTAAGGTTAAGGTTAAAAACATTAATAAAAGCACCCCAAGTATTGTCTTGCATAGTGTACATCTTGTTAGAGACCCAGTGTTGTGGAGGATGAAGATGAACATAAGGCCTTGGGGTTTGGTAAGTAGGGGGTGGGTCTGTATTGTCCAATTTTGAGAAAGCAATATCCATAAATTGGTAAATATATAAGTAATGTTTACAAGAAGTGGAGACAAACTGCTCTGATGCTTGGTGAGGGACAAAAGGACAATAATTAATTTCCTTGGTCAGGCAAGGACAAGACAGAAGGGACATTTGAAGCCCTTGAAAAGAATGGAATAATCAAGACCCTTTAGAAAAGCCAATTAGCAATGCAAGTGTTAGTTATCTTTGACTTCTCTCACAAGAGCAAAATAAACAAAATAAAGTCCTTGGCACATACTTTGGAGATATTCTGAGGACTGTTTTTCTAACAGAATCGGGCAATACAAATAGTTAACAGTTGCATAGAGCTTTGTTTATTTTAAGTAGGTCAGAACAAGTCATTCTAATGGTTTTGAATTGGCATGAACAGGCAGGACTGGCCTCTCCTCTTGCAGATAGTTACTCCTCTTTGCACATGAGCATATTTCTGCAAATGAGCCATTGGAGATAATCCTCAGGAAAATGATAAATTATGCCCAAAGTGGCACCCATCCACCTGCCTGCTAAATATTTCTTTCCCTCCTCCAGGCACATATGCTGCTCAACACGGGAACTTTATTCTAAAGGCATTATTATGCTCAGCTAGATACCACTAATCCCAGGAAAGGGCTCAGCTAATAACATGTTAAGATGTCAAGCATGTGGAGGCATATCCATTTTTGCTGGCTACTCAGTGGGAGAGAAGATTTCAATAGCCAAAGGAAGACATCTCTATAAGTAGAATTTTAGTGACTGTGAAAGAAAAGCAGGAGCCAGGCAGATAATTGCCAAGCCAAGCCATGGAAACAAGTGTCAAGCCCACCAACTCTGAGAAATCTGTTTCAGAGGCTTTAACCTATATTGTAAATTATGATGACAACTATAAAAATGTATTTTATTTAGCACTGACTAAATGCCCATAACTGTTATGCCCATTATGTATTACTTCCTTTAGTCCATGAAAGAACCCAGCGAAGTAAGTGGTATTATCAACATTTTGCAGAGGATGAGGCTCTGAGAAGTGGAGAAACTTACACGAGGTTGCCTAGCTCATAAGAGGCAGAGGAGGAGCACAAATCCACAAAGAATCTTCTCTTTTACCCCGATGATATAGGATAGCCATACCAGTGATGATCTAAGACAACAGAGCAATCAAGACATTTGCTTTTGGTTTGTAGTTTTCTAGTGTAATTTTATAACAGATTAATTGTGCCAAGAAGAAGTGAGAAAGTATCTGGGTTGTAAATAATTTCTCCTCCCTTTTATCTTTCCACTAAAACTCCAAAAAAACATCCCTCAAACTTGGATTCAAACCACATTTCTTAAAATCCTCTGAAATAGTTGGCTCAGGTTTATGTCCTCTCCCAAAGCCAATTACTCTGTTACTGTCCCATCTTTATGGAGAGTAAAGCAATAGTAATGACTTATTTCTTGTTTTCCTCACTACACACATGTGGGCTTTGTCTCATAAATAGGAGTTTTAATTTTTAGGTAAACAAAGAGCCATATATCAATCTCTTGCTCATCCTGGTGTCAAAAAGTGGGCAATTCTTTTCCCTGATTGGCTAAAGCAGAAATATCAAGGAAATTTCTGTAGGAGGGATTACTTGATACATAGGAATTATTTGTTTTGCATGCTCTTCCTACATCTGCCATCAGTGATTTTTCACCAAGCGAGCCTAATTATTTGGTTCAGTCTCCAAGCTGCTTTAGCAAAGGTGCTTCTACTCTGCCACAGTTTCTTTATAATACTTGCTTTTTACACGACCCATTTTTAGAATCTCAGAAGTGACAGGAGATGGTATAGGAAGATTGGAACAATCTTGTTCACTTTGTGAAAACCTGGACACACATTTGGAAAACAAATAAGCTCTTTGAGGCCCAAAACAATGAATTAGTCTCCTGTGAACCTGGCAAAAGAACTCCTTGACATATAGTAGGCACATTTATCAACTTCTTGAGGACAAAAATGATTAATTTTCTTTCCGTGAGCTCTCAGCACCTGGTACAAGGTCTGCTTGACACATAGTAGGCACCTGATAAATGTAGGCACCTGATAAGCAGAGGAAGTATGAGCTGCTTGATCAAATGTCCACAGGAATACCACAGCAAACCTGCTGAAGCCAGGGCATTTGATTTGTGAAATGGGGGAGAACCTATTGTAAATTTATGACTACTCTAATCTAATTTCCTGTTTCATGGTTTGTATTCTGTGATAATTGTAGATCAAAATTGGCAAACTTTTTCTCTAAAGGGCCAGATAGTAAATATTTCAGGAGTTGTGCGCCAGCCATATGTGGTCTCTGTTGCAGTTACTCTGCACTCCCATTGTAGTCTGAAAGCAGATGTACACAATATGAAAATGAATGAGCATGGCTGTGTTCCAATGAAACTTTATTTACAAAAATATGCAGTAGGTTGGGATTGGTCTAAGGGCCATGGTTTGCCTATTCCTGATTTTAGGGATTGAAAGTTAATGGATTTTTTAAAAGCATATCAAAAAATACTAGGATGGGTTAGCCTGGTGATGGGTATTGAGGAGGGCACGTTCTGCATGGAGCACTGGGTGTTACGCACAAACAATGAATCATGGAACACTATATCTAAAACTAATGATGTAATGTATGGGGATTAACATAACAATAAAAAAATTTAAAAAAAACATAAAAAAAAAGCATATCAAAAAATACTTAGTGGATGTTAACTAGACTTAATGTGGTGATCATTTTGCAATATATACAAATATTGAATTATTATGTTGTACACCTGAAACTAATATAATGTTATATATCATTTATACCTCAAGTTAAAAAAAAAGAGAGATTTTGTGAGTCAGCTTCCTATCTTGAAACAAAATGACCATATATAAAAGTCATTAAAAGGAGACATGGCCTCTGTAATCATTAATATAGATCAGTGGGCTTGGCATGTAGGTAGAAGGTAGAGAGGTAGGGGTTGCATTCAGTGAGATCTCCCATTAATCTAACCATTAGTTTAAGAGGTTGGTTTTTAAGAGTCTATACGCTTTGACTCACTAATTTTTCTCCCCAGAGTATATCATAAGAAGTAATCAGCAATTATGGTAAATATTTATGTACAGATTTTTTTTTTAAAGATTTTATTTATTTGACAGAGGGAGACGCAATGAGAGAGGTAACACAAGCAGGGGGAGTGGGAGAGGGAGAAGCAGGCTTCTCGCTGAGCAGGGAGCCTGATGCGGGGCTCGATCCCAGGACCCTGGGACCATGACCTGAGCTGAAGGCAGACACTTAACGCCTGAGCCACCCAGGCGCCCCTATGTACAGATGTTTAACATATATCATTTAAAAATTTATAGGAACCATTTAAGTGTTCAGAAGAATGGTTAGGTATATTATGATATATCCACATGCAAAAATATGTACGTTACCAGCTTCTTGCCATATTTTTGGGTCCCAGGGCAAGAGGACAAATAGAGGCTTACATAACATGTCTAAATATTTTAAAGTTTTAAATCAAGCTAACAGACTCATAGAGTCTGTTTCATCCTCCTACTTTGACAAATTTACCTTCTAAATGGCCTGGAAGGCCAGATTTAAATTTAGAATTCTCAGATTCTTTGAATCCCATACTGGAATGTGATGGCATGGGGAGAGCCAGCCCCCTACTCCTTCTAGCTCTGTTTCAGTTGCACCAAGAGGAGTCTTACACATGGTTGTGAGGACACGCAACTCTCTTGCCCAAAGTCCATCAACACCCTTGGACCACTTGGCCACTCCTGGTCTCGGTGCACAGTGCTGTGCCCTCGGCCCTCAGGGGATAAGACTGGAGAAAAGGTCTAGGTGGGGCCTTTTGGTCATGGAATTCCAGGATTCTGAGTATCATGAGAATGTTCTAGAAGGATGACACAGACTCTGTGTGGATACATCCTCCTTTCCATATGTACCTCCATTCTCATGGCAAGGGGTATAGCGAAATGAGGGCCTGAGCAGGGCTGCTGGAAAACACTGGGTCCTGGGCAACCTGGTATAAGGGCAGTGCTGCCCATTATAATGTTTAATAAAAGGTTTTAATAACATGAGAAATGTTTTCACTATGATTTTATGTGAAAGAGGTTTAATATTGAATATTCGGACTAATCTCAATTATGTGGAGAAAATGTATACAAAAAGAACTAGAAGAGAAAAGCAGAACTAGAAAGAAACATGCTGAAGTGTTAAATGTAATTGTCTCTGAGTGCTGAGATTAGGGTGATTTTTTTTAAGATATTGAACTTTCTCTCTACTCGCCATATTTCCTATGAAGAGCATATGTTGCATTGATAACCAAGAGAAAATGACTTATAAAACACTTCCTAGGGGCGCCTGGGTGGCTCGGTCCATTAAGCGTCTGCCTTCAGCTCAGGTCATGATCCCAGGGTCCTGGGATCGAGCCCCGCATCGGGCTCCCTGCTCGGCAGGAAGCCTGCTTCTCCCTCTCCCATTCCCCCTGCTTGTGTTCCCTCTCTTGCTGTCTCTCTCTCTGTCAAATAAATAAATAAAATCTTTAAAAAAAAAAAAAAACACTTCCTAAAATTTAGACCTAGACTCTTAATAAATGCAGGGGAGTACTACAGTAATTGGTTTTTCTTTATCATAGCTCTGAGGAGGCTGGAAAAGCTTATTTTTCTCTCTCCTTTGACCCTTAAAATAGCATTTATTGCCTTTCTTTGGTTTGGATCTCATCCTGACTTTTTACTAGCTGTGTAACATTAGGGAAATCTTTCACCGTCTTTTTTTTTTTTTTTTTCTTCTTTTTCTTCTTTCACCATCTTTAAAACTCAAGTTCCTTTTTAGGAAAATGGAGATAATAATACCTATATCATAACACGTTTGTGGGGAGTCATGGTAATAGCATATGAGGAGGACTTGGGGTGCAGGAGGACACTGGTGCTGCTTTGCTATCCCTACCATCCCCCGTTCTATGACGTGTGAGCTAGGGATAGAGCAGAAATAGAATAGCTCTCTCAGGACATTTCCAAATTAACAGGAAAGATAACACATAAAGCTTGTAATGATCAGCTAGAGAACAGTATTCAAACAAAATCTAAGTACAAATAGTGAAATAAAGGTGGTTGTGACTGGTGGTGGTGGAGCCCATCGGCAATTCATTTTTTTCTGGGTCTGGTGAGAGTTTCACCAAAAAAAAATTATGTTTATACATCTGTGTTAAGGTAACTTAAACCAGATTTAAACCCAGAACTCCTTAGAGACTATGGCTGGAGTTTCCATGATCTTGGATATATTTGTTAACTAGATAGAAGGGCACACATAATAGAGACATCTCTTCAAAATTCATTTGGAGGCTGGATGGAGGATGTAGCTATTAATTTTACTGTAGAGCAAGTTCCTATCTATAGTCTGCTTATTGCAGTAAACCAGGGAAACATGTATTTGTGACAAGCAAAAAACAAATCTACCTCTTTTTTAGCACTTGTGTTATTGAAGTCATCAGCAAAACTAGGGCATGAACAATTTCCTTTTGTTCCAGTCTTTGTCTAAGTGATGGAAGAGAGGTCTGGCTCAAATTATAGAAAATCAGAAAAGGTGAAATATTATGTTTAGAACACTCTTAAGATGATAGCTGAAATTTGTCTCCCAGATCTTTTTGTCTCTGCCAAATAGCAGTGGTTCATTTTGATGGTGGCTGAAGAGATGAAGCCAGTATTAATGGATAGAACACCAGGCACTGATATTATTATTCCTGCTTTATCCACAGGCTCTTGTGCTCTTGGGACTTTCTGAGCTTGCTTTCTCCCATATTTACTGGCAGTAATAACCACCTCTTGCTACTGGGCTCTTGTAAAAGATAGTAAGGTAATGTTTCCAGAACTTGTTTTAAGTTGTTGAAAAGAGGGTACCTATAGAAGTACAGTTGTGCTGCCATTATTGTTACCATCACTTATTATTAATGACTTTTTAAAAATTGATCTTATTACTATTTCTTACCAACTAGATTTAAGTTTGTTGAAATAGGCACCTTCTTTCCTAATACATTTTAAAATTCTCCTATCCCAAGTTATATAATGTTTAAAAAATAATCGCAAACTCATTTTACAATAATTTTGTAATAGTAAAACAAATATCAGTTTATTGAGTGTATTTCATGGGACTTAGGACTATGATCTCATACTCCTACTCCAGTGAAAAGCACTGAGCAGACCTGGAGGCAGTTGAGGCTTGGCTTTTTATATCTGAGTATCCTTGGATATCCTTTTTATATCTGACCATCCTTAGCTCTGCTGATCTGTTTCCTCATATAGAAAATGAGATTAAATCATGTCTCCCAAGATTAGTGTTAGGGGCTAAATGAGATGATACTCGTGAAAATAACCATTTCAGAACTTAATATGTAGTAAGTATTCAACAAATGTCTAGAGAATCTAAATCTGTTTGATCAGGCCACAGTAAAAGAAGGAAGTTAAGGGTAAAACAACAAGTAATAGTGGACTAGTCCTTAAATTCAGATGAAGACTCCATGGCCCATAGGGAGACTTATGGGTTTTTTGCTTTTGTTTTTTCCCAAGATCTAGACAACTAATGACCTTAAAAACTCTACCTGTCCTTTCAACATTCTGTTAATTGTGTGCCTCTTAAAAGCTGGTCCAGATTCTTCCAAAGAACTAGTGTGGCCTTGACTATAAGACACACGTGTATGGGTAAAAGCCAGTTATAATCAGTCTCCATCTTCCAATATCTAAAATTTAAAAAACTCAAAATAATGTAAATCTAATGCACATGAAACTCAGATACTTTTTTTGAGCATATTCTGTTTTCTACCTTCATGAAGAAGGAATAAATGATAAGTTAATATGCCAATACCAGAGATTTACAGAAGACATACCAAAAACAATAAATATGTGAGATGTGTCAGATTCAGAATATAGTGATAATGCTTTCAGCCTTGTAGGAGGAACCAGGGTTCTCCATCCCATATGTAAAACATGCTTTCCAGATGCCCGTGACAGCACACTGATAGATGAATGAATGGTCTTGGCTGTTATCTAGTAATCCGGGCATTTCTCCTTCCAGGAGTTATATATGTTTGTTCCCAAACATGTATTTGTCAGTTGTTATTGTGTACGATTTAATTAGACATTAAATAACTAATAAAATATAAATTAAAAAAACAAAGGTAGTTATTATTTATGTGAAAACTAGGTTCAACAGTTTGGAACTGACATGACAAAGGTGAGTTGCCAAAAACAATTCCTGTTCAAACAGGTGTGGCAAAAGTACTGTGAAAGATATTTATAGGGAGAATCATAAAAATCTAGAAGTATTCTGGACTTACATTGTTTCATAAGTGTATTTAAATTATTTCACTCTAAACAGATGGAAACTGGAAATTATAGATAATGCATTAAGGTTCATCAGAGGAACCTACAAACAGTTGACTCATACCCAAAGTAAAAGCCCTTTCCTTTCATTCAAAGATTGGCAAATGAATTCACATTTGAGTTAAATGTATAAATGGATCTTTGCATGTGTGTGAAAGAGAGTTATTCTATTATAAGCTCTACCATCTACATTTAATTATGTTGATAAATGATATTAGGAAATTATGCCTTAAGGCCCAATAATCTTATATTGTATCTTCAGAATTAACATACAGAAGTTGAGTTATTAGATAGTTTTAGAGTTAGAATAATTTATCGGGTAGGATTTCCAGTTCTAGTTACAGAGGAAAGTTAGTATTTTTTCCCTTCTTTTCTTGAAAATGGCAACTAGGAGGAAAAAAATCCCAACTTGGACAAACCTAGAAGACACCTGAAACCCCGAACTGTAATGCATGAGAAAGCACTGCCAAATACAATGAAGGTAAAACTAGGGTATAAGTAGATGCTTAGAGAGAAAGGCCCTACAGCTGCAGATCTGAAACAAAGCTGGCAGAACAGTTAATTATGTGGGACACTGTTGTAGGCGAAACCAATAATTCTTCGGAACAATGAGAATGGCTATGCAAGCTGATGCAGGAGCTTCTCTGGAGCTGGTTTGGCTAAAGAAATAAAAGTAGTCAAGGCCAAATAAGGAATGACCAAGGAAATAATATTTGTACAAAGTAGTCTGTGAGTGAGGCAAAATAAAGAAAAAGGACACTATTTTTTTAAAACATTTTATTTATTTATTTGACAGAGAGAGAGAGAGAGCACGAGCAGGTAGAGCAGCAAGCAGAGGGAGAAGCAGGCTCCCCGCTTGAGCAGAGAGCCCCATGTGGGACTCGATTCCAAGACCCTGGGATCATGACCTGAGTCAAAGGCATCCGGTTAACCAACTGAGCCACCCAGGCGCCCCAAAAGGACACTATTTTGAACAGGCCTTAACTACTGCTCTCTTCTGATTGAGAAGTTAAAGCTAAAATAATTCACACACACAATGTCATGTCAAAGAGTAAATTTCTGTAGCTTAAAACATGGTTCTAGTTTTTTTCCCACATGAATTTGCTATGAACTAGGGTCCTAGAAGAACTCACCTCATTCAGGAATGAATAATAATCAAAAAGGAAACTGCATAGAATATGTACATAGTTATAACCAGAAAAAAGGGGAAAAAATGATAGATGGAGAACACTGGGACAATAAAAAAATGTTGCCACAGATGAACATACAGAAATTGTTACCAAGCAACCCATACATTAAATATATATACATATTTATTTAATATTACAATCACTGCTAAAAAACAAGTGTTTCAGCAAAGATACAAGAGCTCAGGGACTTTATAGCAAGTCAGCAGAAGGATGAATATGGTAAAACTCAGCAAAGAAGCAGAGGAGAAAAATAAAACTATTTTAGCAACAAAGGCCTTGGCAGTAACACAAAAAAGAGAGAGACATTCTTTTTGTTGTTGTTGTTCCTTTCCTTTTTTTTTAAATAGATGCACATTTTAAAAATTTAAATTCAATTAATTAACATATAATATATTATTAGTTTCAGAGGTGGAAGTCAGTAATTCATCACTCTTATATAATACCCAATGCTCATTACATCACATGCCCTCCTTAATGTCCCTCACCCAGTTACCCTCTCCCCCCACCCCTCTCCCCTCCAGCGTCCCTCAGTTTGTTTCCTATGATTAAGAGTCTCTTATGGTTTGTCTCCCTCTCTGATTTCATCTTATTTTTCCTTCCCTTCCTCTATGATCCTCTGTTTTGTTTCTTAAATTCCACATGAGTGAAATCATATGATAATTGTCTTTCTCTGAATGACTTATTTCACTTAGCATAATACCCTCTGGTTCCATCCACATCATTGCAAATGGCAAGATTTCATTCTTTTTGATTTATATATATACAATGGAGTATATATACACACCACATCTTCTTTATCAATTCATCTGTTGATGGACATCTGGGCTCTTTCCATATTTTGGCTATTGTGGACACTGCTGCTATAAACATTGGGGTGCATGTACTCCTTCTAATCACTATGTTTATATCCTTTGGATAAATACCTAATAGTGCAACTGCTGAGTTGTAGGGTAGCTATATTTTTAAGTTTTGGGGTTTTTTTAAGAATTTATTTATTTATTTGACCGAGAGAGACACAGCGAGAGAGGGAACACAAGCAGGGGGAGTGGGAGAGGGAGAAGCAGGCTTCCCGCTGAGCAGGGAGCCATCCCAGGATCCCAGGTTCATGACCTGAGCTGAAGGCAGACGCTTAATGACTGAGCCACCCAGGCGCCCCTATTTTTAAGTTTTTGAGGGGCCTCCATACTGTCTTCCACAATGGCTGCTCTAGTTTGCATTCCCACTAGCAGTGTAAGAGGGTGCTCCTTTCTCCACATCTGTTGTTTCCTGAGTTGTTAATTTTAGCCATAATAGATATTTTTAAACACATAAGAATGCAGGAATATAGTTCCTAAGAGTCTTTTGTGAATATTGAACAAACTGTCACAAGATCAACTGGAGGATCACATTGAATCCATAAAATTGTGGAAAAAAGACTTTAAAATATTTGGGAAAATAATAAATTTTAAAAACTAACAAATTCAGGGGAAATGGGGAAAGAATGCGGTATATGACTGAAAACACTGAAATCCTCATCTTTTATAGCCAGTGGTCAAAAGATGTAATTTAGGGGCACCTGGCTGGCTCAGTCAGTTAAGTTTCTGCCTTTGGCTCAAGTCATGATCCCAGGATCCTGGGATTGAGCCCCGTGTTGGGCTCCTGCTAAGCAGGGAGCCTGCTTCTCCTCCCTCTGCCTCTCCCACCCCCCACTTGTGCTCTCTTTGTCTCTCTCTCAAATAAGTAAATAAAATCTTTAAAAAAAAAAAAAAAGATTTAATTTAAAGCTGGTAAAGCTGATAAATCAATAATAAGTATAATTAAAACGATGAAGGTAAAAATTCAGAAAAATATTAAAATAAAATCAGGTAGAAGGGTAAATGGTGGGAATAAAGAAGTAGACATGTACTAAACTTGTCATTATTCAGTTTGGAGTCAATAGATAACATATAAAGAAAATAGAAGATTAAATGTAATCAATAATGTTATAAATTAGCAAACACAAAAAACACTTTAAAATTACCAAAAGAGGGGCACCTGGGTGGCTCAGTCGTTAAGCGTCTGCCTTCGGCTCAGGTCATGGTCCCAGGGTCCTGGGATCGAGCCCTGTATCGGGCTCCCTGCTCCACAGGAAGCCTGCTTCTCCCTCTCCCACTCCCCCTGCTTGTGTTCCTGCTCTCTCTATCTCTCTCTCTGTCAAATAAATAAATAAAAAATCTTAAAAAAATAAAATAAAATTACCAAAAGAAACATACACATGCACAGAAAGCAAATATAGCTCACATCATAAAAGATTATTTTTAAAAGAAAGAAGCAATAAAAACAAAGCATAATGTAAAATATAATTTAAGCTTAAGAGTAAACATATCTATCATGTAATTAATTCATTCAGGAACCATTTAAGCTCTTACTATGTGTCAGGCATTGCTCTAAGTATTGATCCATTTAGTCCTCATGATAGCTATTCATTCAGGGAACTGTTGTTATCCACATTTTATAGATGAGAAAATAGAGCACAGCAAGGAATAGTGACTGCTTCCTATCTCACAACTTGCAAGTGAAGTAAATAGGATTAGCATCCAGGTAGTTAAGAACCTGGGTTCTTAACCATTGTACAGCAGAGCCCTAGATACAGTTAAGGCAGCATACAGAAAAACATTTATTGTCTAAAATGTTTATATTACTAAACAAAACAGAATAAAAATAAGTGAATTGAGCAGTCAGCCAAAGTTAGAACAACAAAATAAATCCAAGGAAAGCATAACAAAGCACAATAAAAGTAGAAACAGAAATAAATAAAACACACAAAAAATGGCAACACTAATAAAGTAATGCAGGAACTTGATTTTGTTGGGGGGGGGGAGAAAAATAGAGTACAAAAAGAGGAAGAAAGCATAAACCACAAAAATAAATACTAATGAGGAAACAATCATACACAAAAAAGAGCTGGTTAAAAGAATCCTAGGAGGGGCACCTGGGTGGCTCAGTTGGTTTAGCATCTGCCTTCAGCTCAGGTCATGGTCCCAAGGTCCTGGGATCGAGCCCCGCATCGGGCTCCCTGCTCGGCAGAAAGCTTGCTTCTCCCTCTCCCTCTACCTGCCGCTCCGTCTGCCTGGGCTCTCTCTCTCTGTCAAATGAATAAATAAAATCTTAAAAAAAAAAAATCTTAAGAGACAATATTGATAAACTATACAAAGAAATTTTAGACTGTAATGGAATAGTTAACTCTATAGGCAGATAGAATTATCAAAACTGACCTCAGAAGACCGAAAGAATCTAAACTCTCCAATCACAGTAAAAAGAGAAAATTGTTGGAGAGCTACTCTCCAAAAGAGCACCAATCCCAGATGTTTCCATGGGGCGATTCCACTAACCTTCTAAGAAAGGAAAGCTTTAAAATTTTTTATGATGCTATCATGACAGTGGTATTAAAACCCAGCAAAGATAGCACAAAATGGACAACTACAGATAATTCAAAAGCATTCTAAAATAATGATATACTATTACCAAGTGAGGTTTATTCTAAGAATTCTAGAATTGCTCAAATAGTTTTCTGCATTAATGAAAAAGCATATAAGTATCTTCATAGATATTGAAAAGGTGCTTTGTAAATTCAACATCTGCCCTTGGTTAAAAACTCCTAAAAAAATAACAAGAGATGGATACTTCCGTTGTATAATACATTTTTCCTTTTTGCATGGTACACTATGTGTCCAACCCCATACCAGAATCATGCTAAATGGGGAAATACTAGAAGCATTCAAAATAAGGATGCTCACTATTACCAACTTAATTTATCATCATTATGGGCTACTAGAAAATGTGTTAGAAAAGAGAAAGGGATTAAAAATTTTTAATTTAAAAAGAGGAGTTGACTTTATCATTTTGCAAATGATGTGATTACCTCATAAACTCATGAGAATCAACTGAAAAGCTATTATAAACAATAAAAGAATTCAGAAAGTGGCTGGGTATATGATTATATGTGAATATAAGTAGTGTCTGTACGTACAAACAGCTAAGTAGGTGATATACTAGAAAAAAAGATGCCATTTAGCAGAAAAAAGGGAAAAAACAAATTAAAAATCTTGATATTAAACATGGAGAGAACATGATCTAGATCAGTTTTCTCAACTGAGGCTGATTTTGAACTGCCAGGGGACATCTGGCAATATCTAGAGACATTTTTGATTCTCCAGTGTCAATAATGCTGAGGTTGAGAAGGCCTGATCTAGGTGAAGAAAACTTTAAAATGCTACTTAGGACCACAGAGGAAGACTAATCCTTCTTAGATAAGAAGCTCCAAAATAATAAGATATATAAATTTTTCCTAAATTAACATACAAATTTAATGAGATAGCAGTAAAAATAACAAAATGATTTTTTTGAACCAGATAAACTGATTCTAAAGCTCATATATAAAATTAAACAAGAAATTCAAGAAGATTCTAAATAAGAACAGTAGTGTTATGGAGAATGATCTGTCAGATATTAACAAAAATAACATTGAAGTCATTATAAGAGACCCAAATACCTACTGGAATTTAAGGTATAATAAAGGAGACCTTTCAAATCAGAGGAAAAAAGATGCATTATTCAGCAAATGGGCTTAAGTTAATCAGATGCAATTGGAAAACAAAATTATCCATGTTCCATATCTTATAATAAAATAAATTACAAATGAATTAAATATTAAAGTATAGGGGCGCCTGGGTGGCTCAGTGGTTAAGCATCTGCCTTCAGCTCAGGTCATGATCCCAGAGGCCTGGGATCGAGCCCTGCATCGGATTCCCAGCTCCGCGGGAAGCCTGCTTCTCCCACTCCCCCTGCTTGTGTTCCCTCTCTCGCTGTGTCTCTCTCTGTCAAATAAATGAATAAATAGGGCGCCTGGGTGGCTCCATCGGTGAAGCATCTGCGTTCGGCTCAGGTCATGATCCCGGGGTCCTGGGATCGAGTCCCGCATCGGGCTCCCTGCTCAGCTGGGAGTCTGCTTCTCCCTCTGCCTCGCCCCTTCCTGCCAGCCCCCTCCCCCGCTTGCTCTTGCGCATGTGCTCTCTCTCTCTCAAATAAAATCTTAAAAAAAAAAAACAACGATTTAATGTAAGTTACTAAAGCCTAAACTATTAAAATAAATAAATAAATAAATAAATAAAAATCTTTTTAAAAATAAAATAAATAAATATTAAAGTATAAAAAGTATAGTAGTAAACATGGGATTTTTTTCTTGTTTTCCATGGGCTTTTTTTCTTAATTTAATCTGTTAGGAATGATTTTTTAGTTTGGCAATAAAAGATTGATAAATTCAACTACATAGAAATAAAAATTGTATAACAGTATAGCTGAAAGTCGAAAAAAATGATAAACTGGAAAAATATTTGTAACTCCTATCACGGACAAAATGGCCAGTTCCCTGACTTTGTGAAGGGTGCTTCTGCATCAACCAGCAAAAATGGGTGAAGAATATGAACAGGTATTTCACAGAAAGGAGTTTAAATGGATCTTAAACTTGAGAGGATGCCTAACCTCATTCATACTAAGAGAAATAATTGAGTTAAAACTCCACAAGCTACTATTCTTCCAATTTGTTTTTCCATTTCTTTCTCCAATGAAATAATGCTGTTTTTGCAATTCAATTTTTAATTAAATAATCAAAGATATAAAAGCTATGAATCTGTGGGTAAACATAGGGTGAAACAGGCTCTTTTATACATTGTTGGTAGAAATTAATTTCATGAAGGGCAATTTGACGATATCTATCAAAATTTTAAATCCACATACACAGCAATTCCATTGATAGGAATTTATCCTACTGAGATACATATTTGGGATAGTGATATGTACAATTAATCGTGGCAGACATTCTTCGTAATAGCCAAAGACTGAATACTCACTACTGAAATGGTTAAATCAACCACGGAATACTATATAGCCATAAAAGAAAGAATGTGGAAGTTTTCTATATTCTGATATGTAAAGATCTCCAAGATTTATTGTCAAGTGAAAAATGTGAGATACAGAATGTTTGTAGTATGGTACCTCTTGTGTCAATACATACATTTATATATATGTGTGTGTATTTATATTACAATTCTATTCCCTCTTACCTCAGAAGAATAAATAAGAAACTGGTAATAGTTGTCCCTAGGGAGAACTATTGAATGAAAGAAGTTACTTTTCATTATATATACAGGCATAATTTGTTTTATGGTGCTTCACTCTATTGCTTTTCACAGATACTGCTTTTTTTTTTTTTTTTTTTAACAAATTGAAGGTTTCTGGCAGCACTGCATTGAGCAAGTCTGTTAGTGCCATTTTTCCAACAGCATTTGCTCACTTCATGTCTCTGTCATATTTTGGTACTTCTCAGATATTATTAATTTTTTCATTATTATTATATTTGTTGTGATGTGATTAGTGTAATTAGTGATCTTTGATGTTACTATTGCAATTATTTTGAGGCATGATGAACTGTACCTATATAAAACAATGAACTTAATTGATCAATGTTGTGTGTGATCTGATTGGTCCACTGACCTGCTGTTTCCCCATCTCTCTCCCTCTCCTTGGGCCTCACTATCCCCTGAGACACAACAATATTAAAATTAAGCCAATTAATAATTACTCTATAGTGGTCTCTGAGTGTTCAAGTGAAAGGAAGAGCCACGTGTCTCTCATTTTAAATCAAAAGCTGGAAATGAATAGTGAGGAAGGCATGTTGAAAGCAGACATAGGCTCAAAGGTGGGCCTCTTGTTCCAAACAGCCAAGTTGTGAATGCAAAGGAAAAGTTCTTTTTTTTTTTTTTTTTTTAATAGAGCAAGAGAGCGGGAGTGGGAGGAACATGGTGGAGGAGAGGGGTAGAGAGAGAATCTTAAGTAGGCTCCATGCTTAGCATGGACCCTGATGTGGGGCTTGATCTCAAGACCCTGAGATCATGACCTGAGCTGAAATCAAGAGTCAGACACTTAACTGACTGAGCCACCCAGGCACCCTGTGAAGGAAATGTTTCTGAAGGAAATTAAAAGTGTTACTCCAGTGAACGCACAGTGATAAGAAAGTGAAACAGCCTTATTGCTGACATGGAGAAAGTTTGAGTGGTCTGGATAGATCACATGAGCCACAACGTTCCCTTAAGCCAAAGTCTAATCCAGAGCAAGGCCTAATTCTCTTCAATTCTGGGAAGGCTGAGAGAGGTGAGGAAGCTGCAAGAGAAAAGTCTGAAGCTGGGAGAGGGTGGTTCATGAGATTTAAGGAAAGAAGCCACCTCCTAACATCAAAGTGCAAGGTGAAGCAGCAAGTGCTGTTGGAGAAGCTGCAGCCAGTGATCCAGAAAATTGAACCAGAATAATGAATGAAGTGGCTAACTGAAGAACAGATTTTCAATGTAGATGAAACAGCCTTCTATGGAAGAAGATGCCATCTTGGCCTTTCACAGTTAGAGAGGAGAAGTCAATGCCTGGCTTCAAAGCTTCAAAGGACAGGCTGGTTCTCTTATTAGGGACTAATGAGCTGGTGACTTTAAGTAGAAGCCAGTGCTCCTTTGCCATTCTGACAATCCTAGGGCCCTGAAGAATTATGCTAAATCTACTCTGCCTGTGTTCTAGAAATGGAACAACAAAGCCTGGATGACAGTACATCTGCTTATAACATGGTTTACTGGATATTTTAAGGCCACTGTTGAGATCTACTGCTGAGAAGAAAAGATTCCTTTCAAAATACTACTGCTCACTGACAAGGCACCTGGTCACCCAAGAGCTCTGATGGAGATGTACAATGAGCTGAATGTGGTTTTCATGCCTGCTAACTCAACATCCATTCTGTAGCCCATGGATCAAAGGGCAATTTTGTCTTTCAAGTCTTATGATTTAAGAAGTATGTTTCATAAGGCCATAGCTGCCATAGACAGAATTGTTCTGATGGATCGGGGGAAGGTCAATTAAAAACCTTCTAGAAGGGATTCACCCTTCTAGATGCCATTAAGAACAGTGTGCAGTGTGTTGAAATGACAACAAAGAATTTAGAATATTACATGAACTTAGTTGGGAACGCAGTGGCAGGGTTTGAGAAGATTGACTCCAATTTGAAAGAGGTTCTACTGCGGGTAAAATGCTATTAAACAGTATCACATGCCACACAGAAATTACTCATAAAATGAAGAGTCATTCAGTGCAGCAAACTTCATTGTTTCTCGTGTTAAGAAATTGCTACAGCCACCCCAGCCTTCAACGACCACCACCCTGATCAGTCAGCATCCATCAACATGGAGGCAAGACCTTCTACCAGGAAAAAGTTTATGACTTGCTAAAAGCTCAGATGATGGTTAGCATTTTTTAGCAATAAAGTATTTTTAAATTAAGGTGGGTACATTGTTTTTAGACACAATGCTATTGTACACTTCATAGATGACACTCTAGTGTAAACATCATTTTTGTATGTACTGGGAGACCAAAAAATTCACTTGACTTGCTTATTGTGATATTTGCTTTATTGTGGGTGGTCTGGAACCAAACCTGTAATATTTCCAAGTATGCTTGTATATTGCTATGGGTGTACACCACCTACTAAAATATTAATTTTTTTAATTGTAAGAGAAATGTATATATAATCCACATCCTTGGGAAAGAAAGAGTTCCTGAATTTTCCAGAGATTAATGTATAGAATTTTGTAAGGGACAAATAGAATGTAATGTATAGAAGTTGTAAGGGACCTCTAAAATTTATTCTTCGAAATGCTTAGATTTTTTAAAAGGACAACCTTACAGAAGTTTTTCAAAAGGTTACTATAGTTTATTAATTTCTTAATAAGTATAACTTTATCCTGATTATTTCGGTTATTTTCAATGTCTTAGTTTTGGGCCAAGCTATCGACTAGAACTGTGTACTCTGAAACTAAATGGCTCCAGATTGCTGAATATTTTAAGTTCTCTTGTCTCCTTTTTGAAGTTATTTTTCTGTCTTCACTGTGAGTGTCCATTTAAATTTTCACTTCTTTTTTTATTGTCCTTGTCCTTACCCCTGGCATCTCACTCCTTTTAATCTGTCAAAGCTAGGAATCATATATGCAGACTCATTCAAACTATGTCAAAATGAAAGGAAACAAGTTCGGGTAAGTGCCTGATGGCTTCCCTTGAGAGAAGTGCAAATACATTTAGAGTGTGAACTTTGTGCAGTCTGTTGTGTCTATTTGTATACTTATCTGCTTACTTTTAGACAGTGGACTGTGTTTACAGTAGTTGAGAATTCTGAGTCAGTGACCCCTAGAGAGAGAAGTTGTTACTGTACTTGAATTGTTGGGAAATTTGGGCATATACATACTTATGCTTCTTACCAATACATTTTTTTTTATAGAGAGAGAGCACACATGAGCAGGGGGTGGGGAGGGACAGAGGGAGAAAGAGAAGCAGACCCCCCACTATGTGGGGAACCTGACGCGGGGCTCTATCCCAGGACCCTGAGATCATGACCTGAGCCGAAGGCCCAGGTGCCCCTTATCAAAACTTCTTTAATGAAGTGACTGAACACTAGCACATAAATGTCCAATTCATTTTTACTGAACCTAACTGAAAAGCACTGTAATATCCTATCATTTTGGATTAGAGTAAAAGCTGCCTACAAGTTGAGTTTGTGGGAGGTTGAATGCAGATATATCTCTTTCTTCAGTTTCATGTGGCTCCTAGGAGAAAGTTATATCTTGATTAAATATGAAGGGCATTGTTCCTATGATAAAATAACAGGTAACTGGAAATTGTATCTAACTGGGAAATTTCATCTCTCTAAAAATCAACCAGAAAATAGTTTGTCATGTTAACCCTTATAATTGAAAATGTGTCTAAGGGGAATTACTCCACTTTTCTGCTCTCGGAAACCATTTCTGGCATAAGCTGACCTAGGGCTGAGATGGTGACATGTGATGTCAGGGACCTGGGCCCTTTCTTTCTTTTGATCCTCTGTGTGTAACTTTCATTCCTGAAGATGCTTTATGGTCCAAGATAGCTGACTGCTTGAGCTCTAACCACCTTGTCCACAATCCTTCCCCACTCTCAGTAGTAATTTTATATTCTTTTTAAAAGTGAAACAGACTCTTAACTATAGAGAACAAACTGATGGTTACCAGATGGGACGTGTTGGCAGGGGGGAATGGGTGAAATAGGGGATGGGGATTAAAGAGTACACTTATCCTGATGAGCACTGGGTGATGTATAGGAATTGCTGAATCACTATATTGTATACCTGAAACTAATATAATACTGTATGTTAACTATACTGGAATTAAAATAAAAAACTTAAAAAAATAAAAATTAAATTAAAAACTTAATATTTTTTTTTAAAAAAGGTGAATGTGCTGGGTAATCATGTAGTTTAGTGAATTAACCAAATTGCTTTTCATTAGAATGTCATATTAATTTTGTTTACAGTTGTAACACTGTAGTTAGTCATTAATACAAATCATCTCTTAATCTGATGTAATAGATGCCCAAAAAACAATAATAGGATAAGATGGCTACTACTTTCTAAAAAAGATTTGTGCTCTCTTTGACCCGGACCTCAAATATATGAAACTGGTCATTAAACAAGTTCTTCCCATTTAGGAACTTTGCTAGCAGTAAAATAGAGGTATCAACCAGCCTGTTGTTTCTTCCTCTTTCTCTAAATGTGCTGTCATTTCCCATTTGGCACATGTAGCCTTTTGGCAGATGTCTGCTCTTCTTTTTTTCTTTTTTCACCTCGCTGTCTCATACTTAAAGACTGGTCTAGCCACAAAATCCATTGAGCCATTCGGCTATGGAGTAAATCATGAAACTTTGCATTTCTGGGACAATTGTTAAAAATTAGAATTTATAGTGGGTGCCATAGGATTCATTGGTAAGGAAGTAGAAATAAAAGAATAGCTTATTAAAAACAAATTGAAAAATATTATTTTTCTATGTTTTCAATCTATTCTTAAATTACCTCCTGGAGGGTCCAGGTGTTAGTGACAAAGGGTAAACAAAAGGCCTTAAGGCACGTGATTCTACAAATTCAAACACACAGAAACAGGGCAACACTTCCTTTACTACCCCATCCAAATTAATGGCATGACATTTACTCAAATGCTCCAACTAGGAACTTCCCCCTTATCCAAGGCTTTTCCTCAACTCTTCACATCCCATGTCCAGTGGGTCACTAAACCCTGCCAGTTCAGGAACCTGCAGAAGTCGAATAAATGATATCCATTTCCACTGCCCTTGTTAGTTCCTCATTGTCTCTTGCCAGACCATTTTAATCATCCCATTCCAACTCTCTGTTCTTTGACTCCTGTTCCTGTTCCTAGTCCAGTGTCTTCCATTTGGTCCCATGAATTATCTTTTTGAAAAACAAATTTTATCATGTTACTCTTTTACCTCCAATTTTTAATGACTTCCCTTTATCTATTAAAAAAAAATTTTTAAGCCTCATTTCCTTTCCTAATGTTGCTTCATTCTTTAACCTAACTTCCTGCCATTCTGCCTTCATGCATTCAAGGACTCAGACACACACAAAGTGACACCTTCTTCTTTGGCCCCACTGTTTTCTTCATGTGGAATGTCTTCAACTGTACCCTTTCTCTTTCATGCAAACTCCTGCTCATCTTTGAAGTCCTAGGTGCCATTCTCATCCAGGCTTCTTGTATGTTCCCTATTACACCATGTATATTCTCTGTTACACCATATGTGTTCTCTGTTGCACCATGTATGCTCTCCATTACATCATGTGTGTTCTGTTACACTATGTATGTTCTCTGTTGCATGCTTCTATCTGCCTCCTCTACACTCAGGGAAGACATTGCTAACTGATGGTGATACTTCCCCACCAAGCCTGGACATGGCCTCCACATTCTTGATTAAAACCATTTTACAGGTGGCTGCTACCAATGGATCAGAATTGATCCAAATTCAACCTAACTTGAGGCCATTTGCACCATGTATGCTCTCTATTATGCCATGGATGTTCTTGGTTGCACTATGTGTGTTCTCTATTATACCATGTATGTTCCCTGTTGTACTATGTGTGTTCTGTATTACATCACATATATTTTTGTTACACCATGTATGTTCTCTGTTGCACTATGTGTGTTCTCTATTACATCATGTATGTTCTCTGTTGTACCATGTGTGCTCTCTATTATGTCATGCATGTTCTCTATTACACAGTATATGTTCTCTATTACACTATATGTTCTCTATTTTACTATGTGTGTTCACTGTTACACCATGTATGTTCTCTGTTGCACTATGTGTGTTCTCTATTACATCATGCATGTTCTCTATTATACATGTGTGCTCTCTATTATGTCATGCACATTCACTGTTGCACCATGTATGTTCTCTGTTACACCATGTGTGTTCTCTGTTGCACCATGTGTGCTCTCTGTTACTATAAGTAAGGCTGTCTGAGTTGTGAACTTCTAGATGGTAGTCTTATTCATGAATCTATCCTCAGCATCTATAGCAATGCTTGGAGACTATAGGAACAAAATAAGTATTCATTGAATTGAGTGCAAAAGAAAACAAGTACAGAATGTTCTTTGTGTATCCCAAAAAGACCCCAACCTGAAGACAGTGCAAAGGTAACCAGGAAACCAGGTGGTGAAGCTGAGCTGGATGAGGCAGAATGTAGCACACACAAGCCAGCGATAGTTCAAATAATGTCATGAGAAATTATCTGTTTCCAGCCCTTGTGTCACCCTGGCCTGCCCTGTTCTTCTTTGCTTGTTCTGCTTAATTTCCTCATTCTTTTCTCTTGGTCATTCAGTAGTGTCCATTTAGCTCAATTTATTGGGCCTACTCCGTTTTTAGCACTAAAGGCTGCTATATCGTGTGTGTATGTGTGTGTGAGTGTGTGTGTGTGTATGTGTGTGAAGATAAACTCCCAGAGGGATGTCTGGGTGGCTCAGTCAGTTAAGCGTCTGCCTTCAGCTCGGATCATGATCCCAGCATTGGGCTCCCTGCTCAGCGGAGAGTTTGCTTCTCCCTCCCCCTGCTCTTGTGCTCTCATTCATTCTCTCTCTCTCTCTCTCCCACTCAAATAAAGAAAATCTTAAAAAAAAAAAAAGATAAACTCCCAGAAATAGAGCTGGAAGTATCCACTTAGAGAGTTGTGTGAATGAGGGGGGAAAGGGGCAACAGAGAATGAATAGTAATCTGTTGTTATGTCCTGAGTGTTTGCCAAATGCCAGGATTTACATTTAATCCTTACAACATCCTGTAATGTAATAGGCACCATTATTATCCCTAATCTACAGATGAAGTAACTGAGGCAAAGAGAGACTGAATCATATGCACCCATGAAAACAGGGGAGCTGGAATCCAGTGAATGCGTGTCTTAATCCAAAGTCAGTTCTATGAACACAATTAGTGTTAAATAGTTGTAATGGACCACATTACAACGGATCCTTGTCTTACAAAGATATCTCTGAAGGGCAAAAGACTGAAATGTTTGTTTTTCCCTGAGTTTTTGTGAGCACTGGTAGGGTTTGTTTTGTTTTGTTTTGGCTTTTTTTTTTTTTTAAAGACTTGATTTTTTTAGAGCAATTTTAGGTTCATAGCAAAATTAAGGGGAAGGTACAGAGGTTTCCCATATACACTGGTGGGTTTTTCTTATCAAGGATTTAACACCAAGGATCATTATAGGCTAGAGAGTATTACTCTTGAACTTGGACTTAATCTCAAGGTCCCCTTCCCAGGTATTACACACCTGGCCTCTGGCAGAACTGACAGCCTGTTACTCAGTTTCCATTCTGACTAGCTAAAGTGTTTATTAATCTTGACAAGGTGCTATATGATGTATACAAGACAAACAAAAACAATGAGGAATGGTCCTTGTCACCCACCCCCCTCTCCCCCAGCACACACGCAATCCTGTTGGGAAGATGAGCCATTCACAAAAGAACTATTAACCAACAATGTGGTGCTGTTGGTGATGCAAGCCCTGGGGAGATTTCTGGGTCCTCAGCTAGTGACAGAGTTCCCCATTAGCCCTCTGAATTCCCCATCTGGCCCTCTCTCCTGTTTTACTTTTACCACCAGCTCATTCTCCATTGATTTCCAGCTTCTCTAAATTCATACTCTGTGATCTGTTCTATATTCAAACTGCTTAGGGTCCCTCATTACCACAAAGATTTTCCTAGGTCTTTATCCTGGATATACTTCTTTCCCCCTAAATCTTCAGAGGGATAATCAATCCTGAATAGAACTCTAATTTAAGAAATTTAAGAAAAACCAAAACTAAGTTGCTCATTGCAGACAGAACATGTGGGTCCTGGCTGTGGGTCAGCCACCAGTCATTCTGCTTGGCTGGAGGAGGCCCCACGATAGGTCATGCAGTGACAGTCTGTCCTTCCAACCATACCAACGGAAGCACCAATGAGCTGGGTCCCTGGCCTTCGAGGGCTGGCCTCACTGTTTGGGGATTGGAAGGATAAACAAATATTTTCACAGGGTGCGTCCAGAACTGAGTAGTCAAGGTCATTGTGGTGCAAACAGAACACATGGTGTCAGCGTGTCCTAGTGTCTGGGCTCAAGTGGCCTTTCTTGGCAGCATCTATAAAGAACACAGAGCATGCCATAACCTCGACTGTTGATGTTGGGTGTGCTTTTGCCACAGCTTAGTGAGATTTCTAGATCTGTTTCCATTTTGTGTAGATTGCTTTGAAAGTGGAGCCAGGCTTGCATTTTCTGTGGATTGGGCCTTTGCCCAGTGTGCTTTGCTCCTCCACTTGAAACCAACCTACAGTGCTCTTGTTCATTTGTTCCACCCAAGGAAGTAGCAGGTCCTCACGGGGGATCTCAAACAGCCTTCGGTTTCTTTCACAGGTCGGGGTAAGAGTAAGAGTACCTGAATATACCTAAATCTCTCTTTGAAAAAACTTCACTATGATGAGTCTGGAAAAAAAAATTTTAATGGAGTGTTGATAGCACTTTCTTCTTTGACACACCTCATTTTTCGGTTGGTAACATAATGCAATTTTTTTGTTTTTTGCTTTCCCAAATCGCCGTGATGTAAGTAAGAAGTACTGAAGAACTGTTAGGATAAAAAAGTTTCCGACTTTTCTTGTCTTTTAATGGGAATGTCCGTCTACATACAGTATAGTATTTAACACTTTCTAATTACATATACTGTTTCATGACTTGGAGAATATTCTCTTTTCAAAATAGACACCAGGCCAACTTATCTGCAAAGTTTAAATCAGTGCCTTGTCATTAGCAAACTTCACTTACTAGTTTAGTCAAGTCTAAGCTGCACAATGGTTGAATTGGCGACCATTATATTTGTTTAACTGCTGTAAAGTAAGTTTGCAACAATAGATGCTTGCACTTAAATAGCCTGCAGAGCACTGGGGCCCTATCAATCATGCAGAGATTTCCCTCCTGCTGTCTCTTCTGATGGACAATTCTGCTGATGTGGATATTCAAAAAGAAGGGATCAGGAAGAACAGATGATGGATAAAGACAGTCTTCTGTCTTGAGAGGAAATCAGAGAAATCCTTTTAAGGAATTTCTTTGTCTTGGTGTCAGAAGATTAATTATGCTCGTGTGAGAACAGCTTTCCCATTGGGTGAAAAGAGACATTATCCTTCTGACTTGTGACAGAAGATTTTTTTCAAAGAAAGAGAGTTAAAGATTTCAGACTATCTGAAATCTTCTTCTGTTGTTTTCTAAGCATCCTCCAGGACTGTTGGATTACATCCATGACATTGTGATGTTCAACAAGTAATTAATGAATCAAGAATTTTTGTTTCCAGAAACTCCTCCTCCTTGTTCTCATGCAGATCTCTTCAGAGGCCTTAATACCTGAGCTTGTACATCAGATTTTAAAATCACATGACAATAGTATAGATGATAACTTATTATCAGCCAGGAATGGAAGCTTGTTATAATAATATGGAAGAAGAGACACTGCAATACAACCAAAAACTTGTACAGTGGTTTGGTAAACACAATTTTTAACAAGGCAAATATAATCTGAAAAGGTATCTTTTAAAAAATTCAACTCTTAATTGTCTCATTTAATGTAGTTGTAAATAGTGATAATGTTTAAGATATTTACATTCCTTGAAACTTCTCGGAGCATAACAAAGGAGTATTCAGAAAAACCTTTGAAAGTTAGAGACAAAACACATTGCATAAAGCATAACAATAATAAAGTTGTTTCCTATAACTTTATTTTCCAGGTAACTGAAGCCTCAAAACTTAAAAAAAATTATTTCATTGAAAGATCTACCTAAAATACATTACTTAGTACTCTGCCTTTTAAATAATGCACATTAACTGACTCAGGGTCCTCATTATAATGGTCTGCTGTTCTGGTTCACCGAATTACAGTGATGTCTGGAGTGACTGTTGAAGTATTTAGTGTAGGGTTATTTACCTCTATTCTAAATAGCCTGAGTAGTGCTCTCACTCTCTCTCTCTCTATTGATTACTGTCTACTTTTTGTAGATATGGAGTCTCGTTCCTTTAGGTGAGTTATCACTTTTCCCTGGAACCAGTGTGTCATGTTGCTGGTAAACTGCTATTTTGCTTCCTACCTGAGGGTTAGCCCACACCTACAATGCAAATTCGTTACATTTCTCTCTTTGTTTCACTGTGAAAACTTATTTTTCTCTTATTTCCAGGTGCTTGACTGGTTCAAGGCTAGGTGGTTGAGGTTTCCCAGAAATCTGATGTCTGGAAGGAGGCATTACCATGTACACACGCACCTATATGCACTACACACATGCACACGTGTGTTCATTTACTAATTGTATCCAATATTAATACTCTGTTCAATGTGTTATGTTAGTGACTTTGTGAAAACTGTATCACCAGTGGCATACTTTTACATCTGAGCCTTGAGAATAGATTTGCAGTGACTACTCCACTTTAGACACTTCCCTACCTTTCCTAGGACCCTAACACTACTGCTGGGAAATTGTAGCTACACCCTGGTTTTAAATTAAAAATAAACTATTGGATTGCGTGAAAAAAATCCTTAAATTTAGCATTAAATATTAGCTGATGTTAGCAATTGTAATTTTTGCAGTAACTACAGTAATTGTAGGGCCAGATTCAGATCTTCGTGAGAATTCATAGCAAAGACCGAGTGACTAAGTAAGTCTTACTTTAACTCACACTTGATAGTAATACCTAGAAGAACAGATTTAAGTTCAAAATTTGGGATTCTTGAGTTTCACACAGATCTAAAATTTTATATATTACCAGTTCTATTTTTGGTTATTTTTAAAGATGATAAACCAAAGTGATGATTTTCATGAAACACACAAAGTGTTTCATAAACAACACCATGAAATAGAGGTCCAGAAGTAGATGCAATCCCTTTTCTCCTTTTGAAAGAGGGACCATTTTGCATTTTGTCTTAAAGAAAATCATCCCGTTATGCTACCCTTGCATTCTAGCAGGATGAGTTTACCTTTAAGAGGGATTTTATTAAAACTGGAGGTGATTCGTCTCAGTAACATAGGGCATTTAAAGAAAAAAACAGTTTACTAATTAATAAAAAATATAGCCAGTTATAGAAAATGTTTCCCTCTTTGTCTTTCTGACCCTGCTGTTAAAGGAGAACAATCAGTTTATCACCACCAGCTGCATGAATTCAATGGAAAGGAACTTCGGGTTTTCTCCTTCCTAAACCCTTGCTAGATTGTTCTGGCAGTACATAAAAGTGGGTCATTTGTACCTAAAATACTTTACCAATGCTCCATTAATCTTAGTGATGGTGTTCTCTTTTTTCCTGCAAGAAGCAGGATGAAGGGATATTATGGGGAAAAAAGAGAAGGTAAGCATTTTTTTAAATGGATGTGTAAATGAAGAGGGAAAAGCCATTTAATATTTTGTAGCCTGGTTTTTGTTTTTTATTTTTTTTGCTATTGAATACAAGATCAAAATATCAATGATTGTTTTGTGGTTTAATTTATATTATTTATTAATAACATGTAATCCCATCAGGATTAAGAGGAATGTTTTGATAATTTGTGAAAAAGATAGCATTTGTCTTGGATATATACCAAGAAGATCTTTAGTCTAGAAACAAATGGTGTGTCAGACCAAAATAATGTGAAAAGATAGATGAATCAAGGACAAAGGATGTTTTCCTTTGGTCATTTTGTTTTAAATGTAAAAGTTTTATCACTGTCCTGCTTAATCACAATGATTAAAAGGAAAAATAAATTAACCTAAGATTCAGGGTTTCTCAGCTGTTAAACAAATCTTATAAAGACCTGGGCTATAGTCTCTATAATGTGCTTTGTATTTCTTAAAATAATATCTTTAATAAATTGTTTTCTATCCAAACAGTGAGAGAATGCTAGATGGGCAAGGCTGCATTGACCTTCCCTCTTGGTCTTGTCTGTTGATTGGCAGGTTTCAAAGGTTAAACTAGCTACAGATGAAATGTAATCATTAGTGACTTGGTTCCTTTCCAGATCCCTTTGGAAACTGCAGTAAGCCAACTTTGTTCATTTATAAAGAAGAAAGAAAAGTCATTCCCTGAGCAGTTTGGAATGAGAAGCAGCCGCTGTCTCCTTCCTTCTTACCTAAATAAACAAGCTAAATGGAAAAATAAACTTTACTTTTTCACATCTGGTACAAAGCTTCCTCTTTTGTTGAAAGTTCACATGCTCCGTTTGCTATGCCTGGTCGTGTGAATCAGGTGTCTTCCTTCCTTCTGTAAAGTGACTTGTGTAATTATAATAAGGAAAGATTCTGAATGTTTTAACAGTCCAAGAACATCATTATATAGAAACAAACAAAGCCCTCATATTGGGAATGACATCAGATGATGTTTGACCCAGCCTCCCACATATGTTAGTAGTAAAGCAACAACGGGACCTTATGCCAACGATACAGCTAGAAAACTAGAATAGGCAAACATATTCTGCTGGGTCTCCCTTAAGTCAAGACAGATTATACTTATTTGTGTGTGAGCTCTTCTTAATGTGACTAATCTTTCAATTTCCCTTTATGGCATACACTGACTGACAACCCAGAACAGGATGTCACAGGCAACAGTACTGTGATTCTGAGGCACACGGGTATTTACTAACCACCAGGATACTGCTAATCATGAAAATTTACCTTTGCAGACTCCCCTTATGTCTTTCTATCCTCACCTCCACCCTTCTGTGCTCCTAGACCACTTACTCAGAACTCCCCTCCTTTCTGGCCTCCCTTCTGTAGTGAACTACTTTAATAATTGGTATTTAGTAATACTGCAGTTTTTCTGTTTAACTTTTCCATGAAATGGGAGTGTCATTTGCAGTCTTCTTTACCTCAGAATTCCACAGGCTTGATGCCTCTTATTATAGAGTTGAACATTCCACAATGTTCTTCAGCTATACAACCTTCATGTAACACAGAATCAAATTACTATTACTTGAAGCTTGGTTAGAAGCTATTTGGGAGGTGGTGGAATATAAAACCTAGAGGAGTTGGGGTTTTGTTTTTTGGGGGGGGGATGCCAAATATAATGTTTCATCCAAATGATTTTTGTGAGGTTTTATGAGAATAGTATTTCCCCAGGAAATTGTTGGGATTGTTTTTAGTGTGCCAATTGATTTTTTTTTTTTTTTAGGTTTTACAGTTAAAAACCTAGTGTCTAATTTTTTTTGGATGCTTTTGTTCCCTGCTAGGGCCAGTCTGAGAGGGAGAGGTAAAGGTCAAATGCCACAGGCATCCAAAAAGTGGTGGGGGTGTACACGATGCTTATCCCAGGAGCAATTTGCTGTTGTCATGGCAAAATGGTTTTTCTAACTCTCTTGTGCTCTTACATACCTTCTTTGAGCATAACTAGAGTGGCAGGGGGCTTAGGAGGAACCATCATTTTTTTTTTTTTTCATTTTCCAAATGAAGGGATTGAAGCACAAAGTAGTCAAGTAGCCAGTCCTAAGATCAGACAATGAGGTTTTTTCCTTTCTTTTTAATGTGTCTGGCTAATTGTTATAAATAAGCATCCCATTTAACAATCATATATAATTTTGATCCCCCCCCTTTTTCCAAGGAGGTAATTTTCAAACTCTAATGTCATAGAATCATCTGAGGTTAGGGTTGCCTATTTGCTAAATCTAGCAACACTTTCCAGGGTATCCAAAATGCAGATTCCTGAGTCCTTTCTAGAACTAGTGATTCATAAATCTCTGAGAGAGAGGGTAAGGAACCTACATGGTAAATATGTTCATCAGGTGATTCTGATGCAGTCCTTGAACTAGACTTTGTGAGAAACACTGATCTAAGTGATGCTGAGCTTTAACAGTGTCTCAATGGGAGCGTTGGTTTCATCAAGAAAAATTACTAGTAGTTCCAGCCAGATTTTCTGTTTAGTTACATTCAAGTCAAATACAGCCCATGCTGTAGCAGTTGCTGAAACAAATAGGAACATCCATTCTATTCTTCCCCTCTATGACTCCTGATTTATTGCTCAGCACTTTCTACCATCACCACCATTACTATCCAACTAGCAAAGTGACTTTAAGAGCCTCTCTGGGCACCCAAATTGGCAGGACGACCCACCCCACCTCACCTGACTGTTGATTATCTCCATCTATAGCTGTGATCACTTGTTTTTTTTTCCTGCTATTCTTTTTTTTTAAAGATTTTATTTATTTAGCAGAGAGGGAGAGAGAGAAAGCAAGCACAAGCAGGGGGAGCAGCAGGCAAAGGGAGAAGCAGGCTCCCTGCTAAGCAGGGAGCCTGACTTGGGGCTCGATCCCAGGACCCCGGGATCATGACCTGAGCTGAAGGCAGATGCTTAACCTGCTGAACCACCCAGGCGTCCCATCTTCCTGCTATTCTTTTTAGGGTTCTCCTTAGTTTATTCACTTTTTAATCCCAAAATAAAGAGCACTTTGTCTTTCAATTTATATACCATTGGTCCACATACCTCAACTCCATTAATTAGAAAATTCCTTATATTTTGCTTCTCAACAGAGATTTTTCCCAGGATGTGTAATGGAAGGAAAAGTGATAAGGAAGAGTGAAGATCATATTCCTGGATGAAAAGTTGTCATTCTGGATTAAGCTTTAAATTGATATTTTTTAAAAAAAGATTTATTTGAGAGAGAGAGCGCGCGAGCGTGCGATCGTCTGCATGTGTGCATGGGGGGAAGGGCAGAGGGAGAGAATCTTCAGGCAGACTCTCCACTGAGTGTGGAGCCCAATGTGGGCGTCGATCCCACAACCCATGAGATCATGACCTGAGCTGAAACCAAGGGTCAGACGCTTAACCGACTGAACCACCCACGCACCCCAAGCTTTAAATTTATCTTATTAGAAAATCTGACATTTAAAAAATGCAATTAGTAAAGCCAGAACTTAATTGTATATAATCAGAATGGAGTGAGTTAGGAATCACATTTTCTTTTAGTCTGACTTCTGTAGTAGACCAGGAATAACTTAAAAAATTATTTTCAAACCTCAATAATGGATATCATTCTGACCTCAGAAGTCTCTAATTAGGATACTTATAATCTGTATAAGTAAATTCATGTTTAACCAATGTAACATTTGTTATTTCTCTCTTGAGTTTTAATTAACAATCTTGGTTACAGCTTGGACCATTTTACATGTTCTTTTCTGTTGGAGAACATAGTGTGACTTAGCTTGAAGAACGCACATATAGGGTTTAAAGGATGATAGGTTTGTATCAGCACTTGTTTTTAAAGATTTTATTTATTTATTTGACAGAGAGAGAGAGACAGTGACAGAGGGAACACAAGCAGGGGGAGTGTGAGAGGGAGAAACAGGCTTCCTGCTGAGCAGGGAGCCTAATGTGGGGCTCGATCCCAGAACCCTGGGATCATGACCTGAGCCAAAGGCAGACGCCCAACGACTGAGCCACCCAGGCACCCCCGATTATATTTTTTAAATAAATTTTACAAAAATTTTAACTCTTTTTCTAATGTTGTTATGATTATATAACTTCCAAACCTAGAGGAGAGGTGAAGCCAGAAAGCTGTTAGGAGTTCAGACTCACAGAACTTTTCCAATGTTTTTCCACTTGAACATATATGAAGTCAAAGTTTTCACCTGGCCTAACAGCTGCGGGTGACATCAGCCCATTAGGTGTGAACCACTGCCTTCTGTGTCAGTGAAGCCTTCCTTATGACCCTATTAGGGTTTGACAAAACAATGGGAGTACCTCTCAAAGGGAAAGTGGGAGCTGAACTACTTGTGTTCTTGGTGAGGGGTGATTATTTATCAAACTGAGGAGGTATGATGAGAAATTGATTTTCAAATAGAAATTACAGGGAAAGGTTCTCATTATTATACCTCAAATTTGACTTATAGGCTTTTAGGACTATTTAAATGATCAGAACCCTTCTTGCCTGTCTGCTTATCTGTTATTGATAGGTGGTCTTTAAATACATTTGTAAAATTTCAGACTGATTGATGGTCTGTACACTTGAATGTGTTGAGTGGAAGGCCATTTGATCCAATATTATTCTTCTTGTCAGTAACCATGTCTTCTTACAGGACTTTCAATAAGTAATTATTTCTACTTTACATCAGCATTATTCAGCTTAGCACTATATATATCTAGTGAATAAAACTGGCAAACAATATTGGAAGTTATTAAGTTTATTGAGCATAATTCCCTAACACCCCCCTCAAAACAAAAGAAAACAAACAGCAGCAAATATCAGCCTCCTCCACATGGAAGTAAATAAGGTTTTCCTTCCACATTTTAAAATTTAAGCATCTCAACTGTAGTTGAGTTTAAACTTTACGGCAAGAGCCAAACAAGCATGGGAAGTGATGGAAAATGTCCGGGAAATTATACCATGGCCTAATGTTTTCCTGCTTTTCATTTTGGCAATTCATACTTAAAAGTTTTACTTATTTTCTTTGTAAATGAGGTAACAACGTGGAAGAAAAAATCACATACAGTTGGAGAGATTCAAGTTTTTCTAGTTGGTATTTAAAGTACTGGTGCTCGTGAGCAGAGTGGTACATTGAAATGGTGTGTATAACAAATTTTAAAGTCATTACATGCCTTCGAAATGTCAGGAAGAATAAAAGGGAAAAAGGCCAGCCTATCTGGTTCATGTATTTTGGTCACGAACATGTTATATTCAAGAACTATGTTTAGGTCCCTGTTCTTCTAGGATAACTTCTTCAAACACAACTTAGGTGGAATTATTATTTTTTTTTAATAATTACACTTAAGCACCTGATGATCTAATGAAGACAATTTCTTAATGTGTCAAAATGAGCTCTTTGTATCTTGTTTGAATCTTTTGTTGCCTTAAGCTAATCTGCTTTAGGGGTCTCAAATCCAGGCATTTTACAATGCAGACTCTAGCAATGGCATTCATTTGGAATGCTGCCTTTTGTTTACTAGCTTTCCCAGACCCTCACTGCTTCCTTTGGTCATCTGGTGTCTTCACTAATGTGATTGGTACTCCTAGGCTCTGCAGGTAGCCACGAGCCTTTATAAGTGGGATTTACAATGGGACTCACTACCCTGGCTGCTAATGAAGGGAACCACGGGGATTTTGTTTTGTTTTTTCTATCTGTCTTCCAAAAGAGTGAAGGAAAATTGAGTTCTAGGTTTGCTAATTCTCTGTTTTCCATTTACTTTAATTTTTACAATTGATTTACTAACTGTGGTACAAAAATACAAATATTTTTGTTTAGGAGTCAAATGTTTCATCTGCCAGCCCTTCATGCTAATCACTGGAATTGTTTATTATTGAACCTGGAAAGAACAAAGTGGGGTCTCTGTTTAAACTCAACCAACTGGCATTTCACCTTCATCTGTTTTTGTCTTTCAGGAGATTTTTGACCAATTTGGTTGTTTAAAAAAAAAAAGGCATATGATTCGAAGCCTTGGATTCTACTACCAGCCTGCCATTTAGTACTTCTGTAACCTTGAGTAAGTCACTTACACTCTTTGATTTCTCATCTGAAAAAAAAAAAAAAAAAGGAAAGTGTTACCAAGGTACATATGAGATCTGAGATGGTGTTTCATATTCTAGCTTTCTTCTCTTTTTACTAGCAAAGTGAATGACAGTGTTCTTTTGTTTGATTTTTGGATAAACCTACCATTGAAAAACGTCTTGCATCTATTAAATGTTTTAATCAGCAGTCAAAGCAATAATTAAGTATAAATGTCAGTGTCTTCATTTTAGAGATAATATGTTGTATAGATTGTAGCCTAACTTTATAGAGATAGGGATTTATTCGCCATTTTCCAATTGTGAAACATGGCACCCATTTTTTTTTTTTAATTTAAGTATCGCTGATATATAATATTATATTAGTTTCAGGTATACAACATAGTGATTCAACAGTTATATTCATTATGAAATGCTCACCATTAGTGTAGTTACCATGTGTCATCATACAAAATTCTTACAATATTATTGACTATATGCCCTATGCTGTACTTTTCATCCCCTTGTTTGATTGATTGATTGATTGATTTTTTAGAGAGAGAAAGCGTGCACACAAGCATTTGAGGAAGGGGGAAAAGGGGGGGCACTGAGGGAGAGGGAGAGAGAGAATCTTAAGCCGGCTCCATACCCAGCACAGAGCCTGATGCAGGGCTCAAGCTCATGACCCTGAGATCATGACCTGAGCCAAAATCAAGAGTTGGGTGCTTAAGTGACTGAGCCACCCAAAATCAAGCGTTGGGTGCTTGACTTACTTATTTTATAACTGAAAGTTTGTACCTCTTAATCCCTTTGACCTATTTTGCCCATCCCCCTGACCCCCTCCCCTCTGGCAACCACCAGTTTATTCTCTGTGTTTATGAGTCTATTTCTGGTTTCTGTTTGTTAGTTTGTTCATTTGTTTTGTTTTTTAGATTCCACATATAATTTAAGTCATATGGTATTTGTGTCTCTGACTTACTTCACTTGCAATCCATGTTTTAATTGTGCTTTATAAGGCAGTGATCTCAAGTGTGGTTTAAAGGTCTTCCAGGGGTCATGGAATTTTGGGATTTTATTTTATTTTATTTTGTTTTGTTTTTTTGGTGCTGGTCACTTTTTTTTTTTTTTTTTGAATCTTTGGATTTAAGAATAAGAAGGGACATCTGCAGTCATCAGGTCCAATCCTTTGAGTTTTACCAACATGGATTCAGCAGATCCAGAAATGCTTAGTAGCTCCTCCATGGTCAAAGAGCCTAGAGAGCTGTCGGTAGGGTCCAAACTCCAAAGTCAAAATGTTATGTACCTGGTGGAGGTGTCCTAACTACCTCTTAATGAAAAACAGAGAATGAAAGTTTGAGAGGAGGGGATTGTTTATTCCAAGTCTGAAAACTTAAAAATCACTGCTTGATAGAATTAGATAGTTGGTTAGTTTCCACATTGCAGCTTCCAGATTAAAGTCAATCCCACAAATGTTTAATGAAATACTTGTGGATGAGGCATTGAACTGTGGTGACGTTCCTGCAAAACTCTTGGAAATCACAATCCCTGCCCTCAGAGACTGCAGTCTAAACTGGAGATAAAATAAGTACATAATAGGGAATAAAAATGATAAAAAACACAGGTTTTCAGAAGGCAAAGAACTTTGGAGTTTTCAGAGTCTCAAAGAACTTTGAGGATTTCAAAGTCCAAAGGGGAGGTGGACTTAAATAGAACCCATAGGTCAAGTGTTCATTAGCAGATCAAAGGTAAAATCAGGGTGCTTTGGGAACTTACAGGCAAGGTCTTAAATCAGAGTGGGAGAAAAGAAAGGAACGAGTAAAATGATAAAATTTTTGTAAGTTTTCCTATTCTTGAGTTGGTTATTGCTGCTGGAGAAAACCCCTCAACTGTGCAGATTGATATCAACTATAAATTCATTCTCCCTAACCCTAAATACAACTTAATTATATCTTTGAATTGAGCGCCCTTGGTGAGTTCCTCTCTTTTGTCTCTAATCAATTATTCTAAATCTACTCCATTCTCCTTAAGCCTGTACCCAACTGCCCTTTTCTTAGCAGGTTGCTCTTCTTATTTCTAGGAGTCCCTGAAGAGTCCCAGTAATTGCCTTGATTTAGCTGGCCTTTAAGTATTAGTGATGCCAAGTGCTTTATCTCCAGCCCTGCTTCCCTCTAAACCTCAAATTTTTCTATCACATTGCTGCTAGATCTCTCTACTTGGATATTTCATAGCCATCTCAAAATCAATATATCTAAGACCTGAATGTATCACCTTCCACTCAAAACCTCATCTTCCTCCAAGTGCCCTCAATTAGAGGAGGTACCACCATTCTTCCCAGTTGGCACTTAAGAAACATGCAAATGCAAAAAGAATGTCCAGTTAGGAGGCTGTAATCATCCAAACCACTGTACTCCTTGTTACAGTATTTAATACATCGTCTGTAATTGCATGAGGGAGAACATAATCAAGTGATTAAAAACATGGCTTTAGGGGCGCCTGGCTGTCACAGTCCATAAAACATGCAACTCTTGATCTTGGGGTCATGAGTTCAAGCCCCACATTAGGTGTAGAGCCTACTAAAACCAAACCAAACCAAACCAAACCATGGCTTTAAAGGTAGATCTGTGTATGATTCCTGGTACCACCACTTACCAGCAAGCCATGTGACCTTGAGTAAATTATTAAACTTTCTTAGACTGGGTTACCTCATCTGAAAAGTGGGGACATAGTAATACTTATATTAAAGGATATTTGGAGGATTAAATGAAGTATCACATATGAAGCTTTCAGCAATGATATTCCTAAGATCTAGGAGAGCAAAGACCATTTCTGTCTTGTTCACCATTGTATCTGCAGGACCTGGCCAGAGAAGGCACTCAATAAATGTTTATTGAATGAATATGTGAGGTAGTGTGTGCCTGAATTGAGGTATAACAGTGGGAATGGAGAAAAGCAATGCAAGATAGAGACCTAAACTTCACCCTGAATCACTTGTCCATGCTATTGGTCACCAATTCCTACTGATTTAATTCCTAAGTATTTCTCAGGTCTCTCCATCCTCTGTAACCCTACCATAACTGCACCCATGCAGGCATCATGATCTCTCACCAGGACTATAGTAGAAGTTTCTAAGCACTCCCCCTACATCCTGTTTTGCCTCCTTATGAGCCCCTTCCAGACTGCCACAGAACAATCTATTCGAAGCTGAAATGGGAACATGTCATTTCTTTAACATGCTTTCATGTAGCTACTTTTTATCCATAGGATCTAGTCTCTGCTCCTCACACCTGGGTCTACATTTTCATCTTCCTTTCCTACCATTCCCTCTCTCACTTTTGATAGTCTAGCAATTGCAGACTGGTCTTGTCTTCAGAACATACTGCACTATTTCATGTCTTCATGCTTTTGAGAGGGGCTTGCTTATTCTTTCAACATTTTTCTCTCCTGTATCAGTTAGGATTACATTTGTCTGCAAATGACAGGAAACACTAAACATCAAGTTCAGAGTTTGTCTTTCCTGCATAAACAAGGTTTGGGGGTAATTGTCTATAGCTGTTAAAGCTTCTCTGCTGTCATCAGGGACCCAGGCTCCTGCCCTGTGGTTCTGCCATTGGTGTATCCTCCATCTTGTTCCTCTCTCCTTTCTCTACCCTTCTAGGACCTTATTCCATTAATCATCTCCTCTCTTCAGTATCACTACCTCTCCATTTCCATGGAGGGAAGAAATGCATCCTGTGAGCATCTCTTGTTCTAATGTCTCTTTCCTGTCATTCTACCTTTCCAGCAGCTACCCCCTGATTTCTGTCCTAGTTCACCACACTTCTTGAAGGACTAATTTCTACATGGCACATTTTCATTCTTGGTCCTATTTGACCTCCCCTACCTGTTGAAACTATTGACTACCTCCCCTTTCTCTAAACTCTCTTGTCCCTTGGCCTTCACAACCCCATTGGTTCCTGGTTTCCTTCCTACTTCTCCCTACTGCTCCTTCATCTGCAAAAAGGTTTTCCTCTTTCTTTGCTTGACTCTCAAATGATGGTGTTTCTCAGACTTCCCTCCTTGACTCTCTTATTCTGCATACTTTCTCTATGATGGCAGTCCCTAGGTAATCTCCCCATTACTGATACCAGTTATCTGTGTGGCAGCTGTCTCTTTCTAGGGTCTCTTTGTTGAGTTCTTACTCCTGAGCTTGAGTCCTGAATTTCTAACTGCCTACCTGAAGGGCTCCTCTTCTGTGTTCCTTCCACCCCTGATTATGTACAATCTCCATCAACTCCTCCTAGACTCTTCAGAAACCTTTTATCTGGTCTCTAATCCAACTTTCATATTACTGTCAGAGTTATCTTCTATTTTTAAAAAATCTAATTATGTTAATTTTTTGAAAGCTTCCATTGGCTTTCTCCTGCTTCTGGGATAAAATTCAAATTCCTGATTTGGCATATAAGGTCCCTTACAGACTGTCCCCAACCTACTTTTTATTTGTTTCTACTACATTTGTTACTTATACAAAAAAAAAATGTTAAAAAGAAAAATAATTTATTCTCAGGGCACCTGGGTAGCTCGGTCAGTCAAGTGTCCGACTCTTGATCTCAGCTCAGGTCTTGATCTCAGGGTTGTGAGTTCAAGCCCCATATTGGGCTCCATGCTAGGTGTGGAGCCTAGTTAAAAAAAAAAAAAGTTAAAAATTATTCTCAGCTCTCTAATGGCTGTCATCCCTGCCTCTTGCCCACATAATTCCTGACTCATTTCTTTAGGGCCAATTCAAAACTGAACCTGTTCACTGCCGTTTTCATAGAAAACAGCCAGTGCCAGGAATGTGGGGGGAGAAGGTGAGAAGAAGGTGACAGTACTGTCCAGGTTCCACCCAGAGGTGGGCCAGGTAGAGATTCACAGGATTCAGACAGAAGGGCTGGTAGCCTCCCAATGATGAGACTAACTAAAGTGGGCTGGAGAGGACATGGTGTAAGCCTGCCAGAGGCTTTAAAGGGCATCTCATGGGCTGTGTCAAACCCAGAAAAACTGACACCAGGAGAAGAATGGGGAGGACCAGGGAGGCAGTCTTGTGGAAAGTTTCACAATTCTCCCATGTTGGAAGGTGCAGAAAATCTGGAGGGTGCCATTTTTGGCAGAAAACCTTGCTCTAGTGTTGGGAAGTCACAGAAGTGCCACAGACACTGAGAAAGGCTACAAGGGGATGCACAGTTTCACAAAGCACAGTGATCACAGACTGGAGCAGTGGGGATCATGCTACTGACACAGAAACTACAAAATCTAAAAGCAGGGAGAGTGGCCTTTCAGGGAGGAGCTCTGTACCAGTCATCCAAACTTACCCCAGGTCAGACAACCCAGTGACTTTCACAGAGCAGCAGCAACATGGAGGGGAGGAGGTGGGTGTCACATAAAAAGGACTTAAAACAAGCAGCTAGAAGAAAAGAATGGTAGAAAACTGCTCCTTGGCTCTCAGGAATCGAGAGCAGTACCAGGGGCTAGGTGGACACATGCACAAGAAATAGCACCAAAGAGGTTTCCTGTTTAGCAGTCAGTTGGTGAGGGAGAAGAAGATCCAGGAGGCAGGTGATAGGAAAAAAGTTGGGGTTCTGTAGGCAAGTCTCTGGAGGCTAGATCAAAAAAAGGAGTGCACACTGCAGACCAGTAATGAAACACAGCTCTGAGCCCCAAATGGGGGAGGTGATCGATGGGGGTGGGTGTCATTGACAGAGCTATCACAGGGCCACGGGGAAGTATATGCCCATTAGGGTCACAGAGGGCTCCTTCCAGCCTGGATGGGAAGGCACAGTCTCACACAGGAGGTCTGCTGACACCTGGATGGTAGAAGGCTCAGAGGTCCTCCTATCGACAGTGGCCCTTTTTGGCCAAGTGTCAGCAGAGAGGGTGGTCAGATTTGTCTTCCATAACCTGGGGTCCATCCTTGGGTGGGCAGATATTGATAAAAAACAACTTTTGAGCTTTTGAGGATTTTCTTTGCACTTTGGGAAAGCCTCCTCTGGAAGGACCTTTATGGACTGGTCTGGGAAAAGGAGATTCTGCATTGGCCCCCATCAACCATGACCAATGGGCCATACCTGATGCTTAGGCTTCCCCAGAGTGAGCTTCTGCCCTAGAGAGGAGGTAGGAGACTCAGTTGGGGTGTAATCATTGGTCCCCTTGATACTGGAGGACCTCTGTGAAGAGAGGTCAACATTGTGTTTATGAGATTCATCGAGGTTGCCTGTAGCAGGAGTTTTGTTCATTGTAGTGTAGTATCCCATTGCATGCACACACAATGACTTATTTATCTATTCTACTGATGGTGGATATGCAGGTGAATTCCAGTTTGGGGCTGACTTGGCATCACCAGGCTTTCCACTGGCCATGGGGGGAGGGCCCAGAAGGCTGCGTGGTCTGATGGGACTCCCATCTTCCTCATCTCCAGTCTCTTCCTGCTCTCACAGTCGTGGCTGCTGCTTCTGATTCTGCTTCTTTCATTGTGGCAATGGTTGTGGGCGGGTTATGGAGGGCAATGAGTCCTCAACCTACTTGTCACTCAACCCCTTCCTCCAACAATGAACCTTCAGTATTTCTAAAATACATTATGCCTTTGACATTCTGTTCTACTGGCCTGAGCAGTCCTCCCAGTTCTGTTTGATAAATCCTTTAAAGCCACCCAAACGTCATCTCTTCTTTGATATTTTCTTCATTTCTCTGGACAGAATTGCTACAATCTCTGTACTTTTACAGTACTTTGTTCCTACTTCTAGTGAACGTTTACACATTTACATATCTTTCACCTCTAGATTGGGATTGCTTTGAGATTGGGGACTGCCTTTATTATCCTTCCTAGCACAGTTCACAGTACTTCCTAGGTGAATAAATGAAAATAATGAAATCAGGAATTAGGAATAGCTTTTACTCTAATAATTATGAGTTTTGTTTTGGACATACTGATTTTGGACATATTGAGTTGACATATTGAGGTTGGGTGGAGAGCAGCAACTCAGAAAAGATTTTAAGGCCAATGATGTAGATGTAGGAGTTACCAACAAAGACAGTAATAAACACTGATTGTGTCCCACATTTTTCAACTATGGGCTAAAGAAAAGTAGAACATTTATAGGAGGTAGAGAAAGGGTTGGGAGTTGGAATTTGGGGTATGAAGGAGAAAATCCATAGACATGGATGGGGGAAAAAAAAAAAACATAGTTGACACTTTTGCTATGGTCCTCTCCCCTCTACCAGAATTATGCAGCCCTTCCACTAATTTAAAGTCCAGAATCAAGAAATAGATGGATCAAAAGATGTTCATTTGGTTTCCTCTAGGATTAGAAGCTACTTATTCAAAAATTTCATCCCAGGCTCCTGTTGGCTACTTCAAACCCTTGTCCATTCTTCATCTCCACCTTCCTGTTTTTTGTGGTGTGTGTGTGTGTTTCTGCCTGTTTTGCAAAAGCAAGAGAGAGTGGGTAAGGTGGAAATATCTATTTTTCCCTTAAAAAAATGATACAATAAAAAAACCTAAAAAACTCCTTTTTAAAATAGAAAAATAATATCTTTGGGGTTCTAATTATTTAGATAGATTCTTTTCTTTAACTTACTCTCCTTTGCTCTTCTTAGTGCCTCTAGGAAATAAACGCTGGCTTATACAGATTATTTAATTAAACAGATAAAGTGAGTTTTGTGTTTCCATGTGACTCCTTAACATTTTAAAAATTGATAAATTTAAGCGGGTGCCTGGGTGGCTCAGTTGGTTAAGCGACTGCCTTCGGCTCAGGTCATGATCCTGGAGTCCCTGGATCGAGTCCCGCATCAGGCTCCCTGCTCAGCAAGGAGCCTGCTTCTCCCTCTGACCCTCTCCCCTCTCATGTGCTCTCTCTCTCTCATTCTCTCTGTCTCAAATAAATAAATAAAATCTTTAAAAAAAAAATTGATAAATTTAATTGTATAAAAATTAAAACTGTCTGCATGGAAAAAGAACAGCAAACACCAAAAAGCAAAGGCAAAAGGCAAAATGGCAAACTGGGGGAAAATGTGCCCCATATCATACACAAAGGATAAAATTCTTTAATATATAAAAAGCTCCTACAAATCAAGAATAAAACCAACAGCCAAATTAAAAACAGATAAAGACTGGAGATTTCAGAGAAGAAAATCAAGGGCTTTTGAACATTTGAAAAGATACTCAATTTCATCCATAATAAGAGAAATGCAGACTAAAACTACATTGAGATACCATTTTTCATCTGTCAAATTGACAAAGATCCAAAAGTAGATAATATTCTATATTGTTGAAGGTATGGGGATCCATAAATTGCTAATGGGAATGTAAATTGGTTCAACCATTAGTTCATTCCTCACTTGTTGTCTCATTATCATGGATTTTTTCCAACCCAGCTTTTCTCTGCTTTTGGCAGTTTCCTACTTGATGTGGACCTTAGAAAAACTGAACTACAATTGAATGTTTCTAATGTGTGGAAGAGATGAAGACTGCCTTGTGTATGCTAAAACAAAACAAAACCAGAGCGGTTTGGCAATATTTAACAAAATTAAAACTGTATATATCCTTTGACCCAGCAATTTTACTTCTAGGAATTTATCCAAGTACTAAATTATGTATTAATTAGTCCAGGGTTGATTATTATAATAACTTCAGTAATAACAAAGATTGTGAATTAAGTATCCATCATTAAGGGACTAGTTTAAAATAATCATGGTATAGGGGCACCTGGATGGCTCAGTCAGTTAAGCGCCTGACTCTTGATTTTGGCTCAGGTCATGATCTAAAAGTCATAAGATCAAGCCCCACATCACATCAGACTCTGAGCTCAGCAAGGAGTCTCCTTGAGATTCTCTCTCCCCGCATCTCTTTCTGCCCTCTCCCCTCTGTGTACTCTCTTTCTCAAATAAATAAATAAATCCTTAAAAAAATAATAATCATGGTATATATATGCCAGGGAATTCTCTGAGGCCACAAAAAAGAATGAGGAAGATCTTTATGTGTTTATGTAGAAAGAGCTCCAAAATACTTTTTTATTATTTTATTATTTTTTTCCATCATGATAAGTGTACTTTTTAATAACCATCACCTATTTCCCCCATTCTTCCACCCACCTCCCTTCTAATAAGCATCAGTTTGTTCTCTATAGTTAAGAGTCTGTTTCTTGGCTTGTCTCTCTCTCTCTCTCTCTCTCTTTTTTTATTCCCTTTGCAGATTTGTTTCTTAAATTCCACAGATGAGTGTGATCATATGGTATTTGTCTTTTTCTGACTTATTTTGCTTAGCATACTCTGTAGATCCATCCATGTCATTCCAAATGGCAAGATTTCATTCTTTTTATGGCTGAATAATATTCCATTATATATATATATACACTACATCTTCTTTATCCATTCATCTATCACTGGACCTTGGGCTGCTTCCATAGTTTGGCTGTTGTAGATAATTCTGCAATAAACATGTAAGGGTGCATAGATCCCTTTGAATTAATGTTTTTGTATTTTGGGGGTAATTACCCAGTAGTGCAATTCCTGGATCATGGAACAGTTCTATTTTTAACTTTTTGAGGAACCTCCAAACTGTCTTCCACAGTGGCTGCACCCAGTTTGCATTCCCACCAACTGTGTACGAGGGTTCCTTTTTCTCCAGATCCTCGTTAATACTTGTTGTTTCTTGAGTTTTTGATTTTAGCCTTTCTGCCAGGTGTGAGGTGAAATCTCATTGTGGTTTTGATTTGCATTTTCCTAATAGTGATGTTGAGCATCTTTTCATGTGTCTGTTGGCCATCTGTACATCTTCTTTGGAGAAATGTCTGTTCATGTCTTCTGCCCATTTTTAAATTGGATTATTTGTTTTTTGGGTGTTGAGTTGTATAAGTTCTTTATATATTTTGTATACTAACCCTTTATCATATATGTCATTTGCAAATATCGTTTCCTATTCAGTAGGTTGCCTTTTAGTTTTGTTGATTGTTTCCTTCACTGTGCAGAAGCTTTTTATTTTGATGTAGTCTCAATAGTTTATTTTTGTTTTTGTTTCCCTTGCCTCAGGGGAGATATCTAGAGTGATGTTGTTACAACCGATGTCAGAGAAATTACTGCATAGGTTCTCTTCAAGGATTTTTATGGTTTCAGGTCTCACTTTTAGGTCCTTAACACATTTTGAGTTTATTTTTGTGTATGGTGAAAGAAAGTGATCCAGGTTCATTCTTTTATATGTAACTGACCAGTTTTCCCAATACCATTTATTGAAGACTGTCTTTTTCCCACTGTATATTTATTCTTCCTTTATCAAAGATTAATTGACCATATAACTGTGGGTTTATTTCTGGGCTTTCTATTCTATTCTATTGATCTATGTGACTATTTTTATGCCAGTAATATATCATACCATACAGTTTTAATTACTCTCACCTTGTAATATAACTTGAAATCTGGAATTCAGTTTTGTTCTTCTTTTTCAAGATTACTTTTGCTATTTGGGGTCTTTTGTGGCTCCATACAAATTTTAGGATTGTTTGTTCTACTTCTGTGAAAAACACTGTTGGTATTTTGATAAGGACTCCATTAAATCTGTAGATTACTTTGGTATAGACACTTTATAGTATAGACATTTAAACAATATTTGTTCTTCTAACCCATGAGCATGGAATGTCCTTCTATTTGATTATATCATCTTCAGTTTCTTTCATCAGTGTTTTATAGTACAGGTCTTTCAGGTCTTTCACTTCTTTGATTAAGTTTCATCCTTGACATTTTATTATTTTTAGTGCAGTTGTAAATGGGGTTGTTTTCTTAATTTCTCTGCTGCTTCATTAACAGTGTATAGAACAGATTTCTGTACATTGATTTTGTATCCTGTGACCTTACTGAATTCATTTATCAGGTCTAGTAGTTTTTAGGTGGAGTCTTTAGGGTTTTCTATATATATCATATCATCTGCAAATAGTGAGAGTTTTACTTCTTCCTCAACAATTTGGATACCTTTTATTTCTTTTTGTTGTCTGATTGCTATGGCTAGGACTTCCAGTACTATGTTGAAAAGAAAGTGGACATCCTTGTCTTGTTCCTGACCTTAGGGGGAAAGCTCTGTTTTTCCCCATTGTGTATGATGTTAGCTATGGGTGTCATGTAATAATTCTTATAGATAATAAAGTTCATTTGGACTGTCTCCAGTGAGCTTCTCATTCTCATGCTAACCCTACATTTTAAATTATTAAATTATTCAAACAGTATTTGAGTACCTGCTATGTAGGAGGACACCACAAAGGTGCTGTAGTATCAATAATAGGAAAACACAGAAAAACATAGTCCCTACCTTCATGTAGTTTAGAATTTAAGAGGGAAGACAAACATTAATCACACAAATTATATAGCTCATCAGTGAGTAAAATGCTAGGAAGGATATGAATAAGGTCCTATGAGAGCTTTTAGCAAGGACGAAGGGGATCAGAGAAGCAAGGCTTGAGATCTAAAAGGATAAGGAGATTTTAATTGGCAAAAGTAAAAGATAAGATGGGTGAAATTACAGGCAGAAGGAGCATAACTGTTTAAAGGTTGGTCATTGTTGCTGGAGCACAGCATTTAGGAAGAGAGCAGTGCAGGATAAGATTAGAGAGATGGGGGGTGCCTGGGTGGCTCAGTTGGTTGGGCGACTGCCTTCGGCTCGGGTCATGATCCTGGAGTCCTGGGATCAAGTCCCGCATCGGGCTCCCTGCTCAGCGGGGGGTCTGCTTCTTCCTCTGACCCTCTTCCCTCTCGTGCTCTCTGTCTCTCATTCTCTCTCTCAAATAAATAAATAAAATCTTAAAAAAAAAAGAGAGAGATGGGCAGAGGTATTTACAATATTGATTTTTATCCTCAGAGTAATATAAAACCATGAAGGGCTCTAGCAAAGGATTGACAGATTATATTTGTGCTGTAATGCAGAGAAATGATTGGAGGGTGCCAGAGAGGAGGCAAGGAGGGCCAGGTTTCCTGGCTCTTGGCAGGAAACCTCAGGTCCCACCCACAGAGCTATTCGAGTGTCCTTACAGCATGGTGGCTTCCTTCTCTTAGAGCAAGTGATTCAAGAGGTCAAGGCAGAAACTGCAATATCTTTTATGACCTTGGAAATTACATGCTGTCATTTGTTTGGTATTTTAGTGATCACACAAGTCAACCTTGATTCAGTGTGGGGAAGGGGATCACACAGGTGGCAAGAATCATTGAAGCCATCTTGGAAGATGGCTACCACAGACCAAACTCTGTAGAACGCCATTTCATTTCTGGGTGGTGTACTGTGGGAGTGCAAAGGAAATTGAGAAGCAGCACAGGGAAAGGAGGAATACTAGAAAGGTTGTGAGATGAAATCCAGCCAAAGAAAAGGAAGTATCAAGAAATCTACCAAGAGGACATGTTAGAGGAAAACCAAAAAAAATTCATTGGATTTAGTGACATAGATTTAATGGCCAAACGCTCTTTCCTCATAATATGATTTAACATTTATTTTGACTCACCTCCCCTTATAAACTTTATTGAAGAGACTTTTTTCCCATCTTTTCTTTGATAATCTTCCTTTAACACCCCTTATGGATGTTTTCATAATGTTCCTCACAAAATTCTACTGATACTTTGAGTGGAATTGTGTTATTATTTTGTTTGAGAAACATATTTTTACAATGATTAGACTTCTCTTTAAAACACCTAGCACATTTCTCTCTGTGTGTAAATTTTCATTTAAATCACCTAAAGTTTGGCAACTTAAAAAATGTTGTCACTTATCTCTCATTAAGTTGATTCCTGCGTATTGTTTTTGTTGTTGCTACGGTGAATGGGATCTCTTCCCTGCCCCCATTATCACCATACTGTTTTCAGTCTAGAAATGTATTTACTTTATGCCCCATTTTATGGATAAGGAAAGAGGCCCAGAGAAAATAGGTGACGGGGCTACAGTTATAGAGTGGGAGAGTTGGGGACAGCAGATTTTGAATATCCAAATTTTATTGTGCTACATTAATAGGAAATGAAGTTGCTTAGCCCAGTCAAACCTTATTAAAATTAATAGTCCCTTAAGTATCACTCTCTTTGTCTTTTTTGTTTGTTTTTTTCCTATTGTTTCATTAAGTTTTTAATTTTAATTCCAGTATGGTTAACATACAGTGTTATATTAGTTTCAGGTGTATAATATCGTGATTCACAATTCTATACATTACTCAGTGCTCTAATAAGAAGTATCATTTTCTTTGTATCAGATTTCAAAGTAGTACTATACATTTTATAGCATATTTCCACTTTTTAGCATTGTCAATTTGAAATAGAGTGTCATGACTTCAGGAACTGCCTCTTATCTCCATTCAATTCTCCCAAGACCTGATTCCTACCAGACAGGAACTATTTTTTCTTTGAGGTCTAAATAGACCTAACAACCTATTGCACTGAGTAAATATTTAATGAAGATTGAATATTTCCTCTGTGGTGGATCAATTTACTCTTGTTGATTATCTGAGGAAAGCTTTTTTTCTTTTTTAAATGTCATGTAGTAGTTTAAGATACTTGTTTTCCTGAATATTGTTATTAGTGCCAAAGTGTGTTTCAGTGATTTAAAAATGCATGTCTCTTAGTTTTTTTCAGTCACCTGTTTTTCCTGGTTTATATATGCAGTTTGAATTATTATGTTATTTCAAATACAAATCCAAGATTCATTGACCTGGTAACGTAATAAAGTCATTTGCTGTGAGAGTTGTTTTTTCTTGAATTTGTGGTACTTGGAGCTCTGAAAATGAAAACTGTTTGCTAATGAGGTATAAGGATCTTGATGGTGCATCTTTTAATGGCAGAAATATAATTTTTATTGATAAATACCTCCAAAAACAGAAATAATTTTTAATTGACAAAAATGTGCTTTTCTTGTTTTTTAAGTATCAGTATATATTTAATTTTATTATTTTAAATTTTTCTTAACTGATTTTAGGCTTAAGTGAAATATATTTATATTTGCCTGTGACTCTCTACATGAAGTTAGTGACTTGAAAGTTTTCAACTTGTAAAACTGGAATGACTACAGTGGAATCATTTAGTGCAAGTTGTTATTGTGGCATTCAGATGTAATTTATCAGAATCAATTAGAAAAACAAACTTCTCATTTAAATGGTAGGGGAAAGGTACATATATATTTCATCCTCTTCCTATACTAGGGAGTATGTGAATATAATTTTGAAATAGAGAATTCATGTCTAGTGACAAAATACCCTTCATTTCTAAGGAATAACTTCATTGTGTTTCACATTTGATAACTTCTGGGACCTATGTTTCAATTTAAATAACTGTTGACATTGTTTGATGTTTATTTTACTAGAGGAAAATTGTGTGATGACAGTTATAGTACGTATTTGATACCAAGCGTAGAATAAATCAGTTAGTCATAGTGGTCTGATATCTGTTTTTAAGGTCTTTTTGACCCAGGAGTGTGTGACCTGTGAAATCTCTACTTTTTGGATTTGTTAAGATATTTTACAATGCAAGGATTTAAATTTAGATGAACATCACTGCAGGAAGTTGGCTGATGTGGGCCAAAACATTCAGAGTATCCAGGTATAAATTGGAAAAAGTTTAACAAATTCTGGTAACAATTAACATATGTGAGAAGAGAGAAGGTAAAGTTAGAAAGATTCTTTTCTTCCCCAAGTTATAACAAAGAGAACCTGAAATTTAACCTGGTATTTTCAAAGCTCTGATTACTCAGCAGCATTCCATTTTGTGAAAGCATTGCCAAGAAAATGTATCCAGATCTTGAGTTACAGACTATTCTTGCATCTGATTGGAAGGGGCATAGGAGTTGTTTATAAGGTTGCAGATCCAAAGCCGCACAAATGAAGGCTGAGACTTGGGGGGAGGGTTTGACTCAGGGAAGGGAAGCTTCGTAGACGTTACAGCTCTGTCCAGAGGCCAAATGGGAGATAAATCACCTCTGGCCACCTCTCTTATTATTGAAATGGTTCAGCCCTGGGGTTTAACTGAAGGACTTACAGGGTTTTGAAGTGCAAATAGGATGGTGAAGGGTAAACCCTTTTAGGGTTTCATTTTGATGGATTTTTTTCCTGTGTGGATTTCAGGCACTGACTGTGATCTGGAAGGGGCCGTTAAAAAAAGAAAAGTTTTGTTTTGTTTTTGATCAATCAGGCAATAAGAACTTTCCACAGGGGTGTACTTTTCCTGCATGCATATCGATCCTATTGTGTTTAAAAGTAGGTCATTTAATTGGGCTTTTTTTTGGGGGGGAGCCTTCTGCAATGGAACTGTCATTTCAAGGTCATGTCTCTCTTTTTGGTATTAATGCCAAAGTTTGAGAGTGTTGAATGATGTGGTACTTTTGGATCAGCAGTTTTGGGGGATTACTTAGGGTCAGGGTATGTTAAACAAAAACCAAAATTACCTGGTTAAAGATCAAGTCCATATTAGAACAAGTCCTTTCTATATTGATAAGCAATCTATAATTAATCTTTTTTCCATTAAGTTATATAAATTGTACATATTTATTTATTTAGTATGCGATCTGTTCTGTCAGCATTAAAATAAAAACCAGAAAATTCTGAGATTCCGAAATATTTGTACTAGTTTATTTGTACAGATACATTGAAGTGTTTGGGGAAATGAGGGATACATTAAAAAATGTTTAAGAAACAGATATGTTGATTTACCAAGTTGAACATTTTTTTTACCCCACAAATAATTCCAACACAGGAGATAAAATAAAATATCTTTTAAATTTTATATATTTTTAGTAAAATGGGAATGAGAGGAGAGTCATTAATGACTTCAAAGAAAAATAATTGTAACTAAAGGCCTTTTGTACAAAAATTTTAACGGAAAATTAAAATATTTGTCTTAAAGAAATGCCATGGTATGTGCTTATGATTCTTTTTAGAAATATGGTTGACAGAACTTTTCTTGAGCATTTCCCTCTTTATTTTAGATTTAACATAGATATTTGAATCATTTACTCTGTTTCAAAATGATAATGTATTTAGCTGCAGCAGAGATTGCCCTCGGTGTTGCTTGATACCTATTATAAAAAACAGTTGTTAATCTCTGTAATTGACATTGATCACACAATGTTCTTAAGTGACCTCCAAGTCAGCTTTTGTTTTTCTGTTCTTCAAAAATTTCCTTTCACTGTATTTATCTAAATTTAGAATTAAATTAAAATGAAATGTTAGAATTTACATTTACCTATTGCTGCATGAAGATTTTAAATAAGATGCTTAAAAAAACAAAACAAAAAAACCCCTAGATGGCATCAGGCAGAGTCCACTGTATCTACCAGTGTCCCTGTCTTTAGTTTGTTGCTGGGAGATGTTAATATGACCCTTCCTTTGTTAGAAAAGAGATCTGTAGTCCTTCCCAGAATCCTCTTGTTAACTGTCTTTTTAACCCAAGTTGGAAGTTGTCTGATGAATGAATGGTGAGCCATTTTTATGAGCTACACATATTGTTGACATTGGGTCACACGTTGCTTTTTAATTTCTAATGTGTTTTTAATTTGCAAAGCATGCGTATGTCTTTCACAGCAGCAGAACTGAGTCAGCGTTTCTGAGCCCAGATATTGCTTTATGCAAACAAGACACGTCAGGCTCGTGAATGCTCTATCTCATAAGCCTTAGCTTTACTGAAACACACACATGAGCAAATTTAACTTTGAATATTGTTGAATAAAAGAAGATACTTGAGAAAGGCTTTTTTCCCAAGAACTTCTCTTGCCTGTTGGCAAGTGAATTGCCCCAATATAAAAGCATTGGGAGGGAAAAGTGAGCTGCAGAGTGAAAAGGCAATCCACAAATAATCACTCTTTTCTGCCTTTGATTGTGTCAGATTTTTTTGTGTGTGTGGCAATTGTTTTCTTTTTCGCTTAGAAGAGGTTTATGGTCCAATGTCTGTCAAGTCAGTCCCTGTCTTAAGGTTGCAGTTGTATTTCTCTCTGGAGTTCCTAGAGGTGATGTTATCTTTTGTTCACTCAGCAGTGTGGTGGTTCCTGAGAGCATCTGTCACTTTAGGCATTACAAGATGGATGGGTCTCCAGTGAACTGCTGGTTGAAGCAAATGGTGAAAATAAGAAAAGACAAGGGGTTTCGGGGTCTGCAGAGAGGACAGACAACAAGGAAATACTGTTAGAAATCAAGAGTAAGCTCAGCAATAGAGAAAGAGAGAGCAAAGATGGATCATATGTCATTTTATAAGCATCTTGGAAATGAGAGTCTTTTGGTGGCTACCGTGATCTGAGGGGGACATCTGCATCATGGTAAACAATTCTTTGCTTTGGATTTGCAAAATGTATTTGGACATAAAAAAAAAAAAAAAGTCTGGGAAAAGTGTTGGGAAATTGCAATGATATACATTGTTTTATGTGATGATTTTGCTGTTTGAGAATTAGTAGTCTTTTAAAATGACCTAACAGTTTAAAATTTTTCTAGTCTTTAAAATTTTTCTTTGTATTTTCATTTTTCTTTCCTTCCTCTATTTTTTTCTTGTAAGCATTTGAGCAACTGTAGATATTAAAATGTTGGAAAAGTATTAACCACATAACCAACATCCTTACTGTTTACTTAAGTTTTTTGACATTTTTGCAGGGAGATTCTGAAAAATCTCTGCTCATGCCTTAGGGGGACTGGGGGCATATTTTAAATTATTTAAAGTAAACTTTCATTTAACTTAATGAGCTCTTTGATGAAAGAATGAAATATAATTGTTATTGATCTGTCAGAACAAGGTGGAAATTTGGTGTTCTATTTAGAAATTCATTTTGTTGGCAAAAGTCTAAATTTGTAAATTTGGACTGATGCAGAACTGGCCCCATGTAAGAGAAGAAACAGGAAGGAGCTTGGCCAGAGAGTAGGAAAGGGGAAAGGGAGGTGGGAGGATGCGGTTGAAAAAAATGATTTTGTCAAACTTTCTGGCATTCGTCTATGAAAAAGACCGTAGGTTGAAAGGCAAAGAAATTAAGATGATTAGAAGCTTTAAGCTATACAAATGGTAGAGTCTCTTCCTTCTCTATGGGTGTAAATAATAGATGAAAGAGTAAGAGTGACAACAAAGGATCAGGTCGTTTAAGAGAATGTGTGCAGCCTGAATAGGGGTCTGTGGCCCAGGGCCAAAGGTCTTAGCTTTGAGTGTAATTAGAAGAAAATACAAAAATGTCATTACTAGCAGGTGAAGTGTGCAGCACGTGGCCAAAAATTAGCAATTTTAGACTCTGAAGCTACTGGAATTGGATTACTAACCTTTTTTAAAAATCATTAGGGTCCTCATGGAGTCATACAGTTTCATTGGCAGTAATGCAGTTTGACCTTGTTGACCAGATGGGGTAATCTTGGGTTTGGATGTAGGTAGCAAGACTCCTGACTTACAAAAAGATGTCTATTTGTGTGTGGGTGGGTGGGAAATACATGAGTTTGAACATCTGGGTCTCGCTTTTTTAATTGTTCTTTTGCCTGAAGACATTCTTCTGACAGTAAGAGAGGTAAGATAAAGATTTTTATTTCAAAATCTAAAATGGTTCTTTTCTGTCTTTCCTCTCTTTCAAGTTGGCATAAAAGGACAATAAAACTGAAAACTATTTCTTTAGAAAGCATAAGTTAATATTACTTTAAATATTTTAGTGCTATTACTATGCATATTGAAATTAGTATATTCTTAGGAAAATCCCCTTTTGTTTTCCTTTTAGACACAGTAACAAAGGAACAAAAACACTTCTCAGTTGCATATAAAAATCAGTAACAAATAGTTTTTATTTCACTTGATGTTTTATGACTATATTTCCTATTTTTCCACCCAGTAGTTTATATTGACCATAATCTATTTAAAGGAGAGAATAATATGCATACTGTAATTTTCCACCAGTTATATGTAATTATAATTATTTAGTTTAATTACTCCTAGAAATACCCTACTCAAAAGGGTAGAAAACAGTAACTCTTTTTTTTCTTCATGCAGTCTCTCTTTCTTGGAGATTATTAAAGCATTAGTTTCAAAAAGTAGAAAAATACTTTTAAGCAATATTAGTTATGTCTTAAATTTTTAATAGTTCTTTGAGGAGATAAATTTTGGCCAAGCATCAGAGATTATAAGATTCAAACTCCTTAGAATAAGAAAATTGCCTTTCATTATTTTCATTCCTAAAAATAAAAATAGTCTGTGGGTCTGTTAGCATATGGTAACACTTGTCAAAACTGCAGACTTGACAGATTTATTCAACTTACATTTAGTAGGGTAGGAGAAGGGGGGAAATCTTAAGAACAACAAATTATTTTTGAGTATATATAATTAGGAGTGATTATTTTGGGAATATTTAAGAGGGAGGAATACCTGTATTTGCCCATTATGATGTATATGGAGTTATGTAAGACTTTGATAATTTATTTCTAATTGTAACTTGTAGAACTGTAAATATTTAAATTATTTTTTTCTGGAATATAACGCATTGGGAAACTAATTCATGTCTTTACGTATATATTTTTATTTTTTTATGTTTTTGCAGGTACACAAAAGCTTTAAACAAGTAAAATCTAGACAACAGGCTCCCTGAAGTGTTGACAGCCCAACTTAATCATGAACGTGATTCAAAAATGTTAATAAATAAACCAAGGTATTGTACAGTTATAATACCCGCCCCCCAATTTTTCAAGATCAAATTTGTTTTAGGAAGTTATATTTAGAATTTAAATAAAGCTACTATATTTGGTTCCTAAACTGATTAAGCAGATATTTCTATGAGCTCTTCTTCCATTTTCTTCCCTCTGCTTTCCTCTCCCCTCCCCCATCCTCTCCACCAAAAGAAAAAAAAAACCCTTATTCAGCATTAAGTTTTTGCTTATTCAGTATTGCTGAATAATTTTTTTTTCTGGCAACAGCCTTTGTGTTATATTTCCTGTATACCTAAATTAAGACAATAAGAATTCAGTTTTTGATTCCCCTTTGTTGACTGTGCTTTTTATCTTTCAAATTGTTTAATAAGAGAGAAATCTAGATTATTGGCCTCTGCAAAAAAAAAAAAAAACCCAAACCATATTAAATGACTGTATAAAAATGTTTATCATATAACACTATCTTGAGATGTATGTTTTAAAAATTTCATTGAAAGGTTTTTTTTTTTTTCTATTTTTAGGAGGTTTTTAGTTCAGAGAATATTGCCTTTTTTTTCCTCCCTATGTCCAAGAAAATTAAACATTTGCTTAGGATTAAGGATTTGGAGCTGCTGTTTTAAGGAACTCTTGTTCTGTCTAGGCATAGCCCAAGACTGCATGTCTCCTTTTGGATGTTGGAACACGTTTGAGTAGCCTGGCATTTCCAAGAGAAGGCAAAGATCTTCCTGCTGAATTCTTTTGAGACCAAAAAGAACAAGAGGGTCATTACCACTTCAGCGTGGTCCCTGTTTGTGCCTTGGTGACCATGCAGACCCTGGAACCTAGCGTTGGCTTAACATTTGGGCCTGGAACATCTGGAAAATGATCAGAGAGGGAGTGGAGGAGATAGAAGAGTGGGGAATGGTTGCGTTTTGTTACACCAGGTGCTAGGAGTTAGCAACATCCCCTGTTTGATATGGGAGGCAAATTCTGTGGCTCAGGAGTTAGGCTTCAACAATTGAAGAGGTCAAAGGACAGCTGAGTGGGGTCAGTGAGACACCATGGGGTGTATTTTGTTACTTAGTAAAAGGAGCAGCCTCCTAAAACCTTAAAGGATTCTCTTGAAAATCTGTGTTGTGAAAAGGTTTTATGAGTCTCATGGCAAAAACTCCTGATTTATCTAAGGAATGCTTGCTTTTGTCTAATGGAAGGATAATCCTTACCAAATGTTGGCAACTACTATAAGAGTCAATATAGGTCTGAAAGAACAGTGAGGGTTTGAAGTATACTTTGCTTTCCAAAATGTTTATCATTTTAATGTTTGTCTCTCAGTGAAGAATTTTGCACTGTTGAATTACCACCCTTTTCTTTCCTCAGAGCCAAAAGTGGAGGGTGGGGGAGAGACTGGTAAGGAGCGAGCCTACATTAATTTAAAAATTATTCGAACGAGCTTTTGACTGACCCACAAACAGGACATTACTAACCTTTAAAAACACCAAAGATTGTTAACTCTGAAAAGTTACCTTAGAATTTATTTTAATGTATAAAGGGAATAAATGGCACATGAAATATCATGTTTCTAGATTACAGAAGAGGTTTTAAAAATTTAGTTGTATTTCATAGAAGTGGGTATCAGTTGATGAATAACTATAAACCTGTGTTTCTTCCTGAATGTGTTTCTTGTACATTTTATAGTAGTAAGAAGAAAATCAATGTCAGGGTCAAGAATAGAGAATAAGAAAAGCAAGTATAATAAAGAATTTTTCTTTTTGAAGGGAAATGGAAAAGGGGCAGGGGAGGAGGGATCCGCTTGTTGTGAGAGCTGTCTTTACCAGAGCCCATGACCTCAAGATACCACTTCCATGATTATGGATACCTTTGAAAGCTGTTGGCCACCTGGCAGATAGGTAGTAAAAGGGGACTGTTAGAGGAATTTGGCAGTATTTTGATGTTCCAGTTTATTCCCTCCATACATGTACAAATACATAGAGGACATATATTACTATATATACAGTAAGGGGAAAAAGATGAAATGATGACTAGTATATAATAGACTTTGTTAAGCATTTTCTTACTAATTTGTAAATTTACAGTATTTGTGAATTACACTTGTGTGTGATTTTTTTTCAATCTCTTAATAATTACTTATTTTAAAGCAACATATGCATAAATGTAAGGCTCAGCATGCATGCAGTGTGCTCAGTGTCTATTTTCTCAAGGTTAAAGTGCCTTTCAACAACTAATTTAGAAACCTAAGTGTAGTGACTGATAATTGCCTAGAGAAAACCCACAGCTGTTTAAGTAGCACTGAAATTGTGGCAAAACTGACAAATACAATTAGCAATGTTAATAAGATAAGAAGATGGAAAGACAGAGGCAGATGACAGAGTGGAAAGATGAAGGTAGCAGAAGTAACAAATCCATATGAGAACACAATGTTCACGGTTGCTTTGAATTTCCAGCACTTTTTCATCTAAGCTAAGTCCTTTTACTTCTCTCTGAATTACCAGCAGAATAGGTGTTTTGCAAGTTAAAAAATTCAGATAAATTTTTTCAGTCCCTAAGTCACATCTAATTTTGAAAGATCATAGCTCTTTGGTTGTGATCCTGTCTAAGGAAAACAATCAGATTTTGCTGATTCTACCCAATTTTATCTGTGGTGCTTTTTAAAAGTCAAATTTAAATATACTTCTATTTTACTGTAATTATTGTGAATGGGAATTTCTTTACCCCACTTTGCACCCTTATAATTCTTATTAGTCATCTAAATACATTACAAAGGAGACCAAAGAAGTCCTGTTTCTGGATCCAGGGACCCAGTATTACCAGAACAAAACAAAACAAAAACCTGCGGAAGTCTTCAATGTATGATTACTAATTATATTTATCTGGTTAATGTTTATAGCTCACTTTCCAAACAACTTCTTGGGAAAACTAAGTGGGGATTGGAAATTAAGAGAAATTAGGTGAATGTTCTATGAAAAAGATTTAGTCCTCTGTGCTCTTCCCATTATACTTTTTAAAGCATCCAATGAAATTTGGAAAATTATTAATGGTTATCTTTTGAAATTCTACTCTGCATTTGGGAAATTGGTTTTTTGCCTCCGGTGTTTTCTGCAGATTTGAATAATTGCTGTGATAAATCCCCACAAGTTTGTTCTCTGAAACCGTAGAGACTCTGAACTCTCTGAGTGTGGCAGCCTTGATGGATGCGGTAAACCACACTTTGGAAGCATTTCTGGTTATTTAATGTTTTCTGTTCTGGATTATTGACTCTTCTCCCTGTTGAAAAATTGGTCTCTGGTGACATGGTCGAGGTCACACGTTGCCTATTATTGTTTTGCTTCTTTGATCTTAAACAGGGATTGCCTCTGGTAATTATACTAGTTCCAGAGAGTCTTGATGAGATGTGTTTATTTTACAGAAGAATTTCTGGTATTTCAAGGAAGAAAGTAAAGATTTCCAGTAGAAACATGTACCTCTTCATTGCAAAGAAAAAATAGCATTGTACTTTATCTTTTAATTATGACACTTTTTAATAATTATTATGAAATTAGTTTGCATCTTACAGTATTTACATAACAATTTAAGACATATTGCATATCCATAAGTATATTGGTAGAAATGGTTAGTTTTAGAATAAAGTTAGTAGGGCAGGGTTTTTATTTCAGTACCTAAAATACTTTTGGCTTCAGAAAATGTCAAAAGAGATTCATCCAGATTTAAATGTACAGAACTATTAAAAGAGGTTGGAAATTTTGTCTTTTAATCTATTTGCATTTTCTAAAGACTTTCAGCAAAGAGGATGAATAAAATTGAAATAACACACTTTTGTTTTGAATGCATGGTTAGCTTTGTGCTTTTTTGGAATGTGCTTGGGAGAGATAATATCTCTTCAAATTCATTTAATGTATAATTAGATAAGACACACAAAAAGCTCAATGTATTCATTATTTTTTTTTACTCATTCTAGTTTTAACAAAATATTTCCCCTAACAACTCATAATCTAATGGGAGAGTCAGACACTAGACTCAACTAATTATAATCAAGTGCAACAAATGTCAATTTCAAAGAATAAATGAAATGCAAAAAGAGCACAAAAGAGAGAGAAATGTGAATATATGCTTGCTTTTAATTTTGGATTATAGACTGTGAGAACTTGCAAGAACCATGTTTGATTTCCATTATCACTGTCGTCAGTGATTAATTTTTTTAAAGATTGAGAGAGAGCACGAGCAAGAGCAGGGGGAGGGGGAGGGGCAGAGGCAGAGGGAGAAGCAGACTCCCCACTGAACAGGGAGCCTGATGTGGGGCTTGATCCCAGAACTCTGGGATCTTGACCTGAGCCAAAGGCAGATGCTTAACCAACTGCGCCATATAGGTGCCCCAGTGAATATTTTTAATAGAGAAAAGTTGTATGAGCAGTAATGCTATATAACAAGTAATTTTCTTTTTTTTTTGATGTTTCAAGTTCATATTTAAATTCTAATTAGTTAACATATAGTGTAATATTGGTTTCAGGAGTAGAATTTAGTGATTCATCACTACAAGTAATTTTCTTATACAAAGAATCTGATAACTGTGAGGGACAATAATGATTTGTATATGTGACTGTAAAATTTCTTAATAAATAAATTGTATATAGGACCAAATAGCAGCTTTTGGAACTTTTACATTGATGGCCATTTGTTCCTAGAACAATGCCCCAGAATCTATTTGTAATGCCTAATACATGCAAGGGAAGAAGTGCATCTTACTTTTCTTAGTATCTTCAATGTAGCACAATGCTCAAAAACAAAACAAAAACAAAAAAACCCAACCTATTACTACTCTTTTTTTTTTTAAGATTTTATTTTTTTATTTTGAGAGAGAAAAAGAGAGCGAACATGCACGCGCATGTGAGTGGGGGCAGGGGCAAAGGGAGAGAGAGACTCTCAAGCAGACTCCACCTTAAGTGAGGAGCCCAAAGCAGGGCTCAGATCCCAGGACCCTGAGATCATGAACTGAGCCAAAATCAAGAGTCAGACACTTAACCAACTGAGCCACCCAGGCGCCCCTATTACTACTCTTTTTTCACATTTATTCTGTGCCAGGCACTATTCTAAAAATGTTATCTATGCATTAAATCTTATGTATTCTCACAAAAATCTATGATATTGCTGGTATTACCCCATTTTACAGATGAGAGACTAAGTAACTTGCCCATATCATATGGGTAGTGGGTATAGGATTTGAATTAAAGTCATCTGACTCTACAGCTATAGGATTTCTATAAGTGCTGCTTGGCTGGGTGGATAACTGTTAAAAGTTTGGAGAGTAAGTGACAACATCATAGAGTAAAGGGTAACAGAAAACTGACAAGGTACACGAGGTTGGCTTTTTTAGTACTATGTCTGGCACACAGACAAAAAAATTGGGCCTTAAAAACAAAAACCTCAAATCAAACCCAAATACACACACACACCACAAACAGAATGTATCATCTTCATGCTTACCTTGTTTCTATGTCAAATAGCATATCTTAGTGGGGGAAAAAACATGGACTTTTAGTCTAAACTTGAACCCTAGTTCCAAATTTATTTTTTTTAAGATTTTATTTACTTATTTGACACAGAGAGAGAGAGCACAAGCAGGGGGAGCAGCAGAGGGAGAGGGAGGCTCCCCACTGAGCAGGGAGCCCGACGTGGGGCTCGATCCCAGGATCCTGGAATCTTGACCTGAGCTGAAGGCAGATGCTTAACCGACTGAGCCACCCAGGCGTCCCCCTAGTTCCAAATTATAAACCAGATAACCCTGGCTTGTTGCAGAAACTAGATCAGTTGTTCTCTCTACCTGTCCCTATTCTGAGTTTACTTGTTTCTTTACTTGTTCCTCCATCCTATAAATGGAAGTTAGATGTAAGGATTTGACTATATTCAAATCGGCAGAAATACTTCCTACGTAGTGTGTGTGCTTCCTCTTGTCTCTTGTGGGGAGGCTCCTGATGCCGCATTGCTTCACTATTAGTGTTGCTAAACTTGAGCTGTGGGTTCAGGAGGTGTCAGCCTTATCCCTGTGTTATAAAGTTCCCCCATTTATTATCGTTGCCTAAATGAATTTTGTATTAAGGTTTGCAAAGTGGTAGTTTTATAATTCTGTCATTCTTTCCACACTTATTAGCTGAAATTCTTCATTAAAAATATTAAAACTCTCAAAAACCGGGACTATTTGGTTACTTTGAAGTACAGGAAGAGCAGAATAAATATTTCCCTCTTTCCCTTTCCTTTTAGCCACATTCAAGTAGATGCTTTGGGGGTTTTTTGTTTTGTTTTGTTTTGTTTGTTTTTTTCCAAGAGGAGATCTCTCTTTTTTTCCTTGAGTAGCAAAATTAATTTGTGAGTTTTTATATTTTAAATATGTTTCACTGCATTGCATTTTTTCTCTTTTATGTTCAATTTCTCTAGTCCTTGGCCTATGGGAACATTTCATATTGACTCATGTCTTTTGACGTGATCCATTACCCCTTGATAGCTTCTTTGCTGTCTGTTCAAGTGCATTTCCTGCCTCAGACCTGGAATTGGCCATAATTTCAAGGAGCTTTGATTCTTTTCAGTGGGGAATGGTAGTAGAAAACCACAATCAGGGTACTAGGAAGTGCTTATTGTTATTGAATTGTCATTGCTTCTCAGACTTTTCAGTAGACAGTGCTTGGAAATACAAATCCGAAATATTTTTTAAATGAGTTATTACTTTAAAAATATATATCCCTGCCTATCTTCTCCATAGCCAATCTTGCTGTTAAAACTAGACTAACCCTAAAGTAGTACCTTAGATTTTCTTTTAGCATGTACATGATTTTTTAAAATCCGTGTTTTTCTCGTTCTTTCTTGTCACTAACTGTAATGATCCTTTTTCTCCCTGTATATTTTAAAGTTAATGTTTACTTTCTCCAGATTGTTGGTATTAAAAGTCAACTTTTAGGGGTGCCTGTGTGGCTCAGTCGGTTAAGCGTCTGACTCTTGATTTTGGCTCAGGTCATGATCTCAGGGTTGTGAGATCAAGCCCTGTGTCGGGCTCCGCGCTGGGCATTGAGGCTGCTTGGGATTCTCTCTCTCCCTTTCCCTCTGCCCCTCCCCCCTCTCTAAATAAATAAAATAAAATAAAATAAAAATCAACTTTTATAAAGAGCCCAAGTGTAGTACCTTGAAAATATTTGATCAAAAGAGGAACTTGTTGAGGGAGATGATTGGGCCAATACAAGTATATCATAACTGGGGGGGAAATAGTTTAGAGTATTAGGTAGAAGGTAGTAGTAGAAACTCCAAATCTTAATGAGAAGTTCTCAGTCTAAGCGCTGGAATGAATTGTAGTCTCCCTGGAATCTTGAAGCACCAGGAAAGGGTGAAGGGATGTTCATTTTGCAAATCCAGTTGTTAAGTAATAAGCCTATGTTTTAAACTGCTGTTCAAGGATAGTCATAGAGTTGGGATTAGCTCACTCATTATATGATATTTTCCTTTCCTTTATTATATTATGCTATAATAGTGTTCATTACCTTAAAAATTGGAAAATAGAAAAAAAAAGATAGTTTATTTTTTTTTAAGAAGGCTCTATGCCGAACAAGGGGCTCGACCTCAGGTCCCTGAGATCAAGAGTCATGCTCTACCAACTGAGCCATCCAGGTGCCCTGAAAAAAAGATAGTTTAAAAACAATATAACATCAATAGATAAACATTATTAACACATTATTGTGTGTACTTCCCAGTTTTTTTTTCTGCTTGTAACAACATTATCTTTACAAGAAAAATTGTGTTTTTAAAATTTCCAGTAAATTCATACCATATTGGGGCGCCTAGGTGGCTCAGTCGTTAAGTGTCTGCCTTTGGCTCAGGTCATGGTCCCGGGGTCCTGGGATCGAGCCCCGCATCAGGCTCTCTGCTCCGCGGGAAGCCTGCTTCTTCCCTCTCCCACTCCCCCTGCTTGTGTTTCCTCTCTCGCTGTGTCTCTTTCTCTCTGTCAAATAAATAAATAAAATCTTTAAAAAAAAATTCATATCATATTATTAATGTCAGAAATTTATTTTTTACTTCTACCTACTTAGATTAAGTGGTCTGCCGCAGAATGAAGAGGGAAATAGAAATGGAATTGTGTTACTTTTTCAAAAATAATAGATTGGGCCATATCTCAAATCTAGTACTTTTTAAACTGGTGTAAGAAGAAAGTGAAGGAAGATACACTCTCAAGTTCATTCCTTCTTTTTATCATTTGGGTTTTAGGAAACTTTCTCTTGTCCTTAATAGAAAATAAAAACTTTTTCAGACGGGGAAAATATTGGAGGAAACTAAGTTATGTAAACATTCCTAATATTTTAGGGAGTTGATAAGAATGTTTTTGATTTAAAAAAAAAAAAAAAAAAGAATGTTTTTGATTTCTAGACTTGCCACATAATGGATTAATGAAACATGACCAAGTCTTCCAAAGTTGGAAGCAATGGGGAGAAAAGGGTATGAACAAGAGAGTTCTCAAAATTAGGGGACATCCATCAGATGCTTTGGAGTCTAAGGGCGGGCCTATGCTTTCTCCCCTATATATGTATATTTGGTTATTCTTTGTTAAATAATTTACCCTTTGTTTATCTTTCCCTTTCATCTAATACAGTGAGGTTTGGGGTCTTTTTCTTGAGGGGAGGGGTAGTTCTATTTTATTTTGACTTTTTAAAATTGTTGCTTGGCTTTGTGCCTACTAATGCCCCATATCTTAAGCTAAAACTCCTTTTTCAGCCTTGTCTTGTAGCCGTGAAATATAGAGACAAGGACAAATCAGCAAACAAACAAACAAAAATCTTCCTTGGGTTGTTTTGGTTTCGTTTTGTTTTATTTTGTTTTGTTTGGCTTGGCAATTAAGTAATAGTTTATAGAGTATCCTTTTACCCAATTAGGTTATTATTGTAGGTATTTAAAGAGCTGAGGGATCTCAGTGATTAAGATAGCCTAAGAGAGCTGTTGCTATAGCCAAACTGGTTAGATTCTACTCCTGTCTTTGCCATCTCCTTTTTGTTTCACCTTGAGCAAGTTCCTTAAATTCTCTAGGCCTCAGCTCTCTTAAAAATGGAGGCAATATGTTGGCGGGGATGCGGAGAAAGGGGAACCCTCCTACACTGTTGGTGGGAATGCAAGCTGGTGCAGCCACTCTGGAAAACAGTATGGAGGTTCCTCAAAAAGTTGAAAATAGAGCTACCCTATGACCCAGCAGTCGCACTACTGGGTATTTACCCCAAAGTTACAAATGTAGGGATCTGAAGGGGTATGTGCACCCCGATGTTTATAGCAGCAGTGTCCACAATAGCCAAACTGTGGAAAGAGCAAAGATGTCCATCGACAGATGAATGGATGAAGAAGATGTGGTATATATATACAATGGAATATTATGCAGCCATCAAAAGGAATGAAATCTTGCCATTTGCAACAACATGGATGGAACTGGAGGGTATTCTGAGCGAAATAAGTCAATCAGAGAAAGACATGTATCATATGACCTCACTGATATGAGGAATTCTTAATCTCAGGAAACAAACTGAGGGTTGCTGGAGTGGTGGGTGGTGGGAGGGATGGGGTTGCTGGGTGATAGACATTGGGGAGGGTATGTGCTATGGTGAGTGCTGTGAACTGTGTAAGACTGATGAATCACAGATCTGTACCTCTGAAACAAATAATACATTATATGTTAAAAAAGAGAGAGAAGATAGTAGGAAGGGAAAAATGAAGGGAGGGAAATCGGAGGGGGAGATGAACCATGACAGACAATGGACTCTGAGAAATAAACTGAGGGTTCTAGAGGGGAGGGGGATGGGGGAATGGGTTAGCCTGGTGATGGGCATTAAAGAGAGCACGTACTGAATGGAGCACTGGGTGTTACACACAAACAGTGAATCATGGAACACTACATCAAAAACTAATGATGTAATGTATGGTGATTAACATAACATAATAAAATTTTAAAAATGTGAAAAAAAATGGAGGCAATAGAGTACTTACCTGGGCCAGTTAGCAGGCTCTCCATGTTACTTGTAATTGTCCAAAGAAGAATGTTTCCTTTCACATTTCTTGACAATGACAACAAGGACCACCACTACCAGTAATAGTAATAATGATAGCAGCACCTGGTAGCATATCACCTGCCTGTTAGATGCCTACCATGTGTACGTGCTTCACACATAGCTTAAAGTTAACATTTGAAAAATAAGAATATATATTCTGAAATCTTATCTTAATGCTTTATTTTTTTAAAGATTTTATTTATTTATTTGAGAAAGAGAGGGTGAGGAAGAGCATGAACAGTGGGGAGGGGCAGAGGGAGAGGAAGAAGCAGCCTCCCTGCTGAGCAGGGAGCCCGACGTGGGGCTTGATCCCAGGAACTGGGATCATGACCTGAGCCGAAATCGAGTCGGGCGTTTAACCGACTGAGCCACCCAGACGCCCCTTATCTAATGCGTTAGTTGTAAAAAGTCTTTGGGGATCAAGTTAAAGGAAATGTTTCTTCCTCTGTCCTGTGTACTTCGTAATTACTATAAGAGTAATTATTGTATTAATAATACAGTAACTATTAACCGTGAAACATTTGACAAAAGGGAAATAAAAACATCACAGATCAAGAAGTAGTCTCCCTCAAATTGTATTGCTTCTCCTTTCCCTTTTCAACAGAAAAAAGGAGAATTTGGAAGAGGCCATGGAGCCATTAGCAGGTACCTATTTCCCAAGCTCCCCTTTTCCTTACTTCTTCAGTCCCTATTCCTAAAGCCACCAGTGATGGAAGCTGACTGTTCTACTCCAGCCTTTTTATTTTTCTGTAGAAAAGGGAAAAGGCTAGAGCATAAAGACACCAAACCACAATGGTGTGGTGGTTTGTACTTGATCCTACTTGCATTTTGAGCAATTAATTAGTGGTGCATGGGGCAATTAAGCATCCAACTCTTGATTTCAGCTCAGGTCATGATCTCAGGGTGGTGAAATTGAGCCCCACATCAGGCTCCATGCTGCTGTGTGAGGAGCCTGCTTAAGAGTCTTTCTCTCCCTCTGCCACTCCCCACCCCTTTCTCTCAAAAAGAATTATTGGGGGGCACCGGGGTGGCTCAGTCAGTTAGGCATCTACCTTCGGCTCGGGTCATGAACTTGGGGACCTGGGATGGAGCCTCGCATCAGGCTCCCTGCTCAGCAGGGACCGTGCTTTTCCCTCTCTCTGTGTGTTCTCTCTCTCTTTCTCTCAAATAAATAAATAAAAATCTTTAAAAAAAAGAATTAGTGGTGCAGAAAGCCCATATTTTGTACCATGTCTTTCTTAGAGATTTCTTTAATGTCACAAGAGTGTCTATTAGCATCTCAGAGGTCTGTAGTCCTTAATGAAAGCCCGATACATAAGTTACGCATATATATGTAGAAATTGCAAGTTTGCTTTCTTATTGTATTTGATTCAACAACTGATTCTGAAAATTCTGAAAAGTAGTTCTCTGTTTTCTGACCTGAAGTTGGATTTATTCACAGTGAATTACAGTGGGATGTTATGCCATCTCAGGCACTGGAGATCTTTGAGATTCAGATGAAAGGAACACTGGTAGTCTGGGTGGATAATGCCAACAGTTTCAGTGACCCTAAAAATTATAGCATATGATATTAAGAATACATTGCACTAACAAGGCTTCTTCCTTGAACTCTCCCTTTCTTTTGGTAACATTGAACTGGAAATTGGGTAGCATTGAACTTGAACTAATAAAGGGAAGAACTCCATACTCAGCACTAAAGAAGTCTAGGGTCAGTTTTATAATTCTTCACATTATCATTTGAAAAATGCCCAGTTATGTTTTCACTTGGAATAATCAGTCACTTCCTTTTACTCTTCCAACTGTTTCATGGGTACTTCCCTTTGTCTTCCCCTGAATATTGCTAGTGCACTTGTTGGATTATGTATATCTTCTATGATGGTGAAACTTGATCACCCATTTTCTGTTGACTTAATATTTTTATTCAGCACAATATTTATTTGCTATACATATATGTATCTGTTATATTGCTCCTTAAACTATAAATTAAAGAGATTGAAATTATGTAGTCCTCCAGGTGCAACTGGGCACTTCTTTATTAAACTAAAAAGATCTCTTAGAGAATATGGTTCTCAAGGTTTTCAATAATAAAAGGAAGATAACTTGTTGAGCAGGTAATAGTTAAGTAGAGGCAAGATTTCCAGGCATTTGGTGCTCTGGAGAAAGGCTAAAGGTCCACCTTTGAAGTTATTCCATTGTTCTCCACAGTTAAGAAATGCCATGGCTGTGCTGGTAGTTTTCTCCCTTCTGCAAAGAAGAAAGGTGAAATGGCTATTAAATTTTGACTTACATACATAAACTGGTGACACAGCATATTTCTCCTGCAACCCCACCCTGTTTTGATCCCATGTGGTTCTACTGAAAAATAAATTGTTTTTGAGCTTTAGAAAATTTAAATTGTTTATAGTTATACTAATGGGGAGTCTTAGAAGCTTGGACAAAAACTTGGTATTTCAGGAGAACTTTATTTAACAGACCTTGTTGTTTTTCTTCCACTTACAGTTTTGAGTATCATACATATACTTTTGGGTATGTACTTTTTATAAGAAAGAAACCTAGTAATTTATTTCTTCTAGTTTTATAGAGATAAAATTGACACATAACATTGTACAAGTTTTAGATGTACAATATGATGATTTGATAAAGGTATATGTTGCAAAATTGTTCCTACAGTGAGTTTAGTTAACCATCACCTCATACAGTTACAAAATTTATTTTCCTTATAAAGAGGAACTTACTAATTTAAATCCATGGCATTTAGTTTCTTATTACCTATTTTGAGAAAGATTTGCCAAAATATAATTCCAGCTTTTCCTCAAATCATAAGTATCTCTAACAAAGCTTTGATAAACTTAGCTACTCTGATGGAAATCTCTGAATACTACTCACTGCTACCAGGAATCATGTAAACGGCCTTCTTTGCTATAGAGAGACACTCAGAGCCACCAAAATCTCCTATGGAGCTCATGCATATAAATCTGAGAAACCCAATAGTAAGTTTGTGCTATGCATCACCCATTCTCTGCTGAGTCATCACCACTGGGTCTTGGCCTTCTTTTCCTGCTGAGCCCAGATGCATGCTCAGGGTCCTTCTTAATTAGTCCTCTGGGGACTCCCTCCAGAGAGTCAATCAAAGTTGGAGTTCCAGAAGAAATTTAGTATCTGTCCCTCTCCTTGATGAGATAAGTGGGACTAAGATATTCTCAAATTGCCTTTCTTTTCTTTTTTTAAATTTTTTAAGTTTTATTTATTTAAGTAATCTCTACACCCAATGTGGGGCTTAAACTCACAACCCTGAGATCAAGAGTTGCACACTCTTCTGACTGAGCCAGCCAGGTGCCCCTCAAATTGCCTGCCTTTCTTCTTTTTTTTTTTTTAAGATTTTATTTATTTATTTGTTAGAGAGAGCACAAGCAGGGGGAGAGACAAAGGGAGAGGGAGAAACAGGCTCGATGTGGGACTTGATCCCAGGACCCTGGGATCGTGACCTGAGCCGAAGGCAGATGCTTAACCGACTGAGCCACCCAGGCGCCCCTCAAATTGCCTTTCTTGAAACGAGATTTATCCAAGTTGAGCCTGTACTCTAGGAGTGCAGGATTTATCATCATAGCTAAATATTGAGTTCTGGTTCTGACCTTTACCAGCTGGATGATAGCAGGCAAGTCACTTGGCTTCTCCAAGCCTTAGTTTTTCATCTATGAAATGAGAAGAGGCCCTATCTACTTCAGAATACTAAGGATTAAATAAAATAATTTTTATGAACTGTTTAGTGTACTGTCCAGCTCAACATCTCTCAAACTTTTCATCTCAGAATCCCTTTATACTCAGAAATTATTGAGTTGTGCTTATGTGGATTGTATTTATTAGAAATTAAGACTAAGAAAATTTTTTTTTCTTTTTAAAGATTTTTATTTATTTGAGAGAGAGAGAAAGCACAAGCAGGGGGAGGGGCATGGGGAGAAGCAGGCTCCCCACTGAGCAAGGAGCCCGATGCAGGACTGGATCCCAGGACCCTGGGATCATGACCTGAGCTGAAGGCAGATGCTTAACCGACTGAGCCACCCAGGCGCCCGAAAAAAATTTTTTTTAAGATTTTATTTTTTTATTTGACAGAGACACAGTGAGAGAAGGAACACAAGCAGGGGGAGTGGGAGAGGGAGAGGGAGAAGCAGGCTTCCTGCAGAGCAGGGAGCCCGATGCGGGGCTGGATCCCAGGACTCTGGGATCATGACCTGAGCCGAAGGCAGATGCTTAACGGCTGAGCCACCCAGGCACCACAAGACTAAGAAAAAATTTTAAAAGATTTTATTTATTTATTTGAGAGAGAGAGAGAAAATGAGTGGTGCAGAGGGGCAGAGGGAAAGAGAAAGAGAGGCAGACTCCCTGCTGTGCAGGGAGCCCAAGGCAGGGCTCAATCCCAGGACCCAGAGATCATGACCTGAGCCTATTTAAAACACATAGTAACTTAAAGAATTAAAATAATAAACCCATTATATGTCAACATAAAAAACATATTTTGTGAAAAAGAACTGTATTTTCAAAAAAAAAAAGTTAGCAAGAAGCATGGTCTGTCTGCTTCCACATTCGACTTGTTGCAGTATCACACATCATGCAGCCTCTGGAAAATTCTACTGTACACGTATGAGAGACTGAGAGTAAAAAAGGCAAATACTATCCTAGTAATAAGTTTGAAAAGAGTTTTGACCTCCTGGGCCCCGGAAAGGGTTTTGGTGACCTCAGACCGCACTTTGAGAAATGTTGGTGTAGCCAATAGTTAGCACCTCATGAATTGTAGTTATTATTTATATACATGGAGATTTTTGTAACTAGCAAGAACTATACAAATATTAGTTATGAGAAGTAAAGGCCACGACTTTAGAACTTCCTACATTATACTTTCCTAAAGGGTCCCAAATGAGATTATGATTTAGATGAAGAAAAAAACACACTTTTAAAAAATAAATACTAATAATACATGAATGACTTCTTTGGGTTTAAAAGGTTTAAATCTTTATTTTCGGAATTTGTCAATTAAGTATATTATCATAAAGCTTTCATTTTTTTTTTTTCCCCAGAGAAGCATCTCCCCCCACTGTGCCAGGGTAAGAAGATTTTAGTAGAGAGAGAAGTAACTAGAGATTTACTCTAAAAGCACTGATAGAGTTGGTATAGGGTTATGGGAGCCCACTAGTTTTAAGGAGGAGGTGTGGCCCCATTGTCACCATGTTCAGCTTCACAATTGACAGGTCAATCTTGATTTACTGGTTGGAGAACCTTAAAGCATTTATTACTGTTTGATTCTCAGATATAAGCTCCTCTAAAGGGTCTTTTTGAAATGGGTTTGGATTATAAAGACAAAAAGCAGAAGTGATGTAACGGATAAACTGATACAAATTGTCTTAAGAAATATAGGTAAAGTTCATGTATGAATCTTAATAAGATGTATGGATATAGTTTATATCAGCCCTTCGTGTACTTTGCAGACGTAGAGTCCTCTAATCATATCAATTTTTTCCTTTCTTCCTCTTTCTCTTTTGGGGGGGGTGGTGTAGACCATGGGGAATTCATATGCTGGGCAACTGAAATCTGCTCAATTTGAGGAAGCTCTCCACAACTCCATAGAAGCATCTCTCAGATGTAGTAGTGTGGTACCACGGCCAATTTTTTCCCAGCTGTACTTGGACCCTGACCAGCATCCTTTCTCATCTGCAGGTAAGTTTCTCAATCCCACACATTTCTAGACTCCTTTTAAAAGAAGTGGAAATTCCAAATCTGGGGACCTCTGAAGTAAATTGATTAAATGTTAGACATTGCTTGTCTCCCTGTCCTCCGATATCTTTTAGAACTATGAATTTTTCTTTTGGTTATTTTTCCATAAACATCTTTTTATTAACTTAGCTGTGATTTATTTGCTCACCCAGATGTAAAACCCAAGGTGGAGGATCTGGATAAAGATTTGGTGCACCGCTACACTCAAAATGGAAGCCTGGATTTTTCTAACAGTCTAACAGTTAATGAAATGGAAGATGATGAAGATGATGAAGAAATGTCTGATTCAAATAGCCCACCAATTCCCTATTCACAAAAGCCTGCCCCAGAAGGGTCTTGCACTACAGATGGTAGGTTTCATTTTTGTTTTGTTTCTGATCCCTCTTTATTGTCTGGCTAGTTTCCAGTCATCGCATGTGGTGCTCAAGGCTGGAAACCAGTAATTACAGAAAGGAATGAGGAATGATTATGCTCTCACTGACATTATCTCCTATGATTTCCCAGCAGGTGTCTATAAAAAAGACAGGTATTATCGTTCTATCTTCTAGATGAAGAAAGTAGGATTCAGAGCAGTTGAATGACTTCTCTGAGATGATATGTGGCAAAGCAAGCCTAGGCCCAGATCGGGGTTTTTCCTGCAAGAATACTACTATTTTAGGAACTTTTAAAGTGTCCTGTCTTGGGGCGCCTGAGTGGCTCAGTCGTTAAGTGTCTGCCTTCGGCTCAGGTCACGGTCCCTCCCAGGGTCCTGGGATCGAGCCCCGCATCGGGCTCCCTGCTCTGTGGGAAGCCTGCTTCTCCTTCTCCCACTCCGCCTGCTTGTGTTCCCACTCTCGCTGTGTCTCTCTCTGTCAAATAAATAATTAAAATCTTAAAAAAAAAGAAAAGAAATCCCAGAAATGCAAATCAAACTATATTTAAAAAAAAATAAAAAAATAAAGTGTCCTGTCTTCCTACTTCTTTCTCTTCCACCCTCAAAATAATAATGGATATATTCGATGTTTTATATTTACCTTTTCCATTTATTTTGAACAGTCATACAGTATAGTGTTATTTGTAGAAGATAAAAATGTACATATTTTGATAACCCCATTTTATTTTGTCAACCTCCTCTTCCACTAAGGCTTCAACCACACTTTAAAAAGGAAATCCAAATATAAAACGTTCTCAGTATTTCATGGTTTTGATGATATCACAACTTAAAATATACTCTCTTCCCTCTTTTAGTGTATGTGCTGTTTTCTGGCTATCCCAGCCTAATTAGTATGTGGATTCTACTTTATCCATATTAGCTAGGGTACAGCTTTTATACCCAGACGGGCTTGAGTATAGAATCACATGGGGTGATTACAATGCATGCAAATCTTGGGGGTGAGGAGGTAGGAGGAGAGGGGTAAGATTCCAGGACATTCTCCCTACAAAGCTTGAATTGCAAATAATCTGGGATAAACTAGAAATTCAAATGTGCAAATCCAGATAAATGAGTGTGCACTGTTTGAAAGTTTGATTTTTCTCTTGCCTTTTTTTTCTTTTCTCTCTCTCCCTTCCTTCTCCTTTCCATTCCTTTCCTTTCCTTTCTTTCCTTCTCAAAAGAATCTGATAAACTGTAAAAAGCTCAAAATCCTTAATTCTAGTAGCTTATCTGCACCTGGGCCTGCCTCTAGCACATCATTCTTTATAAATTTTCTTCCACATGTGATTGGTTTCTTTTGCCCAGACTTAATATAATATATATCAATTTACTCATTATTGTTGGTAATATAGGTCTTTAAACCTATATTTGTGTAGAAGGTGACCGGATTGGGTTTCCACTTAGTCTTTTATATCCATTTTTGTACTTTTTATTTAATTGATCAGTCAAGTCATACTTTACAGTTAACAACCAGACATTGAAATTATGCTTAAAATATTGTTAGATTGTCATTGAGGATCTTGTTATATGTAAGAATTAAATAGAACCAGAGTAAAAGCTTTAGGGGATAGTTTTGAAATATCAAATTTTATACCAAAAATGGGGGCGGGGCTCCCCATTTTTCCTATGTTCTGAATGTGTTTTCAGTTTGCCTTTTGGGGGTGCTGACACTGGTATTACTAACAAGCAGGTGTGGAAAGCTGTTTAGTGCACACCAAGGTAGAAACACCGTGATCTAACAGATAGCAACTATTTCTTGAACTTTAAAACACGAGAACACTACTCTTATAGCGGTTATGTAAAGTGTAAGGGAAGGGTAATAGTTAATTTTAGAGAGGAAGGTTAAAACTTGGAGGCGCAATTTTCCTTGTGTGTGTGTGGCGGAGATCCCACTCAAGTATAAATTCACATTCCAAAACAACTTGAAAGCACTAGTCCTACAGGTAGATTCCTACATCAGCTACTTTGGTTTCTTATAATGAATTACATGTCTGTATTTTCCCCCTTTTAATTCCCCGGAAGGTGGCCATTAAAAACAAAAAGCGTAGTTTATAATTTGATACTTTAAAGTTTGTCCATAGCTCTTTTAATTTGGCTCAGTCTAGGGTAGTTCCAAGAGCCCTCTCCCTCCAAATACAGAACAGTCCTGAAATTTTTCTTATAGAAATTGAGGTTTGCTAGAGTGGAGGCGGGTGGGAGGGATGGGGTGGCTGGGTGATGGACACTGCGGAGGGTATGTGCTATGGTGAGCGCTGTGAATTGTGTAAGACTGATGAATCACAGACCTGTACCCCTGAAACAAATAATACATTTTATGTTAATTTAAAAAAAAAAAAAAGAAATGATGGTGAATTTGGGCAATATAATGCCTGGACTTGTCTTAGCATACCACCTTCCCTTCGTGGGAAATCCTCTATTTACCTAAGACTTAAAGGAAGGGAAAGCTATTTTTAGAGGCAATTTAGATAAGCAGATACTTAATACCTGATGGGCTTCTAGGGTTACCATTCAGATGTAAATTTTGGTTGCTAATTTCTTATGTAAATTATTGGAATAGTGTAGGTTCCCACCCTGCTGGGAAGCAGTTGATTGTCTAAAGAGGTGAAGGGCAACCAAATTTGAGGCCTCCAAATACTGCTTTGATTACTTTAGTTTGTGTTGACAGCTGTTTCGGTAAACGGTCCCCTCCCCCGCTTAGATTACTCTGTAACCTTCCAGTTGGAGATAATTGGAGAATGTAAATCTGGTTCTGCGAAGTGAAAACCTTGGCTATTTTCTTAAGGAAATGCAGATGAAGTTTACAAAGAAGGGCCATCTGCCATTATTCCTTTTCTTAATTAAAATAATTTGCTGCAGAGGTCTTGGGGTTAAGGGAGCATTTCAGTACTGCTCTCAAAAAATGAAGCTACTTAGGGGCAAGTTGTCAAATAAATTGTTATTTGTGTGCCCACATCGATAACTTATCTTTCTTTCCCTGCATACAGTAAACAAGCTTAGATCCTTCCTTAGGGCACTCTTCCCCAGGTCTTCCAGAAGCCTCTAAAAGAAAGATTCTTTCAGGATTAGTTCAGATGTGATTCAAAATTACCCTACAGGGGAGTAATAAGGTTTCTTTTCATTTTGTTTGAGGCTTTACTTGAGATTGAATAATTGATCTTTATTATATTAATAATCTGACATATTTCTAGAGACTAGAACTACCTGCTTCTCCAGATATTTGGAACCTACAGACCTTCAAATATAATCACATTTCTTAAGCTACCCACTCTTCTTTACAGACACACACAGCTTATTTTCAATCTTCAAAAAAACTAAATATTGCTTTTTGCATAATGTTTTTTCTTAATTGGAGATCCCTGATAATATATTTTGTATATAATTAGCTGATCTGAATCCCAAGAATGAGGGTTTAGAGGAAACAGTTAAAAGATATCATAGCAAAAGGCCAGACCCTTGCCAGGTGAGTGTATTCTCAGAATAATTACAAACTAAACTAAGGAATTTTTTCTTGATTTTGCAACCATTTCTGGCCTTGGATTGATTTCCTCCTGACCCTGTTACTGGACTCAGCCTTGCTTTCTCTTTCTCTCCTGTTCGCTTTCCTCTTAACTGAATTGGCCCAGTGGCTTGTGTTGGTGAGTAACATGAAGGCAAGAAGACAAAACAGGACATTGTAAAAATAGACTTTATTTTATTTTTTTAAAAGATTTTATTTATTTATTTGACAGAGAGATAGTGAGAGCAGGAACACAAGCAGGGGGAGTGGGAGAGGGAGAAGCGGGCTTCCTGCCGAGCAGGGAGCCCGATGTGGGACTCAATCCCAGGACCCTGAGATCATGACCTGAGCCGAAGGCAGATGCTTAACGACTGAGCCACCCAGGTGCCCAATAGACTTTATTTTTTTAGAACAGTTTTAGATTTAAAGAAAAGTTCAGAAAATAGTATAGAGTATATCCCTGTAGTTTCTCCTATTGTTGACATCTTACATTATTACTAATTTTTTAAAAAGATTGTATTTATTTATTTGAATGAGAGAGAGAAAGCACCAGCGGGGGTGGGGTGGTGTGGAGGGGCAGAGGATGAGGGAGAAGCAGACTCCCCACTGAGCAGGGAGCCTGAGGTGGGACTCAAACCCAGGACCCTGGGATCATGACCTGAGCCCAAGGCAGATGCCTAACCGACTGAGCCACTCAGGCGCCCCTATTATTAATTTTAATAATAATTAAAGTTCATAGTTTATTTGGGTTCCTTAATTTTTACCTAATATCCTTTTTCTGTTCCAGAATCTCACCAGGATACTAAATTAGTTAGTCATCATGTCTCCTTAGGGTCCTCTGGGCTGTGACAGTTTCTCAGACTTCCCTTGTTTCTGATGACTCTGACAGTTTTAGGAATTATTGGTAAGGTATACTGTAGGTGACCCTCTACTGGAGTTTGTCTGATGTTTTTCTCCTGATTAGACTGGGGTTATGGGTTTGGGGAAGGAAGATCAGAAAGGTAAAGTGACATTTTCATCATATTATACCAAGGGTACATTCTATCAACATGATTTATGACTGTTGATGTTGACCTAGATCACCTGGTGGAGGTAGTGTTATCTCCATGCTTTCCCCCACTTTCCATACTGTGGAAGAAAGTCACTATGCTCAGCTTACACTTAAAGAATGGGGAATTATGTTCCACCTTCTTGAGGGCAGAGTATCTGCATAAATTATTCAAAATTCTGCATGGGAATTAGTCTCTTCCCCCCCCCCCCCACTTATCAGTTTATTCAGTCCTTTATATCATTATGCACTCGTGGATATTTATTTTATGTTGAGTTATAATCCAATACTACTTTACTTTGTTCCTCAGATTGTTCCAGTTTTGGACATTGGAAGCACCTTCAGTTGCTTCTTGTGCCCCTTTTATATACTCTCATCATTGTGGCTTTTTTTTTTTAAAGCATAAAATAGGGCATTTTCTCTTTTCATTGCCATAAACACCCCTTAAAATTTTTTTGAGGAGAGTAGTAGAAAACATGGTTTTAGAATCCAGTCATTGTTTAATAATTATTACTTTCGACCTCTAGGTGTCCTCATATCGTAAGTGGGAAAACCCTGAAAGGCTGGAATACTGAAAACTATTTGTATTTCTTAATTTGGGCAGACTGTGTATTTCTCTTTTTGCCGCAGAAATCATTCTGAAATCATCTTTCTTCTGTAGAAAATCCTGCTTTCTTCAGGTGTTCTCCACACTATGTCTTCTTGACTCTGTATCTGTTAAGCCCAGAACCAAAATTGTACTTTCCCCCTTGATTTCCCTTTGCTGCATTGTACTGCTTTTAGAAATCTCATCAGAAAAACCGTGAATTTTAAGGTTTCATCAGCAAGTATGAGGTAGGTGGGTGCCTACAGACCATGGCTCACAGGCAGGAGCTGGTGTGGAAAGTGCCTCCCGGGATTCAGCTGGAAAGTTGGGTAGTAGGTCTTAGCCAAAAAATAGGCAAGGAAGAAACAATAGGAGAGGGTCCTTCTACATCAGACCAAGGGAAGGTGAAGCATTATGTGTGAGTTAGATGTTAACGTCAGTGATGGGGGACCATCAGTTTAGAGTCAAGACAGGTTTTAGTCCCACCTTTTCCAGTTACTATTTGAACTTGGACCATCTTAACCTTTATGGGCCCTCGTGTCCTCATTTACATACTAAATAGATTAGTGTTACCCAATCTTTGACTCACAAATTTCTTTTATAGTAATATGTAGTCTTTTGAACTCCTTAGGAATTTAAAACCTAATTCTGTCGCTACGTGGCATGTGATAAAGAATTAATTTTAAGTAGAAAGTATTTATTTTAGACCAGTATGTTAATATACTCTGATCTTATTCATGCATATGAGAAAAAAATTGTCTACATTTAATTATTCAGTAATTGCTATTTAATTTATTCAAAGTTAATTGTGTAAGAAAAAGCATATTTCATTGACAAATTCAAAAATAAAATATAGCTTTTCAGGGGGCTAAGTATATTTAAATGTTTTCTGGCATCAAAAAAAAAGGAAGTCAAAATCTACTTTTAATACCCAAATTTTGGAATTTTTATATTTTAGGATTAAAAAGGTATAGTAGTATATTTTTATAATTTTTGCATTTTTGCTCTATATGACGAAAAGGTTTCAGGCTGCTGCTTGCAGAATTTCTGCTCCTGAAAAGGCTGCAGAATGAGGTCAGCTTTTCCCTTTTACATGAAAAGCCAAATTGGATTATAATCTCTAAATTTTACTTTTGACATTGCTTTTTTCTTTTTTGTGTGTGTGTCCTAGAAACATATTGGTGCACTTTATATAATTTTATAATTTAATGAGTGGGGTTGGGATTGAATCTTTCATTTCTAGCAAGAGCATCTTTAGACACATTTGTAAAATGACTGCTTATTTACACAATCAGTGCTCCCTGAGCTTCCCATCATTAACCAGCAGTGTATTACAAGTATAAATTAAGTGACATATCAATACACATGGCTGATAATAAAAACAGTTGTGTGGGGGTGCCTGGGTGGCTCAGTTGTTAGGTGTCTGCCTTCCACTCGGGTCATGATCCCAGGGTCCTGGGATCGAGCCCCGCATCAGGCTTCCTGCTTGGTGGGAAGCCTGCTTCTCCCTCTCCCACTCCCCCTGCTAGTGTTCCCTCTCTCACTGTCTCTCTCTTGCTGTCAAATAAATAAATAAATAAATCTTAAAAAAAAATTGTGTGAAAATCAAAGCCACATACTGATATGGGGTTCAAACAAATGAGTCCTAAGTTCATTCAACTGGTTTCCACTATCCTTTTAAGTGTAGCAGGGAAGGCCCTCAGAACATTCTGTTTTAAAACTAGGATATTAGAATGATTATTTATTAGTCTTTAGAAACTGGTAATGGTATTTATTTGAGTTTGACTTATAATTCCAAGTATCATGGAATACCTTTATAAATCCCTGGGAGTGTGATAACTACCTGTTGGGAGATGCTGAGATGATCTTTAGGTTCTGTATAGCTCTGATGTTCTAAAAAGCTCATAATTTGCAAATTCATATAAACTGGTACAGATTCATCATTTCATCTAGTCCATTCCTTCTAATGTGGTGTGAGTCAAAGTTGTAGAAAGGTTTTATTACTACTTCTTAGTGACAAAGACAGCTCCCCAAGCATCCTGTTTTCCATCAATAGGTAATCATGAACCTCTCATCACTGAATTTATCTATACCTTTTGGGAAGATATGTGGTCTGCCTTTTGGAGCAAGTCATGATGAAGGTGCTATTTCTTAGGGAAATGTGTTTCTAGGTTTACTGTCTACACAAATTAATAATTCCTTTGATTAAAGAAATTAGTGTTTCAGCACTTTAAAATGCCTCCTAGATTTAATATTTTAGAATTTGGTTAAATGTCTATGCTCACCTCTCATGGTTTTAGATCTGGATTATAATTGTTCTTAGCTTTTCTTTTGCCAAGTTGAGTAGTATATTTCTTGGTCTGCTTTTGTGTGTGTGAGAGAGAGAGAGAGCACACAAGCAGGGGGCGTGGCAACAGAAAGAGAAGCAGGCTCCCCGCTGAACAAGGAGCCCGATGCGGGGCTCGATCCCAGGACCCTGGGATCATAACCTGAGCCGAAGGCAGACACTTAACGACTGAGCCACCCAGGCGTCCCTTTTTGGCCTGTTTTTATATAGTAAACTTCCCATCTCTTACATCCCTGACATTACTGAGTTCATTATGTAACCTTAGACAAGCTCCCTAACCTTTCTGAGCCTCAATGTCTCCATCTTTGGAAAGGAGTTGGTAATTGTTGAGAGGATTAAATAAGATAATCTATGCAGTGGTTAGCACTGTACCTGGCTTATGTTAAGTGCTCCATAAGTTTTTCCGCCATCGATACCATCATCATCATCATTTCCCCACTTTCAAACCTGTGAGTCCTGTCCCTTAAATGGGGTGAGGGCAGCAGAATTTTTTTAGGGGTTTTATGTATCCATAGTTTCCAAAAAATGTTTGTAAACTAAATAAATAATATGATTCACATGTACAAATTACTATTTTTCAAATACATATAGGTGATATTGTGAATAATAAAATATAGATTCATTCAAAATTGTTAAAGAATTCACAATAACATTCTGCTATTGTTTTTCTCAGTTCACAAGCACTAAAGTTAAATTTGAAAGTTTTTAGTGTTAAAAGGGGACCTGTAAGCTTGAAATGGTTGAACCCCATTGTCATATCATTTTAGTCTTTCTTCTGTTGACTTCTTCCAATTCCATTATGTCTGCTTTTGAGATTTGATGAGCCAAACCATATGTTTGGATGTTGTTTTCTTATTATTTCTCATATACTAACTGATCGCATCCAATTGTTTGTTGGCATTTGGTTAACATCATACAATGAATCGATATTGGAAGAATTTAGCATGGTTTATTCCCTACTTTGTATTGGGCAATAATGATGGTCTCTTCAGGTTTGTGTGCGGAGAGTTATATGTCCATGCTTCATCTTCCACAACTCTCTGAAATAGTATTTATCATACTTTTATTCACCCTCTTTTGGTTGCAAGTGAACCCCAACCCAGCTGACATTAGCTTTAGATAGAATGAAGAAGTTATTCAAAGAATTCTTAAGCAAAATGTTTCATGGTCAAACCATGGGAAAAGCACATATACTGGGCTTCAGGGGCCCACATGCTGCCAGAATATTCCCCCTGAGCCTCCTGTCTGCAGACAGTGCTGACAGACTTCTCTCACAAGGCAAGAAACCGAGCTGCCACACACCCAACTAAGCCACACTCTGGCTCCATGTTCAGAATTCCTAGAGAAAAGGCTTTGAATGGCTTAGTTTATGTCAGGTGCCTCTGACTAATCAACTATGGTGGGAAAGGCAGGATATTATAGTGGCCAGCTTGGACCAGGTGCCAGTTCCAGTCAGTCTAGAATATCACAATTCTCCAAGAGGAATCATGTAATTAGAGTTCGGGGAGGACTGATTTTCTCCCAGAAGATGTAACATGGGTGCTTTGCCTCAGAAAATAGCTGTCCTCTGTAATATTGTTTTGTGACTATACATTTTGTTCCTTATACATTTTTTCAGTTAACTATAATGCGAGCTCTTAAAGGAAGGTGTATTTGTTCAACTCTATCCCCCGGCCTATGGCAGCACCTGGTGCAAATGATTTTTAATAAATGATGAACTAATGAATTAGTGTAATATGTTATGGTACATAAAGTGGTTATGTAAGGTTTTGTCTGTGTTGTCATGTTGTAGCTCATGAAGGTTGTCCTCACAGTTCTGGGTTCTAGTTCTGGCCATTCATTTATGAGCCACCAAACTTGGAGGTGCAGCCTCCCCGTGTGAAATGGAAAGCCTCCCTCTTCTATGACAGTCACCATTTACAGAAGTGAGCTTGCATTGAAAGTATAAAAATACTGTATTATATGCACATAAAAATTACATACATTTTTCAAAGTTTGCTGTGTATATTTATCATTTGTTTACTTGTGGATCAGAAAATATAAAAAGTCATCAATGTTGACTGAACCCGTCAGAAATACCTCCTTTTTGAGTCTTTTCAGCTCCCCTCAGAAGGGCACATATGATAGATTTGTCTCCTGGTTGGAGTATATGGACTTTAAATTTAGTCCTTAATAGTGATTCCCACAGGTAAATCCACTCTCCAAATGGGTGATAAGAAGATAGAACCTTTCCAAACATTTCACTGTGTCCTTTTTTACCGGTTTTTAGGTTTTTGTCAAGCGGGAAAGGATTTGCGTTTGGTATCTCTGTGTATGGAACAAATTGACATCCCAGCAGGATTCCTCCTGGTGGGGGCCAAGTCTCCCAATCTTCCTGAACACATCCTAGTGTGTGCTGTAGACAAGCGATTTCTGCCAGATGATCATGGGAAAAATGCACTTTTAGGTGAGTATTCCACACTTACAAAATTCCTTCTAAGATGAGGGAGTTAAACTTCAAGTTTATTTTAAATTATCACAGAATTTTCTTTTAAAAAATCACAGAATTAGGTGGGAATTCTGTACTTTAACTCAAGTATGAAACATTTTTTTCTTTTAGTAACTTCTTAAAAATTACCTTTTATTTTTTATTCATTCTCAAAACACCCACCTTGAAGAGACTTTTAAACCAGGCTTAATGGATGGCATGAGATTTATCAAAAATTAATACTTTGGGGGTGCTTGGGTGGCTCAGTCAGTTAAGTGTCTGCCTTTGGCTCAGGTCATGATCCCAGAGTCCTGGGATCAAGTCCCATGTTGGGCTCCCTGCTCCACAAAGTCTGCTTCTCCCTCTGCCTCTGCCCCTCCCCCCTGCTTGTGCTGTCTCTCTCTCATGCTCTCTCTCTTAAATAAATAAATAACAATATTTTTAAAAAAATAATACTTTCTGAAGCAAAGTAGGATTCACTCTTTATAGAGTCATTGATTTGGACCTGATGTCAAGTCAACTCTCAATTATTCAATTGTGGATTATCCACTTTGTAAGTTATTGCTAGTTTCTCCATACCACCCATTATTCCTAACTACACTTGATTGATGTGATTCTCATTTTATATTTAGCATGAGTTCAACCAAAATAACTAGGAATAGATATATGATGTAAAATATATAACTGTATCTCAGAATTGTTTTACTGCCTGGTGTTAGTTTGGGTCTGTGCTTTTTTTCACAACCTAGCTTCCTTACATCATGGGAAATAAAGAGTGGATTTATTTTTTAATTAATTTTAATAATTAAGATAAGATGTCACATGAGCTTTGTTGCTTTCTTTGCTGCTGTGTTTCTCTGGAGTTTCTCAGAATTTCTCTAACTGTAGATGCCATCAGATAGATGTTTTTGGCACAAGTAACAATAAAAATGAAAAAGAGAGGAAAGGGCAAAGAATTCAAGAATTGTATTGGTTCTAAGCTGTTTTTGTTTAGTTTGATGCATTTTTCCTAGTTATACAGTATTATTGGGAAGTTTAGAAAAACGTACATCAGTATCTTGAGTCAGAAAGTAACCCTGCCCATGCTTTATAAAGGTTCCTTGTGTTATAATTCAAAGCCTTCTCTTGGTTCATAGGAAAAGAAGTGATGATTTCCATAAGGCTTTCATAAAAAGTTGTTAATTTTCTTTTCTTTTAGTGATTTTGAGCAGATGGTTTAACACGGAAGCCTAATGGTAAAGTTTACACATTGGACTACATTAGCAAAGAAGTTTCCAAGTCTTCAGTTGTTCACTCATTTATCCAACACTATGTGTTCCAAATGTTCCGTGTGACAAAAATCATGGTAGGCTGTTCAGAACTAGTAACCTAGTTGGCTTGTGCTGTAACAATTTTAGGAAACTTCCTTTTAGCATTCTAAAAGCATCATATCAGGGCACCTGGGTGGCTCAGTCGTTAAGCATCAGCCTTCGGCTCAGGTCATGATCCCTGGGTCCTGGGATTGAGCCCCACGTCCGGCTCCCTGCTCCACGGAAAGCCTGCTTCTCCCTCTCCCATTCTCCCTGCTTGTGTTCCCTCTCTCACTGTTTCTCTATCAAATAAATAAATAAAAATCTTTAAAAAATAAAAAAATAAAAACATCATAGCATCAGGGAGCCTTGCTGGCTCATTTGGAAGAGCATGCAACTCTTGATCTCAGGGTCGTGTGTTTGAGCCCCATGTTGGGTGTGGAGATTACTAAAAATAAATAAATAAATAAACTGAAAAAAAATAAAAGCATCATAGTGTCATCAAATGGAATAATTGCTATGTGGCTCTGACCACGAACAGAAAAATCTCTCATGATGCCTTCTTATTCAATGATTCTTCATGACTAGAGGAATCCTCCTAGAATATATCATAGAAAGGACACAACAAACACTATCAGAATAATAGATTTCATAATTATAGGTAATCAGGTATATGAGATCCAGGATGATGGGTATTGAGAGTTGGAACTGAGGTTAAAATGCCAGATTTACCACTTAGTACTTTCAGAACTTGAGCAGGCTACTTGTCAGGTCTCAGATTCCTCATCTATAGAAAGAGGCCAATGACACCTACCTTGCAGGGTTGTAAAGATTAAATGATGATGTTTATAAGGCACCCATCAAGCATAGTGCCGAGAACAGAACACTTGTTCTTTACATGGTAGTTATTCTCCACTCTGTCATATTTATTCATACCCTTATAGAAATGGAATTTTGCTTACTTTCTCTAGCCTTGTGAGTGGACATAATTTTTTACTAACCACTTTCCAATTTGAAAGTGTAATACAACAAAACGGTTGAAGTTTTCTCTTAGATAAGTACGTTGAGATTTTTATATGTTCTATCTCTGTTGTCTAAAAGTTAATATCCATCCAACATTCTTACTGATGATAGATTATTTTATTTTATTTTATTTTTTTAAATGTTTTATTTATTTATTCATGAGAGTCAGAGAGAGAGATAGAGAGAGGCAGCGGCAGAGGGAGAAGCAGGCTCCCCGCCTAGCAGGGAGCCCGATGCGGGACTCGATCCCAGGACCCTGGGATCATGACCTGAGCCAAAGGCAGACGCTTAACCATCTGAGCCACCCAGGTGCCCCGATGATAGATTATTTTAGTATGCATTAAGATATAGTGGGAAAAAATGTTAAGCTTCAAATATACTAGAATCTCAGTGAACACCAATATCAATTTGTCTAAATTTTTATATAAATTATGCAGATTCAAAAGACTGTGGGGAAATTGATTAAAAAATATATTGATCCAGGGGTGCCTGGGTGGCTCAGTCAGTTAAGTGTCTGCCTTCGGCTCAGGTCATGATCCCAGAGTCCTGGGATCGAGTCCCACATCAGGCTCCCTGCTCAGGAGGAGTCTGCTTCTCCCTCTCATTCTCCCTCTGTGCTCTCCCTCTCTCTCTCAAATAAATAAATAAAATCTTTAAAATATATCTATATTTATATTGGATCAATATATATATTGATCCAGTTGGCAGTTCATTCATGTGTCCCAAATCTACTATGCAATTGGAAGACTTGATTGACAGAAAAACTAGAAAGGTAATTTGGCTGTAAGAAGCACTATTTTTTCTGACGATAACAACAAGAACTTTGAGCAGATAAAATCTCTCTTGAACCAAGGTTAGTACTGAAACAATACAGAGTTTTAAAAATGAGCTGTAGAATTCTCTTTAATATTATTAATTCTCATCATTAATGTGCCATTTCTGTTCTTTGAAGATTATCTAGTTGCTTTGCTTTTCTTCCTACTTATGCTCTCTTGCTTTTCACCTCAGAGAATAGGCAAAAGAAAAGATAAAAGAAAAACCTCACCTCTGTAATTTGTTAATTCTAATTCTCACACTAATCTTTTATGAACTACTTGGATCTATCCAATAGATCTACTTGGATCTATTGGGGGGCACTGTTTTAATTATTTTTGCTGAAGTGTTCTTACATCATTTTACTGTATTTGGGTGCTACATCGCCTTGCCAACCAGACACTTTTCCATCAAGGCATGATGATCATACCACAATGTAAGTTACATGGAGGCGGTCATTTTGTCTGCTTTGTTCCATGCTGAAAACCTAGTACCTGAAACAGTGCCTAGCACATGGTAGAGTACAAGTATTTGTTGGATGGATGGATGGATTTGTTGGATAGATGCATGGATGCATGGAGAGATGGACGGTTAGATGGCTTGGGAACTTGGTGAACTAGGCGGCCATTGACAATTTTTTTTTTTGGCCTGTAGCTCTAAAGTATTGGACAGATAGCCAAATGCTCTCAAATGCAAACCACCTGTGAATATATTTTAAATAATTTATGAAATTATATCAATGTTTATAATTCTATAAAGTAATAGTAATAAACTAATTACACAGAATTACTAATTGTATGTAACTGACCAGAAATTACAACTATCTCTGTTTTTCCTGTTTTGCACAATGCCTGGGATATAGGTAGATACTCAATAAACAATTGCTGAATAAATAATAATAAATTGGGCTGCCATTCCTAAATGCTTGGACTTGATTGTCAGCATTCTGAGATTGGTACATTGTGAAATATTCTGTCTTTAATCCTGGGGACTTTCTCTTCTCTTTTTCTATATCTTTGTTAATTATGTAACAGGTTGTTTTGGGGTTTAAAAAGAGAGTATCACTTCATCAGTAAACTTATTTTATTTTATTTTTTAAAGATTATTTATTTATTTGAGAGAGAGAAAGAGAGAGAGCACGAGCAGGGGGAGGGACAGATGGAGAGCTGCTGATCAGGGAGCCCGATGCGGGACTCAATCCCAGGACTCTGGGATCATGACCTGAGCTGAAGGCAGATGCTTAACAGACTGACCCACCCAGGTGCTCCGGTAAATTTATTTTAAGTTAGTTATTTTAAAATAAAAAATTTATTTTAAGTCACTACATGGCAGTACATAAGTTGTGTCCTCATCAGTCACAACGAGAGGAACTCACACTCTTTCTGTGCAACTTTCCTCTGTGTATTGGGAGTTGATTTCCAATTGAGCAAAGCATGGCCTCTCATTCTCTTAGCCCTCTCCATTTCTTCTTTCTGTGTCCCCTGCTCTAAGTAGGTCACTGAAAGTTTTATTTTGTTTGATTAATTTGAGTGAGAATTGTTCAGATGTTAGATCTAAAGGAATACTAAGCTAGTTTGAGTACAGGGAGGTGAAGAAAGAGGAAATGGGACTCTCAGCAAACTCATGTGAGAAAGTACAGCCTGATCTCATAGAAACTGGAAAGTTGTTAGTACCTGGGTTTGCCCATCACTGTCCACACTTTCCTATCTGCAGACCAGCTTCCTCTTCACGGTTCTCAGTTTGTGCTCTCCCATCCCTTAGCTGACAGGCGGTTGGACGTACCCCCAACTTGGGTTCAAATTTTATAAGACCTTACAAATCCAGGGTCTAGTACTCTCTGACTGATTCTTTTTGTATTTATTTTAAAATTCCAGGAGATTCTGACTGTTGCAGAGTGGGTCAGATATTAGCACAGTCTAATCAGCTGTGGCCATGAAGGCAAGTCCACAGGGTGCGTAGGGTAGAGAACCAGGGCCAGCAGATTTTCTAAGAAGGGAGTGTGTGGGAAAGGAATAATGGACATCTCTAGGACCAAACTTTTTGATATTTTTATGTCAACCATATGAATTCTATCACATGATACTATCCACTCTGTTTCCTTAACCATTATCCTTTTAGAGCAGAATTTAAATTACTGTGTCTTTATAAATAACTTTGCTTAAAAAATTGGGTTTTTTTACTTGAAATTAAGAAGTTATTGGGTCAAAAAGACTGAATATCTCTCTACTTTTTTGTATGTAAAAGTATTGTTATCAGTTTACAAGTTCACCAGTAACTTTGGTTTTCCTTCTTTCAGGGTTTTCTGGAAACTGTATCGGCTGTGGAGAAAGAGGATTTCGGTATTTCACGGAATTTTCCAACCATATTAACTTGAAGCTCACCACCCAGCCAAAGAAGCAGAAGCACTTAAAGTACTACCTAGTCAGAAGCTCCCAGGGTGTACTGTCGAAGGGACCTCTTATCTGCTGGAAAGGTAGCACCAACCTCTGGGAGAAAAACCGAAGGGAAGGGAATGAGGATGCTGCAGTAATAACAAGTGGCCAGTACAGGGTTCAGAATTCAAGTATAGATAAATCTCCCAAGCTCAGAAGGCTATCCAAAGATGTAAAGCTCTCTGACAGGTTATTTGACTAGCTTCTTCCTATTTTTAATAGAGACTGTCTGGGTTTAAAAAAGTGCATGTCTCTTTGTCTCTTGGGAGGGTAGAGGGCAGACAGACTCTTTCCAGCTCTGCTGTCATTTAGAGAGGACCTCAAAGTGTCATTTTCCTGGTTAGATGCTCTTTCTACTTTATTTAGGTTCTTTGGTAATTCTCATGCATATATAGTTTTTTGTTTTCATTAGAACTATGTATCCTTTAGAACAAATAATGCTTTCTTCACAATACCTGGGGAAATGCACTATTAAGTTGGCAAAGTTTTGTTTTTTTTTTTAAGTTAAGAAGAACTCAACTAACTTATTTATAGAACTGAATCCAGTTGAAACCTCACATCTTCATGTGATTGATAGGATTTGCTACAAATTCTATTCATTGTTCTAATGCAATGGAATATCTAATCCTTAATTTTTGAGCAGTTACTTAGATGCTGAGATTTTTCTTAATTACTAATATTATTAAAGGCGATATAATAATTGTCTTTAATGTTTCCATTTGTTATCTGTGCAAGATTTTGGCCTGACTATGAGAAATAGCACAATAAATCCAAATTACAACTGCAGATTTTCCTCTAAGTCTTCTACTGTAATTACACTTGGTTGCATTTGAAATGACATTATATAATTCCTTAGGAAATGGCTGCATGTTCCAAGCCAGGTACAGTAATTCTGAGTGGCTTTTGAAGCCTCACATTTAAAAAAAAATATTTTTAAGATTTTATTTATTTTTTATAGTTTTTAAAAAAGATTTATTTATTTATTTAAAAGAGAGAGCATGTGTGAGTGGGATGGGGGGAGGGGGAAGGCAGAGGGAGAGATGCTGATTCCCCGCTAAGCACAGAGCCAACTTGGGGCTCAGTCCCACAACCCTGAGATCATGAGCTGAACTGAAGTCAAGAGTCGGACGCTTAACCAACTGAGCTACCCTGGTGCCCCTAAAAGATTTTATTTTTAAGTAATCTCTACACCCAACATAGGGCTTGAACACACAACCCTGAGAGCAAGAGTCGCAAGCTCTACCAGCTGAGCCAGCCAGCATCTGAGGCCTCACATTTATAGCAGTTGCTATTTTAGAATTAGAATTGTGTATGTGTATGTATCTATATATACAGATATGCGGATATATAATATAAATATATGCATATAATACACATAATGTGGAGATATCCTTTAGGTCAAAGTACAGTAACTCTGCAAGGAAGGTCCTAGCAATGAAGGTTATAGAAAACTGCTTCCAGCCCTTGCACATATCTGATAAACTTGGAAACTCTCTAAAGGACCCTCTTTAATTAACTGTAATTTGCAACCATTTATATTTTTTTCACATGCTACCTTTAAATTAAGTCTAATAAAGTATAACACGTAGTATAATTTAGTTGGAAGGTACAGCCCCACAGGGTGTCATAGTATTTGCTATCTAACTGACTCAGTTCAAAATATTATTTAAAGTATTACAGGAGAGCTCCATTAATATTGGCTTTCCTAAAATGAAGCTTGGTGTTGCATGATCAGAAATCACCTTGAATATTATGTATCTATTTCCTTTAATAAAAAGTAAGAATATTAAGAATTTGAGCATTTTTAATTTTTCTCTTCTACCTATAAATTTTTTTCTTTGCTTCAGCTTTTGGACATAAGCTAAAGTCAAGGTGAGAATGTTGAAAACAGTCTACATGGATTCTAGGTTCCTGTTCCACACTTAAATCGGTCCTGACAGGAGGTTAACTGGCATTTGAAAGTTTATTGTTTCTTTTTTTTATAAATTACTGATATTTTAGCCTCAGTCTTACCCACAAAACTAGCATGATTATATTGGTTATGAGTAATTTTTCCCCTGGTAACTAATCTGTGAAGAACAAAAGTCTGATCTTTTTTTTTTCTTTCTAAACATGACATCTGGCCTTAGGAAGACAAAGTGAATTCACCATCTTGAACATTCTGTTGGAGTCAGAATTTGAGGAGGGGGACCTCTGATAAGGAACATGGTTGCCATTTAAGGAGGAGCAGTTTATTTTAGAGATTTTATGGACTGTGTTCCCATCACCTGTGTTAACAGAGTATTGGTCTCCTCCCATAATGTGATTCTTACTCCTTCCCAGAATGTAGAAGCCGACAATCCTCTGCTACTTGCCACTCTATGAAACCAAACTCTTCGGTATCATCAACTGTGACTCCGGAAAATGGCACAACTAATGGATACAAATCAGGATTCATTCAGACAGGTATGGGATATTTTCTTTTGGAATTTCAAGCAGCAAATGTACATTTAGTGACACATTTAAAACTTACTGTGGACTGGTTTGAATAGAAATATTTTAAAACAGAGGTATTACCTGCGTTACTATTAGAGGAGGAAATTTAGCTCAGGCACAGGGCCTGTCTCTAGAAGAGTCTGACAGTGGGCAACAGGTAGAAACCCAGACATGAGGAGGGTCTGTGTCATAGCTATCAGGTGGCATATACCGGGGACATAACTCATGAAGACTAGAGTTCCAGGGTAGGGCTCTAAACTAAGCCCACAGAACATTACCGGGAATGTTGCCCCAACTAGGATACTAAGTAAGGTCCCAAGGTAGGACTAAGGATCACAATGGAAGAATCCAGGATTGAGTTTCTAGTGGTTCAAGATAGAGGCTTGGTTACAAATAACCAGATAAAATTTTAGTCTGAAACTAGGTTACAGTATTAGAGTAGCATCAGCAAAATGGCCACTCTGATACTGAGCAGATAAGTTGCTAGTCTAAGGCTTCTAAAAATTCCTCCAGTGTAAGGGCTGCACTGGTCCAGGCCCTGAGGGCAGGATAAGGCTCCAGGTGGGACTGGATGTTTCCAGGTGGCTGAAGGGCTGGAGGGGCTGTAACTGAAAAGATCACTGCAGATAGTATTTGAGAAAATTATTTAGAACCAGTCTAGGTTATATCTTAGGCAAGAAGGAAAGTATTTTAAAAGAATTTGTGAATTGTTTTTCAGTTCACTTGTTTTTTTGTAAAGTGCCCATTTTACTTACCTGATATGCACACTTCACGGTATATGTGCTTTGCCAGTGTCCTCTTAACCGCAAGTTAAAAAAGGCTGTCTTCATTTATTTCACTACTTAGCATTCCTCTTTCAGATTCATGTGAAATTCTGATGAGCTGATAAACTGTTTCTATTTATGTTCAAGAAATAAGTAGTTATTAGAAGATGTTAGCAACCATAGCTATGATAAAAAAGGCTAACTTTATCTGGGGCTCTTCTTGCTGTGTGTCTGCACTCAGCTAAGTCTACTTCATCCGGGATTTTAAAAGTCTGATTTTTAAATTGTCTGAGAGATTTAAATAGAGGCTCTTATCTAAGAGGAAAGAGCATATCTCTTTAAAATGAGAGAACATCGTGTTACTAGCTATTCAAGAAAAAAAAAGTTGGCACTTGGCTCATGGCATTAAAACATTAATTAACATTCATTACAGTTACATTTCATTACAATAATGATAAACCTATATGTCTCTCCTAGAATATTAGTTTAATAATTTGGGTGATTTCATTGTATATTCTCTTCCATTAGACCTTGGGGCTAGGGAAATGTGATTTTAAAACTACATAAAAAGTGAATATTTACTTTATTACAAAACATATGAAGCATTTACTGTGTTCTAAAACCCTTGTCAGATGCTGGAAGGCAGGGTTCCAACATTTGACCAATGGCTCCAATGATTTAAAAACCACTCGTACAGGGGATAAAAGCACAATGAAACATGTTACTTTTCCTAAAAGGGACAGTTAGATATATAAATAACCAGCTGTACCTGAAAATAATGAAAATATATTAAAATGTTAATAAGCAGTAATGCAGTTTTAATTATATTAGAAAATATATTTTGAAAACAGTATTGCTCTGAAATAGAGGAAATCAAGATTCAGGCTTTAGCAAAGGCTCCATCAATTGCCATGGAAAGACACAGACAAAGCACTGACTGACTCACAGTGAACACAGGTGGCCAAGATTTATGTCCATATTCTTGTGTATCCCTTGTAGAGGTGAAAGTCGTTATTTGAATATGAAATTAGCTATTAACAATTTTTAAGTGCTGGTGCCTGGGTGGCTCAGTCGTTAAGCGTCTGCCTTCGGCTCAGGTCATGATCCCAGGGTTCTGGAATCAAGTCCCTCATCGGGCTCCCTGCTCAGCGGGGAGTCTGCTTCTCCCTCTGCCCTTCCCCCCCACCCCCGCTCGTGCACACACTCTCTTTCTCTCTCAAAAATGAATAAATAAAGTCTTAAAAAAAAAAAAGACAGGGATACCTGGGTTGCTCAGTCGGTTAAGTGTCTGCCTTCAGCTCTGGTCATGATCCCAGGGTTCTGGGATCGAGCCCCACAACGGGCTCCTTGCTCGGTGGGGAGCCTGCTTCTCCCTCTCCCTCTGCCTGCCGCTCCCCCTGCTTGTGCTTTCTCTCTCTCTGTCAAATAAATAAATAAATAAAATCTTTTTTAAAAAGACAATTTTAAGTGCAATCCATAGAATTTAATAGAAGAAAGTACCCTTTTTAATGGAAATTTATTTTTTTATTTTTTATTATGTTCAGTTAGCCAACAATAGTACATCATTAGTTTTTGATGTAGTGTTCAATGATTCATTATTTGCCTGTTACACCCAGTGCTCATCACAACACAGGTGATGGGTATTAAGGAAGGCACGTGTTGTGAAGAAAGTACCTTTAAAGTGAGGCTTTGTATCTAAAACTTTTCTCTTGATGAATTATCTTTATGAGTCTTCAACAATAATTTCTTTCTTCCTACATATGTTGAAAGAATAGGCTTTAAGAATTTCATGTTGGTGTTACGAAATCACTGCAAACATTAGAGTATGCAGCATCTCCGTAGCTGATAGAGATTCATCCTTCTGTAGGAGATTGTCTTCTTAATCAGCGGTCAGTGACTTCCTGTAATCAACATTTCTTAGCCTGAAATGTAGGTAGGCATGTTGCATAGTATTTGAAGAAGGGATTAATTTACTATTTACACATCTTTGTCTTGAATGCTACCTGCCAAGGTCTGGATTTTCTGTTCTGGCTGGCTCACCGCTTTTCCCTTGCATATTGTTTTCAACATATTTATGTCATTGATAATTCAAATTTTAGTCAACAGTCCCAGTAAAATAGTTTATCATTTTGACTAAAGGTGGCTATATAGTTACCTACCTACACCATGCACACATACCACATACAAACACACATGTATGTACATGTATTGTGTTTGATCGGGACAAGAATTCAAGAATCGATGAAAAAATCTTTGCCTAACCAAAGATCTTGAGTTTCTCTTTCCTGTTTTCTTCTGAAAGTTTTATTGTTTTATCCCTTACATTAAAGCCTATGAGCCATTTTGAGTTAATTTCTGTGTATGGTGTGAGGTGACCATCTAAGTTCATCGTTTTTTGCATGTGGATATCCAGTTGTTCCTGCACCATCTTTGAACTGACTATCTTTTTGTCAGTGAATTGTATTTGTCAAAAATCAGTTGACTATAGGGACACCTGGGTGGCTCAGTCAGTTAAGTGTCTGACTCCTGGTTTCAGCTTAGGTCATGATCTCGTGGCTGTGGGATCGAGCACTGCCTCCGACTCTGTGCTCAGTGCAGAGTCTGCTTCAGATTCTTTCTCCCCTTCTCTCCCTCTCTCTCACTCACTCTCTCTCAAATAAATAAATAAAATCTTTGAAAAAATCAATTGATTATAAATATAAGGATTTATTTCTGGAAAAATGGATAAAATGGACCTCATTAAAATTCAGGATTTTTACAGTTAAAAAGACAATATCAAGAAAATGAAAACACAAGTAACAGAATGGGAAAAATTGTGTGAAATACATATTTAATGAAGAATTTGTATCCAGAATTTACAAAGAACTCTTACAACCCAGTAATAAGATGACAATACAGTCAAAATATGGGCAAAGGATTTGGAATAGACACTTCTTTAAAGAATATGTACAAATGGCTAATAAGCACATGAACAGATGTTCAACATCATTAGTCATTAGGGAAATGCAAATCAAAACCAAAATGAGATACCACTTCACACCTGCTAGAATGACTATAATCAAAAAGACAGATGGCAGTAAGTCTGTGGATGTGGAGAAATTGGAACCCTCATACATTGCTGGTAGGAACATAGAATGTGGCAGCCACTTTAGAATACAGTTTGGCAGATTCTCAAAAGTTAAATATAAACTACTATGTAACCCTGCTGTTCCACCTGAATATCTAAGAAGTGAAGACACGTCACCACAAAAAGTTGCATGCAAATGTTCTTAGCAGCATTATTGGCCATAGTTGAAATTTGGAAACAACCAAATGTCAGCTCATGAACGGATAGACAAAAATGTGATGTATCCATATAATGGAATACCCTTCAGCAATAATAAAGAACAAACTACTGACACATGCTAAATCATGGATGAACCTCAAAATCACTATGCTAAGTGAAAGAAACCAGACAAAAGAGACCTTACACTGTATGATTTTGCTTATATGAAATATCCAGAAAAGGCAAATTATAGACACAGGAAATAGATTAGTGGTTGCCTAGACCAGGGGGTGGGAATAGAAATTAACTGAAAATGGGAATTTGGGTTCTTATGGGGGGGATGAAAATGTTCTAAAACTGATTTATCATGGGGGTTGCACCACTTGGTAAGTTGCTAAAAATCATTGAAGTATACATTTGAGATGGGTAAATGTTACAATTTGTAAAATATACCTAAATAAAGGTATGGGAAAAAAGATTAAGTAGAGAAAGAAGAAACCCTTTGGTTTCTATTCTATTTCTATTTCTTATTCAGTGCAATACACTCTAATTTATTGACTATTTACTGTGAAATGGTAAACAGCACATGGTTTGGAGTCAAAGTCCTGGTATTCAAATATTACATCTGAATATATTCATTGATACTTAGGGTAAATCACTTCTGTGCCTTGGTTTCCTCATTCAATAAACCAAAAAAAACACCTATTTTGCAACTAAGGATTAACTCAGCCTTGCTACCATACTTCTTTTTGTGTGACATTCCTCCCAATTATAATTGTTAACTGTCTGTATTTCTCTTATATGCTAGAAGCTCTATGTTCATTTGTTTATCCCTGTACCACCTAGTACCTGGCAAATACCTGAAAATAAATATTATTTGTATTCCATTTTTATTCAAATTTAAAGTTAGCATTTGGGGGACTATTAATTTACTGGTGTGTACAATTTTTCCAAATGAAGATGATATGCTCATCTACCATTAGGAGGAAACATGTTTTTATGCCCTAGCCTATTTGGCAGGATAGAGATGTACCACCTAAGTTCTGCCTTTATTACTAATAGGATAATTTTTAAGAACACTATCAGGCAGGGCCACTTTATGAGCCCTGGGCACATTTGCCTACCCTTTCTCCCTAGAAAAGTACTTAAAAATATGTTTTATGACTGTGTTGATATAAAAATGAATATTTAGTATTATATGTTAAAATACTTTCTTCAACCAAAAGTTCATTGTTTTCTTTTGATTTTAAAATAAATTAAAATATTTTCTTGAGCCCCTAAAAATATTATAGACCCAAGGCACTGTGCCTTCTGTGCCTAAGGGGGAAATTGGACCTATTATTAGAGACAGTATTGTCCATGAAATGGGCTTTTCATTTCTGTGAGCCATGGTAGGTCTAAAGGAACATAAGCCCTATCTTAATCTTGTGTATTAAAGAACCAAAAACAATATGAAAGGACTTGCCCTATAATGCATCAAGCTCATGAACCTTTACTAATAAAAACAGAGTGGACCTGGCACAGGAATAGACACAGAGCTGCAGAACAGAGTAGAAATTCCAAAAAGCAGATTCACATAACATATGGGTATTTCATCCTTAATAGAGATGACTTGCAGATCAGTGGACGTTTTCTTTCAATAAATGGTGCTCAGAAATCGGATATCCTATGTGGAAAAAAAAAAAAAACTGGACCCCTATTTCACAATCTACACAAAACCAGTTCCAGGTAGTTGGAAGATCTAAATGTGAAAGGCAAAACTATCAAACTTTTAGAAGATATTGTAGAATATCTTAGATATTGTAGATATCTTAAAGGTAGCGACAAAAAGTGCTGCACATAAAGGAAAAGACTATTTCACTACACTAAAATTATACCTTCTGATTATTAAAAGGCACTATGAAGAGAGTGAAAATTCAAGTCATAAACTAGGAGAAGCCGTGTAACACATAAAACTGACAAAGGATGAGTACGAAGAGCATATTAAGAATGCCTATGAAAAAGAATGCCTTTTTCAATAAGAAAAAGACACATTAACAGAAAAAATGAGCAAGGACTTTGCAAAAGACAAAATACAAGGGGCCAAAAATTACATGGAAAGATGATTAACCACCTCGGTAAATAGGGAAATTACTTTAAAAATACAATGAGATACCATTATACACACACCAAATTGACAATAAGCTGAAGTATAACAGTAGTAAATCTTGGCAAAGATTTCAAGCAACAAGAACACTGCTGATAGTAGGAGTGTTAATTGATGCCACCACCTAGCAGGTCATTTGCAACACATAGCCCAGTAGAAAATGTGCATATCCTATGCTTCAGCTATTCTACTCCATAAACTCTTACACGTGTGTACCAAGAGATACATACAAGACTGTTCATAGCAGTGTTCTTCACAATTGGCTCAAAGTGGACACAACTCAATGTTCATCAACAATAGAATGGATAAGTAAGTTGTGATGCATTTATATAATGAAATATCGTTGGGGTGCCTGGGTGGCTCAGTCGTTAAGCGTCTGCCTTCAGCTCAGGTCTTGATCCCAGGGTCCTGGGATTGAGCCCCGCGTCAGGCTCCCTGCTCGGCAGAAAGCCTGCTTCTCCCTCTCCCCCTGCTTGTGTTCCCTCTCTCAGCTGTGTCTCTCTCTGTCAAATAAATGAATAAAATCTTAAAAAAAAAAAAAAAAGAAAGAAATATCATCTGGCAATGGGAACGAACAGTACCTACATGCAGCACAATAGAGGAATCTTAGAAACATCATGTTGAGCAAAAAAAAGAACTCATCCATTATGATTTCATTTTTATTATGTTCAAAACCAGGCAAAACTAAATTATTTTAGGAATATGGGGGCTCCTGTGTGGCTCAGTTGGTGTCTGCCTTCGGCTCCAGTCATGATCCCAGGGCTCATGATCCCAGGGTTCTGGGATCGAGCCCCACGTGGGGTTCCCTGCTCAGGGGGAGCCTGCTTCTCCATCTCCTCCCTGCTTGTGCTTTCTTTTGCTATCTCTGTCACTATCTCTGTCTCTCTTTCAAATAAATAAATTTTAAAAATCTTTAAAAAAAAAAATACATACATAGCCCAATGTTTACTTCTGAGGGAAGGGAGAGTGAAGGGATGGAGAAGAACACAAAGGAGGGTACTAGCTGCTGGGAGTATTTCATTTTGTCATTTTCCTTGACTTGGATGGTGGTTGGTTGCATAGGTATTTGCTTTGTAATTATTCCTTAAACAATACATAAATATTTCACGTAGTCTTTTTTGTATTTTGATCTCAGTAGGGAAAAAAGATGGATTTATCCACTCAGACTACACACATGTAATGTATGCAGTCCTCACACTTTGAGAGTAGGTGGTACAGGCCAGGGATACTAGGGTGTAATAATAGGATCTTCGTTCTTTTGAGTTTTTATGTTTCCCGCTGTGGTGAGTTACTGCTATGGTGGTAGAGCTAGAGTGTGGAGCCTCACAGCTGACTTTGGTCTCCAGGAGGGGAGGAGGCAGAACTAACCCTAATAAAAATCTCTACGTGCTCAATCTTTTTTCCTTGCCTGCAAACTCTTTGCCTCCTTTCCTTTGCTTTCTAAGAGTTCAGAGCTCTCATGCTGCCATCATAATACTTCATGATGCCTGCCTTGCTCACATAGTTTTCTTATTTTGTCTCCATTCCCCTCCTTTCTCTCCCAGTAAAACTGCTTTGTCCCTGGTGACGGCCATTTAGAAAGCAGTTTCTATTAGAATGTATCATCTAACTGTCCTAAAATGTAGCTATGTTTGTCCCTTTCCCCTTTAGATTTGTCTTTCTTTAGCTGCTGAACTTCCTTGAGTTCAGTATAATCAAAAGTTCCTCTGGCAGGTTTTTCTAAACTTAGTTCCTTGTAAATATTCAAGTTGATGCTTTGCCGAAACAAAGTCTGCTTTTTCCAAATGTGGTGGGAACACCGGCCAGCAGATTTGCCTACTACCAATCAGACATAGAGAATGTAGGCTCTGTCTTGGGCAGGGGTTGTGGCTTTGCCGCCTTCTCCAAATTCTGTTCCCAGAGCCTAGCATAGTACCTGGCCTGCTGAAAAGGCTCAATAAACATTTGATGAATGAATGCAGGGGAGGGAGGGAAAAGAAAACCAGTGATCATACCCTTCCAAGGCAGGGCCACGAATGTTTGTGAGACCTCTCTTCCTCCCCTACAGAAAAAAAAAATGCCACTATTTAGCAGGTATAAGGAATATGGCCCACTTTGTAGAAATGAAGAAACTAAGTAATAAAAATGAAAAGTAATTTTCACTAATTATGTTAGCCACAACATTTCATTTTAAGTGATAATATCCTTGCCAACAAGGATATGTTAAGACTGACACTCTCAGCCAGGCTGGTAGAGGTGAACAGTGGCACAATCTTTCAAGAAACTATTTGGTAATATGTAACAAGAACATTAAAACTATATCCTTTACTCTAGTAATCTCACTTTAGGTGATTAGCCAAGAAAATAACCTAAAAGGAAAGTCAAGATAGTCACTGAAGTTATTCTTTATATTAACTAAAAAAGGAGAAGTTACCTTAATATAGAAACAACTGAATAAATCATAGCATGCTTGCATGACAAAGATGTTAAAAAAGGTAATTATGGCACTATGCAGCCATATAGAATGTAATCATATTAAGTAAAAAACGTAAGGAGGTGCCTGGGTGGCTCAGTCAGTTAAGTGACTGCCTTCGGCTCAGGTGACGATCTCCAGGTCCTGGAATCGAGCCCCGCATCGGGTTCCCTCCTCAGCAGGGAGTCTGCTTCTCTCTTTCTCTCTCTCCCTCTGCTCTTCCTCCCTGCTTGTTCTCTCTCTCTCTCAAGTAAATAAATAAAATCTTTAAAAAAAGTAATATTAAAGTGTATTTTTGTTGTATCATGTTCAAAGTATGATGCAGATAAAACATAGAAGGGTATATACTGACAGAAAAAAAAAACAATGGTTTGTAGAAGTGAGATTTTTAGCATGTTTGTTTCTATTTTTCAATTTTTTATGTTATATTTTTCATAAACATTTAAAAATTCTCAGGATTAAGCCAAATTTATAGCTCAGTAGAAAATATCTGCTTTTCCTGATCTCTCTTCAGCGTTCTATGCATGTGTAGGAAAAAGGGCCAGTACTTAGCATAGTCAAGTCCAAGATACAGCTAGAAGGCAACAGAACCAGAATTTGAACTTTCTCTTCTCACTACTGACAATTTTATTGGTCAATTACTGAGTACTAGGATCAGGAATATAAAGATGATACTGATCTCTATGTAGAATTCTGTAAAATATTCATGTCTCAGATTTTAAGGACAGAAGGTGCAGGAAAAGAAGAGGGGGAGAACCTAGGTTGAAAAATCAATAGCAGACCAACTTAACATTTGCTTCTGGCCAAAATGAGTAAAAAGGGACTGAATTTGCCCTCCTACCTGAAATAACTAAGAAAAACAAAGAAACAAAAATACATGAAAAATGACTTTTAAGAAACTTTATGTCAGACAACAAAAAAACAGTGATGCCTGAGAGATGGGAAACAAATGATGTGAGTCTTTCCATCACCTCAGCTCAGTGCTTTGAGTTTCCAGACCATTCCAGACAAGGAAGGGGAACTGTGGGGGAGTACCCCGTAGAAGGAACTCTCCCTGATAGTACAGGGACACCAAAATAGACAGAGTTCATAGGACCAAGGACCAGAAAAGAGAGAGCTGAACAGACAGAATGTGCAGAGGGTCCCCTCAAATGTTGAACACAGCACTGACTGATGCATACATGTAAGAAAACTACTCAAGGCTGGTAAAAAGTACCATCCAACAGGATGAGAGGAAACAGTGCTCAGCATTCTCACAGGACTAGGAACAGGGACTGTTCCCACCAGCTAGAGGAAAACCTCATAGTTCATCAGGCATTGGCTAGAGTATTTAGGAAGGTCTTATCTCAGTAAGGGAGAATACTTCGTTCTAGACTGAATACTGCTCCAGACCTGCCTAAAAATACCAAAAAATAAAACCCCAAAGGATCAAATGGTTTTCAAGTAATTTAACTGCATTCCAGGACCAAGCTCAAGAATATTTATAGGAATACAAAAAATAATCCGACATCCAACAAGAGAACATTAATAATGCCTGACATCCAAGCAGAGATTACCAGGCATGCAAAGAGGCAAGAAAACACAACTAATACTGAGGAGACTAATTAACCAAACCAACCAAGAACTGACACAGATGTTAGAATTAGCAGAGAAGGACATCAAAACCGGTATTATGACTATATCTCATATGTTCAAAAAGTTAAGGAGACATGTAAGATATAAAAAGGATCCAGGGACACCTGGCTGGCTCAGTTGGAAGAACATGCAACTCTTGATCTTGGGATTGTGAGTTTGAGCCCCACATTTGGTGTAGAGATTATTTAAAAATAAATAAGTAATAAAAAAATAAAAATAGGATCAATAAAAAAAAAGATCCAAATCAAACTTCTAGAGATGAAAAATACAGTGTTTGTAGTGAAAAATACACTGATTGGGATTAACAATTGATTAGTCATTGCAGAAGAAAAGATTAGTAGCTTGAAGGCATAATAATAGAAACTACAATGAAGCATGGGAAGGAAAAAAATAAAAAGAGCATCAGTGAGCTGTGGGACAACTACAGGCAACCTAATATACTGGTAAGTGGAGTGCCTGAAGAGGTGCGGGTGTGGGAGACAAAAAATATTTGAAGAAATAATGGCCCAAACTTTCCAAACTTGATGAAAATTATAAACCTACTGCTTCTCCCTCTCCCACTCCCCCTGCTTGTGTTCCCTCTCTTGCTGTCTCTCTCTCTCTGTCAAATAAATAATTAAAATCTTTAAAATAAAAAAAAAAGCTTGAGTGGCTAATATATACAATATAGTGATCCAACAGGTTTATACATTATGCTATGTTCACCAAAAGTGTAGCTACCATTTGTCCTAATACATTGCTATTATAGTATTATTGACTATACTCTTTATGCTGTACCTTTTATTCCCATGACTTATTCATTCCATAACTAGAAGCCTCCTCTTCACCCAGTTTGCCCAGCCCTCCATCACCTCCTCTGGCAACCATCAGTCTGTTTTCTGTATTTATAGGTCTGATTCTACTTTGTTTACTCATTTGTTTTTGTTGTTGTTTTTCAGATTCCACTTATGAGTGAAATCATATAGTATTTGTCTTTGTCAGTCAGTCTTATTTCACTTAGCATAATACCCTCTAGGTCCATCCACGTTGTCTCAAATGGCATGATATCATTGGTTTTATGGCTGCATAATATTCCGTTGTGTATTCATACACACACACACACACACACACACACACACACGCACACACACACTACATCTTCCTTATCCATTCATCTATGGATGGACACTTGGGTTGCTTCCATATCTTGGCTATTGTAAATAAACCTGCAGTAAACAGAGGGGTACATATATCTTTTAAAATTAGTGTTTTTATTTTCTTTGAGAAAATACCCAGTAGTGGAATTACTGGCTCATATGGTATTTCTAATTTTAATTTTTTGAAGAACCTTCATACTGTTTTCCACAGTGGCTGCACCAATTTACATTCCTACCAACAGTGAATGTGAGGGTTTCTTTTTTTGCACATCCTCACCAACACATGTCTTTTTTATTTTAGCCATGCTGACAGGTCTAGTTGTGGTTTTGATTTGCATTTCCCTGGTGATTAGTGATGTTGAACATCTTTTCATGTGTCTGTTGGCCATCTGTATGTTTTCTCTGGAAAAATGTCTATTTGGGTACTCTGTCCATTTTTTAAATCGGATTGTTTGTTTTTTTGGTGTTGAGTTGTATGAGTTCTTTATATATTTTGGAGATTAGCCCCTTATTGGATATATTATTTGCAAATATCTTCTCCTATTTAGTAGATTGTCCTTTTGTTTTGTTGATGGTTTCCTTTGCTGTGCAAAAGCTCATAAAACAAGTCTTAATACATTTGAAAGGATTCAAATAATACAAAGTATGTTCTTTACCTAAAATGTAATTATATTAGAAATCAATAACTGGATGGGTTAGCCTGGTGATGGGTATGAAAGAGGGCATGTACTGCATGGAGCACTGGGTGTTATACGCAAACAATGAATCATGGAACACTACATCAAAAACTAATGATGTAATGTATGGTGATTAACATAACATAATAAAAAAAATATGAAAAAAAAAGAAATCAATAACTGAAAGATCTCTGGAAAATCTCCAAATATTTGGAAACTAAATAATACACTTCTAAATAATCCATGGATCAAAAGAGAAACCGGAAAGGAAATTAGCAATATTTTGAATTGAATGGAAATGCAAAAGCAAATAAAATTTTGGGGATTCCATTAAAGCACTATTTTGAGGGAAATTTATAGCACTAAAATCTACTTTAGAAAACAAGAAGGATCTTGGGGCGCCTGGGTGGCTCAGTCAGTTAAGCGCCTGCCTTCGGCTCAGGTCATGATCCTGGGGTCCTGGGATCCAGCCCTGCCTCAGGCACCCTGCTCAGCGGGGAGTCTGCTTCTCCCTCTCCCTTTGACCCTCCCCCCTCCTCGTGCTTTTGCTCACTCTGTGTCTTTCTCAAATGAATAAATAAAAAATCTTTAAGAAAAAAAAAAGAAGAAAGATCTTGAATCAATGAGCTCAGCTTCCACCTTAAGAAACTAGGAAAAAGAAAATTAACACCAAAGTAATCAGAAGAAGGGAAATAATAAAGATCAAAGTGGCAATCAGTGAAATTAAAAAAAACAAAACAAAACAGAAAAACAATAGAAAAAAATTAACAAAACTAGAAACTAGTTCTTTGAAAAAGTCAATAGATAAACCTCTGTCCACACTATTAGAAAAAAAAAGAGAAAATCCAAATTACTAGTATTAGGACTGAGAGAGGTGACATCATTATCTATTTGAATGATATTAAAAGGATATTAAAAGGATAATAAGAGAATGTGAGGAACATTTTATACCAAAAAATTTGTGAGCTTAGATGAAATGAACAAATTCCTTGAGAGACAAATTACAAAAACTTAAATAAGAAATAGATAACCGGGGCACCTGGGCGGCTTAGTTGGTTAAGAGTCCAACTCTTGGTTTTGGCTCAGGTCATGATCTCTTGGGCTGTGAGATGGAGCCCCGCCTCAGGCTCCGTGCTCAGTGGGGAGTCTGCTTGAGATTCTCTCCCTCTGCCCTGCTCCCCACTCTCAAATAAATAAATAAATCTTAAAAATGTATATATATAGCCTAAATAGCGCTATGTCTTTTAAATACATTAAAAATGTGGTTAATATCTTCAGTGGTAGATTCCACCAAACATTTAAACAAGAAATAATGCCAATTCTACATGAACTCGTCCAAATAATAGAAGAGAATGGACTACTTTCCTAACTCATTCTAGTTGGCATTGCTTTGATGCCAAAATCAAAGACATTATAAGAAAAGTTCAAGCCAATGTCCTCATGAAATAAATTAAAAAAAATTTTTTTTGAGAGAGAGAGGGAGTGTGGGAGGAGCAGAGGGAAAGGGAGAGAGAGAATCTTAAAAATGCTCCATGCCCAGCGCAGAGCCTAACATAGGGCTCAATCTTATGACTCTTAGAGCACGACCTGAGCCAAAATCAAGAGCCTGATGCTTAACCTATCCATGCAGGCACCCCATAAACAAAAAAATTTCTAAATAAAATTTTAGTATATTAAATCCAATAATATGTTAAAAGGATAATATATCATGACTAAGTGGAGTTTATCCCAGGAATGCTTGGTTGGTTTAACATTTGAATATCAATGTTTCCTATGTTAACAAACTAAAAAATAAAACCATATAATTATCTCAGTAGATGCAGGAAAAAAACATTGACAAAATCCAATATTTATTCCTGATACTCTTAACAAATTAGAAAAAAAAGGGAATTTCCTCAGCCTGATAATGAACATCTACAAAAACCCCACAGCGAGCCTACCTAAGATCAGAACAAGACAGGTATGTCTGCTCTTACCACTTCTATCCAGTTGTGCTGCAGATTCTAGCAGTGTAGTCAGGCAAAAAAAAGAATTAAAGGCCTCCAGATTGGAAAGGAAGACATAAAACTGTCTTTATTTATAGACCACAGGTGATCTATGTAGTAAATTCAGTGAAATCTACAAAAAAGCTATTAGAACTAATAAGTAAGCTTAGCAACATTCAGGATATAAGATCAATATACAAATATCAATTATATTTCTATATGGCAACAACAAGCTATCAGAAATTAAAAATTTTAAAATAACTACCATTTATAATACATATAAACATATAATATTACATATAATAAAAATATGAAATATTTAGGGATAAATCTGATGGAAGGTGTGAAAAAACTATAGCCTGAAAACTAGAATATAATGCTGAGAGGAAGTAAAGAAGACCTAAATAAATTGGAGAGCTATCTCTTGTTCATGGGTTGAAAAACTAACATTGTTAAGATGTCAGTTCTCTTGGGCGCTGGGTGGCTCAGTTAGTTAAGCGACTGCCTTCGGCTCAGGTCATGATCCCGGAGTCCCGGGATCGAGTCCCGCATTGGGCTCCAGGCTTGGCAGGGAATCTGCTTCTCCCTCTGACCCTACCCTGTCTTGTGCTCTCTCTCTCAAATAAATAAATATAACCTAAAAAAAAAAAAAAACGATGTCAGTTCTCTCCAAATTGACCTGTAGATTCAACACAATCCAAACCAAAATTCCAGAGGCTTTTTTTGGGTAGAAGTTGACAAGCTAATTCTAAAATTCATATGGAAATGCAAATGACTTAAAATACCCAAAACAACTCTGAAAAAGAAGAATAAAATTGGAAACTAACACTACCTGATTTGAAGAATGATTTTATTTTATTTTATTTTATTTATTTATTTATTTTTTTAAAGATTTTATTTATTTATTTGAGAGAGAGAGAATGAGAGACAGAGAGCATGAGAGGGAGGAGGGTCAGAGGGAGAAGCAGACTCCCTGCTGAGCAGGGAGCCTGATGCGGGACTCGATCCCGGGACTCCGGGATCATGACCTGAGCCGAAGGCAGTCGCTTAACCAACTGAGCCACCCAGGCGCCCTTGAAGAATGATTTTAAAGCTGCAGTAATCAAAACAACATGGTACTGGTGTAAAGACCTACAGATACATCAGTTGAACAGAATAGAAAGTCTAGAAATAAATTCACATGCATATATGTACATTTAACAAAGGCACAAAGGCAGTGCAGTAAAGAAAGGATAACCTTCTCAACCAATAGTGCTGGAAGAATTGGATATCCATATGCATAAACATGAACTTCAATCTACATCTCACACCACATGAAAAAATAACTCAAGTGGATCATAGACCTAACTGTAAAACTACAAAATAGGGGCGCCTAGGTGGCTCAGTCGTTGGGCGTCTGCCTTCTGCTCAGGTCATGATCCCAGGGTCCTGGAATCAAGCCCCGCATCAGGCTCTCTGCTCAGCAGGAGCCTGCTTCTCCCTCTCCCTGCTGCTCCCCCTGCTTGTGCTCTCTCTCTGTCAAATGGTTAAATAAAATCTTAAAAAAAAAAAAAAAAAAACTACAAAATATATAACTTCTATAAGAAAACATAGGAAAAAGGATCTGTGACCTAGGTTAGGCAAAGATTTCTTAGATATAGCACCAAAAACAAAATCCACAAAAGAACAAATTGATAAATTAGACTTCATTAAAATTAAGAAATTCTTCTTAGAAGACACTATTAAGAAAATGAAAAGACAAGCCACAGCCTGGATGAAAATCCTTGAAAAAGATATATAGGAATTGTATTTAGAAGAAAGACTTTTAAAAAAACTCAATAATAAGAAAATAAACCAGTTTTTAAAATGGACGAAAGATATATGGATGGCAACTAAGCACATAAAAAGATACTTAAGACCATTAGTCATTAGCAAAATGCAAATAAAACAGTGAGTTATCACTCTACATTTATTAGAATAGTTCAAATTAAAGGGCTAACTATACCAAGCATTGATGTGGAGGAATTAGAACTAAATACACTGCTGAGAACATAAAATAGTAAAACCACTTTAGGAAACAGTTTGGTAGTTTCTTTAAAAAAGTTAAACATATACCTATCATATAGTCTAGCCATTCCATTCCTAGATATTTACCCAAGAGAAAGGAAATATATGTCCATATAAAAACTTGTGCACAAATGTTCATAACAGCTTTATTTGTAATAGCAAAAACTGGAAACAACCCAAATGTTCCTCCAGGTGAATATTTATCCATTGCTATATGTCCATACAATGTAATACAACTCAATAAACAGTAATGAGCTATTGATACTTATAACAACATGGATGAATCTCAGAATAATTAGGGTGAGTGAAAAAAGCCAGACAAAAGAAAAAGGAATATTGTGTTAGTCTGTTTATAAGTAACTCTAGAAAGTGCAAACTAATTTATAGTGACAACAGGTCAGTGATTGCTTGGGGATGGGGGAGCAAGGGAGACACAGGAGGGAGGGATTACAAGGAGGTACAAGGAGATTTGGGAGTGGGGCGCCTGGGTGGCTCAGTCTGTTAAGCATCTCCTTTCAGCTCAGGTCATGATCCCAGGGTCCTGGGATTGAGCCCCACATTGGGCTCCTTGCTCAGCGGGGAGCCTGCTTCTCCCTCTCCGTCTGCCTGCCACTCGCCCTGCTTGTGCTCTCTTTCTCTCTCTATCAAATAAATAAATAAAATCTTTAAAAAATAATAATATAATAAAAAAATAAAAAAACAAAGAGACTTGGGGGTGATAAATATGTCAACTGTGTTGACTGTGGTGATGGTTTCACAGGCATATCTATATGTAAAAACTTATCAAATTGTTTAAGTATGTGCATTTATTGTTAATCATACTTAAAGCTGTTTAAAAAATCAACAGCATAAGAACAGATTAGGAAATATCTTGTTTAATATTAATTTTAGGGGGACTTGTGTTTCAATTGAGTCAAAAGTAAAACACAGCTGACATAAATAACTAATGCAGCCTCGTAGTGCATTAATAGGAATATGGTGTCTTATTAGAAGAACATTAATTGCAGTCTGAATGTGAAAATAGGTCCAGTGTACTTTATGTGGGAAAGAAGCAAATTATGAGGTCCACATTTTATGCAGGTGTCAAGGGCAGAAAGAGTGATGATAAAGATTTAAGTTCTCAATCATCTGGAAAACCCTTAACAAGATTTAGCCAAATAGGGGCGCCTGGCTGGCTCAGTGGTAGAGCAGCATGCGACTCTTGATTTCAGAGTCATGAGTTCAAGCCCCACATTGGGTGTGAAGCCTACTTTTAAAAAAAAAAAGGTTTAGCAAAACGAATATTTACTGAATATCTACTGTGTTCTAGGCACTGTGCTAAACATGTTAACTGTTATGGTGAGGTAGGTACCATTTTTCAGGTCATGAAACAGAATCTCAGAAAAGGGTTAGTATTTGGTGAAAAAGAGCTAGTAAATGGCAAAATCAGAATTAGAACTCTTTCTACTTACTATGTAAATGGCTTCCTTTTTTAAAAAAAAGTTTTTTCCCCTAGGGATTTTGGGCTAACAGAGAGTTATTGAACTATTGCATAAAGAGGATAAGGAGATTGTTTTGGCTTTTTTCCCCCATTTTATTTCTTTAGCCAAGATATGACAGACATTGTGCCAGGAGCTGGGAATGCCCTCAAGGAGCTCATGACCTAGTGGGAGAAACAAGAAGTTACAAACCACAACATAGAGAGCAGAGCTATGACTTGCTCAAGGAACTTTCCAAGTCTGTGATTCCTCCAGTGTTTACAAGGTCCTCCTTTAAATGGATGTGAAATCACTAGTAGAGAGAATCAGGCAATCAGCTGCTTACTGGTTATCTAAACACCAGGTACTACACAACAGCCCAGGGTTTGAACCCATGTCTGAGTATGAGCAGGATCACAGGCTGTCACAGTTTGGACATTGGAGGCTACTTCCAAATAATCAAAACCACTAGTGTTAAATGCTAAATATGCCAATGTCCACCATCCATGATAAATTCAAGAGTAGAAGCATGTGCAAGGTGGTAAAGATTAGGGAATAACATAATAGGATTTACATTTTAGAAAGTTCAACCTGACATTATCTAATGCACATCTGTCCTTTCTGATTATTCTATAACTGGTATGTTCCAAAATTTGTTAATGAAATGAAATAAGACAAACGACATACATGAAATAAATTTTCAAAAATTAAAAATGAAACCATGGAGTCTTACCAGATTGTCTTGAGATAAATAAAAGGGTGCAGAACACCAATACTTTAGTAGACAGAGGAAAACTTGCACAAGGACAGCACTCACCTTGTTGACCATTTAACCAGTAGATCCTAGCAAGTTTCTTGACACATGGTAAGTGCTCAATAAATAATTGTTGAATAAATAAACACAGCAGTGGGATTCAGTATGATAGGTACTGAAAAGTGTCTCCTGGATTTGGGGATTAGATCATTGGTAACTTGGCAAAAGCAGTTTTCATTGAAATGGAATTACCCTTTTTTTTTTATTTTTTAATTAACATATAATGTATCATTTGTTTCAGGGGTATAGGTCTGTGATTCATCAGTCTTACACAATTCACAGCACTCACCATAGTACATACCCTCCCCAATGTCCATCACCCAGCCACCCCATCCCTCCCACCCTCCTCCACTCCAGCAACCCTCAGCTTGCTTCCTGAGATTAAGAGTCTCTTATGGTTTGTGTCCCTCTCTGGTTTCGTTTTGTTTCATTTTTCCCTCCCTACCCCTGTCTTGTTTCTCAAAATCCTCATATCAGTGAGATCATATGATACTTCTCTTTCTCTGATTGACTTATTTCGCTTAGCATAATACCCTCTAGTTCCATCCATGGAATTACCCTTTAAAATCACTATGTGTGGGGCACCTGGGTGGCTCAGTCGTTAAGCGTCTGCCTTCGGCTCAGGTCATGATCCCAGGGTCCTGGGATCCAGCCCCACGTCAGGCTCCCTGCTCTTCGGGGAGCCTCTTCCTCTCCCTCTGATCCTTCTCCCCGCTTGTGCTCTCTGTCTCAAATAAATAAATAAAATCTTTAAAAATAAATAAATAAAATCACTGTGTAATCTAATACTGAAGTAAATGCTCACTTTGTACAATTAAGTACTTCTGATGCCAGTTGTCAGTAGACACATAACTATTTTCTATATTTTTAAAACACTTATTACACTGCTTTGAAACATTTACATTCTAGAAAATATACATGCATACATAAATATGCACTGTATTCATATATACACAGTGAAGTTTCTCTTTCCATTCCCCCTCGTTTCTACATGCCCCCACCAAACAGGTAATCACTGTCAATGGTTTCTCATGTGTCTTTCTAAATTTTCTTTATATCTATTCAAGCAGGCACAAGCATGGATTCTTATTTTTATACATTTTTTTTACTCCAAAGGCAGCATTTTGTACATACTCTTCTGCACTTCGCTTTTTCATATAGTTATCTCTTAGAAATCTTGCCAAATCAATAAAGAGCTTCCTCATTATGTTTTACTGTTGCATACTGTCACACTGTGTGCATGTGCCATAATTTATTTACCCTATCCCCTATTGATGGGCATTTATATTGTTTTTAAACAATGCAACAATGAATAACCTCCACGTGTATTATTTCTCACATGTACATAAATATCCAGGAATTTCTGGATCAAACATGTCTTCATTTATAATTCCTATAAATGCTGTAAATTACTCTTCATAGAATTCTACCAGAAGATGTGTGTCAGTTTGTATTTCCACAGAGACGTCACTAACAAAGTTTATTTTTGAACTTTTGGATTTTGTCAATCTGACGGGTGAAAAACAATATCTGAGTGTAGTTTTAATCTGCATTTTCCTTGTTGACATTGAGCATCTTTGCATTTGTTTAAAAACTATTTGCATCTTCTTTCTATGAACCCTTAAGTTCCTTTACCTTGACTTGTTTGTCATGGTTTGGGTTCTGCTGGAATCAGAGCCCAAAGGAAGGATTTGGGTGTGCGTAGTTTATTTGGGAAGTGATCTCTGCAAGCAGGAATAAGCCAAAAAAGAGTGTGTTTTCTGTGTAGTTGCTGTAAACCAGGAGGACTTGAATCTACCAGGTTCTCCAAGAAGCATGCAGAATGCCTCCCAGAATTATCCTTCCAAAGAATGGAAAGCTAGGACATTTATTCTTAGTCCTCCATTAGTTGACGGCTGCCCCAGAGTTGTTACACTTCCTCACACTTCTGGACCACACACAGGGCTAAGAGCTTGATGGCCTTGAAGAAGGCCTTGAGATAAAAAGCTCAAAGAAGCTAGATATGAGCTTGAAGTAAGATGCTGCCCCTAGGAATCTGACCTTACACAAAACCATCCACCATAGCTCCTGCTGAAATCAAAGATGGGCCAAAGAAGTGGTATGGGGCAACAAAGGATCTCCAACAGTAATCTTTTCTCTTAGTGACTTCTGTTGACAGGAACATAGTGTAATAGTGAGTTATAAATATTATCCCTGGTTTATAATTTTTCTTTTAGTGTTTTTAAAATAACAGCTTTATTGAGATATAATTCACATATCTTACAATCTACCCATTAAAAGTGTACAATTAATGTTTTTTAGTATACTCACAGAATTGTGCAACCATCACCACAAAAACTTCAGAACATTCACATCACTCCAAGAGAAACCGTGTATCCATTATCAGTCACTGTCAATTTCAGCCCTCTGCTCCCAGCCCCTGGGAACTACAAATCTACTTTCTATTTCTATGAATTTGTCTATTCTGGGCATTTCATATAAGTGGAATCATACAACATATGGCCTTTTGTGACTGGTCTCTTTTATTTGGCATATTGTTTTCAGGGTTCATCCGTGTTGTAGTATATAGGAGTACTTCATTCCTTTTTACTGCTGAACAGAATCCCATTTTATGCATATACCACATTTTATTTATCCATTTATCAGTTTATAGACATTTGGGTTGTTTCCACTTTGGGGCTATTTGGAATAATTCTGCTGTGAACATTTGTGTATAGATTTTTGTGTGGAAATACGTTTTCACTTATTGCTCATTTCATACCTATGAGTGGAATTGCTGGGTCATATGATAACTATATATATCCATTTGAGGAACTATTTTCCCAAGTGACTGTACCATTTTACATTCCTACCAGCAATGTGTGAGGGTTCCAATTTCTCCATATCCTCACCAACACTCTTCGTTGTCTGTCTTTTTTTTTAATTTTAGACATTCTAGTGGGCATTAAGTAATATCTCATTGTGGTTTTGATTTGTATTTCTCCAATGGCTAATGATGAGCATTTTTTCATGTGCTTATTGGTCATTTGTACATCTTCTTTGAAGAAATGTCTATAGAAATCATTTGCCCATTTTTCAGTTGGGTTATTTATCTTTCTATTTTGAGTTGTAAGGGTTCTTTATATGTACTGGATACAAGTCCTTTATCAAATTATGAGTTGCAAATATTTTTCCCACTCTAAGGGTTGCTATTACCTTCACACGGCCCTTCCTCTGTGTGTGCGCTTCCCTGGTTTCTCTTCCTCTTCTTTTTTTTTTTTTTTTTAAGATTTTATTTATTTATTTCTCAGAGAGATAGAGAGCACAAGCAGGGGGAGTGGCAGGCAGAGGGAGAGGGAGAAGCAGGCTCCCCGCTGAGCAGGGAGCCCGATGTGGGACTCGATCCCAGGACCCTGGGATCATGACCTGAGCCGAAGGCAGTCGCTTAACCGACTGAGCCACCCAGGCGCCCTCTCTTCCTCTTCTTATGAGAACACCAGTCAGGGGCACCTGGGTGGCTCAGTCGGTTAAGCATCTATCTTCAACTCAGGTCATGATGTTAGGGTCTTGGGATCGAGCCCCATGTCAGGCTCTCTGCTCAGTGGGGAGTCTGTTTCTCCCTCTCACTCTCCTTCTGTTCTCTCTCTCTTGCAAATGAATAAGTAAAAATCTTAAAAAAAAAAAAAAAAAACACCAGTCAGATTAACACCCCACACTTATGACCTCATTTAACCTTAATTACCTCTTTAAAGACCCTATCTCCAAATACTGTCACATTCTAAGGTACTAGGCATTAGGGCTTAAAAATAGTTTTGCTAGGCTGGGGTGGGGTGGTGGGGAATAGACACAATTCAGTCCATAATAATGGCATACAGTTGTTCACAGTATTCCTTCATAACTTTTTTTAGAAGTAAAGTTGCCAGTGATGCCCTCTTGTTCATTTTTTATTTTAGTAATTTGCATCTTTTCTCTTTTTTTCTTGGGCAGTCTAGCTAAAAGTTTAATTTCATTAATCTACTCAAAGAACAAACTTGGTTTTGTTGATTGTTGCTATTGTTTCTGTATTCCCTATTCATTCATTTCTGCTATAGTCTTTATTATTTCCTTTCTTCTGCTTATTTTGGATTTAGTTTGCTCTTTTTCTAGTTTTTTAAGGTAGAGTTTAATTATTTATTTGAGATCTTTCTTCTGTTTTCATATAGGCACTTACAGCCATAAATTTCCCTCTGAACACTTTAACAGCATCTCATAAGTTTCCATACATTGTGTTTTCATTTTCATTTATCTTAAAGTGATATCTAATTTCCCTTGTGATTTCTTCTTTGACCTATTGGTTATTTAGGAGTGTGTTGTTTAATTTCCACATATTTGTGAATTTTTCAAATTTCCTTTTGTTGTTGATTGCTTATTTAAACCCATTGAGGCCAGAGAATGTAATTTGTAAGATTTCATTTCTTTTAAGTTTATTGAGGCTTGTTTTATCATCTAACAGATTGTCTATCCTAGAGAATATTCCCTGTGCACTTGAGAAGATTGTATTCTGCTTTTGTTAGAAGAATGTTTTATTGATATCAGTAAGTCTAGTTGATTTATAATGTTTTAAGTCTTTTGTTTCCTTGTTGATCCATCTCCCTAGTTTCTCTATTCATTATTGAAAGTGGAGTATTATAGTCTCCACCTATTACTATTGAATTGCCTATTTCTCCCTTCAGTTCTTCAGTCTTTGCTTCATGAGTCTGGGGTTCTATTGTTAGGTGCATATATGTTTTTAATTGTTATGTCTTCCTGGTGGATTGACTCTTTTATCAATATAAAATATCCTTCTTTTCTCTAGTAATAATTTTTGTCTTAAAGTCTATATTTTCTGATATGGCCACTTCAGTTGTGTTCTAGCTACTGTTTGCTTGGTTATAGTGTGTTTTGTCATACAGGTTTCTTAAATTTTTGTGTAGTTGAATATATAAAACTTTTTCTCATGGCTTCTGTGTTTTGAACAGTAGTTTGACCTTTTCCATTTTAAAGTGATAATTAACTCTTCTGTGTTGTTTCCTATTATTTCTATATCTTCAGTTTTTAAGTGTGTATCTTTAGTCCATTTGACTTTGTTTGGTATTTAGTGTAGGATGTGGGTCCATCTTAATTTTTTTCTTATATATCAAATTGCCTCAGTACAATTTATTGAATGGCTCATCTTCATTGCTGCTTTGAGCTGCTACCTTTATCTTATACTAAATTCTCTTGTGTATTTGCATCTATTTCTTACTGTCTTTTTTATTCTATTATTCTGTTTGTCTACTAATGCACTTATTGACTGAAGTTTTATAGTAAGTCTTATTATATCATCATACTAGACTCTCCTCATTTCTATTATTTTTCAGAATGTTTCCAGCTATCCTGGTGTGTTTATTTTTTTATATCAACATCACATCAATTTGCCTACTTTACACATTGTAATAATTTTAATAGTAATTCTAATAACATCTATACCTGTTGGTATTTTCCTAGGATCACATTAAATTTATAAGTTAACTTAGATTGATTTCATCTTTTTGACATCAAATGTTCCTGCTCAGAAACATGGTATGTCTTGACATTTGTTCAGTTCTATTTTCATGATCTTCAGAAGTATTTTTTTAATTTTTAGAAATCTTTAATATGAAAAGTTAAAATACATATAAAAATAGACTAACAATCAACAAAACTAAAAGGCAGCTATGGAATGGGAGAAGATATTTGCAAATGACATATCTGATAAAGGGTTAGTATCCAAAATATGTGAAGAATTTATAAAACTCAACACCCAAAAATCGAATAATCCAATTAAAAAATGGGCAGAAGACACGAATAGACATTTTCCCAAAGAAGACATGCAGATGGCCAATAGACACATGAAAAGATGCTCAATATCACCAATCATCAGGGAAATGAAAATCAAAACTACAGTGAGATATCACCTCACACCTGTCAGAATGGCCAAAACCAACAACACAAGAAACAACAGCTTGGCAAGGATGTGAAGAAAGGGGAACCCTAGTGCACTGTTAGTGGGAATGCAAATGGAAGCAGCCACTGTGGAAATGGAGGTTCTTCAAAAAGTTAAAAATTAGGGCACCTGGGTGGCTCAGATGGTTAAGCGTCTGCCTTCGGCTCAGGTCATGATCCCAGGGTCCTGGGATCGAGTCCCGCATCGGGCTCTCTGCTCCTTGGGAGGCTGCTTCTCCCTCTGCCTCTCTCTCTCTCTCTCTGTCTCTCATGAATAAATAAATAAAATCTTTTAAAAAAAAAAAAAGTTAAAAATTAGAGTGCCTTATGACCCAGCAATTGCACCACTAGTTATTTACCCAAAGAATACAAAAATACTAATACAAAGGGATACATTCACCTCAGTATTTATAGCAGCATTATCTACAATAACTAAATTATGGAAATAGCCCAAATGTCCATCAACTGATGAATAGGTAAAGAAAATGTGGTATGTATATATACACACACACACACACACACAATATATACACATACACACACACAATGGAATATTACTCAGCCATAAAAAAGAATGAAATCTTGCCATTTGCAGCAACATGGATGGAGCTAGAGTTATTATGTTAAGCAAAATAAGTCAGAGAAAGACAAATACCATATGATTTCACTCATGTGGAATTTAAGAAACAAAACAAGCAAAGGGAAAAAAAGAGAGAGAGAGGCAAACCAAGATACAGACTCATAACTATAGAAAACCAGCTGATGGTTACCAGAAGGGAGGTGGGCGGGGGGATGGTTAAATAGGTGATAGGGATTAATGAGTGCACATGTTGTGATGAGTGCTGGATATTGTATGGAATTGTTGAATCACTATATTGTACACCTGAAACTAATATTACACTGTATGTTAACTAACTGAAATTTAAATAACTTAAAAAAAATAGACTAATATAATGAACGAACACCATGGACCTATCATCCAGCTTCAGAATTATGAGCACATGGCCAATATTATTTAATCTTACTTTCTCTCTCCTTCTTTCCCTCAATATGTTAAAACAAATCCCATATTATATTAAGAAATATTGTAGTTTTTGGCATACAGTTGTGTATATTTCTTATTAAGCTTATTCCTAGGCATTTTATCTAACTATTGATTGTTGCTTATATATATGAAGATTGATTTCTGTACATTAACTTTGTTTCTTTTCATTATTTTAAGAATATTGGTCTCTGCTAATTTGAATTCAGTGATTTGAAAAAATAAGGTGAATCATCACCCTTCATAATTTATCAACTACATTTTACCTATATGTTTTCCTGGGCTATTAGAAATATGCTAAAATTATAGGTATAAACTACTGTAGTAAGTTACTAGCCTTGTTCCAAACAATACGATTGTGGCCTGAAACATAATGACCAACAGCAAACTCACCTGGGATTCGTATCCTGTAAGATATGACATGAAAAACTGTCTTCCAGTTTCCTGCAACATTGTAATGTTGTATGAGCCGTTGCTGGCCTCTGTTCTTCCATAGACTTAAAATCACTCCCTAGTGGTAAAGTCTCCCCCTCAGAGAGGCACATTAACTCTTCTGAGCCAGTAGGGGACCATTTCAATTTTTTAGGTCTTATGAATAGCATTGATTAGAGGATCAGGAATCACACTATGGTATGAATACTTGTTTTTTTAAAGGTTTTATTTACTTACTTGAGAGAAAGAGTGAGAGAGAGCATGCACGAGTGGTTGGGGGGGTGCAGAGAGAGAGGGAGAAGCAGGATCCCCGCTGAGCAGGGAGCCTGATGTGTGGCTCAACCCCAGGACCCTGAAATCATGACCTGAGCAGAAGGCAGAGGCTTAACTGGCAGAGCTACCCAGGCACCCCTGAATACTTATTTTTTAGGTAATTCCTAATGTAGTACCATCAGTATCCTGCTCTTTAGAGCATTTTTTCTTTTCAAACTCGCAGGGAGTTTTAACGGTCCCTTTTGACACTTGCTGGTATTAATTGATTAAGCTGTTGTGGAAGAGTGGAATCAGGAATTGGGGGTCTATACTCATTTTGGAAAACTCTAGTTGGCTTTAGTGTTTATGTTCCCCATAGCCTGTGTCTGAAATGGCATGTGGTCTTTCTGGGCTGAATTATTTTCTGAATCCAAATAGGAAACTTCTTTTGGATGTACCTGGTATTACATAGGTAAATTAATTCGTTTGTTCCAAAAATTGAGGCAAACTTTCCTTCAGAGAAAAGTGCTTTCTCCTACATTGCAATGACTTAGTTTGCAGGACACCTTTTAAATGACAGAGTCATCCGAACAGAGATAAATATATTTCATTAAAATACAACTTTAAGGGGAACTGTGGAGATAGTTTTAAATGGCACGTAATGATATCCTTGATGCCACATCATATGACTTTGACCGAGTTAAATGATGACTACTCCTTAATGTAGTACTACCTACCTCGTTGAGTTTTTATAGGGATTAAGTGAATTGATGTATTTAAAGTACTTAGACTAGTACCCAGCACATAACAAAAACCTGAATATAGAGAAACTGACTTCCTTAAAATAGGTCAAAGATAAAACTGAAATTTTACAATCTGCTTTCTCTCACCTCATTCTTACTGAATTAACTTCCTTCCTGCATATAAAATAGTTTCTAATTTGAACAACCTCTTTCATTTTCAAGATTCACCAATTCTCAGTCCAGCTAATTCTGCAATCAATTTAAGTGGAGCTCAGGACCTGACCCGGAATAAGAATGTTGTGAATCCACTGGCTTTATCTTTGCAGGTGGTAGGGAAGACTTTTGCTGCAGGTGATGTTTTCCTCACTTATATTTCTTTGATAAATATGGTCTATGATAGTATGTAGTCTATAAGAGACTTGTGTGAAATCTCATTGACAAGTTGTAGAATTTGTCCGTTCTACAGTTAGGCATCAGAATTTATCCTGACCACTTTTATTCTTAGTCTGTTCCAACAGTTCTTGCAGGATCTACCTTCTGGTTAGATTATAGATTTGAACAAATGGAATCCAAGTTTTTACAGTATTAAAAAAGTTAATAAAAATTATGGATCCTGGCAGTAACCAGCATGGTTGCTAAAACCATCAGATGAAGGGCTGATGGACAACTTTATTTTTTTTAAGATTTTATTTATTTGACAGAGAGAGAGAGGACGAGAGAGAGAGGACGAGAGAGAGAGGGAGAGAGAGCACAAGCAGGGGGAGCTGCAGAGGGAGAGGGAGAAGCAGGCTGTCCGCTGAGTAGGGAGCCCGATGTGGGACTCCAGCCCAGAACCCTGGAATCATGACCTGAGCCGAAGTCAGACACTTAACCGACTGACCACCCAGGCACCCCAATGATGGACAACTTTATAATTTGAGAATTAGGTTAACAACTCTTGAACCCACCGATTGATCTTAACTTGACAAGAAGAGAGAGAGCCGGGGCACCTGGGTGGCTCAGTCATTAAGCGTCTGCCTTCGGCTCAGGTCATGATCCCAGGGTCCTGGGATCGAGCCCCGCATTGGGCTCCCTGCTTGGAGGGAAGCCTGCTTCTCACTCTTCCACTCCCCCTGCTTGTGTTCCCTCTCTCTCTGTCAAATGAATAAATAAAATCTTAAAAAGAAGAAGAAGAAGAAGAAGAAGAAGAGAGAAAGCCAGTTATTGTGTGTCTGCTGATGGAAGAATATGACAGTATTTATGAGATACTCTTGCCCAAAAACCCAAACCTAAATCTGAGCAAGCCTCTCTATCTAACAATTAGTATGTAGGAAATAGAGGGGATGTTAAATGACGCCATAGATAGCCAATCAGCAAAACTCAGAAAATGAAAAATTCTGCCAGATTTTCAGGAAATTAATTGGAAGAAAGAAAAAGAAGGGGAATCCTATAGATTAAACTAGGTTCCAGGAGGGAAAAAAAGGTTGCAACTGATACTCTACAGAGTCTGGAAAACTTCTCAGCAAAAATGACATCATCCTAAATCTCGTTGCAGTATGACTTTATCCTGATTCAAACAAATTATTTTTAAAATTTGTGAGACAGTCCATGAAATGTGAACACTAACTGACTATTGTTATTATATTAACAAATGTGAGCTTTTAAAAAGTGGGTTTAAGGGACATAAAAACTAAATTCAACGTGTAGATCCTTTTTGAACCCCAATTTGAGGAAGTCCACTGTAAAAAACCATTTCTGAGCTAACTGGGGGGAAATTTGAACACTAATGGGATATTTGGCATTAAGAAATTATTAATCACTGTCAATTTTAAGTATAATAACGATATTATAGTTATGTTTTTAGGAGCTCTTTTAGAAACTCATACAGAAATATTTATGAATGAAAGAATATAAATAAGTTCGCTTCAAAATAATCTAGAGCAGTATGTGAGTATGTTGTGTGAGGAGGAAGAGAGACAAAGTATCTTAATCTATATTTATCTAAAGCAAGATCAGCCATGTGTTGATAAATGTTGAGGCTGGGTGGTAGGTATGTAGTTTATTATATTATTCTCTCTACTTTTGTATATATTTGAAAATTTCTAAGATACAAAGTTAAAAAAAAAAAAATGTTCTCTTTCTTCCACCCACCATCTCCAAAGACATCACTGAAAATGATTCTAAAAGATCTCTTGGGATCCTAGAAAATTATTTTTAGGTGACATTTCATTTTAAAAAGGGTGCTATTCTGATGGTCGTAGTCTATTTTACACCATGGGGCTGTCGTGTCAGTGAGATGTCTTTGAATCCTGGAGGGTGAGGTTGATGGTATGGTTGCAGCATCACGGAATACAGTGTGCTGCCCAGCCCCTGTTCTGAGTGTTTCTCTCGTGTGTTACAGATGCTGCTAATGGAAACAGTAGCCATGGTGGAAAGAGCAGTGCATCCAGCTCCACTCCAGTCCGCCCAGGGAATTACTCTTTGTCACCAAGACCTAGCTATGCATCTGGAGACCAAGGTACAATATCCATCTTAGAGTTTTGAAATAATGCATCTTAATTATGGAAGAAGTGCTATGGAGTTTGGAATGATGAATTATCTGACAGTGCACTCCTAGTTTTTCCTTAGCTTCTCATCCAAGGTTTTGAAGGTTTATGATTGGTGTGAACAATAATGGTTAAATATCTTAGTGATTTACAAGGATGAGCCTAGCTAGAAAATAATGTTGAAACAAATGTATAAGGAAGTGTCTTGAAAAACCATGAGCTTTGCTGACCAGAGTACAGCGATCAAGGTTCCTCCTTATTGCGTGACCCTGAGCAAATCTGAGCCTTCCTTTCACCAGATACAAAATGGGTATAACAATATACTTATCCTACAACTTCACAGTGTTGTTGATAGAATTAAATGAAATAATCTGGGTAAAATTGTGAAAGGTAAAACAGCGTACAAATGTTAGGTGGTGTTGTTAGGGTGACTTTTTCTAATTTTATCTTTACCTCTAGAAGAGTGGCTCAAACTTTCTGAGTATAATCAAATTAAAGGCTCTATGTTACTTTGAATTCTCTCCTTTCTTCCACTACTAAGGACAAGGCTCATCTTTCTTTTTGTCTTCAGCTACCATGTTCATTTCTGGGCCACCAAAGAAACGACACCGGGGATGGTATCCTGGGTCACCTGTCCCACAACCTGGTTTAGTTGTACCTGTTCCTACAGTTCGCCCTCTTTCAAGAACTGGTAAGATTTCAACAGAAGATGGGTTTTCAGTTTTCAGTTTTTTTGAATTAGCAGAGGTATCTTCTACTCCTATTCTTTTCCTGAACCTTTGAAGATAAATTTCCTTAACCAACCATTGTGTCCAGTATTATGTAAGGAAATTTATCATAGCTGATATTTTGTCCCCATCACATCTGCCTTCCCTAAAAGTGCATGTGCCATCACAACAGATCTTAATTCACCACCTGGCTTTGTTTGGAACCACAGTATCGATAAACCATTCTTTATGTAGGGCATGATGCTACTAACCCACCATCATAGGGCACAAATGGGCTTGCTTTGCCATTTGTGGTGTTAGACATGTTCTCCTGTTATCTGGTTCCTTTTATTTCTGGCCTGGATGGCTTAGTCTGTGGCTAGAAACCTGAAAAACCAACTGGTTCTCTTTTATAATAGCCAAGCCATGGCCATTGGGTACCTACTGGTAAATGTTTAAATGCTGGTCTACCTTGCTGTACTAAGCACCGACATATGTAAATAAACCAATTCTAAGGCATAAATGGGATTCTTTAAAAATTTAAGTTTGTTTAAATAGTTTTAAAGACTACATAGTGATGCTGTATAAACAAAGAATTATGCCAATATGTTACTGTGTTTGCCTCTGGGTAGTACTGATTAATGATGAGTTTATTCTTCTTCATTCTTTTCTATATTTTTCAAATTTTCTATGATGAGTAAATAAACCATGATAATTGGGATGGGGATGGGGATGGAGGGAATTAAATACAAAACAGAATCCAAAAGATTGCATGTGGAAAAACAACTAGAAGAAAAAACTAGTTATCTTCAGATGGTGTGATTATGATTGGGGTTTTTTCCTTCTGTTTTTCTCACTCTTAATTTTATATAATAAACATGAATTACTTTAATTAAAAAAAAAAACAGTGAACCGTTAGGCTTCTAAAACTTCTCTATTAAAAGTATTAAGACTATGTTGATTTCAATGGTATTTCATTTAGCTTTCATGTCTAATCCTTCTTGTCAAACAACTTTTTTTCCAGAGTCCCTTTTATCTGCCCCAGTTCCACAGACCCCATTAACTGGAATTTTACAACCTCGACCCATTCCTGCAGGGGAAACTGTAATTGTTCCTGAAAACCTGCTGAGTAACTCAGGAGTTAGACCAGTAATTCTGATAGGTAAGGGAAAGGAATTCCAAGTTGCCTGTGTCTGCTGGGATCTGAGACTGTTTCTCCATTTCAGTGTTTGTGTATTTATCCATATGTTCATGCATATCTTCGTTTATCCATATATTGATTTTTTCAGCTTTTATTGGTCAGGTCACTCATGCTGTTAAGCATGTGACTGGGAGTAAGGGAAAGTCTTTTTGCCCACAGGGAGCACTGTTTTTAGTGGGGAGTCTGTCATGTAAATAAGTACAATATTGTGAAACTTGAGCTAGTAGAGGTTCACAACCAAGAACTCCAAAAACTCAAAGGAGAAAGAGCTTAACTCTGCCTGGAGGGAGTCTGAGAAGATTTGTCAGAGGTGATGTTTCAGCTGGGTCCTGAAGGGAAAAGGACGTTCCAGTCAAAGGGAGCCAAACCACAGAGAAAAGAAACAAGCTGAACCAGCTTACAGGCCCACTTTGGGAGAACTAAGAGGTCCCAGAGTTGCATGGGGAAGCGTCAGTGAACTGCTCATCTTTACAGAGTCTGAGTCCTTCCGAACTATAAGTGGAGGTATAGAAATTTAGAGGCCCCTAGAATCCAGGACTAACTTAGTGTTTTTCAGACCCACATCAAGAATGAGCTTATCCAGGGACTATCCTAGGTCAGAAGGAGACTTCCTGCTTTACCTCTGGGACTAAATAGTTGGGGTGTTTAAGCCCCACTGGATCTTTAGGGTATGTCTATATGAGGTGTTACCTGCTTCTTTGGGTTGACTTGAGCCTACAGACATGGATGGTTTTGCTTCAAGTCCTGTCCTTTATCAGGCTGTCCTACCCACTGCTCCTGGGCCTATAGGCACTGGGAGAATCCCAGTTGTTTAAATTCCATATGGTCAGGACCTTTTTATTAAACATTTGAGTGGTGTGCATAATGGAGCTAAGCCTTGGAAAAATATGTAGAACGTGGGAACCCTTTGGTGTCGGCCTTTTTGAAAGTCTCACAGAGGGACTGCCCCTGTTTTTAACCACACCACCAAAACAGGGTATATTTTCAATATATTTTTGTCCTATCTACTTCTAAGATAATTTAAGGCTATTTACCGACATTTGAGAAGAGAACATAAAAATAACTAAGATAGCATGAAGGGTAGGAACCTGCAAGTACCTGTGACTAAAAGAATATTGCTGGTCATCAATGAGTTTGTTAGCTTCTTAAAATGTTTAAGAAAACCTCAGGAAATGAAATAATGTTATTGTGGTTTGTTATCTGGCTTCTTATGTGGAAAGAAACTTGATCAAGAATTTTATTGGAAAATATTTTATCATTGCAGTTTTGCCAAAGGACACAGAGATGTTTTGCAAATTTTCATCAATCCTCTGTGGCAGATATATAACATGTCCCTTCTGTGGGAAACAGATGGTATCATCTGAGTCTTTTGCTTCCTGTTCATTTGATTTAATATAAGGGTAGAATTTGGAAGCATCTGAGGGAATTCCCTAGAATATTTGAGTGATTTTGTTTGGCAGCCATCTCAAAGGGCAGGAAGCTTTGTTCAGCATCTTTGATCCTAGTTGGGCACGCGTACCTGGTTGGACCTGAAAAAGAAATGTTGAACTTTATTGACCTGCTTCTATTGGGGCAGGCTATGGCACTTTACCCTATTTCTATGGAAATGTTGGTGACATTGTTGTGAGTCCTCTGCTGGTGAATTGCTACAAGATTCCACAGTTGGAAAACAAAGATTTGGAACACTTAGGGTTGACTGGCAGCCAACTCCTGAGCGTGGAAAACATGATTCTTCTGACGATACAGTATCTTGTGCGGCTAGGTAAGCGATTTTCAATAATTATTTGGTGGTGATAATTTTTATTCTTTTTTGCATCATGCTTTTTTCCTTTCTTTCTTCACTTTCTCACATTCATCCACTTGTCCATCTCTTACTTTACCCTTTTCATTTCTAATATTCCTTTCCTTCAACCCTACCCTCTATGACTGTTCCCTTTCTTTTCCCATTTCTTTCCCACTCCTTTCTGCCATTTGCCTTCCCTCCACCTCATTTCTCTGACCTCCCTAGCTTCTCGCTTGCCTCTTTGAGTCCTAGAAGAGGTAAATTGCGCCACCTAGTGTCCAGTCTCATGATGATCCTAAGGTCTCCAGAGTAGTTCATACAGGCAGAACCGCAAAGGGCTGGGCCATGGGCACCCTCCTCCCTTGGGGAGTTTGGTCAACCACCCTTCCGAGAAAGTGCAGCTGTCATCTGGAATGCAAATGAGGCCATTGCCTTAGACAATTATTTTACAGTTTTCTACTTAGCCTTTTTATCTTGTTTAGCCACTGTCCCTACATCCATTTTTTTTCTTCTCCAGCTACACCCCTTTGATGTAGTCCCATCATGTTTTCCTTCATTGAGGCAGTATCTGTGGACCTCCCTGAAAGGCTCTTTAGGCTGTAGGGTAAGGGGGATACATAGGTCATGAACCCTTCACTTCCTCCATTTGGTAAGTCCTCCTGAGCTCCATAGTGGGTGTATGCAGGTGCCCTGACAATGCTGTCAGTGGCTCAGCAACATTTACATTGCAATGTCCTTTATTTTGCAAACTGCAGCAGGTCATCTAATATGCAGCCTAATTAAACACTCACTCTAGGACTTCAAGCCACTGATTTACTTAGGAAAATGCTCAAGATGTAAAATTATACATAAGAAATTTTATCTGCGCTCTTGTGAATTATTTTAATGTTTGAAAATAAATGAAGTGTTAAATAATGAAAATACTGGGCTAAACAATGTTAAAAACAAAACAAAAGCTTCAGCCGGCCAGATTCAGTCTTTGGACCATCAGCTAGCAACTGCGGCTGTAAGGCTTGGTGCCCTGAGAATCTGAAGGCCTGCTTTGACATGAGCTTTTGAAACTTGCAAGGCTTCGGATATCTCACAAACCACTTTGATGATAAACCTAGGACTTGCTAATCATGCTGATGAGTGGGTAATAAAATTATAAAAACCACCTGTGTCTGCAGCTCATTTGGTGTCATAATTTTAATTGCTACATACACTGACTTCGACTATATTCCGAGATCTAAAACCAGCTTCTCGATGCATCCAGAATTCATAAAATGAGCCCGCATAGAGTAATGCTATTGGCAAACCAAGCCAATCAGTACAGCATTTTTTTTCAATCTTAATAACAATTTAAAATATCAAAGTCTTAAGTTAATTAAATGAACTAAATGGTCAAAACAAAATGTCTCTTCTCAAACAACTAAAAGCTCTTATCTTAAAAAGAGAGAAATCTCCATTCAATTAGACCTCTCTGCCTGTGGGATCCGTTCTTTCTAGAGTTTTACTGACAAGCAATTAATATATCTCTCAATGTGCAACATGAATGGCTATTTCTTTTTCTTTTTTTTTACCTAAATTTTGTATGTGAGGACAGCTCTTCTCCTCAGCAACTTTCTTCTGGTGTCCTTGAGTTTTTGTTTGTTTGTTTTGCCTCCAAAGGTTTTGAAGAAGGCAGCAAGAACATTTTTTACATATGCTATAGATTATAGATAGACTTTTAAAAAAAAATCCAAGCTTTTAAAAGAACAGGTCTAATACTATGATGGCTCACTTACCTGGACATAATAGAGAAGAAGAAAAGCAAGATTCTTCAGAAGGAAGAGGCCTTTAACTACAGTTACTTTAAAAAAAAAAAAACAACAATCTGTTATTTCACAGCCTGAAAATCTTTTGAAGTAGAAAGTAAGATCAGCAAATCTGGTGATTATTGGAGGGCTCTGGGTCTGTTGGAACTTTGTCTCTTCTTATTTAGGTAGCCCTATCTGAAAAGCCATAAGAACTGATGCCTAGGCTAAGCTGAGTTACTGGAGATCAGCAGTTGATGGGGGAAAAATTAGTATTATCAAGCTTGTGGGAAGCGGAGAAAAAGCTCCTGCAATTTAGCCATAAAGGCTGAGGATGAAGAAATGATGGGAGGTGATTGGAAGCAAGGCATTTTGCTCTCTTGCCTCATTTAAACTTTGATACATTTTCCTCTATTTCTCAATTCTTAACAATAATCCAGTCAAAACTCTGTAAAGTTAGTTTTGAGGCAATGGAAAAATGCTATGAACATGTTTCATAATTTTATATTCCCAGAATACCTTTAAATTTGAAATTGATTATGCTGAGAACATGTTACTCAGTCATGGTTTGGAGCGGTCTATGGACACACCTATTCAGGCTTCTGAGCCTTCAGGTCTATGAGAGGCTGTAGGGAATGGCAGCAAAGCCACTTGCTTTTGAGCTGTCATTTGTTCTGATGAAAGGAAGCTTTAAATGACAGCCACCTTCCCTTCATCTCATTTGTACTGTGCATTTGTACAGTCAGGGCAAATCTATACACTTGGAGCTCACTACCTAGCATGTACCTAGTGACCACTAACCATGATGCTAATTTGATAAAGCAAAACGAAGACAGAAGAAGCCTTGGTGGCTCCCAGGTGATAAGAAGGCATCCACCTCCCTCTAGCAAGTGACTGGGTAGGACATAAGAAATAGGAACACAACGTAAGCATTGCAGGGTTCTTGCCCTCTTTCCATGGATAGCAGAAAAAACTCTGAGGGGATTTTAGTCTCCCTCCCTCTAGCCTTTAACCAATCATGGAAAAACATATTTTCTCCAATTTAAATTATTTTTAAAATATATAATATTTTATTTACTTTTCCGTATCCTGAAAATATAACTAAACCTTCATTTTCTTACTTTCCCAGAGAATATGGGTAGGGGCCTGGGAGGCCACTTAAATCCCTATTGAGGAAGGAAAGGTTTCTGACTCACTCAAGGTGCCTTCTCATACAAAAGTCCAGTCCCTTAAACCTGTATTCTTTCCCAAGCCCTGGGTTCTGAAGTTATTGCTTGATCTCAGGTCACAGGCACTGAGGGGTCTAGCAGAGCCTGACTTTCAAATCTCAGGTCTGCACAGCAAAAGAAATGAATGAAGAGTGAAGTGAGCATAGTCTCACTGGTTTCAATTTAAACTAAATGTAGTAGGAGTTCATTTGAGTCACTTGGATGTCAAACATTGACTTGCTTGTTTTGTCCTAAAGACTGGTTGAGTTTCTAAAGAGAATCAGAGAAACAAAATCCCCCTAATCCAGGGACTGTAGGTCACCCATATAAATTTAGCCATAACCGCAGCTGGAGGAGAGGACCAAATGCCATCCTTAACAACCCAGAATGCTGGGGAATAGCTAGATGACAGTGACATTCTCTATCGAGGGAAAGTGTGAGGCTCCTAAATATAAATTAGAAGTGAAAAATAGTTAAACTTAATTTTGTTACGGACAGTATTCCTAAAATTAGGTACAGAGGCAATACATTAAAATGTTTTTCAAGGTAGCGATAGATAAAATGAGAAATGATGAAACCTAAAGTTGGTTATATGCCAGTAGGTTAACTTCTTCCTTCATGAGTCATTAATCGTGTTGGTAACAACAAATTTAACAATTCAACAAATATACCACCTTCAGTGACCATCCCCTAAGGCATATAGTGGAATTGATACTGACTCGGAGTACATCCTCTTTTAAAAATATCAAGATTAGGGTGCCTGGGTGGCCCAGTTGGTTAAGCGTCTGCCTTTGGCTCAGGTCATGATCCCAGGGTCCTGGGATCGAATCCTGCATCGGGCTCCCCGCTCAGCGGGGAGTCTGCTTCTCTCTCTGCCTCTATCCCTCTCCCCTGCTTGTTCTTGCTCTCTCTCTCTCTCTTTCAAATAAATAAATAAAATATTTAAAAAATATATCAAGATTAGCATAAAGGAGAACAGAAGCCTGCATTTGTTTTTGATATTGACACAGAGAGAAGGTAATTTCACAATGGAAAATGGTTAGCAGGAGCTCCATGCTTGTGGCCACAACAGGAAACAGCTCTTTTGCCAGTGGAATAGGGTGGGCTTAGAAGGGCTACACACTAGCATGTGTGTGTGTGTGTGTGTGTGTGTGTCTGTGTGTGTGTCTGTGTGTTTCTCTTTTCTGGCTGTGATTTTTTTTTTTTTAATTCTAGCTGTAATTCTCTTCAATTTAGGTCCTGATCAGATACCTCTCAGGGAAGAATTTGAGCAAATCATGCTGAAAGCTATGCAGGAATTTACTCTGAGAGAGAGAGCCCTGCAGATGGGGGCTCAGTGTACCCCTGTGTCACCAGGACAACTCCCCTGGCTTGCGAGACTAATCGCCAGTGTATCTCAAGACTTGGTTCATGTGATTGTGACCCAAAACTCTTTGGCGGAGGGCATTTCAGAGACATTGAGGACTCTCAGTGAAATGAGGCACTATCAAAGACTACCAGATTACGTTGTGGCGATTTGTGCATCAAAAATCAGAGGAAATGAATTTTGTGTGGTAGTGTTAGGTGAGTAATGTTTTGGGTTTGTTTTTTTTTTAAATCCATTCATTTAATTATCTGTCCATTTGAAAAATATTTATTGGGTGTTTCAAGCATCCGTGTAATTAATCTCTAGTTAATTGCTCCCATTTGTGTTCTTCCTCCTAATTTTAACTTTTGTTTTTGTCCTCATATCACATTTTTGTAGACCTTAGTTTGGCTGGTGTCCCTGTCAGCTGGTTGTGGGAGAATTATTTCAAAGCATGTCCTAGTAACAGATACCCTTGTCTCACATAACTTCTGTCCTTAAAAGGCTCTGGAAACGTTACCACTCTAGCATGTGATAAAGCCATTGCCACAGGTGGCCTAAGCCAGTGAATCAAATTTGCCAGGAAACTTACCTCATGTATTCGCCTCCTCACTGAAGAGGATACTTAATGTTGTAACATTGACTCTAAAGAAAAGGTTCAGAAAGTTGAAACATTACAAAATGTGTTTTTGTTTCTTGTGCTGATTTTCTCTCAGGCACCATCATGAGTAGCCAGCCATCTGGACTAAATTTGCTTTTTTCCTCTCTAGTGATGGTTCTCACCTATTCCTACCAAAGAAGCCAAGCCCCCTCACTTTGGCAAAACCTGCCTGCCCATGTCATAAATCTTTTTCAGAAATCTTCATCAGAAAGTATAATACATTAATTTTTTAAATTTTCATTTGTAAAAACAACTAAACACCATACGTTTGTGTTTTTAAGACAGATATTCATAATGACCATGCAAACACAATTTTAAAGGTCTTTCACATTCCTCCCTAGTCTTTAAACACATGTGTAGTATGTTTTCACAGTTACAAACATAAGGTATATCATTTTTGCCCTTGATCATCTAACATTTTATTATAAACATTTTCTTTTTAAAATAGTCATTTTAAATACTGAATAATTGTCCATCTTTTGATGTGCCATAATTTCTTTAACCAAATCCCTGTAGTTACATGCTTTAATTGTTTCCAGTTTTTGCTGTTACAAATCATATTTCAGTGAACATTTATTCACTGGGTGCATCACCTCCTCTCCCTCTCTTCTGCAGGTCAGCATCAGTCCAGAGCTCTGGCAGAGAGCATGCTCACCACAAGTGAGTTTTTGAAAGAAATTAGTTATGAGCTCATCACAGGAAAAGTCAGTTTCCTGGCATCGCATTTCAAAACCACATCATTAGGTGAGTGGTTGTAGGATTCAGCAATAACGCCAGCCTCTAGCTGTGTGATTTTCTGAATTTAAATCTTAGCCCGTCAAGGAGATGCGTGTGGAGCCTTAAACTCGCCTGCTGACCTTCCCTCACTTGGAATGGTTTATCCTCAGTATTTTGTTACTGAGACAGCAAGGCGTCCAGAGGAGGGCACATGGGCACTAGTACGGAGGGCCTCCGCTCAGCCACAACTTAGTGGTGTGACCTTGAGAGAGATTCTGCCGCCCCGGATCTCAGTTCTCTAATATGTCAGATGGAGATAGAACGATCCCATCCTGCCTGCTCTGAGCATTATGGAGGTCAAGAGAGCTACACCACGTGAAAGCATGTAAATCGTAAGCACAATACAAACGAGGGTGGCTCTGGCTTTAGAGATGCTGCCGCGGACATGGCCAAGTGTACACTCCACCACGAAAAGCTGGCTGACTGACAAATCTTGATGAGAACCCAGCTTAAGGGCCCAGTTTAGAGACTGATACAAATGTATCGTTCCTTGCAATCTTCTTATCTCCACTTTATTATGTGATAGGTGATGACCTGGACAAGCTGCTAGACAAAATGCAACAGAGAAGAGGAGAGAGTGTGGTTACCCCTTTCAATGGAGATCTTAACGAGTGTGTGTCAGCTCAGGAGGCTGCTGCTATGATCCCCACGCAAAACCTGGGTAACGTCACCTCAGACCAAAAGGAGGAAATAGAAGCTAAGTCATTCTGAGGGTTTTGAGGTCTTGTGTTTAGAGTCACAGACTGTGACAGGCTTTTCCTCATTATCTACATGATAAATATGGCTCAAATTAAAAATGCCTTATGATGGGGTCTGGGTCCAACACCTTGTTCTTAGTAGATGTCTCCTAGAATTAAAATCAAAGTTGAAGACTTTATGATAAGCAGATTCTCTCTCTCTCTCTTTTTTTTCCTCAAAATTTCTGGGGTCCTTGGTGTACTCTCCTTAGCTCCACCAGCTATGCCCAGAGAGCTGTTGGTGCTCTCTGAGGGCTACAAAGAACTGCTTGAAAGAATGTAGAATGCAGTCCGTGCAGGGCTGCTGGCTCTCCACACCCTTCATTGACTCTCTGACATGTAAAACACACATCATCTCAGGGATAGCAAGGCATCCCTGGCAGGTCGCACAGCAATACCAAGACATCGTCTTCCCTACAAGCTTCCAGGATGCAAAAAAGGGTAGTGGGAGGGGAGCCTGTGTGGCTCAGTCAGTTTAGCATCCAACTCTTGATTTCGGCTCAGGTCACGATCTCAGGGTCCTGAGATCGAGCCCTGCATCGGGCTCCTGCTCAGCGGGGAGGCTGCTGGAGATTCTCTCCCTCTTCCTCTGCTCCTCCCCACACCCCACCCCCGGCACACTCTCACTAAAATAAATAAATAAATACTTTTTTTAAAGGGGAGGATGGGGGCACCTGGATGACTCAGTCAGTTAAGCCTCTGCCTTCAGCTCAGGTCATGATCCCAGAGTCATGGGATCGAGCCCCGTGTCAGGCTCCCCACTCCGCAGGCAGGCTGCTTCTTCCTCTCCCTCTGCCTCTCTCTCACTCTCTCTAAAATAAATAAAAATCTAAAAATAAATAAATAAAAAGGGGAGGATGGTGGGAGCAGGACTAGGGAGTTCCGTCATTAGATTGGATTCCTTTATGTTCAGATTTCTTCCCCAATTCCCCCATTTGATAAGGACAATATAGGAGAGCACCGAAAAAAAGAATAGGACAAAGGGTAGACATCCATAAAGCTGCTGCTGACAGCCTTCTAGCCTTCCCTTAATAGGAATGTGTCATTTATGTATTAGGATTGCCTCAGCAATAGAAGTAGCATGGCTTGGCGTTAGCTCAGTCATAAAAACAAATTCAAATGCATGCAATATTTTTTTTAAGTAGGCTCCATGCCCAGTGTGAGCCCAGCACAGGGCTTGAACTCACCACTGTGAGTTCAAGACCTGAGCTGAGATCAAGTCAGATGCTTAACCGACTAAGCCACCCAGGTGCCCCCACAATAAAATTTTTTTACCTCTACACTTTATTTGATGGTAAAGCAATCACCTGGATGATCTAAAATGTGTTCATATTATTTTTGAATTATTAACAAAGTTAGAATTTAAAAATTCTCAGAGTACTTACAGATTTCCACGTTCATATCCTTGATTCCCTGTTTAAGAAACATTGCTTAAAGATATATTAACAGTTCCTCGAAGTTCAAAATTTGCTACGTTAAGTTCTTCAAAGTTATGCTATCATCTAGGTTAGTCCCCACCTATCTAACCTGTGATATGAAAGAAATAATAGCCTATCAAAAGACAGATTTATTTTCATTGGTAATCTTTGTGGGTCAAAAAACATTCTATTAGAAGTTGCAGCTTTAGGCTTTTCTAGTGGGTTCTCTCAGCCACTTGTATAAATCTCCACTAACTGTCAGGGTTTCCTGTGGCTAGGGTACTCGGACCACCGTCTTTACCTTGGCCACATTGCAATTTGATTTAATTTGATTTTTTTAAAGATTTATTTATTTATTAGAGAGAGAGAGAACAAGCAGGGGGAGTGGCAGGCAGAGGGAGAGGGAGAAGCAGGCTTCCTGCCGAGCAGGGAGCCTGACGCGGGGCTTGATCCTAGGACCCTGAGATCATGACCTGAGCCGAAGGCAGGCACTGACTGAGCCACCCAGGTGCCCTGTGCAATTTGATTTTAGAAACATTAATTAGTGCAGGTTAATTGGAGCCTTGTGTGTTCCAGTCAAACTTTCACCTGTGTTCCTGATAAAAAGCAGCCTTGTAAAGGAGTATTAAATGTTGCCTGCTCAAGGATTCATCTAAGCCTGTCTAGTTAATTGTGTGTGTGTGTGTGTGTGTGTGTGTGTGTGTGTGTGTGTGTGTGTGTGTGTGTGTGTGTATGAATGTATGAGATTGATTGCTTGGTTATAACTTGTAATAAAAAGCCACTGGCATGTTTAGAGTGTCTGGGCAGTGTTCTTTTAATGTATCACCTCTCGAGTGAGCAGCTGGCCCTGTTACGAGCCAGGTCTCTTCAGATAATAGAGGAGTCAGCACCGGAGTTGGCACAACCACCCACCACTGCCAGGTCGTAAGCACTGGCAGTCAAGCGGGAAGAAAGGTGAAGGGGTGTGTCTGTGACCTGTGTTATATAGTCCCTGGGGAGAAGAATTTCAAATCAAATGTTGCAACTGACATGTTGGAAAGGAAATGTTTACTGTGGTGCTGTCCAGAAAAGTGCAAAGGAATTCGGCATTAGTATGGTTACAGCATCAACTCCTTCCCTGAATTCGGTCTGGGCTCGGGCTCCTGACCTGTGCTGATAGTCCTAAAGAACACTGGAGACTCTTGCTTCCCCTTTCCAGAGATGGGGAAGTCCCAGCTCCCACTGTGAGAATGTCGTCTGTCCCGACATTTCTGGGTGGGGGAGGGGTGTTGGGTAGTGACCTGTGAGATGATCCATCTATTTTAAAAGAATGCATTTGTGGGGCGCCTGGGTGGCTCAGTCGTTAAGTGTCTGCCTTCAGCTCAGGTCATGATCCAGGGTCCTGGGATCGAGCCCCCATCAGGCTCCCTGCTCCGCGGGAAGCCTGCTTCTCCCTCTCCCACTCCCCCTGCTTGTGTTCCCTCTCTCGCTGTGCCTCTCTCTGTCAAATTAATAAATAAAATCTTTAAAAAGAAAAAAAAAGAATACGTTTGTAAAATTACCACATCCACTCTTGATCACATCCTTTCAGCCAAGTTTTCAGAGAAAATAAGCAAATCTATTAACACCCAACAGAGAGTGAGAATAGAATGCTTGGTATAGAGCATTACCGTGTATGTACGTTGTGTGTCCCCCATATGGATTCATAGTGGCCATCAACAGAAGTGAATTAATCTTGTTCTTATGACTTTTTTTATTTTAGATTTAGATAATGAAACCTTCCAAATTTACCAACCACAGCTAACGGTTGCCAGAAAACTCTTATCCCAGGTGTGTGCAATAGCAGACAGTAGCAGCCAGAGCCTAGACCTCGGCCACTTCAGCAAAGTGGACTTTATCATCATTGTCCCAAGATCGGAGGTTCTGGTCCAGCAAACTCTTCAACGGATTCGACAATCAGGTGAGACTGAACTTTCAAAGAAGACCCAACAGCGATCCAGCCTTAGATTCCCTCTGCCTCTTGCTTTTGCTTAATCCAAATGTTTATAGGACAATTCCATCCTTTTTTACAGTAATACAAAATCAGAAGAACACTTTAAACATTATTTCAAATTTATCTGTAAGTTTTCCCTCAAAGTACTCTGACCATTTTCCCTCCTACGTCAAGGGTAAATCGATGTGCACGCTGCCTGATACTGTTAAGTCTGTGATGTAATTTGTAGACTAGAAACTGGCCGTTCATTTATGAAGAGAAATTTTTTCAAGTCGGGGATAGCCCTGCGTGGGGTGATGGGGTATGTGCCACCTGAGCTCCTTATATGGCTTGGGTGGGTCCCATGCTCATAGGTGGCTTCTTAGATATTTAGCACATTACCAGCACATTTTCAAACTAGAAACCAGATCACCGTCCCTCATGTGAACAATGATAACACCTCCTTAGAAAAATACGAAGTTACGGGCACCTGGGTGGCTCAGTTGGTTGAGCATCCAACTTTTGATTTCAGCTCAGATCTTGATCTCAGGGTTGTGAGTTCAAACCCTGCTTTGGGCTCCACGCTGGGCAGGGAGCCTAGTTAAAAAAAATACAAAGTTAGAATTTCTCCTAATGACTTTCTAGAATGAGTATGGAAGAAAAAACATTTTTCCCAGAAAATCGAAAAAGGTAGGGAGCAAAAATTTTGGAAGTCTTTGGTAAATAATGTCCTTTCCAAACATAAAATTTGCCTAGAATTAGAAGATGTAATAAATAATTCAGAGAACTGGGACAGCTGAAAACGTTTGCCTTTGTAAGCTAGGTTTGAGAAGGAAATTACAAATGTCAAGTTGCTTCTGAGTACCTTAGCTGAGAGAAACACATACACACACACACACACACACACACACACACACACACACAGGTTTTAACTGGAGGATAAATCTTTTTGCCACAGTAAAAATTTTTATTTTCGGGGAGCCTGGGTGGCTCAGTTGTTAGGCGTCTGCCTTCGGCTCAGGTCATGATCTCAGGGTCCTGGGATCAAGCCCCACATCAGGCTCCCTGCTCCGCGGGAAGCCTGCTTCTCCCTCTCCCACTCCCCCTGCTTGTGTTCCCTCTCTTGCTGTCTCTCTCTCTCAGAGGGAGAAGCAGGCTTCCCGCCGAGCAGGGTGCCCGACGCGGGGCTCGATCCCAGGACCCTGGGATCATGACCTGAGCTGAAAGCAGACGCCTAACAACTGAGCCACCCAGGCGCCCCTAAATAAAATCTTTTTTTAAAAAAATTTTATTTTCAATATATTTGAAAACAAGTAAGAAAGAGCTTAAAATATAGTTTATATGTAAAAAAATGTAGTTTATATGTTTCATACCTATGATACAGTGCTCCTTAAACTTTAGTACACATATAAATCACATGGGGATCTTGTTAAAATGCAGGTTGCTCTTAGTGGGCCTGGGCGAGCTCATTTCTTTTTTTATTAATTGAGGTATAATTGACATATAACTTTGTATTAGTTTCAGGTGTATAGCATAATGATTTGATAATTGTATATATTGTGAAATGATCACCACAATAAGCCTGGCTGACATCTGTTACCATACATAGTTGCAGAATTTTTTTTCTTTTTCATTTCTTGTGATGCGGACTTTTAAGATTTACTCTCTAAGCACCTTTCCAGTATGCAATGCAGTATTGTTAACTATAGTCACCATACTGTACCTTACATCCCCAGGACTTATTTATTTTACAGCCGAAGTTTGTACCTTTTGACCACCTTCACCCATTCCCCACTACCTAATCCAGCAACCATCAATCTCCTCTCTGTATCTGTGAGCTTCTTTTTTGTTGTTGTTTTTTAGATACCACATGTAAGTGAGATCATATGGTATTTGTCTTTCTCTGTCTGACTTATTTCAGATTCTACATTTCTAACAACCTCCAAGGGGATGCCAATGCTATTGGTGGGAGGACCACACTTTGAGTAGCACACTCTAAAAGAAATCTTCCATTGTTAGTTCCATGGGCCAAATGAGCTGAGAGACAATAGATTTTTCCCTCTTTGCGTGTGACTGACACATGTAAAGTCTTTCCATACCTTCTCGAGACCCAAGTGCCTGGGAAACAGTGCAATATTTTTGTAGCTCTAAATATTTTGTAGCCTCTAAAATTCTGAATGACTTACAAAATGACCTATTATAATAAGTTATATATATAATAATATTATAAATATTGACTTATAGGTGATTAGCCGGAGAAAGTCAGATGCCTTCTCTTCAGAGCTCACCAGAGTGAGTTCTAGGCTTTCTCAGCTACTGGCCATTTCTGCATTTCTCTCTGCTCCCATTGTGGGAAATGGATAGGTTATACTTGTACCAAACACGCACCAGATTTTTTTTTATGGATTTTTCACTTCCTTACCATGGAGGGAGTGCCTTCTCTTATAGGTGTTTTATTTCTACCAATTGGCCTTTGTGGCCTTCCTGAGTTTGTGATCTGATATCTGAAATCATGCTTGAGCAAACACATCATAGCACCTGTTTCAAGTGGTGAAATCATCCATGGTCAGCAGTTGTGCTCTCTGCAGAGCCTTTTCCTGAAATAACCTCTTGGTGACCTATACTTTCACCTTTCTTAATAAATGCAAGACCCTAAATAAAACCCTGCATTTTTGACAGATGAAGAAATTGTATAGGTCCTTCTTTTGTCCTTCTCACTGCCCTTTTTTCTAAAGTGAGAACTGTAAGATTATAACTCCTCAGAAAGATACCAGAATTTGACCAATGACATAAGCTTGGAATCCAGAAAAAATCAATGTTAAAGACAAATTTGGAAAATTCAAGGCAAAGCATATCTTAAAAATTATTCACATCTGGCTTTGACATACATACTGAATTTTATGCTGCAAAAGCAATCACTTCTATGTATTTAAAAATAACTTTGTTCATTTTATTATAAAAAAAATTAGTTGCATTCTTTATTTTAAAAAATAGAAGAACCACAGTAGGAAAATTTAAACATTTATAATACCACTAGTCAAGGATAACCACTGTTAAAATCCGGGTGTTAACAAATGACTTAATACCTAGCAGGCTTCTTCTCTGCCTGTGTCTGTTTTTTCACCTGACATTATAGTTTGTACATTTTTCTATATCATTAAAAGTTTTTGTAAGCATCATTTTTAATAAATATGTAGTATTCCATATCATAATGGCACCAGAACTTATTTGCTTTTTTTTTTTTTTTTTTTAAAGATTTTATTTATTTTACAGAGAGAGAGATAGCGAGAGCAGGAACACAAGCAGGGGGAGTGGAAGAGGGAGAAGCAGGCTTCCCGCCGAGCAGGGAGCCCGATGTGGGACTCGATCCCGGGACCCCGGGATCATGACCTGAGCCGAAGGCAGACGCTTAACGACTGAGCCACCCAGGCGCCCCAAGAACTTATTTGCTTTAATATTTAAACACCTTCATATTCTTGGAACACGTAACAATTGATAGTAGAAGAGCAAGCACATTTAAGGTGTAAAGAGAAATTGTCCACAGCAGAGTAGTAAGCAGACATTATCCACAAATGGAACTCAACATCAGAGCTATGCAAGCAGGAAGGATTCTCAAGAAATCATCTGATTCAGTTTCCTTCTATTTTACCATGTTACTCTATAGGAGAGCTTCATTTGCCTAAGGTCACAGAGAGCAGTGTCTTGGGGACAAGCACTGCTTTTTCATTTCTGCATGCCTTGTGCCCCATTTGTGCCTCTCTCTAGCCAGGTGCAAGGAGGTGCTCAACTAATGTTTGAATGAAGAGCAGGAGGGAGGAAGGGGGCGGGATAGAGGGGAAACCAGTGTCCAAGTGCTCTGCTTTCTGGTTCTATTTGCCTTTCCCTAAAGGAAGCGTTTCAGCAGCTAGTTGGCCAGGAAAAGCACCTGGCAGGGAGAAGTAGCCAGGGCATGCAGAAAGGCCACATCCTTGGCAGCCCTTGTGTAGCTGAAAGAAAAGGTGAAAACAGAAACCATCACGTTGTGCAGAATCAGCTCTAAGGCAAAGAATGTGATACCTCAGCTCACATTCTAATTAAGGAAGGGAGGCAGAGAGGAAAAAAAGAAAAGAAAAAGAAAACATTATGGAAAGAATTTGAAGGTTTAAAAATGAAATGAAAGGGACTGAACATTTTTAAGTTTGCCCAAAATGGATTTGTAACTGCTGGAATGATCAATGGAGAAGCAGCATAAGGAATTTTTAGACTACAGGAAATACTTCTGTTTTAATGTCATTTTTAACACCTTTTATGTGGTAGCGTAATTCTTTTAATTCTAAGGAGACCCCAAATTCTATAAATTGGAACACTAGGGTAGCAGTGTGATCAAAATGCAAGCCACTTTCAATTCAAGGTGGTTGGGGTGACAAAAGGAAGTATTAGTGATTGTCCATATTTTCCACCTTTTTTAAATGGTGTCTGTGGGGGTCCCCAGTGAGTGGGAGCAGATTGGACAGTTTCTGGTCTTCGTATTTGCTCACCGTATTTGCTCATGCATCCCAATAAACTTTAATTGTGAAGTTTTTGAACACTGAAATATATACACACATACATATAAACAAGCCCTATTTTTAAGTTGGTAAATACATTATGCATGCACTGCCATCAATCTGTATGTCAGATTTAAATTTTTCTTTCTTTCTCTTTTTAGAGAAAGGATATAAATCAAGAGAAGTTCTAAATGTTCCTTCCCTTCCCCCCAGTGGACTGCCATGCTCAGGGAAGTGACACAAATCTGATGCCTCAGCACATGCCTGATTATATAAGAAACAGAAATATTTCTGTCTGCTGATATGTGGGTAGCTTTTTCTATCCATATAGAAGTAAAGAGGTTTTAAGGAAGTGGGAGAGATTAGGAGGGGAAGTGAAGAGATAGTGGAAGGCATTTTCACTTTCTAAAATAGATTTTCTTGGTCTCATCAACCTCATACCACCTTCTCAGTCACCTAAAATTTTAATAGAAAAAAACTATTTGTTGGGCAGTGACAGGCAGCAGGGAACAGGATCCCAGAGAAGAAAATACTAGGAAGCTACTCTCCTGAGGTGGAACAGGGGAACACTAGAGATTCATTTGTACAAACACAACAAGTACCTAAAGGTAACATTCTTAAAATCAATTTCCAACCACGTAGTTAGCTGCCCGGTGCCCAACCCTGGTATGCAGATGTTGGTATTTGGCTCCCAGCCTCTGCATCCCAACCTGCCATCATTTAGAGGTGCTGCCTATCCATCCAATATCCTAGCTTCTCAGGACCTTAAGCTCCTCACCCATCCATACTCTTCTGCAACCGCCTGCTCCATAATCATATCCCAGACCCTGCTGGATCCCGGAATCATCCATTCCAATATCCCCAGTGCTGGACCACAGACTTTGTTCCTACATACTTGCAGTGTTGGGCACTATGGGGAAAGAAAGTCAACCCTTCCAGCTGATGCCATCGTAAACTCTTTTTCAGCTCTCTAGTTGGATTTCTCCCATTCCCCATAGTGGCTGGCTATTATAGACTCTGTTTCATCAAAACTTAAGTCTTCATCCTTCTCTCTTAGCAAACGACCATGCCATGGACTTCTCCCCTTCCCCACCCCCAAAAGAAGAAAACGTCAGATAACAACTTCCTGCTTCCAAATCTAAGAACCTAACTGCATACACACTACCTTTTCCCCTTCCCTCCTGATCAAGGAAAGAGCTCTATGTAAGCCTGACTCTCCCACCTTCTCATTCTCATGGACCTCACACTATTGATTATCTCGTAACTTCCTTCCTGGGGCTCATTTCATCCATTTAAACCTGCCCCCACTCTCTCAAAGATGAAACAAGACTCTGTTAATCCTACCTAACCCTCCAGCTCACCCTCCTCTGGTTAACTGCCAAACTTACTGAGAGTTGTCTATTGTTATCTTGTTTCCTCAGCTTCCACTCTCTCCTCAACACTCCTCAACACCCATCAGCCTCCACTTCCCACCCCCACCCTTTTAGGATTCTCACCACTGTTACCAATGACCTTTTCAAGCCTTATCTGAACTCTTGATAGCACAGGTGACCTCCGTCACTTCCTTTAAACACTGCAGTTCCTTTGGCTTCCAAGACACATTCTTACCCATCTTTTCTTCCACACCCTCATGCACCCAAGTAGCCCCTGCAGTGCATCAACCCCAGGGCACTCAAAGCCCTGTTGTGGCTATGAGTTTGTTAGTGCTCTTTCTCCACAACTAGAAAGTAAAATAGGGAACATCTCTGTCTATGGATGGCACAGCAGACACTTAATAAATATTTGTCAAACTGAATTTTTGTAATGTTTTGTTGAATTGAATTTTAAGTTAAAATCTATTTTAAAAGGAACCCATCGAAGCAGTATTTGAGATTTGGTAGTCCTCTGGCAAAAACAAATTTGGTTATTAAAACCATATTTCATATAATGATAAATTATTGAACATTACTAATTACATTGAAACCAATGATGTACTACTATATGTTGGCTAATTCAATTTAAATAAAAAATGAAAAAAAAACCCATATTTCAGAAATCTACTTTGGCTATAAGTAAAGGCCTTCAATGTGTGTGTATTGGGTGTGTCTGTCAGTCACACAGGGCTCTGAAGTCGTATCTGTGTGTTCAGAACACTGTTCTTATGCAGGTCTAGTGCTGCTTTCTTCCTTCACCCAAATAAACTACACAGTAGTATAGATTCACACAGACAAGTCTGCACCAAACCCAGATTAAAGAATTCCCTCCGGGAGGAGGACAGAAGGGAACCAGCTGGGCCACCAAGAGACAAAGGAACCCAGTGCAGTGAGCACTGAAAACAATCAGTGGGGATTTTAACCAGCTATTTCAATTGGAGGTTATTTATCTGCTGAAAAGAGATTGCCAGGGTGAAGGAATGCCCATTGTTATTATAATACTTAAAAACTCAGCATGCTCTAATGATTTAATATTTTCTTGATTTTCATATTCTTTTAAGCAGTACAACCATTTTTGCATACCAGAACTTTGGAGAAATTAATTCCATCCAAAGAGAAGATGAACAGTTAAAACAGAGTAGTTTTATTTTTCTTTGGGATATCTTCTTGATGAGAAGAGCAAGAAATAAAAATTAGAAATAAAAAATTTAGAAATAAAATTCTGTGTTAAAAAACATCAAGGGATAAGAACATACAAGCCAGGGGCGCCTGGGTGGCTCAGTTGGTTAAGCGTCTGCCTTCAGCTCAGGTTATGATCCCGGGGTCCTGGGATCGAGCCCCACTTCAGGGAGCCTGCTTCTGCCTCTCCCTCTGCCCCTCCCCACCGCTTGGGTGCTCTCTCTCTGTCTCAAATAAATAAATAAAATCTTTTAAAGGAAGGGAGGGAGGGAGGGAGGGAGGGAGGGAGGGAGGAAGGAAGGAAGGAAGGAAGGAAGGAAGGAAGGAAGGAAGGAAGGAAGGAAGGAAGGAAGGAAGGAAGGAAAGGAAGGAAGGAAGAAAAGAATGTACAAGCCAGATGCACTGTTCTCTCCAAACAAACAGCAGCATAGTGGGGCATTGGTTTGAGAACTGGGTCATCTTTAACGATATCTAGATGTTTCAGATTTCCCTGATCATTATCAGTTTGATGTGATATTCAGGCTGATTAGCTACTTCTAGTGATGGTTGCTGGCCACTCATTCAGACTTTCCATCTTTGTGGAAAAGCGTTTGACATTGGTGCTTACAAGGTATTATGGACTTGGTGTATATGTTCTTTTTTTTTTTAATTTTTTATTAACATATAATGTATTATTTGTTTCAGGGGTACAGGTCTATGATTCATCAGTCTTACACAATTCACAGCATTCACCATAGCACATACCCTCCCCAGTGTCCATCACCCAGCCACCCCATCCCTCCCACCCCCCCTGCACTCCAGCAACCCTCAGTTTGTTTCCCAAGATTAAGAGTCTCTTATGGTTTGTGTCCCTCTCTGTTTTTGTCTTGTTTCATTTTTCCCTCCCTTCCCCTATGATCCTCTGTCTTGTTTCTCAAATTCCTCATATCAATGAGATCATATGATACTTGTCTTTCTCTGATTGACTTATTTCCCTTAGCATAATACCCTCTAGTTCTATCCACATCATTGCAAATGGCAAGATTTCATTTTTTTGATGGCTGCATAATATTCCAGTGTGTGTGTGTGTGTGTGTGTGTGTGTGTGTGTGTGTGTGTGTACACACACCACATCTTCTTTATCCATTCATCTGTTGATGGACATCTAGGCTCTTTTCATAGTTTGGCTATTGTGGACATTGCTGCTATAAACAGTGGGGTGCACATGCCCCTTCGGATCCCTACATTTGTATCTTTGGGGTAAATACCCAATAGTGCAATTGCTGGATCATAGGGTAGCTCTATTTTCAACTTTTTGAGGAACCTCCATACTGTTTTCCAGAGTGGCTGCACCAGCTTGCATTCCCACCAACAGTGTAGGAGCGTTCCCCTTTCTCCGCATCCCCACCAACATCTGTCATTTCCTGACTTGTTAATTTTAGCCATTCTGACTGGTGTGAGGTGGTATCTCATTGAGGTTTTGATTTGGATTTCCCTGATGCCGAGTGATGTTGAACACTTTTTCATGTGTCTGTTGGCCATTTGGATGTCTTCTTTGGAGAAATGTCTGTTCATGTCTTCTGCCCATTTCTCGATTGGATTCTTTGTTCTTTGGGTGTTGAGTTTGATAAGTTCTTTATAGATTTTGGATACTAGCCCTTTATCTGATATGTCATTTGCAAATATCTTCTCCCATTCTATCGGCTGTCTTTTGGTTTTGTTGACTCTTTCCTTTGCTGTGCAAAAGCTTTTTATCTTGATGAAGTCCCAATAGTTCATTTTTGCCTTTGCTTCCCTTGCCTTTGGGGATGTTTCTAGGAAGAAGTTGCTGCGGCTGAGGTCGAAGAGGTTGCTGCCTATGTTCTCCTCAAGGATTTTGATGGATTCCTGTCTCACATTTAAGTCTTTCAACCATTTTGAGTCTATTTTTGTGTGTGGTGTAAGGAAATGGTCCAGTTTCATTCTTCTGCATGTGGCTGTCCAATTTTCCCATGGTGTGTATGTTCTTGGTTTTATTCTCCTTCAAGACCCTCGGATGGTAGAAAAATTGCTGCTTCCCCTTTAAAGGTTTTAGAGTAATGGCCTCAGAAGACATGATGTTGTTTCTCTTTAATCCCATCGAGGGGACTACAGGATAGTGCTCAAGTTTTCCTTAAGCACATCTGGATCCTATAGGCTTCAGTAAAGAGAAGGGGGTGCAAATGGCGACAATCAGGCTGCTTGAAGTCCTTGGCCATCCAAGAAGTTTCCTCTCCAGGGATGTGTCAACTTGGTTATTTCCATGGGAGATGTTCACGACTGAGGCACGGCCTCTGGTGCCCCCCAACTTCAGATTAATCACCTTTAGGGAACACAGGGCTTCCCAACCACCACTGGCTCTGTTCTAGAACTCAGTGAGTTGCAAAATAAGAGTTACTGATGCCTTCTAACTTCTCATTCATGTTAAGAGTAAGGTTTATTATTTAAGCAGACATGACCCTGAATCTCTCAGGGCTACTACCATCAGTACCCCAGGTGGGCCCTATATAACTGTGATAAAGAAATTATCAAGAAGACAGAAAGGGACCTTTCTCAGACCAGCCTTTTCTTAGCACTTCTGACCATTTTCAGATTCCACACCCCTGTGCATGTTTTTGAAAAACAAAATATGAAGGGTAAACCAGGAGCTAGTGAAACATTATTTATATTAGGTAGAAGAGATACAGATGAGATGAGTATAACTTTCAATCCTTATAGATGAATTATGAATTAAAAATTAAGTTAAAATGGGAAAAAACTTAATATTGAATGCAAACAGAAATAAATGAACCTAACTTCATATCCTAACTTCATGTCAAATTAATAACATAGTCACACACCAAAAAGAATTAATTGAAGTATTTTTTAAAATATTTTATTTATTTATTTGACAGAGAATGACACAGCGAGAGAGGGAACACAAGCAGGGGGAGTGGGAGAGGGAGAAGCAGGCTTCCCGCTGAGCAGGGAGCCTGATGCGGGGCTCGATCCCAGGACCCTGGGATCATGACCTGAGCCGAAGGCAGATGCTTAACCGACTGAGCCACCCAGGTGCCCCTAATTCAAGTATTTTTAACACAATTTTCTTATTGTACACTCTCAATGTGATGTATCCTAAGAGCACAAAAAATTGAAAATGAATTTTGAATTTTAACCCATATATTGTTGAGAGTGGTGTTGATAATTTTAAAACTATCTCATGTATATCACAGGGTAGAGCAAATGAGTAAACATTTTAATGTTGTTGAGCACCAGGGTTCTCACATGAAAGAAGGGAGCCTCAAATATGGAATGGGGAAAAGGAATATTCCTTGTAGATTTAAATTGGATTTAAGTATGAACTCATAATTTAAAAAAAAATTAAAAATGTTTCCTAACTCTGTGCACTGAAAGGTCTTAAAAATAGTGACATCTCAGGGATGCCTGGGTGGCTGTCAGTTAAGCATCTGCCCTTTGACTCAGGTCATGATCCCAGGGTCCTGGGATCAAGTCCCTCATCGGGCTCCTTGCTCAGGGGGGAGCCTGCTTCTCCCTCTGCCTGCCACTCCCCCTGCTTGTGCTCTCTCTCTCTGTCAAATAAATAAATACAATCTTTAAAAAAAATAGTGACATCTCAGTATCAGTATGTACGCTTACCATCTAATAGATCTTGGCTTATAAATACCATTCTCCACTGTCTCAGCTCTGAGGTGGGAACAGTCTGGAATCTTGTGAGAAAGTACTCCAAGATTGATGGGGACATTTCAAAAGGACATAGCAGCCTGTTCGAAGGGGCTTTTACTAGCCAAATTTGGTTATTTTGAGTATCAAAAGGAATGATGCTAATGGATTGTAACCTATTGAATTTTTTTAAAAAAAATCCATGAGTCCTTAGGTAATACTAAAAAAACAAAAAAACAAAAACAAAGGGGCAGGAGATGTGAGGGGTTGGGGGCAAACCCTTCTTTACAAAAGAATACCAGCTAATAAATGTAGAAAAATATATAGAACTAGAAAATCTCTATTTTGCATTACCAATGTAATTACTAATTATGACCAGTATCATCAAGAGATACTAAAATCATTACATAGGGGCACCTGGGTGGCTCTGACCGACCAAAATCAAGAGCATCTGACTCTTGATTTGGGCTCAGGTCATGATCTCAGGGTCCTGGAATCCAGGCACACCTCAGACTCTGGGCTCAGTGGGGAGTCTGTTTGAGGATTCTCTGTCTCCCTCTTCCTCCGCCTCTCCCCCCACATGGATGCACGTTCTCGGTCTCTCAAATAAATAAATAAATCTTTAAAAAATAAATAAAATTATTAAGTAAAATGTCATTTGGGAAAAAATATGCACACAGTCTCAAAATGTCATCCCACATGTTAAAAATTACACAAAGGAAAACGTATTTTTACAATGGAGAGATTTGCCAGTAGGCGCTACCATAACCAAATAATCAAACTTTGCCCTCTCCAGTTATAGGACAGATTGACATTATGAGCAAAGGGAAGTACACAATGTCACTATGAGGTGTCATTGCCAAAAATGTTTAACCTGAGTCTAATCACAAGGACACTCCCAGACAAATTCAGATTATATGGCATTCTACAAAACAACCTGCATTTAAAAAAACATCAATGAAAAGACCAAAAAGAAAAAAAAGGTAGGGGGGCTCTTTTAATTATGAATAAAGAAACATGGCAACCAAGTGCAATGCATAATTCTTGATTAGATCCTAGATCGAAAAAGAAAAAGAAAAAACACAACCCTGGGACAATTAGTGAAACTCAAATGGGGGTTGGTATTAGAGAATATTGTATCAGTGTTAGTTTAATTCCTAGGAGATAATAAAGTTATGTAGGAAACTGCCTTTGCTTTACTTATTAAATACATATTGAACTATTTAGGGGTGAATATTATGATATGTTATTACCAAATTATTCAGCAATAACAGTAACAATAATAATAAAAAGTAATAAAGAGAAAAAGCAAATGCAACAAAATATTAACAACTGGTGAATCTAATTGAAGGGTATTGCACTGGTCTTTTCTATAGTATTCAAAATAGAAAATGAGGGGAAAATAGTGGCTTTTCATTGATGATATGTCCATCAGATAGAATTTAGTATAGTTATTAATGTTTTCAAATAGTCTCTAAACCATGGATACTTGCATTCTTCCCTTTTAAGAAATTTTAAATATTGAATGAATCAAATTTATAAAATTTATAGAAGATATTATAAATCACAATATAACAAACATTTATGTACCTATTAAAATAAGGAACATGGACTCTTATTTCCCTCCCTGATATTAATGTTTTTCTTCTTTCAGAGGTAACCATTATTCTGAATTTTCTGTTTATTATTTCCTTGTTTTATTTATAGTTTTGCTAACTCCTAAACATTATATATTAATCTATCTTATATTAATTATATTAATATATAAACAATATAACTCCTAAACAATATATTGCTAAATTTCAAATCCTTTAGACCTTTTGTAAATGGAATCTATGCATGTGTCTGAAATTTACTTTTTACACTCAACGTTACATCCGTGAGATTGATCCTGTTGATATGTGTAACTGTAATTCATTCATTTTACTGCTTTTTAGTAATCACACATTAAAAAAAATCAGTTTACTACTGATAGACATTTGGGTTGTTTCTAGTTTTTTACTTTTTCAAATAGTGCTGGTACACAAAAAGAGTTTTTCTGAAAGTAGAATTGTTGCGGCATAGGTTATATACATTTTAAATTTTACCAAATAATGCTAAATTTTTTTCCAAAGTGGTTATGTTTACACTCCCATCAGCAATGTATGTGTTTCATTTGCAAATATTTGTTATGGTCATGCTTCTTTAAATTTTTTTTTTTACTTTAAAATAATTTTAGATTTACAAAAAAAGTCACAAAAACTGTACAAGAAATACATTAATGAAATTAATGCCACTTATAATAGCATCAAAAAGAATGAAATTCCTAGGAACATATTTCACAAAATAAGTGTAAAACTTAGAAAATATTGTTGAAAGAAATTAAAACCTAAATAAATGAAAGGCATCCTATGTTTATGAATTGGAAGGCATTGTTAAGATGGCAATTTTCATTAAATGGATCTACAGATTCAGTGCATTCCCTGTCAAAAGCCCAGATGGCTTCTTTGCAGAAATGAACAAGCTGACCCTAAAATTCATATAGTACAAAGCTGCAGTAATCAAGACATTGTGATACTGGCATAAAGATAGACATATAAATCAATGGGATAGAATTGAGAGAGTCCAGAAATAAATCCTATTTGTGGTCAGCTGAATTTTGACCAGCATGCCAAGACCATTCAATGGGGAAAGAATCTTTTCAACAAATGGTGGGGGCAACTGGATATCCATATGCAAAAGAATAAATTTGCACTCCCACCTCACAAACAAAAAGTAACTCAAAATGAGTCAAAAACTTAAATATAAGAGCTAAAACTAAAAATTCTTAGAAGAAAAGATGGGTGAAAATCTTCATGACTTTGGATTAAACAATGATTTCTTATATTTGACTCCAAAACACAAACAATAAAAAAATAAACTGGACACAATCAAAATTTAAAACATTTGTGTTTCAAAGGACACCATCAAGAAAGTGAAAGGGAAAGCACAGAATGGGAAAAATTATTTTTTTAAGATTTTATTTATTTATTTGAGAGACAGAGATAGAGAGCAGGAGCATGGGGAGAGAACGAGAGGGAGAAGCAGACTCCCCGCTGAGCAGGGAGCCCCACATGGGCGGGACTTGATCTCAGGACTCTGGGATCATGACCTGAGCGGAAGGTAGATGCTTAACTGACAGAGCCACCCAGGCGCCCCTATTTTTTTATTTTTAAAAAGTATTTAAATTCCAGTAAGTTAACATACAGTATAATAATAGTTTCAGGTATACAATATAGTAATTCAACACTTCCATACATCACCCAGTGTTCATCAGGATAAGTGTACTCCTTAATCACCTATTTAACCCATCTCCCCAACCACCTCCCTTCTGGTAACCATCAGTTTGTTCTCTATAGTAAAGAGTCTGTTTCTTGGTTTGTCTCTTTTTTTTTCCTTTGCTCATTTGTTTCTTAAATTCCACATATGAGTGAAATCATATGGTATTTGTCTTTGACTTATTTCGCTCAGCATAATACTCCCTAGGTTCACCCATGTCATTGCAAATGGCAAGATTTCATTCTTTTTTATGGCTGGGTAATATTCCATTGTATATATATACCACATTTTCTTTATCCATTCATCAGTCAGTGGACATCTGGGCTGCTTCCATAATTAGGCTATTGTAGATAATGCTGCTATAAACATCAGGGTGCATGTATCCCTTTAAATTCGTATTTTTGTATTCTTTAGATAAAACCCTGGTAGTGCAATTGCTAGATTGTAGGGTCGCTCAATTTTTAACTTTTTGAGGAATCTCCATACTGTTGTCCACCGTGACTGTTCCAGCTTGCATTCCCACCAACAGTGCAAGAGGGTTCCCCTTTCTCCACATCCTCACTAACACCTGTTGTTTTTGTGTTGGTAATGTTAGCCATTCTGACAGGTGTGAGGTGATATCTCATTGTAGTTTTTTTTTTTTTAAGATTTTATTTATTTATTTATTTGAGAGAGAGAGCAAAAGCAGGGAGAGTGACAGAGGGAGAAGCAGGCTCCCCACTGAGCAGGGAGCCAGACATGGGCTTGATCCCAGGACCCTGGGATCATGACCTGAGCTAAAGGTAGATGCTTAACTGACTGAGCCACCCAGGCACCCCTCATTGTAGTTTGATTTGCATTTTCCAGATGATGAATGATAATGAGCATCTTTTCTGTTGGCCATCTGGATGTCTTCTTTGGAGAAATATCTGTTCACGTGTTCTGCCCATTTTTAAATTGGATTATTCATTTTTGGGAGTGTTGAGTTTTAAAAGTTCTTTATATATTTTGGATACTAACCCTTAATCAGATAGGTCATTTGCAAATATCTTTGGAAATGGGAGAAATTCTTTGCAAATCATGTATCTGAGAAGGAACATATATCCACACCATTTAAAGTCCTATTACCACTCAATAATAAAAAGACAAATAGCCTAATTAGGTTACGGGTATAAAGGATCTGAAGAAGCATTTATCCAAAGAAAATATATGGATGACCAGTGAGCACATGAAAAGGTGCTCCACATTATTAACCAAAGGAGACATGAAAATCAAAACCACAATGAGATACTACTTCACACGCACTAGAATGGCTATAATAAAAGAGAGACAATAACAAGTGTTGTTGAATATATAGAGAGATTGGAACCTCATACACTGCTGGTGGGAATGTAAATGGCATAGCCACTTTAGAAACAGTCTAGCATTTTCTCAAATGGTTAAACAATGAATTACCATGTAATAAAACAATTCCACTGCTAGATATGAAATGAGAGAGAAGTGAAAACATATGTTCACATATAAACCTGTATGCAAAAGTTTATAGCAGTATTACTCATAATAGCTAAAAAGTGGAAAGAGTCCAAATGTCCATTATGTCCATGGTGAATGGGTATATAAAATGTGATAATCCATACAATGGAATATTATTCAGCAATAAGAAGAAATAAAGTATTGATGCATGCTACATGGGTGAAACTTGAAAACATTACTCCAAGTGAAAGAAGCCAGTCATGAACCATGAGAGACGATGGACTCTGAAAAACAAACAGAGTTCTAGAGGGGAGGGGGGTGGGAGGATGGGTTAGCCTGGTGATGGGTATTAAAGAGGACACGTTCTGCATGGAGCACTGGGTGTTATGCACAAACAATGAATCATGGAACACTACATCAAAAACTAATGATGTAATGTATGGTGATTAACATAACAATAAAAAAGTCAAAAAAAGAAAGAAAGAAAGAAGCCAGTCATACACGATCATATATTGTTGTGATTCCATTTATATTAGATGTTTAGAATAAGTGAATCTATAGAGAAAATAGATTGGTAGTTGCCTAGGGCTGGGGGACTCAAGGGGGAATTGAGGGATGATGGTTAAAGGTATGGGCTTTCATTTGGAGGCCATGAAAATACTCTAAAATTGATTGTAATGATTGTACAACTCTGTGAATATATTAAAGCTATTGAAATGTATATTACAAATGAGCGAATTGTATGTGAACTATATCTTAGTAAATTTGTCAAAAAATAGTAGAGAGTTCACATATACTCTTCACCACCTTCACTTAAAGTTGACAACTTACATAACTATAGTACAATTATCAAAACAGGACAATCCTGGAACAATACTATTAATTAAAGACCTCACCAGTTTTCCCTTAATGTCTTTTTCTGTCTCAGGATCCAATCCAGGATCCCACATTACATGCAATTATTGTGTTCTCTTAGTCTCCTACAAATGTGACATTTCTTCAGTCTTTCATTGTTTTGCATAACCTTAACACTTTTTGGCAAATACTAGTCAGTTGTTTTGTATAAAATCTCTCAATTTCGGAATGTCTGATGGTCTCTCACAATTAGATTGAGGATATTTGTATTTGTCAAGAAGACCACAAAAGTGATATTGTGTCCTTCTCAGTGCATGGTATCAGGGGAACATGATGTGGTATGCCTTATTATTGGTGATGTTAACCTTGATCACTTGATTAGGTATCTGCCATGTTTCTCCATTGTAATATTATTGTGTTCCTCTTGGTAGTTGATAAAAATATTGGGAGAATACTCTGACATTATACTAATATACCTTCAATCATGAATTTTAGCATCTATCAGTGGATTTTGCCTGCTGCTTATTGTGTTATTTGCATAATGATAACTTTGTATTTCTATCATTTTTCCTATACTTATTAGTGGAAATTCATTAATTGAGTTCTTCTGTAAGGAGGAGCTCTTTCTACTCCTTTATTTATATCAGTATGGATTCGTGAACATTTATTTTATTCTATAGGTCATTTCCAACACTATCATTACTTATTTTGCTCTCAAGTTTTCTACTTTGGCCATTGGAAGCCCTTTTGGGTAGACTCTTTTGTCTTTTTTTTAAGACTATTTTTTTAGAGCAGCTTTAGGTTCACAGCCAAATTGAAGGGAAGATATGGAGATTTCCCATAATCTCCTTGCCCCCTCATATGTATAGCCTCTCCCATTATCAACATTCCCCACCAGAGTGGTCCATTTGTTATAATTAATGAGTCTTCATTGTTTGTGTTCCTTTAATATGTCACTATCCCTTTTTAAAAATATTTTATTTATTTATTTGATAGAGACAGAGATAGTGAGAGAGAGCATGAGTGGGAAGGAGGGGGAGAAGCAGACTCCCCACTGAGCAGGGAGCCCGACGCGGGGCTTGATCCCAGGACCCTGGGACCATGACCTGAGCCAAAGGCAGACACTTAACCGACTGAGCCACCCGGGCGCCCCTCACTATCCCTTTTTATGTACTTCCTTATTTTCTGGAACCACAGACATTCCAAAGTTATTTTTAATTTCCCTACCCCAAACCTTGAGTTAAACTCTTCTCTAAGGAACTCTGATTCCTTTTGTTGAAGAATGCTATTTAGAAACCAAAATCTGGGGTGCCTGGGTGGCTCAGTTAGTTAAGCATCTACCTTCAACTCAGGTCATGATCCCGGAGTCCTGGGATCGAGCCCCATGTCAGGCTCCCTGCCCAGTGGGGAATCTGCTTATCTGTCTCCCTCTGCACCTCCCCTTTGCTTGTGCTCTTTCTCTCTGTCAAATAAATGAATAAAATCTTAAGAAAAAAAAAAAAAGGAAAGAAAGAAAGAAACCAAAATCAAGGCTAAGTGTGCTTATCGTTACTGGAGTGTCATTGTTCCTGGGCTCACTCAGTAGACAGAGGTAGGAAATATATGTATGTTTATTAACCTATGCGTGCCTGCACACACACACACACACACACACTCCTCTTTATTTCTGTATCTATCTATATATCTATATTTAAAAATATGAGTTGGTACTGATGTATGAACACCACAAAGTTCGTTTTAGTCTTTCCCCTTTATTTGTAAATTCTTTCTATGACAGGGGAAAACCTAGTTCTCCTTATCTATAATATATTCACTTCTTTGATTTTTTTCTAGCAGTTATGCAATTGCTAACCCATACCCCTGTGAAAAGCAGATTTGCTAACTGAAGTTCTTTAGTACAGTTTTTTTGTCTTTAGCGGTAGAGTATCCAGCCAAAACACTGATTTACTTTACTTACATTGTTCTTTTCATCCTCATCCCCTTCAGTGTGGTTACGTTAGGTTTCCTTTGTTATTGTTTGGCTTCCATTTTGCCTACCTCTGCATCTTCTGCCCTGATCCTTGGTTGATTTCTTTTGTTTATTGCTATGGTTCTAAGAGCCAAAGCTATGCAAAATGGTATATTTGGAGAAGTGTCTGTCCCCACTGATACCTACCCCATTCCCTTTCTCTCCTTTCTATCACTTTTCCACCCACTCACCCGTAGGTTATTAATCTCTTTAGTTTCTGGTCTTTCTTTTGCAGAAATGAGGAGATACATATGGATTTTTTCCCCCATCAGCTTCTTTCTTACAATTATATTGTTTTAAAATTTTTAACTAATTCGATATGATTCCATTTTGTCGTGGTTTTAAATTGTATTTTTCTTATTATTAATGAAGTTGAACATCTCTTCATATTTTGAATAGCCTTTGGGTTTTTTATTTTAGGAAATGTCTATTAAGCTTTTTTTTGCTCATTTTCTCTTGGGTGTGTAGGAGTAATTTATGTGTTCTGAATACAAATCCTTCATTAGTAATACTTGTTATGGATTTAGGAGGCTTGTCATTTTATTTGTAATGTCTTTGATGAAGAGAAGTTCTTAAGTTTAATTTATCTATCCTCTGGACTTTTGTGCTTAAGAAATCCTCTATGAGTTCATACAGTTATTCTATATTGTCATGTAAAATTTTTAGTTTTGTCTTCTACATTTAAGTTTTTAATCCACCTGATTTTATGTATTTATTCATTTTGGGGTAAGGTAAGATCCAACATAATTTCTTGGTTCTTCACCAGTTATTAAAGTTACCACTGATCTGCAATGTAAGATTTATCATTAACCAAGTTTCCATATGTAGGGGGTTCTCTTTCTGTGGTCTACCCCTGTGCCAAAACCACTTTGTCTTAGTAATAAAGCTCTATAATTCTTAGTCTCTGGAAAGGCAAATCTGTCCTACCTTTTCTACTTTAAGACTGTCTTGACTATTCTTGGTCCTTTGCTCTGCTATATACATTTTTAAAACAATTTTTCAAGGTAAAAAAAAAACTGCTAGAATTTTTATTGGAATTACATTGTGTCTCTAGATAAATTTGAGGAGAATTTATTTTTAACTATATTTTATGATATAGCTCTATTTAGGTCTTCTTTAATGTCATTAATAGTTTCATCATTTTCTCTATAGAGATCTTATACACCTTTATTCCTAGATACTTAATATTTTTATGTTATTGCCAATGTTTTTTTAAAAATATATACTTCTTAACTGTTTGCAGCTAGTGTATAGAAATGCAGTTAATTTTTATAAATTGATATTGATTCTATCAACTTAACCAAATTCTTATATTTGATTTATCTGTGGATTGTTTTGCATTTTCTACACAGACATATTATTAATAAATAATGATAGTTTTGTTTCTTATTTTACAGTTATAAGTGAAAAATATCAGGATATACAATTACAAAATGCTAGGTAGCACAATATGCATAGGAAAAGACACAGGAAGGAATGCACAGAAATGTTCGCAGTCGCTTATTTTGAGTTAAAGAATTATGGATAAATTTTTCTTTTTAATATATCTCTATACTTTCCAGTTTTTCCAAGATGAGTATCTATCACTTTCATAACCAGGAAAGAAACAAAACTTAAAAATAAAAGCAAGTCTAAAACAAACTTTAAAGGTAAGGATTACCTACTAAAAATGCCCAGTTAGAAATTTAAAAATCAAGTACCTATGATGTGCCTGCTCCCCACCCAAATTCACCACTGCAGAGCCAGATGGCTGCATAGTTATGGACCAATACACATGTTATATCTAAGAGAACAACCTCTTAGATTCATGGAACTTTGCTTTCCATTAGGGCATGTATGAAATTGACCTGTCAAAGGTCTTTATTCATTTGTTTTAAAATGTAGTCAACTCTTAATTATCCGTAAGAAATATTTTTATTCTTTGTGAATTATTTATGATCTTTTCATAGTAAGTTACCATTAACTTGCACTGCTTATTTCCTAGGGATAAACTTAGGAAATATAGACTTACTTTCAACTGGCACTCTTCTCCCTATTATACAGATTACGGAAACAGAAACCCCCAGAGATTAAGTAGGTTCTCTCTCTATTTCTCTGCTCACCTCCTCTATCACCTCCTCCCATAGTACGTACTTGCCTCCCATCATGACACTTGTCAAAATTATCCATCTTTTCCATCAGCTTCATGAGGTTAAGACCTTTGTCCTGCTCTCCTGTGCATCCCCATGACTAGCACAATACCTGACATAGTACCTGATACATAATGGAAGCTCAATAAACCACTATGGAATACTGAATGCATTTTACAAGCAATCCACTTTCAGAAAAATAAGAATACCTGCCACATTAAATGTTTGATTGCTTTCAGGTATAGTCACAATAACATTTGACTACATTTGGGTGGAAATTGAAAACAATGTCTGGGTAAAGTCTCGTGAAAAATGTTTGAAAGCAAAATGACCTTTCTGTTCACCTTTTCTTGCATAATGAATTTTTCATATGGTTAAAACATTCTTCCTATTTTCTTTTATACCATTTAGAGCTATTACTATTACAGCATCTAGATGTTAATTGCATGTCGTTGTTAATTGAGTTGATTTTATCTGAAAAGAAAAGCTAGATAAAACTAAGTCAACATAATTTTATAAAATCTCTTAATTTAACTTGTTTCTTTTTAATTTTAATTTTTTTTTCACATAGTTGTGGCTGGTGGGTTTGGCTGGTATTAGATGTCGAATTGATACCCTCTAGCCCTGGGAGCCCAGGCTGATCCTCAAGGTCCCCATGACATATCTAACCCTGAAATTAGCCTTCTGGCTCCTTCTCCTTCTTGGAGGGCTGTGGGCTTGAGTCACAAGGCTCTCACCTCAGGGGGTGCTAGTCCTTCCCCCCATGCAGCTAAAGGCCTGGAAGAGGGGGTTGCCCTTGGTTTGGGTTTTTTCCCCTGAGCTTCATTGAGATATAATTGCCATATAACATTGTGTAAGTTTAAAGTGTACAATGTACACCTTGATGATTTGATACTTGTATATATTGTGAAATATTTATCACAATAAGGTTAGTTGACACATCCTTCACCTCACATAATTATCATTTTGTCTCTTCATTTGGAAGGAGGATTTTATGTTTTAACTGATTATCCCAACAACACCTTCATGTGCCTCAAACTTTTTAGATGTTTGAATGTAGAAGTAATTATATTATAGACAGAGGTAATGATACAGTACTGAAATTTCCATTTCTGATATTTTGATATAGTAATCTTGGGTAATTTGGTTCATTTTATTAATTTGGTACATAATCCAACATCCATTGAGGACTGCCCATACTCTAGATACTGTGCAAAACTGTCACTATATAAAATGAGTAAAATATTACCTAAAAAAGCTCACAGTCTAGTTACGGCATATATGGACATCTTATGTTATTTTCCTTTTTCTTCTATATGTTTTGTTGCTGAATTTGGGGGTAAAGAAGGCTTGTGTGATTCTATTAATCAGGTCAAGGGCTATAATCTGAGTGGCCTATGGTCCCTGTCATAGCAACACGTCAACGTAAATAGAATTTAATTAGACAGAAGCCTCATACATTCGACCGCTTCTACTTAACGTAGCAGATCATTCATTCCCTGTTGCCCTTTGTATGAGGTGTAGGAGGTGGGGTGGGGGGGTTCTAAAGGAAAAGAAATCTGGTATTTCCTCATCAAAATTGGGGTGGGGAATATGCAAAAGGAAAAATATCTGCTCTGTAAACCTATACATAAGGCTACTACCCAGTATATCAGTTGACATTGAACTTCAGTTTATTTCATTTATATATATGTACGTGAAAAGATAAACTCTTTTTTTCTTCTTGGCAGGTGTCCTTGTAGACTTGGGTCTGGAGGAAAATGGGACAGCTTATCAGAGAGCAGAGAAATATGTTGTTCGTCTAGACAATGAGATTCAGACCAAGTTTGAAGTTTTTATGAGAAGGGTAAAACAGAACCCGTACACACTGTTTGTGCTGGTTCATGACAACTCCCATGTGGAACTAACGAGGTGATTGCTTCAGAGTGAGCAAATATAGTGTTTCTTCTAGCACAGCAATGATTTTATCATAAATTCCCGAAAAGCCCAGAGACCCTAAAACTTGGCATCATCTTATTGGTAACTTATTCCTACTCCTTCCCTGTGCTCTCAACTTTCCCTACCAATTTTGTGTTGATTTCATTTTAACTATATTGTGAATGAATTTAGAAATCTTTGTTAAAGGGGCACCTGGGTGGCACAGTTGGTTAAATGGCTGACTCATGGTTTCAGCTCAGATCTTGATCTTAGGGCCATGATCTCAGGGTCATGATCTCAAGGTCCCGAGGTTGAGCCTGGCCTCGGCCTTAAGCTCCTGTGCTCAGTGGGGAGTCTGCTTAAGTTTCTCTCTCTCCCTCTCCCTCTGTCCCTCCCCCACTCATGGGGTCCTTCTCTCTCTCTCTCAAATAAAAAATATATCTTTTAAGGACAGAAGGAAGGAAGGAAAGAAGGGAGGAAGGGAGGGAGGGAGGGAGAGGGAGAAAGAAAAAGAAAGACAGAAAAAGAAAGGAAAGAAAGAAAGAAAGAAAGAAAGAAAGAAAGAAAGAAAGAAAGAAAAAGAAAAAGAAAGAAAGAAAAAGAAAGAAGGAACCCCTGTTAAAAAGCTGTCTTCAGGGTATTGCAGAACTAGCTGCCTCAGAGAAAGGACAACAGCAGGAAGGTTGAGGTTCATGAGCTTCCAGAAGGGCCATGTGCTTTCTTTTCCCCACCCTTCTTCCTCCCCAGTTCTTTTCCCTTTTTTCCCCCTTCCTCTTTTCTTTCCTCTTCTGCTGTTGCTCCTCTTCCTTGTCTTTCTCTCTACCTGCATACCTTTAACAGTAGTAAAGATGCCATTTAAAGATCTGAGAGCAGGGGCACCTGGCTGGCTCAGTCAGGAGGAGCATGTGACTCTTGGTCTTGATGTTGTGAGTTTGAGCCCCACATTGGGTATAGAGATTACTAAAAATAATAAATAAACTCTAAAAAAAATGTTTTTTTAAAAGATCTGAGAGCAAATCTGAAACCTTCCCCAATTTACCAGTTTAAACAAGAGAATATCCTATTTCTCAGGTGGGCTAACAGTGAAAGAATAGTAAATTAGTAAATGTGGCATGATGGAGCCAGTTTTGCTCCCAGACCAAATTATAGTAATTATCTGTTAAGGTGTATCTTTGATCTTATGGGTTAAAAAGGCAAGTTCGGGCATCATCAGGTGTTCATAGATTTTGCTTTCTTCAGGACACACTGAGATTAAGAATATGAAAGATTTGGGGTCTATTGTAGAAATAGCAGAATTGCAAAAGTGCTTGTTCAAAAGCCAGAATGTGTTTGGCACTCCACAATCTGAACTCTAAATCCATATGTAGGTGTAAATAAGATCTTGCATAGCATGTTAGATTTGAAAGAAAGAAAGAAAGAGAGAGAGAGAGAGAAAGAAAGAAAGAAAGAAAGAAAAAGAAAGAAAGAAAGAAAGAGAAAGAAAGAAAGGGGAAGGAAGGAAGAAAGAGAAAGAAAGAGAAAGAAAGAAAGAAAGAAAGAAAGAAAGAAAGAAAGAAAGAAAGAAAAGAAAAGAAAGAGAAAGAAAGAAAGGGAAAGGAAGGAAGGAAGAAAGAGAAAGAAAGAAAGAAAGAAAAGAAAGAAGAAAAGAAATAGAAAAGAATTTTGCCCAGATGCTCTTCAGTTACTCCTTTTGTTCTATGAGCAAAAATAGCTCAGTGACCTGATATACCTCATCTTTGAAAGTTTGGGGTAATAGCTCTGAGGATGTATATAGAATGTATATCACCCTATATTTAATTCCCCAGGGTACTGAGATTATTTCTTTGACAAAAAAAAAAAAATATGTGGTTTTGAGGCTGCATAGCAACCTGGTACATCCAAATTGAACAGAACTGAAAATGATTCAGGCATAAAAATTTGGGTCATGAGGAGGGAGGGGTTAAGTGGCCCCTATGTAACCTCCCCATAGTATAACATGCTCAAGGGAGGAAGGAGAGTGACATTAACACAGGGGGATCCCTCACAGTTTGGGGGCCTCTCTGGGGTACCAATCGTTGCACAGTTATAAGCATCATGTTTTGATGGAGAAACTCATTCAGATGAGCTTTCAGACCAAAGTGATCCATCTCAGCTACAGATGTAGGTATCCTTGGCCTGTAGAACTGAGTAACACTTTGAGGTATATCAGAGACAGACTGAAACAGGAAAAAAAAAAATCTTTGAGATCTGTCTGAAAGTGGTAAGAAGGAGTGTAATTATTGCTCTTTCAAATTAAACGTTGGTTGCCTCTAATCCTGCTCCCAATTAAAAAGGACTAGAAAAATAAAAATGAAAACATTATCTCCATTTTGGTGTCTGCTTCAGTATCTGATCCTTTAAATTAGGAGGTATTAATGTGACTTTCAATATTTCTACACAGTGTCATTTCGGGTTCTTTGTCACATGGTGAACCCAGTCATGGATTGGCTGACAGAGTCATTAACTGCAGAGAAGTCCTGGAAGCTTTCAATCTGCTGGTGCTCCAGGTTAGCTCCTTCCCGTACACACTACAGACCCAACAGTCTCGAATCAGCTCCAGCAATGAGGTTCACTGGATACAGCTGGACAACATGGTGAGTCTCTGTTCTGCTCTCTGATACACAGTCATGTTCTCAGTTCCCCAGGGAGCAGAATCTTACAATAAAATATGGTCATCGCTTTGTAAAATAACACATGACTTCAAAAATTTAACATAAAGCTTTATCTGCCAAAAGTTCCATATAATTATAATTATTATAAGACTAAAAAATTGTGAGTAGTGTCCTGTATAAATCTGATTATGTTCTTTTTTAGGTTATCATGCAGATACAAAATTATCCATCCTATATAGTTTTCCCCCCAAAAATGTGATATTATCTTATATGGCCACCAATAGCTTGGACTGTCTTTATGCCTTTAAATGATTAATTTCAGGGGCGCCTGGGTGGCTCAGTCAGTTGAGCATCTGCCTTTGGCTCAGGTCTCGATCCCAGGGTCCTGGGATTGAGCCCCACCCCCACCCCTGTGGGGCTCCCTGCTCGGCAGGGAGCTGCTTCTCCCCTCTCCTCCCCCTCATGCTCTCTCTCCCTATCTCTGTCTCTCTCTCTCTCTCAAATAAATAAATAAAATCTTAATAAAATAAATGATTAATATCAATCTGAAATGTGGAAATTTTATTGTCCTTTTGAATGGCTCCTCTGTCACGTTTCAGTCTTACTGATCTATGACTGTAAGTTATGCTCATGTTCTCCCAGCAACTGGATTTTTTTCTTGTAATCAGTTCTCAGTCTTCTGGTTGAAACAGGGGATTGGGGCGCCTGGGTGGCTCAGTTGGTTAAGCGACTGCCTTCGGCTCAGGTCATGATCCTGGAGTCCCAGGATTGAGTCCCACATTGGGCTCCCTGCCCAGCAGGGAGTTTGCTTCTCCCTCTGACCCTCCCCACTCTCATGTGCTCTCTCTCTCTCTCTCATTCTCTCTCTCAAATAAATAAATAAAATCTTTAAAAAAAAAAAAAGAAACAGGGGATTATGATACTGTTATTTTAAATTACTCAGTAGTAGCACTTAATGTGTTAAGAGCAGCCATCTCAAAGTTGTACATATTCAGGACTGTATGTTTTTTTGGCTCCAACCCCTAACACCTGGAAAATATTTTCCATAACCTATACAGTGTATGATAAATACACTATCCAAGAAAAGAAATAAGTGTTTCATAAAAAACAATGAAGATTAGCCATTAAGTAATGGATTCTTTGTTTAAAAATATTGAACATAATGGATATTTTTAAATAAACATGTTTAAGTAAAAGATGCCAGATGTGTCTTACATAAGAATAACATTTAGGGGCGCCTGGGTGGCTCAGTCGTTAAGCATTTGCCTTCGGCTCAGGTCATGATCCCGGGGTCCTGGGATCCAGCCCCGCATTGGGCTCCCTGCTCGGTGGGGAGCCTGCTTCTCCCCCTCCCTCTGCTGCTCCCCTTGCTTGTGTTCCCTCTCTCACTGTCTGTCAAATAAATAAATAAAATCTTTTTTTAAAAAAGAATGACATTTATTCATTTATCAACCCGGTGCATTTCATTCTGTTACGAAGTACGTAAGTTTTCCCTGACCTGTAGCTCTTATTTTTGAGTATTGGTTTGCTCTTTGCAGTCAAGCAAGCTCAGGTCACTGAATCATGTTGGCATCAACCATGCCTCCCTTGTGAGAACTGTCTCAGTGTGTTCGCTAGCACATAGAGATTGCTTTGAACTCTCACTTTGTTAGTATCTTCTCTATGCCATCTTCGTCAGTTGGATGTCAAATTACAGGTGAGATTAAGAGGCTAGCTCGATTCCTTTGCCTCTAAAGTGTAGGGTGCACCTGAAGGCTACCCAAGTAGTTGCCCTGACATGGAATGGGATTGCCAATAGAACTTACGAAGGGAAAATTTGTTTTTTGTTTTTTTAAAGATTTTTATTTATTTGACAGAGACACAGCAAGAGAGGGAACACAAGCAGGGGGAGTGGGAGAGGAAGAAGCAGGTTTCCCACCGAGCAGGGAGCCCAATGGGCTCGATCCCAGGACCCTGAGATCATGACCTGAGCCGAAGGCAGACACTTAACGACTGAGCCACCCAGGCGCCCCAGGAAAATTTGTTTTTTAAGCCAACAGTTTTCCTATTAAATGTTAGCTTTCAAAATATTGTTGGGGGGAAAGAGAACCATCCTAATTTACCTTGTTGGTGTAGTCTTTTCCAGAAGGGATCACACCAGTGATAGGAAGGACTCATAGCTTCTGCCCTTTACCTTCTCCTGACATGAAATAATAGGGAAATATGCTTAAGATAATTTTCCTTAGAAGTCATTCCTAGGCGCCTGGATGGCTCAGTTGGTTGAGCATCTGACTCTTGATAATCACGTCATGATCTCAGGTTGTGAGATCGAGCCCCACATCAGGCTCCACACTCAGCATGGAGTCTGCTTGAGATTCTCTCTCTCTCTCTCCCTCTGCCCCTCCACCCACTCCTGCTCACTCTCTCTCTTTCTAAAATAAATAAATAAAATCTTTTTAAAAAAGTCATTCCTATGATTATGGTTACTTTTTTAGGCATAATAATGGTACTATGGTTATATTTTTTAAAGCGTTCTTATTTCAGAGGCATCTAGTGAAGTATTTATGAATTAAAGATTTGATACCCAGGATTTAATCAAAATAATTGAGGGGTGGAGAATTATTATACTCTAATTAAGGTTTTTTTAAAAAAATCATCACTATGCGGGGCACCTGAGTGGCTCAGTTGTTAAGCATCTGCCTTCGGCTCAGGTCATGATCCCAGGGTCCTGGGATCGAGCCCCACATCGGGCTCCCTGCTTGGCGGGAAGCCTGCTTCTCCCTCTCCCACTCTCCCTGCTTGTGTTCCTTCTCTCACTGTGTCTCTCTCTGTCAAATAAATAAAAATAAAATCTTTAAAAAAAAATCATCACTATGAAATTGAGATCAGCATAGAAAAAAGATAAAAACTTTGAATCTAATTTATAACAACACCCTTACACATTAAGGAAGAATCCTAACCATTAGCCTCCTTTCATTATCCTGAGACCAATGTCCTCAAAAAGGAAAAATTGAGAAAAGCAGAGTAATTCAATTCAAAAAATACTGAGCACTTGTGGGCTACTGTTAGATCTTCCCAAGAACACACAGAGAGAACTGACTGTTTAAAGGAGAAAGCAAAGTACAAATTGAAGTTACTGTTAATGAAAGTAGAATAACATATACATAGAGAAAACAGTTTGGTGGTTACCAAAGGCAGGAGTGGGATGGGTGAAATGGATGAATGGGATCAAAAGGTACAAACTTCCAGTTATAAAATTAATAAGTCCTGAGGATGTCATGTACAGCATGGTGATTATAGTTAATATTGTATGGCATATTTGAAAGTTGCTAAGAGAGTAGATCTTACAAGTTCACATCACCAGAAAAAAAATTATAATGTATGGGCTGAGGGACTTACTCTGGTGATCATTTTGCAATATGTATGTAGGCATACCTCATTTTATTGTGTTTTTCTTTATTGCACTTTGCAGATATTTCATTTTTTACAGACTGAAGATTTATGGCAACCCTGTGTGAAGCAAGTCTGTTGGCACCATTTTTCCAACAGCACTGCTCACTTCATGTCTCTGTGTCACAGTTTGGTAATTCTCACAATATTTCAAACTTTTTCATTATTATTATGGTGATCTATGATCATTGATCTTTGATGTTACTATTGTAAACACATTAGTAGATTTAGCATTGTGGCACAATGCCACATCCATGTAAGAACGTGAACTAAATAGTATTGACAAAGCACCTGGTCACCCAAGAGCTCTGATGGAGATGTACAATGAGGTGAATGTGGTTTTCATGCCTGCTAACACAACACCCATTCTGTAGCCCACGGATCAAGGAGTAACTTCAATTTTCAAGGCCTGTGATTTAAGAAAATACATTTCATAAGGCTATTGTAGCAATAGATAGTGATTCCTCTGATGGATCTGGGCAAAGTTAGTTGAAAACCTTCTGGAGGGAATTCACCATTTCAGGTGATTGAGACGTTCATGATTCATCGGAAGAGGTCAAAATATCAATATTAGCAGGAGTTTGGAAGAAGTTGATTCCAAAGTTATGGATGACTTTGAAGGGTTTAAGACTTCAGGGGAGGAAGTCCCTACAGATGTGGTGGAAATAACAAGAGACCTAGAATTAGGAGTGGAGCCTGAAGATGGGACTGCATTGCTGCAAGCTCATGATAAAACTTTAACGGATGAGGAGTTGCTTCTTATGGATGAGCACAGGAAGTGGTTTCTTGAGATGGAATCTACTTCTGGTGAAGATGCTGTGAAGATTGTTGAAATGATAACGAAGGATTTAGAATATTACACGAACTTAGTTGGGAAAGAAGTGGCAGGGTTTGAGAGGATTGACTCTAATTTTGAAAGAAGTTCTGTGGGTAAAATGCTATCAAACAGTATCACATGCCACAGAGAAATCATTCATGAAAAGAAGAGTCCATTGATGTGGCAAACTTCATTGTTGTCTTATTTTAAGAGATTGCCACAGCCACCCCTGCCTTCAACAGCCACCGCCCTGATCAGTCAGCAGCCGTCAACATCAAGACAAGACCATCCACCAGCAAAGATTATGGTTTGCTGTAAGTTCAGATGATGGTTAGTATTTTTAAGCAATAAAGTATCTTTTAATTAAGGTATGTACATTGTTTTTTTAGACATAATGCTATTGCACACTTAATCACATAACTTTTGAATGTATTGGGAAACCAAACAATTCATTTGACTCATTTTATTGACGACCTGCTGTATTGTAGTGGTCTGGAACCAAACCCTCAAATCTCCAAGGTATCCCTATGCATAAATAGAATCATTATGTTGTACACCTGTTAACTAATGCAATGCTACATGTCAATTACATCTCAATTTAAAAAAAAATCAAGTTGTACACCTTGAATATATACAATTTTTATTTGCAAAAACAAAAACAACAGAGTAGAATAAGACAACTTTAAAAAATCAAAATGCTCTGGGGGTTGAAAGGAGGGAGAAGTCCCACCCATCTGAGAGCACTAGGAAAAGCGACATGGAGAGAGCACGGCAGATGGCGTTGCAAGAGTGGAAGGACTGGGCGTGGGCACTTCTGGCAGCAAACAGCTTGGGCAGCACCACAGAGGAGGAAACACGGGGATTTTTCAGAGAACACTAAGGGGATGAAAAGAAACCTGGAAATATACAGATAGAGGCTTGCAGTGCCAGGCTGGCAAAGTTTACACTTATTACATAGACATTAACAATTTTTTCATAAGGGCATAGTATTATTAAAAACGCAGTTGAGCCTTGAACAACACAGGGGTCAGAAGCACCCACCCCTGTGCAGCTGAAAATTCGCATATAACTTTGACTCCCCCAAAACTTATCTACTAATAGCCTACTGTTGGCTGGAAGCCTTACCGATAACATAAACAGTCAATTAACATCTATTTTGTATATTATATAATTATACTGTATTCTTACAATAAAGTAAGCTAGAGAAAAGAAAGGTTAAGGAAATCATAAGGAAAAGAAAATACATTTACAGTACTGTACTGTAAAAAATCTACATATAGGCAGAGCGACGGATGGTCCTGCAGATCTGTCTCTTGCTTCAACAGTGTTTGGACGGAACAGACCCAGGGATGCCCCTTCTTCCAGCCTCCAAACACCCTCCAATCTCTTTTCCAGTTGCAACCTCAGAACCATCTCAGCCATCCTCTGGCTTCAGGACTAGCCATCACCAGTTTTTGAGCTTAAGTCCTTATTGCCAATCAGCCATGAGTTCCCGGATTCATCAGAATGACCCCATCAAGGTGGAGGCCACCCTCACCTGCCTGGCCAACATGCATCCGCAAGACTCCAATGCCTACCTCTCCCTGGGCTTCTGTTCCAACCTCAGCCATGTGGCTCTGGAGTGCCGAGTCTCTTGAAGATACAAGATCGGCCCGGCAGCCATTCACTCTTCGGGACATGTGGAAGCCCTCTCAAGATGAGTAGGGTAAACCCATGGTCCTGGAGAAGAATCTGAACCAGGGTCTTCTGGATCTGCCTGCTCTGGGTTCTGCCCACACAAACCCCCATCTCTGTGGCTTCCTGGAAAACCACTTCCTAGATGAGGAGGTGAAACTCATCGAGAAGTTGGGCGACTACCTGACTAACCTCTGCAGGCTGGCTGGCCCCCAAGGCTGAGCTGGGTGAGTATCTCTTCCAAAGGCTCACTTTCAAGCAAGATAACTAGGAGCCTCTGGAGCCCAATGGCCCATCTGCATCCCCCTGGGTGTCCGGGCTTCTGCCTGAGCCTCTCCCTGCAGCCACTAGGCAGCTTTTCAACCACCCTGGAGCCCTCCCCCAAGCCCTGCACCAAGTGAAAACAATAAAGCTTTTTGCACAAAAAAGCAAAAAATAAAAGCAAAAAAACCTCAAAAACCCCTTATGTAAGTTGGGCCCATGCAGTTCAAACTTGTTGTTCAAGAGTCAATTATATTATCAGAATATACATATTTTATTTTTATACTAACATGGTAAACGTACAACTTAATGAATTTTCACAAACTGAAAGCACCCGTAGAACCAGCACCCAAATGAAGAAATAGAACATTACCACTACCCCAGAAAACAGGCACTGCCCACCGAAGGGTAACACTCTTCTGGCCTCTTACCCCATAGGTTTGGTTTGCCCAGTTTTGAACTTGATATAAATGGAATCATGCAGTATGCACTCTTTTGTACGTAGCTTCTTTTGCTCAGCATTGCTTGTGAGATTCTTCTCTATTTTGCATGAGTCATAAAACATTCATATTGCTGTATATAGATTACACTGGGTGACCACCACAATTCACTTATCCATCCCATTCATTTATTTCAAACACTGCTGCTATATACATTCTAGCACATGCCTTTTAGTAGACCCAGGTAGGTATTTTTGTTGGGTGTATATGTGGGAATGAACGTATATGTTCAGCTCTAGGAGATACTGAGAGGCTGCCTTTTAAAGCAGTTCATTCATGATAGAGGTTAAGTCAAAGTGATTAAACATGGGGAGATCAGTCATCTGGCTTTTCTGATAATTCAGGTTCAAATTAACAAATACATAAATCGTGGTCCTAGCCAGAAATAGTAGTGGAGAAATGGTGAATTTTCTAGGATTTCTTTATTGGGGAAAAGAGAACAGTCCGAGATATCTTTGAGGCCCAAGAGGAAGAGTGATCTGTGGAGGGCAGAGGAGGTGGATTTTGAATGAGTTAAGGCTGAGGAGAGTGCACCGATGCAAACGCAAATTTGGAGTTTCTGCTGGGGCTTTATGATGTAGATTTGGAATATTTTGTCAAGAACAATGATTTTAGAAGCAGCTGGTGTGGATAAAATGGTTGAGGAAGGTAAAGAAGAGAACTGCCAAGAGGGTGGTGGTCAAAGACTGATAGGTACAGGCCTTTGGATTTGGCCTCAGGAGTCTTTGGTGACCTTCCAGGGAGCAGAGCATTTGGCTGGCGAGAAGCAAGGACAGCAGCGAGAGGACAGGGAGAGCTGCAGGTGAGGGTCACTGGGAGGGTAGGACTTTGGGAGGAGGGAGATTTTTTTTGTTTTTTGTTGTTGTTGTTGTTGTTGTTGTTTTGTTTTGTAGGAGAAGGGACATTTTCCCAAAAGACATAATGATTCAGTATGATTTGTGATTCTTGGGACACCATGTTTCTTTCAAGTAACATCATTCAGAGCTTTGTAAAACACATTTTAAAGGGGGTCCCATTGACATCTATTACAAGGTTTATAATACTTAGAAAACTACAGTTACAGTTTAATGCAAACCTAACAAATTGGGTTAAGTATTCACATTTAATTCTTATTTTTAGTATATCTAGTTCTTAATCTATAAAGTCTTTATAGATTACTGAAAAAAATACGCCAAAAAATACTGGCCTCCAGTACAGGCCATCTGTTTAATAACCCACCCCATAACTTTGCTAAGAAAGAGAAATTAAAATGAGGACAGGTGGATGCATCCTACCCAGTGAGTGAAAATGCTACATCAGGAAAAACAGCGGGCTTGGAGTAGGATTTTGTATTTTCCCAAAGAAGCAGGACAGGATGAGAAAGCCTTTCCACTCTCTCTGTACCGGTAATCCACATAAGGAGAGAAACCCAGATGAATGACTTTTTTTCATCCTGAAATGACTTACTTGACACAATTATCCAGAAGGAAGGGAGCAAACAAACAAACAAAAAAAGGCTTCCAAGCCTCCAAAATAGATGCCCCTCGCTGTACCCTCTGAGGCTCCACTGTTTACAGGACATGCTGTGGTCCTCTAGCATATTTACTCTCGAATAAGATCCTGTAAGAACAAGCAGGAATAACTGGTTGGGGGGGGGGTGCACAAAAAAATGAAAAGCTGCCAATTAAATAAATGCTTTATCTTCTGTCATATGGACCTTATAAATCACACAGTTGCTTATCTGTTTTTCTGAGTTACTAAAACTCAGAAACAAAATTGCAAAACCTTCTTGTGTGCATTTTTGAGAGCACTAGCTTCATCCCTGGCCCAATCTTATTTGTCTTACCCTTGCTTCTTCTTCCTCTGATTGCTTACTTTATTTTTAACTTATGTTTTAAGCTATTGTATTACCTTTATGAAATGAGTTGGAGAGTGTTTAAAGAAAAATGTCAATACATAATACATAACAAATAAAAGTAAGACTAAAACACATAGGACACATGACAGCTAGGAGAAATGACTGGGAAAAATTAAAGTAGAAAAGAGGAAAGAAAACTTTAAAAAAAAAAGCAGATGCATGAACTCAAAAAGCTTACTTAATATTCTGGGGGCTATTTACGTTTAAGGACAGCTTGTCACACATCTCAGGATCCTCTCAGGGAAATTTTGTGTCACATCCCAAAATATTCATGTCATAGTAATGACTGAGTCATCAAGAAGGAGGATAGGGGCGCCTGGGTGGCTCAGTCGTTAAGTGTCTGCCTTTGGCTCAGGTCATGGTCTCAGGGCCCTGGGATCCAGCTCCGCATCGGGCTCCCTGCTTGGCGGGAAGCCTGCTTCTCCCTCTCCCACTCTCCCTGCTTGTGTTCCCTCTCTCACTGTGTCTCTGTCTGTCAAATAAATAAAATCTTTAAAAAAAAAAAAGGAGGATAAATACAGTGAATTCTGCTTATGAAGGCAGAAAAGTATAGATTCCATTTCTAAATAAATATTTTTTGTAAAAGAATAAGCTTTTCTGAATTACCATCATTAGATGATGTCAGAGAAGTTTTTTGTAATAGAGTTTTTGAGTTTGTTGATCTCCAGAGAGTTCTATAGATAAGTATCAGTATAGAGAGCGGCTTTATGAGGGAAAAGTCTGACCAGTGACTGTACCAGCCTAAAAATGTTATTCCTCAGAAGATGCCTGAACAAAGCAAAGAGAAAACAAACCATCTGTGTAGTTACCATCTGCCTTAAGAAAGCACGTCAACATGGGGTGCTTGGGTGGCTCAGTCAGTTAAGCATCTAACTCTTGATTTCAGCTCAGGTCATGATTTCAGTGTTGTGAGATCGAGCCCCATGTCAGGCTCTGTGCTGGATGTGGAGTCTGCTTAAGATTCTCTCTCCCTCTGCCCCTCCTGCCCTCCCTCTCTAAAAAACAACAACAACAACAACAACAAATAAAACATGTCAACATTAACCACATATTAAAGTTCATTTGAAGGGAAAAGAAATTTTGGTTTTTGCCCCAGAGATAACTGTAGAGTTGATATCAGGTTATATAATGAAACAAAATTTTTTTTCAGCTTCATTGAGGTATAATTGACATTAAATTATAAGACATTTATTTTAATAGTTATTTTATGTATTTTTAATTGAAGTATAATTAACATACAGTGTTATGTTAGTTTCAGATGTACAACATCATGATTCAGCAATTCTATACATTACTCACTGTTCACCATGGTGTGTAGTCACCATCTGTTACCAAGCAACCTTATTACAAGATTATTGACTATATTCCCTATGCTGTACTTTTCATCTCTGTGACTTACTTATTTTGTAACTGGAACTTTGTACCGCTTAATCCCTTTTATCTACTTCCCCCACCCTTCCATCCCCCTCCCCTCTGGCAACCACCAGTTTGCTTGCTTACTTGATATATTTATTTTTGCTCTCTATATTTAACAGTCTGTTTTTTGTCTGTTTGTTCATTTATTTTGTTTTTTAAGATTCCACATGTGTGAAATCGTATGGCATTTGTCTTTCTCTGTGTGACTTATCTCACTTAGCCTTATACCCTCTAGTTCCATCTATGTTGTTGCAAATGGCAAAGCCTCATCATTTTTTTATGTTTTTTTAAGTTTTTATTTTCATTCCAGTTAGTTAACCTACAGTGTTATATTAGTTTCAGGTGTCCAATATAGTGATTTAACGCTTTCATACATCACCCTGTTCTCATCACCACTAGTGCCCTCCTTAATCCCCATCCCCTACTTCCCCCACCCCCCACTCCTGGCAACCACTATTCTACTTTCTGCTTCTATGAGTTTGACAATTTTCTTTTTTTTTAAGATTCCTCATATGAGTGAAACCATGCAGTATTTGTCTTTCTCTCTCTAACTAATTTCACTTAGCATAATGTCCTCAAGGTCCATCTACATTGTCACAAATGGCAGGATTTCCTTCTTTCTCGTGGCTGAATAATATTCCATTGTGTGGACATATACATATACATACTACATCTTCTTTATCTGTTCATCTTCTCCTCACTGGGTTTGGCTCTGTTTTGAATCAGGAGGACATGAGCTGCCAGGAGAAGCTGTATTTCGGCTTGAATGAATACAGTAAGTCTCTACAGTGGGGCATCACAAGCCCCCTTCTGAGATGTGATGAGACTTTTGAAAAAATGGTGAACACGCTCTTGGAAAGGTAAGTAAGGACCTTCAGCTTTTACTTTAGCTGTACTTGTGTGTCTAAAATAGCCAAAAGTCTCTTGTGTCACTGTCACAGGGAGTTCTGTGGAGCTCCAGCTGTGCAGATGACATGCAAAGGCAGAATAAGAATAGCCTCTCCTAAGATGACCTTTTACTCGTAGAGGTTTTCTGTGATCATCCAAGACTAACAAAGGAAACTAGCGACCCAGAGTGGGACTTAGAACCACTTGCCATGCTCTGAATCATCTCCCAAGCATGCTTTACTGCTACCACCAGGGGATTAGATGGACAGAGGAATTTGCTGATTAAAGACCCTTTCTCTGAGGGGTGGCCTCCCCCACCGTATGCCCTACACTTCTTCTTTTTCTCTTTTCCCCTCTATCCACCACAGGCAAGTACCCTTAGATGACTCAGTAAAAACTGAACTTTACTATGAGAGATTTGGAGTGTAGACTGAAGAAAATTAGGAGTGATTAGATCACTGAAGTGAGTTCAGTTCCTTCCTAATGTGCCTCCTCCAGTGCCTGACCTTGGAAGATAAAGATCATAACTTTTCTGTCTCCTCTGCTTTCTTTTTATTTTCCAAGTTTGGTCAAACTCCAGGAGAGTAAAGGGTTTTCCTGTTTTTTCTCTCTGATCTTGAAGCATAGACTCAAAGCATCACAGAGGCATTGGAATTTACGTAACCTGGTAGAGGGCCCTCCCTGCCCTCGGCTGCAATAGTCTGTCTGACCTTCCAGTGATGGGGGCAGGTGGACTCTTTTTGATGAGGCACATTCTAATTTTTAGTAGCTCTTGTTCTTCAAATTGGCTCCAATTAACCACGAGCCACCTACTTAACAATCTGTTCTATAACTTTGCTAAGAAAAAAGAAAGAGAAATAAAAATGAGGATGGGTGGCTGTATCCTACCAGTGAGTTATTATGCTGCACCAACAAAAGGAGAAGCCTCAGAGTAGGATTTTATATTTTTGCAGCTGTTGGATTTAAGGAGACTTAACGGACACTGTGACATTAATCCTTCCACAGCACATGTGATCTTAACGTTTCCAAAACCGTCCCATGAGTCTCCCTTTTAAGTATTTCCCACCCCCCTGCTGCATCCACCAGCTTGGAACGTCCCCTCCCTTCTGGTCGCGTCATTCAGAGTCAATCCTGTTAACTTCTCTTACAACTTTGGTAATACTTACAATACAACAAACGATTACGGTTCAGTGCAAACAGAACAGGTTGTGAAGACTCTTGCCTTCTAAATTCATACTTCTTTAAGAGTGTGAGATCTAAATGCCTGTAGATCAAAGTTACCATGTGTTCTAACTTTGGCTTACCTACCTGACCCATCCATTAACGCTTTAAACAAGGATCTTGTGTGCTCACTTCTTCCAGCCCAGTCACTCAAGCTAGTTATAGCTGTGATTTACTGAGCGTTTGAAGAACCTGGCCCAGGATTGAGTGAACTGAAGGATTTCTTCACTTTTCCCCAACCTACTAAATCCTTGCAATGCAAGGAGACATTATCAGAGAACTGAGTGAGTCCAGACCCAGCTCTGTCCCTGACCAGTTGCATGATCTTGGGCAAGTAGCCAGTTTCTCTCAGCCACTTAACTCACTCTCCTTCTGGTAGGAGCGGGAGTGGTCAAAACCAGGGCATCCACAGTCCTTTCCAACTCTGAAGTACTTCAAAACCATGCTATTCATTTGATGACCCTAACTGGTATTTGACCCTGGGCTTCTCTGTGCAAGGCTGGCAGACCACTTGTTTTACTTTAAATAGAATTATAAAGTGGAACAAAGGCGAACCACCCCATGGCCTACCCAGCTGCTAGGCGGCTGCCTGGGCTACCAGCTGGCAACCAGAAAGAAAGTTCACAGGCTCATCCTCATTTTGCCAGCACCTCTTTTCTTGACCAGCACCTCCTTGTGCCTGCAAAGGGGTCCTCTTTGCCCATTTGTACTCACTTTGCCAGCAGGCCTGGCTTTCTGAGGAGTAACTCATAAATAATTCATAAACAAATTTTCTGCCTGCTCTGTAGCTGTAAAAAGTGCCAATTTGAACAAAGTGATCCTCTTACTTGGCAGTCCAGGCAGGGTGGGGGTGGAGTACCAATGGGTGTTGGGATGAGGCAAGGACACCCCTATTTGCCAGGCTCCCTTGACTAAGCAGGGCTCGGGTGTTAGGAGGCTACACCACTAGGGGGTGCTATTTCTCCAGTCAGCTCCAAGTTTTCTCTGGCACCAAGGCACATTTTATGGGAAGATACAGTTGCTATCTGTGGGGCTACCATCAAATTAGTAATTATTAGTAATAATAATTATTATTTTTCTGTCTGATACTTTGCAAACACGATACTAATGTCTCAATTTTCTTTACTGTAGTTTTAAATATCAGAGAAATAAGCTGACAACACCACCATTCTAACTCAGTGCCACCAATAAGAGGTTAGGATCCAGGGATGATCCATTATGACTCTGTCAACAAATAACCTGACTAGATCAGTGCTTCTCAGAAGTTACTGTGCATACAAATCACCTGGGGGTCTTGTCAGGCTGTGAGTTCTGATTCAGGTATCTGGGGTGGGGGAATTTGGCATTTCTAACAGGCTCCCAAGTGGTGCTGCTCCTGGACCACAGACCACACTCAGAGAAGCTGCTGGTCCACAGACCACACTCAGAGAAGCTAGGGTCGCTAGACCATCCTTAAACCTCTTTAACTTGCTGTACGTATCCCAACAGTTTCTGACTCACAGGCGTTGAAGGCTCCACTTTTCCTTCTAGCGATGTGGGCTCCAAGGTCATACTAGGGCTCCAGCCCACCACTGATCGGTAACCCCTTCCCACCATGCTGGGTCTGCATTCCTCCCACAGAGACCTTACTGTGCCAGCTGGTCCTGCTGCCCAAGTTCTAGCTCCCTGTGTTCTGTTGAAGGTACCCCAGGCTGCACAGCATGGTCGTCCGCTGCTACCTTCTCATCCAGCAGTACTCAGAGGCTCTGATGGCTCTCACCACCATGGCGTCCCTCCGAGACCACAGCACACCGGAAACGCTCAGCATTATGGATGACCTCATCAGCTCCCCAGGAAAGACGAGAAGTGGGAGGGGACACATGCTCATTATCAGGGTGCCCTCCGTGCAGTTGGCAATGTTAGCCAAGGAGCGGCTGCAGGAGGTGCGCGACAAGCTGGGGCTGCAGTACCGCTTTGAGATCATCCTCGGGAACCCCGCCTCTGAACTCAGTGTCGCAACGCACTTTGTGGCGCGATTAAAGGTTAGCAATGGTTGGACAGCTCTCCTTTGAAATATCATTTGTTTCTGTTTTCTAGGAACCCCACCTAGGTGGCTCGGAGGCCTGAGTTTAGTAGAGTTTTGCACATGTGTTGATTTGATCTTCATGACAGTGTTAAGGCTAAACCAAGGGACATGTACACTTCCCTAATTGGAGCCGGTTTATTAAGATTCTGTTGAGCCCCCTTTTTAGCATGTGCGTGCAGTTGGTCTTCCATGCCTTCCAACTGCAGGTGCAAAAATGAGATGACCCAATTTGACCCCATGTTTATTGACCTTGTTCAAGATGCATCTAGCCCACGGCCATCTGTTTTCTCAGAAAGAAAGGTAAGTTGTTCTCTCAGACCTCTGTGGGTTCGCCTTTAAGTGACATCAATTCACTAATTCTTTTCTGTCTACCTAGCCTGTCAGCTCAGGTCTAGAGTCAGTAGGTAAAGTATTCTGTTTTATCTTTAGAACTCATATAGAGCTATTCCCCACCCTCTTGCATGTGGATTCTTCAACGCTTTGTTGTTTCATTGAACTCGCTTTGACGCCCAGCTCTGAGGCTTGCTGGTCTGACTTCTCCAAGCCTACTGCAGAGGGATTAGTGCATGAGCACGGGTCAACCCCCTCGCATGGCCAGTGGGACTGCTTCTCCTTAACCCCTCCTGGTAGGCATGGAGGGGACAGGCAGAATTCCTAAATCAACTCACCTAACTCCCTACTTTATGCCCTGCTCAGGTTTTTCTGGGGACTTTTATAATCTAATGTGTCCTAGCCATTAGGAAGCATATAATAAAATAACTGCATATATATAGGTATGATACCAAGCTAAGTAGTGGATGTCTGAGCTAGACCAGCATGGTATCTGTACCCTGCACACTAAATACTGAGCTAAATTGGGTTAAGAAAAATCTAGTTTGGGACGCCTGGGTGGCTCAGTTAAGTGTCTGCCTTCAGCTCAGGTCATGATCCTGGGGTCCTGGGATCGAGTCCCACATTGGGCTCCTTGCTCAGCGGGGAGCCTGCTTCTCCCTCTCCCTCTGCCTGCCTGCCGCTCCCCCTGCTCGTGCTCGCTCTGTCTCTGACAAATAAATAAATAAAATCTTTTTTAAAGATTTTTTTTTAATTTTTATTATTTGACAGAGAGACAGAGAGAAGGAACACAAGCAGAGGGAGAGGGAGAGGGAGAAGCAGGCTTCCCATGAAGCAGGGAGCCCGATGCGGGACTCGATCCCAGGACGCTGAGATCATGACCTGAGCCGAAGGCAGACGCCCAATGACTGAGCCACCCAGGCGCCCCAATAAAATCTTTTTTAAAAAAAGAAAAGAAAAATCTATTTTGGCACAGATTTTATGAAAAGAAAGCACATAGTCTTGGGCAATTCTCATTTTCACCCTGGGTTGCAGTTTCCCACCTGCAAAATGAGAGAGTTGGACTGTATGATCTCAGCTCTAATTTGAGGATGTTATTCACTGTTCATAAAGCATTTTGCAAACATAAACCTTTTTATTGTATTCTACTAGCTTAACCTAAATGGGATAATCCCAAAATGCAAACAAAATACATTAGATTGATAAGCAACTGGAACAAATAAATCTGTCTAAAAATAGAAACCCTATATTTAGTGGAAGTTGAAACATTTATATTTCATATGTAGATATAATGTTCACAATTTTAAATTATAGTTATAGACCACATAACTGCGAGATTTCTAGGATGAATAACAAATGAGAGTCCTGAAACTCTTCTTACAGTATGATTCATTGAGACGTATGTCTTGAGACAATTTGAATGATACTAATGATTGAAGAATCTGGAAAGGCAAATAATCTGCAGGAGATGGTTGAAGAGGATGTGAGGCTGCAGAATCTTCTCTGGGTCTCCATGACACTGATCAAGTGTAGCTACCTATAGTTGAGGTCATTCGTTGAGAGTCTTCAAAAATGCCAATCACTAAGTCAGTATAAATCAGCTGGTCCTAAATAATTCACCCCTCTGGGCCATAGGTTGAAAACCACAATCAAGACTTGAGGTTCTTTTTTTTTTAACTTTTTCTTAAGTAATCTCTACACCCCGAGTGGGGCTTGAACCCACAACCCCAAGATCAAGAGTCCTAACTGGCTGCTAGCACATCAGAATCACCTTCAGGGCCTTTAGACAGCAGTGGTTCTGTGAGCCCTGAGAACGTGCCATACATGAAGGGGGGCCCAAGTAATTCTCAGAACAGTTATATCTCAATTTGTATGAGTAGCTGCCAGACACTGGCCACAAAAAGAGATTTCCATAGTGTCAAAACCACTGCATCACATCAGTCCATCCTGTTTATACTCTCTCTTTGTGTGGAAGTAAAAATACGAAATCCCATTGAAATGGTCACATCCTAAGCAAGACTGCCACTTGCCAGGTGGTTTCTGCTTCACATGTTTTCTTTCTCTTTCTTTTTCTTTCTTTCTTTCTTTTTCTTTCTCTTTCTTTCTTTCTTTTCTTTCTTTCTTCTTTCTTTCTTTTTCTTTCTTTCTCTTTCTTTCTTCCTTCCTTTCTTTTTAAGATTTACTTAAAGAGAGAGAGAGAACGGGAGCAAGGCGAGGGGCAGAAGGGGAGGGAGAGAGAGAATCCTCAAGCAGACTCCTTGCTGAGTGCTGAATTTGACCCGGGGCTTGATCCCACAACCCTGAGATCATGAGCTGAGCCAAAATCAAGACTCAAACACCTAACCAACTGAGCCACCCAGGCACCCCTTCATGTTTATCTCTAAGTTACCAACCTCCCTTACCACTATCAGGATGGCATGGGTGGGTAGATGTGCCTTTTATCTGTAGTCTTGGGTAACATCCTCTGCCTCTGCTTCCATTGGATGGCCTTATTTTCCCTCTAATTATCCTGCTATGTGTTGTGATTGACTTACAAGTGATGACAAGCATTCTGGAAGGATACCAGGCTTAAATCTAAATAAATCAGTTCCTCCAGAAGGCCTGTGAAGTTTCATCAAATTTCCTTGGCCATGAGCCCCATATTGTCCTTGAACTCAGTGCCCACCCCGTCTTTTGTGTTGTTTTATATGCTCTGCAGTGAAATCATCCTGAGGGCATGGTCAGTCCATTGAAGAACTGTGGCCATCATTCATCAGAATGGAAAAGCATGTTGCAGTGGTTTGGCTAGCTCTGATTGGTCAAGAGTAAAAGCAAGATTTCTTTAATAATCTTTTAAAAATAAATCTTTTGGGGGGTGCCTGGGTGGCTCAGTCATTAAACAGCTGCCTTCGGCTCAGGTCATGATCCCAGGGTCCTGGGATCGAGCCCCACATCGGGCTCCCTGCTCGGCAGGAAGCCTGCTTCTCCCTCTCCCACTCCCCCTGCTTGTATTCCCTCTCTCGCTCTCTCTCTCTCTCTCTGTGTCAAATAAATAAATAAAATCTTTAAAAAAAATAATAAAAAATAAAAAGTAAAAATAAATCTTTTTGTACAGTAAAACATAATATCCCTTATACCATCATTATAACGACCTCATTATTTGTGGAACCATGATCAATGGATGGTTTCTGGGAGATAAAATCCATTCAGGGAGAACCTCAGTGTCAGGGACATCATGAGTCCAATGCAAAATTATATAAGTAAAATGATTCCTGTTCCCAGAATTGTTTACTCTAAATCAAAGTGTTATTATATTCACTTTGACATGACAATGTATGGAAAACTGAATTTTTGTAGGTACCTTTCTTCTAATATTTAAACAAATATTTTTGATAGATTTTTTTTTTCTAAAGTAGGCTCCACACCCAGCGTGGTGCCCAATGCAGGGCTTGAACTCACGTCCCTGAGATCAAGACCTGAGCGGAAATCAAGAGTCAGATGTTTAACCCAGTGAGCCACCCTGGATAGATTGATTTTCTAAGACAAAAAAAAAGTCTCTCAAATTTGTAAACAGCTAAACAGATCCATTGATTTCCCTTTGGTATACAAATATATGATTAAAAAAAAAAAAACCTGGGCAATAAGGTTAGAGTGCTTCCCACAAATTATATACATTTTATTCGAATAATTGTGGGCATATTTATTTCTAAAGGCTGTTTTATCTAGACACCAACAAATCATTAATCAAACCCTATGACATTATTTCTTGCCTATTAGATTTCTTTATCCCATTTTGTGTTTAGCAAAAGAAGTACCTGTCTATTTTAAAATAAAGTGTATGTATTACTTAACACCTCTTACTCTTTGTTCCCTAAAGCATTATCAGAAATATCAGTTTATTTCCTAGAGTAACTCCTGCTGCGAAGCTGTTATGAGCATAGTTAGATGCTAGACACTTTATAAAAACCACCTTATCTACTTAAGACATAGTCTATTTTCTTTCTGCTCTAAAATCTATAAGATCTTTTCACTTTTGAACATCTTTCAAGTTGGTGGGATTTTTTTTTCTTCGCACTGATTGGCCGTTCCATTTATTAAAGATATACATACACGTGTATATATGTGTTAATCTATATCGTAAGTTGATGCTTCATAGGTTATTTGTGAAACCATAAGCTAATTGCTTTACTCTTCTAAGTAAGGGACAGGGTTGTTTTGTTTTTTTTGTTTTTTATTGGTCCAGATTTGGTTATATTTTTCGCCTTCTTGAGAGAGACTTTTGAGAGCCCCAAGCCAATTATTACTTGTCACTTATTTTGAAAGTCAATATAGAAAGAAAGAGGGGAAATAGCCATCAAGGGTAACTAACTTCATGATTTTCTTGGTGAAAATGTCTGTCTTCATGGAGTCTTGTTGAGATGCTTTTATTAGTCATTCATAACTGAAACTGTCTTTTTCAGTCAGTCCGTCCTGAGAGTCTGTCCATTACATGAAGAAAGTGTATTTGAGAGCCTTGAGTCAGGTAGTTTAACCAGGGTTGTTCACCTCGTATGCTGCTTTGGCCTGCGTGCCTACTGCATCATGTACACCAAGGTCTCCTGTTTTATCCTATTGAGATAAGACTGAAGGCCACATTCCTCTAGAGTGCTTTGTTACGCTTTTTAGTAGCAATTTAGTACACACACACACACACACACACACACACACACTGGAAGTCATTTGGAAGCACAAAGGCATCTAAAATCTGGACCTAGAAACCTTTTAAGAAGTGGAAACTTAAATAAGGGGTTTTAATTTTATCATGTGGGTCCCTTTCTACAGACCTGGAGAGGAAGTGAACTGGAAGAGTGGACCCCTCGGACATACCAGGATTTAGAAGGTCTTCCTTGTATTGTGATATTAACTGGCAAAGACCCTCTTGGAGAAACCTTTCCCAGGTACGATGTGAACGGTCAGTTCCCATTCTCCATTAGTTGCCCAGCTAAGCTGATGGCTCAAGCTTGGCTGACACTTAGCCGTTTCGTTCACTGGGCAAGGAGGACGAGAATCGCTTTCCTCCGAGAGAAAAGACACACACCCTTCCTTGACCCTTTGTTTGACTTTCCAGAGATTGCCTAGCATTTGGGCAAATGGAAGGTAGCCACCGTGAGAAGTTCTCCGCATCAAAGCAGGGCCGCCAGAGAGGCAGGGAGGGAAAGCATCTGCCCCAAACTGGGATTTCGTTACTTGGATGAAGTGTCTCTTCATCTGCCGTTCCCACGCCCGTTAGGGGCCCAGGGCCCGGGGACCCGAAGGCGGCAATGACGGCACGAGCCGCATGCTTCCTGGGCTTCAGGCATCGGCGCGGACGCCTTCCCGGCGCCATCCGCGCGTTCCGTACAAGCCCACGAGCCGGGCACTGCTGTTCTAGTCTGTCCTTGGGGAGGAGGAAGTGGCCACATGGACTCACCCAAAACATCATGACTTACGTGCAGGTCTTTGAAGTACTGTGACCTCCGGCTCATCGACTCAAGCTATTTAACGCGCACAGCCTTGGAGCAGGAGGTGGGGCTGGCGTGCTGCTATGTCTCCAAAGAGGTCATCCGGGGCCCCGCGGTTGCCCTGGACCTTAGCGGGAAGGAGCAGGAGAGAGCCTCCGCCAGTGAGAACGATGCCGAGGAGCTGCTGGTCGACCTGGAGAGGCCACAGAGCAACGGCAGTGCTGTCACCGGAACCTCGGGTCAGTGCTTGCTTGCTGTCTGCGGGGGCGGCGGGGGGGGGGGGGGGGGGGGCATTTACTCACACCCCTCAGGCACGTCAGAGGAGCCTTCGGTGGCTCGGGCATCCGGTCCAGACCTCGGGTCCCCAGGAGAGACACTTGGAAAACATAACTGTTGAACAGCCACAGAATACTTCTCGGGGTAAACATTTAATGAAGAGCTTGGTAATAAGCTAAGTATAATAAATAAATTTTACCAACCTCAGCCTGCACCATTTTCCCAAGTCTTTTCCACCCTTAATCACCTCATGGATATTATACATCTGAGATTTGCACAGAAGCCTTCTTTTCCGTCTAGATCCGAAAGCTGTTAAGTTTGTGCTCGTTGGCTTAGTACCTGGCACGGTGTTTACTTGTTTGAATGAATGCATGAATGAGTGAATGAATGACTTTGATAAGCAGTTAACGGCAAGTGTTTGTAGACCGAAGGCTCCCCTGGGCCACTGGCTGTGCTGAGCCGCCTGCAGCCTGCCCCCCTCGCTCCCCGCGCGGCACTGAATGGCCTCTGGCAGTGCCCAGCACGAGCCGTCTTTTGATAAATGATATTACGGCAAATGCAGCACTGTTTCCATTTTTTTTCTCATTAGGAAAGTAATAAAACTCAACATAGAAAACTTGGAGCATGTAACAAAGGATAGAGAAGAGGTTAAAAATTAAAACCCCAGGGTGCCCGGCTGGCTCAGTCAGTAGATCATGAGACTCTTGATCTTGGGGTTGTGAGTTCAAGCCCCACATTGGGGGTGGAGATTACTTTTAAAAATAAATAAAGAGGGGGCACCTGGGTGGCTCAGTTGGTTAAGCATCTGCCTTCGGCTCAGGCCATGATCCCGGGGTCCTGGGACGGAGCCCCGAGTTGGGCTCCCTGCTCAGCGGGAAGCCTGCTTCTCCCTCTGCCCCTCCCCCCTCGTGTTCTCTCGCTTTCTTTCTCAATAAATAAAATCTTTAAAATAAATGAATAAATAAATAAAAATGAAAACCCCACGACCAGAGAAGACCACTATGAACATTCTTTCCCACGTCTCCCCTCTTCCATCATCATAACACATACGTGCAGACACACAGACGATTTCAGGTCGCAAGCAGCCCTCGTGAGTCTGTTCATCCTGGCAGCTGCTGCTGGATGGCTGTGGGAATCGAAGAGGCGGTCATCTATGGGGCTTTCTGTGTTGATAGGGACCCTCCGCCTGGAAGAGCACGAGGACTGTTCTACTGGGTGTGCCCAGCTGCTTGCCTCAGCCAGGGGTCCAGGCTGTACCTTCCTCCAACCCCAGCACTCCAGGCTCCCCAGTGGTTTCCCTGAGCCCAGTTCAGAATAAAGGCAAGAGGTTTGGGGGCTAGTAAAGAGTAACAGAAGGGAAGGGGGACCATCACATTTGGAAGTTTCTGGATACCAGCATCAGCAAGGGAGAGGTGAGGGGATGTTTACCTCCTTCCTGGGGCTCTTTAGTCAGACCCTCCCCTTTCCCTGCACTTCCAGAGCTGCCCCGCAAGGCTCACATAGTCTTGTCCTTGCTCCGATTAACTGGCACAAAGGTCATGGCTTGCCTTCTGCTGCTCAGTTTCCCTCCCTCCGGGGACAACCTGGCCTGCCTGTGCTCCCACCACTGAGCACACATCCCTCAGCCGTGGGCTGACTCTGAGGGTCCTTGGGGAAGCTCACTGCCCAAAGTGTGCAGGCTCTAAAGGCCAGGGCTGTGAGGGGAAAAGCAGGCTCTCATGCAAGATGGAAGGACACAAAAGTCAGATGAGCAAGTGGAGTGACTTAGTTACAGCAACCTCCAGTTCCTGGCTGCCCCTCTGGGACCTCCTGAGGTTGGGATTTGACCTGCATGCCTTCGAGCATCAATGTGAGCTGAGAGAGGGCCTTCCGTCCTGAACGTATGAGCTTTTGGTTTGTCCACAAATGAAAGAGTGGCTGACCCATCAGAGGGGAAAACGTATTTGAAGTGAATTGGCCAAATGCACAGGGATCTCTGGATGAAAGCAAGACCTCACTGAGTGTAGATTGTGCCTTACATCCTCTTTCACATGGAGACCTTCCCCACGCTGGTTTGGGCATCCATGGAAGTGGCTACCACCCGGGCCACTTCTCCACAACCAGAAGCGTGAGACCCTTGGACCCCAGGAGGTGGCAAGTGCCCCGGAGCAGAACTTGAACGTGGAGCCTGTATTGGTCAGGGTCCTGGAATGAATCAGGTGGCATATTCAAATGAGGTCACCGAGGATATTTTAATAACATTACACCATTTACAAAGATGGGGGTAGGATTTAGAAAAGGAGCTCGAGGTATAGTTACCCCCGGGGCGCCCTGAGCACCCTGGGCTCAAGGAAGCCAGCAGAGGAAGCAGCGTCTGGGACTGGAGAGGCCCACAGCCCTCACGGAGAAAGGCGGTCTAGCCTGGCCGGCATGCAGGGAGGGAGCCGGGCAGTAAACAGCAGAGCCCTGCTGATGGGTACGTCCGTCCTCTTCCAGGCTCCATCATGGAGAACGGGGTGAGCTCTTCCAGCACGGCCGACAAGTCCCAGAAACTGTCCCTGACCCCCAGCTTCCAGAGCCCGGCCAACAGCGTGGGGCTGGATGAAGGGGTCTCCACGGGCACAGCGGGAGCTGGGGAGACCCTGAAGCAGGAGTGCGACTCCCTGGGCCCCCAGATGGCCAGCAGCACCACCTCCAAGCCGTCGTCGTCGTCGTCGTCGTCGTTGTTCTCGGGCCCCCGGGCCCTCCCGTGGCCCGGGCAGCCGCCCCAGGGCTGCAGGGGCCTGCACGCCGCCCTGCCCCCGATCGTGATCTTATCGAAGGCGGCCTACAGCCTGCTGGGCTCGCAGCGGGGAGGCAAGCCGCCCGCGTCCTCCTCGCTGCTGCCGCACGCCGACGTGGCCTGGGTGAGCTCCCTGCGGCCGCTGCTGCACAAGGACATGAGCAGCGAGGAGCAGTCCCTCTACTACCGGCAGTGGACCTCGGCTCGGCAGCACCACGCCGACTTCAGCAACCAGCCGGACCACGCCTCGGGCGCCCGCACCTGCCACCCCCGGCGGCTGCTGCTGACCGGCCCCCCTCAGGTAGGCCCCGCCGTCCCCAAGAAGGAAGGCAGCGGGGGAGCCGCGCGAGGCGGGGTGGGGGGTGACCCAGAGGGATGAGGTCCTCACTCGGGCCTCTTAGGGGCAGGAGAGATCCAAGAGCCCAGGTGTGAAATCTCGTCTCTCTTCTCCTTCCCTCTCTTCCCCTCCCCCCACCCCAATTAAAAATACTTCCATCAGGTGGGAAAGACCGGCTCCTATTTACAGTTCCTTAGGATCCTCTTCCGCATGCTCATCAGGCTCCTGGAGGTGGATGTGTATGATGAGGGAGAGATCAACGCGGGTGAGTTGCGGGGGCCGCGGGCCGAGATACAAGACACTGACGCCAAGTCCCCTTGCGGGCTTTCCCGGTGCCGAATGTGCAGGGTTATCGGGAGGCCAAGAGCGCCCTGCTAGCGAACGGTTGTGAGGACACTATGGCCACTTTTTAGCTCTTTAAGTTGGGGTGGAGTCTTCCACTTCCGGCCTCCCCTTCTTAACGTCCACCGGGAGGCTGGGGGCAGAGAGGCATTTTATAAAGCTCTCGTAGGTGGATTAATTGCTTATATGGGTGTAAAATTCACTTGCGGCATTCTGCTCAGGGTCCAGGGCATGTCCGATATTCGCTGGTTACTTCTGCTTTAACAGCAGGCTCTGAGCGCAGGTATATGGATTACTCCAATTAAAACTTTGTGCAGAACCAAAACCTAGTGCCATAAACAAACCCCTTCACGTTTGCAGTAAGATGCAGGAGCTAGTGCTTGACAGGGCTGTGGGGGCTGGTTTTCAAAAAGATTATCTCCCATCCTCTTCCTCCTGTATCCCCCTTCTCAGCCCTTCCCCATCAGCTGCCACCTGAGGCTTCCACGGGCGGGTAGCCTGGCCAGCAGAGCCAGAAAGTGAGCGTGAGCAGGATCAGCCAGCATTCGCTCTGTAGCTAAGGACAGTGTGGCCTCCAAACTGTGGCTTCACGTCTTGGAGCAGTGGCCTGTACTGGAAGGGGGGTGGAGGGGGCATGGGCAGTAGAAGTAATCAGGTAGAATTCCAAGCCCCTCAAAGATGAGTCTGGAAAAGGGAAAGGCCTTGGCATCTTCTGTCAGATGGGCCCTCAGATCTCACCCCACTTGCTTGTCCTAAATAGTTGGACTTGTTCTGTGACAAGCCCAAGGGACTAGTTCAGTCCAGAGCAAGACTAGGCAAAATCAGCCATATTTAATCATTGTATTATCACTTTCGGCCCTATTTCCACTCCTTCATGATTGCAGACACACACACAATCCCATCTTCCCACCTGCCTCTCCTTGTTTGTGTCCCCACCTGAGCTGCACCAGACCCCCAGGCCCACCACAGAGGGGACCCAGAGCTCCAAGTTGGCCTCGAAACACTCAGGGCCGCCTGGAGGGGGCTGGGACCAAGAGGGCAAAGGCAGAACCAGACGGAGAAGGAAAGAGGGACCTGTCATCTCACCAACCTTCCCACAAATCACCTGGGCTCCACAAGACAACGACACCTTTAATTTTCTCCTCAGATCCGGCTACACTGCTCTTGGGCTTTAATCTGTGTGATGAGCTGTGAGAGAATCTACCACAGCTGGTGTGACCGGCAAACCGGGCCTTTGTAGTGAGAAGTGCCGTTAGCTTGGCTTTATTCCTTCTACCTCATTTTAGTGCAGGTGAATGCGATGGTGCTCTGGAGAGGCACGATGGTATTAAAAAACAAAACAAAACTAGAATAAGCTTTGGGTTTTATTTATTTTTTAAAGATTTATTTATTTATTTATTTGACAGAGAGAGAGAGAGAGTGACAGCAAGAGAGGGAACACAAGCAGGGGGAGTGGGAGAGGGAGAAGCAGGCTTCCCGCCGAGCAGGGAGCCTGATGTGGGACTGGATCCCAGGACCCTGAGATCATGACCTGAGCCAAAGGCAGACGCTTAATGACTGAGCCACCCAGGTGCCCCAAACATAAATGATATTGTGTTAAAAAAATAACTGTACTTGTAGTCTTTAGGTTTTTATTTTTTAAGCTTTTCTCTTTCTCCCTTTGAAAGTTATCTTAAGCTTTTGGATCTTATGAATTTTATCAATAGTAACAAATAAATATCCTCTATTGGTTACACCCCTTCGCCTTCCATGTCTGAGCACTTCCAGCACACCGTCTGGAATTCTTACAATAACGGGGCTCCCTGCGAACTGAGGGCGGCGGCTGTCGCTGTGCAGTAGTGGGGAGCAGTCTGCGTTCAAGCCTGGGGCTAGTAGCTCTGAAACTTGACAGCATACTGGAGCCACCTAAGCAGCTTTAATTGCCGTGACAGGTGTCTGGGGACTAAGGGAGATTGTGGGGGTGGTGACCTAAGTACAGGGATTTCTTTTACAAGCTCCCGGGTGATTCTCCTATGCAGCAGACACTGGGAATCTTGCTCAGTGCATCCCTAAAATCTCTTAGGCGGTCCATATCTTAAAACCCCACCACGAAAACCGTGAGAATTTAGATCAACTAAAATTAAACAAGCTTTTCAGACAATTTGGGGAGCTGGGGTGGGAGACCAGTTGATCTCCTGGAAGTGGTTGTTGGTGGACCAGATCTGTAGAGGTTCATGCTGGGGCCAGTGAGGGCATGAGTCCCTCCCGGCATGGGCCTGAAGGGATCATTCTGGGCCCACCTGCCCTGGGACATGGGAGATCATTTTTCAGAAATGCCTTTGTCCACCCATCTGGGGGTCATGTTTCCTAAAACCTCTCGTCCCTGACCCTTGGGAGATAGGCTGGGAGGCTGGTCAGTCTGGCTGCTCTGCGCACTTTCTTTCTTGTCCTAGATCACAGTGAAAGCCGTGAAGTCAGCCAGTCGGAGGGCGAGCCCTGGCCTGACATCGAGAGCTTCCGTAAAATGCCCTTTGACGTCAGTGTGCACGATCCCAAGTACAGCTTGATGAGCCTGGTATATACAGAGAAGCTGGCAGGGGTCAAACAAGGTCAGTGCCAGCAGAGCTAGGCGGACCCCTCTGCAGGTCAAGGGGCACCTAAACCAAGGCAGGAGGCCTGGGGCAGTTTAATCGTTGAGAGCAGTTTAAAGGAATTCTCCTGCTTTTCCCTTCTCTTACACGTGTATTGATCACCTTTTACTTTTCATACCTGACTCTCTGGGAATAAATTATAGAATCCTTGAAAGAGGCCTTTCAGGGAATGGGGGACTTTCTTCCCAGGGCTCCATGCACATCATGGCAAGGTTTTTTTTGCCCCTTGATATGCAGAAGCAATAAAGGATGCCAAAACCGAGGAGCCCAGGAAGCGAGGAACCGTGTCCATGATGCTGACCAAGTATGCGGCCTACAACACCTTCCACCACTGCGAGCAATGCCACCAGTACATGGACTTCACTTCTGCCTCCCAGGTGTGGCCCCCTTGTCCTTGCCTGTTGCCCAACATGGATCTTGTGTGTCAGGACTGAAAAAGAAGGCTCCCAGTTTCGGGCCCTAGACAGATGACACCTGATTTACGAGATGGAGCTACACATTTGTGAGCAGAATGTGGGAAGCAATTAATTACTTTGAGCTCATTAGGATTATGGGCAGTGGGAGGAGAAGGGAAAGAAAGAAACTTGAGTTTTAGCCTCTGAAGTCACTTTATCGAAATGGTTGCATGTGTCGTGTTTAGGTTGGCTGTTATCTGTGATCCTGAAAAAATGAGATAGTATGGTATATTTGGTGAAAGGGCCTTCTTCCCACGTTGGGTTGTTGACAAAAATGGTGCTCTTATCTAACAAGTCCATGGGGTGCCCTTTGAGCTGTGAAGTCTGCTGATCGGCACGGACCGAGTCATATTCTTACTCCAGTGTGGGGTGGTCTTGATCACTAGGCATACGGAGGGGTCAATATTTACCTTTTATTTAGAGAGAAGTGAGAGGTAGAAACACAGAAGGTGAGCCAATACCCCATAGTCTTTGGCTTCTTTTTGGCCAGAGCATCTGTAAACACAAAAGGTGGGGAAGGCAGCAAATGACAGTAGTCCAGAGCCCATGTGGGGGATAAGTTCTATGTTGCTTTCTCCCACTTTACCTTCTTGATTTTTATGACTTGGTTCTGAACGCCTAGAACAACTCTTCCTTCCTGTAGGACATGCTGACGGGACTTCCCCCAAACTTGCTTCCGCTCTGGAAGACCAGGTCTTCACCCTTTTCCCACAAGGTGCTAGAAGGGATATACTGGAAAACTGGATTGGTCATTCTGCTCTTCTAATACAAGTTATCTTTTATGCCCCATTTGTTTTCTTGGTGTTCTTGAAAACTTTTGGTGGGCTAGTTTGTAATCCACTCACAATGCTTTACAGAATATAGAAGATTCAAGTCTCCGGTCTATAAATCATAAGCTTTTAGAAAACTTATTAAAAATCCTGTTTATAGGGGCGCCTGGGTGGCTCAGTCGTTAAGCGTCTGCCTTCGGCTCAGGTCATGATCCCAGGATCCTGGGATCGAGCCCCGCATCGGGCTCCCTGCTCGGCGGGAAGCCTGCTTCTCCCTCTCCCACTCCTCCTTCTTGTGTTCCCTCTCTAGCTGTGTCTCTCTGTCAGATAAATAAATAAAATCTTAAAAAAAAAAAAAAAATCCTGTTTATATAGTTTCTATGATTGTAGTATTCACTAAGTAGTATATTCCCACACTTGTGAAGCAAAATGAACTAGAATTTAAGGGAAGAATTATAATACTATTTTCCTATGAAACATAGTATTTAGGTTAAAACTTTTGGGAAATTTACCTGATTTCTACTAGCTGCTGCAGAAAATTGATGCTACCCTTTCATGAAGCCCCATACTGTGTTGTAAAGCACCTAAAGACCTTTATGTAATTATTCACTGAGCTGGGTTACTGAGAGAGCATGTGAACTTTATTATTATTTTTTTAAAGATGTATTTATTTATTTTCAGAGGAGGAAGGGGCAACGGGAGAGGGTGAGACAGAATCCCAAGCAGACTCTGTGCTGAGCGCAGAGCCCCCAGTGGAGCTCGATCCCACAACCCTGAGATCACGACCTGAGCCAAAACCAAGAGTCGGATATTTAACCGACTGAGCCACCCAGGCGCCCCGAGCATTTGAACTTCGTAGCAAAAATTAGTTTTTATTTTTTAAGCTCCGCGCCCAACATGGGACTTGAACCCCTGGCCCCCGAAATCGAGAGTCACGTCCTCTACCAACTGAGCCAGCCAGGTGCCCCAACTTTCTGGCAGTTTAAAAAATAAATTAGATTTATATTTGCCTTCAATTAGTCAAATGGTCCTTTCCTGGAAGCCAGAGTTCTAGGCTAAGTGACTGTTCAAACTTCTTCAGCTTCTACTGTAGCTAGGAAAGATGGGGCCACAGACGCATTTTAATGTTGGCCCTAATGTTTTACTTAGCAAAATGATATTCATTTAGCTTGATCCACATAGATGGAAGTGATTTTCCCCCTATAACTGGGCACCTTTGAAAATGTTCAGAGAGCAGGGCATCCCACAGGGATATTTAACCTCTGCATAAGGCCGAGCGGTAGTGGCTCTAAGAACATGAGGAATTCAAAGACAGTGCCAAGCAACAGAAACTTCTCCATCCTCGGAGAGGCTGTGTAGAGGCAAGATGCTTGGCTCTCATGTCAGTGGTAGTGACTAAAAGATGAAGCGTTTGCCTTTCCAACTCTTCCGATGTTGCAGGCACAGCCAGATCTGGTGGCCTCTAGAAGTTCAGGTTAGTTTGCCTCTCTTAAAAACAACTCTCTTAACGAGTGGTCTAGAAGTTTGCAAACCATGAGCTTACATCCCTTTCCTCTCTTCTTTACAAACACAGATGTCCGACTCCACCCTTCACGCATTCACGTTCTCTTCCTCTATGCTGGGAGAAGAGGTGCAGCTCTATTTCATCATTCCCAAATCCAAAGAGAGTCATTTTGTCTTCAGCAAGCAGGGCAAACACCTGGAGAGTATGCGGCTGCCCCTGGTTTCTGACAAGGTGGGTGACAGTGTCTGGATGCGAACATTGATTTCAGACAGACAGGCCCGACATACTAGATTGGGTTCTCCAAACTTCCTAAATCTAAGGGTTTTAATTTCCCTTTTTGGTCTCTGGTTCTTTTTTCTTTTCTTTTTTTTTTTTTTTTTTTTTTGTTTTCCCTTTCAGCAGAATTTGAATGCAGTCAAGAGCCCTATTTTCACTCCTTCCAGTGGTCGCCATGAGCATGGACTCCTAAACCTCTTTCACGCCATGGAGGGCATCAGCCACCTGCATCTTCTGGTGGTCAAAGAATACGAGATGCCGCTGTACCGCAAGTACTGGCCCAACCACATCATGCTGGTGCTCCCTGGGATGTTCAATAACGCAGGCGTGGGTAAGGGGCCCCTGGGACGTGAAGGGCTGAAAGGTCAAGTGAGCTCCATTCCCCGGACACGGTTCCCCTGCCTCACCAAAGAGTCCTGTCCTCCTGACCAAAGGACTTTTGATTCTTCTTTGAGTTTTCCTTTCCCTTTATCTGCAGTTGTGCAGAATTTTTAACTTCCGAAGGCTAGTGACTAAAGAAGTCACTGGTAGATTGAGCACCCTGGGAAGGGTTTTGGATTCTTCCCAACCTCAGCTGCTGATGTTCCGGGGCTGGGCCTGCTGCTGCAGGAATGGAACAGTGAGGAGGAGGGGAGGTAGTAGTTCACTGTGGTCGGGAGGGATCTGGAGGTGTCCCCGAGTCATTGCTAATCATTTTAAAGGCACGTGGCAAATTCTAAGAGGGGTTCTGTACAACAGGAAATTGGAAGCATCATTACTGCCTATGGCAGTCATCTTAAAAGCATCTGGAGGAAGTCCTTCCCGCTTTCCCCCAGAGTTTAAGAGCAATGGGCTGAGTCATCAAAGGGGCACATGGTTATCTGAGCGTGTGACAGAGCTGTGGGAAGCAGGAGACCTCCAGTTGGATTCAGAGCTGTGTCTGGTCACTTCCTGCATCATAGGTCTTAACCATTTCCCCATCCGCTCCTATGGGTGTCTGACTCTATGCAGTCTCTGAAGGGCTGAAGATGAACAGCTGCTAATTGACATGTTAGAGGGAAGTAGGAACATCCAGCCCAGAAACAGAGCGAATGCAGATGAGACCTGAGTAGTTTCTCTAAATCTCTAAATCTACATCCTTCTCTCCAGGGTCTCATCTTCCCTCATCTCCAACCCAACACAGCAACCCACCCCCAGTCTCTCCCTCTGCTGATCTGTCAATCTCTCTCCCTTCCTAAGTCTCTTCTCTTCTTGTTCTCCCTTCCATTCCTTTTCATGTCCTTAAACCTTAGCTTTAATATGGGATTAAAATATTTTCAAAAACTAGTTTTGAATAGGATTTTATTTTCCATGTTTGTAACTTTATATCAAGTGGATTAAGGGTTTTACATATTTCTGGTTCTGTCCTCTCCAAAACCACGTATCACCAAACTAACTCAAATATTTCTCCATGTGAATATGATCCTCAAATTACCTTCTGTGCCTTACCGATGTTTAGGTGAATTTCCTCATCCCAGATCTGACTGAATTTGCTTAGTGCCAGTTTTGCCATTTTTGCAACAATTTGAGGAGAAACTAACATATATGCAAATGAAATACATACAAATTATTTTTAATTTATTTGGAAAAAGAGCATAAAATTTACCATCTTAGTCATTTTTAAGGGTTCAGTTCAGTAGCAATCAGTATATTCACATTGTTTTGCAACTAATCTCCAGAACTCTCTTCATCTTGCAAAACTGAAACTCCATACCACTGAAAATTAACTCCTTATTTCCCCCTCTCCCTGACAACTACCATTCTACTTTATCTCTGTGAATGACTACTTTAGGTACCTCATTTAAGCTTGATCATACAATATTTGTTCTTTTGTGTCTGGCTTATTTCACTCAGCAAAACGTTCTTAAGATTCATCTACATTGTGCATGTGTCAGAATTTCCTTCCTTTTTAAGACTGAGTATACACCATTGTGTTTATACACCACATTTTCTTTATCCATTCATCCACTGACGGGACACTTGTGAATAATGCTGCTATGAACGTAGACTTACAAGTATCTCTTTAGGAACCCTGATTTCAATTCTTTTGAGTATATACTCAGAAGTGGAATTGCTGAATCATATGGTAATTGTTTTTAATTTTTTGAGGAATTGACCTACTGCTTTCCATAATGGCTATACCATTTTACATTCCTACCAACAGTGCAAAATGTTTCTTCATATCGTCAGCAATAATTATTTTCTGATTTTTGTCTTTTGCTTGCTTTTTTTTTTTATAATAGCCATCCTAATAGATAGGAGATGCTATCTTACTGTGATTTGATTTGCATTTCCCTAATGATTAGTTATGTTGAACATCTTGTCACGTGCTTCTTGGCCATTTGTATATTTACTATGGACAATCTATTCAAGTCCTTTCACTGTTTTTTTTATTAGATTTTTTGTTGTTTGTAGGAGTTCTTTATATATTCTGGATGTTAACCGCTACTAATGATTTGTAAATGTTTTCTCCCATTTCATGGGTTGCTTTTCACTGTTAATTATATCCTTTGTACAGAAATTTTATTTTTATCTTTTAGATCTTTGAATAATATTCTTTATTAAAGTATACTCATTTTTTTAAACTTTTATTTAAATTCAATTAACATATAATGTATTATTGGTTTCAGAGGTACAGGCCTGTAATTCAGAAGTCTTATATAATACCTAGTGCTCATTACATCACATGCCCTCCTTAATGCCCATCATCCATTTATCCCAACCCCCCACCCCCCTCCCCTCCAGCAACCCTCAGGTTGTTTCCTATGATTAAGAGTCTCTTATGGTTTGTCTCCCTCTCTGATTTCATCTTGTTTTATTTTTTCCTCTATTCCCCTATGATCCTGTTTTGTTTCTTAAATTCCACATATCAGTGAGATCATATAATTTTCTCTCTGATCGACTTATTTCGCTTTAACATAATACCCTCTAGCTCCATCCACGTCATTGCAAATGGCAAGATTTCACTTTTTTGATGGCTGTGTAATATTCCTGTGTGTCTGTGTGTGTGTGTGTGTACACACACCACATCTTCTTTATCCATTCATCTGTCAATGGACATCTGGGCTCTTTCCATAGTTTGGCTATTGTGAACATTGCTGCTATAAACATTGGGGTGCAGGTGCCCCTTCAGATCACTACATTTGTATCTTTGGGGTAAATACCCAGTAGTGCAATTGCTGGGTCATACGGTAGCTCTATTTTCAACTTTTTGAGGAACCTCCACATTGTTTTCCAGAGTGGCTGCACAAGCTTGCATTCCCACCAACGGTGGGAGGAAGGTTCTCCCTTCTCTGCATCCTCACCATCATTTGTCATTTCCTGACTTGTTAATTTTTGCCATTCTGACTGGTGTGAGGTGGTATTGCATTGTGGTTTTGATTTGTATTTCCCTGATGCAGAGTGACATGGAGCATTTTTTCATATGTCTGTTAGCCATTTGGATGTCTTCTTTGGAGAAACATGTGTTCATGTCTTCTGCCCATTTCGTGATTGGATTCTTTGGGTGTTGAGTTTGATAAGTTCTTTATAGACTTTGGATACTAGCCCTTTATCTGATGAGCATTTGCAAATATCTTCTCCCATTCTGTCGGCTGTTTGTCAACTGTTTCCTTTGCTGTGCAAAAGCTTATCTTGATGAAGTCCCAATAGTTCATTTTTGCCCTTGCTTCCCTTGCCTTTGGAGACGTGTCTAGCAAGAAGTTGGAGGTCGAAGAGGTTGCTGCCTGTGTTCTCCTCAAGGATTTTGATGGATTCCTGTCTCACATTTAGGTCTTTCATCCATTTTGAGTCTATTTTTGTGTGTGGTGTAAGGAAATGGTCCAGTTTCATTCTTCTGCATGTGGCTGTCCAATTTTCCCAACACCATTTGTTGAAGAGACTTTTTTCCATGAGATATTCTTTCCTGCCTTGTCAAAGATTAGTTGACCATAGAGTTGAGGGTCCATTTCTGGGCTATTCTGTTCTATTGATCTATGTGCCAGTACCATACTGTCTTGATGATTACAGCTTTGTAATAGAGCTTGAAGTCCAGGACTGTGATGCCACCAACTTTGGTTTTCTATTTCAACACTCCTTTGGCTATTTGGGGTCTTTTCTGGTTCCATACAAATTTTAGGATTACTTGTTCCAGCTCTGTGAAAAAAGTTGATGGTATTTTGATGGGATTGCATTGAATGTGTAGATTGGTCTAGGTAGCATAGACATTTTAACAATGTTTGCTCTTTAGGGGCACCTGGGTGGCTCAGTCGTTAAGCGTCTGCTTCCGGCTCAGGTCATGATCCCAGGGTCCTGGGATCGAGCCCCACATCGGGGTTCCTGCTCAGCAGAAAGCCTGCTTCTCCCTCTCCCCCTGCTTGTGTTCCCTCTCTCGCTGTGTCTCTCTCTGTCAAATAAGTACATAAAATCTTAAAAAACAAAACAAAAAAAACCCACGTTTGCTCTTCCAATCCATGAGCATGGAATATTTTTCCATTTCTTTGTGTCTTCCTCAGTTTCTTTCATGAGTGTTCTGTAGTTTTCTGAGTACAGATCCTTTGTCTCTTTGGTTAGGTTTATTCCAGTTATCTTATGGTTTTGGGTGCAATTGTAAATGGGATCAACTCCTTAATTTCTCTTTCTTCTGTTTCCTTGTTAGTGTATAGGTATGCAACTGATTTCTGTGCATTGATTTTATATCCTGCCACTTTGCTGAATTCCTGTATGAGTTCTAGCAATTTTGGGGTGGAGTATTTTGGGTTTTCCACATACAGTATCATTTCTTCTGCAAGTAGTGAGTTTGACTTCTTTGACGACTGGAGTATCTTTTCTTCCTTTTTGTTGTCTGATTGCTGGACTGCTAGTACTATGTTGAATAGCAGTGGTGATAGTGGACATCCCTGCTGTGTTCCTGACCCTAGGGGGGAAGCTCTGTTCTTCCCCATTGAGAATATTTGCTGTGAGCTTTTCATATATGGCTTTAATGATATTGAGGTATGTACCCTCTATCCCTACACTGTGAAGAGTAAGAAAGGATGCTGTACTTTGTCAAATGCTTTTTCTGCATCTATTGAGAGGATCATATGGTTCTTGTCCTTTCTTTTCTTTATGTAGTGTGTCACATTGATTTGCGGATGTTGAACCACCCTTGCAGCCCACGAGTAAATTCCACTTGGTCATGGTGAATAATCCTTTTAATGTACTGTTGGATCCTATTGGCTAGTATTTTGGTGAGAATTTTTGCATGCATGTTCATCAGGGATATTGGTCTGTAATTCTCCTTTTTGGTGGGGTCTTTGTCTGGTTTTGGGATCAAGGTAATGCTGACCTCATAAAATGAGTTTGGAAGTTTTCTTTCCATTTTTTGAAACAGCTTCAGAAAAATAGGTATTATTTCTTCTTTAAATGTTTGGTAGAATTCCCCTGGGAAGCCATCTGGTCCTGGGCTCTTGTTTGTTGGGAGATTTTTGATTACTGCTTCAATTTCCTTGCTCATTATGGGTGCACAGAAATTTTAAATTTTGATGCAGTCCAGTTTATCAATCTTTTTCTTCTGTTGGCTGTGCTTTTGGTGTCGTATCCATTGCTGCATACAACAGCAAGCTTTTCACCTGTTCTTTCCTAAGAGTTTTATAGTTTTAGCTCTTGTATTTAGATCTTTGATCCATTTTAGTTTTATATAGTGTAAGGTAAAGGTCCAACTTCATTCTTTTGCATGTGAATATCGGTTTTTCTAACCATCTGTTGAAGAAACTGTCCTTTTCCCATTGAATGGTCTTGGCACCTTTGTCAAAAATCATTTGACCATACAGGCCCTTAGGGCTGGGCCAAAAGCACAAGAGCATACTGCTGGGCTCTGTATTCTTTATGCTATTGGCCTATTTGTCTGTCTTTATGCCACTACCACATTGTTTTGATTACTGTCGTTTTATAGTAAGTTTTGAAATCAGTCAACTGTGAGACCTCCAATTTTGTTCTTCTTTTTCAAGGCTGTTTTGGCTATTGAGGGTCCCTTAAGATTCCACGTGAATTTAAGGATGGATTTTTTTTTTTCTGCACACACACAAATCATTAAGATTTTGATCAGGATTGCATTAAATCTGTAGATACTTTGGGTAACATTGACATCTCAACATGGATGTGTTTGGAACATCCAGGTTCCAATCCATGAACATGGATGTCATTCCATTTACCTGTGTCATCTTTCTTTCAGCAGTGTTTTGTACTTTTTCATGTACAGGTCTTTCACATGCTTGGTTAAACATTTATTCTTAAGTATTTTATTCTTTTTGATGCCACTGTAAATGGAATTGTTTTCTTAATTTCCCTTTTAGATTATTGTTAGTGTATAGAGACACAACTGATTTTTGTTTTGTATCTGCAACTTTGCTGAATTCACTTTTATTATTTCTAACAGTTTTTATGTGTGTGTGGAATCTTTATGGTTTTCTACATATAAGATCATGTTGCCTACAAACAGGCAATTTTACTTCCTTTCCAACCTGAATGCCTTCTATTTCTTTTTCTTGCCTAATCACTCTGGCTAGGATTTCCAGTACTGTGTTAAATAGAAGTGGTAATGGTACAATGGAACAATCCTTGTCTTGTTCTTATCCTAGAGGAAAAGCTTTCAGTCTTTTATCATTACAATTTTAGTTGTGGGCTTTTCATATATGGTCCTTACTACACTGAGTATACAAAGTATTATACACATGCTCTTGGAAGGTAGATTTTCCTAAATCTCCAGTAGTACCCTTGATCTATTCAAACTGTTTTTCTGGTTCCTCCATAGATTAAATAGTTTTTTTTTAGCCTCTTCATTTCATTACCTACATTTTGTTTCATTTTCAGGTGTCCCACTCATAAAATTTGGCTGTGATGATCTTTTTTATTTAATTCTAATTCCAGTGTAATTAACATGGTGTATTTGTTTTAGGTGTACAATATAGTGATTCAACAATTCCATATATTACTCAGTGCTCATCAAGTGTACTTAGTCCACTTCACCTATTTCACCCAATCTCCACCCCTCTTCCCTGTAACCATCTGTTTGTTCTCTATAGTTGAGTCTGTTTTTTTGGTTTGTCTTTTTTCTTCTTCTTTCGTTTTGTTTCTTAAATTCCACCTATGAGTAAAATCATGGTATTTGTCTTTCTCTGACTGACTTGAGTTAGCACTATTTATAACAGCCAAATTATGGAAGCAACCTAAGTGTTCATTGATAGATGAAAAAAGATAAAGATGTGGCATATATACACAATGGAATATTATTCAGTCATAAAAAGAATGAAATCTTGCCATTTGCAACAACATGGATGGATCTGATGATCATCATCTTAATAATCTCTAATACTGAGTACTTACCGCATGTTAGGCACTGTCCTGAGCACCATACAATCCTGTGAAGTGGACATTATCATTGTCTTCTCATAGGTGGAGAAGCCAAGGCATAGGGGAGAGTTAACTTCACTGTCACACATCTAGAAAGTGGTGGAATCAGGATTTAAATGTTGCCAGCTTGGCTCCAGTCTTTTACTATACCATACTGCCTCTTCCAAAAAAGCCCATCTAGGGAAACAATGCCAGTTTCCAGAATCTTCTTCAAAGAAGACATTGCTGTCAATCTCCTAAAGCAGGGGATACATTAGAAGCAGCATACCCACTTACTGCAACCCTAGCTACTCCTTAGAATAGGACGTGCAAGTGGCTGCTTCTCAGACTGAGAGCACGTCTTATGGCTATAAAAGGAACTAACCAGTAATAAGCGTTTCCTCTATGTGGTATCCTTTGTCCCATCGGGGAAACTGGATTCTTATAGAACCCCTCAAGGTGTAGCTCATGAATCATCTGCATCATCAAAGACTGCTCTGGTTTCTGGCCCTTCATCAGACCTAAAGTGAATCTCTGCTGATGGGCTCCAGGAATCAGCATTTTAAACAGACTCATTCAGTGATTCTTTTTACTTGTTTGAGAACCACTGCTCTGAACAATCGGTTGACCCTCCCACCCTGCATGGTCACTACGTGAACAGGCATGCCTGTGGAAAGAATGTGAGCTGTCTGGGGGGTTTGGGTCAAGCCTGAGTGAAGGCTGTACAGCTGTGGTTATGTTGCCTTCCAGGTGCTGCCAGGTTTCTCATTAAGGAGCTGTCCTATCACAATCTGGAACTGGAGAGGAACCGCCTGGAAGAACTGGGAGTTAAACGCCAGTGTGTCTGGCCTTTCATTGTTGTGATGGATGACTCGTGTGTTCTGTGGAACATTCACAGTGTTCAGGATCAGAGCAGGTAGTAGTACTTGCCAAGCAGTTCTAGGGGAGTATGACCTAATGCTATGAAGATCCTTTCCTTGGCTATAGTTATGCACGGAAGTAAATGAGAGAGGTACAGCTTTCCAGAGCAAAACAATGATCCAGGAGACTACCTTCACTAGCACTCTCTTTTAAATTTAGATATTCGGTGTGCCATTACATTCCTGGACTATTTCTGCATCATGGCTTTGGTTTGCTATAAAGTCTGTGGAAAGGTGCTATGATTTAGACAATCCACTGGCTCCTGAATCAGACCTGCTTTTTAACCCCAGCTCTGCTTCGTAACTACCTGGATGAAAAGGGAAATCATTTCATCTCTTTATCTCAAGTCCATCACTTGTAAAATTAGGGTTGAGCCAAAATCAGTGGTTCTCCTTCCTAGGACAGTGGTGAAGGTGGTCCATGAGGACCAGGGAATGCTAAACCTGGAGAAATCCTATGCAATAAATGGTCCCAAAATATCAGTAGCACCCCACTGAAACACTTCCCGGTGACCTCTAAGCCCTACCAGCTCACACATTGTGTCTGTTTCCACTTGTGGATATGAAGCCAGTTACGTTTTCAAATAGTTCTTTGGGAGGTATACCTATGTGCTTCTAACCTCTGGCTCCCTCTCGCTGGTAACTCCCTGTTCATTATTCATTTTGAGATGGGCTGGATTTCTTTCTCTGCCTTAATGTGGTAAGCCCCACCCCCAAAAGGCAGCTTCCTTAAGGTAGCAGTGAAAGGCAGCATGAAAACTAGGCTTGACATTCTTTTCTATTCCAGGCTAATATAAAGTAAACCAGCTAATTATATTCTTTACAGATATTAATACTGTATAGTAGTAGTAGCCCTTCATAAATGACCCTCTCCTCAGTAATATTTATTGATCTCTTATTTAAACCAACTTTACATTTCATAGCCAGCCCATGGAAGCAGGAGTTTCCAGTAAGAATGTGTCCTTGAAGAGTGTCTTGCAGCATATTGAAGCAACACCAAAAATCATCCACTACGCAATCCTGGGCATACAGAAATGGAGCAGCAAGCTGACTTCTCAGAGCCTGAAAGCCCCATTTTCTAGATGCCATGTGCATGACTTCATTCTCCTTAACATAGACTTGACTCAGAATGTGCAGTATGACTTCAACAGGTAAGTCAGGCCTCCTGGAGGCAAGTAATCCTGGTATCTACTGATTGCTTCTGTCCAACTCTGACCCCTACAATGTGTCTGTTCCTTTGAGTTGGTCTTTGAAAAACTGATAATCTCTTTTTTATGGACAAGGAGGGAAAGGGGGTATCACAAGCCCCAAAGTGTTCCTTCATAGAATCCCTCAAACTGACCCAGACCCTTAAAACATAGGAATTACAACATGAAATGCTTAGAAAACCCATTTTAGTTATCCCATTAATTCAACAAGAACTAAGGGACAAAAACTATTATGTCAACACAAATCAGTGTGTGGACCCATAACCCATTGAAGCTGAACTCTTTCATCCTCAGAAGTTAATCCCTTTCCCTAAATGTTAGTAAAATCCAGAGATCTGGGTTCTTCAGGGAAGAGCCAGCAGGTGAGAATAAGCAGGCTAGCCCTGACCTTGCCTCCTGAATAAATAACATCCCCATCCTGGAAAATCCGAAATGGCCAAGTGAGGAATGTCAGGGACCATAAAGTCCCTCTTATGTCAGTCCCCATCCCTGTAGCTATAAGAATATGCTGGAGTTGTTTCATGTCTGTGTTTTAAATTTGGCAGATGTTTCATCCTGTTTGCAGCCAGGATTTTAAAACTGGGAGCACCTCTGCATTCGTGTCCCACAAGAGGATATATCACGTGCAGTCCTATTTCAGTTCAGGAATGTCCAAGGCCCCTTGGGGTATCTGGGGCCAAAGCCATCTCACTTTCTCCTCCTCTTAATGACTGCAGTGTACAATTCAGGGGGTTCACAGGCCAATGGTAAGAGGGCCAACTCCAGGAGAAGGCAAGGCTGATACTGAGTCTGTCTTCTACAGCTGTGATGCATTTGTGTGTGATGAACATGGACAGGTAGTCAGAGACCTATCCTTGTGATTATGATTTAGGTATTTCTGTGAAGATGTTGACTTTAATCTGAGAACAAACAGTAGTGGCCTGCTCATCTGCCGCTTTAACAACTTCAGTCTCATGAAGAAACACGTTCAGGTTGGAGGGCAAAGGGACTTTATCATTAAACCAAAGATCATGGTAAGTTTCCAAGCTTGATTCTACTGTTGAAAGTTAAGACAACAATTTCTTACTAATACTTGTTATTTGTTATTAGTCATTGGCATTAAGCCTTGGCACTTGACTGGAAAGTGAGAGAACAGAAGGCAGTCAGTTCTTAATGCCAAGTTTGCAGTCTCATTCCCCTTACTGAGGATTCATCCAGAGCCAAACAGAAGATGTGAAAAGTCAACAGATCTACCTTTCTTTAGACTTAAGGCTTAACAACTCCACCAAATCTTAAGTTTTAAACTTAACATTCTATCTTCATAAACTGGCAAAATTAACATTTTTACATTCTTTAATACATAAAAGAAATGTAAATTAAGATGGTCTGTTCCTTTGCCAGATTTTTTTTTTTAAAGAGAGAGTGAAATCTATGGACCTACCCATTTCTTTTAAGAGATTTACTGGTATCTAATCATTTATAACATATAAATTCCCCAATGGAGCTTAGAAACCTCTTTGCTTTTATTTTTTGGATCTGGTGGGATGGGATTTAACCTGTCCACATCCAGCAGCACTGTGAAAGGCTTCCTGTGGGCCCTCACAATGTTGCTAAATGCAGTTTAACTTTCTGAGAAGCCTATGTTTCTCCTGCCCTTGCCGTGTGTTAAGTTAGCTCCAACCTATTCCCGAGGGGAAAGAACTTCTTCAGAACCCAAGAATGACAGACTTACATATGAGCCTAGTATCTGTCACTCTGCTACTGCTCTTATTTGGGGACCGTTAGTATGCAATGCAGTTTTTCCTTGCCCGTTTCATCCAGTGACGGACCTATTTCCCATGATAATCTCGGCTCTGATTTCAGGTGTCAGAGAGCTTAGCACCCATCTTGCCCCTTCAGTATGTCTGTGCTCCCGACAGTGAACACACACTACTGGCAGCCCCCGCGCAGTTTCTCCTGGAGAAGTTCCTTCAGCACGCTTCCTACAAACTCTTCCCCAAAGCCATCCATAACTTCAGGAGTCCCGTGTTGGCCATTGACTGCTACCTTAACATTGGACCAGAGGTAAAGGGAAAAGGGCTAGTACTGTGCTTTTACCCACTTCCATCCATTTCTTTCCCATTTTAGCTCCCATTTGAAAGCTTAAATGGAGACAAAAAAGGAGCCTGTGACATACTGCAAAGGCTCACACAAGATGTGATGGCAACTGTCCCTCCCCATATCTACTTCAGCTCTCCACAGTGAGCCAGTGAATACGCAAAGCTTAGCTCAGAAGTCAGTTCCACTGAGAAGCCTACCCATGACCTTGGACAGAAGCAGTTGCCTGCTGTCCTACAATATATTGGACCATCTTATAATCACGTGATGATGTTTCTCCACAAGACACAGTTCTTCGGAGGCACACAGTGTCTTAGCCACTGTTAGGAGCTCAGTGATTGCTGAACAATTTAGGGGATCACAGGAGACCTTTAGAGCTGTCACGTCACCACTTTCTATTCCTGGATTTCTTTCTTTTCCATTGTTTCCTTATTTTTCATTCTTTCTCGTCTGTCTCAAATTCTCCATCAGTTTTAGCTTTTTAAAAAATTTGTCACTTGCACCTTTAGACCACTGATGGCCTTCAGACCTTTAAGGGCTTCCGCCACTAAGCTTTCCCCTATGATTATTAGTATTGTTTTAAAAATATTTTATTCTATTCATTAACATAATATCCTCTTTGTAAAGAGCTTTTTAAAAAATTAAAAGGTATATTGGGGCGCCTGGGTGGCTCAGTTGGTTAAGCGACTGCCTTCGGCTCAGGTCATGATCCTGGAGTCCCAGGATCGAGTCCCACATCCGGCTCCCTGCTCAGCAGGGAGTCTGCTTCTCCCTCTGACCCTCCTCCCTCTCATGCTGTCTCTCATTCTCTCTCTCACAAATAAATAAAAAATAATAAATAAAAAATCTTATAAAAAATTAAAAGGTATAAAGAAAAAAATCACTTGCAATGGGAACAGTTAACATTTTGGTGTACTAGATTTCCTCTTTGGCTTTTTTTCTCTGTGTGTATTGACATACACAATCTCTTCAGACTGAAATACAACTGTTCAAGATTTTTTATTTATTCATTTGAGAGAGAGGGAACACAAGCAGGGGGAGAGCAGGGAGCCCGATGTGGGACTCGATCCCAGGACCCTGGGATCATGACCTGAGCCGAAGGCAGACGCTTAACGACTGAGCCACCCAGGCGCTCCCTGGGAACGGATTTTTAATTCAAATAGCATAAACACTTTACATTCTCATTATTAAGAAATTTCAGTAATCTACACTATGGTTGGACCATGAACTGTAGAATTGTAGAGGTAGAAGGAACCTTAAAAACCATTAGGTATAATAGTGCTTTTTATGATATCTCCAAACTCCTCCACCCCGGGGTCCAGGGCTCTAGATGTTAGTAGGAGTAGCAGTAAGACTGTGTTGTCTAACAGCAGCTAACACTCACTGAATACCTACTAAGCAGTTTACAGTATTTATTCCACAAAACAGTCCTATGAAACAGGTACTACTGTTACTTCTCCAGACAAGGAAACTGAGGTATATGGTAAAATGAAGGAAGCTGCTCAAGGTCACCTACTAGCTACTAAGCAGAGGAACCAGTTATTTGGATCCAAGTGGTCAGGTCCATGCAGTAAGCCATTTCACTGTTCTCAAGTCTCCCCAACTATCTTACTTCCCTGTAATTTCTGTATAGTTATACTCTGTACATGCAAGCCATATAGAACTGAATCTCAAAAATCATGCACTGTGGGGCACCTGGGTGGCTGGGTTGGTTAGGCATCTGCCTTGGGCTCAGGTCATGGGTCCCAGGGTCCTGGGTTCAAGCCCCACATTGGGCTCCCTGCTCAGCAGGGAGTCTGCTTCTCCCTCTCCCTCTGCCTGCTGCTCTCCCTGCTTGTGTTCTCTCTCTCAAATAAATAAATAAATAAATAATTAAAAAAAAAAATCATGCACTGCTGGGGGGCGCCTTAGTGGTTCAGTCAGTTAGGCGTCAGACTCTCGAGCTCAGGTCTTGATCTCAGGGTCATGAGTTCAAGCCCCACACTGGGCTCCACACCCAGTAAAATCATGTACTGCTTGAAGTTTCTGTCTGATTGAAAATGTAAGTGTATCTAAATGAAAAGCTGATTATTAATGAGAATAAAAAATTTCTACTCAGAACATTTAAACTTTTCTAAGTATGCCTTTTTGTGGAAGGCAGTTTTTCATTTTATAAAGACGTTTAGGTGGAGAGGCCTGTTTTGTTTCTTACTACTAATTCTCTCAACAGTCCTTCATTAACAGAAACACGAAGATTTAAATAGGTTAAAACTTGGCACACTAAATAAAATAGGTGCAGAGTTTAAATAACCAGCCTATTTAAGTTTCAGTAAAAAAAGTTTACCTCCTTTACCTTACCCTGAAACAGCTAAAGAGGAAGGTACTGGCTCACTCAGCTAAAGTACCGACGGTTTTACTTGCTTTTTGAAATGCCCATGCTATGTCTGCTTGATGATTCCAGGTGGCCATATGCTACGTCAGCTCCAGACCCCACTCCAGCAATGTCAGCTGTGAAGGGGTGTTTTTCAGTGGACTTCTCTTGTACCTCTGTGACTCTTTTGTAGGTGCTGATCTTCTGAAGAAATTTAAGTTTCTAAAAGGTAAGTCAAACTTAAGTGTCTTTTGCTTGTGAATGCCATTGTTCCCCTGGACAAAACAGGGAGGTGAAACATATAAAAAAGCACTTTAACAATCGTTTTTGCCAGTAAGTTGAACACTTGGCTTTTAAACCAGGGCCACGATTTTCTTAACTGGGGCAGGGGTAGAATCAGGTTGTTGTTCTACCAGGACAAACTGCACATACACGGCCAGAAATGCGATCACATTAAGTTTGTTTTTGCCACTATTAATTTTAGAAAGGAATGATGCAATGTAAACAGAAATAATCTAATTTTAGTAAAAATCAGGTTAATGACTTGTGATTCTGGTATAGAAACTAAAGTTGCTTCAACAGGCATGCACTATACAAAAGAGATCTGCCTAAGAACAAACTGCAGATTAAGCATCACAAATAATCATGACAAGATGACCTCTGAGCTCAGTGAAGAAAGTTAAGATTCAGAATATTGTGCACAGGCCACTGTGGAAAACAATGTAGAGTTTCCTCAAAAACTAAAGAGTACTGGCTATTTACCCAAAGAAAACGAAAACATTAATTCAAAAAGATACATGCACCCCAAGGTTTGTTGCAGCATTATTTACCAATAGGCAATATATGTAAGCAACCCAAGTGTCCCACCATAGATGAATGAATAAGGAAGATGTATTTATATACAATGGACTAATCGCTTCTCGGCCTTTTGGCTAAGATCAAGTGTATATACAATGGACTAACTCCACCATAAAAAAGAAGAGATCTTGCCATTTGCAGCAGCATGAATGGGCCTAGAGGGTATATTATGCTAAGTGATATAAGTCAGAGAAAGACAAATACTGTATGATTTTACTCATTTGTAGAATTTAAGAAGAGATGATATTGTGTATTTATATACGCATAAAATGCACCTGGAGCAGTGAGGCGGGGGTTGCCTCCCAGGGGACATTTGGCAATATCGGGAGATATCTTAGGTTGCCACACTGGAAGGTGCTGCTGGCATCTAGTGAGTAGAAGCCAAGGAGGCTACTAAACCATCCTGCAGGAACAGAACAGCCCCCTGTAACAGAACGATCCAGTGTTGCTAAGGTGGAGAAACCCTGCACTAGAAACACAGAACACTGGTTTTACCATTGGTTACCACAGGGGAAGGGGTGATTTTTCACTTTACACTCTTAAACTTTTGAATTTGTAAGACTACTTACTCAAAAATTAAAATTATAACAAATAATTGTGATAGGTCACTTACCTTTATGTTGGTTCTCAGATGTGTCAGCTTAGAGGATATAATCAGAAAAAAATGGCGTGTTCTTTATAATTTCAATCCCTGAGCCTAAGACGCATTTCTGCCTTTCTTCTGAAGGTGCTACCCTGTGTGTCATCTGCCAAGACAGAAGCTCCTTACGCCAAACAATTGTCCGCTTAGAGCTAGAGGATGAGTGGCAGTTCCGCCTCCGGGACGAGTTTCAAACTGCAAACAGCAGCGATGACAAGCCCCTCTACTTTCTTACTGGCCGCCATGTATGAGCTTTTGAAGAGACCAAAAATAGCAAAGGGATGCCTAGGTGGGGTGGGGCAGAAACAATTATTTGGGATTTTTTTTTCCTTTAAAGTACAATCACTGTGGAGCAAAGTGCAACATATTTGTTCTCCAAAGAAATCCACCCCTCCAACCCCAACCTGACCCAGATCTTTGGGGGATCAGTCTCTTTCAGTTCCACTGTCAGGACCTTAAGTTCAGGTTAACTCCACCCTAGGCAGTTATGCAATTACTTAAGACATGGTCTGCCATGGGAGCCTGAGGAGGATACACTTTGGAGAATGAACATGGAGTTTGCATTGTTTTTTCTACTACACTATGTTAGGGGGAAAACGGACTCTTGGCATTAGCTAGCCTGAATGTGTTACATGAGACTCACACCGTTGGTGTGGAATTAATTGAAGATTAACGTTTGAGGCCTGAACCCTCAGTTTCTCTTCAGATCTGTACTTTGGTACAGTATTACTCAGGGGTCTGAAATGATAGAATGTAGAAGATATTTGTATTTTAAAAAAAAAAAGAAGTAGCTTTGTCTTTCTCTGTGCAGTGTTAGTTTAAGATTTATAATCTTATATGTATTGAAACTTTTGGCAAAATTTCCACAGGAGTTAAAAGTTTACTATTTAAAACTGAACAAACAAATCAGTAAATGCAGAGCAGGCACTGTATGCATTTATGCAGCTTCTCCTTGCTGAAATTCCTTTTTTTTCATTCTTTAAAAATGTTTCCAGTCTCTAAGCACACTATGTCCATGAGAATATGGAACAGAGTTTTTAATCTTTTACAAGGAGAACCTAATTCAGTAGTTGAGCCAATTAAAAAGCTGTCAGCGGCCACCCCATACCCACCCTGTTTGGATGGAATTAAGCCAGGAAAGCCACATGTCAGGCTATGGTTCTGTGTGGCGTGGAATTAGTTTCTTTCTTTTCAGGGCCTCAAGCAAAGCTTCCTTTAAAAGATACACTGAGTATCAGCTACCTTATACTGACAACAACACAAAAATCGCTGAAATGGGAAACAGAGCCAGAGAGAGACACAACCGTTTTAATCCTTGTGAGGAGTAAGAAAGTGATTCTCTTGTGAGGAGTAAGAAAGATTCCATTAAAGTCTCTGACTCACTAAAATCAGCAGGGGATGTTTGTTCAATATGAACAGTGTAAGTTTCTACAGACTTCTCACCAATATATTTTAATCAAAAACAGACTTTTAGAAAATGTTCTAGAACAAACTAAGTCTATTGGAAGTTTATGCTTAAATTACTCCAGGTCTCATCATTAAACAGTCTCTTTGACATTTTTCTTATTAGCCCATATGTACCCACTTAAAATGGCCATTGTTACTTGAACTGATGTCTTATCTGTGGCCTGAAACTGAGAGGGGGCTGACTAAGCCTGCATTTACTTAGAACAAATAATGTTAACCAACCAGCTTTATTAGCTTGTGATAACAAGGAGTTTACAGTAGTGAAAAGATGGAATGTACTAATCTAAAAATGGTTTGCAGATCTCTTGGTTTTAATATAGCTACTTATGATGCTTTAAATGTATTTTGAAATGAACAATTCCTTTAAACCCCATGTTTTTTAATTGTCCTTCAAAGAGGATCTGCCTTATGTATTCTTTAAAAATACTCCTTAATTTTAGTACAGCAGAATTTTTGGTAAAGAGGTACGTTTTGAAGCAAGTTGATTTAGATATGAATGTATTTCAATTGTTCCTGTTTTGTTGAAAGGGCCTAATGCAGATGATATCAAGAAACCCACTGTTTGTGCAATATTCCAATAATATTTACTATATAGAGCAAATAAGATACTTGAAATAATTCCAAAACAGTTGTACCTGGGGCAGATGGCCTCTCAGGGTTTCTTCTGGCTTTATGGCTTCAAAGTCTAAAGTGTGTTTTTTAAAGTAGTAACTTTAGATGCAGGTACTCCACGGCTGCACTCTGAAAAATCAAGTAACTGTGATCTCTTAAATACTATTTAACCCTGTGGAAGAGAAAGTGCCGGAAAAAAGCCAAAAAGACCATCACCCCAATGATGGAAAATTCCAAATGACCTGCCTATTCTTTTCAATGCTTGTATTACTAAGGTTTGGATCTTTTAAAATCACCTTATCAGTATAATTCTTTAGAGAATGTTAGGTCCTTCTCCTTTAAGGATAAAATTGCACAAGCACAGACACCATGATTTGTTAATACATACCTTGGTGTGTTCAGCTTCAAGCCTTGCCATCCTTTAGAACATTGTGGTATGAATGTGTTTGCTAGGCCTGCATAATAATTGATCTATAGACCTGTTGAACCTTGCCATGTAGGACAGTTCACACAGGTTAATACTGAATGTAAACTAAAATTAGATGAGAATTGTTGTATTCAATTATTTTGGCTGTAATTTATGCAATTGCTTTTTGTGATTTTTAGAAAAGGAGGCACCTGTGTTACTTTATTACTGTAAAATTTTCTTAACCAAAATTTGGTGAATTTCACTAGTTGGTCTACCTCACATTTTGTTTATGATTCTAAACTGTCTTTTAAGTTGTGTCTACAGTATGTTGTCCTTTCATTTAATTTGGTGAATGTATTAAAATTCTTTCCCACCTCCCCCAAAAAAGAAAAAGTTTGTTTTCTTTACACTAATTTTCTGGTATGTTCAAAAATGGAATGAGCTCCCTACCACTGGCAATGTCCAAAAAAGACACGAAGTCCACATATCACAGGTTGGATGACTCTAAGAGTTGACTGTTCTCTGGCTTAACAGTCCAAGAAAGTGTTAATACTTGTTGAATGAAAATCTGTAGCTTATACAAAGAAAATACACACATATAAAGTATCTACGCACCATGCCCATTTGCAGAGTTCCACATTAAGTATGGATGACAGATCTAAAAATGATTTTTAGAGATATTAGAAATACTCAGAGTATATCCCCAATCTTTTATAGATGGCAACTACACTCATTTGGGGTCCTCAGAAACAGAACTTTGCTTCTGCGAGTTGCGAGAACTGTGCAGTATGACAGAAGGTGTTAATCTCCAAATTTATTTCCCAACTACCTACTTTTAAGAATAACTTTGTTAGGGGTGCCTGGGTGGCTCAGTCGTTAAGCATCTGCCTTCGGCTCAGGTCATGGTCCCAGGGTCCTGGGATCGAGCCCCGCATCAGGCTCACGTAAAGAGTGCTTAGCCTATATAGTAGACTTTGATAAAGAACCATGAAAACACTCTTCTAGGCCAAGGATCCCTGGTCGTTTACCTCAGGAGGGGCAATAAACATTTGTTAAGTGTGGTGACAGATTCAGGAGCAAGTAGAAACTGCCAGTGTTCCACTACATATTCCAAAGCAGCTGCTCCACTGGAAGGACCAAAAAGCTGTGAAACTCAGACTGCTGTACCTTTGTATTCAACTACCTAACGCTAAAATAACATCTAGGCAACAAATATTCCTCAGGCCTCTCTTGAGTCATGGAAACTGACCCGTAAGCTTCCTCTAGGAGAACACTGCTCTAACACTGAAACCCTGGTTTTACTGAAAGAAACCATCACTAAAGGTGATTTCAGGAAGGGCCTCTGAGGCCAAGGTTTAAAGCCATTCACACAGTAAATTCCTTCTGCTCTTTACTGTCAAGCACTGAGCTGAGGAAAGCATCCACTGCAGTGACTATGACAGCAGGTGGAGTAAGTTCTAAGAGAAAGCAACACTAAGTTTTCTGACCACTTTTTTGTTCTGTAAGTAGTCCAGTGTGTTTTATTTTTACTAGAATGGTGTGGCAGGAGGAGGTTATTATAAGACAGTATCTTCCCTTTATGTGCCAAAAGGCCCAAGAGCCATGAGAACAGATAGAAGACAAACGTGTCTGCAGTCACTCTCCAGAAACCAACTCAGCAATCTTAACTCCTGGTGAAATATGGCTAGGCAGGACTATATCTGGGCAGCTGTGCAATGTAAGCAAGAACAATTAAAATGTCACTGCATGTCTATTGTACTTATTGTCCTTATGACAATCATGCTTCACTCATAAAATTATGATTTTTTTAAAATAAAATGAAAGCATGTCCATGTAGAAAAGGGCATATAACACATGAAACCTTATGATACCTATCTATACTTGTAGTTGCTATAACGTCTACATACTAGACATTTTTTTTTAAAGATTTATTTTTGAGAGAGAATGAGAGAGTGCGTGCGTGCAACATGAGAGGGAGAGAATCTCAAGCAGACTCCCTGCCAAGCGCGGAGCCCGAAACGGGGCTCAATCTAACGACCCTGAGATCATGACCTGAGCCGAAATCAAGAGTCAGATGCTCGGAGCGCCTGGGTGGCTCAGTCGTTGAGCATCTGCCTTCGGCTCGGGTCATGATCCCAGAGTCCTGGGATCGAGCCCCGCATCGGGCTCCCTGCTCGGCGGGAAGCCTGCTTCTCCCTCTCCCACTCCCCCTGCTTGTGTTCCTGCTCTCGCTCGCTCGCTCTCTGTCAAATAAATAAATAAAATCTTTAAAAAAAAAAAAAAAAGATGCTCAACCGAGTGAGCCACCCAGACGCTCCAGACATTTTTATAATGAACCAACTATTCAAGGGCAGCTGACAAATTCATAGACATATTTATACAATCACAATTATAGAATCACTTCTTTTGAAGTTTGACTGTGGCCATTAGTGTATACTCACTGTGTCCATTACTGCCTCCACCACTCCGAAAAGACCGCTCTTCTTTTTCTAGTGTCATTCTTCAGCCTTCAGTTGCGATGTGATAGCACTGACCATTCTTGATTTTTAAAACTCTTCTTTTGGTTTCTACCACTCTCTTCTGATCCTCTTACCTCTTCCCAGGTACTCTTCTTTTGAGACTCCTAAATGATGGTGTTCCTCACAACTCTCTCCTATCCTGTCATTTTACAAACCCCATGGTGGGGACATCTCTTCTAAACCTTTGAATAACTACATTAATATATTTCCTTAGTTCAAACTTCTCCAAACTCTAGATCAACATATCCAATTATATACCAAACAGGTATCTCCACTTGGAGATTCTGCAACCACCTCAAAATCTTTACCAAAATTGAGTTCATCCTTTCTGGTCCAATCCTCCCAACATAATTCTCCAGTATTCCCTTCTCAGTCAATCCATCTATCCAGTTACCCAAATCAAAATTCCAAATTGCCCTAGATTCTTTGCCATGATCCTTGTCCAGCTGGTTATCAGCTCTTTCAATTCTTCAATTCTATCTTCCCCAAGTTTATCTGTCTCCTCGTCTCCATCAACACATCAGTTTTAGTTCTGTGTTTCAACATTTTTCACACAGACTGCTACAGTGGTCTCTCAACCTTCTGGGCTCCAGATTCCTCATCCGAGGTGTCATGATAAAACAATGCAGCACCGTACAGAAGGCGTGACACACAGCAAACACTCAGAACTTAGGAGTCATTAATACTGTTCTTAGACAAATACCTAGACTACAGAAGTTATTTGAGGGGCTGTGTTTTCAATATAAACATGAAAATAATGGTTTTCCTAATAACTGTAACATTTAAACCAAACAATGTATATTCTCTACTCCCAGGTCCCCTTAAAACCACCAAGTTTGGCTCCACAAAGAAGCACACTATGGCTTCTGTGGAAATTGGGTCTGTATTATGCTGTATTATGAAATTAACAGTTACTAGAGCATCTACACTATACCTGAAAATGTCCTCTTTTTAAAAGTTACGCTCCTTGTCAAGCAAATGAGGACACCAAGGATGACGAGAATAGTTTCTAGTCCAAAGGGAAAGGGAGTGTCAAAGTCAGACTATCATGACGAGTCAGAGGGAAATATTTACACCCCTACAAACAGAGTACAGAGCTTTATACCATTCTATAAGTTTAAAAAGCATACACCTATGGGGGGGGGGGGTAAAATACACACCTGCTAATTTAAAGCCCTGAATTTTAGCTGGTTTTTAATGGAGATATGATTATTTCAGCTCATAAAAATAGTCTTTGTTAAATGAAGTGGTGCTTCATTCTTGGCCTATGGCTCTTTCTTTCTCTGAAAGACCAGAAAAATTCTCATGTTAGGATTGTGCCTTTTGAAGACCAAGTTCAGAGTTGTTACAGATATACTGGTCCTCTGGCAAAATGGTGAAACTTTTAAGAAGCTGGTGTTTTAATTATATTTTAAGGTATCAAACTTAACTCCCTGAAAAAGCACAAATGACAACACACTATTATCACATTTATCACTTAGAAAAAGCTATCAAGTATTTTATTATTTTATTCTACATTATATACAGGTCATAAAAGGCCACAGCAGTTTTTCAACATATAAACCCTTTAAAAGTAGAGGGCACTATGAAGGATTGACAAGTATCAAAATGAAGTCCAGTAACGCGGGCATATACTCAGTGTAGTATTTCTGAGGAATAACAAAGCAGATACCAAGTCATCCATAGTTAGCTTACAACTATTCCATAGGTTTTTATAAACCTCTTTGGGATTTGTTAATAGCCTAAGTGTGCCCAGGTGCCACTTACTTTAAGAAATAAAACCGGAATGAAAGAATAATAAACTTTAGAGGGTACTTTCTAATTCTAGTCACTTTATAGCTCTCCAAGAAGAAAAGCCTCAATTCTTTACCACCTTCCACTTCTTCCTGCATCAAGAATAGGAAAGAAAGAAATGGAAGAAAATGCTCAATATTCCAAATTCTTCCTGCTTATTTGGAACTATGCCTTTTTGCAGGGGTTCCTTCAAAATGTATTTCAGGCCCTTTAAGAATTAGCTTTGAATTCTTTGACATGCAATATTGCACCCTCCTTGAATAAGAACCAAAAACATTGGTTCCCGCTCTGTAAAAATACAATCTTTAAAACTATAACTGGTATCAGCAGATCAATATAAAAAAATACAGTACCAAGCTACACTGGTATATTTCCATATTAAGAACTTCAAAATATACTTATCACTGAGACCATAGTCCTTGCATTAGTTTTCAGTCCACTATGAACAATTATCTGCTGCATGTAAACATGTCTAAATAACTATAGATAAAATACATCAATCATAAATTTCTGTAAAAGATAATAAAATATCTTCTTTAAAAAACAAAACAATAATAAGCTATTACTGCATTGTTTCCAATTTTATGAAAATGGAACAACCTTACGGTTGTTGCCAGTCCTGAGTTCATTGTAATAAAAATGGCCCTAGTTCCTGGTTAAAGTCAGCAACCAATCCATTGTCTTCAGTAGATGTCTTCTAGTACTGCAGGCACGAATTTGTTTTAGGTGCTATTTTGTCCATTAATAAAATTGTATACCAGAAACTGACCAGTGCCACAGTACTGTGTTGCAAATAGTTTTCCATCAGGAGTGGGATCTGAGAAAGCAATTTCTTCTTTACTCAAATATGAGCCATATATAAAGTTACTCCTATTAAAAAAGGGAGGGGGTGTGGAAGGGTAAAAAAAAAAAAAGAAATTAACATTTTTATCATAAAAACTGGAAAAACCTATCAAGTAAAATTTGACCAGTAAAACTTTTAGGTAATGTTGTATGTTCTAAAAATTGTTGAAAATAATCGCTCGTCTAGATTATTAATAACCTGAGGTAAAAAATTTTTATGAAAGTAACAATGGTTTTAAAAAACATTTACCCAACACCTTTTCATGATAAAATTACTCAACAATTCTGAGTAGAAGGAACTTCCTCAACCTGATAAAGAGCGTCAGGCAACATCAAAATTAATGTGAAAGACTGAAAACTGTTTCCCAAAGATCAAGAACAAGGAAAGCTATCTGCTTATACCTCTTCTATTCAACAGTGTACTTACTGCAGGCTCCAGCCAGGGTAATTAGACAAGGAAAAGAAAATAAAAAGCAGATTAGGAAGGAAGAAGTAAAACTACCTCTTTCTGGAGACAGTTTTGGATGATCTTGTATATACAAAAATCCTAAGGAATTCACAAAAAAACTATTAGATCTAATTAGAAATGAGTTCAGCAAGGCTGCAGGATACAAGAACAATATTAAAAAATTAACTGAATTTCTATATACTTGAAATTAACAATCCAAAATGAAATTTTAAAAACAATTCCATTGATAATAACATCAAGAGAATAAATACTCAGGATTAAGTTTAACAAAGAGGTGCAAGATCTGGAAACTTAAATAAATAGAAAGACATGCCATGCTTATGAATCAGAAGAACTATAGCTGGCTTTGCAGAAATTAACAAGCTGGTCCTAAAACTCTCATGAAATTGGAAGAGTCACTGAACAGTCAAAAGAATCTTGAAAAAGAACAAAACTAAAGAACTCACACTTCCTTATTTTGCAACATACTACAAAGCTACAGAACTAAAAGCAGTGTGCTATGGCTTAAGAATAGACTGATGGAATAGAACTGAACAGTCCAGATAGAAACCCTCGCAATGAATGATTTTGACATGGGTGCCAAGACCATTCAATGGAAAAGAATAGTTTAACAAATGGCACTGGGACAACTGGATATCCACATGAAAAAGAGAACGCTGTCGGATCCCATCTCACGTCATACACAAAAATTAATTTAAAATGGATCAAAGACTTAAATGTAAGAACTAAAAGTATGAACTCTTGGAAGAAAATACAGGTATAAATCTTTGTAGCCTTGCATTAGGAAATGGCTTCTTAGGACACCAAAAACACAAGTGACAAAAGAAAAAGATACATAATTTGGAGTTCAAAATTAAAGACCTTTGTGCTTCAAAGGACACCAAGAAGATGAAAAAACAGCTATGAAAAGGTAGAAAATATCTGCAGATCTTAGACCTGATAAGGGACTTGTCTCCAGAATAAAGAACTATTACAATAAGAAAAAGATAAATTAATTTAACAATGGACATAGGATTTGAAGAGGGAGTTCTCTGAAGAACATCCATAAATGGCCAATAAGCACATGAAAAGATGCTCATTAGCCATTAGGAAAATGTAAATCAAATCCAAAATGAAATACCACTTCATACTCACTAGGATGGCTAAAATTAAGAAGACAGACAATAACAAGTGCTGATGAGGATGTGGAGAAATTAGAACCCTCATACGTTGCTGGTGGGATTGTAAAATAGTGTAGCTGCTTTGATAATCAGTTTGGCAGGTCCTCAAAATGTTATACATACAGTTACTATATGGCCCAACAATTCTACTCCTAGGTATACACCAAGAGAAACAAAAACATGCAAATACTTCTCTACTTACCAAGGGAAATAAAAATACACAAAAATTTGTACATGAATGTTCACAGATTATTCATAATAGCCAAAAAAGTGTAACCAAGCCACCCCCGTTCATCAACTGATGAATGGATAAATGAAATGTGGTACATCCATACAGTGGGATTTTATCTGGCAATAAAAAAAGGGATGAAGCAGGGGCGCCTGGGTTGCTCAGTTGTTAGGCGTCTGCCTTCGGCTCAGGTTATGGTCCCAGCGTCCTGGGATCGAGCCCCGCATCCGGGCTCCCTGCTCCGTGGGAAGCTTGCTTCTCCCTCTCCCACTCCCCCTGCTTGTGTTCCCTCTCTCGCTATGTCTCTGTCAAATAAATAAATAAAATCTTAAAAAAAAAAATTTAAAATTTAAAATTTAAAAAAAGGGATGAAGCACACAAATACATACTACAACATGGATGATCTTTGAAAGCATGCTAAGTAAAAGAAACCAGTCACAAAAGGTCATATATTATAGGAATCCATTTATATGAAATGTTCAGAATAGGAAAATCCATTCAGATAGAAAGTAGATTAGTGACTGCCAGAAGTTGGGGGAGAGGGAAATGGGGAGTGACTGCTAATGGGTATGGGTTTTGGGGGGACAGTGACGGAAGTGTTCTGGAATTAGATAGTGGTGATGGTTGCACAGCCTTCTGAATATATTAAAACCCACTGAATTGTATAATTTAAAGAGATGAGTTTTATGCTATGTAACTATATCTCAATAAAGCTGTTATTTAAAAGTTTTTCTTCAATTTAGCCAGGATACAGACTATTAGAATTTTCACACTATAATCTTAACAAGGTGAGCTAGGTACATAAGAAAGAACAATAAATGAAAAAAGTAGAAACTCTTCATGAGTTTTAACAGGAAGCTTATGGGGGCATCTCACTATCACACAGAACAAATGCAATGGCTAGACTGTGTAATGTTTTTATAAACTAGAACCATCTTAGGGTTGTCATAAGACCTAAATTTACAAGATTTAAAGGAGGTGCAATACCCTCATATTTAGGACTATTATTTAAGCAGCTGCATTTTCCAGGTTTAGTTTTGAAAGAGCTAAAAACAGACCTGCCTCTTGTCATGAAAAGGGCGGGTAGACCTGAGCTCTCCTGGATCACTACTTACAATAAAATAAGAGGGAAAGACCAGAAACACATTAAGGTTCTAAGATTCCTAGAGCCTTAGGATCTCACAACAATGATGGACTACTTTGAAAGCTAAACCTACAGATAATAGCAGACAGGGATTCCAGAAATAAACAAAAACATGAGACTGGCATAAAAACCTCATCTGTGTGATTAATTTGAACCTCCATTAATCCTCTGGCAAAGGTGCTTTAAAGAACAAAAAACAAAACATGCAATTTATCTTAGTCTTTTCCTCTATACCTTTAATTTAAAATCAAGCAATAAAAATAGCAAAAAGAAAAACTAGTAGGAGACTTAGATAATTTACAAATAATATTCTTAATTTAAGACAAATTTTTCTAAAAGCAATTTTAAATTCCAAATTCCCACATTTATTTGGTTATCTTTAAAATTCTCCAATATTGAACAGTTTGAAATAAGTGGGTTATTTTGGCCTAATATCATAGTTACAAGTAAGTAAAAATACTTTAACAGTATTTAACTGATAGTGCTTTCTCTCCCCTCAGATTAACTTCACATAAAAAACAAAGATCCAATACACTGACAATCTTATGCAAATTTTAAATTAAGATAAATGTTATAGATTTAAGATTAAATGCCAATCTTAATACTAAAAATCTGCTTAAATCTTAAAACTACAGAAAATGACTTGAAGAATCACATTCAAGTTACCTTAGGCATTCAATCATGCGAGAAGCAATTTTCTTCCGACGCATCATGCTGAATACCCATATCCGACTGATTCCACAGATTGCAGGCTCTGGCAATGTTGAACAGCACCAGGCTTTTTGCCTTTCAAATCTGACTTTTTCTTCCTCTGACCTGATAACTGGATGTTTCTCTTCTATAACTCTGTAGCCCTAAGGTATCAAAATTAGAGGGAAAAATTTTAAAGTGAGAATATTAATTAGCAATTGTCTAGTACTGACCTTAGTGAGGAGGCTGCTACATTTGTCCGGCTTAACATACTATGGGGGCCACTTATGCTTTCGCTCCCACTTTAGGAAACAGATCTGAATCTACATTCTGTTCTAATTCACTTACTAGTTATGTGACCACAAAAGCAGTTAACAAATTAAGATTTGGGTTCCTTATCTATAAACTAGAGATATCTACCACTTCTGTCAGAAAATTGTAGAGAAATTAAATAAGGTAATACATATAAAATACCTTGCCCATCATGGCTGGTCCATAATGGCAACTGTTATTTTTTTCTCTACCTCCCACATTCTAAGGACAAGCAAAAGTACACGTGAAGAACTCAGCAGTCATAACAACTGTTTCTGCGATTACTGCCATAGTTCTAGGGTTCATAGCTGTGCAGGAACTAGGACTAGGGATGGCAGAAAAATCAAAAATTCAAAAAGCTGCTTTCCCCACATTTCCATCTCTTTAAAAAAAAAAAAAAACTAAGGTGCTTTAAAAAACATAGTATCTCCTCTACCAGTCTAGCTGGACAACAGCCAGCCTTCTGACGAACATGGTATAAATCTTAAAACAATTAGACAATACAATGAAGAATTAACAAACAAACATTACACAGCTACCTTCTAAACACTGCAAAAGTGATTTTTGGAACTAGGCAGAATAGAAATTAAAAAAAACACAAAGGTATACACTATGTAAAATCAACTCAATTTCAATATGGCAAACTCTATAAGTCATTTTATATCAAATTTCTATCCCCAAATTACCTTATCACAGCTATTCATTTAAATCAATTCTGTTAATATAAATAGCAAGATTCATAAAGCCATGCAATTTAAGACTGATTTTTTAAATTAACATATAGAAATTAACTCATAAAGACTTGTATTGACTTTTTATAAGAAAATTTTTATGATAAAACACGTTTGCAGGAAATTATTAATATACAGAAAGATACCAACTGAACAAAAGTCAAATCCAATGTGCACTGAATTCACAAACAAGAACTCAGCTGAAAAAAGAATTCAAATGAGGTATTCCTCAAAATGAGCATGATTAGAGAGTCTAGAATCTTCTGTTCTCATAAGTTGGTCAGTTACTACATAACTTACACAATGTGAATATATCCCTTTTATTGTGATTCTTTTGTTTTTTGTACAATTTGGCTCCTAAATACAAGTCAACTTCTCACCTAGAGCTCAAGCAAAGAAGTGGTGATCTAGTGGGGGGGTGGGCAACTTTTTATAAAGAACCAGATAGTATTTAGGCTCTGCAGCCCACCAGGTTTCTGTTGCAACTACTCAATTCAGTCTAGTGTGAACCAGCCAGAGACAATGTGTAAGCAAATGGGCATTGCTTATATTATACTGTATTTAAATTATATTGTAATTATAATAAAATTTTATTTAAAAAAACAGGCTGGATTTTGCCCTTGGGCAATAGTTTGCCAACCTCTGCTTTTATTCCAATGCTGAAGGAATGGAGACAAACATTACATTAGTACCCAACATGGAAACTTCCTAAACAAAATTTAACAGTACTTTTTGATTTATAGAATTTTTATTTTATATTAGACTTGAGAAACTAATTCCCATAAAAGATAAAATTCTGCTTAGTAAAAACTTACACACGGCAATTCCAACATTCACATGCTTCCCTGTATAAAATGTAAATTTACCAGGATTGTGTTATTCAAGATTACACAGTAAACTCGTTAGACACCAAATTACAAATCAGAACACTCTTTAAAAGTCACTTACCCACTGGATATGTTCTGCAATTAGGCAGCCAACTACTTTTTTGTCATTAGAAATAAAGAGAAGTGTTTTAGTTCTGGAATAGCACATTAGTGGGGCCTGTTGGAAACCTAAATCATTATCAACCATCTCTCTAATCTCGTCAACCTGCCAAATAAAGAACAGTATTTTTTGTAACAATGAAAGGAAGCATTGTATACATGTTAAAACATACTATTTCAGTTCAGTAAGTTGAGTATATTATTCCAAGCAGTATATCGCCTACAGAAGAGCTCTTTGCAATGATTATGCTAACCAGTAAATGTTTTTCAGGGCCTGTGGAACAATGTGCAAAATGGGGAAAGAACTGGACAGTAATGCCAAGCCCAGCAGTCCAAATAACAAGAACAGTGAGAGCTCCTACAATAGACAGTAAGTAACATTAAAGCATTAGAAGCATCATTGGTTTAAGAATTGAAGAGAACTTCACTGGAATCTTAGCCAGGCAAGCACTTGTCTTCCCAAGCCTTAATTAGTACTCTCATCAGTAAAATGGAAGTGGGCACAGAGGAAAGAAACACATGTTTATTCCTTAACAACCACTGGCCAGGTACTATGCAAAGCACTTTATAAATATTATCTTATTTAAATCCAACATCTCTTCGGTCTATGGTCCCTCACTTTATATATGCAAGAAAGAAAGTTCAAAGGTAACTTTCCCATGTCAGATATTGGACATCTAGAAAACCAAAGAGCAGAGATAATGCTAATATGGCATCAAACTGTGCTTCTTCTAGTCTACCTCCTAGAACTGTGGTCAAGGTCAAATATGATAAGCTTGAGCTTCTGGAGGCTCAAAGTCAAAGGTTTCTGTAGGTAATCAATCATTAGTTCCTTCTCCAGTTAAAAAATAAAATGCTAATATTCAGTCCAACATTCATTTGTATTACTAAGTTTAAAATTAAAATAACCCCTCGGAGGATTAAGTATTCATATCTCTGACATGCAGAATACCATGTTCAGGGATGAAAACTCAAGTCCTCCTAATCCTGGAACAGTGTCCCATAACACAACTCACAATTCAGTTCCTAAAAGCAAATGACTCACAATTCCTTAGATTTTAATTTTTAACCCACTATGGATTACTACCTAGTAACATACTACACTGTTATTAAGATTTTGCCCTAAGAAACTAAAATGAGGAAGTTAGCATTTATTGAAGATTCTTAGTTAAGGAAAGTCTGAATGCCACATATGGTGGTGCAGCAAAGTTCCCACTGTTCATTTCCAATGGTAATAGTTGGAATTCCAAAAATTACATAATTTAATTTTCATTTAGTCAATCACTAATCCAGTATTAATTAACAAGTATTTGTTTTTGTGACAAGGATCAATGTTTCAAATACAAGACAGGTGGCATGGTTACATGTCATTCTAAATGTTATTGTCTGTCTTATTAGGCAGTGGTAGTATGGGGGCTTATTTGGTTATGTGGGATTGTCCAGTCATACATAATACAAGGCATGGGAAAAGTCAAAAACCACAAGATAAAGTAGAATGTTAATTATATTTTCAAATAATAGGGTCACCCTTTCAAGTGAAGTTTTCCTAAATTTAAAGAGGTCCAATTGTTAACCTAAAAAAAAGAACAATAAATAAAACATTTCCCTTGTGTTTCCTAGACATTTTGGACACACTCTAGTGAAACTAAGTTTTTCAAAAGACAACTGGACCCACCGCTTTACATTATAAGGTACTTCTGAAAAAGCAGATGGAGGGTGAAGAAAACATTCTGAGCATATTATTTGAAAATGTAATTAATATTAAGTCATTTCAAAATAAGTTTATCCTATGGTTTCCTGCCTTTTAAGATACCCAATATAATAAAATGAATCCAGACTTCATCATCTCTCTGAACCCTCAAAGTATGGAATTCTAAAAGCTGGACTAAGCCTGGCTCACACCAGATAAGAGGATTTCTTTAACATTTTATGATTACCTCATGTTTAATTTCAGAATTTCTATGACTTTTTGAAAAAGATTTATTTATTTATGAGAGAGAAAGAGCAGAGCAGTGGGGGGAGGGACAGAGGGAGAGAGAGTCTCATGGGAGACTCCCAGCAGAGCCCAACATGGGGCTCAATCTCATGACCCTGAGATCACAACCTGAGCCGAAACCAAGAGTCAGATGCTTAACCGACTGTGACACCCAGGTGACCCTCTATGACCTATTATTATATCTTCTTCTACAATAAGCTTTTATTTAAAAATTTACCCTCAACATGAAACTTTACAATTGTTAATTTTCTAAGTTATTGTCAAATTTTAATTATAATTCTGATTCTTTTTTAATGAAAGTAATACTTTTTTCAAATTTTTAACTAAGCAGACTCTACACTGAGCAAGGAGCCCAACGTGGGGCTCAACGCAGGGCTTGATCTCACAACCCTGAGATCATGACCCTAAGATCATGACCTGAGACAAAATCAAGAGTAGGACGCTTAACCGACTGAACCACCCAGGCACACCCCCAAGTTTTTTATTTATTTAAGTAATCTATGCCCTATGTGGGACTCGAACTCACAACCCTGAGATCAAGAGTCACACGATCTTGCAACTGAGCAGCCAGGTGCCCCTGTAATTCTGACTCTTAAAGTCACTAATGTGGCATTGTAAACTAGCATGCCTTTTATTCCATCACTCAAATTACTGATAACATGGGACAGTAATCACTAAAAATTTATTTCACATATCCTAGACACATAAGTTTAAGCATAATTTTTAAGTATATTCTTTAAATGCTTATTTGTTGTTTTCAGAGCTGGTGCTTAAACATGCTATGCCAGTAATGCGCTATCCTGTTAAGATGACTACAAAATTACATTATCTACGGGCACCTGGGTGGCTCAGTTGGTTAAGTATCTGCCTTAGGTTGGGTCATGATCTCGGGGTCCTGGGATTGAGCCCCTTGTCGGGCTCCCTGCTCAGTGGGGAGCCTGCTTCTCCCTCTCCCTCTTCTCCTCCCCTACTCTCTCAAAAAATTAGACATTATCCATTCTACATGAAATTTCACTGGACATTTACCTTTTTCAGAGCATACTTTGGGTCTTCAGGAAGAACCATTATTATCCTGCCATCAGGATATTCAGCCAAAATTCTTTCTTTTTTCCAACCCTAGATATAAAAAATATGAATGAATTTTATGTTGTATTTCATTAATCAGATTCACATATAAGAAGAAAAATATATTGATGTATCTAAAAATTGCAAGTATGGAAAAATATTCTCATTAATGTTTAACTGATAAGATATGATGAATCAGCTATTTTGTTAAGCAAACAGTGGGTACAATGCAAACTAATTCCTCTATACTACTCATTCAGAAATCTAATACCACAAGAATATTCTTAATTTATCATTTCCCATTTTAAATTAATTTTGAAAATCACGCACCAAAAGCAAGCCCCTTAAAAGTCAGTGATTCCCAGAGCCTAAAAGATAATTCTCCCATTTCTTGATAAAAGAATTTAACTCTTAAATTTCTTTGGAACATGGTTACCTCCACAAACAAACACTCATGGTTTTATGTCTGGCATGCCAAAGACCTCCAGGAGGTTTTAAATGAACTGATTTGCATGCAGTAGCCCAGTATGTAGTAAGGAATAGTTTTTATTCTTATTGATCACAACTATCAAAGTCACAAGAAGGAGACTATAAAAATATAACTACCTTCTAAGAATCTAATAGGGAAGGAGAAGCTACGTTGTGTGTATCTGAAGTTAAACATACTCAAAAAAAGAGAGGTAATAAACTCTTCTTCAGATCCACACTCGTGGTGATTAATGAGCAGAACCTGCATGAAAAACAAAACAAAACAAAAGCCACTTAAATCTAGTAAGATGGGACTGAACCAGAGGTTAAAACTAGGAGCTTTGAAGTTAATAATAAGTACAGAAGGAATGAGCTTAACTGGTTGTTTCTTTTGTCTTACCCAACCAACTTTACATTTAAAAAAAAAAAAAAAGAAAGAAAAAGGGCCTTTCAAGAAGGAATACGTACTTCTACTAGAGAAAACCATGATCTTCTGAGATCTTTTAAGACAATGAAAGCTCAATAAAACCAAGAAAAAAGTAACTACATTTTTAAAAAATATTATGGCAAGTCAGAGAAGAGGCTGATTTTCTTAAACAATTTAGAATGATTTTTTGAGGAGAGGGGCAGGATCTTTGGGAAAAAAGTCTAGTAATAAGCTTAGTAAATGTAACAATCTGAAGTATTTAAAATGAGAATTCATTTAAAAAATAGAGCACCCAAAGATAAAGTAAGCTTCAGGTGATTATAATTATGATTGGTTAAAAAAGTTCTCAAGATTTGAAAAGGAGCAGAACAACAGCCACAGAAGTCATTTTTTTTTTCAATTTAGAAATTAAATCTGAATTTAAGTAAACAATTTTTAAAACATATAAAAGATATCACCTCTTTAAAAACAAATTTATATTACTATGTTAATCTGGGAAACACTTAAAATAAATCCATTTTCAATAAAATGAAAATGGAGACTTTTAGTTTTAAAAGTTGAACTACAAACTCAATGAAGAACTAGAAAATTTAAGTAACCCTCACTTTTATAAGAAAGTCATAGGTGGGGGGAGCCTGGGTGGCTCAGTCGTTAAACGTCTGCCTTCAGCTCAGGTCATGATCCCAGGGTCCTGGGATCGAGTCCCGCATCGGGCTCCCTGCTCTGCAGGAAGCCTGCTTCTCCCTCTCCCACTCCCCCTGCTTGTCTTCCCTCTCTCGCTGTGTCTCTGTCTGTCAAATAAATAAATAAAATTAAAAAAAAAAAAAGTCATAGTTGGGAGCCTGGGTGGCTCAGTCAGTTAAGTGTCTGCCTTCGGCTCAGGTCATTCCAGGGATTGAGCCCCGCATCGGGCTCCCTGCTCAGTGGGGAGCCTGCTTCTCCCTCTCCCCCTGCTTGTGTTCTCTCTCTAATAAATAGATAAAATCTTAAAAAAAAAGTCATAGGGGCGCCTGGGTGGCTCAGTCGTTAAGTGTCTGCCTTCGACTCAGGTCATGATCCCAGGGTCCTGGGATCGAGCCCGCATCGGGCTCCCTGCTTGGCAGGGAGCCTGCTTCTCCCTCCCCCATTCCCTCTGCTTGTGTTCCCTCTGTCGCTGTGTCTCTCTCTGTCAAATAAATAAAATCTTAAAAAAAAAAAAAAAGTCATAGTTCCTCAGCTGAATTATCTAAAGAAAATTTGGTAAGTTATTTTCCTATTATCTTTAAAAAGAAAAATGCTGGTCTAATGTCATTATATTGCACTATAGGCACTAAAGAAATTATTTTGTTTTACTATCTTTTTAGTATTAAACTTTCTCTTGAAACAACTTGACACTTGCACATTCATACAGAAAATGTGACATAATTTTATGTTTTAAATATGGGTCTGTTTCTTCATGTACTTAAAAGCAGCAGGATTTTGCAAAGGGCAGATTATGATTTTTTAAGTTTCATGAAGACAGCATATTTTAGTGAAAACTATTTAAGAGTTCTGGAGTAAAAGTTCAGGGTTTAGGGGCACCTGGGTGGCTCAGTCAGGTGAGCAACTGCCTTCGGCTCAGGTCATGATCCCAGGGTCTGGGATGGAGCCCCGCATCAGGCTCCCTGCTCAACAAGGAGCCTGCTTCTCCCTCTCCCTCTGCCTGCTGCTCCACCTGCTTGTGGTCTCTCTCTCTGTCAAATAAATAAATAAAAATCTTTAAAAAAATTTTTTCAGGGTTTAAAGCCTTGTTTTGTTGTTACTAGCTATATGACCTTGCGCAAATTACAAACTCTCTGTTTCCTGATCTAGGCTATGTACAAAATGGCTGTCATCACCTCCATCACTTAGTTATTAAGAGGGCTGTATTTAATTCCTCACACAGAGTAGCCACTCAGTAACTTCCATTCTACCTTCCTAATGATATCAAACTAAGATCAGTGCACTACTCTAAGAAAACACAAGTTAATTAATAAAGTCCCCAAAGTTAAATACAACATCATGGACAGATGAAAGAAGCATGCTGGCTCATGTCTGTCAAATAACATACTCAAGACATTTATATGCCTCAACTGCAGTTATCTCTTTCTTGGAGTTAATAACCACACGATCCTCCCAACTTTAAAAAGTTTAGAGGAGACTATCTGCTGCTTGAAACTAAGGCAGAGGGGAAGGTTGTGGGGGAAGGGCACATACAATTTAGAGGAATAATCAAACAGCCACAGCTTTCTGCAAAGATATAAATTCCAATGCAGTGCATTTACACTTCTCACCTTTAGTTCTAACATGTTACACACATCCCTCTGCTAGTGAGTAGTGTTTTCCAAACCCCAAATTTTCTTAATTCACCCATCTGGCTGTGAAAGCTTTATATTCCTAAGAGCAATCAGTGATTATTTGTTGTTCCTTGCCACTGTACTTACTCTAAACTTTAGAATCTATAGAATCTAAAGAATGGAAAGGATTTCTCCTCTCTTTCCATTTAAAAAAGGTATTAATTGAAAACAAAATACATTAAGTGGCAGATACACTGATGTATACAATTGTCAAAATTCACCGACCAAACATTTAAGATCTGTGCATTTAACTGTATGCAAATTATACCCCAATTTTTAAAGTTCATACTAATCACTTTCATAAAAGGCTGAATGAGAATACCCATGAAAGAATACCCTGAGAAATAAAACAACCAGCTTTTAAAAAAATTACCAATATTCAAGAAAAAAGACAAAGAGGGAGAACCTTTAGATTAAAAGAGACTTAAGAGATATACCAACAAATGCAAAATACAGATCTTAATTCAAACAAATAAACAGTATAGAAATTATATTTGGAGAGCTTTGAACCCTAAGGAAATATCTGATATTAAGGAATTAACTAATTTTTTTAAGGTGTGGTTATATTCTTCAAATAACTTTTATGTAAAAAACAATAATCTTTTCATCTTTTAAATCTGAGTGATTTAGTTTTTTTTTCCTTTTAGCTTATCTATATTTCCTAGTTATTCTACTTTAATAAAATGGTATAATAAAGGTATTAAAATACTTAACTATCCCAAGCAGCTGGTTTTAAGTGCATGTTTGGACCTTTTTTTTTGCAAACATAATCGTATATTGTCAGCATTACTGATAAAGATAGGTTGACTCAGTGTGACCTTCACTGAACTTTAAAAGTATGATTAAGTCGAGGGAAACGGGTGGCTCAGTCAGTTAAGCATCTGCCTTCAGCTCGGGTCGTGATCCCAGGGTCCTGGGATGGAGTCCCGCATCGGGCTCCCTGCTCAGCGGGGAGCCTGCTTCTCTCTCTGCCCTCTGCCTGTCACTCCCCCCTACTTGTGCTCTGTCAAATAAATAAAAATCTTAAAAAAAAAAAAAAAAAAAGTATGAAAAGTTGAATAATTAGATGGAAAAATTCAGTCAATTCAAGAAATATGTACTGACCACCTACCATGTGTGCACACCACTGATCTAGGCAGCATACAAAGCAATAAAGAAGACTTTAAAAATCAGTAAGACCGAGATTCAAATCCAGACTCTGCTACTTACTAGCTGTGTTGCCTTGGGCCAATTACTTAACCTCTCTAAACCTTGGTTTCCTCACCTATAAAATGGATATAAAAACAGACATTTTTCCAAAGAAGACATCCAAATGGCCAACAGACACATGAAGAAGTGCTCAACATCGCTTGGCATCAGGGAAATCCAAATCACAATGAGATACCACCTCACACCAGTCAGAATGGCTAAAATTAACAAGTCAAGAAACAACAGATGTTGGTGGGGATGTGGAGAAAGGGGAACCCTCCTACACTGTTGGTGGGAATGCAAGCTGGTGCAGCCACTCTGGAAAACAGTATGGAGGTTCCTCAAAAAGTTGAAAACAGAGCTACCCTACGACCCAGCAATTGCACTACTGGGTATTTACCCCAAAGATACAAATGTAGGGATCCGAAGGGGCACGTGCACCCCACTGTTTATAGCAGCAATGTCCACAATAGCCAAACTATGGAAAGAGCCAGGATGTGCATCAACAGATGAATGGATAAAGAAGATGTGGCATATATATACAATGGAATATTATGCAGCCATCAAAAGGAATGAAATCTTGCCATTTGCAACAACGTGGATGGAACTGGAGGGTATTATGCTGAGTGAAATAAGTCAATCAGAGAAAGACATGTAGCATATGATCTCACTGATATGAGGAATTCTTGATCTCAGGAAACAAACTGAGGGTTGCTGGATTGGTGGGGGGTGGGAGGGATGGGGTGGCTGGGTGATAGACACTGGGGAGGGTATGTGCTACGGTGAGTGCTGTGAATTGTGTAAGACTGTTGAATCACAGACCTGTACCTCTGAAACAAATAATACATTATATGTTAAAAAAAAAAAAGAAGATAGTAGGAAGGGAAAAATGAAGGGGGGGAAATCGGAGGGGGAGGCGAACCATGGGAGACTATGGACTATGAGAAACAGACTGGGGGTTCGAGGGGGGGAGGGAGGATGGGTTGGCCTGGTGGTGGGTATTGAATGGAGCACTGGGTGTTATAAGCAAACAATGGATCATGGAGCACTATATCAAAAACTAATGATGTAATGTATGGTGATTAACATAATAAAAAAATTTTTAAAAACCTGTAATACAAAATTACTGAGAACCTGAGAAAATATGATAAAATATTAAGCACAGTACCTAACACAAATAATATACACCCAATAAATAATAGCTCCTATTATTATCATTATGGTAACAGCATTTTTTTGCAGGTTTTTTCATCTGTGATACTTTTTTTTTTTAAAGATTTTATTTATTTGAGAGAGAGAGCACACGAGCAGGGGGAGGGGTAAAGGGATAGGGAGAAGCAGACTTCCTACTGAGCAGGGAGCCTGACATGGGATTCGATCCCAGGATCCTGGAATCGTGACCTGAGCTGAAGGCAGATGCTTAACCAACTGAGTCACTCAGGAGCCCTCATCTGTGATACCTTCACAAGGTCATTTGTGATCTGGCTCCTCACCTACCTCTTCAAGCTTCCCCTCTTGAAGCTTTCCTAACACATGACCCAGTCACAGGTCATAATATTTAAAATATCCCAACTTTTACACCCACTATTCCTCTGGTCCAATGCCTCTGCTCTATATTCTCTTGGGCACAAAGGACCCCTAACTTGTCCTTTCTGACTCTACTCAAGTATTAACCTCACTTTTCCAATCTTTGTTGGATATCCTTATGCTCTATATTCAGAGAGTACCCTGTATGTATTACTACTCTAGCACTTTCCATAGGATTTAGATATGTTTACTTATCTATCTGTCCCTTGTGCTGCCTGTGATCTTACATGATGGAAAAAACTATGTTTTTAATAGTAATTTTTAAAATTTAATAATTTTAATAACTTTTAAACTATGGAACATAGTAATTAATAATGTTTGAAAAACAAATAAGCCTAGAAAAAAATTACCTCATGAGATTTTTCATTTTTTACAGATTTAAAAAAAAAAAAGTGAAAAAGGTTAGTTAACTAGCAATGGTCATATAACTAATAAGAGACTCACTAGAAAACCACATCTTTCTAATTTAATTAAGCTCACTCACATTCTTCTCTATTATGCCACAATGACCTCAAGAATCTTAACAAATCGAATAGGAGAAATAAATAATACAAATGTCTGTAATAGAAGGTGCAATCCATATACCTCTATGCTTGAAAGTTTTCCTTGATTCAAACTAAACTTTTTATATCCTGAATTCAATGTTTCTGAATCCAGAATTAGTCTTACAACCAATGTGCATATTTAATGCATTTCTTTTTTTTTTTTTTTTTTTAAAGATTTTATTTATTTATTTGAGAGAGAGAGTGAGAGAGAGAGAGAGCACAAGAGGGGGGAGCGGGAGAGGGAGAAGCAGACTCCCTGCTGAGCAAGGAGCCCGATGCGGGACTCGATCCCGGGACTCCAGGATCATGACCTGAGCCGAAGGCAGTCGCTTAACCAACTGAGCCACCCAGGCGCCCTAATGCATTTCTTAATTCCAAAAAAAGCAGTTATCAAATTGAAGCTTGAACCTCCAAGAGAAGGCAAAATAATATTTTAAAAAGTATTACAATGATTTTAAGCAGAGAAAAAACTTTTATTGGGATTAAAGAGGAACCCAAAAGTGTTTCACAGAAGAGATGGTATTTCCCCTTTAAGAGTACAGATGAGAATAGGAAGGCATTCCCAGTGGTAGAATGTACAAACTAAAAAACAGAGGTGGAAAATTATAAGCCATGCATAAGACAATGAGTGTATCAATTTTGCTAGAGAAGAGAATTTATAAGGAAATTATGAGAAATACATTTACAAGGGCAGACAAGAACCAATAATGTACAGGGGCCATGAATGCTTGGGAGAAAAAGGGAGAAATCAAGAAAGATTTTAGATAAGCAAAAATCGTGACTATAGTTGAGCCCAATGAAGATGAATTTGGCAGCTCTATATAGGCCAGATGGACAACAGCAAAAAAAAAAAAAAAAAAAAAGTCGTAACATGGATTTCAATTTCCATTTATAAACATAAATTATGTGTCAAGTGTCACTTAAAACCTTTGTATTGTTAAAAATTCAAAAGAACATGAAAGATCATCTGAGAGGACTTTAGTTTAAAAGTAATTGGTGTGAATTTATTTCTCTGAGCTAAATTATATCATACAATATATTTTGTTGAAATTCAAATAAAAAGTAAAAAACTATAGTCTATTATTCAAGGACTCTAGAGTCAATTTCATTACTTAGTACCTATGTTTGACTTTAGGCAAATACATATCCTTCTTTCTGCTTATTTCCTCATTTATAAATTAACTGTAACTATTTCATGATTCGCTAAAAGAAATAAGGAGTTTCATAGAGGTAAAAAGTTGGATCAGCCCCTGGTAGACAGGAAGCCTTTAATTAATGTCATTTGTTATCGTTATTGTTGTTATTATTTCTCCTAAATGTAAAATAACTTATATAGGAATTTAAGTTTTAAGTTAGGAAAATCTGACTCTATTCTAAAGGCACTTTATGGACTTTTCATTTTTTTAGATACATTACGACAGCAAGATTTTTCTGGTTTGCTGCAATATTTAAGCTGAATGAATAAAAGCTAGAACCTCTGAAAACTTCTATTCCTCCAGTGAAACTAGTTGTTTTGCCAAATCCTTTATTCAAGGACCAATTCTCTTTGATCTAGGAATGATGGAAGCTACAGGGATCTGGAGTTTTAGGATGACTAGGCTGTCAAGGTTTAAAATGAGAAATACCATATAGACGATATAAGTTCCAAAAGGACCAAGACTTCATCTGACACACCACTATATCCCAAGCTCATAGCACAGTAAATCAAGTACATAATATTTATTTTTGAAAGGATGGCGCATGCTTGAAGAGCCAAAACCTCTATTTATGAAACCAAAAGCTTAATATCCCTCCATGCCTCAGTTTTGCAATCCAGGAAAAGAGGAATGAAAACTACTTCAATGGTTAACAGTGAATTGAGTAAGTTAATACTTACAGAAGAACTACAATAATTAACTACAACTGAGAAACTGGAAGCTTGAGAGGGCAATAATGGAAGGATCAAGGAGTCAAATGTTTATAAATATTAAAATTAAAGGCAATCAACAGGACTAAAAACAAAACTATAACAGAAATTAGAAGAAAAGATTTTACACACACACATTTATATACAGCTTTATAAATATAAGCTGTACATACATAGCTTGATTTATTTAGTTATGCTGTAAACACTCAAACAGAAAAAAGTGCTTTATCACTGGAGAATGGGACTGGAAATAGAGAAAAGGTAAGGAGACTTTCACTTTTCATTTTATATCTTGTAATATTGGTGAAATTTTCACTTCCAGGTATATACACTGCTTTTTATAAATTTTTAATAAGTTGAAGAATAAAAAATTCGAAGGCCACTCTTTCATTTACCGAAATTATAATCTTTTTAAGGAAAAGAATGTGAAAAGAAAATTTTCTCCACAGTAGAAGTTTGAAGAACAAATGTCCTTAAAAGAACAAAAGTATTTAAATGTTCTTTCTTGTGGGTAATACAATGATGATATATAATAAAAAATTCTCAATAATGCCTTTTCGTAATTAAAGACCATATGATACTGAAATGCAATTTTAAAAATTATTTTGGGGGCACCTAGGTGGCTCAGTCGAGTGTCTGACTCTTGATTTTGGCTCAGGTCATGATCTCAGGGTTGTGGGCTCTGCGCTCAGCGGGGAGTCTGCTTGAGATGCTCCCCCTCTGCCCCTCCCCACACTGGCGCGTGCACGTACTCTCTCTCTCTAAAATAAATAAATCTTTAAAAAAATCATTTTGGAAGGAACTCAATGATTTAGAGAGTGACATCTATTTTTTAAGTTATTTCCCATTCCTCAAACATCCTGATATGTATGTATTTTTTTTAATAATAAATTTTTCTCAGGGAATGGTGAAAACTAAGTCCTAAGAAAGAAGTTTTCAGGAGAGGTGCTTTATATGTTCTGAACAGCATAACATTTTCATAGATAAAATGAAAGAGTCTTAAAACTATTTTGAGGTCAATAATTTCTGATTAAGAAAAACAAAAACCTAAAAGAGAAGTGATGAAATCTGGTCTCTATGAAAGTAACCCAATTTATCATTCAGAAGAGTCCAGAATTCAATTTGTGCTATTAGTATTTTACTATATGGTGGTAACTTTCTTAATTGATACCCACCTAATTAACTTGCTGGATTAACTAATGCTCACTTTTCCCTGGGTAACAGAAACTGATACCTGGAGCACACTGACAGACAACCAGTGAACAACCTTGTTATCCCACACCTGAGTGAGACAGGATTACCAAGTATCATTTGTTCCTAAACTTGTTTATGCCAATTTATTATTATTACTTTTTAAAGATTTTATTTATTTGAGAGGAAGAGAGAGAGCACAGAAGGGGAGTGAGAGGGAGAAGTAGACTCCCCGCGAAGCAGAGAGCCTGACAGTGGGGCTCGACCCCAGGACCTGGGATCATGCCTGAGCCAAAGGCAGATGCTTAACCGACTGAGCCACCCCAGTGCTCCTATTTATTATTTTTAACTATAAAATGTAACCAAATATTAGCTAAATAGTGGAAAGATAGTTGTTCTAATGAAGATAGATAGAATACTCTGGAAAAAAGCAAAACAGGCCAAGCCTCTTTTAAAAATCAAAAATATAACAAGAATAATTCTGTACCCAGATTCTCAGATTGCTTTGCAATGTCTAAATTCTTGCTCTATTTTTTTTTTTAAGTATATCACAGAGACTAGCTATGAGTATCATTTATATGAGAAAAAAACCAAAGCTAATCAGCGGATCTAATCAGCGGATCCATACTCAAAGAAAGAGTCTCCCCATAGCAATTACATTTAATATAAATGTATATGCTTCAAGTTATAGTAAAATGTTTATACTATGTAATGACCATACAGAAAACATTTCCCTTTGCCTATCCTATAGCCATTCCCTCCCATTCTTTTTTTGCCCCATTTTGTTTGGTAATATCTGCACAAATTATGATTAATCTAAGTGTTTCTCAACAGGGCTATTACTGACATTTTCAGCTAGATGTTCTACCTTTTTTGGAATGGCATTGCAAAAAGTTTAGCACCCTCAGCCCCTACCCACTAAATGTCAACAATATTCTCCACATATTTCCAGATGTTACCTACTAGAAGTTGTGTAACAAACATCAAATTCCCCTACCTTGAGAACCACTGGCACAAACCAATAATCATTATCTTTGTTCTTTTTGCCAGATTTTTGCTTTCCTAGCTCCCTTGCAGCTAAGGGTAGTTACCAGACCTAGTTCTGGTAAATGAGACGAAAGGAACTTTGTAAGAGCTTCTGGAAAAATGCTGTCCTTCACTGATAAAAGGAAAAAGCCACTTGAAAGGCCCTGTCTGATAGGGTACCCACCCCAACTAACATTCTTGTTTTAAATTTGAACACAGTATCTGGACTACAACAGTCTACTTTAAGGACCATGAAGTGGTCCTTCACAGCTATGAAGCCAGAAAGTCAATACCTTAAGAGAGGAGAGCACTGAATGAGAAACAGCCAGCACTCATGATGACATAGTTGAACTGCTGGATGGAACAACCCTAAAACTACGAACCTCCAGACTTCTTAATATATAGCCTTAGAATTTAAGCCATTATTCAGGTACTCTGATATCAAGGGTCCACTTGAATCAACTTTTTTGATTAACTGACCCAATTCTCCAATTTTGTCAGTTTAAAGAACTTCTACTATAATTACAACATCAAAATCTATTACTATAGGAATAGTATTTCTCATAAGATATCCTTGGGTCAGACCTAATGCAAAGTAAAACAAGAGGAATTATGAGATTCTTTTCTCTCCTGTCATTCTCAAATACTATGGAATCCTAAATAGCTCTTTATTAGGATTCACCAATTTAGTTAAGCACTTTTCAACATACATAATGACTTTCCAATATGTAAGAAATATTTTATTTGATGTAAATCTTGTCTCAAGGTTATGTGGGGCTTAGGGCACGAATATACTGACCTCCTCAATATTGGTCATAATTTTTAAAAACTCATAGTCCAAACTCCACTCCTATACCCAAATATAAATGGAGCCTCCATTACTGAAAAATGTTCTCAAAATGTACATCTTTTTTTTTTTTTTTTAAGATTTTTATTTATTTTTTTGACAGAGAGAGAGACAGCAAGAGAGGGAACACAAGCAGGGGGAGTGGGAGAGGGAGAAGCAGGCTTCCCGCTGAGCAGGGAGCCCGATGCGGGGCTTGATCTCAGGATCCTGGGATCATGACCTGAGCCGAAGGCAGACGCTTAACGACTGAGCCACCCAGGCACCCCTCAAAATGTACATCTTTGGGAGTTATATTCCCAGTTAGGATAAAGCATGTCACAGAAGATCACTGTTCCTCTTTTAATAAGAAAATAACCAATAAACTAAAAGCCATGTTTTCTTTAAAAGCACTGAAGAGCTATGGATTGATTTCCAGGGATGAACTAACCCTTCCTAGGAGAGCAGAGACCAGTGGCCATTTTTATCCTAAGACACTGACCAAGCCTGGGAGCATGAGCATGAGAAAGAAAAACTGCCATAGGAAGAGGACAAGGAGAAGAGTGTCCTGCTGGAACAAGAAAAACCAAATCTTAATGGCTAAGTGAGTTAGCATGGCTGTCTGAAATATGGAGGAGCTTCAAACACAGAAATAATTCTCCACCGGGACATTTGCTGAGTTGAGCTGGAAGGTACTGAGAGATCTATAGAGTTTAGATCCTCAATTTCTTCTGGAGAGAGGCACCTGATCCCAACCTCAGAACATTAGAAACCGAAATGGATGGGAAAACAAACTAAAATTTCATCCCAACTCGAGTCTTTTTTTTTAAGTAAGCTCTACGCCCAACAGGGGTTTGGAATTCACAACTGTAAGATCAAGAGTCACATGCTTGGGGTGCCTGGCTGGCCCAGTACATAGAACATGCGACTCTTGATCTTGGGGTCATGAGTTCGAGCCCCACATTGGGGGCAGAATTTACTATAAAAAAATAAAATAAAAAAGAGTCACATGCTCTACCAACTGAGCCAGCCAGGCCCCCCAACTCAATTCTTAATTAGATCTAAGAGATCAGCCCCTGCTGCTTGACAGGATATAGGTGCCTGACAGCAGAAAGGTTAAACTCTTGGGAACAATGAAAGGGCAAGCTCTACTTCAGTCTCTACTATCCGTTCATGCACAATGCCAATAAAAATACCCAATAAAAAATTTTGAGACTAGATTTAGAAAGCTAAAAATATTGTCAAGAGGGAGCCTGGGTGGCTCAGTTGGTTAAGCGACTGCCTTCGGCTCAGGTCATGATCCCAGCATCCTGGGATCGAGTCCCACATCGGGCTCTCCCTGCTCAGCGGGGAGCCTGCTTCTCTCTCTGCCTTTGCCTGCCACTCCCCCTGCTTGTGCTCTCTCTCTTTCCGTCAAATAAATAAAATCTTTAAAAAAAAAAAAAATATATTGTCAAGAGGTCAGTTCTTCCCAACTTGATCTACAGATTCAATTCAATCTCAATCAAAATCCCAGCAAGTTATTTTGCGGATACTGACAAAATGATTCTAAAATTTATATAGAAAAGCAAAAGAGGTAGAATAGCCAACACGATAGTGAAGGAGAGGAACAAAGTGAAAAGACTGATGCTACCTGACATCAAGACTTACTATAAAGCACACCCTGTCTGGTGACAGGGTCTGGGGAAGGGGTGCATGTCTGGCCACAAAGGTGGCAAGAAGAAGCCCCTGAAGCAGCCCAAGAAGCAGGCCAAGGAGATGGATGAGATAAGGCATTCAAGCAGAAACACAAAAAGGAGCAGAAGAAATTCGAGGAGCTAAAAGTGATGTCCATGGTGAAGGGACCCTGGCTACAGGTGGAATTAAGAAATCTGGCAATGAGTTGTTCTTGTGCCTGAGGCAATGGTGATCCTTAATTCTATTCCTGTTTAAACATCTGTAGCCACCTATAACTACAATGAAGTGCTGTCTCAGATAGTGATGGACATTTAAGAATAAACTTTTGTAAAAAAACCAATCATTAAAAAAAAACTTAGATAAAACTACAGTAATCAAGACAGTGTGATACTAGTGAAAGAAGAAACAAACAGATCAGAGAGCCCTGAAATAGACCTATATAAATATAGTCAACCGGGGCCCCTGGGTGGCTCAGTCGTTAAGCATCTGCCTTCGGCTCAGGTCATGATCCCAGGGTCCTGGGATCAAGCCCCGCATCGGGCTCCCTGCTCAGCGGGAAGCCTGCTTCTCCCTCTCCCACTCCCCCTGCTTGTGTTCCCTCTCTCACTGTGTCTCTCTCTGTCAAATAAATAAATAAAATCTTTAAAAATACATATATATAGTCAACTGATCTTTGATAAAAAAGCAACTGCAATGCAACAGAGACAAGACAGTCTTTTCAACAAATGTTGCTGAAATAACTGGACATCTACATATGAAAAGAATGAATTTAGGTACAGACTTCACACCCTTCACAAAAATTAACTCAAAATGGATCATAGAAATATAAAAGGCAAAACCATAAAACTCCTAGATAATAACAAAGAAGAAATCCAGATAACCTTCAGTATGGCAATGACTTTTTAGGTGTAACACCAAAGGCACTGCACATCATTAAAATTAAAAACTTCTACTCCGCAAAAGACACCATCAAGAACATGAGAAGACAAGCTGCGGATTGGGAGAAAATATAAGAGATAGCTGATAAGGGCTGTTATACAAAAGATACAAAGAATTCTTAAAACTCAACAATAAGAAAAACAACCCAACTAAAAAGTGGACCGAAGACCTGAACAAACACATCACAAGAGAAGATATACAGATGGCAAATAAGCATATGAAACATGTTCCACATCACAGGTCATCAGGGAAATGCAAATTACAACGAGATACCACTACACACCTATGAGAACAACCAAAACCCAAAATAATGACAACACCACACACTGGTAAGGACATGGAAAAGGAAATCTCATTCACTGCTGATGAGAATACCAAATGGTAGAGCCACTATGGAAAAGTTTGGCAGTTTCTCACAAAACTAAACTTAATCTTACCATACAACCCAGCAATCACACTCCTCAGTATTTATGAAAAGGAGCTGAAAACTTATCTCCACACAAAAGCCTGTACCTGCACCTGGATGTTTATTGCAATTTTATTCATAATTGCCAAAACTTGGAAGCAATCAAGATATTCTTCAGTAGGTGTATGGATAAATGAAATACAGTATATCCAGATAATGGAATATTATTCAGCACTAAAAAGAAACGAGCTATCAAGCCATGAAAAGATATGGAGTAACTTTAATTCCATATTACTAAGTGAAAGAACTCAATTATGAAGAAAACTATATAGTGTATGATTCCAATCATATAGCATTCTGGAAAAGGCGAAACTATGAAGACAGTACAAAAGATCAGTATTTGCCAGGGATTAGTAGGAAGGCAAGGGTAAAAAGGAAGAGAACAGAGGATTTTAAGGGCAGTGAAATTATTCTGTATGATACTATAATGGATACATGTCATTATAAATTTTTCATACCCCATGGAACAACACCAAGAATGAGCCCTGGGGCACCTGGGTGGCTCAGTCGTTGAGTGTCTGCCTTCAGCTCAGGTCATGGTCCCAGGGTCCTGGGATCGAGCCCCGCATCGGGCTCCCTGCTCCGCGGGAGGCCTGTTTCTCCCTCTCCCACTCCCCCTGCTTGTGTTCCCTCTCTCGCTGTGTCTCTGTCAAATAAATAAATAAAATCTTTAAAAAAAAAAAAGAGCCCTAATAAAAACTATAGATTTTGAATAATAATGGTGTGTCAGTACAGGTTCATCAATTATAACAAATGTATTAGTATGAGGATATTGAACATGTGTGTGACGGAGGGGGGGGGTGGAGGGTAATATATGGGAAATCTCTGTACTTCCTGCTTAATTTTGCTATGAATCTAAAACTACTCTGGGGCACCTGGGTGGCTCAGTTGGTGAACTGTCTGTCTGCCTTTGGCTCAAGTCATGATCCCAGCGTCTTGGGATCGGGCCCTACATTGGGCTCCCTGCTCAGTGGGGAGTCTTGCTTCTCCCTCTCCCTTTCTCTCCCCCCCCCGACCCCACTTGTGCTCTCTCTCACACACTCTCAAATAAATAAAATCTTTAAAAAAAAAAAAAAAGTCTATTACCACAGGGGAAGGGAGGGAAAACTGAATGGGAAGAAATCAGAGAGGGACACAAACCATGAAGACTCTGGACTCTGGGAACCAAACCGAGGGTTACAGAAGGTAGAGGGTTAGGGGGATAGGGTAACCGGGTGATGGGTATTAAGGAGGGCACGTGTGGTGATGAGCACTGGGTATTATACATAACTAATGAATCACTGAAAACTATATCAAGAACTATGATGGCTAACTGAACATAATAAAAAAATTGTTTTTATCAGCACTAAAAAATAAATAAAAAATAAAAAAATATAAATCTATTTAAAAAAAAAACTTAATGAGACCATGGACAGAATTGGGAAATTATGATCCAAGATCAAGAAGAAAAAAGTCAATAGAAACAGGCCCAGTGATGACCCACATGTCTGAACTAGCAGAAAAGAACTTGAAAATTTCTGTAATAAATGTTAAAGATTTTAAAGGAAAAGATGGACAAACTAGGGGCGCCTGGGTGGCTCAGTCAGTTAAGTGTCTGCCTTCGGCTCAGGTCATGATCCCAGGGTCCTGCGGTCAAGCCCCGCATCGGGCTCCCTGCTCTGCGGGGAGTCTGCTTCTCCCTCTCCCTCTGCCTGCTGCTCCCCCTGCTTGTGCTCTGTGTCAAATAAATAAAATCTTAAAAAAAAAAAAAAGAGAGAGATGAACAAACTATGTGAAAAGGATTTCCACAGAGAAACTGAAACTTCCAAAAATGTACATGCCGTGATAGAAAGATAATTATTTTCATATATACAAAGGAAAATACATCTTATATAAAATTTTAAAATGAAACTGAAGAAAAACCACTGGCATAAAATGATCTTACATATTATAAGAAAAGGAGTTAAACTACTTTCACTATTTTTCTAAATGAGGAATGAACCACTTTAGCACCTAAATTCAGTCAGGTATGTAATTCTATATGCAAACCTAGTTAATAAACCTTTAACTGCCACAGTGAATTTAAATTTGGGCTGCTTTTATATATTTTGAAGTACATTCCCAATAGTTTTTTTTTTTTTTTTAAAGATTTTATTTATTTATTTGACAGAGACAGACACAGTGAGAGAGGGAACACAAGCAGTGGGAGTGAGAGAGGGAGAAGCAGGCTTCCCGCGGAGCATGGAGCCCGATGTGGGGCTCGATCCCAGGACCCTGGGATCATGACCTGAGCTGAAGGCAGACGCTTAACGACTGAGCCACCCAGGCGCCCCCATTCCCAATAGTTTTATTTTGCCTAACACATCAAATATACAAATATATTTCATTTCCCCCCAAAAGATATTTATAGTATCAATTCCCAATCAATAAATATCAGAGTTGTGAAAGCCCAGAAACATTTTCTGGTTTAATATCATTTTTATATGAGATAACTGAGACTCAAACACTCTTGTTTTCTGGCTTCAGATCAGAATCTGCCCTTTAATTCAGTGTATTTGTTGAGACCCTACTGCACACTGGCAGGTGCTATTTAAATGTGATAAACAGAGTATCAAGGACTCTGCTCTGACAAAGCTTCTACTCCAGTGGGAGATACACCAAACAAATTTTCACAGTGGGGAAAATGATCTAAAGAAAATAACACTGGGGCACCTGGGTGGCTCAGTCGTTAAGCATCTGCCTTCAGCTCAGGTCATGATCTCAGGGTCCTGGGTTGAGCCCTGCATCGGGCTCCCTGCTCGGCAGGAGGCCTGCTTCTCCCTCTCCCACTCCCCCTGCTTGTGTTCCCTCTCTAGCTGTGTCTCTCTGTCAAATAAATAAATAAAATCTTTAAAAAAAAAAAAAAGAAAGAAAGAAAATAACACTAATACTGCTTGAGTAGGGAGAAAGGGAGCCACTTTGTACTGGGTGTTCAGGGAGGGCATCTCTGAGATTTTAAGACCTAAATGAAGAGAGCTGGTGTGCGAAGATCTGAGAGAAAACAGTCCAGGAAAAGGTAAAGTAAGTACAAACACACTAGGAATGGAATGTGGCTGGAGTGGTTTAGGAACAAAAGAAAGAGATATACGAATGGAATATAGCAAGTATGGGTAAGAGTGTTAAGAGATGAGATTAGAGAAGCTGGAGTATGTGAGGCCTTGATGCCACAGTAAATACCCTGGATTTTAGTCTGTGTGTGATGAGAATTCACTGGACAATTTTAAATAAAGGAAGTATATAATCTAAGTTTTTAAAAGATGGCTGAGACAAAGACCATAGGGAAACAAAAATGGAAGCTGGGAGACCAGTTAGGAAAGCATTACTAGGCAGGAAATGATGACAGCTTGGTTTAGAGTAGAAGCACAGTGGACATGATAGAAGTGGGAGGATTTGGAATCTATTTTGAAGGAGAGATTTACTAATGATAAGTATAGGAGTATACTTTGAGTATACTTCTTTGAGTATATGGAGTGCAAAAAGAAAACTGAAGGAGTATTCTCAAGTTTTCAGTTTGAGGAAATGAGTTAGATGGTGGCACCGTTTCCAGAACTGGGAAAAGCAGAGGAAGAATAGATTAAAAGAAGTTTTTATTTGCCACTAGATACATTATAGGTTCTCCCTCCCCCAGAATTTGTAAACTCTTTTTAAAAATGTAAAAACTGGGGCGCCTGGGTGGCTCAGTTGTTAAGCATCTGCCTTTGGCTCAGGTCATGAGCCCAGGGTCCTGGGATAGAGCCCAGAGTTGGGCTTCCTGCTCAGCAGGAAACCTGCTTCTCTCTCTCCCACTCCCCCTGCTTGTATTCCCTCTTTCACTCTCTCTCTGTCAAATAAATAAATCTTAAAAAAAAAAAAAAAAAAACTTGTTGCATGTAACATTCATTCTAAAGGCATTTTTCCTCCACTATGTGGCCCTCCATACCAAAGCAAAATTAATTTCTGACTAAGATCTGGAAGTGCTGCTCCCATCCTATATTTATATATCATAATATTCTCAGTCTTTAAGATACAACAAAGTAGAAAAATTAAAAATCAGAGTCAGGGAAAAGATAAACAAAAACTTGAGATATAAAATGTTTGATAATTTTTATGTAATAAATTCCTACCTGTTTCTAACGACTATTTCTCAATTTTCAACACAGGGTATGATAGGCTTACCTTTAAGCAGAGAAACTCGATGTAACTCAGACCATCAGTCCCTCCTACAAATATACTTGCTCCCTATACCCCAGTGATGCCAGAGTACAGTTCTAAGGACCAATGCAGCTTTGCTTCAGATTCCTTTCCCATTCCCAATATTTTAAAATCTCTACTCCTGGGGCACCTGGGTGGCTCAGTCAGTTAAGCGTCTGCCTTCGGCTCAAGTCATGATCCCAGGGTCCTGGGACTGAACCAGGGGTCAGGCTCCCTGCTCCATGGGGAGTCTGCTTCTCCCTCTCCCTCTGCCCCTCCTCCCCCTGCTTGTGCTCTCTTGCTCTTTCAAATAAATAAATCTTTAAAAAATAAATAAAATCTCTATTCTTGCTCTATTACTTCTCTTTTCTTTAACACCCAGTTTCCTTTTTCCTAACACCTTCAAAAGGAATATAGAAAAAGTATGTAGAAGTACATTAACACGTATTCAAATTTCACATTAATCAAAGATTAAGTAAGAGTTCCTGGATCATGGTGTCCCTGACTCAGCTTTCTGTAGCAGCACTAATGAGAACTCTCTTTGACAATACAAATGTTCTACACCTACTAACTAATAAGGTAGCCTCCAGCAAGATATGAATGTGACTACTGAATACTGGCTAGTGTGAGTGAGGAACAGCACTTTTTGAGATATATATCAATATCTCTCTTTTATTTTTTATTGAAGTATAGTTGATAAACAGTGTTACATGACTTTCAGGTATACAACATAGTGATTCGACAAATCTATACAACTACTCCATAATTATGCAGGGCTCACAAGTGTAGCTATCATTGGTCACCATACACTATTACAATACCATTAATTATATTCCCTATGCTGTACTTTCATCCCCGTGAGGAGGAACAGCATTTTTATTTTGATGGTTTAGTACATGATACTGGAGAGTGTAGCTCTATAGCCAATCAGGAATCTGTCAAATCTTTCTTCAGTTTTTCTTGTCATCAATTTCCCCATTTCTACCAATGCCATAGTAATCCAATACCACACACACCACTACATGTACTACTCTCTCCTTTTATTTCACTAAAATATTATTTCTCAGAGTGCCTGGGTGGCTCAGTCAATTAAGCATCTGATTCTTGGTTTCAGCTCAGGTCATGATCTCAGGGTCATGAGACAATGCCCAGCCCCACATGTGGCTCCGAGATCAGCATGGAGCCTGCTTGAGATTCTCTCCCTTTAACTGTCCCTCTCCTTTTGCCCCTCCCTCTCCTTTTGCCCCTCTCCCTCTTTCTCTAAAAATAAGTAAATAACATCTTAAAAAAAAAAAAATTTTAAAATTTTTTAAATACTGTTTTTCTGCCTACATTGAACATTATTTAAATTTAACTGTATCATTCACAATGCTCAAAATTCAGTATCTAAAAGAAAAGAAAGAAAAACGCCAAATGGCATCAAAACCAAAGTATCACAATCTGACCTGATGCATTTTTCTGATCTTTTTACCAAATCTCTGATTCAGTAAGAAAAAAAAAAATTTACTCATTATTCCCCACAAAGATGTTAAGCTTTCTCATTAGCTATTCTATGCAATCAATAATAGATGACCTCCTTGTGTCTGTCCATTTAAAAAAAAAAAAATCAAATCTTAACTTTTCCTCACCCATGAAAACAAATCCTTCTGATCACTGCTCCACCAAAGTAATTATCACTTCTAAATTGTAAAGCTACTTTATAATTAAATTTAAATAATTAATACTGACTTACTGCTTTAATAAATCTCTTATTGTTAACTTTTCATTTCTTTCAGGCTTTGCTCCTAACCTTGAAGGCAAGGGCATATCATATACCCTGGAGTATATATATATACCCTCCACAGAGCTTTTATTCAGTCAGATATTAATTAATTCAAAGGAGAGAAAAGGAAGGATGGAGGAAAAAAGGATTAAGTTAGAAATTTCTCTGCAAAGAACCCAAACATGATTCCTTGGCTACATACTAAAAGTTCAAAATATAGCTGAATTCTGGATAGGCTCCAGGCTTGGCAACATTCCTCAGTGTTCTAGTGGGAGTTTTTCCTGCTTTCTCTTCATACCTTTAGCAAAGAGTACCCCCAGATGATCAAGGGAAACTGAAGTGTCTGTAGGTCTAAACCAGAGTCCAGGCTCCTCCTGAAGCATTAACAAGCTCCTTCCTAAATAGCTTCTAATAAGTTAGATAAAATGCATTTCCTCAAATGGCATCAATGAGGCAGATGGGGTGCTATGAAGGAATAGAGAGCATCATCACTCTTTCTCCTACCAAAGAGGATAAGGAAAAAAAATATTTTAACCAGCCAAAAAAAAAGGCTCTGTGGGCATCAATTTCTACGATGACTAAATAATTTAAATATGATTTTAATCTTTTGAAAAGGTCTTTAGCCATTTTTAACTGTTACAGATTATTACCATGTCTAAAGGAAAATTTTTACCCTAAGGAAAAGCTATTTATTTCCTTAAAAATGTATGATTAAAATTTTAAAAGTAAAACTCATTGGGATCTAATTTATTCTATTTTTAAATAGTCTTAAATAGCTCAACACTTTATTTCCAGTCCCCGAACACTGTTCATTTAAAGCCAGAACACCAAATGACTTCTTTTCTATGTGCTTCTCTCCAGGAAACAAACAGGTAAAACTGACATTTTAAAATTAGATGTTTTCTCAAACACCTTAAGAGTGCTTAAACTTCAATTATATCTCAATTTATTAAAAGAAAGAAAAAAAAGTGCTTAATCCAAAAACACAATACTAGCTGCTCATTAAATGTACAAAAATGCAAAGCACCACACTGGGTGCCCAATAAATGCTTAATGTCCCAACCCCAAATCCAGAGCTGTGATCACAGCAGAACATCTTTAACATAATACATATGTTTTTATCCTCTGTCCATACACTAAAAAAGAACGCTACAATGTTTTGGAGGAGTTTCTACTTTAGACTATGTATACCTACATTTGAAAATAGCAGAAGATAAGAATATTGATCTTGATGTTAGCAAAGGATGGCCAACTGCTAAACTCAATTCCTTCTCTTGAGCTTATTTCAAAAATAATAAAATAACCCATAGCTCTGTCCCATCAAGGTTGGGGTGGGGGGATTAGGAGGAGGATAGGGCTGGGGCAGGAATCAATCTTCCCTAAATTGCTACATTGTTTTACAGCTTTGCAAGAGCCAGAATTTGTTTAGAAGGTGATGACTCCATCTTGTCCCATAAACCAGCTTCCCTTGGTACTGTGGAAGCGCAGAGTACATATTTTCTTACTAATTTCTTTGCTGTTACTCTCAGAAATTAAGATCTTCCCTTAAGATGAAAAATTAAGCCTTTTAAACCTAATACAAAAGTGATCACAAGAATTAAATGATGTAAACTGAAAACTCATTTAAACTAACTTCTACCAGATTTATGTACATTGAATAAAATGTTTTTGCCCCAAGTATTCCATAATTTAGCTATCTGATAGAACTATTTTTGTTTTCAAGTTGTAAGGATATTAATACAGTAAAACTGGAAAAGTACAAATTTCAAACAATAAATCAGTATCTAGCTATAGATATTTTATGTCCACACAGCTTATACTGCATTTAGTTAGGTGACAGAAGAGGGTGTGTGTGTGGAAAAGGCAGATGAAATAAGGAGTATAAAGGATCACCACAGTAGAGAACGAAAAAAGAAAACCCTACCTATCTTGGGTAGAAGTAACTGGATAAATGAAACAATAAATATGAACCCTTCAACCAAAAATAAGGATACAAATTTAACTGAAGCTAATAAGGATCTTTAAACAATCCAACATCTGTTGCTTATGTAAAAGCCTATAATGAAATGAATTGGTGATCTCAGTTCAGATATCCTGGAGGTCTTATTAATGTGAGTGTACAGTACTGAAGGTAACATGTATAGAATAAAAATAGATTCCATTTCAGATATGGGTAAACAGCAATTACATTAAATTACTATTTTCACAAGATATCTGAAATGGTTCAAAATTATTCAAAATTTTGCCATTTCCAGAAATAACTATTAAATAATACCCATTGTGCCTCAACTGCACATACAAAAATATATACTAAAACATATTTACTTTGTGGGATTTTTTTTTTAAGTATACAGCAAATTCTGAGATCTTAACCTTCAAGAATTTTTCTTTTTTAATTTTATAAAAACTCTCATGATAGCAAAAAGAAGGTAAAGAAAAATTCCCAAACCATCTATTTGGTATAATATACATCACTATCAGTTTTCAGAAAAAAAGTTGTGCTAAGTATTATGAGTATTAAACAGGCTTATCAGCAGCTAATAATTATTAAAGAAAAATTTTTAAATACTCAAGTTGATAGCATTGTTAGAAGAGATGAGGTATAATAACTGCTTTAAATATATAACTTAAATAAAGAATCCCACAACATAAACCAGGCAGAATAAAGTTAGCTGGTTTTATGTTTGACTGTTTTAAAATAAGCCGGTACACATAGAAGGGTTTTGTATATATTACCACCTCCTAAAAACAGAAATTTTTCAATGTCTTAAATTTTGCAATTTATCTCTTTAAGATCCTGACCTAGTCATCTGATACTGCATTTTAGAAGTCATGAACTCCACTTACCACATATTTTACAGCACTTATAAACTGGTTGTGGAAAAGCAGATGCTGTGTTTCATCTTCTGGATTTGAAGCTGTGTAAAGCATGCCACAAACATTACAGGAAACTGCTCCAAATCTTTTTTGTCCTGCATCCTATTTATAAAAAACAAACAAAAGTTTTTTTTCCCCTCCCAAAGAAATAATTCCAGAACATCAGCCTCTAAAGCTAAAATGGGAACATAAAGGGAGAAGTATTTAATCTACATAACAAAAAATATTCAGTGGTGATTAAAAAAGAAGACATTAAATCTGTGAAATCTGTGTGTAATTTTATTAAGAACTGTTTCCATTTTAGTAATCTGATCACTCGATTCACAGCATTTAATAATTGAAAAGAACTGAGAAAGATCTTTTAACACTACAATCTTAATCCTAAACGCCAAAGAGGAAATATTCTATAAATAAGAACAAAGATACATTCTATATCTGTAATAATTACACTGTTAAAGCTTAGAGGAAATAGTTTTTCACAGACTCAGTTTTTTAATGTCTTAAAAGTATGTTCTTTTTAATGTTTTTTTTTAAAATTTCATTATTAGTTTTCGACGTAGTGTTCCATGATTCACTGTTTGCATATAACACCCAGTGCTCCATGCAATACGTACCCTCCTTAATACCCATCACCGGGCTAACCCATCCCCCCACCCCCCTCCCCTCTAAAATCCTCAGTTTGTTTCTCAGAGTCCATAGTCTCTCATGGTTCATCTCCCCCTCTGATTTCCCCCCTTTTAATGGTTTTGTTCTAGTTTGTAGATATTAAAAAGAGTATTTTGATGTCACTAGAAACTCCTAAGAAAAGGTAATATTAATTTTTTGTATTATCTTCATAGTAAATAAGTACAAAATACAATCATCTCTTTTCCAATAATTCATACTTGTGCTGTAGGATAGTAACTGTTTACAAAATGTTTTCTATTCTTGTCCTCATTCAACAAGAAATTTTCAGCAGTATGATCTAAGTCTAAGAATAATAAACTAATAGAGGCGTCTGGGTGGCTCAAGTCGGTTAAGCGCCCGATTCTTGATTGCAGCTCAGGTCATGATTTCGGGGTCATGAGACTGAACCCCACACTGGGCTCCGCGCTGGGCGTGGAGCCTGCTTAAGATTCTTTCCCTCCTTCTCCCTCTGTCCCTCCACTAGTGCACTCTTTTTCTCTAAATAAATAAAAATAAAGTTTAAAAAAAAGAATAAACTAGGGTGCCTGGGTGGCTCAGTCAAAAGTTTCTGCCTTCAGCTCAGGTCAGGGTCCTGGGATCAAATCTGCATCGGGCTCCCTGCTCAGCAGGAAGCCTGATTCTCCCTCTCCCGGTCCCCCTGCTTGTGCTCTCTCTCGCTCCCTCTGTCAATTAAATAAACTCTTTAAAAAAAAAAAAAAAAGAATAATCCCTTTACTCTTCCTACTCTAAAACTGTGCAATCTGAATTACTACAAAAAATAAGATGTAAGACAATGGCATCTCTAGTGTCTTAGAACTAGGACAAGTAGCAAAGAGAAATCAAATGGTAAATAAAAGATTGTGGGGGTGCCTGAGTGGCTCAGACGGTTAAGCATCTGCCTTCGGCTCGGGTCATGATCTTGGGGTCCTGGGATCGAGCCCCACATCGGGCTCCCTGCTGAGCGGGGAGCCTGCTTCTCCCTCTCCCTCTGCCTCTGCCTGCCACCCACCCCCCGCTTGTACTCTCTCTCTCTCTGTCAAAAAAAAAAAAATCTTAAAAAAAAAAGTGTGTATAGAACTTTAGGGAAGTTCACTCTAAAGGATTCAAACTATTCACAAATTGTTACATGAAATTTATTTCAGGCAGCTAAAAAAAATTTTTTTGTAATTGTGGTACAACATATATAACAATATTTACCATCTTAACAATTTTTTTTTTTTAAAAGATTTTATTTATTTATTTGGCAGAGAGAGACACAGCGAGAGAGGGAACACAAGCAGGGGGAGCGGGAGAGGGAGAAGCAGGCTTCCCACGGAGCGGGGAGCCCGATCTGGGGCTCAATCCCAGGAACCTGGGATCATGACCTGAGCCGAAGGCAGACGCTTAATGACTGAGCCACCCAGGCAACCCCATCTTAACGATTTTTAAGTGTACAGTTCAGTAGTGTTACATATATTCACACTGTTGTGCAACCAATCTTCAAAATTCTTTTCATTTTGCAAAACTGAAACTCTATACCCACTAAACAATACATTCCCAATCCACTTTCCTTCCCAGTTTCTAGAAACTACCATACTACTGTCTCTGAATTTGACTACTCTAGGCACCTCACAGGAGTGTAATCATGCAGTATTTGTCTTTCTGTGACTGACTTATTGCACTTAGCTTAATGTCCTTAAGGTTCAACCACGTTGTGCCACGTCAGAATTTCTTCTGTTTTAAGGCTGAATAATATTCCATTGTATGTACACACCACATTTTGTTTATCCATTCATCCTTGATACTTTGATTGCTTTCACCTTTTGGCTATGATTAATGAACACCAGTGTACAAATATCCCTTCAAGCAGGCAGTATTTTGAATAAACATCTCTTCCTCGGTTTCTTAATTGGTAAATGGGAAATAACAGTCCCTACCGCATATTTTAAAAACTAAGGCTTAATTAAGTTTTTATGACTGGAATACATAAAACAATGTATTCAAAAAATATTAGCTGCTATAATGATCATTAACATCATCATCATCAACTCTTGACCAGAACAACTGAATAGAAGTGCAAGCCACAAATGTAATTTTAAATTTTCTTGTAGCCATGTCAAAGGATGCAAAACAAACATGTGAAATTAATTTTAGTATTTTATTCAACAAAACATATCCCAAATATTATAATGTCAACATATACTAAATAAAAACTTATTAATGAAATACTTTACATTCCCTTTTCTGTACTAGTCTTTAAAATGCAGTAAATACATTTACACTAATAGTGTATCACAGTTCTGATGAGCCACATTTCAAATACTAAATGGCCACATGTGGCTACCATATTGGACAGTGAAGCTCTAGATTCTACTAGTCTAATCCTGTTTCACTATCATATTGATTTAACAACAGAAATGTTATTAAATCTGATGAAACTTTTTCCTGATTAAACTTTCTCAAAAACTTCCAAATAATTCTTACAAAGTAATTCCCCTATATTAAAGTTAGAATCAATAATCTACTCCAAAAAATTCGTATTGATAATGTTGACTGGAAGAACACTAAACTTTCCTATTATTTTGGGTCCCTTCATTTTTTCAGAGTGTGCTCACTCGTTCAAATTAGATTTTTTTTTAAAGATTTTATTTATTTATTTGACAGAGAGAGACACAGCGAGAGAGGGAACACAAGCAGGGGGAGTGGGAGAAGGAGAAGCAGGCCTCCCGCGGAGCAGGGAGCCTGATGCGGGGCTCCATCCCAGGACCCTGGGATCATGACCTGAACCGAAGGTCATGATGCTTAATGACTGAGCCACCCAGGCACCACTCAAATTAGATTTTTAATCAATCAAAATATCTCCCTCTCTTTTACAACTTGCCACCAAACTGCAGAGTGGTTAATTTCTATTTCAAATTAACTATTGGTTTATCTTCCTATAAAACACAGTTTTAAAATTATAAAATATACTAAAATACAGATACTTAAAATCATTTTATGCATTAAGCTCCATGTTATTTTAATATTTAAACCAACTACTAAAACGAGGTACATCAAATGACATATTTAAGAAAGTAACAAATGATAAAATAAATGTAAAATAAAGTATCAATCTGTCATAAATAAAACTAAAAGCATGGGGATTTTGAGTTTTTATTTGTGGCAGGAGGGTCTCACTACTGGGGGGCCAGAAGGGTGTTTATAATGACAGCAGAAATATTTCCATAATGGTTTATGGTGAAAAAAAGGCTCTTTGGAAAAAAGGATGAACTTACGCTTTAACAATGTGCGTAAGAAAGATGATTATAATAACTCTTCACCAAAAAGGTCAGTTGGATACTTACTATGATCAACTGTTTTTCATCAACTTTCTCTGCTTCTTTTAGTTTCAAGTCCTTTGGAATTGTTATCTCCAAATGGGAATTACACTTAGGCCAAGAATGATTTGGTGGTGTCTCCCTTAAAAAAAAAAAAAAAAAAAAAAAAAAGTCACACCATTAAATGTTATAAAGCTGTTATCACTTCAAATCACTAAAAAGGAAAAAAAAATAAACTTTTTCTATACAACACTCACAATTTTCAACTCCAATGGGGGAAAATAACCTTTTAAAAATCAAGGGAAGAAAATTACTAATTTTCAACAAATAAAAAACTGCTGTACCTACTATAATTTGAATAAGGTTTAAGTTTTTGGGGTAATTTTTAGCCATCTTAGTTACTACAGTTTGTCCTAAATACTGTTTCCAGTAATCTCTACAGCAAAATAAGTCAGATTTAATTTTATTCTGACATTAAAGAGAATGGAATGCTTTTAAAACGCTTAAAACACTTTTACATGTTGATAATACCCAGTACTTCAAGGGGTTTGCAGAAAGATGCATTCTCAAAACACTGTTGCTGGAAGTATAAAGACACACACTGGAGGAAAATATGGCAATGCAGACTAAGTCCTATAGCTATAAACTTATCCTAGATATACTAATACAAATGGGCAAAGATGCTTGTGTTTATTGCAGAACTTTTTCTTGGACAGAAATTAACTAGAAACCAAAATGTCTATAAAGTGGAGAACCGTTAAATAAACAATGGAATATTCACACAATGAAATCTAATACAGATTTAATAGAATGAGGTAGTAAGAAAAGATGCCCATAATACCGTAAGTAAAAAAAAAAAAAAAAAAAGCTATAAAACATATGTATAGGCACAAAAAAAAAGTAAAATGAAAACAGAACTTGTGAATATCACATTCTTTCTACATGAAAAACTGTGGATTACCAGCAGAAGGTTTTAGGGAAAAATACCCCAAACTTGAAAGGTAAGTATAAAATCCTTAAGTTCTGTTAAAACAAGACAACAGGTCCAAAATGGAGTTGCTTATGCTAAGCCCCATATTACCAAACTCAGACTTAGTCTTGATTCTTCCAGAAATGGAATCTTAAACCATTCAGGAATCACCTAATTAGCACTAGTTAGGTAATTTGCCTGAAAGACCTCTGCCATCTCTCCCAAAGGAAAGTAACTTTGCAATAATCAACCCGCTTTTTTGCCAGTTGTAATTTCCTTATTCCCACTCCTTTCTGCCTATAAAAGTCTTTCATGTTACAGCTCCTTGGCGCTCCTTTCTATCTGCGAGACTGGATACTGCCCAATTCGAACTGATTTTTGTTCAAATAAACAAAAACTGTAAAAGCCTCAGTTTATCTGTTAACAGTTCTCGTATTTACTCTTGTATTAAACTAATGTCTTACCTGTTATCACTGGCCTTAGGTGTCTGGTTACTGAGTATAGTATGTTGTTTGGGAGCTGAACCTGTAATTTAATCAAGAAAGTGAGTTACACGTTAATCTTTGTACTACCTCTCCATCTAATAGGCTGAAAATCATTACAAAGAAAAAAAAAGAGAACAATGCACTAAATGTTTTATTTTTAATAAAAATCATTTGATTAAATTAGAGCCCCTTTCTAGAAATTACTCTTCAGAAAAGAGGGAGAAAAAGGCTCTACAGAGCCACAAAGAGATCCAATGGTAGATTAACAGTGTCTTCTAGTTTCACCAATCACTAGCACTGAACAATAAAGCAACCTGTGTATATGCCTATATAATTATACAATCTCTAAATGGAAACAAATGGGAACATTTCTTTGTTTAAAAAAAATTGTAGTCTATAAGAAACAGTCAGTGTTGGCGAGGATGTGGAGAAAAAGGAACCCTCCTGCAGTGTTGGTGGGTATGCAAATTGGTACAGCTACTGTGGAAAACAGTATGGGGGTTCTCAAAAAATTAAAAATAGAATTACCATATGATCCAGTAATTCTACTACTGGGTATTTACCCAAAGAATACAAAAATACCAATTTAAAAAGATATATGCACCCCTATGTTTATTGCAGCATTATTTAAAATAGCCAAATTATGGAAGCAACCCAAGTGTCCATCGATAGATGAGTGGATAAAAAAGATGTGGTATATATACATACATACAATAGAATATTACTCAGCCATAAAAATGAATGAAATCTTGCCAGTTGCAACATGGATGGATCTAGAGGGTGTAATGCTAAGTGAAATAAGTCAGAGAAAGATAAATACCGTGTGATTTCACTCATCTGTAGGAATTTAAGAAACAAAACAAAGAAAATAAAAGAGACAAAGACTCTTAGAGAACAAATTGGTGGTTACCACAGGGGAGGTGGGTAGAGGAATGGGTGAAACAGGTGAAGGGGGTTAAGAGTACACTTATCATGATGAACAATGAGTAATGTATTGAATTGTTGAATCACTATACTGTACACCTGAAACTAATATAAAACTGTATGTTAATTATACTGAATTTTTTAATTGTAGTTTCTAGAGTTTTAATCACATTAATAAATAATGCAATAATCAATTCATTTTCATTTCTAATGAATAAGTAGTACATTTCTCATATTTATATTATACTTCTCTTTCCTCCACTAAGAGAAAAGGTTAAATAATATGCAATGAAAGACACTGTCTGACCTCAATATACTGCTCCATGTATACCTTTCCTTCAGCAGAGAGAAACAGGAATTAGGAATTTATTTTCTATATTCCCTCAGGCTTCATCTGATATAGGTGAGCAAATCCCCATCCAGCAGCTCAAACAATGTATTGTCAAAAAATTTTTACAAGGTCACACAAAAAAAGTCTTTGTACAGCATAACTGCCCAAATTGCAATTTTTTTATTTTTTTTAAGTAAGCTCCACTGACTGAGCCAGCCAGGTGGCCTTCAGCATTTATTAAATCCTTTCAAAGACAGAATCACTAACATGGAAAACTGAGTAAGTGAGGATTAAAGATAAGAATCTGAAGTGGAAAAACACAGTCTTTGTACTTGAAAAATAAGCTCCTACCACTAACTTAACGCAATTCATTAAGTAATACTTCTCCAGAAAGTAAGTCATAAACAAAATAAAAGATTTAAAATAAACAAAAGGACTTTTGGTAGTGAGTCAAAGAATCATAAATTATTTATTTATTTATTTTTACGATTTATCAATATATGTAAACTAGTACTTTATTTTTTTTTTTATTTAATTTTTTTATTGTTATGTTATTTTTTTTTTTTTTTTAATTTTTTATTGTTATGTTTCTAGTACTTTATTTTTATACTTCGTTCCCCAAAAATGTTTTGGGAAAACATTTAAAACTTAAATAAAGAAACAATGGATTTTCTAAAGGAAAAGTTAAAGTTGTCCAAGTTAGTTGACCTTTGGCTAATGTGCTTTGTTTCTGTTTTGGACCCAATCTTACTGATCATCCAGGCCATTTTATTTTTTATTTTTTCATACTTAATTTAAACAAGGTAAGAAAGAAAAGCAATTCTACCCCAAAGAATGGTAGTAAAGATAAAAACAAAAAACAAAAAAGAATGGTGATAATCACACATTTGAAAAACACACGCAATAGTTCAGAAGGATTTAACTGGCCTATTTGGCAATCAGTATTGTTTTCTACCATACTGACAAAAATATCTCTGAACACTGAGAAATCCAAATAATATTTTCAAAGTTTACCTGGAACTTTATTCTCCCCTGTATCAATTTTTGCTTGACTGGGCAGAGCTGAAACAGTAGAGGTATTTCCCACTGGACTGTTTTCAAGCTTGGATTCCAAACATAGACTGAAATTCTGAATATAAAATTCAAAATGTTAATATTTGCCTTCATATCAACCTTTGGGACTCATCCCAAGATACTTTCAATGAATTTTAGCATAGTAAGAAAATTTAAGGTAATACTTTATAGTTGGAGTAATTCACACTGATATGCCTTAAAAGTCTCTTGATCTCCCCACAGCTACCCTCTTAGCATCAGTTCCCATTATTCCCCTTCATGCTATACTGAAAAACTTGCAAATTCCACAGATATATTCTATTTCTGCCTCTTTCATCTATCTAAATCTGCACTGTTCAATACAGTAGCCATGCCTTATCTGACTACTGAGCACTTAAAATCTCATTAGTATGAATGACTGATTTGAGATTATGTTGTAAATATAACACACACACCAGATTAAGACTTACTACAAAAAAAAAGTAAAATATCTCAATTTTTAAAATGGATTACATGCTGAAATGATAGTATTTTTATATGACAGATTAAATAAAATATATTCATTTTACCAGTGTGTTATTCTTTTTAAGGTGGCTACCAGAAAATTTTAAATAAATATGTGGTTCACATTACACTTCCATTGGATAGTGCTGATCTAGAACCTTTCCCCCTGTATCAACTCATTACTTAAATATTAACCTTTTCCATGAAGCCTTCTCCAAGTTTCCTCATGCCCTTTTCCCAAATGTGGAATAATTCTCCATCTATTTCACCTCTACCTCTTTCATGTCCTTATTACTAGTATCAATTAGTTATTTGTTTTTGATTCATCTTCTGTAACTCTTAAGAGCAAAGAACATATATTTATCTTTGTATTCCCAAGATCCCCTACATCAAAACACTGTCAAAGCTGATAATCAGTAACTACCAAAAAAAAAAAAAAAATACTCCAAACTCTATTAACATTGGCTGTATCTGTATTGTGATTATTACACTCAACATGTAACATCATTTTTGAGTATTTTTGAAAAGGTGAACAATTTTTGTCATTGAAAAAGCAGAAAAATTAAAAACAAGAACAATGACAAATTACTAATTAATCTCTATTAAATAGGAAGGAATTTAGTAAGTTACTGGCTTAAAAAAAAACAAATAATAAAATAGCTGGGCTTTAAAATTCATAAGGTTCAAATTTTTTTTTAAAGATTTATTTATTTTAGAGAGAGCACGTAAGAGTGGGAAGAGGGGCCGAGAGACAGGGCAGACAAAGGAGGAGAGAGAATCTCAAGCAAACTCCCCACTGAGCAAGGAGCCTGACAAGGGGCTCCATCCGAGAACCCTGAGATCATGACCTGAGCAGAAATCAGGAGTCCAATACTTAACCAACTGAGCCACCCAGGTGCCCCATGTTCAAATAATTTAAATTCAGCCCAAAGAATTAAAAGAAGGCCTATCAAATGCTTAGCCTTATCAACCATCATTTCTCAGCACTGCTGAAACTGACATAAAAATTACAGGCAGCCACAGAAAAAGATTTCGTATGATGTAAGGTTTGTTCTTATATTCTCCTTCCTCCCCAAGTATAACCCCACTACACACTGAAGCCAGTCAATCTCAGTTTAAATCCTAGCTCTACCACTTATAAGTCACTCAGGTAAGTTACTTAAATTTCTAAGCCTCACTCTCCTCACCTGTAATATGTAGGTAATAAGAGAAACTACAGTGTAGATTGTGGTGACAATTCTATGAAGCTCTCCTCTGACTAACAAAGAGGCAGTGTTCACCAAAGGCTATTATGTCATTAACCAAAAGCTATTATGATGGTTAAACTAAGCTACCTCGATTTTTTTTTTTAAGATTTTATTTATTTATTTATTTGAGAGAGAGAGAAAGAGAGACAGCGAGAGAGGGAATACAAGCAGGGGGAGTGGGAGAGGGAGAAGCAGACTTCCCGCTGAGCAGGGAGCCTGATGCGGGGCTCGATCCCAGGACCCTGGGATCATGACCCAAGCCAAAGGCAGACGCTTAATGACTGAGCCACCCAGGTGGACCCTAAGCTACCTCAATTCTTAGTGCTCATGGCAAGAAGAGAAATCTCTTAAGTGACTGCTACAATGGAAATTCCTTAAAGGCAGGAAACATTTCCTCTTCTGCAGCCCTAGCACAATGTCTTGGACACAGCAGGCACAACTATGTCTTGAAATGACATGGTTACCACATTCCCTGATCACTCTGTGAAAGTGATCACATCACTGGTATTGGTGAAAATAGAAACAAACCGAAAGGGCTTTAGAAGAGGAAAACATAAATTGTGGTATACTCATTTACAGCTATTAAAATATCCATGTATTGGTAAGTATCAAATGTTGACTGCACAAAACCAAGTTGCAAAAAACCACACACACATACACAAACACACACACACAACACACACAGACCAACTATGTTAGCATTTAACATTTAAGACATTTAATATTTAAACACTTAAAACGTAACATAAAAACACATATAAAACATTTAAAACACAAACAGTACTTTAGTATTCTTTACGGATATATATACACATAGACAGTGAAATCATAAAAAGAAAAAAAGAAAAGATCCCCACCAACTTCACAAACATGTTTAACTCTGGGAAGAGAGCTGAATGGAAAGAAGAGGGAGATACGGCTTTTTCCTGTATCTGTAACATACTTCTCTTATTTTAAAAGACCTGAATTCATTAAAATATTAGTTTTTGTCAAATTTGGGTGGTAGACACAAGTGTAACATTAGTTTCTGTAGTATTCTGAATGTCTGAAATACCCAAGAATTTACAAATGTAAATAAAATTTTTAACACAAATTTCATAGGACAGTTTCTTACAATGCACCTCAAGAGAGACGGACTGTACAAATCCAAAGTAAATTTCAGTAAAAGCAATATTATAGGTCAAAATAATGTGATCTAAGTAAGCATCTCTATTCTAGTAGTTTACTCCAAAGGATTACATTTCTTATTCTTCAGTGTAATTCTCCACAAATGAGGGTTTCTTTTATTTTAGTTAACATGCAATGTTACATTAATTTCAGCTGTACAACATAGTGATTCAACACCTCTCTATACATTATGCTATGCTCACAAGTGTACCTACCATCTGTCATCATACAACGCTACTACAATATCACTAACTATATTCCCTATGCTGTACCTTTTATTACCATGACTGACTTCACAAACTGAATTTTGACAGGCATTTATGTAGCAAGGAGTAGAAGATAAACAATGCAGCTACACCTGGAGTATAGTTATCAATTTGCTGACAAAACATACCCTGAATAGAGAGCCACCCCATCTCTGATGGAAACCATACTTGTTACTCACACTACCACTCACTACTTACTTCTAATTACTATCACTATTTGAATAATTATCTTCTAATTGGTGCTTTCATTACCATTTGTTCAGAAAATAAAATCTAAGAGTACCATATGGTATCTGTTCCCTTCAATTTGATTTGTACTCCACAAGAATAGACAATGATCTATTTTCATGGCTTCTGGCATAAAGCCCAGACTCCTCACTCATTCGAATTTGCTCCTAGAACAAAATATCTCTCAAGAGAACTTTAAATCATTCCCAAAACTTTATGATGACTTAACTTTTTTCTCTATTCACAATGATTTTTTTCTCAAATGACCTTATGTTCAAAGTACGTAACTGTAGAAAAAATGGTGGGCTGAGAATCAGAACACCTGAAAATTCAATCCTGTTGTGCCCTCAAACATGTGACCTAAATCACATTCCTCTACTGTGTTCAGTTTTCTCAATACCAAACTAAAACAACTGAAACAATTAGTGAAGTGTTTCAAAAATATATTATAGAGCTCCATGGTTCTATGCATAAAAAATTTCTGCTTATTGGTTTAGATACTGGGATTTTACCTATGATTCAATCTGAAAAAAAAATTGGCTTAGCTGCTTTTAGTTTCAAACTACTTCCTCAGATAATCATTAAAGTTTCTTCAAGCTATTAGATTCTGTTCACTTTTTTTAGATTCTGTTTTTCAATTTACTTTTCCATTTTAAAAAATTCTTTGCCACTACAATCTTATTCTTAAACTGAAGACTGAATTATTTACATCTTTCAGACATTTTATTTGCCCAACTCTTCACAATGTGATCACACAAGTCAAACTTAAAAGGCATCCCTACTACTAGAAATGTTTAATTTTTCAATTTTATCAGGTGGAAAAAAGGGATTGATCTGCCGGCTAAAATTAATTTTAACAATTTGGTCAGAATAAGGCCCAAATTTAATTTCTGTATTTTAGTCACTATGAAACATAGTTACAATTAAAAGAAAAAGCAAATCAGTGTGTTAAATAAAGAAAAGTTAGGGGGTAAGCGAACGGGCAAAATGAGTGAAGGGGGAGTGAGAGATACAGGTTTCCAGTTATGGAATGAATAAGTCATCGGAATCAAAGGTAGAGCATAGGGAATATAGTCAATGATATTATAATAGCATTGTATGGTAATAGGTGGTAGCTACACTTGTGAGCAAAGCATAATGTATAGAGATGTTAAATCACTATGTTGTACACCAGAAACCAACATAACACTGTGCATCAATCATACTCAAAAAAATTTTAAATAAGAAAAAGAAAAGCTAGAATTCAACAGGTTCATGCTGCATATAAAATAAAAATAAGGGGTGCCTGGATGGCTCAGTCGTTAGCGTCTGCCTTTGGCTCAGGTCATGATCCCAGGGTCCTGGGATCGAGCCCCAAATCAGGCTCCCTGCTCCGCAGGAAGCCTGCTTCTCCCTCTCCCACTCTCCCTGCTTGTGTTCCCTCTCTCGCTGTGTCTCTCTCTGTCAAATAAATAAAAATATTAATTAATAAAATAAAATAAAAATGAAAGATGAAAATAAGGAAGCAATGAGAAGAATTTATGTAAAGGTCAGACGTCTAAAGAAACCAGGAAGTTCTATCACTCACTACAAGACTGAGTTAATAAAACACTACTAACAACTGTATAGGATACCTTAACAAATGACTCCTGTCTTTTATGACTTGATTCTTAAGCTAAAATATGCTGTAAAAACTTATTTAATAGAAAGTGCTCATGTACCTCTACTGTGCATAATGAAAATAAATTACCTTATCTGGTGTTGATTCAAAAGAATCTTTCATCTGGTTATCCAACGGTGGGTCTGGGGGTGGTTTTATCTGATTATCCAAACGACAATTTTCAGGAGCCCTTTTTGTGGTTTTATCAACTTCAACTGTAACATCATTAGTTTTAACTTCTTCAGAATTAATTTCTTTCATTTCTTCCTGCTGGCAAGCTGTATTTTTATCATTATGTGGTTTTGTCCCTAAAAATGTACTTTGAGTCGCTGGATGATGCATTTCTAAGGCTGGGAGTGAAAAACTGGTTCGTATTAAGCCCAATTTAGGGGAAACTTGAGAGTCCAACTTATTTTGCTGCACAGAGTTAAATTTTGAGAGTTTAATTTTAGTCCAGTTGGAGTTCTTTTTAGTTGAGCTGTTTATTCCATTTAGTATACATTTCACAGGCTTTGTTTTTCTACTGGGGAAGAAACGACTACACTGAACATCCTGATTTGTTTCCTTTTGATGAAGTATTTGTCTTTCATTATCAGTCTCCTCCAATTTTATTTCTGTAGGCTTCTCCATCTTTACACTTTCCATTTGTGAAGACTCCTTTTTTACCTCTACAGTATCGGACTCAATCTCACCAGCAATTTCTTCACAGAGCTGAAGAATGCTACCTCGTTTGCTCTTTCCCACTTGCTCCAGCTCATTATCTACACTTTGTTCAGGCACTGATGGCTGTGGACTTTTTTGGGATTTTGCACTAGTATTCACTTGTGTATGAACTGACTTCTTCACCTCATTCTTTTTAGAGACTGCTGAAGTAACCATTTTTGATCTATTTATCTCAGAAGTTACAGGCACAGATTTTGTTTCCTCTTTTCTAGCATTCTTCTGAAGACACTTTTCAGATCCTTTTATGCACTGAGAACTACAAGTAGAAGCTGTTTGATGCTCTACTTTGCGTTTTTTTCCTTTGGGGGAATTTATTACTTCATTAATTACTAGATTTTCATCCTCTTTAGAGTCAGACTTTATTTCGGGTACTTTTCTTTTCACATGTTTTTGATTTGTTTTAACTTTACTAGATTTACTTTGAGAATTGTTACAGTGCTCTTTTCTTGGTGGCAAAGTGTGTTTAACTGCTTGAACCTGACCCTGAATTTCTCTATTACGCAGAGACCTTGTTGAAACTTCTGTTAACTGTTGTAGTCTTTGTGATCTCCGGTGTTCATCTGATTTAGGAGTTCCATGCACTGACTTTTTCTGAGGTAATTTCTTCTTTTTTGTAGATTCTTGTTGTGAATGTCCCTTCACAGTCACCATATTTTTGTTAATGGATTTACTAGCTTTTTTATCATTGGATGTGGCTTTTGCTGACCTTGTACTCATGCATGTTCCTAATTCAGGTTGATTTATTTTACTCTCACTAGAAGATTTAACCAGTGATTTTACAGTTTCCTTTGGACCTGATTTTTTTGCCAGATTCGTTTGAGAACCTTGAATTTGTGTTTCTAAATTCTTATCTTCACTTTTTTTAATAACATTGGAGGAATTTTCTTTTGATTTCTCCTGAATGGACATCATTCCTGAGTAAGGTCCTCCTTTTCTGAAGTAGCTTTTGAGAGGATTTTCGTGTCCTGGTAGGTGCGAATGCTGAATGTCTAGTATTATTACTGAGGAGGTCTTAAGAATCAACTTTGAGGCTGATGTACATTTTCAGCAAAAATACTAGTTTGCTTCAAGTAAGGTTTCGGTCATCCCTAGGACATGAGAAAAGCTGGTATGAAGGCTGAAAGATATTTGCTTTACTTCTGGACAAGGCAATAGAAATTTGAGGAAAATTTAATTCTAATTTGATATTTTTAGAACTTTTTATGACAAAAACTGAATTCAGGTTCAATCTGTTTTGTTAATTTTTCAATTAATAATAGTATTCAGGCCTAGCCCTATTACTGGAGGAGTTATTTATCACTGACCTGTTTTGACAAAGATTTTGAAAACTTTTTTCTTCTGAAGTCTACAGTTACTGGACTTCGATTCATTTGAAACATGTCTTACAGCTAACAGGTTTCTTTCCTTGTTTGCTGAGACTGTTAGTTTAAAGTTCTTATCTAACCTCTTTCGTTTAATAAAATACTCTATTAATATAGATTTCCTTTTGTGCTGCCATTTCTGAAAAATTAAAAAAAATTAAAATTAAATTTTGTACAATCCAAGAAATATGGCAATGCTAATACTATACAGAAATAATACTGATTTATATAAACCTAACTTCTCCTTTTTAATTATTTAGTCTGTATATTTAAGGCTAACAAAATAAAGTATCCCAAAGTACATTCCTATAAGTAATCAGTAACTTGTTTTATATAAGCACAGAATAGTCAAAATTTATCAGTTTATTCCCTGAAGTTACTTACAATTCTTTTCCCACAAGACAGACTTGATCTTTCAGCCACCATAACTCATGAAAATTTGGCAAAATCATTCCTTAAAGTATCCTTCTTAACACATTACACAGCACCTAAAAAAAAAAAAAGTTTTAAAAAATGTTTAAAAGGTGCAAATATGTAAATTTTCATTCACCACTCATCAAATACAACACTCCACAATTTTACACTGTCCTATCATTAGTCTTCAGAATTCACTTTATACATACCACTTCATTTTAGTATTTCTAACCTGAAGTAAACAGTCCATTTTATGTTGTAAAAAAAAAAGTTTTAAAATACAAAACACAATTCATAATACATACATATAATGGGCTAAACTGGTAAAGTAAAATCCTATTTTGAGGGAAAAGAGTGCATACAATTACTTGTACATAGAAAAACACTTGATACACAGTTAAAAACGCAGATTTAAACACATACATTTTCCTCTACTCTTGTGTAAAACCTACTTTAAAAAAGCAATAGATTAAAACAAAACAAAACCATAAACCCGAAGGATAAAGAGTAAATGGTAAAAATAAAAAATATGGAAGTTACAAAGAATGACAAATAATAACCTCTAGACTCAAGAAAACTTGAATCCTAAAAGCTGGAAATGGGGAAAGCGGAGAAGCAACTCTACTTAAAACCACAGAATCTCCCAAAACTCAGGAACTGCCAGTCCCAGGCTCCACAGGAGATGAGGATGAAAATAGGACTCAAAAAAGCAGGAAGATGCCAAGACTGCCATTCCAATTACTAGCACCAGAAAACTGCCCTATATCCCTGAAGACCCTAGTATAAATCTCTGGAAAGAGTGTAACAAAAGGCCTTTGGTCTGGGGGCTCACGAGTGACAGGGGAGGGGAGAAGTATCATACTGACAACAGACGGAATAAGTAGGAGTACACACAGTGCTGAAACCCATTCCATCCACTTAAAAGTCCTCTCTGCCTATTGAAGAAACTCCTAGAGGAAGCAGCCAAGCCTGTACACTCCTGGAAGGAAACTGGAAGACCGTTTTTAATGAATTTGACAGGCCTAGAGATAAAAGAACTAAAAAAATACCCAGTTAAGTGTGCACATGCACATGCATGTGCACACACACACACTCACACCCTACAGTCAAGAAACTACCAGCCCACCCACCATCCAAACACACAAAACTTCCAAATCACTTCTAGTGTCTCACTTGTAACTCTGAACAAACAAGAATCACAATACATGAGGAAAACCTTAAAATGAAAAAAAAAAAAAAAACAGGAAATAAATAGCTTGGCAGAAACAAACTACGCGAAGCCAAAAACTAAAACCAGGCACCTGAGTTTCCAGATTTAAAGGGCCAATAGCACCTAGCACAAGTGATTTTTAAAAAAAGATGTTAAGGTGTGCATGGGTGGCTCAGTCAGTTAAGCGTCTGCCTTTGGCTCAGGTCATGATCCTGAGGTCCAGGGATCGAGTCCCACATCGGCCTCCTTGCTCAGCAGGGAGCCTGCTTCTCCCTCTGCCTGCCACTCCCCCTGCTTATGCTCACTCCCTCTCTCTCTGACAAATAAAATCTTTAAAAAAAAAAAAGATGTTAAAAAGTGTATCATGAAGACAAAAAGATGATCCTCAAGCTTCTAGGGAGGAGGGAAAAATCTTGACCACATAGATATTATACATGCAAATTATTATTTGCAAGGAAGAAAAACAAAAAATTGGTATGTGAATTTATAAAGGAGAATAAATTTTAAAAATTAAAAATCAAAATCAAAAGCTTTAAATAAACAACAATCAGCTGAAATACATAATAGAAGAAAATATCACATACCAGTTTATAACACACACATACACAAATCAAACTTAGAAAGTAATGGGGTGTAGATTTGTGTCACTTAGTTGTAATAATTAACAATTTAATTCCAACAAATCAGTAGACAAGAGAAAACAGAGACTCCAAAAATAGGCCCAAGTGAATAAGGCAAGCTAGTACATATAAAGGTAGTACTAATTACTTTCAAATTAATGAAGAAAAGATTATTCAACAATTGGTGTCAGGACAAGTAGGTAACCATCTGGGTAATTTTGGTTTAAGAGTGAGGTTATGCATGGAGGACATCAGAAGGAAGGGAAAAATGGGGAGGGGGAATTGGAGGGAGAGATGAACCATGAGAGACTATGGACCTGAGAAACAAACAGGGTTTTAGAGGGGAGGCGGGAGGGGGGATTGGTTAGCCCAGTGATGGGTATTAAGGAGGGCACGTACTGCATGGAGCACTGGGTGTTATACGAAAACAATGGATCGTGGATCACTACATCAAAAACCAATGATGTGGGGTGCCTGGGTGGCTCAGTTGGTTAAGCGACTGCCTTCGGCTCGGGTCATGATCCCGGAGTGCCGGGATCGAGTCCCGCATCGGGCTCCCTGCTCAGCAGGGAGTCTGCTTCTCCCTCTGACCTTCCCCCCTCTCATGCTCTCTATCTCATTCTCTCTCTCAAATAAATAAATAAAATCTTAAAAAAAACAAAACAAAACAAAAAACCAATGATGTATTGTATGGTGACTAACATAACATAATAAAATTTAAAAAAAAAAGAGGTTATGTCCAGGAAAAATTTAATCATTAAAAATTAATTAAAAGTTAAAATATAGTAAATTAAAATGTGTGAGAATTTTAGTATTTATTTTCAGAGTGGGAAAAACTTTCAAGCATTGTCAGAAAATTCAGAAGCCAGGTTTGAGGAACAAAACTAGGGAAATACACTGGCAAGAAATAGCAAAAGCTATTTACCATGATATATTCACAGGAAAGAAACCACAGATGGCTGGTGTGATAATAACAGAATAATTTAAGTTAGAACCAAGACAAAACACCATTTTTCACCTATCAGACTGGCCAAAGATCAGGAAGTTTAAGAACACGGTCTTGGCAAAGGTTTGTGACAGGTACTCTCTCATTAGTGCAGCTAATTCAGTGTCTACACAGGACAATTAGGCAGTATCTATCAAATTATAAATGTTAAATTTGAAGCAATTCCATTCCTAGGACTTTATATACAGACACACATGCACAAGTGCTCAAAGACACAAATAAATATAAAACTGCAGCACTGTATCAACAGAATGAATACCCCAGCAGACATCACTATAAGCTACTTATATAACTGACCCAATTATATATACACCCAACAGAATACCATGCAATGACAACTCAATTCCAAGCGAAATTTCCAGTCTTTTTATACAGAAACTGACAACCTGATTTTAAAACTTACATGGAAATGCAGAAACTATGTACAATAGTCAAAGCCTTTTTAAAAAATTTTTTTACAATACTGATACTATTAAACTTCAAGACTTGTAAATCTACAGTAACCAAACAGTGTAATACTGATAAAGGAAGCAGAGATCAATGGAATAGAGAATCCAAAAACAGACCCATACATTTATGATCAATTAATTTTCAGCAAAAGTGCCAACACAAATCCATAGGGAAAACAAAGTCTGAAAAAATGGTGCTAGAACTACTGGAAATCTAAATAGAAGGGGAAAAAAAAAAAGAACATCAACCCTTCCCTCATACAACCCACAAAAATAATGTGAGATTGACCAAAGAAATGAATATAAAACTATAAAGCTCAAGAAGAAAACAAAGGCAAAAATCTTTGGGGTAGACAAAGATTTTTTTTAGGCAAGAATTCTACTCATTCAACATATGACCATGTAAAAACCATGTTCAAAAATCTTCAAAGCAGGGGCACCTGAGTGGCTCAGTGGGTTAAGTACCCAACTCTTGATTTCGGCTCAGGTCATGATCTCAGAATTGAGAGATCAAGCGCCACATCAGGCTCTGTACTGAGCAGGGAGTCTGCCTGAGATTCTCTCTCTCTTCCTCTGCCCCTCCCCACCGCTCTCTCTCATGCACGTGCTAATAAATAAATCTTAAAAAAAAAAAAATCCTCAAAGCAGCTCTATGCACAATAACCAAAATCTAAAAAAAAAAAAAAAGGTCAGGTGAATGGGTCATTAAAATGTAGTATATCAATAATATAATAGAAAAGTACTCAGCAATCGAAAGGAACTATTGGAACAATATGATGAACCTCACAACCATTATGGTGAATGAAAAAAGGTGGACACAAAGAGTACATAATGTATGATTCCACCTGAAATTCTAGAAAAAGCAAACTATAGTTGATCCTTGAACAAAGCAGGGGTTGGAGTGCCGAACCCCAGTGCAGTCAAGAATCTGCATTAACTTTTGACTCCCCAAAAATGTGACTACTAATATGGCCTACTGTTGACCAGAAGCCTTATCAATAACATAAACAGTCAATTAATATATATTTTGTGATATACACATTTTATACTGTATTCTTATGATAAAGCTAGAGAAAAGAAAATGCTAAGAAAATCATAAGGAAAAGAAAATAAATTTACAGTACTATACTGTATTTATCGATACCATAAGTTGACATCATTGTTTCATAAGATGCATCATCAGTCAGGACCTACATCAATATTGTCCTAAATAATACAAAACACTATAAATTTAAATGCTATTACTAACACTAGACATCAAAAATGAAAACATGTGAAAAAGAAATTCATATTTACTTACAGATATAACAATTCATGCACTGATAATGAAGGAGCAGTATGACTGCTTTACAGTACCCAGTGTAACAGATCAGTTGCTTCACACTGGACTAGCATATACACTAATGAATGAATCGTTATACAATTTTTATGTCATGAAGTATTACAGTCATATTCATTAACACAACATTGCAAACACATTTTTTCTAAAAACCACTTACCTGTGATGATAGGCCGATATACAGTTTCTCCAATTACAAGACAGAGCATATTGTAACGTAATTCTTTGAAAGTTCTAAAACAGTAAGAAAACTAACACATTATTAATTTTGTATTAAATATCACTCACCTTATGCCTACGTAAGGATAGGCTATCCACTGCCATACAAGTCTTGTACATGATTTTCTACACGATGAAAACTTAAACAATGGTGATGATGATGTTGACAGAAAACCGTCTCAGGCAGTTCTTGCCATTCAGTTATTAGATTTTCACATGAAGACACTCACACACACAACAAATAAGTTTATTAACTGTATGGCATGATGATTATTTACTATTCATTAAATGGAAGTGGATCATCATAAATGTCTTCATCCCTGTTGTTTTCACTCTTCATACTGAGTAGGCTGAGGAGGAGGAAGAGAGGAAGATGGTCTTGGTGTCTCAGGGAGAGCAGAAGAGGTGAAGGCGAAAAGGGAGGCAGGAGAGGCAAGCCAACTTGGTGTACTTTACAGAAATACATTGTAATTTCCGTTCTGACATTTTTGCCTTTTCATCTCTTTAAAAATGTTTCTACACAGTACTAATCCTTTCTCTAGCATTTGCTTTAGTTTCAGTGCCCATTTCATAGAAGGGTCCATGTCCTAGAAGAAGTCAAAAGCAGTCTTGAATAATTAGAATCCTTCTGCCAAACAGTCTAATGTTAATCTGTTTTCTGGCACTGCTTCATCCACATCTTCTTCTTCATCGTCTGGCATTGGTTCAGATGTGTTTATCCACATCAAGTCATCTTCTATTAATTCCTTTTGTGTGGCATCTATCAGCTCTTGAGTTTCTCCAAGATCTGTACCTTAAAATCCTTCACACCCCCCACCTTTTTTGCCATATCCATAATCTCTTTCATGATTTCCTTGATTGGTCTGTTGTAAATTCTGTGAAGTCATACACAACTTCTAGACACATTTTTCTCCTGCAGGAATTTACTGTTTTGGGCTTGATGGTTTTCATGGCTTGTTCTATAAACAATGACGGCATCCTTGATGATGGAATCCTTCCAGGCTTTCATGATGTTCTATCAGGGTTCTTTTCCATAGTGTTGAAAATCCTTTCTAGAGAGTACCATGTGTGGATGAGCCGTAAAGGTCCTTAAGACCTCCTGATCTAGAGGCTAAATTAGAGATTTTGTGTTTAGGGGCAAGTAGACCACTTTGATGCTTTTGGTGTTGAACTCATCAGGTTCTGGATGCCCAGGGACATTGTCTAAGATCAAAAGAACTTTAAAAGGCAGTGCCTTACTGGCAAGGTACTTCCTGACTTAAGGGACAAAGTATTGATGGAACCAATCCCGAAAAAAGATTCTCGTTGTTCAGTCCTTTTTGTTGTACAACCAAAAGTCTGGGATGCCTGCTGGCTCAGTCAGTAGAGTATGTGACTGATCTCAGGGTCATGAGTTTGAGCCCCACCTTGGATGTAGAGATTTAAAAAAAAATAGTCGGGCAGCTGGTATTTATCTTTTCCCTTCAAGGTTTGGAGATTAGCAGCTTTATACATAAGGACAGTCCTGGTCACAAACCCAATTGCATTTGCACAAAACAGAAGAATTAGCCTATCCCTTCCTACCTTAAATCCTAAGGCTCATTTCTCTTCCGTATTAATAAATGTCCTTTATTGTATGTTTTTTTCCAGAATAGGGCACTTTTTGTCTGCAGTAAAAAAAAACCTGTTCAGGCAGATATTCTTTCTCCTCAATGATTTTCTTAATGCCATCCGGGAACTCATCTGCTGCCTCTTGGTCAGCAGAAGCTGTTTCTCCTGTTTTCCTGACATTTTAAAAATCAAACCTTTTTCTAAAATTATCAAACCATTCTTTGCTGGCACTAAATTCTCCAGCTTTACCCTTCACCTTCCTTTTGCTTTAAGTTGTCCTATAATGACTTCACCTTTCCTCAAATCATATTAGAGTCTATAGGTATGCCTTTCCTATAGCAACCCTGCACCCACATAAAAGCTGCATTTTCAATACAAGATAAAAAGGTATTTCAAAAAGTACAAGGTTTTGACACCTTCTGGCATAACTGCAGCAACAGCTTCAAGAATTTCCTTTCCTTTTCCTACGATGGTCCTTACGCTGGATTCATTTATCTTGAACTGGCAGGCAACTGTAGCTGCAGGCCTCAATCTATGGTACTTAACAAACAATTCAACTTTTTCTTGTAATGTCATGACTTTTCCCTGCTTCTTGGGAGCACTTCCAGCATTACTAGTGGCACTTGAAAAGGGTCCCATGGTGTTATTCAAGGTTTACAGTACTGCAAATATGCAAAAACTGCAGAGATCACTTTTTACTGTGATACACAATTTACTGCAGAGACAAATTGCTCACACAGAGATGATCAGATCACACCACCGTGTTGTAAGCAGACTCAAACACCTAAGCTCACCACAATAGCAACATGAGATGGCTACAAAATTATTATAGTAGTACACTATGTACTACAGTTAAGTTTATGCAGTTATGATTTAATACTGCATCTTTGTTTAGATTTTTTACTGTAAATGATGCAATGTATGGTCTGTGTCTGCACACATTTTAATAAATTTTAACTTTTTATAATAGATCTGTGAATATTTTATGGTAGTAAGTAATAAACTACATATATTTTATGCATTCATGAAACACCTAACTTTTTAATTTTTTCAGTATTTCTAAGCTACATGGTTTCTCCACAAGTTTTTTTCAAATTGCCACAAATCTCAAAAAAATTTTTTCAATGTATTTATTGAAAAAAATCCGCATAAGTGGACCCACACAATTCAAACCCATGTTGTTCAAGGGTCAACTGTAATCTACAGTAAGACAGCAGATGAGTCCTTCCCTAAGGTCAGGAGAGGAGGGAGAGACAGACTTTTGGAAGCGATGGAGATGTTCTGTGTCTTGACTGTAGTGGTGGTTTCAAGAGTGTTTATATCTGTCAAAATCCACCAAATTGTACAGTTTAAGAGAGTGGAGTTTACTGTACATAAATTATACTTTAATAAAGCTGTCAAAAAATACAGTGCTGTAAGTAACTGAAATGGACCTACACCTGCAACCAAGAAGCATTGTTAAACCAAAAAACAGCAAGGTGCAGAAGAGGGTAAAAACAGCAATTTTTTAGAAAAAAAGTGGGAGAAAGGAAATGCACAGAAACATGCTTGCTTATGCACACATTAGGTACAGAAAAATACATAATAAATATAATAGTGAAGATTTCTGGGAAAGAGAACTACAAAACCAAGTGTCAGGAGTGTGAAAAAGCTTACTTTTCACTATATACCCATTCAAGTGTTTTATTATATAGACATATAACCTAATCAAAATTAAAATATGTTATATTTCTCTGAAAATAAAAAGTTATATTTGGCACACTAATTCATCTTGGAAGGCACTATATTATAAAAGTATAAGCCACTTACCTTACCGAGACAAAAATCACATATCACTGTTTCTTTAAGTTGACTGATGATGCTTCCAATGAATGATGCTCCTAATAACTTCCTGTGTTTGGGAATTAATCTTAAAAAAAAAAAAAAAAAAATCCTGTAACTAAAGTAAAACAATCTATTAAAACACATGAGAATATAAAATTACTATTGTCTACTAACTCATATTAAAACAGCTTAAGACTAAGCTAGACTAAGTAAACAACTGCCTAATAACAATGTATAGCGTCACATATCTCATTTTTACACCATATAATAGATTAGGTTTTTCTTCAAATACAATCACCACCTCCAAACCTCCGCTGCGTGGAAGGAGTATATTTTCCTTCCCAACTGGTGCTGAATTTGACCACATGCCTTCCTTTGGCCTCATGGTGGGCAGAGTATACTTCCCTGCCCCCATAACCTTAGCCATCTAACTTGGTTTGGCCAATGGTATATTAGGAGAAACGATGCAGAGGTTTGAAATGTCTTTGTGCAGCTGGGCTTGCCCTCTTGCAACTCTGCCATCACCATAAGAGCTTCACCAGGTAGATGAAGGCAGCCCTTCAGCCTAGACCCCAGAATAAACATAAAGAGTAGAACTGAGCCAAACCCCAAATGAGGTGACAAGCCGAACCCACAGTGAGAAATAAAGCCCACCCACACCCACAGCTGCCCACCAAGCCTAACCTAAATCACCTAACCCACAGCTGCTCTGCAGATGTGTGATCAATTAACTGCTGTTTTAAGCCACTGAGCTCTAGGGCAGTTTCTTATACATCAATAGCTAATACATACTGTGATTAATTTTTACTTTCTAAGAAGCTCTAAACTTACCAAAGATTAAGCCCCAGAAACATAACAAAAAAAGAAAGAAAACTCATTTATATCCTTTATTACTTTAGCACTAAAAATTATAATTTTTAAAATGATGAATATTCTTCTTTTACAGCTGTTCCTCCCAATTTCTAAGTATTTTAATACATTTAGGACCTACCTTATAAAAGAGATAAACTGATACACAACTCTACAGTATTTGTCAATCACCTGTTCAAGGTGTGCTAAGGACCACTTCAATTCTAGTTTGCCCCCTCACGCAACCATCACTAATCTAGCATTACACAACTTAATAAACCCCCTTTCTTCATAACCCTTAAATGATATCTTGCAAATAAGAACTGAAATGCACCCTCTCATCTGTTAACAAATTGACAAGGCCCCTCCTACACAACCCAGAGCTAGATTAATATAATCCTAATGAAAACAATATCAGGGTCAAAAAAACACAATAATTAAGCTTTACATAAAATGACCACTTCAGAAAACCTAAAATAACATTTATATTTGGGCGCCTGGATCGCTCAGTCAGTTAAGCGTCTGCCTTCAGCTCAGGTCATGATCCCGGAGTCCTGGGATGATTCCCGCATCAGGCTCCCTGCTCAGTGGGGAGCCTGCTTCTCCCTCTCCTTCTGCCCCTCCCCGTGCTTGTACTCTCTCTCTCTCTCTGACAAATAAATAAATATAGAAAAAAATAACATTTATATTTTACTACAAAAGAAATCTTACAAGGCACATTAGAAAATACTGAGAATTTAACAATAATCCAATTTCCCACAGTGCTTTATAATAAAATGTACTCAAATTTTAATCATTAAAATATTTGGATTATAAAAAAAATTTAAGATTTTATTTATTTGAGAGAGACAGCACATAAGCGGGAGGGGGGGTGTAGACAGAGGGAGAGGGAGAAGCTGACTTCCCCACTGAGCAGGAAGCCAGACATGGGGCTTGATCCCAGGACCCTAAGATCACGACCTGAGCCAAAGGCAGATGTTTAACTGACTGAGCCATCCAGGCACCCCATGATTATAAAAAAAATTTTTAAACAGAAAGGAAAAAAAAAAGAAAAAATCTGGATTGTATATCACCCAATATATTTTAATATTAAAGTCATTTTTAAAAAAAACATTTCATGATTAGGGCACCTGGGTGGCTCAGTTGAGGGTCCAACTCTTGATTTCAGCTCAGGTCATAATCTCAGGGTTGTGGGATCGAGCCCCATATTGGGCTCCATGCTCAGCAGGGAAGTCTGCTTGAAATTCTTTGCCCCTCCCCTCTCTGAAATAAATTTTTAAAATATCCAAAAAAACATTTTATGATTGAGATGTAATTCCTTACCATAAAATTCACCTCTTTATAGTATACAATTTAGTGGGTTTTAGTACATTCAGAGTTGTGTAACAATTGCCAGTATCTAATTCCAGAATATTTTCATGACCTCAAAAAAATCCCCCCAAAAACATGCTCATTAAAAGTCATTCCCCAGGGCGCCTGGGTGGCTCAGTTGGTTAAGTGACTGCCTTCGGCTCAGGTCATGATCCTGGAGTCCCTGGATCGAGTCCCACATCGGGCTCCCTGCTCGGCAGGGAGCCTGCTTCTCCCTCTGACCCTCCCCCCTCTCATGTGCTGTCTCTCTCATTCTCTCTCTCTCAAATAAATAAATAAAATCTTTAAAAAAAAAAAAAAAAAAGTCATTCCCCATTCCCCCTCCCTCCAGCCCTGGCAACTACAAATCTACCTTCTGTTTTTATGGATCTGACTATTCTAGATGTTGCATATAAATGGAATCATACAACATATGGTCTCTGTGACTGGCTTCTTTCATGTTTTCAAGGTTCAAATAACATAGCATTTATCAGTAATGCCCTATGATTTTTATGGCTGAGTACTATTCCACTGTATAAACACGCCACATTTTGTGTAACTATTGTCAAACATGGATATTTGACAGATTTTTTTTTTAAGATTTTATTTATTTAGGGGCGCCTGGGTAGATAAATCTTTTTTTTTTTTAAAGATTTGTTTATTTATTTGACAGAGAGAGAGACACAGCGAGAGGGAACACAAGCAGGGGGAGTGGGAGAGGGAGAAGCAGGCTTCCCGCGGAGCAGGGAGCCCGATGCAGGGCTCGATCCCAGGACCCCGGGATCATGACCTGAGCCGAAGGCAGACGCTTAACGACTGAGCTACCCAGGCACCCCTGACAGATTGTTCCTACTTTGTGGCTATCACAAATAATGTTATGAACAATCCTAATGAGTTTTGTGTGAACACAGGTTTCCAGTCTTTTGGTTATACACAAAGAAGTATGACTGCTGGACCATATGATAGTTAACTTTGGAGGGACTGTTTTCCAAACCAGCTGTATCCTTTTACATTTCCACCAGCCATGTAGGAGGGTTCCAATTTCTCTACATCCTGGTCAGCATTTTTTACTATCTTTTTAAACTTTAGTCATCCTTTTGGGTGTAAAGTGGTATCTCACTGTACTTCTGATTTGTATTTTCCTAATGATTAATTAGGTGAGCATCTTTTCATGAGCTTAATGGCCATTTGTATTTCTTCTCTGCAGAAATATATATTCATATCCTTTCCTCCTTTAAATTGGGTCGCTTTTCTTTTTATTATTGAGTTGTAACAGTTCTTTATCTGGATATTAGACTCTCAGCAGATGCATCGCTTACAGATATTTTCTCCAATTCTGTTATTTGTTGCTTCATTTTCTTGATAGAGTCCTTTGATGCACAAGTCTTTATTTTTAGTTATGTCCAATTAATCTATTTTTCTTTGGTTGCTTGTGATTAGATGTCATATCTAAGAAACTACTACCTAATTCAAAACCATGAGGATTTACATCTGTTTTCTTCTAGGAGTTTTATAGTGTTAGCTTACATTTAGATCTCTGGTCAATCTTGAGTTCATTTTGTATATGGTACAAAGTAGGAGTAAAACCTTCATTCTTTTGCAGGTGAATATACAACTGTCAGAGCATCATTTGTTAAAGACCATTCTTTACCTACTGAATTGTCTTGGTAATATTGTCAAAAATCAACTGCTGGTTTAATTCTGGACTCTCTATACTGTTCCACTCATCTATATGATGTTATGCCAGTACCACAAAGTCTCTTAACTACTGTAGCCTTATAGTAAACTTTTTCTGAGATATAATTGATATATTGTATTAGTTTCAGGGGTATAACACATTGATATGATACTTGTGTAGATTGACATGATCACCACAATAACCCTATTTAATATGTGTCATCATACATAGTTACTAAAATCTTTTTTCTTGTGATGAAAATTAAGATCTACTCTCTTAGCAACTTCCAAATATAAAATATTTTTTTTTAAAGATTTTATATATTTATTTGAGAGAGCAGAGCGAGAGAAAGAAAGCACAAGCAGGGGTAGAGGGGCAGAAGAGGCAGCAGGCTCCCTGCCAAGCAGGGAGCCCAATGTGGAGCTTGATCCCAGGACCCTGGACCTGAGCCAAAGGCAGACACTTAACCAACTGAGCCACCCAGGCACCCCACGAAACAATATTATTAGTTATAGTCACCAAGCTGTACATTACATCCCCATGACTTATTTATTTTATAACTGAAAGTTTGAATTTTTTGGCCCCCTTCCCCTTCACCCATTTCACCTACCCCCCACCTATGGCAACCACCAATCTGTTCTCTGTATCTATGAGCTTAGTTTTTTATTTTTGTTTGTTTTTAGATTCTGCATATAAGTGAGATCATACAGTATTTGTCTTACCTGACTTATTTCACTTAGCATAATGACCTTAAGGTCCATCCATGTTGTCACAAATGGCAAGATTTCATTTTTTATGGATGAGTAGTATTCCACTGTGCATATATTGTGTATATAGTCCATTGTATATATATTTTTTCTTTATCCATTCATTTATCAATGGACATTTACGCTGTTTCCTTAACTATTGTAAATAATGCTGCAATGAACAGGGGGTGCATATATCTTTCTGAAATAGTATTTTTGTTTTCTCCTGACAAATACCCAGGACCCTATGGTAGTTCTATTTTTTATTTTTTAAGGAAACTTCATATTGTTTTCCATGCTGGCTATACCCATTCACATCTCCACTGACAGTGAACAAGGGTTTCCTTTTCTCCACATCCTTGCCAACATTTGTTATTTGTTGTCTTTTTGATAATAGTCATTCTAACAGGTGTAAGATGGTATTTCATTGTGGCTTTGATTTGCACTTTCCTGGTGATTAGTGATGTTGAGCATCTTTCCATGTACCTACTGGCCATCTGTATGTCTTCTCTGAAAAAAATGTCTATTCAGATCTTCTGCCCATTTTTAATTGGATTGTTTATATATTTTGGATACAACCACTTATCAAATAGATAATTTGCAAATATTTTCTTCTATTCTATAGGTTACCTTCTCGTTTTGTGATAGTTTCCTTTGCCTTGCAGAAGCTGTTTTTAGTATGATGCAGTCCCACTTGTTATTTTTGCTTTTGTTGCTTTTGCCGTTTTTTTTTTTAAGATTTATTTATTTGAGACAGAGGGAGCACACGCGTGCACATGCATGGAGGAATAGAGGGAGTGTCCTGAGCAGACTCCACGCCCAGCATGGAGCCCAACACAGGGTTCGATTTCACGACCCCAAGACCATGACCTGAGTTGAAACCAAGAATCAGACACTTAACTGACTGCGCCACTCAGGTGCCCCTGTTGCTTTTGCTTTTAATGTATATTCACAATATCATCACCAAGACCTATAGCAAGGAGCTTACCCCCTATGTTTTGTTCCAGGAGTTTATGGTCTCAAGTCTTACATTCAAGTCTTTAATCCATTCTGAGTAATTTTTTGTATAATTTAAGATAGTAGCCCAGTTTCATTATTTTGTATGTGGCTGTCCAGTTTTCCCATCAACATTTATTGGAGACTGTCATTTCCCCATAATATGCTCTTGGCTCCCTTTGTAGTTAAGTTCTGAAATAAGGAAGTGTGAATCTCTCAACTTTGCCATTCTTTTTCAAAATTATTTTGGCTATATGATATTAATTTTAGGATCAGCTTGCGAACTTCTGCAAAAAAGTCAGCTAGGATTTTAATAGGTGTTGCACTGAATCTGCAGATAATTTGAGGAATACTGCCATCTTAGTAGTAAATCTTCCAATTCTTGAACATGGATAGCTTTTCATTTATGTCATCTTTAATTTTTTTAATGATGTTTTAGAATTTTCAGCGTACAAGGCTTGCACTTCATTTGTTAAATTTATTCCTAAGTACTTTATTCTTTTTGATTCTATTATAAAAGGAATTGGTTTCTTAATATCCTTTTTAGATGGTTCATCACTAGTATACAGAAATACAACTAATTTTTGTACATTGATCTTATATCATATAACCTTGCTGAATTCACTTATTAGTACTAACAGGCTTTGAGGCCTTTTTTGTGGATTTCTTAGAATTTTCTACATATAAGATCATGTCATCTGCAAAACTGTTTTATTTATTCCTTTCCAATCTGGATGCCTTTATTTCTTTTTCTTACCCAAATTCCCTGGCTAGGACCTCCAGTACAATGGTGAATAAAAGTGGCAAGAGCAGGGACACCTGGGTGGCTCAGCTGATTAAGCCTCTGCCTTCTGCACCATCCTGCTCAGTGGGGAGCCTGCTTCTTCCTCTCCTGCCTGCCGCTCCCCCTGCTTATGCTCTCTCTGATAAATAAATAAAATCTTAAAAAAAAAAAAAAAAAAGAAACCTTCAGTCTTTCACCATTAAGTATGATGTTAGAGATGGGCTTTTCATAGATGCCCTTCTATTCCTTTCTTCAGTGTTTTTATCATGAAAAGGTGTTGGATTTTGTCAAATGCTTTCTCTACATCTGCAGAGGTGATCATGTGTTTCTCCCCCCTTTATTCCATTAACATAATATATTATTTTGACTTTCCTCAATCTTATAAAAAGCTTCTAACAAGAAAACCTATAGCTTACATTACAAGAGTAAAATATTGACTGCTTTCTCCCTAAGTTCAGAAAGAAGGCAAAGATGTCCTCTCTTACTTCTATTCAATATTGTACTTGAGGTCCTAGCTAATACAATAAAGCAAGAAAGAGAAACAAAAAGCCCATAGACTAAAAAAAACAAGAAAGAAAAACCTGTTGACATGATTATTCAAGTGGAAAACACTAAGGATCTATTTAAAAACCTATTAAATACATGAATCTAGCAAGGTCACAGAATAAAAGCCAATAAGTAATACCAATTACATTTCTATATTCTAGCAAAACAAAACTGGAAAAACAAAATTATTTTAAAAACAAATTACAAGAACATCAAAAACATTAAATGCTTAAATAAATTTAAAAGACAAAAAAAATACTTCTACACTGAAAACCATGAAACATTACTAAGAGAAATTAAATAAGTCTTAAATGGAGAAATACAGCACATTTAGAAAATTCAATATTATCAAGATATCCAGTCTCCTCGGGGCGCGTGGGTGGCTCAGTCCTTAAGAGTCTGCCTTCGGCTCAGATCATGATCCTGGAGTCCTGGGATCGAGTCCCACATCGGGCTCCCTGCTTGGCGGGGAGCCTGCTTCTCCCTCTGACCCTCCTCCCTCTCCTGCTCTCTCTCTCATTCTCTCTCTCTCTCAAAAATAAATAAATAAAAAATAAAATAAATAAAATTTATGTGGAAATGGAAAGGATCCTATATACAACCATTTTGAAAGAAAATGACAAAGATGGAAGCTATAATAATTATAGAGCATAATATTTGAAGCAAGACAAATCAATGGAACAAAAAATCTATAGACACATTTAGACAGCAAAAGAACTGAACATACCCTTCACAAAAGATAATTTACAAATGGCCAATAAAGATCTGAGGAAGTGTTCAATATGAGTCATCAGGAAAATGCGTATCAAGGGGGTGCCTGGGCGGCTCAGTCGTTAAGGGTCCCCATCGGCTCAGGTCATGATCCTAGGGTCCCAGGATCGAGCCCAGCATCGGGCTCCCTTCTCCTCGGGAAGCCTGCTTCTCCCTCTCCCACTCCCCCCGCTTGTGTTTCCTCTCCTGCTCTGTCTCTCTCTGTCAAATAAATAAATAAATAAATCTTAAAAAAAAAAAAATGCGTGTCAAGGCGCCTGGGTGGCTCAGTTATTAAGGGCCTGCTCCACGCATGATCCCAGAGTCCTTCCTGGGATTGAGCCTTGCGCGGGCTCCCTGCTCGGCGGGAAGCCTGCTTTTCCTTCTCCCCCTCCCACTGCTTGTGTTCCCTCTCTTGCTGTGTCTCTCTGTCAAATAAATAGGTAAACTCTTTACAAAAAAAAAAAAATGCATATCAAAAACACAATGAGACACTACTACAAGCCCTCTAAAATGGCTAAAATTAAAAAGACTGACAAAATCCAGTATTTGTGAACAGTGCAGAACTCTTAAGAATGCCGCTGGTAGGATGAAATGGAATAAACACTTTGGAAGTTTGGTACTTTATAAAGTTAAATTTTACCTACCCTCTGACTCAAATTCCAGTCCTAATTATTTACCCCCCAAAATAAAAACATGACCACAAAAAGACCTACACAAAAATGTTTCTATTAATTTTACATATAATAGCCAAGATATTGACTTCCTGCATCAATTATTAGGTATATAAAAATAAACTCTGGCATTTTCATGCAATGGAATACTCATGGGGAAAAAAAACATAAGCACGTTGCTTACACAACAACATGGAAGAAATTAAAAACCATTATCTTAAGGGAAAGAAGTCAAACACAGAATAGTACAGACTGCATAATCCCACTTACATGAAGTTCTAGAACAGGCAAAACTCACCTATAATGACAGAAAACACAACAGTGATTACCCAAAGTGGAGTCAGGAACATAAATGAATAGGTTCCAAGGTACCTTTTAGGGATGATGGAAATGTCCTTTATCTTGATTGGAGTGGTAGCTTCACAAGTGTTTACATGCCCAAACTTATCAAACTTTACAATCACCTTAATCTGTGGATTATATTAAATGTAAAATATACTTCAAAAAAGCCATTTTGTAAAAATGCTTGCAGGGATGGAGAACTTTTTCTTAGAAATTAGGAATATTAAATATAATATGGCTTTGATTGGCTTTTATTTTTTTTAAACATTTATTTGACAGAGAGAGAGAGAAAGTGAGAGAGCACAAGCAGGGGGAGTGGCAGAGGAAGAGGGAGAAGCAGGCTCCCCACTGAGCAGGAAGCCCTACCCTGGGATCATGACCTGAGCTGAAGGCAGACACATAACCAACGGAGCCACCCAGGCACCCCTGATTGGCTTTTAAATATAAATTACTAATAAATAACAAGTTTTTCTCTTCACAAAATAGCAAAAGCAATACCTAACAAGTGGAAGCATTTTCACATTAAATACAGCACATTAAAAAATAATTTACTTTTTTTTTTAAGTCCTACTTTTTTTTTTTTTTTAAAAACTAAGCTCTTTGCCCAATGTAGTACTTGAACTCACAACCCTGAGATCAGGGTTGCATGCTCTACCAAGTGAGCCAGCCAGGTGCCCCCCATAAAAAAACAATTTAAAACAAAACAAAACAAGATCATACCAGGTATGTAAATATTACATATTCAGGGAAAAAAGTCATTTCCTCCAGTGAGGAACAGTGCCTTCTTTTTTATGCCCCCAACAAGCACTTTATTCAATGCACAAATGTATATTATACCTCTAAATACAGGATTTATTAGTTATATAGCAAGTATGTTTATGAAACATATGTCCTCCTCTTTAAGTTTCAAATCATTTTTGTACCCCAGTTATCAAATAGTAACTATTTGTCAATTTACACATGATTGATTTGACCACAAAAAGAGCCATGGTATCTTAGAGTTGGAGAGCCCATTATCTACTGGCATTAGAACCCTGAAAACTGCAAAATGCCTCAAGAATAGTTGCCTCAAAATCTATAGGGAAAGTTCAACACTTAGCCCACTCATGGGCAGTAATTTTCTAAATATTTTAGCCTTGGAAATTTATCTAAAAAATATAAAATCATGTTTAGAAGAAATGGGTATGGGAACAAGCAGAACGGAGGACGAAAAGTTGCTGTGCTATTCACTACCCACCAAGCTCACATACCTTAGTCAACATCTGCCCACTAGGACAGTGGTCTCTAAAGCTATTCTGAAGAGCACAGTTTGAGAAAGAGTAATCTAGAGCTGGACTGTCCAATATAATTATCAATTAGCAATGTGTAGCTACTAAGCACTTGAAATGTGGCTAGTCCAAACTGAGATTGTTTTGTTTATTTTTTTACAACCCTTAAAAATATGTTAAACCATTTTGGGGGATGCAGGAGTGGAGCCAAAGTTGGCCTAAGTGACAAAGTAGTTTATCAACTCCTGCTCTTGAGCACATGGAAGCTGTACTAAATAGTCTGTCAGATTAATTAAGGGAAGCTTAGACTCAATAGCAGCCTAGTCAACGAGGCAGGTATACTGAAAAAGTCCAAATGGTTGAGGGAGGATTGCAAGATTGAATCTACTCTACTCACACGGCTCAGCTATACCCTAATTCATACTCTTGGGTCAAGTCTGCAAACACCATCATGATTCTGAAAATTGGATGCTGAGACTGAGCCCTGTTCACTTGGAGGTCGTCATACCAATCATTAAAAGGCAAAGAAGGCAGTCATGTGTGATTGATACATGGAGAGCAAAGAGGACTACTTCTGGAACCCAGGAGAATCACTGGGGCACCTCTTAGAACTCTTACCTAATACCTTGGTCAAAGGACAACAAAGTTAGGGCTACAAAGACCTCAGATCCCACAGAATGTATATCCCCAACCAAACTGAGAACAACTCATCCAGTCCAGTGCTGGCATAAACCAAAATCAAACAGGTAAGTGACAAGGTAACCACTATTGTTTTTTTATTTGTATTTTTAAAACTTTTGTTATTAAAGTATAGTTAACATACAATGTTATATTAATTTCAGATGTACAACACAGTGACTCAACTGGTACCTATTATTATTAATTTAGGCTTCATGACCACTTGCAGAAGAGAGGCCCACAGCAGCTGTTTTATGTTGTTTCTTTTCCCCCTCCTCCTTCTCTACCATATATGAAAGGCGAATGTGGTAGCTAATATTTTAAGATGCAGGTGAAAAATATGACTGAATTGACATTACCCCCAAAACTGGTAAGATTTTAATGACAAAAAGAGAAAAACATACAACAAATAGCATGAAATAAAAATAGATTTAACCCCAAATATATCAGAAATCACATTACATGTCCATGGATAAAATCCTCCAGATAAATCGAGATTATGAGATGTACTTAGAGCATAAAAATGAAGAGAGGCGTAAAGGACAAATAGAGAATACAAATATTAACCAAAGGAAGGTCTGTATATCTACATTAATACCAAAGCAACTTTAAGACAAAAGCCAGTATTAAAGAGGAACATAATGATTAAGGCTTCAATTTAATAGGAAGCTCTAACAATTTCAAACTGCACCCATCTAAGAACATAAACTAAAAATATATAGCTCTTGGGGTGCCTGGGTGGCTCAGCTGGTTAAGCATCTGCCTTCGGCTCAAGTCATGATCCCAGGGTCCTGGGGTCAGGCTCCCTGCTCAGCAGGAGGTCTGCTTCTCCCTCTCACTCTGCTTCTTCCCCCACCCACTAGTTCTCTCTCGCTCGCTCACTCTTTCTCAAATAAATAAAATATTTTAAAATAAATAAATAAATAAAATAAAATAAAATATACAATTCTCAACTTGACATATGTAGTTCCCTAATTGACAAATACAAGGAAAAATGGAGAAATCCAAAATCATAACTGAGACACTTGGACACGCTCTTCTCAGCAACTGATGTAACAAGCAGACAAAAAACCAAAACCACCCCCACTAATTATACAGAATATCTAAACAAAACAATTTTAAACTTGACTTAATGGATACACATACAGCATTTTCCCAACAACTGCAAAACACATTCTTTTCAAGCACACATTAAACACTTACAAAAATGACCCCAAATACAGGACCTAAAGTGAATCTCCACAAACATCCAAGATATGATACCATACAGTATGTTTTCCGATCACAATGCAATTTATAGAAATGAATAACCCCAAAACTCTAAATAGAAAATGCCCACGTTTGAAATTAAGAAAATCTATTCTACATAGCATAAGAAATCATACCCTAAAAAAACCACAAGATAGGTGAACTTGCCATACCAGACATCAGCAATTAATAAAATCAATAAAGCCATAGGAATGTGTTATACTGATTCAAGGATAGACAAATAGAACAATGGAACAGACCAATGACGCAAAGCAGAATGCCCAGAATCAGACTCATGTACGTGTGGTCAACTGGTTTATGATAAATAGTAAAAAGCTGGGAAAATAGATTTTTAAAAGAAACAGTGCAGGAACAAATAGTGGAGAAAAAAGTAAAAATGAATCCCTATTTCATACCTGTACTAAAGTCAATGCCAAACAGCTTGATTATAGACAGAAAATGTGAAGGTGAAACAGAACTTACAAAATCAGTTATGATTTTGGATTTCTCCATTTTTCCTTGTATTTGTCAATTAGGGGACTACATATGTCCACTTGAGAATTGTATATTTTATTTATTTATTTATTTTAAAAAATTTATTTGAGAAAGAGTGAGCGAGAGAGAGAACTAGTCAGTGGGGGGCAAAGATTATATTTTTTAAAATCCTACAAATTAATGAAATGGCCAACTGAAGAAAAAAAAGACAAGAAATTTGAACAAGTTCATCACAAAAAGGAGGAGAAAGAAATCCAATAAGGCAATGGACAACCACCACAACAGCTAAAATTTTAAAATTAGAAAAGACAAAATGTTGGTAGAGTGCTGCTGGTGGCAGTATCAATTGCACAAACACTTTGGAGAACAGGCCAAAAGAGCAACCAATCTGTAATGAAAGAGACAGCTGAAGAATCCCAAAATGAACCTTGAGGCTAGTGGGCATGCACACAGAAAAGCGACTGGCCTTCATTTTGAGAATGAAAAATACTACTGCCAGGCTTATGACATTTGGGAGAAAAATTGCCCTAGCATCTTAAAAAATTAGGCAAAAGAAAAGCAAGGCAGGGACGCCTGGGTGGCTCAGTCGGTTGAGTGTCTGTCTTTGGTTCAGGTCATGATCCCAGCGTCCTGGGATCGAGCCTGGCATCAGCCCCTCATCTGGCTCCCTGCTCAGCGGGGAATCTGCTTCAGCTTCTCCCTCTTCAGCTTCTGCCCCTCCCCCTACTGGTGCTCAGGCACTCTCTCAAATAAATAAAAACCTTAAAAAAAAAAAGCAAGGCAATTACTAACTCCAGGCGATAAAAAGGGGAGGGGAATACAGTTACAGGAGAATACTTAGCTCAGCAGTAAACAATATTTACATAGTTATAACACCACTCACTAGTGTCTTAACCAATAACTGAAATGGAACTCTCTTAGGGGATATGGGGAAGAAAGTAAGAGAGCTAAATTTTTAACTGTTGAGGCAGAAAGTAACATCTGAAACTCATAAATCAAAATACAGCAGTTATTGCATACTACCAAAAATATAGAGCTAGATACTAAGAGTAACAGCTAGAAGAATAAAAGTGGTAGCTTCTGGAGAAAGGTATTAGGAGATGGGGAAAGATTAGGAGTGGAATGATATTTGTCACTGTAAGGCTTTTAGTGCAGTTTGGCTTTAAAAACACACAAGAGGGTGCCTGGGTAGCTCAGTCGTTAAGCGTCTGCCTTTGGCTCAGGTCATGATCCCAGGGTACTGGGTTCGAGCTCCGCATCGGGCTCCCTGCTCAGCGGGAAGCCTGCTTCTCCCTCTCCCACTCCCCCTGCATGTGTTCCCTCTCTCGCTGTATCTCTGTCAGATAAATAAATAAAATCTTTTAAATAAATAAATAAATAAATAAATAAAAACACACAAGATTTACTTTGAAAATTTTGAGAAAATTCTCCAATCTTATTGCATTTCTGTCAATGTATCCTGGCATTCAATAGGTCCGCTTTATTGACATACAAAGGTTTTAGCCATTTTTTTAAATTTAGAGTGTACATACAATCTATTCTAAAATCTCACCAAAATTAAAGTTCTGAAAATTATTTACCCCAATTGACTCAATAAGTCAAAGAAAATCAGAACAGATTTTTTTAAGTCTAGAAAAGAATATAATTCAAGTACAAAAAAATTAAATTAGTAGGAATACTACCCAGAGAGAGAGTTTATTATTGGGCTACTAAACATCTGAAACTTTAACATCTGAACTCCCAATCTTGCCTCCTAAACCTAAAGCTTCCAAAGGATTTTCCTCATCTCAGTAAATGTCAAGTTCATCCGTAAGAGTCTAGAATTAAACTTTGGAATCATCCCCAATTCTTCTCTTAAAACTTATTTAATCAATTCATCATCAACAAATCCTGTCTACCTTCAAAACACATCCAAAATCTGACCACCTAAAATCTCCACCATTACCACCCAGGTCCAAGTCACCATTACTCCCCTCACCTGGATTTTTGCCAACAGCTTCTGAATTCCTAACTCTGCCTTCAGCTTTGTTCCTCCTTCCCTACTTCCTCCTCACTTGAGCTTCTCCACACAACAGCCACAGTGATCTTTTAAAACTTAAATCAGACTCTGTTATTTCTCTGCTCAAAACCCTTCAGTGACTTCTCATCTCAATCAGAGTAAAAGCAAAGGCTCAATGTTAACTACTACTACTTCCTAGTTTTGTCCCTACTCACTCTGGTCCAGTTAGGTTGGCTCCCTTGCTATTATTTCTTGGATGCATTAAGCATATTCCCACCTAAGGCTAAAAAGTGTTCCAGACAAAGGGAATAGCTCTGCTTTCAAACAACTGATATTTTTGTTGTTGTTGTTCCAGAATGCAGTAAAAGACAAGTTACCCAAAATAATACAAAAATTTGTTTTGATACCAAAAGTAGTGTACGTACACATGCACGTGCACCACACACTTCATATACAAAAAGAATATTAAAAACCTAAATTAAAGAAAACTGGCTTTCTTTAAAAAAGATTTTATTTATTTATTTGACAGAGAGAGAGACTGTGGGGAGTGGGAGAGGGAGAAGCAGGCCTCCCGCCAAGCAGAGAGCCTGATGCAGGGCTCAATCCCAGGACCCTGAGATCATGACCCAAGCCGAAGGCAGTTGTTTAACCGACTGAGCCACCCAGGTGCCCCGCAAATTGGCATTTTTGACAGAACATGAGCATAGCCAAATGGTCTACCACTACCAAGTAAAACTGATAAAAGAAATACAGAGATGACTGAATTTTAAGAATTCTAATAGAGGGAACCAACCAGTCAAATAAAAATAATTACTCTACCACATCAATGTAACCCCCTCACCAGAAAAACACTTCATAAAATAAAACTACCTTAGGACTATTTTATCCAATCTGTTCTTGATATTTCAAACATCACTGGGAACTTCTAGCCATCTCAAAGTACAGTTAACTCCACCAAAAGATTTACTGTAGAATCCAAATCAGTACACCTTTCAATTCCACCCTCAATTCTAAAAAGCAAATATTCTTCAGACAATAACAAATGACCCCTGAGAGGAAAAATCACCCTTATTTGAGCATTTGACTTACCTTGTTTTAATTCCTCTAGCAGTAGTGTCTGCTAGGTAAGCCAAAGGCTGGAGCTGCACTATTCTCAGCAATCTTCTGAGTCCTGCACAATGTTCAAGTTTCTGTAAGGCCTAGTGTTTGGTGATTCCTTTCTTTTCTTCCACAAAATCTGGCTCTATAAGCGGAGTCTTCTTTTTCTTATTTCTCTGTTTATCCTGCCAATTCATTCACCCACGGTTTAAGGTAATCCAAGTATTCCTCACATTCTAAAACACCCCCAAAATACTTAGAGATTAAAAAATATTTTAAGTAACAAAGTTTAAACTAATTACTGCTAACCAAAAACATACAAAATGTCACAACTGAAGCATCAATACACCACTAACAGAGAATGCAACAGAAAACACACACAATAACACAAGGTACAAATTTTTCCAAACATTCAAAGCTTTAATCTATTACACAAATGGCTCCAAAACATGTGGGTAACACGCTCACCAATTTATTTTAAGTGGCATATATGACTGAGGATCAAAAATTTAAAAACAACAAAACTAAAAAAAAGACTATACGCCCCAATCAATAATTTTAGCAACAAGATACCCACTATCATCAAGTAATATTTATCCTGAAAAGAAAAGCAGAACTACCATTGTAAAAATTATTTTCGGGGGGGGGGGGCGCCTGGGTGACTCAGTCATTAAGCGTCTGCCTTCGGCTCAGGTCACAATCCCAGGGTCCTGGGATTGAGCCCCACGTCAGGCTCCTTGCTCCCCAGGAAGCCTGCCTCTCCCTTTCCCACTCCCCCTGCTTGTGTTCCCTCTCTTGCTGTGTCTCTGTCAAATAAATAAATAAAATCTTTAAAAAAAGGGCGCCTGGGTGGCTCAGTCGGTTAAGCGTCCGCCTTCGGCTCAGGTCATGATCCCAGGGTCCTGGGATCGAGCCCCACATCAGGCTCCCTGCTCCATGGGAAGCCTGCTTCTCCCTCTCCCACTCCCCTGCTTGTGTTCCTTCTCTCGCTGTGTCTCTCTCTGTCAAATAAATTTAAAAAATCTTTAAAAAAAAAAATCTTTAAAAAAATTATTTTCGGAATTAGTCTCCTTGATAGAAAAACAATTTGTAAAACTGCTGTAATTTTCTCAATAAATTGGTAACAGTGATTCACTAAAATTCAACACTAGTTAAAACTCTAAAAAAGCTAGACATGGTGGCGCCTGGCTGGCTCCGTTGGTAGAGCGTGTGACTCTTGATGTTGGGGTTAGAAGTCTGAGCCCCACGTTGGGGTTAGAGTTTACATCAAAAAAGGAGGGGGGCTCAATCAGTAGAGCATGCGACTCTTGATCTCAGGGTTGTGTGTGAGTTCAAGCGCTACACAGGGCATAGAGCTTACAAAGAAAAAAAAAAAAAAAAACCAGACATGGACAACTTTCTTAATTTTTAAAATTCTCTTCCTCTACCAACCTCTTATAAATTAGCATTCCCCAAGGTTTTGTCCTCTCATTATAAAAGACACTCACTAATTTCTTCTATACACATACTTCCAATTACTACCTGTAAGTTGTTAAGATACAAACTCATATCCCCAACAAAATCTCCATCCCTAGTGCTATTCAAATACCCAACAGCCTACTGGACATCTCTATCCTGATTTCTTAAAGGCACCTTAAACTCAACTGTCAGTCTACTATGTTCATCCTCCACAATTTATTACACCACTATCCACCCACATCAGGAAAATAAAGTAAAAAAAAAAAAAAATCTATATAATGACAGCAATGATGAAAAAGCAGCATTTACATTACAAAAATACCCAGAACAGCCCAAATGCCCAAAAAAGCAAAAACAGAATGCCAACAAAGAATTCTGATAATCTGGGTGGCTCAGTCGGTTAAGTGTCTGCCTACAGCTCAGGTCATGATCATCTAGGGTACTGGGATTGAGCCTCAAGTCAGACTCCCTGCTCAGCAGGAGGTCTGCTTCTCCCTCTCCCTCTGCTCCTCTCCCTCACCCTGCTCATGCTCTCTCTCTCTCTAATAGATAAAATCTTTAAAAAACAAAAAAAGAATTTTGATAATCATTAGAAATAAAAGGTATACAAACTGCATAAATATGATTTTCCAAGAAAGACATTAATGAATGTGTCATATACAACTGTGCTAACACAGAAAAAACACACTAAAAGCATATACATTAAAGCATCAACAGTGGTAAAGATGGAGATGAAAGAGTACACAAAGAATGAAGGAATACTTTTACATTTTACTTACATGTTTATACAATGCTTATATCTTTCACATCAAAAATGAACATGCTTATCAGCTATGAAATAAAAAAACAATATAGCGTTTATATCTATGTAAAATATATTGGGAAAGCTTGAAAGTGAATCTGAATACATCTACACAATAACCTGTACACAAATGTTCATAGCAACATTATTCGTAATAGTCAAAAAGTGGACACAATCTAAATGTCCATCAACTGATAAATAGATAAACAAAATGTGTTATACACGTGTTATCAATTGTTATTTAGCCATAGACAAGAATAAAGTATTCATACAAGCTACATGGATTAACCTTAAAAACATTATGCTAGAGGCGCCTGGGTGGCTCAGTCGTTGAGCTTCTGCCTTCGGCTCAGGTCATGGTCCCAGGGTCCTGGGATGGAGCCCGGCATCAGGCTCCCTGCTCAGCAGGAGGCCTGCTTCTCCTTCTCCCACTCCCCCACTTGTGTTCCCTCTCTTGCCGTCTCTCTTTCGGTCAAATAAATAAATTAAAAAAAAAAAAAACACAACATTATGCTAAGTAAAAGAAGCTAGCCACAAAAGGCCACATGTTGTATGATTCAATTAATATGAAATGTCCAGAACAGACAAATCTATAACAACAGATAAATTGGTGGTAGTAAGGGGCTAGGAAGAAAATGAAATGACGAGTGACATACTAATATAGGCATGGGGCTTCTTCTTGGGGTGATAAAAATTATTCTAAAATTAGACATTAGAGGGGCACCTGGGTGGCTCAGCCAGTTAAGCGTCTGCCTTCAGCTCAGGTCATGATCCCAGGCTCCCTGCTCAGTGGGGAGTCTGCTTCTTCCTCTCCCCAACCCCCCTCATGCTCGCTCTCATTCACTCTCTCAAATAAATAAATAAAATCTTTAAACATTGGTAATGGTTGCATAATTCTGTTAATATTCTAAAAACTACTGAACTCTATTAAGGGTAGGTTATATCTCCATAAAGCAGTTACCAAAAAGTGAATATGAAACAAAGATTTTATTTTTTTTATTTTTTTTTAAGATTTTATTTATTTATTTGAAAGAGAGAATGAGACAGAGAGAGAGAGCACGAGAGGGGGGAGGAGCAGAGGGAGAAGCAGACTCCCTGCTGAGCAGGGAGTCCGATGCGGGACTCGATCCCAGGACTCCAGGATCATGACCTGAGCCGAAGGCAGTCGCTTAACCAACTGAGCCACCCAGGCGCCCCAAAACAAAGATTTTAATATGCACTAAACTTTTAAAATAAGCCTAAATTTGTGTTCTGAAAATTATCTATTTTTTTTCTAGAAAAAAGTCTCACTTAGGGCGCCTGGGTGGCTCAGTTAGTTAGGAATCTGACTTCTGCTCAGGTCATGATCTCAGGGTCCTGGGATGGAGTCCTGCATTGGGGTCCACGCTCGGCAGGAAGTCTGCTTTCTCCCTCTCTCTCTTTCCCTCTGACCCTTCCCCTGCTCGTGCTTGATCTCTCTCTCTCAATAAATAAAATCTTTAAGAAAAAAGAAAAGAAAAGAAGCCTCACTTAGTGACTTCACTTAGTGATAAACTTTCAAATACCTGTTGAACTGATTTAACAAAATAAATTTCAAGGGATGCCTGGGTGGCTCAGTTGGTTAAGTATCTGCCTTCAGCTCAGGTCATGATCCCAGGGTCCTGGGATGGAGTCCCAGGTCAGGCTCCTTGCTCAGCGGGGAGACTGCTTCTCCCTGTTGTGTGTGCCTCTGCCTGCTGTTCTCCCTGCTTGTGCGCACATGTGCGTGCACGCTCTCTCCCTCTCTGACAAATAAATAAATCTTTAAAATAAATAATAAATTCCAAATTTTCATGTTAACAGGATTATCTTCTTAAAATTTCCCATGATTTGTTTTATTCAGTAACTGAATTTTCTGAGCTAAAATATTCTAAGACTATATATTTTAAATATACCCAGTGACAGATGCTGGGGCTAGGCATATTCCTGTCCTCAAAAACCTTACAGAAAAGTTATTTAAGTAGTATATATCCTCTAAAATGGAACTATATTGTGACTCTTGACCTCAAGGTGGTGATTTTCTAGCCCTGCATTGGGACCTAGAGCTTACTTGAAAAAATAAAAATAATAAATAAGCAAAAGATTAAAAAGTAAAAAAATAAAATAAATGAATAGATAGATAGCACCTGGCTGGCTAAGTCAAGAGAGCATGCAACACTTGATCTCCAGGTGGTTAACTTCAAAGCCCATGTTGGGACCTGGAGCTTACTTAAAAAACATAAAATAAAATAAAATGGAACTATATCTGCATTATAAATAACATATATCAGAAAGACTGTACTATCTGTAGGAAAAAAAATAAGTTAAATTATTTTTGCCTTTCTCTTAACCATCACTAAAAAGGATACAAAAGAAACATTTCCTAATATAAAGTCCTCAGAAGTGGCACCTGGATGGGTCAGTCGGTTAAGCATCTGTCTTTGGCTCAGGTCATGATTCCAGGGTCCTGGGATGGAGCCCCGTGTTGGGTTCCCTGCTCAGGGGGAAGTCTGCTTCTCCCTCTCCCTCTGCCCCTCCTTCTGCTTGTGCTCTCTCTCTCTCAAATAAATAAATAAAATCTTAAAAAAAAAAAAAGTCCTTAGAAGAGCTCCCGGCACATCATAAGCACCTGTTAAGTATACTAATAATTTTCTTTTTTTTTTTTAAGATTTTGTTTATTTATTTGACAGAGAGAGACACAGCGAGAGAGAGAGAGAACACAAGCAGGGGGAGTGGGAGAGGGAGAAGCAGGCTTCCTGCGGAGCAGGGAGCCCGATGCGGGGCTCAATCCCAGGACCCTGGGATCATGACCTGAGCCGAAGGTAGACGCTTAACGACTGAGCCACCCAGGCACCACCACTAATAATTTTCATTTAATTTCATTTCCATATTACCATTATCCCTTTCAGCTTCAATAACTACATTAATTCTAAACTGTTGAATTATTTACATTAAAGCAACAGTTCTCAAGGTGTGATATGGGGACTATGGGGATTCCAGAGATCCTTTCAGGGGGTTCATTAGATCAAAATCATTCTTGAATAAAAGATCAAAGTGCAAAACACACCAATGAATTTTAACACAACACTGTACAAAAAGTATACAGAGGCATTTCAGATTCCACATTGAAACTACCCTTTAAGTAATTACCACTTGTTGACTTTTGTTGTAGAATCAAAGAAGAATATCACAATTATCTGAAAAGATTATTAAAGTACCCCTCCCAACATATTGGTGTGAGGCTGAATTTTCCTCATACACTCCAACCAGAACAACATATGACTGAATGCAAAAACTGATAGGAAAATCCAGCTGTCTTCTATCAGGCCAAATATTAAAGAGATTTACAAAAATGTAAAACAGTTGCCATTTTTTCACTAAATTTTTTTTGTTTTGGAAAATAGTTGTTTTTTAATAAAAAATATTATTTATGGGGCGCCTGGGTGGCTCAGTCGTTAAGCGTCTGCCTTCGGCTCAGGTCATGATCCCAGGGTCCTGGGATCGAGCCCCGCATCGGGCTCCCTGCTCAGCGGGAAGCCTGCCTCTCCCTCTCCCAGTCCCTCTGCTTGTGTTCCCTCTCTCACTGTGTCTCTTTCTGTCAAATAAATAAAATCTTAAAAAAAAAAAATTACTTATGTAACCTGTAATTAGTTTCTTAGCTATTTTTAAATGAATTAATATATTTAAATTAACTTAGAATACAGTAATTACCAATAGATATAAACCATATAAACAAAAGCTACTTAAGTCCTACATCATTTTTAAGAGTGTAAAGGGATCCTAACCAAAAAGTCTTGAGAAACACTTTTCTTTTCTTTTTTTTTTTTTTTAAAGATTTTATTTATTTATTTGAGAGAGAGAGAGAGAGAAAGCACATGAGAGGGGGGAGGGTCAGAGGGAGAAGCAGACTCCCTGCCGAGCAGGGAGCCCGATGCGGGACTCGATCCCGGGACTCCAGGATCATGACCTGAGTCGAAGGCAGTCGCTTAACCAACTGAGCCACCCAGGTGCCCTTTTTTTTTTTTTTTTAAAGATTTTATTTATTTGACAGAGAGAGCGACAGCGAGAGAGGGAACACAAGCGGGGGAGTGGGAGAGGGAGAAGCAGATTTCCCACTGAGCAGGGAGCCCCATGTGGGGCTCGATCCCAGGACCCTGGGATCATGACCTGAGCCGAAGGCGGATGCTTAACAACTGAGCCACCCAGGCACCCCTGAGAACCACTTCTTTAAAGTAATACTTAATACCCCATTTTTATTTACATTGAGTTTTCATCTCTGTGAATCTCACATATGCAGCCACAAATGTTTAAAGCTATAGAAAACAGAGGACATAAATCTTGCTTTCTTCAGATGTACTATAATGCAATTAAGCATAAGATATAGCCCCCTCAAAAAAGAAAAAAGGATGGTGGAGTTAACAGAATTATCCATCTGCCAAAAGTAACTACAGTAGTATGATACAGCTGTAATATAGAACTTATGCAGAAATAGAGCCAAAGAACTTTCACTGTGCCAAGAAAAAGATGCACAGAAAAATCTGAGCTGCTGAAGGGGTAACACAGTCCTGAAGTGAATTACAATCTACGATAACAATTTTACCGGAGTTGATTTCAAACTACCACCTAGACTTCTCAATAAAGGTTAATCATAGAACTCTACACGAACATAAATCTGCCCCAAAAAGTCACGGAAAAATATTTATCTATTAAATAACCATTATTTTGAATTGTGCAATGCTAGTTACCTTAATTATTATAATAAACACAATCAGACTGTGCTGTAATAAATTACCAAGCTAAAAAAGGCCATCCAGCAATGGGGGGTAATGGCATTCATTAATTAGGGCCCTTTTTCCTTCCTTTTCGAAGCATGCCTAGCACAAAACCTTTTATGCGTCTGATGTTAAAAAAAAAATTATTGTGGGGCACCTGGGTGGCTCAGTTGTTAAGCATCCGCCTTCCGCTCAGGTCATGATCCCAGCGTCCTGGGATCGAGCCCCGCATCCGGCTCCCTGCTCCGCGGGAGGCCTGCTTCTCCCTCTCCCACTCCCCCTACTCGTATTCCTGCTCTCGCTCTCTGTCAAATAAATAAAATCTTAAAAAAAAAAATTATTGTTCATTACAGAATTATAATACTAGCCAATGGGAAATGATAGGAAATTTTCCTGAGCCAGGATGATTAAGGTGTACAGAAGCTCATAAGCCAGGGCAAGTTTTGTTCTAAGAAGGGTACTTCCAAAGTCACATATCTAACCTAAGGGGCATAAAACTGCATTCTGCCTAAAAGGGTTAAGTGTCTGTTAGATTTTTCTCATTTCCTCACATACTCTAGGCCTAAATTTGCAGCTTCCAAACTAATGCTTTTCAAGCACTTTTCATCCTACTCTCATATCTAATCCCATAATGAGAATTTTTAAGTTCTTCAAATTAAAAATAGTTCCATTGTCGTAGATGCCCTATGAAAAGCAGAAACTAAGGACCCAATAAAAAGATACACTGAATATACCAGAGTTCACTGCAACCAGGTTTTAAACTGAAATCCATGTTACCCAGCTTTTTAAAAATTAAAGGAGGAAAAACAAGACCCGTCCACATCTTCCCATTCCACCAAGTAGCACTCTTTTATTGGTTTTTGTGAAGGCTAATTATTTATTGAAATATCATGTGATAATACTAGTTAAATACTGTGTGCTCCAATTACTTCCTGCTGAAAGATTCCCATTTCAACTACCTAAAGGTTCACAGTACTTCTCAAAGCACAACGATTTAACTCCTTCCTCCTCCCCCGCTGCGATCCCTCCCCCCCCCCGAAAAATACAGTACCTGCAGCAGGGTTTCCAGAACTCAACATTTAGAGGTGGGGGTGGGGAGGTGAGGGCTGGGGGATGGGGAGAGGTTGGGAGTGTGGGGGTGGGAGAGTTCTCTCATTTTTGGACTCGCTATCCCATTCTGCCTGAGTAAAACAAACCCCCGTTGTAAATAATCTTATTAACAGTTTAGGGCCCAATTCCCTTCTGCTCGTATCTATCCCTATAAACTTCACTATGGCCTTCAATGCACCCATTTTTACTCTAGAGCAGCCCTACCTGTGCCCAGACTTTCAGGTCCAACCTGAATTACTCCATGACCTTGGACCCGGGCCACTGCTCCCCTCCAAGATCCCCACATCACACCCCGCAGACTGCAGAGAACTCAAGGTTCACGTCGGGTCGGCGCCCGGGGCGAAGGCAGGGGAGCAAGCCGCAAGAACCGCAACTCCGCGATGACTGGTGGGGCTGGCTCCGGGAAAACGCGGGGAAGGAAAGACGCCGGGGGCGGGGACCAGGCCGGGGGCTACCTGCGGGCCAGCGCCGACACCGCCCCAGTAGTCGCAATGGCTACACGCCACCTCCGGGTTCTGGATGCCCTCTCAGCCGCCTTGAGAGCCCTGGCCTGACCCGCGCGGTCCTCGGTCATGGCCCCTTATTACCTCTGCCTACCCAGCAGTGGCAGGTGATGAGGCGACTGGGCAGCCGAGACGCACAGGCTGACTGCCTACCTCAAGCGACAGTGTCTTCGAGCCGCCCACTCCCTCCCAGGGGCTCCAGGAGCCCGGACCAGAGGAGTAGGAAGAGGCGTACGATGCAAAACGACACAGAAGGTGGGACAGGAAGGGGGGGGCGGGAATCGTCCAGCTCTCCGGAGAGGCTGGCAGAGGGAGGTGAGGACGCAGGAGGCGCGACAGCACGCGGCGAGGACGGTCAGAAAGCTAGCCTACCTTCCTCACTCCTGGCCGAGGGTCCAACGCGAGCCAGCGGATCGCCTCACATCCGGGTATCAGGAGACAGCTGCGTCTGCCGCCTCTCCCGCGGCGCAGATACGCCAAACTTCCGGCGACGACGGCGACGCCTCGCCCGTCAGATGGGAGTTACCTGTGACCGTCTTGGTCGCGCTTGCGCAACGCTCCTCTTCAGCCGTCACAGGCTCAGCTGACGTGCCCAGAGGAGGAAGATGGCCGCCACGCTCGCTGCGTGTCGCGCAGTTTTTCACCCCCCGCCGGGACGGCTGGGTGTCGGGAGGAAAAGCAAGCCAGCGTACACCCTCAGCGCAGGCGCGGTGGGAGGCCTCGCGTGCGCGCACCGCGGGTGGGCGTCTCGCCGGAAAGCGGCGGCGCCCCCAGGCGGCGGCCTCTGGCCCTTCCCGGGGATGTCTCTTTAATAAAGCCACCCACGCCCGTAGCTGTGGTTTGTCTTGTAAATGCTTCTTCGTTGGTCCCTCTTTGGGTTGCGGGTACTGCTCTCTGCGACCTCTGTTTCAAATACCTTTAATCTTTTACTTGGGCCAATGTAAAGAAAAGGGGAGGCAATTGACCCTTCTCTTTCCTTCCCCTGCAATGCACTCCCGTGCTTCCAAAAAATCCAGGGCTTCACCTTATCCTTACACACTTTACTCCTTGTGTGCGGACGCACGGGAGTCGACAAGAAATTGTACTAGATTTAGTCATGGCGGGTGTTCAGACAAAGCTTTGGCTCTTCGAAGCCTCTAAAGATAGAACACAGGTTTCAATCACTGGTATTCGTGGTTCCCACACTCTTGAACACGCTTACTGTGCTATTCTTATTTGCAGAACTGTGAGATTAGGTTAAACCGGTACTCATGCTTTTGAGAATCTGGAGATGATCATACGTGTGTTCTCCCCTCACTGACCTGTTTTTATGAAACTAAGTACAATCAAAATGTGCTCTAAGTTTATCAAGCCTGATTTTCTGACAATACATCTTCCACAAAACTTTATTGAGCTGCTTGTCAGTTTCGTCTGGAAAGAGTCTGTGGTTTAAAAACCAAAACCAGAGGTATTGACGGGTGAGGCCATTGCCCACATCACCATACATTGTGTTACTTGGCAAAAACCTGCCTATGCCCCACCCCCAGTCCCTGTTCCTGATATATATATACTTTAATGGCATATGCCAAATGACTTTAATCGGGGAGGAGGAGACAAGTCAGGAGTAGACCGCCAACCTGATTAAAGTGGTTTATGTACCAGACTATCTCAACTATATTTGCCTTCACCTTTAGATTGTCAGGCAACTGATGGGATTTCTTTTTCTGTGTAAACCGCTTTATTTACACACACAAACCATATTTACAAGTTTCCATTCCCACAAAATAGGCCTCTTTTTTTTTTAAGATTTTATTTATTTATTTGAGAGTGAGAGGAAGTGAGAGAGAACACGAGCAGAGGGGCAGAGGGGGAGAGAGAGAAGCCAACTCCCTCCTGAGCAGGGAGCCCAAGGCAATGCAGCACTGGATCCCAGGACCTTGGGATCATGACCTGAGCCAAAGGCAGACACTTAACCAACTGAGCCACCCAGGCGCCCAATAGGCCTCCGCTTCTGAGGAATCTATTCCACTCTACTTCTTGAATTGGTCACAGTCAGAAGCATAGGAATCCTTATAAATGCCATGCCATGCAAAATCATATGTACCTATTTTTGATATATAAGTAAATAATATTTGATGTATAATTCCTGTCTGCAATTTATTCTAGATTTTCTTTTCTAAAACCAAATATAGTGAGCTTCTTAAACATGCTGCAAAAGTATAAAATAGTTTGCTTTTATAAACATCACAGTTGCTAAGAGACTAGATCTTGTTTTTTTTTTAAGATTTTATTTATTTGACAGAGAGAGAGAGAGAGCACAAGCAGGGGGAGCAGCAGGCAGAGGGAGAAGCAGGCTCCCCGCTGAACAGAGAGCCCAACGCAGGGCCTGATCCCAGGACCCTGGGATCACGATGGAGCAGAAGGCAGACACCCAACCAACTGAGCCCCCCAGGCACCCCTAGATCTTAATTGTTCTCACCACAAAAAGGAAATGATAATTATGTGATGTGATGGAGGTGTCAGCTAAGATGGTAATCATAACTGCAATCTATAAAAATATCTAATCAACTCATTGTATACCTTAAAGTTATACAATTTTATATGCCCATTATATCTCAATAAAAATATTCATGGGGCGCCTGGGTGGCTCAGTTGGTTAAGCGACTGCCTTCGGCTCAGGTCATGATCCTGGAGTCCCAGGATCGAGTCCCGCATCGGGCTCCCTGCTCAGCGGGGAGTCTGCTTCTCCCTCTGGCCCTCCCCCTCTCATGTGCTCTCTCTCTCTCTCTCTCTCAAATAAATAAATAAAATCTTTAAAAAAAATATTCATAAAATAGTTTGCTTTTATGGGAAAAATAAACTTTCTTGAGCATTATTCTTTATCATTTTAAAAGATATCTCACTTCTGATTCATTAATGCCAGAGGTCTCAATTTGTAGTTTGATTAAATCTTAATTATTCTGTAATGTCATTTTTTTTAAAGATTTACTTATTTATTTTAGAGAGAGAGGAAGGGCAGAGGGAGAGAGAGAAGAGAAGCAGAGCCTGATGCAGGGCTCTATGCAGGGCTCTATGCAGGGCTCGATCCCACAACCCATGAGACCATGACCTAAGCTGAAATCAAGAGTCAAATGTCCAACCGACTGAGCCACCCAGGCGCCCTTGTAATGTGATTTTTGACAACATTTGGCTTGCTTTCTATCAATGGTTTTCATTTAGAGCAGTCTGTCTACGAACTTTGGAATTTGGTTCATTTGATTTGGTTATCTACTAAAAGAAATCATAATCAACTGAATAAATTATCTTGCTTGACTGAGCTTTCAAAGACTATACTAGCTCACACCAACCTGATCCCAGTAAAAAGAGAGACCTCCATTCCTGAGAGCTCCTGAGAAAGTTCTGGGGGAGACCTCTGATTAGTTCACATTTTGCCATGTACACACGCTAAAAACACTTGTTCTGGCCTAGCTAATGCATCTTGATGTTCAACATTATGGTTCTGTAAATTGCGAAGGTCTTTTTCTCAATTCTTACAAGAACTACAAGCCCCTACTTGTAAATTCTCTTGATAAATTCAAAATTGTGAATGTAATCTAGAATTGTTTAAATTGTTTTCCTTTCTAACTCCAAACTGTAGAATGTACTTTTCTGCCCTTGCTTATCATGAGGACATCTATTTCTAAAAGCTAATAATGAAGCAGTTGCATTGCCCCATATATCACATTTTCATTTCCTTTTTCCTTTTCTTTCTTGTGACAAATCTAAATACCAGAACCTATAAAGCCTCTGCTAACTTCCAGACACGTTCAGACTGATCCTTCTGCTAGCAGCAAATAAAGTCTTTTTTCTTTGTTCGTCCACTCTTGTTGACTTTATTTCAAGACTCTTGACAGTTTGAGGGGCGCCTGGGTGGCTCAGCCGTTAAGCGTCTGCCTTTGGCTCAGGTCATGATCCCAGGGTCCTGGAATCGAGCCCCACATCAGGCTCCCTGCTCAGCAAGAAGCCTGCTTCTCCCTCTCCCACTCTCCCTGCTTGTGTTCCTGTTCTCACTAACTCTCTCTGTCAAATAAATAAATAAAATCTTAAAAAAAAAAAAAAAGACTCTTGACAGTTTGAGACAATTACTACGAGAGCTAAAATTCTAAAAAAAAAAAAAACACTTCAATCTAGAAAATAAAAACAAAGAAAAAGTATAGCAATTTGGTATAAATCAACTGATACCGGCATTTCAATTTGCCATCTTCTGGGACAATCACTACTAACGCATATAAGTAATAATGCTGGCCCCATATACTTGAGAAGGAATAAGTGTTAGCCAGATTAAAGAACTGAATTACAAAAGTCCAGAGAGGAGAGGGAACTTGATGAGTTGCAGGAACTCAAATATTCCAATATTATTGAAGGGAAAAGGGATTAAAAGGTAGGCAGAGCTGGGGCACCAGGGTGGCTCAATCGGTTAAGCGTCTGCCTTCAGCTCAGGTCATGATCCCAGGGTCAGGGGATTGAGCCCAGTGTCAGGCTCCCTGCTTAGCAGGGAGTCTGCTTCTCCTTCTCCCTGCCCCCCCACCCCCCGCTCGTGCTCTCTCACGTGTGCGTGCACACTCTCTCTCTCTCAAATGAATAAAATCTTAAAAAAAAAAAGAAAAAAAGGTAGGCAAAGCCAAAGTAGAAAAGGCCTTGAGGATAGCAGGAAGGAGTACTCTGAGCTTGGTACTAGGGATACTGTAGTGAACAATACACACAGAGTACCCTTCCTCATGTAGCATACATTCTAATGGGGGAGACAATCAGTTATTTCATAAATATTTATTGAGGGCACGTTGTGTGCAACTCACTATTCTAGATACTGGGAATATAGAAATTAACAGAACAGATACAAATCCCTGCCTTCAGAGGTGCCTGGGTGGCTCAGTCAGTTAAGCATCTGCCTTTGGCTCAGGTCATGATCCCAGGGTCCTGGGATTGAGCCTCACACCGGGTTCCTTACTCAGCAGAGAGTCTGCTTCACCCTCTCCCTCTGCTGCTCCCCCTGCTTGTGCGCTCTCTGTCAAATAAATAAAATCTTAAAAAAAAAAAAAGACTCTGCTTTCAGACAGTACATTTTTCAAGTCAGTTAATAAATAAGTAAATAACAATTAAATGCAAAGAAGGAAAAAAATATGGTAATAAACAGGGCAGCACTAATCAAACTTTCTGTAATGATGCAAATGTTCTATATCTGCACTGTCTCAAAGGGTAGCCATAGCCACATAGGGCTCTTGAGCACTTGAAATATGAGTATTGCAACTGAGGAACTGAGTTTTTAATTTTATTTAATTTTAATTTATTACCCACCCCCCACCAGCTTTAATTTTAATTGATTAATTTTTTGAGAAAGAGCGCACACGCAAGAGTGTGTGAAGTGGGGGAAGGGGAGAGGGGGAGAAAGAGAATCTTAAGCAGGCCCCATGCCCAGCACAGAGCCAAATGCAGGACTCCATCTCCCAACCCTGAGATCATGACCTGAGCCTAAATCAACAGTTGGATACTTAGCCCACTGAGACACCCAGGTGTCCCCTTAATCTTAATTTCCACGGGCTTATTAATATCATCATGGATTTTATTTTTTTAAGTCTCTCCTAAAACTGATTCTTCTCTTGGTTCTAAGGGTGTTCCCAATAAAACTCCAGGGGCTACTATCTCTTCATTCACATTCAAAAGGAAAGAGAATTCCCTGCAAAGGTCTGACTGGATCAGTTTACATTCCAAGCCCACTGTGGACAAGTAATGGAACGTGATGATTGACAGAGGATAGAGTCAGCTTCATTGGGATCACATGGATCATCAGATTATTAGGAACTGCTGGGAAGGGAGATGGATAGATATTGAGAAGGCAACACACAAATGAACATTACAGTCTTGCTACTCAAATTATGGTCCATAGACTAGGGGCATCTTCATCAACTGAAGGCTTTTAGAAATATAGAATTTCAGCCCCCGCACCAACTGCATCAGAATTTTCATTCTAAAATTTCCTCAGGTATGTCCTATGCACATAAAAGTTTGATGAGCATTGCCTTACACTTCCCCAAGAGTTCTGATAATCAAGGATGGCATCCAGGCTGAAGATACAAATTAAAGCCCTGGTTTTAGAGGAGATCACCTAGGCTAAAGGAGAAAGTATCCATAATAAGACTGCACCTGGGGTAAACCCTGAAACTCTCCAACATGTAATGGCTCAGTAGAGGATGAGGCAGCTGAGACCTAGAAAGTGTAACTATTGGCATAGGAGTAGCATCAGGTAAGCTCGGCATCCTGAAAGTCAAGATAGGCGTGTGTTTCAAAAGGGTAATGTTGAATGCTGCTGAAATGTTGAGTAAGATGAAGATAGAGGTTTGTCTCGAGGTTTTTGATGACCTTTAGAAAAGCAGTATCAATGGAGTCTGAAGAGTGAATTAAAGGTGATAAAACAAGTGTAGACAACACATTCAAGAAGTTTTTATGTGAAAGAAATCTAGCAGTAGCTGGAGCTGCATCAGGGAAGAATTTTGTTTTTAAGATAAACTTGTGTTATTTTTTTAAAAATCCCGTGAAGAGGGAGAGATTGAGGATTCGAGTTAGGAGATAACTGAAGGAGTGAAATTCTTGAAAAAATGAGAGCTGGGATCCAGACTACAGTGAAGAGGAATTTGCCTTTGAAAGGAGCAATAGTATTTCTACCCTTCTAACTGGAAGAAAAGCTGAAAAGGTGGCTTCTGGTTTTCTTTTTTTTCTTTTTTTATTTTATTTTTTTTTAAAGATTTTATTTATTTATTTGACAGAGAGAGATATAGTGAGAGAGGGAACACAAGCAGGGGGAGTGGGAGAGGGAGAAGCAGGCTTCCCGCGGAGCAGGGAGCCCGATGTGGGGCTCGATTCCAGCACCCTGGGATCATGACCTGAGCCGAAGGCAGACGCTTAACGACTGAGCCACCCAGGCGCCCCTGCTTCTGGTTTTCTAAAAGTAGGAAATATTAGAGAGTGATCTGAGAAAGAAACTGTAGAAGGTTTCAGAGGGAGAGAAAAGGTATGAAATAGTTTGTGAGCTTATTAGAGAACCACAACAGATCTCTCAACAGTGTAGGGTACCCTTCTGAGGTTTGTGACCAGAATTTAAAGTAAAAATAGGGACGCCTGGGTGGCTCAGTCAGTTGTGTCTGCCTTCAGCTCAGGTCATGATCCCAAGGTCCTAGGAGTGAGCACGGCATCAGGTTCCTTGCTCAGCAGGGAACCTGTTTCTCTCTCTGCCTGCCGCTCCCTTTGCTTATACTCTTTCTCTCTCTCTCTGACAAATAAATAAGTAAAATCTTAAAAAAAAAAAAAAAAGTAAAAATAATCCGCTAAACTGTGATTTTCTTCTGGTACATTCCTGGTGTTGGAGCGGAATTAGCATAATTCTTTGGGCTTTCTCAGAAATTCCCGAACTTCACGGGTATACTTACTGCTGCATAACATACGGCTCCCGGCCGTGCCGAAGGGCCCACTAATTGGATCTAATCTCCTCAAATCCCCACTCCTCCACCTTACTGGAATTTTCCTCCTAGACCTGCGCTAAGTCACCTCAGCCATCGCAAGACACACCTCCAGCCGCCAGGGGCCGTAGTGACGTTCCGCGCAGCCGGAAGTGAGTACGGCACAGCGTGGCCTCGGCGTTTCCGCTTTGCGTCCGCAGCGCTCCTCGCGCTCTTTACGTCGGAGCCCAAGGAGTAGGCGTTTCCGGCCATTCATACGCCTAGGCTTTCGGACCTGGGTAGTTCGGTTTTGTTCACTATCCGACCGAAAGAGAGACGGCGCCGCTAGGATGAAGCTCGTGAGGTGAGGAGGTAACCCAGCGCGGTTAGGGCTGTGACGATTTGGGCCGCGAGCGGGAGGCCGGACTGCCCAGTTCCGGGAGGTGCGAAAGCCGCGTGCGCGCGCGGCCTGCTAACGGCCTCCCGCGCCCACTGCTCCCGCCACATCTTGGCCGCGCCGCCGCGGGCGCTGGAACCAGGGCTTCAGACTGGATAGCGCACGGATCCCGCATGTCTTCAGACAAGTGGACGTAAAAGCCTGTCGGTTTCTTTCCCCTTAGTGTCTTAGAGGCCTTAAAGGTGCAAGCTCTTACTTTCGGTTAGTTGAAGATGTTCATTTCATTAGGACTCGTGCTCTTACTCTAGATTACTTTTCTGGGCCCTCTCAGCGCTCAGGACCGGCAAATATAACTAAGTGTTCTAGGTTCTCTGAGAACGTGGGAGACATAAAGAATAATTGTATGCATTGCGTTAAATTAATGAGCTTTTAAAATGTACTTAGAAACTGCAGGGGTTTATCCGGAAATAATGAAACCCATTTCCGAAATGTTTTAAATAAGGATTGGACTTACGGTTTCGTTAGGGTTTTTTTTGTTGTTGTTTATATTTTGATAACTCCTTAGATTTAAGATAACTCACATGTCCCTTCAAAAAGGACTTTAATTCAGGAAAAGAATCTCCCCAGGGGAGGCAGAATCAGCTTACGTGTTTGTGACTGATTACGCAGATAATCGCTATTCTGTTTTATTTGTGTTTAAACTTCATCGGTTAGTTGAGACTACTGGTTTACTGATTTGAGTAATTCATTCTAAACTACCTGCAGATAGATTAGGTTTTGGTGTTTTTCCTTGAGGGGGAGAGCCTTGAACATAGAGGAAGTTTCTGATTAAGTTAGCAGTTATGTACGTAGCTAGGCACTTGTCTGAACCAAGGTTTGTCAGTTGCGATCAATTATTGGGCACCTGTTACACTGTGCGCTGGTAATGGATTTTCTTTTTTTAAGGTGGGGTCCCTGTCTTCTTGAAACTTTCTGTTTTGTGAAGACAGACAAGTAGATAATTTCTAGTATGGGTGAAATAACATAGGGGGCGCCTGGGTCGCTCAGTTCGTTGAGCGACTGCTTTCGGCTCGGGTCATAATCTTGGAGTCCGTGGATCGAGTCCCGCATCGGGCTCCCTGCTCAGCAGGGAGTCTGCTTCTCCCTCTGACCCTCCCCCCTCTCCTGTGCTCTCTCTCTTTCTCATTCTCTCTCTCTCTCAAATAAATAAAATCTTTTAAAAAAAATAACATATAAAACCCTCAATGTGTATTCAGAGTTTATAGGGAAGGCATTTAAGGTTAACGTTTAGTCCATTTTTATTTGAACTGTAACTTTGGAGACAAACGCCCCAGAATTTAAAGTATATTTTCGCAGTTTCTCCATACCTGCCCGTCTGAATCTACTTACAGTTAAGTTTTGTGTCAGACTCTTTGGAATCAGTTTGTCTCATTTAAAGATATTGCGTGTTGTGACAGTTTTCTTGAAAATTTTAAAGTCTGTACTGAATCCTATTCTGTGTCTTAGACAGTAGAAATAAAATTTCTTCTTACTGGAGAATCTATTTTGTGCCAAGAAAATGGGTATTTGTCTAACTGGTTTGCATTTACGGTTGACTTATTTTTGTATGATGGTTGGTGGCACTATCATCCTTACTGTCAAACTCTAAACAAAGGCCTGCGAGTTGTCTTTGACTTCTTTCTTGATAATCTGATAAATTGCCAGGATTTCACAATTTTAGCCATTTCAGTGCTTGTGTAGTAGTGTCTTGTTATGGCTTTAATTTGCATTTTCCTAATGACTAGTGATGTTGAACACCTTTTCACCTGTTTATTGGCCATTCATGTATCTTTGTGAACTGTTTGGTTTTCATTGTGTTTATTATTGAATTGTAAGAATTCTTTATATATCCTGCATACTAGTCCTCTGTCAGGTATAATTTCTCCCAGTTTAACTTGCTTGTTCATTCCTTTAATAAGTTCTTTTGGTGAGCAGAAATTTATTTTGAAGTTTTAATTTACCAGCTTTTCCTTTTATGGTTATTCTCTGGGTACTGTCCAGTTTTTGCCTACCCTCAAACCATGAAGTTATTCTCCTATGTTTTCCTCTTAAAGCTTTATCATTTTAACTTTTATGTTTAGACCTGTGATCTCTCTTGAGTTAATTTTGGTAAGTGGTGTGAGTTAGGGTTCCAGGTTAATTTTTTTCTACATAGACTTCCAGTTATTCCATATTCTTAGGGAATATAAACCCCTATTACCATGGATTTCATCATTTGTTGAAAAGGCTTTCTTTTGCCGATTGGAGTGCTTTGACAGTCCCATTGGTGCCTTTGTAGAAAATTAACTAAATGTGGGTTCATTTCTGGACTCTTTTCTGTTTCATTATCTATTTGTTGGTTCCTGTCTGATAACTGTAACTTTATGTACTGCTCTAGCCACCTAATTTGTCTTCCAATATGAGTATGACCCTGGCACTCCACTTTGTTGATGAAAACCCTTTAGTAGCTCTTTAACAGCTTGGGCTGTCCATGAAAGGAACCTACCTAACTCTTCTCTACTTATCCATTGGTAGTGTAGCTATAGTTTCTCTTCATGTTGGGCTGTTTCTTACTCCCAGATCTTTGCTCTTGTCTCTTTTTGCTGCATATTTCCAACTTTTCAGACTTCTTTTTTTTTTTTTTTTTTTTTTTTTAAAGATTTTATTTATTTATTTGAGAGAGAGAGAATGAGAGAGAGCGAGTACATGAGAGGGGGGAGGGTCAGAGGGAGAAGCAGACTCCCTGCCGAGCAGGGAGCCCGATGCGGGACTCGATCCAGGGACTCCAGGATCATGACCTGAGCCGAAGGCAGTCGCTTAACCAACTGAGCCACCCAGGCGCCCTAACTTTTCAGACTTCTTACTAGAAGTTCACTAAACTCTGACTCCCTCCTATCCATGCTACATTATGTTCCTGGCAAAAGCCTATGCATATATCCATTGCTTTTTAAATTTAGTTACCTTTAAATATCTTCTGTGTGTCTGTCCTTTCCGCTAGAGTTTGAGCTCCTAGTCATTCATTTTTAATCCTCATTTCCAAGCAATATTTGTCAAAGACACATCCTTGGACTTGCTGAAATGTATTTTGATTCCTTCAGAAACCATTTTGCTTACTTTGGTTTTTCTTTTTACTTCCATATGGTAGATTGATTACTAAAATGTTTTATTTTTACTTCAATCCTGTCTATTTCCACAAATGATTTGAGCTTCTGTAAAAGTTAAATGTTGGGGCGCCTGGGTGGCTCAGTTGGTTAAGTGTCCGACTCTGGATTTTGGCTCAGGTCATGATCTCGGTCCTGGGATCAAGCCCCACATGGGGTTGCCTGGTCTGTGGGGAGTCTGCTTGTCTCCCTCTCCCTCTGTGCTCTCTCTCTCTCTCTCTATGAAATAAATAAGTAAATGTTCTTTAAGAAAAGTTAAACCTTGGGACACCTGGGTGGCTCAGTCAGTTAAGCGTCTGCCTTTGGCTCAGGTCATGATCTCAGGGTCCTGGGATCAAGTTCCGCATCGGGCTCCCTGCTCAGTGGGGAGCCTGCTTCTCTCTCTGCCTCTTCTGCCGGCTCTGCCTGCTGCTCCCCCTGCTTGTGCGCTCTCTTTCTCTGACATAAATAAAATCTTAAAAAAAAAAAAAAAAAAGTTACTGAGGGGGGACAATTCAAAGATTTTTTTTATTTTTAGAGATTTTATTTATTTGACACAGAGAGAGACAGCGAGAGAGGGAACGCAGGGGGAGTGGGAGAGGGAGAAGGAGGCTTCCCGCTGAGCAGGGATCCTGGTGTGGGGCTTGATCCCAGGACCCCAGGATCATGACCTGAGCCAAAGGCAGATGCTTAATGACTGAGCCATCCAGGCACCCCAAAAGATTTTTTTTTTAATTAAGTAACTATATGCCCAATGTGGGGCTCAAACTCATGACCCGGATATCAAGAGTTGCATGCTCTACTTATTGAGCCAGCCAGGTGCCCAAAAATAAAAGATTTTATAAAAACCAAAGCTTGATAATGGAAAGAAACTGTTAGATGAAAATTCTAAGCTAATATAAGCAATTATTAAATTTAGAGCATAAAGAATTTTTGTCCGATGAAATAAAGTATTAACGGTTTATTGAGAGAGACTTTCTTTTCTTTCTTTTTTTTTTTTTAAGATTTTATTTATTCATTTGAGAGAGAGAGACAGAGCACACAAGCAGGGGGAGAGGGAGAAGCAGGCTCCCCTCTGAGCCAGCCAGGAGCCCGATGTGGGGGTCAATCCCAGGACTTGGAGACCATAACCCGAGCTGAAGGCAGACGCCTAACCATTTGAGCCACCCAGGCGCCCCAAGAGAGACTTTATTTTCTTGACAACAAATATGAAAAGGAATCATTACATGGATCTTTATATAAGGACAGATTAACTTTTTAAAATTTGAGACTTAATATGTCCCAAACCAAGTGACCCCCTTTTTGATAGCTGTCTGTGCCACTAAAAAGTGATATTTTAAGATTATCTTCCCTTTTCTTTTTTAAAGGTATATCATGCTCTTTTTTTTTTTTTAAGATTTTATTTATTTATTTGACAGAGAGAGACACAGCGAGAGAGGGAACACAAGCAGGGGCAGAGCAGAGGGAGAAGCAGGCTTCCCGCTGAGCAGGGAGCCTGGTGCGGGGCTCGATTCCAGGACTCTGGGATCATGACCTGAGCCGAAGGCAGACGCTTAACCATCTGAGCCACCCAGGTGCCCCAGATTATCTTCCCTTTTAATCGTTAAAGCATTTCAGCCAACTATTTTTTTTTTATTTTTTTTATTTTTAAAGATTTTATTTATTTGTTTGAGAGAGAGAGAGAGAGAGCATGAGAGGGGGGAGGGTCAGAGGGAGAAGCAGACTCCCTGCTGAGCAGGGCGCCCGATGCGGGACTCGATCCTGGGACTCCAGGATCATGACCTGAGCCGAAGGCAGTCGCTTAACCAACTGAGCCACCCAGGCGCCCAATTTCAGCCAACTATTATTCAGTGTCTTTGACACCCAGGATTAGATATGAAGGTTTTGATCCTTGGAGTAGTCTAACTGGGGAGAAAAATAGGTGATTCTACATGTATAATTTAGTGTGATGCTATGATAGGGTGTACAAAGTATGTATTATAAATTAGAAATAAGAACTACATTGTTGGATCATATTGCAGGATTCTTGTTCACTTTCCTGGATGTGATTGTGGTATTATGATTATGTAGGAGAATATTCTCACTAGAAGATGAATGCAGTATAGATCATATGGTGAAAGTATAATTGTGTGGGGACACTCCCACATAAATGGCAACTTTTTTTAAAGATTTTATTTATTTATTTGTCAGAGACAGAGCACAAGCAGGGGAAGCAGCAGGCAGAGGGAGAAGAGGGCTCCCCGCTGAGCAAGGAGGGGAGCTCCATCCTAGGACCCTGGGATCATGACCTGAGCCGAAGGCAGACGCTTAACTGACTGAGCCAGGCATCCCTGAATGGCAACATTTTAATAATTTGTGAACCTTTCAATTTTTCTTTCTCTGAAATATTTCATAGTAATAAGTTGAGGGAGAATGAAAGACTAGATGAGGTGGGGAATGGATGGATTATTCAGTGAACGTTATTGAGGCATCTGGCTGTCTAATTGAGGGAAAAAATAAAGGCCGATATCTACCTCATGCTGCACAGAAAAGAGATGAATTCCAAGTGGATTAAAACTAAACAGAAGAGGGGCATCTGGGTGGCTTACTCAGTTGAGCATCTGACTCTTGGTTTCAGCTTAGGTCATGATCTCAGGGTCATGGGATCGAACCCTGCACTGGATTCCACGTTCAGTGTGGAGTCTACTTGAGATTCTCTTCCTCTCTCTCTGCCCTGTCCTCTGTGCGCACACTTTCTCTCTCTCTCTCTCTCTCAAAATAAATAAAATCTTTTAAAAAAGAAAACTAGAAGGAATAAGACTTCTTACAGTCTTGGGGTGGGAAACATCTTCTTGAACAGATTAATCAGAAGTATTCACAGATTTAACAACCTAAAAATAAAAACCACAAACTTGAATGGCTGTGGCAAATTGGTAGAAAATTTAAAATTTTTTCACCTAATTGAAAACGTGTGAATAGGTAGTTCACAAAAGAAATACAAATTTCCCATATTCATGAAAAGATGTTCAGTCTTACAAGTAAAAGGGAAAAACAGATTCTTTTTTTTCCCCCTGTAGAATTGATGAAGATTTAGAAGATCGGTAAAAGTGTTGCTAAGGATTTGCATAAATGGATTTGTTATAAACATATATATGTATTTTAAAACGTCTTTAAGCTGAATGAGAATTACAGGGTATAGAAGTCAATAAAGTTATGACCCAATTTGCATAAAAACATTTTATGTATATGCTTACGAGTGCACATAAAATGGTCTAGAAGAATCTCCCCATATACATGGAGGGGGGTTAGAAAGGGAGACTTTTACTCCACATACATATAGGAAGCATATAATTTTTTACTACCAATTATAATTTTTTCTTTCCACTTTAGTGAGACATAATGGACATACAGCTCTGTATAAGCTTAAGGTGTACAGCATAATGATTTGGCTTAGGTATATTGCAAAATGATTACCACAGTAAGTTTAGTTAACATACATCATCCAGTATGGATACCAAAAAAGAGAAGGGGGAAAAAATGTTTTTTTCTTGTGATGAGAACTTTCAGGATCTACCGTACAGTAGCCTTAATAACTATAGTTATCATGTTGTATGTGACATTCCTAATACTTAATTTGCCTTATAACTGGAAGTTTGTACCTTTTGACCACTTTCATATAATTTCTTGATTTCAGTTGTGTGGATTATAATGATTTTAGGATCTGTATGCATGGATTGGAGGTTAAGCTGTATAATGATTTAGAGAATCAGAAATGTCCAAATGACAGCTTTTGATATTATACTCCTTCATAAATATTGAGGGTATAATTCAAGGAAAGCTGAAATTGTTGTGCAGATTATTAATAGGAATTGATACAGGTAGCATCTATAGCAGATTTTGAACATCTAGAAATTTCACCCTTTGACTTAAAAAAGATTGTGAAATGTTAAAGGTGGACACTTACTACTATATTTCCACTGTTTTTACAGATTTTTGATGAAATTGAGTCACGAAACTGTAACCATCGAATTAAAGAATGGAACACAGGTCCATGGAACAATCACAGGTATGGAGGTTAGACAGCTTTGTAACACTTTTTTTTTTTCCACCTCTTCTACTTTTAAGGCCAGTATTCTTTTTTGGTTACTTAATGAACATTATTGTAGACATCTCATTCTTTTTGTTTGGATTATTTCATTGACCTTCTTAAGCTTTACCTTAAGTACTTGTGCTAAGACCAAACCGAATTCCCCAGGTTATCCTGCATGTGATCCCTGTTTTCCTTTTTTTAAAGCCTTTGTGCTTTTTGCCTGTGTGTGTTCCTCTGCCTAGAATATTGCATCTTTCAAAGTACATTTTACTCTTTCTTAGAATTTTGTGTTCTCTATTAGGTTGTAAAGTCCTTGAAGATAGAGGATGGGATTTTCATGTTTGATTACCTTGGGTAAAAATATATATGGGGAATGGGTTATTTGAGAGTATTTTCCTTCATTCTTTTTTTCTTTCATGTCTAACTCTGCTTTAATGATACCGTATGTGTAGTTTAAGGCTACTACAACTCTTCACTTGTAGTAGGTGTTCCCCACAAAATTACAAAAGAATTGCTGAGCCAAATGAATGAAAATGCTATTTTAGTATGTAGTCCCAGCCTCTGAAATATTTAAATTGTAAGTTTATAAATAATTTTTCATGTATAGATCCAGCCTCTGAGTAAACCAAGAGAAATACAGTGTTAAACTGATTGTATTTGAGTGTACGCGTGTTTGCAACAGCAATTGTTTTGAAAAGAAATCAGTGCAGTATAAGGTTTCAATACCGTATGGTCAGTGACCATGTGACACTGAGGAAGTGTAATTGCTATTTGAGATGGATGTTGGGAAAGTTGAGAGAATTCATGTTTACTGTCCTAACTTCCTAGGAACAGAAATTAACTAGATCTTTAGTTATCCCATTTGTTCAGATATATTGGTAAAGGCTCCAATAATTGGGTATTTCTAAGATAATGCCATATATTCATTCTAGAAAATTGTGCTTTTATTTTGCAAAATCTCACCCTAAAAACAATGGGAAAAATAGTTTGAGGCAGACCATTCAAAACCTGTGCAGTTTGGTAATTAAAGTATTAACAAAAACCGTAGCATTCCTTTAAAAATACAGTTAAAAACACATGGTAAATTCCTAGTAACAAGGAAAATACTACAGTGCATATAGGACTTTATATTTAAAACAAGGCTTATAGCTTCACGGAATGGGGTATAAGGAAGTTATGAAGATAGTGAGAGAGAACCATGCAGTAAACATTGCTAACCCTGAAATGAGAATACCTGGGCACAGTGGGAATGAGTCGGGTGTTATTCAGGGTTCCTCCATGGCTTGCTGCATTCACAGCTGTAAGCCTACTTAACCGTGCAAAATATTAATGTGCTGGGGATAGTCTCTGAAGGAAGGATTTCTGGTTTATACTGACATTATTCACCCACTAACCAGTTGTACTAAATTATGTCATAGAAACTTGCACTGTAGCAGAACAGACAGCATTCTTTTGTATTGTGGTATTTACTGTGGCTTGATAGATTAACTGGTTGCCTTTATCATGCTAATAATTGCCCTCTTTTTTTTCTTCTAGGTGTAGATGTCAGCATGAATACCCATCTTAAAGCTGTGAAAATGACTTTGAAGAATAGAGAACCGGTACAGCTGGAAACACTGAGTATTCGAGGAAATAACATTCGATATTTTATCCTCCCAGACAGCTTACCTCTGGATACACTACTTGTGGATGTTGAACCAAAGGTGAAATCTAAGAAAAGGGAAGCTGGTAAGTTTGAAGGATTATAATCATTTTTGTGAATGTATATTTATACTTTGATCTACTCAAAATATAAACATTGTGGGGCGCCTGGGTGGCTTAGTTGGTTGAGCTTCCAACTCTTGGTTTCAGCTCAGGTCCTGATCTCCACATCAGCCTCTGTGCTTGGCCTAGATTCTACTTGAGATTCTTTCTACCTGCCTACCTCTCCCCCCGCCCTCATGTGCCTGCACACGCATGCTTTGTCTCTCTCTTTCTAATGAATAAATAAATAAAATCTTTTTTTAAAAAAAGATATAAACATTTGTGAACATTTTTTTGTTTTCTTGATTCCCTGTACTTGCCGTTGAGAGCATATAGTATTTATTAATAATTCTTGGTGTTGCTGTTAAAGACATGCCATTCTTTTTGTGCCTTTGCATGGCTAGTTCCCCACCCTCTATACACTTTGAAAGATTTGGAGATTTGACTCTCTATTCCTGTTATTCTGAAATTTCTTAATGAGTTGGCATTGGGTCTTTGCTTGCTCTCCCTATGTTTTCCTCCATTTTGTTGTTTTGCTTATTTGGTGGACCCCTTCAATAAGGATATTCTTGCCATTTAAAGCAAGAAATATACTTGTATGGCTTTGATAAATTTCTTCTCTTTGATACTTGTTCTATTCTTTCTTCCTGGAAGTCTTAATAATTGGGTCTTCTGAGTAATTGTCTAAGTCTTTTCTCTCTTTTTTTTTTTTTTCTGTTTTCTGAGAAACTTCTTTGACTTTATTTTCCAGTCTAGCATAGAGTTAATCTTCAGGCCTCCTCTTCTGTGATGATTTTTCATAGAATCTTGTTCTGTATCTGAAAAATACTGGATAGGATATTAGTGTTTTTTCTTTATTTACATTTTATTTTATTCTTGGCATTGTTTGTTTTCTTGGATTTCTCTTTTTATTTGCTCTCTGTTTAAGTTTGTTTTTTTTTTTTTTTTAAGATTTATTCATTTGAGACACAGAGATACAGAGAGAGAGAGAGCATGAGCAGGGGGAGAGGCAGAGGGAGAGGGAGAAGCAGGCTTCCCGCTGAGCCAGGAGCCCAATGCGGGGCTCGATCCCAGGACCCTGGGATCATGACCTGAGCCAAAGGCAGATGCCCAACCATCTTAGCCACCCAGGTGCCCCATCTGTTTAAGTTTTTATTTGAATTCCAGTTAGTTAACATACAATGTTATATTAGTTTCACGTGTACAACATAGTGATTCAGCAGATCCATATGTGACCTGGTGGTCATCATGACAAGTGCACTCCTTAATCCCCATCATGTATTTCACCCATCCCTCCTCCCCCTCCTCTCTCGTAACCATCAGTTTGTTCTCTTATGTAGTTAAGAGTTTCTTTCTTGATCAAGTGGTCTCTCTCTCCCTCTCTTCTCCATATTTGCTCTCTTTATTTGATTTTTATGTTGTAGGCTTAATTTGAGTTTCTTGTATTTGGCCATCTATTACTTAACAAGAACCCTAGGAAGAGATGCTCTGGGAGGGGAGGCTGGACTCCTGAGCTGGTGAGTCTCACTTTAGGGTAGTTCAGAAGTGAGTTGGCCTCTTCACTGAGGAGACCCAAAATTTCAGGATCTAGAGTCACTTCTGGAGCTTTTCAAACCGCCCCCCCGCCAAAAAAGATTCCTGTCACCTACTGTAGGAGATAATGCCTGGCAGTCAGCATTATAGGAGCAGAGCAGGAGAAAGGGGCTGGGTGTTTTGTAGATGGTCACTTGATAACAGTGATTTTTGAGACTTTTTTGCCTTCCACCCACGCTAAGAAATACACTTTGCTTCATGGCCCATTCATGCATATAACTGAAACAGAAATCTCAGGAAGAATTACTTAGTCTTAATACATGCAAATGCCCATATGTTTCTTATGCTCTTTTAGTTAAAAAAAATTTTTAGGGGTGCTTGGGTGGCTCAGTTGGTTAAGTGTCTGCCTTTGGCTCAGGTTGTGATTGTGGAGTCTGGGATCAAGCCCCACATCAGGCTCCCCACTCAGCAGGGAGTCTGTTTCTCCTTCTGCCTTTCACCCTGCTCCGTGTTTTCTCTCTCTCTCTCAAATAAATTAATAAAATCTTTTTTAAAAAAGAAAAAAAAAATTTAGGTTGCAACCTATAGCTTGAAAAATGCTAAATTCCCCATTCCCTTCCCCTCAGTTCTGTGCCTCTTGCTGCTATCCACTTTGCAGTTATTTTCAAATCTGAAGCCTTTCTGCTTCAATGTCTTTAGGTTTATTTTACCTTTTCTCTCCTACCTACCTGTCAAGGAAATAATCATTAGCTTTGCAAGGTGGGGAAGAGAGGACTGACCAGTTTTTTGCACCACATGTTTGTCAACCATTTTGTTTGTTTTCCACCCCCTGCTTCATCTCACCCTTGGCTTCTAAGGTCATAGGTCTTCTAAGAGTTACTCTTTCTTTATTAAACATTTACGGTTGTTAGTCTACTTTCTGGCCACTGTGTTCCCTCTCTCCTTCTCTTTCTTTTTCTTTATGGGTATTTACCATTTTTACTCCTTTTCTGTCATGAGTAGTATTTCAGAAGAAATTGGAGATAAATGTGGTTAAGCTGCCTTGTTCTAACAAAAGTCCTAGACTTACTCTGTTTCTTTGAATGACAAGTTTGGCAACAGTGGGTAGAAGTTTAGAATGTGACTGACTTGAACTTCATGTCAGGATTTTTTTAATATTCATAGCTCTCTGAAGACTGAAAATAAGTTCATTTGAGAAGTGAGTTTTCTGTCAGTGTAATATTCAGGTAGACTTAGGAGACCAGCTGACACAGGGATGTTGCTATAATGATTAAAATACTTTGTTATGATTAGATCAAATGACTTAAGATTCTAAAGAGTCCTAAGGTTGCTTGATGTAATGTATTTTAAACTTTCTTAGCTTTGAATTAACTTGCTTGGATCCTATTCAGTAACAAAAAAATCTAGCACATGATGTTCATGTTCTGTTCCGTTGATATGATATCTCTTCCATCCTGTGTAAGGTTCAGATCATTTGGATTTTATTTTGTGTTGAATTTGAGACATGATAGATACTTTAAAACTTGATGAATCAAATGGAATAAATATTAAATTATCTTTGTAAGCCAGCAGTTTTTGGGTCTGCATGATAATGTGTTGAGAGAGATGCCTGTGAGGTCACATTTGAGAAAAGCTGGGTTAGTTTTCTTTCCTGTAGATGCTGTTTGTGGTGGCCCAGGTGACAATCAGTGCAGAAGAGAATTAACCTTGCTTTGTTTTTCTCTTTTTTTAGTTGCAGGAAGAGGCCGAGGCCGAGGAAGAGGAAGAGGACGTGGTCGGGGTAGAGGAAGAGGGGGTCCTAGGCGATAATGTCTCTCAAGATTACTATTTCAAAGTGATACATGATTGGGGATATTTTTTGTACAGGTTTTGTTTGTTTATGTCAGTTTTTAATAAACGTAAATGTAGGACGGAGTTGTCTGTTGACTGTCAAATTTTAATAGTTCATATATATTCATGATATTTGCATAGTAAGAGCTAAGTATTACTACTAGGCAAACGCAGAATAATTTCATTCTTAGATCAGGCTTTTAATGTTTGAACTAAAATTTTTTTATGAATGTATGTAGAATATATACCTAATTACTTTACATGCACTGAATATGCATTTTATTGTTTTACTTGGATTCTGTTTTGTGGAACCTACCTATGAGTAAAATAAGTTCTTTTTGGTACTTCAGGAACTAACGTCCTGTGGATTGGGGTCTAATATTGATTGCCTTTTCCTGAGTTTTACTTTATGGAGACTTGGGTATTTAGTAAAGGTGATAGTCCTCTTCAAATTCAGGAGTCTTAGATTTTGTTGTGCTCATTAATGGATTTTTTTTTTAAGGTTCTCAATAGAATATAATTTTACATTCTCTTGAGTTGAAACTGCAGATAACATTCACTAGATTATCAGTTGTGAGCAGTGTCAAAACCTGTTAATGTGAAATGTACCTGTCAGTGGCTCCTTTATCAAGTACTTTTACAAGAATTCCTTTAAGAACAAAAAGAAAAAAACCTTCTTTGACAGCAAAATTGGATTCTTTCCCAGTTAATAAGGATTTTTTTTTTTTTTAATTATTGAAATTGGTTGAGTTTAGAGAAAAATACCTCTCAGTATATGCAGTTCCTTGCAGAGCTTACACCATTTATTTTTATGCCAAGGAAAAAGCCTGAGGATTGGGGGGAACTAAATCTGTATTTACATTTAATCATGTACCTGGGGTTTTTTGTTTTTTAAATGTGAAGGAAATTTTCTGCAAAGATTATCTTAAAAGGTTTAGGCTCCATAAGAGGGTTACATAAATTGAGAGATAGCAAGTGCATTTGTGTGTTCTCTGTCTCATTATTTTTCATCCTCAGATTTGTGGTGCTCCTATTATTTGAACCCACATAGAAGGAAAGGGAACCCAATGATGCCTCATGGTAGAGAGCAAACTTTTAAGGAGGCAGGCAGAACAGACTTTGCACACATGAATAAACATGAGTTGACGCCTGCCCTCATGGAGCTTATAGGCTAAAACGGAAGCAGAGTTAAATAATCATTAATAGGTAATTGCAAATTGTGAATGCTGTAGTGATAAAGAGTACTTCATGATATCTTGTCTGCTTTAAAAAGTTTGTATTGGGTGGGGCGCCTGGGTGGCTCAGTTGGTTAAGCGACTGCCTTCGGCTCAGTTCATGATCCTGGACTCCCGGGATCACGTCCCGCATCGGGCTCCCTGCTCAGCCGGCTACTTCTCCCTCTCCCGCTACCCCCTCTTGTGCTCTCTCTCTCTCTCTCTCATTCTCTCTCTCAAATAAATAAAATCTTTAAAAAAAAATAAAAATAAAAAATAAGTTTGTATTGGCAATTCATTTTAAGTCAAATGCCAAAGTAACAAAAGATACTTAACTTCTATTGTGAAAATTTTAGCATCTAGATGTTTACAGTGTAATGAGTCTAAAAACAATTTAAATGTAAGACTAAAGCACAGTCAGTACTAAATTGTGTTTATTCCTGGGGTGCCTGGGTGGCTCAGTCAGTTAAGCATCCGACTCTTGATTTTGGTTCAGGTCATGATCTCAGGGTTGTGAGATGAAGCCCCATGTCGGGCTCTGCTGGTGTGGAGCCTGCTTAATATTCTCCCTCTTGGGGCACCTGGGTGGCTCAGATGGTTAAGCGTCTGCCTTTGGCTCAGGTCATGATCTCCAGGGCCTGGGATCAAGCCCCACGTCGGGCTCCTGGCTCAGCAGGGAGTCTTGCTTCTCCTTCTGCCTCTCCCCACTGCTCACACTATCACTCTCTCTCAAATGAATAAATAAAATCTTAAAAAAAGATTCTCCGTCTTCTGCCCCTCCCTCCTCCCCCGCTCCCACCCTCCCGGGTGTGTGTACTTGCATGCATGCTCCCTCTCTTGGAGGAAAAAAAATGTGTTTATTCCACTAGAGGTCATTATTTCATTTTTATATGAAAAGAAATTATATGATAAAGCTGTTTGAACTGATTGCCATTGTTAACTGTAAAGGAAGCGCTGCAGTGTGGATAGAATACAGACCAGGCTGTGATAAACTTCCCTGACTTCTTCCCCCAAAAAAGTATATAGGAACTTAGTGTTACTGCATTTTGCACATACATGATGTCTTTTAAAGCTTAAAATTTTACATGTGAAATTTAATTTTCTTAATGAAATGTATTGTGAGTTTAGGTAGAAAACCATAAGGGAGATAATAGGAAGTCACATTCCATAGTATGTTTTAATCTATCATCATTATGCAAGATGGTTTAGTATTTTGAAATGTATTAATATAGGCAGCAGTCAAACAAAATTAACATGATCCGCTATAACAGGTGTCAGAATAATACTTAGTTAACATACAGCATTTTTTCCTGAAAACCTAAACCAAAAGATACTTCCTTAACATGATGATGAAACTCTATCTTAAATGAATAGGAGACATTTTCCAAAGACATTTCAATTAAAATAGCAACAGAAAAGAATGTCTAATATTAGTCTTCATTATTTAATATGAAAATTCTCATGGATCCACAAATAAGGTATACTTTTTTTTTTAGATTTTTTTTTTTTATTTGATAGCACATGAGAGGGGGGAGGGTCAGAGGGAGAAGCAGACTCCCCGCTGAGCAGGGAGCCCGATGCGGGACTCAATCCCGGGACTCCAGGACCATGACCCGAGCAGAAGGCAGCTGCCCAACCAACCGAGCCACCCAGGCACCCAATAAGGTATACTTTTGAAAAGAGAAATTTCCCAATATTTACTATTTTCTATGTAGGAATATGGTAGTGTTCCATTTTTCTGAAGTTTTTCAGTAAAGGTTTAAAGTTTTGCTTATGTATTTCTTGTATTTTGGATAAGGTTAGTATATAATATTAGTGACTGATTTTACAAAAATAATAGCAATGTCAAGTGCAGTTGATTCTTGTTACAGTAGTTCTGTTGTATAAGTCACTGAGAACCCTGAATTAGTGAATACTGAACCATTGTTCCAAAGGAAAATAAAGGGGTAGGTTTCTATGGGCCTCTGGTCACGACAGTTTCATCAATGGATCAATACATAACCTTGTTTTATATGTGTATCTATTTAAAGACACTAATTAATATATATTGTTTTTTTTTTTTTACATTGAATTCACGACCAACAGCAGCACTGTAATTCATGTCTGAGCAAAACTTTTTTTTTACTTAAGACTTTATTTGACAAAAAGGGAGAGAGAGTACCAACGGGGAGCGCCGGCAGAGGCAGAGGGAGAAGCAGGCTCTCCGCTGAATAGAGAGCCCGATGCAGGGCTCAAACCCAATACTCTGGGATCATGACCTGAGCCGAAGGCAGACGCCCAACAGACTGAACCACTCAGGCCCCTGACCAAAACTCTTCTTAACACATTTCCTCTGAAAGGCACATTACATTTTTTTTTTTTCCCCCAGTAAGCTCTATGCCCAATGTGGGGCATGAACTCAGGACCCCGAGATCTAGAGTTGCATGCTCTACCAACCAAGCCAGGCAGGTGCCCCACATCACAGCCTTGTGCTTAGGAACATGAGACAGCACTATACTTAGAGGCCATTTTAAACAACAAAAGCACAAAATACAAAAAGTGGGACTAGATCATGAAAAGGACGTTTGTTTACAGTAAGAGTTGAAACAAGGCAGAGTGTCGCTTTGTTTAAAGTCACCTGGGAATATGAGTGTATAAGGTGACATGTTTTGCTGCTCTATGCATGTTCATGCATGACTACGAAAGGACCATAAGTATTAATTTTGGAGTTACAAGTAAACTTCAGCAAGTAAGTGGCTTTCCAAATACAGAATCCATGAATAATGAGGATTGACCATATTTAACATTATGTTAAGATTATAACAAAGTATTTTATGTATTGTTAAGGTATATTTTAATATTTCTGATATTGAAATGCTTCTTAAATGGTATAAATTTAGGTTTGATATCAAATCTGCAAGTTTCTTTGTTAGTGTGTAGAGTAACAAGTGCAACTAAAAGTTGGTATTTTAGAGTCAATGAACTAAAGAAATTACAAGTGTGATTTATAAGACTTAAGTAGAACCCATGAGTTACTACAACCACTTTGTCTTTAAAGATTTTCCGTGTTTTCAAGAACTTTTTCCTCTTTAAGCACTTGTGGAACAGTGGCAAAAATCAGTTGTGGCTTTTTAAAAAATTCCCGAGTCTCAAAACCAAGACTGGTACCACTATCAGGGTGGGAAAACCGGTGTAAAGATGTGAATTCCCCTGATTAATAAGTTTAATGCAATTATCCTGGTGAATTTTTTTTAAGACTTTATTTATTTGACAGAGACACAGAGAGGGAACACAAGCGGGGGGGGGGGCGGTAGAGGGAGAGGGAGAAGCAGGCTTCCCACTGAGCAGGGAGCCCGATGCAGGGCTCGATCCCAGGACCCTAGAATCATGACCTGAGCCAAAGGCAGACGCTTAACGACTGAGCCACCCAGGTGCCCCTGGTGAATTTTTTTTTAAGATTTTATTTTTAAGTAATCTCTACACCCAATATAGGGCTCGAACTCACAACCCTGAGATCAGGAGTCGCATGTTCTACAGACTGAGCCAGCCAGATTGACCCTATCCTGGTGATTTTTTTTTTTTTTTTTTTTTGAGCACACAGGTGCACAAGCAAGAGGAGGGACAGAGGGAGAGACAGAATCTTAAGCAGGCTCCACACCCAGTGCAGAGCCTGATGGGGGGCTTGGATCCCACGACCTTGAGATCACCACTGGAGCTGAAATCAAGTGTTGGACACTTAACAAACCCACTGAGTCACACAGGTGCCCCCGTGGTGATTTTTTAAATAACTTCTCTGTTGATAGTATGTTAAATGCTAATTCTGTGCCAGGTTTTTCTGATTATTTTGTAGATGTAATGCAATTGCCACAAAGGGATTTTTTAGTGGACAGCACTACTCTTGTCATTTGCCAAATACTGGAGTGCTAAGCCCTTTACATGTTATTTCTCTTAACCCTCAGGACAACTGTGTGTAGCAGATGGTGTTTGCTGTTTTGAGAAGGTTAGGTCCCACAGTTTTGAAGTGCAATTTTAAAGTCCCATGGTTTTTAAGCAGCTGGAATTTAGATGCAAATCTGTCAAGAATCCTCTGTTCTTGACTGGTATATTGATTCTGATATTCATTCCGAAGAATGAAGAGGCTGTCGGAGATATATCATTTTTCTACAGAAAAGAAAAGTGGGAGAACTTAGCCTTATGAGATACCAAACATTGTAAAATATTAAATAAGAGGGAATTGTCTTGATACTCATGCAATTTTCAGCAAGTAATTTTGTAATAGTGCTCATGGCTAGGAAGGTAGAAGAGTGTGTGGAGTAGGCTAGTGGGAAGGAAAGTGAAAACTTTTAAGTAGTTCAACCTATCTCAAAAGCCTTAAGATTTTTTTCTGACTTTGATCCAGGATTCCATTTGAGAGTCCCAAGGAAAAAAAAGTTGACAGATGTTTAGTCATAAAGATTTTCATCATGTTAATTTCTTAATTGAAAAGGAAGCCCTGTATGTCCATAATTAGAGGAATGGTTAAGTAAATTACTTGAAGAACAGACCAGGAGTTACCAAACTTAATCTGTAAGGGGCCAGATAGTAAATATTTTAGGCCTTGAGGGCCATATGGTCTCTGTCTCAACTATACAACTCTTTTTTTTTTTTTTAAGATTTTTTTTATTTATTTGACAGAAAGACAGAGAGGGAACACAAGCAGGGGGAGTGGGAGGGGGAGAAGCAGACTCCCTGCCGAGTGGAGAGCCCGACGTGGGGCTCGATCCCAGGACCCTGGGATCATGACCTGAGCCAAAGGCAGACGCTCAACGACTGAGCCACCCAGGCGCCCCTCAACTATACAACTCTGCTCCAAGCAGCTGTAGGCAATAGGTGAATGAGTGGGCATGGTTCTAGCAAAACTTTTACAAAAAATGGTCAGAGGTCTGGATTTGGCTTGCAGGCCATAGTTTGCCAACCACTGAGATACACTATACTGCCATCGTAAAAGTGTTTCTGCAGTCCACTGACTGGGAAAAGGTACTTGTAAAGCATATGACCAATAAAGGATTAATAGCTATAAAATATCCCCTTGAATTAGTAAGGGAGACTGTCCAATAGAAAAGTAACTTGAAAAATACAGCCAATTCACATAGAGGAAAGTCCAATAAAACATGGGGAGAAAAATGCCTAATATCTCTAGCATCAGGGAATGCAAAATTTAAAATTTGCTGCCCATTTACCCAAGGGGATATATTTAAGAATGTGGTAGTGTTCTTTGTAATAGTAAATTGCTAACTAAATGTCCAACAGGAAAAGTTGTTAAATTGCTATATAGTAAAATACATCATTAAAAATGAGCTAGAGCTGCATATATCAACATGGATGAGTCTCATGATATTAAGCAAATAATTCAAGTAGCAAAATACATATAGCTTGATGTCACTATATAAACAAGAGGCATATAAACCTTTAAGGATGCTGACAAGTGGTTAAGTTTTAGAAATGTGCACAAGAATGATTGATAAATTCAGGAGAGGAGTCATCTCAAATGGAAGGAAGGGAGTGTGATAGAAGGGGACACAAGAGTTTTACCCACATTTGCTGGCTAATGCTCTGGGTTTTTTGTTTTTGTTGTTGGTTTTTGGGGATTTTTTGTTTTGTTTGGGGGCTTTTTTGTTGTTTTGGGGGGGTTTCTTGGTAATGCTTTGTTTCTTAAGTTGGGTGATGGGTGTTCTTAAGTTGAACTATATGAAATTGCTGATAACTTAATTGTCTTGACACATAAAAACATCACTTTCATATGGTTCAGCTTACTATTTCTATGCATTTTTTAAAATGATTTTATTTATTTGAGAGAGAGAGAGCATGAGCAGGGGCAGAGACAGAGGGAGAAGCAGACTCCCCACTGAACAGGGAGCCCAATGTGGGGCTCAATCCCAGGATCCTGGGATCATGACCTGAGGCCAAAGGCAGAAAATTAACCGACTGAGCCACCAGGTGCCCCTATTTCTATGCATTTTTAAAAATGAAATATGATTTTCAAAGCTGTGCTTGAAAATTGGCTAAAGGAGAATAAATATTAATATAAGTACTATCACTTCAGCTACATTATCTCTGAAAATGACATTGGTGAGTGTAGTCACAAGAGGTGAGTATTTGCCATATGTGTTTGGTTAGTAAAACTTAAAGCTTGCTAGGAAAGTTTCAGAGACTCATACCCTGTGGGCCTGTGGTGTGCTGGTAAATGTTAAACAACTTGTAGCATTTGCTGATTCCTCTACCATGGCTATTTCAAACTACTAACATGCTGTCAACTAGTTCACAACTTTTCTGAAATTTTGACATTAGGCTCTTTTACATTAGTATTACACACCCTGACCATCCCGCCATCTCCCCCAGAAGATAAGTTCTTTTTATTCTTGCTTGAAGATTAACAGCTCGTTGTTCGGTAAAGTTGGCCTCTTGGTGTGGTCCTGACAGGATGAAGCTGCAGAATTGGAGGTAGTTTTGGTGTGGTTAGTTTATGCAGGTCCGGGGAGTTCGATGGGTGGGTATGGAAACAAAACACTCTGTTCTGAGGGGTTCAGTAGGTCTTCATTTGTAAGCTCTCTGGCCAGCTCTCATTTCCTCACTTCCTGAACCAAATTTCCTCAAGATCATTTGTTCAGAGGCAACCTACGGTCCCATCCTCTTAATGCCTCTACCTCCCAAGTTTTACCCACTCTGCTACCTCCAGCTGCCTGCTTTACAACAAAGAAGCAAAAGCGGATACCCTTAGCTTCAGTTAAGTTGAAAGTGTAACAAGGTCTATATTGACATATGTATCTCTTGAAGTACAGAATGACAACAAAATTTTTGCATTATTTGGAAGTTGTGTTTGAATAGAATTATTTTTTGTTAAATGTTAGGAGGCACATTCCTGAGGAATGTGGGAAAATGCCATTTGAGAATTGGCACTAGGGATCCATGGGTGAATGACAGTAAACACCCATAGAATGTAGACCTTTAAGTACTACTTCTCTCTGGGGATAACTTGATGCAATTGATAACTGAATTAGTTGACATGCTATAGAGAATTATATTTATGTCAGTGGTGGAAAATACTTTGTAGTTCAAGTTAATATACCTAAATAGCTGATTCTGAGTAATTTTATTATAATTTTTTTCCTTTAGATTTTAAGACATTTTTTCTGAAATTTCATTTTTCATTCTTTGACTATGCCTGAATTGTTACTGACATTTGGGTTTTCTTTTAATAAACAGCTTTATTGAGATGTAATTCACATATCATACAATTTACCCATTTAAAGCATGCAATTCAAAGTATATTTACAGGATTGTGCATCAATCACCACATTTCATTACCCCCCAAAAGAAATCCCATGCCCTTAGCTATCAACCTCCAATCTCCCCTTATCTGCCTCTAACCCTTGGCAACCACCAATCTACTTTTTGTCAGTCTAAATTTGCCTATCCTGGACATTTTCTATAAATGGAAACAATATGTGGTCCTTTAGGACTGACTTCTTTGACTTAGCATTATGTTTTCAAGGTTCATCCAAGTTGTAGCATACTTCATTTATTTTTTTCCCCACCCCAGTACTTCATTTACTGCTGAATAAAATAAAATATCCCATGGTATGAATATGCCACATTTTCTTTATTAGTTCATCAGTTGACAAACATTTTGGTTATTTCTGTTTTGGGCTATTATGAGTAATACTGCTATGAACATTCATGTACAAGTTTCTATGGACATGTTTTCAACTTTCTTGTGGATACACCTAAGAATAGAACTATCGGATCGTATGGTAACTATGTTTAACATTTTGAGAAACTGCTGGACTGTTTTCCAAAATGGCTGTAACATTTGACTTCCCATCAACAATGTATAAAATGTATAAAGTTTCCAATTTCCACAGCATCACCAACACTTAATATCTTTGGATAATATTTTTATCCTGTGTTGCCATAACAATAGGAAACACAATATTCATATTGTGCCAAATTAAAGAGACTAAACACTGTACCTGCTGGCTTTGAATGGCAATTTTTCTCTCCAAGCACATTGCTACATTTTAGAACATGACAATCATATTAAAATCACTGTAAGACGGGGGCGCCTGGGTGGCTCAGTCGTTAAGCGTCTGCCTTCGGCTCAGGTCATGATCCCAGGGTCCTGGGATCGAGCCCCGCATCGGGCTCCCTGCTCAGTGGGAAGCCTGCTTCTCCCTCTCCCACTCCTTCTGCTTGTGTTCCCTCTCTCGCTATGTCTCTCTCTGTCAAATAAATAAATAAAATCTTTAAAAAAAAAAAAAGAAAAAAAAAATCACTGTAAGACGGCATTTCCACCTGCATAAAATGAGGCTCAGGAAAATTAAACATCAATTAGCTTTTTACCTACATCTACCCCAGGAATACTCCAGTAAGGAACAACCATACTCGGTAGGCCTGTCCCTGGGAGAGGACGTGAGAAGACATCCAATAGTTTGATGACTGAAGTAGGATTTCAACAAGCTATATGCTTGCAGAAACAAAACCTCCTTGTCAGCTCTTGTTCCAAATCACTGACATAATCTCATAATTGTCTACTGGCTGTTTACTATGTGTACTATGAACAGTCTTCATAGTGACAGAGCTGGCCATTTGAGAGAGAGAGCCGTCCCTGAGCCTTCCACTCTGGGGAACTTCTCAGGTTAATTTGATTCATCTGAAAAAAAATGAGCCTTTCTCTCCACAACAAGGAAATATTTTCATTCTAGAAGCCAAAATAAACTATAGGAAGGCAACTGACAAGGGTTTCCAAGCCTAGAGCTTCAGTTTTCTGTTTGTCTCGATCCATGGGCAGTTAATGGTCATTCAGCAGCTACTTTTTTTTTTTTTTTTCCAAGTAAGAGCCCTCCAAGTCAGGGAGGACATTTTGAAATTTCAGTGAAGATATGGGTGCTTCCAATTAAACAAGAGTCACTTCCACATCTGCTTGTCAGACTGATCTATAGCTCTGCATAATCTGAATCTGGGCTCTACTCTGTGGTTTTAAGATGTGAGCCAGGGCCTAGAAGTTTTGTTTTGTTTTGTTTTGTTTTTAGTATTTCCCCATAACTGTGCACAATTAAAGCATTTGATAATTGTTTTTGTTTCTTCTTGCTGGAAATAATGTACATCATCTGAGGGATTTTGGCTAAAATGAATCTTAATGTGCTCATAGATAAAGGCAATCAATAAACTTTTTTTTTGAAAACCTTATTAAGGTTCTCCAAAGAAACAGAACCAATAAGAGATACTTACATATAAAAAGAGATTTATTATAATGAATTGGCTCACACAATTATGGAACCTGAGAAGTCCTATGATCAGCCCCCTGCAAGCTAGAGACCTAAGAAAGCCGGTGGTGCAGTTATAATCTGAGTCCAAAGAGCTGAGAACCACCGGTGTGAGCCCAAGTCCAAAGGCCTGAGGACTGGGAGAGTGATGGTGTGAGTTCCAGTCTGAGGGCAGAAGACCTATGTCCAGCCCAATCAATCAGAAAGCAAATTCTAGCTTCCTTTACCCTCTATTTAGGCCCTTAATGGTTTGGATGATATCTACCCAAGTTGGGCAGAGCAAACTCCTCTACTCAGTTGCTAATCTCATCCAAAAACACCTTTATAGATACACCTAGAAATAATATTCAAACAAATATCTAGGCACCCTGTGACCCAGTCAAGCTGACACATAAAATTAACCATCACAGAGACCAATTCTTTACATCTTCTATCTTGATCATCTCTTCTCACTTGCATATCTACTTCTTACCACTAGTCACCTTCACCTCTGATCTAGTTTCTCCCACCCACTACACTGCAATCTTCCCTTTCAGAGTGTATCTTCTATGTATATTTACACTTTTTGTGTGTGTAACATTGGCAATCTCTGTGTGTTTAGATGTTTTGTTGGCAACCAACTTAGAAAAAGAAGACATTCTGCTAAGAACATACTGTACTTCAATGAAAAGCATGTTTATTTAGGCCAAGGTCTTTCTGGATCATTTATTTTGGATTTATTGTGGATTATATTTCAGTAAGAAATAATGAGCTTGAATTTCCTAATCATACTTTTATAATAGGTTCCTAATCTTTACTAAATATGCTCATAAAATGACAACCTTCAGGGAACATCCATGAAAACTGTAACCTAAAAATTATCTTTCATATCGGGGCAACGTGTCTTTCTCTTTCCACATTCCTGCGTGATCCCATGAAATAGAGAGCCCATAAAATATTGAGGGTCAAAGAGGCGTGGTCATTTTGTGTACCTCACTTTCCAGGGAATCCTGTGTTGTACTGACATTCCCCATGGGCATCTGCTAAAAGGCAGGCATGGAGGTTCTCCACACTGTGTGGCTTTCTGTTTTGTGTTTGGTCCACAAATTGGGTAAATGTGCTCTGTGCATTCAGTTATTCCCAAAAACCTGTCCTAAAGTGTGTGTTGAGGGAAGAAAGGCATTCCAGGTTATCTTCCGATCCAAATTATGTTCTTCAATCTAGTTTACCACTAATAAAACAGATAATCTAACTCCACCTGTTTTAGTCAATTTGAGTCAAAACCCAGAGATGGTTAATTGGCACTCTTGAAACCCCAAAACATCAAATTATAGATAGAGATACGATTCTAATAAATAAATTTGGCCACAAATTCCTGATACATATTTGTGACATGCATGCATACATACATCTATCTGTCTATATGGGTTCCTGCTTTATTTAAAGATGGATTGAAGTTAACTATGAGCCAGAACATTGAGAATACAGGACTTTGGAGACCTCAGGTTAAGTGGGTTCTGTAGCATACACTGTTAGTCACCCACCCAATATCCATTCTCTGCTCTTACCAACAGAACCCAATTTTGTTGGAAATAGAAATATGTTTAGCGTAAAAGCTTTATTTACCTGCCCATCTTGTTCTTGGCCTTCTTCCCTGAGTCACAGATGAGAGGACTGAAATGTAGCAGCTATCTTTTATCAGTGAGGAAAAGTCGAAGAAACCTAGGCCCTAACATTCTTGATGTGTTGAGCCAATGTTAGCAACTTACAACCCAGAGATCAAGAGTTGCATGTTCTGACTGAGCCAGCCAGGTACCCTAATGGGTTCTAATAAGAAAGAGCACTTAACCTCTGTGCTATAGTATTATTCCTGCCCATCTTGTTTGTTCCACTACCTTTGTAGGGACAAGATGAATCATTAAGACAATGATTCTTTCTATGTACTATTTTTTTTAAAAGATTTTTATTTATTTATTTATTTATTTATTTGAGAGAGAGAGAGAGCGAGAGCGGGAGCGAGAGAGAGAGCATGCATAAGCAGGGGGAAGGGGCAGAGGGAGAAGCAGACTCCCCACTGAGCAGGGAGCCCAGGACACAGGGATCGAGACCTGAGACAAAGGCAGATGCTTCACCGACTGAGCCACCCAGGCGCCCCTTCATTCTATGTACTATTAAAGGTTTAACTCGAGTTTGGCAAGACTTCATATATGTGTCACAGAGCACATGAGCTTATAGCAGAACAAGTCGGTTGTGACAATGCATCCCCCATGCTTTAAGGAGTGAGGCACCTTGTAAAAACCAGGGATGTGCTTGATATCTGCTTGTTTAATAGTTTTCAGTGTATTGCTGCACTGATTGTTCTCAAGAGGATTTCAAAGTGGTTTGGTAGATGATAACTAATTATATTTGCCCTAGAATAGGTATCCACTAGTGAAATTATGTGGCACTTTCATGATGGCTATACCTTTCAAACATAGGCAAAATAAAATGGTACACTGAACCCCCATAGAGTTATTACCACCTTCAACGGTTATCAACTTCTGGACAAATTTGTTTCATCAGTGCTGTCACCCATCTCCCCACCCTTGCCCCCACCATAACCCAAAATTATTTTGAAGCAAATCTAAGGTATTTCATCTACAAATGTTTCAGTATATATTTCTGAAAGATGAGGGCTGTTTTAAAAATACAACCACAGTATCATTCTCATGTAAAAAAAACCCCTCAAATATCCGGGCAGTGTTCAATTTCTCCAAGTTGCCTCATAAATGATATGTTTGCAGTGGTTAATGTTTTCTTACTTCATTTTGTTCTCCCTCTGCCTGCCACTCCCCCTGCTTGAGCTCTCTCTCTCTGTCAAATTAATAAATAAAATCTTAAAGATAAAATAACAAATACAAGTAAAGCACTTTGAATACTATTTGTCATAAAGTAAGATGTTGGTAAAAGTTATTATGAATTCCTTTTATAAACTGGCACTCAGAAAGTAAGGATAATTAATATTAATTTTTGGAGCATTAATACTTCAAGCACAGTAATAATAATTAATAATATATTACATTTTTAATAGCACCTTGCTGGTTAATAAACAATTTCGTCTACTTGATATAATTTGATGCTCATAATCCTCAGTGGTAGCATGGCATGTTGTGCCCATTTTTAGATGACTAAAGTAAACTTCAGAGAGGTTAAATATCTTTCTGTAGTTTCACAGCTCATAAGTGAAAAGGACAGATCTTCCATCTGGTTTCCCATTCCAAATTTAGGAATTTTTTTCAACACTATGATGCTGTTTGGAGAAAAATAGTCTGCTATTCCAATAGATTGAGTCCAGTAATTAACTGATGGATCCTTTTTGGTGCATATTTGGCCATGATGGAGAGTTTTTAGGAACTGTGAAATCATATGACCCTTCTCCAAAATACCCAGCCTTCCTAACATTACTGGTAAATAGTATGGTGGTTTAGCCAGCTCTCACCTTTGAATGAGCAATTTTGAATTCTGAAAAGATGCTTCTAACCTTTTTTACTCTTGGAGTTGATTGCAGATCAGCTCCCCTGAACTTTCTTTGGAGGACTTTGGGATGGAGGCAGGAACATTTGAACCACAATAATTCACCTCCCACTGCTCTCTGCCCCACTCCCGAAGAGTCAGGTCAGGTGAAAACATGGGAAATATTTCCAGTTACGGATGTATACAAGATGTAGGCATTGCTTTTGTCTAAGTCAGATTCTCTTACAAGAGCTTGTCTTAATTAGAGTAAAGGAGAAATGGAGTAGAAAGTCTATAAACTAAATATGAATAGAACTTATAAATTATTTAACATCAACTTCATAACGGTTTCAGCTTAAGGTTTGGGGATGGGGAGGGACTTTTCTAAAAGCCAGGCTTTCCAACTCCACTTGCCAAATGACTTGTAAGTGGTGTGAAATACATAATTACAAAATATTCTAACATTCCAGTCAAGACCTAATTCCCTTTATTTCAGTAGTTTGCCTTTGGTTCAAGCAAATGCATGGGTTCCAAATACTCTTCAATTTGGGCAAAAGATGTGATTTATAATGTAATAAACCTAAAAATCATTTTAATGAGTTCATGATTCAGAGAACCATTTTGTCCTGCCCTCAGTTCCTGGTGATTGGTTTTCTCTAGGAATAGTGTTGATGAAAACCATGATTACAGATAGGCAGTGGAACAGTGAACTATGGGTACATTAAACATACCTATAATATTAACTAATGCCATGAACTCGTTTTGTCTTCTTTCTGCTGACATGGCTTGGAATTAGAAGTAGAAGATACACATTAGTTTTCTTTTTTTTTTTAAGATTTTATTTATTTATTTGACAGAGAGAGAGAGAGAGTACAAGCAGGGGGAGCATCAGGGAGAGGGAAAAGCAGGCTCCCTGCTGAGCAAGGAGCCCGATGTGGGGCTCAATCCCGGGACCCTGGGATCACAACCTGAGCCCAAGGCAGACGCTTAACCGACTGAGACGCCCAGGCACCCCCACATTAATTTTCAAATGCTGTTTAAAATTTGCCCTGGTTATGTTTTATGACTGGTATCAACCACATCCACCTTTCAATTTAGGTTGCTAATTTTTTCTTAATTTTATTTTTAGTAGTAGAATAAGAGGAAGGACAAACGGGAACTAATGAGAAACTACAACAAATGAATTTCTGCCTCCAGAGAGATTCACTGAATCTTGTGCTCAGGGTTCTCCAAAGGTATGCATCCTCCCCTGTTACTCCGAGGAACTGGAATTTCATTTACATTGCCCTCCTTCTTTGTACCAAAGAAGCTGCAGAAAGTCACCCAGAGGTCACTGAGACATGAGGTCCAGGTTGAAACATGCCCTCTCCAAAACTCAAGTTGGATGAATAATTAACTTATATGAGTTGGAAGAATACAATTGTTAGAGAGGGAAAAATGATTTAAATGGATTTGTCTTTAATTTGCTTTCTTCCTCTTTTCTGTAACTTAGTTTACACATTCCTTCTGGAACCCCTTTGCTTCTATCTGTACCCCTCAGAAAATATTACCTTTCCTTTAAGGTATCATTTAGTATTACCTTCTCTGTGAAGCCCCTTTTAATCCTTGCTCCCATCATAATAATATTTTCTCTCTTTTATATTTCCAAAGCACTTTGTATATCTGCTATAATATTTATCAAAGTCTACCTTGAGGGGCGCCTGGGTGGCTCAGTCAATTGGGCACCGGACTCTTGGTTTCCGCTCAGGTCATGATGTTAGGCTCACGGGATCCAGCCCCTTATGGGGCTCCGCTCTCAGTGGGGATTCTGCTTCTCTCCCTCTCCCCTTCTCCCCATGCGCATGTGCTCTCTTTCTCTCTCATAAATAAATAAATCTTTAACAAAACAAAACAAAACCTACTTTGATTTCACCCTTTGTAAATTGATGTGTATATATGTTCTGACTTCACCATTATCATGGTTCTTGGTGTCCATCACAGCCGGATACTATATTCTCCACATACACGAGACTCAATAAATGTGTATTAAATTAAAATGATTGCTAATTGTATCTGCTCGGTTAGTCCAAAAAGCTTTGGAAGCCTGGAAGCTCTTAGAGAAATGGGAATTTCAGAAAGGGAAGGGAAAGGAAGACCCATGGATTAGCTACAGTGAAGTACAGAAGGTTTGTGAAGAGAGAAAAATAAACTCTATTACTTGCTCTGCATTTGGTTCTTTCTTCTCTCTCTCTTTACAGTGTAAAGGGTGCCCCCCCACTTCTTTCTTTGGCCAAATCCTGCATCTTTGCTCTAGATCACATTCTCTTCTACCTCTTCAGGGTCTTAAATCCATCAGTTACCCCCACCGGCTTCTTCAACATCTTCCCCACTAATAAACCACATATTAGTAACTAAGGGTGTTTCTAATTTAGGGCTGCATTTTATTCCATTGAGAGAAGGAATCTTAATCTAACCTTTCCCAATGATGTTTATAGTTTCCAATCTTTTGCTATTACAAACCAGGTCTTCTTAAATAACTTTATCCTTTATTATTTTGTTTTTTCACATGTGCCAGTGTTCCTGAAAGATAAATTCTTAGATGCAGAAAGTCACCCAGAGGTCACTGAGACATGAGGTCCAGGTTGAAACATGCCCTCTCCAAAACTCAAGTTGGATGAATAATTAACTTATATGAGTTGGAAGAATACAATTGTTAGAGAGGGAAAAATGATTTAAATGGATTTGTCTTTAATTTGCTTTCTTCCTCTTTTCTGTAACTTAGTTTACACATTCCTTCTGGAACCCCTTTGCTTCTATCTGTACCCCTCAGAAAATATTACCTTTCCTTTAAATTATGTGGCACTTTCATGATGGCTATACCTTTCAAACATAGGAGCCCAGCATGGAGCCCAACATGGAGCCCAACATGGAGCCCAACATGGAGCCCAGCATGGAGCCCAGCATGAATTTCTGAATCAAAATGTTGGAAGATCTCCACCAATTTACACATTTTCCAGCAATGTATGAGAATGTCTAGTTTCTTACACTGTTGCTAATACGTGATGTTATCATACTTTTCAAAATATTGGCCAATCTGATAGATTAAAAATATGTCATAGTTTTAGTTACCATTTATGAGAGAGGTCAAATTGTTATTGTAAAAAGCTATTTGTATTGTTGTATATGTATGTGTGAACTGTATATCCATGTCTTTTGATCACTTTCCTCACTGTGCTTTTGGTTTCTTAAATTCTAGTATATATTAGGGTCTCTTTCTAGTTCTCTATTCTGTTTTAGTGATCTGAAAAAATTTTGCACCGATAACTATTTAAACAGCAACATAATTCACTTTTAAATTCTGATAATACAACATCTTCCCTCTTTGAAAAGTATTTTTGACTATTCTTTTCTGTTTCTTTTTGTAGATAACTTTTAGAATTCCTTTATTGATTTCTAAAGAAATTCTACTTGGATTTTAACTGGGATTTCATTAAAACTATAAATTAATTTGGAAACAATTTATAACATTCATCTTTTTTGCTATGCTGAAACATGTTTCTTGTTTATTCAAGTCTTTTTTTTTTCTATTTTCTTAGGAAGTTTTACAATTTTTTTCCCACAAAATCATTCCGTTTAATACTTATTTTCTCAGTATAGCTGAAGACCTATACAGGTGGACCTTTTGAGCAAGGTGGGGCAGGGCTTAGGGGCACCAAGCCCCCAAGAAGTCAAAAATCCAAATAAAACTTTTGACTCCCCAAAATTTAACTACTAGGGGTGCCTGGGTGGCTCAGTCAGTTAAGGGCGTGACTCTTGATATCAGGTCCTGGTCTCAGGTTGTGAGTTCAAACCCCATGTTGGGCTCCATGTTGGGCTCCATGCTGGGCTCCATGTTGGGCTCCATGTTGGGCTCCATGCTGGGCTCCATGTTGGGCTCCATGTTGGGCTCCATGTTGGGCTCCATGCTGGGCTCCATGTTGGGCTCCATGTTGGGCTCCATGCTGGGCTCCATGTTGGGCTCCATGCTGGGCTCCATGTTGGGCTCCATGCTGGACATGAAGCCGACTTAAAACAAAACAGAACCTTAACTACTAATAGCATACTGTTGAGTGGAAGCCTTACCAATAACACGAAGCCGATTGACACATATTTTGTATGTTATATATATTATTTACTGTATTCTTACAATAAAGTAAGCTAGAGAAAAGAAAATGTTTTTAAGAAAATCATAAAGAAGAGAAAATATATTTACATACTGTTCTGTAGAAATTTGACGTGTAAGTGGATCCATGCAGTTCGAACCTGTATTGTTCAAGTATCAACTATAAATAATTTTTTATTAAGGATTTTATTTATTTATTTGACAGAGAGAGACACAGCGAGAGAGGGAACACAAGCAGGGAGAGTGGGAGAGGGAGAAGCAGGCTTCCTGCGGAGCAGGGAGCCTGATGTGGGGCTTGATTCCAGGACCCTGGGATCATGACCTGAGCTGAAGGCAGACGCTTAACAACTGAGCCACCCAGGCACCCCAATAATTTTTTAAAACAAAAGAGAATTTTATTTTCTTCTTAATTTAATTCCTGGCTGAAACCAAAGATGAAATAGAAGACAAGGATTATGCAGAAAGGAAGATTAGGCCCTTGGCAATAATTTTTTTCACAGCCCACCATTCTTTTTCTTTCTTTTCAAAGATTTTATTTATTTACTTGAGAGAGAGAGAGAGCATACGAGCAGGGGGAGGAGCTGAAGGGGAGGGAGAAGCAGACTCCCCGCTGACCTGAGCCAATGGCAGATGTTTAACTGACTGAGCCACCCAGGCACCCCTCAACCCACCATTCTTTTTTTTTTTTTCTTAAGATTTTATTTATTTGACACACACGGAGAGAGCAAGCACAAGCAGGGGGAGCAGCAGAGGGAGAGGGAGAAGCAGGCTCCCGGCGGAGCAGGGAGCCCGACGTGGGGCTTGATCCCAGGACCCCGGGATCATGACCTGAGCCGAAGGCAGATGCTTAACCAACTGAGCCACCCAGGTGCCCCTCAACCCACCATTCCTAAGTGTCAGGAATGTATATATAATATTCTGTAAACATACATACACGAAAGTACAAAACCATATGTGAGCCATATGTAATCAAGAGATCATTAACAGCAAGTTGGCAACCTCTACTTTCTTCCAGTCACTATTCTGTCCCAATGGTTAATCACTATCTTGATTTCCAATAGGATAACTTATGTTTGCCTGTTTCTGAGAGTGACATATCACTTTTGTTTTTAACACTTTGGGCATTTCCACTTATCTGATAATAAGGAAACGCATCCCTGGAGGCCCTCCCCCCACCCCGAGGAGGCCCTCCCCCCCACCCCCAGGTGTCATTTGTTGCTTACCTTCTGTAGGCAAAAAGCCCAATGACTGGTGTTAGGAGAAATTAGGGAAAATAGAAGTGAGCTTGAATCTAGCCTTCCTGCTGTTGCTGAATATTTGAACTATTAACTCAGTTTTCTTATGTTTTTATGCAGAGTGACTTTTCCTGTCATTTCATTACAAAGATACCATTTATCTTTCCAGTAGCTAGAACATGAAAAATGAATAAAAAGAAAATAAAAGAGTATAAAAACAACCATCTTAAATTAACTATTCCCATGCCTTCCTCCGCCTTTCATTTGCTGACATTTCTTAATATTTTCACACATTGCTTTGATACATTTTGAGATAATGGCAAGATTCACACATTTACATAGTTTGAATATCTTAAGCTGACTTGTTTAATACCTTTCTGTTTAAGCCCTATTAGAATGTCTAAAGAAAAAAGGGAATACCAAATGCTGTGAGGAGGCAGAGTGACAGGAACTCCCATAAATTCCTGGTAGGAATGCACATGTACAGACACTTTGGGAAATGCTTTGTCAGTTTCTTATACAGTTAAACATACACCCACCATATTACCCAGCAATTCCACTCCTAGGTGTTTTCCCAAAAGAAATGAAAACTTATGTTTGCACAGAAACCTATGTCCAAAGATTTATTTATCTATTTGGGGGGGGGAGGGGCTGAGGGAGAGGAAGAGAAAGAATCCTAAGCAGACTCCCTGCTGAGTGTGGAGCCGGTTACCCCGGGACTTGATCTCACCACCCTAAGATCATGAACTGAGCTGAAGTCAAGAGTCGGGTGCTCAACCGACTGAGCCACCCAGGTGACCCACAACAACCTGTATTCAAATGTTTATAGTAGCTTTATTCATTACCACCAAGAATTGAAAACAGCCCAGATATCCTTCAACTAATGAATGGATAAACAAAGAGTGGTATATCTATAGGATGGAATACTACTCAGGTAAAAAGGAATGAGTTCCTGAATTAGAAACTATAGACAAATCGAATTTTTAAAGATTTATTTACTTATTTATTTGAGAGAGACAGAGAAAGTGAGCATGAGTGGGGCGAGGGGCAGAACGAGAGGGAGAGAGAATTTCAAGCAGATTCCATGCTGAGCGTGGAGCCCAACATGGGGCTTGATCCCACGATTCTGAGATCATGACCTGAGCCTAAACCAAGAGTCGGAGGCTTAACCAACTGAGCCACCCAGGCGCCCCAGAAACTATAGATGAATCTTAAATGCATTTTGTTAAGAGAGAGAAGCTAGATCCAAAAGGCTTACACAGTGCATGATCTCACTTATATAATACTCCGGAAAACGAAAGACTATAGAGAGGAAAACAGATCAGAGGTTGCCAGGGTCTGTGGGGGCGGAAGGAAGGGTTTTCTACAAGTATTTATCAAGGCGGAATTAAGCAGGTGATGGAGCGATCACACATAGAACTGTGGTGGTAGACACACAACTCTGTGTATTTGTTAAAGCCTATCATAGAGCTGTTTGCCACAAAGTGTAAACTTCATATAAATTTAAAAAATCTACCAGAATGTGGAGAGAAGGATGAAATGCACATGGTGACAAATTTAACTGTATTACAAATGAGTCACAAAGCCACACTGAAAGGAGTTAAGTAACTGAAAAAGTGTTTTGAATGGATATTGTAACACTTGTCTTTTTATAAAGACAAAAAGAGCATTATATAAAAAAATTTACTCTAGTCAGTAAACTTGTCACAGGGTACAGTTTTGGAATTCTGAAACTGCTTTATTTATAATCTATTTGTATGGTTCAACAAATAAGTAAATATATTATAGATAATCAGAGACATGTATTTCACTGGGAGAAAGGAGTTACAGATAAGGAAAGAGGGGGAAGCTAGAATTAATTCTGTGTTGCTAAATTGGAGTCAGAGGTATCAATATGGAGTCATATTTATTTACAGATGATAGATACATTTATATGTACATGTGTATGCATTATATATTAATTTTTCCTAACTCCATTGAGAGGGACTACAAGCAGTGGGGCCCCAGTGCAATGAGCATATCTATCACTTAGGTCTTGGTTTTTAAATGCTATTCTTTTTTTTTTTTTTAAGATTTTATTCATTTAGGGGCGCCTGGGTGGCTCAGTCGTTAAGCGTCTGCCTTCGGCTAGGGTCATGATTCCAGGTCCTGGGATCGAGCCCCGCATCGGGCTCCCCGCTCAGCAGGAAGCCTGCTTCTCCCTCTCCCTCTCCCACTCCCCCTGCTTGTGTTCCCTCTCTTGCTGTGTCTCTCTCTGTCAAATAAATAAATAAAATCTTAAAAAAAAAAGATTTTATTCATTTATTTGACAGAGAGAGAGCACACAAGCAGGGGGAGTGGAAGAGGGAGAAGCAGGCTCCCTGCTGAGCAAAGAGCCAGCCGTGAGGCTCAATCCCAGGACCCCAGGATCACGATCTGAGCCGAAGGCAGACACTTAACCAACTGAGCCACCCAGGCGCCCTTTAAATACTATTTTTTAAAGAAAAGAACCAGGGCTCCTTGGAGAATTAATTGATTCCAGGGCTGGAATAGTGAAAATACAAGATGAGCCTAGAGCATCTTGTGCTACCAGAGTGCTTAAAAACAAACAAAGGCATATCAAAGAGACAAATCAACCAGAGAAAAATCCCAAGCTGAAACAACTAAAATAACAAAATAACCATAGTATTGAATTGCAACCCAAAGAATTATAATACCATCAATTCTTGGTGACTATGAATAAAGCTACCATAAACATAAACAGATAAAGTAGTTTCAGATTTTTGTATGAACATGTTTTGGGAAAATTGCCTAGCAGTGGTAAACAAATATCCATGAGTCTATACTGGTATTAGTAAGTGAATAAATAAAGAAATGGAGTTGGGGGAGAGAGAAGTGACAACCCTGTCTTTCAGAAGAATTTCAGTTTTAAATATAGAAGGAATATGGGGAATGGAAAGTAACTGCTGCAGGCAAGATCCACCAAAGAGTGAGCAGAAGTTAAAACAGAAACAGGATATTTGCATAGTTTCCAAGTATCTCCCCAGCACCTTAGCCAAGGGATCCAAGTTAATGTGACCATAGAGATCAATATGTACTTTTCCCCCTACCCTGAACCCAGTGTGTTGTTAGGGCTCAAACGCACCACCTGGAGATCAAGAGTCACATGCTTTATGGACTGAGCCAGCCAGGCGCCCACCAATGTGTTTTTGATAGAGAAAGCTACATTAGTACAAACACATCAGTAGTATATAATAGTAAACATCTTTTCATAGCTACTTCTTACATTTCTAGAGCACTTTATAGCTCACAAAGCACTTTCACATACATATTATCTCTTTAATCCTTGTACCAACTCTGAACATTCTGCCTTTTATAGATAAATGATTTGCTTCCGATCAAATGGTGGATTGATAGCAGAGCCAAGAATCTAGCGCAAATGCTCTGAATTCAAGTCCAAATATCTTTCCCAAGAAATTATTTTAAAATACTAGGAACCATAATTAGCGATTATAAATGGCTCTAAGTAAATATAGAGAATAACAGGCATTTTTAAATTTTTATATATATTTAAGAATATATATCATGAAAATATATATAATAGATAATAGATATACCTATATCATGTTTCTCAAAGGGTTCCTTTAACTCTGGTAAGATAACCTAGAGGTTTCAAAGGCCATACTGAAACACCTCTGTGTGGCATTAGGAGAAATATACTATATTCAGAGTCCAGGAATTAAGTACTTTGCATGCTTCATTGTGAGCTTGGAAAAAATAGAGGAAAAAATTCTAAAATGCTTGTGTCTGCTCGTAGGTAAAGTAAAGCAGACAAAGTGGCTATTTAAAATTTATAGGCACTGGGGACACCTGGCTGGCTCAGTCAGAAGAGCATGTGACTCTTGATCTCTGGGTCTTGAGTTCGAGCCCCATGTTGGATGTAGAGATTACTTAACAATAAGTAAATAAATAAACTTAAAAAAAAAAAAAGACCTGGCTATAAAATTTACAGGCACCAATTAATAGGTTGACAGTATAAAATGGAATAATGCTCTTTTGTGATCATTCACATCTGTAAATATACGGCTAGCCTGTCTGTTGATACCCAGCTGGTATTGAGTCCTTAGTAATATGATCAACAGTAACCCTGAAGTACAGATGAGGTAGATATGATTATTGTACTGTTTGCAAAATTTGGCTACCAATATCTAACTCATTGTGGGGAAGAAGATAACCCTTTCTAGAAAGCACAAAATATACAATGTCCAGTAATAAATTAATACTGAGTCATGATCATAACTGAAAGTGAAATCTTCATTATTTGATCCAAAATGTTTTTTATATATAAGATTTTATTTATTTATTCATCAGAGAGAGGGCACGCAAGCACAAGCATGGGGAGTGGCAGGCAGAGGGAGAAGCAGGCTCCCCCCTGAGCAGGGAGCCCGATGCGGAACTCGATCCCAGGACCCTGGAATCATGACCTGCGCTGAAGGCAGATGCTAAGACTGAGTCACGCAGGAGTCTCTATTTGATCCAAATTATTTAAATTGTTTAAAAGAGATATTCAGAGAGGTAAATTATTCTTGTCAAATTCTTGTTTTTCACTATTTTCAAAATAATTTCCACATTTAGGTGGTTGAAGGATAGAGCCAGAAAAAGTATTACTTAGTTACAGTATAGCACAGTAGAATAATTCACAGCTTAAAAATGCATATGATGAAAGCAGAAAACATCATTTTTATCATCATAAAGCCCATGAATATATAAATATCAGCCTCTTTGTTTAGAGATAAAATTTAAAAGCAAAACAATAAAATCAATTATATGCAACGATTCTTACTGCCTTGGGTATCATTGCTGGTGTCTGTTTTGTATTGTAGGAGAAGGAATATCAGCTTCTATTCTATGTCTTAGCTTGTTTTCAGAAAAGGTTAGGTCCAAAATACTGTCTTTTAAGTGAGAACTGGAGTTGAAATAGCCCATTTCCTACGTATTCTTTATCACCTGACCTTGCAAATTGTCCTCATTGACTCCAAATTAGGTTCTAAAAAGTTGAGTGCTTACCTTGTGATCAGGGTTTTGTTAGGTTCAGAGCAACTGTGAAATTTTACAAATTACCATTTTGACTCTAAAGTCAGTAGGGGAAACAAGCTGTTCTAACATACTCTGATGTGGAGAGTGGTTGCAAAAATCTCTTCTCTCCCCACTCTTGATTTGCATGTAAGATCTACTATGCCATCAGGGTCAGGACCTGGTTCCAGTATTATTAAGTATCATTAATTATTAATAAACCTAATATGAGGCAGACACTGTGCTGGTATTTGTAGACTGCTGGGGGAGAGTGGTAAGAAGCTATTACAACTAAGTGTGACAACTGCCATAGACAACAGCGACTTCTTTAACTTTCAGTAACTTCTAGAATTCCAGTCTTTCAAACTGTAGGTTGCTACCCATTAGTGAATCTTAAAAGTGCATTTTTAGAGTAATTTTTAAAAAGTAATTAAAAAATCAATGCACAAAAGCAGAGAGAATGATACAGCGAGCCCTGTACCCCCATACCCCAGATTTAAGAATGAATAAGATTTTCATTTTAAAAATGAAAATGGAAAGGGTGCCTGGATGGCTCAGTCAGTAAGGCATGTGACTCTTGATGTCAGGGTCATGAGTTCAAGCCCCACGTTGGGCGTGGAGCCTACTTAAAAAAAATTAAAAAGGAAAAAGAATAGGAAAATGGGATAGTTAAAAGAGTAAAATAGACCAGACTAGACTAGGATGGGCTACAAAATACAAGAGTGCATTACACTATGAATATTGCACATAGTAAGAGAAAGCATTGTTCCATAAAACTTGTGTGTATTTACTGAATTTAAGATATTAAAAAATGTATAGGACTCTGTCAAAATTGAAAGCCACAGTATCCATTTGTATTCCTATTGTGAATACAATGCTCTGTAAGAAGGGCTCTGCATAAATGTTTGGTGATGACAATAGCAATAGAAACGTGAGGAGCTAGCAAGAAGAAAATTACATATACATGAAGTTAACTTTTTAAAACAGGGAGCTGGCTTACATGGTAGTATTTTCATGCTTATACCGCTATTACTCAACTAATGTTGCCTAAGAACCTACTCTGTTTCAGGCAATATGCTAAGTGCGTGGGATGTAGAAATAATTAAAACACAGCCCTTGTTTCTCAGAACTTGCTATTGTTTGGAGACACAGCTGGGGAGAATAGTCTATCCTCCATGTAGAAGAATCAACACTTGAAAATGCTCATCTCATTATAATAACTTACACACACACACAAGCACATGCCTGTGTAGCTGTATTTAATTTTTTTGTTTTATACTAATGAGATTATACCATATATATGAATCAACAGATTGTTTTCATTAAATAATGTGTCAGAAATACCTTTAAAAATAAGTACACATAGGGACCTCTGGGTGGCTCAGTCGTTAAGCATCTGCCTTCAGCTCAGGTCATGATCCCAGGGTCCTGGGATCGAGCCCTACATCGGGTTCCCTGCTCAGCGGGGAGCCTGCTTCTCCCTCTGTCTGCCACCCCCCCTGCTTGTGCTCTCTCTCTCTGACAAATAAATAAAATCTTAAAAAAAATAAGTACACACAGTGTTATCTCATTCTTTTTAATGGTTATATAAGTGTGAATATCATAATTTACTCATTTCTCACTAAACAGGTTATCCTAAATGTCTGACCTATGACAAACTTGTATCTTTATACACCCTTGCTGGCTGTTCTATAGGAAAGATTCTTCAAAATGGGATTTCTAGATGTTTGATCTTGTCTTTTAATGCTGTCAAAATTTTTTGCCTTCCAAAAAGTTGCTCGTTTACATAACTTACCCACCATTGAATAACTATTTCCCCATACTATCATCAACAGTATATATTATTAGTCCTGTATGTTATTAAACTTGTAATCTCATGGTCACAGATCTCTCTGTTTTTAAATTTTGCATTTCCTAAACTACTAGTGAGATTGTCTACCTTTTTATAAATTTATTGGCTATTTTTTTTTTTGAAGTGAAGTGAAAGTTTATTAAGTGAAGGTAAGAACAGAAAGAAAAAAAGCTCTCTCGAGTGAGAGGGGTCCTGAATGGGTTGCTGTATTGACTATTATTCTGTGAGTGTCCTTTGTATATCCTTGCCCATTTTTCTATCAGGTGTTTTCATTACCAATTTTTAAGAGCTCTTAGCTTTGGGGGATACTAACCTACTGTATATTGCAAATGGTTTTCTCTGTCATTTTTATTCTAATTTTGTTCATGGTGGTTTTGTAGAACTGAAGTTTCCATGTTTATGTAATCACATCTGTCACTTCTTTCTATGTGGGTTCTCATTTTTATATTTTGCTTCAGATGCACCTGTCCATTCTAAAATTATACAAATAACCTCCCATGTTTTCATCTAGTGCTTTTATGGAGTAAAAAAATGTTTCTTTCTTTAACCTAGCTGGAATGAATTTTTGTATGTAGAGGGAGGTAAGCGCTACCTCCCCCATTCTAGCACTGACCAATGGGTAGACAGTTTTCTTGATGCAATTTGTTTAAAATTTAGAAGATAACTCTGAAAGGCAGGATCAGTCCCACATGAACCATACAGACTGAAAGTAATTATTACTATTGAATTAGAATATATGCTGCACAAAGAAAGCTCTGATGTTATCGGTGCTATCATCCTAGACACAGTTATAAGGAAGTCTACAAGTACATTATTAGGAACTCTCCAAAAAGTGGCATTTTTGGTAAACAATTTTGTATTAATATGCTTTTTTGTACATGGTTCTCTTAATGTGATACCTGGGCAAAAATATACATATTTTATAAATAGGTGGAAATAGTAAAAAAAAAAAGGGGGGGGTAAGAGGTTGAATGGTATGGAAGCTACCACTCTGGGCTGGCTAGCCCAACAATCATTGCCAATCCCCTTTCCCTTGCTTGCCCACACAACACCTGGAAAAGTTGACATGCTTGATTTCCCAGCCTCCTTCTCAACCACAGTGGCCATGTGACACAGTTCCAGCCAATGGATAGATAAGTGCAAGTCTTCTATCAGATATGTCTGGCCTCACTCTTTCCCCCTTTTCCTTCTCTGAACACAAACGCCCCAGACAACCTGTGTCTAGGAGATAACTAGCCACCCTGCTAAGTGGAATGGAAACAGGAAAAGCCTGAGTCTTTGATGACACTGGAAACCCCTACCCCCATCCTGACCTGCCTGGAGATTTTTTATTATGCAAAATAATTAAATATCATAATTCCTAAGTCACTCTTAGACAGGTTTCCTGAAGCTGAAAGTATGTTTAATTGGTACAAATGATGTGAACCCTATTTTCTGGGAACAGTGAAACAAAACATTTTAACATTTTTTACTAATGCATTCATGAAATTAGCATAAATTAATTTCTAGAGATTACTTTTTTATAAAGACAAAGAAACAATTTAAAATGATAGAATTTATTTTAATATATTGATATATATGTATGCACATACACTATTTTAAAAATAAGCATGTAAACTATAATCATTATAAAACATAAATCAGCCTTAATTTATTATTATCAGAATAAAAGAGCATGTATAGACCTCAGTCTAACATTGTCGCATTTGCCTTTTAAAGTTAGAATACATAAAAGATTTAGCGCATTGTATTTTATCTTATTTCAGTTTTCACATTATCATCATTAGGTATAAATACCCTTAGGAATGTGCCAACTTATAACTTACATTCAAATAACCAAAGTCTCTTAACAGTTATTAAAGTACCATTAAGTCACCTAAAATGAGTAATCTAAAAAAATACCAGCCTAAATTAAAACCCTGAGGAATTAAAATCTTTTTTACACAATAGTTTTGGTTAAGTGCAATTCCATGTTTGACTACTTTATTTAAGGTCATACTTGGTAAGGCATAGTAAAAATAAAATCTACATAAGTTACAATTTAAATCTATATTTCATTTCTTGCTACAAAGTTGTTTTGTTTCCCCAAAAAAGTAGTTTTTGCATGTCATTCTGGACCTCTTCACCACCTGCTGGCGTATCTGCTTTATATACAGTAGTTAAGATTTGTGCACTAAGCTGAGCTGCCTTTATATGGTGGTTCAGACAAAATGCACCTAAAGAGCTACATGCTTGAGAGTTCATGTCCATGCTCAACCATGGCCTGCACAAACTGCTTGAAGACTCGATCCATGTAAGTGGACTGCCTTGGCCAGATTCCCTCCAGAAAACCAATATGGCCTCCATAAGAAGTAAGGACCAAAGCAACATTAGGGTTTTGCCTGGCAGTTTCAACTGGAATAGCTTGGGGGGAAAAAAAGATGAGGGAAGAGGGGAAGTAAGAGAAGGAAAGGAGAAAGAAAAATACATAATTATTACCGGTTTCTATTAGGAAAAGTACATGCTTTTATTGTTTCCAATCATTATAAACTGAAACACCATTACATAAATAAATATTTGTAGTAAGTATGGCTAATGGAATAAGTCTAATTCATATCAACCATTTATATTCAGTTATGTACTGAACCACCATTTTTGGAAGAATCAATCCAAGTGTTTACTCATAACATAAAAGTATAAAAAGGCCCAGTCTTGTTTTGAGAAAATAAAGTAAGGTAATTCAAGGAATGGTGAATACTTATATTATGCTATAAGATCCCCACTTATGTATTACACCAGGAAAACAACAACAACAACTAATCTTATCACCTTTGTGAGAATTATAAATTCATTATGTATGACTTTGGTTAATTTTTTTAAAGATTTTTATTTATTTATTTGTCAGAGAGAGAGAGAGCACAAGCAGGGGGAGCAGCAGAGGGAGAGGGAGAAGCAGGCTCCTCACTGAGCAAGGAGCCCGATGTGGGACTCGATCCCAGGACCCTGAGATCATGACCTGAGCCGAAGGCAGACGCTTAACAACTGAGCCACCCAGGCGTCCCTGACTTTGGTTAATTTTATATGATGTTAGATTCCTGAGGGGCCAATTGTTGGCCATATTAAGGACTCAAAATTATACAATAATTTATATAGTAACAACATATATAGATAGCAAAAAAGAGTGGAATGAAATACTCTCAAGTGGTAACAGTGTTTACATTTGGGTGGTTAAACACTGGTGATTATTTTTTCTTTTTCTTCCTTGTCTGACTTTTTTTTTTTTTGAGTTTGTGATCTGAAATTTTTTTTAAAAGATTTTTATTCATTTATTTGACAGAGAGAGCGAGAGAGAGCACAAGTAGGGGGAGTGGCAGAGAGAGAGGGAGAAGCAGACTCCCCGCTGAGCAGGGAGCCCAATGTGGGGCTCGATCCCAGGACCCTGAGATCATGACCTGAGCTGAAGGCAGATGCTTAACCCACTGAGCCACCCAGGTGCTCCTTCATTGTCTGACTTTCTATTTATAGTCAGGAGAAAGAAAAATTTTATTTTGAAAATACAGCTGCTATATTTAAATAACTCTGTAGTAATGACAATCTTTTCCTATACTCTACAAAACCTATCCTGAGTAAAAACTTCACTCTAAAGGATGTGAACTGAAGTTCTTTTATTTTTATTTTTTCTCCCACTCTTAGAGTTTACAGTGAAAATATTTTGATTTAAGAGCATAATGAATCACAACCTGGCATGAGAAGTGTTTTAATTTCAGATACTGCTAAATGTTATCTCCTTAATTAAGGTAATGTGGTTGTTGCAGTATTTAGACTTTCATATCTTGGACGGAATCTTAAGGGTAAATGAGCTAATTAAAGGTAACATCTCCCTACCACATACCCTTCTAATGAAGGAAAGGAAGCTGACACACTCTAGAACTGAGACCCTTATAAGATAGAGATGCTGCTGTGCCCAAATTGCCTGTTCAGATGATGCGCTCAGTTTGACCCCTTCACAACGCTCCCTGAAGAATAAACTTCAGGATCCTAAGTTAAGGCCCAGCAAGCCAAGCCCCTTACTTGGGTCCTGAACTCACATCCTTAGCCAGCCCCACCTAAACAAGAGTATCTTCTATCTTGGGATGAGGTGTGAGAGCTCAAGGGGAGGGGCAGGTGAAATGACATTTTATTTTTGCTTTTCCTTTTTCACCTTACATTAAAGGCTTTCATTTAGAATGCTTCATTTGCCTCTGATGGAATTATTATGAGTCCCAATTTCACACTCTGGATACACTCAGGAATTTCTAACACTGATAGTTACAGTCCTATCAGAAGAACAAAAGCTGTGCCACGCTGAGTGACTTGAAAGGGGCCGGCTGCCTATGCTCTCAGAGTGCAGACAACTGCCTACTATTTCATTGGGCAAGACTGTCTTAAGGACTTGGGAAAGAATAGAGAACAATGAATTTAAATTTCAACCAAGTGGGGCAGGTTAACATGCTGAGAAATTTTGGTTGGTAAAAGAAGGGTCTGTGAAATATTAAAAAAGGAGAAGTACTACACTTCTTTAATCCAATGAAAGTAGGCTAAATAACCACCATGTAATTCAACTAATACTAAAGTTCACAGTTTCATTTCTTGCTTTGTGGTGAAAGGCCAAAAAGTCCCAGTCATCTAAAGTTACTTGTGATTAATCATAAATCACACAATAAAATGATAGGTGATTTTTATTTTTATATACTTTGGGGACTTTCTGAAATGTTGACAATACCTATATGTTGTGTTTGTAGTCAGATTACCTTTTTTTTTTTTTTAATGAAGTACTCCGGGAAAATGTTTTTAAACTATTTGGGGGGGGGGAATGAGAAAAAAAATTATAAAAAGCATTTTGGAGGCGCCTGGGTGGCTCAGTTGGTTGAGGCTGAGTGTCTGCCTTCAGCTCAGGTCATGATCTCAGGGTCCTGAGATCAAGCCCTGCATTGGGGGTCGGGCTCCCTACTCAGTGGGGAGCGTGCTTCTCCCTCTCCCTCTGCTGCTCCCCCTGCTTGTGCTCTTTCTGGTGCGCACTCTCTCTCAAATAAATAAATAAATAAAATCTTAAAAAAAAAAAGCTTTGTGAAATTTCATTAGAAAAAGAATTAGAGGTCAAGTCTGCTGGTTCTTATGATGACTTCTAATTGCCTTATATTGCTTCAATGTATGAACATATGCGTATATATTTTTGCTACCAAATTCCCTATTTCTTAAATTAAGAGAGCAAGGAAGTTAATTTGGGCATAATTTTCTTTTATACAGTATCCAGGGAAAAGCGAATACTGTTTCCCTTCAAATGTGACCGAATGTGCTACACTCATTGAGATATTCAAGGACATCATGTTTATAAAGTCTCAAGTTCTCTTCCAGGTTAAAAGGGAGAAAAATTCCAAAGTCTTCTGCTTAAGAATCTGAAGAAGAAAAAGCAAGTGATGACAATGAACTTGTGAGGCACATAATCTGTCCAAAGAACAGTGTATCTGATTAAGAAGAAAAGGTTATAAAAAATTAGAACAAGCAAAATATTCAGAGTCATAATGCACTCGAAGCCTCTCACAATGAACTAGATAAGGGTCTGTGAAAGCATTTAAAATGACCTCACACATTTAGATACTAAGTTATTAGTATCTAGCTATATTCTATTGCAGTGGAAAACATTTTATATGACATTTAATTTCTCATTACTGTATTTTCTTTAAAAAAAAAAAAAAACCACCAGTATTTCTAAACAGCCAATTTGGGGCATCTGGGTGGCTCAGTCAGTTAAGCATCTGCCTTCGGCTCAGGTCATGATCCCGGGGTGCTGGGATCGAGCCCCGCATCGGGCTCCCTGCTCGGCGGGAAGCCTGCTTCTCCCTCTCCCACTCCCCCTGCTTGTGTTCCCTCGCTGTGTCTCCCTCAAATAAATAAATAAAACCTTTAAAAAAATAAAAATAAAACAGTCAATTCATGTCAAAATATGTAGAACTATGTGAATTTTACCATGACTTGGTGAGAAAACATCATCCACAGAATTCAGACACAACACTGGAATTCCTACTGATTTCAGTCTACGATTTGGGCTGGCATCGGTGTAATAATCATCAATAGTTGGGTATCCAAACATGACCGAAGTGAATCGCTTATCAAACTCTCTGATGGATTTAGCCTGAAACGTAAAAACAGATGATCCCTGTTCTTGGAATCTGAAGAGGAAATCAAAATATTACATAAAGGTTCTCTCCTACCTTCATGACATGGTCCATGTCGATCTGTTTCACAAACATATGCCGATGCCTGCAGCAAAAATAATTCCAAAGGTCAAAAAAATTAAGGTGATTGCTATCTCCATCATACCCGAAGTACATAAGAAATAACCGAACAGTCTGACACAGGGCACAAAGGGGATACTCGATGAATATCTACTTAATCAGACTCAGCAGAAGTACACTGATATTTATCCTGAAGACATTTTTGAAAAGTACTTTTATTTTTTAGAGGAAGAGTGGGGTGGAGGGGCAGAGGGAGAGAGAATCTTAAGCAGGCTCCACACCCAGCACGGAGCTTGACGTGGGGCTCGATCTCCCATTCCTGAGATCCTGACCTGAGCCGAAATCAAGAATTGGACGTTTAACCGACTGAGCCACCCAGGTGCCCCAAGAGTACTTTTTTCTTAATTGAAGGACACTGAACTAATTTTGTAATAATAAACGTAAGTATTGTTTCATAACAACACGTACCTAAACACTGCTACTATTAAACCAATTTGGCTAAAAAGGCCTTACGTAAACCAGAAGCTTTCAACTGGATAAACCACTTGAAGACATTATTTTTAAATTGCTATGTTGAAAATTAAAATTTACATTTTATATACTTATATTTTAAATGGTGGTCATTTTTCTTTCTTTCTTTTTAAATATTTTCTTTCTTTATTTTTAAGTAAGCTCTACATCCAACATGGGGCTTGAACTCACAACCCTGAGCTCAGGAGTCACATGCTCTACTGACTGAGCCGGCCAGGTGCCCCTAAATGGCGGTCATTTTTCTTATATAACCAGTACTTTTTTTTTTTTTTTAAAGATTTTATTTATTTATTTGACAGAGAGAGATAGCCAGAGCAGGAACACAAGCAAGGGGAGTGGGAGAGGGAGAAGCAGGCTTCCTGCTGAGCAGGGAGCCCGATGCGGGGCTCGATCCCAGGACCCTGGGATCATGACCAGAGTGGAAGGCAGATGCTTAACGCCTGAGCCACCCAGGCGCCCCTAACCAGTACTTTAATTCCCAAATCATTTTCTTTACTGTTCTTGCTACTGGCCCCCATTTCAGTGACAATGAGTAATTAGTGATCTTTTTACTTTTATTTTATTTATTTATTTATTTGAGACAGAGGGAGAGCACAGAGGGAGAGTGAGAGGGAGAAGCAGACTCCAAGCAGAGAGCCTGATGTGGGACTCGATCCCAGGACCCCGAGATGATCTGAGCCAAAGGGAGACGCTTAACCAACTGAGCCACCCAGGCGTCCCAGTTAGTGATCTTTTTAGTATTTTAAGCAATATTTTATAATCAACATCTGTAATTTAATAAATAGGCTAAGTTTAATCCAATGTTTAATGTCAACTTTCAGGGTATCTATGGTTTTCGATAAGTCCTGTACAAATTAACTAGAATTTTTATTTAGCATTTGTATTACATTGATCAATTCACCTAAAAATGATGGTAATAGTCATCAAAATAGAAACAGAAACACCTCTGTTCTTTGGTATCACACCAACTTAAATGGTAGAAGACATACAAACAATTCCAGAAAACTAATGCAAACATAGCATTCTGGTAACGTTAAGAACTGTGGGGGCTGAGAATATCCAAGTGAAGTGCATTCTCCTAAGCTTCTAAAACATACTATGCTTGTAAGCATATGCTTAAGAAACTATATTATTCTGCACTAAAAACACTTAATACATTGCTTACAACCTAGGAAAGAATTAGGTACTAATAGATTACCAACAGGTAGAAAATCCGGGGAAATAGCCCTCATGTTATTCAACACAGTCAATGCTAACATTTTTAGTCTTTTGGAATAATTTAGAACAGTGACAGAACAGTGATCTTCAAAGTGGGGGCACATATCCTAGGGGTTGTACCACTGAGATACAGAAAGAAAACATTACAACTTGTATCTACATTTTTAGCTTATACTTAAAATATTTTACTTTTGTATATACTTATAACAAAGAATATTTGGGTACAGTAGCAAATGCATATAATGTAAACATAAATATACAAATATTAGCAGTATTGTACTTTACAACTTTTTTTCTGTTGGGGAATGTAATCCAAAAGTTTGGAGACATCAGGCTTTAAAGATGACTCACTTATTAACGGAAGACTGGAGGCAAGTTGTCAAGTAGTAATTAAAAAGCAGCCAGTTGAGTGGTTTCTCCAATGACTCAGAGCAAGCAAAAGTATTCCAACCAACTGAAAAAGTTGCAGCTGCCTTCAAAGGAGTTTTTGGCCCAATTTTGCCCAGGTAATTCAAAAGCAGCATTCTAAAATGGGGAGGAACAGGAAACTTAGTGATGAATTTGTTATCTCAAGACATCTCATTTCTTTTAAGATTTTATTTTTTTATTTGAGATAGAGAGAGCAGGAGCAGAGGGGCAGAGGGAAAGGGAGAAACAGGATCCCCACTGAGCAGGGAGCCTGATGCAGGACTCAATCCCAGGACCCTGAGATCATGACCTGAGCCAAAGGCAGACGCTTAACCTACTGAGCCACCCAGGTGCCCCAAGACATCTCATTTCTAACTACGGATTTTACATTAACTATGGAGAAGAAAAACATAAACCCATGTTTAAGGCCTTCATCTTGGAAAAGCATGCAAGTATTTTCATTCTTTACATTCATATAATTATTTATCTTGCAGTAGACTATATTGTGAATGGGATAAGGCATACAGTTATTACTTACATGTATATCCTTCTATGAAGAGAAATATAAGAGAAATCCCCTGTAAAAGTGGGGTTTTTCCCCTCCCTCCCTTCCTTGCCTTGCTTTTCTTTCCTTTCCTTTCCTTTTCTTTTCTTTCATTTTTAAAAATGATATTGGGGGTGGGGCGCCTGGGTGGCTCAGCCGTTAAGCGTCTGCCTTCGGCTCAGGTCATGATCCCAGGGTCCTGGGATCGAGCTCCGCATCGGGCTCCCTGCTTGGCGGGAAGCCTGCTTCTCCTTCTCCTGCTCCCCCTGCTTGTGTTCCTGCTCTCGCTAACTCTCTCTCTGTCAAATAAATAAATAAAATCTTTAAAAAAAAATGATATTGGGGTTTATTAAAAATATGCAAATCCTTGGGCCCCAGCTTCTAGGTGAATGTTTTAGTATTTGAGGAGTGTTTCAGGCAAACTTTCCTATAATAGGCCACAGAGTAAATATTTTGGGCCTTGCTGGCCGTATAATATCTGTCATAACTACCCAACTCTATGATTGTAGTGCAAAAGTAGCTATTGATAATACATAAATGAATGGAGATGGCTGTATTCCAACAGAACATTACATACGGATGAAATTTATTTATTTATTTATTTGTTTATTTTTTTAAAGATTTTATTTATTTATTTATTTGAGAGAGAGAGAGAGAGAAACAGCATGAGAGGGGAGAGGGTCAGAGAGAGAAGCAGCCTCCCTGTTAAGCTGGGAGCCCGATGTGGGACTCGATCCCAGGACTCCGGGATCCTGACCTGAGTCGAAGGCAGTCGCTTAACCAACTGAGCCACCCAGGTGCCCTATATGGATAAAATTTAAATTTCATGTAATTTTCACATGATACAAGCTATTCTTCTTTTGATTTTTTCCAACCATTTAATTTTAATTTTTTAAAAGATTTTATTTATTTGAGAGAGAGCATGAGAAAGAGAGAAAGAGAGAGAGCACACAAGCTGGGGGAGAGGCAGAGGGAGAGGGAGAAGCAGACTCCCCACTGTGCAGGGAGTCCTTTGCAGGGCTCGATCCTAGGACCCTGGGACCATGATCTGAGCCTAAGGCAGACGCCTAACCTACTGAGCCACCCAGATGCCTCATTTATTTATTTTTTTACAAACTTTATTTATATAGGGAGAGAGAGAGAGTGTGCATGTGAGCCAGGGGAAGGGGCAGAGGGAGAGGGAGAGAGAATCTTAAGCAGGCTCCATTCCTAGTGCAGAGCTGACATGGGGCTCCATCTCACAACCCTGAGATCATGACCTGAGCTGAAATCGGGAGTTGGATGCTTAACTGACTGAGCCACCCAGGCCCCTATTTTTCAACCATTTAAAAATATAAGAACCATTCTTACCTCTTGAACAAAAACAGACAGATTGCCAGATTTGGCCTGCAGGCTGTGCTATGCCCACCTTTGGCATAGACGAGAGAGCATGAAGGAATGGTTTTCAGACAGGGTTGCACATTGGAATCACCTGCGGAGCTTTCAAAATTATTACAGACATCTGGGTTTAAGTTCAGAGCTTGTGAGTAATCGGTCTGAGTGGGCATCCTGGTTGCCTCTGAGCCCTTGCTCCCTAAAGTAAGTCTCTAAAGGGCTCCCTAGCATAGAGTTAGACTTTCTGAATTGTGGCAGAGCTCCTTGCCCTCAAAGTCCCTTGTTTTCTCTTCCTACTCTTTCCTGTTTTTTGTCCTTAATTATCACACATTTTCCCCTTTCTTTGGTTCTATCAATTGTCCTGATTTTAATCTAGTTCTATTTTGGTAAGAGGGACAAGAATGGGGTTTAATCTAATACTAATGTCAGAAATCTAAGTTTAACATTACCAACTAAGAGAAAGAATGAGAATTTAAATTCAGTTAGTCATTATATTTTCCATTCTTTATTTCTCCAATTGCCTAGGTTCTGAAATAGGAGAAATGGGTAAAAATTCTGTCTCCTTCACTTTCCCAGCCCAAGTGGCTTGCAGAGTGAATGTGATGAGGTTTTAGATAAAAAATGGAAATTGTGTTTCTGCAAATGACTCTTAATAATGACTGTACTCCTGGGATACAGGACTGTGGTTCACTAAGTCATTTAAAGAATGATGTTTACTCTCCTGCAAAGCATTCATTCTAGAGTCCTAGTTTTGGTCGTCCTATTCTTTGGCTGGAAGTCAGAGAGTGCCAGGAAATTGGTATAATGGGCAAATTGGAAGGGTTGGAAGGGAAGCTCTCAGGAGTAGGAAGGACCATAGTATCCACGACCAAGTACTTCTTGACTATTATTCAGGAGAAAAATAATATCAAGATGTTACTTTCAAAAGAGGATGTTTTATTTTGACAGAGAAAGGACTCCATTTTTTCACCAAAAGAGCCAGAAAAAGAATCCATGAGTTAAGAGACTTAAGAGGCATATCAACCCCAATGTATGGACCTTATCTGGTTCCTGACTCAAACACAGTGTAAAACCAACCAACCAACCAACCAACCATCAACTGGGGAAATGTGATGCTGACAAAATATTTGATGAATTTTAGGAATTATTGTTAGTTTTGTTCAGGTGTGATAATGGTACTGTGTGTATGTATGTGTGTGTGTGTGTGTGTTTTAAAGAGCGACTACCTTTAGAGATACCTACTAAAATATTTATAAATGATATCTGAGATTTATTTAAGATAATCAGAGTTGGGGAGGAATGGAGGGTGATACTGATAAACAAGATTATCCATGAGTTGATAATTACTGAAGCTGTGTGAAGAGGGTTGATTATTATTGAAGCCAGGTGGTTAGTGGTTAGTATATATGGGGGATCATTATACTCTTCTCTTTTATATATACTTAGAATTTTCTATACATTCTTTAAAGCTTGTTTACCAACTCATTGGGAGACTGAAACCTGACTGGGTCTAGCATGGTGTGGATTCCTTGGCTAGACTCAGTTCTGGCTTAAATCCCCTACTTTGTCCCAGACATCACAGGCTTGTGGATTACCCCAGTCTACAGGGGCCCTGGACATTAGGATCTTCGACAGACTAGGCTTTTGTCTGTTGCATTTCCAAAAGAAAAAAAAAAAATGTGTCAAGCTATAAAACACATCCCCAAGTGGTAAGCCCACTTGGGAACATGTCACAGTGCTAGGCAACTAGAAAGGGTGCTTCCTTCAAACAATTTACAAGACATTATTATTCAACCAGCTGCAAAGGCTAATGGTCAAGTTCTGCCTTCAGGCACCGAGGCTTCAAAGCGACATGAATAGGCATCTCCCAGGAGCTTCTGAATAGAGAATCTGGGCCTGTTTATGTAAGGTCTGGCCTTTAAAAAGTCAAGACTTTTTATGATTAAGGGAAAAAGTTCAGCCGGCACCCTGTCCTCTACAGTTCACATTATAGGGCAAAGGAAAGAGATATACATTGAGCACAATTCAGAGATTCTGCCTGGGTTTTCTGCACTGATTCAGATTTCTTCCTTTAGTAGGTCAAGTCAGACCTTCCATGCTAATGTAAGAAATGTATTCTTCTCTTTTTAGTTTTATGTTTATCAGAATCTAAAAAGCTATGGTTAAAGACTATTTTTCAGAATCTATCATTTGTAAAGCCTGTTCATTTTCAAGTAAATATGCTCCTAAGATGTTCTGAAAATTGAAATGGCAGATAGATCAATTACAAAATTAAGAAAAAATACCATTTTCTACCTCATGTGTTTGCTGATTTTATTTTATTTTTTTAAAGATTTTATTTATTTATTTTGACAGAGAGAGAGAGACAGCGAGAGGGAACACAAGCAGGGGGAGTGAGAGAGGAAGAAGCAGGCTTTCCACGGAGCAGGGAGCCCGATGCGGGGCTCGATCCCAGGACCCTGGGATCATGACCTGAGCCGAAGGCAGATGCTTTTTTTTTTTTTTTAAGATTTTATTTATTTATTTGACAGAGAGAGACACAGCGAGAGAGGGAACACAAGCAGGGGGAGAGGGAGAAGCAGGCTTCCCGCCAAGCAGGGAGCCCAATGCGGGGCTCAATCCCAGGACTCTGGGACCATGACCTGAGCCGAAGGCAGGCACTTAACTGACTGAGCCACCCCGGCGCCCCCCGAAGGCAGATGTTTAACGACTGAGCCACCCAGGCACCCTGTTTGCTGATTTTAAAAAGTCAGTTTTGGAACAAGCATTTAGGGAATCTAAGCATATGAAATTCCCGATAATTAAAATTTTGTATTTTATTAAGTTCATAATCACTGGAACATAAAAAATATACACGATTATTAGTAGAAATGAATAAATATGGCATAGATGTTCCAACTAAGCCCCAGTGTAACTGCAAGAAGCACAAATTATAATAATATTCATATGCTTAAAAGAGCAGCTGGAGCAAGGGTTAACAATAAAATGTCAGAGTTTCTAGGAGAGCATTCCAGGGTAGGCCCAATTGCCCAGCAACAAAACAAAACAAACAAAAACACCACCACCTGGAGAAAAAAAAATTTTTGAAGGCCTCTTCAGCCGGAGAGAGCAAGAAGTGATTATTTCTATGCCTGGAGTGATGAAAGTCAGTCTCTGAGGTCAGCTTCCAGCGTGGTGCCGGAGGACACACTTACAGGGACAGCTGGGAGTCCATCCGGGAAGCTGAAGGTCAACATGGCAGCTCCCAAGTGATGGAAATCAACGTCAACAAGCCTTCAGGCTCCCACAACCCTGAGGATCCCAAGGAGATACTTGCATCCTTTTCACCACAGAGCCATAGTTGCCAAGGCAAATAGCAACATTCGCCTGGATGAACTTCTTCCTTCATTCAACCACATGTGGTAAAATCAGATAAAAATAATCCAACATTCATTTTTAAAATGTCTTTGTAGCTTATAGTCTCCTGAAAGAAGCACTCAGTAAGGCCACTTCTCTCTCAGACATTTTAGAAAGGAAAAAAACCTTACCCTCCCATCGACACCCCTGCTGCCAGGAAAGGAGCAGAAGGGTACAGACTGTTCACGTGCTGAATAACTGTCTCCAGGTCTTCCGTGTTCGCACAGCAGTAAGTCCTTGGTGTCTGTAAGGACAGACAGGTGAAGTGCAAAATTTTAAATTACGAGGTTCAGGATTTGTATAATGCAGAAATGTAAAAAGAGCAAGAAGACAAATACAAGAAAATAAACCTTTGCATATACAATGAGTAATAATAAGCTATCATATTCACATCTTGCAGTAATATGCCATTTCAAGTCAACACTCTCCGGAGTTGGCACTAACCAAAAGACTTTGGTCATGCAAGGAAGGCTTGACAGACGTAGGGCAAGACCAACACAAATACCTTAAATGAAATAGAATACACAGTACCATATTCAAATGTGTCTCCAACCCAACAAGGACAGAGTCAATTTAGGAAGAAAAAGTGAAGAATTACACTTTTTTTTTTTGAAAACAAAAAAAAATTATGCCTGACAAAGCTGAAGGAATTCTTTATTAAAAAAAAATAAGCAAGCAAGCAAACAAAAGAGACTTTACAATGATGCCACAAAATTTTTAAGTTGTGGCTGGTTTCTAACTGGGGAACTGTTTTCCTTGTCCTGAGTGCTGTCCCCCAAGGAGGGAGTGTGGTTTTCTGGCACTGCTTTCCCTCTAGATAAGGCAATTTCCAGTTGCATTTATTAATCACATATGTTCTTTTACAATAATATATCCACAGAGCCCCAGCTGCACTACACTGCAACAGACACTTAATATGTTAAAATATGTAAAGCTGACTATGCCTCAATCCATAACGCATTAAAACAAATGGTTTTCATGTGAACTTCATCAATAAGAGCTCTGTTTCTAGCAGGAAAGCTTCACAAATGCTTTGTTTGAGCTGCGGGAGGAGAGGGCAATCCTCTCTGTAGAATAAATGTGAGAGTGTGTACATGAATATGTGTGAGTGTGCATTTGTGAGATAAAATAACCAGAAACTGAATAACACGGAGAGGAATCTGGTTAACACTGCTCTAATAAAAACAGGGACCTGGACCATCTTGACTTTACTATTCCAATAAACCATGATCTCAATAGTAAGGTCATGTTCACCCACCATTCAATCGCTAACGTGAAGCCTGAGACATCCACAGTTTTTAACGATCCTTCCAATTAAACTCAAGCCTAAAACACTACCCACTGCCAATATCATCTTTTTGAGGTCTGCAAATATGAAACTCTGCAAAAGACAAATGTTAACCTGATAAGATTTACAGTGGCTAAGTTATTAAATAATTAAGTTTGTGTCTACAAAACCCTGAGGAAGATCCCATTATTATATCTATTTTATATAGGAAACTGAATTTAGAGACGTTAAAAGACTCCTGGCACACCTTACCAGCTAATACGAGACTAAGCTGAGATACTTTTAAAAAAATCCTTTGTGATTAAGTGCATTTGAAGGGCACAAATTCAATGTAAAATCTAAATGGAATACTATCTAGTACCATGCTCATTCATAGAGACTGCACAATTTGTCACAAGAATTCAGGTGAAGAAATCCTTACATGGTATTTTTATTACATGTGAGTCTATTCACACTGCACGGCTTTAACATTTCTGACAGTCACCACATGTACTCTCGTCACGCAGGCTTGAAGTGAATGCATGCACACACATGGGTACACACCAATATAAACACAGAAGTCAGGGTATGAGAAAAATGGCCTGTGGAAAATGATTAAGATCAGAGAATCTTAGTGCCAGGAAGGACCTGGTTCCTTATTTACACGTGAGGAAATTGAGGTCAGCAAGGTTGAGTAATTTGCCAAAGGTCACAAAGCAGCAGAGCCTGGATCAGCTGTTTGTAGTAAGTACACGACTTCTTGTAAAGCACTGGGATACCATGACGGATTCAGTTAATAAGTCAGCATCTGGTACCCTCAGATACAGGAACTGATTTTGTCTGTAAATGTTTTTCTCCAGATGGGTTACATTAATATCAAATCTGACAATACTAGCATGGATCAAAGTCGCCAGAACTCTGAAATTCAGCCAATCCAGAGCCTTGCTGGCATGGTCCTGCCTCCCGCCAGCTACCCCCTTGGCTTCTGTGATGGCGCTACCCCATTCTCCTCCTGCTGCTGGCTTTCCACTTCCCGCCTGCTTCCTGTCATTCTCCCCACAACCCCGGTGTGAATACTCATTCCCAAAAGTCTTGTCTTAGGCCTGCCTCTGCTTCTCTGGTTAATACTTGATTCCTGAGGGTCTTACCTACCTTCCTGGCTTCATCAGACCACCGCTAGGCAACGACCAAACCAACTCTCCACCCTCTCACCTGATCTAGAGCTCCAGATCCAAACTTCCAAGTTCTAGCAGGCAGCTTCACTACTGTGTTCTGTCACTACTTTGAACTTAAAATGCCCCAAAGTAAACTCTTCTCTTTATGAACACTATAATGCTCCTCCTAACTTCCCATTTTTTAAAAAATAAATGACACCTATATTTTCCTAGTTAAAACTGTAGGTGATATTGCCTTCTCCCTTTCCCTTAATCTCATAGCCAATGAATTGCCAAGTCCTGTAGCTTCTTCCTCAGTGTCTTTTCGGGAAACACCGGAAATCCCTTCTTTCCACTCTAGTAAAGGCCTGGTATGTTAGATTCTCCTGGAAGAGCCCCTGAGACAGACAGGATGCGAGTGCAAGCAGTTCATTTGGAAGGTGAGACCAGGAAGCACCAGTTGGGGAATGGTGAACTGAGTCAGGGAGGGTAGGAAGTCAATAAAGACTATGGGACCAAGGCAGTTTGTGGCTATGGGCGACGGGGGACCCAATCCTCTTGAGGCACTTTGGGACACCATGTGAGTATGGCTCAAAATTATCCCAAATGAGTGGCGAGACAGCTGGGTTCCACCAGTCCTCTTCAGCCACTGGTTGAAGGCTGCTCCTGGAGGATGTTTACTCGCTGGCACTCCTGGTTGGCCCTGAGCACAGGTCCAGCAGGCTCCCGTGGCTAGAGAGGCCCCCGTCAAAGAGATGTGAGCGTTTGCAGGTGAAAGTCATCAGGTACGCGTGCATGGGAATGGTAAGTGCCCCAAGGGTAAAGATGTGACAAGTCTATGGCACCGACTGTCTCTGCTACCAGGCCTTTCCACCTCTCACTCGGACGGCTGTAGTAACGACTTAACTAGTTAACTCCCAGCCTTTGCTCGTAACCACCCCTGCTCGTATCTCCCACTCACTGGCTGATTAATCCTCCTAAAGAACATTTCTAGCTCTAATCATGACAGTGTTTTTGCTTAAAACTCTTCATTAGCTTCCCACTGCTGACTGAATTAAGGACACATTCTTCTGCCAAGTGTTCAGGGCCCTCCACAGTATGTCAAGCAACCTTTCCAGCTCTGGATTTTACCATTTCTCCATAGGTACAGAGTCACGTCAATGAGACACCACTATTGTCTTGTGTGCTGGCCTCATAATATCCTTGCTACCTGTGTGGACACTTCATCTGCCAAGTGTCCTTCACCATCAACTCTGCCTGTTGAAATCATGCCTTGCATAAATATCAGGTAAACGGCCAAGACTTGGCCCCTGGTCTTCATGACATCACAACCTTTCCCATTCTACCCCTAATTGTCCCAGCAAGTCTGCTCCTGGCCCACATTATCTACTACCTGTCTATCTACTACTATCTTACTTCTATCTCTGACAGTCAGTAAATACTTGTTGAATTGAACTGAAATACACAGGACTGAAAAATGAGAAGGCCTGATTAATAACTTCTGATATGCAAAACTATGTGGTTATATCACATGACCTCTTGCTACTTAATGGTTCCAACAGGAAACATCATATGCCTTCTTTCTTCACAGGACTTGAGATCACTAAAGAAGGGTCTTCATCCAGGATACACAGCAAAGACACTAATGGGAGCCATACACTGAATTCGTAGGCCTGGCAGAAATTTTCTTCAGGTCTAAAAATATAACTAGCAGCTTTTTAGACAAAATGTTAGTTAATTCTCAGTTGCTAGGGCTACTAATGCAACCAGCAACTAATCCTATTGCAGTAATTCCTGTCTTTTTCCATGCTTCCAGAACAGAAGTAGAGTAAGCCATATCTAATGAGAAAAGGGATTAAGGGAGACCTTGCAGCATTCAGCTGTGTGGTAAAAACTCTTTTACAGTGAGACGAGGATGGGAAAGGTATTCTGGAAAAATGAAGAAAATCTAAAGGACAGATAATCTTCCAGCAGGTGTTTGGGCATAAATATTTTATAAGTTAGAATAATTTGAAAATGATTACAAACCAAGATTGTTCAAATTGTTCAGCTGCAGCTATGATCTGAGAGAAACAATAGTAATTTGTTTAATGGCTTTTAGAGGTTCGTTCAAAAATATCACTGAAGAGAATAATGAAGTAAAATTAATTCTAATTATTCACACATAACAGATGGGAAAAGAGTAAAGCATATATTTTATATTCATCTGTGGACTACATATAATCTATCCTTCTTAATCCACTTCCAAAAAGTAGACAAACTGAGTTCTCCCTAACCTGAAAGAGAATTTTCCTGTCCTGGTTTAGAGGTCATTTGTTTTAAAATGTAAATTTCATTTAAAAGGTGGTGGTTTTTTGTTTGTTTGTTTGTTTGTCTTTGGTCTAGAAACAAATTAAAATGCACCCTGTTAATCAGGTAGCCTGACTCTCCCTAGCTCTTCTGGAAGGAGATGAATTTGCTAATCTGCGGTATAAGCCACAATCCAGGACCCTTCTCTCAGTGCTGGAGTGGTCTCGCATCCAGTACTGAACTGGGCCCGCTAGTATTTTAGTTTTCCATCCAGCAATATGAAAACTGAAAAAGACACTTCCATGTCTTTTTATAAAATCATTTCAATTCCAGCTGGCCGATGAACTTACAAGTGTAGGTGGTGTGCTACACGAGGGGCAAGTCTTTCGCTAACACCACAAGGGTCTCTGGCTCCATGAGGGGAGTTTGATAGTATTTTTGCTACAAGTAAAATAATAATAATAATAATAATTTCAATTTCACTTTTATTTTATTGTAATGTCTGATAATCATCAGGAGCTTAGAATATTTCATTTTACAGCCTTCCTCTCTCAAGTATTTAAAGATCTGTACTGAAATATTGGATAAGATGCTGCTCAAAGGAACTCTGTGATTCTTGTGTGCACCTAGGTGCCCAGAAGAAGCAATCCTTTCATGAGTACGAATCATGCTTCTCCGCTGATCTCTGCAGCATGTTTTTGTTGTAGCTGCTGTTTTGTTTTCATTTCACCCACCCCCGGTCTAGTACCTAGTGATCTGCCCAACTCGTTAGGAAAACTGATCTTATTTTTAGGAGATGATGTCGTTAAATAGGAAGTCAGAGAAAACAACAGGAGGCACACATAAATCAAACTGGCACTTTAATGAATAATCATTTTATCTAGTCGTTGATAGACAGGTAAAATGACCAAATGTCTCAAAGTGCCCGGGACTTTGATTGTTTCTTAAAATAACCAGCCACAAAACAAAGGACCCCAAGAAATATCCTGGCCACCTCTGAGGCCAAGATGGCCTAGGTGCCCCACTCCACTCATTTCTACATGGCTACACGCATATGCACTCATGCTCCACAGTGACACCACGGTTTTGTTAGCGGCTTGGAGCAGACCAGCCAGGTAGACAGGAGTTATCCTTGGTGCAAGCGCCTAAGAAGCAAGTCTCCTGCCCCGCCCTGGCTGGGTTTGGGGCCAGAGGTGGCTCGCCAGGGAGGGAGGCTGCCACCTCACAGCAGTCTTCAGCCCTGCCTGTACTTTAGACTCACTGGGGAGTGTTGAGACAAATCACAGACACTTGGACTCCACCCCAGACCAAATGAATCAGGATCTCGGGGGTGGGGGTGGGGGGGAATGGGGTCCAGGGATCAGTGTTTTTAAAGCTTCCCAGAGGATTCTAATGTGCAGCCAGGGCTGAGAACCAACTGCTTGGAGAATAGAAGAATAGAGAAACAGGGTGAGAGCAGAAGAATAAAGGAATAGGGTGAGAGCTGAGCCAAGAGAGGAGAAGGCTGCAGTGACAAGAATGATAAAAGGATCTAGAGTGACTTGGGAAGAGGGAAATCTAGTGCTATGGGAATTCCTTGCAGCACACAGGGAAGTCCTGCCAAACACTGCATAGCTGATAGGATCACCTGGCCCCTATTAAGCATTCAATAAATGGTAGCTAGCTATTAAATTATTATTATTATTCCTAGAAATTCTTCAATTATTTAAACATTCTTCCTTATTTGAAAATTGTTTAACTATAGAGAATTGTACAGTCTTTTGTGTACCCACCACTTACAAGCGTCAGTATTACTGAACTGGACCTAGCAATGTTAGGGAAAAAACTCTAAAGGATTCAATACATTCATACCCGTATCTGGCTGAGATCAAGCCTTCCTGGGTTGTTCTGATTGGGGTAGAGGAAGGAGGGAGAGGTAATTTTTGGAGCATTTAGGAAAGAGCAGACCTGGATTGGGTGCAATGATGTTTAGTAGGGAGGTATCGGGTATGGGAAAGAGAGTGCCTGAAGGTGTGAGTCTGACAAATGAACTGTGTCCTGACTGGCCCTGCTCTCTATGTTCCTCCCCTTAGACCATAAGGAAGGTCCTTAATCCCTTCTGAATGCCTACTTCAGAAAATGGAACTCAGGAGGGGAGAGAGCATTATATCCTTCCCATCCCATTAGCTTCCAAAGCTAAGGTGGAAAAGCTCGGTAGGAAACAAGAGCTGATTTCTGTAGATCTGCGTCCTTAGGGAACCATCCATTATCTGATGTTGAGGTAGGAACCCTCTTGTTGAAAACCCCTTTGATCTCTAACCCCGGATTTTCAGCCTGACTTGACTTAAAGCCAGTGCTGAAAGGTAAAGACATTCCAGCAAACAGCCTGAGTTCCTGCCCTGAGACCACTAATCAGTTTTATGACCTCAGGCCTGTCACCCCACTTGTCCAGAGGCGTCCTCATCTAAAAAATGAGCTTTTCAGGATTAGAGGATCCCAAGTGCCAGGCCAGGATGAGATAAGCGCTGGTGTCAGAATGTAATAAGCACGCTGCTTCTCTCACCAAGAGAATATTTCTCTAGGACACTCTCCATCTCCTATAGCTCACAGCCCCAGGGAGGGCAATGTGCCGGCTTCTCACTTGCTATTGAGCAAGGCTTTTGGCTTTTCCACAGTTCTGCAATGTGTAATTGGAAATCAGGACAATATGGTAGTGGAAAATTCTTTTCTTATTCTCCTCTTCAGGAGTCATAGTAATCCCTATGAATTCTAAGTATATCACCAACATACTTCAGCAAAACTTCTCCTTTTGCATTTCTTCCACTCCTAGGAGAACTGCTCACTCTAACTTCCATTTCACCTTTGCTAGCTCTTTTAGGTTAATTTCAGTTAGAGAATGTGCCTTCCTGTTTGATCTTTGCTGATTCATCTTTTGTTCTTTTTTATGCCCACAGGAAGGTCTTACTTACTCTGGGTCTGAGCTACATTAAATCCTTTCTGGAACAAGGTGAGGTATAAATAAAATAAGAGTTCCTCTAGTCTGAAACAGTAATTGTTCACAGCTCTAAGGGCAGAAAGAAGAGGATTATCAAGGGAACTATATATCAAAGATAGCTCTAATAATCAATATTGGCATCTCATTTTTGTGATCTAGTAGGGTACAAGAAGTATATATTAAATTATAATTAATTTATTCCCTTAAATTTCTTTTTTAAAGCAGTTGTTTTCAAGCATATAATTGTAATTACATTTCGGTCATTTTACATCTTTATTCTTTTTTAAAATTAGATTACATTAGCCTTTGTGATACAGATAATTGCTGGAGGTACTAGTTCATCAGGATCCAACCCAGTGCTCTGTATAAGACTCCAGAGACTAAGCTACTCTTACCCTCTCATTTAGAACTCTAAATTCTTTAATATAAAATAGAAGTTTTATAAAATAAAAATTTAAAAATGTTTATCTGTATACTATCCCTTTGTAAGAACTCGAGGTGTTCTTGGAGATTTTTCAAAAAACCAATTAATGTGATGGGTAAAAGTTACTGGGTTTGTTGCATTCTTTCAAAGTTAACTTCCAATTAACTTCCACTTAACTATGCTAAGGGTAGAAGGTTTTTCAAGCTTCTTGCTCTTCTTTTCTCTCCTCCTTCCTTGTGTTGTGTTTCAAGATTCTATCCATAGACCTCCCCCTTTTGCTGTTCAAGCCATCCCTGAGCAATCTCGACCACTCCTGAGCTCCAGGTTTCACTTTGTACCACAATCTGTTTCTTTCTGCAGCTTGTACATCTCTCCTGAGGCCCAGTCTACAATACCCAACTGTTTATTAGAAATTTCCACCTGGATGATCTCAAAGCACCCAAAATCTCTAAAACTGAAATTTTTTTTACACCAAAAAAATCTTCAAAATCTGGCCCAACCCCTCTAGAAGAATCCCTGTCACTTCCTGAATGAGAGGGAGTATAACATAATGGTCAAGACCATAAGGACACAGTCAGACTACATGGGTTTGAATCCTGGGTCTGAATTTCCTGGCTAGGGCATGTTCTTTTTTTTTTAATTCTTTTATTTTGTGGCTAGGGCATGTTCTTAACCTGCTTGTGCCTCACTTTCTTCAGCTGGTAAACGGGGGTGATGATGGCTATGCTTAACTAAACCATTGCATTGTTACTACGGTTGAACATTAAATACAAAAAGACATAACTGATACATTCTAAGGACTCAGTAAACATTCAATAAAATCATCATCATCATCATCCCTCCACCAGTAAGTACATGCTTTTACATATCTCACTCTTTATGCTGAGAAAGCCTCTCTATTCCCTCTCTTGGTTCAAGATCACAGCCTTCAAGATCCAACTGAAACTCACCTCCACTACGATGTTCTCCCACCTCCCCCAGGCAGTTTGTTATGCCCTCTCTTTAGGCTCAACAATCTTTATACGTCCTCGTACAGTTACATTTAGCACACTGTATTGCATATATTTTCAAATATCCAAACTCTGTCCTATAACTTAAGTGAAAGCTCCTAAAGGTTAAGGTTGCATCTAATATCGTGTACACTCCTCACCATATTGTCTTGTCTAGTGACTAATTTAATAGGCAAACAAAACAGCTTTGCTGAATGAACAGATCTTTGTCCCTCACTTTATGAGACCGAATGGACTTTACTTTGCAACACATTATTTTCTTGAGAGCCTCAGAATGCCCTTCCCATTTTTGTATCCTGGAAGCACCTAGAAGGAGACACAGCAGACAAGAGCTGCTCAGAAATGATTTCGTGGGTCCAGGGTCACAGTGACAAATTCAAATCTTTCCCTTTAAGAGTACCTGCCATTTGTCTACAAGATTTCTAAAGGGCTGGACTAAAAAAGGAAATGTGAACCTTCACATCAAACTATTTATTGTGAGGTGCTTGAGAAAGAACATAAACATTTTATAACTTTAGTTTTTGAAATCATATTGATCTTGATTCCCTCCAGGACCCAAGTCCCTGTAAAGCAAAGTGCAAGAGCCCTTTTCCCCCTAAGTTTTCATAAAGTACTGACATTGGCAACATGATTACACATTTTTATTTCCAGCATGACTTAATTATTTATAGTCTTAATATCATTCTCTATCAATGACTCAAAAAAAAAAAAAAAAAGGTTTCTTTCAATTCTGGTAGAATTGTCTTTGACCTATTGGAGTGGTAAGGGATTAACAGTTGAAAATCTTCAAAAAAATTTCAGTCAATATGAGTTCTCACTCCAACTCACAGGTTTAACATCAGATAGAATGATGATTTTCTAAGAGGTGGGAGAACCTCTAGCAAAAACTTAATGGGTTAGAGCAAAAAAAAGCTGAGTAAATAAAAAGATTTAAATAATATTTCCTCTATGTAAACTCTGGCTGTCAAATAGGCATATAACATACAGTCAATCCATTTCATGACAAAAGTAAATTTCTTAAGTGAAAAAAAAGTATCATCATATTGGCTGATTTGTTTTGTATCAGTTAATTTTTAAAGAAAATGTGTTTTGCATTAAAAATAATGTAGATTAGTATCTACTGATGTTAAAATATAGTAAGTATAAGAGTTATAAAATAGAACTTTAGCTTCTATAAAAACAGAAATACATTACATATATCTTAATTATGATGGACAATTTGGATATACATAGGCTAAGGGAATTCCCCTGGTTGTATAATTACGAGTCTTATAAATTTCCTTTTCTTGTTGTTGCTTATCTGTATTTTTCCACAGTGAACTTGTATTGTACACACAGTTATTTTAAATAAAGAAGAATGTGCTTTTCATTATAAAACTAGAAATCATTCTTTTAAAAATTAAGCTGTTGTCATTAATTTAAATTTACTTACCAAGAGATTCTCCCCTGCCATTCCTCTGTTGTTAAAAACCACACATCTAAAAACCAGGAAAGTAATGTTTGTTATTTTTACACATGATTCTTGCTCACAATATAATACATATTAAAATCATGCTAGTGGCACTGTTTTAGGGTATTAAAAGATTTTTAAAAATCTATTCCACAGACATGAGAATGTTTGACAACTTCACCTAAATGCATTAAAATGTATTTCCACTTCTCTAACTTCAATATGTGAGTTCAAATCAGAAAATTGTATATTGAAGTGATGTTAAATTTTCCTATGAAAAGCAGAATTTTTACAACTTCTTCCTATGCATATGTGTAGGCCTCCAATAAATGTTATTAAAGCAATTCTAAATACAAGTCAAATTTATTTATTTATTCATTTATTTAGTTTTTTTTTATTTAAATAATCTCTACATCCAACATGGGGCTCGAACTCAGGACCCCAAGCTCAAGAGTCACACGGTCCCCTCACTGAGCCAGCCAGGTGCCCCAGTACAAGCCAAATTTAAAAGTTTTTGCCTCAAACTAAAAAAAAAAAAAAAAAAAAAAAAAAAAAAGTCCTTTACCTATCCTATTTGTAACATTAAGTATCTATTCCTATTCTAAGAAATAGCTATTATTCCCTCAAGACTTGACAGACACAGAGACTGGAATTTTACCTGAGGTGAAAACATTACCACAGGTAGAGCTGCAAGGAACCTCGCATCTGAGCTGGTAGGAAGGGCCCCCACTATGTTACCGTTTGGTGTTCAGTTGACCTCAGGGAAGAAAGACAAACTGTGTTCCCTATAATCTTGTTTGTCTCTCCTGAATCAATGGTCATATGCAAAGGGCTTAGAGCAGTGTTGGGTCATGGTAAGTACACAGGAAAGTGAGCTATTAATAGCAATGGTAATTGTAGGGACATGGTAGCTTTAAGAAGTCATTCTGCATTTAAATTATTTAATTCTCATTTAACTTTCAGTCAGCCAGAACCTCAGATATGTATTTTTTGCCATCCTCAAACCAAATCCTGACTCGTGTCTACAGGATTCTCTTTGATTGAGTGAATCTATATTCATGTTGATTAAAATTCATTTTGTTTTTGTCTGTATACTTATCCAATCAATCAAGGCCACTGAAGGTTCTAATTCCCTTCTTTCAGGGTGTTGCTGATCACTGTGGGTTCTGACTGCCTTACACAACATTCACAACTAACTCTTATGGTAGGGGGAGGGGTTAGATTTCAATGTGGTATTCAGGATATGTTTCTGCAAAGGAATTCTTTCTTTCTTTCTTTTTTTTTAAAGATTTTATTTATTTTTTGACAGAGAGAGACAGGGAGAGAGGGAACACAAGCAGGGGGAGTGGGAGAGGGAGAAGCAGGCTTCCCACCAAGCAGGGAGCCCGATGCGGGGCTCGATCCCAGGACCCTGGGATCATGACCTGAGCCGAAGGCAGACGCTTAATGACTGAGCCACCCAGGCGCCCCAGGAATTCTTTCTTTCATCTGAAAGTTCATATAAAGAATTTTATTAGGCCCAAATGAAAAAAAAGGAAATGTTTAAAATATCAGAAATCAGGGGCGTCTGAGTGGCTCAGTTGGTTGAGCATCTGCCTTCAGCTCAGGTCATGATCCCAAGGTCCTGGAATCCAGTCCTGTGGCCAGCTCCCTGCTCATCAAGGAGTCTGCTTTTCCCTCTCCCTCGGTCTCTGCTCCCCCTGGTGCTCACTCTCCTCTCTCAAATAAATAAATAAAATATTTAAAAATTAAAAAAAAAAAATCAGAAATCTGATTTGAGAAAAAGCTAGAAATATTATTACATTTTATTGACAGTCAAAGAAATATCTTAAATAAACCCTGAAAACATGCAGAAAAGTTGGGAGTAGGATCAGCCTTTAATCTTTTCTTGCTAAAGAGAATGGCAAGACAGGGACATCTGGCTGGCTCAGTTGGTAGAGTGTGCAACTCTTGATCTTGGGGTTGTGAGTTCGAGCCCCACATTGGGTGTAGAGATTACTTAAAAATAAAATCCTTAAAAAAAAAAAGAATGGCAAGACAGATTAAACATAAATAAGATTTAAGTAAGCCACACGCATGTATTTGCGTAAGCACCTAGGTTACACACGAATTGGGGCTAAAATTCATTGTGACCTTGAACCTTGTAGCTCCGAGTCACCCAGAAAAGAACCATCTTTAGAGAGCAAACACTAAATAAGGATAAAAATGGCTTCTGAGGCAAGATGTCATCATATGACTACCACCGAGAGAAGGGAACAGAACTAGTAAGGGCAAAGAAAATGATGATCTGCAAACTCATGACAAAGCAGCCTGTGCATCTGGGATTTTCTCCCCAACTCAGACCGGGATATTTGTACTTCCCTTCAGGAAACTTTGAAAAGTAGATCACAGCTCTGGTATCTCTTGCTAGAGGAGGAAATGTACTGACCTCTCCACAGGCCTTTGTTCCTAACAACGTTCAGTCAGTAGCCGTCATCACTGCATATACTCCTCGCCTTGGAAATTGGGCAGAGAGATAAGGAAGAATGGAGAAAAGCAGCTACAGAGGAAGGCAGAATGACAGCTGCCATTCTGTCTCTCTCTCTCCCACTCCAGTTGGTGACAAGTAACCTGCTTTTTCTTTCATCTAACCCCTTTTTTGCCCTGACAGTCATCAGGGAACACTACATATAAAGCTAAAAGAGCTGGTTGTACAACAACTACTATTACTAAGATATTTGATAAGCCTCCATTAACTTTGTAACAGCTCTCTCTCCAAATAATTTTTACAATTTCTCCCAAATTTTTTGATCTGTGATTTTGTTTTTATTTATTTATTTATTTTTAAGATTTTATTTCTTTATTTGACAGAGAGAGACACAGCGAGAGGGGACACAAGCAGGGGGAGTGGGAGAGGGAGAAGCAGGCTTCCCGCCGAGCAGGGAGCCTGATGCGGGGCTTGTTCCCAGGACCCTGGGATCATGACCTGAGCCGAAGGCAGACCCTTAACGACTGAGCCACCCAGGCGCCCCTGTGATTTTGTTTTTAATTATCTTAAGCCTTATCACATAACTTACAAATTTGTGCTGCTGATATACTTCCTCTACTTTAACCCTTCTAAGGAGTTGTCAAAAACACCATTACCAATCATACAGATATGGTAATTCCACAGTTATGTTTTTGAATAGCTGTTTAGAAGACAATCCTGAATTATAACTCGGTCTGACTTAGTAAAGAATTCACAAGCCAAGTCGGCTGCTATATCATCACACTGAATCTTAAAAGCATCTGACCTTACAGATCATCTATGAAATATGAGAAGTGTTAAATATTCTTTTTTTGATATTATACATAAACCACACTAAAATGCCTTTCATTAAGCAAAAGGCAACATTTAAGAGGCAGGGAATTTTAATTAAGTCGGCATAGTTAAGACCAAAAAGATAAAGTGGACATTGCCAACTTAACTTCAGCCCTTGCCTTTCACAGGCTAACGAACACAACTTGAAACATAGCTGAGTCTTGCTGTTCTATGAGACGGTGAAGGGATTTCCTTTGTATTTAAATACATTACTATAACCAGTTACATAAATCTAAATATAAAACCAATCTCCTATAAGTTAGGAGATGGCATTTACCATCTCTGTGAAAAGCTGAACATTACTAATCAACTCCAATCATATTTTTAGAAGGGGAAAACATGACAGCACTTGCTGAACCAGAATTACTATCAAAGTTCAAAAAGCTGATCCTATTCATTTAACCACGAGCCCATCTTATTTAAATCAGGACCGTCCAAAAGAAATATTCTATCATCCATTCATGATCTGGATTCTGGTGTATGAGATCAATTTAAAGATGGTACACATACAAAAGTCATAAGACATTTTTGTTTTGTAATAAGTAAGGCAATGGCCAACTATTACTTCTTATTAGCTTTTTTAAAAAAGATTTTATTTATTTATTTGACACAGAGAGAGAGACAGCGAGAGAGGGAACACAAGCAGGGGGAGTGGGAGGGGAGAAGCAGATTCCCCGCTGAGCAGGGAGCCTGAGGGAGAAGCAGGCTTCCCGCCGAGCAGGGAGCCCAATGTGGGGCTCAATCCCAGGACCCTGGAATCATGACCTGAGCCAAAGGCAGACACTTAACCAACTGAGCCACCCAGGCACCCCTCCTTAGTAGCTTTTTTGAGATAAGTTATCAAGTCTGCTCTTTTCCTTGTCTCCTTAATGCCAGCAAAGATAATTTTTGTTGTTGTTGTTCCAGGGATGTACTTCTTGGGATTCTCCAAGAATGTTGTTCTTTTTGGCATCCATGTAAGAAAATCTAGGGGCCTGACGCCCAAATAAACCATGGAGATTTGGCCCAGTCTTGTGCTTGCCTCCCTCTTCCATGGTATGACACTGGGCACATTTCTGAACAAAAGACTTGCCTTTCTCAATATCACCCATTTTTTTTTTTCATTTTTTAAAAGATTTATTTATTTATTTATTTGAAAGAGAGCGAGAGCGCATGAGCAGGGGGTGGGGCAGAGGGAGAGGGAGATGGAGAGGGAAAGAATCCTAAGCAGACTCCCTGCCGAGTGCAGAGCCTAATGTGGGGCTTGATCTCAAGACCCTGAGATCATGGCCTGAGCTGAAATCATGAGTCGAACACTTAACCAATTGACCCACCAGGCGCCCCTACATCATCCATTTTTAAATTACTCTTTCATCATGTGCAAAACAAAGGTGTCCACTCACGAGGTGTACGTCCCACTCTCTAAACTCTCCCAAATAATTTTAAAAGTCACGAGTATGAGGAAAATTATTCTGCAAAAGTTATTTTTCCTATGTATTTTAGCTATTTTTTTAAAAGGTTTTATTTATTTATTTGAGAGAGAGAATGAGAGAGAGAGAGAGCATGAGAGGGGGAGGGTCAGAGGGAGAAGCAGACTCCCTGCTGAGCAGGGAGCACGATGTGGGACTCAGGATCATGACCTGAGCCGAAGGCAGTTGCTTAACCAACTGAGCCACCCAGGCACCCCATATTTTAGCTATTTTAAATGTTCTTCTCAAAACAGGGAAATATAAATAAAGAAATACCAAATAAAGAATAAATCTGGTATTAAGAACTCTCTGTGACAACAGAACATGTTAACCAGGAAAGCAGGTAAGTCTTTTTTAAGGAAGGTTAAATAAAGGGTATAGAGCTACTGTAGCACAGGATTTCTCAACCTTTAGTGCTGTGGACATTTTGGACCAAATAATAGGAGTGGCTGTTTATAGCCTCCTTGATTGAAAACCTCTGATACAGTGAGATGGACCAGATAGCCTTGAATCTGCTTAAGCCCCGTGATCTGCCAGAATAAAAGGATTTTATCAGATGACCTTAAATATTTTCTAGTTCTAAGATTCCACAAGTCTTTGAACCTAAGAACAGAAATAATAATCAGAGGGTGGAGTAAGAAGAACATTCATACGTTACTATGCTGATTTCAGATAATAATAACAACAGATAACCTTGATTATTGTTTGCTATGTGCCAGATCATGTTCTAGGCACTTTACATAAATATTAATATTGGAATAACTCATTCATTCAAAAATCTATTAAACAGACTATTTACTGAACTGAAGATTGAGTTAGAGCTTGTAGGAGAAAAATGAAATATAAATATAAGGTTCTTTGCCTCAAAGAGAGTATAATCTAATTAGGTTGAAAAGAAATGCATCATGTTTTTGGTTGAGTGACTACAATAAATGTAATATTATAAGGCAGTGTACAATTCAATGTCCAATGAATGGTGTAGATAATAAAGCCTTAGGAGGTCAGGTTGGGCAAAACTGATTAGGAAAGGATTCATGGAAAAAACCAGATAGGTATTATGCTGAGACTTGGAAAATGGTAAAGATTTCAGAAGAAGGAAAGCGTGGGATATAATATGGGTTGGAGGGAGCAATGTAAACAAAGATGTAAAGTAGGAATGTATAAAATTTTCTAAGGGATGAAATAATAGATCATTTTAGCAGAAACATGGCTACATAGAGTATAATGATAGAAAATAAGGATGGAAAAAATAGGTTAGGACCAAAATAGGCATAGGGTTCTGAATGCTGGGTTAAGAAAAGATGACAAGGAGGTTATACTTCCAGAAATGTCAGAGTAGATCCTGTTAGGTCAATCCTTCCAACGAATAGTATCTATAAAGTCTTGATAAATTTTAAAGGCAATGGAGAATGACCAAAGCAGGTAGAAACTAAATGAGAGTTGACACTTGGAAGAAAAAAATGGCACTAGGTGAGCTTCTCCTCTTTTTATAGCTTTTTGCCTGAGGGGAGGCACCAGTTGGTATTATTCAATGATGGATAAATGTCAGATAGAAATGCTATTTCATGGGCTTGAGAGACCAGAAAACAGAGTTTGGTACAATTATAGCAGCTAGAAAATAAAGGAAATTTTCAGAAAAGAGACACAGATGGAGAGTCCTAAATTCTGGTAAAAACTGAGCCCACAGTTCTGGCTAAACTTTCATCTATACAGATATGAGGCTCTAAGCAGTCAAATTAAGGATAAAAAACTGAAGAGATTTCAGCTGCTGTCTACCCCAGAGGAGACAGAGTTTGAAGTTTGAGTTTAGGCAAATTATCTGTCTGATAAGACAAACAAACAAAAATCAGTTTTCTTTGGAAAAATATAACAGAATCTAAAGTCTCTACAATGGATCATTCAAAATGTCTAGAATACAATCCAAAATTACTAGATCACAAAGAAACAGGAATACATGCCAATACTCAAAAGATAAGACAGTCAATGTAACTGACCCTGAGATGTCCACATGTTAGAATTAGTAGATAAGGATTTAAAGCAGCTATTATAACTATGCTAAAGGACATAAAGGAAAATAAGCTTGTAATGAATTTAAAAAATAGGAAATCTCAACAGAGGAATAAACCCTCTTAAAAATGGAAATTCTAGGTCAGAAAAATACAATATATGAATAAAAAATTCAATTGACTTGCAAATTACAGTTCCAATATAAAGATGAAAGAGAAATAAGGATCGAAAAAAATTGAATAGAACCTCAGTGTTTTTGTGGTACATTATCAAAAGATCTAACACATATGTATGTAATTGCAGTCCCAGAGGAGAAGAAAGAATGGAGCAGGAAAATATTTGAATAAGTAATAGCAAAATTTTTTCCAAGGTTGATAAAAAGACAAAAAACTCAGAGTCTCAAAAAGAGAAAGAGAAGTGGTAGAGGAATAAAGGAACAACAACAACAACGAACAACAACAACAACAACAACAAAACCAGAAAGCAAACATGAAAATGGTAAACCTATATCCACCATATCAACAGTTACATTAAATGTAAATGGGTTAAAAATCTAATTAAAATAAAGAAATTGTCAGACTGGATAAAAAAGCAAGACCCAACTATGTGCTATGTATAAGCAATACACTTTAAATATAAAGACACAGATACTTTGAAAGTTAAAGTATGAAAAAAATCATGTAAACAGTAAGTATAAGAAGGCTAGAGTGGCTACAGTAATATCAGATAGACATCGCAACCAGAGATAAAGAAAGACATTTCATAATGGTAAAAGAGTTAAATCATAGGAAGACTAAAAACCACAAATATATGTAAGACTAATAACAGAGCTTCCAAATACATGAAGCACAAATTCACAGAATTAATGGAGAAATAGAAAATCCACAATCATAGTTGATTTCAACATCCTTCTATCAATAAAACAAAGTTAGTAAAGATATAAACAGTCTGATTAACACTATAACTATCCTACCCTAATTTACATTTATACAACACTACATCCAATAGCATAACATATATTCTTTTTAAAAAATTATAATACTTGAACATTTCCAAACTCACTAATGTCATAAAGATATTAAAACAGATTAATATAACTCATGTACCTTTTTCTAGAATGTAAAGCATCAGAAATCAAACACAATAATTAACAAGACTATATTATCAACTGTATTACACACACAACTCCTGATTATCACATAGTAATGGAGAACAGTGAAACTTAATTCATAATTCAAGAACCTCATTCTCTTGTTTCAACTCTTTCCCTACAAAATCTATTCCCTGAGTATGAAACATGACTTGTGTGCCTGTCATGTCTTGAATTTCTCTGGTGAAAGAGTCCTATGATTCTACAGGTCTACATTATTCTGACAGACAATAATCAGGAGCTAGTTTTCCTAAGCCAAGAGTCTGAGACACCAAGTAAAGGAGAGTTTTGAAGGATGATCAACATTTCAAAGAACCTAAAAAAAAAAGAAAAATCATACATTTATCTGTAACAAGGCTGTACAGTTGAATCTTAACCTTGTCACACATTAACTGTCTAACTTTGGCGAAATTATGAACACTGTAGTTTTGTTTTTGGTTGGTAAAATGGGGATAATAATATGTCTCTTGGAATTAGGTACATATTAAATAAGACAACCTAAGTATAGCACCTGGTATGGGGCCTATCATGTGGCAAGTACCACACAAAGCTAAATTTAATTATAGTAAGCCAAAATGGCAATTCTGGTTATCTCTTGCCGATCATAAGTTCTGATTGGCCCTATGAATTAAAAAAAAAAAATCAACAAATTAATAATTAATGCAATTCATTTTTTTTTAGGCATAATATTTCAAAACCAGTCACCACAAGGGGAAAAAAGAGTTAAAGTTATCTCTCATGTGAAGAAGCTGAAAACCCTATAAAACTAGCGCTAAGTTCTCTTTCAGGAATCTCCTTATAACATTTTATTAGAATCTTTTTTTTTTTTCCCAGTTAGCTCTCCCATTTTCCCTAACATACGAATATATGTTGCTTTCTGATGTTCTCAGATTTTATCTAACTCATTGAATTCTAGCTGGGTCTCTTTGGTATTTCTGTAGATCTGTCAACTAAAGAATGAGTTGAACTAGCTTACAGAAAACCCCACTTAATAAAAAGTATTCTACATTGGGGCGCCTGGGTGGCTCAGTCGTTGGGCGCCTGCCTTCGGCTCAGGTCATGATCCCAGGGTCCTGGGATCGAGCCCCGCGTCAGGCTCCCTGCTCAGCGGGAAGCCTGCTTCTCCCTCTCCCACTCCCCCTGCTTGTGTTCCCTCTGTCGCTGTGTCTCTCTCTGTCAAATAAATAAATAAATAAAATCTTAAAAAAACAAAAGTATTCTAGATTAATAGTATGAACTAATAGGAATTATTCCAGTGTCACAGATTATTGCTGGCAACTTTATGAGCCAAAACTGAGTCAGAAACATGTATGTGTTCTAGGATATAGGTTCCAGTGGCCCTCTACCTTAGCAAGGCATTGCCTTCTCCCTGTACCACTCATTGGCTGGCCATGCACTCTGCTGTCTCTGGGCCCTCCTGGGATGGTTTCTTGCCTGGTAATAGGGACTAGGCAGTAAGTACGTCCTTTCTATCTGACCAGACCAAAAGAGTGTGACTCTTCCCTACGCCAAAGACATGATTTGCTCCTTTAAGATTCACAGCTAGTACTTTTTAAAATGTTCATTGGAGGACGACTTTCTGCATATATATATATACACGTAATCCTTGCAGTCCTATGAGGTATAGTGATCTTTACAGAGGAGAAAACAGAGGTACAGAGTGACTGAATAATTTGTCTGTGGATACACAGAAGTGTATAACAGAGTTGGGACTTGAATCCAAGCAGACCTGACTCAATAATCCACTTTACTACCTCACTCTGTGGCCCTGGGCTATCTAAGCTAGTAACATTAACGTGTCTTTTTCCAAAGAAGATGAGTGCTCTGAATACAGAGTGCCCTTTGAGTGCGTGTCAGCTATGATTTAAAAAAAAAAAAAAAGCTCTGTCCCTGAAACTTTGTTAATTGAAGTATCATTTTATCATGGAACGTCTAACAATTAGTTCCCTAGGGAATGAGACCACTTGTCGGTATCCACCATAACTTTTTTTCAGAAATACCATTAAATAAGCTGAGCTCTTCACCCAGTGCTTCCTAGTATGCATCATGTCATCTAGCCAGGCTCATGAATAATCAGTTAACTGAACTCATTCTCAAAACTTTAAAAGCCAAATTGTTTTAACAGCAATAAAAAATGATAAAAAAAATACTTTTAGATAAACACATCCTGGTGTTAATTTAAAGTGACTTCTTACCTAAGATACTGCTTTTAGACTAGGGTGAGGTCAGAACTCACCCTTTTGTTTCCCTGCCTCCCCTTCCTTCCTCCCTCAGGAAAAGTGCGTAGGTGACCTCCGAGTGCCCTTCTGATAGTGCAGGAAAAGCTAAGCGTCACCTAAAGCTTCGTATCTACTGGTGATATCTGCCCTAAATCCAAAATGCGCAGGTCCAAACTCCAAACTGGAATGTAAAGGAACACTGAAAACTTCTTTCAAATCATCTCCCACTTCTAGTTTCTTTCCAATATGTAAATGCTGGACATTGGCAACCTTGCTCCCAATAGGTGGGCTCTGCAGCGAAACACAGAAGATCTGAATCCTGTCAAACCACATTTAAAAGTCTGTGCTTTCTGTAAGTGGTTTTAACAATGTGGCAAGAAGGAAATTTCTTGAAGCAAACACCCACAACCTTGAAAAATCCCTCCATTCGTCCTTCCGTTCTTTTCTGACCCCTCTCCTGTTTCCCTCCTTCCTCTGTCAAACTTACAGGATGTGGGATCCACTCCTGCTCTAGTCTCCTGAGGTCACTGTAGCCCTCAGGAGTTGGGCTTCCTTCCTCATTGCCCTGCTGAATCTTCTCCAATTTTGTTTTATCTGTCCTCATTCTCCTTGCCCTTTCACTTGCCTCTGGCACTGCTGACCTGTTCCTTCCCTCCATAAAATGTTTCATTCGGTGTCTGATATTCCAGAATCCTGGCACTTGCAACACTGACCACTCAGTGCTAGAGACTGCCAGTTATCTCCCAGTATCCATCCTCCTCTTCTTTCTTTGTCACAGAATCTCCCAATTTCACTTGAGTACACGGCTGCCCAAAATAAAATTTTCACTTTCAAGCCTCCCTTGAGGCTGAGGAAGAGCAGGCCCACATGACAGAAGCAAAAGTGGTGTGCACAGCTGCTGGAAAGCACCCTTAAAGAAAGATAGTGAATTCTCCAGTCTTTTTTCTCCTTCTTGGATGTTGGAATGCAGAGGTGATAGCTGGAGCTACAGCAGCCATGGGTTATGATGCAACACTTCCTGATACTATAGAGCCCCGGTGTAACTTCTTTTTAAAGTCACTGTTGGGGTGCCTGGGTGGCTCAGTCGGTTAAGTGGCTGCCTTCAGCTCAGGTTGTGATCCCAGGGTCCTGGGATCGAGCCCCGCATTGAGCCCCGCATCGAGCCCCGCATCGGGCTCCCTGCTCGGCGGGGAGCCTGCTTCCCCCTCTCCCTCTGCCTACTTGTTCTCTCTCTCTATCTCTCTGTCAAATAAATAAATAAAATCTTAAAAAAAAAAAGTCACTGTTATTTTGAGTTTTCTGTTACTTGTAGCTAGTCCTGGTTCTCTCTAATGCATTTCTTCCCTACTACTGCATACTCTTCGTCACTTCAGCTAAACTGTATGCTCTTTGGGAATATAGGTTCTGATAAAAATACTTAATGACTGACCTAGATTTCAATGGACTTATTATTACATAATTCTGGATGGTTCACCCTTTTTAATATGAGTTGGGGGTGGAAGAAAATAGTAGATGAAGGCTCTCAATAAAAGAGGTCAAAGTAGAAGATGATTTGGATGTTCTCAGAGTTAGTTTTTCTCCCTCTTTTTAGTTGTAGCGCTAAAAACTAATTCAGACAATGGGGAAAAGATTTAAGAAAACAGATAATATTCAGGTACATAAAATAATGTCTATTAGGCTGTGTTACCAAATAGAGATTTAAAAAAAAAATCTTGAATGAATGGATAAGATTTCTAACTACTTTATCAATCACACAGGCATAAATTTTTCTTCAGTCCTCTGATTTCTATGAGGGAAGCTTCTCTCTAAACACACTCCTGGCCTCCTGGCCTTTCTTACTTTACTCATTCTCCGGGAGATGGAGGGCTTATCTGACTGATAAAATTTGGAAGCATGACTGAGGCTGTCTGGCTCAGCAATTCTCTTCTCTCCTCAGGGGCAAGTTTATCCAAGGACCACATACTGCACTCAGCCAATGAAGATGGGCAGGCAGGTAGACCATGTATTCCCCATTCATTTCCCTTTGACTTCCTGGTAAAGCTTTTGTTCACAATGATCTTAAATGAACTTCAGCTTAGTTTCTATCCCATCTGCTATTAATCCTGAACTGGTGAAACCTACCAGAGAAGTTCTGTGTCTTTGTCAGTTTTCAGGTACAGGAACAACACATTTTTTAACAGCAACAGTAGTAAACCCTTATGTTTCACTTATCCACATGCCAGGAGTTAAGTTCTCTCTAATGTCTAAATCATATCTCAGCAGCGAAGCAGCAACAGTTCTCTGGTGACCTGACCCTCCCTCCACATTCAGCCTTTACACAAGATAGTAACTGGGGCTTGAAGGTTATACACCCCCAAGGTATTGAGGCATTTGTACTGCCTATGAAACTCTACTGTGTAAGAGACATTATAATACAATCAAAGCATTCCTGTAAGCAAACTAGATGTTAAAATATCCCAAGAGGTAGGTTTGCTTGTACTTGCTCTTTAAATTATAAAAAATATTCTATTCTGATCGGGGAATAGAAGGTCTGGGAAGGAAAACATAAACATTCCTAAAGACCCACTTTGTTCAGGTCACTAAACCAAGTACTTTATATATTCTAATTCATTTAAACTGTCTGTAGTAAATGAGAAGCTGTAATTGGTAAATTTAAAAAGTAATTGCCAAGGTCACTCAGTAAGTAGAAGTTCCAACATTTGAACACAGACCCAGCTCCAAATCCCACACACATATCCCTATATTACACAGCCTCAAAGGACTCAACCCAGCCTTCTGCCAAAGTTCCAGATCTTTTTTTTTTTTTTACTTCAGTGGTCTTCAGAACTGCCTTGCTGTCTCTGGTAGGTTGCAAAAATATTTTGTAGGCCTTCCTATCAAGAGGTGGAGTCTATTTCCCTACTCTTCAACTCTGGGTTGACCACGTGACTCACTTGGACTGGAATGTGGCAGAAGCAACGTTATGAGAGTTCTTAGCTTGAACCTCAAGAAGCCTTGAAGCTTTTACTTTTGTACTCTTGGAACCCTCTGCCACCAAATGAACAAACTCGGGGTGAGCCTGATGGTGGATTAGGGGCCACATGGAGCTGAGATGCGTCATCCCTGCTGAGGGCCCCCATGCATGGAGTTGTCCTGGCTGCTGACCTCAAATGCATGAACGATCCCAGCCAAGAGCAGAAGAACCCTCCAGCTTTGCTCAGTCCAAATTCCAGAACCACAGAATTATGAGCAGAATGGTTGTTTTTTTAGCTACTAAGTTTTGGGATAGTTTGTTATACAGCAAAAGCTAACTGATACACCCTCTCCAACTTAGATTCAGTGATCCTCTTGTAGTTAAAAACAAAAGGGGATAGTCCAAAAGGCCACTGAAAAGTTTACAGACCATTGCTTATTCATGTATTCTGCTACTTTCAAGCCCAGTCTAATTCACTGTTAGAGTTACTGAAACCCAAATAAGGTGGGTCTTCAAAGCAGCTGACAGGGACGCTGTCCAGCCTAGTCTTCTCACAGGCTCCTTGTGGCAAGGACAACTTCTCACAACTCTGTTGTGAGAAGTATCTAGCACAAAACCTTCCTTATATCATACATTCTCCACAAAATTTCTGAACCAACAGAAGAGATTTTAACCCTCAGGGGAGCTAGAATCTTCCAAAAGCTTTGAAGTACAGTGTAATGATAGCCATGGTCATAAAATTTGGCAACTTTTACAAATGATGGAAAACTGCCTTGTGTACTGGCAACTCCAGAGCTTATGAAATTTAGTCCTTGAGTTTCAACTACATTGTTTTTAAAAGCACTTCCTGTCTTGGGAGACGGCTCAGGCCAAGTATAGAATCAGCAATTTAAATATGCACAATAGGCTTTATGATCTGTACTTTTTGAGCATGACTAAATTTTAGCAAAAAATTGGAATCAAGCCTCACATCTAACTGGATGATGCTAAACATGGAATAATGATGAATTCCTGCTATTAGTGAAAATTTCACAAGAACAATAACTCTGGAACATCTATCAAAATGTCTGAGAGACTGTCATTTCATGCACAAAATAGGTTTTATCTATAAAAGATCAGAGTTAACTTGTTAAAATTGAATGAGTTCTTACGGTATTTCCCCATTTACATAAAATGTTTTCATTAATATAAACTCTACATCATTTTTTCACACAGAGTGTTTCAATTTTAACAAAAGATACAACTCTACTTTAAATGCAACTCAGAGTGTTCCATTATAATAATTACCATCAGCTATAAAAGACAGACACAAAAAAGCAGTACTTTTCACAATGACTCTGCTTTAAGATTTTAGAGCTGAATCTGAAATTTAAAGTTGTTAAGTCACTTGTAAAAAGGGAAATTGTACCTGGTGACTAAGTTGAATAATGGTTCCTAAAGAATACTATGGCATCATCGACTGGACATTAGTTATGTGTATCTGCAAACTCAGGTGGACAGAAGAGGCATGGATCACCTTTGGAAAAATAAGGCTCACCTACAAGCTGATTCTGAATATTTTTTACATTTGAGGTCTGAGCCAATAAGACAAGATTAGTGGATTCAGAGCTCAAATATGGAACGAGACATGAGGGTCACTATGTACTCTCTCAGGGGTTTGTAATGGCTATTTTCCATAGCACTGCTTTCAGTGGGCCTACTGCTCCTCAGACCTGGGTCCTATGTCAATTCCTAGGTGATACTAATTTCATTTATTCATTCATCCAAAATCTGCTGAGTGTCTACTAGGCTAAGTGCTATTTCCTATGAGATGATTCAGTTATGCATCTTCCTGGGGGAAAAAAGAAAGGCAAAAGAGGAAGCAGAGAAAAATAATAATCTAGGCAACTGCTTAATCCATGCAAAAAATAACAAGTATTTCTGAAACAAACATAGAGATAGATTTGTGCTTCATTTAGGACAAATTACATGAAAAATGGAATAAATCTTTTACTGGTACCTGTATCCCAATTCTTCACTAAGATGGATCATATGAAGGATATACGATTCCTTGCTTGTTCCAGTGAGGCCAGGCAATAATAAGATAGTAGGTCTGGTGGTGGCATCCATATAACATTTACTGTTACAATTATCAAACCAGTCCAGTGAAATTTGTCCTCCATCTGCAGTTTTAATAAGTTCACTGAAAGGAATAAAAGACATACTCATTAAGTGTTTCGAGTCATGTCTTAAAATTAGTGTCTTAATTTTATAAATATATGACATGATTTGGTCATCTGAAAAGAACTTTTTTTTCAGCATTCACTAACACACACTTACATCACTTTCTTTTATTACAAGAATGATATGAGATTAGTACCATAAAGTATTTCCAGCAACACCACAAAAAGGCAGCATATAAAAATGAACTACAAAGTACTTCACATATTTACCTTTATCATTTCCTTATTACTCTAAAATATCCAGCCCTATTTGACTGAGGTCACCCAAATAATTCATCAGGGAACTTTGAATAAGTAAAGTGCTGATCTGATCACTGCTCTGGCCCTTTGACTCAGTAATGTAGTCTCTCCACAGAGTATATTATAAAATTTGCTTCTTAAATATTTTAAAGTAGTTCTCACACAGTATCTATGAACTTAAAGAATTTTCCCAAATAGTGCAAATTCCAGGCAACAAAAGGAACTCCAGAAAGACTAGATGACTCAGGGAAATTAATAGTAGGCACCATCTAAATCTCCTGATTACTGATAAATTCTGGATCATATCTTTAACACCTCAAGGACATTAGCATCAAGAACCCATTTGCTTATTAATATGAAATCCTTTTACAGGAGCCCATCATGCAAAATCCAAATTAATTGGCATCGTTCTCCACCCCATCCCCACTCCCAGCATCAGTGAATTGGTATATATCATCAAAGGATCTAGGTCCTCAGGGACAGATGCATGCCAAATTGGAAAAGAGTAACCCTCAAACACTTCTCTAGAAATAAACCGGTTACATCAAGGCGTGCGGGCGCTTGCAAGCGCGGGCACACACACACACACACACACACACACACACACACGCACGGTGAAAGGCAATACCTGAATATTTTCCTGCAACTGAGTGTGTGTTGGGTGGGGGGGGGGGGGAGGGGGCAAACCTTCCATTTTCAATCCCCTTTCTTTTCTATATGCTGACCAACCAAAGGTTAACCGAGGACTGGGAGTATGCCAAAAACCCCGTGGTTTTGAAGAAATGACGGCAAATGGAAATATACTTACTTCCTGTACTGCACCGAGGGCTTAGAAGTGATGAAAGGTCTCAGGAGTGTCTGTCCTCGACTCTCCCAGCACCAGACCGTCGGGTAGTACGTTTCTGTCACCACCGGACAGTGGTTCTCGAGGAAGCGGCTGAAGCTCTCAGCCCCCGTCACTAACTGGGGCTTCTGTGGGGGAAAGCCAGTATTATAGTGAAGGGTCCAGAACAAAGTTCTGCCAACCGTAAACCAGAAATGAGCAGACTCGTCCCTCGCGCACGCGCTCCCTCCGATTACATCTCCTTCGAGAAGCCTCACACACATCGCAGTCACAACGGACTTAAAGAGTGATATATCAAAGCCTTGAAGAGAGGAAGGCAAGAGTTGAGATAAGGGAGTCATTCTCAGAAGTGCTACAGCATTGCCAGGCTAGCGAACGGTGACAGGGCAGTACCGTTGCGCCTAGGTCAGCCGGGTCCTGGCTGCTGTCCAAGGACCCGGGCCGGACCCACAGGCAGGCGGACAAGAGCTGGCCCCCTTTCCCGCCCGCGCTCAAAGGGCGTCCGTGAGCTGCCCGGGAAAGGGCAACAACATGCGAGCAGCGGCACTCTCGCCTCCAGGGCGGCCCTAGCCACCCGCGCCTGCGGCGGCAGTTCCAGCTTGGCCGGCTGCTGTCGCTCCCAGCAAACCCCCCCGCGGCCCTGCGCCCCCGCGCCCGCGCCAACCCCTGGCTCACCTTGGCAATGCTGCTCAGGTAATAGCAGGCGTAAGCGACGCTGAAGCCCAGGATCAGGGATAAACCTACTCCCGAGCCGAAGAACCCAACTCGGACTTGGTGCTCCAGGTAGAGGGAGAGCTCCCTGGAGAGCATCCGCAGGTCCATCGCTAAGCCCTGCATGGTCCTGCGGTCGGAGGCCAGTCAGCCGGCGAGCCACGGAAGGCGGCCGCGGCACCGCCCGGGACCCTTGAGCAGAGCGTCTCTAGCCCGGCAGAGCGCAGCTTCCGCCAGCGGGCGCGGCCGAGCGGCCCCGGGAGGCGTAGCACCGCCGCTGGACGCCGCCGGCTCCGCCCCAGCTTTCACGGAGCCACCAGCCCCGCCACCCGTCAGTCACTCAGGAACCTTCCAGAGGCGCGGTTCCGAGCGCGGCCACCGGGGCGGGGGGCGGACTGCGTCTCCCGGTCTGGTGGTCTGGTCGCAGTCAGGCTGGGTGACCCCCAAAGGTGGGCAGAGATCGAGCGCCGACTTTGGAGAAAGAAATGGGCCTGGCAGTGCGCATTCCGGTCCCTGGCCGGGCACCTGCTCCCGTGACCTTGAACGGTTCCCCACGGCGGTGGGTTTCGTTTAGTACTGTAAACTAGTGGTTTAGGGTGCCCCGGAAAAAAAAAACTGGGGGAGTTAATGCCAAATATATGTTAGAAGAATGCACTACGTAGGGGAAAAAAAAAAATCCCACATCCCCCAGAAAGTTGGGTTTCCCCTGAACACTATCAAAAGAGAAAAAATAGTCTATAAACACTCAATAATGAGGCTATTCCTACTTTAAATCTCTCTGAATTCTTTTAGTTCCTTAAGTATGCCTTGAATGAGAAGTGGTTACCAAAAATAAATAAGGAGATCAAGAAAAGGAACTGGGATTCAAAAAATTTTAAAGCCTATTTGTGGTTCGTTAGTGCTTTGAACTTTTAGGCTTACACAAATTCAGTTACTTAACATATGGACCAGAAACCATTTACGAAGTAGGTTTTCCTAAGCTTATTTATGGCAACACGACTAAACCGGAAGATAGAGGCATGTAAAAGGGCTAGAAGATTTAGCAGTCTATTATTATGAATTCCTCCCACCTAGAGGTACCAAGAGTGGCAAGACTTAAACAGGCAAAAAGAAAAAGGCAAGGGCTGTAGAGACTATGAAAAATTTCACAGGATTGTAAATTAATCATAGAAATTAGTGATAGAAAAATGGGATGGGCCAGAAATGAGCAATTTATTTGGCCTTGATTTAGTCACTGTAATTTGTTGGTTGCCAGCACCCAGAATAATTTAGTTGCCTTCACTGAGCCTGTTTTTTTTTTTTTAAATCTGTAGAATAATAATTTCTACTTTATAGAGTCTTTGGGATGACTAAATGAAATAAGGTATGTACTGGTCTTGCCCTGAGCATACGTAATTCTTTTTCACTCACTGGTTCTTGCATCTGATCACACCCAGAAAACGCAAATATACATGGTGGCTGCCATACTGGACATTGTACATGCAACATTCTTTATAATGCCTGCACCCACTTTCTGCCTTGCCTACCAATAAATACATATATATTTTATTTTGCTGAAGTGTACAGTGAAAATACTATAAAATACTTCATTAACATCACGATGTGTAGAAAGTATGCTGACCTGGGAGTAAACAACTCTGAACTCATCCACCAAACTTAGGCAAACCATTTACTCTTTTGGAGCCTCAATTCCCTGTCTATAAAATAAGACGGTTGAGATTGAAGATGTCAAACTCTCTTTGCTGTTAGAAGAACATTCACAAACTTCCTTAAGAACTATTCCAGTTTAGATGAGGAAATGAGAGCTCAGACCTAACCTGACCCCCCAATGACTTCTTCTGCCTGGTGTCTATGTCTGTGTATAATTCCTTCACCTTGAGTGCAGATAGAACCAGTGACTTACTTCTAACTAATAGAATATAGTAAAAGTGATGAAATGGCACCACTTCTGTGATTATGTTATGTTATGACTCTAGCTTAGCAGAGTGGGGCTAAAAGGCTCTCCTGCCACCTTGAGGAAGCAAACAGCCATATGAACTGCAGATGGAGAGGACCACATAGCAGGGAACTAGTGGTGGCATCTAGGACTCGTGGGGAGCCTCAAGCCGACAGTAGGGCCTTTAAGGAAATGAATTCTGCCAACACTCTGAATAAGCTTGGAAGCAGATTCTTCCTCAGTCAAGCCTCCAGATGAAAACACAGCCTGTCCAACATCTTGACTACTGCCTTCTGACACCTGGAGCAGAGCCCCAGTTAAGTTGTGCCTGGACCCCTGATCCATGGAAACTGTCAGATAGTAAATATGTTGTTTTAAGCTGCCAAATTTGTGGTGATTTGTTATGGAGCAATAGAAAACTAAGAGAAGATGAAAAAGTCCTACAAAAGCATTCAAATATTAATAAATATCAGTGGGTCATTTTACCTACCAATGTACAGTTGACCCTTGAAAAACACGGGGGTTCAAGGCACCAACCCCTGCACAGTCAAAAATCTGTGTATAACTTCTGACTCTTCAAACACTTAACAGCCTACTATTGATGGAAAGCCTTACTGATAACATAAACAACGGTTGATTAACACATATTTTGTATGTTATAGGTATTATAGACTATATTCTTTTTTAATAGAGTTTTTTAAAGATTTTATTTCTTTAACTGAGAGAGACAGAGACAGAGATAGCAACAGAGATAGCTAGAGAGAGCACTAGCAGGGAGGAGAGGGAGAAGCAGGCTCCCAGCTGAGCAGGGAGCCCAATGCAGGGCTCCATCCCAGGACCCTGGGATCAAGGCAGACGATTAAGTGACTGAGCCACCAGGTGCCCCTATATTATATTCTTATAATAAAGTAAGCTAGAGAAAAGAAAATATTATGAAGAAAACCCTAAGGAAGAGAAACACATCTACAGTGTCATACCATATTTATAAAGAAAATCCTTGTGTAAGTGGACCTGTGTAGTTCAAACCCATGTTATTCAAGAGTCAACTGTAGTTATTGTAGGAATGTTTTAAATAAGTTAAAGATTTCAGCTTTTTTTTTTTTAAGATTTTATTTATTTATTTTAGAGCAAGAGCGAGAGCAAGAGAGAATGAGCAGGGGGAGGGGCAGAGGAGGAGGGAGAGGGAGAAGGAGGACTCCGTGCTAAGCATGGAGCCCCATGTGGGGCTCCATCTCATGACCCTGAGCTCATGACCTGAGCCAGAACCAAGAGTCAGATGCTTAACCGACTGAGCCACCCAGGTATTCCAATTTCAGCTCTTTCAATTAATATTCAAAATTAAGAAACCCATTGAGATTTTTTAAAAAGATTTTTATTTATTTGTCAAAGAGAGAGACAGAGAGAGAACAAGCAGGGGGAGTGACAGCCAGAGGGAGAAGCAGGCTCCCCGCTGAGCAAGGAGCCCGATGTGGGACTTGATCCCAAAACCCTGGGATCACAACCCAAGCTGAAGGCAGAAGCTTAACTGACTGAGCCACCCAGGCATCCCCCCATTGAGATTTTTAATTCTTTTCTTTATACTTCCCTTTAATTAATTGTCACAATAAATGAACATTTATTACTTTTTAAACAGTAACAAATTCATTTAAAAACATACAAAATTAGTTGTAAAGGAATAAATCATATGAAAAGATATATAGCTAAAAGTAGGAAAGGCCAAACGTTCTAAGATGTAATAGAAAAAAAGTTTTAAATGGGAACACATCTCAGGGCGCCTGGGTGGCTCAGATGATTAAGCATCTGCCTTTGGCTCAGGTCATGATCTCCAGGTCCTGGGATGGAGCCCCATGTCGGGTTCCCAGCTTAGCGGGGGAGTCTGCTTCTCCCTCTCCCTCTGCCTCTCCCCCTGCTTGTGTTCTCTCTGTCTCTCCAAGATATGGGCACTGGGTGCCCACTGGGCACTGATGTGGTCATTGATACTGGGGTATCATTGTGTCTAGGTCCTCTCAGCTGACTGAACTAGGTAATATATCTATGTATACTAACCCATGTGTACATATGTCTACTTATATGTGTATCTACATCTATAGTTGTTTTTGTATCCATCTGCATTTTTAAAAAGATTTTATTTATTTGACAGAGAGAGAGAGCACAAGCAGGGGGAGCGGCAGGAAGAGGAAGAGGGAGAAGCGGGGTCCCATCTGAGCAGGGAGCCCAATGCGGGGCTTGATCCCAGGATCCTGGGATCATGACCGGAGCCGAAGGCAGACGCTTAACTGAGGGCACCACCCAGGCGCCCCATCCATCTGTATTTACATTAAGCTAAAGACGAGTTCGGAAAAGAGATGAGCTTTTTTATATCAACTCCCTGAGGGGTTTTAGGAGGAATTAAACCTCTTAATTAGTAATGTTTCTGGGTTATTTCTCTTCAATTTTTGGATAAAGCAAAATTCTATCTGTAATAGGAAACACCCTATACCCTTAACGTCCTCAATTCTATGGCAAATCAGCAACAGAAATCAGGCAGAGGACAGAATGGTTTATACTTACAGAGAATGCCAGAACTGAAAATCACAAGGCATATACTTAATGAAATAAAAATTTTAGGTTACATTCAATTAAAAGAAATATTATGGTTCTGGGGCGCCTGGGTGGCTCAGTCAGTTAAGGGTCTGACTCTTTATTTTGGCTTAGGTCATAATCTCAGGGTCATGGGATTGAGCCCTGTATTGGGCTCCACTCTCAGAGTGGAGTCTGTTTGTCCCTGTCCCTCTGTTCTCCCCCACTCTCTCTCTCTCACTTTAAAAAATAAATAAAATCTTTTTTTAAAAAAGAAATATTATAGTTTTATATGGATTGTTATAAAAATTGTGGATGTCACCAGATTATTAATAAACCACTGCGACCCCAACTCCTCAGTTCTAATACTTATCACTAATACACCAACTGTAGCTCTGTCTTTAGCACCAATTATCCCCAACACTACAAAGTCCAACTTTAGCACTAGCAATCTGATTTCCAACTGATTGATCTTGGCAGGGAGGAGACTATACCCTGGGAACTGAGGCCAAAAACTTCAGGATGAAAAAAGGAATTTAAGTAAGAAAGGGCTCTAGTAACTGGCAGAAAGTCATGCTGGAAAGGAGGAATGTTCATGGGGGACCTGCAGTGGAGGCCTGGGGAAGAAAAAAAGTGGAATTCTTGGGAGACTTCAGAAGTGGTCAAGAGGGCAGATGAGTCTGTGGTCCCCAGACCCCAGTCCCAATCTGTACTGTTTAGATTTATCACTGGAGTCTTTTTTTCTTTTTAAGTTTTTATTTATTTATTTGAGAGAGGGAGAGCACAAGGGGAGGGGGAGGGGCAGAGGGAGAGGGAGAAACAGACTCCCCACCGAGCAGGGAGCCCAGGGGTGCTGGGCTCGATCCCAGGACCCCGGGATCATGACCTAAGCTGAAGGCAGACACCCAAATGACAGCCACACAGTTGCCCCTTATCACTGCAATCTTGAGCAAAAATCTGCTTAAAGCTTCCCTCAAGGTTAATTTGTGTTTATTAGATTCAGGGTATGGCAGCCAAGTAGTAGGCATAATAGGGAGATAAATTAACCTGCTTCCTCCAAGGTAACTGAAGTCGTTTGGGAATGCCTTAATGTGGAGAGGATTAATTTACAGACTAACCCAACTGGAGGAACATAAAGTTGACGCTTCCTCTTCCTCCTTTCATATTTTGTGTAAGAGAGCATGACAGACAGACAGAAAAAGAAAGAGAAACTATCGGATGGGTTCCACTTGAAATGTTTGAGTTCAAAATTATCTTAATAGAACTTTAATAGAATTCCCCTTCATGCAGAGATGCAGCTTTCTGATCATATGTAGTTGGAAAGAGAAATATCTTTGGCCGCCTCGACATCTCTAAAAACACCCTCCCTTGTTAATTCTCAAGTAGCTCATTTATAAGTAAATGTACCCATCGTAGGTAAGTATGGAGTGGTTATGTGAAAGCACTGCAAGAATGTGCTAAAATTAGTTCTTAAGCCAACTCATTTAAGTAATGAAACAAACAAACAAACAAAAAGGAAAATAGAATAGTAAATTCTTAGCTGCATACCTCCAAACTTACCTGGATATACACACTTGTGTGAGTGATGGGCTATGGTCCTAGAAGGGGCGGGTGGGAAAGAGACCCAAACACAGGTGAAGGCAATGCCCTTTTCTACCTCATCAAATGTCACATCCTATAGTGGGCAGAATTCTAAGATGTCCTCTTATCAAGATTCCTCCCCCTGGTGTACACTTATATAATCCCCTACCCTTGAGTGTGGAGGGGATGACATATCAATATGATGGGATATCATTTCTGTGATTATGCTATATTTTATAGCAAAGGTGAAGTGATTTTGAAGATGTAATTAAAGCCCCAAGCAGTAGACTTTGAGTGAATCCAAAGGGAGATTTCCTGGGTATGCCTGATCTAATCAGGTGAAGCTTTTAAAAGAGAGTTCAGGAATCAGACATGGGAGAAGTCAGAGACTCTTTCTTTTGCCGGCCTTTAAGAAGTTAGCCTCTATGAGTTAGTTCTACAGTTGCAAGAAAATGAATTCTCCGAAAAACCATGTGAACTTGGAAAAGGACCCTGAACCTCAGATAAGACTGTAGCCATAGCTGTTGAATATGTTAGCTGTGGGTTATTCTTTTTTTTTTTTTTAAAGATTTTATTTATTTACTTGACAGAGAGAGTGGGAGAGCACAAGTAGGGGGAACAGTAGAGTGAGAGGGAGAAGCAGGCTCCCTGCCAAGCAGGGAGCCCGATGCGGGGCTCGATCCCAGGACCCTGGGATCATGACCTGAGTGGAAGGCAGACACTTAAACATCTGAGCCACCCAGGTACCCCCAGCTGTGGGTTATTCATAAATGCCCTTTATTATGTTGAGGAAATTCCTTTTTACCCCCAGTTTGTTCAAGGTTTTCATCATGAAAAGGTGTGAGATATTTACAGGTACTTTTTCTGTATTAAATGAGATGATAAATGAGATAAATGAGAAGGGTTTTTTTTTCCCCCTTTATTCTGGTAATGTGGTCTAGTACATTGATTTTCACATGCTGAAGCACCCTTGCATTCTAGAATAAATCCTAATCGGCTATGATGTATAATCCTCTTTCGGTGCTGCTGGGTTAGGTTTGCTCATATTTTGTTGAGGATTTTTTTCAACTATATTCATAAGGAATGTTGTCTCTAGTTTCCCTCTATGTTGGTTTTGTCTGGCTTTGGTATCAGGGTAATGCTGGTGTCATAGAATGAGTTAGGAAGTGCTTCCTTCACTTTTGTGTTTTGGAGGAGTTTGAGAAGCATTGGTATTAATTCTTTAAATGTTTGGTAGAATTCACCAGTGAAGGCTTATAATCCTAGGCTTTTTTAGGGGGAAGGTTTTTGATTACTGACTCAATCTCTTGTTATAGGTCTGTTCAATTTTTCTGTTTGTTCTTAAGTCAGTTTTGGTATTATGCATTTTTCTAGAAGTTTGTCTATTTCGGGTTGCCTGGGTGGCTCAGTTGGTTAAGCGTCTGCCTTCGGCTCAGGTCATGATCCTGGGGTCATGGGATCGAGCCCTGTGTTGGGCTCCCTGCTCATCAGGGAGTCTGCTTCTCCCATTCTCTCTGCCCACCCCCCATGCTCTCTCTCAAATAAATGGAATCATTAAAGAAAAAAGCTTGTCTATTTCATTTGGATTATCTAATTTGTTGGCTTACCATTGTTCACAGTATTTTTTTATAATCCTTTTTATTTCTGTGAGATCCACAGTAATGATCCCACTTTCAATCTGATTTTAGTTATTTGCAGATTCTGTTTTTTTAGTCAGTCTAACTTCAAATTTGTCCATGTTGTCGTTGTTTCCAAAGAATTAACTTTTGGTTTCATTAATTTTATTGTTTTTCTATTCTCTATTTATCACTGCTCTAATCTTTATTATTATCTTCCTTCTGCTTGCTTTGGGTTAACTTGCTTTTCTTTTCTAGTTCCTTAAGTTGTTATGTAAGGTTATTGATTTGGGATCTTTCTTATTCTTTAATATAAGCATTTTCTCTCTGAGCACTGCTTTTCTCTGTATTCCATGAGTTTGGGTATGTTGTTTGTTTTCATTCATTTTAAATTATCTTTACATCTCTCTTTTGATTTCTTCTTTGACTCACAGGCTGTTTAAGAGTGTGTTGCCTTGGGGTGCCTGGGTGGTTCAGTTGGTTGAGCATCTGACTCTTGATTTCTACCCTGATTAGTCAGGGTCCTGAGATTGAGCCCCACATCAGACTTTGCACTGGGTGAGGAGCCTGCTTGGGATTCTCTCTCTCTCTCTCCCTCTCCCTCTGACTCTCCACTCCCACCCCCCACCCCAGTTCAGGCTTGTGCGCTCTCAAAAAAAAAGTGTGTTTTTTGTTTCCACATATTTGTGAATTTTCCAAATTTCCTTGTTATTGATTTCTAGCTTCATTTCATTGTGACCAGATAAGATACTTTGTAGGATTTCAGTCTTTTAAAATTCATTGAGACTCGCTTTGTGGACTAGCTTGTGGTCTATCCTGGAGAAATTTCCATGTGCAGTTGAGAAGAATGTATTTTGTTGTTGTTGGATGTGGTATTCCATATATGTCTATTAGGTCTGGTTGGCTTATAGTGTTGTTTGAATTTTCCATTTCCTTGTTTTTTGTTTTTTTTTTAATAGATCTTATTTATTTGACAGAGAGAGAGAGAGAGAGAGACAGTGAGAGAGGGAACACCAGCAGGGGGAGTGGGAGAGGGAGAAGCAGGCCTCCCTCTGAGGCGGAGCAGGGAGCCTGATGCGGGGCTCGATCCCCGGACCCTGAGATCATGACCCGAGCTGAAGGCAGCTGCTCAACCAACTGAGCCATCCAGGCACCCCAGAATTTTCTATTTCCTTATAGATCTTCTGTGTGTTGTTTTCTCCATCACCAAAATGGCTTACTGAAATAGTCAACTATTATTGTAGAACTGTCTATTTATTCCTCAATTCTGCCAGTTTTTGCCTCATATATTTTGGGGCTTTGTTGTTAAGTGAATATATGTTTATAACTGTTATATCTTCTTGATGGATTGACCTTCTTATCAATATATGTCTTTGCTTGTCTTTTGTAATGATTTTTTACTTAAAGTTTGTTTGGTCTGCTTTTAGTCTACCTGCCCCAGCTCTCCTTTGATTACTATTTGCATGTTACAGTGGGTTGAATACGGACTGCAAAAAGATATGTCTAAGTCTTAACTCATACTTATTTGGAGATAGGGTCTTCGCTACAGATGTAATTAAGTGAATGGTTCTGAGATGAGATCATCTTGGTCTTAGGTTGGGCCTTAAATCCAATGACAGGCAACCTTATAAGAGAAAGGAAAGGGATATTTGAGAGACGCACACAGAAGGCCATGTGAAGATGGAGGAGGGCATTGAAGTAATGTATCTACAAGCTACAGAATGCCTAAGGATGCCAGCAGCAACCAGAAGCTAGGAGAGAGGCATGGGATGGATTCACCCTCAACCTCCAGAAGGAGCTAACCTGGCCAAACACCTTTATTTTGGACTTCTGGTCTCTAGAACTGCAAAAGAATAAATTTCCTTTGTTTTCAGCTGCTTAGTTTGTGGTAATTTGTCATAGGGAACTAATACATGTGGAATATATTTTTCCATCCTTTCACTTTCAACCTATTTTTGTCTTTGATGCTAAAGTGAATCTCTTACAGACAGCATATAGTTGGATTTTGTTTTGTTTTGTTTTTTTAAGATTTTATTTATTTATTTGTCAGAGAGAGAGAGAGAGAGAATGCACAAGCAGGGGGAATGGCAGGCAGAGTGAGGAGCAGGCTCCCCACTGAACAAGGAGCCCCATGTGGGATTCAATCCTAGGACCCTGGGATCATGACCTGAGCTGAAGGCAGACCTTAACCGACTGAACCACCCAGGTGTCTTTTATTTATTTTTTAAATCCATTCAGCCAATCTCTGTCTTTTTTTTTTTTCTGCCTTGTTTTTAAAAACAGCTTTACTGAGATATAATTTACATTATACAATTCACTTGTTTAAAGTGTACAATTCAAGGGCGCCTCGGTGACTCAGTCAGTTAAGTATAGGACTCTTGGTTTTGGCTCCAGTCATGATCCTGGGGTTGTGGGATTGAGCCCCGTGCTGGGCTTCAAGCTGCTGAGCATGGAGCCTGCTTTGGATTCTCTCTCTCCCTCTGCCCCTTCCCCCCTTCAAAAAAAATAAAGTGTACAATTCAATGGGCTTTTTTTGGTATATTAGATAATTTTTAAAAAAGATTTTATTTATTGATTTGAGAGAGAGAAAGAGAAAGCACGAGCAGGGGGAGGGGGAAAGGGAGAAGCCGACTCTCCACTGAGCAGGGAGCCTGATGTGGGGCTGGATCCCAGGACCCTGAGATCATGACCTGAGCCGAAGGCAGACGCTTAACTGACTGAGCCACCCAGGCGCCCCAGATAATAAATTTTTAAAAATCTATAAATAAGGGGCGCCTGGGTGGCTCAGTCATTAAGCGTCTGCCTTCGGCTCAGGTCATGATCCCAGGGTCCTGGGATCGAGCCCCGCATCAGGTTCCCTGCTCTGTAGGAAGCCTGCTTCTCCTCTCCCACTCTCCCTGCTTGTGTTCCCTCTCTCTGTGTGTCTCTCTCTGTCAAATAAATAAATAAAATCTTAAAAAAAAATCTATAAATAAACACATATTTATGTAGTAAATATGTGTGGTATTTTGTTATATTTATCATATGTGATAGAATGCAGATAACAAAATTTGTCAATTTAACCATTCTTAAGTGTAAAATTCAGTGATATTAATCCCATTCATAATGTTGTACAAACATCGCTGCTTTTATTTCAAAACTTTTTTTATTACCCCAAACAGAAACTCTGTAATCTTGAGCAATAACTCCTCATTGCCTTTCCACCAACCCCCATGGTAATCTCTAATTTACTTGCTGTCTCTTTGAATTTGACTAGTACAGGTACCTAATGTAAGTGGAACCATACCATATTTATCCTTTTCTGTCTGGCATATTTCACTTATAATGCCTTCAAGTTTCATCCATGTTGTAGCATCAGAACTTCACTTCTTTTTAAGGCAAAATAATAGTCCATTGTGTATATATACCACATTTTGTTTGTCCATTCACCTATTGATGAACATGTGTTGTTTCCACCTTTTGGCTGTTGTGAATAATACTGCAACGAACATTGCCATACAAATGTCTGAGTACCTACTTTCAATTTCTTTCTTTTTTTATTTGAGTATAGTTGACACGCAATGTTACGTGAGTTTCAGGTACACAACATAGGGATTTGACAAGTTTATACCTTATGCTATGCTCACCACAAGTGTAGCTGCCATTTGTCCCCATACATCGCTATTACAATATCATTGACTATACTCCTTATGCTGTACCTTTTCTTCCCATGACTTATGCATTCTGTAACTGGAAGCCTGTATCTCCCACTCCCCTTAACCCATCTTGCCCAACTCCCCACCCCCTCTCCACAATTCCTTTGGGTAGATATATAGGAGTGGAATTGCTGATTATATCGTAATTCTTGTTATGTTTTGCCACAATAAAAAAAACATTAAATTTATCTTTTTAACTCTTTTTAAGTGTGCAGTTCAGTGGCATTAACTATGTTCAGATGGGTATGCAACCATCACCACCATCCATCTCTAGAACTTTTCATCTTCTTGATAGAATATTCCAGTGAAATGTTGTAAGTGTGGTAGATCTTGGAAGGAGAGAAGTTAGATGAGAGAAAGTCTGTACAGTTTGGCACTAGGAATTATAATTGGACTCAGCCAATTCACATCTTTTTCTGTGATGGAATGCCTGGGAGCACTCACAAAGGTTCATGGTAACATGAGGCATTGCTGAAATTTTTATGTTGAGTGTCTGATCACACGCCAACAGGAAGGGAAAAATTGCTCTATAAAGTCTTCATGGGAAAAAACAAAACAAAACAAATCTTTCACAAGAGTTTTGTTGCATTACTCAAGTTTTTACTGTTGGCAAATCTAATCTGGGAGGACAAGGAAAAGAAGTGTTATTTGTTGTTTGGGATCTGAGGTGCTGGTACAAATTGGTGGGAATGATGCAAGTTTGTCATAGCTCTGAGACAGATCCTGACAGGCAAGGGGTGTAAGGGGGCTGATACTGTCCCTACTTCTGTGCAGAGTGCCTTCGAGAGCCAGCCTGTCACACAGGTCTAAGATTATGGCCCCTAATATGCTTGCATTTCTGACAAGTTTGGCCACAGATGTGTTTGCTTTGACTCCTCTGACACCAAATCTTGGCACTTCTCAAAACTATGCTGTAGGATATATTTTAAAAAATGAACCAAGAACGATTATATGTATATGTACAAAAATTATTAAACTCCTTTGTTGTATACATTAAGCAACCGAGGACCAGAAAAGTTAGGTGATTTGCTGATAAGAGCTAGTAAGCCTCAGTGTTAAGCTAGAACTAAAGTCTCCTGACTTTCTCATTTCATTCTACCACATTGTTTCTAGTCAAAAGGCTGACATGATCTAAACTATCAGATTATTTCCTCTAAATGTCTCAGAATTCAAGCAATTCTAGTCTAAGCATAGCATGATATGTTCCAACATAATCATTAGTATTCATTTTCCAAAACATTTTTTTTCTTGAGCATTTATTCGCTTTCTTTGGCACTGGTATCCTTGTTTCTACTTTTAGACCTGGTGCTTTGGGTAGAGCTGACAGCACACGGAACTTAAGAGTGACATGAGGAGCACCTGGGTGGCTCAGTGGGTTGGGCGTTGACTCTTGGTTTTGGCTCAGGTTGTGATCACTGGGTTGTGAGATGGAGCCCCGCGTTGGGCTCTGCACCCAGCGCTGAGTCTGCTTGTCCCTCTCTCTCCCCCTCTGCTCCTTCCCCCACTTGTGCTCTCTCTCTAAGATAAAGAAAATCTTTACCAAAAAAAGTGACATGAAACCCAGGCGTTTCATGACCTCAGAGTTTGACTCAAGGCTAGGTACATGATCAGTTCAGTCATTGTGTCACAGGAGACTTTTGCTGAGGCTGTTGGGAGAGAGTGGGGGACCTCTTTATGCTGGAACTTCTAGCAGTAAGATGAATGAAGCCAGGAGCTTGAGTCTAGTTGGTGACTACAAAGGAAGCCAAGAAAAGGAAAGAGAAATGAGAACTGGAAAAAAACTGAATCATAGACCTGTACGTCTGAAACAAATAATACATTATATGCTAAAGAAAAAAAAGAGAAGATAGTAGGAAGGGAAAAATGAAGGGGGGGAATTGGAGGGGGAGATGAATCATGAGAGACTATGGACTCTGAGAAATAGACTGAGGGTTCTAGAGGGGAGGAGAGTGGGGGGATGGGTTAGCCTGGTGATGGGTATTAAAGAGGGCACGTACTGCATGGAGCACTGGGTGTTATATGCAAACAATGAATCATGGAACACTACATCAAAAACTAATGATGTAGGGGTGCCTGGGTGGCTCAGTTGGTTAAGCGACTGCCTTCGGCTCAGGTCATGATCTCAGGGTCCTGGGATCGAGCCCCGCATCGGGCTCCCTGCTCGGCGGGAAGCCTGCTTCTCTCTTTCCCACTCCCCCTACTTGTGTTCCCTCTCTCGCTGTGTCTCTCTGTCAAATAAATAAATAAAATCTTAAAAAAAAACACAAAAACTAATGATGTAATGTATGGTGATTAACATAACATAATAAAATAAAATTAAAAAAAAAACTGAATCATAAAAGTGTTGCTTGAGCTCCTGAGTCAATACACATATTAATCTAGAACTTTTGTTTTTTTCATGTATGTGATCTAATAGATTTACCCTTTTGGTTAAGCTAATTTGAGTTGAGGTTTTGTTTTGTTTAGAAAAAAATAATTTTATTTATTTTGAAAAAGATTTATTTATTTATTTATTTATTTATTTATTTATTTATTTGAGACAGAGAGAGAGCATAAGCAGGGAGGAAGATCAGAGGGAGAGGGAGAAGCAAACTCCACGCTGAGCAGGGAGCCCGATGCGGGGCTCAATCCCAGGACCCTGAGATCATGACCTGAGCCAAAAGCAGACGCTTAACTGACTGAGCCACCCAGGCACCCCAGAAGAAAATAATTTTAGAAAGGAAGAGTATCACTAGAGAGTGATCACTAAAGAGTAAATTTGTTAAGTAATATATCTAATTATGAGTCAGGAATTTGAATTAGGGCTGTTGTCAACTTCAAGTAACAAAAATAACTAAACAAGAAGGATATTTATTATTTCATATAAAAGAAGTCTAGAAGCAGAGAAGCAAGGGAAGTATTAGGGTTGGTTAACTCATGCAGTATCATTGAGGACCCAAAATCCCATCTATGTAAAAGTTGGGGCATATATTGGGAAAAAGTGGGACTCAGACTTAGAATGAAGGCCATTTGACTGGATTCAGATAAATCTGAGAAACTTTAATCTCCATGTCCCCCTTAGTTTCCCCTTCCTTCTTTCTTTCCTCCCTCCCTCCTTCCATCCTTTCTTTCTTTTTTTTTTTTTACTTTTTAAAAGATTTTATTTATTTATTTGTCAGAGATAGAGAGAGATGGAGAGAGCACAAGCAGGGGAAGCAGCAGACAGAGGGAGAAGCAGGCTCCCTGCTGAGCAAGGGCCAGATGTGGGACTCGATCCCAGGATCCTGGGATCATGACCTGAGCCAAAGACAGATGCTTAACCGACTGAGACACCCAGGTGTCCCTCTTTCTTCTTATTTTAAGATAGTTTAAGACTCATTTAAGTTGCAAAAATAGTACAGAGCTCCTGTGTACCCTTTGCCTGGTTTCCTCCAATGATAACCATAGTACCTTGTAAAAAGTAAGAAACTAACATTGGTACAATATTACTAATTCAGGTACAGACCTCCTTCAGATTTTGCCAGTTTTTATAGGCACTCCTTTCTTGGTGGATTGCAGTTCTACGAAATTTTATCATATGTGTGGATTCGAGTAACTCATCATAACCGGGGTTCGGAACTGTTCCATCATCACAAGGAAACTATTGTGTTAGCCATTAAAGTCATGCCCTTCCCCCAACTCTACCCCTGGCAACCACTGATATGTTCTCTAGCACTATAATGTTGTCACTTTAAGAATAATAAAAAAAAAAAGAATGAATCTAAAAAAAAATAAAAACAATTATCATCAAAAGAACACTTAAAAAAAAAGAATGTTATATAAATGGAATTATACACTATGTAACCCTTCAAGATCCATCCAAGTTGTTGTGTGCATTAAGTTTGTTCATTTTTATGGAAGAGTAGTATTCATTCTCCTAAGACTTCTTTGACAACTGAAACATTCCTCCTTCTTGTGTCTGAGGAGACTAGCCTCTCCTTGAGTGAAGACACTGCAGTGAATCATCTGAAGCAGTTTCTTATCTGACCTAGGAGAAGATAGATTATTACCACAGCCCCCTCCCCCACCTCCCATTGCAAGATTTTGGAAATTTATATTGTCAGAGACATGAGAATATGTGTGGGAATGAATTTTCTAAGTGCTGACAAAAAAGAACAGAACTTAACATTGGACTGGCCTGAAATGATCAACATGGGAGCACTTACCAGAGTTTTCATTTACAGTATGTAGCTCAAGCAGCAGTTTGGTTGACCGAGAACTGGACTTAATGGTGGCTTACTTTCAGTAGGTTCAGATGTCAGAGCTTCCCTGGTATAATTTCAAGGAAGGAACCCAAAAGCTTCAGGAGCAGGAAAGTTATCCTAGAGGACATTCTTCATTAAGCTGTTGAGAACTGCGCTGATGAGGGGATCCCCAGCATCTTTAAAAAGCTCACTGACAGCGGCCATCTGCATATCAGGGATGATGGTGGGACATTTCACCATTGAAATGCGTTCCTTGATTTCATGCCAGAGTAACAGAAGCCAGGTATCAATGCTTAACCATCAGAGACTAGGTGAATGCAGTTACTAAAAGGGGCAATAGGACCAGAGTGGAAATCAGAATGTTTTAATTTACATAGGTTGTTGGTGGTGGCAATTAATCATGGTGAATTAAATAGATGGGCACTTTACTTAAGTAATTTTTTATCTATATAATCAGAAAAACTCTAGTTCTAGTTGACAGAGACCTGACTTGAGTTACCACATAAGCCATGGCCTTTTATCCAGTGTATGAATGTAAGCCATTTCACAGGACCTTGAATGAAGAGGAGGTGGGTCTTCATGAGAATGGACCCTGTGACACAGCTGTAACTTTATCCTATAATTCTTCCTTCCCCCTTTTTTCTCCACAAAAGGAACCAGCTACCATTTTCCAGAGTGAAGGGGCATGAGGGAAAGGGAAATTTCCCTTTTAGAAGTTCCTGTATATTGGCTATGAGTATGCCGATCCCTATGGGCACTCAAGCCATTAAAACCCATTGATCAGTATGGGGATTAACATAACAATAAAAAAATAAAAAAAAAAACCCCATTGATCAGAGTGGTGATCATGAACCTCACGTGGTTAATCCAGTTTGGGCTCTAGTACATTGTATGATTTCTGAATGCGTAGCTGGGATAGACAAACCTGGCAACTGGAAGAATCTGCATATTGGCTCCCCCATCTATGGAGTGAAACATAATAGTATAAAAAGTCCTAATGGAAGTTCTGTAATTGCCTTTTCTTACCACAACAATAAACCAAAAGCATTAATGACATTCCTGGAGGGATTGCAGAGATTGGAGCCCCCATCAAAGACTTGAAAAATGCAGACAGTGATTCCTATCACTTCCCTATTTAACCTGCTATTTAGGCTATTTAGCCTGCAAAGGAAGATGGCTCTTGTGTATTATTGTAAATTTTATCAGGTAGTGACTAAATTATAGCTGTTTTAGATGTGTCCTCTTTATTTTTATGTTTTATATATGGCCTCTTAAATGGAGCCTATCAATATGCAGCTCTAGCTTTTGCAGCTGTTGATCTGGCAAGTGCTTTTTTCTCAGTAACCCTTGACAAGTAGCCTCACAAACACATTGCTCTCACCTAGCAGTAGTAACAGCATAACTTCAGCCATAGAAGCAGTCTTTCCTCGGGGCTATGTACTGTTCTCTGTCATAATCTAGGTTACCGAGGCTCCATTACAGTTATGACATTATATTGGTTTGACTTGGTGGGCTACAAGTGTCAAGAACCCTAGATGTAGTAGTAAGACCCATGCATACCAGCGGATGGGAGATATCCTTCAAGAAAATTTAGGTCTTGTCACTTTGGTGAAGTTGCCAGGAGTCCAGTAGTAATGGAACATATCAGAATATCCTTTCTAAAATATGAGGTAAATCGCTACAAATTGCACTATTAGCTGCTAAGGAAGAAATAAAATGCTTGGGGCTTCCTTTTTGGATTTTACAGGCAAGATACATCACGTTTGTATTGCTCTACCCCATAAACCAGTTTTAAGTAGGTCCCAAAGCAAGAAAATATTCTGCAGTAGGCCTAGGCTGCAAGGCAAGCTTCTCTGCCATGTGGGCCGTGTAACCCAAGCCAGTCAATGTTGTTAGTAATATCTGTGACATGTGCAGATACTACATGGATCCTGTCAAATGCTGATAGTAGAATCCCAGTGCAAAACTCTAGGATTTTATTTTTTATTTTATTTTATTTTTTTTAAAGATTTTATTTATTTATTTGACAGAGAGAAAGACATAGCGAGAGAGGGAACACAAGCAGGGGGAGTGCGAGAGGGAGAAGCAGGCTTCCCGCGGAGCGGGGAGCCCGATGCGGGGCTCGATCCCAGGACCCTGGGATCATGACCTGAGCCGAAGGCAGACGTTTAACGACTGAGCCACCCAGGCACCCTAGGATTTTAGAGCAAAATTATGCCCTCTTCTGTCAGTAAGTATTTTCCTTTTGAAAAATAGCTCCTGTTTGCTTCTGAATTATGATTGAAACTAAATGCCTGACCATGGAATACCAACTGAGATATATGCTTTGAACAGGTGATCAATATATAGTATTTCCATAGTCAGAATTCATAGATTCAGGAATCAAGGGGTTGACATGGCTCTTTTCACTATTATAGTATTTTCCATCCTGGGAAGTGTTTTTGATTTCCATCTTTACAACTTTATATTTCACTGGTTTAACGAATGTATTTCCCAAGTGAGGAATGTTTCCACCAGCCATACAATAATAATTCCACTAAATTGGCCATTGGGACTGCTATTTGAACATTTTAGATTCCTCAAGCCATTGAACCAACAGGCAAAGAAAAGAGTTACTGTATTGATTGGGTGATTGGTCCCAATTATTACATGGAAATGGGATTCCTGATACAGAAAGGTTAAGAAAGGACCGTGTTTAGAATCTAGAGATTCTCTGGTGTCCATTTTAGTATTGTTCATTCATGTTCTAATAAAATTTAATGGTAGACTACATGTACTAGTTAGGGTTCCCCAGAAAAACAAAACCCATAGCCTGTGTGTGTGTTGTGTGTGTGTAAAGGGATTTATTATAAGGATTTGTCTCACACAATTATGGGGAAGTCCTGAGATCTTCAGTTGGCAAGCTAGAGACCCAAGAGAAGTGATGTGTAAGTTTGAGTCCAAAGGCCTGAAAACCAGGAGACCTGATGATGTAAGTTCTACTCTGAAAGCACATAGACTCAAGACCTAAGAAGATGCTGAGTCCAAAGGCCAGAAAAACAAAATAAAACAATGTTCCAGCTCAAGTAGTAGGGCAAGATGAACTCTCTCTTTTTCAGACTTTGTGTTTTATTTAGGTCTTCAATTGACTGGATGAGGCCCACCAACATTAGGAAGAGCAATCAGCTTTACTCATTTTATGTATTCAAATGTTAATCTCATCCAGAAACATCCTTACAAGATAAACCCAGAATAATGTTTGATCAAATGTCTGGCACTCTGTAGCCTAGTCACAATTAACTATCAGACTACAACAACCCAATAAGGTAAGGGCTGAGAATGAAGTCCTTCGGAATGAAGATTTGGACCACCTGCCAGGTATGGGACTCTAATCAGTTGACGTGCTGGCTGAGGGAAAAGTAAATATGGGCTGTGTATTGGAAAGAGGGAGTTATAAATATCAACTATGGCCTTATAAGCAGTAACAGAAATGAGCACATTAACAGCTATGCTTATTTTCTTCCTTTCTTTTTTTTTTTAATTTTTTTTTTTTTTTTAAGATTTTATTTATTTGTGAGAGAGAGGTGAGAGACAGAGAGCATGAGAGGGAGGAGGGTCAGAGGGAGAAGCAGGCTCCCCGCTGAGCAGGGATCCCGACGTGGGACTCGATCCCGGGACTCCAGGATCATGACCTGAGCCGAAGGCAGTCGCTTAACCAACTGAGCCACCCAGGCGCCCCTCTTCCTTTCTTTTTGTATTAGTTTTCTAGGACAGCTGTAAGCAATTACCACAAATTTGGTGGATTAAAACAACTGAAATTCTTTCACCATTCTGGAGGCTAGAAATCCAAAATCAAGGTGTTGGCAGGGCCATGCTTTCTCTTTGAAGGCTCCAGGGAAGAATTCTTCCTTGTTTCTTTCCTGTTCTGGTGCCTGCTGGCAATCCTTGGCATTCTTGTCTTAGAAGGCATCACTCCAATCTTGGCCTTCTTTATCACATGGCCTTCTCCTAATGTCTGTGCATTCATATCTCCTTCTCCCTTCTCTTTTAAAGACACCAGTCACTGGATTTAGGGCCCACTCTTTTCCATTATGACCTCATCTTAACTTGGTTATATCTACAAAGATTCTTCTTCAAAATAAGGTCAAATTCACAGGTATCAGGAGTTAGGACTTCAACATATCCTTTTGGAGAACATAATCCAACTTGTAACACTTTTTAAATACGTATGTTACGTATAAGTATAATGTTACATATAAAATCATTTCTCCCTTCCCTTTCTCCTACTATTTTATATACAGAGTGCTGGTGGTTGTTTAAATCTTCTTTCTTTTTTCTTGGTCAGTCTAGCAAATCATCTGTCAATTTTGTTGGTGGTTGTTAACTTTAATGTAGATTATAGGGCATCCAGGAGGGATTATGGCTGAACCACAAGTGGAATTAATATTTTCCAGATATATATAGTAATGAATAGGACTTTGTGCCTTCTCTTTTTGGGGGAGAGAGGTGAAGGTATCTTCATTTTAAGCGACATAATTGCAACCTCCTAGGCAGATGTGTGATGTTATTTCTTTGTTATACGAAGTTTAAATATGGCAGAACAGTGAGAATGGTGCTGAGTACCCAAAAGGGTAGAAGATTCCTGTCATTTGTGGGAGACTAATGAAAGACCAACTGATGTGAGGAGAAGCCATTTTTTGTCTCCTGATTCTGTTGGAGCTTCCTGCAGCTCCTGGGTGCCTACTCAGGCAGAGCAATTCCCGAGGCTGTGGCAGTAAAGCGTGCCCTGCACTCATGGAGCTCTGACTTTGGCAATGGTAATGACAGTGGCCGGCAACACTGGGTAGCCAGTCTCCTGCAGCTTCAGCATGAGTATGGGCTCTTGGTTTATTGTAAAACAACAGAAGTTCCAACATCAGCAGCTCAAAGACACAGTGATTATGGGTCCTAGGTAACATCATTGCCTCTTTTTCTCGTTTAGTCCTGGTGGGTTGGCGAGGGCAGGTAGTGTTTCCCCATAGTTATTAATCTGTCTTTGCTTCTGCAGCCTGATACTTTTGCAAACAATTTGCTGTATTAAATTTCTTCTGTTGGAATATTTGGAGTGATTTATGTTTTCCTAAGTGGATACGGATATACTTTTCTTCTTGGGTGCACAGCTAGGCTATATTTTTCCTCCCCTTCAATTAGATGTGGCTGAATTCTAGATGATGGGATGTAACAGAGTAATATATGCCATTTTGGCACCAAGACTTTTGAGAAGTGAGTATGCCCCCCTTTATACTCTTTCCCACTTCCTTCAGCTATAAATAGATAACCTTACAGGGATCATGGAACAGCATGAGTCTCTGAATCCCCATGTGGAGGAAAGTGTTAAACTATTACATGAATGGAAAATAAAACTTAATTGTATTAGAGTCTTTGCAAGTTTTGGGTCTATTTTTGGGTTATAGCAGATAGCGTTACTCTAACTAATATAGTTACTGTCCAAATATACCTTTATAAATTGTAAAGCAGCCAGAAATTCATTCACAATAGTAAGAATAGTAGGTGAATAACAAAACCACTTTATTTCTGGGGCAAGGATTTATTTATTTTACCTTACTTATGATTAGAATAAAAATCTTACTAGTTTTGAATGACCCGAAATGCTTCTGAACAAATGGGCAGATAAACAAACATATGTGCAAAATAACTGGGTTCTAAATGTGACAGACACGTATATGATATGGTGATCTCCAAAGTGGGGTGTGTCTACTTTGGAGAATGCCAATTTAAACATCTAAGGATACAGGAAATGATCTATTGGAGTAAGGTAAGAAAGGATGCAAATTTTCCCATATATTTTGTATCTTATCTTTTACAGGCATACCTTGTTTTAGTGCACTTTGTTTTATTATGCCTCACAGACATAGCTTTTTTTTTTTTTTTAACAAATTGAAGGTTTGTGGCAACCTCTGTGCTGGGCAAGTCCATTGGTGCCATTTTTCCGACGTCATTTGCTCACTTCATGTCTCTGTGTCACATTTTGGTACCTCTCACAATATTTCAAATTTTTTTCATCATTATTTTATTTGTGATGGTGATCTGTGATCAGTGACCTTTGACGTTACCACACAGACCATACCCACAGAGATACTGAACTTAATTCATAAATGTTGTGTCTGCTCTGATTGCTCCACTGACCAGCTGTTCCTTCATTTCTCTCCCCCTACTAGGTGCCTCCCTAGTCTTTGAGACACAACAATAGTGAAAGTGGACCAATTAATAACCCTACAGTGACCTCGAAGTGTTCAAGTGAAAGGAAAAGTCACACATCTCTCACTTTAAATCAAAAGCTAGAAATGATTCACCTTAGTGAGGAAGGCATGTTGAAAGCTGAGAGGTTGAGAGCTAGGCTTTTTTCACTAGTTAGCCAAGTTGTGAATGCAAAGGAAAAGTTTATGAAGGAAATTAAATGTGCTCAATCAGTGAACACACAAATGATAAAAAAATGAAACAGCTTTATTGTTGATATGGAGAAAGTTTGAATGGTCTGGATAGAAGATCAAACCAGCCACAACATTCCCTTAAGCCGAAGCCTAATCCTGAGCAAAGTTTTGACTCTTCAATTCTGGGAAGGCTGAGAGAGGTGAGGAAGCTGCAGGAGAAAAGTCTGAAGCTAGCAGAGGGTGGTTCATGAGGTTTAAGGAAAGAAGCCATCTCCATGACATCAAAATGCAAGGTAAAGCAGCAAGTACAGTTGTAGAAGCTGCAGCAAGTGATCCAGAAGATCTTGGTTAAGATCATTACTGAAGGTGGCTACACTAAACAACAGTGTTTCAATATAGACAAACAGCCTTCTATTGGAAGAAGATGCTATCCAGACTTTTCACAGCTAGAAAGGAGTAGTCAATGCCCAGCTTCAAAGCTTTTAAGGACAGGCTGACTGTCTTGTTAAGGGCTACTGCAGCTGGTGACTTTAAGTTGAAGTCAAAGTCGTTGACCATTCTGAAAACCTAGGGCTCTGAAGAATTATGCTAAATCTATTCTGCTATGCTCTATAAAAGGAACAACAAAGCCTGGATGACAGCACATCTGTTTACAATATGGTTTACTGAATATGAAGGTACTGTTGAGATCTGCTCAGGAAAAAAAAATTCCTTTCAAAATATTACTGCTTATTGAGAGGAATGACTCTAATTTTGAAATAACTTCCCCTGTGGGTAAAATGCTATCAAACAGCATTGCATGCTACAGAGCAATTGTTTGTGAAAGGGAAGAGTCAACAGATGCAGAAAACTTCATTGTTGTCTTAATTTAAGAAATTGCCACAGCCATCTGAACCTTCTGCAACCACTACCCTGATCAATCAGCAGCTATCAATGTAGAGGCAAGACCTTCCACCAGCAAGATTACAACTCCCTGAAAGTTCAGATGATGGTTAGCATTTTTTTTTTAGCAATAAAGTACTTTTTAAATTAGGGTATGTACATTTTTTAAGACAATGCTATCGCACACTTAATAGCCTACAGTGTAGTGTAAACATAATTTTTATATATATGAAGAAACCAAAAAATTCATTTGACTCACTTTATTGCAATACTTGCTTAAGTTGGTAGTCTGGAACTGAACCTGGATTATCCCTGAGGTATGCCTATAATTTTGATTTTTGAGTATATTTTATTACACCTATAACATGGTAGTACACATATAATTTGTGCACAAATAACTACATACATTGAAAGTACATGTTCAAAAATATTGGACATGTTCAATGAAAGTACATGCTCAAAAATATATTGGAAGTACATGTTCAAAAATTTTGTACTGAAAGGATGTATAAGCGAAATCACTTAGAGACCACTGGCAAACTGTATTTAGTAGTCTTGAAATAGTGTTAGCAACATGGTTATAAAGTCACAGTATATTTAATAAAGGGATGATGGATAGGAGAGTGTTTAATATAAAGAAATACATACAGTATTAGATTGATTATAATCTAAGCCGTATGTCTTAACTTCCTCTGTAACCCTGGACAAGTTGCTACTTAATGAGTCCTGACCTCATTTTCTTTTTATCAAATATGGGGATTGGGCTAATTTGAGGTTTCATACTTATGCTCACTTATACTCTAGAGGTTTTGAATAGTTCTTGTAGAGCCCCTGCAAAGGTAGGAGGAAGGAAAGACTACAGGCAGGCTCTAGCCTTGCTATATTGCTTCACTATCTAGCTCCCTTTATTGATCAAATGTACAGGATAAGAACAGAGGGTCTGTGGGGTGGCTAGGGAGAAAAGAAAAGAAAACCACTGGGCTAGATAATTTCTTAGGATCTCTTTTCATTTTAAGGGCAAATAAAATTCAAAGTTATTTTAACTCATCTTTGGTATCAAAAACAAAAGCCTTTCTAAATATTAGATTATGTCTTAGTATAAAACTCCTGGGTGAGCTAAATTCAATTAAATATGTGGAAAGTCATTATTAATATGCTATGCTTGATGTAAAATGTAAGGTTGCACTATGACGAATTGGCCTTTACTTGAATCAACTTACTTTACAAAGTCAATCATAAGTATAACTTGTGTAGTAGCTATATATTTTTTTCCAAAATCTTTTTTTTTTTGAAGTAGGTTCCACACCCAATGTGGAGCCCAATGCACGGCTTTAACTCATGACCCCCGAGATCAAGACCTGAGCTGAGATCAAGAGTTGGGCACTTAACCAAATGAGTCACTCAAGTGCCCCTCCAAAATCTTTTTATCAACTTTATCAACTTATTAATTCTTTTTATCAACTTATTTATTCAATTGATTGGTTATCATGAAAGGAAGGAAACCAGAAAAGATCCCAGAGAGAGAAGGAAGAGTTGGCAGAGCAGGAATACTAATAGCGCCCTTAATTGAATAGCTGCAATTGAGTTGCTCTGGCAATAGCACTTTTAAAATTTCTGGGGTGAAAATATTTTGAAACAGACTAGAAAGTTGGCTGGCCTATTCTGAACAAATATTTTAAATCTTGTTTAGTCTCTCAAATTAGCTCTATTTGGTCTTTGGGATTCCATATTGGTATTTTCCTCAGTTTTATTTACATGAAAAGAATATTTTATTTATTTTACTACATAATAATTAATTGGTCACATTTTACACCTCCTTTCTTTCCACTTGATTATTGTCTTTCCACTTGGTTATTTGATTCTGTGGGAGTATTCTGCTCCTGTGACGCTCAGGAAAAGCAACAGTTCATGCTAACAATGCCTCCATGCTGGGCTGAAAAACAATGGTTTTAAATCCTACACACCATAATGTCATGTAAGTAACGGCAGCCAGAAACCACTCTTACAGTTCTCTTATTTTCCTTTCAAGGTTGTCTTTTGCATTTAAGGGCTGAATCACGTCTAGGGTGGAGGGGGTTATCAATGGGCAAGGTACATGTAAACTCTCTCAGGAGCTTGTACTGTTTGGTCTACTTAGCACCCTGACTCCGCAGGAAGGCAAGGCACACCTTTCAAAGGACTTTGCACGTAGCTCCCACTCAACGCCATTCCACTCAGCTAAAAAATACATCCCTAATCACCCACTCCGGTTTGACATGTTTGCAATTTACACATACAAAAATACACGTCGCCCTTAATCTGTGCTATAATTTGTCCTACTTCCGATCCCGTTAAAAAAAGGAGACTAAAACAACACGGAATCCCAAATTCACACTGTACACCTAGGTACACTAGAACTTAAAGACTGACCTCATCGTAACTACCTGGTTTCAGTGCCCGCGTCGTCGTCCCCATCCTCCTCTAGATTTCCTCCAGCTCCACCTCCGGGCCAGTGGGACTGATTTCTTGCTCCGCCCCTTTTCTCACAGCCAATGGGGCGCGCCGCACCACCCGTACGCCACAACCCCATTGAGCCGCCCCTCCAGCGTCTCAGGCTCGGGCTGGCCGTCACCCCCCGCCTCCGTGGTTTCCGGGCCGGGCGCATGCGCACTCTCCTCGGGCCCTGGAGAGACGCTTAGGGATCGATTTTCTTTTCCTTTCTTTCTCCAGTCGCGCGACTCTCCAAAACCCTTTGCGCCCTACTGTTGCTGAGCCCCCTCCCCCCCCCCCCCCCCCCCCCCCCCCCGTCAGAGAAGGTGCTGCTCCAGCCTCGAGAGCGTCAGTATCCGGATGTGGAGCCGCTCTCGCCCGGCGGGGACTCTGTGGCGGGGCGGAGCGCGGCGGCGTGCGCGGGGGCAGAGAGAAGGGGGCCCGTGGGCCCGGGCGCTCGCCGGACGCCGGGAGGTACCACCGCTGCCCACGGGGGAGGAGACGGCGCCGGCAGTCGGGCGCCCACCCCGGAGCGAGGGGCTAGGGGAGAAAAAAGGCCGGCAGTTAAGCTTGCTCCCCGTCGCCCTCGCCGTCTCCCCCGGGCCAGCCTCCCCCGGCCCCCTGCGCTCCCCGCGCTCCCGGCCGGGGGAGAGCGTGGTTTCCTGGCGGCCGTCGCTGTAGCCCGGCCGGGGAGCCCGGAGGAAGCGGGGGAGTCCCCGCCCACGGCCCCCTCCCCTCTGTCCGCCCGCCGCCGCCGCCTCTGAGCCGCTGAGGTCCGGCCTCCAGTCCGAGCCGGGGGCGCGGCGGCGGCGGCGACGGCTGGAGAGTGGTTGTGGGTTTAGCGGGGACCGCGCCGCCGCCCCCGTGAGTTATTCCCACGTCCCCCGGGGCTCGCTGCCGCTCCCGCCGGCGCCGAGAGTCCGGCCCGGGCCCAACTCCCTCACGGGCCCCCCGGCGGCGGCAGCGGCGGCAGCGGCGGAGCCCACCGCCCGGGCCCCGATGAGTAACTCCCGGAATAACCGGGTGATGGTGGAAGGGGTCGGGGCCCGGGTAGTGCGCGGCCCGGACTGGAAGTGGGGGAAGCAGGACGGCGGCGAGGGCCATGTGGGCACGGTCCGGAGCTTCGAGAGCCCCGAAGAGGTGGTGGTGGTGTGGGACAACGGCACTGCTGCCAACTACCGCTGCTCTGGGGCCTACGACCTGCGCATCCTGGACAGCGCGCCGACGGGTAAGTCTTGGCCCCCTGGCCTGGGCCTGCGCGCGTGCGGGGAAGGGGCGAGGCCGGGTGGGCGTCTGACTGTCTGGGAGAAGCCCGCGGTGGGAAGGGAGAGAGCCAAAGAGATTTTAGGTTCAGTACATGGTAAACAAAAACTTGCAGAAAAGACCCCGCTACCCCACGGGAAATGATGGCAGCACCGTCACCGGGATGCTTTCAAGCCTGGGAGGCACAAAGCACCGGGAACACAACAGACTGTTCCCCTCCTCCTCCTCTAGGGAAAGGGTCTGGAGAGGCCTGTCTAATAAGCCATTGAAATTAATCAGCCACCGAGTGATAACTGTCTGAAGAGAGGCTTGCCTAGCCATATGGTGTTTAGTTGTCGGGTTACAATTGCCGAGGGGCCTCTGGTAGCTCGGATTTGTTGAGATACCATGTATATATGTATGTATGTATGTATGTATGTATTGCCTCCTGTAACACATAGAAAGACTTGGAGTTCAGTAGCTGAATGTTAATTGAGACCTTGTAGAATGATTTTTCATCTAAATTGTTTCATTACCAATAGAGGGAAAAAGAGTCTAAGCTGTTGAACCATTTCCTTGTGTTAAATACTTTTTCCAAGTGGATTAGACACTGATTTTTTTGTCGGTAATATGCCATCTCGTATGTAAGGTTATATCAGAGACTTATCCATTCATGCACAATGAGTCAAGGTCCTTGATTCACAAATTTCAGGGATCTGTTTGTTATTGACTCTAGAATTTTTATGTAATGTGTTAAACTGAAGGCTTGTGCTCATAAAATAAAGATCTAACACTATTTTGGATTATTTTAATCAAAAACATTTTTACAGATTTGTCTATGATACTCTATTTAGTAGAAAGTAGTTCAAATTTAAAGTTTGTTACGTTTCAGGATGCATAAATAAGCTACTTTTAAAAAATTGAGGTATCATTGACATATACTAGTTTTCTGTGTACAAGATGGTTTGATACTTATATATATTGCAAAATGATCATCACAATAAGTCTAGTTAGTATCCATCATCATACATAGTTAATAAAATTTTTTTAAGATTTACTGTCTTAGCAACTTTCAAATATGCAACACAGTGTTATTAATTGTAGTCACCATGCTGTACATTCCATTCCATGACATTTATTTTGTAACTGGAAGTTTGTGCCTTTTGACACCCTTCACCTATTTCGCTTACTCCCACCTGTGGCAACCACCAATCTGTTCTTTGTATCTATGACCTTTTTTTTAAGATTCAATGTATAAATGAGATCGTATGGTATACGTCTTTCTCTGTTTTATTACACTTGGCACGGTGTTCTCAAGATCCATCCATGTTGTTGCAAATGGCAGGATTTAATTCTTTTTTTTATGGTTGAGTCATATTCCATTGTGTGTATATATATAGCACATTTTCTTTATCCATTCATCCATCAGTGGACTTTTAGGTCGTTTCCTTGTCTTGGCTATTGTAAATAATGCTGCAGTGAACATGAGGATGCATATATGTTTTTGAATTAGTGTTTTCATTTCTTTGGGTAGATACCCAGAAGTATTTCTGGATCCTATGGTAGTTCTATTTTTAATCTTTTGAGGCACCTCCATACTGTTTCCCTATTGGCTATGCCAATTTCTGTTCCCACCAACAGTAAACATCCTTGGTTTTGTCTACATACTTGCCAATCCTTGCTATTTCTTGTCTTTTGATAGTAGCTGTTCTAGCAAGTGTGAGGTGATATCTCATTGTGGCTTTGATTTGCATTTTTATGATGATTAGTGATGTTGAACATTTTTTCATGTGTCTATTGACGATCGGTATATCTTCGTTGAAAAAATATTCGAATTCTCAGTCCATTTTTTAATCAGATTGGTGTTCTGCTGTTGAACTGTATGAGTTCTTTATGTGTTTTAGATTATTAATCCCTTATATGTATTATTTGCAAGTATTTTCTCCCATTCAGTAAGTTGCACTTTGATTTTGTTGATGGTTTCCTTTGCTGTGCAGTGACTTTTTAGTTTGATGTAGTCCCACTTGTTTATTTTTGCTTTTGTTGCTTTTGCTTTTGGTGTCAAGTCCAAAAAAATCATTGCCAAAATCATTGTTAAAGAGCTTACTGCCTATGTTTTCTTCTAGGAGTTTTATGGTTTCAGATCTTAATTTTAAAGTCTTTAATACATTTTGAGTTAATTCATAAATAAGCTACTTGTAAGGCTTGATGATTGAGTTTGACAAAGCTTACCAAATCTGAAATGGGTTCCTATTTGTTACTGGCAGCAACAAAAAGGAAACTAACACAAGTCGACTCAGTTTTCTTTTGAACCGATAATTCATAAAATTGTGTTTCTTAGCTGGTTATTTAGACATTGAGAAAGATGTATATGCATGCCCAAAAGAAAAGATTCAACAGTACAAAAAGGGACAGCCATTGTTATCAGTTTCTTGGGTATTCTTACATACTCTATTTATTGCAAGCATATTTGTTAATATACTGTATATCTACTACCTTTTTAAAGCACAAATGGTAATAAACTATACTCTCTTCTGCACTTTTGTTTCTTTCACTTAATAGTACGTATCGGGAATTGTTCCAGGTTAGCACATTAGGTCTACTTTTTTCTTTTGTAACTGCATAATATTCCAGTGACTGGATGTCATAATATATTTAACCAGTGCTTTCTTGATGAGCATTATATTGTTTCAGGTCTTCTTCTTTTTTTTTTTTAAATTTTATTTATTTATTTGAGAGAGAGAGTGAAAGAGAGCATGAGCAGGGTGAAGGGCAGAGGGAGAAGCAGACTCCCTTTTGAGCAGGGAGCCCGATGTGGGACACGATCCCAAGACTCCGGGATCATGACCTGAGCGGAAGGCAGACACTTAACTGACTGAGCCACCCAGGTGCCCCGGTGCTTCAGGTCTTCTTATTTACAATGATGCAGTGAATAAATCCTACGCATATGTGCTGAGTACTTATGTTGTGGAATTGCTGCATCCAGGTGTACACATATTTAACATTTTGATAGATATTGACTAATTGCTGTCCAAAGACGTTTTACACTGAATGAGGCACATACCTGTTTCTGCAGACTCTTTAAATTTTATCTTGCTAGCTCAAGCTAAAGTTTGACCATAACTCAATAATTTGGAGTCATCTTGGTACCAGTAATTGCAGGTTTATGAGGAAATTTAAATATCTTTCTGGGTAAAGTGTAACAAATCCTATACTACAGCAATTTTTGAAGGGATATTAATGTTGTCTGTGTGCTTTATGGTGTGAAGTATATCTATCATAAATAGTTTCATTATCTTATATAAAAGCACATGTTTTTAGAGGTAATTGTTTTAAAATCTCAGTTTAATTTACAAGATGATTTTACACATCTAATTTGTTGTGTGTAATAATTCATCTTGTTCATCTGAATCTTTTAGCAGACATTTTAAAAGCATTTCTAGATGCAGGGTAGCTAGTCTTCTTATGCAGTGCTGTTGAAATGTATTTTAATTTCTATGATTTACTATCTTCAGTATTTTTTTTTTTCCTTAAAGGATTGAACAAATCACAAGCTCTTAGATCTGGTTTTACCCCAGGACTATAATACTACTTTCAGTTTTCTCTTTTTTTTAAAAAATATTTGATAATTGATGTCTATTGGTACTTTATTATATTCTCAAGATTTATTAAATATTATATTTATTATATATAGTACATGATATTTGTTTACATAATAGTTAAAATAAAAATAAATTTAACCTTTTTGAAATAATTTCAGGTTTACAAAAATTACAAAACTAGTAAAAAGAGTTTCCTTTTGCCCCTTGCTCATCTTCAAGTATTAATATCTTACAAAGTATAATTATTGAAACCAGAAAAATAACATTAGTACAATACTATTAACTAATCTACAGACCTTATTCAAATTTCACCAGTTGGCCCACTTACGTCCTTTTTTGGGTCCAGGATCCAATCTAGGTTCTCCATTACTATTGCATATAGTAATTGAGCTGCATGTGAGGCTGTCAAATTCTCCAGCTCCAGATTGTCTGTCTTTACTCTTGTGGTATTATTTTTTTTACTTTATCAGGGTTCTTAATCTTTTACATTTTCTTTGTTCTAAAGAGCAGCTCAAAGTTCCAGTCATCCTACACTGTTGAAGCCAAGCTCTGACCTTGGGAGAAGATATGACATTGTCATATCTACTTAACTATCAGATCTTACCCAATATTCAAATTACTGAAATCTTACCTCATCTATAAAGCTTCTTTTGTTTAATGAGAAAACTCGACCTATTAATATTTGCTTGTAAGTGTATGGTTAGGAGCAACATAGGTAATTACATTACCAGTTGTGGGAGAAAATTTTCATTTAGAAGTTAGAAGCCAGCTAGCTGGCTTTTTCCTTTATGTATGAGATAAATGGATTAGATCATTTTAAATACAAATTTTCTTCTAGCTTTGAAGATTTGATTTGATGTTAATAGTAAAGAGCCTAATAACTATTCATACAGCTAACTCAGAGCTAACCTGGAAATACAAATTAAAGAAAGGTATCTTTCACCCCAGTCAGAGTGACAAAAATTAAAAGTCTAAAAATGGTATGTATTGATAAAGAACATGGAGAAATCAGAACTCTCAGGTTATTGGTGGGACAGTAAATTGATACAACCACTTTAAGAAGCGATTTGGCAATCTTGTAAACTTTACAGTGCACATATTCTGCAACTAAGAAAATCTTCCAAGTGTATATCCATGAGATCCTCAGGCACAAATCCATAAAAAGGTATGTATAAAGAAATTCATTGCAGTATTGTTTATAAAAGCAATAATTTGATAACTACTAAAAGTATTTATTTATTTATTTTTTTAAAGATTTTATTTATTTGAGAGAGAGAGAGAATGAGAGAGAGAACACATGAGAGGGGATAGGGTCAGAGGACAAAGCAGACTCCCTGCTGAGCAGGGAGCCCGATGCGGGACTCGATCCAGGGACTCCAGGATCATGACCTGAGCCGAAGCCAGTCGCCCAACCAACTGAGCCACCCAGGTGCCCTAAAAGTATTTATGTAGAGTAATTTATATGTCATGTTACATGAGTCTCATACAATAAAATATTAGCAGTTAGGTTAAAGAAGTAGTGTATATTTACCAAATATTTGTTAAGTAAAAAAGTAGGTTTCAAAAAGATATTGTAGATCATACAGTGCTTTCTATGTAAATTTTAAATACTGATAAATTATGGAAAAATATATATAGAAAAAGGATAAACACCTAGACTGAAAGGATCTGACCATCAGGGTGGTATTTTGGTATTTTCCTTCTCATCAGAATATTCTTTTTTTAAAAAATGAGAGCAATAGGATTTTTCTACATTTTTTGAAAATCTTAGTTTAATATGTTAGTAAATCAAGTCTGATTCTAAATTGAGTTTGTTTCCATTCTTGATTTTGCTAGATGCTGTAGCTTTTAGGAGACCTCACAAAGACAGATAATTGATCCAAAGGGAAGAAGTACATTTTTGAGTATGTTATGCTGGTTATTAAGCTCTTGCATCTTGGCTTCATACCCACTCTCTTTGTATTATACCTTGTGAGGCTGAGGTGGGACTCTGCATTTTCTTTTTTTTTTTTTTTAAGATTTTATTTATTTATTTTGACACAGAGAGAGAGACACAGCAAGAGAGGGAACACAAGCAGGGGGAGTGGGAGAAGGAAAAGCAGGCTTCCCTCCGAGCAGAGAGCCCAGACGAGAGCCCAGACGTGGGGCGCAATCCCATCATGACCTGAGCTGAAGGCAGATGCTTAACAACTGAGCCATCCAGGCGCCCTGCATTTTCTTTGTTGCCAGCTGGATCCTAATTGGTTCTGCCAATAGGGGCTCCTCAAAGGAGACTGGAAGGCTGGAGTGAGAGAAAGGACTTGCTCTTTTCTGTTTTGCTTGCTTCCTTTTGGTATCATCTTATCAATGAGGATTTCAGTATCAGTATTTGATTCCAGTTTACTTAGTTCCAGTATAACCAGAAATATCCTCAGTGTGCCCCCACTCACTGATAACCAGCATCAGCCTGTCATGACCCTTTCATTAAGGTCTGGATCCTAGCCCTATGGAACCCTTTTTTTAAGCCTCTTATATTTTAGTAATCTCATTTTTTTTTCATTGTTTCCCCATTTCTAGAAGTGGTGCATTGGTGTAGTTTCTGTCTCCTGACTGGACCCTAACTAATACAGTTTACTAAATCTTAATCTTATTTTTCTATTCCATTACCAGTTAAGTAAAATTTTTATTGAAACTTAGCTAGTAATTTTCCATCTTTGCTGATGCTAATCATTTCTTATGTATGAATTGGAAGGTGTTTCACTTTTGTATTTTGAATCAATGAATTCTGAATTTACTGAATTTAAAATGAAGTAAAATATTTTCTTTTAAGGATATTAATATGAAAATTTATTGGTGATACACATCGTTTTGGTATTAAAGACCATATAACGATGGAAACATCTCCAAATACAGTTTTCATCTTGCTTACTCTAGTTTCTTTTGGGTAGCACCTACGTTCTCACATCATCTCTACCCTGGGACACATTAAATGGGTATAATTAAAAAATCTTATAAGGAGCATACCACTAACCCCTACTTTTCATCCCAGAAAATGTATGCAGTTTTGAAACATTTATTTTTCATTTATTTTGTAAGTGAAAAATATGGAACTCATTCTTAATTTTGCCTCTTAAGCACTTTTTCTCAAGATAACCAACATGTTGTTTTGTGTCATTAGCATGCATTCCACAAATCCACTTAATTAGGAACAAAAAAGCTGTAGCATGTCTTAATGTGCCAGGGGTGAGCCGCAGTGTTGGGCCCTGGTGCTCTCAGTCTCTCACTCACCTTCAGTACACCTGTGTTCCCTGTGTGATGTGTGAGTTTTTGTATAGGCCCACTGATAGTGCTAGTGTCAGCTGACTAATTTACATTTAGTAAAACTTAATCTCATTCTTAGATTTTTAGAAAAATAATAAATATAAAAGTTTCAGTGAAAGTCCACAACCCCTTTTTTTAGAATGCTTGGGACCAAGTTTATACTTTTTGATTTTAGAACTATAATATGGTATGTTTGCAACACAGTATATAACACCCACTTTGAAGTCCACAGCAGCACCATGTAATCAAATAAATTAATATTTCTGCAGGGAAGCATATGAATAATTATACTAAGGGGATAATAAAGACTACGTACTATATATAGCCTTTTGTTTGTTCAGATCAGGGTTTGTCACTAAGTGAGTTTGCTGCTAACTTACAAAAACACTTAGAGTTTGTAATTATTGTTAAGACATTGTGGACTTCCATTTTCTCTTGCATTTCAAAGGATCATGTTCTGTATCTCCTGAGTTGTATACCTCACTTTGGAAACCACTGCTCTGAGTCACCTATCAGGAACTTAGGCATTTTAAGTACCTATAAGAAAATGGCTTTTTTTTTTTTTTTAAGGAATATTCCTTCTTATCTTTTTTTTTTTTAGATTTTACTTATTTATTTGAGAGGGAGAGAGAACGAGAGAAAGACCACAAGCAGGGGGAGCAACAGAGGGAGAGGGAGAAGCAGACTCCCCGCTGAGCAGGGAGCCTGGCGCGGGGCTCCATCCCAGGACCATGAGATCATGACCTGAGCTGAAGGCAGCCGCTTAACCAGCGGAGCCACTCAGGCGCCCCTCCTCCTTACCTTCTTAAACCCATTTCTTTACTCACATTTTCGTATGTCCCCACATTTGGCTTGACTTTTTTACCATCATGTCTGGATTACAGTGATAGAACATTTCCTCCGTTGGACCTAGGAACATAGTAACAATTTTCATTTTTTTAAAATTAAAATATAGTTGACATACAAGTTATATTAGTTGCAGGTGTACAACAGCGATAAAGCAATTCTGTCATTACTCAGTGCTCACCATTGTGAATGTAGTTATTATCTCTTCCCAAAGTTATTACTGTATTATTGACTATATTCCCTGCATTATACTTTTCATCTCTGTGAGTTATTTACTTTATTTATTTATTTTTTAAAATTTATTATGTTATGTTAGTCACCATACAATGAGTTATTTACTTTATAACTGGAAGTTTGTACCTCTTAAACCCCTTAACCTATTTTGCCTATTCCCCTACACCTCTCCATTTTGGCAACCGCTAGTTTGTTCTGTATGTTTATGAGTCTCTTACCCTTATTTGTTGTTGTTTTTTGTTTTTTGTTCTTTTTTTATTTTTTTTTAGGTTTCACGTATAAATGAAATCATATGATACTTGTCTTTCTCTGTCTGACTAGATCCCTCCATGTTGTTGTGAATGGCAAGATTTCATTCTTTTTTATGTCTGAGTAATTTTCCATTGTATGTATATACCACATCGTTATCCATTCGTCAATAGACATGTAAGTTGCTTCTGTAGCTTGGCTATTGTAAATAATGCTGCAGTAAACATCGGGGTGCATATATCTTCTTGAATTTGTGCTTTCATTTTCTTTGGGTAATACCCAGCAGTGGAATTACTGGATCATATGATAGTTCTATTTTTAATTTTTTGAGGAACCTGCATACTGTTTTCCATACTAGTTGTACTAGGTTACATTCCCACCAGCAGTGCATGAGCGTTCCCTTTTCATCACATCCTTTCCAGAACTTATTATTTTTTTTTGATACTAACCATTCTGACTGGTGTGAGGTGATATCTCACTGTTGTTTTGATTTGCATTTCTGGATGAATAGTGATGCTGAGCATCTTTTCATGTGTCTGTTGGCCATCTGTATGCCTTCTTTTGAAAAATGTCTATTCAGGGGCGCCTAGATGGCTCAGTCGTTAAGCATCTGCTTTCGGCTCAGGTCATGATGCCAGGGTCCTGGGATCGAGCCCCGCATCGGGCCCCCTGCTCAGCGGGAAGCCTGCTTCTCCCTCTCCCACTCTCCCTGCTTGTGTTCCCTCTCTCGCTGTGTCTCTCTCTGTCAAATAAATAATCTTAAAAAAAGAAAAGAAAAGAAAAATGTTTATTCAGGTCTTCTGCCTATTTTTAAATTGGATTGTTTTTGATGTTAAGTTGTATGTGTTCTTTATATATTTTGGATATTAACCCTTTATCAGATATATCATTTATAAATATCTTCTTCCATTCAGTAGGTTGCCCTTTTGTTTTGTTGATGGTTTCCTTTGCTGTAAAAGCCTTTTAGTTTGATCTAGTCCCAATATTTATTTTTGCTTATGTTTCCTTTGCCTGAGAAGACACATCCAGATAAATGTTGCTAAAGTAAAGCCCATGTCCAAGAGATTACTGCCTATGTTTTTTTTCACAAGTTCTATGATTTGGGGTCTTATATATAGGTCTTTAATCTAGTTTGAGTTTATTTTCATGTATGGTGTAAGAAGTTGTCTGGTTTCATTCTTTTGCATGTAGCTGTCTAGTTTTTCCAACACCCATTTATTGAAGAGACTGTCTTTTTCCCATTTTATATTCTTGCCTCTTTTGTTGTAGATTAATTGACTGTATAAGCATGGGTTTATTTCTGGACTCTCTGTTCCATTGATCAGTGTCTATTTTCATGCCACTACCATACTGTTTTGATTACTGTTAACTTTGTACTATAGCCTAAAATCTGGGATTATGATATCTTCAGCTTTCTTTCTTCCTCCTCAAGATTGCTTTGGCTATTTGGGATCTTTCATGGTTCCATACAATTTTAGGATTATTTGTTTTACTTCTGTGAAGAATGCTGTTGGTATTTTGGTAAGGATTGCATTAAATCTGTGGATTACTTTAGGTATTATGGACATTTTAACAATATTAATTCTTCCAGTCTATGAGCACAGTGTTTCTTTCTCTTTCTATTGTCTTCAATTTCTTTCAACAGTATCCTCCAGTTTTTAGGGTACAGGTCTTTCACCTCCTTGGTTGAATTTATTTGAAGGTGTTTTATTCCTTTTGATACAATTGTAAACGGGATTGTTTTCTGAATTTCTCTTTCTGCTACTTCATTATTAGTGTTATTAGTGCAACGGATTTCTGTATATTAATTTTGCATCCTGCAACTTTACTGAATTCATTTATTAGTCCTGATAGTTTTTTGATGGCATTTTTAGGGTTTCCTACATATGGTATGTCATCTATAAATAATGACAAATTCCTTACCAATTTGGATGCCTTTTATTTCTATTTCTTGTCTGATGGTTGCGGTTAGGACTTTCAGTACTGTGTTGAATAAAAATGATGAGAGTGGACATTTTTGTCTTGTTCCTGATCTTAGAGTATTGAATATGATGTTAGTTATGGTTTTATTGTATAGGACTTTTATTTATTTATTTATTTATTTTTAAAGATTTTATTTATTTATTTGACAGAGAGTGAGAGAGTACAAGCAGGGAGAGTGGCAGAGGGAGAGGGAGAAGCAGGCTCCCCACCGAGCAGGGAGTCCTACATGGGGCTCAGTCTCAGAACCCTGGGATCACGAACTGAGCTGAAGGCAGACGCTAAACCAACTGAGCCACCCAGGCGCCCCATATGTGACTTTTTTTGTGTTGAGGTGTATTCCCTCTAAGCCCACTTTGTTGAGAGTTTTTATCAATTTTAACAGTTTTTATCTTTGTATGCCCATTGCTCTGTGTAAACAGGTTCTTGTGAAATAGTCTGGTATTTAAGTTATCTTTAAAACTTTGTTTTAGAGGGAAAATGGGTTCTGAATTCTATACAACTAGCTTATAAATGAATTGATAGAACACAACTAAGATAAGGTGATATTTAACTTAGTGGAGGGAACAACAGCAGATAGTCCAGACATTCATTTATCATTTTGGAATACTTTTTTTTTTTTTAAGCACATTAACCTTTGTAGATAGTTGCATTGGTTAGAATTAGTTTGTATTCTATAAACACACTCATGATATGAGTATTTGGTTTTCTCCAGGGGTAGATTTATCTTCTTGATGATAATTTTGTTCCTAAAAAGGCAAGAAATGGGATGGAAACTTTTATATTAAAAAAAATCATTACTTGATTTTTAAGAATTTTGTAGGGCTGGTGATAATAAATCATAACAGCTTGGAATTGTAATAGTTAAGATTATGGTGCCTTGCTCGCCCCATGAAGTAGTGGAAAATGCTCTAGCTTAGTAGGGAAATTAAAATTATTTGTTCATTCTAGATTTTATCAAGTAAGACTGTTAACTAGGGGAGTGGACTAATATTTCATGTGCTCCAGTCATGTATCAGGCACTATGCTAAGTGTTTTATATACTTTTTCTCATTTAATCCTTATAAAAATGTTATTTGATAGCCTTTATTTTACTGATGAGAAAACTGGCTATGAGAAATGAACTAGCTTGCCCAAGATTTCACAAGTAATAAGTTGATGGTGGAGATTAAAATCTGGGTTTGTCAGGGCTCCTGGGTGGCTCAGTTGGTTAAGCATCTGCCTTTGGCTCAGGTCATGACCCCTGGGTCCTGGGATAGAGCCCCCATCAGGCTCCCTGCTCAGCGGGGAGTCTGCCTCTCCCTCTCCCGCTGCCCCCCCCCCCCCCCGGCTTGTGCTCTCTCGTGTTGGCTCACTCTCTCAAATGAATAAATAAAATCTTAAAAGAAAAAAATTGGGTTTGTCAGTCTTTTTTTTCTTTTTCAACTTTATAACATTAATCTCTTTGAGCCATAGTTCTTTACCTGTAAAATGAAGTTGGAGTATATCAGGGTACACAGACATGTGTTTTGCTTCTAAAATGAAATAGTGAATTTTTGGGGGGAGCCTGGTGGCTCAGTCGTTAAGTGTGTGCCTTCGGCTCAGGTCATGATCTCAGGGCCCTGGGGCCGGCTCCCTGCTCTGCGGGAAGCCTGCTTCTCCCTCTCCCACTCCTCTTGCTTGTGTTCCCTCTCTCTCTGTCAAATAAATAAATAAAATCTTAAAAAAAAAATAGTGAATTTTTATTGGTTAGCAGGAAAAAAAGTGATAAAATTCTTAATTTTGTTTGACTTCATTAACTTTCTATCCCTATGCAACAAATTCTAAAAATAAGCATACTACTAAAATTGCCAAGTGTATGCCTGTTTTGATAACTTGTTTCTTTTGTTTGGAATGTGTAGGGCATGATTGTAGTTTTATTATGCAAACTTGTAATATAGTAGAGTAGTAGAGGATGCAAAAATAGATGAGAATAACTTGTCCAGCAGAAAAGATATGATGGAGTTGTAGATTTTGGGTGAGATGCCTTCAAAGACATTTTCTTAATGTATAATAACAGTTGGTTGTACTTGAAGAAGTGATGGTTCACTCTACAAAGTTGTTGAATTAACTAAAAAGTAGATAATCTTTTCAATTTTTTTTTTTTTTAAAGATTTTATTTATTTGACAGAGAGACACAGCGAGAGAGGGAACACAAGCAGAGGGAGTGGGAGAGGGAGAAGCAGGCTTCCCGCTGAGCAGGGAGCCCGATGCGGGGCTCGATCCCAGGACCCTGGGATCATGACCTGAGCCGAAGGCAGACGCTTAACGACTGAGCCACCCAGGCGCCCCATCTTTTCAATTTTTAAAGTGTATCTCTTTGACATTTATTTGACTATTAGGACTTGATAACATAGTATTTTGAATCTAGTAGGTTGAATGGGGAACATGATGCCCTAGATACGTTGTTTTTCTTTAAATATGATCAGATGGAGAAAAAACCCCGGTGGAGCAAAGACCTTAGGAAGGCCAAGCTTTATAATCAGACCCACCTAGGTTTGAATTTGAGCATGCCACCTACTAATATGTGACTTCAGGTAGGTTACTTATCTGAGCCTCAATATCTTCATCTTTACATGGGGATCATAATGTCCAGCTTTTTTTTTTTTTTTTTTAAGATTTTATTTATTTATTTGACAGAGAGAGACACAGCAAGAGAGGGGACACAAGCAGTGAGAGAGGGAGAAGCAGGCCTCCCGCGGAGCAGGGAGCCTGATGCGGGGCTTGATCCCAGGACCCTGGGATCATGACCTGAGCCGAAGGCAGACGCTTAATGACTGAGCCACCCAGCCGCCCGTAATGCCCAGCTTTTAGTATTGTTGGGAAGGTTAAATAAAGTGTGTATAAAGCACATTAGCTTGATGTGGTAATGTGTAGTGGCTAGTATTATTAATAATAACAATCTTATTTTCATTAATTTAGTATTTCTCAAGAGAAAGGAATGTGGAATATACCAACCAGCTGGCAGGTCACAAAGGCCTTACCCTCATTAGGAATTTTAATTATTGTTGAGACAATTTCTAAACCAGTAAGTAGTTTGAAGGTTCAGGGAGAGTAAGATGCATACTACAGTTGGTTTAATCCTCTTTAATTTCTGTATTACTTTTTGTCACATTGATTTGGGGTTAAAGTTGAATGAATCCCTAAATCAGAAATAGGATTTCTTGTTTGGTTGAATGACATCAACAGTTAAGCCACAATAAGTAATTACATTTAAGTACTGGCTAATGACTTGTAAATTATTATTTTTTTTATGTTAGGTGAAATCTTTCAATTAGGGCACAAATTTAGAGGATTAACTAGGTGTCATATTAGTCTATTAGGATTTTTTTAACTTAAAAAGTGTTTTAAAATTTATCACTTAACATATAAGATATCCAAATAGATTAATGAGTAATAAATACTTGTAAACCCACCTAGAAACAAACTAGAGAAGTGTACTTCTCTCCAATTTCATTCCCTTCCCTCCTCTCCTAAGGTAACCATTATCCAGAAATTTGTTATTTTAATGTTTTTTTTTTTACATTTGTGTTACATTTTTATGTACCTGTAAACGATATATAGTACTTTATTTGCAACATTTTGTATTCTTAGATAATTAAAAAAAATTTAGCATTATGGTTGAAGGATTCATTCAAGTTGAGTTGTGTGAGTATTGAGCATTAATTTTAGGTATTCCATTCTATACCTAATACATGTTTCCATTCTTTTGTTAGTGAACAATTACATTGTTGACTTTTTTCTTTTGCTATTACACGAAGTGATAATTTAGGTATTCTTGTTACATGTTGAAGTGCCTTGTAGAGTGCACTGCTTGTAGTAAGAATTCTGGTTTTCTCTTTCAGTCATCTTTTCTAACTAGAAATTTAACATTTTACTTAAATAAATGAGTGCTTTGCGATTTTGAGCTCTTTTCATTGGCTGTCTTAAGAACTGTGATCATTGATCTTGACCAGCATGTTTAATTGTTCTCATAAAATTTTCCAACAAAAAGACTAAGCTCTGTAAATTCTCTAAGTTTTTGAATTTAGGCGAGATGCCATTAAAATGTAGAGCAGATGGTCATTTGAGTATTGGTAGAATGAGTCAAAAGCTATCATCAGGTGGTTCATTTAATGGTGGCAGATGTCTTCATAAAGCGTAGCAAAGGAAAATAGCATTAAGTCTCTAGAATAATATGGTAATCTATAGGAAGGAGAAAAAGGACTAATAGGTTTAGTTAGGGAATTAAGTTTTATGAAATGAACATTTTAAGGAATAACACTTGCCAAAGCTAAGGAGGTTTATACTGGGAGGGAATGGTTTTAGATGAGAATGAATTGGGTGGATGTCGTAAGGGGAAACAAATAAGCTACTGAAGTAAGAGATCAGTAAAATGTTGGTCTTGTTTATTAAATAGCCTTTCTCCTTTTTGTGTTTTCTTTAAATATCAACTTTTGTTTTAAAGTCAATTAATTGCGTTCTCGTTAAAAATTCTGTAATGCTCATTTTGATGGTGGAGTAGGCTGCTTTGTTTACTTTTTCCAATTCTCAGCCTTAGTCTGTTTCACAGCTGTTCAGTAGCTTTGTTGGCATTTGAACTGTGGGAACCAAGAAAGGATTTGGATGTGCTTTTGTGTGTATTAATGGTTTTCCTGAAGTATTCTCTAAAACCATGAATTGTAGGTTTTTTTTTTTTAACCAGTTATCATTGTGTGTTTAAATGGCTCCTTTTAAAGAAAACCTATACTTAGATTATGAGATCATGAATGTTGTTATCATTGTGCTTTGTGGAAAATGAGCTTAGAGATGAAAAATACGTCAGTAAGAGAATAGCTGAAAACTGGACTTTTCATTTTTTGGTCAGATGGTGAGGTTGGGATACATTTTCCCTATGCCTTTCATCAACCAACTCTCATTTGAAGAGCTGCGCAGTTAAGAATAAACCTCTTAAATGCATAGTGGATACTGATTTGTTTAGTGCATTTTACTTTTTGTGATGACATAGGAGACCTGTTTTAGACTTATTCAGAAACTTAACCACCGTGTGGACACTTACGTTACTGACATTTGATATCAATTATGATGTTTTGGTCATGGTGCTATCCTGGGGTAAGACAGGTTAGCCTGTGACTGCAGGCATGTGCCAGTGAGGAGTGTAGTCGGATAAAGTATATATTTTCTTTTCATGAAATAGCTCAGTTAGTGTAAGGGTTAAAAGAAATAAAAACTTCTAAGCAGTAGTTACATACTCTATTGCTAGAGTATTTGAAAGTTGGTTTCTCTAAATATTTGCTGTAAGTACCATGTTTTTGTTTTGTTTTTAATTTATGGGTGACATACATGAGCATCTCTGATGATATACTCATATTAAATGTCCCTACTCACTCAGCTGCTTCCTAGAATTAATATACACTCAGTGTATACCACAAAGGGTAATCCCACCAGTACATTTTGGAGATTATCTTTCTAGTTTTTCTGTGCATGTGTATTATATGTCTTATATAATGGCGTATTGTAGTTCTTTGCAAACTACTTTAGAAAATAATGAGTTTATGAAAAAATATAGTTACATATCAGTAATATTTTTTCTACAACGTGGTTAAATTGCTTAGAATTTCTCTCTATGGATTACCATATTTTACACATAAATAGCCCCATATTTTTTAAATAGGTTTTGTTAAATTTTTGTTTTTATCTACAAACAACTTAGTATCTTTGGGTGTACTTTTTAAAAAACTTGAAGACAGCGAGATGCCTGGGTGGCTCAGTTGTTAGGCATCTGCCTTCGGCTCAGGTCGTGATCCTAGGGTTCTGGGATCAAGCCCCACATCAGGCTCCCTGCTCCCTGCTTCTCCCTCTCCCACACCCCCCTGCTTGTGTTCCTTCTCTCGCTTTGACTCTCTCTGTCAAATAAATAAAATCTTAAAAAAATTTTTTTAAAGACAGGATCATAGTCTTTTTTTATTTTTTTTAATATTTTATTTATTTATTTATTTTTCGAGAGAGGGAGAGAGTGAGCAGGAGTAGTGGGGGAGGGGCAGAGGGAGAAGCAGACTCCCTGCTGAGCAGGGAGCCTGATGCAGGACTCAATCCCAGGACCCTGGGATCATGACCTGAGCTGAGGGCTGACACTTAACCAACTGAGCCACCCAGGTGGCCAACAGGGTCATAGTCTTTAAGGCATTTGAAACATTTTGCAAGTACCTTCCATAAAGGTTGTATCAATTTATATTTCCCTCAGCAAAATCTGACTGGCTCAGTCTTCGCATGCATGTAGTTAATCTGTGCCAATTTGAGAGGGTAAAATTGGTCTTGTTTTGTGTTTTTTTAAAAAATTATGAAAATAATATGGTTATTATAAAACTAAACAGTTCAGAAGTATACATAATAAAACATGAGAGTGCTCTCCCCTTATCCTCCTGCACCCTGAACCACTGTCAACAGTTGGGGTGGGTTTTCAGATTTTCTCTATCTGTATTCTGTGTGTGCACATTTGGGCATGTGTGTGACTTCTGGGTTTCATGTCATCTTAGAAAGACTACTCAAAATTGTAAATACATTCAACTCAGTTTTTTCTGGCATTTTTATGATTTTCTATTTTCATATTTAGCTTTTTAATTTACTTTATTTTTGGTATGTTGTACTGTGGGGAACTATAACAAAGTTCATACTTTTTTTAAAAACTTGCTTTGATTCAGTTAAAATGGTTATAGGTTACCCCAAAGCTTAGTGGTGTGTAATAATTTATATGTTCATTGCTTCCATGGGTTGGGGATTTGGAGACAGCTTGGGGAACGGTTTGTCTCTGCTCTGCAATGTCTGTGTGGCCTCTCCATGTTCTTTTCTATCATAGGCGGCTTCAGGGTAGCCAGACTTATGATGAAAAGGACTCTCAAGGCATGCAGGGTATGAATCCTGAGAGAGAGAGAAAGACAGACACAGACAGACAAGTAGCACCTGCATTGTCTTTTATGATCTAACCTTAGAAGTCACACAGTTACTTCTGCTTCCTTATGTTGACCTAGGCAATTGCAAACATCCAGGTCCAGTGGGGAGGAAAATCTGTCATTGTCACATTGTCAAAAGAGCAATTAAGATGGATATATATTGGTGTGGCCCCCTTTGGAAAATAGTCTGCCACACCTTTCCTCCACTGTAAATATATACTCAGTTTTTCAGGAATCTAACTGGTATAAAATGTACATATAGAGCAGGGATATACCTGTATTTCATTATTAAAACCTGTGAATTTTTAAAAAACTCATATTGTGATTTGCTATTTCTTACTATAAGTTGCAGTTGTACAAAAATTTAAAATTCAGTTTAATAGTCCTACATCAGACATTATGTTATGATAGTTCTTCAAAATCTTTTTTTTTTTTTTAAGATTTTATTTATTTATTTGACAGAGAGAGACAGCAAGAGAGGGAACACAAGCAGGGGGAGTGGGAGAGGGAGAAGCAGGCTTCCCGCCGAGCAGGGAGCCGGATGTGGGGCTCGATCACAGGACGCTGGGATCATGACCTAAGCCAAAGGCAGAAGCTTAACGACTGAGCCACTCAGGCGCCCCAGTTCTTCAAAATCTTTTATCTCTGTTGATTGGTTTTAGAATTTACTTAAAAAAATATCTTTGTGTGAGCTAGAATAATTTCTTAACTTTGTAAACATTTCCTATTTGTGTTGGGAAATAATAGCTACAGGAATAATTGCAGATTTTTTTCAAAATGAACATTATAAAGAATTGATTACATACTGATTTAAAGTAAAATATAGCAAATTCTTAGTAACCCAAGAGATGAGTACCCAGTTTATGGATTATTTGGCCTTTAAAAAAAAAATCCTTATGTGATTAAAAAAAAACACTCTTTTTTTTCTGTGAATTCATGTATATTCTCAAAAAAGAATAGATAAAGGTTGCATTTTGCCTTTTGATTTATATTCTAAATGACTGAAGCATGTAATACTAGTGAATGATAGTAGCTTTGAGTTTTATGGCTTTAAATCTGTGGTTTTTAATTTTCGTATACATTCTGTTTAGAATATAATTTTTGGGGGGCTTATGGCTGATTATAATTTTCATGATTCATGCAGTCAGACTTAGTTAGCCATAGGATAGAATACATCATTATCAACTGTTGAGAAGTAGTGGATTATCTGCTGGTTTTTAGGACTATCTTGCATGGCAGTTGTGTCCGCTGTTGCTGTGCTGGAGTGAAAACATTTAAGAGGAACAGAGAAGACAGATATAGCTGCAGGTAAATCATAAGCTTTGGGGGAAAACCTGACATAAAACAGTAATGAGAGAATTGCCATGGAGAAGGTAGGTAATTTGCTAAAATAGGGGTAATCCATGCATGAGTAATTGAATGTTCCCTATTTGTACTCTCTGGGAAATTGAGAATTTAAAAGTTCTTTGATTTTCTGTATAAGTTGCCAGATTTGCTTGGGATATATGATGATTTTGATCACCAAGTTATTTAAATAGGTGATTAGTACATTTAATAAATCTGTATTAAGATTAAATTAAGTGCAGTATAATTCTTTATATTTGCATTTTGTTTTAAAGCCTTCCAAAGTGTTTTTACCTCTATATATCACTTCAGCATCACAAGGTTCTATATTATCTTTGTCTGCTTGGGCTGCCATAACAAACTACCATAGAGTGGGTGGTTTAACAACAGGAATTTATTTCTTGTAGTTCTCTGGAGATTGGACAGTCTAAGAGCAAGGTCTGGCTAATTCAGGTTTCTTGGTGAGACTCTTCCTGGCTTGTTGTCTTCTGGCTGTGTCCTCATGTGGCAGAGAGTGGGAGACCTCTTAGCTCTCTCTCTTAAGAATACTAATCTCATTATGGAGGCCCCACCCTCATTACCTCTTCTACACCTAGTTACCTCATAGGTCTCGTCTCCAAATATCAGCACATGGAGAGTTAGGGCTACAACATATGAATTTTAGGGGGAGGGGAATATATTCAGCCTATAACACACATGAAAGGAAATATTTTCTCATTTTATAGATGAGAATATTGATCCCAGAGTAGTAGTTTAAATTAATTCTGAACATTACCTAGCTAGTAAGTTAGAGAACTAGTTTCTTTAATCAAATACTCTTGTTTTTACCATTTAATGCAACAATTTAAATCTGCAAGTCAGAAATCATGTCTTACCTTGTTATTTCCCAGTGTGACTATAATTTATCTCTAAGTCTCTGACAGTATTTCAAATTCCTGCCAAGCAAATGAAGCTGCTCCTGGTTCTCTGAATACACACTGTGCTCTTCTGAGATTTCTTCTTTCTTCATTTGAAAGGTCTATTCATCCAGTATTTCTAGGAAACTTGTCCTGATTCCTTTTTCATTTTGTGTCTTAGATGAGTATCTATTAAGAGGCCTGGACTTGCAGTTTTTTTTTTTAAAGATTTTATTTATTTATTTGTCAGAGAGAGCGAGAGAGCACAAACAGAGGGAGCAGCAGAGGGAGAGGGAGAAGCAGGCTCCACACTGAGCAGGGATCCCGATGAGGGACTGGATCCCTGGACCCTGGGATCATGACCCGAGCTGAAGGCAGATGCTTAGCTGACTGAGCTACCCAGGTGTCCCTGGACTTGCAATTTTGAGTATGTGCTTTTTTTTTTTTTTTTTTTTTGGTTAATGGCTCTTTTTTTTTAGTAGAGCAGTTCTAGTTTTCAGTTATTATACTGTTTGTTCCTAAATATCTCTTATCTCTTTGTTTTCTCTTGAATGATCTCATTTATACTTTCTTTGGTTACTTTCTACATCTTTTGTTTTCTAACCCATAGCCACCAAGTCCTAAATCTCTCCTGAATGTTTTCTCTCCAATTCTACTAGCTTTATCCTGGCTTAAAGTACCACTATTTTCACTTGGACTGTTGTGTAAACTTCTTACAATTTGGCCCCTTTTCTCTAGCCACTTTAATTTTCTTCCTTTCTGTTATCCATACTACACCAGGGATGACACTTGAAAGCAGCAGAGGGCCTGCCCACAGTAGCAGTAAAATAGTTACTGAATGAAATCAGTAGGTACTGATGTCTGCCATCTTCCCTGTCCCTGCGATCAAGCATTTGTGTGGCAGGAGACTGCGGAAGGATTGCACATGAAACATATTTGGTGTTGGGTGTCATGCTCTTTTGTACTTCACTAGGCATCCCAACTTCCTTTTACTGTTCTTCTCCTATCCCCTTTTTATTTACCATTTCAGCTCAGGCACAAGTTTATCTTTATGTTTGGCTCTTTATTTAGAATCTACCTTAAGGGATTTTAAACTTGAATATAGAAAATTAATTATACAGGGGTTTTTTTCCCCCCTTATCAGGAAGCAACAATAGTGTATCAGTTCTTCTAGAGTTTAGTATTAACTTTACTACTTTTGTGCTCTAGTTCTCGGGTATTTAGCACATTCTTACTTGATTCTTAGAACAGCCCTTACCTTTTTCTTTTTTTTTTTTAAAGATTTTATGTATTTATTTGACGGAGAGAGACACAGCGAGAGAGGGAACACAAGCAGGGGGAGTGGGAGAGGGAGAAGCAGGCTTCCTGCTGAGCAGGGAGCCTGGTGCAGGGCTCGATCCCAGGACTCTGGGATCATGACCTGAGCTGAAGGCAGATGCTTAATGACTGAGCCACCCAGGCACCACAGAACAGCCCTTACCTTTAAAGAACATAATGCCTCCTCCAAAGGGAACTGAAGTTCTGAGAACTAAAGTGACTCCTTTTATTTAATTATGGAAAATTCTAAACTCACAAAATAGAGAATTATATAATGAACATCCCTATTACCCCCCTTCACCACAAGCAATCTTGTTTCGTTTAAACCCCACCTTACTTCTCTGCTCCCCCATTTTCTTGAAATAAATACTATTATTTTATATATAAATACTTCAGTTAAAATGACTCTTTCAGGGGCACAATAATAGCTAGTGAAAGCCAGAACTCAAATCCAGGAGTGTTAGTGTTGAATGGGCAATACAACCCTTGCTTGTAGTTCAGTATTGGGCTTGACCATCCATTACCATAAAGTAGTGACACTGATGTTCACAGGTCCCACATGGTTCAAAAAACCTTTTTTTTTTTCCTAGTTTTAATTTATCAAGTGATCTAAATAGGATAGTAAAGGAACATTATCCCCAATCTTGTTACGCAAAAATGTTAGTTATTTTCATTATTTTATAGTGGTACCTTTTATAGTTTTTTTTTTTTAAGATTTTATTTATTCGGGAGAAAGAGAGAGAGAGATAGGAGAGAGAGGGAGGGCACGAGTGGAGGAGGGGTGGGGAGGGGCAGAGGAAGAGGGAGAAGCAGGCTCCCCGCTGAGCAGGGAGCCTGATGGGATTGTGACCATGACCAGAGCCAAAGGCAGACACTTAACTGATTGAGCCACCCAGGCGCCCCCCTTTTATAGACATATTGTCTATGTCATTCATGTCATCATTTTTGGTGGAGGTCATATTGCCAAATGCTTATTTCCTTTTTCCATTCTTTTTTCTTGTTCTGTAAGGAAAACAAAGGAACATCCTGACTATAGTATATTGTTTCCTTTTACACTGAGAAACTGATTTGGTAATCCTTTCCTAAAGTTTGTTGTTTGGGGTGGGGAGTTTGTCAATACTTAGGGATAGATGCTTAAATTAATTGATAGTTTGTTTCCATGATATCATGAGGATAACATGAGGCTAAACTTATTTTTTCTTTTAGAGTAATTGTTTACCTAGAGAATAGGTTGAAATTCCTCAAAAGATTCTGAGTGTTTGAAGTCTGAAACATCTACTTGGTAGTAAATGATTCTTTTTTCTGTCACTAGATTGAACCTAAGTTTCAGTTTGTGGATGACAGCAAAAAAAGTGCTGATGTGTTACTAATGAAGAAAAAAATGATAGAAAATGTTTAGTCTATAATTTGTACTGATTAAAATACTTGAAACATGTTGTCTTGAAACTATATATGGTACATTTGAAATACTCTTTCCTACTTTATTGAATTACTTTGTAAAATGCTGTTCTTATTTTTCCCCCAGGGAATAGTATTCAAGTAAATAATACTTGTAGTTAATGTAAGCATGTATCTTTGTTTTAATAGGCATCAAGCATGATGGAACCATGTGTGATACCTGCCGCCAGCAACCAATCATTGGCATTCGATGGAAATGTGCAGAATGTACAAATTATGATTTGTGCACTGTGTGTTATCATGGAGATAAACATCATTTAAGACATCGCTTTTATAGAATTACTACACCAGGAAGTGAGCGGTAGGGTAAACAATTTTTCTTCAGTTGTAATTCCTTGTTGGCATTCAATTTTTTATACTATTCAGCCTTAAAAATAGGATTTGGAAATAGCTTCTGACAGCTGGCTTAGTACCAGGACATAGGAGATAATAGCCTAGATGTGGACCAGGCCTGCCATATAGTGAGAAAAAAGCTCTGTGAAGATGGAGCTGTACGTATTTTTTCAAGATAATCTGGGATGTTCTTTCTCTGGCATGGAGACTTGGCACTCCTCAATATTTGGAAAAGCAAGGGCGGCCCAAGAGAGGCTTACTATTTTCTTCTTACTGTGCGTTCTGTTCTGTTAATCGCTACCAGATGAACACTAGGGCCCATTGATTGAATCAACAGGCCTTTTTTAAGACTATGTAGCAGCTACTCTGCTTGTGTAAATTTGAAGATAACTAAAACAGTATTCTTTTTTTTTTTTTAAAGATTTATTTATTGGCGAGAGAGAGAGGGAGAGAGTAAGCAGGGGAAGGGGCAGAGGGAGAGGGAGAGAGAGAATCTCAAGCAGACTCCCTGCTGAGTGTGGAGCCTGACTCGGGGCTCAAACTCATGACCTTGAGATCATGACCTGAGCTGAAATCAAGAGTTGGATGCTCAACCAACTGAGCCCTTAAGTTGCCCTTAAAGCACAGTATTCTTTTTTTTTTTCCTCTTAAAGAATTTATAGGCTAAGGGATTATTTGACCAGTAGTGATTATCATGTGATGTTTTAGACTGTATATAGAGAGTATTAAGTGTCTTAGCAAAGAGAGAGGAATATTAATTGTGAATTGGTACAGAGTTTCAGGTGATTGAATCTTCTTTTGTAGATAGATAGGAATAATGTATAGGAGCAAGAATCTAGCCAGTCATAGGGAGGCAGCGGGAGTAGTAGAAGAATGGATTTAGGTATAAGACTGTCCCAGTTTAGGGACACCTGGGTGGCTCAGTCGGTTAAGCGTCTGCCTTCTGCTCAGGTCATGAACCCAGGGTCCTGGGATCGAGCCCCGTGTTGGGCTCTCTGCTTGGTGGGGAGCCTGCTTCTCCCTCTCCCTCTGCTGCTTCCCCTACTTGTGCTGTCTTTCTTTCTCTCTCGCTCTGTCAAATAAATAAATAAAATCTTTAAAAAAAAAAAAAAAGACTGTGCCACTTCAAATCCTGGTCCTGCCTTTTATTAACTGAGTAGTTTTGAACAAGTTGTTTATTCTTGTCTTTTTGCTTACAATTTTTGAAGTTAGGGTATAATAAAGATATTCTAAAAATGAGTAGAATAATGAGGTAAAATTAGCAAAACAAAAGGAAAAACCCCAAACCTTTTTGATTTTATGAATGAGAAGGATATAGAAGAATAAGGGAAAGACGGCCTTGGAGAACCAAGCTGGTCCAGATTGTTGAGTGTAGATTTTTTTCAAGGTCCATAGTCCTCCGTAAGTATTGAATACTTTGGAGACAAGTTAGTGTTAGGTCAACACCAATGTAGTTTACTTGGCCCATACTGTGTTCTGAATTTTTGAACACCTACGTCTGCGCGCGCGCACACACACATACCCAAAGACTGTGAGCACTGGGCATTTGATCATGGTAACAATTGGCTGACAGAGGAGCATCTGTACCCTTTAGACAAATCATGGTCTTGAATTCACCAAAGTCCCTACCACTGCCTCTTGTCTTCCTGAGCCTGGGATCAAGTGCTGCTTGTTGCCATTTGTCATTGCTGTGGTGTTACCTTTTTGGCCTTAATTTATGTTACTTCTCTGGCAGTTGTAGGGATTTGAGTTTGCCACTTATAAAGTGGTGAAGGATATAGTGATACTCTGAAGTGGTTAGATTGGATTCATATGTTGATTCCATTCCATTATTATTTAGCTTTTGTGACCCTGGATAAATCACTTACCTCTTTGAGACTCTGTTTCCTCATTTGTAAAATGAATAAAATATAACAATACCTTCTCTTAAGGAGTGTAATAGACTTTTATACTTTTGTGAGTGCTTTACTTATAGTAAAAGCTCAGTAAATATTAGATATTATTATTTTTCTAACTACTACTGTCATCACCACCTGTGGAACGTAAAGGTATTTATGTGTCATGCTATTAAGGTATTAACTGGAACAAAGAAAAATCTTTTATATTTTTAAAAATAACCTTTTTTATTTTATTTTTAAAAATAAATTGGGGTGCCTGGGTGGCTCAGTTGAGCATCTGACTCTTGGTTTTTGCTTAGGTCATGATCTCAGGGTTATGGGATTGAGCCCTGGGTTAGGCTCCATGCTCAGTGAGGAGTCTGCTTGAGATTCTCTCCCTCTCCCTCTGCCCCTCCCTGTGCTTGCTTGCTTTCTCTCTAAAATGAATAAAAAAAGATCGTAAAAAAAAAATTCCTGGGTCAGTTAGGCATCCAACCCGTGATTTCAGCTCAGGTCTTGAGCTCAGGGTTGTGAGATCAAGCCTGGCATTGGGCTCTGTACTGGGTGTGGAGCCTGCTGGGATCATCATCCCCCCTACCACCCTCACTCTCTCAAAAAAAATTTACACATATATAAATAAATTACTGTTAACCCACTTTCTTTTGTTTTTTTAAATATTTTATTTATTTATTTGTCAGAGAGAGACAGCACAAGCAGGGGGAGTGGCAGGCAGAGGGAGAAGCAGGCTTCCCGCTGAGCAAGGAGTCGGATGTGGGACTCGATCCCAGGACCCTGGGATCATGACCTGAGCCGAAGGCAGACGCTTAACCGACTGAGCCACTCAGGCATCCCTTAACCCACTTTTATATAATTTAAAAATAAATACTTTTATTTTTAGGGTTCTGTTAGAGTCTCGTAGAAAATCTAAGAAGATTACAGCCAGAGGGATCTTTGCAGGTGCCAGAGTGGTACGAGGAGTGGACTGGCAGTGGGAAGATCAGGATGGAGGAAATGGACGAAGGGGAAAGGTGACATTTTTTTTTTTATTAATTCATCATGTTATTCTAGAATATTGTATGTTCAGAAGATTTTTATTATAACTGAATTTCTTGGTCCATTTTTTCTTATACCAGTAACAATATTTAAAATCTTTATTTCTTTTTTTTCTGGAAGAATAAAAACTGTTCCTACTCTGTTGTAAATATTGATATTCATTGAGAAGGTTGTTGGGTAGATTTTACCTTTCTACTTTTTGGCTTCATATTGCCATTTTCTTGCCAAGAATGCATTCTGAGCATCCTTTTTGGGTCAGTCCTCCCTAAGCAGTATATCATGCTTATGACTTTATTACTAACATTTCATTTGAATTTACTTGTTTTATATTTAATTCCCTTGAAGGCCTGTTTCTGGTGGGGGGTAATAGGCATCTACTTTTGTTATCTAGTCTACTTAACTCTGTTACCTTTCTCAGGTAATTGTCCAGGAGTCAATTATAGCAGTTATTCTGAAGGGAATTTTGTATAGCTTGTTTAATTGGGCGGGGGGGGGGGGGGATAGTGGCGCCTGGGTGGGCGTCTGCCTTTGGCTCAGGTCATGATCCAGGGTCCTGGATCGAGCCCCACATCGGGCTCCTTGCCCAGTGGGGAGCCTGCTTCTCCCTCTTCCTTGTGCTCTCTCTTGCTATCTCTGTCTCTCTCAAATAAATAAATAAAATCTTAAAAAAAAAATTGGGGAGGATAGCCAGAGATATTGGGGTAACTTAGTATAGATTCTTTTGAATTTAAAATTTTTAAATTTTTTTTCAAATACGTATTTTCTTTTTTTCCCTAATACATGTTTTCTAAATTTTTATTTGAGTATTGTTATATTGATTTCATTTTAAATAATAAGGTGTAATTTTAATGTTTGGAAGTCAGACATATGTGTTTTAGCCATTATATTTTAAGTACTTTGATTTTTACTAAGGAAGTGAACTTTTTTTTTTTAAATTTGGTAAATATTTGTTGAACACTTAATATATTCAAGGTTCTCTTCCAAACATCAGGGATATGACAGTGGACAAAAGAGACAAAGTTCCTACTCTCCTGAAACCTATATTCTAATTAGATTTGATAGGCAAAAAATATAAATCTAAATTCTGTGACTGTAGTATGGGCTGTGGACCAGCAGCATAGGTGTTACCTGACAGCTGGTTAGAAATGTAATAGGTCCCCTTTCTTCTAGTCCTTCTAAATCAGGGTCTTCATTATAACAAGATTCCCTAGGTCATTTATATGCACATCAAAATTTGAGGAGCACTGCTTTGAAAAGAAAAATAGAGCAGTGTGAATTTGGAAAAGGCGCCACCTCTAGATGGATGGAGTGCTATGGGGCATGCTTGGCAAGCCCGTTGCAAAGAGAAGGCACCCTTTTGTGGGTGGGGGTAGAAACAGTCTTGCCCCAGCGCATAGGTCTTGGGAAGTAGAGTGTGGGCTGGATGTCAGCCCTGCTTTCCTCCTTAGTGAGCCCGCTTGTAGAGTGAACAACTTCCACAAACATAGCAGTTCTGTATTGTACAGAAGAATGTATAAAATATGTGAAAGTGTAAAGGATAGTAGTAAAATGAACACTTTTGTTCCCACTATACAGTTAAAGAATAGAATGTTATGAGTACCTTTAAAAGGCTACTTTTTAGCCTTTCACGGTTGTAAGCCTCCCCAAGATAATGGATTTTTGCTGTCCTTATTCCATTGTTTTTCTTTATTGTTATAGGACAGTGCTGTGTCCCACAACATTTAGGATTTCATTTTTGAAAAGACTAGTAGCAAGCACAAATTTAGTTATTGTAAGGATAGAGTAGAATTGCCACTTTTAGATTAAAGTTCCCAGGACAATATAAACTGGATAGTCTGTGGCTAACCTGTCTTGCTTCCCTGGGAGTTGACAAGAATCCTGGGGTAGTCAGTGGGCAAGGTCCTGGGAAACAGGGCTTCACACAGGACTTCAGGCAGGGCAGAAGTATGGGCCAGGTGGTGGGCCTTGGCCAGGAATATGGTTAGAGGGGATGAGTTACTATGTGTTTTTTGCTTCCAAGCTTACTATGGTCCACCTCAAAGTTTTAGGAGTAGGTCAAAGCAGAGCATTTTGTGGTGTGAAATGAGAGACCTCAGCTGATCTAGGTGGCAGGGAATGGGGGTGGAGGGAAGAGTAGGAACTTCATTATTACTTCGTCTAAACAAGCCAAGTACAATTGAGAATTTGGGTCAGGGACACATGGGCAAAGTGTCCTCAGGTCAATAAAATGGTACAGTGGCAGTGGGGATTTTGATGATAGTCTTCAGCACATCTGGCCTGTGAATCACATGGCTGTAATTTAGACAGAACACCCTTGATACCTGGTGCCCAGCAGTCATCCTGGAAGCTCCCTTTGATGGATGCCTTTGCCTCTTTCTTGGCTGGATCTCATGTTTTCTGTATCCTATTATATCATCTTACTTAGCTTGCACTTTTCTTTTGGTGGAGTACACTTCTAATAGCTTCTTTTGAAAGTGCGTGAGAAGTACATTTTTATTTTTTTATTTTTTTATTTTTTTAAGATTTTATTTATTTATTTGACAGAGAGAGACACAGGGAGAGAGGGAACACAAGCAGGGGGTGTGGGAGAGGGAGAAGCAGGCCTCCTGCTGAGCAGGGAGCCCGATGCGGGGCTCGATCCCAGGACCCTGGGATCATGACCTGAGCCGAAGGCAGACACCCAATGACTGAGCCACCCAGGCGCCCCGAGAAGTACATTTTTAATATTTTCATTCTAAATTTTTTTTTAACTTTTTATTCTTCCTCATAATTATATGGTCAGAGGGTTGGAAATTATTTTTTCATCAGCTTTTGAAGGTACGTTTTGAAGTCTGAAGCCACATCATAAATGGAACTTTCTGAGTTTCTGTTATTTTGGCACTTTTTGGAGGCATAGTAAGTAGGCATTTTTGAAGCTTTGAGTCATCAGAATTACATTTTTGGTTTGTTACGATTTAATCCGTGTTGCATTTTAAGAACATAATGAGGAAAAATAAATGAAACCAGCTTGTACATGTGACTGAGTAAGGGAATTTAATATAATAAGTCTATTTAAGAACATGTTTGAGATTAAATGTGATTTTTATTATCTGACTTTTATTTTTGCCCGAGTGTGTATATGAAGAACGTGTGAAGAAAAAGTCCCTTTTTCCCTTCAGTGCAGGCTGCTGTATCCCAATTCCCTGGTTAACCCACATAAATGTGTGTAGTGTCTTCTTTTCTTACCTATTTTTTTTTTAACCTGTGTGTGACGCTCAGAATTCTCACCCCACTGCCATTACGGCATGTGCTCAACTAAATGGCCAATATGAGCTATATTAAGGGTACATACCAGCCCAGGCTGAGCTTGCAGCACTGACAGTCTTTGGCCTACCACATGCCAACATGTCCCATGATTTGCATGGTGATAACAAAGTTCATACACAAAAATAAACATGTCAAGTGTAGTATTTGGCAGACATGATGCAAAGACACCATGGAAATGTGTAGTGTATTCTTTTTATTTTTATAAGATTTTATTTATTTATTAGAGAGAGGGAGAGAGAGATAGCACAAGTAGGGGAAGTGGCAGGTTTGATCCCAGGACCCTGGAATCACGACCTGAGCTGAAGGCAGATGCCTAACCGACTAAGCCACCCAGGTGCCCCCCTAGCATTGCATTTTTAAAACAAACGAAATAGAATGTTTTATAATCAGAAGGAATGTTTTACTAAAGATCGCATATTTCACTTTAGAGTGTTAGAAGTTGTTGCTTTATAATGTTATACAGTGGTTAGTTGTGCAGATCATAAAGTAAAGCAGTGCAGTGATGGACTGTAAATTCAAGGTGGTAGTTACCTCTGTTGGGAGGCCAGGAGAATGGGCTTGATGGGAGGCACACAGTGGACTTGAAAAGTACTGGTGATGTTCTTTTTCATAGGCTGGTATTCATTTCGTTTTTTATTCTTTAAAGTTTATATATGTTATATTTTTTATAATGTATGATTTATTTCAAAATTAAAAATAAGTAGACTTATATAATAACAATTTAAAATATTTCTCAAATGTTTGATTAAATCTTAAAGCCTTTTTATCTTTACAAAAGCATCAAAACACATAGCTTACAAAATGATTTTTTTTTAGTACAGGGTAAAAACAAGGAAGAGTTATTATATATCTTTTTTTCAATAGGTTATGCTTTAAAATTATATTTTAAGGTCATGCTTTAAAAATTATATTTAACATCAGCCTGGCATTCTAAGTAACTGTAAAGGGTGGCGATTATATGTGTCAGGATGGAGAAAAGTAATGAGTTGCACATGTGCAGCTCCCCATTCTTAGCTATAGACTGGTTTACTTGAGAATACCCATTTCAATGCTCATTTTGTATTATTTTTATGCAGTCGATTCTTGGCCCTTAAGCAGTAGCAACCCCAGTTGGTGGTGGTGGTTTTTTTTTTTTAATGTCAAAAGAGCTTATGAATCAGCCTGTTGGATGTGGGGCCTAGAGATTGTGTCTGGGTTTCCATTGTAGGCATAGTGTTTTAGCTTAGATGGCTTGCCTTTTGGGGCAGCTGAAGGATATAGTGCTGGAGGAGCAACGTCAGCTCGTCTTCCTTAAACATTGGCAATGAGCCTTGTGCTTCTCAGCTTTTAGCTCACCAGAGAGCATATTTATCTTGAATCATTCTGGGTATCTAGTCAAAGATTTTCAATTTTGTAATGAATAATGGGTTTAAAATAATACACTGTTCTTAAAGGGAACCCTTTAGGAATCAAAATATAAAATTTTGTATTGAGTTATGTATTTTCTGGTAATCTATTACTGTAATCACTAAGTCCCCCAATTCAAAATTTCTGTAATGATTTTAGAAATTATCTTATAATTCTGGAAATATGTCTCTAGTTATAATTGCGTTATATGTTAGAAGTGACTTATGTAAATATTTTTTATGGTCCTGTTAAAGAGGATGATAGCTGAAATGATATGTGAGATTTTAAATATAATTAAGAGAACTACCCTCTCCCCTCCCCTTTTAAAACATTGTTTTCTCTGACAATTCTCTTAGGTAACAGAAATCCAGGACTGGAGTGCATCAAGCCCACATAGTGCAGCATATGTTCTCTGGGATAATGGTGCTAAGAACCTTTACAGAGTTGGCTTTGAGGGCATGGTGAGTAGTAAGAATCACAAAGATAAAAATATTGGATAGATGAAAGAAGGGAAATAAAAGTAGCTCTTATTGTATTCCTTTTTTTTTCTTTTGTCATATTTTATCAGAATACAGCCATCTGAATCATGAATTTGCTGTAGGAAGAAAATCTGAAAAGTGAGGATGTAATAAACTTTACATTTTTAGTACATTTGCTTAAGCTATTTAATAGTAAATATGATTTTGTCCTCAGTTAATATTTGGGTAGCTTACTGTATGTTGATTGTGTAGAGCTGATCCCCTTATAAATCTGAGTTAGGGGCTTATTTACTAAAATCTATCAAAAAGTTCTAGAATCATCTGTAAGGCTGCTCCTCAGCATGGGCACAGAGTATAGTATTATAATGAGGTTTTTATAGGATATTCGTATTCTAGCTCTGGTAGCTAATAAAAGTATAAATTATAGTAGGTGTTAAAGTTGTTTTTAAGGAGATTTTTTTCCCTTCTATTTTTAAAGAGTAGTGTTGGTAATTGAAAATGTTTGATCCTTGGGGTGGGAGGGATGGGGTGACTGGGTGAGGGACACTGGGGAGGGTATGTGTTCTGGTAAGCACTGTGAATTGTGCAAGACTGTTGAATCTCAGATCTGTATCTCTGAAACAAATAATGCAATATATGTTAAGAAAGAAAAAAAGAAGAAGAAGAATGTAGCAGGAGGGGAAGAATGAAGGGGGGAAATCGGAGGGGGAGAAGAACCATGAGAGACGATGGACTCTGTAAAACAAACTGAGGGTTCTAGAGGGGAAGGGGGTGGGAGGATGGGTTAGCCTGGAGATGGGTATTGAGGAGGGCACATTCTGCATGGAGCACTGGGTGTTATGCACAAACAATGAATCATGGAACACTATATCTAAAACTAATGATGTAATGTATGGGGATTAACATAACAATAAAAAAATTAAGAAAAAAAAAAAAGAAAAGAAAATGTTTGATCTTGGGAATGCAAGCTGGTGCAGCCACTCTGGAAAACAGTATGGAGGTTCCTCAAAAAGTTGAAAACAGAGCTACCCTATGACCCAGCAATTGTACTACTGGGTATTTACCCCAAAGATACAAATGTAGTGATCCGAAGGGGCACCTGAACCCCAGTGTTTATAGCAGCAATGTCCACAATAGCCAAACTATGGAAAGAGCCCAGATGTTCATCGACAGATGAATGGATAAAGAAGATGTGACACACACATATATACACACACACACACACACACACACATATATATATACAATGGAATATTACGCAGCCATCAAAAAATGAAATCTTGCCATTTGCAACGACGTGGATGGAACTAGAGGGTATTATGCTAAGCGAAATAAGTCAATCAGAGAAAGACAATTATCGTATGATCTCACTGATATGCAGAATTTAAGAAACAAGGCAGAGGATCATAGGGGAAGTGAAGGAAAAATAAAACAACGAAACTGGAGAGGGAGACAAACCATAAGAGACTCTTAATCTTAGGAAACAGACGGTTGCTGGAGGGGAGGTGGGTAGGGGGATGAGGTGGCTGGGTGATGGACGTTGGGGAGGGTATGTGTTGTGGTGAGCACTGGGTGTTGTGTAAGACTGATGAATCACAGACCTGTACCCCTGAAACAAGTAATACATTATATGTTAATTTAAAAAAATAAGTAAAATTGGTGGAAAAAAAATGATTGACCTAAAAACACTTAAATTACGTGCTTAGGAAAATAATGGTGGTTTATTCAATGGATTGCCCTATATTTCTGCATTTCATGGGTCACTGTTCAAATGTTGACCTCAGCTATTTAATTTATGGAGTACAACTAAATATTAATGCCAAAATATTAATGCCTTTTACATCTTTTCCATCTTGAATATATTCCTCCTTGAAAGAATTCTTTAAATTTTGTTTTATCCCAACTGTTTTATGCCCCTTGGTAGGAGGAGAGAAAATATCCCACTGTCCCCTTGCTTTTAATTTATTCCATTTATATGGAATAAGTTTATATGGGATAAATTAAAAAGCCAACAATGTGAATCTAAACAAATACTTGATTTGCCAATTTTAATACTAGTATATAGCATTAGTTATCAGTTTTTCATTAGTATTTTTATGCCTCCTCCTGTTTTTAAATTGTGGATTTTTTGGGGATTCTGATTATTAACTTGCTTCAGGTGAAGCCTTAGAAGTTATATGTGCAGAGGTATTTAATGAGTGGTGTACATATATAGATTGATCGTTTTTGATGGCTGAGTAGTACTCCTCTCTATGGTTATGCCATTATTTATTTAATAAGGTTTCTGTTGATGGTATCTGGGTTTGTTTGTTTTTTTTAATTGTTGCAAGCATTGTTTCAGTAAGCATCCTTGTACATGTATCTTTGCACGTTTATGGGTGTATTTTTTTTTTTTTTAAAGATTTTATTTATTTATTTGAGAGAGAGAGACTGAGAGAGAAGAGGGTCAGAGGGAGAGGCAGACTCCCTACCGAGCAGGGAGCCCGATGCGGGACTTGATCCCGGGACTCCAGCATCATGACCTGAGCCGAAGGCAGTCGCTTAACCAACTGAGCCACCCAGGCACCCTATGGGTGTATTTTTTTAGGATAGATTCCTAGAAGTGGAATTGCTGGGTTAAAGTATCACATTAAAACAATTTGACCCCTGTGTCTCTTTGGCTAGGACTGAGCTAAATGTGATGCTGTAGTGGCAAAGGAGGCTATAAAAAAGAGAGTTGAATTGTGTGTGTGTATGTGTGTGTGTGTGTGTGTATGTGTGTGTCTGTCTGTAAAGGAGCTCCTTTCCTTAATACAGTAAGTATATACCGATCCCCTATATACTATTAGGCACTTTTAAGTAAATCTAAATTTTTATAGTAACTCCCAAGTTTGCTCTTCTAAGTTCACATTTTCTATACTTTTAATTATATCACAACTGCCTCCCCATTCAGATACTTAATTTGTTTTCTTATAAAAACTAAGTGGAAAGGAACTTGAGTTAACCAAGTTATGAAGTAAGGACTAAAGTTTACATAAATAGGAAAATTAACTGGCTAAGGAACCCGAAGACTGGATTAGGTCCTATCCTTTTCTATTTTCTGGCTGTTTGGTTTTGGATAATTTTCTTTATTAACTTAGTTAATACCTGCCTTGTGTATGTCATAAAATTGATTGAAAAGAACAAATGAATTGTGCTCTTTTTTTTTTTTTTTTGTAGAAGTATCTTTAAAATGGAATATGTTATGTACATTTTAAACACTAGGTATTTGTTGTGGTCATGTGTTTTTGAAAATATTTTAATGGTAAAAATCGAGGCATTTTAATTTTGAACTTTCAAGGAAAGCTAAAAGTAAATGAGTATGACCTATCTGAAGATCAGTCTTTTAATTTTTGATGGGTGCTTTTGAAAGCAGTGTTTAGTGTGACTGTTAACTTAGCTATTCTTAACTTTTGCTGAGGGTATGTTCTGAATGAACATTTTTGCCTATTTTAGGTACTGAGCTATACTTGAAGTTTTCAAGCGTGATTTTTCTGGTTTCTTTTCTTCTTAGTCTGATCTCAAGTGTGTCCAGGATGCCAAAGGAGGTTCTTTCTACAGAGATCACTGCCCTGTGCTAGGTGAGTCAGCAGACTAGTGAAAATTACTAAATAGTGTGTCAGAGTTCATGGAATCAGAAAATGTTTAAATTGGGTTTTAAAAAAGTTATTTAAGGAGATACTTTTTGGGTTTTATTTTATTATTATTTTTTTGAAAATTATTTTCTCACTGGTCATCCATTTTATTTTATTTTTACTTATTTATTTTTAGATTTTTAAAAAAAATTTATTTGACAGAGAGAGAGACAGCGAGAGAGGGAACACAAGCAGGGGGAGTGGGAGAGGGAGAAGCAGGCTTCTGGCTGAGCAGGGAGCCCAATGCGGGGCTCAATCCCAGGACCCTGGCATCATGCCGAAAGCAGATGCTTAATGAGTGAGCCACCCAGGCACCCCTTATTTTGGTTTTTAAAGTATGTGTTCTTTTTTATTTATTTAGACTCTCAAAAAGTTGTCATGTCTTGAGAATTGATACACCATTTATATGTCATAATATATTTGAAACCTTTGTCTTTTAGTTATAAACATGTTGAAAAATTTTGTTAGACTTTCAGTATCTCTTACATATTGATGATAGATTCTGACAATTTAATGCTTATAAATTCCTTAGAATTTTTGTAAAATTGCCTTCTAAATACAAAAATAGAACATTAAGGTTATATAATAAATATAATTTTTCATGTGTCATTAAAATAAAAAAGAATAAGAAAAAATTATCTTCATATTATAGATTCTTTATTGCTGCCACAGTAAATATTTACCACATTCTTCTAATTGAGGCTTTAGTCTCTGAATGCTTACCTTTTCATATGAACTCTGTGTTCCTCTTTTTAAATAATTTTATTTCCCTTTTGGCCAAAAAGTGCTGTTTTCTTACAGCATACCCTTTTTTTTTTTTTTTTAAAGGAGAATGTAGAAGAAATACTTATATTTTTGACAAGATCATCCCTTTTTCTTGCTCTCAGAAACTTCCTTGTTTTGTGTCTTGCCTTCATAGGAAAAGTGTAGAATCAACATACATATTTTGGATCCATCATCATGGTGTTTTATGATCATGAATCCTTTGTCCCAGAACTAGCTTTGAAAATAATCTAGGGAATGGGCTTTTAAATATTTAAAAATGTTCCTTAAGAAAAAAATCACAAGGGCCATTTGGTAAAAAATAGTACTAAGTAGTTCAGAGAAGAAAATAATTTCAAGGTTCTCTTTCATATTCTCTAGCTAGTTATTGTGGCTGTAGTTAGTTATTGAGCCTCAATAACTGTGTAATTGTAGTGTAGTTATTGCAGGGTTAGTCAACAAGTCATCCAGGCAGAAAAATGAATATTTTCAAAACCCAGAACTTTGTACTTTGATAAAGGGTTGCATAGTCTAATAGATTCTGCTCTTGTTCAGTTGTTATAAATCATCACATTATTTCAATTTGTGAGTCTTGTGATTGTTTTCTTTCTTATTTTTGATGTTCTCTAGCTCCAGAATCTGGTACTTACAGTATATTCTCAAAACATTTTAAGATTAAGTTAAGATTAAAATATCTAGAGCTTGTTTTTATTTAAAAATAATGCAGTTGCCTGATGCTGTTGTGGTTTTCCTTTTCCTTTGTCAACTCCCTCTGTAATTACAGGTGAACAAAATGGCAACAGGAATCCTGGTGGATTGCAGATTGGTGACCTGGTAAATATAGATCTTGACCTAGAAATTGTACAGTCTTTGCAGCACGGTCATGGAGGATGGACTGATGGCATGTTTGAAACTTTAACTACAACTGGAACTGTTTGTGGCATTGATGAAGATCATGACATTGTAGTACAGTATCCAAGTGGCAATAGGTTGGTAATATTTCTTAATTTTTAGTAATGGCAAATAAAGTTAGTATATAGAGGAAAGAGCCTTCGAGAAAGCAAATAATGTGCTGTAATCAAATACTCCTTAAAGCTGGCTATTAGTAGATAAAAATCCAGAATATGTTGGTAAAGTGGAATGGAACAAATGAAAAGGAGTGTGTGTGGGTATGTATGTGAATTTATATGAATATATTTATGACACAATATTCTGTGTACTTTTTTTTTTTCCTGCTGGAGCAGAATACATTGTATCAGTATTAGATTAAATATAGCTGAAAAGTTCTTTGTTCACAATGGACTGTATCAGTTTACCCTGAATGAGAAGAATAAAATTGGAACGCTGGCCGGTGTCTCTAGAGAGTCATCTCTTGGTAACATAGCTTTTTCTTGCCACAGACGTGTGCATATACCAATCCTTTTTTTTTTTCTTTTTCTTTTAAAGATTTTATTTATTAGAGAGAGAGATCACAAGTGGGGGAATGTGGGGGCAGAGGGAGAGGGAGAAGCAGGCTCCCGGCCGAGCAGGGAGCCCGATGCGGGGCTCGATCCCAGAACCCTGGGATCATGACCTGAGCCGAAGGCAGACGCTTAACCGACTGAGCCACCCAGGCGCCCCAACATATACCAGTCCTTATTAGTAACATAGAATTGCATACATTTCCTCACTCTGTACCTTTGCACATACAATTTCCTCTATGTGCAATATCTTTTTCTCCTTCTTTGTCTGGATTAACTCCTCTGCATCCTATAAATACTGAGTTTATGTGTTTTAGGAACCTTCTCTCATATTCCACTCTCCCTGGTGTATGCATATGCTATTTTTCTGTTTAGGTCTCCTGTTATATATGAAAATGGTGATTTATTTTACCTCTAGGTTGCAAGTTTCTTGGAGCCTTTTATTTGTTTGCTCTTAAGGACTAAAATATATTCAATTTACTGATACGGTTGTATTTTAAAGAAAAAGCAGCTTTTTCTTTCTATTTTAAAGAAAAAGCTGCTTTTTCTTTCTATTTAAAGAAAAAGCAGTATTCAAAAAAAAAGACGATTGAATAATTGTCAAAGCTTTATTACTGACATATACATAAAGAAACTAAGTCGTTGAGGTTCTTTAGGGGAGGAATTATATATAGATAATGAGAACAATTAACATTAAGTTGTTTACCAGAGTGTAGAATTAGCTCTAACTGTGTTCAGATCTTAAGGATACATGTGATCATACCAAAAGATGGGGAGAAACATTTGCCAAATCCAACTCCCTTTCATGATAAAAACACTAAATAAAGTAGTAACAGAAAGGAACTTCTTCAGCCCGGTAAAGGGTGTCTATGAAAACCCACAGCTAACATCATACCCAGTTGGTGAGAGACTGAATGCTTTTCCCTTAAGAACAGGAGCAAAATAAAAATGTCTGCCCCCACTTTTATTCAACATTGTTCTAGAGGGTCTAGCCAGGACAATTAGGCAAGAAAAAGAAATAAAAGGAGGAAGTAAGAGAAAAGAAGGAGTTAAACCATCTTCATTCACAGGTGACATGATCTTGTATATAGAAAAACCTAAGGAATTCACAAAAAACTATTAGAACTAATAAGTGAGTTCAGCAAAGTTGCAGGATACAAGATCAATGTAGAAAAGTCAATTGTATTTTTGTAGACTAGCAATGAGCAATTTGAAAATGAAATTAAGAAAACAGTTTCATTTATAGTAGCATCACAAAAAAATATACTTAAGAATCGGTTTAGCCCAAGAAGTTCAAGACTTGGGGAGCCTGGGTGGCTCAGTTAGTAGAGCATGTGACTCTTGATCTTTTGGTGCTGAGTTCAAGCCACATATTGGATATAGAGACTTTTTTTTTTTTTTTAAGATTTTATTTATTTGAGAGAGAGAGAGCATGAGCCAGGTGAGAGGCAGAGGGAGAAGCAGACTCCCTGCTGACCAGGGAGCCTGATATGGAGCTCAATCCCGGGACTCTGGGATCATGACCGAGCCTTAAGGCAGATGCTTCACCAACTGAGCCACCCAGGTGCCCCTGTAGAGATTACTTAAAAAAAAAAAAAAGTGCAAGACTTGTACACTGCAAACTACAAAACATTGTCGAAGGAAATTGAGGAAGACCTAAATAAATGGAAAGACATCTCATGTTTATGGATCAGAAGATCTGATATTGTTCAGATGGTGTTTTAGTATCCTAGGGTTGCCATAACAAATTGCCACAGACTGGGTGGCTTAAACAACAGCACTTTATTCTTTCACAGTTTTGGAAGGCTATAAGTCCAAAGTCAAGGTGTTGGTGAGATTGGTTCCTTGTGGAGGCTCTGAGGGAGAATCTGTTCTATGCTTCTCCTAACTTCTGCTGGTTGTTGGCGATCCTTGGTGTTCCTTGGCTTACAGATGCATCAGTCATTTCTCTGCCTCTGTCTTCACATGACCTTCTCCTCTGTGACTCTGTGTGTCCCGGTGTCTTCACATGACCTCCTTTTTTTTTTTTTCTGGGTACAGATTTTATTTTCAAATGCATTCAAATCAGTCTCTGATTGGTCATCCTCAGCCAGTTGTAGAAAATCATTTGAGACTGAGAGCCACATAAACAATCCCCTAACTCCACTATTTTGTTTTGGTCAAGTCAATATTTGTAGCTTAACCATCCATGAGGAAAGAACCCTGAGAAAACATAGAAAGAAGTTAATTGAGCTCATGGGAATTCTAAAATCTTTTACATAGAAAATGACCAAAGCTGATTTCATATGACCTTCTTATGAGGACACCACTCATTGGATTTAGGGTCCATCCTAATCCAGCATGACTTCCTTTTAACTTGATTACATCTGCAAAGACCCTGTTTCTAAATATGGTCACATTCAGAGGTATTGGGGATTAGGATTTCAACATATCTTTTTGGAGGACATAATTCAGCATATAACATGGCAGTTTTCCCCAAACTAATCAAATTTAATGCAATCCATATCAAAACCCTAGTGCCTTTTTTACAGAAATTGGCAACCTAATTCTATAGTTCATGTGGAAATTCATGTGACCCAGAATAGCCAAAACAGTTTTAAAAAGAAAAAAAAAAAATTGGAGGACTCACACTTCCTAATTTCAGAATTTACGATAAAGCTACAGTATCAAGACAGTATATTACTGACATAAGATGGGCATGTATATTGATGGGACAGGGTTGAGAGTTTGAGAATAAGCCTTTGCATTTAAGGTCATTTGGTTTTTGACAAGGGTCCAACACAGTTCAGTGGGGAAAGAACAGTCTTTTTAATAAATGATGCTGACAATACATACAGGCATACCTTGCAGATATTGTAGGTTCGGTTCCAGACCACTGTAATAAGGCAAGTCAGATGAAGTTTTGGTTTCCCAGTGTGTATAAAAGTTATGTTTACACAATACTGTAGTCTATTAAATGTGCAATTATACTTTAAATACTTTATTGCTAAAACATGCTAACTATAATCTGAGCTTTCTGCGAGTTGTAATCTTTTGTTGCCCACATTAGTGTTGATGGCTGCTGGCTGATCAGGGTGGTGGTTGCTGAAGCTTGGGGTGGCTGTGGCAATTTCTCCCCCCCCCCTTTTTTTTTAAGATTATTTATTTATTTATTTATTTATTTTTTTGTCAGAGAGAGAACACACAAGCAGGGGGAGCAGCAGGCAGAGGGAGAAGCAGGCTCCCCACCAAGCAAGGAGCCTGATATGGTGCGGGACTCGATCACAGGACCCTGGTATCATGACCTGAGCCAAAGGCAGATGCTTAACTGACTGAGCCACCCAGGCGTCCCTTTGGTGATTTCTTAAGACAGAAATTAGAATGCACCTTTGCTGCATTGATTGACTCTTCCTTTCATGAATGGTTTCTCTGTGGCATGCAATGCTATTTGATAACATTTTACCCACAGTAGAACTTCTTTCACAATTGGAATTAGTCTTTTCAAAATCTGCCTCTGCTCTAGCAACCAAATTTATGTAATTTCTAAATCCTTTGTTGTCATTTCAACAATCTCCATAGCATCTTCACCAGGAGTAGATTCCTTCTCAAGAAGCCACTTTCCTTGCTCATCTATAAGAAACAACTCCTCATCCATTCAAGTTTGATCATGAGTTTGCAGCATTGCAGTTACATCTTTAGGCTCCATTCTAATGCTGGTTCTCTTGCTGTTTCCAGCACATCTGCAATGACTTCCTCCACTGAAATCCTCAGCCCCTCCATCCGTGAGGGTTCGAATCAACTTCCTCCACACTCCTGATACTATTGCTATTTTGACCTCTTCCCATGAATCATGAATGTTCTTAATGCCATCTAGAATGGCAAATCCTTTCCCAAAGGTTTTCAGTTTGCTGAATTCCATTGTAAGAATCACTATCTATGGTAGATACAGCCTTACAAAAATGTATTTTTACCTTATTTATTTATTTATTTACATGTTTTTTAAAGATTTTATTTATTTATCTGACAGAGAGCACAAGCAGGGGGAGAGGCAGAGGGAGAAGCAGGCTCCCCACTGAGCAGAGAGCCTGATGTGGGGCTCAGTCCGAGGACCCTGGGACCCCGACCTTAGCCAAAGGCAGTCACTTAACCAACTGAGCCACCCAGTCACCCCTATTTATTTATTTTTAAAGATTTATTTATTTTAGAGAGGGAGAGAGTGTAGGGTGAGGGGACACAGGGGCAGAGGGAGAGAGGGAATCCAAATAGACTCCCTGTGGCGGGGTGCCTGACTCGGGGCTCGATCTCACCACCCTGAATTCATGACCTGAGCTGAAATCAAGAGTCGGACACTTAACCAACTGAGCCACCCAGATGCTCCCAAAAATGTATTTTTAAATTAAAAGATTTGAAAGTCAAAATTATTCCTTGATCCATGGGCTGCGGAATGGATGTTGTATTAGGCACGAAAACAGTGGTTGTCTCATTGTACATCTCCATCAGAGCTCTTGGGTGACCATATGCACTGTCAATGCAATAATATTTCTAAAGGAATTTTTTTTTCTGAGCAGGTTTCATCAGTGGGCTTAAAATACTCAATCAGCCATGTTGTGAACAGATATGCAGTCATCCAGGCTTTGTTGTTCCTTTTATAGTGCATAGGCAGAGTAGATTTAGCAGAGCCCTAGGATTTTCAGAATGGTCAATGACATTGGCTTCAACTTAAAGTCACCAGCTGCAGTAGCCCTTAACAAGACAGTCAGCCTGTCCTTAAAAGCTTTGAAGCTGGGCATTGACTGCTCCTCTCTAGCTGTGAAAAGTCTGGATAGCATCTTCTTCCAATAGAAGGCTGTTTGTCTATATTGAAACACTGTTGTTTAGTGTAGCCACCTTCATTAATGATCTTAACCAAGATCTTCTGGATCACTGGCTGCAGCTTCTACGCAGTACCTGCAGCTTCACCTTGCACTTTGATGTCATGGAGACGGCTTCTTTCCTTAAACCTCATGAACTAACCTCTGCTAGCTCCAGACTTTTTTTCTGTAACTTCCTCATCTCAGCCTTTACAGAATTGAAGAGAATCAGGGCTTTGCTCAGGATTAGGCTTCAGCTTAAGGGAATGTTATGGCTGGTTTATTTTCTATCCAGATCACTCAAACTTTCTCCATCTCAGGAATAAGACTGTTTCACTTTCTTATCATTCATGTTTTCACTGGAGTAACACTTTTAATTTCCTTCAAGACCTTTTCCTTTGCATTCACAATTTGGCTAACTGGTAAAAGGGGCCTAGTTTTCAGCCTATATAAGCTTTTGACATGCCTTCCTCACTAAGGTGAATTATTTCTAGCTTTTGATTTAAAGTGAGAGATGTGTGACTCTTCCTTTCACCTGAACACTTAGAGGCCATTGTAGGGTAATTAATTGGCCTAATTTCAATATTGTTGCGTCTCAGGGAATAGGGAGGCTGGAGGAGAGGGAGAAAGATGGTAAAGATGGCAAACTTCTGGTCTTTGCAGCAGTCCAAACATACACATTTATAGATCAAGTTCTCTGTCTTACATGGGTGTGGCTCCCCAAGTCGATTGCAGTAATAATATCAAAGATCACTGATCACAACAAAAAGCAAACAAAAACAAAGATCACTGATCACAGATCATCATAACAAATATAATGTGTGAAAACTGTGAGAATTACCAAAATGTGATAGAGAGATAGGAAGTGAGCAAATGCTGTTGGAAAAATGGCATCAATAGCATTGCTCACCACGTGGTTGCCACAAACCTTCAATTTGTAAAAACGCTATATCTATGCAGCGCAATAAAATGAGGTATATTCATACGAACGTCTAATCATTATGTTGTACACCTTAAACTAATCTAATGTTATATGTCAGTTATACCTCTAATGAATAAATAAATAAAGCTGCAATGAAAAGAAAATGGTGCTGAGTCAGCTAGTTATCAACATGCAAAGAATAAAATTGGACCCCAGCTATACACCATATAGAAATATGAAGTAAAAGGGATGCCTGGGTGGCTCAGTCGGTTGAGTGTCTGCCTTTGGCTCGGGTCATGATCCCAGGGTCCTGGGATTGAGTCCCGCATCGGGCTCCCTGCTCCGCGGGGAGCCTGCTTCTCCCTCTGCCTCTGCCTCTCTCTCTCTCTGTCTCTCATGAATAAATAAATAAAATCTTTAAAAAAAAAAAAAGAAATATGAAGTAAAAAATGGACCACAGACCTAAATGTAAGAGCTAAAACTATAAAACTCTTAGAACAAAACATAAGTATAAATCTGTGTAACTTTGGATTAGACAGTGGTTTCTTACATGTGGCCCCCCAAAGCAGGAGATCCAAAGAAAAAGTGAATAAATTGGACATCATCAAATTTAAAAATTTTGTGTTTTGAAGGAAACTAACAAGTGAAAAGACAATGATGGAGTAGGAGAAAATATTTGCAAATCATATGTCTGATTTGGGACTTGTATCTAGAATATATAAAGAATTCTTATAATTCAACAATAAAAGACAACTAACCCATTTAAAAAATGGACAAAATATTTGAATAGACATTTTTCCAAAGAAAATACAGAGATGACCAATAAGTGCATTCTGCTAGTTTGCTAAGGCTGCTATAATAAAATACTACAGATTGAGTAGCTTAAACAACAGAAATTAATTTTCTTACCATTCTGGAGGCTAGAAGTTCAAGTTCAAAGTTCCGTCAGGGTTGGTTTCTGTTGAGACTACTTCCTGCCTTGTAGTTGGTTGCCTTCTCACTATGTCCTCACATGGCCTTTTTTCTGTGCATGCTGAGAGAAAGAGAGACATCTCCCACATCTCTTCCTCTTCTTATGAAGACATCAATCCTGGTGGATAAGTGCCCCACCTTTAGGACTTCATTTAATCTTAACATTTCCTTAAAGGCCCTAACTCCAAATACAGTCACAGTATGAGTTAGGAGTTGACACCCATGAAAATATGCCTCATGTTATTAGTTATTAGGGAAATGTAATTTAAAATCACAGTGAGATACCACTTCACATACTAGAATGGCTAAAATAAAAGAATATATAATTAAAGTATTGGTGAGGGTGTGGAGAAATTAGAACCAAATCCTCATACATTGATAGTAGGAATGTGAAGTGGTCTTGATGCTTTGGAAAACAGTTTGGTAGGTCCTCAAAATGTTAAATATAGAGTTAGCATATGACCCAGCGGGTCCACTCTTAGGTTTATACTCAAGAGAATTGAAAACATGTGTCCGCACAAAAACCTATGCTTGAATGTTTGTAGAAGCATTATTCATAACAGCCGAAATGTGGAAACAACCCACATGTCCATCAACTGATGAATGGATAAACAAAATATGATGTGTCCATATAATGGAATATTATTCAGCCGTAAAAAGGAATGGCATACTGATATATGCTGCAGCATAGATAAATCTTGAAATATTATGCTCAGTGAGGGACACCTGGGTGGCTCAGTCAGTAAAGCGTCTGCCTTTGGCTCGGGTCATGATCCCAGTGGGATCGAGACCCACATCAGGCTCCCTGCGCACTGGGGAGCCTGCTTCTCCCTCTGCCTCTTGCTCCCCCCTGCTTGTTCTCTATCTCTCTCTTTAGCAAATAAATAAACTCTTAAAAAAAAAAAGAAAAGAAATACTATGCTCAGTGAAAGAAGCCAGTCACAAAAGGTCATGTATTATGTGATTTATGTAAAATATCCAGAATAGGTAAATATGTAGAAACAAAGTATATTACTAGTTGTTAAGGGCTGGGCTGTGAGGGGTAAATGTGGATCGACAACTAATCGTTTTGGAGTATCTTTTTGTGGTGATGAAAATAAAATTTGATAGTACTTGGATGTATAAGGCTGTGTATATACTAAAACCACCGAGTTCAACACTTTAAATGAGTGAATTGTATGGTATATGAATTATATCTCAAAGCTGTTAATAAAAAGAGAAGGAAATAATCTTAAATTTACACAACTTAAGTTCAGATTAGCATGTAAACATTTAGGTTTACTTTTTACTGACATTTTGTGTTACCTTGTTTGGAAATGTTAAGATAAATTGGGATTATTACTTGCCAAATTCTTTCTTGGTCAAAATTCTTTCTCAGGCAGTAGTGTCAACAGTAACATGACATTTGAATTCTATAAAATAATCTTTTTTGTGCTCTTTTTTCAACAAAAATGTAATAAGTACTTGTCCTATATTAGCCCTGTGATTAGTGCTAGGATTACAAAGACAATTAAGATATGGTCCTCTGCTTTGAAGGGGTGTCGCTTTTAGTTTGGATAGACAAAACCAGAAATAACTGCATTAAAATGGTGTAAGTAATTATGGTAGATGAGTATTCAGGGTATTCTGAAGGTGCAAAAGAAGAGTGGTAATTTCAACAAGGCAAATTCAGAGGAAGCTTCAGAGAGATAATTACCTATGGAGTGAGTTTAAAAGACGGACTGCGTTTTCATCGAGAGGGCAGCACTGGACGCAGAGGTAACACCTTGAGGGAGTGCTGCCGTGCCCCAGCGCTGTCATAGGTCTCATCAGTTTTGGAGTATTAGGAGCAAGGTTAAAAAGCACTGTGATTGTAAGGCTGGAAGGAAATGTTTGCATATCTGATTTTTATTCTTAACTGGTCAGAGGCACTTCTTTCTCTTTGTGGTTGCTTTAGAAAGAAAAGTTTGCTTACATGGTTATAAGAACTTAGTAACAAGTTTTTATATGTTATGACCTCTCAGAGTCTTTTATATGGTGATGACCATTTGAATTAAGGGGAGGAGGGGAAAGTATGTTATATTGTAAAAGCTTGTTTGGGGAACCTTTTTTTCTACGGAGTGACATATAGGACTGGGAGAAATGTTGTGTTATATATTGTGGTACATCTATTTGATAGAATATTAAGTAGTCAATAAAATGGTAGTTATGAAGATGGTAGCAACATAGAAAAATGCTTGTGTGTAGCAAAGAAGAAATCAGAATCCAGATTTGTTTTGAGGCAATGATTATAATCATGTGAAATACCCATGTGTGACAAGTTAAAACTAGATACTATTTTTATCTGAGATTATTAATGGTATGGAGAAATGGTGCACTGTCTAGGGCAATTTGGCTCTATCAGAATTGTAAACAAATATATACTGTGATTAGGTAGCTTTTTAAGAATCACTAATGAAATTACTGACCTCATGTGCACTAAGATGTTCATGCAGAGATGTTCTTTATAATATTGTTTGTCATAGTGAAAATTTGAAAATACTTTAAATGACAGTAGGAGAATGGCTAACTGCATTAGTGTATAACCTTGCAATGGACTACTGTAGCCATTGAATTGAAATAAGTAGCTCTATGCCTGTCACACTGAAAAAGAGATCTATGTGTATATATATATAAAATCTCCTGTTTATGAAAAAGGAAACAACTCTCTGTCTACCTTATAAATATTAACGCACTAATAGAAGATCTCAAGGATGCACAATGGGGTATTTTTGTCCCAATTTCATTAGATTTTGTTGTTAACTGAAGTATAGTTGACACCACAATGAATATTAACAGTGTGGTTAGTAGTGGGATAGGAAATAGTGATCCAGGTGTGTTTGTGTGAAATAGAAATTTCACTTTATATGTTTCTGAAATGTTTTAATATTGAACAATGAGTGTATTTTATAATAATTTTTAAAACATGCAAGAGAAAACTAGGCAGAAGTATATCATATTAGTGTGGTGATTACAGATAAGTCTTTTCTTAAATTCCCATAATACAATTATAAAAAGAAATACGTATCATTCAGGATATCATTGCAAAGTATTGCTTTACTCTGTTGATGTGTTACAAGACTTTTTCTCCTTCAGTGTTTAACTAAGAATGTTGTATTAAAATTAAGTAAACTTACCTAACATTTTGAGTTTTGGCTTGATTTTTAGGTGGACCTTCAATCCTGCTGTTCTCACTAAAGCAAACATTGTCCGAAGTGGGGATGCTGCTCAGGGTGCAGAAGGAGGTACCTCACAGTTTCAAGTGGGTGATCTTGTACAAGTTTGTTATGATCTGGAAAGAATCAAACTTCTACAGAGAGGACATGGAGAATGGGCTGAAGCTATGCTCCCAGTAAGTATATCTAAAATAGTTTCAGACCAGGAATAATAAAATAGTTTTAGACTAGGAATTATATTATGCTCATGTAGTTTTAAAAAATACTTCAATTTTGGAAACTAAATTAGAATAATCCTTTGAGAATTGTACTCTTCATTGGCAGCTAGGCATACTTCATGCCTTTTATTTTCTAATTTATTCCAGTGAAATTAGCCCAGGATGGTCCAAATATGGCTACAGGTAATACTTTTTGAAAGAGTTGTTAGTAGAGAATGTCATGAAGGTGGAAGGCAACAGAGACTTTCCTGATACTTAACCCCAGAGTGAGAGAGATGTGCTCATCTAGTTACTAGCCATGCTGGACCATTGCTGCTTTTCTCACTTGGGGGCCTGCCTCTCTAAAACTTAAGAGTGTGAAAGAACAGCTCTGAATGTGTGCCTTCTGAGGTGGCTTTGCTCCCAAAGAGTTACGGTTTAGTTTTTAATTTGTTCATTTAATACATTTTTCACCAAATGTTCAGCAACAACAGAAAAGTTTGTTTGTTCTGCCCTCTTTGCATTCATCCTCTTTCTCCATCTATACATCGCTCTTTCCTTCTGTCCCTTCCTCCTGTACTACCCGTTCTGTCCTCCCTTCCCCCCCATACTGTCCTGCTGCCCCCTGTGCTTCCTTGCCCTATATTCCATTTCCTTCCTCTCCTCTTCCTTGCTATGTCCTCCTATTTAGCCCTCCACTTTGCTACCCCTGCTCCTGTCTTCATCCAGTCACCTAACTTGTCCTCTCCTGTCCCCCCCAGTACCATCCCATTCAGTGCCTCCTTCCTCTACCAAGTACCTCCCCTCCCATCCCTCTTCATGTCTCATCCCTCCACCCCCCCCTTGCTGTGTTGTCTAGTGCCTGTCCTGGCTAGCACCTCCTCTTCCTGTCTAGCGCCATCTCCTGTCTCATCTAGCCCTCTGTCCCCTCCCTTCCTTCATGTTGTGCTGTCCCTCCATCAGTCCATCCTTCCTTCCTGCTTTAATCCTTCTGCAGATATTGTAGCACAAACAATGTGCCTATTAGGCTTCAAGGATATAATAGTGAACGAAACATAAATCAATTGTTATGGTGCTTTCATTCGAAGACATTTCATAGTTTGCAGATGCTGCTGACATTTTTTATTGCTTTAGTTAGATAGTGACTAAGTGATAGTTGTGTATGTTTTGTAGGAGCTGTATTTTAGAATCTTTATTTTTGTCCAAAAAATTAAGTTGTATATGATCTCTCTTTGTTTTGTTTGCTTTTGATATTAAAGTTAGTTAAAAAAATGTATTGATTGTCTTTAAGCCTCACTGTAGTGTGGTGTTACTTAAATGTAATTTTTTGACATGCTTTTATAGGAGCTATGTATACTATTTTAAGATTTTTTAGCGTCAAGATGTTTTTTGTTTTTCCCCTTAGCGATGACACCTTATATGTAGCAGCTTATGTCTTTGGAGTGCCCAATTATTCTAAGCACTGTGCTAAATGATGAATATATACATACGTGCGCACACACATACGTGTATACACACATAGATATATCCACAGACTTTATTTGTCCTAGGAATATTATAAGCAGGTGGTGGTATGACATCCTTATTTAATTTAATTTATTTATTTATTTTTGGATTTTATTTATTTATTTGAGAGAGAGAGAATGAGAGCGAGAGTGAGAGAGAGCACAAGTGGGGGAGGATCAGAGGGAGAAGCAGACTCCCCGCTGAGCAGGGAGCCCGATGCGGGACTCAATCCCGGGACTCCAGGATCATGACCTGAGCTGAAGGCAATCGCTTAACCAACTGAGCCACCCAGGCGCCCCTTATTTTAAAGATGAGGAAATCAGAGCTAAGATTCTGAACTGGAGTTTGAACCTAAATCTGTTTACTTCAAAGCCTAAGTTCTCTTTCTCCCATAGTAAGCTGCTATATAAGCAAAACCTGTAGATTATATCTAGAGGGGAATTCTGGGATTCCAGTGGTGGTGGTGTAGGATTTTAATCTTCCCAAATCATCTTGATAAAAATAGTCAACAACTAGATGAGCATAACCAAAAAAAAAGAAAAGCCACAAACATCTATATCAAAACCAGGTTACAGAGTAACCTATTGAACCCTAAAATATGAATTAGTAGTGAGAAAATACTGATAGCTACTAAGTCTGCATCTGTCTTTCTGGCAGCAGAGAGAATTAATGGGCATCGGATGGACCTGAGAACAGGGGAACTCCAACATAGTTAACAAGTATTCATTGGCTAGTCTAGTAGATTAATGTGGAAACAATAGCTAACCCTGGGAGGGCTCTTGCAGACTCCATTTTGGGGTGAGGGTAATAGGTCCACGCTAAAGGTTGAAGGAGTTGGAGCAGCCTGGGTCTATAAACTCTCAAAACTAACCAGCCATAGCTCCCTTCCTGGGCAGAGCCCTCCTATTAAGGAAAAAGTGCTGGGAATAGAAGCCACATTGATTACGATAGAGACAGTAGGTGCAAAGGAAAGATAAAAGTTGGAAGGGATCATAATCGGGACCCCATACATAGTTATTATTGAAAAATGACAAGGAATAACATAGCTTCTCTATAGACAAATGAAAGTACACTAGAAAGATATGCACAGAAAACTAAAATCTAATGATTCAGAATGAGCCAACAAATTAAAATGATAAAAGATGAAAGAAGAAAATGGATCATAATTAGAAATGAGGTAATAGAATTTAGGAAAGAATTGAAAAGGAGGATAATTTCTGAAAAGAAGAGTAAGCTTGATGCAACACAGATCAAATAAATATGACAGATAATGCCTTAAGAGAAACAGAAGGTAAAAAGAAGAAAAAATTTTAAAATAAAAAATAAAAAGTATTTCAGGAAAGTGACAAAGACAGAGTATCTAATAGACGTGTATTAGGAGTCCTTGCAAAAAAGGAAAAACAAAAACCAAAGCATGGAATATAACAACTGCTAAAATTTATAATTCCAGACAAAATGTCCCCAAATTAAACGATTTAAAGCTAAATATTAAAAGGACATATTGCATACCTGGGAAAATTGAGACCACCAAACACTGAGCATAACCTGGTAAAATAACAGAATCTTCAAGAAAAGGAAAAAAATTCTTTGGGTATCTAGGGGAAAAGGTCAAGTTTTATTTATAAAGGAAAGAAAATCTGATCTCAATGCTTTATGATCTCAATGAAATAACATTTAATAACATTTAACTGACTTTCAAGTATAAAGGCTACAAATTGCTGTGAACATGTAAGAATTCAGAGAATCTTGTTCCCATTAGCCTTTTCTGATTAATCTATTAGAAAATGGGTCTCAGACAACCAAGATGACTGGAGAGATACCAACTGAAGGGCTGATAGTGGACATTAAATATGTATTTGTTGAACTAAGATTAAAGGATAGTTAAAGGAAGGGGTAGAATCTATGTAATGGTTATATGCTCTATCATCACAGATAAAGTACAACTATCAAAAAATGGGATGGGAATGGAGGGAGCATATGGAAAGTTTAGTAAGCTGTTTGATTGCCTTTTAATTATTAACTGGAATGGAATACTATTATTTTAAATCAAAATATGAGGGAGAAAGAAGGTAAGGGTAAGAACATGAGTGACTCATTTCAGTGTTGTACATACTGGGGAACCAGTTGACTCACACACTCTGGCTCTTTTTTTTAAAGAGGGAATTAGGTTTTGTATATATAAATTATATATTAGTAGTACTGTAAATATAACTATTAGGACGATGCAGAGTTTATGTGAAAAAAGCAAACAGTGGAGGGATTAACCATTAAGTTAAAAAAACAGGTTTCATATCTAAAAAAAGAATGTGGTATAGGGGACAAAGGTAGAAGGGAGACGTCTTTGAATATGTCTTGTTTTATAGATTTGATTTGAAACCACATATATATTTTATACAATTATAAAGCAAAATTAAATTCCTAAAAGTGGAAAATAAAATGAACAAACCTAAATGTGTATCTTCTTGGCATAACCATACAGAGGGAAAAGTACAAGTGATTTTTAAACATAGTAATTTGTCTTTGTATCTTTTTAGGAAGAATATACCCTAAAGAACTGCATGTAGAAAGCAATATTTTAACAGTTTTCAAGTTTTCAGAGATCTTGTTGTTTGTGGTAGTGTTAATGTTACTATCCTGAGATTGTTGTGTGATATCACAAGAAACCAAATGAGTACTTATATGGTAATTCTGATTCTGTTATCCCCAGTGACCTTGAGAACCAGAATGATCAGGGTGGGAAACAGATATGGATGTAACATAAAAGGCTGAGTAAAAACCCTATAGTCTTGAATTTGCATTGGAAGAGGGTTTTTACTTATGATTTATTTTATCTTCAAGACAAAACACCCTCCTACCAGTATTTCCTAGCTCTGTCCATGAAAAGACTTAGAAACAATAATTCTAGTAACAATAACCAAACTTGTGCCCAGATTATAGTCTTGAAATAGCCTTTCTCTCTGTAAGGAACCAGTCTTTGGAGGAATGGCTAATTCTAGCTCTTGTCAGGAAGGGAACAAGATGAGCCTCATAACAGATGGTAAGGAAGCTATCAGAGGTTTCTAGGTCATGTTAAAAGGATCCAGCAGCCAACTTGGAGTGTTTCTTATCAAATACAGAGACAGATGAACTATTTAAATTATACCAATTAACAAAGTTCAGATTGTAAGAAACTTCATAGGGCAAATAACCCTGTTTCTTCAACAAATAACTGGCAAAGAAAAATATATGTATAGACTTTGTTTGGAACTTGATTTAAGCAGACTGAAAAATTTTATCATTTATGAGGCAATTCGAAATTTGAACACTGGTATTTTATGATATTACAGAGTTAATTGATAATTTGGGGAGGGTTGTTAGTAGTATTGTAGTTTTGTTTTTTAAAAAAAGTTTACATGATTAATAATACAGGAGGAGAAAATAGGTAGGGGAAAACAAGATTGGCCATGAGCTGAAAATTGTTAAAAATAGTTGATGGGTACATGGGAATTCAAAATACTGTTGTCTACTTCTGTATGTTTGAGACTTTCCATAATTAAACAGTTAAGGGGGAAAAAAACAAAGAATGCAGCCTCATAGAGTTTGAGATGATGGAAAATTCCAAGAGAAAATGTCTAATTAGAAGTTAAAATTGATGTGTGTTAGAGGGCAGGGAGAGGGATAAATAGGGCAAGAGAAGTATATTTTGGAGTTTTGGAAATAAGGTGATAATTGTCAAAGTGGATTAAGCTTTTAAGGAAGAAGAGAAAAAAACGAATAAAATTTGGGGGAGAATGGATTTAGGGATCTGAAAAAGGACAAGGAGCCAGTGAGTGGAGAAAGAGAAGGAACAGGCAGAAAGGTTAGACTGTCATCCAGAAATTAAGGGAATAGTTTCAAGTAGTTGGGGTCAAATGTTGTGGAGAAGGCAAAAGATAAAACACTGAAGGACAGTCTACTCTGTTAGGAAGTAGTCAGGTATTATCACTATTCTTCACCAATTTTCTAGTGGTGTAATTTGCTATTCTGTTGTGCTTAAGAGAATGGGTTTTGGACTGGAGTTTGAAATGGGGCTAATAATAGCGCTTTACTTTCAGGGTTATATGTATTAGGTGAGTTAATTTGTATAAAGCTCTTAGAACAGTATCTGCCACATGGTAAGAGTTGCTGCTGATTGTGTTCTGAACCCAATTGCCCTTCTTTTCCTATATATATATATTTTTTTTTTTTTAGGTTTATTTATTTATTTTAGAGAGAGAGTGCATGGGGAGGAGGGGCAGAGGGTAAAAGAGAATCTCAGGCAGACTCCCCACTGAGCACAGAGCCCCAGGTGGGGCTCCATCCCCCAACCCCGAAATCATGACCTGAGTCGAAATCAAGTTGGATGCTTAACCAACTGAGCTACCCAGGCGTCCCCTTTTCCCGTATATTTCATAAGCATGTTGTTTTCTACATACTTCTATCTTGGAATGAATACTGATTCCCTTTTTGGTTTAAGTATAGTTTATTTTAGAAATCAGATTTTATTTTTTTAGGCTAGATTGATGAATTTTGGACTTTTTTATTTATAAATTCTCAAGATGTAAGATAGGGTTATGGGGTTAAAAGGTTGGATATCAAAAAGCAAAATTTTGTGAATTCTTATGAATGATAGACTGTCATGATTTATTTTTGATTTTATATTCTTGTGGAAGTTTTGTTTATTAAAATGTTTTTTTTTTTTTTTTCATTTTTTTAGTGGACAGCAAAGCAAGGTTTATTGAACAATAGTACAAAGCTCCCGAAGAGGGAGGGGACCCAAGACAGTTGCCCTAATAAAATGTTTTTTAAAGATACTCTTTAAAGTTTGTAACTAACAAATAACCCACTTGAATATGTTGTCCTTTAACAGTTTTTTCATTAGGAACAAAAGAAAATTAGTACTTTAAACATGTGAGAACTAATGATTGATTTTTCGTTTATGGTATGTACTTTAGACTTGGGAACATGAACTTTTTTTTTTTTTGAAAGACTTTAGGTAAAGTTGGCCGAGTACAACAGATTTATTCAGACAGTGATTTAAAGGTGGAAGTTTGCGGAACATCTTGGACGTATAATCCAGCAGCAGTTTCCAAGGTGGCGTCTGCGGGATCAGCCATTAGCAATGCATCTGGTGGTATGTTTGTATTGTTGTGTCTTTAAAAGTAATATGGTTTACATTAGAACCTTTGCTAATTCCTCGATTCTCTTGTACAGCTAATGTTGTATGTGTTCATAGTTTTCTCCCAGATCACATGACCTCATTTGAATGTTGACTAACTTCTATACTTTCTCTAAAGGTTTTTTTATTTTTGTTCCGACTGAGGTATACCCTGGAAAATTTCCTTAAATAGGTGCTTTTTCTTGGGTATTATATCAAGGGCTTTTCCACATCAAATCTGAGAAAACTGAAATTCGTCATTGTATTCTTTAGTCTGAACTTTTGTTTTCTGCCAAGAAACATCACTTTCTTAGCCTACTTTATTCTCTTTTTATTTTCAACATTGTTGCTAGCAGATGGCTTTCTTCCTGGATATTTTTACATATCAGCCATATTTTTTCTATTTATTTTATTTTTATCTTTTTTAAAGATTTTATTTATTTATTTGTCAGAGAGAGAGAGAGCACAAGCAGGGGGAGTGGCAGGCAGAGGGAGAAGCAGGCTTCCTGGTGAGCGAGGAGCCTGATGCAGGACTCGATCCCAGGACCCTGGGATCATGACCTCAGCTGAAGGCAGATGCTTAACTGACTGAGACACCCAGGTGTCCTCTTACTATTTAATAAGGGTTATTATACATGTAGAAATGTGTAATAATAAGTAGAAAATCGTTTTGAAATGTGAGTAAGTAGAAAATAAGTAGGAAATGTGAATAAGCTGGATGCTTGGGTAGACTCGTGCCAAAGTCTTTCCTTCCTTGTGCTCCAGCTTTGCATACATAGCCTCAATTCATTCTAGAACAAATTGCAAGTTATTATGTATTGTCATTCAGAAAAGAAGGTAGAGCCATAACTAAATTTTAAGAACGTAAAGGAAAACATTGGGTGATCTCCACAGTTTTATTTTATACTGCTTTCTACTTTCTCTGCTGCTTTCTCTTCTTTCCTGATGTAATTTGCTAGTGTACTTAAAATTTAAGTCAGGTGGTGTTTAAATTTTTACCTTGTAGTTAGATGGCATCACAGCAGGCTGACTACCTACAAATTCAAAGAATGAGAATATCCTACTCAAATAATTTGGACTTGGTGTTGGCCCTCTGCCTCACTTTGTGATTGCTTTGCTTTCCACTAAGTAGAGCTGAGAGTTAAGGAATAGAACTGGGTAGTTTCTCTACTGATTAATGCTACTTAGGAAAAAAAATCTTATGAAAGAGTCTATGTAAATACATCTCTAGTTCTTTTTTTTTTTTAGTCAGTACCAATCACGTGGCACCTGTTGAAGTATGTTAACACTTAGATGTCCATTTTCAACTGAAAATTGGTTTGTCACTAAAACATTTCCCCAAATATTATAGAGATTACATTGCTTTTAAATCATAATCATTGATTTGTTGATTTATTCTAAGGTCTGTAGCATAGAGCTCCAAGTTGTGGTATGCTTAAAACCTGAAAGGAAGTTTGTATTGTTATGATACTCCCACTGTAGTGTGTTCATTTGTGATTATCTTTGGTATGACTTCTAAATCTTGAATTGTTATTTATATGTAACTCTCTACTTTTTCTGAATTGGAGAAAACTGGGAATACTTATGAGTTGGAATTTAATGCAGCTTTATGTGGTAGTAATTATAACTTGCATGGGTAATGTCTGTAGTATAGTATGAAAATAACATGACAGAAATAATAAAAAAAGGAAAAGTATGTATTACAGATATGTGGGTAATGCTTGTCTTTTAGTAGTAGTTAAGGTTTGAGATCCTCCTATGTTAGCAGCTTTATTTGATGCTTTACAGAAAGACTCTCCCAACTCTTGAAGAAATTATTTGAAACCCAAGAATCTGGTGACCTCAATGAAGAATTAGTTAAGGCTGCTGCCAATGGAGATGTTGCTAAAGTGGAAGATTTGCTAAAAAGACCGGATGTGGATGTGAGCATTTTAAAAATTACTTGAAGCATATATAAAAATAGAATAGTATAATGAACATAATTCAATAATTACTGAGATTTTTCCACATGTCTTCATCTATTCCTTCTTCTTTGTTTTTGTGAGGTATTTTAAAGAAGACACTGGACATCACTCTTCAGTGTACTTTTTAAAAAAAAAATATTTTATTTATTTATTTTGATAGAGCACACAAGCAGTGGGAGCGGCAGGCAGAGGGAGAAGCAGACTACCCCCTGAGCAGGGAGCCTGATGCGGGGCTCAATCCCAGGACCCTGGGATCATGACCTGAGCTGAAGGCAGACGCTTAACCGACTGAGCCACCCAGGCTTCCCTTCAGTGTACTTTCCTTTTTCTTTTTTTTTTTTTAAAGATTTTATTTATTTGACAGAGAGAGACACAGCGAGAGAAGGATCACAAGCAGGGGGAGTGGGAGAGGGAGAAGCAGGCTCCCCGTGGAGCAGGGAGCCCGATGCGGGGCTTGATCCCAGGACCCTGGGATCATGACCTGAGCCAAAGGCAGACGCTTAACGACTGAGCCACCCAGGCGCCCTTCAGTGTACTTTTCTAAAAGACATTGATATATTCTTATTTTAACACTGTGACCTTTTAAATTTATGATTGACAAAATTTGCACTTAGGTTTTTGAGTGGTCAGTGTCCTTTTCCATTTCTCATGGAAATGTCATCTTACCATGTCTTTTAAATATATTTTTTGTAAATTTTATAAGCAGTTTTTTATCTCTCGTCTCAAAACATTTAATCTAAACCTTTTCCTGTGAAAGTTGACTATTTTATAGTTTATAATGCAGATGAATTAGAGGTCATGCATTTTGTAAATCTTAATAGTTACTGTATTTTACCATTCACATAAGCCATATTTTCGGTGGGCCATTTTGGTTCTAGTTAGTCATTCATAGGCTTTGTTATTGCCACCACGCTGTCACCAATACGATGTTTGGTGCTCGCCCAGAGGTTGTAGTTGGAGTAGCACAACATCATATTCCTAGGAGCTCGTGTGGCTTTGCAGTTATTAGGGAGATGTCATTTGCAACAGCACAACACAGTGGTTTCTTGATTGTGAGACAGATACATCACAAATACTTTGTTTCAGTATCAAAGTACCAAATGACTTTTTCTATTCAACCAAGCAGATTTAAATTATACTTAATTTTTTCTTCATTTAATTACTAATGTATTTTTTTTAACAATATACATTCTAAAAATTAAAGGGAAAAATAGTTCTACAAGGTTTGTTATAAAAAAATTTCCTGGGCGCCTGGGTGGCTCAGTTGGTTAAGCGACTGCCTTCGGCTCAGGTCATGATCCCGGAGTCCCGGGATCGAGTCCCACATCGGGCTCCCTGCTCGGCGGGGAGTCTGCTTCTCCCTCTAACCCTACCCCCTCTTGCGCTCTCTCTCTCTCTCAAATAAATAAATAAAATCTTTAAAAAAAAAAAAAAAAAATTTCCTTCTCAGTTCTGTTTACCCATTCTTCAGAGACAACTATTTTCACCTCTTTCAGATGATTTTCTTCATGTGTTTACCTCCACATCTTCCAATAACATACTTCTATTTTTTTATTTTTTTTATTTTTATGTTTTAGGAGTTATCTTTTGATACTTCACTGTGAAGATGAGGATTCAGCTTTCTTTCCCACCTCCAGCTCATTCCCTCCACACACATACACACTCCTCTCAGCTTCTTAATGTGGTTAGGTTGTATGGTAACTTTGTTAAGATTAAAATTAATTGTGCATGTTATTATTTAAATGACATTCATATCTGAGCTGTGGGCGATGCTAGATTGTGTTTTCCTATATAACCATTTGCTTTCCTTGGTGTTCATAATTGTTCTTTTATCAAAAAAAAAATTGAGGTGTAATTTACATATAATGAAATACATGGATCAGTTTTGACAAATGCATACACATAATTCACACCCCATTAGATGTAGAACATTTCCTTTATTCCAGGAAGTTCACTTGCAGTTTTTCTCAGTCAGTCCCTCTTAACTTCAGACATAACTTAAAGTTTTTTTCATTTGTTTGTAATCTATGTTGTTATAATTAATTCTTCTGCAAACTTCTAATTGTCTAATCTCCCAAGACATTCAGGCACGTCAGGTATGTGTTCATTTCATCTTCTGAGAGATGATAACTGGAGAAAACATAGGTGACTTTGAGTATGGTGATGACTTTTTAGATATAACACCAAAGACATCATCTACGATCTTGTAGGACTTACAGTTTTGTGTTTTACATTTAAGTCTATGATTCATTTTGAGTTAATTTTTATGAAGGGTATACGGTTTGTGTCTAGATTGATTTTCTTCCTTGGGTTACTCCTGGCATCGGCCATTAGGTCTTTTCTCTTGGGCTGGTCTGACTCCCCAGAGAGGTCTCTTAATTCTCCTGCATAGAGGGTATAAACCTGGCTGCCAAGATCATGAATAGTGAGTAAGGGAGGAGGGCTTGGATTCTCAGCATTCATCATGCAAATATTTACATAACAAAACTTCTAATTTTAGTACTTCGCCCCACTGATAACAGTGCTTGGTTTCTGTAGGCTAGGGATACTTCACTCTTTGCAGAGAATAAACTTTAAGGTTTCTGCTAGCCTTGGGGTAGACCACTAGTTCAGCTGAGCAGAGTGAGGGAATCCAGGGATCTAAATGCTTTTTAAAATTAATTAATTATTAATTAATAATTTAATTATTATGTAAATTTATTTATTTTTAAAGATTTTATTTATTTGACAGAGAGAGATAGTGAGAGAGAGAGCATAAGCAGGGGGAGTGGCAGGCAGGCAGAGGGAGAGGGAGAAGCAGGCTCCCCGCCGAGCAAGGAGCCTGATGTGGGGCTCAAACCCAGGACCCTGGGATCATGACCTGAGCTGAAGGCAGACGCTTAACCGACTGAGTCACCCAGGTGCCCCTCTAAATGCTTTTAAAACAAACTATTAACCAATGCTTTTTTGTTTACCACCAGCCACCACATTATCCTCATATCCAGGGGTATCCAGTCAATACCTGAGCTTTATTGGTTTCCTTGGTGGAAGGGTTGCTTCTAGGTTATTCTCGTAGCAGGTTTAGGGGCTGCTTTTCAGCTTCCTGTATAGGTGCTTGCATGTGTGTGTGTGTGTGTGTGTGTGTGTGTGTGTGTGTGTGTGTGTGTGTGTGTATTTTGCTAGTTCTAATTATCTTTGTGGATTGAGGCTTCAAAGAAAATAAAACTTTACTCTTGTTTTAGTAAGATGTTGAGAGGTTATGAAGACAAGTGCAATCCAACCTTTAAAGAACACTTACAAGTATATACCTTTTTAAAAAAGTTTTATTGAGGTATAATTGTTTATACCACAAATAAATACATAGGGATATAGTCTTTAAGTCTCACAATACTGAAAAACTGTTCTCTTGCCTTATATCTGCACAGCTTCTAGCTCCTCTAATGGGATTTCCTGTTTTTCATAGCATCCTCCTCTTGATTTTTAGATGTAAAGGATTCTTGAACATCTCTAACTGAAGTTTCTTTCTCAAACATTTTATTTCTCTCCATTTGTTTCTTCCAGAGTCATTTTTTTCTTTCTTTTTCTTTTTTTTTTTTTTTGAATTATTTCTTGTGTGTGTTTTCTATTTTTGAGGTCTTCCTCAAATCTCGAATCTTTGGTTGTCCATTCGTATCTGAATAAGACATTAAAAAGCTTATTGGTAGTTCTCTTTGCTTCGATAGGACTTAGTGACTGACTTTGCATTATGGTGATTGCATGTGTGGAGCTTTTGGGGTCTTTAAATGCTAACTCTTGTAGAGGTGTGTTCTCCATGGCTGTTCAGTTGTTTAAGGGAGGAAACCATTTTTCTGCCTAGGGACTAGATGCATGGCAGCTAATGTCCTATCCTTGAGTTTGAGAAGAGTGGCCTGGAGTGTGGCCACTGCACATCAGACTTCTACCTGGAGTTTTTCTTCTTAGCCCTCTGATGTGCTTGCTTTTGCAGGCTTTGACTTTGTGTGGGGTTCCCAGGTTTTGTATTCCTTTCCCAGGTTTTGTATTCCTTTTCTCTAGAAAGTCAGTCTGTTTTCTCCATTTCAGAAATGTGTTGCTTTTTATTATTTTCTGATGTTAGCTTTCCTTTTCTCTTTGTCTTTATGGCTTTTTATGTTTTTAATTATTTTACTGTCTTTTTAATGTAGTCTGAGGAGGAATAGGATATAAGTGTGTGGTCAGGCTACCATCTTCTATGGTTATTTATTTTTATTTTATTTTATTTTTTAAAGATTTTATTTATTTGACAGAGAGAGAGCACAATCAGGGGGAGTGGCAGGCAGAGGCAGAGGGAGAAGCGGGCTCCCACAGAGCAGGGGGAGCCTGATGTGGGACTCGATCCCAGGACCCCCGGGATCATGACCTGACCTGAAGGCAGTTGCTTAACCAACTGAGCCACCCAGGTGCCCCTGGTTGTTTATTTTTAAATATTCTATTTATTAAGAGAGAGAGTGTGTGTGCGAGCAGGTTGAGGGGCAGAGGGAGGGGCAGAGGGAGAGGGAGAAACAGACTCCCAGCTGAGCATGGAGCCGGATACGGGGCTGTATCCCAGGACCTTGAGATCATGACCTGAGCTGAAGGCAGACACTTAACTGACTGAGCCACCCAGGTGGCTTTTATGGATGAGAGTGAGTGGGGTGGGCTTAAGGAATTACACTTAGCCTTGGGTATGTCATGGAGAAATTATACATTTACACAAATCTGAAGTGAGGAGAAGGTTGGAAATTACTGCTTTATGTCATAGTTGTATATAGTTACCCTACTAATTCATTCATGTATTCCTCATGGTAGTTTGCTGACAGTATTCAGTATATTTGTCAAGTTGAAATTATTTATATAGTGGACAATATCTTTTCTAAAAGTTTTCCATTCACTTCATTGCTTTTCTTTCATTGAAACATAGACTTTGAGCTTTAATAATTCAATAGAAGTAAATATGCAAAACTAATATAACTTACTTTTCTCCCTCACTTCCTTTCTTTTTTCAACTTTGCAGATTGGCTAAAACAGTTCTTTGATAGCTCTTTGAACAATGGAACTTTCATCTTAAAAAAAAAAAGGAAAAATGTCTGCTCCCCTCTCTAAATTACAGAGAAGTTTCTGGTGATCTGTACTAGGATATATGGAACACCAACCTAAATTATTTTCAAAGAATCATATGGTGTGCTAGATTTATTTTTTTTATTTTTATTTTTTTTCAGTGTGCTAGATTTAAACCTGTACTATATATTGACTCTTTGTGATTTGTGACAATCCTTCATCCTTTCTTTTTATTTAGGTAAATGGACAATGTGCTGGTCACACAGCTATGCAAGCTGCTAGTCAGAATGGACATGTTGACATTTTGAAGTTACTTTTGAAGCAAAATGTGGATGTAGAAGCAGAGGTAATTAAACTAATCTTGAAAAATACTTAAGTAAAAAATTAATGTTCTAGAAATGGTACTTCTGTATTATAAGATGAATTGCTTTCATTCCTAAAATTTAATAATCACCTACGGCTCTTCTGATTGAAAAGAAAAATTTGACAAGGGCTAACCTGAAGCATTTCTTGTTTCTCTTTGATCTCTCAATATTGTAGACATAACCCTAAGTGAAGATAGGAGTTGAGTTTTCCTTTACTATGGTTGGACCACCATGCTGCTGGGAGCCCAGATGGGTTCATCCAAGAATCATACTAAAGAAGTTGAGGGAAGGAGAATATATAGATCATGTAGGTCAAGATTTTTACTGATCAGTGACACTCAGAGGCCTTTCTTTATTTTAATCTCATAAGGGAATCAGTAAATTAGAATTTGTTTAGTCTTATTGTTTCTTTTTTTTTTTTTTTTAAAGATTTTATTTTATTATTTATTTGACAGAGAGAGAGGGCACAAGTAGGCAGAGAGGCAGGCAGAGGGAGAGGGAGAAGCAGGCTCTCCACTGAGCAGGGATCCTGACGTGGGGCTTGATTCCAGGACTCTGGGATCATGACCTGAGCCGAAGGCAGCCGCTTAACCGACTGAGCCACCCAGGCGCCCCTAGTCTTATTGTTTCTTGACCTTAATGTGGATCTTTGAAAATTTTACAGTGCGTGTTTATCATTATGTGTATATATGCTTAATAGAGAGTATATACTTTTAAAAGGGAAATGAATATTTTTTACTGTCATTGGAATTCCAGTTGATAATCTCTATGTGTGTTGTGAAGGATGTTGTGCTTTGTTACAGTATACTATAACCTCATTATTGAAAAAATACATTAAAATCACATTTGTTGTAGTCTAGTGGAAGGTTATTTAGGAATAAGTCAAATCCTATCAAATTTAGACTAGGCAGAAAGTTGTAATTTTGTTCAAATGATACTACCATCTGAGGAAGCTTAATGAGTTGAATTTCTGAGGGCTAAATCAGTGGACCAGCCTGTTTTTATTAATTAAAAAATTTTAAAGACACATATTTGAAAAGAGAAGTCTTTCATTATTTTTGCTTTTTTCTCAGATTGAATATATTTTGATTTGTTGGATAGCTACTAAAGAATCAATGGTGTTGTAATTGTAAATAAGTCATTTCTGATGTTGGAATTTTCTGTTGTCTAAAAAAACTTGACTTTTAAATTAGCAGGTAGATGTCTATAAACTATATGATAGTTTCATTATTGTGATATCTTTATGAATGAGATTATATGATTTGGTTTTGTTTTCATAGTAGCAATTTTTAATTCACATCTTTCTTGGTTATGAATTTAGGAACCCAGTATATGTTACAAAGTTTCTTTCGGTAATGAAAGACTTAATTTAAATTTAGTATTTTGTAAATGGAAGACAATTACTTTATTGTGTTACTGTTTTTGTCTGGCTTGGGGAAATGGAATGAAATTCCCTGAGTTGAATACCCCATTTTTTAAAAAGATTTTATTTATTTATTTGAGAGTGAGAGCACAAGCAGGGAGGGGCAGAGGGAGAGGGAGAAGCAGGTTCCCCACTGAGCGGGAAGCCAGACATGACAGTGGGCTCAATCCCTTACCCTGAGATCATGACCTGAGCCAAAGGCAGATGCTTAACCAACTAAGCCACTCAGGCACCCTGAATATCCCATTTTTTATTTAATGAATCCAGAAACTACAATAGCAACAATTACTAAAATACCAAAGCCCTTCTGATTATAGCTAATAAGGCAAGAGGCCAAAAATAAAATTTTTTGCCTAATTTTTTATAAAGTGTGCTTTCTGATTCAGAATTTAATAATAAAGCAGACAACATGGGACTATCTAGCCATTTGTGTTTCTAAAGACTTCTTGTTCACATGAGAGGTTGTGCACAATGGTGGTGCAGCTGTGGGAGTGGGAACAAAAGTGGCACTGTTCCTTAACTGAACTCAAATACAAAACAAATGGTTAGTTGATAATATAAACCTGGTAAGATTGGAGTTGGAGTGTGGCTCAGTAAGCTAAGTGTTTGCAAATAATTTCTTTGAGAAAGTTTGAAAGTTAGGTCTGTTACTAGATCAGTGGGATATATTTGGACTTCAACCATACCACCTCATTTGAATTTCCATTCTGTGAATTTCTGTTTTAAAAACGCTTGTAGGCAAAAGGAGGTAGGTGGGGAGATGGGATATTGGGTAATGGGCATTAAGGAGGACACTTGATGTAAAGAGCACTGGGTGTTGTATGCGACTGATGAATCATTAAATTCTGCCCCTGAAACTAATAATACACTATATGCTAATAGAGAGTATATTCTTTTAAAAGGGAAATGAATATTTTTCTGAAACTAATAATACACTATATGCTAACTAAATTGAATTTAAATAAAAATGTTTAAAAAATAAAAACCATTGTAGGCAGATGTAATTTATAGAAATAGTGTGAGAAAGGAATATTTATACATCAGGTTAAATTAATAACACAGTTTCCCAATTGGCAAAGAAAAAACTACATTTAAAAATTGGGTTAAGATATAAATACAATTCATAGCCTAAGACTAAAACAAAAAAATCATCAAAGTATCATTTTTCTGGAATTTAAGAATTTATTAGAAACAGCAATATAGTCTTTTTTAGAACAGTAGTTCTCAACTAGGGGCATTTTTGTCTCACGGGGGACATTTGGAAATGTCTGGGAACATTTTTTTTTTTTTTTTTTGAAGATTTTATTTATTTGACAGAGACAAAGCGAGAGAGGGAATACAAGCAGGGGGAGTGGGAGAGGGAGAAGCAGACTTCCTGCGGAACAAGGAGCTTGATGCGGGGCTGGATCCCAGGACCCTGGGATCATGACCTGAGCCGAAAGCAGACACTTAATGACTGAGCCACCCAGGCGCCCCGGGAACATTTTTGATTGTCACAACTCGTGGGGGTGGTGGGAGTACTACTGGCATGTAGGTGGTAGAAACTAAGGATGCTACTAAATATCCCATAGTGCACAGTACAGCTCCCACAACAAAGAACTACCTGGCCCAAATTGTAAATATTGCCGAAGTTGAGAAACCCTGGTTTAAAAGATGGAGAAAATAATTAATTTTACAAATGCGCTTAAATTTGTGATTCATCATTTGCCAGCCTGTTTATAAAGTGATTTGTCATTATTAATTTTTTTATTATTGAAAAAAAATTTTTTTTAAAGATTGTATTTATTTGAGAGAGAGAGAGAATGAGAGAGAGAGCATGAGAGGGGGAGGGTCAGAGGGAGAAGCAGACTCCCCGCTGAACAGGGAGCCCGATGCAGGACTCGATCCCGGGACTCCAGGATCATGACCTGAGCCGAAGGCAGTCGCTCAACCAGCTGAGCCACCCATGTGCCCTATTATTGAAAATTTTAAATATTTATAAAAGAATAGTATAATGAATCCTATGTTCCCATCACCCCACTTCAGTTATTTTTCATGGCCAATTTTGACTTAATCTGTACCCTCTTCCCTCTCCTCTACTGAATTACACTGAAGCAGACCCAGATACATTATTTCATCTGTAAATATTTTAGTATGTATCCCAAAAGATAAGTGTTCTTTTTCTTAAACTTCATTATATCTTTACCAAACGTAAAAGCAATGATAATTAACAGTGATTTTAAAAAATTTAATTGTATTAAAAGTCTTGAGGTTAGGTGAAGAATAAAGAGAATAATATATTTTGTTCTCTAGTTATCTCATTCTGTAACCTTTCTTTTTTTCTTTTTTTTTTTTCATCTGCATTAGGAGGCGAGCTCAAGATAGTATAGATTAGGGGTTAGAACCATGAGAGACGATGGACTCTGAAAAACAAACTGAGGGTTCTAGAGGGGAGGGGGGTGGGAGGATGGGTTAGCCTGGTGATGGGTATTGAGGAGGGCACGTTCTGCATGGAGCACTGGGTGTTATGCACAAACAATGAATCATGGAACACTATATCTAAAACTAATGATGTAATGTATGGGGATTAACATAACAATAAAAAAATTAAAAAAAAAAAAGATAGTATAGATTAGGGGTTGCAAACTATAGCCTGCAGGCCAAATCCAGCCCTCCATTTATATTGCTAAGTATTATTGGAATACAGCACATCCATTCATTTATTTATTGTGTATGGCCACTTTCATGTTACAACTGCAGAATTGAATAGTTGTGACAGGAGACTGGGTGGTTGTAAACGTGAAATATTTACTTTCTGGTCCTTCACAGAAAAGTTTGCTGGCCTCTAGTATAGATGACTATTGCAGTTTTTTTTCAGTTGACTTAAGCTGTTATTAAACTAAATTGTATATTATACCTTTCTAATATGTGATACCAGATTACATTTTTTTCCTATTTCTTTTTCTTAGGGAAAACGCAGCTATTTTGGAAAGGTATCTCCATGTATGACCTACTGAGTACAGTGGGATTACATTCTGTTTCCTCCTTAATGTATAGGTAAAGGCACTGAGGACTGTGAGATCTTAGGTGTGTTTTTATAGGTGAGCTAATTTTGGATCCTGCAGGGACTCAGTATTTTTTTTCCCCACTGATGAATTATAATAAGAAAGGTGTGGAGGATTGAATGAAAGACCAGTTTAAAAAAGTATGTCATTTACAAAAAAAAAAAAGTTTTCAAATACAGTATAAATATATACTACAGTTGTCTGGAAACTTTATCATTTAAGGTTAATGAAAACTGTTCTGAAGGCAAGGACTAATAGAGAACAATACTAAATTTTGTCAGAAAACCCACATTATGGTATTGTTGCTGTCTAAAGTGATACTGGGCAAAAAGTTTAATTGGTATAAGCTTCAGTTTCCTTATCTATGATAATAACTTAAAGGGTTGGCTGTGGAGTAAGGGAAATAAGATTCTATTTATAGTGTACAATGACACCAAGGGAATCTAATGGTGTTATTATTGCCTTTGATTGTTTCTTTCCAACTGGCAGAAGGCAGAGAATATGGTTTCCTAAACAGATACTAATTCTGTCTGATTCTTATCTAGTAATGAAAACAAAGCTGTAGAAATATTTTATGTAAATGTAAAACTGAGAAAGAAAGGGCAAGTGGGCTTCAAGACTGGTCAGTTTAAGGAAATTATTCTCTTAAAAACAAGTCAGGACTCAGGATAGTAACCTCTAAAATGGCTCTAGGAATTGGTGTACATAGTTCCTGAGGATTGATGTTAATTCAGATTCTGAGTGGAGGCACCCCCCCTCTCTACCCCCGCAAAACTGGCACTATTAAGAATGTGGAGTGTCAACAAAAGATTAGATTTGTAAGACCCAGAAAACAGTCTTTAAGTTGCCTTTTATAGGAAGGCAGACTAAAATCTGAGATTGCCCCAACAAAAAAGGTCAAGCTTTAAAAGGAGACAGCCAGAGTTTTTGTCTTCCCTTACCTGCAGATTCTTTCAGTTGCTCAGGTTGAATTTTACGAAATCATCACTGATTTGTTTTTTCATATTCCTCATCTGGTCCATCACTAAATCCTATTGGCTCTTTAGGATATATCCAGAATTTAAGCAGTTTTTACCCTTCCTGCTGCTACCACCCTGGTCCTCACACTTCTTCCCCCAGATATCCTCGTGGCTTTCTCTCTCACTCCCTTTAGCTATTTACTCATGGCTTTCTCTCTCACTCCCTTCAGCTATTTATTTATTTTTTTTTTTTTTAAAAGATTTTATTTATTTATTTGAGAGAGAGAGAATGAGAGAGAGAGAGAGAGCATGAGGGGGGGAGGGTCAGAGGGAGAAGCAGACTCCTTGCTGAGCAAGGAGCCCGATGCGGGACTCGATCCCGGGACTCCAGGATCATGACCTGAGCCGAAGGCAGTCGCTTAACCAACTGAGCCACCCAGGCGCCCTCCCTTCAGCTATTTAATCAAACCCACCCTGGGAGGCCATCCTTTGGCTGTCCTACCTAATCCTTCTTAACTGTGATTATTTTTTCTTTGGCCTTTTTACTACCTAACATTTACATTTTATTTACTTATTTTGTTTATAATGTTCTGTCTCCCCTGTTAGAACGTAAACTCAATGAGGGTAGGAACTTTATTTTGCCCATTGCTGTGTCTCTGGTGTCCAGAACAATACTGAGCTTGTAGTAGGCACCCAATAAATATTCAATGAATCAAGCAGAATATACTACTTCCAAACAATTGTGTTGAAGTTTTAGTATGATCAGAATACCAGCATCTTGATGAATTAAATGAGTTTTAGGAAAAAGAAGATGAAGTACAATATTACTTATTATATTTAGGGATAATAAAATAGTTGAACTAATTTACTGAAAGTGTCAGCATGTTCAGGAAATGTTTAATTCCATTGATGTTAAAAATCACAGTGGTTACTGAGAAGATTCTGGGAATATAGTGGGGTATGAAGTAGTAGAAATTCATCTCCCCACCTAGATAACAACTGCACTGGCAGAATTCTTTCTGATGTAACTATTTTAGAACTCCGGATTCTATTGAGATCTTGGTACGTCCAGGAGAAGGAACACATTATAATCAAACTTCCAAGAGCTAAGGCCAAAGAATCTTGAAAGCAACAAGAGGGGTGACTTGTCACTTAAAAGGGATCTTTGTAAGATTTTCAGCAGATTTCTCATCAGAAACTTTGGAGCCAGAAGACAGTGGTGGACTGATGTTTTCAAGGTGCTAAAAAGAAAAAAAACCCTGTCAACCAAGAATCCTCTATCTAGCAAAACTCTCCTTCAAAAGTGACAGAGAAATTAAGACCGTCCCCAAAACTCAGGGAATTTGTTACCAGTAGACCTGTCTTGCAAGAAATCCCAAAGAAGTCCTGCAGGTTGAAATGAAAGAATATTAGATAGTAACCTGTAGCCATATGAGGAAGTAAAATCTCAATAAAAGTATAATATGTAGGCAGTTATAGAAGATAGCATTGTTTTAATAATGGTTTATAATTCTTTTTTGTTTCCCACATGATTTGAGATTAATACATTAAAAAAATTATTAGTCTAGGGCGCCTGGGTGGCTCAGTCGTTGAGCGTCTGCCTTCAGCTCAGGTCATGATCCCAGGGTCCTGGGATCGAGTTCCGCATCGGGCTCCCTGCTCGGCAGGAGGCCTGCTTCTCCCTCTCCCACTCCCCCTGTTTGTGTTCCTGCTCTCACTGTCTCTCTCTCTGTCAAATAAATAAATAAAATCTTTAAAAAAAAAAAAAATTATTAGTCTAAAATCTAGCATTATCGTAACTTTGGTTTGTAAATCCACATTTTGTTTTCTATATATAATTTAAGAAACTGATGGATTTTAAAAAATTATTAGTTTATGTTTTTGATTACACAATGTACAAAATTGTAATTTTGTGATAACAGTAACTGAAAGGGTTACGGATAGAGCTGTAAATGAGTTGTTTGTTTGTTTTTGTTGTTTTTTAAGATTTTATTTATTTGAGAGAGAAAAAACACGAGCAGGGGGAGGGGGCAGAAGGAGGGGTGAGAAGCAGACTCCCCACTGAGCAAGGAGCCCAACATGGGGCTCGATCCCAGGACCCTGGGATCATGACCTGAGCTAAAGGCAGATGCTTAATTGACTGAGCCACCCAGGCGCCCCTGTAAATGAGTTTTCAATTAGCAATAATTGCGCCTCGGATAAACCTCACTGGCTACGATACTGCCACTGTGCAAAGCTTTTAAATGAATTTTTATATGTTATTGAAGTTAAGTAAAATGTTTTTTACTTCAAAATATCAACTAAATATAAAAGAGTAATGTAGGAAATGAGGCAACAAAAGCTACATGGCATCTACAGCAAAATGACAGAAGTAAGTTATTCCTTATCAATAATTACTTTAAATATAGGTGGATTAAACTATAAAAGAGACTGGCAGAAGGGATTAAAAAATGATCTAATATATTCTGTGTATAGGAGACTCACTTTAGATGCATAGATACAAATAGGTTTAAAGTGAAAGGATGGGAAAAGATATTAATGCATATAGTAACCAAAAAAGGGCAGGGATAGCTATACTAATTTTAGACAAAACAGACTTTAAATCATGAAGGTTGTAAGAGACTAAGGACATTGTATATTAATAAAAAGTACAATACAGCACGAAGATATAACAGTTATAAATATTTATATACTTAATAATAGACCGTACAAACATATGAAAAAAATTGACAGAAGTGAAGGGAAAAGGACATTTTTACGATACTAGTTTAAGACTTCAGTATTCTATTCTCAATAATGTGTAGAAAACAAGATAGAAGATAAGTAAAGAAATATGAGGACATGAACAACACAATAAAGCCAACTAGAGCTAATAGACATGTACAGAACACTCTACCTAACAACAGCATATACATTCTTCTCAAATGCACCTCGTGTGTTCTTTGTGGTAGGCTGTATGTTAAGTCACAAATTAAGTTTCAATAGATTTAAAAAGGTAGATGTCTTACAAAGTATTTTCTTTGACACTTTGATGAAGTTAAAAATCAATAATGGAAGAGAAACTGGAAGATTCACACATTTGTGGAACTTAAATAACATATTTTTAAGCAATGAATGGATTAAAGAAATTGCGAGGGAAATAAGACAATACTTAGAGATGAATGAAAACAAAAGCAGAACATACTAAAACCTGTGGGATGTAGTGAAAGCAGTGCTAAGGGGGATATTTATAGCTATAAATGCTTACATTTAAAAAATTGATCACAGGGGCGCCTGGGTGGCTCAGTTGGTTAAGCAACTGCCTTCGGCTCAGGTCATGATCCTGGAGTCCTGGGATCGAGTCCCGCATCGGGCTCCCTGCTCGGCAGGGAGTCTGCTTCTCCCTCTGACCCTCCTCCCTCTCATGCTCTCTGTCTCTCATTCTCTCTCTCTCAAATAAATAAATAAAATCTTTAAAAAAAAAAAAAAATAAAAAAAAAAATAAAAAATTGATCACAAATCAACCTAATTTCACAACTTAAGGAACTAGAAAAAAATTAAATTCAAAGATAGCAGAAGGAATGAAGTAATAAATATTTGAGCAGGGATAAATAAAACAATAGAAAAGCAGTGGAGGAAATCAGTGAAACCACAAGTTGGTTCTTTGATCAGCAGAACTGATAAATGTTTATTTAGCTAGATTGATTAAGAAAAAACACTCAAATTATTATAATCAGAAATGAAAGTGGGGACATTACTGCCAATTCTACGGAAAGGGAAGGTTTATAAGAAAGTACTGTAAACAGTTATATGACAACAAATGAGATAACCTAGATGAACTGGACAAATACCTAGAAACACAAAACCTACTAAGACTGAATCATGAAAATTCAGGAAATCTGAATATACCTATAACTAGTAAGAAGATTGAATCAGTAATAAAAGATCTCCTGACAGGGGCGCCTGGGTGGCTCAGTTGTTAAGCGTCTGTCTTCCACTCAGGTCCTGATCCCAGAGTCCTGGGATCGAGCCCTACATCGGGCTCCCTGCTCGGCGGGAAGCCTGCTTCTCCCTCTCCCATTCCCCCTGCTTGTGTTCCCCTCTCGCTGTGTCAAATAAATAAAATCTTTAAAAAAAAAAAAAAACTCCTGACAAAGAAAAGCCCTTGACCTGATTGATTCACTAATGAATTCTACCAAACATTTAAAGAAGAACTAACACCATTTTTTGTGTGTGTGAATAAAATGATAGAGTTTTATTAAGTGAGGATACAGAAGAGCTCTTGGGGGGAGGGGGTCCCAACAGGCTTGCCCCTAAAACCATTTGTTCTCAAATTTTTCCAAAATAACATAGAGAACACTTACTGACTCATTCTATGAAGCCAGCATTACCCTAATATCACAGCCAGACAAAGATAGTATTAGAAAACTATAAACCAGTATCCCTTGTGAACATTGATGTAAAATTCTCAGTAAAATACTAACAAACCATATTCAGCATATTAAAAGGGTTATACACCATGACCAAGTTGGATTTATTCTTGGAATGAAGGATGGTTTAGCATACATAAATTGATCAATGTGATACCACATTAACAGAATGAAGGGGAAAAATTCTGTGACCATTGCAATTGATGTAGAAAAAGCATTTGATTAAATTCAATACCCTTTTATGATAAAAAAAACAGCAAACTAGGAACAGAAGGAAACTATCTTGACATATTAAAAGCCATATATGAAAAACTGAAAACTTGTCCTCTCGGATCAAGAAAAAGATAAGGATGCTCACTTTTCCACTCATATTCAACATGGTACTGGAAGTCCTAGCCAGAGTAGGCAAGAAAAAGAAATAAAAGGCATTCACATTGGAAAGGAAGAAGTAAAATTATCTCTGCAGATTATATGATCCTATATGTAGAAAACCATAAAGTTCCACACAAAAAACTTTCAGAACTAATTAAGATATTCAGCAAAGTAGCAAAACACAAAATCTAGTTTCATTTCTGTACATTAACCGTCAACAATCAATAGAGGATATTAAGAAAACAACTCCATTTATAATAACATCAAAAATAAAAAAAATACTTAGGAATTAATTTAACCAAAGAGGTGAAAGACTTGTACAGTGAAAACTATAAAACACTGCTGAAAGAAATTAAAGAAGATACAAGTAAGTGGAAACATTTCATGTTCATGGATTGGAAGAATTTGTATTGTTATGATATCAAAACTGTCCAAACTGATGTTTTTTGCAGAAATGGAAAAATCCATCCTACAATTCAGTATGTCATTTCAAGGTACCCCCAAATAGCCAAAACCATGTTGAATAAGAATAACAAATTTGGAAGACTAATTCTTCCTGATTTCAGAACTTACTACTAAGCTACAATAATCAAAACAGTGTGGTACTGGCATAAATACAGATATATAAACCAATGGAATGGAATAGAGTCCAGTAACAAATCCTTGAATACATGGTCAAATAATTTTTGACAAGGGTGCCAAGACCGTTCAGTGGGGAAAGGACAGTTTTTTCAATAAATGGTACTGGGAAAACAGGGTATCTATGTACAAAAGAATGAAGTTGGACCCTTACCTAACATTGTCTATGGAAATTAACTAAATAGGTCAAAGACCTGAAATGTGAAAGCTTGGAAGAAAACATAGCGCAAAGCTCCCAGCATTGGATTTGGCAGTGATTTGTTGGGCATTGACACTGAAGGCACAGGCAACAAAAGAAGAAATAGACAAATTGGACTTCATGAAAATTAAAATCTTCTGTGCACCAAAGGATACTATCAACCATGAAAAGGCAACTTACAGAATGTGGGACAATACTGGCAAATTGTATGTCTGATAATGGGTTGATATCCAGAATATATGTAGAATTCTTAAAACTCAGCAACTACAAAAAACCTGATTCACAGCTGGGCAAGGGACTTGAGTAGGCATTTCTCCAGAGAATATATATGAATGGTTCATAAGCACATGAAAAATGCTAAACGTCACAAATCATTAGGGAAATGCAAGTCAAAACCATAATGAGATACCACCTCACACCTAGTCAGATGGCTACTATAAAAACAAAACAAAACAGGGATGCCTGGGTGCTCAGTCGGTTAAGCGGTTACCTTCGGCTCAGGTCATGATCCCAGGCTGCTGGGATCGAGTTCCACATGGTGCTCCCTGCCTGGCGGAGAGCATGCTTCTCCCTCTGCCCCTCCCCCTGCTTGTGCTGCTCTCTCTCTCTCTCTCTCTCTTTCTGACAAATCTTTAAAGACAAAACAGAACAAAATAAGTGTTGGTGAGGATGTGGAGAAATTGGAACCCTTTGGACTGTTGGTGGGAATGTAAAATGGTATAGCTGCTATGGAAAACAGTATGGAGGTTTGTTAAAAATGGAATTACTGTATGATCCAGCAATTGCATTTCTGAGTTATATTCCCCAAAGAGTTGAAACTAGGGTCTCAAAGAGATATTTTTACACCCATGTTCATAGCATTATTCACGATAATTAAAACTTGGAAACAACCCAAGTGTCCATGATGTATGAATGACTAAACAAAATGTGGTATATACATAAAATGGAGTATTATTTAGTCTTAAAAAGGAAGGAAATTCTGACTCATGCTACAATATAGATTAACCTGTTGAGGACATGATGCCAATTGCAAAAATGCAAATACTGTATGCTTCCATTTATATGAAGTACCTAGAGTAGTCAAAAATCATAGAGACAAAGTATAATGATGGTTTCCAGGAGTTGGGGAGAGGGACAAGAAGAATTATTGTGTGAAATGTATAGTTTTAGTTTTGTAAAATGAAGAGTTCTGGAGATGGATGGTGGTGATGGGTGCATAACAGTATGAATGTGTTTAATATCATTGAACTTTACACTTAAAAATGGTTAAGATGGTAAATTTTATGTTTCTTGTATTTTGCCACAGTAAAAAAAAAATCATTTAAAAAACATAATTAAGGCATGTTAAAGATTCAACTCAATACCCATTTTGGTTCTTACTAGCTAGTAGGCACTGTGAATTTGGATTTGTGCAGGGGCCTCAAATTAAATCTAAAACTGATCTTGGTTCTTTCTACCCTCTTATCCCCCAGTATCAGAGTCATAATAATGAGCTTTTTTTATTAGGTTTATTTGAAATACTTAAGATGGATTCAGAAAAAAGCAGCAAACCCTATTAGTTAAGATGCTTGTGCAACTGAGGTTTTTTATTTGGAAGAAAAACGAAATAAATTTAATTGTTACTTTCTAGTGTATGTATTTTCCAAATTCCTGGGAATAAAGATGATGAAGATACAGTTGTAGCCCCCAATATGCTCAAAGTCAAAGAAGTGTACTTGGAAACAAATAATTATACTACAGTGTGATAATAAAAGAGAATTTTGTGAGAGTGGAGGTTTCAGAGGGGAGGGGTTGGTTGCCTGAGTTGAGTTGTAGAGGATGTCTATTCTAAGCCAACAAGGTGATGAATAAGAGCATTGAAGTCTGGAGTCAAATAAGTTGTACGTGAACATAGTGGGTCAAATAAGTTGGTAAGTTAAAGTTTTATATGTGGGACGATGACGGGTAGCAGGTGTGGTCCACAGAAGTAGGCTTTAAAAGAGGTTAGTTCGTTATATAGTAGAGTTACATTAAAGAGTTTTAAACATAAATTGTGTGCTTTACAGAGGGAATTGTGTGTGTGTGTGAAGAATAGATTGGGGTAAGATAAAAGTGCTTGTGTTCCCTCTCGCTGTGTGTGTCTCTCTCTCTCTGTCAAATAAATAAACAAATAAATACATAAATCTTAAAAAAAAAAAAAAGGGTGGCTGTCATATTGTTGTGGACTCCTACACGAGCAGTTTTACTTTAAATATCTGTCTGAGAAAATACGCTAAGACCAAAGACTATTTTGAATTCAGCAGCTGTTTTGAATGAACTCTTGTTTTGTTTTTAATTTAAATCCGTGAAAAGTAGTTCAAATAATCCTGAATACTATATGGATTTTCAAACCACTTGCTAAAGCTGGAGTCCATGAGGGGTAGGACTATGGGTTGGGAACCACTGCTCTGGAGAAAGTCTTAAAACATGCTTACTTCTGGGTGTTAAAATTTGAGATGTAGTCTGGAATAAAGATAGTATCCTTATAATACCCATCTCTGTCTGCATCTAGCAAAGTAATGGGATTTCTTTTTTGGTGTGGACTCTGTATATTATCTTCATGGTGCAGGACAGGCATTTTTTTTCCTCTTTAAAAAGTAGTTTCTTACAGGGCGCCTGGGTGGTTTAGTCAGTTAAGCATTGGACTCTTGATTTTGGCTGGGGTCATGGTCTCAGGGTTATGAGATTGAGCCCTGCACTGGGCTCTGCAGAGTCTGCTTGGGATTCTCTCTCCCTCTCTCTCTCTGCACCCCTCCCCCGTGCTTGCACACGCTCTCTCTCTTTAAAAAAAAAAAAAAGTTTCCTACATTAAAAAAAAAAATTTAAGCAATCAGGTCTTTCTCTACCTCTCATCTCCAGAAATAGGCCTATTATAAAAGGTAAGGCATACCTACTTAATTCTTCTGAAATAGTTTTGGAATTTTGGATATATGAAGTTATGCTGATTTGTGTTTCATTTTTATCTTTTATGGTGGTACTTAATTTTTTTCTGTTCTTGAATATACAGAAAAGTATATGCTCACCAGCTAGAGATAACCAATGTTAATATGGTCTCAAAGTTAATTGAGATCACAGTTTGGCATCCTTTCTTCCTCTTTAAATTACTCAACTAATGTTTATATAATTTTTATGTCATTAAAAAGCCTTTGTAAAATTTTTAAATGGAAAAATGCTTATATACATAGTTGTATCATAATTTAGCATTTTTCTTAATGTTGGCTTATCATCATGGCTGATAAATTAAGAGTAATGAAAGATCAGACTACTTCTGATATAAGTGTTGGTCTAGTATGTATGTGACATAGTATATTGATCCAGGTTCATCATTTATCTTTGGAGTTAATCACTATTCAAGTGAATTTCATTTCAAGTTATTTTGTTGACTCCATTCTGTGTTTTCTTTTCTCACATCAATTCTTACTGAATTATTATAGCTTCAGGTTTTATTTTTCTTTCTAAAATATTTGCTCACTAATTCAGATTTAAATACTGATGTTTAGGATAAAGATGGAGATAGAGCTGTTCACCATGCAGCTTTTGGAGACGAAGGTGCTGTTATAGAAGTACTGCATCGGGGCAGTGCTGACTTGAATGCTCGCAACAAGCGCCGACAGACGCCACTTCATATCGCTGTCAATAAAGGCCATCTGCAGGTCGTGAAGACTTTATTGGACTTCGGCTGTCATCCTAGTCTCCAGGTAAAATCTTTAATGACAGATATTCTGCAGGCGTTGCTAGGATTCTGTTAAGAGGAAATACTAAGTTCTGTGGTAAGCATTCCTTTGTTATCAGTTCATTTTTGTTTGATCATGTGATAAAATTGGCAGCTGTTCTTCTTAGAAAAGACTTTTTAAGGAAAGTGTCAGTAGATTGGTTTTATATTGGAGGGTGGGGATGGGGACTTCCTTGCAAAAATATCAGCTTATGAATTGATTTAACTTTATTGATCATGACAGCTTCAGCAGCTTAAGAAGTATAATAGGCTGCATTTAATGAGAGTTACTTTATCTAAATTATTTCAGTTGTAATCTTCAGGTCTTGGTCTAGTCATTAGTTTAGGAAGATTTTCTGTTTTGGAAAATATACAGGGTTTTAGGGTTGATTTTCAGTAGGACCTAATTTTTGAGGCAAGAGTCGCTTAAGAGATGATTCCTGTCCACAGTTTTAGCAGCCAGATGGATTCGATTGGATAGATGTCAGAGAAGCAACAAAGAAGAAAAATAGGAGTAATGGGACTGAGGGTTTGAGAACTGAAAGAATTGGAGATTTTATTCAGCTAGATGGTTATCAGAGACTGATATTTCTGAGGCACAGCATTTTGGAACTGACAGGGTTTGGAACTTAGAGCCTCTAAGTGGATTATAGAATTGGAGGATGGGGGAGGAATTAGAGGGTGTTGATCTGTTGAAGGAGAGATAATTTGTACCTATTGATTTTTTGGGGTCTGAAATGGCAGACAAAGTCATCTGTTGAGAGTGAGTGGGGAGTAATAGGTATAGAAAAGGTAATTGAGAAGAGTGATAAATGTTTGGAATAGCTACTGTGGGGACCAGAAGGAAGGACGATCAGGGCCGGTAGAAGCTTATTCCAGCCATATTAAGAGCCTATCTCTTGGGATGCCTGGGTGGCTCAGTCGGTTAAACGTCTCCCTTCGGCCCAGGTCATGATCCCAGGGTCCTGGTATTGAATCCCACACCAGGCTCCTTGCTCAGTGGGGAGCCTGCTTCTCCCTCTGCCTGCCGCTCCCCATGCTTGTGCTCTCTGTTTCTCACTTGTACTCTTTCTCTCTGATAAATAAATAAAATCTTAAAAAAAAAAAAAGCCTATCTCAAGTTGAAGACTATGAATTTTTAGTGCCACTAGATAGGAGGCTAGAAAGTGGCTGGTTGGATTGAACTTGGGTTAGGAATTTGTTATGAGGGTAGATGAGGATATGCCTGGGATTGGCCAACTTTTTCTGTAAAGGGCCAGATGATAATTAGGCTTTCATGTAGTTTCTATCATGACTATCCAGTGCTGCAATTGTAGCATGAAAACAGCCGTCGATAATACATAAATGGATGTGTATGGCTGAATTCCAATAAAACTATTTACAAAAACAGGTGGCAGGCTGAATTTAGCAACCATGGTATAGGCCATAGGTATGACTTAACTGGGAATAGTATTTATGAAACTATGAAATAAATGAGGTCTAAATTACCCACTTATGCAGATAATCTACTAAATCAGTTGACTGATGAAAAAGGTAGTCAGCTTGAAAAAAAGGAAGACCGAGACTGCTAAATTTTCTTTTACATTTGTTTCTATTTTGATTAATTAGCCACTTTCCTGCCCCTTGACAACATTTAGATTAATATTTTCACCCATGACTACATAATATATTCAGCTGGGGGGCTCTGAGAAACTGCTAATGCCTGGGTCTTACCCCTAGAGATTCTGGTTTAGTTGTCTTGGAGAACAGCCTGAGTATCTTTTTTTTTTTTTTAAGATGTATTTATTTATTTTAGAGAGAGAATGCATGCTCATGCATGAGCGGGAGGGGCAGAGGGAAACGGAGATAGAATCCCAAGCAGACTCTGTGTCAGTCATGGAGCCTGACACAGGGCTCAATCTCACGACCTTGAGATCATGACCTGAGCTGAAACCAAGAGCCGGAAGCTTAACTGACTGCGCCATCCAGGCCCCCTGTGCCTGGGTATCTTTTTAAGAGCTCCCCTACAGATTCTGAATGTGCAGCCAAGGTTAAGGACTACTGACTTTCAGTTCATTGCTCTAAGGCCCCAAGACTGGTGTAGGTTTGTTTTGAAAGTTTAGGGCATAGTGATTACTGACTGGTAGGAATCTGGTATAGTAGGCCATTTTAAACTAATGAATTTTGGGGGCAGCTTTTCACCTCATTAATTTTTGTAATTAGCTGAATCATATTTGAGGGTACTTTTTAATTTTTCCTTTTCTTTGGTAGGCTACAACATGTTCATTGTGTTTTCCATCTAGATTGAGTATGAGTTTTTTTGTTTTTTTTTTTAAAGATTTTTTATTTATTTATTTGAGAGAGAGAGAATGAGAGAGAGCAAGCACATGAGAGGGGGGAGGGTCAGAGGGAGAAGCAGACTCCCTGCCGAGCAGGGAGCCCGATGCGGGACTCGATCCAGGGACTCCAGGATCATGACCTGAGCCGAAGGCAGTCACTTAACCAACTGAGCCACCCAGGCGCCCTAGATTGAGTATGAGTTTAATATAATGAGGCTAATGTTTCTTGCCTACATCTTAAAATTTAACACAGGTTGTTTATTGAAGGTTACTGGATATGGCTTCTGTTTAGTAGTTCAGTATACATATTAATATTACATGTGATGTTTGATTCAAGAACTAATGAAAGTCTTTCTAAATAAAAAAAAAGGATTCTGAAGGTGATACCCCTCTTCATGATGCAATAAGTAAGAAACGTGATGACATTCTGGCAGTTCTTCTAGAAGCTGGAGCAGATGTTACCATTACAAACAATAATGGATTTAATGCTCTACACCATGCTGCACTAAGAGGAAATCCCAGGTAAAGATCTCACCTTTACTATTTTATATGCAGTTTAAAAATATTTTCCTAGTGCTGGTTCTTTTTTTCTGATACTGATGAGGAAATAATGGTATATTTTAGTACTTTATAAATCATTTTAAAGTCTGTGGAAGTTATGTCTTCACTAAATAGATTAGTTTTATATTATTTTTTTTATTGTTAAACTAATACAAGTATTATGAAATGACTTACATATATTAAATATGTATATAAAGTATCAAGAATACTTGCTTATATCTAAAGATTTAATTAAAATGCATTCCATTTTGGGGCGCCTGGGTTGCTCAGTCGGTTAAGCGCCTGCCGTTGGCTCAGGTCATGATCCCGGGGCCCTGGGATCGAGCCCCGCATCGGGCTCCTTGCTCTGTGGGAAGCCCGCTTCTCCCTCTCCTCCCCGCTTGTACTCTCTCACTGTCTCTCCTCTCTCTCTCAAATAAATAAATAAAATCTTAAAAAAAAAAATTTTTTTTAATGCATTTCATTTTGAGATATATGTTTCTTTAAGATCATTCTCAGTGTGTCCTCTGATCTCATGTTATCCATTTGCATGATTTTTAAGTAGGCTCCATGCCCAGTGTGTAGTCCAGTGTGGGGCTTGAACTCAAGACCCTGAGATCAGGACCTGAGCTGAGATCAAGAGTCGGATGCTTAACTGACTGGGCCCCCCAGGCACCCCATTTGCATGATTGTTTTTTTAACTTGTGGCTAAATAACTATTAAGTACCTAATTCTTTATTAATAATATAATTATATAAGCTTCTAGTGTAGATATTCCCCAGCCATTGTTAACAATAGTGATAGGCAGTCTACTAGAAAAAAGATTCGCCGGTTATAGTTTGAGAAAAACTTCTGGGAAATCACAACTCATAAAGGATCTGCAGAGTCTCACAGAATAGGAAAATACTTAGTTTTGCTTAATTTAGAGCTTTCTATGAATGAATTTTGGGGAACAACTTAACCTTGAGAAGCATTTTAGAAAATTGCATTGGATGTCTTCTGTTTATAGTTGAATTAAGCCTGCATATCTTGCCTGAGGGAGCTAGCTGTTCACTTTGAAGTTTATTTTGACAGTTTAATCTATCCTGAATTCTTTTTTTAAAATTGAGATAAAATTGACATATAATATTGTTAGTTTCAGTTGCACAATATAATGATTTGATATATGAATATATTATGAAATGATTTCCATGATAAGTCTGGTTAACATCCTTCACCACATGTGATTACATATATTTTTTCTTGTGAGAAGAACTTTTAATATTTACTGCTTTAGCAACTTTGAAATATACAGTACAGTATTAACTAACTATATTACATCCCCATGACTTCTTGTCCTCTGGTTCCATACTGCATTTTTATATCATGTATCCTTCTAGTTTTTGCTATTTTTTTAGCTTCTTAGGATCACCACTAGAGGGGGAGCACAGAGAACAAAAGGATTTTACTGCTATTGCTTGTTGATGCTCCTAACAGTGGGTATATAATGTGGGAGGAAATAAATGACCATATTTTAGATTATGTCTTGATTTGTTTTTCAAATTACAAATATTTGAACACTTCATACTTTCGGCACTGTGAAGGAGACAAAATAGTATTATATGTTCCCTGCCTTTCAAAGAGAAGATGATGATGATAGCACTTACACAGGCAGGGCCTCTACTAAATGGTTTACATGCATTATCTCCTTTAATCCTTTCGACAGCTTTTTGAGGCAGGTGTTAATATCCTCTTTTTATAGATAATATGAAGCTTATAAAGAGAGGAATTTACTTGTTCAAGATCACACAGCTGACTAGTGGAGCAGCTAGAAGTTGAGCAACAATCTGCCTTAATAGATCGTAGGGGTGCCTGGGTGGCTTAGTCAGTTAAGCATCCGACTCTTGATCTCAGCTCAGGTCTTGATCTCATGGTCGTAAGTTCAAGCCCTGCGTTGGACTGCACGCTGGGCATGGAGCCTACTTTATTTTATTAATTTTTTAATTTTTTAAATTTAAATTCAGTTAACATATAATGTATTATTAGTTTCAGAGATAGAGGCCAGTGATTCATCAGTCTTATATATTACCCAGTGCTCATTACATCACATGCCCTCCTTAATGTCTATCACCCGGTTACCCCATCCCCCCCACTCCCATCCCCTTCAGCAACACTCAGTTTCCTATGATTAAGAGTCTCTTATCGTTTGTCTCCCTCTCTGATTTTGTCTTGTTTTATTTTTTCCTCTCTTCCCCTATGCTCCTGTTTTGTTTCTCAAATTCCACATACGAGTGAGATCTTATGATAGCTGTCTTTCTCTGTTTGACTTATTTCGCTTAGCATAATACCCTCTAGTTCCATCCACATCATTGCAAATGGCAAGATTTCATATTTTTTATTTTTTTTTTTTAAAGATTTTTTATTTATTTATTTGAGAGAGAGAGAATGAGAGAGAGCAAGCACATGAGAGGGGGGAGGGTCAGAGGGAGAAGCAGACTCCCTGCCGAGCAGGGAGCCTGAGGCGGGACTCGATCCAGGGACTCCAGGATCATGACCTGAGCTGAAGGCAGCCGCTTAACCAACTGAGCCACCCAGGCGCCCATGATTTCATATTTTTTGATGGCTGAGTAATATTCCATTGTATATATATATCACATCTTTTTTATCCATTCATCTGTTGATGGACATCTGGGCTCTTTCCATAGTTTGGCTATTGTGGACATTGCTGCTATAAAATTGGGGTGCAGGTGCCCTTTCGGATCACTACATTTGTACCTTTGGGGTAAATACCCAGTAAGGCAATTGCTGGGTCAAAGAGTAGTTCTATTTTCAACTTTTTGAGGAACTCCATCTGTTTTCCAGAGTGGCTGCACCAGCTTGCATTCCCACCAACAGTGTAAGAGGGTTCCCCTTTCTCCACATGGAGCCAACTTTAAAAAAGAAAAAAGAATAATAGCTCTTAACTACCTTGTATTACTTTTTCTGTATTATGGTTTCAAGACTGAAACACATGGACAGTGAATGATTTAACTAAGAATGTATTAATACAGCCATCAGTCCCCTTGCTGCCTCTTTGTTTAGGGTTATCTTTGACTACTCTCTCACTAATTCTCAACTTCCAGTTAGTTCTCACATTCCATTTATTCTACTAGTCTTTTCCAATCTATTCCATTCTTCCTATTCCATTGTTGCTGATCTAATTAAGTACTTACCACTTTTACTTGAACTATTACAGTGTCTTTCTAATTGTTCTCTCTGATTTCAGGGTTATCTCTGATTTAACTTTCATACAGTTACCAACTTAGCATTCTAAAGGCATAGATATAATGGCACCTCTCTCCCCTGTTCCCAAATCTTCAGTTGCTTCCTATTGTACTTAGAATAAAATTTGCATACCTTGAACTTGGTTTTCATACCCATTTGTGGTGTGTCTTAAGCCTGTTTTTCTAACTTTATCTCCCACTAATTAAAATCCTTCTTCCTACCTTTCCCTTCCGCTACACTGTGCTGTTCCCTTTTCTAAAATATCTTGTCTACTTTCTTCATTTATTTAAGCATTTTCTTTAGTCAGGATGTCCTTATCCCCTTCCCTTCTTGATCTTAACCATCTTTCTTTCAGAGCTTCTAGATCTCATCATTGAAATTATTTTCTATTTGCCCTATACTAACTTGTTCTTTGTTCTTATTTTATTGCACTTTATGTTTGTTAGTGTGGTATTTCTGTGTTTCTTTCTGTTAAAATTGTGGGCACTCCTTTTCATTTGTGTATCCCCCACAATGCCTTGACTGTGATAGGGACTTAATAAATGTTAGTCTTAATTTGACAGGACAGTGCTAGGTATCACAGGATGTAATGTGATTAGTTATGGATTCTGTAGAGAAACTGCTAGGAGTTCAAACAGCAATTATTTCAGATTAGAATGGTCAAAAAGAGATTTTACTGGGGCACCTGGGTGGCTCAGTCAGTAAAGCATCTACCTTCAGCTCAGGTCATGATCCCAGGGTCCTGGGATTGAGCTCCGCGTCAGGCTCCCTGCTCAGCGGGGAGTGTGCTTCTCCCTCTTCCTCTGTCCCCTCCCCCTACTCATGCCCCCCCAAATAAATAAATGAAATCTTTAAAAAAAAAGAGAGATTTTATTGAGGGAATTTAGCTTATCACATTAAATCATAAAGTTTAAGATAAACTGAAAATTGAAGTGTTTAGGAAACGAGTAACTTTTAAATATTTTGAATTGTTTCACTTTACTGGGAGTAGGGGTAGTATATTTAATAATGGTAATAAGCCTATACAAGGAGGAGAGAGTATACTACTTACATTTCTTTAATTCTTGAATATATCTTGAGAATTCCCTTAAAAATTTATAAGGGTGATTCCTCCAGTCAAATAACTGGAGTCAGGTGACATTTTTTTTTTTTTTAGGTGACATTTTAAAAAAAGAGGAAAAAGCCATTTTTATTATGCAGCCAAGTGCTTTAGTTAAAGCTATATGATTGTTTTTTATTCCTATTTCCTTAAGACATTTCATGCAATTGTGACTATAGATTGCCAGATAAAGAGTGATTTTAATTGGACTCTAAAGAATATCAGAAGATTATACAACTTATGTATCAGTTTAAATTGCAAATTGAGGTTGTTTTCAGTTCTTTTTTTCATATCAGATTTTTTATTCTTAAAATACGCTTTTCTTTCCTTGTACTGATGAGTGATGTCAAAAGACAGAAGGAATCATTTTTGGTGTACTCAGAATTTTTTTAAAAAACTCTTTGGCCTTGGGGCGCCTGGGTGGCTCAGTTGTTAAGCGTCTGCCTTCAGCTCAGGTCATGATCCCAGGGTCCTGGGATTGAGCCCCACATCTGGCTCCCTGCTCGGCGGGAAGCCTGCTTCTCCCTCTCCCTCTTTCCCTGCTCATGTTCCCTCTCTCGCTGTGTCTCTCTCTGTCAAATAAATAAATAAAATCTTAAAAAAAAAAAAAAGTCTTTGGCCTTAACACTTATTTGAGGAAATCAGATATAGTTCATTTATTATTTCCAGAACCTGATGAAATTAGCATTTTTGAATAAAATATTAGGCATGATTAATATGTGCCAACATTTTCCCCTTTCTTATAAGCATTTTATAATTTATATAACTTGATGAATCTCTTACCTTGAATTATAACATTTTAATTTGTTCTTTGTGATCTTTGTTTTAAACTACAGTTATACTTCTTTAGTATACTTGGCTTAATTGTTGAACTTCATGTATAGTCAATTTTAATTACAATTGATAGTACTTTAGTTAATATAATTCTTAGCTAATTTTGAGGGTTTTTTTATTAGAATACATATATATTATTTCTACAGCAAATCGTTTACATTGCGAGTGTAACTTAATACCAGCACAAATATTTACTTACAATTATTCAATTTATTGTGGTTAGCAATATGGAAAAGTTTCCAAGGTTTATATGTGCATGTGTATACATGTGGGATTTAAGTAGCATTCTGTTCCTTAGCTTTAGCCTATAGTAAGCAGTAATGAGTTTTCGGCAATAAGTTAATAACACAGTGGAGTTATTGGTTGTGCTATTTATTTATTTTTAAAGTTTTTATTTATTAGAGAAAGAGACAGAGATAGAGACAGTATGAGCGGGGAGGAAAGGGACAAGTAGACCCCCGTGGAGCAGGGAGCCCAATATGGGGCTCAATCCCAGGACCCTGGGATCATGACCTGAGCCAAAAGCAGATGCTTAACTCACTGAGCCACCCAGGCGCCCCTGGTTGTGCTTTTTAAAAAGAAAATATAATATCCCCGGTTATCAAAAATATGTCTAGATGTCCAATATTTTTGAAGAATATACTTTGAAATCTAGATTTCAAGGGCTCAGATCAATGTAGGTTCTGGGTTTCAAAGCTGATCTTGATGTTTCCTCATGGTACAACAGCAGAGACATTAGGAGAGAAAGAATTATAAAGCCGTTTCTTTTCTTTCAGAATTGTGGGAGACAATATAAGCTTTCATTCTGAGACACTTGAGTATTTTGGTATCATGGTTTATAAAATTTGGAGCATTTTAGAATAGCATATGTCTTTTTTTTTTTTAAAGATTTTATTTATTTATTCATGAGAGACAGAGAGAGAGAGAGAGAGAGGCAGAGGGAGAAGCAGGCTCCCCGCTGAGCAGGGAGCCTGATGCGGGACTCAGTCCCAGGACCCTGGGATCATGACCTGAGCTGAAGGCAGATGCTTAACCATCTGAGCCACCCAGGCGCCCTAGAATAGCATATGTCTTAATATAGATCTTTTATTTCAGGAATCTTAACCAAGAGAACCATGCTTTTTCTTATTTTTGATATTTAGAGACATTTTCCCTAGAGTTTAGCCATATTGTCTTTTTTTGTATACAGGTGAAATTTCAGATTTAAATGAAGAGCAGGAAGCATTTCTGTTATTGAAAATGAAAACTAAATTTCTTTGGAATAGCATTAATTGGCACATTACTTAGGTACTTTCTGTGAGGATGTTGCATTTTTAGCTCTTAATTAAGTTACTAGATCTCCTTAACAGGCATGAAAATAAATTAGCAGTATTCTCTGCAGAGCTGGCCAAAAGCCAGCTAAGTATTTTGGAAGTACTGATACTGGATAGATATTTTGGAGGTACTGTTAGCAGTATTATAAAGTTACCTTATATAGTGTTATTTACAAATTTTTCTTTAATATAAATTGAGTGTGAAAAGTAACAGCAAAATATGAATAGACCACATGATGTGATACACTTGTGTTTTTAGGTTAGTGCTAAGATAACTTCACAGGCAGGGGCGCCTGGTTAAGTTGGTTAAGCGTTGGTTAAGCGACTGCCTTCTTAGCCTCTCCCCTCTCATGCTGTTTCTCTCTCTCTCTCTCTCTCTCAAATAAATAAATAAAATCTTAAAAAAAAAAAAGATAACTTCACAGGCATTTTTTACTTATCTGTTTATTCCCACAAAGGCACATACTAAATCATACTGAATATATGAGCAACTCATAATTTTCCCTCTAGAATGTTATGATACCTTTATTTAACTTTTAAAATTCTGAAATAAGGCCTGGTAAATGAGACTATGTTGAATATAGGAAGATTTGATAATCTAGACCATATCTTTGTGTTTAATGTTTTTCTTATAAACTCTGAACATGCTGAGTGCTGTATATAAGAAGTAGCTGAGAGTGTATTAAATGATACTATACTTATAGTGTGTCCATGTTCTCTTATGTGCCATGCATCCACTCTCAAACATGACGTGCCTTCTAATACATAAATATATTTAATGTAACTAATTGAAATGTGATTAAAATGAGCAGGCAGGCCTAATAATTTGAATGAAGTGATAAGATTTATTTATATATAAACTTTCTTTTGCCCACATTCTTTTAAGGGATGATCTTCACTTTTAAATAGAGGAGTGGACTGTTGAAGATTGTGTGAACATGTAGATTTTTAAACTACTACTTGCCATCAGTAACCCTTCATTAATTACTGAAATGTTTGTTTCCATGTGTTAAAGAACATTTTATTATCTATAATTGTATTGCAGTCAGTAAGAAAAATAGAGGGATGTTGGATAACTTATCATTTTTCCTCTTCCTTCATTTTCTCTCCCCTGAGAGAGAGAGGCTTGTGTGTATATTTATTTTGTGAAGGACAAAGAAGAGAGAGTGAGGAGAGTCATAGGATGTTATTATTAGAAGAGATCTTCATTTTACAACTGAGGAAACAAGTATGGAGAGGTGAAATCCCTACATAGTAAAAAGCCATGATACTTAGCATTTCCTTTCTTTTCTGAAGGTTAAAAACTTTTGGGGTTGGAAGAACTAGATCCTGTTTCAGTCTCTGCACAAAATATTCTGCAGAATCGTTCATTTTTCTTTTTTTACCTTTATCTATCAATATTCAGGTAAATTGCAGTAAAATTAAATGCTAATCCTGGAAGATAGTGACCCAGCATTTCTAGAGTATTATATTTAATGTTATATTTTTCTTTAATTTAAAATACGTGCATGTCCATAGGAACCACACTGTGGTGTTCCCATTATGTTCAGGTAGGTTTTAGGTCACCTTCCCAAATATTTTCTTCCTTTGGAGGAAGTGTATTTTTTTATTATGCAGCATAGGCTACATTTCATTGCCATTTCTATTCTGAAGATAAAAAAAACGTAACACCAAGACGGTAAATAGTAAAATTATTTTATTTGCAGTCCTTAAGTCATCCACACATTTTTCATAAAACTTTTTATAAACATTGTTAACCACTATGGTTCTCCCAAGGAGAATTAACAGTAACAAATTATTTGATTTAAACCACAATTTGAATAATTTAAATAAGCTGAGATTAGTCAACATGTGATTGATATTCATAAATGAAAAGGTTGGCTGTCCTGTAGTAATCAATGCATAGCTACAGCTGGTTGAAGGGGACCAAATCCATTGAAGAGGCGATTTGGTTCCATTTTACCAGCTCTAGCAAAGCATTGCAGTGCTGCTAGTTTGGGATACAAAAGAGTTGAAATGCTTTTTATTTGTACAATTATGGTTATGGACTTTCTACAAGTGTTAGATATTCTCATGTCAGTACTTCAGTCATTACATGTAGACTTTTCTATTTTAAAGGCACTTTTCCTACTATTTCTTCTCGAACAGAGCAAGTCTTTGCCCTTTAACATTTTGTTGATGCATTAAGGAATTATCAGTGTACAGCTTTGCATAATTCTTAAATGTAGACAATAACCTGTTTTAAAACCAACAGCATTTGAAGGAACAAATAGACCTTGATGTATTTCAGAGTACTATTTTGTATTTATCTTTAGGCAGTGAACCAAGTAAGTATGCTAATAGGTTAGGGAAGAGTAGTGGTAACCTTTCTACCGCTGCTCCTTTATTTAGTATTATACTTGAGAGCTAATAGCAAGTTCCTGATAGGGAGGGTGGAGGAATATGAGTGGCCTTAAGACAGTACCTCTGCCCTTTGGTTTATAAATAGATCACACGTGTATTCAGTGTATTGCTTGGACTTGTGTTGAAAGGAACTACCATGCATGCCAACTTTTTTCTTTGTTTTTGCTTATGTAGTGTTACTAATCATAGGTTAGTAATTTAACCCTTTTCAATGTCTATTTCCCTGACTGAGCTCTCCATCATTTTGGGTACAGATTGCCTAGTTAGTTCCATTATCAGCTTAATAATACATGGACTTGTGGTGCATAGCTATAATCAATGAATTTAATTTAAAAATCTACCACATGAGTAATACTTTAAAAGTCAGTACAGCAAATGTTTGTTGTAATTTGATTTCATTGTTGCATTTCAGTATCAGGGAAGGGATACCTCCTTAAATATACTTGCAAAAATAAAACTTTGAGATATTATAGTTTGCCTATAAAGTAAGTGCTTTCAGTGAAGTACAGAGTAAAGAAAGTTACTGTTTTGAATTAGACTGGGAAAAGGTCAGCACTAATTCAGGCAGTATTCAAAAAGTTCTCATATTAAGTATATTCTGCATCTGTTGGTTCGTAAGTATCATGCTGCTGGTGAAATTAATGTAACTACAATTCTTTCCATATATTCTAATAGAAATGAAACAGGTGTTAAATTGCCTGGACTTAAGTGCTGAAGATAGCAATAAAACTGGCTTCTATTTTTACTAGTTATATGGGAGCTGTTTAGCAGATCCAGTTGCTCAAGTGTGCTTTTGGATGGCAGTTCAGTTTCATATACTGGCCATATCGGGGCAAGGAGAGGCCATGGAAAAAAAATAGTACAGCATTTGATAATGTCAGCATCTGTTATCCCTGTCAGAGAGACAGTTGAAATGTTTGAGTTACACCAGTGTCAGCAGATGCCCAGAGTTTACTATGTACTCAGTTAAAAATGAACAGCTGATCTAAGTGATGGATGTGACATTTTAGAATGACTGAAAAGACTCAGATATGTTCAGTTAAACTTGTAAGCACTAGAATCAGTATATAATCTTACTTTTTAAAATGAATAGCAGATGCTGTCATTTTATTTTCTGAGGATTATGTACTCTTAATATTATAGCAATGAGAATCTTTGTCACCAGGTTGTTTTAAAATAGTTATTAAAAACTTTCATGCCTAGAGAATAATGGATATAATTGTTCTACAATTTTATAATGCTCTATAATTTTAGAATGTTATAAAACATGAGTATAGTAATACCCTTTGAGTAGTTTTATAGAGGAACCTATACTTCCGAGATACATATTTTCAGTTATAACTGTAGTTGACCTTATAGCCATTTCTGTTCAACTTGGGACACATAAAAATTTTCAAATTATCAAATTATCATTATGCTTTTTATACACATCTGAATATTCCAGTTGAAATAATACTTTTAGTAAGAAATGATTAGAGGGTATAAATATTAGTATTTCTTTTTTTCTAAGTCTATCATAGTAGCTTGAAACAGGTACTGCTTATAAAGTATTGCCAGCAGCTTTATTATTTATGATTTCTGTTAATATGTAAGTGTATATTATACAAAATAAATTTTGTATAAGGTACAAAAAAAGTATTATGATATCTCCAACACATTACAAATAGTGGGCCCTAACGTGTTTATAAAAATTGAATTGCTGTTGCCCGGTACCAGTGAAACATGATTATTCTGTCTGTGTAAATTGGTTTCTTGGCTATAGCATTTTCATTTTATGTGCCCCTTTGGAGAAGGCAAATTCAAGGATAATATCGATAATAAATTAATTTCTTTTAAATATTTGGCAATCTTTTACCAATGTGCCCTGTTAACCTACAATATGGCCCAGAATTTTGTCATTTTTCCTGCATAAATCTTATGTTTTAATTTATTCTAAGTACTAACAGTATTTATACAAAGCGAACACTAGATTAAGGACCTGATTAATTTGAGGACAACACTTTTTTTTTGAGAGTAGAATGTTACTTAAAAGATAGTCTTTTCGAATTATGACTATGTAGCTTTCAAAAAGAAAGCTTAAAACAACAAAACTTGTTCAGAAATTCCTCTAATATTAGTAGACTATAAATTTATCAAACTATCAAGAACAATTGCTAAAATGTAATGACATCAGCTTTTGTTCTACCTTGTTATTCTTAACAAATCAGTTAATCCTACTAATATGATATATACTTCAATTAAGATCATATTGTGGAGACAGAAGATAGGTCATGTGTATCCCTCACTCTTTTGTTCTAGTAATACTGATTTCTTTTCAGTATTCAAATTTTAATCATGTGAATACTTAATTTAAAAATGTAAAACATAGTACATTTTAAACTTAGAAGATTTAAAAGGAGTTTCTTGATAATTTTAAATCTCCTTGGTTGAACTTTTTTTTCTTCACAAAGTAGAAATCTTCACAGCATTTAGTTTCCATCTAAAAGTAGTAGGTACATTTTTATGGTGTTAGTATTGCCAAAGGTCATCTCTTTGATACTAGGTTAATTTACCATATGAAGGTCATTCACATAGAAAGAAGCAAGAGCTTCTTTTAGCTGCAGTGTAGTTCCCTCCTGGCAGTTTATTGCCTACCAAAAATACATACTTCTTTACATTCCATAGCATTGTATGTTCATATGGGTACATAAAGAAGTATGTACTCTGAGTAGGTTTTACTAAGTTGTTAGCTGTAAAAACATGAAATGTTTTATTTTCCCATTTGTTAGTAAAACATTTAGTTTACTGATACAGAGTAGTGGTAGATCATTGGCAGAGACTATCAAAGACTAAACTATAACAGATTTACCTGAAGCATGGCATTAGTGCCATTCATGGCTCCTTGTTCTTGGTGGACATAGATATGTCTAAACACTAACCAGTTATCTGTTGAACTTTGTCCTGGTCTGGTTGTTTTTGCAAGAGATTCATAGAATCAGTGGAGGTTTTACAGAGTATATTTCAGAAATTGGTAAGATCAGCCTAGTGTTTCTTCATTGTCTTCAGAGGAATTTCTTCTTATTTTGTAGTTTGCTTCTAGATCCTGCAGGTAGATAGTAATGAATTCAGTGCAAATTCTTTTTACAAACTAGATATCTTACTGAAAACTTAACCAGTTAACCAATTAGTACTTCTTCTGTTTAAAGAACAAGGAGAAAAGCTAGATCTTTTTAGAGTGTGAGTGAACTGAAGTTTTAAAGATGATGAATTTTTTGTTATTTTTTTTTAAAGGTCACAGATAAGGAACTCATGATTATTTGAGAACTTCTTTCTCGTTCCTTTGTCTTTATTAGTTACTTACCTGAATTTTGCATTTTGGTGCTTTTGTTTGGGTTGAATACACTTTCGAATAGATGTATAAATATCTAATTTTGGTGAGTTTGGTTCTTTTGATTCTTTAATTTTTTTGATACAAAGGATCACTACCAGAACAGTCTTTTCTAAAGTCTCACTGAAAAGAATTTAAAGGTGGTAGCCTGTGACACCAGGGTTTGCGCTTGGTCATTTAGCTTGAAAAGACATTATAGTTGGTGAGTTGCCTTTAATTATTGTGGTATCAAAAGGTTAATTTAAAAGAACACCGTAAGAAATTTTCATATTCGGGAAAGGAGAAAACAAAAAGGTAGGGAAAGTCGAATTTCTGCAGCCCGTGATAAAAAGTTGGTGAAGCTCAGAGAGAGCAAATCAGAATGTAGCAGTAGATGGCCCAGCACTACAGCAGTTTCAGCAGTGCAGTGTTAGGATTTACCATGCACATTCTGATTTATTTTTGTGACCAACTAAAAGTTAGCATTAAGTATTTTGTGATCTGCCAAGTCTCTTGGTTGACTAAACCTTGAAATAGACAGTTAATAGTTTTTAAAAGGTAGCGTACTTTGGAAGCAGGATGTGATTTACTAAGGATGCAAAATCATTATTTAATCTGAAACAAAGACTAAATCTTCAGTAACATCAGTGACAGTAATGGATTTGTACATTTTTGAGATCAAGAATTATCTGCCAGGATACTTGAACAGCATTCCTTTTTACGCTACATAAGCTGTCTACTTGAACTGTGAAATTAGGCAATGCCCAGATAGACTTTAACAATAGAAGCATGTATCGAGTCATAATAGGTAAGCATGCAGAAAGTCATAAGTATCCTTAAAGGTGCAGGCCTTATGGTGCTGTTACCTGTAAGTTTAGTGCCATGCAGCTTTTGCAGGAGGAAGAGAGAGAATGACCTAGAGAGTCACATCAGCAGCTGCCATCTCCTCTTGATCGTTCCTTCACTCTATTCGCTGATTCAGCACTTCTTTCCATGAGCCGAGGGAAGCAAAGGGCCGTATCAGTGAACACAGAACCCCACCTTTTAAGATAACATTTGAAAAACAAATGAACAAACAGAAAAACCCAAAAAAGCCATTTTTTCCCTCTCCCTTCCCTTTGCCTTAAAAAAAACAAACAACAAAACTGAATCAAAGTTGGCCATTTGATTTGGAAGGTCATATTACCAGTATTGCACAGATATGAGTACCTTGTATCTGCTGTACAGAAAGTTAAGCAACCAAGGAAGGTTGGTATAATGGCCAAGAAAATGAACTTTGCTTATTTTCAGATAAAATGCTTCAGAAGAGGGCAGAAAGTTGCAAAGGAAGTTAATTTTATAATCTAAAAAAAAAACAAAAAGCCAAAAACCAAAACACACCTCACTCCCCCCAAGTAACTGTAAACATTCACCCTATTTTCTTTTGCCCACCAGAATACATTAGGTTCTTCTGACTTCTCAGGAAATATTCTGTATCTTTCTTGCTGTGAAGTTGTTTTTTTGGTTTGTTTTTTTTTGATTTGTTTTTGGTTTTTAGTTTCCAGGATTAATTGGTAGATCTGTAGTGAAGCCACCTTGTCATATCCAGAGGTCAAGTCTGCAAGCAAGGTCAGGACTTCCCCATGGTCACTACAGAGGTTAACTTATATTCTTCTCTCAGTGGCCACGGGCTAAACTGTTACAGCTTTATAGGCAGCTAAGCATTTGAAACATGCACTCCCAGGCAAACAGGCTCTCTTGTGCCTCTCTCTTCCCTGACCATATTTAGTCAACCATAGCAAAAAATAGTCTCTCAGCTGTCGATTGTCGATCCAAAAGTGGAGGAAGCTTCTATCTTGCTTTCTGCCTATTGATTGTTCATCCTGCGGTCCAAACACTGCTTTGCCATTTGTTCTGCACCCCCCCCCCTTTTTTTTAAAGCACTGCCAAATAAAGCGGTCTCTCATGTTTCCACTTACATTTCCCAGATTTTCACTGAGCTTGCGCTGAGACTAGGAAAGCCTGATGCGGCTGTCACTATACTTAGAAGCACTGCAGAGAAAAAAAGGAAAGAGGAAAAATATTACCCTGGCTAGTTGCAAGGCAGTCTTTAGACAGACCTGGAACAAGTAAAATCCCTCTGCTGCCAAAATATATTTCATAACCTAATTTTTTGTTAGTAAAAAATATGGATGATGATATTTTACATAACTAAAGGCCTGAAGAGATTTTGCAGGGTTATCTTTAGAGCTAGTTGTTGCTACACATGCTTTTTAAATTTAAGGAATAATATTTGAATGGAAAATATGTAGAAATGGTAAGTAGAACCTATGTATTAAAAATGGAGAGAGATCATTAAGGAAGAAAAGAGTAGTGTGTAAATGAAATCTTGGAAAAATGCTACTTAAAACTTTTAATTCAATGTCAGTTTCAGTTATTTTTTTATAGTGCTTAGATGAGAAATGGTCTGGAATGCTTTTGAGTAATTGTGTACTTTTATATTGAAACTATACATACAGAACTATTATTATTCCTTACTATATATTACATACAGAACTACTATTAATAACATTTTTATTCTATTTCATTTTCCAGATGCAAAGTATTTTTTTCCCTTCTTTTGACATTGCCATTCCTTTTAAATTTTTTGAAATAACATTTAGGCATGATCATTTCTACTTTACCAGAGACTATGAATTAGTCATTAATCTGATCTATAACATTTCTACTTTACCAGAAACTATGAAACAGTCATTAACCTAATCTATAATGAAGCATAATACTATATGCTTCAAAGGAAAAAATACTTTTGCTCTAAATTTTAATAGCATATTCACAATAAATTGTAAAGTTGAAATTTTTTTTAACCAGGGAGAAAAGAATATTATAACATCAAATCTAATGTAATTGTGGAGATACAGTTTTAAGATTTTACAAATCTAAAAATGCCCAAGAGAAGCTTTGTTCTTCCCTAAACCAAATCTATACCTTGTTCTTAATTCAAATACAGTATTCTGTTAAGTATTGATTCAATTAAGAATCAAGAAAAACTCTTACCAGTTTTTTAAGCTCAGTCTCCTACAAGGGAAGTTTGTCCTTGATATTCTTTTTGTCTTTAGCATTTAATACCGTAGCAGGTGAATTATTTTGGATGACTCTTTTAAAGCAATGACATGAAGAGTGCTTCTGTGGACATTTGGCAGTTTTGAAGAGCCAGCTTTCCTAGATATTGGAATACTTTTACACATATTGTGAGAAGATGACACCTGTCTCAGTTTAAGACAGGGTAATTTTCAGGTTTCTAAATCGCCTCATTTTTTTCTAACCATTTTGTAGCAGTGAAAGGTTTTTTTGTTGTGGTTGTTATTGTTTTTTTATTTTTATTTTTTTAAAGATTTTATTTATTTATTTGACAGAGAGAGAGACAGCGAGAGAAGGAACACAAGCAGGGGGAGTGTGAGAGGGAGAAGCAGGCTTCCCGCTGAGCAGGGAGCCCAGCGCGGGGCTCGATCCCAGGACCCTGGGATCATGACCTGAGCCGAAGGCAATGCTCAATGACTGAGCCACCCAGGCGCCCCTGTTTTTGTTTTTAAAAGCAAACATATAAAGTGCTGGTACTCTTCTAAACCCTTTTAAATTTTCATAACAACTTCTTTGAAATAGAATCTGTGATTCTTCTCACATTTTATAGATGAGGAAACCAAGGCATAGAAGTTAAGTAACTGCTCAAGTCACCAGCCATTCACTTTGCTAATGCCAGAATTTGAACCCAGATAGTTTGGCTTCAGACTTTAAGCTCTTTACCACCACACCATGCTCCTGCTCTGGTTTGTAACAATGAAACCAGTTAGGGAATTACCACTCTTGGGGACTTAAGAATATACCAGAAATTTAATAGGTTGCTAAATCCTCGCCTCCATTATATTCAGAAAATGATTGTTCATTTGATTGTTTCTTCTTTTGTTCCATTCAACAAAACTTTGAGCTCCTTTTACTAGGCATACAAAGGGGACATAAAGATAAGTAAAACAGGGCCCTGGTTTAAACATAGAAGGAGAAATAAGAACTGATTGGTCACTTAAGAGATAATTTTGATTGTCTTTAGTTTAAGAATACTCGAGTACTCAGCTATACAGCTCTTCTGCAGTCTGAATTGTTACATATCTCTTTCTCATTTTGAGCTAAATTCTATATCCAAATTCTTACTTAACAAAATTAGGCTACATTAACAAGCCTTTTAATTGTGGTATCTGTCAAAAAAAAGTTTGGTGGGGGGGAGGGGGGGATAAAAGCACACCAAAAAAAGAATTTAAAAACATCTAACTAATGTCTATTCACTAGCTATAAGTAGATGAAAGAAAATAAAAACCAGCTATATTCATTTATTAAAGTGATGACCATGGATAGCATCTGGGTATGTATCTTCCCAGGCTTCTTGTCTGCATCCATTCAGATGGGGGTAGGTATCGAACAAAAATATGTTTAGAATATCACATACTGATCTGCTTTTAGTATGCCCTGAAGAACTTCTGCTTGGGATTGATCAACTTTCTTAGTAGATTCCTTTATGAATTCTGGACTGACAGGCTTTATTAGCTTTATTATTTGAGGGATTGTTCATTAACTTAGCAAGCATTTAGTGATCTAATTTTTTTTTTACATTAATATGTAAGACCTCCACAGTTTATCTACTTGGGTTTGTTTAGAAAAACGTTGCCTATCTCTGAAGAAAGTTTGTAAAGCATGGCAGGCCCTAAAAATGGACCCAGTGCCATTTGACTGCTACATACCAATGTAGACAGCTGCTTGTCCCTCTACTTCTTAGAACTCATTTGTTCATCATTCAGCAAACGTTTGAGTATTACCAAGTGCCAGGGATTATACTAGGCACCACTATTAGTTGTTCCGGAACTTAATGCTTCTTTGGCACTCTTCACAAATGCCTGCTTAACTGGTAGTAAAATCTTATCTTTAAACCATCCATGTCCTTAACCTCTTGGAAAACAACCAGATTGAGAACTAAAGAAGAGTGGGCATTAGGGAAAATACCGCCAAATCCCATATACTGTGTTCCACAGGTGAGAGCCTGTTGACTCAATACAATTATTGATGTGCCAAACTGGTAACGCCCTGATCCCAGCAGCCCTGTGGGCCTGAGTGCTTACAGCCTAGGTCTCCTCTTGAGGAACGACAGCGCTGCAGGGGACAGCCGGCAGCGGCATGCCTGGTTGGACTGTGGGCTCCTCAGATTGTCCACCCCACGTAAGTGGGACTAATTAACAGAATGGATTGGTTCTGAAGTGAAAACTTGCTCTCTGAAAATCTGAATTTTGCATTTTAGTATTAGGATTTGATGGACTTTATAGAATGTTATCTAGAAGGGACTGGGATCATTTTTGTCACTTCTGACAGTAGCCTAGAATTACCATCTTTCTTTTGCTCTTATACTTCAGTTACTCATTTTGTACTGAGAGGAAAAGCAAAAAGATAAAAGGTAGTGAGAGAGTAGAGAGGCAGTAGGCCTTCAGGAATACATATCTATTTCTGTTTAAGTACCTCACTAACCTTCTGAGCCATTGGCTCTTCTTTCTGAGAGACTTCAGCTTTCTCTAGCTTTTTCACTTAGGAAATGCAAAAGCCCAGAACAAGTTAGTGATGGCTCCATCTCAGTGGATAGCTTATGCCCAGAGAAGGAACTGCTCCTCTTTCCCTTTCTTTCGAGTTGTTGGCAGCATAATATGGGAAGGTACTTCTGAAACAGGAATGCAAAGTAGTGGGAAACATGGTTTCATTAAGAACCATCTTCTCAAGGATATCTATTCAATAATGTGACTTAAAAAAAAAAAAACTTGATGAAATTAGCATGAAACCACACCTTATAATGTAAAACTTACTGTCATATTTATATATCTTGGCTATAAGAACTAAAGTAGCAAATTTAAAAGATTTTAACATAGTAAGCCTAAATATTATTTTAGTGTTTTGACTTAAATTTTTAAAATCTAATATATATGCATAGGTAAATCAAATACTACTGCAAAGCTTATAATAAAAGAGAACTGTATTCTGCTTTATCCCCCTTCATCCCTTTGTTCCCCCTCCCCCCTCCCCCAATAACTTCCAGCTTGTCCTGCAGTTTTCCTAATGTATCAATTGTAGATATTATCTACTGATTTCATGTCATGAGAAATGAAGATTTAAAACTATTGACATCGTCTATTACCATTTCTCTCAACATAATCCTATCACAGTTTTTGTTTAAATCAATGTGTTTACATTATTATCTTATAATTACATTTTTTTTTTACTGAAACTTTTTTCCCACATGATTTAATACTTACGTCTTCTAAACTCTCCAAAAGAATCGTAAAACCCTTATAAATTCCATTTCTCACATGGTCAGATGTGTAGAGTGCTAGATAATGTTTGGCATTGGCATCATGATTATGCCAAATCCAAACATTCAGTAATACAGTGTGGTACTAGAACTTTTCCCCATTAAGAATCTGAGGCAAAGTTACATAATATCTAGTATCTCTCTCTCTTTTTTTAAAAGATTTTATTTTTAAGTAATCTCTGCACCCAATGTGGGGCTCGAACTCACAGCCATGAGATTAAGAGTCACATGCTCTACCAACTGAGCCAGCCAGGTGCCCCAATACCTAGTATCTTATTTTAATCCGGTGAAGGAGGAAGATTAGAATCCTTGTAATTACTGTAAACGAACTAATGCAGGAAACCTGAGCTTTGTATGAGGTCTGCGAGTGGGATCTAGGGGTTTGTAGCCTCTCAAAATTGTGGGCAGAGCTATATAATGTGCATTTCTCTCCATAGTTTTCCATAGATTTCCAAAGAATTCTCTCACCCCTAAGCAGTGATTATAACTTTAGTAACAGCCACTGAAAGCTGTCTTTAAGCTGTGATTCTCAATATATTTTGGGTATATAGCTCCCCCTCCCTTCTTGCAACCATCAGTTTGTTCTCTGTATTTATAGGTCTGATTCTGCTGTTTGTTTATTCATTTGTTTTTTAGATTCCACATATAAGTTAAATCATATAGTATTCTCTGTCTGACTTGTTTCACTTAGCATAGTATCCTCTAGGTCCATCCCTGTTGTCACAAATGGCAAGATCTCATCCTTTTTATGTCCAAGTAATATTCCATTATATATATACACCACATCTTCTTTATCCATTTCGTCTATCAGTGGACACTTGGATTGCTTCCATATCTTGGCTGTTGTAAATGCTGCAGTGAACAGGGGTGCACATATGTTTTTGAATTAGTGTTTTTGTTTTCTTTGGGTAAATACCTGGTAGTAGAATTATTGGATCCTGATATTTTTATTTTTAATTTTTTGAGGACCCTCCATACTGTTTTCCACAGTAGCTGTACCAATTTATTTACCCACCAACAGTACACTAGGGTTCCTTTTTCTCTACCTCCTCACCAGCATGTTATTTCTTGTCTCTGATTTTAGCTATTCTACAAGGTGTAAAGTGATGTCTCATTGTGGTTTTGATTTACATTTCCCGATGATTAGTGATGTTGCGCATCTTCTCATGTGTCTGCTGGACATCTGTATGTCTTCTTTAGAAAAATGTCTATTCAGGTCCTCTGCCCATTTTTTAATCAAATTGTTTGGTTTTTTTGGAGTTTAGTTGTATAAATTCTTTATATATTTTGGATGTTAACCCTTTATCAGATATATCATTTGCACATATCTTCTCCCATTGAGTAGGTTGTCTTTTGTTGATGGTTTCCTTTGCTGTGCAAAAGCTTTTTATTTTGAAGTAGTCCCAGTAGTTTATTTTTGAAGAAGTATCTCTTCTTGATAATTACGTCTCCTGCTCTTTTATGCTTTAATCTTTGATGGTCTTTAGGATAACTGTCTGTCTTGCTCTGGAAATATTTTGTTATCCTTAAATTTTAAATATTAAATTATAATTACCATTTTGCATGTTTTGGTATCAACTAGATTTAGCACTGCTAAATGACATATATCAGATTTTTAACTGCAATTCATGATAATCTACCAGTTACATGAAATTTGTCTTTTTATTACTATGATTCCTACTTTGTTGTTGTTACCTGGCTGTTCTTTATTAACTCTTTCATTAATAGATACTATTCAAATTGAACCTAAGAGTTTCCACAAAACCATAAATATGTCCTTGTTTGGATATATTTCTTTCCCCTTTGGTTTTTTTTCTCTCATAATGTTTTCCCCTTGTAATACTCCTATTCTAGTTTGATTCTATTCCCCAAATGGTGATAGTTTGTTTACCTCTTAAAGCATCAAAAAGCTGCACATTAGAGATTTAGAAAAAAATATAATTCGTTTGTCTCTGAGGGCATAATTTTCTTTAAAGAAGAATGTTTTTTATTTCAAAAGTTTCCTTTACATATTTTTTCTAAAGAAAATAATGAAATATTTAATTAAATATCAAATTATGTAAATATCAAAATGATATAAACTTGACTTTCAGTGCAATGCGTGTTTTACTATCTAAATTACCAAGACCATGGATTGTGGATGAGAAGAAAGATGATGGTTATACTGCCTTGCATCTGGCTGCCCTTAACAATCATGTAGAAGTGGCCGAACTGTTGGTACATCAGGTAGGAAAAGCTGTGCCATAATATTGCCATTCATTCATTTATTACTTCATCAACTACCTGTTGGTAGGTTACGGTAAAACCCCAAGACGATGCAAATTCAGATATGGTACCTATTCATTCTGCCTAACGCTGGTTCTTAAATGGAGGGTAGTGCTGTGTGTGTGTGTGTGTGTGTGTGTGTAAGGGGGTGGAGGGTATCCTTTAGCCCTGAGTATTCCCTCCTACAGAGTTCCTGGATTGGTCTGATGAAATAGGCATCAACAAACAGAGATTTTCCAGAATCACTGCCACTGTTGTGTAAGTATCCATTAGCCATAGGACCAAGAACCATTATGTTGGTATCTAAGCTTGTGTGGCCAACTGCCATCAGGTAACACCAGGCTGCAGCCAGGATCTGGGGATTCAGGTCATGACCACTGCTGGACTCCTGGAATCTTGGCTGGATAGCAGCACAGGTTCACCTCAGTCATTTCATTCATCTCTGAAATAAGATGACGTTATATTTTTATGAGATTGGATCTTGGGGGAACTTATTTCCTGTAGTTTTATGATGTTTTAGTTTTTCAGCAAAAATTTTAAATACATATGCCATAGAGAAGCACTGAAGTTACCAAAGAATTATCTGTGATCTCTGACTTCAAGGAACTTACAGTCTAAGTTAAGAAGATGAAATAGCAGAAAAATTTAGTAAATTGTTCATTATGTGTAATTAGCATCACATTATAGGATAGACACTCCATGAACTATAGAATTCTAGTTTAGATAAAAAAAATAGTTCAAAAGTTAAACTTTGTTTTCCCCTGCCATTTTAAGGCATAATTTTTATTATTTTTTTATTGAAGTATAGTTGACACACAATGTTACATTAGTTTCAGGTATACAACACAGTGATTTGACAATTGGAATGCTATTCATTATGCTCTGCTCACCACAAGTGTAGCTGTCATCTGTCACCATACAATGCTATTACAATACCATCGACTAGTAAGCCTTTATTATTAAGTTACTGCTCTTAGAAGTATTAATTGTGATAATTTCCTTTTCAATCCAAAATACAGATAACTGACGTTATGCCAATATCACACTATCTTGATTATTGTTTTTTAGTAAGTCTTGAAATCAGTTAAAGTCCTCCAGCTTTGTTCTTTGTTCTTCTTTCTCAGAATTACCTCAATATTTTAGATCTTTTGAATTTTCCTATAAATTTTAGAATCAGATTATTAGTTTCTATTAAAAAGTCTTGGCATTTTGGTTGCTCTGCACATTTTAGATTTATCTTTTTTTTAGATTTATCTTTAAGTAGTTTTTTCATGTGATTATAAATTGTAGTGTTTAAAAGTTCAGTGTCTGTATATTGCAAACATATAGAAATACAGTTATTTTTTGTATGTTGACCGTATTTCCTGTGATTTTGCTTCGATTACCATAGATCATTAAGGGGATTAGAAATTACAACCACAGTGAAATACTACTAATCTACTACTACTACCTACCAACAAAAATGATGAAAATTAACCAAATGTTGGTTAGGGTGTGGTGCATTTAGAATTCACATACATTGCTGGTGTTTTTCAAAGCAGCCATTTTGAGAACAGTTTGGCAATTCTTAATAAAGTTAAACATGTATTTACTGTACAACCCAGCAGCCCCCCTTCTAGTATGTACCAAAGAGAACATTTCCACACAAATACTTGTACTAAATATTTGTAGCAGCTTTATTTGTAATAACCTCAAACTGGAAGCAAGCCCAATGTTCACGAACTAGTGTCTACATAAACGAATTATGGTACATCATACAGTGAATACTACTTTGGAAAATCTAATAATGGAAAAGTTCAGGAAACTTAAAAAGAAAATCCCTCATTTTCTGCATTTATGAGAAAAGGCATGATAAGAAAACAAGCTGAGATATAGTTCTTCATGATGACACCCAGAGAAACAAATAATAAAGACAAATCAGAAACTCCCATCTTCTAGAATATGTCATAGCATTACTGGAGTTTCAGCTCTACCTAACACCCCGAGCAAGGGCACAGGTGCGGTTTCAAAGTTGTCTTTAGAGGGCATGAATAGTTCGAAGATGTAAACAGAATAATAAAGTTTATCTTCTGAATTTGTAGCCCTTTTCTTAGTTTCATTTTTTAAATTATTATGCAAGACATTGTATAGGGCAGTTTTACCTGTTATTTTTCTTAATCCTTCCTGGAGGGAAGGAAAATTTTTTCTTTCTTCCCTTCTAGGTTCTTTGGCTAGTCTAATAATTAAATTGACATGAGATATAACAACAAGAGAAAAACACATTTAATTTTGTACATATGGGAGCTCAGAAAAATAGGAGACTATCTAAAGTGACCAAAGCAGGCAGCTTTTATACCTTTTAAACAAACAATTATTTGTGGAGAATTCACAAAGGGGTTTGTGCTTGGGGTAGCAAATAAATAAATGAAGTAACAAAGTTTATTTATACAGTCAGTTCTTGGCCCTTAATTCCTTATCTCTGGCAATAAGGATGCCTTCTACCCTCCAAGTGCAGGGAGGATAGTCTTTACAGAGAATTTATTTCCTGCTTTCAGGGGAACAAAGGAAGGTCAGAGTGTCCTTGCACTGGCTGTTTCTTAAGTAACTTTAATTCAAAATAATCAGTATTCCAAAGTGGCATTATTTTGGGGCAGCCCCCCTGAAGCCCATCATCACAATAACCTTGGAAATAGGTTGTACTATGACCGTGTTAGAGCCGAGGAAATGAGCATGAAATGGCAGAATCCTTGCTTAAGTTCTTGAAGCTCCAGGTCCCTTGGTGCCAGTGAGTTCAGAATTTTGCTTCTCAGTTCCTTTCCTCTGTCCTTGGCATCAGCTGTTCTCATATAGTGCTTTGACTATCCCAGGACCCTGGTAGGACTTTCTGTTTTCCCTTTAATAAGTATTTTTATGTACTAATTAATTAAACATTGTCTTCTCTCACCCTCCAGCAAAGTTCCTTTTCACTGAATAAGAGCTCAGTCATGCAGCAAGAGTAGGTGACCTTATTAGGTCATTAAAGTAAATCTAAATCCAATAAGAAGACTCACTAATAGAACTTTTTAGGAAATATCATTTACAGTTAAAAGGAACTAATTACCTCTTACTGTATAATGGAGATTGAGATGGAGCTGTGTTTGAGCTCTGTACTGAACTTTGTTCTTTAACTGTTCCTATATGGAGTCACTATAATAAATAATTATTGTAAACGTGCTGTTCTAGCTCAGAAAGTTTGCTGCCCCGTCCAGTTTTTGCTGTATTGCCAGCAACTGTTACGAGAACAATGTTGCGGTAGCTAGAAGAGAGGAAGGTGGTCAACAGTGTTCTGTGTTACTTATTCCTCATGAAAAGTTATAGTTGTAGTGTTCACAGTTGTCAAATTTTGAGTATGTAAACTTTGTTCTTCTTGTTCAGGGTAATGCTAACCTGGATATCCAGAATGTGAACCAGCAAACTGCCCTACACCTTGCTGTTGAACGACAGCACACCCAGATTGTGAGGGTAAAGTATTTACTAACAAGAATCTTACCTTATAGTTGTGTTTTAACCAGACAGATTTCTAGAAAGTCTTGAAAATTATTCATAGTTAGGTTTTTCAAAAGACATAGTTGGATCTAAAAATTATGATTTTAGGCTAATATTTTGCATCAGTTGGGTAAAGAGTTTTAATTTATAATAGGGAAAATCTTAAAACTGTGATACTCAAAGGCTATTGTATAATTGTTGCCAGACTTGTGACTTCCCAAAATATTAAATCAGAGAATTTCAAAGTAACATATAAATTGGTTTTTTAAGAGTACATTCCCTCTTAATTTGTATAATTGAGAGTGAACTATAATTAAAAGCTTACGCTGGACGTTTGCTGCACAGATTCCAAAAAAGCTGAAATATGTATTTTTATTTGACTAATCTGATATTCCAGAGAAAATATTTGAAAGATTATCGGTTTAAAATTTTTTTGTAGAGCAGTGATTCTTAAAGTTTAGAAGCTGAACCAGCAGCATCAGCATCACCTGGGACCTTGGTAGAAAATTCTTGGGCCCCACCTCAGACCGACCAAATCAGAACCTCCAGGGGTGGGAACTAGCAATCTGTGGTTTAACAAGTCCTCCAGGTAATTCTCATGCATGTTAAAATTTGAGAAACACTGTCCTAGAGTGACATTTTATGTAAGCTTTTGGGAACAAAGTTAAAAAAAAAACACCACTGAAAAACGGTAATTTGCCAAGAGAGGTAAGACCATATGCTTGAGATTGGCTTCTATTTATGGTGTTTTTCTAAAACTCTGACAGCATTTATAGAAAGGATTAGGAAAATCAGTAAAACACCATAACTAAAGTCTTAAATATAAAGTTATATTTACTATTTAAAATATCTTTGAGGTGTATCAGTTATGCATTTTATATGTAGTTTAGCAAACCCTTCACATTTATTGTTATATAAAATTCCTCTTGCTCAAACTGAGGGTTGCTGGAGGGGAGGGGGGTGGAGGGATAGGATAACTGGGTGATGGACATTAAGGAAGGCATGTGATGTAATGAGCACTGGGTATTATATAAGACTGATGAATCACAGACCTGTACCTCTGAAACCAGTAATACATTGTATGTTAATTAATTGAATTAAAATTTTTAAAAATTTAAATACTAAAAAAATAAATAAAATTCCTCTTGCTAAAAATTCTTCATTTATCTGTGATATTTGGACTTTTTATGACTGTACATTTGGAAAAATTGACCAAAGAGGATGGAATAAATAACTTGCTTGTTTCTTCAAGTAATAGAAGAATTGTGAACATTTATGATTTGTTCCTATTGGAAGTACTTAAAATATCCCAACTTGCATATCTGAAATTCAAAGGAGAAAAAGGGGGCGCATGGCTGGCTCAGTCGGTAAAGCATGCAACTCTTGATCTTGAGGTTGTGAGTTTGAGCCCCACATTGGGTGTAGAGATTACTTGACAAAATCTTTTTTATTTTTAAAGATTTATTTATTTATTTGAGAGAAAACAAGAGCGTGAGCAGGGTGGGGAGGGGCCAGGGGAGAGGGAGGGAGAGTCCTAAGCAGTCTGGGCACGGAGCCCAATGCGGAGCTCGATCTCATGATCCTGAGATCACAGCCTAAACTGAAACCAAGAGTTGGATGCTCAACTGACTGTGCCACCGAGGCGCCCCGAAAAAATAAAATAATTAAAAAAATGAATTAAAAAACTAAAAGGAGAAAAAAATGTCCTAAATTTCTCCTAGTTATCTTGTTCTTAGAGTTGATGAATTAGCCACATACTGGTTCTCATTTCTTTCTGTTTTCTCTGATTTGATATATTTGAGTAACCAGAGCTCATCACTATTTGTAAAGGAGCCACAGGAGTTTTAAGAGTAGCAAACGAAGATATAAAGATAATTAGCTTTGGTGGCAATCGCTTCAGGTAGGTCCAGGGCTCTGTCACTAGTACTTGATCTTATTTTATTTTATCTTGTTATTAATTAACATACAGTATACTATTAGTTTCAGGGGTAGAGTTCAGTGATTCATCAGTTGCAAATAACACCCAGTGCTCATTACATCACATGCCCTTCTTAATGCCCTTCACCCAATTACCCCATCCCGCCATCCCCCTCCCTTCCAACAACCCTCAGTTTGTTTCCTATAGTTAAGAGTCTCTTACAGTTTGTCTCCCTCTCTGATTTTGTCTGTGTTACTTTACATATGTAGTAATTTCTTACGGGCCAGAGAGACCTTAGCAAAATGAGATGTCTTTCTCTTTTAGCTTTTGGTCCGTGCAGGTGCCAAATTAGATATTCAGGATAAGGATGGGGATACTCCTTTGCACGAAGCTCTGAGGCATCACACCTTGTCTCAACTACGTCAGCTCCAAGATATGCAAGATGTGGGGAAGGTCGATGCTGCATGGGAGCCATCCAAAAACACAGTGAGTAAAATAATCTTTAATTCAGTACTACTGGAAGTATCTTCAATGCAAGATCTTGTATTTTCGGTTAATTTAATCTGTTTCTGATAAAATATTTATCAGAGCTGCATATATGTAGAAATTTAGTTTACAGACTAAGTAATAGTTAATTCTGACTATATTGCTTCAAATTCTTACTGAAAGTTGTTTGGTTCTTCTTTTTTAACTTTAGCCATTCATATGGGTGTGTAGTGGCATGTTGGGGTTTTGATTTGCATTTCCCTAATGACCACTGATAAATTTTTTTAAAAAATCATTTATTTTTGAGAGAGAGCGAGAGCACGAGCACAAGCAGGGGGAGGGGCAGTCGGTGAAGCTTATTGAGCAGGGAGCGCGATGCGGGACTTGATCTCAGGACCCTGGGATCATGACCCCAAGCTAAAGGCAGATGCTTAATGGACTGAGCCACCCAGGCACCCTGATTTTTTTTTTTTTTAAAGATGTTATTTATTTATTTGAGAGTGAGCGAGAGAGAGAAAGCACAAATGGGGGAGGAGCAGAGCGAGAGGGAGAAGCAGATTTCCTGCTGAGTAGGGAGCCAAATGTGGGGCTTGATCCCGGGACTCTGGGATCATGACCTGAGCTGAAGGCAGACACTTAACCGACTGAGCCACCCAGGCACCCTAGTGACTACTGATATTGAACATCTTTTCATTTGCTTGTCACTCACATATATTTGATGAAGTGTCTATTCACATTTTTTGTGCATTGTTTTGTTGAGCTGTTTTACTGTTGAGTTTTGAGAGTCTGAATTCAAGTTCTGTATCAGATATGGGATTTACATCTATTTTCTCCCCATCTGTGGCTTGTCTTTTCATTCTTTCAGTAGTGTTTTTGGAAGAGCAGAAGTTTTTAATTTTGATGAAGTCTAATTTATAAATTTTTCTTTCATTGTGCTTTTTGTGTCCTATCTGAAAAATCTTTGCCAAACCCAAGGTCACTAAGGTTTTCTCCTCTTTTGTACTAGAAGTTTATTAAGTTATAGCTGTTACAGTTAGGACTGTGATTCTTTTTTTTTTTTTTTTTTTTTTTGAATTCAAGTTAGTTAACATATAGTGTATTATTAATTTCAGAGTAGAATTTAGTGATTCATCAGTTGCAAATAGCACCCAGTGCTCATTACATCAAGTGCCCTCCTTAATGCCCATCACCCATTTATCCCATCCCTTCACTCCCTTCCCCTCCAGCAACTGTTTGTTCTCTATAGTTTGAGTCTCTTGTAGTTTGTCTCCCTATTTTTAGCCTATTTTTCCTTCCCTGACCTATGTTCATCAGTTTTGTTTCTTAAATTCCATATATGAGTAAAATCATATGGAATTTGTCTTTCTCTGACTTATTTCGCTTAGCATAATACACTGTAGTTCCATCCCAATTGTTGCAAGTGGCAAGGTTTCATTCCTTTTGATGGCTGGGTAATACTCCTTTTGATGGCTGGGTAATATATATATACCGTATCTTCTTTATCCATTTGTCTGTCGATGGACATCTGGGCTCTTTCCATAGCTTGGCTGTTGTGGACACTGATGCTATAAACATTGGGGTGCATGTGCCCCTTTGAATCACCTTTGGATAGATACCTAGTAGTGCACTTGCTGGGTTATAGAGTAGTTCTATTTTTAACTTTTTGAGGAACCTCTAAACTGTCCTTCAGAGTAGCTGCACCAGCTTGCATTCCCACCAACAGTGTAGGAGGGTTCCCCCTTCTCCGCATCCTTGTCAACATGTATTGTTTCCTGAGTTGTTAATTTTAGCCAATCTGACCAGTGTGAGGTGGTATCTCATTGTGGTTTTGATTTGTATTTCTCTGATGATGACTGATACTGAGCATTTTTTCATGTGTCTGCTAGCCATTTGTATGTCTTCTTTGGAGAAATGTCTGTTCATGTCTTCTGCCCATTTCTTGGCTGGATTTTTTGTTTTTTTGGGTGTTGAGTTTGATGAGTTCTTTATAGATTTTAGGTACTACCCCTTTATCTGATATGTTATTTGCAAATATCTTCTCCCATTGCGTGGGTTGCCTTTTAGTATTGTTGACTGTTTCCTTTGCTGTGCAAAAGCTTTTTGTCCTGGTGAAGTCCCAGTAGTTCATTTTTGCCTTTGTTTCCCTTGCCTCTGGAGATGTGTCTAACAAGAAGTTGCCGAGGTCAAAGAGGTTGCTGCCTGTGTTCTCTTCTAGGATTTTGATGGATTTCTGTCTCACATTTAGGTCTTTCATTGTACTATGACTCATTTTGAGTTAATTTTTAAGTATAGTATGAAGTATCAGAGTTCATTGTTTTGCATGTGAATGTTCCAGTTATTCCACCACCATTTGTTGAAAAGACTTTTTCTACTGAATTGTCTGTTGTGCCTTTATCCCAAATCAATTAACCATATATGTGAGTCTTTCTGGATCCTGTATTCTGTTCTGGTGATCTGTGTCTTTAGCTATGTGATGCCAACCCTACTGTCTTGATTACTCTAGCTTTATAATAAACATTCAACTCAGGTAGTAAAAGACTTCCAACTTTTTCCTTCTTTTTCAAAGTTGTTTGACTATTCTAAGTCTTTCACCATTCCATATGAATTTTAGAATCATTTTTAAGTATGTGAAGAGGTTCTGAGACCAAAGTGTTTGAGAATTGCTGCCTTTCCATATGACCATTGGTAAATTCTCTAACTCCTGTGTGCCTCCTTTCTCATTTTATTTTATTTTTTTGAAGATTTATTTATTTGTCAGAGAGAGAAAACAGCAGGCAGAGGGGGAAGCAGGCTCCCCGCTGAGCAGGGAGCCCAATGCGGGGCTCGATCCCAGGACCCCAGGATCATGACCTGAGCCGAAGGCAGACGTTTAACCAACTGAGCCACCCAGGCGTCCCTCCTCATTTTAAAAAGGAAGGGGTGGAATAATTACCTCCATAATGTTGTTGTAAAGATTAAATGAGTTAATTCCTGGAAAGTGCTAAAAATAGTATTTGGTCCATTGTAGGTGCTCTACAGTATTTGATAACATGTTTGAATGAGTAGCTCATATGATATCAGAACCTGATTTATCTCCTTCTCCATTTCTTGGCTCAGTTCCTTGGTGTTGGTTCTTTTCTCTGTTGTCTCTCCTCTTACTGTTTCATGTTGGTTGCCAGCAGTTCCAGAGCTACATTGGTTTGGGGACTACTATTTCCTCCATATGTCAATCATAAGTCCCGTTCTTGAGTTTTATTGGCCGAATTGACCTGATTTGTCATCCCTGAACTAATCACATAGATGAGGTGGATATCTGACTCTCAGCCTTCTTTGGTCCACCTGTAACAGTAGACAGTAGACAGTGGGTCAGTCCTCAAACTACACCTGAGAAAACTGGAGTGAAGGGGGGGAATGGATGTTAGGACTGCAACTCATAAATGCCCACCATGTCTATATAGGCCATAAGTTCTTTCCAGATGTGTATTTTTTTTTTTTTAAAGATTTTATTTATTTATTTGAGAGAGAGAATGAGAGAGCGAGAGAGAGCACATGAGAGGGGGGAGGGTCAGAGGGAGAAGCAGACTCCCTGCTGAGCAGGGAGCCCGATGCGGGACTCGATCCGGAGACTCCAGGATCATGACCTGAGCCGAAGGCAGTCGCTTAACCAACTGAGCCACCCAGGCGCCCCAGATGTGTATTTTTATATAATACACACAGACATGCACACACACACATTTGGTGGTAAGAATTGATAACAGATTCCTAAGGGGAAAATCATGACTCTTTTCATTTGATTTCAGTTAATAATGGGACTTGGTACCCAGGGGGCGGAGAAGAAGAGTGCAGCATCGATTGCCTGTTTTTTGGCTGCCAATGGCGCTGACCTTAGCATTCGAAATAAGAAAGGTCAGTCGCCACTTGATCTCTGTCCTGATCCAAGTCTCTGCAAAGCACTGGCAAAGTGTCATAAGGAAAAAGTCAGGTTTGTATCATTTATTATCATAGAACTTAGTATTCTCTCTCTATATAGAGTACCATGTGGTTTCATAATGGAGGACTTGATTACTTGAAAGTGTTTTTGTCTTTGCTCATCATCTTTGTGCTGACCCTTTTTTCCTTAAAAATTTTCCTGCAGACACTATGTCTCTTATTTCATGTTGTATTCTCTACATTACTGAATATGACGCTTTATGCATAATAAGTGCTAAGAAACTTTTCTAAACCAGTCTGATCTTCCAGTACTCCTACATGTTAGAGAAATTTATCTGTAAGAAAAAGTCTTACTAGTGAAATGGCTGTGATTAATGTTAGATGTATTTAAAATTTTAATAGACCTTTTTAGGAGAGGCAGTTTACATGCTCACCAGTAAGGTGTACCTCACACAGATGCGGTAGTAATTCCAGCACCCTACAGAGTGCCTGACAGGGACTCACTAAGTATCACTGAAGGACTGAAAGAATTTGAAAGAATGAATACATGAAGGAACCAATTCCTGATGGAGTTGTCTCTAAAAATGATTTCATACTTGTCTTCTTTTCTAAAAGTAAAATATATCAGTGATTTTAATTATTATTTATAATGCAACTGATTTTCTTCTTATGAGATATTGTAGACATACAAAGAGGTATATTTCATTACTTTTTTTATCCAGACGGTGCTGTGCAATTATTACTGCCCTTTATATCTGGTTCTTGTCATTGAACATTTCAGTAGTTTTCCCTTGATCTTTGTGTTCTCTTGCCTCTTTTATAATTTAGGTGTAGTGATAAATGACTTTCCTTTGGAATCCATACCTTAGAGCTGTGTTAATGGGGAAATTAATGTAATGAGGTATATACATTTCTTTAAGTGTATCCTTAAGGATAAAATTCTGTTACAAAATGACAGCACGCATCTAAAAGCATAGAAGGCACTATAATTACTGCAGTAATAACTTTTAACACTGGTGTCTAAGATGAAACCGCTTTGTGTGTGCATGCGTGTTCATGAGTTTCTGAAGATTGTGGTAGAAACAGAGTATCCCCTTTCCTATAGCTGTAGTTGGTCATTTTTATGTATTTCTGTGTCTTGTATCTATATATTTATAGATGAGTTCTGTCTTTCCATAGTACAATTTTATGCTCCTTAAGGATACATTGAAAGAAATGTCAAAACAGCAGCTGCAGTGACATATTTTCCACAGTGCCCTGTCAGATGTGGACTCTGGTGATGCTTCATTCTGTCTGTAGTTAGGATAACTAACGTGGGCTCTAGCTAGAATTTTTGTGTTATTCCTCTGCCCTTCTCTGCTGGCTCTGTATAGATGAAACAGAGTCTGAGTGAAACTGTGTTCATGTTAAATTTTTTGTGAGTAGTGTTTTTGATTTCTTTGAAGATTCACCCTTTTCCGTTGGGTGAGCTATTTGTTCAGTTTGAAATTTAAATAGTATTAGAAGTACGTAAAAATGCAGAGATGTATATAAATGGAAAAATATAGCATGTTTCTTATACAGATGTTACAGCTTAATTTTTTTAACATAACTAAAGCTGTTGTTATGTATACTAATGATGCTCTCGATATTTTTAAAAGCATTTTAATTAATGAAGTAATATAAATATTCTGATAGGATTGATTATAAATATTTTCTTTTATTAGTGGTCAAGTAGGTTCTCGAAGTCCTTCTATGATTAATAATGATTCTGAAACCTTAGAAGAGTGCATGGTGTGCTCAGATATGAAGAGAGATACTCTTTTTGGCCCATGTGGACATATTGCTACCTGTTCTTTATGTTCTCCACGAGTCAAGAAATGCCTCATCTGTAAAGAACAAGTTCAGTCCAGGACAAAGGTAATATATTTTTAATACAGTTTTTTATCATTTTAAGAAGTTCTTTCAGACTATAAATAATGATAAGATTATATGATGCGATATGTCTGTTAAATTTCAGTCTAAGTGATTTAAATATAAGAATGTATAATTTATATATTTATCAAGAGAACAATTTTTTGAGTTTCCTTCTTTAAATGTAAACTGTAGAAGTTAAAAATAAAATTGATCTACTATTTTGCTTTCAAAGCCTCTTATAACCTAGAGATGTATTTAATTCCGTTTTTATTGTAGTTACTTATATTTTGCACCTTTCTTGAGTACATGGACCCTCATATTCATCTTTATAATAAAGACCACTTGATTTTTTTTTTTTTTTGATAGAATGTCACACATTCTGGATTTGATTGTTTTATCACGGTATTAATTTGTTTCTTTATCCTCTGTGTTTCCTGTAAACTGGAAGTGAGATCTAACGGCTTGATTAGAGTCAGCTTAAACATTTTTGGCAAGAAATTCTTACAGATGATGTTACTCACTTTGTATTGTGTCCCACCAAGAAGCAAATATAAGTCTGATCATCATCCTGCTGTTAGTGAAGGCCAAATTCTATATCCACTCTGAACTTTTTTATCTTGTCTGACTCTTGGCTTTTTGAGAAGTATTATTCTTTTCTTGGTTTCTGGTTTCATTCTTTTTCTGTGTAACTTAGTGCTTTATCATAACTGTACCGTCTTGCCCATTTTGGTTGTACTGAAATAATTGATTTTCCTTTTTAGTTTTTCCGTGTGTGTGTGTAAAGTGAGATTTAAGTTTCTTACAAATGATTTCTCTTAAGGTGAGTGGCTTAAACCAAGAGATATGTTTGGTTTTCTTTGGTTTCATTTATGGAATTTATACTTTTTTCATTCCCTTCTTTTTATTCTCACTTTCCCCTGATGTTTCTTAAGCTATTCATTTACCTTCATTAATTAGAAAGGAGCTGGCACTAATTCTTATAATAAATTAGCTGGCAGTGACTTAAAAGGTGTTACCTTGCCAGTGCTTTGTACATTTTCATAGGGAACGTTCTAAGACTGGGAGACTGTTCCTTCTAAGCAACAGTTTGGGAACGAATCTGAAAGAATTTAAGCCATTTTCTTATTTTTAGATTGATCTGTGTATTCTGCTGTTGTGCTTGAAACTTTTTGTGTTGGATTAAGCCCTATTTCAACAAATCTTTATTGAGCACTTGTTTTGTAGTGAAGACAGAGGTGTATATGATAATTCCCTACTAAAAAATTGTAACCTGCTGGTAAACTATGACTTAGATTTAAAGCTACTCTGCCATATAGGATGTTGTAGGTGCTTTAAGAGAGATATAAAGTGAGTTCAGAGCCCCAGGTTACCTGCCGGAAGCAGAGTCTCAGATACAGAATAGCCCTTACTGGTCTTCTAGTCCAACTCTAGGATTCACCGTTGAAAAAACTGAAGCCCAGAGGAGTTTACTCAGAGTATCAAACACAGGTCTCTTAATCTTAAGTCCTTATTCTTTCCCCTGTGTGATGATACACAGACACAATTAAAGAAGTGTCTTCAGAGGGAAGATTGATGGAACAGCGAGGTGGAGAGGGAGGAGTATGCCGTCATTTTGTTTTAGACCACTTTTGAATTCTAAGAATTAGTAGACTGTCAGTTTGACTTTCAGATTAAGAAATTTTCAAACCTGTAGAAAAGTACAAAAAGTAACGTACCCACCAAATAAATTTGTCAGGTTAGCTGCAGAGCCTTTGAATATAAAGAAATAGTGACCCCAAGTGGTTAAAGGATAATGAACATCTTCATTGAAGATAAAGCAAATTATAAAACTGTATTTAGAGGAAGGGGGATAAACAAGCTTTGTCTCTTTAGCAGTTAAAGAAATGTAAATTAAAAATTATGAATTACCATTAACCATTCCTATCAAATTAGCATAAATTTTAAAAATTCTAGCCAGGAAAGTGGAAAATGGACACTCTTTTTAAACACTGCTGGAGGTTGAATAAATGGATTCATGTTTTTGAGAGACCATCCTGACAATATTTATGAGCCTTTACGATAAACATGCTCTTATTTAGTAATTCCATTCCTGGGAATATAACCTGGGGAAAAAATCCAAAGGGGAAAAAAGTTAAGACTACAAAGATTTTTTTCACTTATATATTAGGGGATTTGGTAAGTAAATGATTGTTTAATCAATTTGCTAGATTATTTTAAACTCTTTATGAACAATTCAGATGTATAAACAGTTGCAGTGGAAATCTTTTAAAGAAATAGCACATCATTATATAGAGAGGAAAAGAGAATTATCATGCATTGGACACTGACATTATATTAGGCATTGAACTAAACACTCCAGGCATGATATCTGATTTACCCTTTACTACCCTGTGAAGAAAGGTTGTTCTTTATCATTCAGATAAAAAGAGCTGTGGTTCAACAATGTTAGATAATTTGTGATTATCGGAGCTGCAGTTTGAATCCAGGAATATAAAGATCTTGACCCTCCGTGTCTTACTGCTTTCCCCTGTTACTCAACTACAGAAATTCTATGTACATAGCAAGGTATAAGTTGGGAGAGTCCATAGAGAGCATGTGTGCAATATTTGGTTAGTTAGGTGAAGTTATAGGTGACTGGTGGTCATCATTTTTGGACAGTAATATTAAGTGGCACAGATATGGGTAAGTGTGAATGTGTGTCAGAAGAGAGGAGAACAGGTGAAAGATGGATGCAAAGCAAGGGCAGTGGGATGGGTGGGGGTGGACAAGCCAAGAGCCAGGTTAAGAAGTAGCTACGCACTCAAAACTCAGATCAAGTGGAGATGAAGAGGAGGTAAAATTGAGGGAAATTATGAATATGTTCTGGAAGACTTGTGGCTTTAGAGATTAGGGAGAAAGAACAGCCCAAAGCCATGAGCTCCCCACCAGTGTGGGGGAACTGACCAAGTCCTGGAAAAGTTCCTCTGATGTGGATAAACAGAAAAATTCCACTTGGGCTCTAGCAATCTACTAATCTGGCTGGGTTTTTATTAATATTAGAAATCTAGCTTATCTTACATTTATTTTTATACTTCTTTGTTTTTAAATTTTTTCTGTCACAAAGTAGTTTTTGAAAAAAAAGTTAAAGTCTATTTTGGTCTTTCTGACCACAGAGGAAATGGAGTTTTTTTTTTAAATCACTCTTTGGGACAGGTGGGGAGACTAACATGGTAGTAGAACCTGTGAAGGGCCAGGGTATATAAAGGTAAAAAAAATGAGTAACCAAGAGAGTAGAGAACAGAGGAGGAGTGCATATTAAGTTTCCTGTGCTGGGAGTGTTGCCTTATAGAGGAAATACGCTTGGATACAAAAGGAACTGTTAGAGTTAGGAGATTTATCTGTAGATGTTCACACTTGTGCTGTAACCTCTTTTTTTGTAGATTGAAGAATGTGTGGTATGCTCTGACAAGAAAGCAGCTGTTCTTTTTCAGCCTTGCGGACACATGTGTGCTTGTGAGAGTAAGTAGCCTATACAAAACTGACTCAGTGTTTCTATAAAAATAGAAAATAAAACAAATTATAGCTGGAGATTTTTTTTTTGAATAACCCATGAACAAAAACATTGGTGGCCCTCTCTAGTACCTTCCATCTCTTCTGTACTATGCATAATGTCACCTGTGTCCCTCCTTGCTCCTGAGTATTAAAGACAGAATAAGTTATGTTCTACCAACTCACATGTTAATTCATTTGTATCAGCACAAAATGATCTCTTCTCACACACAACAGAAATTTATTTCTAAAAATGACTTTTGAAACATTTAGTCTAGCCCTTTTTACATAATAAAATCCGCACATCTTCATTTGTCTTCACCTTGATGTTGCCTCTCCTGCATACTTTCCCCACTACTGAACCACCCACAGCAACCATTTGGGGCTATAATGTCTGGCCTTCTTAACCTTTCTTAATCTTTATGTCAAAAGAGCTTATAGGACTTTTTGGGAGAATATATTAAAGTTCAAGTGATGTTTTAAAATATCTCTTAAACGTATTCCTTCAAAGACCTTTGCTTTTTATATCTCCCCTTGTTCTTTTCAAATTCATGTACTATTCAACATTCTCCTCTTCCTTTGTTTTCATTTGTCAGTGAAGGATTTTAAGCAAGTTTAACAACTTACACCTTACTTAAATGGGCTCAAGATAAAGCATGGTGTTTCCTATTTTAAATTGTTCAAGGGCACCTGGGTGGCTCAGTTGGTTAAGCGTCTGCCTTTAGCTCAGGTCATGATCTTGGGGTCTTGCTCGGTGGGGAGGCTCCCTGCTCAGTGGGGAGTCTGCTTCTCTCTCACCCTCTGTCCCTCCCCCCAACTCCCCGCTCATGCTCTCTCTCTCAAATAAAATTTTTAAAAAAATAGTTCAGTCAGTAGGTACTGATTTTCAATATAATATCTAATACACAAATTGTATGATAGATTAATCTCACTGGCATAGATTTGCTTTAAGCCTTGGTGGTTTTTTTCATTCTGATAGGCAGCTCATCAACTAAAGAAAGGATCAAGGTTTCCTCCTGTAACATTCTCCTCAAGTAATTGTTTTTGTTTTCCAAAGACTAGTATAGGGGCGCCTGGGTGGCTCAGTTGGTTAGGCGACTGCCTTCGGCTCAGGTCATGATCCTGGAGTCCCAGGATCGAGTCCCACATCGGGCTCCCTGCTCAGCAGGGAGTCTGCTTCTCCCTCTGACCCTCCCCCCTCTCATGTGCTCTCTCTCTCTCTCTCTCTCAAATAAATAAATAAAATCTTTAAAAAAAAAAACAAAAACAAAGACTAGTATAATGGCTATTATCAACTGTAAGAGGGCTTGTGGATTTCTGATTTAAGTAAGAAGAGCTCAGGTTACTTAAGTTTCCATAGTCTAGGGGCTAGCAAACTTTTTCTGTAAAGGGTCAAATAATAAATATTTTTGGCTCTGTGGGCCATGTGGTTTCTGTAGTAACTACTTAAAACTCTTTCCTATTACTCACCTCTGCCATTATAGTGCAAAAACCACCATAGACAGTATGTCTATGAATAGGCAGGACTGCTTTTCATTAACACTTTATTTACAAAAACAGGTACCTGGGGGCGCCTGGGTGGCTCAGTCTGTTAAGCATCTGACTCTTGATCTCAGCTCAGGTCTTGATCTCAGGATTGTGAGATCAAGGACTGCACATTGGGTGTGGAGCCTACGTTTAAAAAATAAAAAAAAAATGTGAGCAAAAACAGGCACCTGGTTGGGTTTGGCCTGGAGGCTGTAGTTTGCTGACCCCTGTCCTGGACCTACAGAGACTTGAAAGCTGGTTATAATGAGTAGTTGATAATACAGATTTTCAAGCCTTACTGCAGTACTTTCTCCAGAGTTTCCCAGAGTTTTTACGTTGTTTTTGCATTCACATGTAACAAGAGTAGCAGCTAACTTTTATTAAGCTCTTACCTCATACCAGACTTTTTTTTAAGAGAGAGAGAGAGAGAGCGTGAACACCAGGGGAGGGATAGAGGGAGACGGAGAATCTTAAGCAGTCTCCACACCTAGCACGGAGCCGGACGTGGGGCTTGATCTCACGACCCTGAGATCATGACCTGAGTCGAAATCAAGATTCGGACCCTTAACCCACTGAGCCACCCAGGTGCCCCAGACATTTTAATCTCTTGTAGAGGCTGCCTCTGGAGAATACACATTCATAGGTCAATAACATTTTAAGAAGGTAGAATTGTGTATTCATAGAACTTGTTTAGTGTTTATTTCAGTGTGCGATGTAAGTTTCCTCATTTATCTTCACAACCCTAAGAAGTAGATTGTTTTCTCCATCGTACAGACACATTGTTAAGCATTTATTTGCTAGGGAAGATGAAATTGAGGTGGAAAATGCCTCTCTTTCAAGGAATGTACAGTGAAGCACTTAGTCCATTACCTACATCCCAGTAATATTAAACAGAGTATTGGAACCTTGAAGAGTATAAAATAGTGCCTTGACAGGCCAGAAGAAGGAGAGATTGTATCTGTTTTGGAGGGAAGGAAGAAAGATTTTATAGAAGCAATGTAACAACCTAACTTAATAATTAAAAGAATTTGAGAAAATTGTGGTTATATATTATACAGTGAGACACTTAAATTAATCCTTTAAATTTAAGAAAAAAATCTGCCCTCAGATTTAAGACAACTCCCAAATGAGATTTCTACTAGCATTTGCTCCAACCTAGTGCATCATGCATAAGCCAGCATCAGGCCCATCTCTGTTTAGGCCTTGACATGAGGTCGGCCTTGATAACCCTTCTCTGTCCACTGACATAAGCACCATTAGGAGTATGTGCCTCATCTTGTCCATGTCAGTGGTTTTGTGCTTTGTTAAAGTTTAGTGCCTGATCATAAATTATCCCTGGATACCTGTCACAATTGTCATTTATTTTCCATGTTTTTGAAATGATAAAGACACTTGGTACATAGACTAAGATATGGAGTATACTTTCATAGTAAATGCTAATGGGAAAGGATATATTGAAGAGCTGCATGTTATTTTGTAATTAATTAACAACTTTAGATGTAGAATTAACAATCCACAACCTGTAATTGTGCCTAGGCATTTCTTCTTTGGGATGGGAGAGCATTCATCTGATATATAAATATTAGAAAGTCCATTATGACACCTATCTGATGTTTTCTTGAGTGCTGTATTAAAAAAGTAGTTACTAAACAGTGTCCTTATTATATTACATCAGTTTGCTAGAAAGAGAAGGAAGAGAATTCTTCAGCATATTTTAGGAATTTTAAGGATAAGCTATTTACAACAGAAAGTACATTTAGAAAATTATGTGAGCAACCTTTTAATTCTATATTAGTTGAAACTTACGAAAAGTATATTTCTCCTTTATTCTCAAGCCTTAAGATCTTGAAATATTTTTAATTAAAAAAAACACAGAAAAATCCTTCTCACAATTTATTCTACTGTATTAGAAAACGTCATTATTTTCATAACAATGGGCTCTCTCTTGTAGAGGCTGCCTCTGGAGAATACACATTCATAGGTCAATAACATTTTAAGAAGGTAGAATCGTGTATTCATAGAACTTGTTTAGTGTTTATTTCAGTGTGCGATGTAAGTTATAAAAATGAGCAGAGAAGGGCAATCCTCTTGTTTGTGTTGTCTCTTGTGAGAAGTATCCGATTACTGTTTTGCAGACTGCGCTAGTCTGATGAAGAAGTGTGTGCAGTGTCGGGCAGTAGTTGAACGAAGAGTGCCTTTCATTATGTGTTGTGGAGGGAAGAGTTCCGAAGATGCCACTGATGACAGCTGTGAGTGTATTTTTTTGAGTTTTTCTGACTTTGTTTTCTTGTTGGGACTTTAAAGTGCTGAAGATCTTGTCTCATGTGTAGTAAAGCATAGGGTATGTGACCCGAATCTACAGAGGAACAGGTGGGGTTTGCTCTTGTTACAGGAAACTTGAAATTGTATTTTTCTAGCTTGCACTAGGATTATAGAACTTGAAGCATTTGTCTTTTAAGAAACCTCCATGTATGACATAAAGAAGATTGTTGTACTCTTGCTTAAAGAAACAGCATATTACAAATTATTTTTTCAGTTACACAAGTATTAACGCCTCATTCCTTTGTGTAGCAGGTTTTACCTAATGCATGTCAGTATTTTATAGAATAGTGTTTATTTAGGACAGAGTAACTGTAGATAATACTGAAGTATAACTCAGTGACGAAGTGGAAAGATGAAAAGTAAATGATTTACTTTCAACCTTTTTAATCCTATAGCTGTATAAAATATTTTTCATCTTTGCACTAGATATAAGCTTGGATGGTATCTTTGATTTCTTTGCTCTGTGTACACATGAGGAAGAACGTCAGTGTAACCATTTTTGCCCAGGGCTTTTTGTCTTTATCACCAATAGAATAGAATAAAAATCCCAGGGACAAATAAACTAGAGTTAAAAGAGTAAAAATCTAGAGAGTAGTAAAAGTTGACATAAAAAATTTCCCTCCGTTTAGCAGACCCAGTGATCACAGCTTTTCATTCATGGTGTTCCTCATCTCGGAACAGTAACAAGGAGGGTTGGGCAGAGAGGAAGGAGCCTAGGTTTTTGTGTATTCTCATAAACATCATCTAAGAGACTTTATAATTATTGCTGCCAAAACTGGCTAAAAAGTGCTGTGCTGCCTACATTCTTGGGTTCGTACAATGCGGGAGCAGAGAAAACAAGCATAAAATGTATTTGTGAGCTTGCCAAAGGAAGCAAGTAGTACCTCGGAAGACCCAAAAGTCTGTGTGTAGATTGTTGTCTAGCTGAGTTAAATATAATTAGAAAATAATGTGCAAACCTATTTCTTTCTGAAGATTATAAATGAAGGAGTATAATATGAATGTCACTGCTATGTCTGTTGGCCATGAATGAGAAAAATTTTTAAACAGGATTCTAGTAGTAGTCTTGTGTTTTTAATAAAGCCGTAGTAATTTTAGAAATAAAAATCATTATTATGTCAAAACAATCATAACATTAAAATATTTTATTTACATTATAGCAAGTGGAAATATTCCAGTGTTACAAAAGGACAAGGATAATACCAATGTCAATGCAGATGTGCAAAAGTTGCAGCAGCAGTTACAGGACATTAAAGAGCAGGTAATAATGATTTCTTCTTGGTAAATGATGATTCTAAGAATGGCATTTAATATTTTTCTATAAGACTACTAGTGTTTTATGTAGTAATCGTGGTTCATATTAGGGTATCAATTGTAGTATTTGAATATTTGCAAAAGGTAATACGATTCAAAGATCTAATCAGGCACTTTCCAAAATAAACACACGGATGACCAATAAACATGAAAAATGCTCAACCAGATTAGTAATCAAGAAATGAAAATTAGGGTGCCTGGCTGGCTCAGTCAGTAGAACATGTGACTCTTGATCTTGGGGTTGTGAGTTTGGGCCTCGCTTTGGGCATAGCACTTAGTTAAAAGAAGAAATGAAAATTAAAACTACAGTTTGGTGCCTTTTCCCACCTACCTGACTGCATGGAAAACTCAGTGTTAGAATATGTAGCAGCCGTAACTCACATACTACTGATGGGAATATAAATTAGTAAAAATACTTTGGAAAAGTTTGTCGTCATAATCATATAACTAAACAGGATATTGTTTGGTGATGCAAACTAGGAAAAAATTGTACAGATGTTGTTTAAAACCGGGGGTAGTGGTTTTCTTGGCTGGGATGACCGGAAGGGAGCACAAGGGACGTTTCTTTATGGGGAAATATATAAAGTGCCGATTACATACATCTGATCAGTTTGTGAACTTTTATCAAACTGTACATTTATGATTTGTACACATTTCTGTATAGATGTGATATTTAGGTAGAAAGTAGAATATATATTCTCTCTCACTCCCTCATACACACACACCATAAAGAAAAGCAAAAGAAAGAAAAATGCAATATTTAGAATAGTAGGTATCAGTGAGGGGTAGATGGAAAGGATTTGGGAGGATGTATGGAGCGGCTTCAAAAGAAAGGATAGCATTCCATCCTTTAAACTTGTTCTTCATATCTTATACATGCCAACAGAAGTACTCTTTTATCTACTCAATATTTAATAGCAGCAACAGTAAAATAAAGAAGTTAGTTAAAACTTGTTACATATATGGTAAGTAAGAAAGTCTGTCCGCCACCCCCCCCCCTTATCATTTGACCCAGCAGTTAAATCGGATCCAAAGGATTGAGAAGCAGAGGGTGTTATTTCTTTAGTTTGGGTATCACATCAGTGTTGCCATGCAGTTGTTAATCATCACTCTTGTCTTTTCTGTTGATTTTATAAGAAAGTAACATAGTCGATAAATAATGAGTCAGGGTAACTGATGACCTTTGTGATATAGTAATATGGTAGCTACAGTAATTTAGAATTAAACATATATATTTACTAGGAATTTAAACACCCATCTGAAAAGATGAAAACTCTATGACTAAGCTAGTTTTTCTTTTGAAATCTTGCACCTAGTAACACTTACTGTATAGTGAATAGGTAAAGATAAACATGGATTTGCCAGTTCTTATGTAGGAACATAAAAATAGGAACATATTTAGCTCATTCTAATATAAAATAGAACACTTCAAAAATCTTGAAGCTCCGTAGAATCTCATTTCCCTTCCTATAAGACACTTCTAGAAAGGTAAACTGATTTTTGAATACATCTTCTCTGAAAAGCATTTCATCTCCTAATGGTGAATTAAAATTGTTCTTAAAATGAATAATGGCACTTTTTGAGCCCTATTATGTATCCTTAAAAATTCAGCTTTACCTTTATCCAAGTTTAGCACTCCAAAGAAGTTTCTTCTCCCTTAAATAATCTTCATGACCATATTGCATCACTAAAATATTTAAACAGTTACAGGAAAATTCATTTTCTGAGGATTGATGGATGGGATTTCTTACAGGGACCCCTTCAAGGTTACCAAGACAAAGTAGCTGAATAACCCTTTTAAAATTTTATTTTATTTTTTTAAGGATTTTATTTATTTATTTGTCAGAGAGAGAGAGCACAAGCAGGGGAAGCCGCAGGCAGAGCGAGAAACAGGCTCCCCAGTGAGCAGGGAGCCCGATGTGGGGCTCGATCCCAGGACCCTGGGATCATAACCCGTGCCGAAGGCAGACACTTAACCAACTGAGCCACCCAGGCGCCCCTCCTTTTTAAATTTTAAATCTCCGGTCTTTCTATTACCCCAGTGTAATTTCATGTGGTATTAAGATATATTAATCTCAAAGTAATTTAACCTAGGCTGTGCAGATGTGTTTACTTTTGGAAATAAGAGTTATTAATTGACTGCATATAACTCTTGAAAATTTAAGGGAAAAGAAACTATTTTTTTTTTTTTTTTTTTTAATGCATCTCTTTTTTTTTTTTTTTTAAGATTTTATTTATTTTTTTTTGACAGAGACACAGAGAGAGAGGGAACACAAGCAGGGGGAGTGGGAGAGGGAGAAGCAGGCTCTCCGCTGAGCAGGGAGCCCGATGCGGGGCTCGATCCCAGGACCCTGGGATCATGACCTGAGCCGAAGGCAGACACTTAACGACTGAGCCACCCAGGCGCCCCGGGAAAAGAAACTATTTTAATGGCACTAAAAGGCTGGTTTGGCTTTTTAAAATAAAAAAAGTATAATTTTCTACAACTGTGTTTCTCAAACTTTAAGATAGATAAATGTGAAAATTTTCTTCAGGAGGCTGTGGTTAACAATTTAGATTACAATTCCTTCCCCCTCCCTACCACAATGATCTCTGGTATTGTCGAAGTTGGTAACTACATTTTCATATAGGCCTTAGGCCTAGTTTATTAATCTAGACATTCTTTTTTAGTTATTTCATTTCTGTGTAATTTGGGAAAAGATATAATTCAGAATGAAGCATTGTGATATATTAAGGTAAAATATATTTTTATAAATATAAAGTGTAAAATGTGTTTTTGTGAATGAATGAATATCTGCTTTCCTAGAGTGTTTTCACAAAAGTACACCTAACATACTTCTAAATTTTTGAGTTCATGAAGTTACATTTATTAATATGTAACTAAGGCTAATTGTTTTTAACCTAAGGGGTTCTACATTGATAGTAATCCAGTGAAGCATGTTTCAGAGCAAGAGCTCTGGGCCACAGAACCCCAGTTCACATTGTGGCCTGCTGTGGGGAAGTGTTTAGCGCCATGAAGCCTCAGTTTCCTCGTTTTTAAAGTGGGAGTAATAATAGGGCTGAGACTGTATCATAGCGTGTAGCATGTATTTTTAGGGACATCTCTACGCTGCTCCCCTCTCCAACTGGCCTGATAGATTGTCATGTTTTCTTACAAGAGCAGCATAGTGCCCAGAGTTGGGGAATCTGACTCAGACTGAATGCGGCTATTTTTATCCATTTCCTGTTAGATTTTGGCATTTGCATTTTTTGTTTTATATAGTATTTATTTATTTATTTATTTATTTTTTAAATATTTTATTTATTTGACAGAGAGAGACACAGCGAGAGAGGGAACACAAGCAGGGGGAGTGGGAGAGGGAGAAGCAGGCTTCCCGCTGAGCAGGGAGCCCGATGCGGGGCTCGATCCCAGGACCCTGGGATCATGACCTGAGCCGAAGGCAGACGCTTAACGACTGAGCCACCCAGGCGCCCCTGTATAGTATTTATTTTAGGTTGTGCGTTTGATAGTCCTGACAGTACCACCAATATTTCTATTTTATAGGGATGACATTTTAACTGTTCAAAATTTTTAAAATTAAAAAATTTTTTTTAAATTTTAGAGCAACAAAAGATTGAAACAACAAAAGAAAATGATGTTACAAAGTTGTTACATGTTACAGTTTCAAAATGTAAAATGTCTCAGCGTTTCCTACTCTGTTATCTCACATTCCAGACCATGTGCCCTGTGTGTTTGGACCGACTGAAGAATATGATTTTCCTCTGTGGCCATGGAACGTGCCAGCTCTGTGGAGACCGAATGAGTGAATGTCCTATTTGTCGCAAGGCTATTGAACGGAGGATTCTTTTGTATTAATTAAAGAACTCTGTGTTTTCTTAGCTGAAGTATTTGGTCATGAGCTCTTAGTAATCTTAATCTGTTAAGCTAGGTGGAGGTTCTAATGAATTAATTTTTAATATCATAGTTTCTTTCCTAGAGTGTAATTAGACTGTAAATGTGCCAGAACAAAAAACCTCTACAAGACAGTGTTTGAAGTTGTGTTTTTTGTTTTTGTTTCTTTTAATTTGAAACATCAAATCCATGTAATTCATAGGTAATTTACTTGTCACTTCTAAGGGAAAATCCTTTAAGGATCTGTTATTTTTGTTTTTATTGCATCTTTTCTTGTAGTTTATAAATTTGTTAGACCTCAAGAAATGTAGTTCCTTATGATCAGCTGTCCCTCAGTTTATCATGATTTTACACAGTGGGTTGACACAGGTACTCAGAACAGTCGTGCATCAAGTGAACGGGACAGGTCAAACCATTAGGTCACATGTGTTAAATGACAAAATTATAATACAAGTTTTACATAGTTAATACTGAAGAGAGGATTATCTTTTTAAGATAAAAAGTTATGCAAATGATTGATTCTGAATTCTTAGAGTAAATGGAACCATGGAATGAGAGAGCAGTGACTTTACATTTAACTTAATTTCTAGATTTAAAAGGAGGATTGTTTAACTTGAATCAAATTTCCAGTTTCACGATGATTGACATGAAAAGGAAAAACAAGCAGTCATAGTGGGGAACTGAAGTGGGGGAAGTGGCCAATAAATGAGTACCTATTAACTGACCATTAACAGTTACCTTTCATATATACTAATCTATACACTGTTCTGTTTACCAGCCTTTAAAAAAAAAAAACCTGTGAAAAGTGTACCTCAGTTTTCCCTGTGGTTACTTATCCAGGCTTGATCTGACCAGTGAGATAATGTTGCCCTTTTTGGGCTTCTGAGGTTCCATGTAGCTTTTCTCATGTACTGAATAGTACCCCAGTGATCTGAGGAGGATAACGCATTGTCCCAAGGCAGCAATCTTTTTCTTGTCCGTATCTTTTTAATTCGGACAGTGATACTGGTTCTATCTTCATCATAAGCCCTACTTCCATTTTCTTTCAGTTGCTAAGGCTTGCTGTAAAGAAAGCACTCTCTTTATACCTACAGGTGAAGATATTATTTAAATTGCCAACAGTATCCAAGACATAGTAAGTAACCTAATAATAAATACTTTAGAAAGAGTGACTAGGACATTTACAGAAATATGTCTAATTACTTGTAGTTTTTTGTTTTTTTTGTTTTTTTCACTCTGATTCTAGAGCATCTGATCATTTTCCCTCCTTTGAATGAGTAGTCTTACTGTGTCTCGGATGAATGTACATATACATGAGTGTCTTGGGGCCCTTGCTGCTCGGTTATAACAATGCCGGCTGTTTACAGCGGTGTCTGCCATATACTGTCCATAAGCTTCTTCCTAAGGGTGTAGTTATCTGGTAGTTCTTTTCCTTTCTTTAATTCTGGTTCTTCTTTCTTTTTGTTTGTTTTTTGGGTTTTTTTTTTTTAGGGTTTTTTTGTTGTTGTTATGACAACTAAATTTAAGAATATTCCTGGCAATTTAATGTCTGCTGCCTTTGCAAGTCCTGGTGAAAACAGTGGTGAGCTTTGCTGGCTGATTTTGTAGTGTCGGTAATTCCATATCTGTGTTTAGCTGAATAACTTAGGATTTAGAACAGTAAAATTTTTATAAATTTTAAATTTGAAAATTTATATAGATTCAGTTATCTAATAAAGGGCCACTGAGGCTATTTTTTAAGCCATATTTTAAAGTTATAGAGAGAACATCTGACATGATGTTCACTTAAAGAAATAGATTATTTTCTTTCAGATTTGAAAATAGTGAAAGTCAGGATTTTTTTTCTTCCATGCCGTAGGCTGCCCATCTCTTTTCCACTAGATCAGCTGGAGAGGAGGAAACACCTGGCTGACTTGTGCATGGTTTGGCCACCCAGTGAATTCTGTAGTCTAGAGCTCTGCTTTACTTAAATCCTTTTTGTCTTTGGAGCTTGCAGTGCTTAAACTTACATCCCTAAAAGGCAATTTCATTTTCCAGACTAGTTTATTTCTTCTACATTAAAAATACAATAAACAAACTGTTACAAAAAGTCATTAAGGTCACTATGATTATAATGCTGTATACTTGTGGGTTTTTCTATATTTGTACCACTTTGAAATCTGTTTAATGAATAGAAGGTGTTTCTCTATTCAATGTTTTCAAGCATCTGATAAATTATTTTAAATTTATTTTGTGTTTGTGAGCAAGAGTAAGATTAAGAACTGAGTTGTTTAAGTGACTTCCTTCTAATTCTGTGAAATTGCTACCTCTTAATGTCTCTTAGCAGCACTTTCCCAGTTAGATATGTTTCCTTCTCATCAGCTCATCATCATGTGCCTCAGAAGAGCTTTTACTTTTCCTAGAATCATTAAAAAAAACATAACAGACAGACATTCAAAAATTTATTGGGCCTCAGGGGCTAGATACACAACATTGAAAAAAGTGGTCAGCATCTTAGCACACACAGAATCTATCATGCAGCAGTTGTACATTTGAAGAAATCTGTAGTCAAGAAGGGATCCAAAGGTACTAATAACATTTCTTCCTAATGTTTCAGAAGAGTTGTCATTTGGATTCCCTCTCTGTACCCCCTCACTCCTACCACATTTTCTTCTCTAAGACTAAGCTTTGTTGCTCGAAACACACAGAACTTACCAGATGGTGCTATTCTACTCGTTTCGGTTCACATAATTTAACATTCTTACTGCTTATACTATATATGTATTTAATTTTGTTGGGAGCCAGAAGGCTTTTCAAGAGATCATTTTGTATTAGTGTAGGAATAGTATATTAGACAAATGTTTAATTTAGCTGGCCAAATCATAATTGGACAAGATGTTTGTAATTTTAAACATTGCAAATTGACCAGCTAGTTACTGAGACATAAAATTAATTGATGATGTTGAAAATAGCGTTCTTAAATTTGTATCTTTGATGGCTTTAGCCTGTAAGAGCATTTTAGCATATTGAAATGCATGCTGCTTAGGATTTGTCCAATTCAAATTTCAGAGCTTGCTGGGTCATGTTCTTGTTTATTATGAATTCCTTTTTGACTAGGAATTAGTTACGCTTATGAACTAGGAGACTTAGTGATGTGGTAGGATAGGGAAACAGTAAGGAGTTGCAACAAGTAAGAAAGAAAAGTCAGTGTTTGAATTTAGAGAAAAAAGGGGTTTAAACAAATCATGTAGATTTCATCAAAGCAGTAAGCAGAAAGAGTATACTTGATTGAATGATAAAAACCCTTCAACCAGTTTTTAGTGTCGTTTAATTGACAGTTGCTTTGTAAACTATACGGTTTAATACATCGGGCTTTAAAAAAAGTCCAAAGGAAAAGCACCTATCCTGTCAGAGTCTCTAAAATGATACAGTAATAATTTGTGTAAAAACTGAATTTTTGGAATAGAATTTTTTTTTGCATTTTTTTATTGTAAAAACACTTAACATGAAATTTACCATCTTTAAGTGTACAGGTCATTAGTGCTAAGTATATTCACGTTATTAAATGGCTATCCAGAACTTTCTTGCCTTGCAGAACTGAAACTCTATTATACACATTGAACAACTCCCTTTCTCCCCCCAGTGGAACAGTTTTGATTAAATATAAATCAAGAAACAACCTGAATTTTCTTAATAGTTTGTGTCTGCAAGATTTAAAGTCGTGGCCAACATTAAGTTCCTAAGATTTGGGGGATGACAGAATTTCTTCCCTTCATCCCAACTGTTATAAATCATAATTGGGTTGGGGTTAATTGTCTGTTAATTGGAAGGGTTTGTTACTTCATTTGGAGCCTGGGGTGGGGGGGCACATTTTCAACATTAGAATTAGGTTAGCTTTGAATTTGTAGTGAATGGGGAAGGTAATAGATTTTCACAGACTATGTGTGCCTTGTCAAAAATGTTAGTTGTCTTTAAGTCTCCTTGTAACGCTCTCAAAATATTTTTTTTCTCTCAAAAACGCAACCTGATTTTATTTGCTTGAATATTATGATAGGAATGCTTACTGATATTACTTGATAATCATATGATAGCCTTGGAACTTATATATATGTAAGTTCCAAACTTATATATATATATAAGTTATATATATATATATATATATATGAAACTATAGCAGTATTAATAATCACAGTTGTACTTCTTTAAAACATTAAATTTGAGGAAAAACTATTTAATGCTGTCTCATGTGTACATTGCTTTGCTGTAGTGAGGGGGAAAATCCTTTAGATTGAGACTCAGTTTACTCATAAATGGTTAGTAGAGGATGAAACTAGAGTATGAAAATATGAACGAGTTAGTGGAGCTGATGAATTAAAATTGTAGGTTGCTACATTGGCATTTTCTACCTCCTTTTCTGTCAGAGTATTACTTTTCCAGCTTTTATTCTTTTTTGTGACTAAGGAAGAGATGGGAACCCGAGGTTCAAATTGAAATTTTTACGTTGTTGAGGATTTAAGCAGTAGGTACAGGAAGGGTGACTTGCCACATCAATTTGGTGCGTAAACCCATAACGACAGGTGGTGACTGACATGTACAAAATGTGTAAGAAAGATAATAGTGCTGAGTGTTTTACTTTTCCTGTACAGTCTACATGACTTTGTTTCATAAATGTGACTTCTTTCCTCCCAAATGCAAAATGGTCTTGTAATTTTCTATAAAATAAACAAATATGCCGTTTTGTCTAAAATCTGTAATTTCAGGAAGCTATTGAAAGTTCTGACTCAGGGCTTTGTAACAGTTTAAGCAATTGTTAATTATATTTTGGAAAGTCCATCTACATAATTTTTCAGTGCCTTGGAAGAATTATTAACTTGGCAACACTACTAAGACTTTATAGAAGGCTGTCTTTAGTGTGCGTGTATCATCACACACACGTTTATAAGGCGTATTGCTCAGCTTGTGCAATAGCGATACTGCATGTGTGCTGGGTTTGGGTAATTCTTTAAAGGAAGTTTTCTAGATTTGCACTTGATATTTGTTTTTAAAAAACTGATTATTTATGGCCATGACACTGTTACCAGAAAAGTAATTCTATAAGTCATTATACAAAGTCATGTACAAGTAGCATCTGGGAAGAAGAGCTAGGGTTCATACAGTTTGCTATTTTCATATGAAAGGAGGATCTGTTTGGTAAACACAGATTGTCTTCCCCTCATGAAAAAAAGACTTTTTGTTCAAGTGATTCGGTTTAAAAACATTTTTTAAAGGAAATCATGGATTGCATGTTCTTAATGCTAGTCTTACTTCGCCTGAATCCACAAAATTGCTTTTCTGTTAATTTCAGTAGTCTTGTCATTCTAAATACAGTATATTCAGTGTGATAGAAAGCAGTTTAATTGACGCATAGCACTGTTTTGCTTTGTATTTTTTCCACTGTTTTTTTAGCTCCCACTTGATTAAAAGTCTTGCTCGTGAATATAGTTTCTGTATGGCAAATGATTCTTGCTTATTAGCTTTTGTTAAAAAAACACTTAGCAAGAGCTAAGCTTTTAAAAATAAATGCAAACATTTACCATTAATAAAACTTACAATGTAATATTATATAGTGCTTTTCTCTGATCTTTTGAAAGTATTCTTTATATGAATTTTGATTTTTAAGGTATTTGAAAACATATCTCAATATATCAAATCTGTTATTGGAAAGGAAATTATCATGTCTTTGAGAAACAAGTTACATACATCTCCAGCTCAGTATAGGACATGGGTGCCCACATCTAGAAGGCTGTCATTACAATTGTTTACATTTAAGGTACCTCTATCTAAAGGGCCAAAGAAGCTTTTCATATTTTAACACCTCACACTCTTTCAGGATATTGTGAAAGTAGTCTGAATAGGATAAATTTGATAGAAAATCAGTCAACCAGTCAGGAAGACACAACTTTTTCTATAAAACGTTTATTCCTCTTCATAATTCAGATGTAGATTTCATTTTCAAAAGATAGACATTTTAAAGCAATGATTTATTTGGCTTTTTTAGTGTTTTGTGACTAAATCAGTAATTGAATGGTTTGGAGTTATTTTATTTCTCAAGTTAATAGAAGCAGTTATTTGTCATTATTGAGAGGTTGTCTGGTTCTAGTTCAAAAGATTCAGTATGTGTATCTGGAATGTTTAAGAGGAAAACCATCTGAAACAAAATCTTTTAATTGTTTATTTGAAAAAAACATGTGTATTCCAACTTTAAAATTGTGAATTTATTGGATAACCTCTAACTAACTGTATTTCTGTTGCTGTAAAATTAGATATTTCATGGCAATATTTTTTATTAAATTGAAATTGTATAGGTTTTTAAAATAAAGACATTTTAGAAAATCTGATTTATATTTTTTATCATTGACAGTTATTCATCCTTCACAGAAGTTCAAATTATTTGTTAGTCTTAGAGTGTAGCATTTCCCAAACTTACTGACAGGGAAAACTTTTAAATGGTGCATTACAGAGTAGTGATAGTTTATAAGATAGAATGAAGGCATGAATTAAAGTAGAACACCAAAAATTATTTCAGGTAATTGCTGAAGAATGATTATTTGGCAAACAGTTTTTTTTTTTTTCCTTTAAAAACAAAACCAGTTGATAAACTCATTTTGTTAAACAAACAGAAAAAAACCTTAAAAGCATAATATGAAAGGGTTAGACAAGATCTGGAACACAGCCCATTTATCACTGAGTTGATGACATATCAGTGAGACTGTTAGGTAATGCTGCCTTTGCACTGATGCTCTAATCAAATGTAATGTGTTCATGCTTTAGGTTCCTCTTCACATCAGGTCCATGCGTTGTCAAATACGGCAGCCTTCTGAAATACGGCAACCTTCTGAAAGGCTGATTTTCAAGTCAAATATTCTTTACTTTTCATATAATTAAGAGTATTACCCTCCCTTCCTGTCTCTCTTCTTCCTTTCTATAGAGCACCAATTTTTTTTTTAACAAATATCTTTTATGATTTTTTAAATTCTTTTTTTTTAAAGAGTTTTATTTATTTATTTGAGAGAGTGAGAATGAGAGAGAGAGAGAGAGCACATGAGAGGGGGGAGGGTCAGAGGGAGAAGCAGACTCCCCACTGAGCAGGGAGCCCGATGTGGGACTTGATCCCACGACTCCAGGATCATGACCCGAGCCAAAGGCAGTTGTTTAACCAACTGAGCCACCCAGGCACCAATTAATATCTTGAGTGGAACATTGACATACAGATTGGAGAAGGCTTTTACAGGTGATACTAACCCTTATTTAATAGGGAAATAGGGAAGCAACCAAATCAAAGAGCCCTAACCACGGCCAAACCATTCTGAAGAAAGACTGAGGTTCAAAATACTAAGAGCGTATGTATGTATAGCACAAGAATATTGTAGTGGTTTCCTCTTGCCGCTATAAAAATCACCATGAATATAGTGACTTAAAACAATGGAAACTTACGATCTTATATTTCTGAAGGCCAGAAATCTGGCAGAAAGCTAGTCAGAAAAATCTCAAAGTTCTTGGAGATTAAACAACACACTTCCAAATAACATGGGTCAAAGTCTCGAGAAATAAAAATGTTTTGAAAATACAACTGGACAAAATTTGTGGGATGCAGTGAAAGCTCTTAGAAGGCAATTTATAACATTGAATAGGTACATTAGGAAAAGAGATATAAAATGGTTAATTTAAGCTTCCACCTTAGGAAACTAGAAAAAGAAGAGTAAATTAAATCCAAAGTAACCAGAAGAAAAGAAATAAAACAGCAAAAATCAGTGAAATTGAGAACAGGAAATCAACACAGAAAAATCAAGGAAACAAAAAACTGATTCTTTGAAAAGATCAATAAAATTGATAACCTCTAACCAGGTTATCTAAAAAAAAAAAAGAGGACTCAAATTACTAAAATTAGGAATGAGAGATGTGCCATCACTACAGATCCCATGGACATTAAAAGAACAGTAAACAACTCTATGCCCACAAACTTGATAACTTAGATGAAATTGACCAATTCCTTAAAAGACAAAATATACCAACACACACACAGGGAGAAATAATCTGAATACACCTGTATCTATATTAAAGACATGGAATCATTAATTAATAGCCTTTCAAAACCAAAAGCAGCAGGCCCAGATGGATTCACTGGTGAATTTTACCAAACATTTAAGAGAGAAATTACACCAACTCTCTATATTCTCTTCCAGGAAATAAAAGCCAACATTACCTTAATTAATTACCAAACCAGACAAAGACATTACAAGAAAGAAAAACTATAAGCCAATACCTCTCATGAACACAGATTTAAAAATTTGCAGCAAAATGTTAGCAAATTGAATCCAATAACATATAAAAATAATTATTCGCACTACCAAGTGGGATTTATTCCAGGTGTACTTGTTTGGTTCAACATTCAAAAATTAATGTAATCCATAACATCATTATGCTAAAGAAAAAAAATCATGACCATATCAGTAGAATGAGAAGAGGCATTGGACAAAATCCCCATTTATGAGATAAAGGAAAACTTATTCATGATGAAACCACTCCTAGTCAGCATTGGACTAACATCCTGGCTAATGCAATAAGACAAGAAAAGGAAATAAAAGGTATACAGATTGGAAAGGAAAAAACAAAACTCTATTTGCAGATGATATGATTGTTTATGTAGAAATTTCCAAAGAATTGACAAGAAAACTTGTGGAACTAGTAAGTGAGTGTCGATATCTGTAAAATAACTTGCTGGAATTTTGATTGAGACTTCATTGAATCTATAGATCAGTTGGGAAGAACTGACATCTTAACAATATTGAGTCTTTATGAACATAGAATATCTCTCCATTTATTTAGATTTTTTATTTCTCACATGAGAGTTTTGTAGTTTTCCTCATATAGTTCTTGTACATTTTTTTTTTATATTTATACCCAAAGATTTCAGAGGTTTTGGTGCTAATGTAAATGATACTGTTTTTAATTTCAAGTTCCAATTTGTCATAGTTGGTATATAAGAAAGCAGTTAATGTTTGTATATTAACTTTATATCTTGCAACCTTGCTGTAAACTGATCCTGAAACTTACATGGAAAGGCAAAAGACCCAGAATAGCCAACACTATACTGAGGAAGAATGAAGTCATAGGACAAACACTCTTGACTCAAAGATTATAAAAGCTAAAGTAATCAAGGCAGTGTGATATTGGCAAAAGCATTGTTTCTTGGCCTTTTCAATGGGAAGGGCTAGGAACGTTGTTTTTTTTTTTTTTTTTAAGATTCTATTTATTCAGAGAGAGTGAGTAGGGGGTGGTGCAGAGGGAGAGAGAGAATCTCAAGCAGACCCTATCCTGAGTGTGGAGCCCAACGTGGGGCTCTATCTCACCACCCTGAGATCATGACCTGAGCTGAAATCAAGTGTCGGACACTCAACCAACTGAGCCACCCAGGCACTCCAGGAGCATTTTTAAGACAAAATACGCCATGAGTTCAGGCTGAAACTTCCAATTCAAGTTCAGGACTATTGGCTATTTAGCCTCATTGATCTTATATCTACATCTCTTTTCAACCATTAAAAAAATGTGTTTTCTTTATTGTACAAAAACAATGTTATCACCAACAATATGGCTTCTGAAAACACTTAAAATTTTTTTTTTGCAGTTATTATCATTAGGATATATCTCACTGGGGGTATTTAATCAAATTACTGTGTCTTTCAGTCTCCTGGAGTAGCTCTTTATGTGTAGTTATGCTGCCAACTGGGTATACAGGTTTACTTTTACTTTGGGATATTAGAATTGCTTCATTCATTTATTGAATTTTATTTTAAATTATGTAATATATGTACATTGTTCCAAAGTGAGTTCTACAAAACAATATATATTCAAAGAAGTCTGCCTTCCATCCCTGTCGCTTCAATCCTTCATTCCCCATATAAATAATATGGCTTATTCTCCATTGTTTTTATCTTAATAGTAGGAAATACACACATGAATACCTTGATATGCCATTTTTTTTCAAAACACAAATATGCCTACTATGTATGAAGTCTCCACCTAACCTCTCACATTTTAGTAATAATGACTTTTAATACTTTATAGAACTTTTTTTTGCTATTGCTCTGTAGAGAGACACAAAGAAAGGAAAAGGAGGGGAGGTTATCATTTCCAGAACTTAGGCACCTTGGGACAGTGGCCAAGGTGACTTTATTAGTCATGATTCTGGACTGCCTTGCTTGATGAGTTGGAAGGTCAAGGTTGCCTGGAAAGGTGTGAGAATCATTCCAGGGGTCTGGCCAAGTTATTCTGAGCCAGGCTGGTTGGTTCCCTCTAACCCAGTCTCTCCAGCTTAATTGTGCCTGTTATCCTTCAGCCCCCATCTTCCCTCCTCTGGGAAGAAAGGGAAAGAAGAGTGAAGAGGTATTGCCCAACCCCTGGTACCTTCTGTGGGGCAAAACCAAGTCAGCTTATGTGCTCATTCAAAGCCCCTTCTCTCCATCTTACTACTTCCATGATTGGAAGAACCCGTCCTCCGAAGAATGCTGAGGGCGTCTTACTCTAAAACATTAGGAACCTCAAAGTGCAGGTTGGGAAAATAAGGATTGTTTCCTTCCAGTTATAGCAAAGAGCATTTACTTCTGAGTGGGATCTTAGGCATTTCCTATGGGAAGATAAATGAAGACACACACCAGAGCCCAGGACTGTCCTGCTGGCTCCACTGGGGAGGGGAGGTGGTGTTCTCTGTGCCCCTCCAACCCCCTCCCTCCTGTGGAATTTTGCTTGCACAAGGGGAACAAAGCATCCTGGACAGAAAGTGTTTTTTATCTGTGTGTATTGTCAGAGACCGTGTCAAACCTGACTTCAACTAAGAGAATTGTTCATTGAAGAGAAAATTCTGTTTTCTCTTTTTAAAAATACGTTCTATGCAGGAGTGTAAAGGAACTGTCTACAAGCATCAGGATACTGAGTAAACATGACATCGTTATGTTTAATGATAGCAGCATAAACATTTATCGTTTACTGTGTGCCCTGCACAGCTGATTCAATCACTAGCACTAATGAGTTTCATTTTGCCTATGAGGATGGGGAGCTCAGAGAAATTTAAAGAATTGCTCATCGTCTTTCATTTAGGGAGTAGCTGTGTTAGGATTCAAAACTGGTTTTCTTTTTCTTATCTATCCTCCCTCCCTCCCTCCCTTCCTTCCTTTCTTCCTACCTTCCTTCCTTTTTTTAAACAGCCAAAGGCCATATTTCTGACAGCGACACCTCCTGCCTTTGATGAAAGCTCTGAAGGGTGCCAGAAAGAAATCTGATGTGAGAAGTAATGGAAATGAGAATTTCAAGTTGAATGGGACGAACCTGGGCAGTTAGTAACATACTTCACCTTTCTGCTCCTTGAATTGTTACCTGAAAGAACTGCAGGAAAACAAGTTCCCCAAACTGGGATCTCCACTGGGTGCACCAACCTCTCTCTCCCACAAGAGGTCAGTAAAATCCTCTTGGTGAAATGAAGACCCGGTCCTGCCGTTGGCCACTCCCCGGCTTACCAGTGGGGCAGTAAGGATCCGTCCATTTTTGAAGGGACCTCTGACCTTCACATAGGCTCTTCTCTGTCTTGCTGAGTTCACCTGACACCTGAACTCTATCCTCACGCTACCATGTGGTGTGAAACAAATGCAGTGAGCACAAAGGCTCAATTCATTCTCTACTTTTAGTTGAAAGTGATGTTTTTGTTAAAAATTGCTGAAATATTGGGGCACCCGGGTGGCTCAATGAAGTGTCTGCCTTCCGCTCAGGTCATGATCTCGCAATCCCGGGATCGAGCTCCCAGTCGGGCTCCCTGCTCAGTGAGGAGTCTGCTTCTCCCTCTTCCTCTGCTACTGCCCCCCCGCTTGTGCTCTCTCTCTCTCAAATAAATAAAATCTTTTTTTTAATTGCTAAAATATTATTACATACTAATTATAAAATATGATTACAAATTATTTCTTAAAATTCTATATCTTATAATTCTAGTATCTGAATAAGTATTTTAGAACAAGAGGTGACATGTCTAAAGCAATAATAATATGTTTAACACTTACGGAGTACCTTCCACGGCAGGTGGTTTATGCTTTATGTGGCATTTGAGCCCCGGCGGTCTGGCCTGCATCTCTGCCTGCAGCCCTGTACCATCCTGCCTCTCTGCCGGAGACACAGAAATCCGTGTCTTCCGTGGTTCTGCAAGAGGAATTTGCAGGTGGATAAGCTAATACAGACATTGAATTAGGTGGCTCAAGATCTTGTGGGGTCTTGGAACTTATATAATTTAGGATACCTTCTTTAGAAAAACAATAAGAGTTATACATAAAAAGGTAGACATGAAAGTAAATTTTTATTTAGAATGAGAAAATAAATCACAGCAAATCATAATTAGAAAAAAAGACTACAAACATCTCCAGATCTAAGGGAAAAAAAGCATATTTTCATGAAGGAACTGGCTGACGTATCTAATGTTCTCCCCTCACATCTTGACAGGAGAGAACGTCCATTTTGACGAGGTGTGAATGAGAACCGATTCTTTGGCTTTCCATTGACGTGTGTGACGATTGGAGGAATTTGTCACAAGCCAGCTTCTGGCTACATTCATTTCAAGCCATTTTCTCCACATACCCCACGCATTTCAGGACGCGAGCATACTGTGGTACCCTCTCTGGCCTTGCTCCTTTGCATCACAACACCAGGACCAAGAGAGATGGCAATGTTCCTAGAAGCCATGTCTATACCAGGATAGCTTTGCAATAACATGGGTTACTGCAAGGCACATCAGTGTATCCAACTCAATGCCAAATAAATGTATCTTTAATGTATCCTCATCTGCCTCATCTCAAAAATGCAGTGGCTACCCCATGGCCACCTGACACAGAGAAGTGAAAGAAAAGCGGAAATGGAAACAGAAAGTGGTCTTACCAGGTTGCAGTGAAAATATATCATTTTTGCCCGTTTTACAAACAACGTGACTGAATGATCACACTGTTGGGACCCTTCCCAGGCGTTGGACCAGGCCTGTGTAGTGAGAGCCCCGCAGCTTAAGCTTCTTTGGTTTTAGGGTATATCCCTCTATACACATCCTTAGAAAACTCAGCCACGGCCCAGCCTTGCCGACCTCTCGAAGCACACAGCAGAGAAACGATTGCAGCCCACTGCCGGCAAGACCATGTTCGCTTGGTGACAGCACCTCTCCAGTGGTAGGCAGACAAGTCCCAGGACTTCTCTGCACTTCCTATATTGCAGTCTCTGCTTCGGACCAAGTGCGTTTGCGGGGGCCGGGAGCCTGGGTCTTTGTATCAGTAAGAAAGATCCGGGGACGTCCACAGCACAACAGAAGTGAATGTGCGACTGAGACCTAAGATTATACAGTCTTCTTGTGTCAATTACCCACTTTTCCCAAGACTCGGTAGTGGTAAAAGCTTTGTTCATACTTTTCCCTTGGCTTAAAACCTTCTCTGTCCAGCACACATCGCACATTCCGACCTGAGCCACGAAGCCTTCCCAGCAGCCCCAAGGCCCAGGGACCTCTCCTCTCTCCGAACTCCTACACGTTTTAACAAACAATTCCCGCAACAAATATTTGTTAAGTGCCCATTCTGGACTGGCCTTCAGTTAAATCTGAGTGGCTTGCTTACGAAGCATTTTATGTGAGTCCATCTCTGTTTAGCTAGATTATAAACAAATTGGTGACAGGGACCAGGGTTTCTTGTTGGCCTATCACAGCTCTGGGCACGTCAGCACTGAATAAATACTTATTTGATTGATGCGGTTCTGTCTCCTCTCTGAGGACCAAACCTCTTGGCAGCTTCCTCTGAGCTGGCCTGGAGACTCCCTAACTGGGTGGAGAAGGTAGAGTTATCTTTTGAAGAAATTCAAATGGAGTCCCCCTCCCTCAACTTTGCTAATGGGCTCTTATAGATACTCTGCAGCTCAATATTTGAAGCAACTTTTCTTCTCCAGTAAACTGGTTAGATATTTTGACTTTTGACAAGATGGTAGTCCAAGTCGAGCTACTGACCCCCCACTCCCACCCCCAATGTCTTACTTTGTGAGGTATCCAGGTTTGAGGGTACTGGGGCCCAGAACCAACTCGGAATCCCGTAATTGCGGGTGGGCATGCTACATGCTGGCACTTCTGACCTTCACTTGTCCTGTTTCTGTCCTGGGAGGCAATGTAGAAAAGTAGGAAAAGCCGACTCGAGTCTCCCCCTGACCTGGTTTCAGTGCTGGCCCTGCCCTCACAGGCTGTGGGAGCCCTTAGCCAAGTCCCCTCCCCGCCCCGCTCCCCGCCCCGGCCTTGCTCTCCTCTGGAAATGGAGAACATTAACAGAATGCATGACATCAGGGGGCCGTGGAATTTATATATGCAAGGATTCTGGGTGATTGTTGGAGTTCCGTTTCCTCTGTGCAGGTTCTCTTCTCTGTCTCCCAAATCCTGTCCCGTAAATTGGTGCAGCCACTATGGAAAACAGTGTGGAGATTCCTCTAAAAATTAAAAATAGACCTACTGGGGCGCCTGGGTGTCTCAGTTGGTTAAGTGTTGGCTTTCAGCTCAGGTCATGATCCCGGGGTCCTGAGATCGAACTCTGCATTGCAGGGGGCTGGGGGGGCTGTCTCTGCTCAGCAGGGCATCTGCTTCTCCCTCTCCCTCTGCTCTTCCCCCACCCTGTTCGCACCCACTCTCTCTCTCTCTCAAATAAATAAAATCTTAAAAAAAAAAATAGACCTACTATAGGATCCAGCAATTCCTCTTGGGATATTTATTGGAAGAAAATGAAAATCGAAAAGATACTCACCCCCATGTCCATTGCTGCATTATTTACAATAGCCAAATTATGGAAGCAACCCAAGTGTCCACTGACAGATAAATGGATAAAGAAGATGTGGTTTATATATATAAAATGGAATATTACTCAGCCATAAAAGACAATGAAATCTTGCCATTTGTGACAACATGGATGAAACTAGGGGGTATTATGCTAAGTGAAATAAGAGAAAGATAAATACCATATGATTTCACTTATATGTAGAATCTCAAAAACAAAACAAATGAACAAACAAAACAAAGCAGAAATAGACTCAAAAATACAGAAAACAAACTGGTGGTTGCAGAGGAGAGAGGAGTACGGGGAATGGGCAAAATAAGCAAAGGGGATTAAGAGGTACAAACTTCCAGTTATAAAATAAATACATCAAGGGGATGAAAACTACAGCATAGAGAATATAGTCAATAACACTGTAATAACTTTGTATGGTGACACATGGTAACTAGACTTATCATAGTGGTTTTTTTTTTTAAGATTTTATCCATTTATCTGACATAGAGAGAGATAGTGTGAGAGACAGCACAAGCAGGGGGAGCAGCAGAGGGAGAGGGAGAAGCAGACTCCCCGCTGAGCAGGGAGCCCGACGTGGGACTCAATCCCAGGACCCTGGGACCATGACCTGAGCCGAAGGCAAACGCCTAACTGACTGAGCCACCCAGGTGCCCCTCACGGTGATTTTTTAATGTATATAAATATTGAATCACTATGTTGTACACCTGAAAGTGATATAATATTGTACATCAACTATACTTCAATTAAAAAAACAAAAATCCTGTCCCTATAGATGTCCTTGTCCAGACAAACCCCTGCATTGTCTAAATTTGCCCCTACCCCAAGCTCCACAGCTACTAAAGTTTCTTCTCTCTTATCCTAATGATGGGACTTGTATGGGGACCCAGTAGCAGGTTTGGTACTTTTAGGAAGGAGTTCTGTTTACTCCTTTTCTATGACTGAAGAGTAGTCTTGTCCAGAGAACTGGAAGTGCCAGGACTTCCAGGAACTTATCTCCCCTCCTGGCACAGGGTGGGCATCCTACTCCGATGGGTAATTTTCAGAAATAAAGGAGCATTATCTGATTTTTAGGAAACTTAAAATTTTTTACTTTACTAATTTAATTTAAGATCTGAGCTTATGAGGCATTGCCATTTGCTGGGTCCTTATCTATGTCTTAAGTCAATGAGGATCCCTTTATCTGAGTAATCTCTCAGTGTCTCATCTTCCTCATCTGTAAAATGGGCATATTCATGATACCTGCCTGACAGGGGAGGTTTGAGTAATTGTCTTTCCCATGTCGATACAAGGCAACTCTCCCTTTCCCATGGCCAGATCCAAAAGCTCAGTGTCAGTCATCCTTGACTGACTTCTTTCCCTTTCTCCTTCCTTAACTCCAACCTGTCAGCAAATCCTGTTGGCTATACCTTGAAGATTGAATCTGACTGCTTCTTCCTGCATCTACTGCTAACCTGGGCAAAGCCACGCCCTCCTGTCGGATTCTGACAAGTCTTATCTGTCTGACCTCTACTGCTGCCCCATTTCAGCCTATTCACATTACCACTAGAGTGATCTTTCTAATGTCTCGGGGCTCAGGACCCTCCAAAAGCTTTGCACCTCACTCAGACCAAAAACCAACAACAGAATCCTTCCATGCTATGGGCCAAATGCATCCTGCCTCTCATCACTAACCCCACCCCGCCCCCTGGCGGCAGCACATGGGACTCCTCTCTCTTTGTTGAAAGTTTCAAACACCTTTCTACCCCAGGGCCTTAGCATTTGCTGTTCCCTCCCTCTAGAATGCCCTTCTCATGCATATTCACAGAGCTCACCCCCCACTTCTTTTAGGCATCTGTTCTTACTAGATGAGGCCTTTCTAGATGACTCTGTATCGTATAACAGACCCCCATCCCTACTTACTCTGGTCCCTTCACCCTATCATATTTTCTTGTTTACTATTTTTCTCCCCCAACCAGAACATAAATTCTGAGGGTAGGGCCTTTGACCCTCCTGGTCACTACTGGATTCTTAGTGTTCATAAAAGTGTCTGGCACATCATAGTAGGCATTCATTAAGTATGTGTTGAAAGATTCGGTTAAGTGAAATTGCTTCATAAATTAAAGAGAATATACAAAAGGGAGCTGTCACCAATGTGACCAATAGCTAAGCAACATCTATTGTTTCCTATAGCCAATCGCCCTATTATGGGTTTAGCAATTGTTAGTATCTCGTTTAATCCCACAACAGTGTGAGAGATACCTATTATTTTTTAGTCAAAGAGATTATTTTCTTAGTAACTTAGATATTGATGGAGAAGGGAAACTAGTTACCAGTTGGTTAAAATGCTGCAGACTCACACACAGGGTGACTCGTGCCGGCCTTGCTTCTGTGTCCTCAAAGCAACTCCTGTGAGCGATGCTGGGCTCGGTGTGCGGACAAGATACTGGGTAAAGCGAGCCATTTTCTCCAAAACACGCTGAACTCTCATTTCACTCGCCCTTCTCCCCTCCTAATCTTCTAATCACTTTATTGCTGGGAAAAAGGCCAAGTAGGGAAAATCCTGCTGGCAGCCCGCGAATTCTTGAACTGAAGAGGCCTTCGAGGTCATTTGCCTGCCCGCTTCTTTTGACCCGGGAGGAAATTCAGCCCCCTGCAAGGCGATTTCCCAACAGCTCGGTGTTACTTTTTACTTTTCTTAACCCAACTTCTTGTCCAAAGCTCAGATGAATCGTATACTCCGTCGATGTATCTCGGACCCTGTCAGCTAGTTGATGATTTTAAGGGACAAGGAGCCACACTTGCTCTATTTTTGCTGACTTCTTTTGACAAAACTGAGCTCAGTTGGATCCTTTTAAAAATATGTGGGACCCCGTTATTCTCTTGAGTGATTCATGGGCATCTGTTCTGGTGACAGCAACACAATAACATATTTGGCTACACGAAGCACTGGGGTTTCACCATACGTATGGAGATACCTCTTCCCAAAACCTGCTGCCAGAATATCACAAATCAGAAATCCCAATCTCTAGTGGAAAATATTCCTGGAAAGATTTGTAAGCAGTAGGCAAGACAGCTTTGCTCAGAAGAGAAGGTCAAAACTTTTCTTCCTCAGGGCGCCTGGGTGGCTCAGTCGGGTAAGCATTGGACTCTTGATTTTTGGCTCAGGTCATGATCTCAGGGTCATGAGACTGAGCCGCGCCCCCCCCCCCCACTGTCGGGTTCCACCCTCAGTGCAGACTCTGCTTAAGATTCTCTCTCCCTCTCCCTCTGCCCTTCCCCCCACCCCCACACGCTCTTTCTCTCTCTCTCTCTCAAAAAAAAATTATTCTTCTTCATATGTGAACTATACAAGAAAACGAGAAAGGCAAAGACTGAAGGCAATCTTCTAATAATGATTTCTTTTCTCGTCTTCATTTTTATTAGCCCAAGAAATATTGTTTTATTTCAAAATGTGTGCTTGCCGTTGTCATCACTGAGTAAATTAAAAACAATTATAAAATGTATCTTATGTTTTTTCCAGAATTCCTTCTGACTGTAGAAACAGGAACATATCCTAATTTCCCATAAAATGCCAGGATCAGCATAACATATTAGTACCAAGCAGTGCCACTCCATTATGCCTTTCCTGGGCCTCTCGCTAAAATATTATTTTAAAAAGACATTCAGAGTTGCTTCTGGTGCCAAGTAGGTGCTGCCTGGATATTCTGTGATGATGATGAACAGCCTTCTAAGTGCATGTACTGAGTTTAAGAAACATAACACCACAGCACGTAAAATCACATGCCAGATCTCACAGAGCTGCCAAATCACATCCGCCCCTATCTCTCTGGATGATCCTTCCCCAAAATATAGGCCTGGCATCTTGCCCTGAACATCAGCCAACTGGACATTAGCAGACCAGGGCAGAGAGGGAAATCCAGATATGTTCCCCTATAAATCTCAGCCAAAGCCAAATCTTGATCATCTGTGGTGTTTGTGGGCAGTGGAGGAAGGCGCTGTGGGGTGTGAGTAAGTAGAATTTGCAGATAAACCTAAATCTTATTTTAGACAATCAGAGAAAACATAATTTCCAAATTCTCTGCTTTTGAATGCACCAATGAAATGGGTAACAAGTAAAGACGATTATACTTGGAGTCTTTTGAATCTAGCCAGTTTGCTTTCTGGGTGAGGTGCTGATAAGAGGTAAAATAGCCAAGCAGTGTGTCCCCAAGTAGGCTTGCAAAAGCCGGGACGCCTCAGGAGTTCCCAGTCTGGAAAATGAGTCCCCGGATAATTGAGAGTTAACTATAGTACTGATTTCTTTTGTAATTACCCCTGAGTTAGCTTCTACTGTGTAAAGGGCATAAGCCAGCTGCAGAGATTAAATTTTTATCCAGAGGTTCCCATTAATATTTAAGTGCCTCAGGTCAAATACCTTAATCCTTGAGTAATAAACTGTGTATTTAAAAGTCTGGAGCTACACACACACACACACACACACACACACACACACACGCATGTAAATGCCCTGAAGGTGTCCCAGCAGGACACACAGCAAAGAGCTCATAGGAGGAACCTTTTGGAAGAGAGATGGGCCTGGTGGGGAATAGGGGTGGGAGCGGGGGTAGGAGAGGGTGAAAGGGGATGCTTTAAAAAGCTTTTCTGTTTAAATTTTAAAATGAGACTATATTCATGTGAGAAACATAAATTATCATTATGAAAATGAGGTCTCTTGGGCGCCTGGGTGGCTCAGTTGGTTAAGCGACTGCCTTCGGCTCAGGTCATGATCCTGGAGTCCCTGGATCGAGTCCCGCATCGGGCTCCCTGCTCGGCAGGGAGTCTGCTTCTCCCTCTGACCCTCCCCCCTCTCATGTGCTCTCTCTCATTCTCTCTCTCTCAAATAAATAAATAAAATCTTTAAAAAAATAAAAAAAATAAAAATGAAAATGAGGTCTCTTGAGTCGAAGCTTCCAGAGGCAGGGATGTCTTCTGTAGCCCCATGTCCCGGGCACATCCATATATTTGTGCCGACCTAACTTGAAAGCGCTCCTCACAAGTTTCTTTTTGTAATTGTATTTGCCTAGCTGGTGCAATTCTATTTGCTGAGGAAGAAATAATTTGCAGTCTCATTTGTTATGTGACATTTATGCAATTCTTACGTTGTGGTAGTGTTTTAAAATTCCTTCCTGGGGCACCTGGGTAGCTCAGTCGTTAAGCATCTGCCTTTGGCTCAGGTCATGATCCCGGGATCCTGGGATTGAGCCCCGCATCAGGCTCCCTGCTTGGCGGGAAGCCTGCTTCTCCCTCTCCCACTCCCCCTGCTTGTGTTCCCTCTCTCACTGTCTCTGTCTCTGTCTCTCTCTGTCAAATAAATAAATAAAATCTTTAAAAAAATAAATAAATAAAATTCCTTCCTGTTTCAGTACTCTTGAAAGAGGGCTATAAGCTTCCCTTCTTTTTGTAGGTAAGGAATTGTGACAAAAACAAAGTATCTTTTCAAGGCCTTATGACAGCAAAGAGTTAGCAAAGAGTAGAAATTGTTTATGATTTCAGTTTTTTCATAATGCGCATTCCTTTTCCAAGCCTTTGCTGATCTGACTAATGAATGCTTGTTGTAATGCCTACTGGATTGGGAAAGTCCTTAAATTCCTACCTGTTCTGTAATCTAAAATAAAATCTCCTCACTAGTCAGAAGTGGGGAACAGGTGAGTGGAGAAGTGGGTTCTTTCTTTCGCCCAGGGCCCTCCCAGAAGGATTCCACATGATGCGGTCTAGGTTCCTTACTAGGCACTGACTCAGGCTACCGATGGGCATAACCATGAGAATGGTGTTTGGCACTGGGGTGAGCGTTCAAGGTTATCTCTCGTGGGTGACAAAGTGACAATAAGCAGGAATGACTTCCACTCCGGGGAACATTAGAGAGAACCTTGTTGAAGTTTTGGAGGGGCGAATTGATATGTCTTTATTTCCTGACGACGACATTGCTTCTGCTCCCTCCTACCAGCTCACAGACGGAATTTATGTTCCAAGAGAGGCCAACAACTCTTAGACAACTGGAGGAAATTGAGATATGTTTTCTCCTCAACTAAGGGGTCTATATATTCTTTTGGTTTTGAATCAGGATTTGGAATAACATAATAGCAATTTATGCAGAAGGGGTTATGCCAGTCAAAGGAAGAAGATACATTTTCTTCTTCTTCTTCTTTTTTCCTTTTTTCCCCTGTTGTTGTTGTCCCATCGGAGAGGGGAGAGAGTCTCAGAGGAGACGGGCTTCGACAGGTACAGTATAACTTATCAGGCTTTCAAGTAACTAGCTGAGGTTAGCCTTAGTTCAGATGTGTCAGAACTGTCAGAAGCCAGCCCTGAAATCTGCAAGACATTACAGACCGAAAAGCCAGTGAGGACGGCTGAAGGTCTCAATGGGAATCCCAACACACCAAAGAGTCTGGAGTGTCTCCATGCTTGGGCCTGACCCTTGATAATACTTGGAGTTTGCTTTTTTTGTTATTGTTGCAGGATTCTAAATTTGCTGGGTTTTGTTCTTTTGGCTCCTGCAGTTGGTCCATTGCACTTTGGGGACAATTCATCATTGTGTGGGGAGAGGTGAGGGGTCCCCTCTGCAGGGTCCAGCCCAGGAGGCTTGAGTATTAGAGATTAGCAGAGCCAGCACAATCCTCCCCGCTAAGAAGGGACAGGATGAAAGCATGAACGCACAGAGAGAGTTTTTCGATGCCTCCGAGTTGTGAGCCCCGGTGTTAGAGATGTCAGCAGAAGCCAGCAAATGGCAACAAAACGAACTTTCTGAACCGTGGCTTCTCCCTCCGTCCTGCTCACCACGATGTGAGTGAGAAAATGGAATACTCCCCCAAAGAGGTAGAATCACGGGATTTAGAATGGAAACTTTGTGCCAAATTTACCAGTGGCCTTCAGTTATCCACTTAAGCTCTGACCCTTAGTCTTCTTATAGGTAAAATGGTGATGCTGGTAATAATTAATTCATAAGGTTACTTAAGGGAGGATCATGTAGAGACGTTGTGGTCTATGATGTGAAATTCCGGTGTTCGTTATTAATAGAGGTGTCAGGATGATCTATGAATTAGCACAGACTTTGCACAATAAATGAAGGATTGTCCTGCCAGAGGATTACCCCGAATACTTTAATCAAAACGAGATGATAGGGGGAAAAAAATGCAGACTGCAGCAGAAGGTGGTAGAAGAAATGCAAATCTTTAATTGAAAGAGTGTCTCCCAGGGGGCCGATGCCGGCCCCTCCCCTCTGCCCTTTGCCTTGAATAGGGTCTTACACATTGTAGGAGCCGGAAAAGTTGTTGTCTAACAAATCAGGAAAGGCCTACCTGTTTAATGCAGCCCTGGGTGGAGGGGAGGGGGGGCGGGGAGGGGGGTTTGGGTTTTTCTGGAATAAGGCTCAATAAAGAATTTTTATCTTAAAAATCCTATGGTGTGACATGATGGGTTTATTTCCTGCCTGTGTAATCTTGGCTTTCGCACAGTTGTTCCATTTCTAACTAACACCCTAGTTCATATAAGTCCTCTTAGAGAGAGTCTGCACTGTATGAGGCCATGCTTTCATTTTATTTTTATAACTTAAAATCTAATCATCTCTCTCTCTGTCTCTCTGTCTCTCTCTGATTGTTGATTCTTTTATTTTTGTTTATGCAAAAGTCAAATTTAAGATTCCAAAGTGCTGCTTCCAGGCTGATCCCTGAGAACTCACTGCTGGTTTTGTAGGGAACAGAGCAGAGGTCAGGAGATAGGAAGGGCAAAGTGGAAGGAATTTACTCCGATCCACTCTTGTTTTGTTTTCCATGGAGTCTCACTGTAGCTGTGTTGTGAATATAGTCAGTTACACAAAGCCCCATGAAGACAGAATATAGGTTGGCTCTGGTTTATGCCTATGGAAGCCATACATTTTGCAGTTTAAGATTCTTTGGATGAATGTTCTCTTTCAGTAATCCCTACAGAGGACATGTGGACTACACGTAAAATAAAACCACTTGCTTTACTTTGAAATTTGTTCATTCTTCTATTTGTCCTCAGTTCAAAAATGCACGCTCCACCTGGCGCCGAAACGCTCTCGTTCGCATCCCAAAAAGCCCTGCTTCTTCCTCTCTATCTTTCACAGTCCCAGCCCCAACTCTTCGTGCACGAGGCCGAGGCCGTCTTGGACCAAACCAACCCACGGAGCTCTTGGTACGGTACCTGGCGCACAGTAAACACTCAAAAGATCTTAACCGATCGTCTGTTACTAACTGTGGCAAAGGCTTCACAGCTTAGTCATGGACCACTCACTGACAGGGAAACACTGCTTTCATCAACGTTCAGCGTCATTTGCTTTACCCCTAGAGCATCTCATTTAGCTGTTAAGTGGGAGAGTCCCTGCTTTTTCTCAAGAGCTTTTCATATGATTCTAATGTGTAGTCAGAATTATTAAGCACAGGTTTTTAAAAATACTCATGGGGTTCTTTTCATTTCCATTTGTGAATGTCTTCTCTCCTCCATTCACTGGAAAAGTCCCAAGACACAGAGATTTACATTGTTTACGATTTCTTGTGTCTTCCTTAGTGTCCTCATCTGGTGGCCACTTAGTGAATGAATGAGTGTTTTGTGGACTTAGCTACATCTATAGTGAGAAAATTCACTATAAATGAAGTGCCTAAGTCAGAAATAGGTGTACTTCCATAGTACTTCCTCCGGGCCAGGCACTTCACATACGTGGACTCATTTAACCTTCACGACGATCCTACTTGGTACTTTATTATCACCCTTTGATGGAGTAGGACACTTGAGGCTCAGAAAAGCCAGGTGCTGTGTGTAAGGGGAAGCCAGGGCTCTAGCCCTGGTCTATGCACCACTATCCTACCACTAACCTACCAGCTCCTGGAGGTGACCAGCAGATACCTCATTGCCTCCCACATAGTAGGAGATCAGTAATATTCGCTGAAGGAAGGAATAAATAAAAATTATAATCGTCCAGACCTGGACATATTACATCTTCATAGACCAGAGGAAAATCTGATAAAATAATCTAGGCTGAGTTGTGGGAGGCATGGCTTCTAAGGGATAGGAATAGTGTCCCAGGTGTGTACGTAGGGTGAACAGATGTCCTACTTGCCTTGGCCAGTCCTAGCTGATGCCAGTTGTAATTATTAATATGGTACCTCTTTTCAAATTCCTGGTTTGGATGATAAATTATATCAGCACCCTAAATCTAGAAATGGTTAAAAAAAAAAGGCAAGCTTTCTGAATGCAAGGAAGTATATAAGGAAATAGTATAGATTAATTGGTACTCCGTTGAGGTCTACTTCTTTTCCCTTTGATGCATGAATATTATGATGACTCAGCACAGGAGTGTGCTGACAGCCTCGGCATCTCTGCTCTGTGGACTGGATCCCAGGATCTCCTGTAGGTTTGGGGACGACAGGGAATTGCCCCAGGCAGTTGGAGCTTCAGCTCTCCTGCCTCATCTTCCTGAAAAGCACATCCATGGTCATCAAATTTCATGTGCTACTTTTGGGTTTGGAAAATACATACAGTGTACTGATGTGTGTAAGATTATCACCCATAAAACCAAAATATTTGCCTCAGTATTTATTAGTTTGTCACTTTGCTTGCTTTTTCTCTCTCCCTGTGCATAAAATCCCTTCTTTATAAAAAACCAAACAAACACAAATAATATGAACCATACTGTTGTTGTGGGGATGTAGATTTAAGGCAAAGTAATGGGAAACCACTTTACAAATAGAAAATTCCATGTAAACGTTCAAGAGAAATTGCTGGCCAGGAACACGAGCAGGTATACCTCCAAAGACAGCGTATTAAACCCAGTTTCCCTAGAGATGAACTTCTTCCTATTTACCTCCTGGGTCAAAAGAGCTTGAGTTCCTTCGCAAACGCGTCTGAAGAGACAAGTCCCGGAACACAGACAGGCCAGGTGTTTTCCATAGGACAGTGGAATTTACCAGCTGGTACAACTTCCTTCCACTACTGTTCTGCCAAAGCTCTAGTTACTGACCTTCAGGAAGGCATTTTCCGGGAGCTGACTTTGCCCTCAGTGGAGGCAAGTCTAATGAGGGGGTTGGGGAGGAAGAGGGGAAATTTTATTGTCAGCCATGTGTTGGAGCATATTGTGAAAACTGATATCTTGGTGGTGTAGGAAATGACCTAGTGCATACTTCGCGTCCTGACCTGTAAGATAATCCACTGTGGTGATTAAATGTTATCAAAAAATTGGGGGAGAGGGAGCTTAGGGGAATATGGAAAATGCTTCTTAATGGAATCATTTCATTGCGGGCCTGAAATATTTCTGAAAGACCTTTGTGTCCAACTGTCTCTGCTTTCAGTTGAAGAAAGCGAGACCCGGGAAAGTTACAAGCCGTACCCAAGGAGTGCCAGTTGGTCGGAGAGGGCTGGGGCTAGAACCAGGGGCCACGGCTCCTGAGATCCAGAGCACTTTCCACGGCTGCCGGGGGTGGGGGTGGGGAGTGGGGTCTTCAGCCTGCCTCCGGGGGCGGGGGGTGGGGTGAACGTCATCTGGGTGAGGCTGCCGGGACAAGCCCACCGGTGGGTTCGCAGAACAGAGCTTCTCCCACCGACAGCTCTGGACGCTGCAGCCTGTGGGGGGCGCTGTGGGCTCTGGACGGGAAAGGCTGGAGGGCGAGGGGGTGGGATTCCAAGCAGCGAGTGATCGGAGGTGCTAGAGCATAAAAGCAAAGGGCTGTAGGGATGAGACTTAGAGCTTATTAGAAAAGTCCCGTGGCTCCCAGCTCTTTTCAGATGTCTGTACCTTTCACTCATTTATGACGCTGGTGGAAAGAAAACCAGAGCGGGCCATTCCCAAATCCTTTAAAACCGCCTCTCTGGAGTGCTCTGTGTTTGCAGATGTAAATGCTAAAGGTCACTAGGGCTTAAAGCACCCTTTTCTCTCCAGCCTCCTCCTCACTCCCAGGTGCCAAAGCTCATTTGGGAGAGTCTCCTTCTAAGAAAACCCCGGGGGACCGGCCTGCACCCACCTACCCACCATCCTGCTGTCACCCCCAAATAAACCAGCTGCCTGGAGCTTTGGATTTTTTGCAGCTTCCCTAGGCCTAGCGGGCCTGAACTCGGGGTTTTGGAGAGGCCTCTTTTCCCGGCTGGTTGCTAAGGCCGGTGCTGACTCCAGGCCTGTTATCAGGAGGATAGTTTAAACAGGCCTTATCGCTGTGTGTTCAATCAAGGTTTATGAGGGCTGATAAAGATGTCACCTAGTTGCTTCGTGTGTTCATTAAAACTCTATTCCCTGGTGGGATGGAAATGCAAAGGTGTGTGTTTTATTTTTTTTAATAAACAAAATTTGGGAATAAATACATGTTCTGTTGTTAAATATGGCACTGGTGGAGGACCTCATCTGTGTAGTCAAATCCATTTGTGCCGGCAAAAAGGGGGTGCGGGTGGGCCTCTGGGGCAGTCCCCTGAGAACAATACATTGGGTTTCACAGACACAGCTCTAATATCATAGGTTATCTACGTGCTTCTTTAATAATTCAATAAACATTACTACCTTTGGTTCAGGTACAGCAATAAGCCATTGTGTGCTTTTAATTTTGAGTCCTTTTATATTACGGGATCATTATAACAAAAAAGGTATTTGCTTTAGTGGTTTTTTTTTCATAAGAGATTTCTAACCAAGTATGTTTGACATAGTCCCTCTTTCTATGAGTTTTTTTCTCTTCTGTTAGAAAGAGAGAAAAAAAGCAAACTAGTCCATATTACCTTTATTCACCCATAATTGGCATAAATAATCAGAGCTTCAGGGAGCATAAAACAAGCATAAGAAGTAGTCCCTGCTCAGAAGAGCTTTCGTAGTGTGTTCGTTACTGCTTTATGCTGAGACCTGATGTTGGCCTGGAGCTTGCTCATGGGCTATCTCAGTGGTTCATTTCATATATTTGTCTATTTACTAATACTAAGGCAGAATTGCAGAATAGAGGTTAAGAAGTGTTTTTAACTTTTTAGGACCCCCCACTCCCCTACTGGGCCCCCCAGCTCCCAGTTCAAAAGGTGCCATTTCTTTCTTTCTTTCTTTCTTTCTTTCTTTCTTTCTTTCTTTCTTTCTTTCTTTCTTTCTTTCTTTCTTTCTTTCCTTCTTTCTTTCTTTCTTTCTTTCTTTCTTTCTTTCTTTCTTTCTTTTTTTTAAGATTTTAGGTATTTATTCATGAGAGAGAGAGAAGCAGAGGGACTCGTGGGACTCGATCCCAGGACCCCAGGATCATGACCTGAGCCAGAGGCAGACGCCTAACCAACTGAGCCACCCAGGTGCCCTGCTTTTTTATTTTTATTTTAAATTGTGGTGAAATACAGAGAGCATAACATTTACCATCTTAACCATTTTTAAGTATACAGCTCAGTAATGTTAAGTATATCACACAACAGTGTGCAACCAATCTCCAGACTTTTTCATTTTGCAAATCTGAAACTCTAGATCCATTAACCAATAGCTCCTGATTTCTCTTTTCCCACTAGCCCCTGGTTCCATTGGACTCTGTTTCAATGAGTTTGACTATTTTAGATACCTCATATACATGGAGTCACGCAGTATTTGTCCTTCTGTGACTGGCTTATTTCACTGAGCGTAATGTTTCAATGTGCATCCGTGTTGTAGCAGGTGATAGGATTTCCATTCTCTTTAAGGCTGAATAATATATCATCGTATGAATACACCATATTTCATTTCTCCATTTGTGTTGCTTCCACGTTTCAGCTATTGTGAATAAGGCTGCTATGAATACACGTGTACAAAATATCTGTCCTAGTCCCTGTTTTCAATTATTTTGGGTATCCAGAAGTGGGACTGCTAGATCATATTGTAGTTCTTTTTTTACTTTTTTGAGGAACCAACACAGTGTTTTCTATAGCAACTCCACCATTTTACAATTTTGCCAACAGTGCACAGTTGTTCCAATTTCTCCACATCCTTACAACACTTGCTTATTTTCTGTTCTTTTTTTGTTTATGTAGTTGCCATCCTAATGAATGTGAAAGAATACCTGCAATTGAGTATTTGTCCACCTTCCCGATTCATATGTTGAAAGCCTAATCCCAGTGTGATGGTATTTGGAGAGGGGGCCTTTGAGAGGTAATTGGGTTATGAGGGTGAAGCCCTTGTGAATGGGATCCGTGTCCTCGTAAGAAAAGGCCAGAAAGCTAGCTTGTTCTTCCCACCCTGTACAGATACACTGGGAAAGCAGCCATCTGCAGCCTAGACAATGACCCTCACCAAAACCTGACTTGCTGGCACCCTGATTTTTGGATTTCCAGGCTCTAGAATGGTGTGAAATGAATATTGGTTGTTGATAAGCCACCCAGTGTGAAATATTTTGTTCCGCTAGCTGGAGGTGACTAAGCCAATACCGTACTGTGGTTTTGATTGGCATTTCCTTAATGATTAATGATGTTGAACACCTTCTCATATGCTTGTTGGCCATTTGTATTTCTCACCATTGCCTTTTGACATCTTCATAGCTCTGTACCTTGGGATAATTCCACCTGGCCACTGAAGGAGATTTGTTGGCTAGCAGGCTACATGCAAACATTTCCTGTATTCTGAGACAGTCTGAACATCTCTGATGCATGTTGACCACTAAGCATGAATGTCTTAGGGATAAAATTGCTTGTTCATTTAATATTCTTTAATTAAATTTAATGATTTAAAAAAAAATTTTGAACACACCTCTTCTCTCTCACCCAGGGTCCAACTCTATATGGAGAATTTTTTGCTCATTGCATCCCACAATGAGGGATTCTTTGGTTCTTGGAAGCTCTAGAGGGAAAGGAAGCAAAGTTGAGTTTATATGAGGAGGGATAGGAGAGGCGAAATGGGAAGGAGAGGGGGAAGCTGAGAAGTCAAAGAGTGGAATGGGCATAGACTGCAGGGAGAAGGTGGGAGGCTGCAAGATGTTCTCTTGGTGAGGGTTGGGGAGGGAAGCTCATGATTTTCTTGTGTCAGATGATGGCCAAATGCTACAAGGTTCCTGGATAAGATTTGCTCACTGTCTTAGGTTGTACCTCCCCAGAAACAGACCCTGAAACAAAGATTTGAGTCCAAGTGGTTTATTTGGGAGGCGATCACAGGAAGCGTAAGTCAGAACATGGAGAAGGAGCAAAGGGAAGAGAAGGAAGCCACTCTAGGGTGTGTCTGAACCAGCTACTACTGGGGGCGAGTGGCCCTCCACCCCCCACCCCCCGAGGAACTCTGGGAGATGATGAGGAACCAGCCACAGAGTTCCTCCCTTGAAGGTCAAGGAAGCTGAGGTACTTATCCTCTGACTCCCATCCACTGTTGGCTGACAGCTGCTCCCCGGGGTGTTAGGTCCCCACAGTCTGGCCTCCGCTGTGAGCAGGCACGGACCGAGTGCAGGACAGTGCAGGAGGCACGTGCTGGAGAGCAGAGTGCAGGGAGTCAAGGGTGAGGCGCTGACCACTTTATTATTATTGATTCATTTAGTTTTTATTATTTCTGTTGATGATTAACATTTTACTGTATTCATCAATTCTAAGATAGACCCTCTTTTCCATTTAACACTTCTGAAATTAGGGCGCCTGGGTGGCTCAGTCATTAAGTGTCTGCCTTCGGCTCAGGTCATAATCCCAGGGTCCTGGGATCGAGCCCCGCATCGGGCGCTTTGCTTGGTGGGGAGCCGCTTCTCTCTGCCTGACACTCCCCTTGCTTGTGCTCTGTGTGTGTGTGTGTGTGTGTGTGTGTGTGTCAAATAAATAAATAAAATCTTAAAAAAAAAAAAAAAACCACTTCTGAAATTAGAACCCCACTCATAATCCACAGGACATCTTTCAGTTGCTCTTGGTCAGCTGGGTAGTTGCGACAAGTGTTTTCCTTGCTTGTACATGAGTGACTTTGGATAGTATTCTTGGTGACATGATGGGACAACTGCAATCTCTTGATGTTTCCAAAGGTAATTCAGAACCATTTTTGTCAGGTTGAGCCATATGAAATTGCCACTTTTTGGTCACAGATGTCAGCAATTTCATTTGCTCTTCTAAGAAAAGTTGCATGATGAACGCTCTTGATGAGGACGGAACTGCATGGCATGGGTGGTGATGAGTCTGAATTAAAAAGTAATTGGATTCTGAGTATATATAAAGGAGTTTTAGAAATACCTTAATCAATTTATTTCATTTATATTTTCTTTCTTTTTATAGATGTCAAAGATACCATTTTAAAAGTCTTTCCAACTAAGTCTAAAAGCACTTGCAAAAGTATAATATTAAAATTTACACGATAAGAAAGCATTCTGTTATAGTTTAGTTGGTAATTTTTCTTAGTGACATAAAATAATGGGACATGTTACAATTAAAAAGTATCTCAGGGGCGCCTGGGTGGCTCAGTCGTTGGGCACCTGCCTTCGGCTCAGGTCATGTTCCCGGGGTCCTGGGATCAAGCTCCCCGTCGGGCTTCCTGCTTGGCTGAGAGCCTGCTTCTCCCTCTGCCACTCCCCCTGCTTGTGTTCCCTCTCTCGCTGTGTCTCTCTCTGTCAAATAAATAAATAAAATGTTTTAAAAAAAAAGTGTCTCACATTAGTAACGGAGGCAGTCAGAAGCTCCTTCATGTGGACACCAGTCCTTCAACGGCCACTAAAATTCATAGTCCTGTACCTGACATGAGCAAGTTTGCAACTGGAATAACGCCATTTGAATTTGAGAATATGGCAGAATCTACTGGAATGTACCTCAGGATAAGAAACTTGCTAAAGAACTCGCCCCAAAACCAGCAGAAAAACAAAAAGGCCTCTGAATAGCTGCTTGACTTAGCACGAAGAACTATTTAATTATCTATAACTTTGTGTTCTGTTAATTAGTACCAAGTGGAGATAAAATTGTTTTCCGATTTGTCCCTCCCATGTTTAAAAATCTATCCAAAGCTTAATTGTGGCCTAAAGTCAGGCCTGTTTTAAAGAACAGAAAGACTGGGCTTGCTGGTTTACTATATTTTATTCTTATTGATAAGAACTTGGCGGGAATGTAAGAGCTGGTTTAGAGATGGTTTGCTAAGGTTTCTACTACTTTTGGATTGTGTCTGTCGGGAGTGATGGTTTTTATCTGTCTTTTGTACATTGTTTTCCCTTTCTACATTTTGCTAATTATCCTGTATATAAGTTTAATACATCATTTTTTAAAAGAAAAAATTCTAACCATTTTTTTTTTTTAAAGATTTTATTTATTTATTTGACAGAGAGAAACACAGCGAGAGAGGGAACACAAGCAGGGGGAGTGGGAGAGGGAGAAGCAGGCTTCCCGCCGAGCAGGGAGCCCGATGCGGGGCTCGATCCCAGGACCCTGGGACCATGACCTGAGCCGAAGGCAGACGCTCAACGACTGAGCCACCCAGGCGCCCAAATTCTAACCATTTTAAATTCATATTTCAACTCTGACAACCAAATGAGAAAAATCAGGGATGAGCAGCTTTACCCCATTTGGGGTATTTTTGTAAGTGATTTACATGCATCAATTTTAATAACACTTTTACTTTTTTGTAACTTCATTCCTCATATAAGTTTGCTATACAGCTATGTTCATCTTTGTGTACAAAGGTTTAATAAATTAGCTTTCATATACATAATCTAAGACTTTGAATACAAAAAAATGATTCACAGTTAAATTAGTGTATACAACCTTGTAAGTTTGGATGTAAATTATGTGGTTGCAAAAATTAGTGGTAGCAAAGAAAATCTAGTAAAATGCAAGTTTGAGTATTTTTAGTGTTCTTTCAGCCTTAACTATAGAGACAGCAGAATCTTTTAAAGTAATTATTTTGAAAAAAAATGGAGGGCAGCTAACCTTTGTACAAAAATAACTTTCTAGATTTGAACCCTAAGATGATTAATACTTAGAAATAAAAGGTAGACAGAAACAAATTGCTTTTAATTGTCAGCTATATAAGATAGTGCTGGACTATGTGTTCTGTCTTTAAGTGGAATGCCGTTACATGGTTACAGTCTCGTCTCTGAAAATAAACAATTTTAACTTAAAAAAAAAAAAGTGTCTCAGATTTGGTGAACTGTATTTTTTTCCCCATGGATCTCAGATGCAGAATGAGGTTAACCATGATTCTAAGATCATGTCATATTTTCACCAGCGGTTTGTGGCAGGCCTATCTCTTATTTTATTATCTGATTCTTCCTTTTATCCACATTCCTCACTTCTATCATCTCTTGCATATATAGATACTTATCCTTTGTTGGTTTTAGACAATGCAAATATCTTCTCCTATTTTATCTTCCTTTTAATTACTACCTTTTGTTGAACAGAAATCCCTAATTTTGATATAATTAAATTTAATTTTTCTGTTGTTGCCTAACAGCTCATGTTTTTGAAGTTTTGTTTAAGGAGGCCTCTGCCTCTGGGTCACGAAGATTTCCTCCCATACTTTCTTTTGTCGACTTTATAGTTTTGCCTTTCATACCTACGTTTGTCATCCATTTTGAGTCCACATTTTTTCTGGTGTTAGTTGAGGATTGAGTTTTGTTTTTTCTCCTTATGGTGAGCAAGTCTTCCCCAGGCATCTACTGAACACTCAGACCTTCCATGATGGATTTGTGGTGCCCACTTTATCAAATGTTAAGTTCCACGTATGTGTGGGTCTATCTCTGAAGTCTCTAATTCTGTCCTATTGGTCAGTTAGTTCATGCATACATTACACTGCGTTTATTATAATGGCATTTCAGTGTATCTGAACACGTATTCAATATATGTTAGACTAAGTCCCCTTCTTCAATCTCTTATAAAGCCAGTTAGACATTTTTGTGGTTACTTCTTCCATATAAATTTTGAATAAGCTTACTGAATTCCTAAAAAAGTCCAATTGGAATTACACTGAATCCTTAATTTGGAGGAGAATTCAGGCAATTCATCCAAGAGCAAGGAATATCTCCCCATTAATTCAGATCATTTTGTACCTCTTTTATTAGAGTTTAAACTTTCCAGAGAGGATTTATAAAGTTAAGCGTCTGATTATTGGTTTCAGCTCAGGTCATGATCTCCCGGTTATGAGATCGAGCCCCGCATCAGGCTCTGTGCTTAGCGCAGAGTCTGCTTCAGATTCTCTCTCCCTCTCCCTCTGCTTCTCCCCCTGCTAGCACTCTCTAAAATAAATAAATATTTTACTTCTACATTCATAAGTGAGAGAGGCCTATAATTTTTTCTTTTTTTTCTTTTTTAGATTGTTAAAATTTATTTATTCGAGGTGGGGGAGGAACAGAGGGAGAGGGGCAAGTAGACTCCTCACTGAGCACAGAGCCCAACATGGGGCTTGATTTCAGGACCCTGAGATCATGACCTAAGCCTAAACCCAGAGTTGGAGGCTTAACCAACTGAGCTACCCAGGCACCCCTAATTTTTCTTTTTTCTTTTTTTTTTTAAAGATTTTATTTATTTATTTGAGAGAGAATGAGATAGAGAGAGAGCATGAGAATGGGGAGGGTCAGAGGGAGAAGCAGACTCCCTACTGAGCAGGGAGCCCGATGCGGGACTCGATCCAGGGACTCCAGGATCATGACCTGAGCTGAAGGCAGTCACTTAACCAACTGAGCCACCCAGGTGCCCCCTAATTTTTCTTTTCTTAGCATATCCTTATCTGATATTGGAATCAAGGTTACACTTTCTTCTTGATTTTTTGAATTTGTTCTGTTATACTTTCTCCAATTTTTTGAGTTGCATTCCTATCTTACTTGCTTATAATCTTGCTTGTTTTCTGATAAATGTGTTTAAAAATATAAATTTCTGGGATACCCAGGTGGCTCGGTTGGTTAAGCGTCTGCCTTCGGCTTGGGTCACGATCCCAGGGTCCTGGGATCAAGCCCCACATTGGGCTCCCTGCTCAGTGGGGAGCCTCCTTCTCCCTCTCCCTCTGCCTGCCGCTCCCCCTGCTTGTGCACTCTCTCTCTCTGTCAAATAAATAAATAAAATCTTTAAAAATAAATAAATAAATAAATAAATAAATTTCCCAGGTGCCTGGGTAGCTCAGTTGGTTGGGTGTCTGCCTTTGGCTCAGGTCATGATCTCAGGATCCTGGGAATGAGCCCTGCTCAGCAGGAGTCTGCTTCTCCCACTCCCTCTGCTGCTGCCCCTGCTCATGCTCTGTATCTCTCTAAAATAAATAATAAAATCTTGAAATAAATAAATAAATAAATAAATTTCCCTCTAGTATTGCTTTAGCTGTGTCATCCAAAATTTGACATATAATGCTTCATTAGTATTTAATTCTAAATATTTATTAATTTTCTTTTGAATGAAGTGTTGTTTAAAAGGTTATTTAGTTGCAAAACATAGTATTAACTTATAGTATGCTGTTTGGTTTCAATACATATAGTATTTTTAAGGAAATACATTGTAATTTTATTTTATTATGTTTGGAGACATAGAATTTATTGAAGCCACGTTTATGGTCTAATAAATGGTCTTGTTTTGCAAATGTTCTACATGTACATGAAAAGAATGTGTTTTTCTGTTTGTTGAATGTGGAGTTCTATATATATCAAATAGTTTGTGGTTGTTAACTATACTGTTCTGATCTTCAATACCTCTTTTTTTCTTTTTGCTTCACCTATTAGTTCCTGAGAGTGGTCTATTAAAATTTCTAACTATAATGGTTAATTTATGTATTTCTCCTTATAGTTATGTCAGTTATTGCTTTATTCATTTTGAGATTGTATTGTTAGGTGCCTATATTTTGGATGGTTATATCTTCATTTTCTCTTTTTTGAGCATATATTGCCCTTCTTTTTCTGATTTTTTTTGCCCTTAAATTTTATTTTCTAAGTGCTAAGATAGCTACATCAAATTTTTTCTTGGTTCATACTTCCTTAGCATGTGTTTATCTATTTTTTATTTTTTAATATTTCTGTCTTTTTAAGTAGCTCTCTTGTAGCCAACATATTTTTAAATTTTATTTTTAAAATCCACTTCTAGAGTCTCTGTCTTTTAATTGGTGAGTAAAGTTTTTTAAAGGTTCTAGTATATTTATCTTCATTATTTCTTCACATTCTTCCTGTTCTTCATTAAAACAACTTCTCTTCTTCTTGGATTCTTATTAGACATTCACATGTATTCTATCTTTTAAATCTCTTAACTTTTCTTGTAATGTGTCTTTATCCTTTTCTGTTGCCTATTTGGAAACTTCCTCTACCTAATTTTGCTAATTCTTTCTTCTGTTATTTTTTTCCATCTATTGTGTTCCTTATTTCAATTTTTATGTATTTTATATTTAACTTTTCTACTTTTTTTCTTATGATATTAAATTCTTACTTTATGACTCTAATATAATCCCTATTTCCTTATGTATAGATATAATGCACATTTTAAATACTCGGTCTATTTTTTTTCAATGCTGCTTTACCTTGTATGTATTGTTTAGCTTGCTGTTTGTCAATGAAAGAAGTTCTCCTCAGGTATCTATTTGTTTGTGCTTGTGAGTTCATGTTCACCTGAGAATAACAGCTGCTTTTTCTGGTAATATGTTTGGTGTAAAGGATGAAGGCCAGACCCTGGAGCAAATCCCTCTTTGTAAGTATTAGGGAGAGGGGAATAATAAACTCTAGGGCAGAGAACTCCAAGCACCATAAAACCACTGTTGATTGTTTCTTTTTCAGGAATGATCTGCACCAGGCAACTCTGCTTCAGGAATTATTCTTTAAATTCTTAGAAACAAGCAGAACTGGGTAAAGCCAGTTTCCTTAGTTGGTAGTATTCCAGCCATGGGGTCAGTCCAGATCTGTTTTTATCAGTACCTCATTCCAGCAGGACATTTGCACTGCCCCCATATTGCTATTCTAACATGGGGCAGTGTGGGCTATTGCTGTCAACCTCTTTGGAGATGCATGAAATATAAATTTTTATTTTAATATTTTAATTAAAATAAAATATATAACATTTTATTTATGATATGTATGTATATACATGAAGTTACACTTGCTTATTTCAACAAATTAAGCAGTTCAGACACCTATAAAGTTAATATTCTTCCCCTCCTCATTAATCTCTGAAATAATTGATGTAAACATTTTTCCCCAAATACATTCAGTTATAGAAGTTTCTATCTATCAAATAATTATTCTCAACTTGTTTTTTTTTAAAAGAAAGTTTAATATTCATGGCTTTCTGTCCAGATATATATAAATCAATTCAATCTTTTTCCTAGGTAAATAATATTCTGTGACATGGATAATCCATCACTTATTTATCAATTCTTCTATTGACAGACAAGCTATTTTTTTCCAGGTTTTGTAAATATAAACAATACTGCAACAAATATCCTTGGATCACTTAGTGGCAATGGATGGAGTCCAGAAATAGTCCAACGAATATAGCAATTTGATATATCATAGAAGTAATATTTCAGTTCAGTGGGGAAAAGATGATTTATTTATTTATCTATTTTTAAAGATTTTATTTTTAAGTAATCTTGACACCCAATGTGGGGCTCGAACTTACAACCCCGAGATCAAGAGTTGCATGCTCCCCTGAAGGAGCCAGCCAGGGGCCTAAGATGAATTATGTAATAAATAATAGTGGCATAACTAGCCATTTCCATACAGGACAAAAAGTGTTATTCCTTTGTTCCATTGTGTACAGAAACAAGCCCCCGATACAATGACTTAAATGTAAACAAATAAAAATATTAGGAAAAAAATTAAAATACCTACATAATTTCAGAGTTGGGAAAAATTTTTAAAGAAATGTTGGAAACCTGAAAATAATAAAAGGGGAAAAAAATGAACAGATACAAATCTATAAAATTTTTTTTCATGTTTTGTGTCTCCATATGATACAGATAACTCTAAAATTTTTTCTACATGTCATCTTAAGGTCAAATAAATGTTCAGGTCCTGGATTTTGTCTGGTAAGTACTGGTGAAATCTTATTATTACAAAGTCTACATAACTACCTGTATATCACTATACCTGACTATTTATCTGTATCTATATAACTGTATTTAATATAGTTGTAATGGGATTTGGGTCTAATGATTATGTCTCTTGAAATCACATCTCTAGAGTCTGGAAATTGAACAGGCCCTATAAAATAATTCTTAATTGGAGAGTATTGTGAGGAAAAAAGTTACATAGTCCATACTACTCTGAGTTCTAAAGGTGTGTGTGTGTGTGTGTGTGTGTGTGTGTGTCTGTGTGTCTGTGTGGTGAAGTTTCTTTTAGAGGGGATTTTGGAAATTTCCTTCAATAAGTAATGGGGGTGGAATGATGGCTGAAAAGAATTTAAGAATAATCAGAGTTCTTTTGTTTGACTTCTATGTAGCAAAACATTTAGCTGTGGTTAACATGCGAATATACATTTGGATATTTCTTTTAAAAGGGGGACTTTGTTAACAGACACCAGATTTTTTTTCTTTGTTCCAGATGATTAATTGTAGTCAGTGGAACGACGAGAGTATTGATTTGCTCCATTGGCACAATAAAGGAGCGTTCACCCTTTTAAATCTTTAGAAAGACATTTATTGCCCTAATTCACTAAAGATCAATGGTTATAAATGAAGACGTTTCCTCCGAAGTTAGGTTTATAACCAAAATCTTGTTTAATCAGGAGCCTTAAAGATGATCTAGCTCTAGTCCAATCTCATCTGTAGATGGAGACACTGGGGCTGGGGGACTAGGTAACTTTTCAGAATTATGAATAGCAGTGCCAGGACTAGAACATCCTCCCAGATGTTGTTATCTTGATAGTGAACCAGGCATCAACAATAGGTGGCCGAAGAAGACTGGTGCCAAAGGCATTGTCTCAAGGGCACTTAAATTAGGAATATAATAATTGTTTCCCTAAAGATTTCCTACTGTCCTAGCAAATGATAATTTATGGGCAATACCCACCTCCTGATGCTTTCTGTTGTTTTCTTGGAGAGTCCAGTGAAAGTGGATGTCTGCAAGGCAACATCCCAACTCTATATGTCCTGAGTCCTGACACTTCAAATGTCAAAGTTTGTATGCCTTTGGACAGTTGTTGACTGAACAGATGAGGGTGGGGAGAAGTGACTTATAGGATTTGATTGGGCAGCATAAAAAGAGGGGATTACTTGTTTCATACATCCGTGTTGAATCTATCCTACATGGACCATTAAATTACCTACTTAATTTCAATAATATTGTTATCATAGTAGAATGTACTTGGGCTTCTGATTCAAAGTAAATTGTGATTCATTCACATGTCAAGTTCAAAAGGCATAAAATGGAGATGAGGAAGTAGAAAAAGCAAATGGACAGGTTTTTTGTTTTGTTTTTTATGAAAGAGACTTGGCTGTGAAGACTAGTGGGGGGCTAATTAGGAGGAGGTGTGTATAAGTTTGCATGGGGTCTAGGAGGAAAAATTATATGATGCATATTGGACCCCTCCCCCAAATTGCTGCATTCTTTCTCGTAACAGTATTGGTCAGAGGTTTTCAAATTCACATGATGTTGGGGCAGAATGATATCCTGTCGATTTAATATCTCTTGTATCTGCCCCTTGCTTTCTGCCCCCGCCGCTACGTCTGTATCTTAGCCATCCATCATCTCCTGCTTGGAAAATTTCAACAGTCTTCTCATTAGTCTCGCTGCTGGTGTCACTCCTCTTCCTGTCCATTTTCTATGCTACCTCCAGTAGGACAGTTCCAAAAAAATGCTAATTCTATTCCATTACTTCCTTTTTTTGAAATCCTTTGGTACTTCCCAAGTGCCCACAGGATAAGGTTTAAAATTCTTCCCCTGGTGGTTCAGTTCTGGCCCCACCTGTGTCTGATCTGTAGTTCAGTTCCTCTCTGCCTGTATCTGCATTGTACTCTCCTGGGCGGCCCACACTCCGTTCATCAGTCACTCAGTAGTCCCTGTGGAGTGGCCACTGGGTACCAGGGCATGTGCACGTACTGCATCCTAGGACGTAATGAGAGCAAGACTGTGCACTAAATGGAGACCAACCATGACCATTCATGCCGACCGACTCTTCTGGTCTGTCATGAATGGAGTAAAGCAAACACAAACCACACACCCTTTTGTGACTAATTGTTCACTGTTTCATAACCTAGTGTAATTTGAAGTAAAAAGATCCTTCTTTAACACAGCTAAGAGAATGAAAGGACAAGCCACAGACTGGGAAACATATTTGCACATCACATGCCTGATAAAGGATTTGTATCCAGAAAATGCAAAAGAGTCTCAAAACTCAATGATAAGAAAATGAACAAACCAATTAAAAAATGGGCAAAAGATTCGGACACTGTAGCAAAGGAGATAGATGATGGCAAAGGAGGGCATGAAAAGATGTTCATCATCATTAGTTATCATCAAGGAAATGTAAATTAAACCACAAAGAGGTATCACAGCTCTTAGAATGGCTCAAATTAGAAAACAAAACACACCCCCTGATAGTACCAACTGCTGGTGAGGATGCGAAGCCGCTGGAACTCCTAGGAACTGTGCGGGGAAATGCAAACTGGGGCAGCCAAAGGGGAAAACAGTTCCATAGTTTCTCATAAAGTAAAACTTAGGTTTACCATACAACTCAGCAATCACACTTCTAGATATTTACCAGGTGAAGTGAAAGCTTATATTCACACAAAAACCTTTATGTAAATGTTGGCTCCAAACTGGAAAAAAAAAAAATCCCAAATGTTCTTCAGCTGGTGAAAGATTATACAGACTTGGGAGACTCAGGGAAAAAAAGAAAAGAAAAGAAAAGAAATGACCTCTGAGATATACACACTAACATGGATGAATCTCAAGGGCATTGACTCTGTGTAAAAAGCCAGGGTTTAAAAGTTACGGACTGTATGATTTCATTTTTATGGCTTTCTGGAGAAGGTAAAATTGTATGAAGAGAAAACAGATCAGTGGCTGCCACGGGGCTGGGGAGAGGGTGGAGTGTTTATGTACAAAAGGGTCTAGGGAAGTATTTTGGGTGGATGGAACTGTTCTATATTTCGATTGAAACATGATTACAGGATACATTTTGCAAAAGTCACAGACTGGGCACTAAGAAGCGTCGATTTTAATGTATGCAAATTGTATCTCTGAAAAAATGATCCTTGTTTAAATATAAGAACCAATGAGGTGTATCTGTCCAATTTCAGCTTTCTATCAGTTTCACTCTGGCATTCACGGTGAGCTGTGCTGTGGGGTCAGGAGAATCTGGGGTTGTGGGGTTGCTGTGGCTTCCAGCCTTTTCTTCCCTGGGGGAGCAGCACATTTGGCAAGCTGAGAGAACCTTTCAACAGGAGCCCACCTGTTCCTACCTAACTTGGTATCCACTCAACCCTGACTCTTCGGTTCAGGAGCATGTCAAATAATCTGGTGGGTAATTTATTAAATTTGAATGAGAAATCAATAGGCCACCTTCTTTCTTTACTCCCATTAAGTTAGTCATACAGATGCATTTTAGGGATTGCACCTTCTATCTTGCACACTAATGACTTTTCCAAAGGAAATGAGTTAGCTTCTCCGAACTCTTAGCTGAGCACATCCTTCATTGTTCTTTCTGGGTTTCCTTTCTTTTCTCTGGGGCTTCTGGTCTCTACTGAAGATTCCAGGGGAAAATGTAGATGTAACTGGTAGGAGAATTACTTATTGTTCCATTCTTCTGACCCACTGCCAGATGATGGTCCTGGGATTTGCTTCAGGAATTGTGATTATTCTCACAGCAGCCCAGCTGTAGGGCTTTGTAAATGGTTCTGAGGGCATCTTCATTCCAGAGCAAGGAGCTGATTTTCATTTTCCTTGAATGCTTTCTGTTTTCTGGTGCTGGGTTTGAAAAGACCAGGTGTTAAGAAACTAGTACTAAATAAACAAAAATGTAATTCTAACATAGAGAAATACATTGGTTAAACATGAAACATTTCCCACATTTCGTAGGCTCTTTCTCAATTAAAATGAAAGGAGAAGGCTAGTTCTTAGACTCTGAAGTACCCCTTTTTTGTTTTGATTTTCTTGCCTTTTTTTTTTTTAAGGAAAGGACATTAGTTAAAACTAAGGAAATCTGAATATATACGGAGTTTAGTTATTAATGTATCAGTATCGGTTCATTAATTATAACAAATGTTATCATATTAAAGTAAGATGTTGATAATAGAGAAAATTGGGTGCAGGGCATATGGAAAGTGTAATATAATCATGATTTTTTGTAAACCTAAAACTGTTCTCAAAAGTAAAGTTTATTTTTAAAATAAAACTTAACAGGGGGTCTAAGACAATGCCAATACCTGTTTACTACCCATGAGCCCATTTTGAAAAAGAAAAAGAATTCAAGGAAGTACTGCAACAAAATTAAAAATGAATCTAAAAAACTACTCATGTATTATATCTTTGATACTTCTGTATTATTGTACCTTATGATACAGAAAATGCTGGTGAGCAAATAAGTAAAAATTAATTCTGGAAAAAATTTGTTGTGTTGCATCGTATAAAGTATTAAACAGTCTATCGGTAAAATATTTTCTGCTATCAATGTACTGGAACAGGGATTGGCGGGAGTGCTAAGATTCTTACCATTTTGCAGGGAAGGTAAAAATATTGATGACACATAGATGTTCATAGGAAATATAAAGTGGTTATTTATTTACAAATTGAATGACCACTGGAGGGGTGGTTCTCAAAGTGTCTAATTTTCTTGCTTTAATTAAGTATAATTTTAATCTATTTTCTCCAAGCTGAATTTTCAAATTTCCCAAGATGTATCTGGATTCGGTTCCATTGAAACAAAATACTTCCAACCTTAATTCTTTCTACGTTAAGCTAGGACCAAGATTTCTCCGTGAGAGTAAACATGAGTATTCGCTGTCCAGAGCAGCACAGAAGAGCGAGCCCAGGGGCCTCCTTCCCGCCCCCTCCCCCCCTCCCGGTTTAAGGACACACGGGGGAGGGGGTGGGGCAGAGGCCAAGACACAGCCTTTCCTGGAGCCCGGAGCCCTCATTGAAGGGCTTGCGAGCACTTTCCCTTCCTGCAGCGAAGGCCAGCATTCTTTCACAATTCCACAGCTGACCCTGCTGCACAGATTAATTTATTTTTCCTGCATCCATCTTGTCAGAAAAATTCCAGGGCCAGAAACCTAGCTATTTCCAAATCAACCTTTCACCTTAGTGTTTCCCAGTGATGTTCTTAAGGAAGTGAGAAATTTGGTTTGTTTCAGACCAGGTGACTCGGCTGCCCCGCGATGGGCTGTGGGGTATTCTCCTGGAACAGCTGCCTTGAGCAGGCCACTCTGCGAACCAAAGTTCTTGTTTTTTCCCCCTAAGCCCGCAAGATGGCAGCTCCGAAGGAACCCGCCAAGTGCCACCTGGAACATTCTTACTTGTCCACCATCGATCGTCCCATTCTCAAGGCCAGCTGAATCCTATCTTCACCAAGCACTAACTTTAATGGGTGACGGCACGTTTCCCATCTAAGGTTGAAGCTCCTAGTTAAACATCTTTGGAAACCTCACATGGTGCTTCATGTAATACTGAACATATATTTGCTCACAAATACTTGGGGACCGTTCTGCAGTCTTCCCAAAGCTTGGAACTGTTTCATCTTTTTTGTTTTTGCTTTTAAAAGCCTACAGCACGCGGTATTCCTAGGCATCTCCCATCCAGGTACTAACCAGGCCTGACCCTGCCTAGCTTCCAAGATCAGAAGAGCTTGGGTGTGTTCAGGGTGGTATGGCAGTAGGCTGTCTCATCTTTTTTGGAGTGTAGATCTCATTTGTGGACAGGTAAGTGCCCTCCTAGCTTTAGAGGCTCTGAACTCTCTGGGAAGCTTGGCTGGGCGCGCCCAGATTTTCACCCCCACACTATGGTCTCCTGGCTTAGTCTGCGGACGCCCTAGCAGATGAACGTGGAGCTCTGGTTTTCTTCTCATGTCTGTATCTGTCTCTGCCTCCCCCAGTTTCACCACCATGTAATGGTATTGACACTGATAATGATAATGGCAGTGAGAGAGCTGAGAGGCAGCATAGTGTACTGTGGATTCTGCGGGCAGACTCTAGCCTTGTTTACATTCTATCCCTGCTGCTTACCAGCTGTGTGAACCTAGGCAAGTTGCCTGACCTCTCTGTGCCTCGGGTTTTCCATTTGTAAAACCAGAGTAATGGTTTCTATTACACAGGAATGTTGAGAATTATGAATTAATGTATGCAAAGTTCTTTACATGTTTATTATTATTATTGGTAATAAGCTACCATTTTTTTTTTTTTGAATGCTTACTAAGTGTCAGGTAGTAGTAAGAGCATCTCACATGTTATTTTATTTAAATGTTATTTTATTCCTTATAGTGACCTTGTGGGATGAGTATCCTTATACCCACTGTATAGGCAAGGCAACTAAGGCTCTGTAACTCACTTGGATCATTCTGCTAATAAGTGGTAGAGCGAGGGTTCAAATCCAGGGCTGACTGCATCTGAAGCCTTACCCTTAACCGGTTTGCCAATGCATCTCCTCGTGCTAATGTGGCTAATACATGGTACATTGATCTGGTAGCTTTCTTTTTAATCTGGATTTGGAGGTAAATACAGACCCCTATGATTTTTCTCATCTTCCATGACGTCTTGTCTCCCGTCATAGGTGGCGAAACACCTCGACATCTTGGAAAAACGTGGAAGCTGAGACAACATCTCAATCACAGCTTTGGAGGTCTTCGGGATGGCTGGATGGCTCAGGGAGCTGGACATTTGTGAAGGTTAGGCTGCCTGGGATTGGTGGAGATTTGGGATGGCAGAGGAGATTGGGTGGTTCGACTTTGGTCTTTACGTCCAAATAAATGCTCCCATGACCAGTTACTCAAGTTGTCTGGAGTTGAGGCTGCAGACATAAGTGATATGTGCCCTTCTACCATCTAATTAGCTTATGGTATCTGACACAAGTCAGATGGATCTAGGCTTACATGCTTCTTTCTGCCTTACTAGGAAAGCCTAGAAAGTTATTTAACTTCTCTGAAGTTCTCTGAAAACACTTGATTGATCCGGTTTTCGAGGGAATTAAAAAAAAACATGTGATGGCTCCTAAGTATTTATTTCTTTGGTTCCAGTCTGGAGCTGCAAGTGTTGGCAAGACTTTTCTAATGGATAACAGAAGGGGTTTTTTTGTTTTGTTTTTTTAAATTACCAGACTTAACCTTTATCACTAAGTAGAAAACATTCAGTGTGTGTCCTCCGGACCCACATGATAACTGAGCCCTAGCCAGGCACTGCACGAAATACAGAATAATCCTCTCAACTCTCGTGTAAGGTGGGGATGGTCTCCAGTTCGCACATGAGAAAATCAGGTCCAGAGAGGTAATTTGTCCAAAGTGATATAGCTGGTTAGTGGGAGAGTCAGGATTGATCCTCATGACTCTAAAGCAGTGCCATCTTTCTATGAAAGAGATAGATGCCATTCATTTCTTCATTCATTTGTCAAATGCTTGTTGATCATTTGATATGTGCTTGGCACAGTTTTAGAGGCCATGTTTGTAATACAAAGAAACATATGTAGGGAATGTATACTGTGGTTGAAGAAACAGTCACACACATATTGCAAACTTAAGAGCCTGAACTCTGCCCCCTTCTCACTACAAAACACTGGAAAATTCTGGATAGGGGAGCCTGGGTGGCTCAGTTGTTAAGCGTCTGCCTTCGGCTTGGGTCATGATCCCAGGGTCCTGGGATTGAGCCCCACATTGGGCTCCCTGCTCAGCAGGAAGCCTGTTTCTCCCTCTCCCACTCCCCCTGCTTGTGTTCCCTCTCTTGCTGTCTCTCTTTCTCTGTCAAATAAATTAATAAAATCTTAAAAAAGAAAAGAAAAGAAAATTCTGGATAAAAAACCCAAATATTTTAAATTGCATAAATGAGTTCATAAAAATGTAAAGGAAATCTCCAAGTTTCAAACAAATAAACAAAAACACCGAGGAGGGCGCCTGGGTGGCTCAGTTGGTTAAGCGACTGCCTTCGGCTCAGGTCATGATCCTGGAGTCCCGGGATCGAGTCCCGCATCGGGCTCCCTGCTCGGCAGGGAGTCTGCTTCTCCCTCTGACCCTCCTCCCTCTCATGCTCTCTGTCTCTCATTCTCTCTCTCAAATAAATAAATAAAATCTTTAAAAAAAAAAAAAAAAACACCGAGGAAACTGAAAAACAACATGGTAGACATTAGAGTTAATGTTGGATCTCTCCTGGGACAGGATTGCAGGTCTCCCCAACCTAGAGGCATGGCTTTTGTTAACCAAGGATCAGAGGGGGTCTGAGACCTGCATAAATTTGGGACACTCAGGGGGCCACACTCTCAATGAAATGATTGAATCAAGGAGGGAAAATAACCCTCCAGCAGAGTAAGACAAGGAGGAACTTGGCTTGGAATCAGGTGAAATAAAATGTGTCCTGTGAGAATCTGTAACAATAGGAGCCTCGCAGGGGTTTGGGGTCTAAACTCATGCTACCAATGTGGTCCAGGCATGGACCCCAAGCCAACTGACCAATGCAAAAATAGTGCTTCAGTGATACTACCCCCAGGGCACCTGGTAGAAGCAAATGCAAAATGGATCTGGAGAGATAGACTGTCAGCCCAGGCTGCACAGGATTCATACAGGCAAAGCCCCATAGAATAGGAGCTCACAACCGCAAGTCCCCAACACACACACACCCCGCCATGCACCAGCATCAGCATACAGAGTGTCTACGGAAGGTGCCACAGAGTAGCAAAGTTTGAAGACTTGGCCGGGTTGGACTCTAAAGGCTGATGTGGGTCTAGGGCCGACTGCGGTGGAGAAGCTGGTGTCCTCAGTGTGAAGATCAGCCTGCACCAGGACAAGGAGGTAGGTCTTGGCAAGTCTTGCTTACGGGTAGTAAGTGGTTAAGACTAACAGGAGCTGAAGGTTTTATTTAGGGGTCAGTGAAGAATAAAACTAAAATATTAAATGAAAGCCAAGATGTCAAGGACTTGGAATGTCTTACCAAAGGTGGAGAGGTGACATGATGAAACATTTAAAGAAGTCTTTGCAGAATGTTTGGTGATACTTAGAAAACGTAAGGAAGGGGATAGAAAGGAGGACCAGGGTTAATATCCTGGGGACACATGTGGGACACATGGTAGGTTGGGAAAATGGATAAGGAAAAGGAATAGCCTGCTGTGGGAGAGCCAGAAGCATAGACTTCCTATTTAATGCAGAAGTTTCAAACTGTGTCTTGCAGAATGAGCATATTCCTGTTACCTCTGGTGGCCAATGCAGGAGAACAGTTTGCTTATTTTATTTCATGCAATTTCGCCCTACATAACATTTCTTTTTTCCTTTTTTTCAAGATTTTCTTTGTTTATTTGACAGAGCACACAAGCAGGGGGGAGGGACAGAGGGAGAGGGAGAAGCAGACTCCCCGCTGAGCAGGGAGCCCGAGGCGACGCGGGGCTCGGGCTCGATCCCAGGACCCTGGGATCCTGACCTGAGCTGAAGACAGACGCTTAACTGACTGAGCCACCCAGGCGCCCCCCTACATAACATTTCATTTGGAAAAAATAATTTTGCAGCTTTGAGAAAAATTGTAGAGCTTAAAAAATTATTTTATTTTTCTAAAGCAAAGAAGTAAGCTAAAGTCTTAGGCCAAAATAGGTGAGAAGGTATTGGGATGGTCTGGTTCTTGCTCTAGAGAATAGTGCGCAAGCAGGTGCTTCATACAGCATCTTCTTTGGGGAGGAGTGTGGTAACAGTTGGTCAGCCGCTGCAGACAGCTCAGTCCAGCATGTTATCCGCCTCACAGAGATCATCCCCACCCCTGTCAGATCCTCCACAACCATGGCAAAATCCAAAGGAAACCTCCAGGCGTGGGGGGACCTGCCCACCCCCCGGGGACTGACTGGCATCAGAAATAGCGCTCTGGAATCCGAAGTATTGATGGAGTGCGAAGTTCTGTGTTAGAGATGGCACATTTACAGGGGAGGAGAAGGGTCCCTTTGTCTGGATGAACCATCTCTCCTCCTCCGCCAGGGCTGTAATTTCTGCTCTGCAGCCAGGAGAAGGCCAAGGAGTTTGAACCTGAGCGGAAGGAAAGGAAGGGGGGTGGTTTGCATGAGTTTCGTGTTGGGTGTGCTCTAATCCAGCTTTGTTAGCCCCTCCGCAGCGGAGGTAAGATGAGCGGGAACACGGGGGAGTCGGGGGAGTCGGGGGAGTCAGGGCCTTGAGTTGGGTGGAAACTGCTAGAAGATGCAAATTGGTAAATAAACATTAAAACAATGCGGCTCTGCTAATCCTCTGACAAAGGACAAATTGCTGATCTAACCTCCCCGCCGGGATGGCTGCCCCAGTTGAACAAAGGCGGCTTTTATAGCTTATGTTTTATTTGTAAACTGACAGCTGCTGGTCAGTTAAATGGATTTTCTCTCACCTGCCTCCAAGGGGTGGGGGGTGGGGGTGGGGGTGGCAGGTAATCCGCTCTTTCTCTTCGGGACTCCGGGAAACGGTCACCTGATCTGACCAGGAAAGGCCTTGGAGGATGTGCCAAATTTTAGCCACTTTAGAGTACCTGCCAAATTGCTCGTCCACAATGGGGCCAGTGTGCGACGGGGAGGGGCGGGGGAGCGGCGAGCCTTTCCCGCTCGTAATTCACCAGAGGCCTTGCGTTTCCCCGCCTCTCTCCAGGCTCCCAATTCCAGGGTTCGAGGCCTTCTCTGGGGAAGGTGGTTGTGAGAGCACGTTGCTGCTGGTAATTCTCTGCAAAGGTGTCTGTCACCCAGGCTCCTTCCTACGGGCTGTCTGCCACCCAGGCCGCCTCCCCCACTTCCTCTGAAGAGCTGTCACCCCAGTGCAGGGTGTCAGCTCATCCATTATTCCCGCTGAGCTGCGAGAGGAGAGCCTGGCACCGAGACCCCGCCCCACACCGACAGCGCTGGCCCGCTCCTAATCACCTGGGGAAAATCACAGACAAGTCCTCGTCCCCAGTGGCCTCTGGCCTCGGTTACCCGCTCCTCAGTCCGCCTCCTGCCACCCCACCTCCTCCGCCTCAAATGTCAAGGCGTTCTGGCTGGGGTGAAGCACGCCTCCCAAAGGGGAGGAGATGGTATTTTTCTGGAGTAACTGCCTCTCTTAAGGCGCGTCTTGTTGCCGCCGCCCTCGCAGGAATCCAGCTCCCGGGCGCACGGGCTAGGGCTCCTCCAAGGTATTGGAATTCCAAAGGTCTCCATAACCCCAGGATCAAGGAGCAGGAGAGAACAGAAATCGTTTCCAGAGATTGTTCCTGAAGCCCCAAAGCATGCCCGTGACAAAGGGGTGATTTCAAATATGGGGTCAGAGGGAACCAGGAAGGAGTGGGACGTTGCCCGGGCGGGGCGAGGAGACCGGGGCTGGTTTAACGAAGTGTGGGGATGCCGTACCTAACGCTCCACGCTCAGCGCACAGGACACCTCAGGGCTAGACGCTTGACTCCTGACCGGCTCACTCCTGGGCTAAGGCTTAGGAAGATTTTTCTCTCTGTGTAGTCTCAGATGCCTGTTGAAAGGCCCCAACCCAAAGGCAGCGACCTGAGACTTGGTCTCTTGGGGGACAGTTTGCAGGGGTGGAGGATGAGGGCTGACTGAACTGATGAAGTCTTACTTGGGCTGGATCTGAGGCTTAGCTCACAAGGCCTCTCTCGTCTGTGAGGAGCCTCCCCCCTGCCCCGGCGGCCTTTTATGGGCTGTCTACACCTCCTTTAAGTGTCCCCTGTCATTCCTTTTCTGATGAGGGTGGGAATACTCGCTTCATCCCGCCTTGCCTCCGGGACGGCTCTAGCCCCGGTCTCTGGGACTCTGAGTGGCAGCGTTTGGCAGGCTGCTCTCCTGCCCTTTGACCCCCTCTCTCCCTACCTTCCCTCTCATGGTTCTCCCCTCCTCTCAACTCCGCTGCCCTCTCCTGCTTCTCCCTCAGTTGGCACCTGCACATCCTTCAGGGCTCGCTTCTTAAATGGAGCTTCCTCAGGGAGGAGCCTCCTGACATCTCTGTATCTGCCTTGGCCCCAAACACATCCCCTCTCTCATTCTCTCCCGGCACCTTGTTCTTTCCCTTCATACCACCGCAATTTGTAATTAGCTTCTCTTTACATAGGCTTACCGTCACAGTCCCCTTTCCAGACTCAATTCCATGGTGGAGACCATGTCCGTGGTGTTCAGACTCTATCCTAGTGCCCAGCACCACACCTGGCGCATAGTAGGTGCTCAGTAAATAGTTGTTGAATGAGTGAATGGATGAATGAATTCATGTTTTCAAGGTATGGTTACTAGGTGGGAAGCTAAGCACCTCATGGCAATTAGTGAACTCTTCTGTTTCTTACCCTTTTATGTATCCGTATTTATCCCAGTCTGTATTTTAAGGTCTTGACTATGCTTTAAGTTTTTCACCATCCTCATAGCTCCTGGTGCTGGTCTACTTGGAGGCAGCTGGTGCAGTGGTAATGAGGGAAGGCTCTGAGGTGAAAGCCCAGCTTTTCCACTTACTAGCTAGGTAGCCTTGTTTTTGTTTAATGTCCTCTGCACAGACTAGAATGTTTAGCACAATATGACATGATAATGTCCCACTATTTGGGATTGTTGTTTTATTTCTGACTTTAATGGAAATTCTTTTTTTTTTAAGATTTATTTATTTGAGAGAGAGAGAGAAAGAGAAGCAGATTCCCCACTGGGCGCAGAGCCCAGTGTCAGGCTCGATCTTACGACCCTGAGATTATGACCTGAGCCGAAATCAATAGTTGGTCACTCGATGGACTGAGCCACCCAGGGGCCCTGGAAATACTTTTAATATGATGTTGGCTATGTGATTAAGATAGATATTCTTTATTGTTTAAGAGTATCTTAAATATAATTTTGTATGTCAATTGTACTTCAATTAAAAAAAGATGGGGTACCTGGTGGTTTTTTATAGTGATTCATCAACACTTGTAAGCAATATCCAACTAGTGAAACAAGAGGCCAGATATGAAATACAGCAGCTCTGTGACGATAGAAACAATCTCTCCTGGGACTTACCTGTAGAATTATTGCAGAGGATGGTCCTGGAGGGTCTCCCCCAAACACTGTGCCCATAGGTATTATAGTAGGAGCCAAGAAAACGTGGTGGAAAGAAGAGGTCTGAGGGAGGGACAGACCTGAGACCAAATCCTGGCTACACCACTCATCAACAGTCTGAAGTTGGGTAGAACACCTGACATCTGAAAAAAGAGGATGATAAAACCTCCATCCCTGGGCCATGGTGAAGATGAATTCAGACAGAGTGTGTGAAAACCCCTCACCGCCCTTCTTGCAAGATGGTTACCTTCACTGTACGGGATTGCATGCTTCCTCAATGTAGAAAGAAAGAATGTTTCTCCCTCAACAGCAGATCAAAAATTCTGGGCCACCTTCTAAGGAAGCTACATTTGGTTATGTGCTAAAGCAGCGGGTCGGTGCTTATCTCTGAACCAATCACTGTGGTGAGAGGGATGAGATAAGTGATTGGCTTTAACCAGTCAGGGCTTACACCTTGAGCTGGGGTGGGGGGGTAAATCCTACCCAAACTTCGCGTCTGGAAGGGGGTAGAATTCATGCTGCCGAGACAATCACAGGGTTACTGCAGCAGGTGCTCAATAAATATTGTTATTGTTCTTATAAAATAACAACATTCCACATTCTGGAGAATGTTTCCTTAGGGCTGATAGAAAGTACTTTCCCCTCATCCCCCCACCCCTGTAAATAGTAACCATTGTCTTTTGGGTTCCAAGAAATATTACATCGTTTTATTCAGGCCTACCCCCTAGTCATAGATCCACATTCTTCAAGTGCTTCTTCAATAAGTTCTAAGTGGATTTTTATGTCGGAGCTGGCCTAGATCCAAAGCTGTCTTTTCTGTGAAGGTGGTGATAGTGATGGTGGTATCCTCATCCATCTGAAGTAGAAAGATCTGGAAAAAATTTATAGGCCATCAGCGATTTGGACCTGCCACCCAGCCTGATGTTGGTCTTTTATCAGGTGGAGTTACTGTCTATGGGCCAACTCCATGAAGTGAACATATTACGCTCGTTAGATGTGAAGCATATTTGGGGCTTTGAAAGAGGACACGAAGCAAAACCACATGCAGACACTTCAGCTGATGAATGACCTGGGGAGCGGCAGGTGCTGCCTGTTACCGCTGAGCTCCGGGAGAGGGGTGGAGAGATGGACTGGAACGGAGGGCAGCTTTTTAAACCTCTTGCGCTTGTAGCTGCCACCTGAGGACAATAACCCTGCCAGTGGGCGTAAAAAAGAAGTCCACCAGCTTTGGTTTCTGTGGATCTTGCTCGTCTCTGTGAAGGGTAATGATCTCTGATAGTGTTTACAAGACTTTCGAGTCCTTTCTGTCGCGCACATTTATCCAATGAGACTTAGAGCTCAGTGTTCTCTGTGGAGATGTGTAGGAGACAGATCTTGGGTTGCTTTGTGATCGACATCTTTCACATCTCATAGAACAATGCGACTTTGCCCTCTGTGGTTTGTTTTTTCCCTCAGGGACTCGAAGACATGTGAGACTCAGCTGTGTTTCCTGAGATTCAGTGAAGCACTGACGAGGAGGCTCAGGTGATACTTGGTCCTGGAGGGAGCAGGACATTTGTGGTAGTATTCACTTCCTATGGCTACTGTGACAAATTGCCACAAACTCAGTGGCTTAAAACAACACAAATAGGGGCGCCTGGGTGGCTCAGTCGTTAAGCGTCTGCCTTCGGCTCAGGTCATGGTCCCAGGGTCCTGGGATCAAGCCCTGCATTGGGCTCCCTGCTCAGTGGAGAGCTTGCTTCTCCCTCTCCCACTCCCCCTGCTTGTGTTCCCTCTCTCACTGTCTCTCTCTTTGTCAAATAAATAAATAAAATCTTAAAAAAAAACACAAAAAACCCCCACAAATATATTACCTTATAATTCTGCAACTTAGAAATCTAAAAACTCATGTGTCGGCAGGCTGCAGTCCTTCTGGAGGCTCCAGGGGAGAATCTGTTTCCTTGCCTTTTCCATTTCTAGAAGCTGCCTGCATTCCCTGGCTTGTGACCGCCCCCATCTTCAAGTCCCTCTGTCTCTGTCTCTCTCTGACTTCTGCTTGCGTCATCATATCTCCTTTTCTGACTCTGACCTTGTGATGACATCATCCCACCCCAGGAATCCAGGATAATCTCCCCATTGTAAGATCCTTAATCTTATCACATCTGCAAAGTCCTTTTTGCCAGATTAGGTGACATATTTACAGGTTTCAGGAGTTAGAATGTGGGCATCTTTGGGGACTATTATTCTGTCTACCACAGTGGTCTAGTTTCTCCTTCTCTTCTGCCTTTTACCTTTTAAAATTGATTTACTTTTTGTTTCTAATGGGTAGTATATTCCACAGGGTTCACAAAAAGAAAAGAATACTGAAGAAGATATCCAGATGACCCATAGGCTCATGAGAAAATGCTCACCATTATTAGTTATTAGGAAAATGCAAATCAAAACCAAGAGATACCACTTTATATGCACTAGGATGGCTATGATAAAAAAATATACAGAAAATAACAAATCTTGGTAAGGGTGTGGAGAAATTGGAACCCTGGTGCATTGCTATGAGGATGTAGACAGGTATAGCCACTGTGGAAAAGGTGGTTCCTCAAAAAGTTAAACACAGAATTGCCAGACGATCTAGCAACTCCTCTCCTAGGTATATACCCCAACAAATTGGGAGCAGGGACTCAAACAGAAACTTGTACAAGAATGTTCATAGCAGCATTATTCACAATCTCCAAAAGATCCATCAACAGAGAAATGGATGAACAAAATGTAGTATATACATACAATGGAATACTATTCTGTCATAGAAAGGAATGAAGGACTGATACATGCTATAATGTGGATGAACCTTGAAAACATGATGCTAAATGAAAGAAGCTAGACACATTAAGAAAAACAAACAAATACTGTATAATTCCATTTATATGAAATATCCAGCATAGGTAAATCCACGGAGATGGGAGCAGGTTGGTGGTTACCAGGGTCTAGGGACAAGAGGGAATGGGGAATGGCTGCTTAATGGGTCCTGGGTTTTCTTTTGACGGTGATGAAATGTTTTGGAACTTGGTAAAGGTGCTGTTGGATGATATTGTGAATGTACTAAATGTCACTGAGTTGTACCTTTAAAATGGTTGATTATATATTATGTGAAGTTTACCTCCATTTTTTTTAAAGTGAAAAGCAATAAACAAAGTATACATTGAAAAATCTTACTCCTACCTCTGCCGTATCTGCTGTTTTCCTCCATCCATGCAGATAGCTACTTTAATTTGTTCATTGCATATCCTACTGTGTTTCTTTATGCAGAAACAAGCAGATGTGAGTTACTCTGCTTTTCTCTCTCTTTCCATGAAAGGTAGCACTCTCTATATCATTTTTACTGTTTTACATCTAATAATACATACTAGAGTTCTTTCTATATCTTCAGTATTTTAACATCTGATGACATTCCACAGCTTAGATGTAACATAGTTTATTTAATATAAGCATTTAATGCTATATACATTTCTAAGTACTGCTTTATTTGCATCCCACAAATTTTGACATGGTGTATTTTTTCTTATCATGCAGTGCAATATATTTTTGACTTTCCATGAGACTTCTTCTTTGACCAAAGGATTATGTAGAAGTAAGCTGCTTAATTTCAAATTATTTGGACATTTTCCTGTTACTGATTTACAGTCTAATTCCATTATGTTCAGAATATGTTTCACAGGCTTCAATTCTTTTCATCTTTTTCCTCTTTCCTCTCTTTTTTCACTCTTTAAAACCTTTTTATTTTGAAATAATTGTAGATTCAGATACAGTTGTAAGAAATAGTACAGAAAGATCTGTATACCTATAACGGGTTGGGCTGTGTTCCCTACAAAATTCATATATTGAAGCCCTAACCCCCCCAGGACCTCAGAATGTGAGGATTTGGAGGCAGGGTCTTTGTAGAGGTAATCAAGTTAAAGTGAGGTCCTTAGAGTGGTCCTTAACCCCGTATGACTGGTGTCCTCGTAAAAGGGGGAAATGTGAACACAACGACACACATACAGGGAAGATGATGTGAAGACACAGACAGAAGACAGCTAACTATAAGCTACAGAGAGAGGCCTGGAACAGATTTCTCCCTCACAGCCCTCCGAAGAAACCAACCTTGTTGACAACTTGATTTTGGATTCTAATCTTCAGAGCTAGGAGGCAATAAATTTCCATTATTTAAGCCACCCAGTCTGTGGTACTTTGTTACAGCAGCCTAGTGATCTAATAAGCTTAACCCAGTTCCACCCAATGGTAACATCTTGCAATCTTACATAACACAACTGGAAAATTGACATCAATATCATCCATTGAACTTTTTCAGATTTCATTAGTTTTATATGCAATTATGTGTGTGTATGTGTGTGCGTGTATTTAGCTCTGTGGAATTTTATCATATGTAGATGCACGTGACCACAGTCAAGACACAAAACTGCTCCATCACAAAGGCCCTTTGTGCTACAGCCACCTCCTTCCCATCCTACTCCCTAACCCCTGGCTCCTACTAGTCTGTCTCCATCTCTATAATTTTGTCATTTCTTGAGTGCTATATAAATAGAATCATGCAGTGTGTAACCTTTAGAGATGGGCTTTATTCATTCAGCATAATTCCCTTGAGACCTATCCAAGTTGTATATACCAGTAGCTCATTCCTTCTATTTGCTGAGTAGTAGTCCAAAGTATGGATGTACCATCGATTTTAAACCATTCACTCGTTGAAGGACCTTGGGGTTGTTTACAGTTTGGAGTGACTGTAAATAACACTGCTGTAACCATTCACATGCAGGTTTTTGTGGGGATTTAAGTTTTCATATATCTGGGTTAGGTGCTATATCTTTTTACGTTCAATCTTCCTATGCTATTTTAAGTGACTTTCTTATAAAACAGCACATAATTAGATCATTTAAAAAAAAATCCATCCTTCCAATCTCTTTCAGTTGATTTGTTTAGACTATTTGCTTTTAATGTCGTTATTTATGTTTGGATTTAAGCCTATCATTTATTTTCTGGGTTTTTTCCCCTGTTTTTTGTTCTTCGGTTTCCCATCTCGTGTTTTCTTTTGGGTTATTTGAATCTTTTTAGTATTCTAGTTTATTTATTTAGTGTGTGTGTGTGTGTGTGTGTATGTTTTACTATATCTCTTTTTATAATATTTTTTGTGGTTGCTCTAGGAATTACAAAATACCTTACTTTTTCATGGTATTTTACTACTTCAAGTGGAATGTAGAAACTACCACCATATTGTGCACACTCCTGACTTCATTTTATAGCTGTTTTCTGCATTACACCTATATACATTGATCAGTGTTATACCTTTGGTTTTCAACCATTAAGTAGAGTTCTAAAAACTTGAGAGAGGAAAGTCTCTTATATTTACTCATACATTCACCATATCTGTTACTCTTCCTTCATTCCTGATGTTCCAAGTTTCCACCTGGTATCACTGCCCTTCTGTTTGAAGAGTGTACTTTTAGAGCAGGTCTATAGGTAACAAATTCTACTTTCTTTGTTCTAAGACCTTTATTGCACCTGTATTCCTGAAGTATATTTTTGCTGGATATAGAATTGTGGGTTGACAGTTGTTTCCTTTCAGTATTGTTAAAATGCTCTTCTGCTTCCTTCTGGCTTCTGTTTCTGAAAATATGCCTGCAATTATTGGGGTCATTGCTCCTTATGAGTGATATGTTGTTTTTCTCTAGTTGCCAGTAGAGATTTCAGTTTTGTCTTTAGTTTTTAGTAGTTTGATTATGTTTCAGGGCATGAGTTTTTTTTTTGGGGGGGGGGGTGGTTATCCTGTTTATGATTTGCTGAGCTTCTCCAATCTGTAGCTTTTATGTGTTTTGTCAAATTCGGGGGAGTTTTTAGTCATTATTTCTTTAAAAAAATTTGTTTTCTGCATTATACTCTTTCTACTTTTAGGATTCTAAAGACACAAATGTTAGTCCTCTTGGTGTTGTCACACAGGTTCCTGAGGCTTGCTCATTTTTTTTTTAAAGATTTATCCATTTCTTTTTTATATAGAGAGAACGTGCGAGTGGTGGGAGGGGCAGAGGGAGAGAGAGAGAAAATCCTGGAGCAGACTCCCCGCTGAGCGGGGAGCCCCACGACGACGCAGGGCTTGATCCCAGGACCCTGAGATCATGACCCAAGCCAAAATTAAAAGTTGGCCGCCTAACCTACTGAGTCACCCAGGCACCCCAAGTCTTGTTCATTTTTGCCCCAAATCTTTATTCTTTCTGTGGTTTAGACTGGAGAATTTCTATTGATCTGTCTTCACATTCACTGACTCTTTCTTCCATCATCTCCATTCTGTCATTGAGCCCATCAGTGAGTTTTAAAATTTTAGTTATTGGGGGCACCTGGCTGGCTCAATCAGTAGGGCAGAGACTCTTTATCTCAGGGTTATAAGTTCAAGCCCCATGTTAGGTGTAGAGATTATTTAAAAATAAAATCTTAAAAAAATTTTTTTTCAGTTATTTTATTTTTTAGTTCTAAAACTTCTATTTGATTTTCTTTATAGTTTCCTGTTCTTTTCTAGGACTGTCTATCTTCCATTCATTGAAAGGAAATTTGTCCTTACTTGTTAGATCATTTTTATAATAGTTGCTTTAAAGTCTTTTGCAAGAAATTCCAACATCAGTGTCATCTCAGCATGCAAGTTGAGATTTTTCTGGTTCTTCATATGTCAAGTAGTTCTGTACTGGATTCTGGGCATTTTGAATATTATGAGTCTCTGGGTCTTATTTACACACAGTGAAAAATGTTGATTTTTTACTTTAGTAAGCAACTGACCTGGTTGGGGTCAGGCTGTAAGTTCCAATTGGCCTTCTGTGGATTATGGTTTCCACAGTGAGTTCGACTTTTAAAGTCTTGGCAGTGCTATTCGGATCTGTCTCGCATGTGTGCCACCTGGTGGCCAGTGTGGGATGTGAGTGGTGGTCTATCCGTTTATAGTTCCATCTAGAAGCTTTTGATATACTGTTTAGGGTCAGATTCATACATGTGCCACTTAGGGGTGACCCCAGGGATTTAGAAACAACTTTATCAGGTCACTTTCCCGAACTCTTTCCTCTCTACAACATCCCCAGTACTTTCTGCTTCCTGGGGTTCCCTTTTTACTCCTCCAGCCAGAATGAAAAACAAAACAAAACAAAAAAGCAGGGACTTTCTCCCATGCTCTTTGAGCATTAGAAGACCACTCTCCTGTTCTTAAGCAAGAACCAGAGGGTTTCTCTGGAGCCCACTTCCAGTTTCAGGATACCTTAAGTCTAGACTGGGCAACACCAAAGCTAACAATAAGGTAAACTCAGCATGGATTCGGAGGTACTTTGACCTCTCGTCTTCCTTTCCAATCCATCTGCTACTATTTACCTTACAGAGTCCTCAAATTACTGGCCATGCATTCTCCCTGGGTTTACAGCTGTATTCAGTGGGAGGGACAGGGTGGAGTATGCTTACTCCACCTTACCTGGAACCTGGGGCTGAGTTTTGAATCCCATAGTTAATTTGATCCATACCCTGCAAGTAGACAGGTGGGCTATTCTTCTTACCTTTTAAGTTGTGGTGTTTCTGAGAATTCAGTCTTCTCTTTTCCAGTCTTCATACCAGTGTTTCTCAACTTAACTTCTCATTAGAATCACCTAGGAAGATTAAATAAAATATCCCAATGTCCAGGCTATCCTCCAGACAAATTACACGAGAATCTTGGTGAGTAGAACCCAGGCATCAGTACTTAATTTTTTTTTCTTTTCTATTTCACACTCCTTACTGCATTCCCTAAACCCTCCAAACCTGGTCTTCGTATAGATGCCTTATTTCATTCAATATTGTCATCATCCACCAGACTCCCAAGTAAGACATGTCAGAGTTGGCCTGAACTCAGGTCCTGAATCCTTCACATTCAGGTTACTGTCCATCCTGCCACTGCTAACTCAGAAATGTTTTCAAATGTGACCTCCACCTCCATCCCCTCTAAGCAAGCCCATCTTGCATCTGGATGACTGCATGGCCATGTCTTCAGTTTCTTTCTCATCACTCCCTCTCTTCTTGGCAATAGCTCTTAGGGCTACCTGGGGATCTTCCTAAAAGAAGAGTTTCAGGGCACCTAAGTGGCTAAGTTGGTTAAGTGTCCAACTCTTGATCTCAGCTCAGGTCTTGATCTCTGGGTCATGAATTCAAGCCCCATACTGGGCTCCATGCTGGGCATGGAGCCTACTTAAAAAAAAGAAAAAGAAGAAGGGGCACCTGGTGGCTCAGTCGTTAAGTGTCTGCCTTCGGCTCAGGTCATGATCCCGGGGTCCTGGGATCGAGCCCCTCATCAGGCTCCTTGCTCAGCAGGGAGCCTGCTTCTCCCTCTCCCACTCCCCCTGCTTGTGTTCCCTCTCTTGCTGTGTCTCTCTCTGTCAAATAAATAAATAAAATCTTAAAAAAAAGAAAAGAAGAGGAAGAAGAATCGCATTGTGGTACCCCCCTTGTAAAGCCTCTGTGGCACCCCCTTGCCCACAGTGCAGAGCTGAGCAAGGGACACAAGGCCCGCCGTACCTGGCCTGGACAACACCCCTCCCAGCACCTATGCACCTCTACTCCCCACGTCCCAAAGTCACACAGCTAATCCCTGAAATGCTCCAGACCCTATCATGCCTTCTCATCATGCCTTCTCATCATGCCTTCTACTGAAATGTTTGCCCCCTACCTTGATACCTGACCATCACCTTTTCGACCATTATGAACCAACTGAAATGTTAACCACTCACCAATGCTTCCAAGCTGATGTCATTTCTGAATCCTCTGTGTTTCTCCAGCTTTGACCATAACTGTATAAGAGTGTATTTAAGTGTATAGTAGTGGCTGTGAGTGTATAAAGCTCCGTTGAAATTGTCTGGTTGCATGACTGCTGTCCCCATCAGATTGGGAGCACCTTGAGAGGGAGAACTGATTAATATTTGTCTTCCCAGGGAAGAACACAGTGCCTGACTCAGAGTGGACCCTCAGTGGACATTCAAACAAATGAATGAATTTGTAGCAGATGGTGGCTATGGCAGCAGCTTTGTGAGATTGGGGAAGTGAAAGAAAGAAGGTAAAATGTGGGTATTAAAAAAATGCAAGAATGTTTACAAAATAGAATAAGATCACTAAAGTTCCTTAGCTTTTTTTTTTTTTTTTAGATTTTATTTATTTATTTGAGAGAGACAGAGAGAGAAAAAGAGAGAGGGAAAAGCAGACTCCATGCTGAGGATGGAGCTCAATATAGGGCTTGATCCCAGGACTCTGAGATTATGACCTGAGTGGAAATCAAGAGTCGGATGCTTAACCCACTGAGCCACCCAGGCACCCTAAAGTTCCTTAGCTTAAAAATGGTAGTCACTTCTGATTTAGGTGAAAGTGTTGATAATATTTTGAAAAGCATCCTGGATGTCTTCTTATCTGAAGGAAAAGGAGAGACCAGGGAAATATAATACATTTGTAAAACAGGTATAAACTAAAACTCTCAGGAGCCGAGGAAGCGCCTCTGACAAGAAGCTGCAGCAGCGTCTTGTCAAACTTGAATTCGATTCCCAGGCCACCATTTGCTGCCGGCTGAGCTTGGGCAAGTTAATTAGCTTCTCTGAGTCTCAATTTTTAACCCGTGTAACAAACACAGTATTTCCTACCTCATAGGATGGGTTGAGGGTTGAATGAGTTAAAATATATTTATAGCATGTACTTAAAGGGTCCCATAAATAGGATTATTTTTATTTTCTGGTGATTTAGGGAACAAGTTGGCAGAAGTAGATGGAAAGAGCCACGTGTATATTTCAGTTGGGTTCTTCGCTGACTCTAGCTCCTTAGTGAGAGAGGCTCTGGATTTCCAAGTCCTGAAGTCCAGGGATGGGCTGACAGGCTCACCTTCTCCTCCAGCTTAGTCCAGTTAGACTACTCCTCTACTCAGAGCCACAAAGCTGACCAAGAGCCAGCATGATTCCTTCATGCAGGGAAGGACTCTATTTCTCATCTAAGTGTCTTTGACACCTGAAATAATAGAGCAAATTTTAACACGCTCTATTTGGAGAGGTCCTATTTGCCAAGGCCATTCTAAAAATATTCTGTTGGGATAAAAAAAAAAAATCTCCTACTGATTCTGAAGGTGTCTGCAAGTGCTACCTTCTAAATTTATGTCAACAGAAATATCCAGATCATGAGATGTCCATTCAAAGTATATGAAACATTGAGCTACAAAGATCACCTACATTTTCAGTATACAAGCAACTGAAACTGATTATATTATTGTTGTTTCACTTTTATTTTTTATTAACTGATCTCCATTGTTTACCACTTGTGGTAATTATGCTTTCTGATAACTGTGAAAAATGCTGAGTAGCTCAATAGAACAATCAAAACAAAGAAATCAGTGTCTCTGAGGACATCTCATTGTGTCTGTCCATAATCTGTCCTTCTACTGGGCAGGCGGAAAGAACCTCATCCTGCCAGCATCGTGTGTGGAAAACATCTCAGTTTCAGTAGAAGGAAGGATGGAAGGAAAGAAAGAAGATCAACATTGACCAAAAACTTACCACGTGCATTTTCTGTATCTTCTCATTTAATTCTCCAGAGAATTCTGCAAGAAAAGTCTTATTATTCCTGTGTTCTCAGGTGAGTAAACTGAGACCCAGAGATTAAGGGTTCTCTCACTCACCGGGAGGCCAAGCTGAGACTTGACTGTAGAGCAGCCCGTTCTTTTTTTTTTTTTTTTAAAGATTTTATTTATTTATTTGACAGAGACAGAGATAGCGAGAGCAGGAACACAAGCAGCGGGAGTGGGAGAGGGAGTGAGCAGCCCGTTCTAGAACCTTCTTTCAGTCCGGCTCCCAGGCAGCACTAGTGTTCAGCCGAAGCAACAGCTACTTAATTTTCACCTACTTCTCATATGCCCTTCTCCACCATCTTCTCCACCCCCTTTTCCCCTTCTACAAGCTACCCCTCTGTGACTTTCAGCTGCGTGGTAATTCCCCAGCTCCCAGGCAGCAATATATCTATCTATAGCGATTAATGGAGGACAGAGTTGAGAATACATTCAATCCATTTGCAAATTCCACTGTAATGTACATCGAAGTGTGTGAATGTGTGTGTGTGTGCAAGGAGGGGGATAGAAAGGGAGGCACACATCTATATTTCAAATTAGCAAGTCAGTCATGAGTTACAACTCCATGCCAGGGACGTCTTTAGATAGCCAGACACACAGATAATCAAGGCATAGATTAACTCGCTCTGACTGTGCAGTAATTTAAAGCTCTCCGCTTATATAGCCAATTCGTGGTGGTGAAACATTCCTATGGCATATGGTAACCTTTAGTAGAAAACTTGCAGTGAGAAGTGCAGGATCCCTATCAGACGTGCAAAGAACATGTGGTTGATATTAGACTGTGCGTTCACCCTCCAATCTGTGGGATTCAGACTGATTTCTCTCCTTTCCCAAGACCAACTCAGAACTTGCTTCTCTGCAATTAGAAACAAAAAACCGAAAACGAAAACAAAAACACACACAAAACTCTGCCCCTGGGGCTGTTGGAATTGTAACTATTTGCTAGGATTTTTATGCTGAATTAAACAGTAGCAAAATGCTTTAGATTGGGAGTGAGGAAGCCCTAGTCTCATCCCTACTGAGTGGCCTTCAAGGATAATGTCTCTTGGGGCACCTGGGTGGCTCAGTTGGTTAAGCGTCTGCCTTCAGCTCAGGCCATGATCCCAGGGTCGGGCTCCATGCTCATCAGGGGAGTAGCTTCTGGGGACCTCAATCTTTTCTCTGCTTCTCCCTCTTCCTCTGTCCCTCCCCCCAGCTTGTTCTTTCTCTTTCAAATAAATAAATAAAATCTTGGGGGGATAAAAGGACAGTGTCTCTCTCAAGGATGTGAGCTATATATTTTCTTTTTTTTAAAGATTTTATTTTTTTTATTTGTCAGAGAGAGAGAGTGCACAAGCAGGGAGAGCAGCAGGCAGAGGGAGAAGCAGGCTCCCCGCTGAGCAGGGAGCCTGATGCAGGACTCGATCCCAGGACCCTTCTCCCATCTTTCTTAGCAATCCCTGACAAATCTTGAAAGCTGGCCTGAGCTCCAGAAGGCAGCTCCTCAGAGCATGTGGGGATCTTGTGAAAATGCAGATTCTGGTTCCAATGGTAGGGGATGGAGTCTGAGATTCTGTATTTCTAACAAGCCCTCGGGTGTCCTGATGCTCCTGGTCCATGGACCATGCTTTAAGTATTTGTCGATTAGGGTTGCCATAACAAGATATCATAGACTGGGTAGCTTAAATCACAGAAATTTGTTTTCTCAGTTTCTGGAGACTGGAAGTCCAAGATCAAGGGCAGGATTTAGTTTTTGGTAAGAACATGCTCCTCAGCTTGTAGATGGCTGTCTTCTCTCTATGTCCTCACAAGACCTTTTCTCTGCACACATCCCTGGTATCTCTTCCTCTTCTTGTAAGGACACTATCCTGTCAAATCAGGGTCCCACCCATATGATCTCATTTAACTCTAGTTACTTCTTGAAGAGCCTGCTCTGTGGATCCAGTGTTAATCTCTTTCTAACACATGAGATAGCTGGTATGGGGGCCTAGGAGGAGACATGCATGCCTGAAGTCGATTCTAAGAGGGGAAGTTTGGTGACTTTCACCAACTTCACATATGGGTCACAGGTCCACCCCTATTCCTCCCTGACTTCTAGGTTTTCCACCCATAACAGTGTGAGGGTTCAAATCCTCTGTTTTCTACCTAGAAAGGTGTGATGGTTAATTTTATGTATCAACTCAGCTAAACTACGGTGCCTAGTTGTTTGGTCAAACACCAGTCCAGATGTTGCTGTGAAGATACTCTTTAGATGTGACTAATGGCTGAATCAGTAGACTTTGAGTAAAGCAGATTTCCCGCCATAATGTGGTGGGCCTCATCTAATCAGTTGAAGGCCTAAAGAGAAAAGATTGAGGTCCCCAGAAAAAGAAAGAATCTTGTTTCCAGACTGCCTTCCACTCAAGACTGCAACATCGACTCTTGCTGGAATTTCCAGCCTGCCTGCCTGCTCTATGGATTTCAGAATTGCCACCCTCCACTATCACGTGATCTATCTAATTTCTTAAAATAAATCTCTTTATATGTTTATACACACACATCCTATTGGTTCTGTTTCTCTGGAGAACCCTGGCTAACACAAACAGTGCTTCTCAAACTCTAATGTGAATCACCTGAAAATTTTGTTCAATTGCAGATTCTGATTCAGTAGTTCTGGGATGGGACCTGAGATTCTGCATTTCTAAGTACTTAGATGATGCTGATGCTGTGGGTCTGTGGATGGCACTTTGAGTAGCAAGAGCATTTTCTCTGAGTTTTCAGAGCATTTGGGAGTGAGGCCAAGTCTTCTCAGAACTTTATAAAATTTAAGGATAGCTAGTTCTTTCCTTGAGAGCAAGGGTTGGCCAGCTTTTTCTGGCCCATAAAGGGCTAAATAGTAATTATTTTATATCTATGGGCCATATGGTCTTTGTTGAAGCTACACTACCTTGCCATTGTAGCATGAATACTATCAGATAATACATAAACTAATGGGCATGGCTGTGTTCCAATAAAACTTTATTTACAAAAACAAGATGTGAGGTGGATTTGGCCCATGGGCCAGAGTTTGCCAACTGCTGGTATATAGAATCACTTGATGGTGAGGTTCCTTCGGGCAGGATTCTTACTTATCTTGGTAGCTTGCCTCATGCATAAAAGGCATTGAATAGATGCTTAATGAACAAATGAGTGTATTGAGTAAGATCATTAAGATTTGACTACTCATAATCTGCAAAGTGCAGATATTCTGTATTACTGTTCCCTGTTCTCTTTTATGGTCTTTTCAGTTTCCATTTCAGATAATGAAAGAAGAATGTGTCATAATTTTTATGTAAGTGAACTTTCTGACACCTGCTTTGCTACCTTCTGGTGCCCAATCCTTAGGCCAGAAATATATACATAGAATTCATAAGAAAATTCACTAGTTCCATGTATGATATGGAAATGTGGAATGGGAATATTGTAGCCAAAAAAAAAAAAAAAAAAAGGAAAAATAGCAATATAAGTATAGCTAACATATGCACAGTAATTCTTAAATTTGTGAAATATCTTATACATATAAAATGCATAATGTAATATATGTGGCATAAAAATTAATATGACCACCAGCATAAGTCATTTTTGTATGTTAAAAATGATTCAAATAAAACATATTACATTTGTTTCATTTTAAATATATTTTAAATATAACAGATGCTCATTTTAGAAAATGGATTTAAAAAATTGCATATGCCAAGGAGCAGTAAAAGGCTGGGAAAAATGCAGTTTGGAGGGCGATGTGAAAGCCCCGTATTTGGCATTATTGCGTGAGCAGACAGTATATGAGGTCACTGGGGCAGGTTGCTCAGCAGGTGCGGATCAGCTGTTCCGGTTGCGCTCCTCACTCCACTGCCCTCTTACCTCCTTGCTCTAACCTCTAAGGAGTTTTGGGGAGGGCACAGAGGGGAGTCAGTGCAGGCTCATGACTCTTAATGCCATCCTTTTGGTTGGTGGGTTCTTGGTACCATGATCAGGTACAGTGGACCGCATGCCAGCCTCAGAACCATAGCTTCACTAACGGAACAGCAACTATAATATTTATGCTTGGCTAAATTGAACATTATTTCTCAAGGGCTAAGCAGGTTTGGTCTCTGTGATTGCAGCCCTATTTGCATATCAACCCCATATGAAATTGGCTCCCTCCCTAAATAGCCATTTCCACCTGTTGGGTGATGGCTGTTGATGATGAAAAAGATCTATTAGTAAATGGATTGTAAAGTACTTGGCCAATCAAAATAAGAGCTAAATAAGCCTTTGATAAGGCTGGACCATGGCAAGAACTGATAATCTGGGCCTCACTGGCTCTTTGTGAGGTCTAGCCTCGGCAGGCACCCACGTGATGTGTTGCCTGTGTCCCCAGCAGCACATATGGATTGGATGTATCCCCTAATGACAAGCACCTCGGGAACTCTGCAGAACCCAGAAAGTGCACAGGTCTTGGCTCCTATCTTAAAACTGATCTCTTTGCGATGGGGCAAATAACCTGTTGGTCAGTTCTTACTGTCTTTTCAGATAGGTACTAAGTAGTTTGTGCATTGGAGGAAAATAATTGTAAGTGTTTAAAAACACTATTCATCATGGGGCATCTGGGTGGCTCAGTTGGTTGAGTGTCTGCCTTCGGCTCAGGTCATGATCCCAGAGTCCTGGGATCAAGTCCCACATCGGGATCTCTGCTCAGCGGGAAGCCTGCTTCTCCCTTTCCTTCTGCCTGCCGCTCCCCCTGCTTGTGCTCTCTCACTCTAATAAATAAATAAAATCTTAAAAAAAACCACTACTCATCAAACAGATACTTGTACACCATGTTCATAGCAGTATTGTTCACAATAGCCAAAAGTGGAAACAACTCAGATGCCCATCAACAGATGAATGAATAAACAAGATGTGGTAGATAGGTACAATGAAATATCATTCAGCCTTAAAAAGGAATGAAATTCTGATGCATGCTACAACATACATGAATATGGAGTGAAAGGAGCCAGACACAAAAGGACAGATATTGTCTGATTCCACTTACATGAGGCACACAGATTAGTCAGATTCATAGAGATGGAAAGAGGGACGGTGGTGGCTGCCTGGGCTGGGGGAGGTGAGAATGGGGTGTTAGTGTTTAATGGGGACAGAATTTCAGTTTGGGATGATGAAAAAGTTCTGGAGATGGATGACGGTGATGGTTGCACAACAGTGTGAATGTACTTAATGCCACTGAACTGTGCACTTACAAATGATTAAATGGTAAATTATATGTTATATATATTTTACCACAATTAAAAAAAGCACGTGAGCGCGCGCACACACACACACACACATACAACACACACATACGCACCACTACTGAGAGCATTTCCTTTTTTATTTTGTTTAAGATTTTATTTATTTATTTGAGAGCGAGAGAGTGAGTGAGAGAGCACAAGCAGGGGGAGCAGCAGAGGGAGAGGGAGAAGCAGGCTCCCCGCAGGGAGCCCAACATGGGGCTCAGGGGCTCGATCCCAGGACCCCGGGATCATGACCTGAGCCGAAGGCAGATGCTTAACCGACTGAGCCACCCAGGCACTCTTCAAAGCATTTTCTTTTATGATTTCTACTTAAAGTTAAGAAAACTGAATCCTTCATCATCAATTTGAGCATCACCTTCCCTTTGCCTCTTAGTGGCTCATGTCCCCTCCCAGGCTGTCATTGTTTAGTTTTTAAATTTTTTTCAGCTTTATTGAGGTATAACAAATAAAATTGTAATATATTTAAAGTGTACAACGTGGGGCGCCTGGCTGGCTCAGTCCGTGAAGCGTGCAACTCTTGATCTCCGGGTTGTGGGTTCCAGCCCCATGTTGGGTGCAGAGATTACTTAAAAATAAAATCTTTAACAATAAATAAATGAATGAAAGAAGAAAGAAAGAAAGTGTACAACGTGATGATTTGTTTTAAGTACACTATTGTGACAGGACTCTCACCATCACCTCACATGGTAACTGGTTTTTTGTGTTTTTTTTTGTGAGAACATATGAGTTCCTTTGACACAGTGCACAAGAACTAAGTCAAGGGCAGGTTACCCTGACCTCAGCTCGCCTATGGCCAGAGAAGACAGGCTGCTGTCAGGTGCTGGCAAGACAGGGAGGAATGAGAACGGGAGTCTGTAGGACTGCGGTGGGGAGACAGACCTATGCGGTCGTTAGGAGGAAAAGGGTTGATAACTAAAGAAGGATGACAGCTGGTCAACACGACTGGGACGGGAGATCTGGGGAAGGACAGGAAGTGACCCCTTCAGATCCAAATGAGGGCCTCTGTGTGGGGGGCTCTGTGGGGCTCCTGGAAGCGTGGAGGAGCTGCAACGGCGGGATGTGTCCACTGGGTGATTGGGGATGCTTAAAACTGGGGTCCAGAGCAGAGCTGGGATGGGCTCTGTGCTTCCTATTTTCTTATCTCTTGAATTTCAATCTATTTTCTTAAAAGAACTGGACCTGCAGTTTCCTGTGTACGAATCAGAAAATTTGTGTCTGTGTATGTTGTTCTTCCCGCACTACTCAGAAACCTCTGGAAATGCGTTTCCTAATGGCTGGAGTGCAACGCTGAAGCTATGGCTTTGGTTGCCAAATGACTTGGGTAGAAATCTGAACTTGCTGTTCTGCTCTCACCAAACATTTAGGCGCTGAGGGCTCCTGGCAGGGTGCTGTGGAAAGTGCAGGGAAGCACCTGGCACGGGGCACCGGGGATTTGCGGCCACTTTAGGTAGCGGGACAGGAAGGGGGAAGAATTTGACATAGCTGGCCTAACCTCCCAGCCCCACTCAACTTCTATGTCCCTGGCTGCTTAGCATGCTCAGACTTCTGCTGAACTCTGTCAAAACCAACTTCTTACAATTCTGTGTGTCCCCTGGCCCTGTCTTCTGGCAGGAGAAAACAGGTTGCGTTTAACAATATTTCCCCTGGTGGGTGAGTGAGTGGGTGGCTCAGTCGGTTGAGTTTCCAACTCTCGGTTTCAGCTCAGGTAAGAATATCAGGGTAATGAGATGGAACCCTGTGTTGGGCTCTGCGTTCAGCGGGGAATCTGCTGGAGATTCTCTCCCTCTGCCCCCCTCCCCGCAATAAATAGATCTTTAAAAAAAGAAAACTGTTTCCCCTGGAATTTCCATTTCAGGCACCAAAAAGATTTACTTAGACCACAAACAATCCAATAGAAAAACTTTTTTTTTAAAAGATTTTATTTATTTATTTGTCAGAGAGAGAGCGCACAAGCAGGGGGAGTGGAAGAGGGAGAAGCAGGCTCTCCTATTAGCAAGGAGCCCGATGTGGGACTCGATCCCAGGACCCTGAGATCATGACCTGAGCTGAGGGCAGATGCTTAACCAACTGAGCCACCCAGGTGTCCCCAGTAGAAGACTTTCAATGCAAAAGACACAAGTGCGCGTTTCACAGAAAATATACATGTGGCCAATATACATATAAAGAGATACCCAGTATTCTCAGTGGTCAACAAGATGCAAATCAAGTCCACTCTGATGCCATTTTACATCCTTGGAGTTGGCAAAAATCAAAAGTCTCACAAAATCGTGTTGGAGAGGATGCAGATCTCAAGAAAGGATCTCTAACACATGGGCAGTGGGAGTGTAAATTTGTACAACCACTTTGAAAATCTGCTTGGCATTATTTCCTAACGTGGAACATTTACAAACTCGATGACAGAGCAGTTCCACTCCATGGTATATACCAAAGAGTGATTCTTGCATAACACAATAACAGTAATAGTAACGCACAAGAGTGTCCAAACGGTATTACAAACAGCATAATACTCCTTTTTTATAATTAAAAACTAAAATAAAAGTATATACTTTAAAAAATACATAGTCAATACAGTTACATAGGGGAGTGAAGCCATGGTGAATCAGGGTGCAGGTGGGCAGGAATGGGGCTAGGATGGGGTCATCTGATTAAATGAGGGTTACGGTCCAGTTGCTTGCTTTGATTTTGGATGGTGGGTTTGAGGGTGCTTATTACATTGTTAAAAATAACTAACCAAATACCAGCAGGTACAGGAGGCAATGAAGAGAGTGTTATGAACCAGGATTAGGCTTCTTTCATAATCTGATACTATTCTCCTGAGGTCCCCTTGCCCCCTCACCCCCCAAGAAACCGAAGAAGCCTCACTTAGGGGTCAGCAGAGCAGGGGCTCCCTCCACAGGGTGGCTTCTGTCTCCCGTGGGAATATCTATCCCCAGTAAGGCCTCTCTTGTAGCCTCAGGCTATCCGCAAATTCCACTCAAGACTCACTTCTTTTTGTTTCAGGCACGCTAGCCTTCTATTATCATGCAAAAGTGTAACTGCGGGAGTAGCAGAGTATGATTTATTAGTCTTGAATGTGTTTTTAGAACAATCTCAACTATCTTCCCATGTCTTCCTGTATAGATTAATTTCAATCCTTGTAACAACTGCATAGATTTATGTGCACCATAATTTATTTAAGTTTATCCTTTTATTGATAAGCATTTAGATTGTTTCTAGTTTTCGCTTTTACGAAAAGAAGCCACAGTAAATATAAATTCTGTAGGGGATATTCTTATACACTCTGGTATGTATGCTGGTAGAGTGTATTTCTAGAATTGCTGAGTCAAAGGAAACACCTGCTCACATTTCGATAGCCACTGCTAAATTGCCTCCAAAATGGTTAATCTATTTCCAGGTCCACCAAAAGCGCGTTATAGTGGGTGTGATTGGCTAGGTATGAAGTCCTGTGTTTTATGGCTTCCTTTATTTGCCCTGAGCCGGTCCAGTGGGAGGAATGGTTCTGTGGGGAGGGCCCCCCACCCCAGGAGAGGTAAGACTGACCTCCTGACCTTTAACCTCTCCCCTCCAGTCCGGTCGGTAATGGGCAGACGCTGGGTGATCTCCTTTGACAACAGTAGGGGCGGTGTCTCCCCATCGCCGTCCTACTGCCCCTGTGGTCGCCAGCAGAGCCTTCACGCTGGGAAACAGTGTGAGCACTTCTCCTCACCTGCCTCAGGGGGACGCTGTTAGGACTTGTGAAAATCCCTTAGGGACGAAAGGTGCAAACCCAGGAAGTCCATGCAAAGTACAACTCCAGAAACAGTGGCACTGAGGGAGACCCCAAAATCGAAGGTCACAATGTCAGTAAAAGCCTTGTCACTCATTCAGAAACTTGTGGGCTCTCCTTTTCGATACAGACGTCTCAGGGTTTGGTCTCACGCCAAACTGCCGTGTTGCACCTGAAGCTCAAGCTCATTTGTTGGACCGTGTTTGCAGCAGCGCAGCAGAAAAGAAAAGAGAAGAATCTTTCCCCTTGTTCCACCTTTTACAGTTTCATCAAGGTCCATCTGTCATGCTTCCCACAGAGTGACGCCTCTCTTAGGGTAATGGTTTCTTAAGACTTTGGGGCAAACAGCCTCAGTAATGTCTAATCACTGTCCGGGAGCCCCCACCTGGACCTTAGCAAGTCCCACCGCCTCCTGGACCCAGTCTCCTCGCACAGCCCCTGGAGTGTGAGAGCTGGGGTAGCATTGCCCCATTGTCCCTCTCTCTTGGGAGTCTCCAACCCAGTGGATTCTTCGCTCTCGTTTGGTCCTTTCAAAGTACAGTGAAGAAAAAATATAGTAATTTTGTTTCCCTGCTGGTAAATAAAAACATAATAATACCCAAAGTCAGGAAATAGTTATGTAAGCCACTTTGTGCCACATAACCCTTGGCAAGGTTGACATACAGGCCTTCTCAGGGCCTGCTGGGACCACCGGCCTGTTGTGGCCCACAGCTCACTTCCTGAATTACGCCAGTTTCTGCCCTGAAGCACCGGGAGCCATGGCAGGCTGTTTCATACAGAGTGACAAACCAGAGTCAGGGTTTGAGGACTCTTTCCCTACGTCTGGGTGAGGAGCTTGCTGCAGATTTAAATTACGTCCATAGATGATGTAGCCCCGCAGTTTCTCTAGCTGTAAAACAGTGTACAGAATTGATCTGGTCTTTGGTATGACGAAGGTTTTAATTAAGGAGATGCTATGCATGAGGACTTTGAGTGGCATGGAAAAGCCGTATGCACTCTTTGTATATTAAGCATTTTTTTTTAAAGATTTTATTTATTTATTTGACAGAGAGAGAGAACAAGTAGGCAGAGAGGCAGGCAGAGGGAGAGGGAGAAGCAGGCTCCCCGCTGAGCAGGGAGCCTGTTGCGGGGCTCGATCCCAGGACCCTGGGATCATGACCTGAGCCGAAGGCAGCCGCTTAACCGGCTGAGCCACCCAGGTGCCCCTGTATATTAAGTATTGATTAGATATACTAAACATCACCTTTATGAGCCTAAAAGCCAAACAGGATGCTAGAATACTCCCATAGAGTAGCGACCGCTTAGAATAACATTAAGAATTTCAACTTGAGGGGCACCTCGGTGGCTCAGTCGTTAAGCGTCTGCCTTCGGTCCAGGTCATGATCCCAGGGTCCTGGAATCAAGACCCACGTCCGGCTCCCTGCTCAGCGGGAAGCCTGCTTCTCTGTCTCCCACTCCCCCTGCTTGTGTTCCCTCTCTCGCTGTATCTCTCTCTGTCAAATAAATAAATAAAATCTTTAAAGAAAAAAAAAGAATTTCAGCTTGATAATATGATTCATTTTTACATTTAATACCATAAGTATATAACTATAACATCATGCTATTATAATTGAAAGGTTATAGTTTACAAGATGCAAGTTATAAGGCTATAATACTAAATGCTTACTATGCCCCGTATTAGAAAGGCTTCATATGTTTTCTTTCATTGAATCCATAAAACAGTACTATGAGATTGGTAATAAAATTTACCCATTTTACATGTCATGTACCTAGTAGAGGTCAATAAATAGAAGTACAGTAATAATAATGATAGTAAGTCAGATTTATTTAGTGTTTATTATACTCAGGGAGCTAAACCAAGCACCTTGGTTTATCACCATTTATTCTTCCTAATCCTGGGAGGTAGATATTATTTCTGTGTTTTCTATGAGAAAACAAACAGACAGAAGTTAAACAATGTACCTAAGGCCACTGAACTGTTGAAAAGTGGGGGCTGGGATTTGAACATATAAATGCATAGGGTAAAGCAGAAGTCTGATTCTTCTTTTTAAGTAAGAAAAAAAAATTTGTTTTGTTTCACTTCCCAATGTATTCATAAATACATTTGGCAAAAGCACTATGCAGCTGAACATCTTCTGGTCAAGGGAACGACTCTATATTTGAGAGTGACTTATTGTAAGCTAAATCCTATTTTCCCAGAGGAGCAATGCTGCAATGAAGGGCCTTGTTCCTGGTGGAGAATTTCACATCAAATAAATCAAACTGATGACCAATGATATGATAGAAGAGCCAGACCAAACGATAAAATTACACTGCAAAGTCAGAGGATGTTTGAGCTCAGAGGGGCCTCAGAGGCTGTATCAACAGCTTCAGAAGTATTTTCAGGGGCACCTTAACCAGTCGGTTAAGCATCCGACTCTTGATTTTGGCTCAGGTCATGATCTTGGGGTGGTGAGATCGAGCCCCGAGTTGGGCTCTGCACAGAGTAGGGAATCTGCTTGTATTCTTTCTCTCCCTCTCTCTCTGCCCCTCCCCCTGCTCTCTCTCTCTCTAATAAAATCTTTTTAAAAAATCGTTTTTAAAGCAGAGAAACCCTTTTTTTAAAAAAGATTTTATTCATTTATTTGTCAGAGAGAGCATGAGAGAGAGAGAGAGAGCACAAGCAGGGGGAGCAGCAGAGGGAAAAGCAGGCTCCCTGCTTAGGGAGCCCGATGCAGGACTTGATCCCAGGACCCTGGGACCGTGACCGGAGCTGAAGGCAGACGCTTAACGACTGAGCCACCCAGGCGCCCCTTAGTCAAAACAAGAACAGGTGAAATTAACTTTAATAATATATCTTATTTCACCCACTATGTCCAACATACTACCATTTCAACATGTGATTGATATAAAATTACTGCTGAGGGGACATCTGCCTTCAGCTCGGGTCATGATCCCGGGGTCCTGGGATCGAGTCCTGCATCAGGCTCCTTGCTCAGTGGGGAGTCTGCCTTTCCCCTGCTCATGCTCTCTCTCTCAAATAAATAAATAAAAATCTTAAAAAAATGTAAAATTACTACTGAGATATGCTACATTCTTTCCTTCATACTATGTTATGGAAATCCTCTGTGTGTTTTACTCTTTTGGCACATCTCGATTCAGACCAGCCTCATTTCTAGTGCTCACTAGCCTGGCTAACCTGTGGCCGATGTCTGCTGTGCAGATCTAGAACATGCTGGGCATACTGTCTGGCCTTTAGCACAGGCTTAGTAAGTGCTAGCAACCATTTTGTAATAGCTAGCTATCATTAGCAGTAATTTTGTACCTTTTGTTTGCTGTTATACCTCCCCGCTTCTCTGTTGAACTCCTGCTCAGATCTCAAAAGCCAGCCAGTTGGCCACACCTGCTGGAAATCCTTGATGCGTCCTGTCCTGACACCCCCCTCACTCTCTGTCCTGTCCTGATACCCCCCTCACTCTCTGTCCTGTCCTGACACCCCCCTCACTCTCTGTCCTGTCCTGACACCCCCCTCACTCTCTGTCCTGTCCTGACACCCCCCTCACTCTCTGTCCTGTCCTGACACCCCCCTCACTCTCTGTCCTGTCCTGATACCCCCTTCACTCTCTGTCCTGTCCTGACACCCCCTTCACTCTCTGTCCTGTCCTGACACCCCCCTCACTCTCTGTCCTGTCCTGACACCCCCCTCACTCTCTGTCCTGTCCTGATACCCCCCTCACTCTCTGTCCTGTCCTGACACCCCCTTCACTCTCTGTCCTGTCCTGACACCCCCTTCACTCTCTGTCCTGTCCTGATACCCCCCTCACTCTCTGTCCTGTCCTGACACCCCCCTCACTCTCTGTCCTGTCCTGACACCCCCTTCACTCTCTGTCCTGTCCTGATACCCCCTTCACTCTCTGTCCTGTCCTGACACCCCCCTCACTCTCTGTCCTGTCCTGACACCCCCCTCACTCTCTGTCCTGTCCTGATACCCCCTTCACTCTCTGTCCTGTCCTGACACCCCCCTCACTCTCTGTCCTGTCCTGATACCCCCCTCACTCTCTGTCCTGTCCTGATACCCCCCTCACTCTCTGTCCTGTCCTGATACCCCCTTCACTCTCTGTCCTGTCCTGATACCCCCCTCACTCTCTGTCCTGTCCTGATACCCCCTTCACTCTCTGTCCTGTCCTGACACCCCCCTCACTCTCTGTCCTGTCCTGATACCCCCTTCACTCTCTGCTCCCCCAGTGCCTATCTCCATTGTAGAGAATATATTCATCTGTCTTAAGAGTTATAGCCCTCTTTTTTGCTCTTTATAACCCTGGGGCACATGGCAAGGACAGAATAAATGTTACTTGAATGAAGAAGGCAATAGAGGAATTGCATGTGTATTCCTCTGAGTTGGTAGCAGGGTGGTTATGGGCTGCTTGTTTATTTCTCTTTGTTATTTAATTTTTAAATACTGGCTGGTGGAGCCAGCTCCCTTGCCTTCTCAAACTGCCTCTCAAGGTCATTTCCCTAAGCTGGGCATTGTTGCAGAGAAGTCATGATAAGAAAAGCAAATGTCTTAATTAAACAGTGGGCCCAGAGAGAAATCATGAAATGTACGCTTTCGTGCACCCTGTTACTTCCATGTTACCCACCTTTGAGAAATAGAGAGACACCATTTATCCGACATTGCTTTCAGGGATTCGAGCCCCCTTGGGTAAGAAGTTTATGAAATGGTTCAGAAGATGAGTGTGCCAAGGACAGCAGGGAGATAATTTCCCGTGAGTGTTCTCTCTGGGAGCAGGCTTTCTGCTGGGGGGGGGGGCCGGGGGAGGGGATGTCACCAGCACTGAAGGGGCCGCTTCACCGGGCGCTGGCGGATGGTGGTTTCGAAGCCTCATCGCTGTGTCTTTGGCTCACGGTCCCTTATCAGGGCTCTGTCACCCTATTGGCACACTGTTCCTTTTCCACCAGGTTCCAGCCCCACCCCCACCCCCCAGAGTGGGTGGGGGCAGGGGCTGAGGAGGGATACTGAGGCATTTTTACTCAGGGCTCGTTTTCACCTTTTGTCAAAGCTGCGTGTCAAGTTTGGCCCATGTCTGCCCTAGCGCACCCATGTCTCCTGTAACTTTAAGGAACTGTGGCTTTTCTGCGTTTGATGTGTCTTAACTTTAACACAAAGCACACCAGGGCTGGTTAATGATCATGAACTGTCATGGCAGCCACTCTGCAAAGGTGACAGTGATGGATGGGCCAGCAGCGTGGAGGGAGGTGGCTGGGTGCAGAGGCAGAAGGTTTATTTAAGCCAAGGCTGATAATAGAGGGGCCTTCTCAGTCACCGACCAGCAGGACTTAATGGGATAAAAGGGGAGGAGAAGCCCTCTTTCTGCACTGCCCTCGGAAGGGACACTTCTCCCTCTCCTCATCTGGTTTTCCAAATAAAAGCATTCCTTGAAGATTCAGATCTAAATGAAATTTTCTGCCAGGAAGGGGGGAAAAGCCCAGTTCTGTAATCAACCTTGTCATCTTTCTTGGTTTGGCCTCACATGTTTGCCTTACTCAACCACTGGAAAACAGCACCCTGAAAGAAACTGTGTATGGATGGGCTTGAGTAAGAATGAGTTCAATCCTCTGAAAAGGCTTAATCCCCTTGGGATTACCACTGAAATCTGACCAGATTCTGCATGTCAGTTGGTGTTCCTTAAGTGATCATAGCTGGGAAAATAAAATCTATTAAAAAGGAATTTAGTACAATTTTTCCACCTCTCTTTGATTTTGGATTTACTGATCACTCCATCCAGTGCTCCAACTAGAGATGGCATTTATATCTTTCTTTAGGTAAATATCAAGATATCACTATCACGTGTAAACTTTGCCTGTAGTCACATCAGACAGGCCACCATGTGATGGACCGTGGTTCAAAGCCCAAACTTCTTCCTCGTCCCAGTTGTGGCTGTGCTCCTTATGTGCTCTAGGGGAATGGCCTAACCACATACCCTTCCTTTGGAGATGCCAAATTCGGATTACCCTGGGACCTTTAATCTCCGAGGGGGAGATGCACTGTCAGGGTCCACTGATAATTCTTTAGTGTAAGAGCTAATGCCTTGTGGAGGAGTTTAGCTGGCTCCCCCATTACTAAATTCAGCAGCCCATGGCCCCTACTCATTGCTGGACAGCATAAACATCAGATTTTGGTAAATAAACTCGGGCTATCATGCAACTGTCCCACACGCACTTAAGCTGTGACTGACAGCTCGCTTGGGAGGACTTGGAGTCTAGGGCCGAAGCTTTTGGGTGCAGAGGCTCCAAGGTTCCAAGATAAACAAATCTGTCGGTGAGAGTGACCAGAGTGTTAGGTCAGTCCAAGGGTCACTTATAGGTCATCCCACTGGGAGCTTGGTCTCTGCTTTGTGTTTATCCTGGGAGGGGAAGAGTAGGAGGGGCTGGGGGGAGCGAGGTGGGTCTCCACTGGGAAAACATCCCTGGCCTGCTCATCAGAGCCTTTGGAAGTGAATCAGCACCCATCCCACTCTGAGTAATCCAGTAAAGGGTGTAGACACAGGCTTCTGTTTTTTATTGGAGTTAATGAACAGTTCTTTTGCGAAATACAGATCACCGGCTCGCCTGTGCTGCAGAATCAATTAAGGAATTTTCTGAGCCCACTGTGAGTTAATAGATCACTGTTACAAAATTGTGGTCATCAAAATTGGAAACCCAACTGAAGGAATGGAAAACTCTTCCCATCCCTATCCCTCTTCTTGATCTTACCAGGTTTCCTGGAAAATATTTCCTCAATTTTACAATCCTTACCAACTGGGGACTATTTTGAGAAGATCCTAAACTTTCTTTTTTCCTGTGCTTGGCTCTTTAACATTGATAGGTGAAAGTGGGGGTATGGATTTGGGCCCCTCTTGGTTGATATTTGGCAAAGTAAAGACCCTCATCTTCCCATGGATCGCTCTGGTTAGCCACCAATTCTCTCTCATTTGGAGGATAGTCTCACTGGTTCAGGAGCTGTAACATCAAACAGTACATTTAGAACTGATGGCATTTTTTGTTCCAAGACTGCAGATGAAAAAGACTTTCAAATCCAACATTCAGTTTCTTGCTTTGAAGAATAGCCTTATCTTATAAAAAATCTAAAGTTTTGCCTACTCCATAAGCAAAAAAAATGAACCTTAATCTAAGTCTCACATATTATACAAAAATTAAGTCAAAATTGATCATAGACTTAACAAAATAAAAATTTTAGGCAAAAACATAGAAGAAAATCTTCAAGATCTAGGACTAGGCAAAGAGTTCTTAGACTTGACACCAAAAACATGATCTATTAAAAAAATGATAAAGTGTATTCCATTAAAATTGAACATTTTTACTCTGTGAAAGACCATGTGAAGAGGATGAAGAAATAAACTAGGGGCTGGGATAAAATATTTGCAAAGCACATATCTGACAAAGGACTAGTATCTAGAATATATAAAGAACCCTCAAAACTCAACAGTAAGAACACCAAACAATCCAATTAGAAAATGGGCATTTCAGGGGCGCCTGGGTGGCTCAGTCATTAAGCGTCTGCCTTCGGCTCAGGTCATGGTCCCAGGGTCCTGGGATCTAGCCCCGCATCGGGCTCCCTGCTCTGCGGGAAGCCTGCTTCTCCCTCTCCCACTCCCCTGTTTGTGTTCCCTCTCTCTCTCTCTCTCTGTCAAATAAATAAAATCTTAAAAAAAAAAAAAGAATTTCTAGCCATCAAAAGGAATAAGATCTTGCCATTTGCAACAACGTGGATGGAACTGGAGGGTATTATGCTGAGCGAAATAAGTCAAACAGAGAAAGACATGTATCATATGACCTCACTGATATGAGGAATTCTTAATCTCAGGAAACAAACTGAGGGTTGCTGGAGTGGGGGGTGGGGTGGGAGGGATGGGGTGACTGGGTGATGGACACTGGGGAGGGTATGTGCTCTGGTAAGCGCTGTGAATTGTGCAAGACTGTTGAATCTCAGATCTGTACCTCTGAAACAAATAATGCAATATATGTTAAGAAAGAAAAAAAGAAGAAAAAGAATGTAGCAGGAGGGGAAGAATGAAGGGGGGGAAATCAGAGGGGGAGAAGAACCATGAGAGACGATGGACTCTGAAAAACAAACTGAGGGTTCTAGAGGGGAGGGGGTTGGGAGGATGGGTTAGCCTGGTGATGGGTATTGAGGAGGGCACGTTCTGCATGGAGCACTGGGTGTTATGCACAAACAATGAATCATGGAACACTATATCTAAAACTAATGATGTAATGTATGGGGATTAACATAACAATAAAAATAAATAAATAAATAAATAAAAAAGAATTTCTGTGGGGCCCCTGGGTGGTTCAGTTGTTAAGCGGCTGCCTTCAGCTCAGGTCATGATCCCAGGGTCCTGGGATCTAGCCCCGCATCGGGCTCCCTGCTCTGCGGGAAGCCTGCTCCTCCCTGTCCCACTCCCCCTGTTTGTGTTCCCTCTCTCACTGTGTCTCTCTCTGTCAAATAAATAAAAATCTTAAAAAAAAAAAGAAAAGAAAAGAAAAGAAAATGGGCATTTCAGTGGACACACAGATGGCAAATAAGCATATGAAAAGAGCTTAATATTATTAGCCATTGAGGAAATGGAAATTCAGATTGCAATGAGATATCACTAGACACCTATCGGAATGGCTAAATACAAAGTAGCTACAACAGTATTTCTACTGGTGAAGATGTGCAGAAGACCAGCATACTTTGCTGGCGGGACTGTAATATGGCACAGTTCGTCAGTTTCTTAAAGAACTAAATATGCAGCTATGATGTGACCCAGCAATTACATTCCTGGGCATTTATCCCAGAGAAATGAAAACTGATGTCCACACAAAAACCTGTAAGTGGATGATTATAGTGGCTTTACTCCTAATAGCACCAAACTGGAAACAACTCAGATGTCCTTCAACATGTGAATGATTGAACAAACTGTGGTACATCCATACCATGGAATGTAATTTCACAATAAAAAGAAACAGATGATTGATACATATGACAGCTTGGAGGGATCTCAAGGGCATTATGCTGAGTGGAAAAAAAGAGCCAAAAAGCCAACAGGTTATATACTGTATGATTCCGTTTGTATAACATTCTTGAAATGACAAAATTATAGAACTGAAGAACAGATTAATTATTACCAGGCATTTAGGAGGTGGTGGAATGGAACACAAGCACGTATGGTTCTATAGGGGCAACAGGAGTGATTCTGGTGATAGAGCTGTTTAGTTTCTTCACTGTAGTAATGTCGATATTCAGGTAGTGAGATTGTGCTATGGTTTTGCAAGATATTACCAGTCAGGGAACTTGGGTGGAGGGTCCACAGGATCTCTCTGCGATTTCTTACAACTGGATGTGAATGTACACTTATCTTCAAAGTTAAATTAAAAGTATTTTTCAGTGTTATCAGGATTTGGAATCTAATATCTTTAAACTAGGAGTTCGCCCGGTATGTATATTTTAAGTAGTGAATCAAATTAACCTTTAAAACATTTATTTTAATTACATGTAGTGTTCTGGAATGAACTGTAGTATAAAGTGTCCCATTTGTTCTTTCATAAAGCCTCTTATCCACTCCCTCAATTATTGATTTTCTCTTCATGCACACAGTATGTATGGTGTACAGACCTGAGCAAGGCTAGGAGCCACTCGCTGTCCTGTTTTGATGGACGTCCCTTCGATAGCTCAGCTGGTAGAGCGGAGGACTGTAGCTGACTTCCTGTTTTGATGGAGTGCCGTTAAGTCATGATCTCTCCACCTAGACTTATGCCTCTCAGATTTTGTAGAAGAGAAATGTTGAAGTTTGATTTAGATTTCTTTGTGAAAGACACTTTCAGAGTGTCAGTTTTTGCGCTTTTGAAAAACCTACTTCAGAGTTTGCAACCCAAAGAAGATACGAAAGGTCAGATAGGCTTTTGTACGTGAAATATGGCAGCCTCATGTCCGGGCGGCTCTCTGGTTCCTCCCAAGGTGTTGCTCTTCAGATGAATGGGCTTTTCAAATGATATGGAAGTAAAGAAGCCCCTTCTTTTCTTCTTTAGGGTTTTGTAGACCACATATATCATTTAACTAAAAATATATGAATGAAAATGTAAAGGATAGATAGATGGAGATTTTGTTTCCTCTCAATCCTCCTATCAAAAATGGGTCTGCCAACACCAACATTCAATTGTTAGAATTCTTAATCTGAGGCTCCTGGATAAATGTGGGCATCCTCTGAAATTGTGTGCTATATTTTGGTACATGTTCATTTTCCTGGAGGGAGTCGAGAATCTTGGGGTCTGTGACTCAGAAAATATAAGAATTTCTCTTTTAATGAATGAAGGACCAAGGAGAAGTAGCAAGAAGCAGAAGTAAGTGGGGGAAGAGCCTGTCCACAGTCATATAGCTGAACTGCCTCCCGTCTCCACTGATGGCCGCTACTCAAGGATGGAGATCGGTAGCTCCTTCCTTGAGAAGCTTTATCCGTTCAGCTTGCCACTTCTCAGCCAGAAGTCATCTCTTCTCTGAACTCTCTCCTCTCTTAAGATGCATATCACTTTCTATCATACGTGAGAGTCTAGACTTCGCCTTTGTTCCCAACCTCTGTACTATTATGGATTCAGTCTAAGTAGATCATCTGTAAGTATTTGTTGAGTGAGTAGATGAATCGTCAACAGTACCCATTTGGTAGACAGTGCCAGTTGGTCCCTACAGGTTTGCTGGCGGCACCTGCAGAAATGGCTGGGAGAGACCGGGAGATCATAGGTTCTTTTTCTTTTCAACAGGCCAACAGGAAATGTGTGGTGTAGGGCATTGACTGGGGTTTCACGTGCTGTGGGCTGCCTGGGGGGGGGAGGTCTAGTCAGTCCTTCTGCAGGGACCTGTGTACCTCCTAGGTCCAGCCCAGCTGCAGAATTGAAAATCGTACCTTTCCTGTCCCAGTTGTCTTACTTGGGAAATACTTAAAAAAAAAAAAAAAAAGTCCCCCCAGTGCCTTGGTTTCCCATTCTCTGTAGGTAAGTCTATTCTTTGAAGGGAGAGTGGAAGTGGAGAGAGAGAGAGAGACTCAGGTATTCCCTGTTCCGGTGGAATTTGCCCCAGCCTCCCACAGCATTGCCTCCAGCCCCTGTATTGCATTCTTGGCGTTTGGAGAAGGGAGGCAACCCCCCTCTTATCTGGGATTGCCTGCTTAAACAAACGCGGTGTGGAGGTATTGTCCTTTGGAAACTTGGCCTGGGACACTTTACCAAGTGTCTGCAAACATTTAGACGCGCAGAAGTGCCCACTGTTAACGCAGAGTCATTGTCTCTGCTGGGGCTACTCTTGCCTGAAAGAGGTTTGGGGTGGTGGGTGGAGGTGGTGAGAGTGGGCCTGAGGGAATCCCTCAGCTGGGGCTCTGGGCCAGGGAACTGTGCTGCTGTTTGTTTAAACAACCTGAGTGTAATTGGTTTGTTTGAGATGCCCAAGATATTTGGGAAAGTGGGGGAAGGGAGGCAGCTTGCTGGGGGGAGAGAGTCACCAACAGGGACTTTGACGGGTGGCTGGCTGGGTGGCTGTCAGCCTCCAGATGGCAAAGCCGGTGGGAAGGGTGGCCCTTCCGGCTTGACCACGGGCACATCAGGACCCAGGTCAATAGGTCGGACCACGTAGTCTACAAAGTATCAAAGCTGGTACTTGAGAGGTGGCTAAGAGACAAGAAATATGTAACCTACAACCAACGGTCTCTCATTTAACCGTAACAATCCAAAGACAGCACAAACACAGATATTTGTTTGTTTTCAGATCTTGTTTTTTTTTTTAATCCCGCAAAAATAGGTGTAATGACCGACCCGGTTTCAGCAAGGAAAGATAAGAATGCTGGTGAGGAATTCTTTAGGAGTGCTTACATCATTTTTTGGGACACAGAGGGGCAATTAGGGAGGATTCAACAGGCCCATGGAAAAAAAAAATAAGTCTGTTTTTTTATTGTAGAGATCATATCCTTTCCTTTGACCTGGGGAAAAGGACAGAGAGTGTTAAAAAATGAGAAGAATTTGGGAATAATAGAAGGAATCTCTGCAATGCGGGGCCTGGCCGCACCACCCTGAGTGATCAGGCCTCTCACGTGAACCAGAGATTCTTGCCGGCGATGGGGAGACTCCAAGACCAGGTGTGACCACTTCTTAGGGATGCTTACCACAGGGAGGATTAGAAAAAGTATGGGGCCTCCTGTTGCATCCCGGCCCCAACATATGGTATTTTATCACCACTACAACCCTGTGACATCAGTTTGCAGAAAAATGGACTGTGGCTCAGAGGGGTGAGATGAACCTGTCCAGACCACAAAGACCGAAATGGTCAAACCAGATTTTGAATTCAATTGATGAGTCCTTCTGTTTTCAAAACCCTTCCTCTTTCCCCCACACCATCCTCAAACAACACCATCCGTCCACCCGAAAGAATGAAAATATAGAATTCATCACTGTGCAAGTTAAAAAACAAACAACCCTCTTCTGATATGCTAACGAACATCACACATACAGGCCTTCAGCTAAATAAACAAGCATGGAAGAAAGGATAGAAATGGTAATAACCGTAAAGCCTACTGGTCTTCTGATTATTTGTGGGCCAAAGGCTTGTCATCTTTTTTTTTTTTTTTTTTTTGAGATGGCTATTGGTTTTTGAGCTTGCCCCCTTATACTTCTTTAAAATAAAGTTATAATTCAGTATTTCGTCGGAGACGTCGTGGAGCAACCCCTGACCAAGGGCAGCGCCCCCTCACTGTGAACATGACATCTCTGTAACATGAAAATAACTGCCAAGTTAAAAAAAAGTCCCTAACAGTATTTGGGATGCCCACTTTAAAACAGTGCTTTCAGAGAGAAGGGCTCTGTGTATTTCCCCCGAGCAGCTCGGTTTTGTGCAGACTTCCAGGTCGGCTACTTGCTGTACAGGTGGTGGGTGTCAAGCATTTTGTGGGCGCCGCAAACCACCGAGCGGACGGCTCTGTCACACTCAGCCCACACACCGGTCACTGTTCTTATTCTATCTGGCAACTCGGTTCTGCTAGGCCTGGAGGGCTTCTTCAACCATGAGCCAAAGAACTTCTTCAAAGTCGGACCATGACCACGCTCGTTTCCGTGGAAGCTGGTTGCTTCTTCTAGCACTTGAGGTCTTTGACATCGGAAGGCTGCCTGGCTTCAAACACTTCACAACGAAAGGTCCCAGCTAAGTAAAAGGAATATTTACAACATGGACAAAAGTAAACGCGGCGAGGCCGGCCTGCTCGAGGGTCAGATGGTGTCTTTTTATCTTTCAGTGCATCCTGAAGAGGATGTGGAGGGTGAGTCTTGGGGACCTGAGAGGGGCTAAGTCAGGGAGAGCCGCCGTTGGAGGGACCCTGCCGGCTTTGAGCCAGGCCACGGAGAGCACACAGACACTGGGAACGTGCTCCCCATCGGCCAAACGGGGGAATCTGAGCTGGTGATTAGTAAGCCCTCCAGTTTCCATTTCTGCCCCCCTCCGTGAAAAACGTCATGCCGATAAATTTTAGAATAATACTTGTGTTTTGCATCCTGCTGTTCTCACTAAGGTATACGTGGATCCTTAAAGGTTAGGAATTTTGTCTTAGATTAGGTGGAGTTTCCACCCGTACTCTTTTAAAAATTGCGACCTCCTCCCCCAACCCCCGTCCCAACTCCCCAAATTCTAAACTCCAAACACTTGAAAGGTTTAAACTTTGTTGGTTTTAATGATGGCAATTTACAATTGACAAACATATTGGTAATGGGCCTTCTTTCCTGTAGGTTTGTTTAGAAGTGAAAACAATGTGGCTAGTCATAAAAGTTGCTATTTATTTAGGCTGGATAGTTCACTTGTTCGGAGAAGGGACGCTTGTCAACGGAGAATTAGATTTGGCCTGACGTGTTTCATGGCTAAAGCCTTGAACAGAGACTGATGTCTATAGCTCAGAAGAATAGTCACCATTTTAATGGGTTCAAATTCTTTTGCATAGAATAATCACAGGCTAGTTTAAATGAGACCCTGACTGTTTCACAGTTATCAGAAAATATGCTGTTATGTAAAGATATACTGAATCAAGATGACTCAGATACCTTGCTGGAGTAACTGGGCTGATGGTGGTATCAGTTCCCACGGAAAGGCCCAGGGACAAGTTTGTCATATGCTTATTCCCTGTTTTGATCCTTTCCAAAATGTCATTCTCCTGTCATTTATGATCAAGACAGGAAACAGGGAGAACAGTTTGAGCTGTGCTTAAAAGTGCATGCTCTGGATTCAACGTTCATGGGTTGAAATCCCACTTTCACCACTTACTACCCTGTGATCTTGGGTAAGTAGGTTTATCTTTCTGTGTTTCAGTACCTTAATCCATAAACTAGGTATAAATTGTGGAATTCAGTGAGATGATATATCTAAACTCATGTGCTGAGCACACAGTAGCTGCTCAGTAAATGCAAGTCATTTTTATTAGTGGTGGTAGTCACGTACCAGTATTTCTTTTTTTATTACAGATTTTATTTATTTGAGAGAGAGATTGAGAGTGAGCATGCACAGGGGGAGAGGCAGAGGGAGAGGGAGAAGCAGACTTCCGATGGAGCAGGGAGCCCGATGTGGGGCTCGATCCCATGACCCTGGGATCATGACCTGAGCCGAAGGCAGACGCTTAACCGACTGAGCCACCCAGGCGCCCCGACCAATATTTCTATTGGCAGTAATATTTCTCCTTGGGAATAGCGTGGGAACAGTTCAAAGAGGTAATCCTTGGTGTGTGTCACGAAGGGCAAACACCGCAGGAAGGGACATGTCAGTACAAGTTCCTAGATGTTGCCTGTGGCTATGGAAAAAAAAAGGAAGCAAGAAAGCTTTGATTGTGGCTTCTTGGAAAAAATGGTGGGCAGGGCCGGAGGGAAAGTGGGGTGGAATTCTGGAACTGGGAGCACATTCTCTGCTCCTTAATGTCTTTATTTGTAAAATGGGGATTAAAAATACCTAAATGACAGGATTGTTGTGATGATAAGTAGGGTCATTATGCAAACGTATCCCACTTGGATGGATATGCAGGAAATGTTTGTTTTCTAAACAGAATCTGACTTCTGAATAATGAATCATTGAGGGCCTACAGGCCTCTGAGCCTGGAAACCAGGAGCAGCCTTTGAAATCCACCCTGAAGGAGCAGGACTGGGCCCTGTAGGTCACTCCCAGCCAGGCCTCAGGCCTTTCACCCAAGTGGCCTTCAGTCCTTGTACTTCAGGAGCAGGAGCCCTGGGCTCATGTCCTTTCTGGCCTGGCCATGTTTTAGGCTCATTGTTCTGGGAGGCCTCGTGCTATTTGTTCAAAGAATCTGTCAGCAAAAAGGCAAACTGAATATCCTTTACTTGGACCCCTGGCTCGTGTCCCACAAAGAAAAGAAGTGTCTTGCCCATAGGAGCTAGTCCCTCTGCCTGTCCCGTTCCTCTGTGTCCCTTCTGGAACGCCCTAGGCAGGAGCCGTGGCCGAGCGCCTGGGGAGAGGTGCCGGCATCTTTGGCTCTTCAGGCCTGTTTGGACTTGATTCCTTCCCCTCTAATTCCAGGCTGGGCCCCAGGAAGGCCCTGGGACAAGCTTGTCCCTGGGGAGCCTGCCACCCACTACAGAAGTCCTATACTATGCTATCTCCTCTCCCCACCCTACCCCTTGAGAATATACTGGACGTGGGACAGCTGCCCGACTGTCCCCTTCACCCGCCTTGGGACCAGGATATGAATCACCAAGTTGAAAATGACCAGAGCTTCAGAGCCTGGCAGGTGCCCAGCTGCCCATCACCCCACTCCTCTGTGCCATTAGCATCCCCTTCACCTAGTTTTTAAATTTATTATTATTTTAAACGGGCTTGTGGAAAGAATACCATGAAAAACAATTATTATGCCCAAGTTACAGCTGAAAGTCCCAAAGCTCAAATAGGTGTGATTCTTCCCATTTTATTACCTGTTAAATGGTGAAGCCAGGGCTCCAAAGCCACTTTTCCTGACCGCAGGTGCCCTGTTTACTACGAACTTCCCTGCTTGTTGCCTCTCCTAAGTTGTGTCCCTGCTGTTTGACTAGCACACTCCGGCCTGGCTTGCAAAGACCCCGAGGTAATCAGCCCACCCCTTGGCAGGGAGCCCACCCAGATTTCTCTACTCGGTCTCCTGGGCAGGGGTCCCTGCTCCCTTTCCTCTCCTTCCTGAGAATACCCTGGATTCACTCCCCTGTTCCGGAGGGGCCTCTGTCTGGAATGCCATTCCCTCCGAATCCCATCATTCCTTCCTGGCTGGGAAGTCTGGCGCGCCCAGCATACCCTCCCGTCCCCTTCCAGGAGCTGCTCGTCTGGGCTCTTAAGGCATGTAGTCTCCACTCATAGGAGTGCTGCGCACTGATAATCTCTTGTGTATTTGCTGCTTTGTCCTCCGCGTTTTCTGTTTAATCTGTAGCTCCTCAAATTAAACATGTAGCTCCCTCCCACCTGACACACATATTCCAAGTAGATTACAGCGCCCCTGAAAGGCACCCACTTTGGACCAGCTTGTGGCTGCCACACAGGGGTTTTTCCCCTCAGAGAAGCAAAGGCTCCGTCCCCTTTCTTGCTGACTTCACAACATCCTGTTCCTACTCTGTGAGATGGCGGTGACTTACCAGGAACGATCCCTATTAGTCACACTCTTATTCTCATAATTCAAATTAATTATGAAATGCCCGTCTTTGTGAGGTTCTCTATGGGACTGCGTTGCTAGAGGAAAAGAAGGTGTTAGAGCCAGTAAGTTTAATCAGTAACATAAGTAAAGTGTGGCTTCTCAAGGAAAAACTTCTGGAAAGGCCTCCAGGGGGCCTGCTCATAATGAATTGAACCGGCTTCCCATGTAACAGGTCCCCATACATTCCTACTCACACCTACGGATTTAGTGTTTATTAGCACTGACAACGTGCAGGACTGAAAGATTTCTCCTGTCATTTATGAGCATTCATGTTATTGAATGAGATAGACAATTAAATATCTTCAGTATCATTATATATGTATACCACACACATAATACACACCTCTATGTATGTGTGTGCGTATATACATATTTTTTCTTTTCCTTTTCTTTCTTTTTTCCTTCCTCCCTTCCTCCCTTTCTTCCTTCCTTCCTTCTCTCCCTCCCTCTTTCCTTTCCTTTCCTTTCCTTCCCTTCCCTTCCCTCCCTCTTTCCTTCCCTTCCCTCCCTCTTCCCTTCCCTTCCCTTCCCTTCCCTTCCCTTCCCTTCCCTTCCCTCCCCTTCCCTCCCCTTCCCTTCCCTCCCCTCCCCTCCCCTCCCCTCCCCTCCCCTCCCCTTCCCTCCCCTTCCCTTCCCTTCCCTTCCCATGGAGTCAGAAAGATCTGACAAGTTTCAGATCCCTCCCTCGCTACTCACTGGCTCTGGGACCTTGGGTCTGTCTCTTAACCTGTCTTAGCCCATTTCTCATCTGTAAAATGTGAGCAGCATGCCTTCCTTGAAAGGATGTTGAGAGGCATTATCAAGATAAGGTGTGTGGTCAGGGACCAGCAGGGACTTGCAGCATCCCCGGGAGCTTGTAGAAATGCAGAATCTCAGGCCCCAACCCAGATCGCTGAATCAGATCTGCATTTAACAAGATTTCCCGATAATTCCCGTGCATGTTAAGGTTCAGGAATCCCCATTCTCAAGGAAGGAATAATCAAGTGTATGGATCTATTTGGAGAGGATAAGAGCAGCATTTGCTTGCATTCTTGATTTGTAGCCTTTTCGAAGTGACTGTCTCAGAGCAATGTTGCTGGTTGGAATTGGCTCTTGATAAAATTCAGAGAAATAGCCTTTAGGATCTGGTGGCAGGTGGAATGCGGCAGTTCTGGGAGTGGGTACGCGGATGGGGAGGGGCGGTCATGGACTTTGGGCCGGAGGGAGAAGTTGGAAAGGCGGGAGGGGTAGAGAAGTGGTGAGGAACCTGAGGTGGAGGAGCAGTTTTTTTCAAGGCTTTGGGAGCAAAGGAAGGAGAGACAAGCGACAGTGAGTCCCTTTACATAGAATTTGCTAGAGCAAAAACTTTTAGAAAAGTCACGCTAGCTTTATGAATTAGACTTAATCTAATATAATATATTCACTTACGCAGCAGATGGTAATACAGCAATATTATGATCACTTTAGAAAATCGATGTTGGAGCTGGAAGGGATCATTTTAGGGATCATCCTTGTTCTGATCCTTTTTGTCCCTGAAGCGCAGCTAGTTTCAGGACTTCTCACGTGTGCCGCTTACAGCGTGATCTAGATTAAATGATCTCTTCTCACTCCACCTTTCCTTCTTGGCTGTGAATTGGGAAAATAAAAGTACCTGAGTTCATAGGTTGTTAGGAGGATTCAATGAGTTCACGCATGGAAACTGCCTAGCACGGGCCTCTTGCTAATTCAATAATCATACATACCTTCATCACAGCTGATGCCCCACCGGAGGTAGCGTGGGGAAGGTCATTATTACTCCTACTACTATCAATAAATATGAAGACCGTTAGTTTGAGATTCAAGAAGTTGAATACATTTCTTGTTGACACCAATCTGGATAATGGTAATGATAACAACAATAAAATCAACAATCGTTACCACCACCATAATGACAAAGTAATAAATACCAGCCACAGCTAACCTTAATTGGGTGCTTGTTACGTGGCAAGCATTAAGTCATTATCTCATTTGGATTATCTCATTTGATTTTTCAAACATATATGAGGGGGATAGTCCTACCCCCAGTTTGTAGATGAAGAAACTAAGGCCTAGGGAGATTAGTAGTTGGCCCAAGGCCCAGAGCTTGTAAATGGAGCTGGAATGTGAACACAGGCCGACTGGCTGCATAAATTGTTCCCTTAACCACTGCACTAGCCACCGTGTTAAAATACGAGCGCACGAAGAAATGTTCTTTCCATTTGGTGGCAACATACGTGCTCTTTGTTTTCCGGCCTGATTCTCTGATATACAGGTTTCCCCGGCTCCCCGAACACAGAGCATTCCTAGGAAAGCTTTTGTAAGCCAAAATAGCATAGAGTGAAGAAGCAATTGCCACTAATTTATATGGAAATATTGGGGGTGCTCCCAGAACCAAAAAATAACCTCTTTTAGGCTCTTCTGATACCTTAGGACACATCTTGCCAACGGACGCGCACAATGAATGGAGATCAAGCACAGATGCTCACACAGTTCAAAACTATGGTGGCTGGATGCTGGGATGCTGAGTGTGGTTTAGGAGGGGCCGGGTGGGGCTGCTCTTGCTGATGCTCAAGCCTTGGGGGGCACATGGCCTTTATAACAGCCTCCCACAAAATAAATCCTGAACCCTATTTTCGCTTTTGCCTTTGTTCATAAAAGCGAAAATCCTCTGGATTTCTTGTGGTTAGTAATAGCAAGTACTAATGGAGGTCTTTCATAAGAGCAAAGTGGTATAACATGAACTTTCCAAAAGCGGGGGATACTTCAGTTTTAAAGAAAATGCATTGCTGCAGGATGAGGAGGAGTGTAGTTTGAAGCCAGAAGGAAACGGGAGAGGAACGTTTGTTAACCCACTGTGTGATGGGCCAGGTGCAGTCACATGCATGAGCTCACTGACGCTCATGGATCTTTCTGGATGTGAGCTACATATTCACAGGGGGCACAACTAAGACTCGGAGAGTTTCAGTCGCTGGTCCAACTTCACTACTTTGTAAGTGAAGGAGCTAGGATTTCAGCCGGGGACCAAAGCCTAAGCTGGCTCAGAAAAGACCTGGATTTGGGACTTGTATTTGTCCCTCAAGGAAATTCTACCCCTCCCAATCTTCCAAAGTTGCTAAAACCTGGTTCCATCAATGTTTTCAGTTAGGAAAAAACCCCTAGGATTGTCTGAAATCCCATCCTGGAAGGGCACTAAAGCTCCTTTCTAGAAGTATTTTATTTTTGTCTTATGGTTCACCCCCTTCCAATAAGAATTTCGAGTAGCTGACAAACACACAACTGAACTGTAAGAGAATGGGAAATTGAGGTAGGAAAAAGAAATTTAGGCTAGGAATAAGGTTAGTTGCTAAAATATATGCCAAAGGGCCCTGAATTGGGTGAGGTGCATTTTTAATTGACTGGAATATTTATTACTCCCAGGGGCTATAGGCAGAAAAATCCAGATTGCTTCCAGTAAGATCCCTCACAAATCCACTGGTCATGTGAATTACTAGAGGGAATGGGGGATGTTTTGAGGCATATTCCAGCCTTAAAGCTAAGGTCTAGGGTGGGTGTCAGGCTCTTAGTCTGTCTGGTAGGGCTCATGGCGAGGAGACGGTTTGGCTGAAGAGCCATTCAAGGTCTGTACCCATTCTTAAGCTCTTGTTTCCTTTTCTCCTTGATACCAGTGGTATGTGATGTTTCACTAAAGCACCTTTTCTTTGTAGTGTGCTCTCTCCAATGACCTTGCACATCATTCCCCTGGAGGGGAACGCAAAGTTCTTCTTAGGATGCACAGTGCCTCCATCTCCAAAGAGATGGAACTCCCAAGCTCTGGGCACAGCGGCCTGTCCAAGAGAGTTTCTCTCATTTATGGCTATCAGAAAAATAGGGCAGGAATCAACCTACATCAGTTGTACCCCACCTTATGTCAACAGCCCTCACAAACAGAGGGGCCCAACAGCAGTCTTTTACACTACCTGGTACTGTACACTGGAACCAGCTCGCACACTCAACAGAAAGAAAAACAAGTGCCGGCCCTGTTCCGATGGCAGGCTGATAACTCTTGCCCCTCCAGTCAGGGCGCCATTGTTCTCTCCCTCTGCACCTTCCCTTGTCCACTCCAAGCAGGCCTGATAAGTCTGTGCACGGGGCAGGCTTGTGTTTGAGTTGAGGTTGTCAAACCCATTACTCAAAGGGAGGACGTGGACTTTCTTTGGGAAGGGCGAACTCTGGTCTTAAGGACTAGGAGAGAATAAAGATGATTTATGATTAACTAAGTGGCTACACAGTTGAGTTTGGCCTCACTGACTGCTGTTTGAGTCATGGCTTTCTTGTGCAGTTGGTGTGTCTCCATCAAAGTGTGTGTTGAGAGTGACTACAGAGAACAACAGGTGAGAAATTAATGTATCATGGACATTAGGGCATCCCTGTACGTTGTCACCAGACAAAAGGGAGAGGGGCTCTTTGACAGGAATGCATTAGACACATGTAATACCTGAATGGGTAGAACTGGGTTAGAGCCTGTGGGTGTCGCTGGAGATGTAGGGAAACTGATTTATAAAGGTGTTCAAGTGAGGATAATATGCTGCATAACGCTCTCCACAGTAAAAAATTTGGGCTCCTTTATGAACTTTCACTAGGGGTGAAGAAGAAACAAAAAATCGTGTTTTTCCTCATACCAGCTCATATTAGGGCAATAAAGAGTGGGAGCAGGCCGAGGTGTGGTGGTTGGCTGTGCGAGTTGCCAAGTGCCCTAGGACTATTAAATATTTTTTTCTATTTTGGCTTCATGGAGGCTGTTAAAGTCTAAAGAGTTAGTTTTCCTCCAGAGTTGGCAAGAGAGTAAAACATGTAAACACATTAAAAAAGTCAAAATATCACTCAAAAACAAGGTAGTATTATTATTTCATTTGGTGCTCACTGCAGTTCCACAGGGATGACATATCAGATGTTGCTGTCTTCATTTTTGATTTGAGTGAATTAAGGTCCAGGGAAGTGAGGGTGCCCATCCGAAGTCACTGGTAAGGAATTAAGTTGTGAGCAAGACTTAGCTCTTGAGAGGCACAGTTCTCAGCATCTTTCCTGATGGAAGGGTCAGCCTAGTTGGCATGCCAATAATATACAATTTAGAGGAAATGTAAAAAAGATATGAATTTACCATTTAAAAAATTAAATAGGCTTTTTTCCAAATTGAAAAACCCTGACATGAAAATATCCTACATATGAGAACCACCAGCTTTTTTTTCTCACTGGAATCCTCAGGAACAAGAAGTATTCCTTGAGTGGGTATGTTCTGTGGCTGCACATGGTGTGTGGTGTGTGTGTGTGTGTGTGGGTGTGTGTGTGTGTGTAACTTTCCCCCAAGTTCTAAGCTGTAAGATGGAATTCAGAACACCTTTTGCCTTGAAAACACTTTCACAAGTTAATTTCCCAGGGTAACCTTTGTGATTTTACTTCAAGCATAACCCATAGTTAAAACATCATCATCTGCCCAAAGTCATTTCCAATATTATGTATTTTTCATTGCAAATGAACACATAATATTTAGGAACTTTATTAAATACGCTTTATGAGCTAGTGCAAGGACCTAATTTCCATTTATAACACTGTTTCTGTTACAAAAAGTGTTAGAGGTTCCAAAACACCGACTTACACATTTTGAGAACACAAGCCAATTGTTGGTGGAAGTCTGATTTGCTGTTGGTACTGCTGTCTCTGAAGACCAACATGCTTTATTACAAATTTCTCTGGAACATGAGGGGCGTTATCAGGCTGGAGGATGCTAGAATTTATGTTAAAAGATGGGCAAGAGGAAAACACATCAAATGTAAAGACAAAGGGAAGATTCCAAACTTTCTGAAGTCTTATTCCCGATTATTCTAAGTTAGTCTCTTGTTTTTTGTGCTCTTGGCTTCCCCATTTCTAATCTGCCAGCCCTTTGGACAATAGCCCCAAACCCTGTTTGGTCTGTTGTGCTGCATCCTTGAAAAGCAGAGAGAAGAAGAAGCCACCTTGTCAAGGCAGGAGTTCTCACTTCTCAATCTCAGTCTGGTGTCCCCCTCCTCAGTGTGGACTCTCCCAGTCCCTCCACCAGCAGGGCATTAAGCTGACAATCGCAAAATATTAATTGATGGGGATTTGTCTGTATTTTTGAATCCTGTCAACGTTGTTTTTTTTCTCATATTCTGCTGTGTAGACTGAATTTCCAAACTAGGAATTAAATTTATGTAGTTATTCACATCTGACTTGAACAAATAAATAAATGTTTGAGTTATTGCTCAGCCAGCTAACTTTAGACCTGGATCCATCTTCCCATCGTAATTTTCCCTTTTGCTTTCTTTGTTAGCCCCCACCCCATTGTGATCACTGTCTTCCTTTTATTGTTGCAAACATTTTTACTCTTGCTTGTGGGCCAAGAGCCTATTAATTAGGAGCTGGTCTGGAGGCCCCAATGGGAGCTTGTTTGGACTCAGCTCATGAGGCATTCTCACTCTAGTTGATTCATTACATGGCCAGGGGCCAAGGGTTTAGTTTTGCTCCAGCCTTTCCATGAAGGATCCTGAGCCTGGGACTGGGGAGCACTGCTGGTTTTTGGCTCTGCTGAGCTCCAAATGTGTTTGTAAATCTTTTGAGCTCTGTTAAGTAGCTCAGCTCACTAGATCACTTAAGCACAGACCTGGAAATTAGCCACTCTTGAGAACTAATTCTAATATTCCTCATCCAGATTTGAGTGTATCCATTTATAAAATGGTTATTAACATTATTTCCTAATCAGTCATTTTCCAATTGAGCCATTTTGGGGGGCCTATGCTTGCACAGATAACTTCACACTCTTCTTGCAAATCTGGCATTTCAGGGATTCTCCAATCCAACTTCAACCCAGTTCTCCCTATTTTCATGCATCTATATTTTGTCCTGGCCAAAGGGACTTCACACTATTTCTTGAGATTGCTCTTCTTTCTGACTCAAAATCTTGACTCTCTGTAATCTGGACCTTCTGCTATGCTAGCCAGTGAATGCATCCTAGAGCCACAGGCTGTTGGAAACAAGGAATCTGGAGGATCAGAAAAGGCTCAAGGAGGTCAGGTGGAATACTCCAGGACAGAGAGGTTGCCTCTTCAGTCTCTCACTGCTTTTTAAGGGATTTTCTTAAGACAATATAACAAACTACTTTGAGATGTACTATAACAAGTGGCTCAGTTTTTTTCTTCTGTGTACGTGTCTTATACCACCTGCTCACCATTATGCTATGCGTCAAGATATTCTAATTTTAAAACAATAACTCCTAAAAGAAAAATATTTCCTCTCCAGAGAAAGCCAGATCTTTAAAGTATGAATGAAGTGAATGTGATATTTATAAAACCCTTGGGGATGAAGGGTGAAAAGACCTTTAAGCAAACACTCAGTAATGAAAAAAAATCAATGAAAGTGTTCTTAGAAAAAGAAACTGGCCAATCTGTCTTTCTTTGTGGGTCTCACATTTCTTTGCTTAAACAGCTTGTCTTTTCCACCTGACAGTTGCAAGGTCTGCCATTGGAAAATGGAACATTAAGATGGTGGAACAATAAATGATTTTTCAGCTTTGTCAACCACTTGTTTTATCTGTCAATAGATTTCCATGTTACTTTGTGGGGTTTGTGTGTGTGTGTGTGTGTGTGTGTTTAAAGTAGGCTCCATGCACAGCCATGTGGGGCTTGAACTCACGACCCTGAGATGAAGACCTGAGTTGAGATCAAGAGTTGGATGCTTAACTGACTGAGCCATCCAGGCACCCCTTGTTACTTTGTTTTTGATGATTACACCTATATCATTAAGAATATTTTCACTGGTGAGCATTTTAGAGGGTGATCCCATAAATATTAAATTGCTGGTTAGATTACTGGGCCTTCACACAACAGTCTCAGATGCAGCCAGTGATAAAGGACAGAGACAGAAAAAGTCACAAATGCCCAGAAGGTGTAAAATAAATTTACAAATGGTGGACATTAAAATGGATTGAGTATCTGAAAGGCACTTCACTGCAACTGCAGCCCATGTGCACTGATTGGCACCATTAGTCTCTCATTCTGGCCTCTTGGGGTTGATACCATACCAGATTGACAATGAACATTAATTATTAGGATATTCATACATGTGTGAGGCTTTGTAGGATTATTTAAAATAGCAAAATTTCAAAAAATCTGGACGTCCATTGATAAGGGTCTAGTTAAACAGATCATGGTACATCCACACAGTACAACATTATGCAGTTGTTAAAGGAAAAAAAGGGCAAATATTCCTATGTTGATGTGGAAAAATTTCCAAGATATTTTGTTTAGCTAAAAAAACCCACAAGATGTTGATCAATGTGCATAGTATGTGATCTTTTTTGTAAAATACACCAAGTACTAGATATATGTGTAAACTTACATGTGCATAGAATATTTCAGGAAGAAAACACAAGAAACTGATACTGATAGCTGGTTGTTTGGTGGGGAGGGGAACTAAGAGGGTGAGGAGGGGTAGGGAGACATTTTTCAGGGTGAATTTTTTTGCATGGGTGGCAGTTTTCTTATGTGTCTACTTGGCTAGGCCAAACTGTATCTCCCAGAATTTTCTTTCTTGTATGTTCCAGTACAAGGAGGCCCCCAAGGAGATTACTATGTGAACTCTGGAGGGTGGAAGTGAAGTAGAAGCTCTTTTGCTGCTCAGTATAGTTGTTGCTTATCTGTGGCTGCTCTCGTTAGGGTGAAGCAGCGGCCAAGTTGGCAATGGCTCACCTTCCTGTGGGTCCTTTTTCAGCTTTTCTGACTTCTGGGCCAACTCTCAATTCTGAGTTTAGTTTTTTTTTTTAATTAAAGATTTTATTTATTAATTTGTCAGAGAGAGAGCACAAGCAGGGGCAGCTGCAGGCAGAGGGAGAAGCCGGCTTCCCGTGGAGAAAGGAGCCCGATGCGGGGCTCAATCCCAGGACCCTGGGATCTTGACCTGAGCTGAAGGCAGACACTTAACCGACTGAGCCACCCAGGCGTCCTTGAATTCTGAATTTAGTTGTATGATGAGGGCACTGGCCTCTCCTGCAGGGCATAAACATCAGAGGCAGTGAGAATTGATTCACATTTCAGTCCATCCTCATGGATTCTAGCACATCCTGTGGGTTCATGCTTGTCCTTGCTCTCCCCACTTTACATCCATCTTCCTATGGACTTCAAACTGTAGCAACAGATGTGAAGACAAAAGCCCACAGAGATTACTTAAGTAGCTCCTCCAATTGGACATAACAAACCCCTGTGTGTGTGTGTGTGTGTGTGTGTCCTAATGGTTCTGTTTTCTCTGATTGAAGTCTAATGTATAATTATTAGATTTTTCAACATGCATTACCTATTCAAAAATTAAATAAAATTTTAAAATAGAAATTTAAGTCAGAGACTGAATCCTACTATTCAGGTCAAGTTAGGTGTTGAAGGAAAATAGCCTGGATTCCAGCTGCTTGGGAAATCTTTAGCATCTCTTAAGAGAAAAGATGGGGCTTCAGTGCATACTGTTATGTTCCTATGATGGCCAGATCATCACATTTGTATCATTTAACCATTGTGGCATAACCAACCTGCCAAATTTATTCGCACAGCATAGCCAACATTTTATTTACTCATGATCTTGTGCATTAGCCATTTTTGCTGGGCCCAATAGGACAGTTCTGTTGCTGGTCTCACCTAGGCTGACTCACCAGCTTGGCTGGAGCTAGATCGTTTAAGATCACCTCACTCTTATGTCTGGTGGTTAGCGCTGGTTGTTGGTTGGGTTATGTATCTCTAGAAGGCTATCTTGAGCTTCTTCATAAACTACTGTGTTCCAAAAACAGCAAGAAAGAGAGTGCAAGTCTCAATGCACAAGCACCTTTTAAGCCCCTGTTTATATTATGTTTGCTAATATCACTTTGGCCAAAGCAAACCACATATCCAAGCATAGAATCAATGTAGAAGGAGCTCATACAAGGTTACACATACAGAGATGCATGATTCTTTGGGGGCCATTAATATTACAATCTACTGCATTGTCTGATTACTGGCAAAATAATTTATTGTACTCTGTCACTGAGGGAAAAGGGAAAAGAGTGGGACTGATAGAATGCCTCTTTAGCTTATGTCTTATATTTTGTGACCCTCATGTTATGCCTAGCCCAGGGCCTTGCATATAATGGATATTCAAAAACTGTACCCTAATGCCTATAAGACTTGACCACTCCTAGAATAGCTAGGTAAGAACACCTATGATTATAGCCTGAACCCCACTGGATTCCAGTTGGCATGAGGAACCAGAGAAGAAATACTCTTGGTTTCTGTTTTGGGGTGTATGTGCTTCTGGTGAGCTCATTATGTTAACTTGTACTTCTACCTCTCTGTCTAGAAATTATGAACAAAATAGCATCATAATCGTGATCCATCTGCCTTTCTGGGTAGAATGGTTTTATTCTTCTGGTTTTGTACCTCGTTGCAATTTCAAAATGCCCCCAGAAATCATAAAGGTTAAGATCCAACTTGTAAAGTGCTTTCAGAACAATTCCTTCAGTTTCTAAAACTATTTTTCAAGGCATTACAAGCAAATGGTTTAAGAGCACAAATAGTGTTAAAAGGGTTTATATTAAAAACCAATAGTTTTTTCTTTTCCTTGCTCCCTTCTCAGAGGCAACTACTTTCTACTTTTTATTCTATTTCTTCTGGTAATCACATCATATTTCTACATTTTATGTCCATTTTGTAAACAGCATGCAGTTAGTCTTGCTTTTTCTATCCAGTTTGTTAATCTCTGCCTTTTAAATGGAGTGTTAGCCTACTTACATTTAATGTAATTATGATTTGGTTGGATTTAAGGCTAACATTTTGCTGTTTGTTTTCAATTCTTCCATTTATTCTTTGTTATTCTTATCTTTCTTCCTGATTTCTTCTGGAATAATCAAGTGTATTTTAAAATCCCATTTTGTCTCCTCCATTGGATTTTTTAGCTATGTCTTTATTTTTTTAGTGGTTGTTATACAGCATTAACTTATATGTACCTTCAATTAATATTTTCCACCTTATTTATAATGTAAGAATCTTAGGATAGTAGTAAACTTCCATACCTTCCTCCTATCTTTTGCTTTTTACCATACATGTGCTACAAAAAATGGCATATATTTTACTTCTACATATGTTATACAGTCCCAGAACATTGTCATTATTTTTGTGCTAACTGGCTGATTATTTTTTAAAGAAATTTAAAAATGAGGGAGAAAGTATTTTATATTTATCTACATAAAAATCTTTTATATTTACTATTTTCAGAGCTCTTCATGTCTCAGTCTAGGTCTGTTTCTATCTGGTATCATTTCTCTTCAACCTGAAGAACTTTTTATATTTCTTGTAGTATAAGTCTGCTAGTCATGAATTTTCTCAGCTTTTGTTTGTCTGAAAATGTCTTTATTTTACCTATACTTTAAAAGGATATTTTCACTGGATATGAAAATCTGCGTTGTCAGGTTTTGTCTTTCAGCACTTTATGCCATTTCATTGTCTCCTGGCTCACCTTCTTTCTTTTTTTTTTTTCTCCACCTTATTTCTTAAGATAAATTGTTGTTCCCTTGTTTATCATGTATCATTCTATCCCACCCCCCAGCTGCCTTTAAGATTTTCTCTTTTTTGGGGGTTGGGAGGATGGGTTAGCCTGGTGATGGGTATTGAGGAGGGCACGTTCTGCATGGAGCACTGGGTGTTATGCACAAACAATGAATCATGGAACACTATATCTAAAACTAATGATGTAATGTATGGGGATTAACATAACAATAAAAAAATTAAAAAAAAAAGATTTTCTCTTTTTTAAAAAGATTTTATTTATTTATATTAGAGAAAGAGGAGGGAGGGGCAGAGGGAGAGGGAAAAAGAGTCTTAAGCAGACTCTGCATAGAGCATGGAGCCTGACGTGGGACTCAATCTCACGACCCTGAGATCATGACCCTGAGATCACGACCCTGAGGTCACAACCTGAGCTGAAACCAGGATTCAGTATGCTTAACTGACTGTGCCACCCAGGTGCCCCTGATTTTCTCTTTATCCTTAGTTTGCAACAAATTGATCATGATGCACTTAGGTGTGATTTTCTTTGTTTTTATCCCAGTTGGGGTTTGTAAAGATTCTTGAATATGTAGGTTGGCATTTTCATCAAATTAGGGAAGTTTTGGTCATTCCACATTCAAATTTTTTTTCTCTATCTCTCTTCTACAGCTGAGACTCCAATTACCTGTAAGATCACTTGCTATTATCCTAAGGTCATTGAAGCTTTGTCCAGTTTTTTAGTCCTCTTTCTATTGACCTATCTTCAAGTTCACTAATGCTATATTCAGTAGTTTCCAATGTACTGTTAAGCTCATCCAGTGAAGTTTCCATTTTGAAATCAATACTAATTTCTTTTTAGTTCTAGAATTTTTGATTGGTTATTTTTCATAGTTTTCATTTTTCTGCAGTGATTTCTCCCATCTCTTCACTCATTGTGTCCATTTTTGGTTTATAATGTTTAAACATATTTATAATAATTGTTTTAAAGTGCTTACCTGCCAATTCCAACATCTGTGTCATCTCTGAGTTTGTTTCTATAGACTTCCCCCCCAGGTTATGTGTCATGCTTTCCTGCTTCTTCATATGTATAATATTTTATGATGGTTTACTGGACGTGATACACTCTATGATAGCCTAGATTTGTTGTTTTCTTTTATTTTTTTAAAGATTTTATTTATTTGACAGAAAGAGAGAGAGCACAAGCAGAGGGAGTGGCAGGCAGAGGGAGAGGAAGAGGCAGACTCCCTGCTTAGCAGGGAGCCCAACACGTTACTCAATCCCAGGACCCTGAGATCATGACCTGAGCTGAAGGCAGGCACTTAACTGACTGAGCCACTCAGGTGCCCCTATTGTTTTCTTTTAAAATGCACTGAATTTTGGGGCAACTGGGTGGCTTAGTCAGTTAAGCATATGCCTTTGGCTCAGGTCATAATCCCGGGGTCCTGGGATGGAGCCCCATGTCAGGCTCCCTGGTCAGCAGGGAGTCTGCTTTTCCTTTTCCCTCTGTGTGTGCTCTCTTTCTCTCAAATAAATACATAAAATCTTGAAAAAAAAAAGGTATTGAATTTTGTTCTGGAAGGCAGTTACTTCCCTGTTGGATTATATTAAAGCTTAGTTTAAGTTTTTGTTACAGTAGGTTTGGCCAAGCCTTTACTCTTAAGTTAAAAGAGCTATTTTTCCCAAGAGTGGTTTTTCTGGGTCTCAGCTGAATGCTTGAGATATTCAGTAAGATTTCTCCAGTCTGGCTGGTTAGAACTCCAATTTTCCCAGCACTGTCCAATCTCCAGAATATCTCTGTTCAGCTCACATACTCCCAGAACTGTTGTCTGCTATACTTCACAGAATCTCATCCTGTGCAGGTACAACAATATTTAACTGAAGACGCAGGGAGACCTCTATGCAGATAAATGAAACTTCTCTTCAGTTACCTCTTCTCCGTTACCTTTCACTGCAAATGCTAGTTGCTGTGGTAGCCGGGTACTCAAAGCTGTTTCTTTCAGCCAGAAAGACTAGTGCTTTCTATTTGGTTATACTTCCTTTTGCCTTGGTTTGGGAGGTTCACCCAGCAGAAACCTGGGATGAATCTGGAGCTCACTTGGTATATTTCCTCTCTCTCAAGGAACTTGTGCTATTGTCCAATGCCTAAAAAAGTTGCTTCATATATTTTCTTTAGCTTTATAGTTGTTTAAGGTTATAGAGTAAGTCCAAACTTATTATTCAGTTGTGGTCAAATGGAAGGCTGTCTCCTATATTCATATTTCTAAATAATATGGGTATACTTGATTAATCAATTCTAGACATAAACCACTGGCTTCCTTTTATGGAATAATAGTTCATTTAAATTCCTCTCTCCTTTTCTTATTCTCAGAATATAATTATATCCCAACTCTGATTACATTCATATTCAGATTTTAATTATTAAGGAGTTGTAAATCTTATTCATGGCTAAACCAGATTCTGCACTCTGATCACATTTCCTTCCCTGTTCAAATTTTGTTTTTCCTGGAGGTGATAATGGTTGACTTACTTTATCTACTTAGTTTTCTTTAAATGGCTAAGTTTCCCTCATCCATCAGTAGCTCCTTTACTTTTAACTGTAAGTGCCTCTCAACATTTTCCACTGGAGTCTTTGACTTTCTGCTTCAATCTGAAACGGTTGCTCGGCTGACCTGTGGTTATATAGCTGATGTCATGTAACTCCCCTTTGCTGTCATGTTAGGAATTTCATTCCTTCTCTTTCCTGCTGGATTCTCTGCTTGCTGGATACAGGTTTTACTCTCTTTTGACTTACTTCATTTTTGTGGAAAATATTTTCTAGTACCTTCCTGAGAAAGAGTGTGGAGGGAGTACATTGTTTCCCCATTCTCTTTAAACATCTAAGATATGTTTTTAGGGGCACCTGGGTGGCTCAGTTGGTTAAGCAGCTGCCTTCAGCTCAGGTCATGATCCCAGGGTCCTGGGATCGAGCCCCAGATTGGGCTCCCTGCTTGGCGGGAAGCCTGCTTCTCTCTCTCCCACTCCCACTACTTGTGTTCTTTCTCTAGCTGTCTCTCTCTCTCTCTGTCAGTTAAATAAATAAATAAAATCTTTATTAAAAAAATAAAATATGTTTTTATTCTACTCTCACACTTGATTGCTATTTGACTGGGTATAAAATTCCAAGTAGAAAATAATTTATACTTAGAATTTTAAGGATCTTATCTCACTATCCTTTAGCATCCAATGATGGTGTTGAAAAGTTTGATTCCATTCTCACACATGACCCCTTAAGTATGACCTATAGTTCCTTTATGGAAGCTTTTAGAATCTTCTATTCATTTATTTGTGAAATTTAGTGATGCTGTGTCTTTGTCCTAAGTTTTTGTGCTCAGATCCATAGACTTAGTTCGTCCTTCAAGTTTTTTCTTTTCTTTCTTTTTTCTTTCTTTTCTTTCTTTCTTTTCTTTCTTTCTTTTCTTTCTTTCTTTCTTTCTTTCTTTCTTTCTTTCTTTCTTTCTTTCTTTCTTTCTTTCTTTCTTTCTTTCCTTCCTTCCTTCCTTCCTTCCTTCCTTCCTTTCTTTCTTTCCTTTCTTTCCTTTCTTTCTTCCTTTCTTCCTTCCTTCCTTCCTTTCTTCCTTCCTTCCTTCCTTTCTTTCTTTCTTCCTTCCTTTCTTTCTTTCTTTCTTTCTTTCTTTCTTTCTTTCTTTCTTCCTTCCTTCCTTCCTTCCTTCCTTCCTTCCTTCCTTCCTTTCTTCCTTTCTTTCTTTCTTTCTTTCTTTCTTTCTTTCTTTCTTTCTTTCTTTCTTTCTTTCTTTCTTTCTTTCTTTCTTTTCTTTTCTTTTCTTTTTCTTAGCTCTATGCCCAACATGGGGCTTGAACTCATGACCCTGAGATCAAGAGTTGACTGTTCTACTGACTGAGCCAGCCAGGTGCCCCTCAAGTTTTCTTATATTATTATTTTTTGGATATTTTTCTCCCTCCCTGTATTAGTTTGCTAGGGCTGCAATAAGAAAATGCCACAGGCTGGATGGCTTAAACAATAAAAATTTATTTTCTCACAGTTCTGGGGGCTAGAAGTTCAAGATCAAGGCACTGATAAGTTTGGTTTCTTCTGAGGCCTCTCTCTTTGACTCGCAGATGGCTGCCTTCTCCCAGTGTCCTCACATGGTCTTTCCTCTGTCCATGTGCATCCTTGCTGTCTCTTCTTTTTCTTATAAGAACATCAGTCATATTGGCCCCACCCTAATGGCCTCATTTTGAAATACTGGGGGTTGGGACTTCAACATATGGATTCTGAGGGGGCACAATCCAGCTCATAACATTTCCACTTTCTCTTTTATATATTTCTGGAATTCCTTGTATTTGGGAGTAGAACTTCCTGGATAGAAGCTCTTCTGCTTCACTTCTCCAGAGAATGACTCTAGTTTTCATTATGGGGATGTATACGGTAGAGGAATGGTGATGGTGAGAAGTAGTTACGTGACTGCAGTGCAGAGGTGAGGAAGTGACTGCTTCTCACACAGACTTCCAAGCAATCCCTCTGTTTTCAGTACTACTTTTTTATCCCTATCCTCTATATTAACTGCTGTTCCATCAATTTTGTTCTTCTTAACGACTGAGCCACCCAGGCACCCCATTTTTGTTCTTCTTATATTTTTGTTTGAAGTTAAACATCTTTTACTTGCATTTGGTTTCTATATTGTTTTCAGTGTTTTTGGGTAAAAAAAAAACATGTTGAGAAGAGAAGCAAATGGAAATGTCTTTATTCTGTTATCTTGGAATAAAAGTTTTGAAATTGATGGCTTTCTTTCCCTGCCTCCTTCCTCCCAGGATCTCTAATACTGCAGTTGTAATTATTCATGTTCCTCAGTTCTTCATTGTTCACACCAGGCCTCTTTTTTCACATTGGTGCGGCACCATGACAGAGACAAAAAGAAGAAAAAAAGCAAGTAAATATCTAATTATAGAAAAAAACACAATGGACCAAATGAACATGATGCCATGAAAGAGGTCAAAGGGAGGAGCTGGGGAGGTATTTAGAGAGGGTGACTAGGGAAGGCTTTTCTGAAGAAATGCCATTGGCGCTAAGACTTGAAAAGGAGTTGGGCCTTTGAAGATGAGGAGAGGGTGTTTGAAGAACTGAAAGGAAGCCAGTGAAGCCGGAGTATGGTAGACAAGGAGGAGCGAGGATCTGGATGAGATTGTACAGGTGGGCAGGGTCCAGTCATACAGGGTCTTTTAAGCCAGCTAAGAACTTGAGATTTTATCTGAAGTGCAGTGGAAAGCCATTGAGGGTTGGGGGAGGGGGGCTCTAGGAGGAGAGTGATGTAGTGTCTGTAGTCACAGCTTTTAAAATATCGCTGTACATGCTGCATGTACAACAGATTAGGGGTGCAGGTAGGAGCTGAAGTGGGGGACAGTCAGAGGGCTAGTACAGCAAGCAGCCTAGGTGGAGGATCATGGAGGCCTTGACTGGAGGGGGCAGCAGTGGAGGTGGAAAGAAGTGAATGGAGTCAGGGTTTATTCTGGAGATACACTAGGCAGGTTTGGTGAAGGACTGGATGTGAGGATGGGGCGCCTGGGTGGCTCAGTTGGTTAAGTGTCTGCCTTCAGCTCAAGTCATGATCCCAGAGTCCTGGGATCGAGTCCCATATCAGGCTCCCGGCCCAGCAGGGGAACCTGTTTCTCCCTCGCCCTCTGCCCTTCCTTGTGCTCTCTCTCTTGCTCCCTCTCTCTCAAATAAAAAATAAAATCTTAAAAAAAAAAAAAAAAAAGGACCGGATGTGAGGAAAGAGGGAAGATGCAGGAGTTTACAGACAGTATTCACCTCCTTCTGCCCCCACAGCTTACATCTGAAATATTGGTTCCTTTGTCTTGTCCTCTGAAATGTCCATCCTCGGATACGTGCACGGGCATCGGTGCTGAGGGAGTGAGAGGGCGCTGACATGCTTGGACAGGAAATGGGCCTGCAGTTCTATCAGGGCATTGCTCCCAGGTTGGGGGAATAGATGGTACTGATTGAATTGACGAGGATGGTGGATGATGAGAGCTAGCATTTGTTGGGTGCTTACTCTGTGCCCGGCACACACAACACCCTGTGAGAAGTCGAGTCTCTTGTACTAAAGTCACACAGGTAGTGGGTGGACAAGGCAGGATGTGAGCCCAGACAGCCTGGCTCTAGCATCTCCAGTCTCTCTCATTCTGCTATTAATTAGCTCTAACTGTAGGCAGATGAATCTTGCCAGAAATTGCCAACTGAGCCCCCTTTTTGGGGTGCAGAACTGGCAAGATCAAGTTCAAATACAATCAGTATTTGAGGTGGAGCTTAGAATTTTACAACCAGAATTACAACCAACCAACCAACCACCACAAAAGCCAGAACCATCAGAAAAGGACCTACCCTGGCCAGCCTCAGAAGAGAGGATCCCGTGGACAGCCGGAAGTTTCCACCGGCTCTTCAGGTGTTAGGTGAGTCCCGCACTTCATGCACTTCATCTCGGCTTGGATGCTTCACTCCTCTTGTCTGGGGATGGAGCTGAGTCAGTTAGGAGCTAATCATTAACTGGCCCGATTTCTGCCCCTCCTGGGCCTCAGCTCCCACCCCAGCTCAGACACAGGACAGTCTGGGACACCACCAACCTTGGAGATGGAGAGGCTGTACGTTTTTAATTAGAGGGAGATACGCTTTATCTCCGGCCGGCCCTTTTCTCCATTAATTTACACCTTCTCTTATCTTTTCCATCTATTGTCTCCGCAATGACCTGTCTTCCCTAAGTGCTTCTGCGCTGTCACTGTGCATTTGAGCGTCGGCACGCCTGTCCCTCGGCTGACCCCTCAGGGAGCCTCATTTGTCTCCCTGCCAGCACCCCTCCTCCTGACCCTGTCCAGGCTCTCTTTGATCTGCCCCTTGCTCCCCTCTGCCTTTACCTACAGTTCTCCTTTCTCTTTTTCGGGCGAGGTCCCTGCCCATTCCAGGAATTCTCCTGACTCCAGGAGACAGTGTTTCTGGAAGCAGGGCCCTTTTGTCCCTCCAAAAGGACGGGAAGGCAGAAGGGGAAGTAGTCCTTTGTATAGCCTGAGGAATGGGTTTTAAGAGCACCTGGGGGCGGGGCCTCTGGGTTCCTGATCAAAGGAAAAGGGGGTCAGCCGGAGCTGGGGGGCAGGAAGAGGGCCGGCTTGGACACACTCCTCTCCCAGGCAGGCACGCTTGGGACATCTACTGTGTGCGGGTGCGGCGTGCTGTGGCTGAGAGCAGAGCGGGTCTGCCGGCTGGCGACCCCTCCCTGACCCTGGACACCGACAAGTGCTGAGGCAGAAGAAAGAACTTGGCCTTGGCTGCCTGGGCACCCAGATGTTGACCCCTAGCGGGGGGCTGGCCTATGAAGGACTCCTGCCTCCAGACGCCCAGCTCTCTAATTTGGCTTTGCTTGGGCCTGAGCTAGCCCTCAAGCCTTCCTGTTAACCTGCCCCGTTTCCAGCCTGCTTTGAAGGGTAACTGTTGAGACCTGGAGGGATTTCCATACCTCCCTTTTTCTCTAGGTGTCTCTTCAGTCAGGAATTTCTCCCTGAAATGCCAGCACTGGGTCGGCCCTGGGCATTCTGCCACCTACAGCAAACAGAAAAAGAAAGTGCGTCCTGACTGTCGCCACCAGTGTTTGCTGTGGCCTGCAGGGGAGGGGCTGGCGGTGGCGGGAGGCGGGGGCACGCCTGCCTGATGGAGGGAACCATCCAGTGCCCAGGGTGGGGCTGCTTAGGCCCCTTTGCTGGCCGTGTGTGGGAAGCCAAGCACCACCAAGTCCCCTGAGGACCACTGGGCAGCTGTCTCAACAGCATTACAGTGTTCATTTTCAGGTCAAAAGCTTGAGATTCAAAAGCCAAAAACCAAAACCTAGACTCTGGAAGGACACACACAACTGTTACCTAGAGAGACCACTGTGACAAGAGAGGGGAGGGTGACAGAGTGGGTGGGGGAGACCAGGGTGAGGGAGGTGCAGGCCTTCAGAAGGCCTTTGGCGGTTGTTCTGCATTAGCCATGGGAAGGTTTTGAGCAGAGGGGTGACACGGTCTGACTTAACTTGTGGCAGAAGTGCTCTGGCTACTGTCTGGAGACTAGAATGAGGGGGCCACGGCTGGGAGCAGGGTGCCACCCGGGAGGGCGCTGCCATGACCCATGAGCGTGAGGATGGCCGCCTGGATCGGGGAGTGAGCAGGGGCATGGGGAGAAGGACTCAGATTCTGGGTATATTTTGAGGAGTAGGGTTGACAGGATTTTCTGAGGGATTGGGCGTGGCGTACGAGAAAGAGAGGAGTCAGGAATGATTCTTGGCCTGAGACACTGCAAGGATGGAATGGCCATTTGCTGAGCAGGTGAAGAGATGGTCATCTGACGCACCCAGTCTGCATCCCCTTCTGAGTCTGCAGCAGCTACACACGTGAAGGAATGGGAGGGAAGAAAGCTGCCTTTGGCACCTGGCATGGGGCCTCCCACGTCAGCAAGCAGTGTGGAAGCAATGGAAAAACGTGAAAAAGCACAGAAAAGGAGAGCAAATATTTGCCTAATGGTATCTGAGTAGAGCTTGGGCTTCTGAGGGCCAAGTGGTTCTACAGTTTAGGGACAATGGGTCAAGGAAATGTTGGGGTCAGCATGCACATCCATGATTCTTGTGGATTCTTTTAGGGTTTGGTGTTCCTAACTTCATTTTAAAAGCTGTAAAGCTGCCATAATAATGCCTCCTAAGGAAAGTACACATCGGAGATGTTGTAAAGATAAATAAGGTGCTCAATATGTATGTCTCTGAACAAATTCTAGGATTAGCGCTGTATAAAAGCAAGATATTATTCCAGAAAAACAAAACACCTTAGTTAGCCAGCTTTACTTTGTCAGCAATCTTAGCTATTTCACCTAGGCTGGGGACAAAGATGACAGAAAGGAAAGGACATCCGTGAAGGCTCAGGGACTTTACGAATTGGAGAACATCACAGATCCTCACTTGGAGCCTAGGAACTCTTAGTTTGGAAATATTTGTATCTGGTTTTAATTGGCTCGTATACAAGGCCGGACAGCAGAGCGGTAGACAGCTTGAGCTCTGAATTTGGACAGTGTCAATTCCTCTCTAGCCTCCAGCTGTGTGAGGAAGGGCAAGTGGATTTATCTCTCTACGCCTGTGTCCTCATCTGTCAATGCAGGATAATAATAGTATGTGCTTCCTAGGGGTCTTACAAGGATTAAATGGAGAAATATTCCTGAAGTGATTCGCACAGTGCCAGGTAACATGCTCACTGCCTAATAAATAGCTATTAATGTTAGCATTGTTGTCATCCTTGTCAGTATCAGCAACAAAGCAGGTGCGATGAATTTGGGAGGCTCAAAGCAATTTTTAAATAGTTACAGCTTCACATCGAGGGAAAGAGAAAAAAATGATAAAAAACATAAGTTTAAATTTAAAAATTAATAAATTCCGGGGTGCCTGGGTGGCTCAGTCGTTAACCGTCTGCCTTTGGCTCAGGTCATGATCCCAGGGTCCTGGGATTGATCGGGTTCCCTGCTCAGCGGGAAGCCTGCTTCTCCCTCTCCCACTCCCCCTGCTTGTGTTCCCTCTCTTGCTGTGTCTCTCTCTGTCAAATAAATAAATAAAATCTTAAAAAAAATAAATAAAGAATAAAAAATAATAAATTCTGTGTCAGTGTAAAGGAAAACAGCTCAGAGCACTTCAGTAGCCCTTGGAGGCGTTATATTGTACAATATTGAAGCGCTCTCATTATATAATTAATGTTACCCTGAGTCATGCAGAAGATGTTCAGCACACTCTATTTTTTTTAAATTTTTTATTGTTATGTTAATCATCATACATTACATCATTAGTTTTAGATGTAGTGTTCCACGATTCATTGTTTGTGCATAACACCCAGTGCTCCATGCAGAACGTGCCCTCTTTAATACCCATCACCAGGCTAACCCGTCCCCCCACCCACCTCCCCTCTAGAACCCTCAGTTTGTTTTTCAGAGTCCATCGTCTCTCATGGTTCGTCTCCCCCTCCGATTTCCCCCCCTTCATTCTTCCCCTCCTGCTATCTTCTTTTTTTTTTTTCTTAACATATATTGCATCATTTGTTTCAGAGGTACAGATCTGAGAGTCAACAGTCTTGCACAATTCACAGCGCTTACCAGAGCACATACCCACCCCAGTGTCTATCACCCAGTCACCTCATCCCTCCCACCCCACCCCCCACTCCAGCAACCCTCAGTTTGTTTCCTGAGATTAAGAATTCCTCATATCAGTGAGGTCATATGATACATGTCTTTCTCTGTTTGACTTATTTTGCTCAGCATAATACCCTCCAGTTCCATCCACGTCGTTGCAAATGGCAAGATCTCATTCCTTTTGATGGCTGCATAATATTCCATTGTATATATATACCACATCTTCTTTATCCATTCATCTGTCGATGGACATCTTGGCTCTTTCCACAGTTTGGCTATTGTGGACATTGTTGCTATAAACATCGGGGCACACGTACCCCTTTGGATCCCTACATTTGTATCTCTGGGGTAAATAGCCAGTAGTGCAATTGCTGGGTCGTATGGTAGCTCTATTTTCAACTTTTTGAGGAACCTCCATACTGTTTTCCAGAGTGGCTGCACCAGCTTGCATTCCCACCAACAGTGTAGGAGGGTTCCCCTTTCTCCGCATCCCCGCCAACATCTGTCATTTCCTGACTTGTTAATTTTAGCCATTCTGACTGGTGTGAGGTGGTATCTCATTGAGGTTTTGATTTGGATTTCCCTGATCAGCACACTCTATTTTAGAAGGCAGAGAAGAGAGAGCACACTCTATTTTAGAAGGCACATTTCAGCTAAAACAAAGGTTTTGTCCCGGCGCTTGTGTGGAACACATTGTAAACCATTAATGCCAAATCACGGAAACTCCCCTGTTTGAAAATTTCCAGGGATTTACCCCAACATTGACTTGGAAAGTCATCTACATATGGGATAGATTGTTTTTGGAGAAATACATGTAGAGTACATCATATAGTCTCCTTACATATAAGCCAATGAAGTCGTCTCATGTTTTAAATAGAGAGCGGGTTCCAGTTAGACGCGTAGAATTAGCAGAAGTGTGTGGTGAATAAACTTCTGACGGAGGAAGTCAGAGATGGAACTGGTTAGAGGCAGGAGCCATTCAAGCACATTAACAACACACACACACACTCACACACACTTTTATCACATGACATTTATCTCGGGAAAACATTTCAAACCACAAATTAGCACCTACAAGATGAGAAATGCAGACGTCCTTAAGGGTGTAATGGGATGGAATATTTACAATATAGAACCTCCTTGGACCCTCCAAGCCTCTCCGTGTCCTCGCCTGGTGTGGCTCCTCATTTTCTGAGCAGGCTTCCCAGGGCCAAGTGGTCCCTCCAGTTTCAGTTCTTGGGCTCATTTCTCGCTTTAGTCTATTCCAGTAATTTCCTTCTGATCCCTAGGCAGGTCGCCTAGGCAGCTCACCCGTTGGGCTCCGTCAACCCAAACAATCACAGGTTGGTTCTTTGGTGGGTGCTAGGGACAAATAGCATCACTTCTCTTCGAAACCCCAGCTTCTAACTTTAAATCCTAGCATTAATAGGCGCTCGATAAATGTTTGTGGAATGGGATTGAATTAGCACAGCTGAGAATTAGCAGCGCTCCCTCACTTCCTCGGCCACCTGGGTTAACACTTCCCCCAGAGCGCCTCTGCCCAGACAGCGGGCCTGGCCCTGCAGAGCGCCTTACAACCCCCACCCCACCCCTGGGGGAGCCAGGCTGGCCACCTCGCCTCCTGTGGGTGCCCGCCGCCCCTGCTTGAAGGCTGTAAGTCTGACAGCGCACATGTGGATTGCCCTGAAGCAGCATTTTCCCAAGGCTTGGCCGTGCTAATTATTCCTTCCCCTCCTGGTGTGAAAACCTTGGACTAGAAAATGAAATCGAGGGAGGGGGTGTGGAAAAGCAGAGGGGAAGGAAAGCAGTTAATAAGCAGAACAAGGTCACCCATCTGCAGCTGCTGTCCGCACTCCTTATCTGTGACGCCACTAGCCCCAAGGTCACCTCTTTTCATTAAAACAGTTGAATTCCCTAAAATGATAAAATTAACTAAATTCCAGCCTTCTGCCTTAGACATAACAGAGCCCCTTTTGATATGGAGGCTGCCCTGATGGGCTGAGGCTTCCCTCCTCCCTGTGACCCTGCAGTGGGAGAGGGGCCCCCGATGCTAGTAGGGAGGCTAGGGGACAGGCTGGTGCCAGGGCTCCAGCATGTTCTCCCGTCCGGGCAGACATGCACGTCGGCGAGGTTCTGTTTGCTGGGCAGGTGAGAGACAAAGCTGCTACCCCCTGCTCCCTGACAGGACTGTGACAATACCTCCTCATTCCACGTCTCTGCGGGGGACAGGGGAGGAGCCAGCCGGGAAGACACAGTGCCTTGAAGGCCTCGGTGATGCCCCCGGTACAGCGGCCCAGGGCTTAGTCTGCGTGCCCCAGAGGAGATGCAGAGAGATGCCTGGGCAGACTCCGCCCTGACAAAGTGTGGGGATGGAAGGGTAAGGTCCAGTAGGATCCAGGAGTTGTGTGATCCTGGGCAAGTCACTGAGTCTCAATTTCTTTAACTGAGACATAGGAATAGTGACCACTAATGTCCTAGGATTAAAAGAAATAACATATTTCTAGCACCTGCTTGACATACTGTGGGGCTTGATTAATGTTTGCTTGTTCAATGATTCCTAAACAAACCTGTTAAATACTAATGTGGCCACCAAAACCCAAGCAAAGAAACCAAAGCAAAAGCAGGGGCAAGGCTGATACAGTAATTTCTTTTTTTTTTTTTAAGATTTTATTTATTTGACAGAGAGAGAGAGCGAGTGAGCAAGAGAGAGAGCCAGAGAGAGAGAAGCAGACTCCCTGCTGAGCAAGAATCCCGACATGGGGTTCAATCCCAGGACCTTGAGATCATGACCTGAGCTGAAGGCAGACACTTAACTGACTGAGCCACCCAGGCATCCCTGATACAGTGATTTCTTAGGATTAAAAAAATATATAGGGAACACCTGGGGGGCTCAGTGGGTTGAGCATCTATCTGACTCTTGATCTCAGCTCAGGTCTTGATCTCAGGGTCATGAGTTCAAGCCCCCAGTTGTTAAAAAACAAATACGAAAGGGTAATAAATGATATTATGCACTTCCCCCCCCCCAAGGCTTCTTGAGATATAATTGACATATAACATTGTATAATTATGGGATATGGTTATGGTATACAATGTGATGACTTATACACATATATATTGTGAAATGATTATCTCAGTAAGGATAGTTAACATCTCTATCACCTCACATATTTACCTTCAAGGTGTGTGTGTGGTGAGAGTATTTAAGATCTACTCTCTTAGCAACTTTATGTAATAGAGTATTAAAATACTGCTAACTATAGTCACCATGCTGTGCATTGGATCTCCAGAACTTATTCACCTCATAACTGGAAGTTTGTACCTTTTTTTTTTTTAATTTTTTATTGTTATGTTAATCCCCATACATTACATCATTAGTTTTAGATATAGTGTTCCATGATTCATTGTTTGTGCATAACACCCAGTGCTCCATGCAGAACGTGCCCTCCTCAATACCCATCACCAGGCTAACCCATCCTCCCACCCCCCTCCCCTCTAGAACCCTCAGTTTGTTTTTCAGAGTCCATCGTCTCTCATGGTTCTTCTCCCCCTCCGATTTCCCCCCCTTCATTCTTCCCCTCCTGCTACATTCTTCTTCTTCTTCTTTTCTTTCTTTTTTTTTTTATTTTTTTTAAGTTTATTTTTTTTCAATTTTTTTATTGTTATGTTAATCCCCATACATTACATCATTAGTTTTAGATATCTTCTTTTCTTTCTTAACATATATTGCATTATTTGTTTCAGAGGTACAGATCTGAGATTCAACAGTCTTGCACAATTCACAGCGCTTACCAGAGCACATACCCTCCCCAGTGTCCATCACCCAGTCACCTGTACCTTTTTTTTTTTAAGATTTTATTTATTTGTCAGAGAGAGAGAGAGAGAGCACAAGCACGAGAAGCAGGTTCCCCGCTGAGCAAGGAGCAAGATGCTGGGCTCTATCCCAGGACCCTGGGATCATGACCTGAGCCGAAGGCAGACGCTTAACTGACTGAGCCACCCAGGCGCCCCAGGAAGTTTGTACCTTTTGACTACCACCTTCCGGTTTCCTCCATCCTCCTACCCCTGGTAACTATCATTCTATTTTCAGTTTCTATGAGTCTGACTTCTTTGGATTCCACAAATAAGTGATATCATACAGTATTTATCTTTCTCTGTCTGACTTTTTTCACTTAGCATAATGTCCTCAAGGTCCAGCCATATTGTCTCACAAGGCAGGATTTAATCAGCCATAAAAAAGAAGGAAATCCATTTTTTAATGTAGTAGTATATCTTGGAGATCAGGTTAAATCAGTACCTATAGATCTGATAAACCAGTACCTGCAGATCATTAAAAAAAATGACTGCATGATAGTCTATTACTGACTGATGAGCATGATGAGCATCCCAGACCTCCGTCGATTGACAGGTACATGTAATCTTGCTGTGTCTGACCCTGTGACCATGAATATCCTTGTACGTACTCTTGGAGCACATACATCAGCATACCTATAGCCCCACACTTTCCAACAACTTGTATGAAAATATAGAAGGCACATTAAATTAGCAATTTGGGTGAAAATATAGAAGGCACATTTTTCCAATTGTCCTGAAAGGGAGAGATAGTAAAATTGATGGGCAGAATTCCATGTCAGCCTCCACTAGATTATCATTTATACAGTGTATATATATATGGGTGTGTGTATATGTATATACATATATAGCATATATAGTTTTATATATATATGTGTATATATATATATGTACACATACTATCTCTGTATATTGAGTACCCGCTATGTGCCAGGCACTTGGGATCCATCCCTGAATAAAGGCAACCAAGATCCTTGCCTTCTTGAAGGTCATAAACTAGCAGGGGAAGACAGACAATAATATACGTAATAAATAAGGAAATTGCATAGTATGTCAGAGGGAGATAAGTGCTGTGGAAAATGGGGAAAAGGTGGAGCAGGGTAAGGGGGGATCTAGAGTCCTAGGGGGTGATCTGGAAGCTATCTGAAGTTTCATAGTATACTTTTGTGATTTCAAGCATGGCATATAATGGTCAAGGACACATTTCAACTGGATTGAATGAAAGTCAAACAAATGAGAACTTTTCTACCTGGCTAGGTCTGCAGAATCTCACTATCTTAGCCATCTTCCTCTGGGGAAACTCCAGGATGCCAACATTCCACTGAAAATGTGTGGTCCCCAGAGCAGGATCTGGGAGTGACATTTCTGCAGATGGTGACAGTATGCTGTTGTCACATACTGAATTTACAGTTGTCAGAAACCCTAGGGTGTTTGTTTTTCAGGAATAGCTATTAAACCAAGTTATCCTTATTCTGTTCCACTTAAGCTTATATTTTTTCAACCTTAACATAGCATCCTTGTGAGTCTTTTCCCCTGATAGTTTCCTTTTTTTAGTTTAATTCCGTGTTTCTACTCTGTTGAAATGCTGAATCTCAATTCTGAATAAGCAGAGTTGTTGGGTCTTGGAGACTGTATTTAATTTTTTGAATTTTGCCAAACGAAGGAGACTGGACTTTATTCTGAGAGCCATAGGGAGCCACTAAAGGGGTTTGAGCAGGGGAATAATGAGAGCAGATTTGCCTTCTAGAAACATCACCTAAGGAGCAAGGGGGAAGATTGGTTGGAGAGCAGCACAATACCAAGAAGGGAGGCCAGCCTCACTGTCAAGAGGAGAGGGGGTCAGGGCCTCAGCCAACGTAGCAGAGGTGAGAGTGGAGGGAAAGGTTGGGCAGAGGGTATGTGGGGATGGGAAGGGAGTGGATCTAGAGCTGCAGAGCCTGCCCTCCCAACCAGAGGGTGACTGGGTGAAGCCTCTTACCAAAATAAAGATTATGGGGAGTAGGGAAGCACATTTCAGGAAGAGGTTGATGAACCTGACATTGGGTGTGATGATGGTGAGGAGTCTGGACCAAATCCTGATGAGACTGTCCACTGGGCCCTGGAGATGGGTCTAGCCTGGGAACTTGGATGTGGATGTTATCAGCTTACCAAGGGAAACAGAAAGGTTACATGCACAGAAGAGGGATACCACCTGAAACTAATGTTAACAATGTATGTCAATAATACTCAAAAAAAAAAGGGAAGGATACAATAGCAACTTTCAAAGACTGCCATGTGGTATGTCCACTAGGAGTTCAGGAAAAGCAAAGATTAACATGAACTAGAAAGACAACAATGATGGCTCCCATCTGGATGGGTAATGAAGAGCTGATCCCCTAGCTTGGCGGGATGGGAGTGGGTGGGGGAATGGGCCAGGTGAGCACAAGCTCTGAGAAGCCCTGGAAGGTGGGATGGGGGGACCAGCAGGAGGTTGGGGTAAGTCCAGGTGGGGCAGGCCACACCCTACTTGGACACTTCTAAGGATTTCTCATCTCACTCAAAGTAAGAGCCAAGGGAAAGTGGCCTTCCAGTGGGCTCTTCTGTGCCAGCCACACATTCTTCCTAGATGTTCCTCAAGCCAGCCAAACACCCTCCTGCCTCAGGGCCTTTGAAACTATTTGTGGCACCTGAATGACCTTCCTGCAGATTTGTATGTGTCTTACTCCCTCATCCTTTTTGGATCTCTGCTTCAATATCGCCTTCTCAGACAGCGGGCCCTGACAACACTGGGCAAAACAGCCACTTCCTCCCCAGCACCTATTCCCCCCACTTCTCTTGGTTTCATTTACCTTCATACCACTTTCCAAAACCTTGCATATAGTATTTTTGTGATTATCATCTGTCTCCCTCAACCACAATATAAATTCCATGAAGATAAGACCCTTATCTGTTTTGTTCACTGCTGTAACCCTAGTGCCTAGAACTGTGCCCGGCACAAAGTAAGCCCCCTGTAAATATTGGTTGAATGAATGAATGAGTGAACAAATGAATGAACAAACTTATGGTCTAAACCGAGGGGTCACAGAAGATGACGCTGCATAAGAGCGGTATCCAAGTATGGAAGCTCCTGGTCTGGCATGAAAGTTTGCACAAACACAGCTCAAGACATGCAACCTGTTTGTTTTTTTCCCCCTAGACAGACGTAGTGAAAATTGTGTTTCAGGAGAAGTAATCCATCAAGAAAAATAAAGCAATTCTCCAAAGGGAACTGGGTTATACTTCCATTTCGGAATAGCCAGTACTTTGACCAGTTCTACTCATCCAGTAAATTTTCCTACAATCATCAGCCTAGATCCAGTTATAGCCTTTTCTAAGGGCTAATCAAACTCCACATCTTACTGCATTTCGTGGGAGGTCCCTAGTGTAGAGGAGTGGTGTAAACCTTCAGCAAACAGCGGGCACAGTTGGGGCGCCTGGGTGGCTCAGTTGGTTAAGTGTCTGCCTTCGGCTCAGGTCATGATCCCAGGGTACTAGGACTGAGTCCTGCGTCGGGCCCCTGCTCAGTGGGGAGTGTGCTTCCCCCTCTCCCTCTGTGCTCCCTCTTCCTCTCTCTCAAATAAATAAATAAAATCTTAAAAAACAAAACAAAACAAAACAAAACAAACACACACACACAAAAAGCCCCAAACAAAAAACAAACCAGTGGGCACGGCACGTGCGCCTACCCCAGACGGCCCGGACAACCGTGGACCTTCAATTGTGCTTGTTCAAGGCATGGAGAAATGGATGAGTTAGTGATTCTGTCGTTGAAACAAAGCAAACGTGTGTTAAAAGGACTTGATCGCCTCACAAAACAACGAATGGAATATAAATTAATCTTGCGGTTTAGAGGAATAAGGGTAAACGTTGAAGTTGTATCTTCAAAGTCTGCAGTGGTGAAGAGCACGAACGCAGAAGTTGGACAGCCTGGGTTGAAATCGCACCTCTACTGGTATTAGCTGTGTGGCTTTGAGTATTTAACCTTTCTGCCTCAGTTTACTTGTTTGTAAAGTGGGGATAATAATAGTACTTCTCTCCTAGAGTTCTTGTAAAAATGTAAAGAAGCGCAGGTGAAACACTTGAGCCGTGCCTGGCACATACTGAGTGCTCTACAAGGTCGACTACTTTCACAGCTAGACGTGGGTGGGTTTGAATCCTGGCTTCAGTATCTGAATTTCGGTTGCCTCATCTGTCAAACAGTAATAATAGCCCTACCTTGCAAGATCAATGTAGAATGTAAATGAAGTTCCTGGTTTCAGTGTGTGGCACATAATGCGTGCTAGATAAACGTGCATCGCGGCGATGGCATGCCCGGAGGGAAAGACCTAATGTTGTCAGCTCCAACACTGCTCATGGGGAGGTGATCATGCGAGGGACTCTATCAGAACATGAAAGAACTCTTCCTGAAATGGAATCGAATGGCCATACTCCTGTCCCAGGAGTCACCACTTCACCCCAAGCTGCTGCAGGGCGCAAGGTGTCAGAATGCACCTCCCCACCTTTATTCCGGTAGTCTCTTGCCCTGTGGGTCCCACAGCCCTTGGGGAACCGAGGACCGTCCGGTCTCTAAGGACACACATGCACACTTTGCCGGCAGGGTCTGCAGGTCCCAGACCAGGTGCCCCCATGTTGGCCTTGGTTAGAAACCGATGCTGTTGTGATAACTATCTCCACAGCCTTGTATTGCTCATGTTTGCCCAACACATTGCATATTTTCTGACAGTGGACACCAGGTCTTAAATCGTAGCTTTCTCTGGCCTCAACACAGTTTCTGGCACCTTCTAGAAGCTCATTAAGTGTTTGCTGAATTGACTCTCCACGTGAGCTACAGGGACAGACACCTGCTTTCTTGTTAACATAGAGAAACTGGGCTTCCCCCTCTCCCACGCCCCAAATGGAATTAATATACCTCGAAGGGAGAAAAATACAGGTCTGCAGTCAGAAACAACATGCCTTAGGTGGGGCACACACAACAATAACGCTTTTGCTTCTCCCTTTCCAGATGCAGGCCAACTACAAGGAAATACAGCTCACAGCAGATCTATAACAAGGTGATCTTTAGATTTTTTTTTTTTTCTTTTGCCCCAACCCTGAGCTGTGGCCCTTGAATAATCTTGGTTTCCGGAGAGCAGACTACTGTAATGGTAATCCAGGAAGTAAATTGCCCTTTGAAAAGCAAGGAAGAAACCAATCGACTAAGTATTTATTTATATTTAATGCTCCAGGGCTTCTGTTTTCGGCTTTGAAGAGTTCCTGGCAAACGCTTCTTGAAGTCATTAATCCTAGGGGCAAATCTAAATGTCTTGCAGGCTGTTCCTGGCCTCTGGAGCCTGGCACACTGTGTTTATAACCTGTGGGCTTTCCAGAAAGACAGGAAAGGGGGAAGGAGGAGCTGGTGACAGTGGAAGAGAATGGCGGGGGAGGAGCTCTACTTGGAATCTGTGCTGGAATCTTGGGTCAAAAAATGAGTCTTCCAGAATTGATTGATTTGGGTTTTTCAAAGGGGGATGACCTGCCCACACCCTTCTACCTGAAGTCAGACAAGGATCCACTGGCTCCTCTCTTCCTCCAGCTCCTGTCTGGGGATCCCTGTTGAGTGATGTCAGCTGTAGTTAACATCAGGGTGATTGGCTCCGAAAGCACCCTTCATTTTTTCTTAAAGATTTTATTTATTTATTTGAGAGAGAGAGAGAGAGAGAGAGAGCACAAGCAGGGGGAGGGGCAGAGGGAGAAACAGACTTCCCTGCTGAGCAGGGAGCCTGGCCCGGGGTTCAATCCCAGGACCCTGGGATCATAGCCTGAGCCGAAGGCGGACGCTTAACCAACTGAGCCACCCAGGCGCCCCGGCACCTACGTTTTTTCTTGTAATGCATAAACAATTTTTGTTCATGATAGAAAAATTAGAAACGTCAAAAAGAAATCCCATAAGATTTTCCCTAAGATAATCATGCTTCCCATATCTTATTTATTTATACACACACACACATAAACAAGAGTGTTATTCTATACATACTACGATATAGCCAGTGTCCCCTCACATTAATAGTATTTTATTATAGATCAGTAAATGCATACCAAGAGCATTGTTTTTAGTGGCTGCACAGCATATCATTGTATGACATTGTAAACGCACTTAACCAGTCTCCCTACTTGCGGATTTAATAGCTCCATTTGTTTGCTAGGGTCGCTGTAACAAAATGCCACAGACTGGGTGGCTTAAACAGCAGGAATTTGTTTCTTCATAATTCTGGAGGCTAGAAGTCCAGAGATGAAGGTGTCTGCGGGGTTGGTTTCTCCTGAGACCTTTCTCTTTGGCTTGTAAATGGCCACCTTCTCCCCGTGTCTTCACATGGTCTTCCCTCTGGACCTGTGTGTGTCCAAATTTCCTCTTCTTGTAAGGACACCAGTCATATTGGATTAGGGCCCACCCTAATGACCTCATTTTAACTTTACTTCTTTAAAGACCCTATCTCCAAATATAGTCACATTCTGAGGTTCTGGGAGTTAGGACTGCAATATATGAATTTTGAGGGACACAATTCAGCTCGTAACAGTAGCTCATAATTTTAGAAAGCTTACTATGGGCCTTTACATATGTCATCTCATTTTCTCCCTCAACAACCCTAAGATACAGATACTATTATTACCCCCATTTCACAGATAATGAAACTGTGGCACAGAGAGGTTTAGTAACTTACCTCCAGGTCACACAGCTAGTGAGTGGTAGAGGTGCATTCAAACCAGCCAGTTTAGCTTGAATCTGTGCTTTTAGTCATTTTGATACCTTTAGGAAGGATCACCCTTGAAGTTACCATTTTTACAACTATTACTATTATTTCCTGTACACTTATTTATCTCATTAATTTCTTAGGATAAAGTGGAACTTCAGGGTTAAAAAAAAATGAGCATTTTTAGCGCTTTTAATACAATTTTGCCCTCCACAAAGCCTGTATCCATTTACATTTCCAATAGCAGCACACAAGAGGAGTCGTGACGACACCTCTTGGATGTTGGGCCCAAATCCCTGGGGTGTGTGTGTGTCTACATACACACGCCTGAGGTTTCATGAAATGGTTGGCTGAGGGGAAGCACAAACCCAGGAGGAGTGAGCTATGACTAGGTTCTTTGGAGTTCGGCTATTAGACTTCTGTTTTCAGTTTGTCCGTCCTGTTGTACAAAGGAAAGCATAAAATTCTGACTGTTCCAAACGATGAGGGCAGTTTGGTGAGCAATGTCCATAAACACGTTATCTTGGAAGTGAAAGGGGAAGTCCCATAAAAGTACTTTTCATCATATTTTCCCCCTTTAAGTCAGGTTTACTGAGATCTTTTTTACATACAGTAAAATCCGTCCATTTTCGATGTGGTTCCGTGAAGTTGGATACCTACATATAGCTGTGTAACCATTGCTTCGGTCAGGATATGGGACATTCCTATCGGTCTTAACAGTTCCTTTGTGCCCTTTTGTCATCGAGCCCCCACCTCCAGCCCCTGCCAACTACTGATCTGTGTTCTGTCCTGTAGTTCTGTCATTTCCAGATGTTTCATAGATGGAATCTTGTAGTGTATGGCCTTCTGAGTCCAGTTTCTTTCACTTAGCATAATGCATCTGAGGTTCATCATCTTGCTGCATGTGTCCATAGTTTGCTCCTCTTTATTGCTAAGTGGCATGGATGGAAGGAGTTTGGAAGTAGGCATGGACCTGTTCACTAGTTGAATGAATTGTTTCTAGCTTTTTACTATTGGGAATAAAGTTGCTATATTCCTGCACATGTTTTTGTGTGAACACGTTTTCCTTAATCTTGGGTATACCTAGAAGTGTATACTCCCTCCCTCCTTTCTTCCTTACTTCCTTCTTCCTTTTCTCTTCTTTCTTTTCCTTTCTCTTTCTCTCTTTTTGATATAGCCATTTGAATAGGTGTGCAGTGATATCTCATTGTGGTTTTAACTTGCATTTCTCTGGTAACTACTGATGTTGAACATCTTTTAATGTGTTTATTTGCCATCCATATATCTTCTTTGGTGAAGTGTATCTTCACATATTTTGCCCATTTTTAAATCAGGTTATTTGTTTTCTTATTATTGAGTTGTGAGAATCCTTTATCAGCTATGTCTTTTGCAAATATTTTCTCCCAGTCTGTGACTTATCTTTTAATTTTCTTAATCACATCTTTGGAAGAAAAGATTTTAAATTTTGGTAAGGTTCAGTTGATGAACTTAAAAAAAGAAAAATGACTGGTGTTTGTCATGTCCTACCTAAGAAATTTTTGCCTAACCCAAAGTCACAAAGATTTTCTTCTATGTTTTCTTTTAGAAATTTTATGGTTTAAGGTTTATGATTCTTTTCAAGTTAATTTTTGTATATGATGCAAGGGATGTGTTGATATGGGATGAAGTGGTTTTTTTGGTTATGTATATTCAATCGTGTCAGCTCTATTTGTTGAAACATGAAGGTGTCTTATGATGCTTGATACTTAATAATTCGGTAAAGAATATGAATTATTTCTGCTGGAGTCCTGGTGGCTGCTGAAAGGCTGTGGCTCCACAGAAGTCAGCCTGAGCCCACCCGCCACCGTTCCTCTTGCTAGAAGATGCAGCCCAGAGGATGCTGAGAGGGAGGACTCCCACACAGAGCACCTTTCAGGGGCTCATTAAAAATGGCACCTGAGAGTGAACCATGTTTGGGGTTCTGGGCAGGCCAGTATGAAATCCAGTGCCGGCGTCAGGGCTGAGGATTTCTTTGGTATCCTGAGTGATGAGTTATCTTCAGGGCTGCTTTGGGGGCCTGGGAACAGACATTTGAGGCTCTTTCTCATGAAAGATATGGTTGAAGGGGCGCCTGGGTGGCTCAGTCATTAAGCGTCTGCCTTCGGCTCAGATCATAATCCTGGGGTCCTGGGATCGAGCCCTGCATTGGGCTCCCTGCTCAGCGGGAAGCCTGCTTCTCCCTCTCCCACTCCCCCTGCTTGCGTTCCCTCTCTCGCTGTGTCTCTCTCTGTCGAATAAATAAAATCTTTTTTAAAAAAAGAGAAAAAGATATGGTTGAAAACACTCCTCTGCGGCACAACATGAGAAAGGTTTGGTGGGTCTTTGACCCTCCCTCTGATGCTCATTTCCAGGCATCCATTGGCACCCCAAGGATGCACTTTCCGGGCTCACTGGAGCCACATACAAGTGTGCTCCTTCATCGTTCAGGTGAAGACTCGGAGCTCAAGGTCATGCAGAGAGTGGGTCCCACTGGCCCGATTTTTTCCCTGATGTCTTCAATACCCAGCTGCTTCCTTGGCTCCCCATTTACATGGCTCTCAGCACCTCAAATTTATCATGTCCAATTTGGAACCCTTTCTTCTCCCTCCTGCCCCTCACCTCCCCACTTCAAACTGCTTTTTGGCTTGCGTCTCCTCTCTTGTTAGTGTTTTGCCAACCACCTGATTACCCAAACAGGAAACCAGGGGGGCCCCTCGACATGCCCTCCCCTTTACCTCCTGTACCAGAGCCGTCACTAAGCTCCATCGTGCCTACCTTCTGAACACCTCCTAAATGTGTGCCTTCCCTTTAGTCCCCTCCTGCTGCTCCCTCGGTTCAGAAAAGTCAACGTCTATCATCTGCACCTTGGAAATGTCCTCCCAGCTGGCCTATCCTCCCCCCAGTCTTCTTTAGCTAAGCTATTGCCTGCACAGCTGCAGAGTGATCATTCCAGAATGCAGTCTTGATAATGTCACTCCTCAGCTTAAAGCTCTCTGGTGGCTCCATGTTGCCTCCCCGATAAAGATCAGACTCTTCAGCTTGGCACCCTGGTCTCTGCTGTAGGCTTGAGCCACACGTCCCCTTGCCCCTTGTACCTTAGCAATAAAGAGCTCTTATTGTGTGTCTGCTTTTTCTCCTAGATGACAGCAATCTTACTGTAACAATTTGTTTACACACCTGTCCTCCTAACTAGACTGCGAAGTGCTTGAGGGCAGGGACTCTACTTCGCTTATAGCATATTGCACGGGGCCTGGCACAGAGTCATTACAGTCATTCATTTGATAAACATTTGTTTAAGGTCCACCATCACGTGTCGAATTTATAGCATGTATTAGAATGTCATCTTGTCCCTTTGCCAAAGTGTCTTAATAATTTTAAACTAAAGACTTAGGAGTGCCATATACTGAATACTGGCCACTCTGGAGTCCTTTTCCACAGTGAAGGATGGTTGTAAATGAAAGTGCTGGCATCTGAAACTCTCTGGCGAGCATAATCCTGTTTCATGCTCAGTTGTCCATTTTGCATTCTGGAAAATGTGGCAGATCAAATGACAAGGCTTTGGGGGGGCTCTTTCAGGCTGCTTTGGGAGGAGGAAGAGGAGACAGGTGGTGAGAGAAAAGCCTGTCCCAAACAGGATTGGTTATTTTGCCACTGCCTCCCCACCCCATCCAGGTTGCTTCCCCTGTGTACCCGATGGCAGTTAATGGCAGCACAGGACCTCCAGTCTCCTCCCTGCTTGTCTCCCCTCACAACCCACATTCCAGCCTCTCCCAACTTTTCTGAGTTCTCTGAGAACACCTCAGACCCTGTCATACCCTCCTGCTTTTGTGCATACCAAGCCTATGGCCTGCAGTGTGCTTCCATGTACCCTTGACTTGGTGGGTTCTGCATGCATCTTTGTTGTGTGTGTGTATGTGTGCATTTGTGTGTGTATATGTGTTTATGCACGTGTGGGTTTATGTGCATATGCATGTGTTTACATTTGTGTATCTCTGTTGTGTGTTTACGTGTGTATATATGTGTGTGTGTATGCATGTTTATACACATGCATATGTGTTTATGTGTGTGTGCTTGTGTGTGTGTGTGTGTGTGTGCACACATTCATGCCTGCTTCTATCCTCCTATCCTGTTCCAGTGTCTCCTCATCCATGGAATTTCCCCACCTCCTCCAGGAAGAACCAGTCCCTTATTACGGTACCTTTTTAATAGGACAGTTAACATTGTTGGGATTATCTGTCCTTGTGTTTCTTCACATAAACTGTGGGTCCCCAAAGCGCAGCGACTGTGTTTTCTTTTTCTTGAGGGGTGCTCCTACCCCAGCACAGTGCTTGGCACAAATATGCCTGAGTCAACATATGAATGTTAAGGCCACTCCATCCATCCATCCATCGATCCATCGATCCTTCCATCCATCCATCCAATCAGCCATACAAGGCTGGTATTGGTTTTTCCCAGTCTACTTCCTGCCCAATACAGGGACTTTACAGACAAAAATCATTCCTGGGGGTTGTGCCAAATCGAAAGTTGGAGCCCCTCCCTTACTTGCCACGGATGCCCCACATTCCTTCCTAACACCTCCTCAGGTGGCTTCTTTTCCCCTTCTTTCCTTCTTTAGAATACCCTTATCTATCTTTTCATTAAAATGTCATCTGTATAACAATCTGTGCGCTCTGAGGAGTGGTCCTTTGGATGCGGATCCTTGAAACCTTCAGAGCTGAGCTTCCCCGTGGTGTCCAAGGCTGTGGTTTCCCTGGGGAGAACAAATCTCATTAGTGTATCTTTTTTCCAGCAACATCATCTCTTCCTCAAAAATGAATAACCAGTCATTAGAAGAGGAGGAAAGACTGAGTAGGAAAGAAATCTGGGGTAAAATGAGGCTAATCTGAGAACCAGAGAAAAAGAGATCTTGAGGCCAAAAGTAGTGGAGAGCAAGCGCGGCAGTCCTTCTGCCGCTCAGAGGACACCAGGGGCTGAGATTTCCGTCGATCTCCAGTGCTGGTCCCACTCCTGCTTGTTGTCACTCCTTCCCATCCCTCCCGACTGTTGTTCATCCCCCACCCCCTCTCTCCGAACACAGTCAGTGTGCCAGCCTCCTCCCCCCGCCGCCATCTTGTAAGTCCTGCCTGTCACCATTCTGTCACCAATCTGGCTTTACTCCTTCAAAATACCTCTAAGATTGGCCCTTTCTCTGCCCCCCCCCCGCAACTTTCCATCCCCCGCAAGTGGATCTGCCTGTGGCCATGCTCCCGTCCTCCAAACACACGTCTGTGATGGCGCCCTTCCGCAGTGCAAGGACCCTTAGCGGCAGCCATGCTGCTTCCTCCGTCCTGACGGAAACCTGCACTGCGGTGTGGGGGGCTGTCTCCAGTCTCAGGCAGCGCCCCCGACCCTGCTGCTCCCCCGCACTGCCTGAGACCCCCGTCCTCCTGTCTGCGCATGTGCGACCCGCACCGTCCGACCGGCCCCTGCAGCCCCCACGGCTCCGCCCGCACCTCGGACGCGCTTGTCGCTGCTGCAGAACGTCACCGTCCCGTTGGCTGGTTACCATGCTATGGTTTTCACCCGAAAGCCTTTGCAAAATTTATAGAGCTGCGCGACCTGGGACATAAATCGCAAAGACCAAACTGGAACAAAGTTAAAGCAAATTTCTACGTGCAGGGAGAGCCCTGGAACGTAGCGTGGTGTCGGCTGATCCCACGGGTGTTAGTTTTGTCCCCCGATCTGTCTGCGGCGGCTGGAGCGTGGGCGAACCTTCCACAGAGGGTTACCCAGGGCCAGGCTCAGGGTGACGCTCACCAAACACACGTTAATTGATTTATTGATTTATTCATTCCATCTTTGACAAACATTTATTTACTGCCCACAGAGAACTCCCAAGAAGTTTACTTCTCTGCCCAAACGGCACTGAAATTCAATGACAGCCACCGGGCGCCTGAAAGAGGGCTTTGACAAAGGAGAGCAGCCTGGGAACAGGTTTCGCTGCCTTGGGCTCACCTTGAGCAGTAGCTAAGCTCAGCACGTTGGGAACGTGCACGGAGAGCACACTTGCGGCACGCTGTTTGTTCAGCGGTAACCTTCCTGAAGCACGTGTCTGTTGGTGAGAACCCGGCCTGAAAGAGTCAACACAAGGCTTCTGGCTGATTCTGCAGGGGCACTGGGGCTGTGGATGCCCGGAATGCAGATCCAGAACTTCCTGTCCCGGGTTTAGCAATAGCACAGCACAGCAGGGAGAATCCTGGCTGGGACTCTCCCTCTCATGGGCTGCAACCAGGGCCTGGAGCTAACTGGAGGGCTTCCTTGAGCAGGGGAGCTGTCAGCCCATTTCTAGAAGTGGCTTCCTCCAGCTGCTGCCTTGGGGCTGGTTCTGGCCTCCCTATCTGGCCGCAGCTCCCTAGGACTCAAGCCAGAAGCCACATCTGAGTGGACAAGTGGACAAGGGGCCTCTGAGGGCTGCAGGGTGGCTACCGAGGCTAAGGGACTGGTGGGAATATTTATTCGTAACAGAAACGCAAACGTATCTTCGGTCAGGTTTAAAGGCCTAGTCAATGATTACATATTTTTATTATTTACCTGGTAAAAATTCCCTAAAAAGAGAGAGAGAGAGAGAGAGAAGCTTGATGTTTCCCCTGAACTTTAGGCTCTGTTCAGTGATTTTGTGGCCGTGTGGTACATCTGAAACGTCTGGCTTCTGGGCTGGGCTCAGAGCAGGGAAATCAGTTGAGAGACTTAAGCCTCATAGACCTTGGCCTGTAAGAGGGTCTGCTAGGCAGAAAGTTCAGAGCCAGAGGGAGGTAGCAGCCCAACGAGGTAATTCTCCCAGCCTCCAGATGACAAAGGTTGCATTTACACCTGGCTGGGAGGTTTAATCATCTACCATTTCCAAACACAGCAGGCTAACAACCGGCTGGGCTGAAAATCATAAATTAAAAAAAAAAAAAAAAAATTACCAAGAAGAGACAGTACAAGGGGGAAGGAAGGAAGACGTGGGTCAGTGTTTCTGTTCCAGAGGACCCTGGGTGGGGGGCTCTGGGTGAGGGGCTGTGGGTGGGGGCCTTTGGCGGGGACCCTGGGTGGGGGGCTGTGGGAGGGAAGCCTTGGAAGGGGGTCCTGGGTATCTGGGTAGGGCCCTTGGTGAGGGGCCCTAGGTGGGGGGCCCTGGGTGAGAGGTTGTGGATGGGGACCCTGAGTGGGAGGCCTTGATGGGCACCCTGGCTGGGGGCTTTGTGTGGGGGCCCAGGGCAAGAGGCTGAGTCGGGGTTCCCAGACAAGCAGGAACAGCCCGGTTGCTATGAGCCCCATGAGAAAATGGCCACCTGCGACATGGTCACCCGTGACCATGGCTGTGAGGAAAGAAGTCTCTGCCATAAGGATCTTCCCTCGGGGGCTTGCCATTGGTGCTTATGTGTCGCTGCTTTCTTGTTAGGGGAGGCCAAGCTGGCTTTTTGTCACCAGCCCAGGCAGTCTGGCATAGGGTTGCACGCACTCCCCCCACCACACCCCCATCCCCAGTGCCAGCCTGCCTGGGTTCAGATCTCATGTGTGGCTTTGGGCAAATAACCTTGGCTCTGGAAGCCTCCATTGCCCCACCTATAAAATGTGGATGATAACAGTCCCTGCCTCATAAGATATTGTCAGGGTTAAATGGGACAATGTGTTGTTGTTGTTACTTCATAGAAAAATGCCACTTGGGGGCCGGTGGGCAACTCTAGCTGTCGGTTGATGGTGTCTGAGCTCAACGTGTGTGAACCAGATGATGATGAATTTATAGATGGGAGAGACTCGGAAGTCCTGCAGTCCACAGCCTATGTGTTATGTGTTAATTTTTCACACATTGCTTTGAACACACCAAGAGAGAAAGCCATAGATCCTTACTGATGAATAGGATCTTCATAATAAAGTTTTTATGCAGGAGAAAAATCGATCTTTTAGCTAATTAGCAATAAATATTATTGAATGCCTGCCATATGCACGACACTCTGGACAGCGTAGGGGATGCAGCAAAGTTGGATCCAGGTTCCTCCTCCCTCAATAAATTTACCATCTCGATAGGGGACAAGACATATATGTAAATAGATGACTAAGAACTCAAGATAACGTATGTCAAATACCAAATGAGCTGTACTGCAGCACAAATGTATTTGTGTCTTATCTTCTCCTTGCTCCACGAAGACAGAATCCATATCTGTCTTGCTCACCATGATGTTCCCTCTGCCCACATGTGCCTTATGGCCCAGCCTTCCTGAACATCTACTGTGTCCCAGGCAACGTTCTGAGCCTTTTTGGTATTAACTCCTTGAAGACTATAATATAGGCTAAAATAGAAATACTATCAACAACCCCATTTTCAAGGTGAGGAAAGTGAGGCACAGAGAAATTTAAGCACTTGCTCAAATTCCCACAAGTCTGCTCATCACCCATGTGCAACATCAGGCACACGCTGCGCCTCGTGTGCTCAGCACAGACAATGGGATGGTGTGTCCACGGGGCCCCCAGTGTTCCAGAGACCTGCCGGGCACCTTCACCGACGGCCTCACTTCGTCTTCACAAAACTCCATTGAGAAGAGTATTGTGATTTCATGTTGTTTTTTTTAAAGATTTTATTTATTTATTTGAGTGAGAGCTTGTGAGAGCATGAGCAGGGAAAGAGGCAGAGGGAGAAGCAGGCTCTCTGCTGAGCAGGGAGCCCGACGTGGGGCTTGATCTCGGGACTCCAGGATCATGACCTGAGCCGAAGGCAGACTCTTGACCGACTGGGCCACCCAGGCCCCCCTTGTGATTTCATGTTAAAGAGGAAGCGGCTCGGACAGGCCAAGGACACATGCAAGTTACTAGCTGGCAAAGGGTGCCGGCCAAATGTATTCCTATACCAAGGGACTGACCTGGATTGGAACAAATGTTTGAGTTCAGAGGACTGGAGTGGTGAAGGAAGTTTTCTCTAAGATGGAGTGTGTCCGCTGGATTCTGAAGAAGGAACCAGATTCAGATAAGCAGAGAATGTGAGAGAGAGCTAGAAATGGGGCAGGAAAGGCAACACAGAAGTCCTGTAGGCTTGTACCAGCAGGCTGGCTGGAGTGACTCATATGTGCAAGCAGGAAGTGGCAGGGACAGTGAGGAAGGTAGATCAGGGACAGATTAGAAAAGGCCTTGAGTACTAAGCAAAGGAGGGCAGGCTCTGCAGGAACAAACTCCACAGAAATGAGCTGGGCACGTCTTGAGTACTTAATGTTTCTGGATCTCTAGCTGGGACCAAACATTTGATAAGACTGGCATGGCCTTTAATTTCTTCAACCTATAGTTGTATTGAATTACATAAAATGTTTAATCAAGGCCTCTGGAAAATTACACAAAGCATTTGCTTCGTATGGCATGGGAAAATTTAAAAGCCTTGCAGAAAAATGCCGGTGTCCCTGCCTCCCTCCCTCTCTTCTTTCTGCACTTCTGAGTTAGTGGACACTGAAGTTCTACTGCCTTATCATTGAGGAAATGGAGCAGAAGACGAGGCCCAAGCTGTGGACTCGTAAGGTAACAGCAGAGCGTCGTGCTGCTAGCAACTGTTCATTTCAGTTCCTGGGGTTCTGGACTTGGTTCTAGGGAGTTTCACCGTAAGCGTCTTTGCTGCAAGCGTTTTTGCCATAAACATTTTTTGCCAAATAACTAATTGGCCATAACGCATTTTTGCCATAAAAGAAAAAAATAACTGGTTAAGAGTTTGGTTTGACAGTTTGTTGGTTTCATCAGCCAGTTGACAGTATGGTTTCATTTCTCCATTGACACAACACTCCCATTTTTATATAAATCTTAGCCATCATAATGATCTATATGGTGGCAGAGAGTTCTGAATGCACATTTCCCACAGAATTTTGGAACATTCATCAATGAGCATGTGACAATATGCAGAGAACAAACAACAGTGTGGAAGGCTTTCATAACGCCGTCCAAAGTTCAGGGACAAATATGCATCCTAATATTGGAAACATACTTCTCTTAATGAGGGAAGAAATTTTTGTGAAAAAAAAAAATGTGAGGCCAAACGAAGAGACCAATCAGCCAAAAAAAAAAAAAAAAAAAAAAAATGTGTAGTACTATGAACGAAAGACATTGAAAACAAGTGCTTGGGTACAACCCGCAAAATAAAATCGGGTATTTGAGCAGTATTGCCATGAATCTACACACATTTTAAATGTATTCAAATATTTTGTATTTTGCAATAGTCTTTTTAATTTTGTTATTCATTTTTCATGTTTCGTTATGTCCTTTTTAATGAATGTCCCTCCTTTAATTTTTGTGATTTTATCTTTTATGGCAAAACTGCCTTATAGCCAATTAGTTATGTGGCAAAAATGTGTGCTGTGGAAATGCTCATGGCAGAGATGTTCACAGCAAAGGTCCTGGATGCACCCAGGACCCAGAGCAGTTGGTACCACTGCCACTAGGGTGGGCTTCCAGCTGTGGGTGTGAGCTTTGCCACCGCTCCTTGCCACTCTGTTTGTTTTTCCACCCGTGGAACAGAGGATCCTAACGGTTCTGCGCTCTCTGCTCACACGAGCATGGTGATGAATAAGGCAGTGTTTGCTGAGGCCAATGGGAACCTAGACATCACACAAGCACCTCAGTTATGACTCCGGGTAGAACCCAGATGGTGGTGGTGTTTCTCTATTTGCTCTGTTATAAAGCAGAATCTCATTCCACCCCCGGACCCTGCTCTGTGTATTACAGTGAGGCCAGGATATTGGGGATGGAGGTGGGCAGAATGTGGTGGCGTGATGGAGGAAATAAAGCCACCAGGACCGTATCTTGCTTTGTGTTGGCATTTCTTATTTTGTTGGCTGTGTTTTCTGGACATTTGGAAAGTTTAAACAATGTATGTAATTGGGTATCTTACAGCTTTCTGCGGAAAGTATACAAACGTTGCCGACATTGAAAGTTGGAAGGTGAAGACACTGGTGTTCAGCTCCCTCGTTTGGTATATAACGCTTTGTATTTCTTTTTCATTTTTTGGGGGGAAACATATTTTTAAAGGAGAAAAGACAAAAGTAGCTCCTTAAACTACACAAAAATATTTATTAAAGGTCCTCTGTAGCTATTGTAGGATCTTCTCTTATTTGTTCAGAGGCTCTGAAGAGTAAAAATCTGTGTACGTGGTGTTAATTGTGGGTCCTGTGGGACTTGGAATGGAGGGGCCAACTCCTCCGAAAATCCTCCACGTATTTTCCAAATGGAGACTTGAAAACCTTTGCTTGAGCAAGCCAGCCTTCTTGTTTTCCTGTCCTCTATCAAGATTCAAACTAAGTTGGCCACCCACTGATATGAATCTGTAAATAGACTAAATCCTCCCTTTGAACACACTGGTCCCTAACTTGCTATCTTATGAAAATGTTTGGGGGATGACAACATCACAGGGCTCAGCAGAGACTAGCGCGTCTGCCCTTTGCTAAGGAGACCTGGAAGGCTGCGGGTCTCTTGGAGAGGGAAGGGGATGCCGGGGACTACAGACCACAAAACATGCCTGCACAGAATCGAGGCTCCCTGACGCCTTCCTCTCAGTGTGTGTGTGTGTGTGTGTGTGTGTGTGTGTGTGTGGTTTGTGCTGTACATGGTGTGGGTTGTGTGGTGTGTATGGTGTGTGTGAGGTATGGGGTACGTGTCTGTGTGTGTGTTGTGTGTGGCATGTGTTCTCTGTGTGTGGTGTGTGTGTACGGTATGTGTGTGGTGTGTGTGTGGTGTGGTGTGTGTCTCTGTGTGTGGCACGTGTGTTGTGTATGGGGTGTGTGTTGTATGTGGGGGTTGTGTTGGTGGTGGAGGATGCTATTTCTGCAGAGATCTATATTTCTAGTTAGCTTTGTGCCTTGTGGTGGGAAGGAGAAATGTGGAGAACAGAGTTTTTAAATTTTTTTTTAATTGAGCTATAATTGATATCTAACATTATATTAGTTTCAGGTATACAACATAATGATTTGATATTTGTATATATTGTAAAATGATCATCACAGTAAATCTAATTAACATCCACCACTGCTCATAGCTACAGAAATTTCTTTTTTCATGTGATGGGAACTTTTGAGATCGACTCTCAGCAACTTTCCAAATATACAACACAGTACTGTTAGCTCTAGTCACAGTACTGTGATTACATTCTTATGACTTATTTTTTAATATTATTTTTAACTGCCACATTTCTAAAGCCCAATTTTTCATTCTGTTCTCTTCCCATACCTTCCAGTGTTCCCTATTCTCTCGTTTCTTTATTTCACTGTTTTCTTTAAATAAATCCTTTCTGCTCCTACCTCCTTTAACTTTTCTCCCGCTATCCCTTTTTCTCTATTTCCTTATTTTTATTTTTCTCTATTTCTCCTAATTCTGCTAAACTTCCTCCCTCCTCCCATTTCTCTCTTGCTCCTCTCCCTGGGAGCTGGACGTCAGAGAACTTGAACTTGACCCAGAGCCCAGCCAGAGGCATCGGTTGTACTCTATATCATGTTTCTTTAAAATAAAGCTTGCCAGCATGACAGCCTCGTGGAGTTGTCCATGGCGCATGTGTCCAATCCTCTGCTGTTGTTCTGAATTCTGAATTCACGTTGTGATTTTAATCCTTTGCTCATCAAATAGAGGTGGCTGTCTTTCTAGCTGTTGGTGAGTTGCTAGGAGCAAAAGAGTAAGAGTGTGACAAGGAGTTGGTGAGGAGTGTGAGCTGGAGAAATAAATGATCAGTTGTCTTCCTTCCACAATCTGGGCAGACCTGCATTCTGTTTACCTGCTGGGTACAAAAGGGATCCCCAAGTTTTCTAAATTTGAAATAAAGCTTTAGAAGTAATTTGCAAAAGATGTCACAGCTGCAGAAAACTGATAAAGTAACCGGGTTGGGGGTACAGGAGTCTGGAGAAAAGAGAAGACCGTCTGAAGTTAGGAACCATCTGAACATTTTTTCTCTGTGCAACCTTGAGCACCTCTGAACCCCACACGGGTCATTATTTTCTATCTGCCTTTACACTTGTGTCCATGTCCCAGCAACACAGGACTTCAGCACAGTGGTTGAGACTCTGGGGTGAGTCTAGGTTTGAATTCCAGCAAAATGACCTCTCTCAGCCTGTGACCTCAATGGAAAGTAGGTACAATAGGACCTGTTGCTAAACTAGATGATCCAAGGGAAACGCTTGGCTCTGTGTCTGACACTAGCAAGTGCTCAGCTTGTTATTACCCATCATTGAGGAAGTCCTGGGTCTCAAAAGGAGTTAATGGAGAGCTGCACATGCACGTAGTCCTCCCTTCTGCAGGGAGAGTGAAAGAAACTGAAACCACACAGGGTCGCCTGCTCCCTCGGGACGGAGCCCGCTTCATAGTGAGTCGGGAGCCATTTTGAAGGAAGGTGAGAAAATCTTTCACTGTTATATTGGTTATCTACTACCATATAACAAATCAACCCAGATGGGCTAAAACAACCATTTTTGTTCACTCATGACTCTGCGGATCAGCAATTTGGGTTGGGCTCAGCAGGACAGTTCTGCTGGTCTTGCCTGGGTCTACTCGTGGGTCAACTGGGACGACGGGTCTCCAGTGTCTTCACTCACACGTATGGCAGTTGGTGGGGCTTTTCGTGGGCTCTCTCATCCTCAAGGAGGCTGGCCTGGCCTCCTCACAGGCAGCATTCCAGAAAGGCAAGAGCAGAAGCTGCAAAGCCTCTTGGAAGCCTAGACTTGAAGGTTGCCCTTCTGCCACAACGTGCCTTTGCAGGTTCAGACTGGGGTAAACAGGTTTTTGATGGGAACCACCGCCATGTCCTGCTGCAGAGGGATGTGCATTCAGGGATGCGAGAAATTCTTGTGTCCATTTTTGCAAATAATCTACCAAAGTCCACCTCTGGCCATAATCAATCACATCCCTTCTCCATAAAAAACACTTATCCCCAAAAGGCTCGTCCCATTGGCTTGAAGTCTATGATGTAGACATTGAAAATAGGGCCAGATTTGGACGAGGCCCCTCTGGTACATCACACAAAGTGCCACCATGTATTTAGGGGGCAGAGTGGTGCAGATTTCCATAAACTAAACATACAAGTTCTCTGCACCATTCTGCCCCAAATATGCTGTGGCAGGAGAAGCCAGACAACACTAGAGACATCCCCATTTAGAAAGGGAAAAACAAGTCACGGCACAGTAGTGAGTTTAGGACAATTCTGAGACCCAGCTGGACTTGTATTTTCAGGCCCCTCTACAGTAAGGGCAGGAATTTTCCCCATTAGGACCCGGTTTTACTCCCTGGGAGTAATCTCCTAGTTCATTGTTCCTTTCGACTCTTGGTTCTCCCCTCTGGGCTCTTGGCTCTACCTTCTCAGATGTTGCTTCCTTTCCTATAAGAATTGTCCAGGCTCTCGGCAGAGCAGTGTTCTCAGCTTGCTTCCTGCCCTAGAAACTTGGGGGACCCAGAAGACTCTTTTCATTTCGAACTCTGTCCCTTTCAGTCTGATGGAGTATGCCTCCTCTAACAATGGTGTGGCTTTCTGGAATATCAGCCTGCCGTCCACTCCAGTAGATAGACCTCTCTTCATTTTGAGAGTCAAGCAGCTGTAGGAAAATGCCTCCACGATCTGGAGAGTTCTTTCATCCAGTTGAGAGGGTCTGCTGAGTATTCTGAGGGATCAATAGAAGGTATTTAAGCTACACCTTTGGTTTCATCTTTTCCTGAAGGCATTTCTGGGACTCTTTTGCCAAATGGAGAGACTTGGTGAAAAATGATTTTGTCAATCAAGCACATAAGCAGACCTTCCATATTCCCTCAAGTGTCTGCTTGTAGACTGAATGGTTCCTCCTTGAGCTTATTTCTTTCTCCAAGAGAGAATCTCCTTACTCAGACCCACAGCTCATTAGGTACATTTTTTCCCTTCCGAGTTACTGCAGGCAACCTTTTGCTAATTGTTCTGTCACTCTATAGGGTAGATGGCCTTTTTTCCAGTCTCTTCTGGCAATTTCCTTACTGTGTTTCTGGTCCAGGTAGTTCACTAACAGTTTCTTCATCACCTTTCCCGCCTCTATCCTCCACCGGGTCCTAGAGCCAATGCCACTAATTTTAGGTTATTTATGGCAACACCTCACTTCTAGTACCAACTTCTGTATCAGTTGTTTATTGCTGCATAACAAAGCTCCCCAAAATGCGGTGGCTTTAAATGATAACCACCTATTTGCTCACAAGTCTTTGGGCCAGCAATTTAGGCTGGGCTCGGCTGGGCAGTTTTCTGTCAGCCTCACCTGGGGTCACTCACATAACTGCGTCAGCTGGTGGGTAGGCTGGGCCTGGCCCATCCTGTGGCCTCATTCACATGCCTGGGGTTGGTGTTGGCTAGCCCCTGGGCCTCTCTCTCTCCACATGGTCTCTCATCCTCCACGGGGCTAGTCTGGGCTTCTTCCTAGGGGCGGCATTGTCATAGGAGGGCAAGAGAGGGAACTCTTGGGCATCTCCAGGCCTAGGCCCAGAAGTCAGACAGTGTCATTTCTACTACATTCTGTTGGTCAGAACAAGTCACGAGGCTGGCCCAGTTTCAAGGGGCAGGGACACACACTTCATGGCTCAATGGGAGGTTGGCAAAGTTCTGTTACAAAGGGGAGTAACTTTTGCAAACCATCGACCACCACCACAGTCTTGAACATAATGTTCCCAGCCCATCTGTCCCCTCCCGATTCTACACGTCACGTAAAATATTCTTTCTCCTCATATTTATTAACCTGTACGCCAGTATCTGAGCTTCTTCCACCTTGCCTCCTTACTCAATTCCCCCACTGGCTGCCTAGCTTAAAAGTATCCAGGCATCAACTTAAAGCCAAAACCCCTCCGTGTCTCCTCCCTTTCCACACCTTTTCCATGAAAAGCCAATAAAAAAGGTGAGGTCTTGCTGTAGTAAATTCTCTCAGGTGCTCCTGCGTTATTTTTCCTAAGAGTCCACACACACAAGTCACTGTTTAACTTCCCGGCTATTGTATTTTACTATCTTGATGTCTTAGTCATTTTCAGCATCCTGGGAATAAAGAATTATCCGTGACACACTGCCGAGTCTGTGGCTTAGTTAGAAGTAACACCAGCCATCCCTGACTCCCGCTGCCTCTCCTACTCGGGTTAGAATGTGAATACAATGTTGTGTTCAGATGTGGCTTCCACATTGCATGGATATTCTGACAATGACAAAATTGCTCAGTCGACCAATTGTTAGTGAAGCTGGTTTACATCATGAAGCTATTTTCTGAAGGCATCAAAATAAATTAGTCACGATGATTAAAATGATTTATAAGAAAATCCTCTTTCATAAGGATGAAATGATTTCAGACCTTTAGAAATCAACTGGGAAGTTTGGGGCATTATAAAGGAATAACGGAATAATGAAAACGTCCCATTTGACTATACATTATGCTATTTTGCAATTTTCCTCTAAATAACCTCTAGGTTATTTATGGCAGCACCTCACTTCTAGTACCAACTTCTGTATCAGTTGTTTATTGCTGCATAACAAAGCTCCCCAGAATGCGGTGGCTTTAAATGATAACCACCTATTTGCTCACAACTCTAAAAAGAAAAAAAAACAAAAAAGGAGAAAAGAAACCCCTAAACATTTTCTACCCAAAAAAAGCCTCAATAACGATGCTGAGTTTTTCTGTGCCCCCTGACTGTCCTTGCTCCACATTCCCAGCTCCTTTTTGTGATCCAAATGACTATTTACTTTCAGAAGAAACATGCAAAAGGAAATACTGAAGGGCACCTCTTCTCAACACTGACCTTCAAAACGTTTTCGCTCATTCTGTTCAACTTCTCTTTATTAAGAACCGACTGGGCACCCACACCCTGTAAGGGGCCGTGGAGAAGGCAACAGGCGTGAGAACAACTAGGACGTTGTCCTTGTGTGTCACCGGGACACGCTCTCTCACAATGCCACACAACTCCACAAATCAAGCAGCTTGCTTGCCCGCAGGCGGGAGTTAGCATCTGCCTTTTCCCAGGCAGCTGTACTGTGTGCCCGGGCATGCCGGTGTGATGGTGAAACCCTGGACTCAGGAGCCTGACTGCCTGGATTTGAACCTGTGATCATGACTTACTAGCTGTGTTACTTTGGTCAAGTTGCCTAACCTCTCTGTGTCTCAGTTTCTTCATCTGTGAAATGGGAATAATAATAATCATAATACCCCCCCCTCTTTGGGTTATTGTAAAGATTGAATGATTAGAAGTTGTGCTTGTTGGCACTCAGCAATGTTATACATATTCAATAAATTAAGAAAAAGAAGAGGGTTTTTTTGTTTTTGTTTTTATTTTTTAAGAGAGAAGCGCAGGAGGGACAGAGGGAAAGGGAGAGAGAGAATCTCAAGCAGACTACCTGTTGAGTGTGGAGTCCCACACAGGGCTCGATCTCTCGACCCTGAGATCATGACCTGAGCCGAAATCAAGAGTCTGATGCTTTAACCCACTGAGCCACCCAGGTGCCCCAAAAGAGACATTTTTTAAAGCCTCTTTGATGGATCTGTGCATACAAAGGGAACATTAATATATTAAAATATCCAATCAATGTGAAGGTGTGTTGTGAAGAGGGGCTTTGTTTCCTAGCCAGTGTCCTTGTTAAGAGAAATTGTTTTCTGGAGTGTAAGACGAGCCTGGGCACCATGGCGACATGCTCTCTCGCAGCTCCACACAACTGCAAAGCAGGCAGCTTGCTTCCCTGCAGGCGGGACTTAGCGTCTCCCTTTTCCCAGGCAGCTGTACTGTGTGTCCGGGGACGCACGGTGTGGGGGTGAAAGCCTGGACTCAGGAGCCTGTAAAATATAGAATATGTATGTATATAGTAGGTAAAATATTTTAGGGCCCTCTTTAAGGAAAGAGCCCATGTTATTTCTTTTTCTCAGGCATTTCCACTCGCCCATGTCAATTTTCCTGTGGGAGACAGTATCATTTAGTATTTAAGGGCATGGGCTTAGGACTGAGATCCACTCTGTGACCTTTGAGCAGGTCTCAGTTTCCTCATCTGTGAAATGGGTGTGGGGTTTAATGTGAGGGTTAGAAGAGACAAACCAGTAAAGTACTTAACACTTGGCTCTAATAAAATTTATTATTATTATTGGAAATGTTTCCCCTAATCCCAGATCATGTTATTCAGACTGAAGCTCTGTGAAAGCAGGGACTTTATCTCGCTCCTCTTTTAAGCCTCTAAGAAGGTCATTTATGATAATTAGCAAGCGATAGCTGTTGATAATATAATGATGATTGATGTTAGAAATTCTGGAATTTTTTGGAGGACCAAAGACAGAACAAGAAGAATCCTGGCCAGGAATTCCAGAAGATCCATTCTGAGGCCAAAGGGAAAACAGAAGTATGGAAGAAGTCTGTGCTTTTCATATCCAAAAAATTCTTTGGTTAGGAGCCCCATTCTTGATCAAAAGGAGCTATTAATACCTGGTTTATGTTACTGTTGAAATATCAGCTGTGTGTTATTATATTTAAACTTAGTTTTTTCCAGGGGCGCCTGGGTGGCTCTGTTGGTTAAACATCTGCCTTCGGCTCAGGTCATGATCCAAGGGTCCTGGGATTGAGCCCCGCATCGGGCTCCCCGCTCAGCAGGGAGTCTGCTTCTCCCTGTCCCCCTCACCGCACTCGTGCTCTCTCTCTCAAATAAATAAAACCTTAAAAAAAAAACCAACAAGTTAGTTTTTTCCAGATCCCATTTTCTAGCTTTACATGAATGATAATTAGTGTTAATAAACGAACTGTCTCACACACACACAAAGTCCCGTTCTTGGCCTCGCCACTGAGTGGCTGGGAAAATCATCTGGTTTTTCTAGGTCCTGGTTTCCTCATTTAAAAACTGCAAGGGTATCCTGAAGGTCTTCTTTACCTCTGAGATGCTTGAGGAAGGTCCCAGATGGAACTGGTTCCAGCCAGGTTATCCACCACTTAATACTGGAAAGGAAACCAAACAGCCAAAATGAGGAATTTCCTTTCAACAAATATCTTGTAATTATGCTGATTTTTAAGCCACATAATCAGTCTAAAAGCAAATCCCATCTCCATGGAATTTATAAAAGGATTAGGAAATGGAGAAAATGGGGGCATGTTAGCAAGCCCATTTGATTCAATTTAAGCCCATTTCCCCTTCGTCCTTTACTAGTTTTTAAACCGAATAAGGTAGAGAGCACAGACAAGTCACTGGCTTCCACGCCTGCATTTAATTTTCTCTCTTCTGGGCGGGGCAGTATCTGATCGGCTTTTAGGGTGCTCATCCCCTCAGTTCAGATGCTGAAGGAACAAGAATAGAGTATCTCTTTTTTGGGAGCGGCCTGTGTTGATACCTGAACAAGAAAAACCCACAAGGACTCTTCCAGCCTCCATCTGGAAAAAGGACGGACGCCTCTTGGGCTCTCAGTTGTGCTGCGGGCTTGGAATCTAAAGCAGTCTTCTACTTTGCTCTCGTTTTTTTTTTTTTTTAAAGATTTTATTTATTCATTTGAGACACAGAGATACAGAGAGAGAGCATGAGCAGGGAGAGAGGCAGAGGGAGAAGGAGAAGCAGGCTCCCTGCTGAGCCAGGAGCCTGATGTGGGGCTCGATCCCAGGACCCTGGAATCATGACCTGAGCCGAAGGCAGATGCTTAACCATCTGAGCCACCCAGGCGCCCCGCTCTCGTTTTATTTTTGTAGGTAACTGCACATTGTGAATAATCAGGCTGTCGAATGAAATCCTACTCCACCTGATCTGCGCTGAGACAAGTTTGGACACCTTTTTGTCATTGTGGATGGTATAGATTAGCTGTCAATTTGTCCAATGTCATCCACATCCAAACCTCTTTCCTGAGATTTGGCCAAACTCTGGGTCACATTGTCCCGTACAAAAATAAAGCAGTGAAAAGAAACGATGTCCAGCTTTTTGTCTTTGGCTTTTGGCTTTAACTTTGGAGCTAGGACACGAATTGATTTTAAGATGGCACAGACATTTGTGTAGTTCTTGGAGGGGATTAAGCAGCCTCGTGTGCACGAAATAAATATTTCCCTGGAACGGTTTTCCGAGCAGGTCCTGTTCACAAACTTCTTTTTTTCCAGATAACTTACTTGTAAATGCTTTAAAATTTTCAAACTGCAATTTTTTAAATTGAAGTATAGTTGACATGCAACGTTACATTAATTTCAAGTGTACACCATAGTGATTCAACACCTCTCTACCTTACACTATACTCACTGCAAGTGCAGCTGCCATCTATCACCATACAACGCTATCATAATAGCATTGACTATATTCCTTATGCTGCACCTTTCATCGGCATGATGTATTCATTCCGTAACTGGAAGCCTGTACCTCCCCCCCTTCACCCATTTTGCCTGTCCCCCACCCCCCCCGCCCCCTTCCCTCTGGCAACCATCAGTTTGTTCTCTGTATTTATGAGCCTGTTTCTGCTTTCTATTTTGTCAAACCACAATTTTAATTCTCTCAGTAAATTTTGGTGTTGTCATCACGATTTTAAAATGAGCAAGTTGTGATTTGTACTTTCAGTGGTTTCCCCAAGATTTGGGGCTGCTCACCGGTCCACTATGGACACCAGATCTCAATCCCTGTTCATGGGCGACACTGAGGCGTTCTGACTCCACATGTCAACTCCGGATCAGCTCCTGAGCCTCAGAACTTCAACTCCACTCTCTTCTGTGACTCTACTGATGCCCTCGTCAGAGTGCTTACTTTATAATATTTTAATTGCCTGCTGGCTTGCCAGCTTCACTCTGTGAATTAAGGGTAGGAAATGTTTCCATCCTTGTTTTTTTTAATGCCCAGAATAAGTGTCTGACACATACGGGAACTTGATAAATGTCTGTCAAGAAACAAACAAACAAATTCATCTTACTAGGCGGATTCTAAAACCTATAAAATATTTTACGGATATCACAATTTTTGCATTTAAATATTTTAGTGTAAATTAGAATTTTGACGACTCCTGATAAGGAGTATTAAGAGGTTTTGTGTATGAAACCATTCATTTTTCCTTAGACAAATGTTGTCCAGTCACTCTGATCTAAGCCTTGGAATCTTATCAATCCACAAATATTTGAGTATCTACTCTGTACAAGACACTGTGCTAGGCGCTGTAGGGGGTCAAAGAAATCTAAGGGGCAAACCCTTCTCTCAAGGAATTTCTAACTTTGTGAAGGCTTGGCTTCTCTTTGTCCACTCAAAGGTATTTCCGTGGAGTTTATCATACAAATAATAGTTGGAGGGTTGGGAAGAACCAGAGTGAATGTGAAGACCTTTTTCAGAAAGCCATCCCATTGTCCATTTAGGGTCTTATATTTCAAGGCCCTCGGCTTTGGTTGGTGAGGGAGAGGAGCATATCCTTTAGAAGTTAATTCTCCAGATAAATAAGAGGGTCACTGCAGAAGCCTACATGTTACAAAATGCAGGAGGTGGGGAAGTGTGGGGAATAGCAACCCTTTCATCTTCAAGGCGAGAAAAAATATTGCATGGGTCCAGGACAAGCAAGCCATAAATTTCAGGCTTGAGCCCCAGCAGAGCTGCCTCCTCACTGTGGCCCAAACCCGGGCTGTGAGGACTGAGTCACTCTCAAGGCACGAGACAAAGAGGAAGAGCTCTTCTGGACAGCCAGGGGCAGCCAAGTTCCCAGGGACTGATCCTGTCTCTCTCTTCCATCCAGCTTTCTCGAGGGTTCCAGCATCAGAAAGTGACAAAGAAGTAAAAAAAAAAACAAAAAACAAAACAGAGGTGATAACCAAGAACATCTCACACACTAGGAGGAAAGGGTCCTCTTGGAAGCCAGAACTTGTAAAATTCTCAGAGCCAGACAGAGAGAAGGAGCAGATTTTTCTGGGGTTCTGTTGTTTATACTTGAGTGTTTGGTCTTAGAAGACCCAAATGGGCCTGTAAAGGCCTTGCCATTAGAGATTACAAAGAGAACTACTTTGGTGTAGCCAGACACATCTGTTTCTCTTTATTTTCTTTCCAATGTCTTAACTTTTCTATTCTGACAGTATTGGAAGCTATCGATACGGTTTTGTGTCTCAGAACTTACGTGTATTTTAAACAACGAAGTCCAACATCTATTAAATACTTACTACTGCCCAGCCCTGTTGTAAATGCGACAGCCCTATATGGTGGGTACTATTATTATTGCCATCCCCATTTTCCAGGTGAGAAAAATGAGACACAGAGAAACTGAATATAGCTGGTAAGTGGTGAAATTGGAATTTGAATCTGTCATGTGTCTCCACAATCTGCCCACATGACCACTAAGTTAGAGTGACTTTTAATAGCATAGAGGATAGGTTCATATACATAAGAAAGGAAAAATCCAACCAAATAGTAGAAAATTCTTTCTGAAGGTGTCCTTGGAGACTCAGATTCTTTTTTTTTTTAAGATTTTATTTATTTATTTGACAGAAAGAGACACAGCGAGAGAGGGAACACAAGCAGGGGGAGTGGGAGAGGGAGAAGCAGGCTTCCCACCGAGCCGGGAGCCCGATGTGGGGCTCGATCCCAGGACCCTGGGATCATGACCCGGGCCGAAGGCAGATGCTTAATGACTGAGCCACCCAGGCGCCCCGGAGACTCAGATTCTGAGGGCACAGAGGCAAAAGGGATCAGCAAACCACTTCTTACCCTGCCTGTCGCAGTCCAAGTCAGAGGATAGCACGTAGCCACACATCCCCAGATGCAGCCTGTCGGACATGTTCATGGAAAAATGGAGCCTGCCTCAAATAGAACTGAAAGAGCACTGGGGTATGTGTGTGGGGGGAGCAGAAACAAGTATCAAACACTAGGGAACAAGATAAGTCAACGTGAGTGGATAAAAACTATGGAATTCTGTTCAGCATTTGGAAACAAAGAATTTGATGTAGATGTACCAGCATGCATTTTATTAAGTATAGTGTTGGTTGAAACAGTAAGAAATAGAACAAGAACTCTAGTCACTAACATTAAGGTAGATTAAAAATATATACACAAGCACAAAGTATTTTACAAAGATACATATGCTTGGAAGCCTAAGAAGGGGGAGAAATTGGCACTGAGAATCTGAAAAAAAAAAAAAAATTAAAAAAAGAAGAGAAAAACAAAGTCTGGAAGTGATATGGTCCATACTGGAGATGTGGATGGCAGGTTGTTCAATTTCATGTCATGTCATGTCATTCATTCATCCATCCATCCATTCATTCATTCACCTAACAAACACGGTGTTCATGGCCAAGGGGGTAAGAGGCAGGTGGTAGAAGGGAAGATGCAAAGGCTCTGGGAGCATGTAGATGGAGTTCCAATCCTGGTTCCATGTGTATTTGCTGGGTGGCCTTGGGTGACCTCCCAAAGATTAAGTTTCTTAGGCTGCAACATGGAAATAACATCTAATTCATAGGGTTGATGTGAATAATGTATGCAAAGCTCCTTGCATGCAGTACTTGACCCAGAGTATATGCAGCAAGCCCACAGTAAACAGTTAAGAAACTCAGCTACACTGGTGATCAAAACAAAGACCACCCTGTGGTCTGGTGGAAAATATGATCTTAAATAAGTATACAAGAAAATTTAATGATCGAAATTGGTGCTATAAAGGAAAAGGTATAGGGTGCTATGAGAGAATTTAAAAAGTTTGGAACTTATTCTGGGGGCTTATTGTAAGGACTTTATTTATTTAAAATTTTATTTATTTATTTGACAGAGAGAGAACACAAGCAGAGGGAGTGTCAGGCTGAGTGAGAGGGAGAAGCAGGCTCCCCGCTGAGCAAGGAGCCCGATGCGGGGCTCGATCCCAGGACTCTGGGATCATGACCGGAGCCTAAGGCAGACGCTTAACCGACTGAGCCACCCAGGCGCCGCTTGTTAGGACTTTAGGCATGTTTAAGATGTTGAATCATCTAAGAGCCAAGCTGAGGAGACCAACCACGAACAGGCGCACAACGGCGTTTGACAGTACCTTCGGTACCAGCGGGAGGGATGATGCCAGGTGGCGCCCGTGTCCTGAGAGCCAGCCGGCACAGTGCTCAGAGTGGGGCAGAGGCCTCCGAGAGCTGATGGGAGCTGGGGTAGCCTGTGGGCTGGTAACAGGGGTGGAGGGCTGGAGGGAAGTGCAGGCTCAGTAAGCGCTGGAGGCGAGAAACCCTGGAGGCAGGGTCCGCCTAGGGACTGGGAGTAGACCCCATGGCCCGAGAAGGCAGTCCTGTTCAGCCCATGCCCCCTTTTGATAAACAAAAGAATCCCGTGCCCTTCCCCGCACCCCCCACACCTAGAGATATTGATCTACTTTAAATTGGGCTGGCCCCTGGTTATCTTCTGTGGATTTCTATTGGCCAAGATTTTATTGAGCTTTTCTTTCTGTAATTCATATTGAAACAGCAATAGGCATCTCTTCTCATTTTCCACATATAAAATGTATCATGCTAACCATGCTTTTTAAGCTATACCTCCCCCTCCCCCTCCCCCTGATTTTCCCTTAGACCATTGATGGTAAAATAAGTAGTGCGGGTGGGGGGAGAGATAAGCTCCTCTGGAAAGTAGGTTAGGGCCAGATAAGAGGGCCTTAAATGTTGCTAATGTCTCTGCTACCATAACTACCCCCACCCGAGGCACAAATTCTTCTTACAAGAAGAGGGCCAAGGGGGGCCTTTTGGGGGCCCACAGGAGTGAAGTGAGCTCACTTCTGTGGGACTCCCCCCCCCCAAGCCAGTACTTGGCCCTAGATGAATGAGGAGAGAGGAAGCCTAATATATAAAAGAACTCGCTTTTGTCAACCTCAAGGCTGGGGAGTTGAGAAGTCAGTTTTCCACAAGATCTGTCTCTGAGCCCACTAGCTTTTCTTATCCCAAAATCAGAAGAAAAGAATTCCCGATCTGCAAGCTCCAAAAACCTCACTCCCTTAAGAGGAACTCACTTGTTGTCTTTAGTTCTTAGAATCTCTAGGTAGTACTGGGTGGGGGCGGGCAGGGGAAGTTCTTAAATTCATTTTAATATTACAAATGGCCAAAAAATTAATGTTTCGACCCTGGACGAGACGCACAGGCTAAAGAAACTTAGGTTTTTTGCTTTGGGCTAGAATCTCATCTACCCAAGGTAGTAACACAGGTCATCTACGCTGATTGCAAAGATGTCAGTTATTTATTTATTTATTTTAATTTTTTTAGTTTCAGATGTAGTGTTCAATGAAAGATGTGTCATTTAATAAATGCAGCTTGTATGGTAGACAGGATCTTCAGTGCATGGAATCTATGGAATTCTAATAATGATAAGAGGTAGCGGTTGAGCAAAGTTTGGGGTCCTCTGTTCTAAGAGTTTTGTTGAATAATTGAGGGGAGAATCCATTTCTGCTAAGTAAGAGAGAATAAGGATATGGGAGAGTGGGTAAGCCTTGCAGAGCCATCTTCGACCCAGGGAAGGGTCATGGTCCAGACCATGGAATCTGAAAGAAAGGAAGGTGGGGCACAGGTGTTCTGCCACTCGTTTCTGATTTGTCTTTGAGTGAGTCGCCAGTTGTAAGCAATCTTAGGAAGATATTCTGAGTCTCCATCAGGCTCCTATCCAAATTTGGCATTAGCTGGTATCTACCTCTTGGTCCATGAGCAGGGCTGTGTTTACAAGGACAAGCTAAGCAGTCTGAAACCTACTTCCCTATTCCTGCCCCCACCGGACTCCCAGCCCAGGGAACCACATTGAAGATAGCTCTGTGCGGGAGATGGTATTCAATCCTTTCAGTTTTGATGATAGGAAAGATTTTCTTTATCCACCCATTTTCTCATCCATTCATTCATTCATACATGCAACAAATAATATTTGTGCAAAGTACTGTTGGGCCATGGGGACCTCTACCTTTGAGCCCAAGGTCCATGAAGTTGATGATGCCCTAAACATTGTGATATCAGCTCAATGATAGTAATGTGGCTGCTGGTTCTGACATAGCTATTAAAGCTTCAGTGATGAACTGGGCAGTGCTTGGCCCGGTGGTTGGAAGCCTCCTAAGCCCAACTGGCTGGGAGAGGGGCCAGCTGGAGTGGGAGGGAGCTGTGGTGTCAGGAGGAAGTGAGTCGTCTGTAACCAGGACTAGATTCGAAGAAGTGGTCTGAGCAGCAACAGCCTGAGACACTGCTCTCTCCCAGGGGTGCACGCCCCTACAGCTTCTGCTTACATACTTGGATAAGGGCTTCCTCTCAACCTGTTTCAGGAAGTGGATCAAGAATGGATTGAGAGTGGGTCCTGAGTGCAAGATTCTCACACATAATGCTTTTCTGAGCTGTGGGTGTCTTAGCAGGTAGTACTCAGGAGACCAGAGATCCATGTGCCCTTCACCTTCTAGCCTCTGTCCCCTAGAACTCTCAAGTTTGGGTAACTGAGCTCCTGGCAGGTGTTGGCTGCCAACGGAGCTGTGCCTGCATTGTTGGGAGGGTCGGAGGCAAGCTTCCTGGTATCAGCTAACCCCAGTGCTCTCCAAAAGGCAGTGAGTGAGCATCGGTGCACTTGACTGAGCACAAGCTCTACATTCTCCAGATGTAGCCAATGGGCCTGCCAACCAGAGGCTGAGAGAAATGGGCTGCTCTTAGGTGAGAAGGAAGGAAAACAGGGGCCCCATTGAGGACCTACCAAGGTAGCTCCCACTTTGGCATCTAGAATGGTCAATTTTAGCTGATTGCGTTCATTTCGCAACCGGGTTATGCGATTCCCAAGCATTACCTCTTATCTCTAAACAGAGGTGTGAAAACAGAACCGACTTGGCACAGACCAGCTGCCTAAAGGAACGTCTTTGTGTAAGGCTCAAGGCTTGTAGGGTGGAAAAAGACACAGGATGCCGGCCCCAATGCCCCTGCCCCAACTCATCTATTTTTGGTTCCCTTCATTCAAAGGAGACCAGACACAGGTCCATTGCATTAAAAAAAGCGGTCCCTGTAGAGAGAATTAATACTTGTGCCATGATGTGGGGCTTTGGCCTCTGCCTGGGGTTAACCTACAGCCCCAAATGAACTGCTCAAATAGGTTGTGGACATTTCCCAAATGTGTAGTGAGGCTTACACACAAATATGCAGCCGGCACTGTTCACTGCCTCTTGGGAGTGAGAAGCAAGATGGCGCCACGCCAGCAGCCTCACAAAGCAGCGTTGTTAGCGCTCCTTTAGATGCTCCTGTGTGGCTTCATCGGAGCAGAGGAGGCTCTGTTTACGCCACTGACTCCTATTGATTCTCCTGGGGGATGGGAACTACAATGCCGGTCTCTGTTAGTCTCTGGAGTGTGTTGGGAGTGTTTGGCCAAGGCTTGCGGGTGTCCTGTGATCCTCTTGGTTGATGTGATACTGAATTATACCATTGGAGGGTGAGCTCATTGCTGGGCCTCTGAAAACAGGTTTTGGACCAGGTTTGGGGCAGAGGGAAAACTTCAGGCATTGGATCTATTGAGAGGCCCATTGTGTCTTTGCAGTGAGTTGAGGGTAATGTTTCTCAGAGTTGAGTCTCTGGAAAATTGGGGGCTCCAAGGGCTTCTCCAACATATACATGACAGTGAAATTTGAGAGACTGAAACACATCTTTCTCCAGTCGCTTTAATCGCTTTAATCGTAGCAACGGTCTCTTTTGTTGAAAAACTTCAGCAATTGTTTGGCTGTTGTTTTATTTTCCCCCTTCAGAAAAGCTGTGGGCACTTCAGGCCCTTTGTTCTGCTTAAAGGGATTACATACTGAGTAAAGGGAAGCCATCAGCTAGATCAGGAGGTAGGGCCCCAGGTCAGAGAGGACCCAAGGCCAGCCCCACCCGCAGAGCCTGAGTAGCCAAGTCAGTCTTGAATCTCCTCCCACTTTCTTCCAGGGACTGGCCTCCCCCCTGGGCTCTGCCTCAGATGTACTCCCTGTCCCATTCTTACACGCCTTTCTTTCGGCAGAGCTCGGATCTACTGCAGCTTCTTGCTGGTCGGGCTTCATCAAGGGCAATGCACTGCATTAGTAAAATCAGGATATTCCCTGTGACCTAAAACAGACCCTTTCAGGAAAGTATCCTTTGAATCTTGACCCCTGGCCCCCAACCTCCCAGTTGAACACGGCATAAAATCCACACCATTCTTCTGCCTTGAAAGTTCTCTAGTTTGGCTGAAGGGTCCCTTATTGGGTCCCTATGTTCAGAACCCTGTGACATGTGGGCCTCTCTTCAGTCCATTTTCCACCCTGTGGGCAGAGTGAATTTCCTAAAATTTGCACGTCATTCCCCAGTTTTAAAGGTTTTAATAGCTTCCTGTAGTTTTTGAGAAAAGGTAGAAATTCTTATATGGCATTCAGAGGGCTTAAGGATCTGGCATCTTCCTCCTCTCTCTTTCCTCATCCCCAACCCCATCACAAACCAAATTTCTTCAGGCTGCTTCTGCTCCACGGCTCTGGCTGTCTTAGGCTCTCCTGCAACCCCTTTATGACTTTTCTACTGTGACCAGACCTGCCTTTCCTTCCAGACTGTGAACAAATGAAGACAGACACGCCATCATCTGTCTTTCTATGCCCAGCACCTTACAGAGGTGGCAAATACAGGTGCCCAGTAATTGTTTGCTCAGTCATTTTAAATAGGGATCTTCCCCGTATGGGAAGTGTTCTCGACCACAATTAAGAAAGTGTTCTTGACAACACTGGACTATTTTGGGTCGGTCTGCTGTTTTCCTGAAGAGGCTGTGCTTGGTCACAATTGCTCCACAATCGTGGAGAGGAAGGAGAACTCCAGGCCTGGAAAGGAAAGCAAAGCATTTTCAGGGGGGCACTCCTGGAGTAACTAACGGCTTTTAAAAAGGAATGTGACCAAAAAATTCCACTTCCAGGATTCTAAGAGCTCATGGGAATGCCATTTTTGAGAACAAAATATTGGAGCTGAAGACCCAAGGAAATCTATATCACAGAAAATGATGTGACTGTTACTAAGAAGGGAGTCGATTTGTATTTCCAACATGGTGGGATGTCCATGGTATTGGGTGAGGAAGTGAGTTGGTGAAAAATTTGAACGGTGTCATCCTCAAATATCTGAGGATAATGTTTCGTGTATAGAAAATGGTCTGGAAGGACACACATCAAACGCAACCTATGTCCATTCCTGGAAATGCGACACAGAAAAGAGCAGGGGGAATTGGTCAATTTTACATGATATTTCTTGGAGTGGCTTGAGTGCTGAATTACCTGGGTCCAATGGGGGTGGTGTAGGATTAGAGAACATGACTTTAAGGCTCTGGAATTATTAGCACTGGCACGATTGATTTTTCTCAGCCTCCTGCCTGCTTTTTGTCTGTCAGAGGTTACTGTCCTGCCTTCATGGCATTTAAATTGGGCTTCTGGAAGATGGCAGTGGAGAAGGTGGTGGTGAAGGAGATTCTTTTGGTCAGGGGACTTCCCTGAAGTGACCCATGAGGGGCCAAGGTGGGTCAGGGCCTACACAGCTCACGTCTGAGGTGTGGAAGACCTTGTGGCAGCACCTCGCTCTGGTCAGTTCTGGTGTCGGAGAGCAAGTCTGGGTTCAGGCTCCTGGGCACGGGGTGTGCTGGGGAGGAGCAATATAAATACTGATAACTATCATTTATTAATTCCCATTTATTAATACTGAGCGCTTATTATGTCAGCCCTGGGCCAAATGTTTTATAAACATCTGGATTAATTTTTCTTCATATAACTGATCGGGTTTTTTTTCCTTTCCTTTTACCTGACATGAACATAAAGCTCCTAGATAATACGTGACAAAGCAGGATTTGAACCCAGGTCTGACTGAATCCAAACTCCGTGGCTGTTACCACTACACGGCCTAGGGGGGTAGACAGCGAGTGAACCCCAATCACACGGGCAGGCGGTGGGGGGCTCTGGGGAGGCGGCGACCCATCATGGCAAGAGCACAGACCTCGCAGGCAGACACCCCTCAGTTAAGTCCCGACTCTAACTTGATCCCAGCGAGGGCAAGTGCCTCTCTGGGCCTCAGTGTTGTCATCTGTAAAGTGGGCCGACAATCCCCACTTGGCACGTAGGGAAGAGAGCTATTGGCAGCGTGGATTTGGACACCACTTCCGTCCCTAATCCTCACGAGCGTGTTTGTCACAGAGCGCCTGGGTCAGCCGCGCCCTTCCATAGGCTTTATCCCTTTTGACCCTCCCAAGGAGCCCTCAAGCTATCTGCCGACTCCCTATCGCCCTGCTTCAGGCAAGACTTGTTTACCCTCAGTCTCTGCTTCCTCACCTGCATTTACACCTCAGAGCGCTGGAATCTGGTCTGGACCCACCACTCCGCCTGGTCGGCTCTGGCCAAGGTCACCTACGTACAGTTCGCTGGGGGCAAAATCCAGCAGATACTTTTCTGTCTCTGACTCGCCTGACCTCACAATGAACACGTTCCTTCAGCTTCCAGATCTCGCTCTCTCCTAGTTTCCTTCCTTCCCTCAAGTTGCTGCTTCACTAACTTGTTCCTTCCTGTTTCCCGGACCAGGGGCTCCTGGCCGGCTCTGTCGGTGGAGCGTGTGACTCTCGATCTCAGGGTTGTGAGTTTGAGCCCTACATTGGGCGTAGAGATTACTTAAAAATAAAGTAACAAACCCCCACAAAACTTCCCAAACCCACGGATTTCTCTTCGCCTGGCAGCCACGGTAATTTTCAGATCGGGTTGTGCCTTCCCCTGCTCCATCCAACTCACCTTGCGCTCTTAGGATGAAGACCACAGTCTTCACTCAACATGGCCAGGAGGTCTGGCCCTTCAGGCTCTTTGATCACCTTTCAGGCTTCACCGTGTGCCCGCTCGGGCCCATGCCCTGGGCTCTGCCTGCTGGGCCCCTGGGCGGGGAGGGGGGTCTTTCCCCTGGGCCCTTCGCACAGGTGCTCTCTTTCACTACCCGCTCCCCCCACGCCCTTCCACTTCATCGCCCCCCTCCTTACCTTTGCCAAACCAACTTCCAGTCTCAGTTTAAATATCACTTCCTCGGGAAGCCTCTTCTTGATACCCCACACCAGCTGGGGGCCCCTGCTTATATGTTTTTCTTGCCACGCTGCACCTCTCCTTCCCAATGTTTATCGTAATTGCAGTTTTTGTGTGATCATTTGTTTAATATTTTAAAATAATTCCCTCCCAAGAGGGAGGCTCACTGAGAGCAGGCCCCGTGGGTCTTATTCACCCCGTGATGAAGCCAGCGCCTATAAGGGTCCGGCGAATGGATCTTGCAGATGCTGCCCGTTCGCTCCTCCTGGCGGCTCCCCTCCCCCACTCCAGTCCCTATCCATCCTCCAAACCACAGTTAGGATTCGAAACACAAACCTTGACCCTGTCATTTCCCTACTTAGAAATCTTTGCTGAGGGCGCCTGGGTGGCTCAGTTGGTTAAGCGACTGCCTTCGGCTCAGGTCATGATCCTGGAGTCCCTGATTGAGTCCCGCATCGGGCTCCCTGCTCGGCAGGGAGTCTGCTTCTCCCTCTGACCCTCCCGACCCTCCCCCCTTTCATGTGCTCTCTCTCTCAGTCTCTCTCTTTCAAATAAATAAATAAAATCTTTAAAAAAAAAAAAAAAAGAAATCTTTGCTGACCTCCAACTGCCCAAGATCTTCACTCTGTTTTTCTCCCTCTAGTCCCATTTTTTAAAAACAAGCTCTGCCGTGGAATTCTAAGTTTTGTGGAATTTAACTGAATTGCTTCTAGTTTCTGTAATTGGTCATCCCCTGTCCTCTGTCAGGTTCCATATGCCTTAGTTCCTACTGTCTCCTCTGCCTAGAATAGAATGAATACACGCTCACCCCCAGTCTTTTTCTGGCTACTTGGTCTCCCTTGCCTACCTGTCCCCCGTGTGCCCCAGTAAAATCCAGTGCTACCCCAGTGTCGGCTCACCTGTCTGTCTCCTCCACCAGGCAGCAAGCTCCTGGAGCGCAGGACCAAGACTTGCTGAGTACGGTGCCCTCAAGCTCCTGAAACACAGAACCTGCATCCAGAGCAGGTGTTCAGTATATTTGGTGAATGAAGACTTACCTGATTTGTGTAGTCTGTGGCTCATAAATGAAGCCTGCTACCCTTCGAATGGGTGGTCCTGCCCTGCTAATGTCGGACCAAGGTATTGGTTCCTCTAGAATATGGAGGCACAGTCGCTCCAAGGAGAGATCTGTGATGCATTATCTGGTGGTGGAGGGGGGAGTGCGAGAGGAAAGAGCACTTTTGGGGGTACTCATGTCTCTAGTGTTCCTGTAATGCCTGCTATTTCTCCTTTTGCTAAGATAAAATGAAATATTTTTCTGCATTCCCCGTCTACTCTCTTTACTCTTTATGAGGGCTGATCGGAAGGATCTGTTAGGACAAGGGATGGAATATGTTGTACAACTTAGGCTTCTCTCTAGGTTTGTGATTTACACAACTGCTTCTCCTTTTGTTTTCTGTCCTAGACAACAGGAAAGTGGTCTGTCCAAGGAGAAGTTCGCTTTCAATACTTGGGGTTAGCACAGCCACCTGGGTGTCCCAACTCTGCAGGTTCTGCCCCACCCAGCTCGCCTCCTATGCTCAACTTCTCCAAACAGTGCAACTCTCTTCTCCCCAAAAGTCCCCCAGCATGCTCTTCCTGCTCTACGGAAGAAGTTCTCAACCCAGGCTGTGCACTAGAATCATCAGGCTTTTAAGAAATACAGATGCCCAGGACCTTCCTATCTACATCCTTTGAATCAGAATTTCTGGGATGGGCTTGGGCATGAGTAATTTCGAAAGCTTCCCAGGTGATTCCAGTGTGCAGGCAGTGTTGAGAACCACCCCCCTAGACCTTTGCTGGTCTTCCTGATGGAGGGTCCTCTGTGCCCCGGCCAGACTCCTGCCTACGAGATGCTGCTTATCCCTAAGACAGCAGATGCAGATGGTCCTCTCATGTGACCTGAAGGACACTCTGGACCACTCTCATGATAGCTCATTATGATTATTTGTGATAATGAGGACCCTCGGTAGCATAGGTCAGAATACCCAGAGCATTGTAGGTTTTTAAATAACTATTATTTAGATTGAATTCAGTGGAAACTTCAGCTGCTTTTGAATTCCCATGGATTATCAGGGAATTCGATCCTCCCTTCCTCATCCACTCTGGGCAAAGAGGCTGCACATTTTTCTATTTTGCTCTGATAATTCACCCTTCCTGATGTGGGTCACGTTGACTGCAGTAAGTGCAGTCAGGCTCAAACATCAATTTACAGCATTGTTTTGAGGGCCTTAGAATGCCCTTGGGATGGGTCAGGACAACGTATGTGAGGATACTACAGCAGTGGACTGAACACTGGTTTGCAAATAGATTGATCAATTGATGAATCTCATAGACTTTGTCCTAAAAAAAAAAAAAGAGAGAGAGAGAGAAAGAAAGAAAAAGTCCCCCCGAGTCCCAATTTCTTTGGCATCTGAAGCTTCCTTTTTCAAACTCAAAACTGCCTATCATAACTGAAACCAGTTTCCACTACTCCTCTTTAAATATTCCACCCCAACGGCGCGCCTGGGTGGCTCAGTTGGTTAAGTGACTGCCTTCGGCTCAGGTCATGGAGTCCCTGGATCGAGTCCCGCATCGGGCTCCCTGCTTGGCAGGGAGTCTGCTTTGCTCTCTGACCCTATCCCCTCTCATGTGTTCTCTCTCATTCTCTCTCTCTCAAATAAATAAATAAAATCTTAAAAAAAATAAAATAAATATTCCACCCCAATAGACGACGAGCCACTCTGTTATGAATGTGCACGTTCTTTATTCCCAACTCTTTCCTCACACCCTTCCCTGACCTGGGATGGACTTCATGTTATCACAGGAAATCCTACCCACTCTTCAAAGTCTAAGTCAAATGTGAGCCCCTGGGGGGGGGGCCCCAGCCAGGAACAATCCCTTTCTTTTCTGTGTTTCTAACATACTTATTTTCTTACTACTTAATCCCTCATTCATTCTGTAAATATTTATTGAGCACCAAATATGTGCTGGGTTCATTTATCCATGGTCTCGCTCTATACTCCATTATAATTATTTTTGCTTTATCCTCTTGAGGGCAGTGGCTGAATTCTGTCCCTTTTCCCTCTCCCCTCTGCCCTCCCTTCTAAGAACATGGGGTCAGGTGTAATGATGTGGTTGTTTTCGTACTAGACAATAGGAAAGTGGTCTGTCCAAGGAGAAGAATGTCTTCAATACTTGGGGTTAGCACCAAGGCCCACGAAACCTAGGTGTCCCCAACTCTTCAATGATGTGGTTGAGGGAATTGGGTCTTGTTAACAGTATTCTTGATAATGAGAACTGGGCACAAATTTTCTTCTGGATAAAGGAATCTACTTGACCTATCAAGGCTCTGTAAGTCGTGACATCTGTGGAAGTGACTTTAGAATGCAGGACATTTTCCCTTTAAGCCTCATCAGGTAGTACCACCCTCCGAATTCTTCCAACTGTCTTTTTTTTCTTTTTAAAGATTGTATGTGTTTATTTGACAGAGAGAGACACAGCACGAGAGGGAACCCAAGCAGAGGGAGTGGGAGAGGGAGAAGCAGGCTATAAGAAATGCCTTCTCCAGAGACACTTCCTTGGCAGTGGGGACCTGAATAGATTGGCCACTGAATAAGGGCGAAGACTTCACCGTTATCCTGCCTCCGCTGTCTCCGTTCTCTTCGTGTGATTTGCACGTGGCTGTTCCCTGCCAAGGTCGGCGCTCCGGGTCGGCAGACGTTCCGAGCTAAATCCCCAGACTGTTCTCCCCAGGAGCCTGCGCTCGGCTGGAGCCTAAGTACAAAGCTTCGACAGCCTATTCCTGGGACAGTCGAAATTCACCCGAACGCTCTTGCCGAACACCTCCCTTGGATTTTCTCTGCTTGTCTTCCACTGCATCTTTTGCTAGCCATCGAAGGCTTTTCTGGCAAGGTGTTTTGCTTTCCCAGCGACCAAAGGGAGAGCTACTGTTTGGTTTCTTCACCAAACTGGGATTTTTTTCTAATTCTTAGCGAAGACTCCCAAACATGCTTTTCTACAATGCTGGAAACAAATCCCTCGCTAACCCTCATTACAAATTTAGGATACAACAAACTCGCAAGCCCCACATCCGTCCCAAGGTCTGTTCCAAGTTTATAAGGGCAGGTTCTGCCTTTCTGCCTCCCGACGCGGAGAGGGCTTTCAGCTCTCCTAGGCTTGTCAAGGACGAGAGAGCTAAAGACTGGGAGAGAGACGTAGCAAACTTATGACCAAAACTGAGAGAAATGAAAGATTACTGAGAGAAAGGCAGCTTCTGGGAGAAATGAAAGGCTGCCGGATGGAAGGGCAGCCTTCAGGTGACTTTGTGCAAGACCTAATTTCTGTGAGAAACAGTTTTTACAAAGTCAGGAGGAATTAGTGTGTTAGTACAAAGATTTTTTTTTCTTCCTTCTACAAATGATCCAGGAAAATGGATTTTTAAAATGTAAACATTCTCTTGTAGTATTTACAGCTTCTCTAATATGGGAGGACAAAGGTCTTAGAGTTTAAAGTAAAAAAGCAGGAACAGAGAGATAACAATTCTTTTACAGTTTGATTGTAATCTAAATATAACAAGAAAATCACTCTTTACATAAAGCACTGTGATGGAGAAATATCTGGGTGAGGAGATTATTGGGTCTTTTTTCCTTTTTCCTTACTTTTTCTTCCCTATAAGTTTTCTTTGTCTTTGAGAAAGGCCTTTAGTGAAGAAGACAAATAGTGGTTGAATGAAAAGCCAGTGTTGGGCTTTGCTGATAGAGGGTTTGGGGAAACGATTGTTAGGGCAGAGAGGCTAATAGAGAGACCTCAAAGATCACCCAGTTCAATCCTTCATTTGATGCACAAGGGTACTGAGCCCAGCAGGTGCACAGCCTGAGGAAGCACAAAGCCTCATTTCGGGAGATTTCAGGACTCACCTATGTCATGATATGGAAGAGGGACACTTATTATTTTTTATCAAACTGCTGGTCTAATGAACCCCTCATCGCCCCCAGGAAAGAAATCCTTCAACTACCTCCACATGACCTCTATTCTTTTTGATAGCGAAGTCACTTGCTAATAGAAAGTTTGCTGTTTGGGGAAGTTCTTATTCTATGCCCCTCCCCACTCCCCCCGCCATCTAGTTCAACATTTGGTGAATTTGTGTTGTGCTGGGTCTCACTCTATTGCTGATCTTTCAGGGGGGTCTGTCTGTTTAGGTTTGGTTCCCTGCCCCCTAGATGCCCAAAGTCTCTCTCACCCCCACTGGAGAGCATTGTGGGGCCCTGGGGGCAGTGTGGATGGCGCTGGCTTTCTTGTGCTCAGGGCACAGGTCTGTGGACTCACACGTGCAGTGTGACAGCTGACTTCTCCTGCCCCTTTGGCTCCGTCCACTGGTACCAGCCGTGGGCCTCAGCCTTTGTTAATGCTGTCTATGGGGGGGACCCAGTCTGTGAGAAGGGTGAGCCCCCACAGGCCCAGGAACCCAGTGGTGAGTTTGGCCATGTTCTCCCTCCAGGGAGAGGGGCCCAACCCCACTCTCTCCTCCTTGCCTGGACTTCCTGGGGTCCTTTCATAGCTGCTCCCCAGCCTGCCTGCCCCCACAGAGCCCTTGGATGACACTGACTGGGTCTCATTTGTCTCTGCATCCCTGGCTTTAACCCAGGGTGGGCACTTAATAGATGTTCTGCAAGAAGTGATGCTAAGTGGCATCCAAGTCTGTGAAAACCAAAAACCAAACACCAAACAAACACACCTTTCATCTCAACTAATTATGAAGTAAGGAGCTGCTGAGCCCATTGTACAGGGGGGCCAGGGTAGCGTGAGATGCAGTCCTTGCTCTCCAAAGACTTCTAGGGAACGAATATGACAAACAGAATTGAGTAGCTCAATCAAAATGTGCTCACCAGCGGCCCAGTGATGGGGACTAGACCCTCATCTTCAGCAGAGGGGCACGAGGAGAGAGTCAACGGCTTCAACGTCATCTTAGACATCGTTGTCGCCCTTGATACGGTCCAGCCGGCTTTTGGTAACGTGTAGGGGAAATGTCACGATTGGTCTAGCCATTCACGGTCTTACCACCCAGTCAGTCTCTGTGTATCTCCAGGAAGGTCTTCCTGCAGGAGGGAAAACGCCTCGAAGCTTTCAAATAACATCACTTGGCATCACATTCTTTTCCGAGGTCCTCGACTGGTTATGAAGACACTGACTTGTCTCCCGCGTCCTTCTCCACAATCCTCAAGACATTGTCTGGATGAGAGTTTATGTCCTCCTGGAGAAACTGCCCTTTACAAAAGATACATTGCAGCCAAACTTGCAAAACGTGTACTGCGCCCCCAAATATATCATATTATGCCTAAGAAAATAAACAAATTACATACAACGTGTTTGATAAAATGCATTCCCCTGCCTCTGCAAAATATTCCTGGGTGGAGAGCAAATTCTGCCCTTGTTTTGTCTGTTTTCAGGGAGGGAGACTCAGGCGGGGGACGCTTTATTTGCTCAGCATCCAACGCCAGCCCTTGCTCGTGACCGTCCAAAATGTGGCTGTGAATAGCAAGTATATCACAAGGGTTCTCAAATATTAAAGTGGGGTTGGAACAAAGAGCAGGCACCAGACTTCCTCTGTTAACGATTATCCAATGTGTCACCTGGGTGCCAACATTCCCATAAACCCCAGCAGCTCTGTCTCACCTAGGGTAACTTAACGGCTTTGAAACTCTGCCCGGGGCCTAGTAGCATTCCATGAAACAACTTCATCACAGGGGAATGAACTTTATCTCTAAGACTGTAAGTGTGTTTGCTTTAAAGATGATTTGCCACACTCAACAATTCCCACATTTCCTAAATTAAACCTGATCCCTTGTTATAATTATATCTCTGACAATTTCATCGAGAGGCATGGATCCACGAGGGGAGGGTGAAGCTCTCTGGGTTGCCTTTTAAATGAGCCTGCAGGCTGGTCCCCAGTTTGGGGGAAGCAAAGAGAGGAAGGTTTCTCATCTGGGGAGGGCTGAAACCAGAACCAGCGCCCAGTGAGAAAGACAGGTTGGAAGAATCTTCCTCCTGACCTCCGCCCCATCTTCCTCTTTCTAGATCCTAATTCCTTGTCTCTTTTTCTTTTAGAAATTGAGGCTCTCAAGGTTCATGATTTATGATAGAGAAAATTAGTTTCTCTTTTTCCTTTGCCAAGGCCAGTAGGAGGAGAAACCAGTCATGGCAATGACTCCATTTAACTCTTAGTGAAGCCAGTCCCCTCCCCGGTCAACCTCTGCTCTTGTTTTTTCTGTTCATTGAGCAGCAACTCCCCGCAGCTCCCAATCACACAGCCTGGTTTTGAGAAGGGAATGGCCTACATCCCTGGCTGAATTTTGATCCTTTGGCTGCACTCGCTTCAAGGCTTTAACAATCCAGTTAAAGGATAAGGGCTAATTCATGAAAACCATTCGAGAACCAAGATAAGACGGCAGCGTTCCAAAGGAGAGTGGGTGGTGCGTGGGTGCCGACAGGGTCTGCGAGGCCTTGTGGCAAGTGTTGATCCTTGAGCTGGGCCTTCAGGAGGAAGCAGGGTTGGGACAGGCACAGAACAGGTGTCCTAGATGAGGGAAATGCCATGCCATCGGTAGAAGGCAGCTACGTGCTTATCTTATAGATGGAGATTTCGGGTGCCATTTTGTAGAAACATGTGGCAGAGTTAGGCAGCTTTCAATGCAGAACTCCAGCACTGTGTTTCTGGAACCGGACAGCGGGTTTTGGGTAGAAGCTGGATTAGAGGACTGTGGAAGCGCTTTTCCAGGTCTGAAAGGTCTGAAACACAGGTCCTTCCCAGATACACAGATGTGCATGGGTGCTGCTGACCTGGGGTCGCTTACTGTTTACCGAGACCATTTAACTGCAGGTGACAGCAAGGACTGCAAGGTCAGACATAGCTAGGAAGAAATTCCGACTCTACTCTTACAAGCTTGAGCTATTTGGGGTACAGGACTTAAACTCTTTACAAAACGGGAATAATGATGCCCTCTTTCCAGAGTTAATCTGCAGGAAACTCTGAGCTAATGTATGAAATGCCAGGGGCTCAATAAATGCTAATGTCCTTTTTTTTCCTTCCTGTTTCGCTCTTCTGGAGGATTTTTCTCCTCCTCTCTTTTATTTTGCCTGGCTGGAACTTCCTTTCTCACCTCCCCCCACCCACCCCAAATTGTCCCTGGGCTCCATCTGAAGGACCCAAGTGTGTGTACTGGAAAGATTAAGCTGTCCTTATAAAGGAGAAATGTATTCAAAATGGGGCACATCAAAAGTGAATGTAGGTGACAAATGTTTATATTTGGAAAGTGCTTCTGCTTTGATCCTGGTTTCTATTTTTTGAGAGCTTGACAAATGTGCCCTCTGGGCCTTGGCTTCAAACGTCTTCAGTCGGCAGAGCACTTTAGAGGAGGTGAAACTCATTTGATCCAGCCCTTGCTGTTCCTCCTGGCCCAGGAGATCTGCAGTCACAGAATAGGTGTCCCCTTGTCTCCCCAATGCGCAGCCCAGAGCCAGTGTGGCTGCACTGGGGGGCCAACCCTCCCTTCAAGTCTGTCTCTTAAGGCTGCAGATGCCAGAGGTCGTGGAGGCTGCCCCTGGCTCCGGCCTCCAGAGGCTCTGGAGTGGACTTGGCCGTCAGGAATGGTTCCCTGACCCCCCTGCCTTCCTTCCTGCTCCATGAGGTCACACCGAACCTTTGCCGCCCAACCTCTGGCCCCCTGCTTGGGAAGGTGCCAAAGGTGATTCCCCGAGGGGAAATTCATCGGGGGTGGCTGTGCAGTGGCTCAAGGCAGGCGAAAGTCTCCATCCTGTCATCCCCAGAACTGGTATTTCCGGGGTTTGGAAGAAAAATCTCGACAGGCTTTAAAAACCATGGTTAGCCACTAAGACTCGCCCAATTCTTGCAAGTCGGTTATAAAACGTCTCCGTGGGGGCGCCTGGGTGGTGCAGTCGGTTAAGCGTGCGACTCTTGACTTCAGCCCAGGTCGTGATCTCAGGGTCTTGAGACTGAACCCTGCGAGGAGTCTGCTTGTCCCTCTCCCTCTGCTCCCCCGGCTCCTGCACATGCTCACTCTCTCTCTAAAATAAGTAAATAAATAAAATATTAAAAAAAACCACACACACAAACCATCCCTGCATGCGAGGCGGGTTGCTGCGGTGGTGTGAGCAGCTTCGAGCCCGTCTTCAGTGCTCCAAACATGAGCTCCCTTGTCCATAAAGCCGTTTCTTTCAGTCCAATTTCTTCCCTTTCTTGGATCTTTGAACTGAAAGCAGGACAGAAGGACACTGAGGTGGGTATCAGCTGTTCCTCCCGGGGCAAGTGTGCGACCAGTGAAGACTGGACAACCTCGAATATTTACAGCAGAGGACTTTGATGCCAGAAACTGGTTATGCAGGTCAGGGAATGGCAGTGGGGCAGTCAAGGAGGTTAGCTACAGCAGAAGGCCACCAGCGCCTCGGCTGGAGGGACAAAGGAAGGAGGTGGCATTACTTGCAAGTAGGGGCTGGGGTCATCGGGCAGAAGCAGGTCCGTCATGCCCGAGCTAGAGCTGAAGGAGATGCATGCTCTACTTGCAGAGGAAGGAGGGAGGACAGCGGGGAGAGCAATGCTCTTCCTCCTCCTCCTCTCCCGCGGGAAGCTCTCATTGCCCATTGCTGAACCCAGGCAGAAGCCAGGTGACACAGATCCTGGGAAATAGCTTGCAGGGGTCAGGCCCTCTCTCCCCACCCTTAAGATTTAGAGCAAAGCAGGGGAGAGTGAGAAGGTTCTCTGGCTCCCAGTGTTTAGAAGCTTTGGGACTTTCTTCTCTGAAAATCAGAAAGCCACAGGAGGGGGGGGAAAGCCAGGGTACTGGAAAGACAGTGGTATGACACTCTGCCCCGCCTGCGCTAAGTGCGGACAGAACCACACTCCCGTGGGGGAGGCTCACCAGGCACCAGAGTTCTCACATCCCTGAGTAACTTCTGGGGCTCCCTCGCCAGTGGCTGTGATCCATGCCTCTGTTCTCAGAAGGGCTGGCTTAGGCAGGTGGCATTTCCAAGAATGCTCTGGCTGCAATTAGCAGGTTATGAATACCCCCAGGGGGTCACTGAGAAATGGGACATGCCTTGAGAACTAGGAGGCACAACTGTTTGGCTTCTTATGGTAAATGCTGGGTTATGGTGACATTTGGGGTGTGAGGACACCGTTGATTCTGGGAATCTGTGGTCTCTTCTGCATCTTTTATTTGATGGCTCTCTTACAGTGGTATAGACGCTGCTTGCTTTCTTATCTAGATGTGTCCTGTGTGTGATGTGTGAGAATATATCTATTGAGAGGTTATGGGGGGCGGGCACGGGTTGTCAAGCAACTCTCTGGAAATGCAAGGCTTCGGAGTTTACACTTTTGGGTCACCTTGGGAAGGATGTTCTGCTGCCCTGGGCCTCGTTTTTCTCTCTTTGGCAAATGGAAATTATAGGCACTTCCTAAGAACTCTACCATCCTCAAATATGCCCCTTAAGTGCGCACATTTTGATGGTGTTTAATAACATATTTCTTCCTTTTTTGTAAATACATGTTCATCGTAGAAGATTTGGAAAACAGAAATATTTACAGAAGAAACTAAAGATTACCTACACTTCCATAACCTAAAAGTAGCCAGTGCTAATCATTTTGTGAATTTACATTCAGCTTTTTTTTTTTTTCCTAATGGAGTATATATTTTAAATTAGGGCCATACTATATATACTGTTATATGCTTTTAAAAAAAAAAAGATTTATTTATTTATTTATTTATTTATTTATTTATTTTTTAAGATTTTATTTATTTATTTGTCAGAGAGAGAGAGCACAAGCTGAGGGAGCGGCAGGCAGTGGGAGAAGCAGGTTCCCCGCTGAGCAAGGAGCCCAATGTGGGACTCGATCCCAGGACCCTGGGACCATGACCTGAGCTGAAGGCAGACGCTTCACCGACTGAGCCACCCAGGCGTCCCAAAAAAGATTTATTTATTTGAGAGAGAGAGAGAGGGAGAAAGCATGCTCGCACATGCATGCACACAAGTTGGGGAAAGGGGCAGAGGGAGAGAACCTTCAAGCAGACTCCCTGCTGAGCATGGAGCCCAACACAGGGCTCAGTCCCACCACCCATGAGATCATGACCTGAGCCAAAACCTCTGGCCCCCAAGAATTGGACGCTTAACTGACAGAGTCACCCAGGCACCCCTGTTATATACTTTCTCATCTAATATTCAGTAAAAGGTCTAAAAGTATCTTATTTTTATTAAAAAAATATGTTTTTAAAATCAGTGAATAACATCCTAATTGCATGGATTTAGGTTAGTTATTCCTTATTTTTGGATGTTTATACTGTTCCAGTTTTTTCTCTTATAATTATGCTGTAATCAACATTTGTCCCATAAATTTTGAAGTCGGTGCATCTGAAAATGTAAATACAATTGGGGTGCCTGGCTGGCTCAGTAGAAGGGCTTGTGACTCTTGATCTCAGTGTCTGTGAGTTCGAGCCCCATGTTGGGTGTAGGGATTATTTAAAAATAAACTTTAAAAAAAAATTTAAAAAATATATAAATAAAATTAAGAGGTGTTAAACTATGAAGAAGAAAATATTTGCAAAAAAGTTACAAAGGATCAATATTCTTAATATATATAAACAAAATTAAGAGGTGTTAAACTATGAAGAAGAAAATATTTGCAAAAAAAGGTACAAAGGATCAATATTCTTAATATATATAAATAAAATTAAGAGGTGTTAAACTATGAAGAAGAAAATATTTGCAAAAAAGTTACAAAGGATCAATATTCTTAATATATATAAACAAAATTAAGAGGTGTTAAACTATGAAGAAGAAAATATTTGCAGAAAAAGTTACAAAGGATCAATGTTCTTAATATATAAAGAGCTCTTTTCAATCATTATGAAAATCACTATTGCCTTAATAGAAAAATAGACAGGGAAATGAAATAGAAGAATTATCCAGTACCAGTAAAAACATGAAAAATGTTCAAAGCCACTGGTAATAATAAGACATACAAATTAGGGGAGCCTGGCTGGCTCAGTCTTAGAGCATGTGACTCTTGATCTTGGAATTGTGAGTTTGAGCCTCACATTGGGTATAGAGATTACTTAAAAATAAAATCTTTAAAAAAAAAAGGAAACAGAAATTAAGACAACAATGTGACCTTGTTTTTCCTGGAAATTTGGCAAAGATAAAAACAAAACAAAACACAGATAGTGTAATGCTGGTGGTAGTAGTCATGTAGCTGAGAGAGATGTCAGGATCACAAAATTCCTTGTGGAAAAGCAGATTGATATACTATTTTTGTTTTAGAGAGATTTTGTTTATTCATTTATTAGTCAATAACTATCAAGTCCCTACTATACTTAAACATGTTTTTAGGAGGAGGCTGGCTGGCTCAGTTGGTTGAGTGGCCGACTCTTGGTTTTGGCTCAGGTCATGATCTCAGGGTTGTGGGATGGAGCCCTACATTGGGCTCTGCTCTCAGCGAGAGTCTGCTAGAGATTCTCTCTCTCCCTCTCCGTCTGCCTTCTCAAATTTGCGCACATGCACGTGTACCGTCTCTCTCTTTCTCTCTCAAGTAAATAAATAAATCTTTAAACAAACAAACAAGTATGTTTTAGGTGCTGAGAGTCCTACTCCTATAAAAATATGTGGGATATAACCCCCGTCCTTATGGAGGCTATGATCAAGTAAGAGAGGTCACAGGTGTCCAAATAAAGATAATGCAAGGTCAAGTGGACTGATAGGAAGAGCATTGGATTTGGAATCAGAAGACTTGGGTTCTAATCTTGGTTTTGGCCTCTTCTTAGCTGTGTAACTTCGGAAAAGTCACTTTACCATCGCGGGCTTTGATTTCTCCACTTGCAAATACGTTGTAGGAGAACGAAATGAAACCAGAGATCTCAAAATAATTTGTAGGTTGCTCATGCTTTTCACATCTGAAGCTGGTAGCTCTGTGATCTCAAAGGAAGAAGTCATTATTTCCTTTTGGGGAGATTGGGAGAGCTTGTGGGGGAAGACAAATCATCCTGTGTTGTGTTGGGGGGACAGATTTTTGACACCGAGACTGTAGAGAAAGGATGGGCCATGTGGCAGGAATTGAAGAAGCAAAGTTGGGGAAGCAGGAGAGAGTAAGGAGAGTTTAGGACCTTGTGAGTATAAGGTATCTGGCTGAGGTGTAAGAGAACTTTGGGTGTTGAGATAAGCCTGGGGAAGCTGGGCTGGGAACTAACGGTGAGAGAGCCTGGATGCGAGGGAGGCCAAGGAGCCTAGACTTTGTTCTGCAGATAATCGGAACTACAGAGATGTTTCTGCAGAGGAAGTACTAAGAGTTGAGGTTGATGTCTGGCATTGGAAGAAAATGGTAGGTGACCCCAGCATGCAAATCTAATACCATTCTCCAGGAAAAGGAACAAGAACTCTTTGGAGAAGAGGCCGATGCTCAGGCTGGGGCAGGGAAATGCAGGATAAGCCAGAAGCACCTTGTAGTGCTGGAAAGTAGGAAAGTGCTAAACCAAACCCAACCCAACCCAAACGAAAGGATGGGGGCATGTCAGAGGGACACGGGAGCCAACCTGAGAGAGGTCTTAACGGCCAAAGCTGCAACAATTTGAGCAACAAAATAAATCACGTCATACAGGATTATAACCCAAAGCATAACATAAATATCCATGTGTCCATACTGATACAAATAAACGAGAGGAGAAATGCAAATCTTTCTTGTCAAGAATGCCAAATAATTTCCATAGATACTCCTCCTACCAGGAGGTGGAGTTGAGCTCCCTTCCGGCCCCTCCTCACCTTGAGTGTGAGTTGTGGTTAGTGACTTGCTTCCAGCAGGTAGAGTATGGCAAGAATGGGGAGGGGAGTAAATTTACTAGGGAGGAATATGGCAAGTACACTCTTGGCTTGGGGCTCAAGGTCAACATCTTCAGCAATAAGTTGTGTTGTCAGCATGTACCCTTGATGTGATGTGATGAGGACACTTAACTCTGTGGTCCATAACCCTAGTATAACCATAAGAAAATTATCAGATAGACCTAAATTGAGGGTCATTCAACAAGATGCCTGACCAGTGCTCCTCAAAACTGTCAAGGCCTTCGACGAACAAGAAAAGTCTGATAACCTGTCGCAGACCTGAGACATGGCAACTAAATGCAATGTGCTATCCTGGATGGGATCCTGGAACAGGGACAAGATATTAATGGAAAAGCTAATGAAATCAAAATAAAGCATGAAAATTTTTTTAAAAAAGATTTTATTTATTTATTTAGAGAAAGAGCGTGTGTGTTTGGAGTGGGGAGGGGCAAAGGGAGATGGAGAGAGACAATCTCAAGCAGACTCCCTGCAAAGCATGGAGCCCGATGTAGGGCTCAATCTCATGACCCTGAGATCATGATCTAAGCCGAAATCAAGAGTTGGATGCTTAACCAGTTGAGCCACTCAGGCGCCCCTAAAGCATGAAATTTAGTTGATAGTCTCGTATCAGTGTTGGTTTCTTAGCTGTGACAAACTATGTTAGCAATGAGGCGGACTGGGTGAGAACTATATGGGAACTCTCTGTACTATTCTTTTTTAATAAATCTAAAACTATTTTAAAGTGGAAAGTTTATTTAAAAATTGCTTTTAAAGATGAGTGAATGCTGTAAAATTCATTGTAGAAGATAATAAACAATTTTATGTTGACTTTGATAGAAGGTACTCCCTGGGGACAGGCATAAGGAAAAGCTGATTGGATGGAATTTCTACACTGGGCCATCTCATAATTTGACTCTCATCTCCCTTTATTTGATATTGAAGGCTGTGTTTTTTTCCCCGTAGCTTAGAAATTTAACCTGGAAAAACACACACAGACACACAATGTCTTACTAAATCCCTCCAAAAAATTCGGGTTATTTTTCTTCAGATCCCTTCACTACTCCTTTGATAAGTGTTAAAGATATAACTAGCCAAGTTTTCCTGGACCCTTATCTTTCTTTCTTTCTTTTTTTTTTTTTTTTTGAACTGCAAGGATAAAATATGACAGAAAGTCTCAGTCTCAGGTTAAGTTCATAGTATATATTATATTAACTTCCATTCAGGTTCTCCTCAGAGAGAGACTTTTCCCATTAAATGTTTATTTCCCACTAAATTTAGGGTAGGCTTTAAACAAATTTAAAGTAAAATAATTTCCCCCTTAATCCCATTACCCTACCACTACAACTTCTAAATTTCTTTATGCTTCCTGCCACCAAGCCTCTGAGTCAAACCCAAGAAGTATCACAGACATCAAAGAATGTGTTCTCTGTGCTCACCACCTTTCCTTCAAGAAGAGACTCATTTCCACCAAATTGTATTGGTAAACAGGTATTTCCTGTTTACAAGCTGGCCAATGATAAAAGGTAACTACTGGGTCTTATTTCTTTTCAAAGACATTATTTGATAAACTCACTTTGATTCCCCCCTTCCATTTACTCCTTCTTAATGCCCTATGCCTGAGAGACAGGACTGGCTACGTAAATTGCAGGACCTGGCGCAAAATGAAAATGCAGAGTCCCTTGTTCTAAAATTATTAAGAATCTCAAGAGAGTGACAGAAGAGCATTGAGCCAAGTATGGGGTCCTTCTAAGCACCAGGCAGCACAGGTAGCGTGTCCCTGAAGCTGGCCCTGCTAAGGGGACTTAAGTTAGAGGGCTTCTCATTGTGCCCCTTGGACTTTGCTCCAAAAGAAAAGGGGAGGAAGCATTTTAGATGCCACCATCTATCATTCATTCAGAGGCTAGTAGGAGCTGGAGAACCACGGGGGTGTGACTGCACGGAACCAGGAGCCCTTTGTCCAGCAGCTCAGCCCCGTCCTGTGGTTAGAGAGGCTGGGGGTTTGCAAGGAAGGGACACAGGATGGCCTGGAGTTAAGTTTCGGTAGACAGGTGACAGCACCTTCCTTACAACATCTGTGAGGGGAAGGAGGAGAGACACGGAAGCCCGCTAGGATCATCTGACTCTGGGCCTCCGGCGGGGGAGGCCTTGGACCTCAGTTCAGTTCAACAGTTTTTGAGCATCTACCGAATGCCAGGGACAAAGCTAGAAGCTAGTGGTAAATGTGAATGAATGAATGAAATATTTACCCTCGAGGAGAGAGTCTAGCAGGGGGAGGCAGATATATAGATAGATAATATCAGAATAAGTATGCTAGATATTTTAAAAGCCTCTTAACCCTGCTTTGGTCTTGGGGACCTGGAACCCCCTGACTTGATCAAACGATGTCTATGTTCCATCCTGGATATGGCAGGTAAGAGATGCTGCACATTCCCTTTAATGACCTGGGGAAATGCTCTCATGGAGGCATACAGCAGGGTTCCCCACGGAAAAACAGTGTCGATGTTTTATTTAAGTTCTGTCTAAATATATCTTAAAGGTTTTAGGTATACACATGAATGATAACCTAACATATGCCAGAGCATTTTGGGGGCACCTGGATGGCTTATTCGGTTAAGTGTCTGCCTTCGGCTCAGGTATGATCCCCCAGGGTCCTGGGATCAAGTCCTCCGTCGGGCTCCCTGCTCGGTCGGGGAGCCTGCTTCTTCTTCTATCTCTGCCTGCCACTCCCCCCTGCTGTACTCTCTCTCTTCAATAAATAAAATCTTAAAAAAAAAAACATATGCCAGAGTTTCTAATGGTTTAGATTTATTTATTTATTTTAAAACTTTTTAATTTAAATTCAATTAATTAACATATAATGTATTATTGGTTTCAGAGGTACAGGCCTGTGGTTTAGATTTATTTTTAAATTCACCAGTTGAGGGGCGCCTGGGTGGTTCAGTCAGGTGAGTGTCTGCCTTTGGCTCATGGGCTCAGGTCGGGGAGTCTGCTTCTCCCTCTGACCCTCCCTGCTCTCATACTCTCTCTCTCTCCCCCACTCTCTCTCTCTCAAATAAATAAATAAATCTTAAAAAAAACCTCACCAGTTGAGATGATTAAAGAATTGGCTTCTTTCTTCTTTCTTTCTTTCTTTCTTTCTTTCTTTCTTTCTTTCTTTCTTTCTTTCTTTCTTTCTTTCTTTCTTTCTTTCTTTGTATTTATTTATTTTAAAGTAGGTCCCACACCCGGTATGGAGCCCAATGCGGGGCTTGAACTCACGACCCTGAGATCAAGACCTGAGCTGAGATCAAAAGTCAGATGCTCAACCGACTGAGCCACCCAGGCGTCCCTTTACTGCTTTTTTAAAAACAGCGAATTGAAGAATCCCATCGTAATGCAAAAAAATGCATTTCCTATGAATATCTATCACAACTTGAAATGATCTTTTACAGTGTTTTCTCAAAATCAAATTCTTCCCTGAAGTGAGTAGCTTGCCACTTCATATCATGTGCTAGGTTGTGGCTATCAAGAGGAGCTGGTGGGTGATTCCACATCAATTGTTATAAATTTAGTCAGCTTACCACGGCGCCTGGACATGCAACAGGTCAGAACAGTCGTCTCCCAGGCTGTGGAGTTTTCCCAATCCAAAATTGCTAACGATCCTTTTTTATTCGAGAATCATCTGGTCATGATGAGCACACTCATCGGGACGACAGCTCAAAGGGTTTAAAAACTGGGACCATTGCTCACACGCAGAATGTCTCATGCCTTCATAGCAGGGGTCGCTGGAGATATTCATCTCTCTTCTCCCCTGTGGCTGTCCCCACGCCCTTCTCTGACCTGACTGAGGCCCACTGGATGACACAGCAAGTCATCTCAGACGCCAGGCCCCACCCTATCTCCTCATCCCTGGGCCTGGGTGGGTGCCTGATACACATGTGGCCAACAGCTTTGCAAGTACTCTCCAATGAATCTTGCAAAGGCTCTGAGCTGTGGGGAGGCAGAAAGAAAGTCCATTTTGCATGAAGAACCAGAGACCCAGTAAGCTAAGTGAGTTACTCATAGTGACACAGCAAACTGGGCTGATGCCCGGGCCGCCGACCCAGCCTCCTGCTGCTTCCCCATCGCTAGGCCTGCAGACTGGAGCCCTTGCCTCTGTGCCTTGCATAACCAAACAGCGAGAGCAACAAATGTTGGCTATAAACTCTCCCGGCCCGTTAGTTAGCTAGGGAACTTGCTAAAGAAGAGCAGCATCAAAAGTACTTGACAATTTACTGTCAACCTTTCCTGAGAACACATTTTTGGAAACAAGATGTTAAAAAAAAAAAAAAGAGAGAGAGAGAGAGAAGAGGGAAACAAGACGTTAGAACCCTCAATGAGATACAAAAGAGCTATGTCAGCTGAAGCCCAATCTATGTTTAAGTATTAAAGCTTCTTTTACTACCTGTCCCCTCTCCACGTTTCTTTTGTTATAAATAACACATAAAGACTAGAACAGCATGTCTAGGATTGTAAGTCAATTTTCTACGATTTAAGAAGTATTTTAAAAACAAAACAAAACTCTGGAAGATAGTTTGAGGAAATAAAAGTCTTAACCTCATGACAAAAGAGGTCAGTAGTAGTTCTAGGTGTCTCCAAAAGGGGAACTAGGACATCATCATTATAAGGAAAAGCAAAAGGAGACGCACATTGTGACCATTCCCTGCAGGACAGCAGAAAGGCTAAAGCTTGTGAAAAAGAAGAATTAGCAGAATAAAGCACAGTCACCCTGGAAAAATGTACTGGGAGAAAAAGAAAAGAAAAGAATGAGAAATCTGATGTTTCAATTGTTTTTCTGAAATATAATTTTTTTTTAAAAGATTTTATTTATTTGAGACAGAGAGAATGAGAGAGAGAGAGCACATGAGAGGGGGGAGGGTCAGAGGGAGAAGCAGGCTCCCCGCTGAGCAGGGAGCCCAATGCAGGACTCGATCCAGGGACTCCAGGATCATGACCTGAGCCGAAGGCAGTCGCTCAACCAACTGAGCCACCCAGGCGCCCCTGAAATATAATTTTTTAAGTAATACTATTTTTTCTCTCTCCTACACACACACACACACACACACTCATGGGCGCACATACACATAGACAGATGATAGATAGAAAGAAAAATTTTGGTTTTTGCTTGGTGGTAGAAAAGTAAGTGGCAATAGAAAAATACATACATACGAACAACCCAGAATTTTGGAAAAGATTCAAGGGGCATCCCCATCTCTGGTAGATAATGGATAACAAGTTGCCTCGAATGGTTGAATTGTTCATTTGCTCAGCAGTGGAGCGGACTGTTCTAGACCAGCCTGGGAATGGGCAGACAGCGTGATTCTAAGCGGCAACCAACAGTTATGTGGCTTGTGGGGACTTCATCCTGTTTACCTTTTTATTATCAGGTAACATTATAGTTCGCATTCTGCAATAGGATTTGGCTCTCAGATCCAATAACTGTGCTTTAAAACAATTTTTTTTTTTTAAAAAATAAGAAGATAGTAAGAAGGGAAAAAGGAAGGGGGAGAAATCGGAGGGGAGGACGAACCATGAGAGACCATGGACTCCGAGTAAAAAAATGAGGGTGTTAGGGGGGTGGGAGTGGGGGATGGGTTAGCCTGGTGATGGGTATTAAGGAGGGCACGTACTGCATGGAGCACTGGGTGTTATACGAAAACAATGGATCGTGGATCACCGCATCAAAAACCAATGATGTATTGTATGGTGACTAACATAATAAAATTAAAAAAAGAATAAAAAAAATTAAAAAAATACTTAAAATCTCTTCATGGGCAGGGCTGCAAAAGGAACTTTTAGTCAGTGGTTAAAATACAGAAAAGCTTGTACGATGGTTTGGAAGGTGAACCTTTCACTTCCGCCCTTCTGTCTGCCGTTTTTCTTCTCATTTCACAGATGTGCTGCTTGAGAAGCACCTAGCTTCCTGGTCAGAGGGTTACTGTCCAACCCTCTGCGCAAAACAGACAGTGGTTTACCCACAGGCTCGCTTGTGGTGGTCTAAGGAGAGGAGGCCTGAAGGAAAGCCATTGGGGAAATGTTAAATGTAAAAGGTATTAGAGAAGAAAATCAGAGCATTTTAGTGAAATACTGACTCAGCCAGTCGGTACAATGCCTCCTACCCCCGGCCCCCAGCCCCTTCATTTTGGAGCTGTGTCTGGGGTAGATGTGGACACTTTTCTCAGTGGGATTTGGTTGGAGAAAATTAGCACCTCCCCACCCTCCCACCCCTCCTCCACCCCTGGTTTGTTGGAGGGGGAAAGCTCTTTGGGCAACGCTGTTCTCATGAAATGAAGCTCAGCTCCACACCTGCATTTTTTTTTTAATTGAGATATAATTGACATATAACATAGGATTAATTTGGAGTGTACAACATAATGATTTGATATAGGTTAACACTGCAAAATGATCACCACAATCCATCACCATGCACAGTTAAAATTTTTTTTTTTCCTTCCGATGAGATCTTTTAAGACCTACTCTTAGCGACTTCCAAATATACAATGTCAGATCATCAACTATATCACCATGCTGTACGGGCCGTATGTTACATCCCCGGGACATCTTCATCTTATAACTGGAAGTCCAAACCCACATTTTACAGCTCAGATTTACTTCCATTCTAACCCAACACCCCTTCTCAGAGCTCCTGACAACTGTTGGTGCTGCTGTGTCTGTTTGTGTATTGGAATGTGAATGGGAGCTAGACATCACCATGGGGGAAGGTGGAAGCCTCTTTAGGCTTGAGTCATTCTTGGCTCAGCGGTCTTCGTATGATGAGGGGACCATCACTCTGCTTTCTGAGCTGCTCACACAGGCTGGAAAAGGCTTTGAAGGACAAGATTCCTTTCCAAATAGGAAGTCTGAGAGCTTTGGTCGGCAGGACCTTATACAACCTTTCTTTGACTCACCAGAGCTTTGGAAAAGTCCCTGTAGACCAAAATACCTGCATCATGGTGGGCGGATACACAAGTAGATGCCACTGATTTTATCCTGGGCTGCTTATGATGTATGTAATCTTATGTTCCAGAATTAAAATTTAAAAATGAGTGTGAATCATATTCTTCCAACCAAATGGGGGAAAACAGGCTGCTTTTCTTGAGTTAGCTTTTATTTTCTTGTATATTTTTTTTGGTCTGGAAGTATGAAGTATCTTTTGTGGAATCCAGTTCTGATGAAAGGTGCTCTCCAATGGAAAAAGTGGAAAATAATGCTAGGAGTTCCCCTACTTCTATAGATATTTTTGGCTAAGTCTTTCTGAGTTCCCTGGACTTCCAAGAACCCAAAACCACAAGAAAAAAACAACTATGAACCTCTTGTTTCTTGACATTTAAACCTGTTGTGTCCTTGGCGTAATTCATTTTGGGTTTCTTCTCTCTCTCTCTTTTTTTTTTTTTTAAGATTTTATTTGAGAGAGAGTGACAGAGCAGGAGCAGGGGGAGGGGCAGAGGGAGAAGCAGACTCCCTGATGAGCAAGAAGCTCGACCAAGGCTTGATCCCAGGACCCTGAGACCATGACCTGAACTGAAGGCAGATGCTTAACTGACTGGGCCACCCAGGCGCCCCTCATGTTGGGTTTCATAGTCTGATTTGAGACCTGACTTTTCTTTTTTCTTTCTTTCTTTCTTTCTTTCTTTCTTTCTTTCTTTCTTTCTTTCTTTCTTTCTTTCTTCTTTCCTTCTTTCTTTCTTTTGTTCCTTCTTTCTTTCTCTTTCTTTTTCAGAGAGGGAGAGAGAGGGCGTGGGGAGGAGCAGAGGGAGAGGGAGAGATAGAATCTTAAGGAGGTTCCACGCACAGCACAGAGCCCAACGTGGGGCTCCATCTCATGACCCTGAGATCACAACCTGAGCCGAAATCAAGAGTTGGATGCTTAACCAACTGAGACGCCCAGGTGCCCCAGACCTGGTTTTTCTGTAGGTGTCATGACACACCAAGAATGGGGCTGTTGAAACACATGGGCCAAAGCAGTGTTATGACCAGTTGGGTTAAGAGGCTCTTGCTAAAAAAAAAAAACCCTAGAGATTTTAATCCTCTTTTCCTTGCTGCAGAATGGGGAGGGTGCAGAGGGTGGGGAAGAGGCAAAACGGTGGGGAATGAACAGCGTTTCCATGAGTAAGTTTAATTTGACCTTCAGGAATTTATTAACTTGTTTTTGGGTTGAAGTTCTAACCTGAGATCTAAGGGTCCTATTCAACAAAATGCATGATTCAGGGATGGGTGGGTGGGAGGTACATTAGTCATGGATTCAGTTATCAAGAAAGCTCAGGGTTGGGATAAAGTGTGGCTCTGTATGCAAGTGTCTCCCGATACCTGTCGGCTTGATATTCGGACTTCCCATTGTTCTCCTTGTGAGATTACACCTTCCAACCCACCCCCTGGTCCCTTTTTGAGTTTCTCTGTTCTCAAATTCCTCTGAAAATGAGGCTACCAGAGGGGCAGGCAGGTAGCTCTGGTGTCTGGACAGCTGGCCTCCATGTTCTCTTAGCCGGAAGGTGTAGGGACACCCGCAGTGGTCCCTTGGCCAGCCCTGCCCTGGTGCAGCCGACCTGACTTTGATGGCTGAGGGCACGGCTGGCCAGGGTATGGAAAGAACAATAAGGAAGAGGGACTGCAGAGGGAGATAATCAGCTCATGCAAGCTCTGGCCAGCAGGACTCTCTGCCGATTACTCAACTCTTCCTTTTCTTCCACTCCAAGGGGCAAAACGGTCAGGATTTCATGGCAGAACTCTCCTCCTAGACTCCTCTCATTACGTCTTCACAGGCTCAGCAAAGATCCAGAAAGGACTCCAGTTTTGGAATTCTGTGATTTTTGTAGGAACTGTAGAGGCTGCTCCCTTGTTGACCGGTCTAGTGCCCATGCTGTGGGGAGGTGAGGGGTGAAGATAACAGGAGCAGAGCGAGTCCTGCAGCGCCCTAGGAGCCCGCACCTGCCAGCTCAGCGAAGGAGGCGGTTGCTGGGCGGAAGCAAGGACTGTCCCTTCTGGAGCCTTATGAGAAGCCTGGGCAAGAGGAAATGTGCGAAGTTGAAAGGGATTTCATCCTCAAGCAGAAAGCATTTAGCAGATGTCTGAACCCTCCTCTGGAGGAGGGGGAGATATTATGCCAATTAAATTAAGACAATAGCATCTTGTTCCCCCTGCAGTGAACCCTGATAAAATCGCCTGTCCAGGGGAAGGAAAGTATTTCATTATTGCACCTTTGAAAAAGGATAATCCTTTCTGTATTTCCTCTCTGGGGGATGGTGTCCTTTGTTCTTGCACCTCTGACTCACATCTACTCCCTGCCTTTAGTTTCGGGGAAAAAACTTGGTAGTTTAAAAAAAAAAAAAAAGTGTGTGTGTGATTAAATGACCAAGCTGTTAGACAAACAGGGACCCATCTCAGGATTCTGATCAATAAACCAGGGATGATGGGGCAGTAATCTCACAGTGTCCTCTGGAAAAGACCTTTTAGAACCTGGGCGCCACGGGTTACCACCCTGATGACCTCACTCCAGGACAGAAAGCCAGAAAGCATAACAGGGGAAGGAGCTGCTCTCAGAATCACAACACTTTGGATGGTAAAGCCCATCAAACCCAGCGTCTCCATTTTACAGCTGCAGACACTGAGGCTGGGGCTGGTGGAGAGACATTCCCAGGTGTGCTGAATGAGTCTAATGTGCTTTGCAGCACTTGGGAGGGCTTATCCCCCGAATGTTGTAGGTTCCAAGAGCATCAGGGAACAAAAGGGAAAATTAGAAGCTCTGCCTAGCGTAGTTCTCCAAGTCATTGCGTTCTTAGCATGATCGGGAAGTTTCAAGCATCCTTTCATCTGTTGTAAACATTGTTTTAATTATAAAGTGTCTCTCACTGAGGGACAAGAGCCTTCCCAGGCAAGATCGAGGAATGTCTGTTTCTCAGAGAGTCTTGCTTCTTCAGGGTGACCTTTTCTTTCAGGTGCAATGCAAAGACCTGGCCTTTTCTCAGAAGGGAAGGTGACTAGCTTTTTCAGACTGGTCATCACCTTAGTATGGTCCTAACTCCCAAGGAGTGGTGGCAATCAGGTTTCAGACCAGAAAGCTGGTCCTCATCCCACCCCGAGGTGTATGGGGGGGAACCCTTTCTGGGAACAGTCTGGGTATCTTTAGGGAGACTCACTACTTGATCTGTGTTGGGACCAGTGGTTTTCTTGAGGGCCCTGATCCCAGGGACCTGTGCTTGTCTTCACTGTGTGCGAATGACCTGAAATGTTGATGTAGCAGTAGGTTGGAGAGGTTTGATGACACTAGCAGGGGTGGAGTGTGTGTGTGTGTGTGTGTTGAGGGTCAGGGGGCTGCTGGCCTGGTCCTGGACCTAATCTTTGGGGAAGGACATTTACTGGAAATGGCCCTGGAATGGGGGTGTTGCTCGTGGAAATACCTCTCTAACAGCAGTTGTTCTTTGATGGTGAGATACAAAAATCTCCCAGTACCAACAGCTCACCCCACTTAACCCTCAGTACTGTCATCACACCATGCCCGTGTCTTAGGATTTGGAGAATATTTTGAACCCTCCTCTGATACTTTAGCCTTTCCCATCAAAAATCCTACCCAATTCTCTTCCTTTAAAAAAAGAGTAAAATATCTGAGATCCTAGTTTTACTTTTATTTGGAGTTAATAGTAATTTTGAGACTTTTGATAATAAAGAAGAGTGTAAAAGATAAAAGATGGAGAAATCTTTGCTGCTTAACAACTCCCCGATCCCCTGTTCAGCTCAGAAATAGGGCAGAAGGGCCCCAGGACACAGAAATGCATGCGTGAATGTGTCGCATGCTGGACCGAAGTACAGTGCTGGGAAGGAACCTATGCATGACCACCCTTCCACTGTCCTAGCCCTGACCTTTCTATTCGTTACACTTCTCCAGTATGGAAGACAACAGTCCTGGGACGGAAGGGGAGAGGGCTGGGTGGGGGGCGGGGCAGCCAGAGGAGGGTTATTAGGGTTATTTGTCAGCTGCACCGAGCACAGACAGTGGTAGAGCATCAAACTACTCTGAATTATGGACAGTGTGGTTCCCACTCACGAGAGGCCGAAGTAAGGCTCTAAACTGCCTCCCCAGAGTTGATGGCTTCCCTCCCCCAGGCAGATAGGGCCACTCCCATTTTCTGAATTGTGCAGAATTGCAGGTTGTCATAAACCTCTAGAAAAAGCTGCTTGGAAACCCCAACACAAGGGTTGCAGGGCACCACAACGCCCTACCCATCCGAAAGCCTCTGCCCTCAGGCATGTGACTAGCTTGCAAGAGGTGAAAGATCAGCCTTTTATTATTTGTTAAAGACTCAGCAACCCGGAAAGAAACATGGATGCTGATGTTGATTTGAGAACTTAGGGGTATCTTTCAAGTCTAATAAATGTGATAAAAATAAACAACATCCTTTCATAAATTTAATGGAGCATGGCTCTGTTTATCTTGTGTCATGTACTTGAGATTACCCCACTGGAAGAAGAAAACACTTGATTAATGCAGGGAGTCTATTTTGTAATCTGCAGTGGTTGGAAAATATTTTTCTACTTCCTGCCATGCCCTTTTTTGCTTCTCTAAGGAAGTTATTGATGGTGTACTTTATAATAATGAGAATGCAGCAATTTCTAGTGAGAAATCCAACACGTTTCTTCATTGCAGCTACTCTTCCATTTGGTAGTTAGTTAAAAAGGGGTTCTCTGCTCTTTTTTCTTTCACCCTGTGGCTGAAGTTTTTCTTTGGGTGTTTATGATGCCGAGAAGCTAAGGGTTTGAAGTGAGCTGCCTTGCTCAAGGTCATGCAGCTGGGAGATGGGGGATGACGGGCTTCAAGACCAGTTCTGTCTGACTCCCATCCTCACTGGGATGGCTATGTCAGTCCTGCACGGGACCAAGGCACCAAATGAAGGGCATTCATCTTATTCACTCATTTATTGTGCCTGAGTATGATTACAGCATCTGCTGGGTGCCAGGCATCGTTCTAGACACTGGAGATACCGAACCAGGGCAAACAGAACCCCTGCCCTCCCGAAGCTTACATTCTAGTGAGGTCCAGTGAGGTGAGCCATAAAATCAACAAAATAAATGAGCAGATATATACTAGTTAAGTGGTGACTTATGCTATGGAGAAAAATAAATCAGAAAATGAATATATAAGATACGAGAGCAGGAGTTACAACTTTACATAGAGCAGTCAGGGAAGGCTTCATTAAGAAGATGAGAATTTAGGGCGCCTGGGTGACTCAGTCGTTAAGCGTCTGCCTTTGGCTCAGGTCATGATCCCAGGGTTCTGGGATCAAGTCCAGCATCGGGCTCCCTGCTCAGCAGGAAACCTGCTTCTCCTTCTCACACTCCCCCTGCTTGTGTTCCCTCTCTCGCTGTGTCTCTCTGTCAAATAAATAAATAAAATCTTTAAAAAAAAAAAAAAGATGAGAATTCAAGAAAGAGCTGAAGGAGGTGAAGGAGTAAGCCACATGGCTATCTGAAGGAAGGACCATCTAAGCAGATGGAATGTGCAAAGACCCTGAGGTAGGGCTATGCTTGGCATGTTTCAGGAATGAAGAGGAGGCTAGCGTGGCTGCAGAAGTACTGAGCAAGGTGGGGAACGGCAGAGGAGATGAGAGAGGCCCATGGAGGCTGGCTGGCGAGAGCCTTGTAGGCCACACAAGGATCTCACCATTTATGCAGAATGAGATGGGGAGCCATTGGAGGGTTTTGAGCAGAGAAAGGACACGCTGTCACTCAGTTTCAAAAGGATCTTTCTGGCTGCTGCGTGAAGACAGGCTCAAGAGGGCAGGGTAGAAGCCAGGAGCCCCACGAGGAGGCATTTTCCGGAAACCAGGTGAGAGATGGTGATGGCTCGGACAAGGGGGGGCGTATGAGGAGTGGATGGGTCCTGAAAATAAATGGAGGTAAACTGGAGTATGCTGATGGACTGTGGGGTATGGGATAAAGGGAAGTGTTAGGATGCCTCTGAGGTTCTCCTCTTGGGTGGATCCCAGGAGAGGAATTATGAGGCAGAGACTTAAGGTCAAACCAGAAATGTATTTTATTGATTGATTGATTTAAGTAATCTCTACTTTCCATGTGGGGCTTGAACTCATGACCCCGAGATCAAGAGTCTCATGCTCTACCGACTGAGCCAGCCAGGCGCCCCCAGAAACGTAGTTTACTGTAGAAGAGATCACGGAGAGTGACTTGAGAAGGGCAGAGGGGATTTACATCGGATCTGAGAAATGGGCTTCTGTGAAGGTCTTTTACTCCAGGCAGTTGTCTCCTTCCTCTACAAGCAGGAGACACTGAAAGGGGGCTTCCGAGAGTGTACTTGGTGGATGCAAATTGACAGGAGGTTCTCCTGGGTGATAGAAAATTCTACAAAGATAAGGCCTTTTTCCTGTCTTTTTCCTTCTGGAGAAAATCTTGCCTAACCCACCCTGAGGGAAGAACATTTTGTCACAAACCGTCGTCCCAGAGGAACCTACAGTTGTGCCTGAATGCGGACAGGTCAGTTAGCGGGTTATGGAGGTGGATATTCTAAGGGTCAGGGTGGGTTCTGAGATATGCAAAGCCTGCCTGCGAATGGAGATAATGCTTATCAGAGCAGAATCTTGCAGGTTCCTAGAGGAAGTAGGGAATAAGGAATGGGGGAAGGTTTAGGGGGAGTTGGGAGGAACTTTATCTACTTTGGGAGGCTTAATCCAGAAGCCATTGGAGGCTCTGAAAAGCAAGGCGTTGGTTGGGGGGGCGGGAAGGAAGGGGGTCATTTCCATGAATCAAGGTACTTTAGGGATTGGGACACTAAACCATGCTAGCATTTCCAGGAAAAGCTCTTCTTCTACCCTCACCCCCAACCCTCACCTCTCACAGTGTTCTAGACTGAGACACTGATCTTAAAATTAAACCTGTTCTTTTGAGGGCATTGAAAGAATTTCTTGACACTTAGTTGGGATAATCATCAAACTCTGGGGTGTCCCAAGATTGGAAACCTCTGGGAAAACCAGGGGTCGATGGTATAATGATGACAATAATTTACCTTTACGGAATGCTTGCTAAATGCTGAGCTCTGTGGCAGGCAACTAAAGTGCATTTTCTCAGCTAATCCTCACGCAATCTGAGCAGACAAGTGCTATTATTATCCATATTTTGTAAATAAAGAAATGGAGACTCGGAGAATCAGGTGATCTGCCCAATCTCATGGAGCCAGTTAGAGGCACATCTGAGAGCCTAAACCCATCCAGTGGACTCTTAACACCTGTCCTGTCCCACTGAGACCAGGCACAGGACACACAAAAGGGGGACTGATGGGCTATTTTGGGGGAGGAGGAGTTTCTTTTCCCTGCAGTCTCAGAGTTGGGCCACACAAGGCTGAAAGCCAGTTAACCTTGATTTCAAATTAAAGAGTCATTAGTTTTCTCAACATTTGCCTCAGAAAGAAGCACCTCCCTTCTTCCTTCTTGGAGTAATTAAATTTTCACATTATACTTTAAGGGATATCCTCTATTTACCTAATGCTTTCCTGCTCAGTCCTTTCAGACTATGAATCTTGTATATTTTATATACACAAAGGTGACTTTTCCTTCCTTGAATGACCAACGCTTATCAGCACAAGCAACCGATACCGAGCTCATAAATATGTCACTCGGAGTTCAGTCCCTGCCCTTCTCTTCTCTAAGAGTAATTCTCATATGACACTTTTTCTCCCCTTTTCTTTCCGTAACCCTGTGGAGACCGTGCTTGTGCCTCTGAAGCCCCCTCTGAGTCTGTTTGGACCCCACTCCCCATGGGCATGTCTAAAAATGAGTGACTGGTGCGTATGCACCAGAGTCATTTCGGCAGGAGCCTGCAGACAATATAAAACAAGGCCCGTGGAGCCAGCGCCTTCCGATTCCAATTAAATATTTCCTGTAAGTCTGTGCCAAGTGTGCATCTTGTAAGAACATTTGAAAGCAGAAGTTTGAACTCACAGGGACCCCGTTGCCTTAAAAACCTGTTTCCTGTTTGACAAGATTTTACTAGTAGGAGCAAAGTAGCACGTTCAGCAAGAAAAGTCATTGTTAGTGGCTGAGATGTGTAAAGGTGGTGGTTTCCTTCCCCGCGTGCCCCCCAGCACAGCCTCGCTGGGTTGCAGATTTCTCTCTTACAGATAGATCTCTCTCGGAACATTAGAACCCTATTCCAAAGGGCCCTAATGACCTTTCCAGGGTTAGAGAAAATATTTGCTTATCTCCGCATCTGCACATCCTACCCCTTGGCATCTTGTAAAGTTTGAAAGGCTCTTCAGGAGAACCCTGTAGATGTTATTCATCTCCATTTTGCAGATGAGGAAACTGAGGCTTGGGGTTCATATGCCATTAAGTTTTGTATAGAGTGCTTTAAGATTGGCAGGGACTAGGTGTTCGAGGTCCCTCTTGTGTCACCACTTTGCACAAATTACTAAAGTTGTCTCAGTTTCCCAATCCATAAAATGGGGTAAATGGCAGCAGGAATGTGACATCATAGATTTGAAATACCTCTAAGTTGGTCACAAGAAAGGCCATACAATAATCACAAAGTAGTATTATTATTAGAGTATCATTATCATTATTTAAAAAAAACAATTTTAGGACAGAAACTCAAAGTACCCCGTGATCTGGCCCTAGCCTCCTAATCTACCAACCTTTTTTCCAGCCACGATTCCCTGCTGCCATGCCCTGATCACTCACACACTTGCGCACACACATGCTATCCCCTTTCTTCAAACTTTGTCCTTTGGATCTTTTCCCACATGGTCCCTTCTAACTGGAACCCTCACCACTGCTTCTGTGAAGCCTTCCCAGCTTGCCTGGGGATCAGGCTGGTGCAATACACAGTTGGTTATCAGAACCAGAGAGCTGCGCATTTGAAGCCTCGTGCATTATCAGTGTGGTTTAGGCAAGTTACTTAGGTTCCCCGAATCTCTGTGCTCCTCTCCAAGATGGGCTAACGCCCTTTACCTCACCGTATTATGGAAACTCAGTGACATAGTGCATGCCACATGCAGGGCCCAGGATAGGCACGGAGTGCACCTGAGCCCCTTCCTCCTCAGGTAAGATTCCTCTCTCTCTCTCTCGTGCTGTGCACGTACTTTGCTTGTCCTTCTCTTATAACAATTCTCCAAGCTCTGTCTTGAGTTACTGTCCCTAGTGTATGTGTCCACGTGAAATTGTGGGCAGGCTCTTTGAGATCCAGGAAGATACTGACTTATTTTTATGTCCACCATTGTCCTTACCTCGTAGTAAGTCCTCAGTGCTGCTGATAGAACTCCAGAAATGTTATCAACTGGCTTTCTTGGACCTGCTTGCCTTGTGGTGCAGGCCGGTGACTAATACTCAGGGCTAATTTGTAGAGTTTGGGAAGCTGAGCCAAAGAGGGGTGAAGTGAGTCAGCCGTGAGGCCCAAGCATTCCAGAACTCATTCCGAGGCTCTGCCTCCAAACGCCCTTCTTTTACCACGTCAGCCTTGGACGAATTTAAACAACTGAGTATTCTGCTTGACCACGTGAGTGTAATTTGATAAAGTAAGACTCAAGCATTCATTTAACAAACCGGTAATATTAATACTTTTAATGGGTAGGTACTACATTCTAAGCAACTAGACCTCTTACTTAATATGATATTAAGCTCATGGAAATCCTGAGAGGTATTTTTCACCCCCATTTTGCAGCACAATGATGCTTAGACAGTACTTGTGATATCTTGTGCTAGGTTCTAATGGTATCCATTAGTGAACACCAAGCTCCTGTTTGTTAAGATCACAATATATTATCAGAGACAGGCAAACAAATCATTGAACTCATTAGGAGGTACATACACGAAGCTATAAAGTGGGGACACAGAAGGGAGAATAGTTACACTGGGAATGAAAAATTATCAGTAAAACAGGCACTATTTGAACAGAATCCTGAAGGATGAGAGTTCAGAAGACAGATAAGGGAGAAAAGGCAATTCTAGGAATAGGGAACAGTGTGTTGAAGGTTAAGGAAGAAAGAACAGGGCCTGTTTCTGTTGCAGTGGAAAGAGGACGTGAAACTTAGGCTAGGGCAGGAGTATGGGCCAGGCCAAAGAGCTTGGCCTTTTTTCTTTAGGCAATGGAAGCCATTGAGGGTTGTACACTCTGGTGTTTTCTTTTTTTAAAATCAATTAATTTATTTGAGAGAGATAGAGAGAGAGTGAGCAGGGGGGAGGGGCAGAGAGAGAGAGAGAAAGAAACTCTAAGCAGACTCCTCCCTGAGCACGGAGCCCAAGTCGGGGCTTGATCTCAAGACCCTGAGATCAGGACCTGAGCTGAAACCAAGAGTCAGGCATGTAACCCACTGCGCCACCCAGGCGCCCCGACTCTGGTGTTTCCTTCGGATGACTTAGTGGTCTTAGAGTTGGAGAAGACGGTGAAGATGTTCTAAGCATGTTAGCTATAAAGTTATATCAATGTTGAAAGTGATTCTCATGAAAATATGGATGAGTTGCTATCATTATTATGCCTGCATATTAGCAAAATTCAGCTTTTTCTATCTCAGTGCCTATTTCTTCTTTGGATAAAATTGAGAGGAAACGTGCTGTGTGTCTAAAACACTTCCTCACAGGGGCAAAAGATCTCAAAGAAGTTTCATTTTGTGGAATGTTCTGCCCCACAGGTAATAGGTAATCTTTTGAATGACTGTATTTCTTTCATTAATGGAAACACAATTTGTCTGAGGGTGTCTCTCAGGACACGTTGCCCGGCACTCTTCCCGGCACTGACCATCCCCGGCACCCTATGGCAGACACAGCTCTCGTGGGCATCCAGCCATCCTGGCCCAGCCCCCTTCGCCCAAAATGACCGAAATCTTCAGACACATACTGCATATGCATTCATATACTTGTAAATAGTGATGTGGGATATGGGGAGAGATTATCCAGAAACTTTGATAGAGCCCAAAGCTTGCAAAGCTTTCCCAGGGCTGGCCGGTCAGTTTCCGTCAAGCAAAGTCCTGGGCTGCGGAGCTGTGGGTCTGCAGCCCGTGCAGCTCCTGGTTTGGCCCCCGGGAGGCTGGGACTCTTGCCCCTATTGCTCCCCATGGCTGCCTCATGTGACCAACCTGCACAGGAAGTGTCCTTGAACAGCTTCTCTTTCTTTCTTGCTTTTAAACAACACCTGACTCATCTCGAATGTGAAATGTTCTTCATGAAGTGAGCTCACCAACAGATGGTGCTGCTGGAACCCATCTGGGCACGAACAACATCCTCACCCCTCGGCAGGGCTGGCTCCTCCCGGCTTTCCACGCCAGGCTTTTAACATTCCTTCCATTTTCAAGCGATTGAGCTCTTGCAGCAGCCTACGAGGGAGGCCATCGTGAGCGGGAGGGCAGGTGCTTGCTGGGAAAGTGACTTTCCCAAGGTCACCTGGGTGGGCTCACTCTTCCTCTATGCACCCCCCACCTCCAAACCCCACCTTCCCCATGTGTGACCTGCACAGGCCATCACAAAGTTCTACAGGCTTCTTCCACCATCGCCAGGCATTAACTCTGGGTCAGCGGAGCTTCCAGAACCTTGGAATTCTGCCCCACAGGCTAGTGTTGGAAACTTGCCCATCTCATGGTGGTAGGTAGATCTGACACAGGCCTGCTAACTTCTTCATTTGGTGAAGAAGGCCTTTGGGGTGACTGACCACTGGGTTGGATGTTGCCCCAGGTGTGGTTCCTGTGGAAGTGGTGAGTCACAGCCCTGGTTGCTGGCCTGCTCCTTCATACACCTGCCTCTGTCTGGAGACATCTCATTTCCTCATGAAATGGAGAGAGGAAAGCCCCAGGGTGCTGGGGCATACGCTGCTTCAGCTCTGCCAGTTACATCATCCTCCCCAACTCCCATTGCCTTTCTTTTTTTTTTTTTTTTTAAAGATTTTATTTATTTATTTGAGAGAGAGAGAATGAGAGGGAGAGCACATGAGAGGGGGGAGGGTCAGAGAGAGAAGCAGACACCCTGCCGAGCAGGGAGCCCGATGCGGGACTCGATCCAGGGATTCTAGGATCATGACCTGAGCCTAAGGCAGTCGCTTAACCAACTGAGCCACCCAGGCGCCCACTCCCATTGCCTTTCACCCCAACCACCACCATTACTGCTGGAATCACCCCAAGAACAGAGGAAGGAAACGGGGGAATGTGTAAGTGTGCCATCACATCAGGCTCTGGATCCGCTCAGGTGAGTTCAGAGAAAGTTCAAAGAAGCAACAACAGTTCAAAGTTCAAAGATCAGAGAGCCTGAAGTCAGTTTATGCATTGGGTGGAGGGAGCTGGTGCGGGGTGGGAGAGGCGTGGATGTTGGTGTCAGGCAGACGTAAGTTGGAATCCTGGCTTTTCTACTAATGAACCCTGTGGCCTTGGCAAGTCACTTGAGCTCCCTGAACCTCGGTTTCCTCATCTGTAAAGGGAGAGGCCCAATGTTTTCCTCATAGATGTGTAGTAAAGATTAAAGGTGATGGTGAATATAAGGCATCAAGCTGTCACTTGTCCTGGCTCCAAGTCAGCCATGCCTTTGGGAGCATGGACAAGAGTGTTGGCAGAGCTCTGACCCCCTCTGATCTGGGCCAGAGCTTTAGGAGGCTGAAGGGACTTAAAGGTATCTGGTAAACTCCCTGCTCTCAGTAGGCACCCAAGATAACTTGTGAAGGGGAGCCAGGAGCCTGTTAGAAGGGGGCCCCAGGGCACCTGGGTGGCTCAGTTGGTTAAGCGTCCGACTTTTGGTTTCTGCTCAGGTCATGATCTCAGGGGCGTGAGATGGAGCCCCACGTCAGGCTTCCCACTCAGCATGGAGTCTGCTTCAGATTCTTTCTCCCTCTCCCTCTGACCCCCTCCAACTTGTGCACTCTCTCTCTAAAAATTCAATCTTTAAAAAAATAAAATAAATAAAATAACAACTCTGTAGGGTAGGTATTATTATTAAAAAAATAAAAAAAGAGTCCAACTCTCGAATTCAGCTCAGGTCGCGATCTCAGGGTCGTGGGATCAAGCCCCATATTGGGCTCCATGTTCAGCAGGGAATCTGCTTGAGATTCTCTCTCCCTCCCCCTCGGGCCCTCCCCCCCCAAGGCTCTCTCTCTCTCTCTCTCTCTCTAAAATTAAATAAATCTTAAAAATAAAAAAAAGGGCCCAATGACAAGTTGGAGGGTGCAGTGGACTGAGCTGTCCCCGGTGATGGGGAGTCACCCATATAATGGTGCCGTCCCTGCTGATGCCTGTTGACCATCCTTTCTAGGCTAACACTTCAGGATAATTCCTCTAGTCCTTCTCCAGCCTTCTTTTTTCTGGTCTTCAGAGTTCTCTTTATCAACAGCACCTTGTTTTGGATGGCATTTCTTAAGCTTCTAAATGTTTAGGTATATTTTTTTTTATAATTTTTTTAAAAAATATTATTTGACAGAGAGAGAGATAGCAAGAGCAGGAACACAAGCAGAGGGAGTGGGAGAGGGAGAAGCAGGCTTCCCGCTGAGCAGAGAGCCCAATGCAGGACTTGATCCTAGGACCCTGAGATCATGACCTGAGCCGAAGGCAGATGCTTAACAACTGAGCCACCCAGGCGCCCCTAGGTATATCTAAATGACAGATACAAATGTGTGTGTAAATTCAAATGTTCTTTTGCTAGAAAAATGAAGTCCAGTTGACTGAATAAAGAGAATGCTCGATATTACATTCAATAACTCATCTAATTTCTTGGGAGCCACATTTGCTCGAGGGCCAAGCATTAGTCATTGCTTAATTTTAGTATTTTTCATAAAAGACATTAAAATGATGAGCCAAGGAGTTATAAATCAGTTTTTAATTTTAATTTATTTTTTAACAGTTTTTTTTTAAATTAAAAACAACAACAACAAAACCATCGCATTGCTCTGATTGTATATAGAGAAGGTGACTTAATAAACATTCAAAATAAGGCACAAAAAACACTGTGAAAATAAGATGTGGAACCAAGATGGCAATGTGAAAATGTTTTTGCCCAGTTTAGAGTTTGGAGAGATATATTTATGTTAAACATTTCAATGAGCATGGAGAACAGGTACTTTCTGAAGATACTATTAAAATTTTATTTAAATATTGGAGGTTGGTTTATCTTATTTTTGTCATCTACCCTATCTGCTGATTATTGCTGCTTCTCGTGAACTCATGATTCTATGAAATTCCAAGGAGATACCTGGTTCTTCTGATTACCTTGTCCCTGTCCCCAACTCGGGATGACCTCCAGGGTCCTCATGGGCAGTTCCCCCTTTCTGTGAGCCTGGCCTGCCTGCCATTTCCTTGCTTGCTCTTGTTCTGTTAGGATCCTACCTTTCACTGACTCTAGGTTCTCACTTGCACCATGGGAAGAGGTAATGCAATGGCTCAGGTCCAGCCACCAAGAGTATGGCCTTTGTGAAAGATATATATCCCCAGATTGAAACCAGGGGCTCCCTCTCCTGGTGTCACCCTAAGAACCCTGACATTACAAGGATCAGTGGGGCCTTCTTCAAGGGAGATGGGATGGATGGGCTTCCTACAGCTTTGGGGGAGTGGCAGTGGAGTCCAATGACAGAGTGGGAGGAGTTACTCTCATCCAGTGTCTTCAAGGCCAGCACCTGCCATGGGCACTTGAAAGTTCCCACCTGGATCAAGGCATCCTTAGCAACTGGACAGCAGAAATCCCTTTCTGAGTCAGAAGCTGCTGGTCTCCTGTGCAGAATCCATACCTCTAAGACAAGGGGAACAGCAAGGTCACCCAGACCGTATAGAACGGGGAGACTCTCCACTTGATCTTAGCCAAAAGGCCGAGAAGCGATAGAACAGGGAGACTCTCCAGGGTTAGTGTTATGCCCCTCCATGGGTAAGTGTGGTCATTGTTGTGCAGGTGAAAATATAGCCAGAACTCTCGCTTTCAAGTAATTTTTCTAATAGCTCATTTCACAATAAGCCAAAACTTGGTTTCCTTATTTCATTAGTTTTATGAAGACCTCTTAGCACATCAAAAAGGTATTTACCCATTGGGTAAAAAATCCAAAAGATAACAAGGATAAAAGAATGAAGTAGAGGATGGATGTAAGGAATGTGTATTTCTTGAACACTTACTATTAGCACTTATATGTCAAGCACTCTAAATGATCTAATTTAAGCCTCATCACAAGTGGAAACGCAGGCTTTTGCATCTCCATTTCACAGATGCGGGGTCCAAGACTCAGGGTGGGGGTTAAGTGATTGTATGAGCATGCTGCTGAGGAGCAGGATTTGGACGCAGGCCTGCCCCCTCTGAGGCTGTTGTCCTCCTCCGTGTCACCTGCTAATCAGGCAGAGTACAATACACGCACGGGCTGGGTGAGGCATGTGTGGGGACATGGGGACACAGGCATTTCTCTGGCCCTCCATGTCCTCAAATGGGGCTAAACTGTGTATGCCTTAAACTGTTCGCAAGGCATAAAAGTACTGCCTATGTAGGTTCTCAATAAATGCTGACTGAACCACATTGTGTATGCCTGAAATTATGTAATAGACAGTGAGATGGGCCTCGCCCAGGGAGGGAAAGAAAACAATATACGGTGTTGTGACTACACCCACTTGCATTTAACGTGTCCATCCAAGGGACCTGAGCCTTCAGTTTGTTGTTCATTTTAATATTTGGGCATATTAGAAGTGCATTTTAGGGGTGCCCAGGTAGCTCAGTCAGTTAAGTGTCTGCCTTTGGTTCAAGTCATGATCACAGGGTCCTGGGATCGAGCCCCACATCAGGCTCCCTGCTCAGTGGGGAGTCTGCTTCTCCTTCTCCCCCAGGCCCCCCCAGCTCTCATGCTTTCTCTCCCTATCTCTCTCAAAAATAAATAAAATCTTTTAAAAAATAAAAATAAATTTAAAGAAACCTTAGTGTCATCATTTGTTTTTTTCCTTTTTAAAAAAATTTAAGTTCAATTAATTAACATATAATGTATTATTGGTTTCAGAGGTAGAGGTCAGTGTAGTGTCATCATTTAAAAAAAAAAGTGCATTTTTACAAAAGTAGAGTTTTGGCTCCATGCCCAACGTGGGGCTTGAACTCACCACCCCGAGATCAAGGGTCGCATGCTCTACCGCCTAAGCCAGCCAGGTGCCCCTTGGCGTATTTTTTAATAAACAAATACAGTTGGCTCTTCTGTTATACTTTTAAATACACTTCTGGGATTGTATAAATCAAACTGATTTCTCTTCAGGTGTATATTTTTAATCGTTTCTATTTCCACTGAGGATTAAAAGGGCCCCGCACTGGTGTTAAACTGAGGGTTATAGGTGTGCAGGCAGCTGGGGAGTTCTCCCTGTGTCTGAGATGCAGGCCTACTCTCTGGGGAGCATTTCCTACACTGTGCCGTGGCTTACCTTGTATGGGCTGCAGCCACACTTACTTTATCTAGAGTTATCTGGAACATTTGGGCCTCCTTGATTTATGTGAGTGAATGAAAGAAAACCATTAATATATCTAAACAATAAAGATAGCAGGTGTGACAGCTGAACCCAGCCGTGAGGAGACCAGATTCCTGCAGTTTCCTACCTGCTATGGCCATGCTGGATGTGCCCTGTGCCTGGGGGTGACTGGCATCACCCCTGGGTCATCAGGCCAGAGCACTTTGGGGATCTAGTCTGAGGCCGGAGAACGTGCTTCCACCACAGAAGCACCAAGAGGGCATGTGGCTTTGTGTGACGTGGTGGCTCATTTCCTTAACAGATAAGCGGTACCTGGCTTCCTTGAGGTTTAGAGATCTCAGAGTTAGCTTTTGTCATTAAGCTTCCAGTGGGGGGGAGGGGGGATATATATGTCACTTGGAGTGGCAAAATAATAAGAGTGAAATCCTGAGGTTTCTCCTTCTGCATTTGAAGGCCTACCTGGAAAGGGAAACTTATGGGATTCCAAGGAATAGTTTCCTTATAAAAGACCTACAACTTATATACACAGAATCATCCCATAAAAATTGGCACCCTGGTCTAGGGGATCAGGGGCAGGAGGCAAATGCCCCTGTGCTCGTCCACACCTCTCTGGCTTTCTGAGACAGCTTTCCTACCTTTTAGCCTATAGTTCACTTGCAGCAGAGTTCATCCGTAGGAACTATTCATGGGAAGCAGGGAGCTGGGTGCCCAGGACCCCACCAGGGACAGTTACTTCTCTAACACTGGCTCCGGAGTCCAGAGTGAGTTCCAGATAGTGCCTTAATAGTGGCTTAAAGCACTTTCTTTAAAAGCCTTATTGATAAACAGACGGATTTCTATTTGGGAGGGATAGACCAGGGCTTCTCAACTCTGGCTGCCTGTTAGAATCATCTGGAGAGCTCAAAATCTCAGGGATTTTATGGTTTCTTCGATGAATTGAAAACAGAGAAAAAGATGATTCTAACAGACTGTTTCTCTTGGAAACCAACCTCCAGCACCTTGCTTGCTCTTAATTGACTTATTGGAGTTGACCCAAATAGAAACGTATCTCATCTCATCCACCCGCCGGCTCTATCACTCACTGAGTAAGGAAGATGGAGGGCTTAGGAAGCCGAACTTGGCACCTTGCATGCCGGATGACACATAAGGCGATGTAGGATGCTCGGAGAAATCTGCGGTCCTAGCATTTCTAAACCATCTCTTCTCCCAATCCACACACCTGCTTCCAGAACCTTCAATGGAAAGGAAAGTCAAGAGCAGGACTCCTGCGGGAGGCATCTTAGTGACAGAAGTGGAATTGTCTGAATGTCACTCTGCACTTAGCAACAACAAAAACAACAACAAAAAACAAACCCCAGACTCTGGAGTGTTCGAAGAAGAGCGTCCATCTCCTGGTGATGAGGAGTCCAGCATCCTGGCTGAGAAAGAATCTCCAAGGATGGACGACTGGAGAATCAGAAGAAAGGGGGAGCTAGGGACTTACTTGTTCTTGATGGCAGATCTTTCAGTGGGTTTGGCTTGTGCTTCTATAGAGTAAGACATGAGAAAAAAGGGGAGGGGAAATTAGGTTTTGAGAGAACTAGAGGCTCAAGCAATTTTTGTTGTTGATGTTGCAGGTTGTTTCTTTCGCGGTTAGTCCATAAAAGGAAACAGGAATTTAGACCCTTACTTCTCTGCTTTTCTGAGCAGCCTGGGAAGGTAGAGCCCAGATGGAATATATGCGGAAACTCTCCGATGGGTTTGGGACTCTAGTGTGTGTTTTTCACTCCAAAACGCCTCTGTTGTCGTCCCTCTAAGTAACTACATGTAGCTTGACAGATGTCTTGGTGGTAACGTTGTAAAGGAAAACCAGAGAGACAAACCGCTTCGCTTAACTGCTGCCAGCATCGATGTCACTTAGAAAGTGTAGGACACTTAGGAGAATCTTAATTCAAGTCACACAGAGGACACTTTCACACCCTGTCCTCTAGGGCCTGGCTGAGCCAGATCATTGACAAGGTTTGATCCTGTCACTCTTATAGAAATATTGCCAAAGATAAAACAAATTAAAAATAAATAAAAACAAACACAAACTGCGGAGTGGACGTTAGTAAGGAATATAAAAAGGTTGCAAAGGCACTGCGGTCATGTGACTTCCAGCTTCCGAAGTCTGTGCTGGTGCTTTGTGAGTATTTAGGTAGGAAAGAAGGGTTTGGTCAGGCTGGAGGGGAGACTAGAGGAAAGGGGTGGGGGAGCTGCTCATTGGACTGGGAACACAAGAGGGGAGCATGACCAGCAGCTCCCAGGCTCAGGTTGGGGAGCCGGGCATGATCCAGGTACCGGGGCAGGTTGTGTAGCCCTGAAACATGGGTATAGCAGTCCCGGGAGGGTGTTCATGCTGTTAACTGTGCCAGGCAGGCCCCAGGCCCCTTTGAGCTGCCTGGTCCCCGCATCCTTCTCAAACACTTTCCAAGTTCATAAACAAACACTTTCAAAGAGCGGTTCACATATGTGGGGGACAAAATTGAACTTTGCTTTAACCTTTTTTTTTCTTTTTTTTTATTATGTTATGTTAATCACCATACATTACATCATTAGTTTTTGATGTAGTGATCCATGATTCATTGTTTGTGTATAAAACCCATGGCTCCATTCAATACGTGCACTCTTTAATACCCATCACCAGGCTAACCCATCCCCCCGCCCCCCTCCCCTCTAGAACCCTCAGTTTGTTTCTCAGAGTCCATAGTCTCTCATGGTTCGTCTCCCCCTCCGAATTCCCCCGCTTCATTTTTCCCTTCCTACTATCTTCTTCTTTTTTTTTTTTTTTAACACAAAATGTATTATTTGTTTCAGAGGTACAGGTCTGTGATTCAACAGTCTTACACAATTCATAGCACTCACCATAGCACATACCCTCCCCAATGTCTATCACCCAGCCACCCATCCCTCCCACCCCCACCACTCCAGCAACCCTCAGTTTGTTTCCTGAGATTAAGAATTCCTCATATCAGTGAGGTCATATGATACATGCCTTTCTCTGATTGACTTATTTCGCTCAGCATAATACCCTCCAGTTCCATCCACGTCGTTGCAAATGGCAAGATTTTGTTTTTTGATGGCTGCATAATATTCCATTGTATATATATACCACATCTTCTTTATCCATTCATCTGTTTTTAAACATGAAAGTTTTAAGAAATGTATTACTGTGACCATAGAGGCATGGGGAAGGTAAACTTAAGGTCTCCATGCATTGTCTGAGGAAAGTTGTCTCATGCTGTCTGTTTTATAGTTGGAAACTTGATAGATTTACATGGAAATATTAAAAAGGAGATCTGTGAATGTCTTTTGAGTGTTTGGTGGGTGGGGGGCAGGATAGAACAAAACAGAATTACTATATTTCTTAGCAGGTACCTGCAGTTTCCAAAATGCTTCATGTCCTTTTTTTAAAAAAAAAAAAAGGATTTTCCAGGTCAAGGATATGTTTCCAGAGTTATGAAGTAATGTAGGAAATAATCGTGTCCCCATAAAACAAATCCATTCAAAAGAAGACATAAAAATACCCTATAGGGACGGCAAAGGAAAGAAGCTGTGCCTTGTGTCCAAGCACAAATGGGGAAGGTCAATGTTAGTAAAAATCCCTCCCACTGGAACAGTGTGGCTCACCAAACATCCGAATAGTTTTTATTCCCACTGGTTTCCTCCTCAATAATCGGATCTTCTAATCAATTTCACTTTCGGGAAAGAATACTGAAAATAGACTTGCATCTATATGCTTTAAATTCATGGTCCCAATGTTAGACTGAAAGCTCTGATAGATAAAGATAATAGTTTGATCCAGGGTCCTGACAGGTGTTTCAAATTTGACCAGGAGGGCTCTCACCCACCAGACTGCCACTTGCTTTCGGTCCTTCTGGTGCCAAGAAACAAACGGTAACTCATGGACTTGCTGATGTGCTTAACTGTCATGTCATGTCATGTCAGGAGAGTGATGATCCAGTCTGTGCCTGTCCTTTGGTCAAGTGGAGGAAGATGAGGAGCACACAATTCCTCTCAGACAGGTGTCAACCAGCCTACAAGGCACTCTCTTCCATTCACAGTATTACCTTCTGGAGACTTTCTAATGGAATTTTAGGAATCCTCCATTTTAATTCAGTTTTCTCATAATAAGAATAGAAACTCCACCTTCATTTCAAATGAGAAAAATCACATTTGTTTCCTGGATTTCTTTCCCTCTGCTTTATCATCATCATTAGTATTTAATGATTTCATCATTGAACTCTAATACAATTACTCTTTAAAAAATAAATTTTATTGTTTTATAATGAGAAATAAAAATTTAGGAAAATATTAAGAAGGAAAAATAAGAAAGAAAATGTCACATATTTTTCAACCAATGAAAAAATTAAAAATGGTACTTTGAGGTTATTTATGCTCTTTTTTCCATGTAATGATTTTTTTAAAAACTCAACATAAACATAATATAGAGAGTGAAAAGGCAATATGCAGACATTCCTGGGAAAAGATGTTTGCAATAAAGTGACAAAAACCTCATATCCAGATTATTAAAAAGTTCCTACAAAGTAATAAGAACAAAACAACCTAATAGAAAAATGGGCAAAAGACTTGAATGGGTACATTGCTAAAAAAGATATTGAAGGGGCCCCTGACTGGCTAGGCCAGTGGAGCATGCAACTCGATCTTGGGGTCATGAGTTTGAGCCCCACTCTCGGTGTAGAGATTGCTTAAAAAAAGAAAAAAAAAGATATTTGAATGGCTCAGAAACATATGAAAAAGTGTACAAACTCACCAATCATAAGGAGAATGCAAATTAAAACCACAATAACAAACCACTACGTACCTCCTGGATGACAAAGATTAAAGTAACTGATAGTATCAAATGTTGGTGAGGAGGTAGAGCAACTGGAACTCTCATGCACTTCTCATGACAGTGTAAATTGGCACAACACTTTGGAAAACTTTTAGTCAGAATTTACTAAAAATGAACACACATACACCCTGCAACCATCAATTCCTCTCCTAGGTATGTACCTAATAGAAGTGTGTACATTTGTGCAACAGAAGTCATGCTCACTGTAGCACTATTTGTAATAGCCCCAAACTAGAAGGGGCAAAATGTCCATCAATAGTAGAATAGACAAAAATGCTTTATTTGTGTAAGAGAATAATACTACAGAGCAATCAGAATTATTGCTAAATGTAGCAATATAGATAAATCTCACAAACATAAGCAAAAGAAAAGACACACAGAAGTACAGTTGACCCTTGAACAAACAGGGGTTAGGGGCCTTGATCCCAAATGCAGTGGAAAATCCACCTGTAACTTTTGGCTCCCCAAAAACTTAACTACTAATAGCCTACTGTTGACAGTCGATTAACATACCTTGTGTATGTTCTATGCATTATACACTCTATTCTTACAATAAAGTAAGCTAGGGAAAAGAAAATGTTAATAACAAAATCATAAGGAAAATAAAATGCATTTACAGCACTGTACTATATTTATTGAAAAAAATCCGCATATAAGTGGACCCACACAGTTATGTTGTTCAAGGGTCAACTGTACATATTTATGGTCCCACTTATATACTCCAAAGTTAGGCAAAACTTATTTATGATGATTCAAGTTTGGTTATTTTCTGTGTTGTGGTGACTGAGAGGGGACCTAAGGGGGATTTTGGGATGCTGGCAATGTTTGATTTCTTGTTCTGGGTGGTGTGTACATGTCTGTGCTCACTTAGAGAAAATCTATTGAGCAATAAATCTATGGTTTTATACTCTTCTGTGTGTATAAATGTCAAGAAAGATCCACTTTATAAAATGTCATTTAGCAAAGAAAAGGACACTGTTTTCAAGATGTTTGCGAAGAGTCTAATTTTTTCCCCCTAAAATGAGTTGGAAAAAAAAGCAACATTTCAAAATTACTATATTCTTTTATATAGTTTATTATTGTAAACATGTGAAACAAAATTAAAATTAAACATTATAAGTAAACCAACATAGTTTTAAATCTTGTAAAAATATTATATCTAACTTTTTTTACTTAAAAAAAGGATATTTAGTGTTACTAAAGATTCGTCATAAATATAATCTCTGATGTCTATTGTTAGATCAAAATTTGTTAACCCTTGGGGCACCTGGGTGGCTCAGCTGTTGAGCGTCTGCCTTTGGCTCAGGTCATGATCCCAGGGTCCTGGGATCGAGCCCTGCATCAGGCTCCCTGCTTGGCGGGAAGCCTGCTTCTCCCTCTCCCACTCCCCCTGCTTGTGTTCCTGCTCTCGCTATCTCTCTCTCTGTCAAATAAATAAATAAAATCTTAAAAAAATTTGTTAACCCTTTTCCTCCTGTAGGACTGGGTAATTTTAAATTTAGGGATATTATTAAAAATGCTACAATGAATATCTTGGGGCATAATTTTTTTCTATAGTTCAAATTATTTGCAGATGTGGAATTACTGGGTTAGAGAGCATAGAGATTTTTAACTCTTAATGTATATTATTATATTGCTCTTTTAAAGGGCTGCTCCAAAGCAATGTTTAGTTGACAAAACTAAAAGACAACCTATGGAATGGGAAAAGATATCTGCAAATGTCTTGTTAGATAAAGGGGTAGTATCCAAAATCTGTAAAGAACTTATTAAACTCACCAAAAAAACACAAAATCCAGTCAAGAAATGGGCAGAAGACATGAACAGACATTTCTCCAAAGAAGACATACAACTGGCCAACAGACACATGAAAAAATGCTCAACATCACTTGGCATCACAGAAATACAAATCAAAACCACAATGAGATACCTCCTCACACCTATCTCAGAATGGCTGAAATTAAGAAGTCAGGAAACAACAGATGTTGGCGAGGATGCAGAGAAAGGAGAACCCACTTACACTGTTGGTGGGAATGCAAACTGGTGCAGACACTCTGGAAAACAGTATGGAGTTCCTCAAAAAGGTAAAAATACCCTATGACCCAGCAATTGCACTACTAGGTATTTATCCAAAGGATACAAACATAGTGATCTAGGGCGCCTGGGTGGCTCAGTTGGTTAAGCGACTGCCTTCGGCTCAGGTCATGGTCCCGGAGTCCTGGGATCGAGGCCCACATCGGGCTCCCGGCTCAGCGGGGAGCCTGCTTCTCCCTCTGACCCTCTCCCCTCTCATGCTGTTTCTCTCTCTCTCTCTCTCTCTCTCAAATAAATAAATAAATAAAATCTTTAAAAACAACAACAACAAAAAAAACCATAGTGATCTGAAGGGGCACCTGCACCCCAATGTTTATAGCAGCAATGTCCACAAGAGCCAAAATATGGGAAAAGCCCAGCTGTCCAACAACAGATGAATGGATAAAGAAGATGTGGTATATATATATATTCAATGGATAATGAAGATGTGATATATATCTGTTGTATATATGTGTATATGTACCTATATACATATATATTCAATGGAATATTACTCAGCCATTCAAAAAGAATGAAATCTTTCCATTTGCAATGACGTGGATGGAAGTAGAGGGTATTATGCTAAGTGAAATAAGTCGTTTAGAGAAAGACAAATATATGATTTCACTCATATGGAATTTAATAAATAAAATTGATGAACATAGGGAAAGGAAAGGAAAAATAAAATAAGATGGAAACAGGGAGGGAGACAAATATAAGAGACTCTTAAAGTATAGAGAACAAACTGAGGGTTCCTGGAGGGGAGGTGGTGGGGGATGGGGTAACTAGATGATGGGCATTAAGGAGGGCACTTGATGGAATGAGCAATATGCAACTGATGAATTTCTAAATTCTACCTCTGAAACTGATAATACACTATATGTTAATTAAATTGAATTTAAATAAAAAATTACAAAAAATAAAGGGCTGCTCCAGTACACACTCCAGCAACATGTGATTATACTTACTTCATTAAAATTTCACTGATGCTATTTTTTTGTTTCTTTAATCTTTGCTAATTTTATTCGTAAAAATGCATCTCTTTTGCAAAGATCAAAACTTATTCTGGGGGCACTTGGGTGGCTCAGTCAGTTAAGTGTCTGCCTTCAGCTAAGGTTGTGATCCCAGGGTCCTGGATTGAGTCCCACATCAGGCTCCCTGCTCAGCTGGTAGTCTGCTTCTCCCTCTGCCCCTCCTCCAACTCATGCTCTCAGGCTCTCTTGCAAAAATTAAAAAAAACAACAACTTATTCTGCAAATACTGCATTTGCTGAATTTCTCTTTTGCATTTGTCTGCAAAACAGATTTACCAGCCACATAAGACTGTCTTTAACCCAAATAATGTTGTCCAGCATAAAAATGCTTATGTTCACCAGACACTTGAAGAATCATGTCAAACCTTTTTGTTGCCAATTGTGTCTTAAAAATAAAAGTTATTTGTAAATATCTTCCGTATGCATCCTAAAAGAACTCTTTTTAAAAAACATAAGCACAACATAATCATATCTAAAAAGATAATTCATTAATTTCATTACTCAGTCAACATTCACATTTTCCCATTGTCATAAATGTGTGAGTGGTTTTTTCCCTTAAATTCAGATCTAAATAAGTTCATACATTATGATTGATTGATATGTCTCAGATATCTCTTTTAATTTAGGTTTTCTGTTTAATTTATTTCCCACCGTAGGTTTATTGTTGTGCATGATGTTAAAGAGAGTGGTTTTTAGTCCTATAGGGTTCCTACAGCCTGGTTTGTACTGATTACATTCCCGTGGTATTTTTAAAACCACATTCATGTATCCTCTATTTTTCCTACAAATTGATAATCAACACCTGACACTTGATAAAATGCAGATTCCTTTTTTTTTAAATCAAGATTACTTCATAGGTCGTATATGTACTTCCCTTACGAGGTACATAATGTCTGGTTGTCTCTTTTTATGCTGTTTGTAGCCATTGATGGTCACTGCCTGGACAATGAATTCATTAGGACTTGCAAAAATCGTGATGAATTCTGCTATTTCTTCTTCATTTGTTAGTTTGAATATTTTAATAAAGAGAATCTTCTCCCTCAACTATTTCATTACCCTGAGACATGGTTTATATAGGAAAGGTAGATTAAATGCTTTGTTTACTAGTTTTCAAAATAATGACTTTGTTCCCTGCTATTTTCCACAGGTGAACCGTGAGTTTTGCTTGTTAATATCTCGATTTCAAGGACTTAAATGGATTTGATGTTTCATTCCAGTGCAGTTACCCTTTGTGATGTACAAATGGACACATCTTTGGCCAGTAGGGGCCCCATCAAATGGGCTCTCGTGTCTTTTTGACATGATCCTAATATTCCTCGATAGCTTTTTTTCTTTCTGATATGACAGGATGTTCCAGGCTCTTTAAACAATGTTTTAGGGGCACCTGGCTGGCTCAGTCATTGGAGCATATGACTCTTGATCTGGGGGGTTGTGAGTTTGAGCCCCACATTGGGTATAGAAGTTATTTAAAAATAAAATCTTTAGGGGTGCCTGGGTGGCTCAGTCGTTAAGTGTCTGCCTTCAGCTCAGGTCATGATCTCAGGGTGCTGGGATTGAGCCCCATATCGGGCTCCCTGCTCGGCGGGAAGCCTGCTTCTCCCTCTCCCACTCTCCCTGCTTGTGTTCCCTCTCTCGCTGTGTCTCTCTGTCAAATAAATAAATAAAATCTTTAAAAAAATCTTTAAAAATGTTTTAAATCAAATTTATCCTTAAAGGATGAATATTTTCAGCCATTGAAGATACTCAGAAAGGGAACCTTTGAATCTGAATACAGTTCTCACACTGGAATCCTCCCAAATATTCTGAGCAATGGCAGCTTCCTTCAGGAGATGGAAAAGGTGTCTACTTGTATGATACAACTGTCATCAATCTGTAAGTTTTTTGTATTTTTAATAAAAGCCATTTACATTCTTTCCTGGTTAGTCATGGATGGCTTACATGTCTGACTCCCCTGCTAGTCTGTATTCTGAGAACGAAATCTTGCCTTATTCATCTCTGTAGCCCTAGCACAGCACTTGTCACTTAGTAAGTACTTAGGAGACATATTTTTTCATTTTTGATTTTAGAATTAAAATAAATAAATTTAAAAGGGCTATATAATATGGGAAGTACAGTAAGGGAAACAAGCCCCTGCATTTCCAGAACCACACACATGCACTGTTAGACGTCCGTCTGGGTGACTGGCTTTGCACCAGAAAACGATGAGTTTACAATTTGTATTAAGATAGCTTTGCATAAATGAAGCAATTTCTCTAATAACGTCTATATACACAAAGATCTATACAGTTATGTTTAGTCTTAAAATACTTTCATGTTTATAACCAGCTTTTAACCCTCCTCCAGATGCTTAGCAAAATATATGAACACAAGTATAAGTAAGGCCATTTTGTAAGTTGGGAGCTAAGGAATAGAAAAGCCTAATGACTTCAGTGAGGACACAGAGGAAATGTCAGAGCCGAAGGGGGGCGGGGATGATCTAGTTCTCAGCTCTGTCATCAGTGCCTTCCAGAGCCTCTGGTGCAGAACTGCTGGGAAGAGCCCAGCCCTGCCCAGCCCAGGTAGCACGTGGCAGGACTGGAGTTTCTGGGGGCAGCGTCGCCGGCCTCACCCTTGTGGGATGGTATTGCCATTTCAAGGAAAGGACTAGAACACGTATCTTTTCAAGGGACCAGAAATACCACCCTTTTAGGAGGCTAAATTTCACCTGCTTTTCAACACTCTTTTGGAACACGAGTTACTCATTCCACTTCAAATGAAATTACTTAGGAAAAAACTCTTTCACATAAAGTACGAAGGGCCGTTTTTGGAAACAGAGACCAGTTCCAAATTCTGGTTCTACCGCTTATTAGCCTCTCTACATCTCAGTTTTCTCATGCGTGGAATGAGATACCGTTCACCAGAAATGATCTGTGTTAGGGTTCACTATCTGCATGAGGGAACTGCCTGAGGAAGGACTTGGGGGGTGCTGTGGGGCCGGGTTGCTGGAACAAGGTCACCACCCGACATTAAGTGAAAGTGGAGTTTAAGTGTTGAAGATTTCTAAACTGTGAGCAAAGATACGCTGTGAATTCTCGTTTTCTCAAGTGACAAACACTTCAAGGGCTCCCAGGCTCCAAAGTAGGGGTTCAGGGGTATTGGGGTGGGATGGCAAGATCAAAGCTGTGGCTACAGTGGGGTGAACGTCTGGACTCACTCAGATTAGCAGTTGCAGCCTGGTAGCAGAGGGGTCTGCTGAGAAAGTGATCCCTGTGGCGGAGACCGGTGGTGCCCCGTGGAACCAGGTGAGGTGCTGATATCCTTGGGAGCCCCTTCCCAGGGGTGGGATTTGCTGCACCTGTGAGCAATGTCTAGCACTACTGCTCCTAGGGGTGGGGGGCGTGGAGCTCTGCATCTCAGATTTTCGGTCCATTTACAATGTCCTTTTTTTTTTTTTTTTAAAGATTTTATTTATTTATTTGACAGAGAGAGACACAGTGAGAGAGGGAACACAAGCAGGGGGAGTGGGAGAGGGAGAAGCAGGCTTCCCACCAGGCAGGGAGCCCGATGTGGGGCTCGATCCCAGGACCCTGGGACCATGACCTGAGCCGAAGGCAGATACTTAATGACTGAGCCACCCAGGTGCCCCAATTTACAATGTCCTTATTCAAGCTTTCCTTGGGCAGACTCGAGGCTCCCGAGGGATCCCCTCCCCTGACGGAAGCTGGGATATTTTACCCCAGGAGTCCTGTCCCCACCTGGCGGCTCCTGCCCAGTCCAGTGCATACTCATGCAGGCAGAATCACCTTTAAACCTTTCAAAGGGATTTTAGATCCTGGTGGGACTGCTGTGCTTTGGGAAGGATTAAATTAATTAGACTTAATATCCTACATACTGTGAGTCAGAAATTTAGTGACCTCTTCTCAATTCACCTTCTTCCCTTAACCTTTTTTCTTCAAGGCTACATAAAAGTTGAAAGAATAGTGCAATGAACACCACGCTATCTTTCACCTCTTCTGCAGAATCTGCGCAGAGAGAAGCCCGGGAGCCAGCACAAGATGCGTCTACAGTGTACAGCTGGTTCTGGAAGATACTGAAGCTGGCCACACTAAAGCTTTAAGCCAAAGTGTTTTTTGAAATTAGTGAGGTGATTGCTTAGGCTCATTTGGGAAAGAAAAAGTGGCTTCAGGGCTGGTGGCTGTCAGGGATCCTACATGAAGAGCGCATTGGTGCCTCAAGGGCATTGAGTTTCCCGGGGCGGGGTGGGGGTGGGCTCTGTTGCTATATGAGCCCTGGTATCGGTAATGCCCATGTTGGGGGCCCCTGGCCTTCGTGAGCTCTTGGGGCCTCTGTCCTCTAGCAATAATTTGCTTCCCATTTCCTGGAACCCGTCAGAAGTGGGCCTTGTAGTATAATTACCCTAAATTGTTATAACTAAGTTTTAAATGACAGGGAATGAACCCTCTTTACTTACTTGAAAAGAAGCTAAGGAAGACACCTGAAATGTCAGGAGGACTTTTAAAAGGATGCAGAACTCATTTCTCCTTCTATGGAGAACACCATCTCCCAGTTTTTCCGTATGGCTCTGAAACCATTGCAGGTGCAGGGTGGCCATATCTGCAAATTCTCATCCCTGGGGAAGATTTAATTGCCTTTGTCAAATAGCAATTAAGAGGACTAACTCCTTCCATGCATGGCCACGTTTGCTTTAACTTTTTCATTCAACACTTAAGAAAACAGCTCATCAGGACAATGAGCTATGACCTCAGTCACCTCGCCGTGGATATTCAAATTGTATCATGTTATTGTGGAAAGGCCTGGCCTTGCTTGCTTAATTTGCTGAAATACACTACCGATTTTTCTTAGTGTCTTTCAGATAGGATGGTGGGGTGGTCTCACTTTAAAGGGGACTGTGGTAGAAAGTGGGGTGGGGGTTTCTGGAAGAACCCCTACTCTTTCTGTTTCTGGCGGAGGGGAGGGGTGTCATAAAGAAATTCAGCTGCATCAGACTCATTAGATACTAACTACCTCTTCTTTTTCATCCCAGGACCCTCGAGATCACGACCCCATGACCCGAGGCAAAAGCAGACGCTTTTAACCTACTGAGCCACCCAGGTGCCCCAGAATCTCTGCTTTCTGAGAGCATGAAAGTTCTCTCCTATACTGTGTGGCTCCAGGCTGCCAGAGAGGAGCAGGGAGAGATGGAAGCCTTACTTACCTAAGGACATACTAACAGAGAAAAACATTGCATTGTTTCTTTGTCTTTTATCCCCTGACCGTGGCACTGCAATACCCTGAGAAAATCGAAGTTGCCCTTTATACAAAAAACAAAGAAGAGGCACCTGGGTGGCTCAGTCGTTAAGCTTCTGCCTTTGGCTCAGGTCGTGATCCCGGAGTCCTGGGATAGAGCCCGGCGTCAGGCTCCCTGCTCAGCGGGAAGCCTGCTTCTCCCTCTCCCTCTGCTGCTCCCCCTGCTTGTGCTCTCTCTCTCTCTGTCAAATAAATAAATAAAATATTTTAAAAAAACAAAGAAAAACTCCAATCATCCTAATTATTATTTGCACACTTTCATATCTAATGGCATATTCAGACAGCACTGGTAGGTTTTGGGTCAAGGAATTAAGCAGTTGATACTTTTAAGGGCCAGTTCTTTAAATTTGATTTTGATTTTTTCTACTTTTATTGAGATGTGATTGATATATAACATTCCGTAAATTTAAGATGTACAGCATGATGATTTGATACATGTATATATTGCAAAATGATGATTACAATAAAGTTAGCTAACACCATCACCTCATATAACTACCATTTGTGTGTGTGTGTGGTGACAACGTTTAAGATACTCTCTTAGCAACTTTCAAGTATGTGACACAGTATTGTTAACTACAGTCACTGTGAGGTACATTCGACCCCCAGAACTTATTCACCTTTTTTTTTTTCCTTTAGGGAGGGAGGGGGAGCAGGGACAGAGGGTGAGAGAGAGAATCTCAAGCCGACTCAAAGCTCAGCGCAGAGCCCGACTCGGGGCTTGATCTCAGCACCCCGAGATCATGACCTGAGCCGAAATCAAGGGTCAGATGCTTAATCGACTAAGCCACCCAAGCACCCCTAGAACTTATTCATCTTAATGAGGGGCTGTTCCGTAGAAAATACAGGCATGATAACTCTCTCCAAACAACTTAGAATCTTACTAACACAAGGCACACGAGAGTTAGAAATGCCGCAGCTGGGGCTGAAGGAAGTCAGGAGAGTCACACCAGTGACGGTAGGAGCAGCCTGGGAGACAATGAACGGGCGGGCTTCAACGTGGCAAATACTACAACACATAACACATACATGATGCGAATGGCGGTCTGGCAGATACACGCTGGAGTGGCGCGTCATGGGAAGGAGACTGGGGTTGCGTGTGGGGGCTGTCAAAGGGGACTGCTGATTTTTATTGCACCCATGTATCACTTGCATAGTCAGTGGTGTGCTGGCAAATGTTTAAGAAGCAGTTCTCTCTCTCTCTCAGAAAAAAGGTTCCTATCATAGGGTTCTCCATGGTGTAAATACTTCCACTATGGCTAAATTCAAGCAACCAATATAAGACCAACCAGCTCACAGATTCTTGGACATTTAAGAACTCGAGCACTTATTATGTGCCAGATTCTGGGTCAAGCACTGGGAGAGATGGAGAAAAAAGTCTGATGTAATCCTTATCTGCCAGGCGACAGAAATATAGCAGCAGGGAAGCTCAAAGAGGAACTAGCGGAAGGACAGATTAGCCTCGGCAGGTGTGGCGAAGCAGGAGAACCAGAGAAAGGTCTCTGAATGAGCTTTGAAAGATGGGGTGATAGCTAAGTAATTAAAGAATCAGAAAAGACCCCAAAGCATGGATGTACATGATGCATTCAGGGAATTGCATAAGATTATTGGCACCAAGAATAGAATGAGGCCAGAAAAGAAAGTTGGGGCCATATTGTCAAAGGCGATGAATTTTGCTTTGTAGTAATGAGAGCTACAGACAATTTTTGAGAAGCATCCAGCAATAATTCTTAAAAAAAAAAAAGATTTTATTTATTTATTCATTTGAGGGGGGGGTGGGTAGGGGCAAAGACAGGGGGAGAGAGAATCCCAAACAGACTCCCCCTGAGCACAGAGCCACAGGGGGCTCGATCTCACCACCCTGAGATCATGACCTGAGCCAAAATCAAGAGTCAGACGCTTAACCGACTGAGCCACTCAGGCGTGCCAACATCTAGCAACAATTCTGACGGCAGTGGGGAGACTAACCTGTAAAAGAGATCACTGCAATGTTTCAAACAGAATATAACGAGAGTTTCAATTAAGGCAATGCAGTAGAGATAGAAATGGGGCCGATCCAAATGGCATTTAGGGAGGAAGAACTGACAGGACATTGGATTGGCTGAAGTGAGTGGAAGAGATTGGTTGCTGGAAGATAATACCCAGGATTTTGAGAAATGACCACGCTGCCCCCCGTGGAAATGAGTGACTTGCGATCCCAGTTCATCATTTTCTTTGTATCTTGCTGACATTTGTGAGTTTGAAAGGGAGAAGGTCTGAGACATGAGTGACAGGCCATGAAGATGGCTTTGTTTTACTGTATTTGGATTTATAGATCTTGATTCTGGATACTTATGCTATGAAAATTATGGACTTCTGATTTGGGATGATGGGCCTTTCACAAAACTGGGGAATAATAATTACCCCAGGAGTTTACTGGATAAATAAGAATTTATCCATGGAGCTTGAAAAGAGAATAAATAGGGGAAGGGAGGAAAGCACCTAGGTAAACCTGTGAATCCAGTTGTTCCGAAGAGCAGTAGGCATGACATAGAAAGAATAAGGGAGCGGGAGGTGTTTGGTGATTCACATGAGAAAACAGTTGGGAAGGAGGCCAGAAATAATAGTTAGTGCCTTAGATGTCTGCGTCCAAACACACATGGCGTAGGTAACAAGCAAAGTCAACTCAGGATTATAACACCAGGTGTAAACATGATGATCTCGCTGAAACCTTGTGGATGGGACTCAAGACTTACACCCAGTGATGAAATCAAACCTATGCCCTATTCAAAAGAAGCTTGCCTACGAAGCAGGGAAGGGGATTCATGTGTGTTGTAGAGGAACCAGCTAGAAGCCCACTGAAGAGCATACAGATGAATATTTAGAAGGAGAGGATCAGAACATTACTATATACCATTTGGCCAGAAGGTAATGGGGAAAAAATTAAATTTCACATTTGTATAAAATATCCAGATAAAATTCTTTCAAATTTAAATGGGAAATCTGACCCTGATTTCACAAACATAACATTTTTATATGTTTTTATGCTTGAAATAGTTACATGTGGTTCCTCACAAAACTTTTTATTTTTATTTTTTTATTTTATTTTATTTTATTTTTAAAGATTTTATTTATTTATTTGAGAGAGAGAGAGAATGAGAGACAGAGAGCATGAGAGGGGGGAGGATCAGAGGGAGAAGCAGACTCCCTGCCAAGCAGGGAGCCCGATGTGGGACTCGATCCCGGGACTCCAGGATCATGACCTGAGCTGAAGGCAGTCGCTTAACCAACTGAGCCACCCAGGCGCCCAAAACTTTTTATTTTTTAAAAATACTTATTTATTTATTTTAGAGAGAGAGAGCACAAGTGTGAGGGGCAGAGGGAGAAGGAGAGAGAATCTCAAGCAGACTCTGCGCTGAACATGGAGGCTGACGTGGGGCTCGATCTCATGACCCTGAATCACAACCTGAGCTGAAACCAAGAGCTGGACATTTAACGAACTGTGCCACCCAGGCGCCCCTGACAAAAACTTTTTTTAAAATGACCTTTTGAAACTCTCAATAATCTCTAACAAGGAAAAAAATTTTGTTGTATAAGTGGGTAACAAAAAAATTGAAATTTTTTTTATTTTTTATTTTTTAATTTTTTAAAAAAGATTTTATTTAGTTATTTGACAGAGGGAGAGACAGTGAGAGAGGGAACACAAGCAGGGGGAGTGGGAGAGGGAGAAGCAGGCTTCCCACCGAGCAGGGAGCCCGATGTGGGGCTCGATCCCAGGACCCTGGGATCACGACCTGAGCCGAAGGCAGATGCTTAACGACTGAGCCAACCAGGCGCCCCTGAAATGTTTTTATAATTATTTAAACATGTACAAAAGTACTATTTACAACTATTTAAAAATGTACAATAGGACTGTAGATAATCAAGTAGTACTTCCCTTTTTTCCCATTGACATATGTAATGTTGAAATTCATATGATAAGGCAAACAGATTCTTTATGATGGACAGATACACTCCACTTGCCAATGGGGATAACCCTCTAGTCAGGTTAATAACCCCCTGTAGCCACTGTCTGTGGTGTTTTGTTATAGTGGCCTGAGCAAACTCATCCAGTGGAAATAGAGTTCAGCCCCCAGGAGAGGGGGGGCACTGGTGAGGACCAGGCAGTATGTTAGGGTAACAACCAAGCAGGGGAGTGGAACTTCAGCCCCAGAGGAGGAATGAAAATGAAAAAGGGGAATGGAGACAATGTCTAGTGAATTTTGGGCAAACTCTGTGAAGTTTGTCTAGTCTCACAGACTTTCCCAAAACTCATCTCCCAAACATAAAAGATCTTACATCAAATACAAGGTGGTAAGAACCCAGGAAGGCTGGTTCCACAGAGAGAGCGGCCCAGTGGTTGGGCTACATCATCGTGTGTGAGGTCCTTAGTACCCATGTCTGAGTGGGGTAGGCAAGGCAGTTGTGTGGAAGCAGATTTAAGATTTATTATATAGAAGGATAAATTTTGGCTCAGAATTAAGAGAACTTTCACTTTTTCCTCTATAAGAACATTTGAAATTTAAAATATCATATTGTAAAATAGAAAAAGAAAAAAATCTCCCCACGATTCCACTATCTTTTTTTAATTTAATTTAATTTAATTAATTTATTTTTTTTTTAAAGATTTTATTTATTTATTTGAGAGAGAGAGAATGAGAGAGAGCACATGAGAGGGGGGAGGGTCAGAGGGAGAAGCAGACTCCCTGCCGAGCAGGGAGCCCGATGCGGGACTCGATCCAGGGACTCCAGGATCATGACCTGAGCCGAAGGCAGTTGCTTAACCAACTGAGCCACCCAGGTGTCCCCCACTATCTTTTTTTTTTTTTTTTAATTTTTTATTGTTATGTTAATCCCCATACATTACATCATTAGTTTTAGATATAGTGTTCCATGATTCATTGTTTGTGCATAACACCCAGTGCTCCATGCAGAACGTGCCCTCCTCAATACCCATCACCAGGCTAACCCATCCTCCCAACCCCCTCCCCTCTAGAACCCTCAGTTTGTTTTTCAGAGTCCATCGTCTCTCATGGTTCTTCTCCCCCTCCGATTTCCCCCCCTTCATTCTTCCCCTCCTGCTACATTCTTCTTCTTCTTTTTTTCTTTCTTAACATATATTGCATTATTTGTTTCAGAGGTACAGATCTGAGATTCAACAGTCTTGCACAATTCACAGCGCTTACCAGAATACATACCCTCCCCAGTGTCCATCACCCAGTCACCCCATCCCTCCCACCCCACCCCCCACTCCAGCAACCCTCAGTTTGTTTCCTGAGATTAAGAATTCCTCATATCAGTGAGGTCATATGATACATGTCTTTCTCTGTTTGACTTATTTCGCTCAGCATAATACCCTCCAGTTCCATCCACGTTGTTGCAAATGGCAAGATCTTATTCCTTTTGATAGCTGCATAATATTCCATTGTATATATATACCACCTCTTCTTTATCCATTCATCTGTTGATGGACATCTTGGCTCTTTCCACAGTTTGGCTATTGTGGACATTGCTGCTATAAACATCAGGGTGCACGTAGCCTTTTGGGTCCCTACTTTTGTATCTTTGGGGTAAATACCCAGTAGTGGAATTGCTGGATCATATGGTAGCTCTATTTTCAACTTTTTGAGGAACCTCCATACTGTTTTCCAGAATGGCTGCACCAGCTTGCATTCCCACCAACAGTGTAGGAGGGTTCCCCTTTCTCCGCATCCCCGCCAACATCTGTCATTTCCTGACTTGTTAATTTTAGCCATTCTGACTGGCGTGAGGTGGTATCTCATTGAGGTTTTGATTTGGATTTCCCTGATGCCAAGCGATATTGAACACTTTTGCATGTGTCTGTTGGCCATTTGGATGTCTTCTTTGGAAAAATGTCTGTTCATGTCTTCTGCCCATTTCTTGATTGGATTCTTTGTTCTTTTGGTGTTGAGTTTGATGAGTTCTTTATAGATTTTGGATACTAGCCCTTTATCTGATATGTCATTTGCAAATATCTTCTCCCATTCTGTCAGTTGTCTTTTGGTTTTGTTGACTGTTTCCTTTGCTTTGCAAAAGCTTTTTATCTTGATGAAGTCCCAATAGTTCATTTTTGCCCTTGCTTCCCTTGCCTTTGGCGATGTTTCTAGGAAGAAGTTGCTGCGGCTGAGGTCGAAGAGGTTGCTGCCTGTGTTCTCCTTTAGGATTTTGATGGACTCCTGTCTCACATTGAGGTCTTTCAACCATTTGGAGTCTATTTTTGTGTGTGGTGTAAGGAAATGGTCCAGTTTCATTCTTCTGCATGTGGCTGTCCAATTTTCCCAACACCATTTGTTGAAGAGACTGTCTTTTTTCCATTGGACATTCTTTCCTGCTTTGTCAAAGATTAGTTGACCATAGAGTTGAGGGTCCATTTCTGGGTTCTCTATTCTGTTCCATTGATCTATGTGTCTGTTTTTGTGCCAGTACCATACTGTCTTGATGATGACAGCTTTGTAGTAGAGCTGGAAGTCTGGAATTGTGATGCCGCCAGCTTTGCTTTTCTTTTTCAACATTCCTCTGGCTATGCGGGGTCTTTTCTGGTTCCATACAAATTTTAGGATTATTTGTTCCATTTCTTTGAAGAAAGTGGATGGTATTTTGATGGGGATTGCATTGAATGTGTAGATTGCTCTAGGTAGGATTGACATCTTCACAATATTTGTTCTTCCCATCCATGAGCATGGAACATTTTTCCATTTCTTTGTGTCTTCCTCAATTTCTTTCATGAGTATTTTATAGTTTTCTGAGTACAGATCCTTTGCCTCTTTGGTTAGATTTATTCCTAGGTATCTTATGGTTTTGGGTGCAATTGTAAATGGGATCGACTCCTTAATTTCTCTTTCTTCTGACTTGTTGTTGGTGTATAGGAATGCCACTGACTTCTGTGCATTGATTTTATATCCTGCCACTTTACTGAATTCCTGTATGAGTTCTAGCAGTTTTGGGGTGGAGTCTTTGGGGTTTTCCACATAAAGTATCATATCATCTGCAAAGAGTGAGAGTTTGACTTCTTCTTTGCCAATTTGGATGCCTTTGATTTCTTTTTGTTGTCTGATTGCTGTGGCTAGGACTTCCAATACTATGTTGAATAGCAGTGGTGATAGTGGACATCCCTGCCGCGTTCCTGACCTTAGGGGGAAAGCTCTCAGTTTTTGCCCATTGAGAATGATATTCGCTGTAGGTTTTTCATAGATGGCTTTTATGATATTGAGGTATGTACCCTCTATCCCTATACTCTGAAGAGTTTTGATCAAGAAAGGATGCTGTACTTTGTCAAATGCTTTTTCTGCATCTATTGAGAGGATCATATGATTCTTGTTCTTTCTTTTGTTAATGTATTGTATCACGTTGATTGATTTGCGGATGTTGAACCAACCTTGCAGCCCAGGGATAAATCCGACTTGGTCGTGGTGAATAATCCTTTTCATGTACTGTTGGATCCTATTGGCTAGTATTTTGGTGAGAATTTTTGCATCCATGTTCATCAGGGATATTGGTCTGTTATTCTCCTTTTTGATGGGGTCTTTGTCTGGTTTTGGGATCAAGGTAATGCTGGCCTCATAAAATGAGTTTGGAAGTTTTCCTTCCATTTCTATTTTTTGGAACAGTTTCAGAAGGATAGGTATTAATTCTTCTTGAAATGTTTGGTAGAATTCCCCTGGGAAGCCATCTGGCCCTGGGCTTTTGTGTTTTGGGAGATTTTTGATGACTGCTTCTATTTCCTTAGTGGTTATAGGTCTGTTCAGGTTTTCTATTTCTTCCTGGTTCAGTTTTGGTAGTTGATACATCTCTAGGAATGCATCCATTACTTCCAGGTTATCTAATTTGCTGGCATAGAGTTGCTCATAATATGTTCTTATAATTGTTTGTATTTCTTTGGTGTTGGTTGTGATTTCTCCTCTTTCATTCATGATTTTGTTGATTTGGGTCATTTCTCTTTTCTTTTTGATAAATCTGGCCAGGGGCTTATCAATCTTGTTAATTCTTTCAAAGAACCAGCTCCTAGTTTCGTTGATCTGTTCTACTGTTCTTTTGGTTTCTATTTCATTGATTTCTGCTCTGATCTTTATTATTTCTCTTCTCCTGCTGGGTTTAGGCTTTATTTGCTGTTCTTTCTCCAGCTCCTTTAGGTGTAGGGTTAGGTTGTGTACTTGAGACCTTTCTTGTTTCTTGAGAAAGGCTTGTATTGCTATATACTTTCCTCTTAGGACTGCCTTTGCTGTATCCCAAAGATTTTGAATAGTTGTGTTTTCATTTTCATTGGTTTCCATGAATTTTTTTAATTCTTCTTTAATTTCCTGGTTGACCCATTCATTCTTCAGTAGGATGCTCTTTAGCTTCCATGTATTTGAGTTCTTTCCGACTTTCCTCTTGTGATTGAGTTCTAGTTTCAAAGCATTGTGGTCTGAAAATAGGCAGGGGATGATCCCAATCTTCTGGTACCGGTTGAGACCTGATTTATGACCTAGGATGTGATCTATTCTGGAGAATGTTCCATGGGCACTAGAGAAGAATGTGTATTCCGTTGCTTTGGGATGGAATGTTCTGAATGTGTCTGTGAAGTCCATTTGGTCCAGTGTGTCATTTAAAGTCTTTATTTCCTTGTTGATCTTTTGCTTAGACGATCTGTCCATTTCAGTGAGGGGGGTGTTAAAGTCCCCCACTATTATTGTATTGTTGTCGATGTGTTTCTTTGCTTTTGTTATTAATTGCCTTATATAATTGGCTGCTCCCATGTTAGGGGCATAGATATTTACAATTGTTAGATCTTCTTGTTGGATAGACCCTTTAAGTAGGATATAGTGTCCTTCCTCATCTCTTATTACAGTCTTTGGTTTAAAATCTAATTTGTCTGATATAAGGATTGCCACCCCAGCTTTCTTTTGGTGTCCATTAGCATGGTAAATGGTTTTCCACCCCCTCACTTTCAATCTGGGGGTGTCTTTGGGTCTAAAATGAGTCTCTTGCAGACAGCATATCGATGGGTCTTGTTTTTTAATCCAATCTGATAGCCTGTGTCTTTTGATTGGGGCATTTAGCCCATTTACATTCAGGGTAACTATTGAAAGATAGGAATTCAGTGCCATTGTATTGCCTATAAAGTGACTGTTACTGTATATTGTTTGTGTTCCTTTCTGGTCTATGTTGCTTTTAGGCTCTCTCTTTGCTTAGAGGACCCCTTTCAAGATTTGTTGTAGGGCTGGTTTCGTGTTTGCAAATTCCTTTAGTTTTTGTTTGTCCTGGAAGCTTTTGATCTCTCCTTCAATTTTCAATGACAGCCTAGCTGGATATAGTATTCTTGGCTGCATATTTTTCTCATTTAGTGCTCTGAATATGTCCTGCCAGTTCTTTCTGGCCTGCCAGGTCTCTGTGGATAGGTCTGTTGCCAATCTAATGTTTCTACCATTGTAGGTTACATATCTCTTCTCCCGAGCTGCTTTCAGGATTTTCTCTTTGTCTCTGAGACTCGTAAGTTTTACTATTAGATGTCGGGGTGTTGACCTATTTTTATTGATTTTGAGAGGGGTTCTCTGTGCTTCCTGGATTTTGATGCCTGTTTCCTTCCCCAAATTAGGGAAGTTCTCTGCTATAATTTGCTCCATTATACCTTCTGCCCCTCTCTCTCTTTCTTCTTCTTCTGGGATCCCAATTATTCTAATGTTGTTTCGTCTTATGGTATCGTTTATCTCTCGAATTCTGCACTCGTGATCCAGTAGTTGTTTATCTCTCTTTTTCTCAGCTTCTTTATTTTCCATCATTTGGTCTTCTATCTCACTGATTCTTTCTTCTGCCTCATTTATCCTAGCAGTTAGCGCCCCATATTTGATTGCACCTCATTGATAGCCTTTTTGATTTCTACTTGGTTAGATTTTAGTTCTTTTACTTCTCCAGAAAGGGTTTCTCTAATAACTTCCATGTTTTTTTCAAGCCCAGCTAGTATCTTTAAAGTGATGATTCTGAACTCTAGATCTGACATCGTACTAATGTCCGTATTGAGTAGGTCCCTGGCAGTCGGTACTACCTCTTGTTCTTTTTGTTGAGGTGATTTTTTCCGTCTTGTCATTTTGTGCAGAGGAGAATAGATTAATGAGAGAACAAAATGCTAACAGGGTAACAACGTCCCCAGAAAATATACTCTAAACAAATCAGAAAAGACCTGAAGCAGTGGGAAAAGAAAGGGAAAGAGAGAAAAAAGAAAAGGAAAGAAAAAAAGAAAAAAGAAAAAGATAAAGATAAAAACAAACAAAAGCAGAACAAAACAAAACAAAAACAGAATGTGATCAAATATGATCAGGCTGGATTATAGATCAGTGCCACACACTAGATTTTGGGTGTATTTTGGTCTGTTAAAAGAAAGTCCCTCCCAAAATTTTAAAGAAAGAAAAACTTATATATGTACAAAAATAAGGGTTGATATGATGAAGGGATGGAATATGACTGTAAAGATGGAAATTATAAAAAATTTTAAAAAAGGATTTGATAAGTTGTTTGAAAAAAGAAAGAAGAGGATTAAAAAAAAAAAGAAAGAAAGAAAAAAGGGAGAGAATGTGATCAGGCAGGGGAGTAGAAAAAAACCATACACTAGAGATTTAGAGTATATTTTGATCTGTTAGAAGAAACTATCTCAAGATTTTAAAGAGAGAACAACATATATATATATGCCAAAAATACGGGTAACTACTATGAAGGGATAGAATATGACTTTAAAAATGAAAAATAAAAATGTTTTTTTTTAAAAAAGGGATTGATAAGATGTTGGTTGAAAAAGGGAAAAAGAAAAATTCAAAAAAAAAGAAAAAAGGAAAAAAGAAAAAAAGACAGTTAAAAAAAATAATTAACTTTGAAAGACTAAAGAATCATGGTAAAAAAGCCATGAATTTTATGTGCAGTATTCCCCTAGCGCTGGAGTTCTGCCGTTCTCATTGATCGGTAAACTTGGTCTTGGCTGGCTGTTCTCGCTGATCTTCTGGGGGAGGGGCCTGTTGCTGTGGTTCCCAAATGTCTTTGCCGGAGGCAAAATTGCCCTGCCCTTGCCAGTCCGGGCTAAGTAATCTGCGCGGGTTTGTTCTCCGGAGCTTTTGTTCCCTGCAAGCTTTCCGTACACCTTTGGAGGCGGAGAGTGAAAATGGAGGCCTCCCAGTCTCCGCCCCGGCGGAGCCGAGAACTCGGGGTCCCGCTCCTCAGCGAGCCCCCAGAGAAAAGCAGTCAGTCACTTCCGTCTCCCCGGTCTCCGACCACACTCCGCGCTCACCCGGCCTGTGACCGCGCCTTTCTATCTGGCACCCGACCCCGGGTGGAGTCTCCAAACCCAGCAGATCCCCGCGGTGCGCTCCCGCACCTCTCCTCCCGGGGGAAGAAGGTGAGTCTCCCCGGATCTGCCGCTTGTTGGGTCCCTGCTGGAGGAGCAGTGGCCCGACTGTGCCGCGGATCACGGTTTATGGAAACCCCGAGCTGAGAGCCCGCGCCTGGGCTCCGTCTCTGCAGCCGGCTTCCCTGCTCCGATACCTGGGAGCTCTGCCGCACTCAGGCACCCCCGGTCTTTCTGTGACCCCAAGGGTCCTGAGACCACACTGTCCCGCGAGGGTTCCACCCCCCACTTCGCCACCAGAGTGACGTCCCTCAGCGGAGCAGACTTCTAAAAGTTCCGATTTTGTGCTCTGTGGCTCTATCACTTGCCAGAAGCGGCCGACGGAGGCCCCTCCCCCGCCGTCTATCCTCCCGAATAACGCCTCGGATTCACTTCTCCGCACGTCCTACCTTCCAGAAAGTGGTCGCTTTTCTGTTCAGAGAGTTGTTGCTATTCTTTTCTTCCATCTCCTGTTGAGTTTGTAGGTGTTCAGAATGGTTTGATCCCTATCCAGCTGAATTCCTGAGAGGAGACGAAATCCAGGTCTCCTACTCCTGCGCCATCTTGCTCCTTTTCCCCCCCACTATCTTTTTTTTAAAGCAATCTCTACATCCAGTGTGGGGCTCGAACTCACAACCCCAAGATTAAGAGTCACATGCTCTACCGACTGAGCCAGCCAGGCACTCCCACAATTCCACTATCATCTTAACCAAATTCACCGTATATTTCCTTTGTCTTTCTTCATGTATGTATACTATAGGTAGTTGGATATAGTAAGTATACATATAATTTGCATCCTGATTTTTAAAGGAATAAAATTATAGTCTAAGCATGTTCCTATTTTGCTACATGGTTTCCTATAAAGATAACTATGAATGGTTGCATAAGTCTGGGGAGTGCATGAAGCATAATTAATGATTCCCTGTTGTTGGATGTTAAGGTTGTGGCTGGTTTCTTCCTTATTCTCTTTAAGTTTCCTTCCAGCACTGAGAGATTATGATTCTATGTTTGACAAAGGGAAATGAAAACCACTTCTCAAATTATCTTCTCCATCTCTAATTACTCTTAAGAAGGGGCCTTTTGAGATATCCTGACACATTACAATAAGTAAGTCAGATTTCTGTTTATTTCCTGAGTATCACTTCATAAAAATAATTTTAAGAAATTTCTATCTAGTTGACTATGTTGGACATTTTTTTCCCCAGATGTACCTCCAAAATTTTCAAAATGGAAAATGACTATCAAGAATTTCTAGACAGGCACCTGGGTGGCTCAGTTGGTTAAGCAACTGCCTTTGGCTCAGGTTATGATCCTGGAGTCCCAGGATCGAGTCCCACATCGGGCTCCCTGCTCAGTGGGGGGTCTGCTTCTCCCTCTGACCCTCTTCCCTCTTGTGCTCTCTGTCTCTCATTTTCTCTCTCAAATAAATAAATAAAATCTTTAAAAAAAAAAGAATTTCTAGACACCCTTCATCCAGATTCCCCCAAAGTTAACATTTTCCCTAACCACAGTATAATAATAAAAATTGGAAAGTACTTTTGATACAATACTCTTATCAAATCTGCAGATCCAATTCAGATCTCACCAATTGTTGCACCGTGTCCTCTTTCTGATTCCAGATCCAATGAGGAATCACAGGTTGTATGGGATGTCATGTCTCCTTAGTCTCCATTAATCTAGAATACTTCCTCAGTCTTTCTCTGTCTTTCACACCTTGATATTTTTGAAAAGTACTGGCCAATTATTTTACAGAATGACCCTCAGCTGGGGTTGTCTTGTGTTTCCTCATGGATTTTTCAATACCGCCATACTGATGTTGTGTCCTTCTCAGAGCATCTCTATGGGGAAGCACATGATGTAGATCTGTCCCATTACAAGTAATGTTAACTTTAATCAATCATTACTGTGAAGTAATAAAGGAGGTAGCAATTGCCACTTCCATTCTCCAGATGAGAAAAATGGAAACCCAAGGAGGTAGATCCACTGCCTGGATCAGATAGCAGCACAACTAGAATTCGTTTCCAGTTCCTGGAGGTTTTTCGTTCCTATCTGGGGCTGGTCTAAAAAGTATATCCTTCTACTTGTGTAGGGATAACATGATATGTCTTCAAGAAAAGACGTTGCTTTTGAACAAACTTATTATCAATAAGACTGTCACGCTTTTGGCTATTTTGTACTGCTCACCATTATAATCCAGTCTATTATTTGCAAATAACAACAATGATAGTTACTTAAACATAAGCTTCTTACAGACATAAATTTCATTGACTGTTTTCATCTCAAGCTGAATTCTTGATGATGACCTTAAATTCTAAATATGGAATCTACCATTTATCCAGAATGGTTAAGAGGTTCTGGTTAACTGAACATTATCCTATGAAGCAGGATCACCACCTTTCAAAGAATCCAAGCACAAAGATGAAGGGCAAGTATTCTTTGAAATCAGATAGTATCGTATGTTAGTACGAAAAGAAACCCTTACTGCATGGTGCCATTAAAACAGGAGGTAGGAGATAAGCTAATTTTTTTAAAGATTTTATTTATTTATTTGAAAGAGAGAGACACAGAGAGAGAGGGAACACAAGCAGGGGGAGTGGGAGAGGGAGAAGCAGGCTTCCCGCTGAGCAGAGAGCCCGATGCGGGGCTCGATCCCAGGACCCTGGGATCATGACCTGAGCCGAAGGCAGACGCTTAACAACTGAGCCACCCAGGCAGCCCAAGCTAATTTTTTTTTTAAATTATCTTCTATGTTACTTTATTTTCTTGTCATTTTCCTTTTTCCTAAAAATAGCATGTATGAGAAAGAAATTTTAGATTAGGTGGACTTTCTGGTGATTGGTATCTCAGATTTTAAAAATGTACTAATATGTCTGTTCAACTAGTTTCTTTTCTTTAGGGTACCAGTAGTTAGAGTTTACCAATGGGACAGCAAGCATCTGCATTTGTTCACACAATCAAGACTCACTGTGAACCCAGTGTCTCAGAGCAAGCGCCCCTCCTGGTTGGTGTGGTTTTGTTTTATTTTTAAGTCATTTGTGTCCCCAGTGTTTGTCCCTGTGCCTGGTACAAAGTAGGCACTGGATAAATATTTGCTGACTGATCCACAGACCCACTGACAGCCAGACTTCACATCCAGGGTGAGGGCCCGGCTGGGCCTTCCTGAATTCCTGGGATTTTTTTCCTAATTTCAAAAAACAATACATGGTCATTATAGAAAGTTGTAAAATAGAGAAACTCACACACTCAAAAGAGAAAATAGAGCTCTTCCTTATCTTACCAGCCATAAAGCTGATTACGGCATAAAGATGAGCATTTTCCCATTTATTAAATATTCTTCAAAAACATGTTTTTAATGGCAATAAAATGATCCATTGTGCGGATGTGCCATATTTAATCATTTCCTTGTTGTGGGTCATATAAATTCTTTACAATTTGCCACCATTGGAGATAATGTTGTAATGTTATACAATAAACTCTCCCGACTAGTAAAGCTGATTATCAAGCTGCTTTCCAAAAAGATTATATCCATTTAGGCCCACTTGCTAGTGCTCCATAGATTTTAAATGCTGACAGTTGAGAAACAAGGGTTTTGAAACTACTCCTTTCCTTTTAAACAGCTTCCAGTGTGATGAGAATGAGCTAGTTTTTTCCCGCAGACTTAATTCTGGGCCCCTGTGAAGGGTAGGGTAAATCACAGGGGAGTGGATAATTTGGAAAACATGCCTGGAAACCTCAACCTAAATTGAAGAGAGAGCATTAGCCCTTTAAAAAAAAAAAAAAAAAAAAAAAAGCTTTTAGGAGCACTAATACCCCAAATTGAGTGATTAATAACACAAAACAACTAATATCATTATACTGATTGTTGACACTTTATTTATGCCCCAAATTAAAAACTATTTTCTCTTTACAGAAGGTAAAATCATGCCAGTGAAAAGGAGAAAATATTTGGGCTAGAAACCAGTCAAAAGGAGAGAGTACTTTAAAAAAAAATTAACATTCAGTAAATAAATAAAATTTAAAAAATTAAAAAAAAATGAACATTTGCTTCTGAGGAATAGATGTTTCATCCTGAAGCAAAAACTTGATTTTCAAAAATAATATGTAGTAAAAGCCAAAAGAATATATAGGAAAATAATATATAATAAAAGTCAAACATTATTTGCTATTATCATAAAAAAAGTTCCATTCTCGTGCTTGTCTTTTTCTGCAATTGCTTAGTCCACCTCAGAGACTGGTTGACCAGGTGTCAGACTGGAAGCTCTGCTCAGTTCCTACTATAAGTATCCTTTAGCTCCTAAATATAAGATGTACACATCTCTTTCTTAAGTCAGCATTTAAAATGACTGTGAGCCATTACAAACATGTAAAGTATTATTATTGCAATAAAAGAACTTAACTATTTAAAATTTAACCCTTGGAAGGGCAATTCTATTTCCAGGCTTCCAGTCAAGCAAAGGCTGCAATTACTTGGAACTCTGTGGAAAGCTCTAGAGATAGAGCTCTGGGCTCTGAGCCAGTCATGCAGTGGGAAACCACCATTTTAGAAAGTGGGATTTTTGGAGTACAGTGGGAGTGAGACTGAAATCAATCTTTACGTGGGACAATTTTGCCTGAGTAATTGACCCTTTTTTTATTTTATTTTGTGTTTTTGCTGATTGTCATGAATTCCAGCTTATTTTCCAATCACAAGCCGATTTATTACATTTTACAGTTTGGTGGCTCATGAATAAACACTGTAACCACCATTAGTCAAAAAGAGGATACTCTGTAGAGAGTTTGGGGTAATGTGCTTTTATTAATGTGAGGTAGTTGGGAAAGCAGTATTGACCCCATTTTCTTTGTACCTTTCTTTAGATAGTCTCATGGTTGACCTTGTAATCTTAGTGCATGACTGGCTAAAGACAGACCATCAAAAGTGGAATAAAGCCACCAGTGTTTTATCCCAAAGCATCCTGGGAAGTCAATGGGTACCAAAGCTATTTTGTCAGGAGACAAAGAATAAGTCATATTTCTAGGGCCCTTATGTTTCCCTTCAACAAGGAAGTGGAATGGAGAGGAAGATGAAAGACACATAACCACTACTAAGCGATGCAAGATATGTTTTCTTTTTTTTAAAGATTTTATTTATTTATTTGAGAGAGAGAGATAGCGAGCAAGAGCACAAGGGGGGTGGAGAGGAAGAGGGAGAGGGAGAAGCAGGCTTCTTGCTGAGCAGGGAGCCTAACTAAGGGCTCGATCCCAGGACCCTGAGATCATGACCTGAGCCGAAGGCAGACACTTAACCGACTGAGCCATCCGGTGACCCAAGATATGTTTTTCTATTGACATTCTCCTTTCTAGTGGTGGTGGTAGATCCGAAAGTTCTAAGCTGGAGTGAAGGTCTAAGTAGCTGGGATTTGGGACAGAAACTGGGGATCTATGGTCTGGGGCTCCTAAAGGATAGAGGTAAATTATATTCTAGGATGAAGTGAACAGAAGTAGAATATTTCCATTTCCATCCTCTGATGCCCACACTTACATGCCTGTGCCTGTTCATCCAGCTTTCCTAGCTCCACCATGCCACATAATACATCTCTCAGTGGCTGGGGCTGAGGTCAATGGGGAAAGATGGTTTAGTGGATATTGTTCGTATTCTGCCCTTTTCTCCTCTTTACCCAGCTCAATGGACCATGTTTTCATTTTAGTTTACATCATTACCCATGTACTCTGAGGTGAAATAATCTCAACCTTAACTCTTAGTTGGCTCAATCCAATCAGCCCATTCCACTTCCAAGCTAAAGGCACTGGTTTAGGTGTGGGTATATGGCTTACAGGGTCCCATCAAGGTGAATCTCAGGACTCCTGCTTGAAATCCTATGACTGGGGTGCCCTCTTTCTCCTTCTTGTTCCAGGAAGTATAGGAACCATTGCAGTCCTTTTGCCACCTGACAGAAATGACCTAAAGATGAAGTCAACAAATGGGAGAGGCACACACAAGTGAGTGGCAGAGAAATGGAGTGGGAGCTCCTGGGTTAAAATTACTCTGAAGCTTGCCCCACTCTGAACTTCCAGTTACATAAACACACGAATGTCCTCATTGTTCAATTCAGTTAGAGAAGATTTTCTGTGTCTTGGAACCAAAAACATTCTAACTCTTTACAGAGGGGTGCAGGTGTCTTGTATCTAGGCATCATAAGGGATATCTTTAGAGACATTGTCCCCCTTCTTTTTCTTAAGGATTGCATTTTTAAGTAATCTCTGTGAGGCTTGAACTTACAGCCTTGAGATCAAGAGTCGCACTCTCTACCGACTGAGCCAGCCAGGTGCCCCAACTCTGTCTTCCTTCTGACATGATGTTATGAATGGTAGTCAATCACTCACATTAACCTAGAATGTAGATTAAACAGTATGCACTTGCAGTGAACAATGTTAGAAAGTCATACTGTTTAGGCATATATAATACTGTATAACAAGAGGGGAAAGGACAGTATTTGGGCTCTAATCATCACTTATCACATTATTTCTATGACAATATCTGCTCCAAGTCCCAAATAAGTGGCTTACAAGTGAACTTTTAGGGACCCTCTGGATCTCAGGTTTCTCACCAGGAGGTCACATTAGATGAAATTTGAGGTATCTTCTAGCTTTAACATTCTATGATTCTTTGTTACCAGTTCTTTTTAAGTAAGTAAAAGCGAAACCCTGTAATAGGGCAGCATTCTTGAGTAATATGGCATTTGAAGATTGTACATTTCCCATTCAGCAAGCTGTATCTTGTTTTCACAGCAGTTGAAGATTTGCCATCATTATTTTAGCCATTTTTGAAATTCTAGCATACTGCTCACATCTTGCCCCTAAATATTTATACACAGAATACCTTTTTGCCCACAGCAAACTCATTTTTTGATTTGTCAGTTTTTGGAAACCTGAGAGCTCTAAACAGTCTCACATTTCTAAGCAAGAGCAAATAGTAATTTCCTCCTTCTCTACCCATGGATTTGTCAAAGCAGAGACTTTTTCTAAGAGTGGAGATATTTGCCATCTTTAGATGGTTTCAATCCAAAAATGCAATGGTTCAAAATACTTTTCCTTCAACACTTAAGTAATAATAGATTGAAAAACAAGTGACCAAGTAAGCACAGAGAATGCCTTGAAATAAACAGATCCAGGCCTGGAATTGTGATTAGGTGAAAACGACCTTACCTCTAGGTGTGGCAGGTGATGGCCTACGTTGTAGAAAATAAATGTTACTAAGAGACTCTTCCCCCAAATCTTCACAAGACCACCAAGAATTTGGAAACTCTACCAATCACTGTTTAAAGAAACTCTACCATACAAGTCCCCACAAAAACAATAGTATGTCACCTTGGATGAGCTGGTTATTAGCCCAATGACTTCCAGTACCACACTAGCTTAGATCAGCCCCATGGCCACCTGCTTGGGGGTGGGTTGGTGGGAGAGGGAAGAAGACAAAAGACTGACTGTGGGGTAGCCTGATGAGAGCCCCTATTGGTTACACAGCACTAGTTGTGAGAGACCAAAGATGATTTGGCCTATTTCAAACTGTTGCCTTGGGTTTTCCCTGTATATCTTCATTCACAGGAAGTCAATAGATCTCATTCTCTTTGAGTCTCAGAGGGTGTGGATTGCATTAGCTCGTTTTTTCCACCTTATTCCCATTCTCTGCCCTTTGGTTCCCCATTGTCTGATCTCCTACAAAGAAGTTTCACCAGGACCCCTATTCTGTAGCCTGGCAGTTGCTCTGTAGGCAAGAGAATGGCTGATTTTATATGTTGCTTCTCTCCCCTGAATGGTGTACTTAGGTTATGTCAGAAATAATGCCTCTTCAAGTGAGCCCCTGAGTTGGTGCATGGAGGGAGGAAGTGAGAGATAGTTCTTCTTTTGCTTCGTTCTTATCTCCAGCCCATAGTCCCTGTATCAGTGGAGAGATGAAGCAAGTAAGAGAAAATGTGATACTGATGTTTGTTTTTGGTGTTGTGGAACAAAAGAAGCACAGTTGAACTGATGTGGGTCTGAGACTGCACAATGAATCTATTTGGGGTGCAGCTAATTAGGTAGGATGTTTTACAGTGACAATTCCTTAAAAAAGGATTCTGTAGGGCAGGGCCTTTATCTATAGTACTCTTGTTAGATGCTCCACCTTTTGTGGTGTTGTGGGAGAAATGTCTTTGACCTTAATTTCTTTAGCAGGTCTTGCCCTATTTCCCATTATTTGGGGGCTTCCGGGAAGGGAAGACCCTTGGTGTGGAGTGATGGCTGTTTTTCTTCAAATAGCGCACTAAGGCTATCACTAGGCACATCCCTCCAATGAAGAGAAATTTTGACTACCACAAACAACACAGAGGTAAACATAAATGACAGTATTCTTAAACTGAGTTCAGCAAAAATGAAAGGAACTTGGCATTGTATTTGAATGAGCCCTTCAGAAGTGACTCTTGTTATTCTTTTCCCCTTTTTGGTGTGAACTTATCCTATTTTATTTTTGGTGTGTGCCAGTCATAAATCTATTAAATTTATGTTATACCTAATGGCAAAAGGCATTGTTCTCAGGACTGAAATCCGTTCCTTTAATATTGGCACGATGGAAACAAAAGATCTCTGCTTCATGCTCATGGTGCTGGAGAGGCCATTGATGTTTAATAAATTCTTCCTGATTGGAACAATTAGCCATGAATTCTTTTAAAGTGCTCTTTCCAATTGGCTTGATAAATTAATGGCTAATACAGAATTCTGAGGACAGACAATATTCTTAAGTGGATGAATTAGGGGGGGAAATGTGGACAGTAGTCTCAAGTTGGGTGGTAGTAGAATATTGTGAAATATCCAGTCCATAAAAACTGAGGCAAAGCCTCAGCTGCAATAATAGCCCCATAATAGATTCTTCTAAAGAGTAGCAAATTTCCACAAGCTACAGTCATGATTTGTTTGTATCGGGATTATTGGATCAGAAAAGGACTCATATAGATATCACTTGATAATCAGCTCTATTCAATATAAAATCCCCTGCAAAAGTTGATGTTCAAACATTCTGGTTGAGGATTCTACTTAGAAGAAAAAAATTGAATTTTAGGAAGTCATACAAAGAGATCATTGTTTTTAGTGTGGAATGATGTGGTGTTGATAATGCTGGATTTTATGCTTTGAGTTTGGAGCACTGCATCTGAAATTTTCAATACTATCACACGCAACGGTTTATTCAGCAAGTATTTAGTGAGTGCTTTGTGCTAGACACTGTGTGTGTTCATGGGGAGACAAAAATGACCTAGACGTGATCTGTGCCCTTCCGGTCTCCCAGACTAGAGGAGCAGAGAGATGCAGTAAAGATGAGCCCCCTGTGACTCACTGTGTGTCACAATGATCACAACGCTGCCTGGGCGTAAAGGCGGCAGCCATGATCGTGGGAGTGCGGTTGGGTGGGGGGAGGAAGAAGGGGGCCGCTGTGTGGTAGGAACACATTGTGATGGTCTTTGCCGGTTTGGGGATGGGTTTTACAATCATTAGAATCACTCCAGTTGTGACTGTGGACACAGTCTGGGGCGCTCATGAGGACAAAACAGGTGTGGAAACCTGGGGCCAAGTTTTAGCCATTGTGCAGTGCTTGCTCAAGTGAGAAAGGTTGTTGACTTGCCAGAAAGAAGAATCTTTTACACTTGTTAGACATTAAAATATTAGCACCCTGAGAGAGTTTCAGTACCTTGGCAACCTTCAGTTTTGCCTCTGATGTAAACATGCTATGGTGGGCAAAAGCCTAGGACTCCAGGGGCGCCTGGGTGGCTCAGCTGGTTGAGCGTCCCACTGTTGATTTTGGCTCAGGTCATGATCTCAGGGTTGTGGGATCGAGCTCTGTGTGGGGCTCCACACTCAGTGCGGAGTTGGCTTGTCCCTCTCCCTCTGTCCCTACCCACCTCTTGTGCACGCTCTTTCTCTCTCAAATAAATACATACATAAAATCTTAAAAAAAAAAATCCTAGGACTCCATTCACAGATCAAATTGTTGGCACATTTGTCACTGTGGGGAAGACAGCACATTGGAAGGTGCTATATATACACAGAAAGGGTGAGTTTATGATCTTAAATAATCCCCAATAAGAAATGCCTTTCCCCCCATCTTTAGTTTTCTTTATGCCTTTGATCACCTTCCTACCTAACTTTTTGAGCCCTTGATACCTTCTCTCTTCCCCCTCATCTCCCTTCCCCTTAAGAGGTGGCCTGAACTAGAAATCTGCGTTTTTACTTATTTATCAAACAATTCAAATCTGCATGTTGAGCCAGGCACTCTTCTAAGCACTTTATAAAAATCAACTTAATCAACTCACATTTCTTTGGGGCTACTGTCATTACTGCTCCCTTTTCACAGATAAGAAAAATGAGAAGTAGAGATCTTAAAAACTTCTTAAGAACACACAACCAGAGAGCAAGCTGAAGAGCTGGGATTTGAACCCAGAGATTCATGCTCCCAACCTCCACATGGGTGCTTAGTCCAGCCACAGTGCTAAAGCTTGGATATATTCTGCCTTGGATATTCTGCCTTGGGCCCACCTGCTCAACCACTGGGTAGGCTCCGTCCTACTTAACCAAGGCCGGTTCACTTTGGCCCAGAGCATGCTGGGCTCTTTACAAAAAGATGCCTTCAAAATGCAAAGGTTGACAGCTTTATTTGCGGACCCACACTGTGGTTTTTGGCTGGAGTCTGCTGGGCACTGGCTATGTGGTAGTCAGTCTTTAAAAATGGTGTAATATTCACACTGTTTTTGTTGGATAATTGCATGCCTTTAATTTGTGGTATTATAAACAGAGCAGTAATCTGGTTTAGGAGTAGCCAGAAAAAGTTATTTGATATCCATTAAGTCAACCTGCTATTTTTATTCACCTCTGTAGAGGTGAGAATTATGGTCCAGAAAAAGCAACATTATAATATATTCTAATGGGTGTCTCCTGACTGGCTATGTTGGGAGAATAAAAAAGAACCTTCTGAAGAAGGTAGGGAACAATTCTGCTTGCTTCCCTAACAGGTGAGTACAATTTTCCCTTTAGATATTACGACAGTTTAGCTTTCTTTAGAAAATGAATTTTTAAAAGGGTTCCTGGGTGCCTCAGTCGTTAAGTGTCTGCCTTCGGCTCAGGTCATGATCTCAGGGTCCTGGAATCGAGCTCCATGTGGGGCTCCCTGCTCCGCGGGAGGCCTGCTTCTCCCTCTCCCACTGCCCCTGCTTGTGTTCCCTCTCTCGCTCTGTCTCTCTCTGTCAAATAAATAAATAAAAAATCTTTAGGAAAGAAAAAAAATAAAAGGGAAAAAAAATCACACCTCTTGCAGTTCATGGATTCAGAACAGTGATTTTTCTTAAAGACCTACTTAAACCATTACTGCCTAAAATTCTGAGAGTTCAAGAAAAATGAAAATATTAAGTCGTGTAAAAATAATTTAGTAAATGTGAAGTCCCTATATAGTTAACCAGATTGTAAATAAGAATATTCATCATCAGTGGTTGCTTTTCATCAATGTCCTGTGACTTAGGTTGACTTATTATATATTTATAGACAAAGAATAGGTTATTTATTTATTTATTTATTTTCTTAAGATTTTGTTTATTTGACAGAGAGAGACAGTGAGAGAGGGAACACAAGCAGGGGGGAGTGGGAAAGGGAGAAGCAGGCTTCCCACGGAGCAGGGAGCCCAATGCGGGGCTCGATCCCAGAACCCTGGGATCATGACCTGAGCCGAAGGCAAATGCTTACCGACTGAGCCACCCAGATGCCCCAAGAATAGTTTATTTAGATAGCATCTTCCATTCGAAGACGTTTCAGTGGTTTGCAGACTTGAGCTTGAGTTAACTGTTCAGTCTTTGGAGATGAATCATTCCTTTTGTTTAGCCCATTGGTATAGTATTTAGATTTACTTGTAGGTTTGTATTTAACCTGACAGAATCCAAAGAGCCAGATCAGACATGTGCTGGCAGTCTTTCCTGGGGTCCAGACAGAGCTACACGCAGGGAGGACAGCCCAAGTCATTAGTTTGTGATTAATGTTTGTAGAAAGTAATATTTCTACCATTTTATGGATGGAGCAACTGAGGCACTAAGAGGTTAAGTGGCTTGCCCTTGTTCACACAGCTATTTAGGAGATCCGGGCAAATCAGGCACTAATGCAAGCCGATCATGATTTTGCACTCAACTCTCACCAATTTTAAATTTTGCAAGTTATAGTTCCTGTACCTGCCCATGGGCAGGTTACAAACTGGAAGTTGAAACTCAACTAAACTGAGAGGATGTTGCCAATCCTCTTCTAGGGGAAGGAAGAGATGGAGGGTTGCTTTGGCTAACAGAGCTGGCATGGGCACTATCATCCCCATGGACCCAGCCCTCTTGGACGGGCTGGCTCTCTGCTGATCCCCCAAGGCATCTGTCCATGAGGATTCAATCAGGCTCAGGGCTGCTGGCCGGGGTGGGGAGCAGGGGGGGGGCTGTAAATCTGGGAAAGCTGCAAGTATTCAGGGTCTTGAACTTTATCAGGTTTGAATGTGTGATTGTGAAAGTAAAGAGCAGAGAAATGACAGCACTCAGTAAATCAAACGCAGAGAAGATCAGGACTGTCAGAGACAAGAGAAAAACAGGCTCTGGGCACAAGCCCCGCTGAAAACCTGCAGGCAGGAGACGACTTTTATGTTCTCTCCAGACTGTGCCTTCTGAAAAACAAATCTCTTTCCCTGTCGTTTTATCTAGAGAATGGTATTCTTTGTTTTGTCCCATGGATTTCTTTCTTTACGTTTTCATTATTGAAGTTGAGATCTTGTTTTAGAAGATGGGGTGCTACGTGGAAAAAACAAACGAAACCCCAAAACCAACAAGCCAGAAAGAAAATCAGTTGAAAAATGGCTGGAACAGCCTAGATTTTACTCTATCAATAATGTGTTCCATAGCTTCTAAGTGATCTTTATTTTTCTATTCCTTAACAAAATGGGACTAAAGTAGAGTAAGTCTCCTTCATATACAGTGATACCAAACTGAAAGAAAGGTACAAAGCATGGGAGGAGCATAGTCAGATGACCAGGTCCATTTAATTAGCCCCCACCCACCCTTTTATCTAATGCCAGCCCACAGGTTGCCCTCCTTCATGGCCCCATCTGTTAACTCACTCCTATCTGTTGCCAGAAAGAAGTTCCCAGGGAGGGGTGCTGCTAGGACTGGGATACTTTTCTCAGGGGATGAGCCTCAAGATTACTATCTCTGTCCTGTAGAAGACATTTGGAGTCTGCTGCTGGCATTTGCAAGGGGGAATGACGGGGAATGTTTCTTCAAAGGAACCAAAAGCAAGTAAAGGATCTATGTTTGTCTCACCCCACCCCTTCCTATTATAATGCAATAAATAAAATCCTCACTGCTGGTATGTAGAGAAAGCCTGAGACCTTTAATGAATGGCAGGACTTAAAAGTTGAATGGGGGCTCAAAGAAGTTCTTTCCTGTAAATAAATTAGCTCTGGGGAACAGTTAGGTCACACAAGAAATTGAAATCTGGCGTAGTACATGTGAGTCTATTACAATGTAGATACTGGTAATCTTTTAATCCCCTTGACAATCCTGTAAGGCAGGTACTTTTATCATCCCCTTGTTACAGATGAGAATACTGAGGCACAGAGCAATTAGGCAATTTGTCACACAGAAAATGGTGGAGTCAGGATTCAAACCCAGGCAATTCCCTCAGGCTGTGAGCCGCAGTGACTCCCTTCTTTACAAACTCACTGTGAAGCCTAGGGGACAATATGAGCCTGGGTACTTCTCCAGAGAAAGGATCAAGCATCTCCCTCCATCTTTGAAGCTGTCTGTGGTACTTTGCCTAACCGGCTCTACACAAGTGCCAAACTTCTAGACTGTAAACACTTCAAAACTAGTTGCTAACCCTTATTTGTGCAGTTCTTCTTTGTGCAGTTCTTCTTTGTGCAGTATATACGCAGTGCTGTTGGTTAAGTGCAGGAAACTGGAGGGCTGCATATGGGTAGACAACTCTTGGTCCTGATTCTCTGCATATTTGCAACATAACTGAGTGCAGAGGTCATAGTTCTGGCTGGCAAATGCAGTAATTTTTTGTTTTGGGGGCACTTCCCCCCCTTTAATTGACTTAAGAAGGAGCGTTACTTACTTAGCAAATCTCCAAAAGCTTATCACCTCCTTTTCTGCTTCCCCTTAGCAACACCCAACCCCCCCACCCCGCCCCCAAGAAAAGAAAAACAAGAAAGGTCTCTGAGCTGAGGCAGCTCTGGGGCAGGGGCATCTGGACTCTGACCCTAGAATTGGCATTGTCTGCACACCTAGTGATACCGGCGAACTCCAGGGAAAGCCTGGGTCCTGTCTGTCTAGTGTGCTGGAAATTTCTGTATCTCTTTCCCCTGGGAGCAGAAATTTTCCTTCTGATGCTCTGAGTTTTCCTATCCCGGGAGGGTGGGGGGGAGGATTAGATAAGGTGGATGGTTTTGGAGTTCACCTTATTTGGAGTGGGGCAATGAGAAAAGAGAGGCAGATTTCACTTCCGGGGCTCAGCAAGAGGTGACAGAAACTGAAGATGTTGGTTGGCCTCTGGAATTCAGAGTCCTGTCTGCCGCTTCACCACAGCGCATAAGGGGTCGGCAAAGGTACGGGAAGAATCCCTAACGCAGGGAAGCCAGGCAGTCTCTGACACTCTGAGGTTCTTATCCACCCATACCGCAAAGAGGTAGAAAAGGCTTAGGTGTGTGTTTAGAGTATGGGGGAATGCTACCTAAGGGGAAAATAAATGACTCAGTGCAGAAACCCCCAAAACATAGCACCTGACTCCCAAGACCACTTCCCCGTCCTGGATCAGGAAAGTGGACATTCCGTTTCACCTTTAGTGAAAGGGAAGGGATCCCCCCAGGGGCAGGGCCTCGGCCCAGCTGGCAGCCCTAGGCTTTGTGTAGTGATGCCAGTAGTAATTAATAATGATAATAAATACCACACTTTATAACCAAACCCAACCTGGGGATGCCTGAATGACTGAACCTCTGCCTCCCACCTGCACGCTCTTATTCTCGGAGTCCACACCCTCGCCGTTAGCCTCAGTCTAATTTAGCTGCCTAGTTCCACCCACCAGGTTCTGACCCGGGTTCAAAAGAAGGTCTGTTCCCGACGACCAGCGATGTGGAGTAACGAGGACCCTCGGCAAACCCGCAGGGAGTGAGGGTGGGAAGGTAGGGCTGGATTGACTCGAGTTTAATTATTCAGCATCAAAAAATAATATAAAAGGGATAGTAATTCAGGCCCTAATGAGCTCGGTTTAGTTTTTCTGCCAAGTGCGGGGGGTCGGTTTTGGGACTCCAGCCCCGTCCGGCCTGGAGTTCCACGGCTCCCAGGACCCCGGGGACCGGCACGCCCAGGCCGGTCGCCTGGGGTCCTCCACATTCCCAGGGCAACGGACGCAGGTCTCGCCCGGCCGGTGGAGATCTGGCCAGCGAAGCGGAGATCTCAGGGTGTCAGGACGCAACCAGGCCGCGGGGAGGGAGGCCGGCGCCGTGTGGAATGCCTTTATCGGGATCAGAGAACCACCAGCTTCTCCTTCGCTTCTTTAAGCGATCACGGATAGACACCTTTCGATCTTTTGTCAGACATCTTGGCCCTTAATAGCTAAATTTATTTGGTTTAAAGCGGCCTTGGGAGAAGCCGGGAGGGAAGATCTTTCGTCGGTCATGGGTGGCCTAGATAACAAGCTTTAAAAGAGAGAGGGAAGAAGAAAGTAAAAAGGTTAATGGATGAGGGGAGGGCTAGAAGGCGCCCAGCGTGGGGCTTTTACAGCGACCCTCCTCCGGCCGCCCCCTTATCGCGGCCCTAACTTACCCGCGGCGTATGAAGTACATTAAGTCACGTAAACAGCGCGCGGGGAGGAATGCCACCGCGGTGACCTCTCGCGCGCCGCCGCAGCAAGCCCACCTCCGCGCCGCGCTGGCGGCCGCCGGCGGCGCGCGGGGGGCAGCCCGGGGCTGCGGGCCGGGGGCGGCCGGGCCCGGCCTGCAGCCGCCGGGCGCCGGGACTCGATGCTGACCGCCCGGGCCCGCCGTTGGCGCAGCGAGTTCCTTACCCGAAGTGACCGGCGGCGGGAAGAGGGGGCGGGGAGCCGGGCCGGGGGCGGGGGGGGGGGCGGCGGCCCAGTTTTCTAGGCTGCGCAGTTTTCGCGCTTCCGCCGCCACCACCTGACATTTCTAACCAGTATTTTTGGGCTTTCGAGAATTAAAAAAATAGAACAAAACAACCCTCCCTCCCCCACCCCAAACACCGTCCGGGCTCTCTGGACGGACTGCATTGGGTTGACAGCCGCTGAGTCAGGGGACAGGCCGCCCCGACCCGCTTATTGGGCCGGGAGGATGGCTGGGGTGGGGGCACCGGGGTGACCCTTGTCCTTCGGCAAAAGCTTCCCAGGGACAGGAAGAAATCCGGTATAGGCGAGAAGGCCCTAGAGATCTGGCTTTGTAAAAACTCTCAATTTAAAACTTTAAGTCAGAAATTGTATTCTTTCTGAAACGTCGCTGGAGCAGCCGGGAGCTTTGGGAACTGACAACGTAAGGAGCTTAAGTTTGCAGGGGTAAAGGCGTGTCGTTATGCGGGTCCTCGCCCGGGTCTCGCAGCTCCCCTGGAAGCAGAGCGCGACTGGGTCCCCAAACATCCCTTCGCATTTTGGCAACAAAGCCTCCGCCCCCTGCCCAATTGGCTGCTGTATTCTGGCTGGATTCTAATCGCGAATAGTAGTGTGGCGCGCCCCAAATAAATCAGCCCTGGGGACAGGTCGCGCCCCAGAGCCAGCACCTCTTCGAGGACGAGGAGGGCGGCTCGAGGACGGAAGGCTCACTCCGGAGGGGCCACTCCTTTCGTCTAAATAGTCGGGAGAGAAATAATTTCGTTTAAGATTAGCACCCCCCCCCCAAAGGAGACAGGCAGAAGGAAAAGAAAAAAAAAAAAAAAACGAAGAAAATAGAACTTTTAAGAGCCTATTTATGGGGAACCGTGGGGGACTTCTCCAGTTCTTGGGTTCCTCCCTAGTTTAGGGTACACTTCCCTCCCTGTCCCCTATTCTCCCCACCTTCCCGGACTAGCTGGGGTGCTCAAAGGAAACTCAGAGCGCGGGACCTGGGAACCCCTAGGTTTTCAAACCCCTAGGCTTTGAAAATGTGCCGCTCCCCCCTGGGAGTGGAAGTTTTCCCCAGGGCCAAATCCAGTGCATTGGGAAAATGATAAACTGGATGGGTCAGGCTTCCTTGCCTTTCTGTCTGAAGAAACTCTGCGGGTTAAACAGTTTTGTTTTTAAGTTAACTGAAAAGAAAAACATTGTACTATCCATTCCCTCCTTTAGTTGGAAAACCAATCTAAAAAAATTGTGACTGTGCAAAGGAGCAAATTACAACCTCCCACTCTTGTTTTAGGCAGTGTTAAAGAGAGATTGGGAATCTGGATGGTAAAATGCCGGGTCCCTTCTCGAGCCCTTAAAAGCCGCACGCTGTGGTCAGTGTCTGCCCCGCTGCTCACCTCTTTCCCAGCGGTGCCAGGGCCAGCGCACCCTCTCGCAGCTGCTCTGGAGCTGCGGGAAAAGCAGGTCCCTAGGGCTTTAGCTATTGTCCAAGGAAATTCACACAGACACCTTCATACTTGCTAATATAAAGAAACACACACAACAGGAACCAGGTTCGGGGCTAGGTCTCCTCAAGGGCTCAAGGCTTGGAGGCCGTTCGCAGCTTGGAATCTAACTTAGCCAGAGGATTTAAAAAAAAAAAACTCATCTCCATTGGAAATCACCTCACTGAGATATGAATTAAAAAAAAAAAAAACTGCTTTTAAGAATAAAACTGAAAAAGCATTTCAAAAACAGTTGGACTCAAAAGAAAGGCAAACGTCCACAACGTTTCTGTATCTGCTTACAAATGAGCTTCTGAAAAACTCAAAATTTGGTCGGAACTCACGCAAAACCCAAAAGAGAAAGGCTTTGGAAGCTGTGGTCGGAGTTAAGTGGGAGGCAGACGCCGGGTCATCTCTTCTGCTAGTACCGTTCGATCGAACCTAGGTTAAACTTTAAAGCCCTGAATCCTGCTCCGGTCGCCAATCTCTCTGTTCCAGAGTTTTCTACCTTCACTCCTCCCGAACTGTGGCCACATTGAAACTGGGAGCCGCCACAGTGATTGGGGGAAGCAAAGAGGAATGTAATAAAAGTAACTAAATTGGACAAGAACGGTTTATGGACCGTCGTAGTAGCAATTTAAAATTCAGAAGCGTTTAGCAGCAATTTACAACGAAGAATGGAAAAAAAAAAAAAAGAATTCTCGCCAACTTCTTCGATTCAGCGCTCTTCCCCTCACTGCCAGGCCCTGTCCCCTTCTCCCCCTAGGATACACAGGCTCACATTCACAATTATACTGAGAGGAAACATACTTTTAACGATGAGGTCTCACAATCTCTCAAAATCATTATTTTACAATGTCCCTAGCTACGCCGGTTCAACTCTGCTTAGGCTCCTCTCCCTTCCCCAACTGGAAAAACACACACACACAAAAGAGCCCAAATGCTTTCAGGGAGACTGACCTTTAGAAAATCATTTACTTCGATTTACCTGGGGGGGGGGGTAATTGTAAAATCCATCCTCACAAAGCAACTCCTCCTGCCCTAGTTAAAATTCTCTCTCCGCGGCCTTCTGGGGTCACGTCTGTCGGAAGAAATCTTTTTGTGAGTGAAAGGGAGCGAGACATAGATCACCGCTGCTGCGGCGGACGAACCTGCGGCCGCGCGCCTCGCTGCTGACAGATCCGCGCTGATAACCTCGCGACGTTCATTTCCAGTCCCTTTGCCGGCTCAGGACCGTATCAGTTTGTACACAGTTGTGATAACCATTTGGAAGGAGCGAAGAAGGGGTGTGTATGTGAGGGTGGGGGTGGGGAATAGGTATTTCCTGCTGGGTCCAGTGAAGGTGAACCCCCTCCCCCCTTTCCAACGACTTATCCGAGACTTACCTGAAGTTCTCCAGGATAAGCTCAGAGCAAACGGGACACCAAAACTTGGAAAGCATCTCGGGGCGCAACTGGGGTGGAAACCCTTTTCATTACGCGCACCTTCGGGGACTAGCCTTTACGTATACCACGACCCCGAATTAAAAGTTCCCAAAGGTTAGCTGGTGAGTGTCGACGTGAACTCCCCGAAACCTCCTGGGGATTTAGTCTGTTTCTAAAAAGCAGGGCAGAGGTAGGGAGCTGGGCACCTGAGTTCCTTCTTTTCCATATCTTTGGAGCCTCGATCCCCGACGGTCACCAGGACCCGAGCCCCAGGGTCTCAATTAGAGGTCGGGGAAAGTTTAAGGTAGTTCACATACAAAGGCAGAGCATAACGCTCTTCTAACGTGGATGAAGGAGCGGGGAAGGCCCGTGGAGCAAAGCACTTTCCCCCTCATTCTGGGGGCACGTTGACCCGAAAGCTGGCGCGTCCCTCCCGCTGCGGTGGCTGCGCAGGGCTGTGCACAGCCAACTCCTCTCGTGCCAGCCCCCCCCCCCGCCCCCGTGAGTGCGTGTGTAACTGGGGGCGGAGGAAAGTGCTGCGCCGCCGGATGGGTGTGGGTCGCCAGCCAGGTCAAGCGTTCCGCCACCTCCGCCCCTCCTCGGGCGTCCCAGGGCTCGGCGCCCCCTCGATGGACTGGCCCCCTCCCAGGAAGGTACTCGCAGCTCGGCCCACACCCGCAGGCTGCGCGGCGCTCATTGTCTGCTGGGGTGGCGCGCTCCCCTCCCCCCGCCGCCCGCGGTCCCCTCCCCACCCTCTTTCTCTCCTCCCCTCGCTCCCTCCTCCTCCTCCTCCTCCTCCTCCTCCTCCTCTTCACCTCCAGCGCCCAGCTGCTCGCACAGCGCAGTTCCGACCCACAGCCTGGCACCCTTCGGCGAGCGCTGTTTGTTTAGGGCTCGGTGAATCCAATCAGGAGCGCAGGCTGCAGTTTTCCGGCAGAGCAGTAAGAGGCGCCTCCTCTCTCCTTTTTATTCACCAGCAGCGCCGCGCAGACCCCGGACTCGCGCTCGCCTGCCGGCGTCCACAACCTCTCTCCGTGCTCGAGAGCAGTCTCCGCCGCGGCCGTTCTCCATGCGCAGCGCGCACCCGAGGTTCGGCTGCTTTCTCGCTTGCTCGGGCTCCCCTCTTTACTTCCCTCAACCCCCCACCCCGTCGCGAGCCCCTCCGCCCCGGGCCATCCGGCCCTCTGCGGGCCCCGTCGGCTCTGAGGGTGTCTCCTTCCTCCTGTCGCGGCTGGCTGTAGCGGCTCCCAGGTTCCCGGGACACCGCGGACCAACTTCTGCTGTTTCTTCCTCTCCCTGAAGCGCTTATCTGCGCGCAGCCTTATCTCCGAATTATCTGGCGCAAAGGGGCGGGAGCCGGCAGTCAGGCGGGCAGAGAGACTTCTTTCTTGCTATCTAGCCCGGGTCTGTGTGTGGGTATTAATTTTAGTATGGTTATCTCCGAGGAGCCGAAGCGATTTGGAAAAGCAGCTCGGAGGAGGCCCGTCCGGCTGCATTTCGCCTTCCTACCCCACTCCCTCCGAGTCTCCCCGTCTTTCTTCCTGCTCTCCCCTTTGGGGTGGCCTCGGCCCCAGGGCGGTCTCACGCCCCCCCCCCCCGCCCCCCGCATTTCCCCCTCCTCCTTTTCTCTGCGCTCCGCTCCACCCCGCTACGTCCGACTCCGGAACGGTCCGGCCTTTCCGCGGCTGGGGAAGATCTCGGGGTGGGCGGGGGTGGCCCAGCCGGCGTGAGCGCACGCGCTGGTGGCTGCAGCCACGAGCCTTGTCGAAGGTGTGCAGCGCCACGGGGAGGAGGGTTGGGCGTGAGACTGCGGCCCCGCGGGCACCCAGCAGTGCCCGGGCCCGGAAGGTCAGAGACTGGTCTCCGCCTCGGCGCCCCACCTTCCCTGGGCTGAGTTGCACGTCTCTGGAGCTTGCGTTCCGTCCCGTCAAGCGCAGTCCGGGAAGCTCTGGGAAAGCCAGTGTGGAAGAACGCGGCGGTTTCATTTTCGGGGACAGGTTGCCTTCCTTAAGCTAATGATTTTCGCGCGGGCAGACCTCACACCGAGGCATTCCGGGCGGGGGGCACCCGTAGGGAGGCGGGAGAAGGCAGCGCCGACAAGCACAGCTGCTTAAAAAAATTCTTTTGTGTGTCATCGGCTGAGAGGGAGCCACTTTGGGGGCGGAAGGAAAACCTTGGCCAGTCTCACCGTCACCCCTGGGACCTGGCGCGCGCAGATGGAGGATGCTGCGGAGGGGGTGGGCGGGAAGGCGAGGGGATCCGGGCGGTGCAGGCGAGGGAGGGCGGATATCCCTGTTCTGGGAGGACCCTGCGGCAGCTACCCAGGCTCCGTTCCCTTCTCCTTCCCCAACTCCCGCGCCTGGGGCAGAAATGGGATTTTAGAGGAATCCCATTAGCTAGAAAAGGCAGTGGGAGTGAGATTTTGTGCGGCCTGCGCTTTTGTTAACCCTTCTTGATTTTCTCCTCCCGTCCCTGCCTCCCCTCACCCCGCCTCAGGAGCTAGAAGTTAGCTTGGAGAGGCGCCGGACCGTGGATGGCCTTGACTGACGGCGGCTGGTGCCTGCCGAAGCGCTTCGGGGCCGCGGCTGCGGACGCCAGCGACTCCGGAGCCTTTCCAGCGCGGGAGCCCTCCACGCCGCCTTCCCCCATCTCCTCCTCTTCCTCCTCCTGCTGCTCCCGGGGTGGGGAGCGTGGCCCCGGCGGCGCCAGCAACTGCAGGACGCCGCAGCTCGACACGGAGGCGGCGGCGGGACCCCCGGCCCGCTCGCTGCTGCTCAGCGCATACGCCTCGCATCCCTTTGGGGCTCCCCACGGACCTTCGGCGCCCGGGGTCGCTGGCCCCGGGAGCGCCCTGTCGAGCTGGGAGGACCTACTGCTCTTCACTGACCTCGACCAGGCCGCGACCGCCAGCAAGCTGCTGTGGTCCAGCCGCGGCGCCAAGCTGAGCCCCTTCGCACCCGAGCAGCCCGAGGAGATGTACCAGACCCTCGCCGCCCTCTCCAGCCAGGGGCCGGCCGCTTACGACGGCGCGCCCGGCGGTTTTGTGCACTCTGCAGCCGCCGCTGCAGCCGCCGCCGCCGCGGCCAGCTCCCCGGTTTACGTGCCCACCACCCGCGTGGGCTCCATGCTGCCGGGCCTGCAGTACCTGCAGGGGGCGGGCAGCGGGCCCGCCAACCACGCGGGCGGTGCAGGCGCGCACCCCGGCTGGCCTCAAGCCTCGGCCGACAGCCCCCCGTACGGCAGTGGAGGCGGTGCGGCCGGCGGCGGGGCCGCGGGGCCCGGGAGCGCCGGCTCGGCCGCTGCGCACGTCTCCGCGCGCTTCCCCTACTCGCCCAGCCCACCCATGGCCAACGGCGCGGCGCGGGACCCCGGGGGCTACGCCGCAGCTGGTGGCGGGGGAGCGGGCGGCGTGAGCGGCGGCGGAGGCGGCAGCCTGGCGGCCATGGGCGGCCGCGAGCACCAGTACAGCTCGCTGTCGGCCGCGCGGCCGCTGAACGGGACGTACCACCATCACCATCACCACCACCCGAACCCCTACTCCCCCTACGTGGGTGCACCGCTGACTCCCGCCTGGCCCGCAGGACCCTTTGAGACCCCAGTGCTGCACAGCCTGCAGAGCCGCGCCGGAGCCCCGCTCCCGGTGCCACGGGGCCCCAGCGCAGGTAAGGGGTGCGCCGCCGCGTGGGAGTGGGGGCCTGAGGCGCTGGGGTGTACGGGGGTTGTGGAACAGCTAGTTGCCTTGGGCCTTGTTCTTAGGGTTTTTCTGTCTGGGTGCCTAGAGGTCGGCCCGGCCCCAGGGAGGATTTGCAGAACTCTGGCAGGGCCACCCAGAGTCTGGCAGTGTTGATGAGGTGCTTTATTTTGCGGATTGTTTTCAGTTCCTTTCCAGGCTTAGGGCGCGTATAGGTCTCAGTGCCTTGGAGAAGCTCAAGGGACTTGAACAGTGAATGGGGTGGGTAAATCGGAGCAAAAGGTCCTGGGAAGGAACTGATAGGGCCCGAGACCTGTCACCGAGCCTAATTTGCCTAAGTGGAAGAATGAGACTCTGTTGGGGTGGGGGTGGGGTGGGGGTACGTTAGGAGAATGCTGGGCACTTGATTCACCCTCTTCTCAAATACAGTCTCACCCAGTTCAGCACTCCAGAGGGGAGGAATTGTGTTTTTCTCCTGGAGAGTATTTAAGAGCTCCACGGTGGAAAAGGAGCTAAGGCGGGTATCTGGACTGGCCAGCCTCGTGCGGAGGGAAAGCTGGTGGAGGGGCCCTTTTGCTTGACATCAACTGGGCCGAGGTGTCTGGAGCTGTGCTGCTGCTCGTCCCTGCCAGGCTGGGACCCAGGGATCCTGGAGGTCCCCCATCAGTTCTTGCTCCAGAGTTCAACCCATCAGTTTTTTCAAGTTTTCCATGCCACCCGTACTTTCCTTGCAGTATTTGGGGGCAATGTGGAGTGAACTGGGAAAACACAATTGTCAAAATATCTGGAAACATCCCATTTTGAAAAATGTTTTCTGCTCAAGCAGAGGAGGTTATGAAATTGTTGTGTCTGGGGCTTCTTTTTTCGGCTGCTGCAGCATTCTTGGTCCTTCTACGTGCTTTTGTGGGTCTCTCTTAATTTTGTATTTAACCCGTTTGATAATCTGACAGACTCCTAAGACAAAACCTTTTTTGGGGGGGCAGGGGCTTTTGTTTGTTTGAGGGGAGGTGTGAGAGTCAGAGGTGGCAAAGAGACATGGGTCAGCCTAAATTATCCTACCTGGTGTCTTCACACTCCAGGTCCGGGCTCTTCCCAGCCTCAGTGCTCCGTTTTGGGACAACAGATCTTTCAGGGGCCCTAACGAGTAGGATGAAGTGATGAATTGCCAGCCTTGTGTTCAAAAGACATACTGGAAATGCCAGTGGCCCGAAAGGGAAGGATCTGACTTGAACAGCCCTCCTGGTAACATTGGGAGGGGGACAACAGGCTTTTGGTATCTCTACCTCCTAAGATTCTGGTCTCAGAATTCCCTCTTCTTCCCTCTGCGAAGTTGGCCCTGGAGACCATCTTCAGCATTGTGTACAGTGGGTGTGGAGGACCCTGTTGAGTAATTGAGAGCAGAGCACTGTCACCCCGTTGTGCAGCATGGGGACCCCTAGCTGGTTCCCTGGCTGGAGCTGAGAGACCGAGAGATGAGGAATCTCCAAAGAATGGGAAGGGTTAGGGTGAGGCTTTTGTCAGTCAGGAATCCAGCAGGGAATCTGAAAGGGCCTGTGAGTTGAGTAGGGGGCAGCTCCCATTGGAGCGAGATCCTGCAGCTTCACCTGTTCCAGGACACACCTTAGTGTGGTCTCCAGATCCCTGTCCTCCAGTCTTCCGGCATTTCACAGGACTGAGAAAGAGTAGTCCCAAAAGACATCATCAGAGTCTTCCGATGTTTAAAGCAACTTGTTTTGTATAAAAAATCTTTCCAGAGGCAGGAGGGTGCCATTGTAGGCGAGTTACCAGTTTCATTTTAAACCTAGCTTATTCTTCACCAACTTTTCACCTTCTAGATGGGACATTGCAAAGTTAGGAAAATCTTCTGTAGATCCAGAGTATGTTAAAAAAAAAAAAAAAAAAAACCCAAAATGGGAAGGGGCTTGGGAACACCCAGCTTTTGCATAAAGAGTCTTTTAAGAAGGCGGGAAGCTACTGAGAATCAGCCAGTCTGGGGCTGGGGGAGGCGAAAGACCTAATTTTGGTTGTCCTCACAGGTGTTCTCGGGGTAGAGAAACCTTGACCTCCAACCCCTCTCCTCCCAGCTTCCTAGCTAGATTCCCTCCTTTTCCACTTTGATTGTTTAAAAAAAAACAACAACCATTTTTGAAGGCACTCTTTAATTGATTTGGGCAAACAGCAGGGCTAAAACCTGAGCACTGAGCTTTTTCAACGTACACAGTGTGGAGGCCTCCGGGAACCTGCTCCATACACCTCTCTGATTCTGGTGGTGGGTGGGTGGGAGGGAGTCCTGGGGTGAGTCTTCACAGCGCTTCAGTCCCTGAGCCCAGCGCCCTCCTGAGCTCCCGCTGAACTGTGTTCCATTCCTCGGGTCCTGGGACGGCATTTGCTGGCCGTGCCCTTCTCCCCAGAGCTTTTTATTTTCTACAGGGGACCCAAAGCAGTCGTGTTAGGAGGCGATGATGAGTGGGGGGAAACTGATGAACAAAGGTCCAGCACAATTAGGTTTCCTAATTGTAAGTTTTTCTTACGTTGGTCCATTGTAGGATTGTAGCTGCTGGGTAAGTGGTAGGGAGAAAATGGGAGCTGGAGATTTGATTTAATTAGACATAAGCAAACTTCCTAAATTTTATTTATCCAAGGTGGACTTTAAGTTTTGTCTTTGGGTTTTGAGATGACTAAAGAGATTTACCTGGAGAGTTCACACTGTCTTCTCTAGGGAGTCTTTATTGTTTCCCGCCTGGGGGAAGGAGGCCAGGCATAGGGCTGTGTTCTCCAGGGAATGCCCCACTCCTCTATCGAGAGGGTCTCTGATAGGTAACATTTTAAAGTCAACAACTAAGACAAATACCTTGTTTAACTTCAGTGTCCTTGAAGTCCTGAGCATTTTACTGATTACCGTAGTCAATAGTGGCTTTTAGGGTGGAGAAGAATAAATCTTTGTGATGTGTTGTAAGTTGCGGTATCCCTGTGACGACTTTGAACTCCAGTTATGTAGGATGCTAGTTTCCTTTAAACTTAATTCTTGAGGAGGAAGGAGAGGAAGGAGACCTGTTTTGTAGGGTAAATAGTATTAATGGAATTAAAGAGTATTCACGCCAAAGACACATTTAAATATCTTTACAACAAGTAGCTGATGGTAGAAACAAGCTGTAAACTGCTCGGGAATGAGAAAGAATAGAAAGGTTTGCTAGCACACATCTTCAAATAAAGCTTTAAAATGTAATGCTTCTTTACTTCAAAAATTCAGAAATGCTTCTTAAAGCAAGCCAAATTTGGACATTTAAATCCTCTATAAATAACCCTAAACAGAAAGATATTTTTAATTTTTACGAAGTCTATTTTAAAGTACTCAATTAATACCTATCTCATTTTAGACAGTATTTATTCATTCATATTTAACAAATTTAAGCGGAAGTAATAAATGTTACAACCATTTACTCGAGATTTTTTTCTTATTAACAGGTTTAGGCTAGTTGTAAACACCAAAAACTAACCAAATAGCAAAGTGACACAAACACAATTTAGGTAGATTGCATAAATTGAAGTTTAGTGTATGAAAATATGAAACAGTTTTATTGCGCACCGAGACGGTTTTAGTAATGTTCTGAATCAATAAAATATCAACTGTTTGTAGAAATTTTGCAGATAGAAGCAGCTAGACCCATGTGGAACTCAAAATATTTTAGCGTTTGGTCCTTGTAGCATGAAAAAAAAACTTAATATTTATCTCTATGCTTGTTAATGTTGGTGCTTTTTTTCCCCTGGGGAGACCTGAGTCACTTTCTAGCACTTGCCCAAGAACAGTATTTCTAATTTCACTTGTCCATTTTTTTTTATTATTATTGGAGAAAAGGGTGACAGATACAGTAAATTCTTTAAAAAATAATTACTTGGGATAAAAGTAATAAGGTAGCCCGACTGTGTCCCAGGATATTTGCGGGTTTGGTGCAGGGGTCAGTGATCAGTGTTGATATTGTATGGTTTGCTCGGCTTGGCAAGTGGCACACTGTAATTATGATGGATTTCAGTTTTGAAACGCTTGGGAACAGCCGGAAAGGAGGGGTCAGGGGACCCAAACCGACTTCCCCACAGCTCATCTCAGCTCCGAGGTCCTTGGAGACTGAAGGCAGATGATTCGGGCTCGGCCTCCAGCACCCTCTCCTACTACTTTCCTGGGGTTTTACTGGGGGCGCCCGGGGCTGCAGAAGTATTGGACAAACGCTCAGCAGATCGATAGCGACAACGGGCGGCTCCTGGCTTGGCTGCTGAGCAGCAGAAAGATCGTGGGGAAGGGCGCGGGCGGGGAGGCGGGCAGCACGTCGCCAGCGCTGGGGCCAGGGGTGCCGGGGGTCTTCCCGGGAGCCCGGGGAGGGGCGGGAGCGGCGCCGCCTCACCGGGCCTCTTGTCCCCGCTCTCGCCGCAGACCTGCTGGAGGACCTGCCCGAGAGCCGTGAGTGCGTGAACTGCGGCTCCATCCAGACGCCGCTCTGGCGGCGGGACGGCACCGGCCACTACTTGTGCAACGCCTGCGGCCTCTACAGCAAGATGAACGGCCTCAGCCGGCCCCTCATCAAGCCGCAGAAGCGCGTGGTGAGTGCGAGCGCCGCCCTCCCCTGCGGCCGGGCCCCGAGCGGCGCTTCTCCTGCGGCCGCGGTGCTGCCGGCTCGCCCCGGCGCCCCCGCGGCAACAGGTGCGGCGCGGCCCGGGGCCGCCGGGGTCTGCCCGAGAGCGGGGACCCAGCTGTCCCCTTCACACCCGCGAGCGCCCGAGTGGAGGTTGTCCCGAAGAAACCAGCGTTTGGGGAACGAAGACAGCCTTTCCCCACATTTACACCCAGGGCATGATGTCTATAAATGGGGGAGGAAGAAGGTGTAGGGCGCTATACCATTTTTTAAATATACAAAAGTCTGTGTTGACCTATCTCTAGACGTACTTGTAAATGCACTAGAAAAATTCTGGAAGGACACAAGAAATTATTAATGACGGTAACCTCCCGCTAAAAAAACTGGGTATACCAACCCAGATCAGATGAAGGAGGGAGATCTTTTTCACTTCACTATGTACTGTTTGCTCTGGTTTGGATTTTATTCTTGAAAAACCTCCCTCCCTTCCCCATAGAATATGACAGTCACAAACCCACACTCCCTTTCTCCCCACAGCCTCATTCAGGGTTCCTTTGATTCTGTTCCTTATACCTTTGGGTCCCTTCTACCTCTTCTCCTGGGAGTGAGACAGATTTTAGCCCCAAATTCCATCCGTCTTTTGGATTGTCTTTGAGTTTGATGAAAATTTACTCTACCCTTTGTTATTTTGGAAATCTAGCTGTTCAGAACACTACACAGAACTTGAGGGGAAAAAAAAAAGCAGTCTTATGTGCTTCTCAAGTTGGGATCCAAACGCCTTTTTTACTGTGTTTTAAATTATGGGAATTCTCATTTTCTTCAGGGATAAATCTTAGAGTTAGATGTAGTTTTAGGAGGGGGCATTTACTGCTGTAGTGATTAGAGAAAATAAATGAAAGTGTTCACAGGCCCCACTGTAGGGTTAACATTTGTTTAACCAAGCACTCATACTCTTAATACCTTTTAAAGTAAAATATTTTACAGTGAGATGCCAGACATCTTAAGTATCCAAGTAATCTATTTAATTGTTATACTCTTAATTAGCAGGAACAAATGCTACACATGTTGTTTGTGTTAAATAGATTAGGGTGATATTGCATCACAATGGAAGTCTGACACCTTAAAGAGAAGCAATTAGTTTTATGGTTGTTTTGTTTTTAATGCATTTAAAATAAAGTGGCTGAGGCTAATTTAATGTATGTGCCTTAAACTTGTTACAACTTCCAGCTTAAAATTGTCTTCAAAGGGCATCCCCTTCACTTAAGTATCTGACTCCCTATGGTTTTCATTTCTTATGTATCATATTAAGAAAAGAAAAAGTAGTGGCCAGAAAATATTCCGAGAAGTTTGTTGTTTTCATGTCTGAACAGTGAAACTGGTTTTTTTTTTTTTTTGGAAAGGTACATTGAGCTGAGTTCTAGCTGAGTTCAGCAAGGTAACCTTTTCTTGAGTTTGAGGGGAAAACTGGTAGAAGAGTAGCTGATTAGGTTCTAGTTGCATTCTGAATTTGATCTAGAAACATCCATATTTAGATAGTGCCATTTGTTTTGTGCACTTACCAGAAAAGAGTTTTTAACATCTCTTAATCTGTTGGTTTTCCTTGTGTGTGGCAGGTGTCTTGGCCGTGACCAACCAAGGTCAGCCATTGTGCTTTGTAAATGGGTTATAAATGATACCAATTGAAGGGCGTGTTCATCAATTAGTTCTTGTGGGCTTCTTATTTATGGTTTTGATGGACCTAGCTTAGTTCTCAGAATGCTGAACCCAAGTTTGTTTAGCCAGCAGTCCAGAACCAATCACTGTGAATTTGAACTTGTAATACATTGCAAAATAAGAGATTTATGGTGTAACTTGAATTCCTTGTCAGTGATGAATATAACTGAGATCACTTGTTACAAGGAACTTTTATAACCCATTCACCTTCATTTCTCATGTTTATGGAGACTGGCTTCACTTATGATTTGCAGTTGACAGTCATAAAGTTCTTTGTTATAATGGCAAATTCTGATAACAAGGTTACTTCACGTTGGCTTCAAATTCCACTGGAAACTGTCATAAATGACCTGTTTATAAAATGAACCTTCTTGTCCCTAGTTAACTGATTTCACATTTATGAAGAGAAAGGGGTGCTCTCCTAGGAAATTATTTTTTCCATAAAAGGAAAAAGAAACAAACAAATCCCGATGTGTAAGGTTTTACATGTTTTTATCATTTTAACAAAAACAATCTCGCAAATGGTTTGCCTGTCAGCCAAGCATGTTCATTTCAGCCAAAGTGAAATCAATTTTTTCTTAGCATTGACTTAAAAATGTTGTAGTGCTAAGAGGTTTACCACTGTCTTTGTTTTTATGATTTGTCTGTAAAGCATAGTGCTACAGTAATAGAATAGGATGTGAATTGTAAATGCAAAATTCAATTTTACCTTTTAAATATGGCAGCAAAGGGTTTGATAAATCTGTCCTTTAACCTGTGAATATTCAGTACACCCTCAATTCCTATTTTTGTTTTACATTCTTTAAAACTGTTCTTTTCTGAAATTAATCGGTGTAACTAACTTCCCAAATTCTTCCAATATTCAGTACACCCTCAATTCCTATTTTTGTTTTACATTCTTTAAAACTATTCTTTTCTGAAATTAATCAGTGTAACTAACTTCCCAAATTCTGTCGAAAAATCTTCCAATTTATTTTGGTCCTTGGATTTTCCCTCACAGCTTTTTTACTGAAGTCATGGTGCTGTTTTTTAGTTGCCTATCTAGGTAATTAAAAAAAACAAATTTAGATTTTGGCATTTGGGGGAGGAACTTAACAGTACTAGCTTAACCTCTCCTTTATAACGCACACATAATAATTCAGATGAGATAAATTCCTTCTGAGGATGTGATGGGCATAAAAGGAACATGGAAATCGGAATGACAGTGCCTTTTCTGATACCATTTAATCCTTTGTATGAACAAAAGTTGGGTACTGTACTAACAGGGTAAAGAAAATATATCCTTCTCACCGTCTGTAAGACAATGCCAGCGTTAAAACAGTGCCATAAAATTTGCTTATCCTTTGTAAAATGAATAATGCAAAAACTCAGGCGGCAGGGAACCATGATCATTGAGATGTATCAGAATATATTTCTTTATAAAAATTTTGTATATTTTACAAGATCCGTTTCTATCATCTATCTATCTATCTATCTATCTATCTATCTATCTATCTATCTACCTTTCTACAGTTTTTGGATCATTCCTCTGCACATACCTGAGAAATAGACCTGATTATCTCTGCCTTCCAGGTGAAGTAGAGACTGCCCAAAGCCACTTAGGACACCACTGGGGGCGGGGCGGGGGGTGGTGGTGGTTGTGATTGAGTTTCTTGACTCTTACATCTCCTCTGACAACAGTGAGCACAGTTATTGGCCAACGTTGTGACTCAGTCCCGGTTATGCTATAATCTGCATGAATATGCTGGAGCAACCCAAACATACATGTGGGATGGAGCACCCTATGTGAAACTTCAGTGTCTTGGTTCAGGAAGGTCAATCTAATTATAGTTCACATTTTTTTCTCAGGGGACCTTTCATTTGTTTTTAATAAAAGGTCCATGCTTGTTGACGACAAGGAAAGGATACATTGATGTATGTAGCAGATACATAGTCACTTATATCTTTACACTTAACTTTTCTTGTGCTACTTTTTAGCCTTCCTCCCGGCGGCTTGGATTGTCCTGTGCCAACTGTCACACCACAACCACCACTTTGTGGCGCAGAAATGCCGAGGGTGAACCTGTGTGCAATGCTTGTGGACTCTACATGAAACTCCATGGGGTGCGCCACCTGTTTTGCTCATGTGTATACGTGTTTAGTCTCTCATTTGTACCTCGTGTCTGTTAAAAAAAATCAGCCAGGGAGAGGGGATGAAAGTGAAGAATCTGATGTTTTATATGCACGTTACTGAATTGAGGATGTTATTATAAGATAAACGATTACCTTACATACCAGTAAGAAACAAAAAATGCTGCCAATTAAACTGTCACACACATCCATGGTAAGAATTTTAGAAAGACTAAATTTTAGTAATTTTAGAAATACTAAAAGGTGAAAAATGTGCATTTTAGAATCTAATGTAGTAGTAACCTAGTAACCTTTAAAAAAAAAAACAAAACAAAAAAACCTGTATACTCAAAGGAAAAAAAAAAGCATGGAACCAACTAGAAATGCACACAACTAGTTTATATCTTAACTTTGAATTTTTTTAATGCAATCAAGTCCATTTATGCAAAGGAGCAATAATATATTTGGTAGTTGTAGTTAGCAACATTCTGTCCTTCATTTGAAGGATAGCATGAAATACTAGAAGCACATCAGTCTTAAAAAGGAAATTAACCTTGTATGTGTAGGAGGAAGAGAATACACAATCTCTTTGAAATAAAAATATGTACCCAGTGGTTTTACTCTATAATTGAAGTTGTTTAAAACAAACAGTAAGTTGAAGGAATAAATTTTCCCTGGCAAGTCCTCTCGTTTTCTCTGAAGGAATCTGCATTTGATGGGGAAAGTGTAGTCTTTGTATAGATTGGGATCTATAGAGCATGTATAAAAATTGGACTGAAATTTATGCCAACTTGAGGGCTTTCAGTACTTGATGTTCTTTGGTTGAAGTTGGGTTTTTCTTCAATATAGTATTTATTTATTAAACTTAAGGCCTATATGAAAATTTTTCTAGGTGCCTCGACCGCTTGCTATGAAAAAAGAGGGAATTCAAACCAGGAAAAGAAAACCTAAGAACATAAATAAGTCAAAGGCTTGCTCTGGTAAATACAACAGAATGCTATTTGATTGTAAAGTATTGGCCAACTGTAAGAGTAGAGTATGTGTATATTTATGAGGTTAATTTTGACTGTTGCAGGTAGTAGCAATAATTCTGTTCCTATGACTCCAACTTCCACCTCTTCTAACTCAGATGATTGCAGCAAAAATACTTCCCCTACAACACAACCGACAGCCTCAGGGGTAAGTGTTAAAAGCAGCGTAGACTTTTCTAAGCTAGGAGGTTGCTCTTTAGTATATTATCTCAAATTTTATCTTATCTGGTAGTACAATAATCTAAACCAACAGTTCAGTTTAGTTAGCTGATACCTAAGAATAGTTTTCAGAGGAGATTACATTTGAATGTCAACAAAATGACAAACTTAAGTACTTTACAAACTCTTAATTAAGATCTGTATCATTTTTTTATGGTTAAATTAACCCAAGTAAAAGCAAGAAGTTTTGGTTTGAAGTGCTTGAAGTTGTTTTATTTCCAGGTTTCTGTCTGAGCTGCTATATATATGTATTTCTGATGTAGATCAGAACTATGAACTCAGAGGTTTTATATATCTCCGTGACCGTGGCCTTTAAATTGCTTTTGCTTATCATAGCGACTCCATCTTTTTTCCCTTCTCCTTTTTCTCTTCCTTCCTTCCTTTTAAAAAATCATTTAAAAAAGCAAAGCTCATCATAATGTGTTCTGTGCTGCTGTATTCACTGATCTTCCTTTACCCGCTGGGGGCCCTTGCCTTCTAATGCACCTTCATGGTACCCCGGCTTATTTCAGCCTTGCCACAAGCCTGGGAGCAGTTCGCTTTGTGAGATTTGTGAGTAATTGATGCCCCTAAGGATAGGGATGCCACGGCTTTGTGAGGATCCCAGTTAGTTTCTGTTAAAAGTGTGATTCCTACCCTAAATTTGTTCTCCAAATTTACCTGGAATGCTCTTGAAGAACAGCTGGGCCTTACCCTAGACCCCCATGGGATCTGGGGCGAGATCTGGGCCACAGGACTTTACAGCAGGCCCGGGTGATTTTTTTAGGATTATGCGGAGACTAGTTTAAGGCAAAACACCAGCATTAAAACCCCTATTTACTTAGTAGTTGTTTTTTTACATTTAGCTTTGCTCTGTTTGGGGTACTTTGAAATGCTACGGATTCCTGGGCCCCACCCTGGATTTTCTGAGTCAGAGTCTCTGGGGGCGGGGCTTGGAGAGTTGTGTTTTTGAACTAGCGCTCCAGGTGAAATTGAAGTTTGTTGCCCTTGAGGTGTCTTCAAACCAGGGTTCGGGAACCACAGAGCTGGTTTCTTCATCATATTTCAAATGGCTTAAACAAACAAAAATGAAACATTAAAAAAATTAAATGTGATATTTCTGTTGGTCCTCCATCCCAAATTCTTTGGGCTTTTTCTTTTGCTTTAATGACACAAGAAGTATGTTCAGAGTTTCACAAGGCAAAAAGCCTTTCCGTTGTTTCGTTTGTTGACAGATGTTAAAGAACGTTTCTAACCTTTATAAAGGTGGACTCTGGTGTAAGATGGTGTTGTTTTTTGTTTTTGTTTTTGTTTTTTTTTGTACAGAAGGGTTGGTGTAATTTTAAGGGACTCGAGTGGTAAATAGAACAGTTACTTGTGTGGAAATGGAAAGATAAAGATTATTTAAAATATACTTTATTATGCCCTAAGTCCTCAGCAGCACTTCGGTAGCAGCTAAGTGAGGCAGAACAAGGTCCTGGTTTTTGAAAGCACTGGGGAAGCAGCCAGGTTTTTGGCTTGGGTGTTGGTCTTTTCTAGTTGAAATGGAAATTGCTGCCAGCTTCAGGTCACTTTTGTTTGTTAAGGCCAGCTGAAGCCTGGAAAAAGCCAAATTTGAAAGATAAATGGCGCAGAAATACAGGTATTTCCCCAACAATGGACTTCGGGGACGGGGCGCTCGTTTTGCTTTCATGGTTTGTGATGTAAAATTTCAAAATGGGGCCATTTGCGAGTCTGATCGGTCGTCCTCCGAGGGAGGAACAGTGGAAGGTCAGTGACGGGGTCTGGCTCTGGCCCTGGCCTGCCAGGAAGAGGGACCTCGGGAGCTGTGCCGGCCGGCCTCTGGCTGCTCGGCTGGGCATCTCTCACCCGAGACCCAGCACGCCCGAGACCGCTCGCCGGCCCTTGCCCTTCGGTGGAACGCGCCGTTCCTGCTAGGGGCCAGGCGGCAGAGCAGTAAGGATTTGGGAGGTTGGTGGAGTTGGAGAGCAGCTCCATGCGAGGTCTTGTGCTGTAAGTCCCCAGCACTCCGTAGCCCAGGCAGCCTCCGCAGGAGCCGGCTGTGTGAGCTGCCGACCAGACGGGGGTGGGTGGGTGTGTGCGTGTGCGTGTGCGCGTGCGTGAGCTTGCAGAGCCCAAGCGGCCTCAAAGGCTTCCCCACACCTTCCCAGGGCAGGGGGCGCCGATTGCCCGCCCTCCTCTCCCCACAGGGACCCACTCCCCCAGGGTTCTCTCACCGGGTTAGTCCATCACAGATGTCTCCAGCAGCCCCGACTTGACGTGGCTGTTGTGGGGGACCAGGCGCACATGACAGAAGCCAGTCTGCTGGCTGCCTTTGGAAACTGTTCCCCTCCAGGAATGCTTGTTGTCTGCCCAAGCGGTGTCCCCAGGTGACCCTGAGCACCTTCAGAGCCTTCTGTGGGTGGGTTGAGGCTTGGCGTGTGCGGCCGGTGGCCGAGGGGCCGTGAGGGGGCCCTGGCTGGGGGAGCTGTCTGTGAGGCACTGGCGGAAGCATTAGTGAAAGGTGGCTGTGCTGACAAGGTGTGTCATTTTCCCATTTGGTCACAGTTTCTATGATGTTGGAAGGCAGCAGGTGTGGTGACTGGATGACTGTAGGATTTGGGGAAGTGCTGTAGGTGAGGAAAAGGTTCCATGGGCATCGCAGGGTTGTGCCTGGTGCGCAGCACACAGCAAGCATCCTGGTTGGCTCAGCGTTTAAGTCTCCTTTGATGATGGGTCCGTCCCATTGATCTCCAGTGGCGCCTGTGGCTGACGTGGTGGAAAGTAGTAGTTCAGCGTTACTTCACTTGCAGAGGGTCATCCGAGCTACAAAACAGGGTGATCTCAGGCATACTCCCAGTGGAAGACAGCAACTGGGGGCCACGTGATCTAAGTGGCAATAGCTGCTTTGCCATCTTAATGACGATTGTAAGAGCAAGGAAGTCAGATTGTTGGAGCGGTCCACGGCAAACCTGCTGTCCTTTTAAGTCCCCCCTGAGAAAGCAGTGTAGGAGATGATCAGTAGGCATTCCCAGCCTGCTCCTTTAAAATCCTGACGTTCTGCCCTCTCCTGCATGTGGGGGCACCAGGTTCCTGAGCTCGCCTGGCAGGAGCTGAATATTCTAGAGGGAGGGTAGTCGTCTGCTGCTGTGAGCAAAGGCTTGACAAGTGTCTCGGGGCCACAGAAACCATTTTTTGTGGTGCTCCGAGGCCTCATGTCTTCCCTTGTTATAAAGCTACAGTGTCTTAGCTTTCTGTACTTGTTGCTAATTTTTGTTTAACTCAGACTCAGTTTCTCGTTGTTGTAGGTTTTCTGTGTGGTGTGTGTGTGTCAGGGACGGAGGGCAGTGTTCTGGAAGGCTGACTGCCATGCAGCCTCATGTTGAAACAGCCCCTGTCTTGTTCCTTTCAAATTTCTTGTGTTTAAGAAATGTGTTAAACTTAAATTTTGATAGACAGTTGATTAATTTTTGTGCCTTTTGAACTTAAAAGATTTTGAACTTAAAAGATTTTTCAAGAAAAGTCTTCTATGCTAAAATTTTCTTACACATACAGGTTTACTGAAAAATACGTATTTGGTTGACTTAAAATAGATAACATTTTCTATGGCATTTATATTCTCTGGTGGATTGTAAGAATACTTAAATCTTTCATTGAACTCCATGTATTGACTAAATTACATTTTACTGGTTTGTTCTTGTTAATTTAGGAGGGAAATACTGGAACATGTTCTATTTTAGCAATTCCCAAATAAGATTTATTTGCCAAATAAGATTTAATAAATCTATAAATATTCTTATCCCTCGTATGATTTGTAACTAAAGATTAGTAAAACTGGAGAATTCTTTACATATATGTAAAATGTGTGTGTAATAGATGTATATAGTGTATAATATGTATATATCATATATAAGCTTATATATGCATTTCATAGCTCAGTTCCCAAATTTTTTAAATAAAAGGTATTTCCTTTGTGACAGGAAGGATTAATTTGGGGATGAAATTAGCAGTAAGACTTAATGTCTGAGAATAAGAAATCACTGAACATATTTGCCTGCCTAATAACTTCTAAAAAATTAAAAGCTACTTAAATTTGTATTAAAACTGCAACCATAATGTTGAAGTCATCATTAAACATACAACGTTGGAATAAATGGAGAACCTTGCTTTTTGGTCATTGTTCGATTTAAAAAGTACTGTGCTCTGGGAGGCCCTATTTACAATTGAGTAAAACAAGGTACCTGACCTCAAATTGTTGATAATGTGGTGGTCGGGGTGGGGAGCACGTGTAGACGACAGAGCTCACTGCTGGTCAGATGTGGAAGTGCCTTAAATGAGGGACACCTTGGGGTAGGAGTCGAAAGGAGGGAGCGGTTAATTCGGACCTCAGAGTTGGAAATGGCTTCACGGAGTGCGTTTGAACTAGTGGAGTAGGATTTTTGCAGGGCAAAGGAAACAGTGGGCTGGAGCTCTCCAGAAAGAAGAGCATGGGCATCTATGGTACTTACGTTAGTGTCCAGTGTTGCTGGAGCATAGGGTGTGGAGCCAAAGCAGGAGGTGAGACGGGTGAAGTAAGTGGAAGGGACGCCTTTGAAACTGGCTCACGTCAATATAAAGGCAGCCTTAAGTGGGGCCCAAAGTACCTGCATTTCTAAATAATGGACCTTCTCTAATCCCCATCTGTGGTGACAAATGTATTTCTTTTGCTATGCTAGAGTCCCACAAAGCATTCTCCACAGAGTATTTTGATGACTGATGTAAACACACGGTAGCATGCTCCATTTTACCAGCATTTTACCAGCAGGGTTTCCCCTCATAATTAGTAAGGAAAGGACACCCCTTGGAGCTGGTGGCATGCACTGGCCTCGTGGCGTATGATGTAGGCCTGGGCTTTTGTTCCTCTGTCCTCAGGGCTTCTGGGGTGGTGCCTGGTGAATCTTCTGAATGGAGACATATTAGGCATGGTGTGTTGGTGGTAGGGAATGTTTCCGCACCTTTGTGGTTCGTTGCTGGTAATAGACAACTTCCACAGAGAGGCAGATGTCCGTCCTCAGACCGAGACAAGGACCTCATCTCAGATTTGGCGCTGGCTGGTTCTGTGCCTTCGGGGTGGGGTGGGGGGGCTTACCTGCTGATTGGTCATTTTCTTGATACTAAATAGGTGTCTTCCTTCCTCCCTCATTTATTCCTCTGGGATGCTATGCGCCTGGATAGACCTGTTTCCCGACTGCGGTCCCTCCTTGGCAATAACTTTATTCAACGACCGTGTCAGAAGAAATACTTCTCTGAGCTGTGTGGTGCTAAATCTTGGGCTATAAGCGGTTTGAAAGAGTTAATGTGCACCCCTAGTGCTTGTAGGGTCTCTGGGTGTCCTCAGAAGGCCTTCTGAAGAAAGGCTAGGTACTTTGTAGGTTAATATCTAAAGTTTGGTTATAGATTTTATGTGTTAATATTTGCATCCTATGCTGAACATTGGAAAACACCACTTTATAGTCACATAGCTTACTTCTGTATTAGCAAATTTATACTCCACTGTCTTTCTCCAAGTGATTGGATCACACTGGATTTACTATGGCATTATGGTTGGTGACAAAACAATAATTCCTGTTATTATTAATTATTCCGACAGTAGTTAAGTAGCTGAAAGGTACATTCATGAAGGACTCACATATACAGTATAAGTTGTTTTTCACTCTGCAGAGCAGTTCTGACTCAGGAGGTTCCTGGAGGGGGACAAAAAAATTACTCTTCATCTCTTTAAGTTGAATATGATATAGAAGCCTTTAGGTTGCGGGAGAGCAGGGCATTAGTGTTAGTCTTGCATTTTATCATTGTACTCTTGCTCTTGAGGAGATCTCTCCCTTTTCCATACTTTTATCATTTACAAGATATTGGACATAGGAAAGCAGAAACCTGCTTCTCCCAAGTACTTTTTACGTGTCAGGTTTCTATGTACATTTTCTCTTCTATTCATAATTACCACTCAACCTATGGTGTTATATTTCCATTTGGGGAGGGGGAGTAGTGAGACTCAGAACAAAGTAACAGGCCCAAGGTTATATACGTATTAAGAGGCAGGATTTGGACCCAGGTCTGGCAGTCAGTGTTTTATCACTATGGTATACTAGATTTTTTTTTCACTTTGTAATTTAATTTTTTATTTAAATGCAATTAATTAACATATAGTATATTACTAGTATTAGTATGTCATATTAGATTAAGACATGATAAATGATACTGAAATCTTCAGAGAAGAAATAATATTTTCTTAAATCTGACTAATTTTCATTAGTAATTTGAGCATCAAAAATCATCCTGCAGGTGGGAAACAGGTGGGAAACAGGTGGGAAAATGATGCCAGAGAAGTGATTTGCTTGTAACCAAATATATAAGGAACACTGTATAAATTTTCATGTATTTCTAAATAAATTGTGTTATAGTACTAAGACTATGTTAATTGGATAATAAAAAGGTAACAGGTAGTGAAATTTACTGTGGTTGATGTACCTAACGTGATTATTAAAAGGCTCTCTTACAATAGCAAATACAAGGTTGCAGTACTAACATCCTTCTAACGGTGTGATTTCAATCTTAATACACTGTGAGTGCCAGGTTAGTTGGAATTGTTCAGAATGTTCAAATTGCCATACATTTAGTTTTTATGAAATCATTGAAAAAGCATTTAATAGGCAAGTGTCCATTTCCCTGCAGAGTTTATGGTCCACGACACTGTTTTCTAAATGAATAAAAAGAGAGTTAAAAAGTCATTAATCTCCCACCAGGGTCTGTTAGAGTGCTGCAGTTAGGTTTTATTATTGCCTCATTTATAAGCCAGGATCCAGAATGACTCCATAAGGTCACAAAACCAGCCGGTGTTGAAGCCGGGACTGGAACCGATGTCTCCTGCCTCCCCGTCCCAGGGCTGTTACCACTCCCAGGGAGTTGACCAGTCATCACAGTTATTAATATCCCACTTGCCACTCGCTACAAGCCATGAACGTAAATATTTTGTTGGCATTTTATCTTCACCCTCCCTACATGCCAGGCTCCCTTTCTTCTTTCAGTTCCTTCTAATAACTCACGTTCCTGTCTGACCACATTGGCCTTTGCTGAGAAAGTCACACGCCAACCTGGCAGGGAACATGGAAGCATGTGGAGTTTGCATACTTTCATTTTGATCTCAAGGCCTTTTCTAGACTTCCCCCCGTTTGTCTTGTGTGCACCAGAACGCGCGTGCATGTGTGTGTATGTGCACACCTGTGTGTTACGGGGAGGATAGTGAGGAGGAAGAGTTAGAGATGCATTGCACTACATTAATATCCAATGCCTTTATATATATGTTAGGAGTCAGCACAACTGTATCGTCCTTCAAATAGTTTATAATATATATGTCCATCCAATTTATCACAGGACTGTGGTCTATTTAATAAGCGACTCATTATCACAATCTGAAAGCCAGAGTGCTAGGGAAAGAAGGAGGGTGGGCAGGGTGTCCTGCGCCTTCTCATGGCCTCAGGTTAGAAGGCTTCATCTTAGAACACAAAGTTTCTCCGTAGATTACAGATCCCTTGCAGTTTTTTTTTTTCCCCGCCCTGCCTCTGTAAGAATATACAAATTGTCACAAAACATGAAATAATGTTACGGGAAAACATGGCCAAATTTAAGAAATCCTGGCTTAGAATGCTCTGAAATGTTATTGCTAAATTAATCTTTGAAGAAAATGAATTCCTTTACTGGAACAAAAGTAATTTATTATGCATTTCATGGGTGTCTGCCAAAAGAGTTACTAGCAATATGAAGATCTAATGGATATGAATTAAATACAATCTGTTAGCTTTGTTCATGTTGAGATCTACCTGTTAATTTTTCCTGAAATTATAATAATTTTAAAAAGCATCTCCAAAGATAGGTGTTGGTATATGCGATAATTCGTAATTCAGCTACCTGTGGCCCGGACCCAGCATTGGAATTTGTGGGCCTGAGCACAGATTATTCTGTTGACCTCAGATTTTAAGAAAGACTTGAACAAATAGACAACAGGTATTGATCTCGGTGTCCTGTAGGAGTCTTGGGAGTAAATAGTCCCAAGTCAGTATCCGACGGCTGTGCTGCTGGTTTCGTTGTTAACGTGGCATGGTTTCACCAGAGCTGGGGCACACACTCCGGAATCCTATTTTTATCTTACTAAGGACACATACTTTTTAATTTAAAGCTCTGATTAAGCTTGTTTGTTTGATTCATGGTGAAGCCTCGGCATGGTCTGAAGTTCATTCTGGGGGTTCACAGATTAGCAGCTGGGAGGAAACAAATTCAGGCAGCCAGGGGCTAGATCCTGCTCTGTGTGTGACTACAGTAAGCTGCCAAGGTTTTATAAAGCCTCTGTTCTCCTCCTCCTAAAAGGGGAAAGTAATTCCTACCATCTGGTCCTTCAGAGCATTGTGTAGCGTAAGTGGGAGATGCCTGCAGACCTCTTTGAAGCTCAAGGAGAACAGCACTATTTAAATATAATCTTGGAAGCTATTAGTGATGTGCTTTATTTATATGGCATTGTTTTTTTTCCATCCCAAGACATTAGAAATAAATCCTTACTTTCCTGATGGGGGAAATTAAGAGATGTAGAGCTGTTGCGTTAACAAAGTAACCATGGGTTTTTGTTTTTTGTTTTAAGATTCTATTTATTTATTTGAGAGAGAGAGAATGAGTGAGAGCAAGCGCGTGAGCATGTGTGGGGTGAGGAGGGGCAGAGGGAGAAGCAGATGCCCTGTTGAGCAGGGAGCCCGACACGGGGCTCAATCCCAGGACCCCGAGATCACGAGATCGCGACCTGAGCTGAAGGCAGACGCTTAACCGACTGAGCCACCCAGGCGCCCCCAAAGTAACCAGGTTACAAATATTTTTATTTTTCTGATAGCCACAGTTTTTCATTCCTTGTGACACTTAGTACTTCCATAATGCTTTCTTGTAAATGCTGCTTGGTTCTAGGACCATGGTCTGCTTTCTCTGATCGAGACGGTGAGATTAAGGTACTCACCCAATTTGAAAAGCCAGTTTTGTTACAAAAGATAATTCACCAGGTTTTAAATCTTTCCCCGGGATCTTTTATGACTTTGACTAGAATAGGGTCATCCATTTTGATTCGTTTTAGAAGATAAACTTTTTCTTTAGAATGCCAGTGACTTCAAGTTTTGGGACAAACCCTCCCCCCTACCATTTATGTTTGTAATCAGCATTTTAAAAAAAGATTTTATTTATTTATTTGAGAGAGTGCAGAGAGAGCTCAAGAGCAGGAGGAGGGGGAAGGAGCAGAGGGAGAGGGAGAAGCAAGCTCCTCACTGAGCAGGGAGCCCAATGTGGGGCTCAATCCCAGGACCCTGAGACCACGACCTGAACTAAAGACAGGCACTTAACCGACTGAGTCCCCCCAGGAGCCCCTGTAATCAGCATTTTACTATTAGTCCAAGGGCACTTAAACTTCGGGCTATGCCTTTCTTCACCGTTACAAACCTGCTATTTGAATGTGTGCAGATGTATAAAACAATCTGCTCCTTTGCGCAGGGTAGATTGTGTGTGTAGAATTGTTCTTCCCTCCTTAAAAAGGGCAGCATCCTGGGGTATGGGTAGAACCTGGCCTACTCAAGCCCAGGAGGGGCAGGGCGAAAGGGCCCAAGGGGCAGCCAGTGAGCTCTGCATTAAATTTGCTTGTTAAATTACAAAAAAATAAAATATTCTGCTAAACACTGAATTAGGTCATTGGCTACAGTGATTGTACTCTTCCTTCTTGTGAGAAAAGGTGCTTATGTTCTTTTGCGTTATTTGAGCTGTTAGGGGAGACATAAAGGGTTTTGTTGTGATTGACGACTTTCACGGGTCCTGATGGAGACAGAACCCTTGTGTGTTTGTGTATCTTCTTGTGCCACTTCCTAAACTCTTAGTGAGGCACTTTCTTGTCTCCCTCCAAACTGAAATGAGTATAGTTTTTTAGAGTGAACGTTCACTTATCTAAAAGTGTTTCTCCTTTGTTGGAATTTACACATAGTTGTTACTTTTTTTTTTTTTTTTTGAGGCAGGCCGCTCTAAAGCACTGCGAGAGCCTAACCTAGAGGTTACAAAAGCAGAGAAGAGAGCGTTGGCAGTGAGGGATGGCTGGCTTCCCCTCACACAAGAAAAAGCCGTAACCACAAACTTACTTAGATGTAGGGAGGACAGATCAGAGGCCATGGAAGCCGGCAGTCTGAATTCGAGCTAAGGAGGCAGTGTGACCATCATCAAAGTCTTAAGCTCTGGGAATGATCACACACTCACCCTGGGGTTGCTGTGTTTTGTTTCTTCAGCTCAGGGCTCCATTAAGAGAGATTACAGCACAGAGGACTGAACATATCCCAGTTGACTCCTTTTTGGTTTCCTTCCTCAAAGATGAAATTGATGTTCACAAGCTAGAGAACCTATGCTGTTCTGGAATGGCTGTGTCCTTTAAGGGTTTCTTTTCGCTTGGAAGAGTCGCCTATCCAGAGGTGCCTTAGGAGCTGTCTCTGGGCCGGCCTGTGAGGCAATGGAAAAGAGAGAGAGCTGACAGGGTTGGTGAGCCCACTGTGAGCCAGACACTGCTGGGCACTGACTCCAGGAGTTTATCAAATTAGAAATCCTTCACTTTTCAGGGGGCGCCTGGGTGGTTCACTCAGTTAAGCGTCTGCCTTTGGCTCAGGTCATGATCCCGGGGTCCTGGGATCGAGCCCCACGTCCGGCTCCCTGCTCAGCGCGGAGCCTGCTTCTCCCTCTCCCTCTGTCTGCCACTCTGCCTGCTTGTGTGCTCTCTCTCTGCTTCTCAAATACATAAGTAAAATCTTTAAAAAAAAAAAAAAAAAGGAATCCTTGACTTTTCAGATACGTCCAAAAGTTGTTTTCACAGGGGAAAAAAATTCATGTGATCTAAAGATGAACTGTGCCTACTTCACAGGCTAGTGGACATTTTCCATGTCCCAGCCTCGCAGAAGCCCGGGTTGTCCCTGAAGTCATTTATTCCTTTAAGAGGGAGATTTCCAGCCAGTCACTCAGCCGGGTCTCCCACCTAACCTGGCCTGAGTTCAGTGCTAAGCCCCGGCCGAGTCTGGAGCTGATAACACATTCTTTCAACAGGAAGTGCCTCCATTTTCAGTTGTCTGTGGGAGGGTGGAGGGCAGATAAGCTGTGAATGGAAACCCAGAACAGATTTCTGCCCCACCCTTATAATGCACTTTGATCAGAGAAAGCGAGGACCTCCGCCTGCGTGAGCTGCCCACCAAGAGGAGGAAGGATGGTTCAGCTGTGGGCATTCTGAAACGCTCCCTTCAGAGCGCCTGTTCAGGAACACTGGTGGGGTTAGGTTGGTTTACGTTAGTGAAATGCCTGCTTTTGCTGTGTTTAGATGTCTTCCATATGAACTAAAGTCCTTTCAAGGGTTTAACTAGATGTGGGAAAACATATTCATCAATCGAAATTTATGCTTATGATTTTCTGTGTGTGTACTGGGTCCAGGGTCGTAAGTTTCCTCTCATTTTTTTTCCCCCAAGTTGTACTGTACTGATTCTTGATAGGGTAGCTCTTGAACATCATCAAAGAGGAAAAGGCACTTTAGACAAACAATGATGTGACAAGCCAGGTTTCTTAAGGAGAGTTGTGCCAATTCTAGATGTCTTACACAGTTAGAATACCGGTTTCAAGAGCTCAGATGACACAGATGCACCCAGTTGTAGCGTGTTTGCTGTTTTAACGTATGTGGAACCATGTTTCACATCAGCCAGCTTCCAGCCGGTGGCAGATAGCATGGATGGAGGTGACTTCTGGGGGGCATGGGTGCCCATTCTGGTCCTCCCTTCTCTTGCTTAGTACCTCCACTCGGATTCCTCCCTATTTTTTCATGCTACTTTATGACTCTTTACAGGCTGGCTTACCCCTCAAGTGCTTGTGTGTGATATTTCTGGTGCTAATGTTTTCTGCCTTCCCCAAAGTTAGACTGCACTACGCCATTCAATTAAAATATTCCAAGGAAGGTACTGATGGCTAATAGATGGTCCCTTGTCCCCACACACTACTGGGTTCCCTTGAAATACTTTTGCGTGCGTAAATTGTAATGATGACAGAATTTATATCCTGCTGTTTTTCAGTTAACATTGCGTTACAGGATTTTTTCCACTTTGCTACATGATCTTATTATTTTTAATAATTGCATAATAGTTCATTGAGCGGATGTACCTTGCTTTTCCAAACCATCCCATATTATTAGGCATTAGATTATTTCCATGGTTTCCCCTATTATAAGTTACCCTGAAATGGATGTCTTCCCTTGTGGAGCCTTTCCCTTCCTTTGAATTCTTTCCTTATAAATACATTTCCAGAAGTGAGATTACAGAGCTAAGTAGTGTATAAAGTTCTTGATGGGCTTTGCTAATTGCCTTCTAAGGCGTGTACCAGAATATAGCCCTGCCGCCCGTGGATGAGGGGACTGGGGTTATCACGGTCTCATCCCATATCATCACTATGATCTCATTATGTATCATTACATAAACATTTTTATTTTTTATTAAGGTATGACTGATACACAAAAAAGCTGTACATTGCAGTATTTCATGTTTAAATAGTGTATCCCCAATTACAAATAAGGTTCTTAACAGTGTTGGCATAAGCACTTGTTCCATCTTTTCCTCAGAAAGTCAGATGTTGCTTTTGATTTCAAATGAGCCGATGTGAGTCACTCATGTAATTTGGGGTTTGCCTTGCCTGCCCTTTGGCGCTGGAGTCTTGGTCTGCCGTATAGCTTAACAACATTTTTGACTGAACAAAGAAGACAATAGGTAGTTGAGTTGGTAGCTTTTGGAGTTACTGCTCAAGGGTTAAGAATAATGTTCAGGGTACTAGGATTTCTTCAATGTAGTTTATTTGAAGAAGGCCCATGAACCTTTTGAAGGGCTAAGGAAGCACCTTGGTTTTTTTGTTTTGTTTTGTTTTTTTGTTTTTGTTCTGAAGCGTTGTCAGAAACAATTAGAAGGTCATTGCTGTGGTAGATGGTTTTCACTTAGCTCTGAATTTAGTTCCACTTCTCCCACTAAGTGATGGGTGGTAACTCACCTGGTGAAGGGCAGACTTGGGGAGATTAAATTAGGTCTATGCTCCTTAACAAGAATAATAAAATAACTAATAGTGGTGTATACTTGTATCGTCCTTCCTGTTGTCAGATACTGTTGGAAATGCTTTATGTATGTTAACGAATTTTAGGGGTGCCTGGGGGGCTCAGTCGGTTAAGCGTCGGCTCTGGATTTCGGCTGAGGTCATGATCTTGGGGTCCTGGGATCAAGCCTTGCTTTGGGCTCTGTGCTCAGCGCAGAGTCAGCTTGTCCTTGTCCCTCTGCCTGTCCCCCTGTTTGTTCTCTTTCTCTCTCTCCCTAAAATAAATAAAATCTTTAAAAAAAATTTGCATTTTTCTAGGTGAGGAACCTGAGGCATAGAGAGTTTTCAGTCTGGCCTTCTAGTTTGCCTCTTCCACATTGTCTCCTTTCCTCCTTTGCTTATCCTTCTGTTTCAGAAGGCCTCTGGTATGTCCTACATGCCTCCCATGCTGAAAACCCTTTCCTCACCAGTACCTTTACCATGGCGAAGCATCATGCTGATCCTTTACAAGCACTGAATCATCAAACCCTACCTGATGGGTGACGTGAAGGCGAGTTTACCCAGGAGGAGGCTTGGAGAGGTGACCTTACTCAGTAGGTGGCTGAACCAGAGTAGTGCTTGGAAGTCTGCTTGCGGCCCATCCCCAGGAATCCTTTCCGTCTTGATTGCTTTTTTGATCTATTGCTCCACTCCATATCTCAGCCACTCATTTATCATTCATGATAGGCAGTTGATCATTGTTACTTCCATGTGTGTATGTGGCCTAGGAGCTCATCCAGGGAGTAACTGTCTCTTTGGGGCTCATGGTCCAGGTGCCTGGCTCTCATAAGCACCTTGCTAATGTTTCCTGTTGCTGACTTGAGGTGGTGACCGACCCCTCTGCTATTTCAGCATGTCTGGCCAGGTGAGGTGGGCTGCTTCCTGGGCCAATTCAGGTACCCTTTTTGTTTCAGAAAATTAACACTTGCTGTGGTGAAGTCAGATTTAGTTGGATAAATGCACATGCGCTTTTTCTGGGAATAGGTAGATCAATATGAGATTGGATGTGACATAAATCATTTATAATTGCACTCACTCTTTTTATTAGTTGTATGGTAGCTCCTTTCTCAAATGAGTCCTTTTGTAATTGAATATCACCCTTTTGTTTATTTCTTTGGGGGATAAATCTGGGTCTATTTTGGGTTTGCTCACAGTGGAGTTTCTGGAATTAATGGCTATTGTTAATTACCATATTGATGGGTAACCAAATCATCACTTTGGTGTGTTTGACAGGATTATTTCAGCCATTTCAAAATCTGTTTTTAAGTTTTAGGCATCTCAGTGACTTCATGAAATTTGCTTTTTTTTTTTTTCTCCAAGGTGAATTTTATTTTATTTTTTTAATTTTTTATTGTTATGTTAATCCCCATACATTACATCATTAGTTTTAGATATAGTGTTCCATGATTCATTGTTTGTACATAACACCCAGTGCTCCATGCAGAACGTGCCCTCCCCAATACCCATCACCAGGCTAACCCATCCTCCCACCCCCCTCCCCTCTAGAATCCTCAGTTTGTTTCTCAGAGTCCATTGTCTCTCATGGTTCTTCTCCCCCTCCGATTTCCCCCCCTTCATTCTTCCCCTCCTGCTACATTCTTCTTCTTTTTTTCTTTCTTAACACATATTGCACTATTTGTTTCAGAGGTACAGATCTGAGATTCAACAGTCTTGCACAGTTCACAGCGCTTACCAGAGCACATACCCTCCCCAGTGTCCATCACCCAGTCACCCCATCCCTCCCACCCCACCCCCCACTCCAGCAACCCTCAGTTTGTTTCCTGAGATTAAGAATTCCTCATATCAGTGAGGTCATATGATACATGTCTTTCTCTGTTTGACTTATTTCGCTCAGCATAATACCCTCCAGTTCCATCCACGTCGTTGCAAATGGCAAGATCTGAAATTTGCTTTTTTATGCACCCAGAGCCCTCAGTTTAAGTCTCGTGTTAATTTAAAAAGAAGTTGGAGTGTGGTGGTACTGTTGTGGCTGGATTTTTACATACCCTCATTTTCACCGGGAAAGAGAAGGATTGGTTACCTGTGATGAGGGGCTGGATTGGGAAGTTGGGATGGGCAGATAGGAATTCCCACAGTCAGACCTCCTAGAGCCCTCCTTCCAGCCTCATGCAGTTATCTTGAGGATGAGAGAGAAAAGCAGATGTTTTGTTCCAGAGAGAGCAGGACCACATTGATTCCAGGCCCCTGTGTGGAGCCAAGGGGGGCTCAGCGTGCCTTCTGTTCAGTTCAGCCTGTGTCTGGTGCCCCATGTTTCTCTGAAGTAGATGTCACATCAGCTCAGACAGACAAAGGGATGTTTTTGAAAAGCACAAAACATTCTACTTGTGTCAAAAAGCAAATAGCCAGTAATTTATGGGACGAAACCCTGAAACCTAGGAAGAAATAAGAGACTCTGAGCTTTTTAGAAGGAAAAAACCATGATTTAAGTATGGAATCATGGCTAGAATTTTTTTTTTTTTAACTTTTAATTATTTTTAAAAAGCTTTTGTTTGTCAGAGAGGGAGACAGAGAGCACAAGCAGGGGGAGCGGCAGGCAGAGGGAGAAGCAGACACCCCGCTAAGCAGGGAGCCTGATGCGGGGCCCAGTCCCAGGACCCCAAGATCATGACCTGAGCCAAAGGCAGACGCTTCACTGGCTGAGCCACCCAGGCGCCCCTAGATCCTGTAACTTCTTAACCAAGCACAACATACATATAAATCCTGAGGGAAACATCAGAGCCACATTGAGCAGCCTGGGCATCATACTGGTCATGGCTAGATTTTTTTTCTTTTTTTTTTACTTTTTTTTAAGTCAAAGGCAACTGTTTTCTCAAACTGTAGTCTAAACATGATTTTAGTTATTTTGGTTTGATTCTACTAAGTTATATCGTGTTTTCTATTTGGCCTTTCTCATTTGGATGGAAGGAAGGAATGAAATAAGAGAACAGTGATCTTCTGCTTCAACAAATGTTGCCACAACCATGACATACTGGATGTTAGCATTTTCTTTATAATGTGGCCTGCTTTCAAAATGGCCCGTTCTCCTTGCAAAGAATTAAAGATAAATGCGGTATATTAAAACCTGTGTACGCATGAGTTAATTTTCCCCGAAGTCGGTGCTCAAAAATTTCATTTCTTAGGCCTTGCTGAGCTGTGTAGCTTTCCATCCTAGACTCGGGCATAAGTGCTCAGGTTGTGGCTCTGCTGTGTGTGTGTGTGGAGGGGGGGCGGTGGCGCTCTGTGCTTTCTCTGGAAATGATGAGATTGTGTGGGCATCCTGAGACCCGTTTACCTGGGTGGTGTGGTTTGTTTCGCTGTCAGAGAGCTGGGGGTTCGGCTGGTCTTACAAACGGCCTCCCGCAGTCGCCCTTTCCTACCTTCGTCCAGCCGAGCAGCTTGCTGGGTGGTTGCTGCCCTGAGCTCTCAAGGGTGAGGCCAGTGGCACCGCACGGCCGGCCCCGCTGCCCACCGCCTTTGTCCCCAGGTGTTTTCCTTGCAGGAGAGTGCCGCCTGACACATTTATCGATAACTGTCTCTCCCCTTCTCTCTTCCCTCTCTGTCCCCCTCTTCCGCCAGGCGGGCGCCTCAGTGATGTCTGGCGTGGGAGAGAGCACTAACCCCGAGAACAGCGAGCTCAAGTACTCAGGTCAAGATGGGCTGTACATAGGCGTCAGCCTGGCCTCGCCGGCCGAAGTCACATCCTCGGTGAGACAGGATTCCTGGTGCGCCCTTGCCCTGGCCTGAGCCTGCTGCCAGGGAGCAGGAGGGCGCGCGGCCTGCGGGGATTTTGTCAAGCCGGCCACACCAGGGCGAGTATGCTGACGGAACATTCCTCTGATGCGTGATTTCCGTGCCTTTATTTTGAAAGAGATGTATTTCCCGAGAGGCCTGCTCTGCCTTCACCCTGCCCCTATCTCTGAAGAGCCAGAGAGGAGATGGAGAGCTTCCAGGGAAGGGCCAGTGCAGCCCACAGCATGTCGCCTCCTCCCCGGCCACGGTCCTTTCCAGCCAGCCAACCTGCCTCTGGGCCCGCCAGGGGATCTGATGTCCGCCGTGCCACTTCCAGAAAGCGGGACTAGGACCGGGGCCTTGCCTGCTAAGGAATATTGAGAGAGATTTTTTTTTTTTTCTTAAAAAAAAAAAAAAAGGTTTTATGTGTATTGCCCCAAATCATGTGCTTCTTCTGATCGGTTTTGGTTGTTCCAGAATTTCTTTGTACCTTTTCCACACCTGAATTTCACCTGCTTTCATGGAGAAGACCATTTGGTACACACTTCTGGAGGCTGAGTCAGGACTGTGACTCAGTTGGCAAGACTGCATTATGACTGTAACATACACTGTGACTGACGTTTCTCAAAGTGCATATTGTGTGACTGATCTGAAGTCAGTCGGGTTTTGTAAACAGGGTAGCAAACAAGATGTTTTTCTTCCATGTAAACAATAATTTTTTTAAAAAGTGCAATTTGCGTTGCAGCAATCAGTGTTAAATCATTTGCATAAGATTTAACAACATTTTTTATAATGAATGTAAACATTTTAACTTAATGGTACTTAAATAATTTAAAAGAAGAAAATGTTAACTTAGACATTCTTATACTTCTTTTACAACCGCATCCCATTTCTATATTTCCAATTGTGAAAGAAAAATATTTCAAGAACAAATCTTCTCTCAGGAAAATTGCCTTTATCCATCTGTTAAGAATTTTTATACAAGAACACCAGTATCCCCTCTTTATTTTACTGTGGAATGCGTGCTGGAAAAATTGCAACAAAACTTTACTACCTAACAGATAACATTTGTAAATACTGTAGGCATCTGTACACACTACGATGAAGTCTATAGTGTGACTAACCCACAGGCAGGTTGGTTTACATTAATTTTTTTTTTTAAATGGGATGTCATATGGAAACCTATTTTCACCAAAGTTTTAAAAATAAAAAGGGTATTGTTCGTCTTCTGTACAGTGAGTTCCTTCCCTTTTAGTTTCATTTGGACACTGTATGTGGCTGGAGATGTTCATATAAAACAAGTGCATGTGATGTTTGTAAATTGCCTTTTGGCTTTCCTTTCAATGAATTGTTCTTTTGGAGCTGCTTTATACCTTGGTTTATTTGAAGTTGGCACATGGAGTTATCACCTTCAGTTTGCATTGGGGACACTTTTTATAAGTGAAAAGGACCCAGTATTCTGTGACAATATCTGAGATTATAAGCATTCTGTGTAGGGGTAATCCTTGAAAACATTTAAATTAAGAGTCCAGAGTTTCTTTCCCTCTGAATGGAGTATACTCCCAGAAACAGAACAGTTTTCCTTTCTAGTTCCTTCTTTGCAAAGTGCCACCAAGTCTCCCAGCTCATCTGAGGTTGAAGTCCTTAACACTCACCAGAAGGTAGGAAATGATCTGAACAGTCTCTGTGGATTTCAGAAAACCAGGAGACTGTTTCACAACACAATGGTGGCATTTCATTTTGGCTCCCGAAGTGTGGGACATTTTTTGCTTCTTTGATTATCAGTCATTCTAGGGGGCCAGTCTGAGTCTTCCAAGAGAGGGGAAGTCTTGCTTTGTGGTGGGTAGTATTGCAAGTAAGACTCAGAGCTGGCGGGGGTGGTATATGTGTCTGGGGAAGCCACTGAGTCCCACATGTACCCTGATAACCATTAAGGTGGGCTAGAACCATGGTCTGGGTGTGGACTCAGACCGCTAGGCTTCGGGTCCCTGCTGTGCATGCACGAGCTCTGTGACCTTGGGCAAGTGTGTTTACTTTGAGGTAAGGTGGCAGGAGCTCTTACCACATGGGTGTTCTGAATGCCTTACTCCCTGTGGGGTATTGAGAAGTTTATGGTCTGTGAGGGTCTGGTGTCCCTTGACTCACTTGCACTTTGTGAACAAGGCTGGGGTGAGTGAAATGAGGGATTCTCCCAGCCCAGGGGGTGGCCGAGTTGGAGGGAGGGAGCACACGAGAGACACCAGTCTGAGTTTGGCTGACTATTTTAAAAGAAAAGGGTTAGTCTGACAGCAGAAGAAAATTGCTACCCCAATTTTTTTCCCTCCTTCCTCTTCCCAGTTCTCATTACTTTGAGTGCTTTCTGGTGGGTTGGGAGTTTGTTAGAGTTAATACAATTTGGTGGGAAAATGAATTTTTCTTATTGGGGCTTCCGAATAATCTTTTCTGGGGATGGTCTCAGATATTGCTCCTTCCAAACCCAAGACACCACTGAGTTGCTAAAGCTTTTTTTTTTTAAGAACACAAAAGGGAAAGAATTCAAGCTTCCATAAAATAAAGTACAAGGGGCAAGAATGAGGGGAACGGGGCTTTTTGTATCTAGCCTGTCCTAACACCATGAGCTCTCCTAAACTAAGCCTTTCAATGCTAACTTTCTCACCTGTGATTGTATAAAGAAGTTTGATAATTTGTTCCAAATACATGATCTCAGCACTGCTCCCCCAAAGTGTGACCTACAAAAAACAAGTCATATCTCAAAAGAGGGAGTGCATTTAAATAGATGGTGCATCTCAGCTTCAAGAGTCCTTAGGCCCATTACCATGGGTTGCAGAATTTCTGTCACCCATGGCTGATTTTAGGCCACCTTACATAATTGAAGGCTCTGTCTGGGGTCTCTCTTCGGGGTCACTTTGTGGTGTTTCCTGGTGCCTATGGGAGGGTCAGGAAAGCAAAGGGAGCCGTTCATTTCCCCCCTGCAAGTAAATTAACTTCTTGCTCATGGGAAATGTTTTCCTCAGTCCTTGGAATAATTTCAGATCATAGATTAGCTGCTGGGAGGGCAATACAGCAAGTCTTTGGTGGCTATGCCAGATTTCAGGCTGCTTTTAATTCGGGGCAGTGTGGTAGCTTGGTGCTTTCAATTCTACGTACTGGCATTTTCCACGGGGTCTTCAGATCCTATGACTCTGAGAAGGAAATAATTGTGTAGGCAAGGCCAGGTCGGGGAGCAGGATCAAACATTCATTCAGGGTAAGGCAGCTCTTGCTAATTAAAATGCGTTTTGTTTCTGGGTTGAAATACCAAGTCAGCTTGGCACCTGTTGTTTGGAAGCTCTAATGGGCAGTCAGGTATGAATTTGATTATTTTAAATGAGAAACGTCAGTACATTTGCTAGACCAAATCTTTCAAAACAGGGTCTGTGGTAAAAATTCGGTACCTATAGCTCTGGCTACTTGAGGCATTCGAGATGGATTTTGTGTGGCTGAACCTTTAGCTGCAACGAAAGCAGACCCCTCGGTTGTGGTGCCTGGAGGTGGGTGGGGGCTAGGGGGAGCGGGACAAGGTGGTAGCCAGCTGTAGGACCCGCAGAGGAAAAGAGTCCTATGGTGTCTGTGACTGGTTCAAATGTCAAATACTAGGAGGCTGAAAGCCGAAGTAAGTTCACAGGGGCTCTGGATAAAGTAAATTACGGTTGATACTTAACGCACAGCTTCTAAAGGAAAGTTAGGATGTGGCAGGTACACGTTGAACCCCTGAGTTAGACGTTTGAGCAAGCGACCACGCTCCCACCAAGTACTGCGGCATCTCCCAATCTGCACCCGAGAGCTGGTGGGTCAGCTGGTCTGTGCTGTGCTTCCCCACTCGGGAGCCCGCCCAGGGAGGTGACTGCTCACACTGTTCTAGTTAAAGAGATACTTTGCTCGGAAGCTTTTTTTTTTGCTTGTTTTTAAAGAATGGGCATTTAAAAAATGGCTTAAATATAGCAGAGATGAAATAATGTTTTAATTGGTGGAAGGGCTTATATTTCAGTCATCGGTGGTTCCCTGTGGTAAGATAATCATCTCGATATCCCTTCACTTTGGGGCAAGGCATTTCCTCTCTCTGGACCTCCGTCTCCGAAGCAGCCATAAAATGCAGAAATCAGGCAGTGTGGCTGCTCAGAGGTCCCTCCCATCTGCATTTGCTGCCCACGGGCCCAGGTGCAGATTCAATGCAGAGGCGATGGTGTGTCTGTGGGCAGCTGGTGGAGTTGGACTCCCCTTCTAGCTCTCCTCTGGTACCCTTACCAGCTCATCCTGCTGCCTTAGGCCACAGAGGGTGAGAATCCTGGTCATATTCATGAACACAGGGGCTTTGTAAGAGGTGCTGCCCCACCCCCTCATGCCAAACCTGCTTGGTCTGGGGCCCCTGATACAAAACTTATACAGCGATACGGACCCAGACCGGAAAATGGAAACGTCTGGCAGCTGAGCCGTCCACAGAACAAGGAAAAAACAGCTTTGCTTTGCTTGGCCCATTGCTTCGATATCTTGTAGTTGGTTTTTTATTTCTTGGAAACAATCAACTTTTCATTGTTTGCCTTCTGTGTCTTCTCTTCAGCCATCGAGTTTTCCTCCCTGTCTCTCTACCCCTTCCCCAGGTTTTACCTCTGTTTTTGTGAATTCTCTTCCTTTAACACTCCAAGACTGGTCTGAAATAGCAAATATTTATCTAGCACTGACTACGTACCAGTTTCTATACAAAGTGTTGCACATATGTCGATTTATATCATGAATGAAGTGGTGCTATCCCCATTTTACAGATGTGTCTGCAGAGGCACAGAGAAGTAACTTGCCCAAGGTTACATAGTGGCACAGCTAGGATTTGAGCCCGGGCTGTCCTGCTCCAAAGCACATGCTCTTAATCTCTCCATCATATTGTCTTTTCATCTTGATTTAAAGGGGAAGAAATTGGAGAATGCAGAAGGGAAGCCAGAATTGCCTGAGACTTGAGGCTAGGTCCTTCCTCTCTCCCCCAGCATCTCAGAAATAGGTAATTGTGATTTGCAATACAGGTATGCCTTATTAAAGACACCTAGTTAAATGTATGTGTTTCTTCCAATGACAAGTTTCTTTAGAACACGGAAGGTAGGGTGTAGTTGTTAGCTGGAAAGGAAGGGCAGGAGTTTGCAGGTATTGTGCGGTGTGTGAGCAATTTACTTGTCGTCTTTTCATGGAACTCCAAGTAAGGCTTGTTATGCCCTTACCTGGCACAAAAGATGTGGCTAAAGCATTTTGCAAAGTGTAAAAAGCTGGTAAAATTATTAGTAGTGGTTAAAACTGAACACGAGAGAACAAGGAATGCATCATTGTGGTGTCAAATCTTTCTATGCTTGGTTGTGCCAAGGAATTTTTTTCAGAAAAACTTGTGCAAGATGTTGGCAGTGGTGTCTTAGGCTTTATCTTTTTAAATAAGTGTTCATTAGTGCTTACATCATTGTTGCTATTATTACTTTGATAAGTGTACATTACTAATGATGCTCTCTGTCAGGGTTCTCAGACTTCTATTTGCATGAGAATCATGCATAGTGTTTGTTAAAATTGCACAGCCCCTGACTCCTTCCCCAAAGAATCTGATTCTGCAGGTCCCATGTAAGGCTGAAGAATGTGCATTTTTTTGGCCTTGCATTAATTAAAATTTCTTGAATAGTACAAAACTCAAAAGTTATAAATTGGAATACAGTGAAAAACAATTGCCCTTCTTACCCCTATTCCCCAGCCACTCTGTTCTTCTCCCAGATGTAACTTCTTATTTCTTGTATTGATTATACGCATTGACTGTTGGTGCATACACAAGCATATACAAGTATATATACTCATTTTTTTTTTTTAACACGCCTGGTAGCATACTATACACATTGCATTTTGCTTTTTTCACTTAGTATGCCTGGGTAGTTCATTATTTAATAAGTGCCTTACTGAAGAACATTTATTTCCCATCTTCTGCTATTTGAGCAATGCTGCAATTATTATCCCGTATCTGTGTCATTTCACTCATATGCAAATATACCTATGAGGTGAGTTTCTAGAATTGGCATTACTGAGTCAAGGGGTATCGCTACTATTAATTTTGGTAGCTTGGCCAAATTGGTCTTACAGAGGTTGGTTCCGTTTGCACTCCCACAGGCAATGTACAAGAGTGCATGTTTTCCCTCAGCCAAACACGTTTGTTACCAAACATTCTGATTTTTGTCATTTTCGCATCTCTGAGTTTTGTTTTTCATTTATCTTATTGTGAATGAGGTTGAACATTTTTTCTAATGATTAAGAGCCATGTGTGTAGTTCCATTTATGTGAACTCTTTGCCCGATTCTGTTCATATTCTTTACCTATTTTTTTCTATTGGGTTATTGGTTTCATTGATTTGAGAAGCTCTTTGCATATGAAGGACATTAGCCTTTTGTCTGAAATATACTTTAAAGATATTTATTCCTGGTTTTTCGTTTGACTTTGTTTATACTTTTAAAAAATCATGATCTTTTCTTTTTTAAAGGTATTTCAGTTTATCAATCTTGTCTTTTATGGCTTTGGAGTTTTGTGTAATATTTAGGAAAGCCTTCTTCACTGTTAAGATTTTTTTTAATCCCATGTTTTCTTCTAGTACTTCGTGGTTTTGCTTTTGAGGTTTACATTTTGTTTCCATCTGGAATTTTTGTTTTTGGTGGTTGTAATATGTGTAGTATATATTCAACCTTATGTTTTTCCAAATGGCAACCGAATTGTCCCAGCATCATTTCTTAATAATCCATTTATCTCCCACTGATTCAAAATGGGAATTAAAAAAATATGTAGATTCTCATATGTATATGTATTCTTGTATAAATTCTTATGTGGATATATATAATATAAATTTTTATATATATTTGGCTCTATTTCTGGATTTTTCTATTCTGTATCAGTGATCTGTTTGTTCATGCTTTGATCCCAAATTGCTTTGACTATTCAATATACTTAGAGGGCTAACCCCTTCTCATTAATCTTTTAAAAAATGAGAACTTGATCACTATTTTCACTTTATTTTCCATACAAACTTTAGAATCGACTTGTTCAGTAAAAACACAAACAAAAAGAACCCTATTGGTATTTTTATTGGGATAATATTAAAATTTTGAATTAACTTAGGGAGAATTAATATATTTTGTTGACTTACCTTTTCATTTGTTTACATATTTTTTTGCATCCCTCATTAGCATTTTAAACTTTTCATTTAGATCCTGTGCATGTTTCTAGTTAAGTTTATCCCTAGGTGTTTCACACTTCCTGATGTTAGTCCTACTTTTCTAATTGGTTGTTACATACGCTAAGTGTATATTAAGCTTGTTTCCCAGAATCATTCTGAATTTTCATATCTTCTTTCGATTGATTATCTGGTGTCTTCTGGGGGATCATGCAGTTTCCGTTTGCACTGCTGATGGCTTGGGTGTTGGTGGGAAACCCTGCTCTTGGTGGTGTTTGAATAAGGAAATACATACCTTCTAATGTACTTGTTCACTTAAATCATGGATTCACTTAACTTTAGAAATGGAAGGACCTTCCTGAGGTCCAGCAGAGGAAACTGAGTCTTGAGAGGTTAAGTCCTGCTGGTTAGTGTGGACCCTGGGTTTCCAGACTCCTGACTCAGTGGCCTTGGCTCTGGGCTAGGCTGAGAGGTCACTAAATGAAACTAAACTAGAGAACCGAACACTGTGAGCAAAAATTTGGCCTTTGGCAGAGGCTAGTAACTTCTACTACTCTGAGCATTGCTTCATTAATCAGTTTAGAAATTAACAAGGTACTGAGACTTGGGCCAATAGAGTTGTTCAAAGATTGCGTATGTCCCCAAACACCAGCTCAGAGTTACCTCCAGGGAGTAGCACAAATGACCATTGGTCTCCAGTGAATCATCAGACTGCGTTTGCTGGAATAAATGAAAGCATTGTGAGAGCAGGAAATTAGGACAAACACCTACACTTGCTAACCCAAACAGCTTCCCTTTCTGAGCCCCCGGAGATCACTTATCACCAAATGGACAGATACACTCTGCGAAGTTTTTGTAGGCCTCACAGCTTGTAAATAAGAGACTGCATTCTTTATGCTCCCTTCTTGTTGAATCTGGCAGAGGGAAGATCTCTGGCTCCAATCAGCTGGGCAATGACCAGTAGCTAGGCTGGCTGAGAGTGATGACTCCAGTCAAACGAACTTTGTAAACCCTGTGTATTACATTTTGAGGACACAAGCCATCTTATTCATGGAAAAGGATGTTGGGAGCATCTGCTGTGTATTATCTATAAGACATACTGAATACCAGTTGGTCTGTGGGGAACACACTGGCATAGATTACACGATATTTAACATTTCTATAACTCTTATCTTCCCTTTACTCTTTCTTACACACTTATTATTCCTTATATACTTTTACCAGAAATGTCTTTTTGTTTATTCTGTTCTTCCATTTACATTTTGTTGAATACTTGGGTTTACAACAAACATTTCTGATACTTTGATACTACTAGATTCATGGGTGAAATTTTTAGTTGAGTCCTTCCAGGAGAAATTCCTAGATGGTGCCTCCTTTCCTTTCCAAATGAGTGAGAGGTTCTTCTATTATGGAACTGACCAGAGAAGGCCTTTGGTTAGTGGCTCTATCTTTTATTGGGGCAGTGGAGGTAGCTGCTCCTCAGTTCAGCCTTCCTTCCTCGACCTCTTTAAAGCATTTGACATTGTGGCCGGCTCCATTTTTCCTGAAACCTCCCCTTTTGACTTGTCATGATGTTATAAATAAATCAGGAATGTGATGAAGTGGGAAGGACTGTGGACTTTGGAGTCATGCAGTCATGAGTTTGAATCCTGGCTCCACACACCAGCTCTGTGGCTTGACCACGTTGCTTGAACTCTCCAGGTTGCAGTGTTCAGTGTTCAACAAAAAGGAGAGCGATATTACCACTTCATGGCCCTGTCATCAGCCTTGAAGCCTCACTCAGCTTGAGCTTTGTGGAGGGAGGAGCTGCGTATGTAACTCTGGGCGTGGTTCTACTATAGTGCATTTATGAGATAGACACTGATTTAGTTGCTTTTTATTTCCCATGTGCAGCCTAGAAGAACCTCATTCATTCATTCACCATCTATTAGTCAAGGTTCTCCAGAGAAACAGAACCATATACGTATTATGTACATGTACATGTGTATGTATTTTATATGTGTATTTGCATGTGCATGTATATATATCTCTATGTGTGTATATTACCTTCTCTACTCTCTCTCTCTCTCTCTCCCTCCCTTTAAGGAATTGGCTCATGCAGTGATTGTGGGGGATAGCAAGTCTGAGATCCATAAGGCAGGCCAGCAAGCTGGTAGCTCAGTTTAAGAGTTGATGTTGGCTCAACACCCATTTATGATAAAAACTCTCAACTAAGCAGGTATAGAAGGAATGTACCACAACAAAATAAAGGCCGTGTATGACAAGCCCTCAGCTAACATCACACTGAGCAGTGAAAAGCTGAAAGCTTCTCCTTCTAAGGTCAGGAATAAGACAAGGATGCCCACTCTTCACCATTTTTATTCACCGTAGTATTGGAAGTCCTATCCAGAGCAATTATATAAGAAAAAGAAATAAAAGTCATCCAGGTCGGAAAGGAAAAAGTAAAACTCATTATTTTCAGATAACATGATACATATAGAAAACCCTAATGACTCCATTGAAAAACTAATAAACGAATTCAGTAAAGTTGCAGGATACAAAATCAATACACAAAAATCTGTTGTTTCTTATACACTAATAAGAAACTATCAGGAAGAGAAATTAGGGAAGCCATCCCATTTATAATTGCATCAAAAAGAATAAAATACCTAGGAATAAATTGAATCAGGGAGGTGAAAGACCTGTGTATTGAAAACTACAAGATATAAATGAAATTGAAGAAGACACAAATGAACATCTCTTACTCATGGAGTGGAAGAATCAATGTTGTTAAAATGTCTATTTACTCAAAGCAATCAGCAGATTTGGTGCAGTCGCCATCAAAATTCCGAGGGCATTTTTCACAGAAATAAAACAAATAATCCTAAAATTTGTGTAGAACCATGAAAGACCCAAATAGCCAAAGCAATCTTGGGAAGGAAGAAAGCTGGAGGCATCATGAGCCCTGATTTTAAACTATATTACAAAACTATAGTAATTAAAACAGTATGGTGTTGGCAGAAAAGCACATAGATCGATGGAACAGGATAGAGAGCCTAGTAATAAACCCGCACATACACGGTCAATTAATTTACAACAAAGGGGCCAAGAACATATAATGGGAAAAGGTCAGTCTCTTCAGTAAATGATGTTGGGAAAACTGGACCACTATCTGACACCATACACAAAAATTAACTCAAAATAAAGACTTGAATATAAGAACTGAAACTGTAAAACTAAAAAAAAAAAACCCAAAAACATAGGTGGTAAGCTCCTTGACATAGGTGTTGGTGATGATTTTTTGAATCTAACACCAAAATCAGAGACACAAAAATGAAGATACATCAAAAACTAAGAAGCCTCGGGGCGCCTGGGTGGCTCAGGCGTTAAGCGTCTGCCTTCGGCTCAGGTCATGATCCCAGGGTCCTGGGATCGAGCCCCGCATCGGGCTCCCTGCTCAGCTGGGAGTCTGCTTCTCCCTCTCCCTCTCCCCCTGCTTGTGTTCCCTCTCTTGCTGTGTCTCTCTCTGTCAAAAAAAAAAAACAACAAAAAAAACCCAGGAAGCCTCTGCACGGCAAAAGAAGCCTTCAAACAAAATGAAAAAGCAACCTACTGAATGGGAGAAAATATTTGCTAATTATATATCTGATAAGGGGCTAATATCCAAAATATATGAAGAACCCATACAACTCAGCAGCAATAGAACAACAAATCCAATTAAAAATCAGGCAGATCTGAATAAACATTTTTCCAACAGATGGCCAACATGCACATGTAAAGGTGCTCAGCGGCACTCGTCATGAGGGAAATGCAAACCAAAGCTGCATGAGATACCACCTCACACCTGTCAGAATGGCTAGCATCAAAAGATAAGAAACAACAAGTGTCGGTGAGGCTGTGGAGGAAAGGGAACCCTTGTGCACTGTTGGTGGGAATGCACCCTGGTGCAGCCAGTATGAAAAATAAGATGGAGCTTCCTCAAAAAATTAAAAATAGAACTACTATATGATCCAGCAATTCCACTTCTGGGTATTTATGTGGAGAAAACAAAAACATTAACTTTAAAAGATACATGCACTCACATGTTCACTGCAGCATTATTTATAATAGCCAAGATGTGGAAGTAACCTAAGTATCCATCAATGGATGGATGGATAAAGAAAATGTGGTTATATGTATCTATGATTACTCAGCCGTAAAAAAGAAGGAAATTTTGCCATTTGTGACAACATGGATGGACCTTGAGGGCATTATTCTAAGTGAAATAGGTTGGGCAGAGAAAGACGAGTACCATCTGATCTTTCTTATATAAAACAAAAACAAAGCCCTCCCCAAAAGACCTAAGCTCATAGATACAGACAAGAGATTGGTGGTTGCCAGAGGCAGGGAGTGGGAGGTAGGAGAAATGAGTTGAAGATGAAAAAAGAGTCGATGTTGGAATCTTGAGTCTCAGTTTTGCAGGGCAGTAGTCTGGAAACTGGCAGCATTTCTATGTTGCATTCCCGAGGAGGAGTTTTTTCTTTTTCTTTTTTTTTTTTTTAAGATTTTTATTTATTTGTCAGAGAGAGAGAGAGAAAGCACAAGCAGGGGGAGCAGCAGAGGGAGAGGGAGAAACAGGCTCCCCACTGAGCACGGAGCCTGATGTGGGACTCGATCCCAGGACCCTGGGATCATGACTTGAGCCGAAGGCAGACGCTTAACGACTGAGCCACCCAGGCGTCCCAAGGAGGAGTTTTTTCTTTGGGAAACTCTGAAGGCCTTCCATTGACTGGATTAGGCCCACCCTTCTTATGGAGGGTAATCTGGTTTACTCAGTTTACTGTTTATATGTTAATTACATCTAAAAAATACCTTCAGAGCAACCTGTAGACTAATACTGGGGACTCCCACAGGCTTCTCACTGGGCAGGGGACGTTCTGTACAAGGGTGTTTTCCTGAAGTATAGGAGCTGTCGACTCCTGTCCCCTCAAGTCCTGAGCCTGGCTTGCCATGGTCAGGCTGTGTGACTCTGGGCAAGTCACTGGGCTCTTCCGGGCTTCCGCTTGGACATTTAGACTTGATGCACCTTACGTTTTCTTCTCACTTTTTAACACTGCATTTCTCTTCTCCTCTAGTGTTGGTACAAGATTTGCAGAGACTTGTTAGGAATTCACAGCTTGTGATTGCTTCACTTTTTTTGGATATGGCATCACATGTTTATGAACCAGAAAAGGGGTGTCTTTTTATCACTGATGTGATGATATCATTCATCTAGTCAGTGCTTGAGAGGTGTTTTTAGATTAAAAAATATTTTTAAAAAGTATGTCTCATTAAAAAGACATGTACCCGCACAAGCTCGAGGGTAACGATAGGTAGACTTACCCTCTGTATTAGCTTTCTTGAAATTTAGGGGACTATAGAGTATACTGGAAAGAACCAAGGCTTTGGAAGAAGACAGATCTTGACTTAAACCCTGCGTTTCCACTTACCAGCTGTGCGAACTTGGTCAGAATATTTAACTTCCCTGGGCCTCCGTTTATATTCATCTGCAAAGTGAGAGTAATGGGATATCTTCTGGGGTTGTTGGAAATTAAATAAAATGCTATATGTGAACTGCCAAGCATAATACTTGACACCGAGTAAACTTGAAATAAAGATGAGCCCCTTGCTCTTCCCCTCAATTGTTTCTGAAGTTCTGGAACCCAACGGTGCCACTAGTAAGTGTGAGACAAGAGGCTAACTTTCAGGGGTGTGGAAGTACACAACCCCAAGACCCCACATCAGGGTGTGGTTACCATCTGAGTCTATCAAATGAGAAAGGGGAGGGTTAGGCTGTGGAGTGCTTTGCTTTTTTAAAAACAGACAAGCTGTACTCTAGGAATCGGCTGTTCTTCCATTCTAGGAAGAAGTGATTAATCATTACAGGAAATAGTTTTGTACTGTGTTTTTTTCCTCGAGTACCTTACCAATGAAAGTAATTAAGACTAGAAACTTCATTTGAGAACAATTTTGGGAGAAGTCACAATGGAGATGGGCATCCCAGGATTGGAGTTGACCTCCTAAGAGTTATTTAATCCTATCATGGTTTTATTTATTTATTTATTTATTTATTTATTTATTTATTTATTTATTTATTTATTTTCCCAGAGAGAGACACAGTGAGAGAGGGAACACAAGCAGGGGAAGTGGGAGAGGGAGAAGCAGGCTTCCCGCGGAGCAGGGAGCCCGATGCGGGGCTCGATCCCAGGACCCTGGGATCATGACCTGAGCCGAAGGCAGACGCTTAACCGCTTAACCGACCGAGCCACCCAGGCACCCCTATCATAGTTTTAATCCCTGTCATGATGTCTCCAAGGCCACAACGGGCTTGTATATTGAAAAATAAATTTGTTCAATGCTACTTCATAGCAAAAGACTTAGAATACCATCAGCAATAGGAATAATGGCAAATAATAACTAACAAAAACGGGCCTCTATGGGTTGCTGGAGAAAAGCTCCCTTCCAGCTGGGGAAGATGGGGAAGGTTGCTTCTGGAACCCGAGGCCGCTTGTGCTGCCCTCCAGCAGGGGTGAGCCCAAGGGTCTGAGCGTTTTCCTTACAGCATTTGTACCTGAGCAAGACACACTCACCCTCTAGTTGCACCTGGTTTCATTCAAGCTCTAAGTTGCTGTTAATTACCATTGACAAGTTTCTTTCAACTGTTCTCCTCTTCAAAGAAGATAAATTGTTCACTTTACTACATTCTGAATGGGATTTTTTTTTCCTGAATGGGATTTTTCATTGACACTCCCCAAATGGCTGCAGTTGGGAGTTGGTGTCCCGTGTACCATTAGAATCATGGCTGCTTTGGGTTGGTTACTGCAAACCAGTCAGGTCAACACGGCCGGCCACTTGCTTCAATTCCACTTTCACGTGGAGCACACAAAGCTGTTTCCGGCAGGGCTGATTATAACCTGGGGCCAAGGATCTGGGGCTCCTTGCTCTTCTTTTCCAAAGTAGAAAGGCAAGCTCGCTTTTCCCTGCAGTGGACGCTTCCCTAGGCCTCGAGCCCAAGAGGCTCTATCCAAACTGATGGCTGCCATTTATTTATGGTGAGACAAAGAATGAGAAAAGAGAGAGAAATAGCACTAAAGATGCCTTGAATGAACTGTTTCTGTGGAGTCTGCGCCCTTTGGCGCCCTTCGGGTGCTGGGCTGGGCTCCGAGAGGCTGAGTTGGTGGCCCTTCAGTCCATCAGCTAGCTTCCAGTCTCTCGCCCGGGGCAGGTGTGCCCTCAGGAGGGAGTCTTCTGTCCCACCGACCTGATGTGTCTCCCCTTCCAGGCAGTGGAGGGCAGGGGGCCTGTGGCTCAGCCTCACCCCTGAACGCACAAAGACGGAGACTGGCCTGAGTCCTGTTCACAAATTCTCTTCTTCAAGATTTGCTGCTCACATTCCAGCAGAGTCCGGAAACAGGAAGCCACACAGAGGAAAGAAGTACAGAGGGAGAGACTTTACAGAGAAAAGATGAACTCTCAAATCTGATCCACTAATTGGCTCATTCTGTTAACTTCAGGTAGAGTAGGCAGTGGGAATAGAGAAGACTTTAATTAAATGTTTTTGTTTTAATGAAATATATAACCCAAAGAGCATATGTATCTGCATATACTCAGTTCAAAGAATAATCATGAGATACCCAAGGACCCACCACCCAGCTTAAGAAATAAAGCATTACCAGTATTTTTTCATCCCTGTGGGGCTCCAGGAACTGAATCCACCATACATTTACATTTAAATATGTCAGATTATCACCTCTTTGGGCATTCTCCAGATAAGAATGGGCTTTATTTTATTTTATTTTATTTTTTTCAAGTAAGCTCTACTCCCAAAGTGGGGCTTGAGCTCACAACCCTGAGATCACAGGGCTGATCCAGCCAGGCAGCCCAGATTAAGAACTGGTTTTAATGATTTGAAGGATTCCCGACTTCCGCCAAATCTTTTCATTAGCCTCTCCCCCACCCTAGCCACTATTAGAGAGTTTCCCCAACCTATGTCTGCAAAACAAAACAAAACAAAACAAAACAAAAAACAAAAACAGGTTGATAATCCATCTAGGGAGACCATTTCTATGAGTAACATCACTTAGCTACCTGACTCTCCCTAAAGTCTGCGGATGTTAGAGCTAGGAATTCTAGACTTAAGGAAGAAGCAGATGCCTTTCTTTCAGGGTAGGGGGATGGAAGGAGAGGTTGCAAGTAGATTTTCCTCTCTGTATTTTATTTTTTTTTTAAAGATTTCATTTATTTATTTGACAGAGAGACACACAGCAAAAGAGGGAACACAAGCAGGGGAAGTGGGAGAGGGAGAAGCAGGCTTCCCGCTGAGCAGGGAGCCCGATGCGGGGCTCAATCCCAAGACCCTGGGATCATGACCCGAGCTGAAGGCAGACACTTAAGGAGTGAGCCACCCAGGTGCCCCTGGATTTTCCTCTCTTTAATACACAGTCATTTAGCTTGCAGCCAAGATCACTTTTCTTTGGCCTTTTCCCAAGGGATACTGTAGAATGGTATCGTATGTTCTGTGTGGGCCATTTCAGAGGGATACTATTGAATGATATCATAATGTTCTGTATGGGCAACCTCAGGAACTGCAAGCTGGGTGGATGGATGGTGCAGGTAGGTCTGATCATATTAAGACAGACATGGCTGAGAAGCCATTCTGAGTAGTCTGCCTGCCTCTGAAGGTCAAGAAGCTTCTCCCATTGCTCATCACTCACAAGCAGGCTGTAATGATTTTGTCACCCACATCATTTTCTGGGTGACACCGGATACTGTTCCTAGGATATTTAGGTGCTCTCCACCCCATTCCTATAGCACAGACTGATGGACTGAACCTGGACGCGCTTTAGCTGTCCTAATTTCAGCTGTATCCTCCACGGGGCTTTGAGAATGATCTGGATGTGAGACCCAGACAGACCTAAATCTGTATTCCTTGGTCTTGTTTCAGAGAGACTTTTCCTTTTTTTTTTTTTTTGTTTAGTCTCCTTCCCAGAATCCCATGACCTTACACTACCAGGTGGAGCTTCTTGGTCCTGGACCCAGAGGAACTTTTGGTCTTGGGGCTTTTTTGGGGGTGGGCAGGGTGGGGGGGAGAGGATATTTTTGAATTTGGTGTTACCATTGATGGGCAGAGTCCAGGCAAAGGAAGAAACTCCTTCTTACTACCCTCATGAAAATTCAGGCCACTGTGCAGAAGTTTAGTCCTGAGAGCCTAAGAGCCTGAGGGTGGGACCTTGTCCTGAGTCTCCTGCAGTTTGTAGAGGACCTCAGACCCATCTCCTGCAGTTTGTAGAGGACCCCTGACCAGAGGCTGAGGTCACTAGTGAGTCAGGTGGAGACTAAATTACCAGCTAAGAGCAGGTGATCTTGACCTAGGGCCTGCAAATACTTGGACTTATTTGAAAAAAATATATGTATGTAGGTATGTACATTTTCCTGGGAAAACGTCCATTATTTTCATCATATTCTCAGAGGCACTTGTGACTCAAAGTAGATTAAGAAATCACTGATCACTTCTGGTTGCTCATTTGCAATAAAATGAGAAAAATAGGAGCTATAATTGAATTTTTCATAAACCTAAAATTATAAGAATGCCCTTTATTCTGGGATTCTGTCCATTCTATTCTTTTTGGCATTGAAATGTTTTTGTCCTTTTATGGGATAGTGGTGATAGTGAATGATAATGACTACAGGAGAAAGTTCTTTCTTGACAAAGTCAAAAGTTGATAACACCCCCAATTATAATTTCTTTTTCCTTTTTCTGACCGGTGAATTCCCACATCTTGGGAATCACTAATAGAGCCTTGCTGTTATACCTGTATGTGGTTTCAGAGTGTGCTGTTGTCTATCACTCTCCCCCATCTGTCCCCTGTATGCGAGAGTTGCCTTTTACTAGGTGCACAGCTGTCTTAAAGAAAGGATTAAAAGATAAACTGAGGCATGTTAGAAATTTTAAGACTTTATTTGAACAAAAATCGATTGGAACTGGGCCACAACAAATCGGAAGTGGCTAGGAGTGCTCCTAAAGTCTTAGGGCAAGAATTTTATAGGGAAGATGCAGAAGCAAAGCAAGGAAATTATTTGATTGGTTAAAGCTTAAGTGGTTGCCTTGTGTGGAAACCCTGCTTGGCCATTTGTGATTGGTTGCCCAGGTTTGGATTTGTTAAACTTGAGGCATTCCAGGCTTTGGGATTGGTTTGCTTGCGGAGGCTGTTAAGGTGTTGGAATCACCTCAGTCTAATGGCCTTCTCCTCTAATTAATTTAACCTATTCAAACCCAATTTCTTCTGGTTCTAAGAAAATGTAACTGTCACTTTGGGAAAATAACCTGATCTTCCTGGGCCTTAATTTTCTTACTAAAATCAGAGAGTTGGGCTGGTACCTCTCAAAATTTTGTCCAAATCTAACACTATGTAATTCACATGAATACGTGTGAGGTCAGGGGCGAAAGGCTGATGTACAGACCAGGGCCTTGAGGGAAAAGGGTAGAGAGAAAACTCTTTTGATTTTTCACAAAAACCACAGTGGGAAAAAAAACTAGGGGGATCTATTTTAAAATTCTGGGTTACATGATTCTTTTAACTCATATGCTAATCTGGTTTTATGAGGTGTTCTTAGTGAGATTGTATAGCTTTTGTCTAAAAGGGGTTAATATTAAGCTTTTTATACAAAGATGGGTAAAGCAGAACTGATCAAAACAGATATAACGGGCGCCTGGGTGGCTCAGTCAGTTAGGCGTCCAACTCTTGATTTCAGCTCAGGTCATGATCTCAGAGTCCTGAGATCGAGTCCTAGGTTGGGCTCTGCGCTCAGTGCCAGTCCGCTTGAGTTCTCTCTCCCTCTGTCCCTCCCCCTGCTTGCGAGCACTTTCTCTCTAAATAAATAAGCAAATAAAATCTTAAAAAAAAAAAAGCAGATATAACACTGATACAAGCAATGAAAACAAATAATGGTAATTACTGCTCAGTTCATTGGGTGCCAGCTCTAACTGAACTTTGCAGTCATTACCTCATAAAATCCTGCAGGGTGAGTTTGATCATCTCATTTTTATAGATCCAATCATTGGCTGGCCAGCCAGGAAGCGGCAGAAGCGGCAGAGCTGTGATCCGAACCCAAATACACTTAACTTGAAAGCTCCCAACCCTTTTAACACACCTCAAATTCAGTTTCTCTTCTCAAGGTGGGGTCCAATGTCCAGGAGCATGGATATCACCTAGGAGCTTGTTGGAGCATCTTGGGCCCCCGCCACCCCATTCAAGCAAAATCTGGATTTAACAAAACTCTTAGGGTTATATATTCATGGGAAAGTTTGAGAGTCACTGGCTTAGACAACTTGATTTTTTAAAAAACTTGTCCTACATATTAATACACATCAAGTGGTCCCTTGCTTGATGGTTGAAGGAAAGCCTTCTACTAAGGATGTGAGAGGGAAGTTCTGTTTTTGGAGCCCGGAGTCCTTGCTTACTGACTGGTTTGTGAATTTCTGATCTCCTCCTGCCTATTTCCTTCCTTGAAAACTGAATATATCATAGAATGCACAACACCAAGAGTGAATCCTGTTGTAAACTGTGGACTCTAGGTGATGAGGAAGTTCGCGGGGACTCTAGGTGATGAGGAAGTTCGTGGACTGTAACAAATGTGTCATTCCAGCATGGCTGTCCATCGTGGGGGCGGTTGGGGGAGAGGGAGTATACTGGAACTCTCTGTACTTTCTCAATTTTGCCGTGAACCCAAAACAGCTCTAAAAATATATATTAAAACAAAACAAAACAAAACAAAACAACACAATTGAATATGTGAGCTTGTAGGCCTTGCCAGAGATGGGACAGCCAGAAAGATAAAGCCAGTTAGATTCTTTTTTTATCCATTTGGATAAAAGGTGCTTTTGAAAGAGAGGGTTTTGTCAAGTGCCATGATCTCATCATCTGGCAACACCGGTGGGAGAGGAGCCAAGGGAAACCCAGGGCGTTGACGTGTGGGTGACTCAGGGGCCCACACCGCTGACAGTGAGCAGCCCCTGGTTTGGAGTTGGTGGGAGGGGGCAGGGGACGTGCTGTTCCTTTTTGGGTTGTGCTGATCAGTCATGAGAGCCTGGAGGCTCCCACCTTGGGCTTTTGCCTGCCCAGAAGTGCCAGGCGCTGGCTTTTGCTTCTCTCTGTTGTTTTGGGCTGTGTTTCCCCCTTTGTTCTTCCATAGATGGTTGTGATCTGCGGTGGCTCTTCCAAGGGCTGTGCTGATACCAGGGAGCCCTGGATCTCAGTGTACAGACGTTCCAGCCCCCTCCCCAAGCTGTGCCCTCACTGGCAGCTTCGAGGGGCAATTAACACGCCCGAAACACAGCCTTTTATGTGTTTTGCTTGTGTGGTTTTTTGTTTGTTTGGTTGGTTTATTTAATAATATTACTAGCCTGTGTATAAAGCTTTTTAAAACTTTTCATTCCTGTACCTCATTTGATTCTTACGATGGCATCTGGTAAACGGATGGGTGAATGATGGTGTTAGAGAGGTCGTACGCTTGTCTTCCCGACTGCAGAAAAATTCAGTGAGCGAAGTGACTTGCCTCAGCTCAGTGCCGCAGGGCGACGTGGGTAACGCGGACCATCGTTCCGGGACTCTTTCCCATCCCAAGGTTTCGGGGTCTCACTCACGCTGCTTAAGTACTAACGAGGTCAGCAAAATAGGTGATACTTTTCTTGGTAGCCATTGAGGGAGAAAATTAACCTTGTGTATTTGCATTTGTGGGATTTTCCCCAAAGTTAGCACTTTCTCAGGAGATTTAGGACCCGGGTAGAAAACAATAGGCAAAATGATTCTTTAAGAGGACTTCCCCCCCGCCCCTCCCCATTTGTCTGTGCTGTTGTGGCCAAGCACTTAACCAAGCCTTTCTTATTTTTATCCATAGTGCTACATTTTAAGAAACAAACTACACAGGAAAACAAAGCTGAGTGAAATGGCTCGGCTCTGCTGAGGGATGCCCAGCCCAGGTCACATCTGAGCAGCAGGGAAACCATGGCTCGTGAGGAACCATGATGCCCTCAGGGATGCCGGGCTGTTGCTGACAACGGGTTATCAGAATTGCGGGCAAATGGTCCAAGTGGCTGTTTAGTATCTTTGGCTTTCACAGCTTCCATTCCAAGCCAGTAACTCCCTTAGGCCCCCCAGTGACCTGTGTTACATACTTCAGGTGCCCCCACCCCACCTCTCCAGGTGGCTCTTTCACCAGCAAATGTGAGAAATGACTCATTAGCACCCCTCCGCCTGCTGAAGCAGTGTAGGTTATAGGTGGATGTTTAAAAAGAACAACTCTCATCCCATTCTGCTCCCTCGGAGATACTTGGATTAACACTGGAAGGATGTTTCCATTAATGAAACCACCATAGCACCGAAGAGTTTTAAACTGGAAAGGTGCATGTAAAAACAATGCTAACAAAGTTTGAAAAAATTGTAAAAACCTATAATGCTACTATCTTAATGTGACTGCAGTACTTTTTTTTATATTTGCATTTTTCCTAGTCTTTGTCCACGTATACGTTTGTTGGGCATTGTGGCAGGTTCATTGTAACATACCAGTTTGGTGTCTTCTCCTGATACTAACCACGTATATTCTCCATGTTTATATACTGTCTTAATAATGATCTTTTCCACAACGTGTCTGCACAATACTTACCACACGGACACCCTCCATGTACTAACCAGTCTCTTTGATGGACATTTTGATTGTCTCTAGTTTTTCTATTATTGAAATGGCTAGGAACATTCTGGTGTGTAGAAACTTTGTCCTCTTTGAAAATGTTTCCTCTAGGAAATAACAGCAGTGACAATTGAAAAAAGGTTGCTGGAAAAATGGTTCCAGTCTTCTGCTTCTGTCACCACTGGCAGGGGACGCTCAGTGCTTTTGAGCCATCTCACAGGGGCTGCTTTCTGAAATACTTTCCCAGTCCCTTTAAAATATCCCTCAGAGGAGGGGGCTCCTGGGTAGCTTAGGCAGCTAAGCATTAGACTGTTGGTTTCCACTCAGGTTATGATCTCAGGGTTGTGAGATCGAGCCCCGAGTCAGGCTCCGTGCTTAGCGAGGAGTCTGCTTAAGACTCTCTCTCCCCCTCGGCCCTTCCTCCCGCCAAATAAATAAATAAACCTTTAAAAAAAAAATTATCCCTCCTCAGTTCCTACTTATGCTTCTGCCTTCTTTTCCTCCTGTTCCTTTTCCCAACCATCTTTCCTCCTCCCCAACCCACCCCTTGGACTCTCTGTGAATATCTATCACTCCATCCCCAGAAGGGTCTCCTCTGAATGATCGATCCTTCTCTCCTGTCCTGGCTCCTCTTTGAAGAACTGCCCTCCGAGGGATGGAGAGGGAAGGAGAACAGCTCACATTTGAATCTTATCAGCCTCTTGATCTGATGTCTTGTCTAAATATTGTTTCTTGTCCTGCTTGTGTCACAAGCCCTCCAGGCAAGGGCCATGCCTCTGCACGCACCATGGAGAGCAGAGCCCGCTGCTGGTGCCACGGTGTTGTCGCTGTAAGGTGTTTACGACTGGAGGATGTGAGTGGATGTTCTCGGAGGTAGGACCTGTGCTAGCAATGAATGGGGCTTCCTGGGAAGACCACTAAGGAAAAGGTCTTCACAAGAAGGGGGTGATTCCGAGCTTTCACCAACGTGTTCAGAGGAGAGTCTGGGGTTTCTGCTACTGGGAGATACTGCCATGCAAGTAGGCACTTGGATGGGGTGCTGTGCACTTGGACCACACTTCATGGTGCGTTTTGTGACCCAAGTTAAATTCAGGGTTCAGGGCCTTAGACAAGGGAGTGACACAAAAACACGGCTGAGATACTCCTTCAGTGACATTGAGCAATGGGACTGGAACTCCTCAACAGTTCCTATGTTTTAATATTTGAAGTTTCTGAATGGAGGGCAGAGGATGTTTCAAGTATAAAAATACCTTGTTGGGACTGTCCATTCTCCGTGACATCAACAGAGGGTAAACGGTTATCCTTTTTGACTTTATTCTAAGATATTAGGGATATATACGTAACCTCCCTTGATGATTTCAGCTAAGGTCTTTCATTAGTTAAATAGGAATTACAAACAGGATAGAAATCAAAATCCTATGTGGTCACGGCCTTTCACATCAGGTTTTCAAACAACACAGATGAGTAGAATGTTTCTACAAATGGGTGCTTTTTAATGCAGAATCTGTCTTTGGATTTGAAATGTGTTGATGGTTATGAATTTATGAATTTTTTAAATACAAATTGCATAGGAAGGATACCTAGAACTCTGTTTACATATTGTTGGATAGCTCGGCAAGCACGTTAATACTACATTTCTCTCAAGTCTCATAACAACCTGTGAAGTAGATGTAGGTCTACTTCTTTTTATAGACATGGACAGGGAGGCAAACGAGGGTGAGGGATTCAAGGCAATAAGTTGTTGGATCAGAATTTAAATTCAGCATTATGTATTTGTCTAGGGTCATGCTGTCTCTTGGATATGGAAAATAATGGTAATTTCTGGTGCAACCTCATCCTTTTTCTGTCTTTATTTCAGTGATTTGCCCTCATCATCTCTTCTTACTGCCTGCCTCGTGGGCATTCTTGTGTTGTTAAAATTCCAGAGAACTCAATAGACTGTATTAGTGAAATAGTCAATACCTGCAGCCCACAAATGGCAGCCTCAGGGACTTTCAGGAAACAGAACTGGAAGAGGGGAGGAAAGGGGAACCCAGTCAGCTGAAAGCATCCGTTAGACACCATGTGAAGCCCACATGACGCGTTTAAACTGAGTAGTTCCGACGTGTCACTTGGAGAGTTGGCACTACGAAGTCTTTTTTGGAATGCTAGAACTGCCCCAGAAATACCGCAGGTCGTGCTGCCCTGAGAATGCTAATTGGAATCTCCAGATTTGGGTTCTCCTTGATACACATTTTGGTGCCCTACCAGGAGCGAACATTTTTTCCGACTGCTAATAGATAATCCATAAGTGTTCAAATTACCTTTTAATCAAGTTACATGAATGGCCTACATACATCTTTAGAGTCTCTTGGTACATCCACTATTACTACTGTGTGACTTTGGGAAAGTGACTTTATCTCTCTGTGCTTCATTTATGAAATGGAGATGGTACTAGTCTCTACAACGTATGTATACGTATGTGGATTTATTTATTTTTTTATTATTCTTTTTCTTTTTTTAAAATTTTATTTAAATTCAATAACCAACACATAGTACATCAAGAGTTTTTGATGTAGAGTTCAATGATTCATTAGTTGTGTATAACACCCAGTGCTCATCACAACCTGTGCCCTCCCTAAATGCCCATCACCCAGTTACCCCATCCCCCCACCCACATCCCCTCCAGCAACCCTCAGTTTGTTTCCCGGGGTCACGAGTCTCTCATGGTTCTCTCCCTCTCTGATTGATTATTATTATTATTTTTTGATACATTATCTTCTTTTATTCAAATACCAGTCTGATCACACATGGTTCAAGAACACTCAAATAATAAGCCACATATAAATAGATGTTAAAGATTGGTCTTCAAACATTATAGCCAATGATGCCACGCTTGCCTATGATCTCGCCGACATAAAACCACATCCACAGCTCGGTGGCCACCAAACCATTCAGCAGAGCTTCCTTAACTGTGAGCTGTTTGAAGCTACCAGTTTGAGCACTCTTGACTATTTTTTTCAAGCTCTGAATAGCTGTAGGGATCTCAGCAGGGGTTGGAGGAACCAGCTCAACCTTGGCATAGTGCCACAATGTGGCCAGTTGAGGCTTTGAGTAAGTCACAGCAGCGTTCAGCAGCGCCGGGGCCTTCTCCGTGAGGTTACGGACAAACTGGCCATGGTTCCAAGCTGGAAGGTCCTCTGATTGATTATCTTTAAATGAGAGCCCTAGTGAGGGCTCAGTAAATGTTAGCTATTATTATTATGATTAGTGTTAGTATTAAGGCTAACTTTTCTTCAACCGTGTTACAGATATTAGGTGTGTTCTTCAATTGGGAATGAGTACATCTCTTTTTTCATTTTTAAAAATTGTGGTAAAATATGCATAACATAAAATTTACCATCTTAATCCTTTTTAAGTGCACAGATCTGTGGCTTAAGTCTCTTCACACTGTTGTGCAGAATATGTTATTTTAAGTGGGGAGTGGACCAGGGAAGGCATGGTTGCGGATGGGTGTGGGGGCTGTGTTTGCAGCATTCAGAGTCCTGCTCTGGGTACAGCCCAGTGCGGGAAGCGAGCAGGGTGACTAGGCCATACGGAGGAGAGCCAGGCAATCGTTGTCCAACTGTTCTGTGAGCAACTGAGAGGCTGACACTCAAATATTTATGTCGTGTCATCTCTCCACTTTGTTTTTATCCACTTCACGGGCTTCATTTGCTCAATCAGTTCTTTGATCCTGGGAAGTAAAGACCTGGGTTCAGATCCACTTTGCCGATGTCATTTGTTTGAAATGTCAGCAAATTAGTGGCTAAGAGAACATTTAGAAGTGCAGTGTGCCACAATTCAGAGGTTCATGACTCAGGTCTTAATCTAGACATCTGGATTAAACGTGGAACTGAACTCAGTCATCTTACTGCATTCTTCGAAATGGACAAGGCCAGAAGTTTAGAAGATCAATTTCTGAAGGTCATAAGGATATGAGAATAAACAGACTTATGTAAAAATGGCAAGTCCATACCCCTAGCTCCCTGAGATTGTTTCTTGAATTTGTTGGTTGTAGAATTTACTGGAATTCTACTTAAAATGATCTCATCCTCCCCCAGAACAGGTTTATTGTGAGGAGTTTCTAACGTGTAACTTTTCAGGTAAGTGCCTGTTATCCCTAATGCTGAATTTGTTATTTAGCTCTTCTGCGCCTGTTTAGCTTACCGGCGTCAAAAAGACATGAGCTTTCAAATACATGGGGGAGAGAGAGAGAGGTCTTAGTTTGGCAGACTGGAAACAAAGAGCATCATCGTCTCCAAGGTGGCTACCCTAGTTGTTACTTAGAGCTCACAAAGAGAATATTGGCAACCTAAAGGTTCCAGGAGAGCACACCTAGGGGCAACCACCTAGAGATTATTATTTTATTTTTCAGCTTTATTGAGATGTAATTGACATGTAACATTGTGTAAGTTTAAGATGTACAACTGCAGTGATCTGTGTGGATATTGCAAAATGATCACCACAATAAGGTTAGTTAACACTTCCGTTCCCTCACATAGTTACAATTTTTGTGTATTGAGAACTTCGAAAATCTACTCTCCCTTAGCAGCTTTCAAATACACAATACAGTGCTGTTAACTGTAGTCACAGTCTGGTGCGGTATATCCCCAGGACCTGTTCATCTTCCAACTGGAAGTGTGTTCCCTTTGACCACTTTTGCCCGTTTTCTGCCCTATTCCTCACCCCATGTCCCTGGCAACCACCGGTTTTTGTGAGTTAATTTTTTTAGACTCCGCATAAAAATGAGAGCATACATTACTTGTCTTTCTCTGTCTGACTTATTTCACTTAGCATGATGCCCTCAAAGTTCATCTGTGTTGTCACAAATGGCAGGATTTCCTTGTTTTTTTTTTTAATGGCTGGATAATATTTCTTTATTATTTCCTTTATCCATTCAGTCAGTGGACACTTAGGTTGTTTCCATGTCTTAGCTATTGTAAATAATGTCACAGTGAACACGGGAGTGCAGATATCTCTTCAAGATAGCAATTTTATTTCCTTCAGATAGATATCCAGAAGTGGAATTGCTGGGTGGTATGATAATTCTATTTTTAATTTTTAGAGAAAACTTCATACTATTTTCCATGGTGGCTGTGCCAGTTTATATTCCTACTATTGGGGCACAAGGGTTCCCTTTACTCCCTGTCCTCACCAACACTTGTTATCTCTTGTCTTTTTTGATATAAAGATTTAAATTTAGCCATCCATCCATCCAGAAAGCATTGAATATGCTCACAGACACTGGGAATTTTCAGGAGGGGGAATCCCATGTAGCGTTTTCTCGTGTAGTCTAACTGTGGAACCCTAAGTATTCTGTGGAGCAAAGTTTTGGAAACACTAAATAACGAACTGTGCAGTGCCCTTGAATTCCCTTTGGTGCCTCTTCTATAACCCTAACCTGATGAACCTTTATATCTCCTAGGGAAGGGGACTCCTGGGTGGCTCAGACGATTAAGCATCTGCCTTTGGCTCAGTTCCTGATCCCAGGTTCCTGGGATCGAACCCCGCATCTGGCTCCCTGCTTGGCGGGAAGCCTGCTTCTTTCTCCCTCTCTCTCTGCCTCTCCCCCTGCTTGTCAAATAAATAAATATATCTCCTGGGGTATTTTGCAAAGAGTAAGATTTGGGTAAGCAGTGGCTAGAATTTTTTAAATCCACAAGATTTTGTGAAAGCCCGTCTTTCTCCAGTGATTTGAGGCGTTGAAATTTTAGTTTGGATGAAAAGAATAGAGAAACAGGTATCTGAGAATGCCAGGCCTCCCCTTCTGCATTTTCTAGATAAACAAAAACTGCCACCTTCCTTTCATGCAGAGCCACCTGGCCTCTGGCCTCACACCTGGGATGTTTCATCTTTAAGTATCTGATTGACCTGCCTTTCCACTCTCTACCTCCTACTCCCAATTGGAATCCAGGGAGTTGTGAACGTACGTGTTTGGGGAGAAGGCAGGAATTGCAGTACCACCTGGAGGCTGGGCAGGCACACCCCTGCATGCCATGTTTATGTTTGTGTGAAGGTGTAGAGGTCCTGGCTGGAAGCTCATCTCTTGGGCTGGGTCGAAGAGGCTGTTGATGCCTGGGGAAATCAATCCCCAAGTTCCTGGGTCCCCAGCCTCCACCTCTCCCCGAGATCACTTCTCTCATCCCACCCTGGATGGGGTAAGGTCCTGATGGCAGGGGGGTCCTGAGGAAGAGGATGAGGAAAGCTATCTCCCTTCTGTAGTCCTTGAGGATCAAAGAGTCATAAGCATTTCCTCTGAAGAACACTGCTTCCTGACATGTTGCTTGTCTTGCGATCAGGTTTCTTAGCAGGAAGAAATAGCTTCTCTTTGCCTCCCACGAACATTCCAAGGTGTGGGGATGGTCATAGTTGAGAGATAGAGAATAGAGAATAAGACGAGAATGGCTTCAAGTCCCTTTCTGCCTGTCTCAGGGAAGTAGAAGAGCGAACCTACAAACAAAACAGTAGTTTCCCCAAATTTGTAAAAATTGCCTTTAAAGAAACTACAAATACCTTCATTGTCCTGTCTGATAACATGCTAGTGGCATGTTTAGAGAGGCACTTAGACTCTAAGGCTCTATTTTCATACTTGTGTGTATCACATCATCATTAGCAAAATAATATGTGTGAAAGTGCTTTATAAAGAATAAAAAGAAGGGCGCCTGGGTGGCTCAGTCGGTTAAGCGTCTGCCTTCAGCTCAGGTCATGATCCCAGGGTCCTGGGATCGAGCCCCACATTGGGCTCCTTGCTCAACTGGGAGCCTGCTTCTCCCTCTCCCTCTGCCTGCTGCTCCCCCTGCTTGTGTTCTTTCTCTCTCTCTCTGTCAGATAAATAAATAAAATCTAAAAAAAAAAAGAGTAGAAGAAGTATGTATAGGAAATGATTCTTGTTCCAACAGCACTTATTAAAGCTTTGCTTTTTGTGGGGTGTCATGGCTGGCTCTTTACCAAGGTGGGTTTTAACACTTTAAGGTGGATACTTGCCTCATGGAACAACTCAGGCTCCTAGAGGCAAACTGCCTCTCCTTGTCAGGTTACGTCAAATTCCCATCATTTGTCCTTTTATGACAACTGGAGGGGATAACATAGTAAGGCATGCTTATTATAATGCAGCTGATTTGAAAATTTACCAGGAAGCAGAGTTTTGAGGGGCTGGAGGAAGGGACAGTTCCATTTTGAAAGGGGAAAGGAACGAGGTGCGGCAGATGACTTGTGGTCAGAGGTATTCTGATGTCTGAAAAGCAGCCTGCCCGAGCCAAGGGGGAGGAATGATGAGCACTCCATTTGCCTTATGATTTTTCCTTGTTGTTCAATTTGAGTGAATCTGATAAGATCCTTGACATTTAGAAGCTCATACAACGGAGATATAAATAAACATATTGAAGACATTAATAAATACCTATGAGAAATAAAGTATTTCCATTATGGTAAATGCAGCCTGTGGGGGTGTTGCGTGATGGGGGAATTCTGTGAAGTTCATTTTCAGATAGGGGGCCTGGAAAGGGAGTCAGGGACTGCTTCCTAGGGACAGTGGACTTCAGGAGCTCTCAGAGTGACAGCATGGACGTTCTAGATGTGGGGGAGGGGACAGCATGAGGCTCCAGAGTGGACTTGGAGCTTTGGAAAGTTTGCAGGTTGATCACTGAAATATGCAGGAAATCTTATATAAATGACCAAGACACTGTCCTGGGTTAGCACAGAAGCACTTTAATGTGTTGTAAGAGATCCTAATAAATATGTCTTTCTTTTTCTAAAATCAGCACAAATGCCAGGTCTTTAGTACAGTAGAGTCTCACTGAAGGCCTTAAGAGGAACGTGTGTGGTTTCTGAGTAGGGTTTCCCTGCAAGTAAAAATGTATTTGCTAACAAGATAGATGCCAGTCAGAGTTGGTCCTCAGAATACATACTGTCCAGCACTGCTGTGTGGTGTGATTTGGGCACAAGTTCTGGGCGGCTTCTGAATGTTCTGCTTTTTGCATGATTCCGGAAACGATACAGTCTACATCCTGAGTGAGAAGAGCTTCCACTCACTGGCTGGTTGTTTGATTAAGCTAATTTTTCTTTTCTTTCTTTGACCTTGGAGAATTTTCAGTTGAATTTCTCTTGAAAGGCTTATTTCTTCAAAGTTCGTTAATACGTTCAGTTAAGATCTATGCTTCCAAATTCATCAGCACATTTATTAAAAACCACCAAGACTCTACAGATTTGGGGGTCTGACTAGATGCGGCCTGTACAGAAGTCGATTCTTAGGAATATGGAGGACGAGATGGAGAAGAATGTTCAAATTCCCTCAGGCTGAGTTGTAATTTATAATTATGACTCCCACGTGGTTAAAATTCCAAACTATCCAAAGCCATTATTTTCATTAATAATTGTTTATTGATAGGAATCTGAATTCTTATACCTCAGAGTTAATGTCCAAAAACCAAGGACCCTTACTTCAAGGATCTTACATAACAAACCAGCCCATTGTTGAAACCTCAAACTCCTGCCATGTTGTCCCAAGGACTGCGGGAAATACAAAAGAAATCTAAGTCTCTGTCCTTCAAGAATTTGTGGTCTAGTTGGATTTTAAGATCAATACATAAGAAACAATGGGGCCTATCTCAGTTAGAATGCTTTTGACTGCAGGACACAAAAACCTCGGCTGGAGCTGGCTTAAATGAGTAGCTAGTCAGGTGACCAGACATCAGAGGTGGACTGGTGTTAAGCTAGAGGTCCAGAGGCTCAAAAACATTAGCTAAGACCCAGGTTCTGTGAGTCATTTCCCTTTGCCAACCCCAAGGCTGCTTCATCTTGGGCTGTAGGATGGCTCTGTCCAGTGGGAGAGCGCTGGCATCCCATAGCTTGCTCAGAAGAGCAAGGAAATTCCATTCTCAGAAACTCAGAAAGTCCCCTGTCACTTCTCATTGGCCCTAATGAGTTACACAGCCATCCCTGAATCAAGAAATTTGGCAAAGGTGATGGGAATAGTCTAATTGGCTTAGATTCTTCAGGGTTCACCACTGGAGCTGGGGTAAAGGTCAGCTTCCATGAAAGCATTGGACTGCATGAAGGGGAGGGTAGATACTAGAAGGGGAATATGGGTTCAGTTGAAAAGGGGTCAGATGGATGCTGGGTTGACCAATATGTATATTCACTATGGGATCCAAGCAATGCGTTAGGCTGTATTGGGGGAAATACACTCTAACATCTATAACCACACCTGCCTTCCAATAATGCTGGATGTCATTAGATGGATGCCATCTTGCTGGTGCTGCCTTTGGAAATGTGCCAGGTTTGGACTGTGAAGTAGTGGGGGCTGATCAGCTCTGGACAGTGGAGGCATAAAGAATTTAAAGTTGGGGGTTTGGAAAAGGAAAAATCTAACATAGAGAGGAGCCACGCAGGACCAGGAATTTCCTTGGGTAGAAGCAGATCCAGAAACGCTCGGGGTGGTGGAGGGGAGTGGCAGATGAGAAGGTTGCAGAGAAATGTCTAATGAAGACTTTGAAAGTTGCTCCTGGCAGGTGCAATGAAAACTCTTCCTTCTATGAAACCCTATGAGCCCTTCTCCAAAATGCTACATAAAGTTTGTTACTCAATAATCCTTTTGCTTTAGTGTTGGAGTTTAGGAATATCCTGCAATTATGCTCTTAATCTCCAGTTTGCCTTTTTGTCACTTTTTGGTGTCATCTTTCCCCCCAAACAGGTTTCTGTAATAGGGAGAGCTGGGGAGACTGAGACACTGTCCCATCCTCCCCAGACCTCAGTCTCCTGGTTTCTGTCCTCCAAGGGAGAAACAATGGCTGTGAGGATACCCAGTAGAGGGTCCCTTCCATCGGCAGAAATTGGCCGTGACATCTCTCAGATGCACCTAATGGCTTCTGAGGATGGTTATGATTTCTTCGCGGTGTGCAGGTGACACGAAGCTTCCTCAAGCAGGCTTGGGTTGTACATACAGTACAACATGTCTGTGTGCAGAGAATTGTCTTTCTTTTCTTGGTTTTCAGGGCCAGTGGGATTACACGCCTTCCCTCATTTATTCTTACAACAGTCCAGTGTGGTAGGTACTATTACTATCCTCATTTTACAGATGAGAAACTAAGGCTCAATCATTAGAAACTTTGGGCCAATCATTAGTCATCGTGAATCCTGAATTCACTCTGAGCCCATAGTCCTGACCAAAATACTGCACTGCCTCCTTCCTTTCTGGAGGGGTTTACAGAGGCCCCTCCAGCTAGGTGGCAGAGACTCAGCATCACGACTCCCTGTTCAGTGCTCATGCTATAGTCACTGTAGTGAGCTTGGCCTTCAATGCCTTATCTGTAAGATACTTGTAGCCGTAACATCTGATGAATCTGTGGATGAGCTTGCGGCCTTGTGTTAATAAATCAAGTTCCAAGACCATGCTCTAATTTTACTTTTTTAATAGCCATGTTTTATCAATATTCAACGAAATTTGAACATCTCGTAAGTGAACATCTCACACATTTTTCTAGAAGTGCCCGAGGCAGACAAAACCCCTCATTCTATTGTGGGGAACATGTTTTACTAAAAGAAATACACAAGGCTGTCTTTGGGGGCTAGAAAGTGAGTTTTCCACTGTTAGCATTCTTTCCCCACCTGCCCTCACTGACTAACTTTTCATATTCTTGGGGGGCAGTCAACAGCTTGTTGGCCTTTATCTTACTTATTTCTCCTGTCACGTGAGAGAATCTGCACAGTACACATGAGAATTCACCCACTACACTGCTTTGCTAGAACATGGTGCATGCCAACAAATTCTCAGTCACGGAAGTGCTGAGAGAAAGTTGGTGGGATGGAGTGGCCAGCCCCTGTCACCTAGCAGGGACCTCGCACAGCCCAGCACATGGTTTATTAGGCATGAATGAATGCATGCACTTGTGAATGAATGATGTGGCTTTCCAGAAAACGTTTCAGAAGTCATTTATAATCTTTTCAGGTTTGCTTGGAAATTTCAGTTGTCTGGAAGTTCGGCATGCTACAGATCAAAGATCAAAACGAGTGCTCTATTATTATAGAGCTTTATTGTTTACAATTTCTCACATTCTCCTTTGTGTTTAAGAATGATACGATACAAGCTAAATCCATAAGCAACCAGTTCCTTCCAAACTTAAACGACCTAATCTAATTTACTGTATGTAACATATGTTAGCGGACTCAAAGATGCCTTAACAAAGATAGAACATAGGCGAATTCAGATTGTTTCCCACTCTGTTTCTTCTTGCTTGACACTAGGGCAGCTTAAGGCTGGCAACAAAATCTACTTCTTTTCTGCAATGGGAAACATCTCAGTAACCAACAGGGCGCATGTATTCCTGCATCTTTCTTTCATTTAGTCCAAATATTGACACATTCTCTCTTAAATATTTAAGATGCCTGGTAAAAAGCCAAACAGTATTACTCAAATTCCTTAAATCAATGATTAAAGATTTTTAATCTTGTCTTTCAAACAGCACACTGAAAGTGTAGCCTGTAAGAATGGCTGACAAGCCTAGTGGAGATACGAGTTATAAAGTAACTAAAAAAATCTTTTCAACAAAACCCAAGTTAATTCTTGCCTGATGTTGATTCACAATAGATCTGTGTAATCCCTTTCGTTACTTAACATATGACTTGCAATAAAAAACTATCCTGAAGTCAACTATTTATTATTATTATTATTATTTTATTATTATTATTATTATTATTTTTTTTTAGCAGGCTCCACACCCACTGTGGGGCTTGAACTCGTGACCCTGACTGAGATCAAGTGTCAGAGGCTCTACCGACTGAGCCACCCAGGCACTCCAACTATTTATTATTTTCAAATTTATCTGCTTATTACCTGATAGAGAAAGGAATTTTGTACTGGAAAAGATGTAGGAAACCTATGGTTTATTTTATTTAAAAAAAATTTTTTTTTAAGATTTTATTTATTTATTTATTTGACAGAGAGAGAGAGACAGCGAGAGAGGGAACACAAGAGGGGAAGTGGGAGAGGGAGAAGCAGACTCCCCGCTGAGCAGGGAGCCTGACGTGGGGCTCGATCCCAGGACCCTGGGATCATGACCTGAGCTGAAGGCAGACGCTTAACGACTGAGCCACCCAGGCACCCCCTATGGTTTATTTTAGACCTAACACTTGGAGGTCCAAAGGGAACAAATAACTGTCCCCCAATTTCAGAGATAGGATGTGACATGGCCCGGTTTTTCTGAGCCCACCCCAGTGACTCTTTCCTGCTAAGATGCCTGCTCCCGGCCATAACCCCAACACCCCTTCTGAAGAAAGAAGTCTCACACTGCTCCTTGTGGGTCGAGGTTGACCTGTGGAGGCTGCAGTTACCCTCCTGGGCGCCTTCACTGTGGAGACCTGCTAAGAAGAGGAGAACATTTCCCTTTCTAACACCCATTCATTCTAGAGTAGGATCTGATAGTTTCTCCCTCCTCCTTTTTTACAAGATTTATTTATTTGAGAGAGAGAGAACACAAGCAGGAGGGGCAGGGAGAGGGAGAGAGACTCTCAGGCAGACGTCGTGCTGAGTGCAGAGCTTGACGACAGGTTCCACCTCGCTACCCTGAGAGCGCGACCTGAGCTGGAACCAAGAGTCAGACGCCTAACCAATGCACCACTCAGGTGCCCCCTGATAGGTTATTTCAAAAGTATTTATCACAGCCATTATTTCCATTATTGGTGATAAACATTTTATATGTTATAGGATTAACTTTTTTTAAAGATTTTATTTATTTATTTGAGAGAGAGAGAGGATGAGCAGTGGGAGGGGCAGAGGGAGAGAGAGAGAGGGATAAGCAGACTCGAAGATTCCCCACTGAGGAGGGAGCTTGACTCGGGCTCGATCCCAGGACCCTGGGATCATAACCTGAGCCGAAGGCAGAAGTTTAACCGACTGAGCCACCCAGGTGCCCCAGGATTAACTTTTCATAGCACTTTCTGTACTTATCTTTCATGCACTATCTTATCCTCATTTTAACTCTGAGTGGGAAGTGCTAGTGTTTCCATATCACCGGGGAGAAACTCGGGGCCGGGTGTGTTATTTGCTGGAGGTCATGTACCCAGTAGGTATGAGTACGTAGAAGGTTCTAGCCTTCACTAGAACCGAGGTCTTTTAATTCCCCTCCTTTATCCATTCATTTATATTAAAACTTCTGTTACTGAGATGACCAAGAGTTCTATAACTATGAGGGCGGAATTTAAATCTTCTGTGACTTATGTTGAAAAAATCTTGGGTTATTTGATTCCTACTCAGCCATTCTCTTTGGCCTCTGACTTTTGTTCCCACCACGAGGACAGTTCATGACTGGGTTTCTGTTTGGAAGATTCTCATTCCAGGTGTCCACTGTGTCGCCTGGCCAGTTCCATGCCATGCTGGTCAGCGTCCTTTAATTCCCGGGAGGCATTCATGCCAGCAACACCCCAAATCGCCACCGAGGCACCTGCCTTAAATTTTCTCTCATGCATTTTCCAAATCCTGAAACCTGTGGATTTCTGGAATTTTCTCTTAAGCTCTCAGGGGCTTATTTTAATGGTTACAAAGGGCTGGTTGGACCAATTTCCTTAGGGCATGACCTCTCTCTTTGGGAGAATTGTGCACCCACAAATCACGGCTGGAACAAGGAAGTATTTTTACTCATGTGTCCCGCATTCCCTTTTTTCTTTCGAGTAGTCTACCAAAGGCTTCAGGATTACCCCTCTTGCTGCTCCTCGCCTCAAATGTAAACAAATCATAAATTCTGCAGGAAAGTAGTGCAAAGGTTTTAAAGACCGTGTTTACAACCGGGATTGATCTTCTGAAAACCGAACTTTACTCAAGATAGAGAAAAATCCAAGGAAGAAAGAGAAGAGAGAGATAGCTTGCATTGCATAAATCTCTCTTTTCACCTCATCGGCCTCCAATCTGAGAGAGACACATTCCTGGTATTCAGAACCAGTGTTCTCGCATATCGACATCTGCAATACAAGTTAATGGCAGCTGAGTGTTTGTACGGGAGTCCAGCCCACAAAACCTGTTCCTCGTGATTAATGATGAGTTCGTTAAGTGTTTCAGATCTACACGATGGCTTCTATGGATAGGAGAGAATATTCTGAGCTCAGACATGTTTGTTCTTTTCGAGAAGCCTGTCCATGGACTCAGAGGTCCTCGGGGGACCAACTGTGGCTCTTGAGAGGCTGCTCCCTGAGGGCTCATGACTCCCGCAGGGCACCTGGTCCTGCAACCACAGACCAGAAACGTGGATGCAGAGTAGCCATTAGGGGTGGCCTGGCCATCAGGGCTTCTTGCCTAAACCTCCAAAAGCCTGCTTTTCCTGCTTTTGGTGGAAAGAAAATTCATAGACAGGCAAGTTGAGGCTATTAGCATTCCTGGAAAGAATGAAGGCTGAACCTAAGAAATTGGGGGTGGCTCAGCCATGTAGACTCCTTGGAGAGGTGTCATCAATTAAAAAAAAAATTGAGAGGGCTCTCCATGGCCACTTTAATCATCTATCTTGGTGAGAGGACCCGAAATAACATTTACCTTTCCCTTTGTTTTCAATTAGCTGCAAGCAACAATGAGCACTGGGTCTGCTGACCTTCCCCCACCCCACCCTTCTCCCACATTAATCCCAGCTGGTCCTGTCGCCGCAGTCATGCCTGTGGCCCGCTCCTCCCTGCACTACATAGCTGTGATTAGTTATATACCTTCTCTGGGTTACATTTGCCTTTATTTCTCACATCTCTCTGTCTTGTCTCCCATTTTGTATGTTAGAATCTCAGGATGGACAGAGTCACACTGATACCGCAATGAAGGCATAGTGACTGACTCTGCCTTGTCACTGATTGAGGGCTGAGTCTAGAAGTTTCTAAAATTCAGCTGACAAGACAGGATTTGGCTAGCATTACAGCCCGCTATGTGCCAGGTACTGGACTGAGGATGGTGGCTGAGCCAAAGGTGTATTTGTCCCCTTCCTTTGTCTCCATCAGCCCCTGCTACAGCTAGCCAGCAACCATGATCATGGAGAGTGACCTTAATGATGTCTTTTGATCTGGACAATGGTTATTTTTCAATTTGGCATGAAATTCTAAAGGAAATTTGCTATTTTTCTTAAGCTTGTCTCAAAGGTGTGCTTGCTATAAAAACACCCCTTCAGGACAAGTTCCCAGGACTCCTGGGTGGCTCAGTCAGTTAAGCGTCTGCCTTCGGCTCAGGTCATGATCACAGGGTCCTGGGATCGAGCCCCGTATCGGGCTCCCTGCTCAGCAGAGAGTCTGCTTCTCCCTCTCCCTCTGCCTGCCGCTCCCCCTGCTTGTGCTCTCTTGCTCTCTTTCTCCCTTAAATAAATAAAATCTTAAAAAAACAAACAAAAAAAAGACAAGTTCCCTATGTCTCTCTCCTTTTAACCTCATCTTCTCCTGACTGGAAATTCTGGACCCACCACTGGTTACAATCTCTGTGGTTACAAAGATGGGATCTGAGGGGCTCACAAGTCAAGAAAACTCGTAAGTCAGTATCGGTCAATACTGAAAGCCTATCACAAGGCTGGACATTTTTCTGCAATATAATAAATTTCAAGGTGTAATAGAGGCACTGTGACTGATGAATACTAGTTTCAGAAGTGGATGGAGGCAATTTTGCTGTGCACCTTCTGCCAAGCACAGGGTCAATAAATAACATTCAGCATGTTACGAATTTGTTTAAACAGTGGGTGTCTCACTGGGTATCAGCATCATAAATGTGCCTGAGGCCCCTTTGATACCATTCTCTGTCGACAACAGCCCTGATCCCTAATTGCAACAGTTTTTGGATTGCTTTGTTTTGTTTAAACACAAACTGTTAAGCGACAGACTCAGGAATGAAAGTTGAGCTTTCAGTATTAAAAAAGTCACTGATGTGCAGTGTAAGCCCCAAAATGATAGTGAACTCTCCGTGAGAACTTGTCTTCAACCACTGACCCCACGTCGTCTACTCTTGGATGATCTATGTCTTGTCTATAAATGATTTCCCCCAATCTTCATAACAATCTGTGAGATAATGTGTGGTTATCTCCATTTTACACCTGAGGAAACTGAGTCTCCGAAGGTCGATAATGCGCCCACAAGCACGGAGCTAAGTAGTGTCTGCATGCAGATCTGTCTGGCAGCAAAGCCCCGGCTTTTCCTACTGCACAATATTCATATATAGAATCAGGTTTGATGTGTGAGGAAACCAGCTGGAGCTATATTGCAGATAGTTTCCAATGCATTTGGGGGAGAGAGTAATAAATTGCTTTATTACTTTCTTCTCCTTACTTCTCATTTCATTTGCTCTCCCACTCACTGTTCTAATTCCTTTCCTGGCCACCTCAAGTTTTGCCTGGATCCTATTTTTTCTTTTTTAAATAATTTATTTTAAAATAATTTTAAACTTGTAGAAGTTGCAAGAACAGTAGAAAGAAATCTTGTTTATCCATTTCCCCCAGGATACCCATTTATTAATATTTTATATTTTCAGGCTCTTTCTCTTGCCTTCTCTCTCTCTTCATATATATAGTGTAGTTGTACATATTATACATATATGAATAATGAATACAGTCTTTTTCTGAACTGCTCGAGAACAAGTTGCTGACAGACCGCTCATCATTCCTAATTGTGCAGGTATGTATTTCCCCAAAGCAAGGACACTCTCCTATATAAATGGGATACAACCATGCAGGTTACTGTCACACATTATCATGTCCTCCACAGACTCCATTTACACATTGCCAACTGTTCCCACCGTGTCACTTCTTTCTTTCTTGTCCAGGGTACAATTCAAGGTCATATGTGCCTGTTAGTGGCCAAGCCTCTCCAGTCTCTTTTGATTCGGAATGGTTCTTTGGTCTTTCCCTATCTTTCAGGATCTCAAGTGGAAAAAGTACTAGCTTTTCATTTTGTAAGATGGCCGAACCCTGGGTCTGTCTGATAAGTCTTCATGCCCAGACTCAGGCCATGCATTCTTGGCAGGAATCCTCTAGAAATGATGCTGTGCATTGAGAAGTTGCCAGCTATCTAACCACTGGAGATGTTATTCTCCATCACTTGGTTTCTCCACCATAAATTCCCGTTTTATCCCTTCATAACTGATAAGGATTTGGGGAGGAGATCACAATAGCCTGTTCTCACCAGCCTGTCTCCACGGATGACTCCCTTCTGAATCAGCCACCACTATGATGGTTGTTGAATAATGGTTTTCTGGGTTTATCATTAATTCTGCCTACTACTGACATTCTACTGTAAGCAGAATGTTCCCTTCTCCATTTATTTGCTCTATATACATATATGAAGAGATGCATGGATTTCCATTATTTAAGGGACTATTATCAGTTATTTTTGATGCTCAAAGTGACATTTGACCAGTGGGAACGTCTTCACACTGGCTCCTGTCATGTCTCCGTCATTCATTCTTTTAGCTTTTCCTTACTTTCTTCTTTTTTTTAGAGAGAGAGAGAGCAAGCACAGAGTGTGTGAGCCAGGGGGTGGAGGGGAGGGGCAGAGGGGGGGAGAGAGAGAATCTTTTAAGCAGACTCCAGGCTCAGGGAGGAGCCCGACACAGGACCCTAAGATCCTGACCTGAGCCAAAATCAAGAATCGGATGCTCAACCGACTGAGCCACCCAGGCGCCCCATGTTTTCCTTATTTTCTGGCACAACATGTTCCAAGCTCCTTGCCCCAGTCCAGGAACCAGCCATTTCTCCAGGGAGCTCTCTGGTTTCTTTTAATTGAAGATGGTGCTCTGGTTCCTTTCAATGGACGATCTGGTTCATACGCAGACACATACACACGCATACCTGTTTCTGTACTTGTATTATAAAATGAGTACACACTGATACATCTAATTCTAATCCAATACCTCAGTTTTCTTTCCGGTCTTCTCCCTTTCAATGTATGTAGATTCCTCCTCTGATGATGAGAAATAGGCTCCTATGGGCCCCAATATACTTATTTGTTCAACCCCCTTGTATATCATCAGTCTCTTGACTGTTCCAAATGCCTCATCAGGGAACTGCTTCTGTGGTCCGCCATTTTTTCCTTCTGGCCTCCAGCTTGGCCACTGGGCATGCCACCACCTCCGCAGTGTCCCTTCCTTGTCACTGCTACTCCCTGGGCACACCGCTGCCTTCTTCCCCCCCAGCCCTGCGCCCCGCCGGCTTCTACTGCTCCTCAGCCGCTGGATGTGCGGCTCCTTCTGTTTCTGTGCAGGGAAGAGAAGGGCCTCAGTCCTATTTGATAGACCTACAATTTGAGCCCCAAACAAAGATATGTAAGAAGGGCAGCAAGCTTGCTAAATAAAGAGGAGCCTTCTTTTTTTTTTTCTTTTAGATGAACAGTGCTCAGTATTTTGATAATGATGCTGTGCAGTTGTTTAAACTATGTGAATAGGGGTGCCCAGGGGGCTCAGTTGGTTAAGCGTCTGCCTTCGGCTCAGGTCATGACCTCAGGGTCCTGGGATCGAACCCCGCATCGGGCTCCCTGCTCCTCTCTCTCGCTCTTTCTCACTATCTGTCTCTCTCAAATAAATAAATAAATAAATCTTAAAAAAAAAATGTTTAAACTATGTTAATAACACCTAGTAAGCTAGTGCATGAAACTACTCTCCAATAAACAAAGCAAACAAAAGGATGCATTTTAATCTACTTTAAGAAGAATTTCACATGTGGTAGTGTGCGGAACTGTTTCTTAATATGACTGACAATGTTTTGAGTTTGGTTTTAAAAAGTAGATACCGTTTCCTGACAGCCAGAAAAGCTCAGTGTCCCTCCCACCCCTTTCTTACTTTTTATAAGTGTACAAGGAACATTTCTATAAAAATTTTTACTTGGCCTATTGGGAAGGCGGAGGGAAAGAAGGTAAAACTCATCTAGAACTAGGGGAGATGTGGAAACTAAAGTTATTAAGTTTAAATCACATCAGCCATGGAGACCTCAGGCCTTTTTTCTACCTGTGCCCTTTTTAGGAGTGATGGAAATCTGGGATCTTAAAACAAACTTTTTTTTTTTAAGATTTTATTTATTTATTTGACAGAGAGAGAGAGAGAGAGAGCAGGAACACAAGCAGAGGGAGTGGGAGAGGGAGAAGCAGGCTTCCCGCCGAGCAGGGAGCCCGATGCGGGGCTCGATCCCAGGACCCTGGGATCATGACCTGAGCCGAAGGCAGACGCTTAACAACTGAGCCACCCAGGCGCCCCCAAAACAAACTGTTTTTAAACCCTTCTTCCCCAAAGAGATTGCTTTTGATTTTAGGAAAATTGGTTATTTCACCTTGCAGTCTGCTTGTTTTGAGGGCTAGTTCTTGTTATTTTGAGGGCTCTCCCAATTCAGAGCCATCAGTAAAGAGCTTTGAGCAATTATTATCTTAAGGCCTGGCTGGCCCATGAGGATCCCAGTGAGTGTGACGGTTGAACATACACAGAACATAGGAAGGCAGGCCTGATGTCTGCCTGGCACTTGGGACGAGTACTTCATTTTTCACAGTCTCATCTATTACATGGGGGTACTATTATATAGGGTTGTTCTGAGGAATTAAAAAAGAGAGAGAGAATGGGCTTAGTCTTAACACAGTGCTTGGCACATGGGAGAGTCCAGTGAAGGTTATGGTTGTGAATGAAATCTAATACCTGGCTCTTGACCTTGATTGCTCAGTCATTGAGTCAATGAGATGTAAGTACCAGGGAAGTCAAGCACCATCCTCTTAGCTTCTCTCTCCTCATGTTGCTACTACTCCCAACGCACAAAAGAACTTGGATATTTTAGGAAATTAAAAAACAAAACAAAACAAAACCATGTTGCTTCCTTTCTCTGTGTGCCACAGGGCGTCCCCCCAGCCCCCACCTTGCCTGTCGTAGGTCATGCTCCCCAGAAGCAGGCCCTTAGAGAAGGCACGTGATTTATCAAGGGCTTGCTCCCTGGAGAGACAGGTGAGGGAGCAGGAGAAGCAGGATGGGGAAGCTGAGGTCCTCCAGGAAAGGGCGTGGTTTCAGAAGTCCCTCAGGGGGTAGTTTGGCCTGACTCTGCATCTGCAAACTATGCCTCAGAATTATCCCAGCACCTGTGGGTCCCTGGAGGAAGAAGTCCCAGGCCCTCTGGCTTTCTACTAGTTGGGTAAAGTGGTTCCAGTAGCCTGAGGGTGGTCCTCTAGGGAAGAGCCTGGGGGCGCTGCTGTGGGATTGAAAGCACATTGTAGTGAAGATGGGAAGGGAGGGAAGTGAGGGTCACCGCTGCAGCACCAACATTTCTGCCACTAGACCCCACTCCAGCACTTGGTTTGTGGAGCGCTGACCAGGCCCAGAATGATCCCTGGAGTCAAAGCTGCCTTACCCCTCTCCCTTCCCTCTCATCTCCAGGGTTCTTCCCATCATAGAAGGTGGTGAAAAGGCCCTGGGGCATCGGACCAGGTTCCCATTTCTCTGCCAGGTTGTACTGCCAAACTCTGACTTCTGTCCTGCCGGCCCACTTCTTTCTCCCTCTCCTAGGGCCTATATCCTTCTCCTTGGAATTATTCCCAGCAAACACGAGTCGTGGAATTGACAATAAGAGAAGAGTCATTTGTCCTAGGGTAGTGCACAATGAATTGCCAAAGCAGTAGTCAATATCATTCAAGGATGATAGTTTGGGAGAAGAGAGCTGGCTAGGACCGGTGGTTAGAAGAAGAAAGTTACCAGGGCTTTTAGACCTTACACTGGCAGAGAGGGGCAGACATTCTGCCAGTGGGACCGATCCAGGCAGAAATGTGAGGTACCTGGAGTGAACTGTGAGTCACCCTGTTTGTCAGTGGCGCCCGGAGGGAATTGCTGGGAGGGGGTGAGGAGACCAGGGAAGAGACTGAGCAGCAGCTGACCCCCCAGGGCTTGGTTTGGGGTGGGCACAACAGGCACAGAAGGGACCTTCCTCTGGGACTCCTGAACATTTGGGCCAATTTTAGGGATATTTTAGAGCAATTATTTTAGGAGCTATGTAGCTAGGACAGGTGTGGACTTAATGCATAAAATTCTGACTCTGTCTGGAGGAGGGAAGTTTTGACAGACACTCCGCCCGCTACCCATGGTCTGAAGGAGGGAGGGTTAAGTTGTACTAATCTGATTTTTAAAAAGTGGGCCTCAATGTCTATGATCCTGCCACATTTAAGAGACAAATGGGGGTGTGAGCTGCCAGCCCATGTACATAGTAGGCACTTGACAAACAGTTCTTAATGATTAGAATAATTTGCGCAGAGCCGGTATTTGTTGAGATAGTTTGATTTTAGTCTTCTCTTAGTATTGTTTTATGCAGCATGGGGTCTCTAGGCCGGGTATCACAAGAATGCTGACCACTGAGGGAACTGAGCTGTGCTTTGGTCTTTTGAGAGGGTGTTTTCATGGGTGCCTTTGGAGCACCAGCTCTCAAGAAGACAAAGCATTCTAGAATGGGAATTGTGTACGGCTGTTGAAGGAAATGCCATTTGATTTTCCAAGTTAGCGAGAGAGCGCATGTGCCTGATGGAGGGGAGGGGTAGAGGGAGAGAATCTGAAGCTGACTCCATGCTCAGCATGGAGCCCAGTGCGGGCTTGATCTCACGACCTTGAGATCGTGACCTGAGCCAGACGCTTAACTGACTGAGCCAACCAGGTGCCCCTAGGCTTTAATCTTATTATTGACATAATCTAGCCTAATAAGGAAGCCCTATATTTAAAAATTAAAGTAATAAAAAAATTGGACTAGAATACTAGATAGCATGTACATATGGCACAAAATTACAAAATATGCAAATTATACAGTATGCAAAGGTGTAGTCCCCATTTATCTGTTTCTTAGCCACCCATTTTCCCTCCCCAGAGGGAACAGTTGGTGCCAATCCCACATACACCCTTTCAGAGCCTCTACATTCACATGCAAATTCCCCATACAAATGGTTGCATAGTGTATATACTACTTTGTTCCTTTTTAACCTAACACTGTATCTTAGAGAGGATAACTGACCAGCACACATAGGGCCATCTCATTTTTATTTATTTATATTTATTTATTTATTTATTTATTTATTTATTTATTTGAGAGAGAGAATGTGAGCTGGGGGGTGGTGTGCAGAGGGGCAGAGGGAGAGGGCGAGAGAATCTTTTTTTTTTTTTTTAAAGATTTTATTTATTTGAGGGAGAGAATGAGATAGAGAGAGAGAGAGCATGAGAGGGGGGAGGGTCAGAGGGAGAAGCAGACTCCTTGCTGAGCAGGGAGCCTGATGCGGGACTCGATCCCGGGACTCCAGAATCATGACCTGAGCCGAAGGCAGTCGCTTAACCAACTGAGCCACCCAGGCGCCAAGGGCAAGAGAATCTTAAGCAGACTCCCCACGGAGTGTGGAGTCCCAGTCGGGGATCAGTCTTATGACCCTGAGATCATGACTTGAGCTAAAGCGTCCCAAGCTGCCTCATTTTTAAATTTATATTTTAAGTTACTGAATACAGCTTTTAAATAATACAGAAATACACAGCATAAAAAGAGAAAGCTCCTTCTCCATTCCCCTCCCATAACTTTTTAATGTCTTCACATACATGTGTGTATGTACACATGTATACTCAGAGGTTTTTTTTTTTTTAAAGATTCTCTTTATTAGAGAGCGTGTGAGAGGGTGTGTGAGCAGAGGGAGGGGCGGAGGTAGAGAGAGGGACAGGCAGACTTAGAGCTAAGCACAGAGCCGATCTTGGGGCTAGATCTCATGACCCTGATATCATGATCTGAGCTGAAACCAGGAGTCGGATGCCTAACTGACTGAGCCACCCATCCTATACTCAGAGTATTTTTAAAACTGTAAGTAGTATCATACTGTATATATTTTGTGTGACTTCTTTTATCACTTTATTTTTTTTCCAGTTTTTATTTAAATTCCAGTTAGTTAACATACACTGTAACATTAGTTTCAGGTGTGGAATTTAGTGATTCATTATTTACGTATAACACCCAGTGCTTATCACAAGTGCCCTCCTTAAAGCTCATCACCCATTTAACCCATCCCCTTGCCTACCTCCCCTCCAGAAACCCTCAGTTTGTTCTCTATAGTTAAGAGTCTGTTTTCTGGTTTGCCTCTCTTCCCCACCCAGCCCCCCATTTGTTTTATTTCTTAAATTCCACATATGAGTGAAATCATATGGTATTTGTCTTTCTCTGACTTATTTCACTTAGCATAGTACTCTCTAGCTCCATCCACATCGTTACAAATGACAAGATTTCATTCTTTTTTATGGCTGAGTAATATTGTGGTGTGTGTGTGTGTGTGTGTGTATTCCACATTTTCTTTATCCATTCATCAGTCAATGGACATTTGGGCTCTTTCCATAATTTGGCTATTGTCGATAATGCTTCTTTTTTCATTTTAAATATATGATCGACATGTTTATTTCTATAGATATGAATGTATCTTAATTTTCGTTTTTACTAATAAAAAAAGAAACTCGGGGTGCCTGGGTGGCTCAGTCGTTAAGCGTCTGCCTTCGGCTCAGGTCATGATCCTGGGGTCCTGGGATCGAGCCCCACATTGGGCTCCCTGCTCCGCGGGAAGCCTGCTTCTCCCTCTCCCACTCCCCCTGCTTGTGTTCCCTCTCTCGCTGTGTCTCTCTCTGTCAAATAAATAAAACCTTTAAAAAAAAAAAGAAACTCACTAATGTTTTGGAATAGATAATATATGGACAGGGTATAAATTCAAAAGATGTAAAAGGGTGCACAGTGGGAAGAAAATCTCCATCAATCTCTGGTCCCCAGCCACCTATTTTTCCTTTCATACACACCACTATTACTACTGATGCTGTGTCCTTCCAGAGATAGCCTGTGCATTTACAAACATATATTTAAAAAAAAAATTACCCACACAAATAGTAGCCTGCTATCCAGACTGTCTGCCCTTAGCTTTTGTTTTCTTCACACAAAGTAGATCTTGGATATTTTTCATATCCATATGTATGTAGATGTTTCCTTTTTTTTTTTTAAAGATTTTATTTATTTATTTGACAGAGGGAGACACAGCGAGAGAAGGAACACAAGCAAGGGGAGTGGGAGAGGGAGAAGCAGGCTTCCCACCGAGCAGGGAGCCCCATGTGGGGCTCGATCCCAGGACCCTGGGATCATGACCTGAGCCAAAGGCAGATGCTTAACGACTGAGCCACCCAGGTGACTCTATATGTTTCCTTTTTTAAACAGCCAGATAATATTGTATTTCAGAACACAGGCATACCGTATTGTATGTAATCCTTTCATTAGTCATTTTACAGGTATAGAGGGGGGTCTGTTGGGAAAATTCCTAGAATGCAGAGAACTGTTTGCCCTCCCTGTTCCTCTCTTTCCTTATCAGTCCATTCCTTCATCTAATCATTCACTCATTTGTTTATTTACTAATTCTTTTGACCCCAAAGCCTGTCAGGTGCTGCCTATCACTCTACGTTCTTGACTAATTTAAACCTAGCTTTCTTTGTTAAAAAACAGGCTTATTTTGCAAATAGGCAGACTTGTTCAACCAGAGGAGAAGCTAGAGGCCTTCCTGCCTCCTCCCTACCGTTGTGCTCGGACCACCCATAAGTTATCCCCGTCCGCCGAGAGGGCGTAAGCCTTCAAGGGAAGAACATGCCCGGTGTCTCTGAGTCCCTGGGACCTCTGGAGGCCCTGCTCTTCAGGACCCAAACCCAGCCCCTCTGCCTGGGCTATGAATGAGTTTGGCAGGGGCTGGGAAGCCAGTGGATTGTGTTCCAAGTGCCAGATGAGTAGGAGAGAGGTCTCCTGCCAGCCAGCGAGTAGGTAAGTATTAGTCACACAGGAGCACAAACAAGTCTCTGAATCCACATTTAGCCAGCTGTGGCCAGCAGTGTGCCATGGTTGGATGCCCACAGACACCTTTGTACCACATTAAGAAAGAGTTCCCATGTGTTGCAGCAACAAAGCCAGCTGCTGGGAATTCGGCGGTAAAGCACACAGGAGGGGGTGGTGCAGGGACCGAAAGGGAAGGCCGAGCCACTCCCTGCACAAACAATTCTTTGTAACTCTCCTCTGAATGGGAGTTGGCACCAGAAAAGGAGGTGGGTCAGAGGGAGGGAGGCATCTCTCCAAACCTTCGCCATTTCTTCAATGACAAGGGAGAATGCTTGGTGCGGGATGGTCCTGATAAAGGCAAAGGGGTTCCAGCGACGGAGGGCAGGATGCGGTGGGAGGGCCATGGGCAAATATCAAAATGCCCCGAATTCTTTCCTTTTGCATGTGAGATGGAAGAGCATTTTCCAATATCTGGGCTCCAGGCCTCAGCTCAGAAGCAACTAGATCAGAAACACTGTGCGCCATTTCTCCCCAGGACCTGGGGCTTCAGGGCTCAAAGGGTTCATTGCTGCCACTACTCGAAGAACAAGTTACAAGTATTCCTTTCCTTGCTTTGAGTGTGATTTTTTAAATTTAAATCTCAGAGTACAATCTTTATTTTTTTTTTAAAAGTATTCCCCAGAAGTGGATAAATGTTCCCAAAGCATTTATAGATTGAAGGCTGTGCTTTCACTTTGGAAGACGTGTCCATGATTCTGACATCTTTCGTTTACTCACTGATTTGTTGGATTAGGAATCCATCAAGTGAGCATCGATTTAGTGCTTATTTCGTGCCCGCCAAAGCTCTCTCTGTAGAGGGGGAGGAAGGTGTTGTGGGATCACCAGAGGAAGACAATTCTTTAGATTGGGGAACCCAGGAAGGGCCTTGAAGAGGATGTGGCATTTGGACCCGGGGCCTTGAGGGATGAACTTGCACATTAGATCTCAGGGGTCCAGTGATGGCAAATTAAGGTTGGGTGAAGCCCTGATTTAATGGGGCACAAGTGCAGTCCCATTCCAGATTGCCCGGTTTATACTGACTTTCATGTAAATTCCTACCTGAGAATATGGCTGGCTGGCTGTGTATGGCAGCCTGTCCCTGTGGGTTTGATAGAAAGCATGTCTCCATGTCCTCTTTCTGAAAGAGAATCCTAAATTGCCCTTCAAAGCTTTCCACATCATGGGCCGTGTATCTCCTTTTCGGAAGTCACTATTTGAATTAAGTTATTCTGCTCAGCTAGTGCGCAGAAAAACCCCCATTCCTTGCCAGTGATGAAAAACTGCCCTGATAATGTACTTTGCCCCTCTCACCCTCGACCAACCCCATCTTTCATAATTGGAAGGAGAGAGTGAATATTCTTTGCTTTTGATCAAGACGTGTCTCCTGCCAGGAGCAAGGAAGGATGTGTAGGAGGGAATGTCTCTGACAATAACAATAACAAGAGTAATGAGTAAAAGTTCTCAACAGGATCTTGGGCAACTAAGTTACCCAGAGCATTTATACATGTTTACAGTGTGCGTGTTTTTTTTCTCCGGCTAACAATGGTTCCCAAATGCCTTCCTTCCCTAGGCCCCCTCCCTAGCTCGGTGCATGGTCCTGTCTGAAGGATAGTACAGCAGCGTTCAGAACCGGGCTTTCATTCCTGCTTGTTTTTGGCAGTGCATAAAGCGAAGTGGGGCGCCCTTAGCTTTGGGTTATGGGAAGGCAAGGCGCTCACCGGCCTCGTTCTGGATTTCGAAGCTGGGAGTGTCCTGTGACCTTCTTGAGCCAAATGCAGCTCTTCTCCAAGTGGCTGAGAAAAACTTTTGTTCCATTCCTTCCATGTGTCAGCTCTAAGGTACCTGGAGTTGGGATCCTCTGTTTAAGAAACAGACGGTGACTTGAGCACAATTAGCTGACTTCCTACACATCCCTCTGTTCCACCTCTTGGGTGATTGAAAAGGAAACAAGATTTCCTCCTCCCAGGCTCCCTGGACAGAGCCTCCTCCAGTGTGGGTCAGCCCAGTCTTAACTCTGGGGCTGCAGGAAGTTTCTGTCATCCTCTGCACCCCATTCACATCCTGGTAACAGGAGGATGAGCAGGAAGTGGAAAGTGTCAGGGCAAAGCCTTTCAAGCTCACAGTCAGCTCTGGGCTGGGCAGCGCGTGGGCCTTTAGGAAAACAATACAAAACTTTCCAAAGGGTTCTGCTAGTAGCTCTCCACAAATACTTTACACAGTCATGTTAGAAATTGTTAGTCACTAAGATGCTTATTCGGTTTCTCTTTTCATTTTGCTAAAAAAAGAAAAAAAAAGGTCAAGGTTGAGTGTTTCTCTCATAACTCTCTGCTTGTTTGGGATACTTTTGACAGGAGACGGGACAGGCCACTGATAGACCTCTGGTACAAGAAAGTACCCATGGTAACCTCTATGCTCAGGATCAGAAAAATTGGTCAGCCCAAAGTGATGCTTTAAATTTGGGAAAAGGCCCACACACACCAAGTGCCAGCCACCAGCTTGTTCTAAACATGTGGACAGGGCACATCACTTTCTCAGGCCTCAGGGTCCTTATTTGTAAAACAAAGGCACTGGAATCATTAAGGTCTAATGCTCTCTGAGTCAGCAGGCCTCTGACGAGACCGGCAGCTGAGCTCAGGTACGCCTCAAGCCCCTTGTCCAGGGGGGCACTTCTCCACTCCTCTGTTCTTCTTGCCTCCTGGGTGGGGCTGACTTCTGAGGTGCTCTTCAGCAAATCCTCACTGACTGGGCGTAAGGCATGGGCTGGCAATTGGGTTTTCACACAAGTGTCTTCCAGAGTCTCTATCAGGGGGATTCTTCTAAATCTTAGCCCTAGAATTACAAACTAGGCCCAGAGATGGGCCTGCTTGTAAGAACTCCTTTTTCCTTAGCTCCTCCTATGTAAGCACTCTCGTCCTTGCTTATTATTATTCCATTTACTGCACAAAGCCCAGTCAGAAAATAACCTGGGTTGCTTCTCCCTGTCCTCACCTCACTGCCCACCCCTTTTCTTCTTTAGCTGTTGAGGGGTGAGAGGGAAAAGGAGCTGTGTTTTTGTTAGGAGGTTGGCATTTACCAAAAATAACATTTTCCCTGACGAATTTTCAGATACTGCCCATCCATTACCTTGGAATGTAAATATATTTGAAAGGCAGACCTGTACTAAGGCACTCCCCAACTCCCACAGTTGGAGATCTCAGGGCAACACCTCTTTGACTTGATGTGAGATTGGCATTCAGAAGCTCCTTGAGAGATGCAAAACCCCCTGCTTCTTCTGATTCCACGCCAGAGGCAATGATACTGGGCAGAGCTCCTTGTACATGGAGCCTCCCTGAATTTTGAAAATAATGGACCACGAAAGTAGCCAAATGGAACTGAAACAGATCTTTTGGGAGTTATTTATCTTTCTTACTGGCTTTTCTTCCTTGTTCCAAATGAGATAGTCTATGAGAAGTGTCTGCCACAAAATAGGTACTCAGTTAACGTGAGCATCCTTCTCTATTCCCACTTTCCACTGCACACAATGTGTGGATGCACCTCCTCAGAGTTAGCATCCTCAAGAGCTGGGCTAACAGAGGGAGAGGAGAGATGGAGACCCATACCTGCTGGTTGAGACCCTTCCTGCCCAGAATTTAACTGTACAAATGAAGTAGTCAGCCCTCAAGGGAGGCCAGGGCAGCCTTCAAGGAGAAGGTGCAGTCTGAGCAATGTCTTTGAAGGGTCGCAGGCTTGATCTGCCTGATTTGCCGTGGTGGCCCAAGAGAATTTATACGTGAACACATACGAGTCCCAGGTCGTTTTCAAAGCATCGAGGAGCTGAATTACCCCTTTTCCCTCAGCAGCTACCTTCCTGAGTCACACGTACGGAAGGACTCTATCAAGTGCAGACTACGGACAGGTCACTGAGTCTTTGCAAGGTCAGATGAGGCCTGGGTCTCTAGAATCTCCTAAGTTAGAGCACCATTGGGCAACCAGTGTCCGTGAGCCTGGAGGCCTGGAAGATACACAAAAAAGGCATTAAAATCAGACTGAGATGATGACTAATTCCACTCTAGTTTAAATCATTTCTCCTTTTACAGTACTTAGATGAGAGTCTGCCACTCAGAAGTTTGGAAATCTAAATCGAGAAGTACCCAAACAGAACTGGGGGACTCTGAGGAGACTCTAGATGTGGCTTCGACATCACCCTGGAATGTGAGAGACTGGCTGACTCTTACAGGCCTGGTTCTCCTTCATGGAACCCCCTCCCGGGCTTGTCCATGTGTCCTTACTGATCTGGGTCTTCTCCCATCGGTGTCCCACATTTGACCCAGGCCAGCTGCTGGGCATGCCGCTTTCGAAGTACATACAGCTTTGCACCTTAATTGCTGGTGCTTTTCTGCTGCCCTGACTCTTCATTACATCAGCACATTCCCAAGTTGGATGAAATTCTCTGTTACGGGAGACACTTTTCTCTTGGTGTTCAGGAAAACCATGGTCTGGTCAGGTTCCCCGATCTTCGAGGAGCCCTCTCCTTGGCGGTGTGGGTGGTTACAGTCCTGTGCTGACCACCTTGCCCGTCCCGGCCGGGAGCCGTGCCACCAGCTGTGCCATTCCAGCCCCTACAGGGCCCCCGGTTCAACCCGATGCTGCATCCCACACTCCCTTTGGTCTCCACTGACTCTGGGCGCCGTGATTTCTCTGACCGCCTTTTTACATTCTTGGGAGAAGGCGTGCTTGCCTCGCCTCCTGGTTTTGAATGTGAAGCAAAATGTGGCCAGGATGTCTGTCTTCTAGGTCAGGTAAGCTGAACGTAGGTTTGTTGCATACCAACCCTGTGGCAGGCACTCTGCCAGGCACTACGCGTCCACAGAAGCTCTCCGTCTGGGGGGTGGGGGCGGGGGGGAGACTAGACACGGACATATCACTGCAAAACAACGTGGAGAATTGAGGGGTATAAAGAAGGGGTGCTGAAATTCCCCCAGTGTTTGGTTCGGCCAGACCTGGTGCTTGTGACCCACCTACCTGCATTCCAACTGTGTGGGCTCCCGCTCTGAGTGGATGGGCCCAGACAGCACTGAATATCCCCGGGCAGAAGCAAGCAGAGCACCGAGCGGGGAGACTTAGCCCAACCCTGGGACAGGGGAGGATAGGCATCTCAGAATCTCGGGTACTGAGGTGACAACTTGAAAGAGGAGGGAGAGCGAGATGGAGGAAGGAAAGGGTGTTCCGGGCAGTGGCACTGACAGGAGTCCAGCAAGAGGAGGTGTTAAAAGGCGGGGTGTGCGCAGGTATCCTCGGATGGCCGAGTCCATGGGGTGGAGGAGAGCAGTGGGGGCAAGACGCCCTGTTAGCGATGGGCAAACTTGACAGAGACTCGGTCAGATTTTTAAAGAAGTGTATCAGATGGCCAAGAGAAAAATAGAATTAAAGGAGGCAAGACTAGAGAAAGAAGTCCAGTTAGGTGTTTTTTGCAACAAAGGGATCCAGGAAAGAGGCAGTCCAGTTCTTACGGGTTTTCCTTCTTTCCCTTTCATATTTCCCTCTTCTTCCTTAACTTTGAGACAAGTAACCAAAGGGCCATCTTCTTCCTCCTCCTCTTCCACTTCCTACTTATTTTTTAAAAAAGACTTTTATTTATTTATCAGAGAGAGAGAGAGAGAGCACGAGCAGGGGGAACGGCAGGCAGAGGGAGAGGCAGGCTTCCCGCTGAGCAGGGAGCCCGATGCAGGCCTCGATCCCAGGACTCTGGGATCATGACATGAGCCGAAGGCAGGTGCTTCAACAACTGAGCCACGCAGGTGTCCCAGTACTTTTTATTTTTAAATAATTATAGACCCCCAAGAACTTGCAAAAATAGTACCAAGCCCTCTCTGACCTTCCCCAGCTTCCCCCAGAGGTATCAGGTTGTATAACTTCAGTACATCACGACCAGGAGATGGACCTTGTACTAAACTGTTAACCAGGTTACAGGTTTTATTCAGATTTCACCAATTTTTACGTGCCTCTGTGTGTGTGTGTGTGTGTGTGTGTAGTTCTAATCAGTTTTACCACACATGTATGTGCAGATGACCAACCCCCCCGCCCAGGGGACCCTCGTCCTGCTGCCTCCTCAGGGGCACCACCGGCTGTGTCCTGAGGTGCATTCTGATGAGTTAAGCCAAAGCACGTATTCAAACTGCTGCTGACTCATAAAGGAAAAAAGAAAAACAAAAAACAATGCCCTTCTTGGCACATTTAAATCCTTTGAGTTTTTCTCCCTTACTCTGTGTAGGTTATGTCTACCTCCCTGGAGAACATGGATGTGTGTGTGTGGTGGGGGACCTGTGCTTTGGGTCTGAAGCAGAATTGCTACCCTATGGATGGGTTCAGTCCTGTCCAGGTTTTCCTGAGGCTGAGGATGGGGGCTCTTCTTGCCTGAGCAGTGCCCACCTTCTCGAAAGTACCTCTTTTATGAGAGCTCTTAAATCCCCAGTAGAGAACAGAACTAAGGTTTAAGAGTGGATGTGGTGATTTATGTTTAAATGTATGTTTAACATCATATACACATGTATGTTTAAACACCATACATGTTTAATATCATACATATATGTTTAAACATCACACATATGCTTAACATCATACACACATGTATGTTTAAACATACATTTAAACATATATGTTTAATAGGGATGTACAAGAAATAAATACTATGTGGCTGAACACACACTTATTTTATAGACTTTAAATATAGTTCTATTTCCTTAAAAAGGCCCATTCTTCAGGTGCCTGGGTGGCTCAGTCAGTTAAGCATGTGACTTTGGCTCAGGTCATGATCTCGGGGTCCTGGGTTGGAGACCCGCATCGGGCTCCTGGCTCAGCTCTCTGTCTCTCTCCCTCTGCCCCTTCCCCCACTCTAGTGCATGCGCTTTCTCTCAACTAAATAAATAAAATCTTAAAAAAAAATAAAAAGGCCCATTCTCTGCCAAATGATGAATCATTAATTCACTAAGAGCCTCTTATCCTCACTCAGTCTATTATGTATTTGAAGTTCATAAATATCATATACATGCAGACTGACCTCACCATAGGTATATTTCTGAGATTTATATATAAAGTAAGTGTTTCAGTATTTAATAGTAAGTGTAGTGAATCAAAACGATTGTAATTTTAGAGATGTCATAATAGCGGTTTAGACTTGGAATAGCCATAGGATACCATCTGGTATAATTTTTTACTTATTTAAGGAATCACTCCTCCAGAACCCTGGTATTTGCAGGGCAGCAGCTCACCCTGTGTCAGATAGCTTGAGTTGTTGGTGCATTTTCCTTTTTTGTTTGTCCCAGATCTTACATCATATGAATTTCATTTATGGGTTAGAATTTGTCCTTTTGAACTACTCAGAATAATGTAATCCCTTTTTCATGCCTAGTCTTGTTGGGGATTTGAAAGCAGTTCTCGTGTTTCCTTGAAGCCACCTCTTTCTAGTATAAACACCTTCACTTCCTTGCACTCGCGCTCCTAGACCTCGTTTCCCAGACTCTCCACCATCCTGTCACTTCCTCAGGAAGTGCTAGCATTTACCCATGTCACTCTTAAGATGTGCCATCCGCCATCTCTCTGTTATCACAGAAGGAAAAACAACAAAGTCTGACGGACCTAACTACAGAAACCACATGGAGGGTGTTGAATACTCTCAACAGTATCCTGCTCTTGGGATGTTCAATCTCTGCCTTTAATTTTCCCTACAGTTCCTGTAAGAAAAGTTAGTCATGTGAACACTTCATTCATATAGTAAGCACTTAATAAAGGTTCACTTTTATTATTATTGCTAATTTAAAACAACTAACACTATATATTTTAAAAAACAACAAGAGCAAAAAAAAAAAAGTGAATTAACTGAGAACAATTAGGCAGTTTCCCCACATCTTAACTTTAGTCAGATGATAGTCAAAACTTCCTGACTCTTTAAATAGGTTTTGCCTTCCCAGGCATAGATAGAAAAATCAATTCATTATTGACATGCATAGAGAGTGATCTTATTTCTTTTCCTGAGATAAAGCCTAATTGGGCCTGGCTCCCCTTCTTTCCTTCCTTCCTTCCTTCCTTCCTCCCTCCCTCCTTTCCTCCCTCCTCTTTCTTTCTTTCTTTTTCTTTCTTTCTTTCTTTCTTTCTTTCTTTCTTTCTTTCTTTCTTTCCTCTTTCTTTCTTTCCTCTTTCTTTCTTTCTTTCTCTCCTTTCTTTTTCTTTCTTTCTCTCTCTCCCGCTCCTTCCCTCCCTCTCTTTCTCTTTCTCTTTTCTTTCTTTCTCTCTCTCTCCCTCTTTCCCTCCCTCCCTCCCTCTGTCTGTCTTTCTTTTTCTTTCTTTCTTTCTTTCTTTCTTTCTTTTTTTCTTCCTTCTTTCTTTCTCTTTCTTTCTTTCTTTCTTTCTTTCTTTCTTTCTTTCTTAAGTGCAGTGAAGTCCTGTTTCTGGATTTTAGAAATAGTTTTAAGATAGTAACACAAGTGTTTTCTTGTTTCATTAAGAAATGTTGGTATGAAGAATCCACTATTCCTGCTTGAGGATATACTGATGAGACTCATTTATAATATAAATAGTTTGTTTTGAAATAATTTAAAAATTCCAGAGAAATTGCAAGAATAGTGCAAAGAACTCGCAAATCTCCCTATTTCCCCAACTATTAATATTTTTACTGCATGTGCTCTGTCATCATTTCTCTCTCCCATTTTCTTCAGCCTAAAACAGTTCCTTAGTCCTTCCCTTTCTTTAAGGCCCCTGCCTTTTGACGGTTTTAAAGAGAATAGGCCTTGCATTCCTCAGGACTATTTCCTTGTCATTTATTTTCTCGTTGGTTCTGTCTAGGCTACAGTTTATCCCATTTATTTGTTCTCATACTAATGACTATCTTTTTCATTTCCAAGATATCATATTATATCCAGTTGTTTATGTTTCATTTCTTATAGTTTTTTTCTCATAATTTCTTGTACTTTTTAAAAAAGATTTTATCTATGTATTTATTCATTTATTTTAGAGAGAGAGAGAGCGTGAGTATGCGGGGGGTAGGGGCAGAGGGAGAGAGAGAATCTCAAGCAGACTCCCCACTGAGCGCAGAGTCCAACACGGGGCTCAATCCCACGACCCTGAGACCATGACCTGAGCCAAAACGAACAGTTGGACTCCCAACCAACTGAGCCACTCAGGCGCCCCTTTTATACTTTTAAAGATTTTATTTTTCATTTATTTGACAGAGAGAGACACAGAAGAAGAGGGAACACAAGCAGGGGGAGAGGGAGAGGGAGAAGCAGGCTTCCCGCGGAGCAGGGAGCCCGATGCGGGGCTCGATCCCAGGACTCTGGGATCATGACCTGAGCCGAAGGCAGACGCTTAACGACTGAGCCACCCAGGCGCCCCACACTTTTAAAATGAAAGTTATTCCATTGTTTGAGCATCCTAAATACACATAGTTTGTGTTCTATAAAATAAATTTAGTTTGGCATGTTTTTGAGATTCCCTCTATCAGTTCACTGGGGTCCCCAGGTCAGAGCCAGGCTCAGTAGGGTTTTTTAGGACTTTGGTCCTGCAGTGATTTGGAGACACCACAGATCTGGTCAGAGAGCTGGCAGGTAGCTTGGCTCCGTTATCGGTGGGGAGGCTCTGTCTGTATCCTTTTGTCCTCCTGGGACTGTAGGTTGCTCAAAGCTTCAGCCCGGGTAGTAGTAGGCACCAGCTTTTTTCTTTTTCCTCCTCTGTTCCTTTCACTATTGGAGGTTACCTTACTCCCTTCACCCTCTTCGGCAACACTGAATTCCCTGTCCGGCTTTCTTTTAGACCCGGGGCCTGTTGCTTCAGCTCTGCTCACTTCTTTGCATTTACATTTCACTGCTTTATGCTTGGGCTTACGCATTGCATGAGAGCACTTGTGGGTGGCTTCAGGTAATATATAATAACCACTGCCCCAGACCCACCTGCTGGGACCTCTCATGTGGACCTTCTACAAGAGTTTTCCAGAAGGGCTCTGCTGCTTCATATTTGCTCCTACAATCCATTTGCCATTAAAAATGCACATGGAAAAATGATGTCCCTCTCTAACTTAGAATCCTCCAGGCATCCCCTTGCTCTAAAGTTCAAAATCTTTGAGCATAGTTTACCAGGCCCTGTTAGAGCTGGTAGAGCCTTTGTTCCAGGTATATTTATGCCATTTGCCCCTGGATCATGAATCTCTGCTCTGCCCTGTAGTCATGTTGGTTTTCTTTCAGCTCCTGGAACGACCGGAGTCCCACATACTTCAGGCCTATACACAAGCTTTCCCCTGTGCTTGAAATCCTATTCCCTCCTTTACATCTTTATCCCTGCCTCCCTGATTAAATCCTAGTAATCCCCAGATCTCAGTGGAGATGTCTTGTCCTCAGGGAGACATTTCCTATGCCCCCATGGTCCTCCAGCTTGGGTGACCTTGTTATAAACCTTCAAGGGGCCCTATAATTTTTCTTTAAATAGCTTATTTATTGGTATATCTTATTCACATTTATTTTTGTGATTATTTGTTAATACCTGAGGATTTTGTACACTGTTATATCCCCAGCACCACGTGTGGGTTATAACAACTCACTACAGATTCATGAATGATGAATGAGCCCTCCAAGCCCAACATGGTCTGACCCGTTTTCTTTCTGACCTCACTTCTACCACTTTCCCTCTCTCTCACTCTGCTTGAGCCCCACTGACCACCTTGCTTTTCCCCAAACCTAGTAGGCATACTCCTATGTCCAAGCCTGTCTCAGTCTGCTTGGGCTGCCATAACAAAACGGCACAGACTGCATGGCTTAAACAACAGAAGGTAATTGTCTCAGTTCCAGAGGCTAGAAGGGATCATCGAGGTTCCCGCAGGGTTTGCTGTTTGGTCTTTCCTTTGAGCGCCAGGAGAAGGAGGAGAAGGGGAGGGGAAGGGGAGGGGAAGGGGAGGAGAGGGAAGGAGAGAACACTCTGGTGTCTCTTCTTATAAGGACACTAATCCTATCAGATGAGGACCCCACCCTTAAGACATCATTCAACCTCAATTACCACCCAAAGGCCCATCTCCATATACTGCTGCACTGAGGGTTAGGGCTTCAACATGAATTTGGGGGGGGGGACACAATTCAGGCCATGGTATTCCACCCCTGGCCCCCCAAAATTCATGTCCTTATTATATGCAAAAAATACATTCTTTCCATCCCAACAACCCCCAAGTGTTTAACTCATCCCAGCATCATCTATAAACCCCAAAGTCTCTATCAGCTAAATATCATGTAAATCAGGTATGGGTATGACTAGAGGTACAATTCATCCTGAGGCCAAATTCCTTTCCAGCTGTGCACGCGTGAAACCAGACAAGTTAGGTGCTTCCAAAATACAGTGGTGGGACAACATAGGATAGACATTCCCTTTCCAAAAGGGAGGAATTTGAAAGAGGTGGCAGGTCCCAAGTAAGACTAAAACCTACCAAGGCAAATTCCATTAGATCTTGAGGCACAAGAATAATCCTCTTCGGTTCATTGCTCTGCCTGCTGGGCCATCCCATGGCCCTAGGGAGAGTTCCCTGTTCTTATTGCACTCTGGGGTGGGGGTCCTACCCCCAAGGCCCTGGCTGGTGGCAGCTCAGCCCATTGAAACCACAGTGGTGGCCCCACCCTTTGAAACTGAGCTGGGGCGGCCCTAATGATCTCTGAATCACCTTTGGGATCATTGTTCCCTTTCTTAGAGAAAGCATGTGAGCATTTGCAGCCAAATAGCAGTATTGTCCAGTCCTGTAGAATCCAAGAGGTCCAACAGCCTGCCTTCATTTTGCCTTTCATTTCTTTCCCTAGTCCTGGCAGTATTTCTGCTGGTATAATCCCATTTCTTCCTGGCTTTTTCTGAGGGGACTGATTAAGTTTGTGTTTCACACCCATACTGATCTCCTTATCAAATGATGTTTCAGCCACACCCTAGTGTTCTTCGCATTTTTTGCATTATGGATAGGCAGAGGATTTTCCAAACCTTCAAGTTCTGGTCCCTTTTTGCTTAAAACAAAACAAAAACAAACTCCGGGACGCCTGGGTGGCTCAGTTGATTAAGCGTCTGCCTTCAGCTTAGGTCATGATCCCAGGGTCCTGGGATCCAGCCCCGCATCGGGCTCCCTGCTCAGCAGGGAGCCTGCTTCTCTCTCTGCCTGCCACTTCCCCTGCTTGTGCTTGTTCTCTCTCACTCTCTCTCTCTGACAAATAAATAAAATCTTTAAAAAAAAAAAAACTCCTTCAATTTATCTCTCTTCTCACATTTTACTGTAAGTGATAAAGGAAAACCACACCACTCCTTTTTTGCTTAGAAATATCCTCAGCTAAATATCTAATTTCATTGCTGGCAACTTCTACCCTCCACAAAACACTAGAACACAATTCAGCCTGGTTCTTTGCCACCTATGACAAGGATCTAGTTTCCAGGGACCTGTTCCTCATTTCTGTCTGAGACCTCACCAGAAAGGCCTTCGATGTCCTTATTTCTGCCAACATTTTGTTCGTGATTATTTATGTATGTATCTAAGAAGACGGAGGCTATCTCTGCAGCTCCCCTCTGTTCTTTCTGAGACCTCACCAGAACTGCCTTTAATGTCCACATTGCTACCAATAATCCCTTCATGGCAGTTAAAACTCCAGTCTCTACCCATTACCCAGTTCCAAAGCTTCTTCCGCATTTTTAGGCATTTGTTACAGTAGTATCCCCCTTCTTGGTACCCACAAGTCTCTTTGGGCTATCATAGCAAAATACCACACACTGGGTGCCTTAAACAACAGAAATTTATTTTGGGGGGGTGCCTAGGTGGCGTAGTTGATTAGGTGTCGGACTCTTGGTTTCAGCTCAGGTTGTGATCTCGGTCCTGAGATCAAGCCCCATGTTGGGCTCCATGCTGAGCTCAGGGTCTGCTTGGGTTTCTCTCTCCCCTTGCTCTCTCTCAAATAAATAAATAGATCTTTTAAAAAAAAGAAATTAATTTTTTCACAATTCTGGACTCTGGAAAGTCCAAGCTCAGGGTTCTGGCAGGGTTCAGTTTCTGGGGAAGGCTCTCTCCCTGGCTTGTGGAAAGCCACTTCCCCGTTTTATTCTCCTCAGGAGTGCTGAGCACTGTCCAATATTCCATAGACTTCACTTGCCTGTTGTCTTTCTCCTCCATGAGAGGTAAGCCCCAGGAAGGCAGTTATTTATCCCTGGAGTTCACTGATGGATCACTTAGACCACAGCAGGTGCCAAATGGGTATTTGTTAAATGAAGGGATGAATTGCTGCCCATTGTGCATGGGTGCATGAGTGTGTGTGTAAAATAAGATAAGGAAGAGTATTGAATGTTTATTTTGTTCTTACTGATTTGGAAAGAAAGCCTTGTCACACCTACTTTAAACCTAAGGTTATTTTCTTCTTCATGATTTTAAAATATTCTTGTTCATTTTTATTTCTTGAAGCCCAACAGGCATTTCCTTTGCATATGTGTTTGGTTTTATGTTCCTGAGATGTTCCTCTTGAGAAAAACACATACTCCTGTTTCTCTCATTAAATGTCTTAAAATGGTAATAAGAGGTGGGTCCCAGTGCAGATAACATTCAAATCCTAGAAAAGTTTCCCGTGGCAGGTAGCATTCCTGAGGTGGGAATCCTTGTGGCCACAGACATTTAGTGAAACAAAATAATAAAGGGGGGGATGGGAAGATAGCGTGTCATCTAGCAGCTTTTGTATTCAGAACCACCGCTGTGTTTGAGGCTCATTTCTAAGTGCCAGAGAAGCCACACCCAGCCCCAGCTTGTGAACAGAGTCTCACCCCCAGGCCCGCCTGCAGCCTTCCCCCCCACCCCCGCCCCTCCCACACTCCACGGATGGTGACAGCCACACATGCTCTGGGCTTTGTCAGGTCCAGGTGGGAGGGTCTGTTTTCACAGGTGAGTCTCACCGCCCAGAGTTGAAATTCGGCTCATAATGTGTCCCTGAATAGAAAAGCTAAATTTCTATTTTGCAATGAATGAAAACTACCCCCCCCCCCGTACTGAAACAGGTTACAGAGCATGCGACATTTTTAGATCCAAGGATGTTCCTGCCTTCCACTGTCACAAGGAAAGTTTCTTTCTGCTCCAGATAGAGACTGACAATTATAATCATTTCTGAAATCTATTATGCAGTTGGAAATATTTGGGGATTGAGAAAAAAAGACTCTCTTCTCCCTCCTACCCGCCCTCCACCAAGCTTACTTTTAGAAGAGTTCCCCAAACCACAGGCATTCTTTTGCCTTTTGATAGTTAGAAAGGAAAGGTCTGAATAAATGACCTAACCTCTATTGATTGACAAGGTCAACCTCTGCCATTGTTTTATTTACATTTTTAAAAAAACGTTGAAAAATCTGCATCACTCACTACATCTTTAGCCCCCGGTCTTCAAAGAGTTGATTCCTGAATAGATTTTGGATACTGGGGCTTTATCAGTGCAGAAATACAGCAGTGTGTGATGGTTAGATGAAAATCCTTCTGGAGTCAGGATGGCAGTCTAAATTTTAAATTTGTGTTAAAACGTACTTTTTACGTGTCAGCCCTTTAAAAAAGGTTTCAAATGTTAATATTGATTCATTTTGTCCCTGTGACAATTCTACACCCGGGATATGAACATTGACCTCTTTCTGCAGGGGCAGAAGGTTGGTTTGGGTGTCCTGTCCAAGGCACAGTATTAGGAAGCGGCAGAAGTAGGATCCAAAACCAGACAGCCTGAGCTCTGAGTTGGTTCTTAACCACTCCAGCTTGCGGTCGGCAGTGTGGGGTCACATACGTTCTTCCCCCTTCACGGGAAGCTGAGGTTGGACACTGCACCCTTACTTCTGGCACAGTGGCCAAGGGACCTTGCTGCGTCCCCTCCCTTGATGCCACCTGTCATATGCTTCAGGGCAAAAGAGCTGCTCTCCTGGCCTGGGAATGAGCCTCTGTCCTCCACCCTTTCAGGTCACTTGGGAGTCCTCTGAGTTTCAGGGTTTCGGCGCCTTCTCCCACACAGCAAACACGTCAACTTGGAATGCCTGTTCTCTTGATTAAATGTTTTCAAATATCCTTCACTTGGGATCTCAGGTGAAACTCCTACCTTTCACCTGGTTTGTATTCCTGGCCTCAACGTATGCAGGAACCACTGAGTGAAGGAGGTGTTGGCAGCCAGTACTCTGAAGGCCAGAGACGCATCCCTTTGTGATGGGAACAGATAACGTGACATAATACCCTGGCATCTAAAACAGAACAGGCTGTACTTTTTAGAAATAACACCCACCTCTTAATCAGTTATTTTAGGGTCTGTGCATCCTGAGCTGTCACCAGGAGCCTCCTGAACTTCTGGGGCCATTGAAGGTGTCCGGCGAGGCCACGTCATCCTGTGCTCCGGGTGTTTGGGGTCAGCGGATGGAGAGGCACTCAGAGGCCTGGGCGGCCGGGTGGGGCTCTGAACCGTGCCAGCTAGGTGCCTGCTCTCTTCCTTGAATGTGCTTCGGCATTTCTAATGCATTTCTAATGCATCCTCAAAAGAGGATAAAGCATATTCTCCATGGAGGTGAACTCTAGGCCAGTCTGGATACAAGCCCACGGGAGTTTTAATGATGTATCCAGATGATTCAGCAGGAAAATCCAGAGAGATGACTCCTCCAGCGAGTACCCTTCTGGCCACCGGGGCTTGTCCTGAGTGTCTGGGGACAGCCTTTCCATCTCCACTTCCAGACGGGCCATCCTGCTGGCTTTCTGTGTGGGCACCAGGAAGGTGTGGTCCATAGTGGTTTCTTGCAGGTAGTGATGTCCCATGCCCCTGGAGGATGAAAAATACGGGATTAGAATACTGTGGGTCTTGAAACTGACCCGGGAGGCAGTATGACTGAAGGAGAGCGGTGGGTGTGGGGAGAGAAGAGCTGGGGTCCTGGCCGGCTTGGCTCCTTCCCGCTGCGTGGCTTGGGGCAGTGCTCAGCATCCTCCACGGCAAGCAGGGGCAGCCTGGGTTTCCCAGGGCTTGGCGGGGGAGCGGGCCCTGACCCAGGCACACTTCATTTCCAGAGCACCCTTTCCTGCCAGCCTCATGTTGTTAAATGAGATGATCTTATGAAAGACAGGGAAGCCATGAGCAGTATCCACATGCGTGCGTATGGAAGGTGTTGCTGAGGTCACTTATTTAATGTTAATTCAGTTTAGGATTATTCTCTTCCTACTTTGCCACTGCCTTCCTGGCTTATTGCCAAGAGTCCTCTTTTCCTTACTTGAAAATAAATACAACCATGCACGCTCTACCTTGCTTAAAAGGATATTCTCTGTAAAACCTAAAGGTACTCTTAAAAAAAAAGTCTAGTCAAGTCAGAAGTCTTAGCTCCATTCATTCAGCCACTTGTCAGATTTGCTTGGGACACGGCAGTTTCTGAGAGTGATAAGGTCCTAGCAGATTTTATAATTTGCTGGAGAGAAGTATAAAAATAATCGTAAGACAACACAGACAATGTTAGAATGGAATTGTGTGCAAAATGCTAGGGGACACACAAGCTTGCACGCAAACGTTCACAGCAGCATTATTTATAATAATCAAAAGGGGAACAACCCAATGTCCATCACCTGATGGACGAATACAATGTGGTCTATCCACACAGTGGAATACTACTCAGCAGTTAAACAGAATGAAGAAGTGACACATACAGAAAATGAAAAAACCTTAAACACGTTATGCTCAGGCAAAGAAGCCAGTCACAAAAGATACTGTATGATCCCACACACTGTAGGATTCTATGTGTATGAACTATCCACAGTAGGCTAATCTAGAGACAGTCAGTAGATTAGGGTTGCCCGGGGCAGAGGGCGGAGGAGTGCCTGCTGATGGCTATAAAGGTTTATTTTAGGATAACGGAAATATTTTCAAATTAGATTATGAGGAGAGCTGTACAGCTCTGTGAATATACTGAAAGCCACTGAGCTGTACACTGTAGATAGGTGAATTTAGGACATGTGAATTATATCTCAGTTAAGCTGTTAGAAAATGCTATATGAATATAGGGAAGGAGGGCTAATTTTGATCCACATACCTGATATCCAGATATCTGAAGGCTTCAAATTGGGGGAATATTTGAGTCAGCCCTTGAGAGGCAAATTTTTCAAGTAGAAAAGTATGGGAAAAGCATTCTAAACAGAAGCAGTTATTTGCAAAGCATGGAGGAATGAAAAGGAGTGGCATGTCGGAAGAATAGCCAGGAGGTTGGAGTAGCTGGATGTAGGTCATGGTGGGAGGTGGCAGTAGACGAGGCTGGAAGGGGTTAGACTATCACGGGCATTCTGTGGGTACCAAGGAGATGGGCACTGTTTTGTCCACAGTGGAAAATCATGGAAGAGCTTTAGTGAAGACAGGGTCATGATCCGATTTAAGTTCTAGGACGTGATGAAGAGGATGGTTTGTACTGGGGTAGAAATAGAGAAAGAGAGATAAGCTATCTGATTTTTGCAGTCATCTAGGCAGAAAATGACTCCGTCTTGGACTCATAGAGTGTGAGTGAGATGGATTCAGGACATCTTTGGGAGACAGAATGGTCAGGACCTAACGACCAATCCTTTTTGGAGTGAGGAGAAAGTGGAGGGGGCGGGGGAAGAAGACACAGAGTATCATAGCTTGGGTGGTGGTGTGCAGGTAATAGTGTCATTAAGCAAAAGCAGAATGCGGCAGACAGAGCACAGATGGGGGTATAGATTGTGGGTTTAGTTTTAGACATGTTGAGTTTGAGGACCCTTTGGGACACCTAGGTTCAAATGCTCAGAAGGTGGTCAGGAATGACCCGAATTGTGATGAATCACAACACCAGCAGAACCTCTTGTAGAGTGGCTGTCTGCTGTGTTTCAGCCGGTGTGCTAGGTACTTTATGTTAGTACTTCTCATCATTGTACGCAGTCCCTGCAGAAAGATCTGGAGTATCCTCCCCCATGTTATAGACAAGCTGAGAAATAAAGAGCTACCCTGGAAAGAGACACTCTGAAAACAGCAGCCGAATAGATTTCATTTCTGGAGACTTAGGGACCAATTCACCATTAAAAAGCAATTTCCGGAAGGAAAAGAAAAAAAAGCGGTTTCCGGGGCACCTGGGTGTGGCTCAGTCAGTTAAGTGTCTACATCTTGATTTCGGCTCAGGTCATGACCTCAGGGTTGTGAGATCAAGCCCTGCCTCAGGCTCCCTGCTCAGTGCAGAGTCTGCTTAAGTTCTCTCTCTCTTTCTCTGCCCCTTCCCACCCCCAGCCCCTCACGTGCATATGCTCTCTCTCTCTCTCAAAAAAAAAAAAAAAAAAGGCAGTTGCCGAGCTCATCAATGATGGCCTGACTGCCTCAGGTGGGGAATTAGCTGAGCAGTAGACAGTGGTGGCGGGGGCAGGCATCACTGTCACACTAGTCTATAATTCCATCTCCCCTGGATGTTTTCCCCCCAATACCAGCAAAAGAAAGCAATACGTAAGTCTACATATTGAGTCGGCCATCTTGGGAAGGTTATACCAATGAGCTGGAAGGTGGAAGGAGAGACATGAGTGAGCTAGAAATACAAAAATATCCTCTTCTGTTTTTGGATCAGTATCCAGAAGAGTTCAGTTAAGAGAAAGGCTTATTCTTTTATTTGGCTGGGTCTTTAAACAAGCAGCTTTTCTTTTCCAAGGCCACCTTTGTGGACCAGCGCTGCCCACTACCAGGCTGTAAGCTTCTGGAGGAAGTTATTGTCGTGGCCCACAGCCTCATGCCTGGACAGAGGGAAGGCTTACGAAGGATTTGTGGAGCGAGTGAGTGTGCCCTCGTGACTTTAATGCTTGGGATGTGTGCTTTGCAGTTTGCTAGGATCCACTGTAGCCTGCCACCTTCTGTGTGGTGGCTTTACTACTCCGTTGCCCGGAGGCAGTGACGCCGAGGCCACCCATCTCTGTAGTCCTGCCAAAGTCCCAACTCAGGGGATTGTGTTTGAATTATTTGTGCCAAGATTCTATGCTGTGAGCGAATCCCATTAGTACCTGTGCCCAGCACATGTAGGAGACCCTCAATAAATATTTGTTGAGTGAAGTGAGAGCTTGAATCAATGTGAGCAGTAGGTTAAGTCCTTGGCTGACCTCAGCAGGTAAGAGCCCTTGGATGAACTATAGGAGAGAGAATCTGAAATTTTAGATTTCAGGACGCTCCTGAAACTGCCCACCCTACTCCTTTGCTTCACTTGTACTTCAAAAATTACTTTTCCCCCAAATACTTATTTTTGTGACTATCGTGCCTGCCTCTAGGAAAATAAATTGAATCTGGCCAAGATTGTGACAAGGAAGAAAATCAATGAAGAAATGGAAGCATCTGTGGACTAAATTGAGAGGAGCTGGAGGCTGGGGGGACAGGGAGCCAGGGGAGAGTGTTCTTTCTGGAGGTGGGTGGCTCCCGTCATTGCCCCGGGGCCCTCTCCATTCTCTGTCAGCAGATCATGCTTTGGGGCTATTCCCCACAGCGCTAACTGTCCTCATGTCACACCAAGCAGAGCTTCCTGGCTGATAAAAATCTGGCACCCATTGGTCAGGAGCAGAAAAACCTCACTATTTGGAAAGGGAAAAAAAAAAAACAACAACCCCAAATCTCTTTTTAGGGGTCAGAAGAGACTTCTCTAGTTCTTTGTTAGTTCTCTGATGATCTGAGTTGAACAGATCAGAACTTGAAATGGTGGTTAAGTGGCCATTGGAGAGTCTTAGCCTAAAATCTCATCCTTGCTCTTTCCTTTCCACAGTGCTGCCCTGATTTTTTTATTTTTCTCTGTATCTGCCCCCTGTATAAGTTTTCTATTGCTGCTGTAACAAATGAACATAAACATAATGGCTGAAAACAAAACCTATTTATTAGGCCACAGTTCCCTAGGTCAGGAGTACAGGTGGGCTCCACTGGGCTGTGCTCAAGCTGAGTTGCCTGCTGGCTGGGCTCCCGTCTGGAAGATTCTGCTTCTAAGCTCAACCTTCTAAGGTTGTTGGCAGGATCCAGTTCCCTGTGGCTGGAGGACTGAGGTCCTGTTTTCTTGCTGACGGTCAGCCCGGCCATTCTTTGCAACTAGGGGCTTCCTGCTTTCCTTCTCATGTGGTCTCCTTCATCTTCAAGCCAGCGATGGTGTATCGGGTCCTTCTCATGCTTCAATCCCTGCATCCTTTTACCTTCCTCTTCGCCACTAGCTAGAGAACGTTCTGTGCTTTTGTGGGCCCATGTGACCACATTGACCCACCTGGGTGATCTCCCCTTTTTAAGGTCAACTGTGCTCCCCAACATAACATGATGTGATATTTTGTCACATTCCCAGGCGCTGGCATCAGGGTGTGGAGTCTTGGGGACCGTTCCTAGAAATCCTGCCTACCACACCAGCTGTTGGTGTGATAACAGATGAAATGAACCAGCCAAAGCAGTCTGGGAGGGTGTGTCCATTTTAGCGACAGCCATTGGGAAGGAAAACCAAGAATCACCTGTGTCCATTTGGTGGCAGCTTGGAAGCCATTTGCCTTTTAAGTGCTCACTTGGTTTGTCAAGTTCAAGAAAGTTTTGTAGTTCTCTTTCACAGTATAAAAAGGTGGATGACCTGTGGGTGGATTTTTCTTCTTTGGGGATCATTTACTTATTTATTTGTTTCATGCTGAGCTCTCAGCTCTCATTTTGACCTTGCTTTTGCTAAAGGAAAGCTCAGTGTAAGTAATATTATGGAAAGTTAATTATTTTTAGTCAAACAATATGGAACCAGGCAATAAAATTCAGGAAAGGGGCCTGTTTTGAAACTTGTGGCCTTGTCTAAATCACTCAGTGTCAGTAAGTCGCTCCTAAAGCAGGTGGGACACCGTGGCCTGGCCGTGGACAGAGCAGTCTGGGGTACTGCAGGGGCTGGAGGAGATCTGGGCTCTGCAGTTGCATTCTGTTAATGCCTCATTAGACCCAGTGATTCAAGCCCGTGTCTTTACATGTTATGTGCCTGGTGATGGGAGAGACGGATGCCAGTTTCCCAAGAGGGAAAAAAAGCAACTGGAAAAAAAGGAAATGGCAGATTGTCAATGAGATAGCTTTTGTTTCAATTTTCCCTCCTTTGTTTTCCTTTTAAGCTCTCTGTGAATTACCGTACTTTCCCTTTTGGTATTTTGGGCCATAGATCTCTGCATTAACCTGAACTTTTTTTTTTTTTCCTTCCTTTTCCCTAATATCCATCTGGAAAATAGCCCTACACCTGACTGCCTTGTTTTAGTGAGAGCCACTGTCCACTTCCAGACTGTTTTATTGAGGGAGAGTGGCATGGTCCCAAGGCAGGAATCCCAGCCTGGAAGCCAGGAAAACTGGGCCCCTTTCCCAGGCCCATCCACAAAGCCTCTGCAGTGCCTCGAGGCCTCCATTACCCTGCACTGGGCCTGCAGTGTGTTTGTAAGATAGCTGGAGATAAACCAAGGGCAGCCGTTCTTGGGTCAGAGTTCTCAGCTTTGCCATGAACCAGCCATGTGACTTAGGCTCAATCAGTATTCCTATATCTGAGCCTCAGTTTGCTCTTCTGTCAACTGGGGAAAAGAATATTTGCCTCCTTGTGTGAGAAGCCAGTCGATGACAAATCCATGGCATTTTGTGTTTTAGCCTTGGTCTTCCTCACAGGGCAGGCAGGATGTGGCTCTCTGGGACCACGTGGAGTGGGGCCACGCTGTGGTGTTGAAGATGAGCCATCACGCTCTGTTCCTGTTTCCTTGTGGTTTGGGATGATACAAGGGGACCCTAGCTGCAGCCCTGTGGCTCCTGACACCGGCAGGTCAGTCGAGGAGAGTGGCAGCCAGAGCAGAGAGGGGTAAAGGCCACAGCAGTGGGCAGGGTGGGCAGGCACAGGTGGCAAAGGAAAATGGCCATTTATAGGACAGCTACTTGGGGCCTTTGAGTCTACCTTGCTCTAGCACCCTGTCCTAGTATTTTCCAAAATTTTCTCTATGCAGTTTTGCTTCTGGCCCTGGTGGCTATGATTAAAAAAATAGCTATATCGATATCTAGTTAGATAGATAGATAGGTAGATAGATAGATATAGATAAAAGCACACTGGACTTGGGTTCAGACCAACTGGATCTTGGATTTGAGTTTGATTCACCAGTTCCATGACTCTGGCTAATTGACTTAACTTCTGTGCCTCTGCTCTGTTGACTTCTCTGGTTTGCTGTGAACAGCATGCTGCTCCCAGTACGTAGGGGCATTTTGTAGGCCTTAAATTGTGTGTTATCATAATTAGTCTTTCATTTTCCTGTAGGGCATTTTAAGGACAAGCGAAATGAAAGTGGCAGTTGGGCCTGGACATAGCATACTCCAGCATATTCTGTGTCCTGTGAAGGAACAAGGTCAAATGAATGAGTAGCTGAGAACGAAGCGGCTATGATGAGGGGCCCACCCCTTCCTTGATTTCTCATACTAATGGACATCCATGTTTCCACTCAGAATTCCTATTCATTTGTTAGGTACAAGGCCAAGAGACCAAAATAGCACTTGTGTAGGGCTGAAACTATTACTGCTCAATTGTTTCTGGGCTTTACTTCTTTCGCTCAACTCCACCTCTCCTGGAGTATCTGCGGACGTGTCAAGGATGGACTCCAGGCCGGGGGATGGTGCTCAGGAACGGTCCAAACATTACACATGGAGCCAAGAATTTTAGAGATGTTCCAGAGGACAAGCGCGAGCCCCGATTACCACCCCGGGCAAGCTGATCACCCAATGCCAGCAACAGTGGGGGCGCAAAGGGACCCCGCGTGCTACAGGTAAAGGGGGCCAACACAATGGATGTTCACCTTGCAATGAAGAATTTAGAATACATTTCGGGACACATGATGGATGTCATAGGTCAGCAGTTCAAAATTCATCACTTACACTAACCAGCAAATTCCTTTTCATAAACACACAAGTGTTTCCTAATAGGCATAGCCATTGAGTTTCACGTGTTTGATAACAACTGCATCTAAATAATGTTGGAAACACTGCAAAGGTCACTTTGAAAAGGCACAGTGACCCTGGGGGACAGGCACAGACCTTCAGGCCGACCCTCTTTCCTGTCATTTCCAATGGTGTGGCCTTCAGTGAGCCCAGTAGCCTCCCTTCGGTTTCCTCAACTTCAAAGTGGGGGAAATTATGCTGAACTTGGAGCTTGTTGTGAGGAGTTAGGATCATGTGTGAAAAGGGCTGAACGCAGGTCCAGTGGTGGTGGGAATGCAAGACCTGGAATCTTTTGTTATTAAAAAGTGAAACACTACATATGGTGTTTATGATTTAGCATTTGAAACTCCTGTCAGATCCCCCCCCACCCTTCTTAAATGGAATATGATGGTCGGATTTAGTAGAACTTCTATGATTTTGTTTACGTAGTGTCTTAGCTGATTTCCCTGTGGTGGATTATCTGAGAAACAAAGCATAAAATCACAGCAATAAAATAAAACCAGTAAAACTTGTATCCTGTACCAGGTAGTGGGCTGCACATTCTACACATAGAGACAGTTAATACTTGAAAGACCTTAGGTAGTGGGTACCATTGCTGTCCCCACTTTGCAGGCGAGAGAACTGCATTTTGAAGAGTTTGGGTCATTTGACCAGGGCCACATGGCAGAACCAGGACTCCCAGTGAGGGTTTTGTGACACCAGAGGTCATGTTCTATTGCTAACACATACTCATTTCACTCAAAAGTGGCCTGTTGTTATAGCCTCGTACTTCAGAGTGACTGCTGAGGTTGTCATGGCTACACAGAGACGAGGGGGGGCTTTGAAGAGGTGACAAAAGGAGTGGGAGCTGTTAGTTTTGGGGGACATGCTAAGGTCATTTTCCTCATCTTTCATGGCTCAACTACCACCTTCCGCCCTCTCAGAAGATACCCCATCCTTGGAGCACCTCCCCCTCCTATTTATTCCACACTCATTTCCAAACCCCTTCTCCTGGGTCACTTCTGGTGTGCCATCCTGCTCTTTGGAGCCTGAGTGACTTCAGTTATCTTAGGGTCAAGCCCAAGAATCTCACAAGGGTGCCTGCAAATGACCTTCACTTCCCTCCTCATCTTTCATCTTCCATCAGTCCCTCTCAAGCACGCCCCCTTGGGCTCCCTCCATGGACACAGCGCATCCCACCTTGTGCCTTGACCAGGCAGCACTGGGCCTGCTCTGGGCTCTGGCCAGCTCAGCAGGCCACGCAGGAGGGCGACTTGGCAGCCTGGCGGGCGAGGATTTAGGATGCAGCCCAGAGGCAGCACAGCACGATGGAAAAGCCAGGGCCTTTGTATCCACTCAGGCATTCATTCATTCATTCATTCAGCCATCTTTTATTAAACACCAGGTGTTAAGAATGCAGCACATAATCAGACACAAGCCTGCCCTTACAACTCAGTAGAGGGGACAGACTCAGAAAGGAAGAACGATGGCTCAGTGGGTACGCGACAGCATCCACTGAACACCATGAGCGCGCGGAAGAGAATCGAGGAGGCTGAGATGACACAGGGAAAGGAATGTGTAAAGATTCAGAGGCAGGAAGGAGCTGGTGCTTTCCCAGAAATACACAGAAAGCAGTGTGTCTGGAACATACTGTGTATGGGGAGAAATGACAGGAACCCCAGCTCATTCGGACGGACTTGTCAGCCGCCATCCCAGCTTTCCCTGAGATGGAGTAACTGAGGAGGATGCCCAGGCAGTACCCAGGAGCTATGCGCTTTGTTCACAGAAGCCAGTGAGGGGTGGGGCACACCCTGGGGCCAGCAGAGGAAGAAAGGAGGAGCAGCAAGAGGAGGGACCCGTGATTAGAACCCCAAGACAGCTCCAGCTGCGAGGTAAGAGAAGGCTGTCGGGTAAGAGCTGGGGACTTCAGTAAGACACAGCCCCTGCCAGCCCACAGCCTGGCAGAGAGATGCAGAGCAGGGTGGAGAAGGGTGAGGCGTCTACCTGGGCGGAAGCAGAAAATAGCCAGTCTGGCAGACATCCATCATGTTCCTAGTTCCACCCCAGCTCCCATTTATCGTCGGTACCGTGGACAACAAGTCTCATTCAAAGTATTGTGTCAGTGCGCAGCGAAACCACACCACACAGGAAGAAGTGTAAACTCCAAAGTAGAATCCAGATCACAGAAGACACGAATTAAAGGTCAAGTATGGGGAAAGAGAGAAGAAGGCTGGGTAATAAAACAAATATGTGGAGATCATTTGGACTTACAGAGTTACCATTGTTGAGACAGAAATACGACTCTGAGCTTCCTGGTGGCCACATTTTAAAGGAAGGTGAGGTCAGTTATGTGGTATTCCTTGTGGAAGAAGTGAAAACATACTAGTTTGTATCAGAAGCTAGACTCTTTCTAGACCTCAGCGTGAATAGGAGTTTTCTCCATCGGGGCAGCATGATTTTGAACAGACTGTGGCCCTATGAAAATTCCTCTTGCACACTGAGGTCGATGCCACACATCTGGCTTCTATCTGTGTTGTTCGCTGGTGGCACTTGGCGCTGAGTTCATTAATAGTGTTCACCAGTGGTGTTCAAGCTCTGCCTCTCTCCCATGATTTCATGTTCCTCGAGATCAGCGACCATGCTTCATATGTCTTTTCTACCTCCCATACCATGTTAGTTTGAAATTGAACCTAGTGAAAGTATTTAGAGTATTAAATTTTTTCCATTATTGCAGAAAATTGTGCAGAATAATTAGACCAAGCACAGCTGGCTCCACAAGCAGGTGCTCTAGGGTTTCAGGGTACAGTGGAGAGTGTCCATTGTTGGAGGTACTTAAGAGATCATGGCCCTGCCATCTTCATGTGCCGAGATGGAAGGAACCGTAACAGTTCATCCCGTTCTCAGTTTAACTTTAATGAAACGCAGTTGAGACAAGTGATGCTTGAATTTTGGGGGTCAAAAACCCCTTTGAAAAGATAACGGAAACTAAGGACTCTTTTCCCCAGGAAAAGACAAAGGCATACAATTTTGGTTTAAGTTTCAAGAAGCTCACAAACTTCTTGGAGTCCAACCCTGGACTTGTTAAGGGGCTCTGGACCCCAGTTCAGAATGCCTGGTCTAACCTATGGTCTCATACCATTTTGTGTAAGGAATTTCTCTTCTGGACGCACTGTGGCGTGATAGTGATAGACACGGAGTGATATTCCTGCGACCAAGTTCATCCCATGGCTGTGCGAGGAGCAGGCAGATTACTAACCAGGCTCTTACACCCCTGACCGCATACAAATACTCTACAGCTAGGAGAGAATAAATATGACACATGGACTATTAACCAGCCATAAAAGGGAAGGAAATTCTGACACCTGCTACAACAGGGATCAACCTTGAGGCCAGTATGCTAAGTGAAATATGCCCGTCACAAAAGGACAAATACTGTATGATTCTACTTCTAAGAGGTACCTAGAGAAGTCAGATTCATAGCAGAGAAAGTAGAATGGTGGTTGCCAGGGGCTGCGGGGAGAGAATGGCGCACGGTTTCAGTTGTGTAAGGTGAAAGTTCCGCCGTTGGACCATGGTGATGGCTCATGACATCATACCTAACACTACTGAGCTCCACTTAAGAATGATTAGGATGGTCAATGTTATGTTATATGCATCTTACCAAAATTAAAACGAACAAGTAACTACGAGTTTAAAACAGTGAATGCAGCACGCCGCTGAGGGGTGTGTGGGGTGGTAATCCTAAAGCTCACCTGCTAGCTTTGATGCACGGTGGCCTCACGAAATGAGCCCCTGGGAGCCAGTCCTTTCTGCTGCTGGGTGGGCTCCCTGAGCTATGCCGAATGCCATGGCATTGAAAACCAGCACCAGGAGCGCCTTGCTTTGTGGTGGGATGGTTGGGCTTGGAACTCTGGACTTGCTGCCGTGTTTTTATTTCTGTATACATACTTACTGTCATTAACTTTTCCTACAAGACAATGGCTGGCGACCATCTTCTATTTCCTAGGGCTCTATACATAATTTTAAAAGGAAAACTGTAACTGCATATGTGATTCACCATGCAGGAACTCTTCATTTTATAGGACCCACTTTTTTTATAACAGGAAGTAAATATGTGTTGCTAAGCTACTATGTCCACAAAAAAAAAAAATCATATAGTAGATTCCATTGTACTCTTTGTGTTCTGTGAGAGTTGATGATTCTTTTATGCTAATTCTGCCCTTTTGCTCTTGACCTCCTTTACCTAAAGTTAATTAGAGTTTGGCCATAACGTATTTGGTATAAACAGAAAAAAAAAAAGGCTTAAATCATAATTTCACATGAGAAAACAGAAGTCTTCCTTGAACTTTCTCAAAGGAATTTAAAAAGCATTTATTGGCCCATATTTTCAGTTCTGCATCTATCTATCAACTATCTATCTATCTATCTATCTATCTATCTATCTATCTACCTATCTATCATCTATGGTTCAAGGAACTTGAAAACATCTGATTTAATCTTATTGCAGAGGAAAGAAATAGAGACTGCATGAGTAAATTTTAGGAGTTGCAAATATCTCTTTTGATCCTCTGGGGATGAGGCATCTATTTTCCACCTCTGAGAAGAATAAGGCAGGGAGAGACAATTTTAAGATGCATCTTAAGAGATTTAGGCCAGAGGAAAGGAAGAACTGCAGGTCAGTTATTCCATTCCCAAGACTGAGATCTCAAAACAAAAATGGATATCATTGCCCATATCAGATACCTTGACCCCCAAGACAATGGGAGGATCCTGATGTAATGGAATCGTTCCATCTGCATATTTAATTTTTGTTAAGATTTTATTTATTTGTCAGAGAGAGAGAGCACAAACAGGAGGAGTGGCAGGCAGAGGGAGAAGTAGGCTCCCCGCCGAGTAAGAAGCCCAATTTAGGACTCGATCCCAGGACCCTGAGATCATGACCTGAGCCAACGGCAGATGCTTAACCGACTGAGCCACCCAGGCATCCCTGCATATTTAATGTATATGAACTCAAATATGCACACATTTGACAAGGAGGGAACCATTTATATATATTTTTTTGACATTTTATTTATTTGTCAGAGAGAGATACAGAGAGAAAGAGAGGGAACACAAGCAAGGGAAGTGAGAGAGGGAGAAGCAGGCTTCCCGCCGAGTAGGGAGCCCGATGCGGGGCTTGATCCCAGGACCCTGGGATCATGACCTGAGCTGAAGGCAGATGCTTAACCGACTGAGCCACCCAGGCGTCCCAGGAGGGAGCCATTTAAATAGAGCTGGTAATTAGGTCTAGCATTCAGCCCAAGGTCCCACAGAAAGACAGGATGGGGATACAGGAATTTATACTTCACAACTGGGCTTTCTCCCATGCTCTCGGTGTAAACAACTCGCCCCGCTGAGTATGATTCTAGCAGTTTTTATTCCCATAGAGCATGGCTCCCACGTGCCAGTCATCATGCTCATCTAATGCTCAGTGGTTAGTTTCAGTGCTAGGGCAAGAGGTGGCTGGACTGAACTTCCTGGGAGATGGGAAGTTCTGTCTTCAGCGGAGCTCACAAATACGGCCTCGCCCAGTCTAGCAGGAGTCATGAAGATTTGAGAGAGAAAAAAGTCATCAAACCATGGCGTCAAGTACTATAGTGATCATTCAGGAGACAAGTCAAATACGTATAAGATTTCAGTGAAGACCATAATGCGTTTGACTTGTACCTAGAACAATGGGATTATGAGCCTGTGCCTATGAATTTTAACACACGCTCTAGCTTCCTGCCAAAGGGGCACAGACTTCTGATGAAAAGGGATTTCCAGGAGTCAGTTCAACTCTACATGTTTTTCACCAATATATATGGTCTTCTGACCCTCAGTCCCATGGAAATTAAAATGGTTAAGAGCATGAACTTTGGGGTCGGATTTCAAATCCCAGCTTCTCCATATTAACCAGCTAACATGTTAGTTTTACTAAGCCTCAGTTTCCTCAAATGTAACAATAGTTCTTACCTAATAGGACAGCTCTGTAGATTAAATGCAAAGCGCTCAGCACCTGCATTTAATAAGTAATGCAATAGATGTTTACTCTGATTATTCAGGAAGCAAAAGCAATCCAATGCATTGGCCGAATGCCACTGATTTGTGGGAAGAACAAAGGACTGGTTCTGTGCTCTGGATCCAGAGCAATGAAAAAGCTTCGAAAACATATTTGTTTTTATTCTCTCCTATGTTACGTTTTATATGCCTAACTTCTAAACTATTTAAATATATGTGTTAGCTGTGCACCATCCATCCAGTGTGTTCAGTGACTATTTGTTGAGTACTTCCTATGTGCCAGGCTGGGTGCTGGTGATATGGAGGCAAGACAGTCCCCGAACGGGGGGGGGGGACAGACACATAAGCTGGTAGTTACAAGCCAGCATGGAGAAGGGAATCACTGGGGCACCTGAAAGGACTTAGGTACAGAAAGCAGAGAATGGGTCAAGGACGGTGTCTGGTGTGAGGAACAGCAGCGGGCATAGGGGGCAACTGCAAGGAAGTCAGGCTGCCCGAGTGGACAGTGCAAATCTGGGAATGGTGGGCAAAGAGGCTGGACAGAAAGGCTATCCTGGAGCCCTTCCATGTTTCCCTAGAGCCTTTGACCCTCATCCCGAAGGCTATGTGAGCTGTTGATCGAATATATATTCTCATTCAAGATAGAAGATTCTGTGCAGAAGACAGATTGGAGGGGGAGACCAGAGGCAAGGTTTGGGGTATCAAGACTACACAGCAGCCATTGGGTGAGGACTGGCGAGGGGGATGTTGGCAGGTCCTCCGAAGAAGGAGGGGGAGACAGAGAGGCCGAGGAATGAACAGTAGGTGAATATAACAGAACTTATGATGGCTGGGGTGGAAAGTGGGGGGAAGGGAGGAATCAAGGGTGACTCCCAGTTATCTAGTTTAAGCAACTGAGGGGGTGGTGCTGTCAACTGAGACATTTTAAGAATAAAGAGGAAGAACATGTTTGGAGGGTAGAAGATGATTTTGCTCCTTTTGAAAGAAATTTTAGTTATACAGAACTCAGTCTAGGAAAATAATGATTCAAATGTGCTTTTCTTTCATTACATCTGGAATTCAGTAATCAAAGAAATTATTTATACTAACAAATCCTCAGAAAGCATGGCTAACCAGGAGGTTGCCTAGTCCAGTATCCTCAGCCAGGTACAAGCAACATCTGAGCCCAAATGACCTTCATGATTTCAGGTAAGCAGGGGGAAAATCTTAAAGAGGCTAGGAAAGAGAGAGAATGGATAAAGGACACACACATATAATAACACTAACTAAAAAATGTAAAATCCCTGACTTCAGATATGTTCTGCCTTTTCCCTGACATTTAATTAATTGCATCTCAGTCTGTCTTTTTTTCCCCCATTATCTCCTGATGGAGATTCTAGAATAAGTGGTAAATAGCAAAAAATGAAGCCAAGAGAAGGAGGGAAAGATGGGGCTTGGGTAATCCACAACCTGTTACTTCAACCACTTAAATCAGGCAGAGGTTGGTGTACCAAGTAGGCAAGACTGGGAAAATTAAGAATGAATGTGGGGCTGTCTCCCCAAGGTTGGCCCATCTGTGGACTCAAATCTGTGGCTTCTTTGTGTGAGTTAGCAGCATAAATTGTCCCTGTGTTTTTTGAATTTCGTTTCTTTTAGATTTAGTCATCTTATTTTGGAGGGTTCTGGATAGTAGCGAGAGATGGTATTTGATTTCAACCCCGAATCTGGTTAAATAAGAAGCTGGAAGTAGGAAGGAGGGGAAGATGCACACATTTTTCTTTGCTGAAAATGGATCAGTAGTGCCGTAGTGGTGTACAAAGGGCTTCTCAGAGTTATCAAAGTGCCCCAGGAGAGGGCTGATGGCAGTGGGGAGAGGGCCGTGGGTGGGTGTCCCCAGGATGACTTCCTCTCTCTCCTCTCCCTGCCAGAGCTCCCTTGTCCAAACCTGTAATCCCTGCCCAAGCAATTCCAGTTCTGGGTGTTTCTTAAGCAAATAGAGCAAATCATGCCAGTGTTAGGGGTTGTCACCCTTTATAGATTGTATTCCAGGGCAACTATTCATGATCTTTTCTCATGACTCAGTGTCACTGCCTCCCCTGTGACTTTGATTTCTCCCTCCTCCAACTCTTCATTGCACTCACATCTGTATGTGTAGTTAGCACCAATAACATGCTGTCACGTTTTCGCATGATCTACTTTGTGAAGTCGAGACCTTCCTCATTTACGTACCATCATATTCTCCCATAGTTAGTTTCTCAGGCCTATGTCTTCCTGCCCCACTACATGGGAAGCTTTCTGTGACTGGGAAGAGATGTGTCAGCTGCTTCTTGCACAAGCATCTTCCCCACCTTGTCCTGCCCCAAGGTGAGTCCAGCACATAGCAGGTGGGTGTTCAGCAGATGCTTGTGGATTGTGAAGCAGTGCCACCAATATGATATATTCAAGTCAAAAAAAAAAAAAAAGAAATTGTATATCAGAGTGCTGGACATAAGGTTTCTACACAAAACAAAGACAAGTATTGCCCCTCCAAGGAGGTCTTCTCAGTATTCGTGGAAAGGATGATAATAATAACTCTTGCTACACACTTGCTATGTGTCAGGTGCTGCTCTAGGCACTTTACATGTATCACTGTATTTGATCCTCATAATAGTCTTCTGCTTACTGTTATCCTCATTTTACAAATGAGGAAACCGAGGCACAGAAAGGTTAAAAACTTGCCCAAGAGTCAAGAATATGCAATGGGGAAAAAGACAGTCTCTTCAACAAATGGTGCTGGGAAAAGTGGACAGCTACCTGCAGAAGAAGCCAGGTTTTCTTATACCATACACAAAAATAAACTCAAAATGGATTAAAGACATAAATGTGAGACCTGAAAGCATAAAACTCCTACAAGAAAACACGGGCAGTAATCTTTCTGACATCAGCTGTAGAAACATTTTTCTAGATACATGTCCTTTGGCAAGGGGAACAAAAACAAAATTAAACTGTTGGGACTACACCAAAATAAAAAGCTTTTGCACAGTGAAGGAAACCATCAGAAAAACAAAAAAATAACCCACCAAATGGGAGAAAATATTTGCAAATGATATATCTGATAAGGGGTTAATATCCAAAATAGATAAAGAACTTATACAATTCAACATCAAAAATCCACAAATAATCCAATTAAAAATGGGCAGAAGACATGAACAGACGTTTCTCCAAAGAAGGTATCCAGATGGCCAACAGACACATGAAAAGATGCTCAACATTACTAATCATCAAGGAAATGCAAATCAAAACCACAATGAGATATCACCTCACACCTGTCAGAATGCTAAAATCAAAAACACAAGAAACAACAGGTGTTGGCAAGGATGTGGAGAAAAAGGAACCCTTATGCACTGTTGGTGGGAATGTAAACTGGTGCAGCCACTGTGGAAAACAGTATGGAGGTTCCTCAAAAAGTTAAAAGTAGAATTACCATATGATCCAGTAATTTCACTACTGGGTATTTGCCACCTCAAAATGAAAACACTAATCCAAAAAGATATATGCACCCCTATATTTATTGCAGTATTATTTACAGTAGCCAAATTATGGAAGCAACCCAAGTGCCCATCCACAGATGAATGGATAAAGAAAATGTGCTATATATATATATATATATATATATATATATATATGTAAAATGGCAAGATTTCATTCTTTTTATGGCTGAGTAAAATTTATATATATAAATGGAATATTACTCAGCCATAAAAAGAATGGAATCTTTCCATTTGCACAAACATGGATGGATCTATGGATCTAGAGGGTATGATTCTAAATGAAATAATGTCAAGAAAGACAATACCATATGATTTCACTCATGTGGAATTTAAGAAACAAAACAAATGAACAAAGAAGAAAAGAGACAAGTGAAAAAACAGACTCTTAACTATAGAGAACAAACTGGTGGTTACCAGAGGGGAAGTGGGTTAGGGGATGGATAAAATAGGGGATTAAGAGTACACTTATCATGATGAGCACTGAGTAATACATAGAATTGTTGAATCACTATATTGTACACCTGAAACTAATATAATGCTGTATGTTAATTAAAATGGAATTGGAAAATAGTAAATAAAAATTAAAAAAAAAATAACTTGTCCAAGAGTGGAATCAGATTTCAAACTTAGGCAGTTTGACTCTGGAATATATACACTCCTACCTCTAGACTACATTGCTCTTTGTGTCCCATTTAACCTGTTTGTACTTACAAGGTTATTCTCCTATGCTTTCTTCCAGAAGCCTTAGTGTTGTATTGTACATTTAAATCTACAACTACCAGGAATAGCGTTTTGTGTCTAGTATGAGGTCAAGATTAATTTTCATCTTTCGGGTTCCCTATTGACAGTACATCATTTATTGAAAAAGACCACCTTTTTCCTAGTGTGGTGGTGTCACCTTTATTGTAAGTGAGGTGACCTTACAGATGTGAGTCAGGTTTTGGATTCTCTATGCTGTTCTAGTGTTCTTTTTTTTAAAAAAGATTTTATTTATTTATTTGATAGAGAGACAGCGAGAGAGGGAACACAAGCAGGGGCAGTGGGAGAGGGAGAAGCAGGCTTCCCGCTGAGCAGGGAGCCCAATGCGGGGCTCGATCCTAGGACACTGGGATCATGACCTGAGCCAAAGGCAGATGCTTAACAACTGAGCGACCCAGGCGCCCCACTGTTCTAGTGTTCTATTTATCTTTGTGCCAAAATGACATTGTCTTAATTACTATAGCTTGATATTTCTTGATATCTAGAGGTGCAAATCTTGTAACTTTTTTCTTCATTTTTAAGATTGCCTTGACTGCTCTGGGCCTTTTGTACTTCCATAAAAATTTTAGAATCATTTTGCCAATACAAACACACACACACACACACACACGCACGCACTCACACACATTCCTGCTGGGCTTTTGATTGAGATTACATCGAATCTATAGATAGATTTGGGAAGAATTAATACCTTCACTCTCTTGAGTATATGCACAAGGTATGTACTGCAGTTTATTTAGGTCTTTAACTTCTCACAATAATGTTATATAGTTTTCTCTGTACAGGCCTCATTCATATTTTGTTAAATTTATTTATAAGTATTTAGTTTTTTGAGTCATAACATTGTAAATGTTATCATCTAAAAACTTTCATTTTCTAATTGCTTGTGGTGGTATGTAGGGTTTTTGTATATTGATTAGTAAGTAGAGACCTTGTGGCTCACTTAGTAATTCTAATTGTAGAATGTTTTTAGATTTCCTATGTATATAATCATGTTATCTAAAATAATGACAATTTTTTCTCTCCTCTTCAAATTTCTAAAACTTTTATTTTCTTTTCTTGATTTATAGGCATTCCAGAATAATGTTGACTTGAATTAGTGATAGTGAACATTCTTTATTTTATTCCCAATCTTAGGGTGAAGCTTTCAATATTTTGCTACTAAAAATTACATTTGCTGTAGTTTTTTTTTTTTTTAGATACTTAAAGATTTTTAAAGATATTTAGTTAAGTAAGTTTTAACTTAAACACCATTTCAAATACCTTATTTCTAAATACGGTTACATTTTGGACTACATGGGCTTCCACATATGAATTTTAGGAGGATACAATTCAGGCCATAGTACCCACCCCAGCTGATGGAGCTCCCATCCCTTCAGGTGCTGGGACCAAAATCTCTGGGGTCATTTCTGACGCCTCCCTTTATCTCTGTCCCCTACAACATCCCAAGATCCACTTGTCTTTTCTTTAAAAAATGGAGTCAGAATCAGGCACCTCTCTCAGTTCCGAGGCCACCATTCTGGTCCGATATTCACTTGGACTCCTCCAGTAGCCTCCTCCTGGACTCCCAGCCTCTTCCCTCACCCCCACAGTCTATTCTCTGCCCCGTAGCCAGATGAAGCTTATTGGTACCTGGACAAGACCTCCTCCCTCCCCTGATCCAAACCTCCCATTACCTCCACAATACATGCCCAACTCCTCAGGCGGCTATTACAGTCCTGACTCTTGCCCTGTTCTCATTGTTGAAAGAAAGGAGATGCCTAGCTCAGCTTTCCTTCAAAGAATTTGCATATCCTGGTACCAGTTCCTGGGATAAAAGTCCGTACCTCTTGCCACTGGTTGCCAGAAATGGGAAGCCCTCCATATAACCCTTGTACTGGACTCAGGACCCTGGGCTTGGGCTACCTCCAGAGTCTCCAGACCCAAAGGCTGGGGAAATAGCAGGTGAAGAATATCAGGACACCGTAATCCCAGAGAGCACAGGAGTGGCATTGGGACCAGGGAAGGACTGGAACACCTGCTTCCCTGTGCAGATTCCACAAGTGCTTCCCCAGCCATCAGCACCTGTGGGAAGAGGTAGGGGACCATGGCCAGGCCAGGATCCACGAGCTCAGGCCTCCCTTGTAACCCTGCTCAGCCCAGAGCTAACCGACTAACCTGGGTGCTTCAGTCCTCAGTGCTGCCACTTACCAGCTCTGTGACCTCTCATCAGCAGTCAAGCTCCCTGTGCCTCAGTGTCTCCATCATTCAGTCTAGTTGTTCTGCCTCTGAGCAGCATTTGGAAAACTCTTAAAACTCTAACTCATCTTGAATCCCCCTTCTGTTCACAACCTGCCAGGATCCTCAGAATGAAGTACAACTCCCCAGCCTGCGAGGTGTGACTCCTCTCTGTTCCCTGCAAACATGAGAAGGCCCCAAAGCTTTCCTGACCCTTTCTGGCTCAGCCTCACCTCTAAGCCTGTAACATTCCCACACTCCATCATGTGCACTGGCAGAAATAGGGAACCTACCCAGGAGCCTCTTACTGGCCTGGACATGGGGGCCTGGGCTGAACAGGTGTCCCCTCACGTGGGGCTTTAGGATGTGGGTGGGAGTAAGGGTGAGCAAGGGCCTGGAGAAAGAGGTAGCATTTTCCTGAGCTGGTCTGTTAGCATGGCCACTGGAGTCTGTGGGCAAAAGGGGGCCAGCTGGTGGTCCCTATCCAGGCCCTGGTGAGGGTGAGCATGCCCTTCAGACCTGCCTCTGGGGCAGCAAGGACAATGACTTCTCTCGAACCTCACGATGAGACTCGCCGCCTCGGGCCCCACCCAGCCACCTGGAGCCTCTGATCGGATCTCTTAAGTTGGAGGATCTGTAGTGATGTTTCCTTTTACATTCCATTTTGATTTGGACAATATTCGCATTCTTTTTTCTTGATTAGTCTTGCTAAGTGTTTGTTCTTATTATCTTTCCAAAGTACCAACTTTATTGATTTTCTCGTGCATTTGTTTTCTACTTCATTAATTCATGTTATTTTTAATTTTTCTTACTTATTTGGATAAAATTTGCTGTTTTTTGCACTAACTTCTTGATTGATTTTTGGCCTTCTTTTGACTGGCAAATGCATTCAATACTACATATTTTCCTTGGCCAGAATTTTAGCCACAATCCACAGGTTGATGTCATATTTTCATTATAGTATAGAAATCAAAATGTTTTCTAATTTTTATTGTGATTTATTCTTTGGCTCAGGATGAGTTTTTAAAAATATTAATTTATTTTTAAAGGTGAATTGCTTAATTTCCAAACATTTGGGCATCTCACTGTGGCCAGCAGAGGGACAGGGAGAGGGAGAGAGAAACCCAAGCAGACTCTGCACTGAGCACAGAGCCTGACAGGGAGCTCAATACCATAACCCATGAGATCACGACCTGAACCAAAATCAAGAGCTTGATGCTTAACCGACTGGGCCACCCAGGAGCCCCTCATTCCTTGATTTATTTGCATCTCATATAATCTATACTTTCACCATTGCCCCTTTGGACAATGCTTCTTAAATAATAATTTAATCTCTTCTTGCCTCTTTTTTTATTGTTGGTATGCATTTTAATTCCACATACATTTCGGACCCTACAAAACATTTTTACTGCTTCCTGATACAATCAAGATTAATATGTTACAAATTTACCTTTTTTTTTTTTAAGATTTTATTTATTTATTTGCCAGAGAGAGAGACAGCATGAAAGGGAACACAAGCAGAGGGAGTGGGCGAGGGAGAAGCAGGCACGGGGCTCGATCCCAGGACCCTGGGATCATGACCTGAGCTGAAGGCAGATGCTTAACGACTGAGCCACCCAGGCGCCCCACAGATTTACCTTTTTTATTCTTGCATTTCTGTTTCTATCTGATATTGTCTTCCTTATATGAGAATTTTCATTAATATTTTCTTTTTTTCCCTTTTTTCTTTTACTGAGATGTAATTGACATATAACGTTATATTAGTCTCAGGTGTACAACATAGTGATTTGATATTTGTGTAAATTATGGAATGATCACCACAATAAGTCTTGTTAACATCCATCATCTTTTTTTAAAAATTTTATTATGTTATGTTAGTCACCATACAGTACATCATTAGTTTTTGATGTAGCACTTCATGAGTCATTATTTGCGTATAACACCTAGTGCTCATTACAACACATGCCCTCCTTAATACCCATCACGGGGCTACCCCATCCCCCACCCCTACCCTCTGAAACCCTCAGATTGCTCCCAGAGTCCATAGTCTTTCATGGTTCATCTCCCCCTCTGATTCCCCCCTTTCAGTTTTCCCTTCCTTCTCCTAATGTCCTCCATCCTATTCCTTATGTTCCACATATAAGTGAAACCATATGATAATTGTCTTTCTCTGCTTGACTTATTTCACTTAGCATAATCCCCTCCAGTCCCATCCATGTTGATGCAAATGGTGGTTATTCATCCTTTCTGATGGCTGAGTAATATTCCATTGTATATATGGACCACATCTTCTTTATCCATTCATCTGTTGAAGGGCATCTCGGCTCTTTCCACAGTTTGGCTATTGTGGACATTGCTGCTATGAACGCTGGGGTGCATATGGTCCTTCTTTTCACTATATCCATCATCTTTAATGGAAGTCTGCTGACAATGAATTACCAGATTTTTTTTTCTTTGCCAGAAAATTTGTCTCTAATTTATCTTCATTTTTGAAGGATATTTTCAGTCAGTGGATACAGAATTTCAGGTGGACATTTATTTTCTTTCAGCACTTTAAAGATAGCATTCCTTTGTTCTTTGTTTTCGGTCTTATTGTTTCTCCTCTGAAAGTAATGTGTCTGTTTTCCCTGGCTGTTTCTAAGATTTTTGTCTTTGTCTTTTTTTTTTTTTTTAGCAGTTTTACAGTGCTATATGAGGTGTGATTTTCTTTGTTTATCCTACTTAGCTTCTAGAGCAGTTTAGATTTTTCCTTGATGTATTTTGTGAGTTTTTGAAATATCTAAGATGTTACTTCTTTGTATTTGCTTCTGCCCTGTTTTGTGTCTTCTTTCTTCCCTTTTTGTGATAATGTCTACCTTGCCATTTATTTGCCTGAACATACAAATTCCAGTAATTCAGTTATTGTAAAGTTTGTCTCTGATAACTCCAATGCCTGGGTTACTCGTATGTCTGTTTCTAGGGCCTATTTATTTTTTGGTCTTGTTTCTTCTCATGGCTGGTAATTACTGATTAAAGGCCAGACATTTTATATTAAAAGAAATGTAAGAAACTCTGGATGAAATGACCTTCTTCCAGAAAGGATTCACACTATCTTCTAATTGGCAGTTATTGAGACCGAGCTGTGGTCTCCACGAGGACCGTCTGTCTTTGGCTTGTTTCTTGTCTCTCTGGTGCACACTTCCAGATGTCCCAGCTGAGACTTGGAACGTTTACTAGGGCAGTTCCTTCCTGGCAGGACTTAAACTCCAGTCTTTTTTCTTTAATCTTCAAGACAGTGAGACTACTGCCTCTTTCCCTGTGTAGCTTAAGAATTTGGAAAGTGCCTTAGACGTAATTGTCAAATGTTGGGCTCATTTTTCTGTACCACCTCCACTCTCTCAGGGACCCTGTCGTTTCACATCCCAGGGGCCCGAGAACCATATTCTCTCAATTTTATTTTATTTTTAAGTTTTTATTAATTTTGGGGTGTCTATCCCCCCCATGCCAGATCCATATGAGGAAACCTAATGTGCTGATATTTGGAGGTGGGGCCTTTGGGGGGTGATTAGGTCATGATGGAGGAGCCCGCATGGATGGGTTTAGTGTCCTTAGAACAGAGGTCCCAGAGAGGCCCATTCTGGGAGGTGACAGTAAGAAGACAGTTGTCAGTGAGGAGCAGGGCCCCACCGGAAACCGAATTTCGCTGGTGCCTCGAACTTGGACATCCCAGCCTCCAGAACTGTAAGAAATCAATGTCACTTGTTCATGAGCCACCCAATCCATGGTATTCTCTTATAGCAGCCCCAAGGACTTCTTTTGTTTTAACTGAGATACCAGTGACACATAACATTATATTAGTTTCAGGGGTACAATATAATGACTCGATATTTGTATATGTTTATTGTGAAATGATCTCCACAGTAAAGTCCAGTTTCCATCCATCACCGTGCATATTATACATTTTTTTCTTGCGGTGAGAACTTTCAAGTATGCAGTACAGTGTTGTTCAGCAGGGTCAACCATGCTGCACCTTACATCCCTGGAACTTACTTATTTTATAACTGGAAGTTTGCACCTTTTACATATTTCCCCCAGTATTCATTTGTCTCCCCAGTGTTGTGGGATTGCTTGAAAGATCTGTTGACTTACAGTTTCTCAGCAGCTATCCTTTATCTGCACCCAGACTGAACAAATGTCATGGGGCAACAAAAGTTGTACGCACGATGTTGGGATTACCTCTGAGACCTTCTGTCTTCTTTCAAGAAGCTTGGTTTCTCATGTCCTGGCTGCCCAAGCAGCTCTTGCACAACCTCAAGCAGTTGTTCTTTTGTATTATGTTCAGCTTTTCTGGTTGTTTTCTGTGGGAGTCCTAGTCTGCTACAACCTACTAAGTCACAGCTGGAAAGTTAAATTACCAGGAGTGATCATTTAATGTCAAATAATATGGACTTCTGTATTAGTCACCGTTCCCCAGAGAAACAGAGCCAGTATAGAAATATAAGAGGACATTTATTATGGGAATTGGTGTATGTGATTGTAGGGTTGAGATGTGTCTCTGTCAGCTGTGTGCAAGTTGGAGAACCAGGAGAGTGGGCGGTGTCTGTGTCTGAAGGCCTGAGACCAGGGTAGCTGATGGTGGGAGTCCCAGTCTGAGGCCAAGGGACTGAGAGTAGGGAGGGTGGTGTTGGGGGTGCTGGTGTAAGTCCCAGAGCCTCAGTGCCCAAAGACCAAGAGCTCTGGTGTAGAAAGGCAGAAGATGGGTGTCCCACGTCCTAGCTAAAGAAGTGAGAGAACTAATTCACCCATCCTCTCCCTAGTCAGGCCCTCAGTGGTTGGGTGATACCCACCCACATTGGTGAGGGCCAGTATCTTAGTCAAATGCTAATCTCTTCCAAAAACACCCTCACAGACACACCCAAAATAATGCTTTGCCAGCTCTCTGGGCATCCCTTAGGTCAGTCAAGTAGACACATAAAATAAACCATTACAACTTATAAAGATCTTTGATGTATATTATCAAGGTGCTCCCCAGAGGGCTGTTCTAATCATGTTTCTGTCCAGAGTATATTTGGTAATTACCATGTCCACACTTCTAATATAGTTACCTGTGTGCATGTAATATCCACTATTCAGGTGTACGTGGTTGGATAGAAGAGATTTTCTCCTGCTCTCCTCTTACAACTCAGTGCCTTACTTAGAATAATGCAGTAGAATGAGCACACACGTAGTCTCACCAGTTTTTAGTTGTGCGATATTAGTGAGTGCATTCATTTGATTCTGTGAATTTTGATTTTTTTATCTTCAGATGGTGTAAATCTCCCAGAATGACTTAGAGGATTAGTTGAGTTGAAGTGTGGAAAGCTGCAGGAACATGGCACATATTCATTAAAGGGGAACTATTTTTATAAGTAGTGTGTCATTGATATTTGCTGAATGAATGAATAAGCTAATGATGTAGGGAGAATGAAACTGCCTATTTCTGTTTTGATGGGACAGGAGACAGCACAGGGACCCGGCATCTGCAGCAGGGGACAGCACAGGGCAGCAGATAAACTCAGAATGGGGCGTGTGCCAATGACATTTCACAAACTTGCCAAAAGACAGAAAGGTAATTGTCAGAATATAGGGGAGCAAGTCTCAGTTGTTCTGTGAGCCATTTGGAATTGTGGGGGACTTCAGAATGCTTTCTGTTACTTCCACCCTCAGGTGAATGCTGAGGAAAGGGATCTGGTTTCCTGTCACTTCAAACACAGGTCAATTTGACTTTCCATAAAGCAAAGTCAATGACAAAAAATTCTTCCGTAAAAACCTGTCTTCACATCAGTTGCATAATCATAGAAACCCAGAACTGGAGAAATCTCTGAATCAGAGAGTTGAAGAGGCATCATTGGTGCCGTTTCTCATCCTCGGTGGAATTGCTGCAGCAGAATTCCTGACAGTTGGCCACACACCTGCTGCCTGTTTGCTTGTGGCGCTGTAACCACTCTGCTTCAGGGGGAAGTCTGTTCTATGTTGGCCTTCCAGGTACAATGTTCTTCCAAGGAGAGAGCTGAAATCGGCCCTTGATAGTTTCCTCTGTTAATCTGGTGTTGGTTGGTTGGTCCTCTAAGGTCCCATGGAATGATCCCAATCCTTTTTTTCTAAAATATCTTTTTAAACCATTTGAAGGTAGCCCTACATGGAAAAAATACCAGAGGAATAAGAAGACCCAAGTTGTATTACTAGCAACGTGACAGTGTATAATACTCTTTTTATAGAATGGGAACCTGAGGCTTTAAAGCTAAGCAAATGTCACACACTATTAAGTGGTGGACTTGGACTGTGAGTCCAGCTTTGCAGATGCTCAAGCTCAAGCTCTTATCCATTATGTTGTAGGGCATCTGGATGCTATTGTTGGTTTATACTGAACTTCTGTCTTTTAGTAAACTTCAGTCTTTTCTCTCTCACAAATTTTGGTCAAGTCAGATTTTCTCCATTTGGAATTTATGTGATTCTGTCTATCATCTATCTATCTATCTATCTATCTATCTATCTATCCTATCTATCTATCATCTACCTATATCTATCATCTGTCATATACCCATCTATTTATTTTTACTTAAGTGTAGAGGTATACTTTCCCCTGTTAAGTCTAAAATGGAGGGGTTGACCATTTCAGCCTGTCAAAATGATTATTGGTGTTTATCATTATGACATCTCCCATAGAATTTTGAATTGTCCACAAATCTGATGATTTTCAAAGTTGAAAAAAGACATTGCAAAAATATTTAATAGAATTATATCAGGCAGGGTCATATGACAAGCTACTGGCGACTTCAACCAATTGTGAATATATCCAACTGGCCTATTATCCTAATCGCATATTTTCACTTTGACCACGATGACATCCCAACAGACTTAACCTTATTTTCTAGTGCATATGTTTCATGGTTTGGCATCATAATTTAGTGAATCCATGTTGGCTCCATGTGATCACATCATTCTTTTCTAAATGGTTCACAAAACCTTCTATTTAGAAATTTTATTCTAGATTTTTGCCAAGTGTCAACAGATTGACACCAAGAATTTGCTTTGACTAAATTGTAGTTCCCAGAATCGAGGTTTTCTCAAATGTCACAATCAAAAACTATTTTCTAGTCTTCTAGCCCCTCTTTGTTAATGTCTACCCCTGTCCCCTGTCCCACCAAGATTCCCAACTGTAGTTGCATAATACCATCTTTGAATATTTCTGTGCATTGGGTTATGATCTGTCTGGGCTGGAGGGTGTGACCTCGCTTGAAGCGTGATATAGTGGAAAGAGAAGTGTACCTAGCATTGTAGATCGAAATTCTTGTCTAGTTGCATTACTTGCTAGTTTTGTGACCTGCGGTAAATTACTTAGTCTGTGTAGCCTCTATTTCCTCATTTGTAAGTGGGGATAAAACGTGACAGGGACTTGAAAGAATTCCATGAGTTAATAGCTAGGAAATTGTCTAGAGTAGCATAAGCTTTAAAAATCTGAATTTCCCTAATGCCTTATCTATCTTGAATTTCAATTTATTCTTTACATTTTTTAATGTCTTTTAGACTTTGAAGTGTTTTTTTTTAATTTTTTCCTTGCTGGAGAAGACAAAAGGAAACAACTCTTTGAGGATGGAAGATGGTATAGAGCACTGGATTGGTAGTAATGAGACAAGTGATCACTTATCAGGAGGATGCTTCATTAATTTCTTTGTGTGACTTTGAGCAAGTCATGCAATCGCTCTGGATTTTATCTTCATTTGTAAAATGAAGGAGTAGAACTGGGCAATTTCTCAGTTCTAGTTCTTAGTTCTAAATTCTGTGAATCTGATTTTGCCTTTGCCATGTTTTTGAGTTGTATAACTTCTTTCTATAGAGAGCTCTATTTTTTTAGCGAGTTCTTGATCCCCTTGTGAATCAGTCTCCTAAATGAAAAAATCCTAAGCAGACCCCTTGCTACACAAAGTGCTTCTGAGCTGAAATTCTGTCATCTGTGGGTTGACATGGGCTATTTGCCCAAATGAGCCCAAATTGGGATGATAAACTTGCTGTCCCTACAGTATTTATTATTTACTGTTTTGGATTATCCAGAATTTGATTCTATCACTAGCCTAATGATTGAGAATTGATGGCATAATAATGTATTAAGTCAACATATAGCGATATTATAGAAATAATGGAAATAATTATATAGCACTTTCCAAACTAAATTGTTTTTTGATGAATGAGAATGGATTTCAGATGTAATGCAATTACTCTTTGCCCTAGAATGCTGAAAGAAGCCTTTGGATCTACACAGGAAGTAGCTATTCATCAGTAATGATTAATTTGGGGAAAAAAAACCCCACATTCCTTGTCTCTAAAATATTAATAATAATAATTTTGTTTTTATTGTGCTTATTTTCTACTTTGGGGACATTAACCAGAATATACAGAAAGTATTTTCTGATCTTGAGGTAATTAAATACCTAGATAGGTTTGCTTCCCTTTTCAGGGAGGATTTGACCAGATAAACTTGATTCATCCATTTGCATTGTGTATACATTAATTTATTGAAGAAATATTTCAAGCACTTTTTGTATGCTATACCACAAGTAGGCCCAGAAAAGAATTGAGGGGGTGATCCTTGCTTTTAGAGAGGTCTCAACTAGTTGGGGGTGATCTGCAAAGGCTAACTGAGAGAGTGTAGTAAGGACCATTAGAAAGTGAGTCTGGATCCTGGACAATTCAGGAGCCTTTTCAGGAGCTTTGCTGTTTGGTTAAACCCTCTCTCTGCATTCTTAACCTCTTGGCTTTATCATCCAAATACGCTCTAGGTCTTACATCTTAAAAATAAACAACAAACCTCTGCTAACTCCTCAGTCCCTCCAGGATTACTCTACTTTTCCATTCTCCATGAAAGAGCTGTTTGCATATGCCACCTGCTCTTTACCTCCCATTCATTCTTCAGCTGACTCTGGTCTACCTTCCCCTCCTCCATCCCATCAAAACCGCTCCTGATGAGCTCATGAATGACTTCCAAATTAATCCATTGGATACTTCAAAATTCTTGTCTTACTTGCCCTTCTTAGCAGCATTTGAACCGATTGATACTCCCTCTTGAAATACTCTTTTCTTTTGAAACTCCACTGTCTGGTTTCCTTCTTCCTCAATGGCCAGTCTTTTCTATTGCTCCGATGCTTTCTCTCTTTTCCTCTGTGCTGCCTCTAAATGCTGGTATTCCCCAGGGCTGGTGGTTGGGCCCTCTCGTCTTGTCTTTTCTCCTTTGCTCTGTTCTTTTCTCTTCTCCCTCCCTCCGCTCTCTCTTCTGAGGTAACCGCACCCTTTCTCATGATTTAAATGCCACCTATAAGCTGAAGAGCCTCATTCTGTCTGCAACCCACCTCTCTGTTCTGAGCTCCAGATGCCAACATTGAACTGCCCACTTGGTACTGTTATTTCAGTGTCTCATAGACATTTCAAATGACATCTCAAAATCTGAGTGCACATGGCCCCCTACAAATCTGCTCCTACAAATCACCACCCTGGGTGAACTGTATCTCTACATGCCCAGGTTCTTCAGGGCATCTCTGGCCTATTCCTGCTCTTTGAACTCTGGTATCATGTGTCTTATAGGCATTGTAGACTCAACACGCCCCAAATCAGCCTGTTGATTTCCATCCTTTCTGCCATCACTCTGCTCTCAAGCATCTTCAAAACGAAACATATTTTGACTTTTTTTTTTTTTTTTAAAGTAGACTCCATGCCCCGCATGGAGCCCAATGCAGGGCTTGAACTCAGGACCCTGAGATCCGGACTTGAGCTGAAATCAAGAATCTGACGCTCAACCGAATGAGCCACCTAGGCGCCCCAAAACAAAATGTATCTTAAAACAGATGTACACAAGAAGGAAGGATAGTAGGAAGGGAGGGAGGGAGGGAGGGAGACTGGGAGAGAGGAAAAAACAAAAATAAAACCAAAGCCTTGTGGTTCTGCTCACAACCATCTACTACTGTGCTGTTAAAGTCAGAACTGGTGGTGAATTTTGACTTCTCCCTTTCCTTTATCTCTTATACTTCCACTTCTGGCCATGATGGAGTAGCAGGGAGTAGATTCACCCTTCTATCTTACAGACTGAAAAACTGGGCAAAATATACAAAGTGATTCTCAGGGGATTGGACAACTGGTTGATTGGACAGGAGGTGATGCAGTACAATGGTCCCTGGGTGGAGGGAAACAATGTGAGCCCTACAGCTGATTTGTCAAGCATGTTAATATTTTACCTATTTTTGTGCTTGTGGATTGTCTGTCTCCCTCTGCTAGAATATGAACTCCAGGAAGGGCAGGACCTTGGCTGTCTATCTGAGCATCTAGTCCAGTGCCTAACCCATTGTAAGGACTCAGTAAATTTTCTGGACAGGATAAATAAAGGAGTGAATCCTTGCTAACATCTGCTCCCTGACTAGCCAAGTTCTGTCTTTGCTCCTTTTAAATTATGTCTCAAATTCCACTTCTTTCCAGCTCTGCTGCTATTAGCCTGATCTGCAACACTATCAGATCTCCCCCCGGACAAACACTATACCTTCTTAGGTGGTCTCCTTACTTCCACTCTTGCCTTCCTGCAATCACTTCCCCCAAATTGGTTATTTAAAAGGTAAATTTCAGGGGCACCTGGGTGGCTCAGTCGGTTAAGCCTCTGACTCTTGATTTTGGCTCAGGTCATGATCTCAGGGTCATGGGATCAAGCCCCACCTTGGGCTCTGCACTCAGCCCAGAGTCTGCTTGTCTCTCTCCCTCTTCCTCCCCCCCGACCCCCGCCCCCGCCCAGCTCATGCTTTCTCTTTCTTTCTCAAATAAATAAATAAAATCTTAAAAAAAAAAAGTAAATTTCATCCTGTCACTTTATATTAAAACATATCAATGATTTCTGCACTTGGAATAATCCAGACTCCTTACAAAGGGGTGGGCAGCTACTGCCTGTCTACTCACCCTCTTCCTCACACCTCCAGTTGCCTAATTCAGCAGCCCCTGGGATCCATGATGCACAATTTGAAAACCAGTAACCTAGATGCTCACTGGTGTCCTTTCAGCTCTAGGTGCTGTGCTATGATGCTTAGACTTATTTGCCACAATCTTAAGTTACCCATTAAAACATAATTGATAAAAATTATCTCTAAGTTTAACAATTCTAAGCATAGTGACAAGTACAAATAGAATGAGAGCGCATCTGGATGACCATGGGAAAATGAGGGTTGGGCCATAAGAATTGGTCAGTGTTACTCTGGAACCCTCAAAGAGAAAGGAACATCTCATTCTAAATACTGGTCTTGGTTTTTCAATCATAGCAATCATGGAAGGCAAGTTTCTCAGTCTTCCAGAGCTTTCTATAAAAATCACGTGACAAAACACAAACACCCCTGCTTTGGTCCCATATTGACAAGGCAATGCTTTGCTTTGTTGTTTGGCTTCTAGGGTGGACTTACCCCAAACACAATGCCCTGTTTAAATGCATGTCCTTGCTTTTCGGGTTGGTTTTATCTTTCTCTGTAATTTAACATACTGTTCTCCAGGCTTACAGATCAGCCTCTTGTGGGTTTAATTAGTGTGAGTCAGTTTACCAACCATCAGATCATGCAGAGTGAACAGATAAAATGGTTTCTATGGTTCTGCCAATGTAAGGACTAGACTAGAACATGAACATTTTGGCTCCCTTTAGTGAAGAAATGATGTCATGGCAGGAGAGCGTCACAGTGATACACAGCATTGTGTCAGGAAAGTTAAAGGAGGCCCCAGTCCCAGGCCAGGGTCATGCAGAAGGAATGGAGAGAAGGAGACAGAAATAATTATAATAGTAGCTAATATAATTGATATGACCCATTTCATGTACACAGAAGGACAAATAAGATCACATTTCATCTGTTTTTGAAATTAATGCCTTCTTTACTCCCCACATGCCTAGATAAACAGGAAGTCCCCTGTCTTTCTCTAAGCCCCCCCTCCCCCTTATGTGGGAGTCATCTATAGGATCTTGTTTGTACCTATCACCTTATGCTGGACACAGAACCCAGGAGACCCTTCAGGCGGGAGGAACCACCTTGCTGAGTTCCAAGAACACTTCACTGATGCTGGTTTTCTTCCAAAAGACAAGCTGTGTCTAGGTTTCTGTTTTGGGTCAGTGCTGCAGGCCCATAGTCACTCTTTGGAGGGTAAAGAGATTCAACTCCTGTCAGACCTGCCCTCCCCCTGGCATGAACACAACGCAGACACAGACTCCCACAGACTCCCACCACCAACTGGCCTACTTCCAACATTCTACTTTAAAAATCCACTATTTTCACTGCCAGTTTCCTGGGTGCTAGTCATCTTGAGAGGGCTGGCTTGGGACAGGCTCCAGCCTCCACTACCACGTGGACCCTGAGTGGCCACTACTTTGAGGTCATTAACTTGTTCCCTTCCAGAGCCAAGAGCGGCCTGCCCAGGAGACACATTCTTACTTCCACTTTTAGAGCCACAGGAAGCAAATTTCTGGAAGATTGCCAATACCTTTTGTCCCTAATTTCACCCTCAGGCATTCAGAAATGTTGAGATCTAGTTTCATAACACCCTGCTACACATTCAAAATCTTATGTTTTAGTAATTTAAAAAGTAGATATTTGCGTTCCTTGTTTTTGGGGTGTGTGTGTGTGTGTGTGTGTGTGTGTGTGTGTTTAATCTTGTGACGCTCAAGTGCTGGACACCCCACACTCTGGCTATATATGGTGAAAAGATGGTGTGTGTGTATGAGTGTGTGTGTGTGTGTGTGTGTGAGCCTGAATGTGTACCTGCCCCTGTAAGCACCCAGGCGGGAGAGGTTGCTGTGGGGATCCATGCAGACCCCAGTACCCAGCGGATGGGAATGAGGGGGAGGGGGCTAGTGGATATGCGGAGTGCCATCCACAGAGCCAGGAAGCTCAGCAAGAGAATCTCACTGGGGAGAGAGGCGAGTCCGTGTGGTGTGGTAGTGAAGAACGTGGGTTCTGGAGCCAGATTGAAGAGCAGCGTTCAGAAACCTGTCCTGCTGATGACGCTGTGTAACCTCAGTTTCTTTACATGGGAAAAGGGGCTGGTGATGATGGTGGTGGTGGTGGTGACGAGGACGATAGAGAGATTAAAGGAGGTAGGGTCATAAAGCATGAGGAAACTCCATAAAGGTGTTAGTTAGCTGTTGTCACCATTTGCCCCACGTGTGCAAAGATAGAATTTTTTTTTTTTTTCTGAAACAGTTTCTATCTTCTATGACTGCATGAATTGAGTATTCCCAAGAGCAGGAAGAACTGGAAGTAGTGGTTTAGGCTACATGAGGGAGTTTTCTCGTGCTAATGCTCGTGAGCTAGTTCTGGCCTTTTGGGGTCTGGGTGGCTGATGGGAGTGAGGTGGGGAGTGTACAGTGACCCGGATTGTGGGGAGGGCGAGAGGGTGAAGGGGAGCCACAGAGGCTGAAGGAAATGGGATGTGGAGAGGGAGGAAGAAAGACCTGCCTTGGGGTGCCTGGGTGGCTCAGTCGTTAAGTGTCTGCCTTCGGCTCAGGTCATGATCCCAGGGTCCTGGGATCGAGCCCCGCGTCGGGCTCCCTGCTCCGCGGGGAGCCTGCTTCTCCCTCTCCCACTCCCCCTGCTTGTGTTCCCTCTCTTGCTGTGTCTCTCTCTGTCAAATAAATAAATAAAATCTTAAAAAAAAAAAAAAGAAAGAAAGAAAGACCTGCCTCAGGGAGAAGATTCGAGAAGAGAGAGATTGAAAGAATTTCAGCACTTGGCTCTATGGTGAGTGACACAACACATCTTCCTGAAGATCCTCAAGAAACCATCAAGAACAATGACATTATTTCTGTAAGGCCTGAGTGAGGTCTGAGGCTTTTTTGTTTTTGTTTTTTTTCAAAACAGGCCCCATTGTAGTTCAGGTACCCATGTAAAGAACTTTGAGACTCTAACTCTGTCCATCGGTTACCCTTGTCCTTATGTATGTTTCTCTTCTAAAATAATAGATTAATTTAGCAAGATCCCCCCTCCACCATTTTGCCACATTCTAAAAATATCCAGGGTTTCTGCTTGATTTTATCTTCCACTAGTTTACCTGGGATGTAAGGGCATCTCCCATTTCGTTTGCACATGTGGACGAGGCTCTTACTGGCAGTCTGATAGTCAACGCATTCTGGGTAACAGTTGCTTCGGCTCTCTGGGCTAGCAGCTCTCTGGCTCTGATGACTTGTGTGCTGTCAACCTTGTCTAGAACATTCTGGGCACTTAATGTCTCCCATTAGTACACTTCCAAACCGAATCTGGGAGGCAAAGTTTCCCTAAAAACTCCATTTAGTCTCTTTTGACTTTCATCTTCAATCAGATCATTTGCACTGTGATCAAAAGGGGTCCAGCAGGCTTGCAGCCGAACTTCCCTAATCTCTTACCCTTGTGTTTGAAGCTCCCTGGCAGGCCTTTTTGCTGTCCAATTTCTGGTTTACACCTGTCCTTCAAACTCTGTGTCTTCTTATTCCTCTTACTCAGTTAATCTTTACATTAAATATATATATATAAAGAGAGAGAGAGGGAGGTGGTTTTTGTTTGTTTTTAACAGTTAGTGGTTATATGGTTTTTTTTTTTTAAAGAAACATCTTTTTTAATCACAGTAAATACTTTTCTTGGGTTTCTAGTAATGTTTTAACAATAACCTGGCTTTCTCAATTAATTTCCCTTTGTGTGATACTTTTATGATCCCCCCCAAACAATGTACTGCTTGTGGGTTGGTCACACTTCCCTTTTTAAAGTTGGGTAACTGCATGATGGATTTTTTGAGTTTCCTCCCAGAATGTGGAACTAAATTGTGTTGTAACAGCTATTACGTAGTGATTCCTATGAAAACACTTTCTTGCTGAGGTCTTATCTAGCACTCAAAGCCATAACCACGATGGTTCCTCTGTGAGTTCTAAGGACCAATTCTTTGTTTGATCCCCAGACTGTTCCTCCCCTTGCATGATAAAATGAGGTCTGCCATTTTCTTGTTCTGCTTAATCTTGTGGTTTTTTCACTTTCACGTACCATTTTTAGTTTCGTCTTGCAGATTTTTGGCTTATAATAAGGCCCCGTAGCAACAGAGTCATGATTTAACTGTGAAATTTCTGCCGGCTGTACTTTCTTAGCCCCGCAAGAATTTTCCAGGGTTACTGTTGATTTTGTGCCCCACATACAGTGTCTTCTGGGCAACATGGTCCATCCTCTTCCATGTCGGTCACTGGGTAGCACTTAGTGCATTGCTGACTTTTTTCTCCTGATGATCGCTTTGTAAAGGGCTGAATCTTCTGTTTCTATTTTGTGTTTTTCTAAGCAGGTGCTATGTTTGCTTCACTTTCCCCAAGCCCCACCAGGTCAGTTGTTGACTGAAGTGCTTTGATTACTTTATTTTCCTCTTTTTTTTCCCCCTCAATGTCAAGCTAAAATTCATGTTCATTCACACTGATCGGATTTACCCTAATATTTACTTTGAAAGGACCTGGTCAGCTTTCTAGTGCTGGAAGCCTCGTGCCAGTTTGGTTTAGGTTGAGCCTGTCCTGCCTTTAGAAGTTCTAGTTATCCTGAAGATTAGCTTTTATTAGTTAGGTAATTATCAGGGACTTACCAAGATAGACGTTTATCTTGCTTTTAAGTAAACATTATCTACAGCTGGTATGGTGGTTCCATTATCATCAGGGACCTGAGCTCCTATATTCTTGGGTTACCATCCTCAACATGTGGCTTTCATACTGAGGTCTGAGTTGACTTCTCTAAAACCTCAGCCATCCCACTACATGTCAGTGACCAGGAGTAGAAAAGACACAAGAATAGGGTAGGCTCCCTTCTGTTAAGGACATTTTCTGAGGTTACACGTACCACTTCCTCTTATAATCCATTGACCAAAACTTAGTCAGATGGATATACCTCTGTAGCAATGGATGCTAAGAAATAATAGTTTTTATTTTAGGCAGCCGTGTGCCCTGCTAACATTTAGAAATTGTTGCTGAGCAAGAAGGGAAGATTAGGTATTAGAGATCAATTAGAAATCCCTGATATATACCAGAATTCCAAAGAAATTCCCAACTTCCTCCTTTCATAATGTCCTCTAAGCATCCAAGTTTTGGGAACTATTCTATTGTATTTTATTATTTCCCAGCTTCATTGAGATATAATTGACATCTAATATTGTGTAAGCTTAAGGTGTATTATGTATTGATCTGATACACTTTATATTGCAAAATGATTACCACAATGGCATTAGCTAGCACCTCCATCACATCACATGATTAGTATTCTTTCTTCTTTTTGTGGTGAAAACATTTAAGACTTACTCTCTTAGCAACTTTCAAGTACATAATACAGTATTATTAATTATAATCACCATGCTGTACATTAGATCCTAAGAATTTACTTATCCTATAACTGGAAGTTTATACCCTTTGACCGACATCTCCTCATTTTCCCCACTCCCCACCCCTCCCAGGTAACAACCACTCTACTTCTGTTTCTATGAGTTTGACATTTTAAATTCCACCTGTAAGTGACATTTTACAGTATTTGTCTTTTCCTGTCTGACTTATTTCACTTAACATTATGCCCTTAAGGTCCATCCATTTTGCAAATGGCAGGATTTCCTTCTTTCTCGTGGCTGAATAATATTCCATCATCTCTATCATCTATCTATCTATCTCTCTATCTATCTGTCTGTCTATCTCTCTGTTATCTCACATCTTCTTTGTCCATTCACCTGTGCACAGACACTTAGGTTGTTTCCCTATCTTGGCTTTTGTGACTAAGGCTGCAATGAACATGAGAGTGCAGATATTCTTCAAGATCCTGTCTTTATCTCCTTCGGATATATACCCAGAAGTGGGATTACTGGTTGGGAACTATTTAATTCTACAGTCTTGCCTTTGGGAATGTAATTCTCTTAGCGAGGAACTTACCTGTTTGCCCATTGGCTCTCTCCCACCCCCCACAGCACTAAGAGTCATGCCACCTTGTTTCAGGCACTAAAGGTCACACGTTTCTAGTAAACTGGAGGCTCATGAGTTTGAGAAAAGATTCTACTTTTGATGGTGTCAAAGGCTAAAATCTCGCTGCTGAAGATTTTATTTCATGCTAATTTGTACATTTCTAATTTTTGGATGGCCAATTCACTTCTGTTTACCACAACTTTCTCCTAAATCCTCTGCTCATGGGTGGGGAGGTTTTGCTCATTCTTTTTCCTTTCCCTCCCATTTGCTCCTGGCAAATCTTCGTGTTTACATTCATTCCACATACAGACATTTCTTTTTTCCTGAAATGTGCATGCTTTACTTTTCACCAGGTTTTTAACATCTTTCCTGGTGTCTACCTTCCTCTGGGTGGAGTGTCTCTTTCTCTGGATTTTGGCATCAGTTTACACCTCTTTCTACTTGCTAAGGAAGTAACTGTAGAGCAGAAAATGTCAGGTAAAAGTTTACGTGATACCTAAAAGACCAATTAGCTGTCTTATACCAGCTACACTTACTCAAGACCCATTGTGATTTTGAGCCCTGATTGCCTCCCCTAGTAAAATATGTTTTGATTACATGTAGTGCTGTTCTGCTATTTTGTTCTAAATGAAAACATGATCTGGCAGCTACATACTATTTTGATGTATATGCTCAAAATCCCCCCAACTTTGTGAATTTCAAAGCTATCTGAAACTAAAGCCAACAAGAATATTAACCTTAATTTTAACCATGTGTCTTAGAATTAGAAATTAAAAAGAAATTTCCATGATGACTAACTCGGTAATAAATATTACAAGATTTATTCTGAAGGATGCTTCATACACTTCATCAATTCCCCTTGCTCCGTGCCACACCATGCCCTGGGCCTGGGCTTTTCATTCACCCCCTCTCCTTCACCCTGTGTATGCAGTCCTTTGCAAGCATCTTTCCTTTCTCTGCAGAATATCTTGGATTTGTCCCCAAGTCTCAGTTTCAGTGCCACCTCTCAGAGCCAAGTCCCTATCAAGTCCCATATAAATTACTACAGCAGCCTCTTCACCAGTCTCTTCACTTTCAATTTATCCCACACACTGCTCTGCCAGATTCACTGTTGGTTTCATCATCTCTTGCCCCTGATTAAGACCCCGCGCTTTTGCCTTATTTCTGATCACTTCAAGTCTGGACTCCTTAGCTTGTTAACAATGAATCTTGCTCAGTAAATCATATTTCTCCATTTTCTCCCACAGAGCAACCCACTAGGCATGCCCTGCTTCAGCAAGCTGGTTTTCTTCACGTCCTCGTCTCTTTTATCCACGTTTCCATCTTCACGTCTTTGCCTACGCTCTACCCTCCCTGGGGAGAACCTCCTCTCCTCTGCCCCCCCAATCCACATGATGCCCTTCCTTCAGTATCCCGAAGACTGCCCATTCCCACCGCATTCTACAGTGATCTGTCCTTTATATGTAATATTTCTGACTATGGTCTGTGTTTATCCAATTACTGCCAACGAATCGAAGATTGCTTTAAGGTTGTTTTATATTTGCCTTACGTATACCTCTTCTCTCCTCAACTAGTCTATTTTATTTGTTTTTTTGTCCCTAGATGGGTCTAGCTGGATGTAATTTAGTATTTAATTTTATTAAAACCACAAAATCAAAACCACCTAAGACTCAACACATTTATTTCACATGTTTTGTTGTAATGTCCTCCTACTTGTTGGATTGGGGTTAGGGTTTGAATCTTTTCATTTTATTCATAAAATTCTACATTGCTCTTCAATATACCTTTGTTTCTTATCTTTATGGCCTTGTAATTTCCATACTTAAGTGAAACAGTTATGAGACACAGATCACAGACTAAGCCCAAGGGGAATGATATTAAAGGAAAGGAACGTAGAAAGTAAAAATGTCCTTACTGAGATCTGGGGCTTACCCTCACTGGATTTAATTCACAAAACATTTGAATATCTTTAAATATACTCCTTTAGAACAAAGGATAGCTATCTGTTTGAATTTGTTCCCACCCTGGCTGAGCTATTTATAATTGATTCATGTAGTCTGTTTCCCATGATACTGGATAAAATATCATGTATCTTAAGATCCATGTTAAGATATTGTGTATAACCAAACAAAAATAGTTAGGGTTAGTCTAAGACAAGCTAAAAGAAAGAAACTACCAGGAAAGATTAAAGCCATGGCTCTCAAAATCAGTTTGTCTCAGCAAGAAACTAAGCCTTGAAATTCAGAGGCTCAAGTTAGCTGTTGAAGACTGGAAGTTTGGGCTGGTGTGATGGTGAGAATTGAGGCCCAAATATGGTAGTCCTAAGAGTGAATGCTGAAAACATGAATGCACATGCTGAGGGAACTAAGGATGTTTGGGTAGTTTCATGTTCATCCTCTCCGACAGGGGCAGGAACCACACTACTTTTTGGTCTCCCTTGTCTGCTGAGGTTGACCATTTGTCAGTCCTGGAACCCCAAGTGCCTAACAGGCGATGACCAAACTCATTCATGTGGCAGACGACTTGAAGTCATGGCGCTCTCTGCAGAACATAAAACCATGTAGCAGAGACTGAGTGGATGCTCGCCAGTCCTGAATCTTCTGCCTAGGCGGGCCTAGCCTTCCTTGTGGGTAAGCTGGAGCCATATGACTAGTTCTGGTCAATGGAATTTGGGTAAAAGTGATATCGTCCACCTCTGGGCCTGGCCCCCGTCCCCTGAGGAGATCTTTGGCTTGCTTTTTCTCTTTGCATGCTGACTAGTCAGATGAAGAAAATCCAGCAGAGGCTTTGAAGGTAGAGTATGGTAGAGCCACAAGATGGAAGGAACCTGGGTCCTGGAATCATTGTGTAGATTGCTGCTCACATAACATCTTTATTAAACAGTGATATGAATGCAAAATCTACCTTGATTGATTTAAGCCCCTGAGGCTGTGGTGTTGTTTAACATTATTAGCTTGACTAATATAAATAATGATGTCTTTAATTCATCTCAAGATTTAGAATAGCTTTACTTAAAAAAAAATTACCTGTTTAAGAAAAAATGCTTAAAGCTACCAAATTTAATTCAGTTTAACAAATAGTTGATGAATAACTACCCATGTGCAAATAATAATAATAATAATATTTATATAGTATACTGGGAATAACATGGTGGACAAGGCAGAATATTTTACTGGGGAAGGCAGATAAAAAAATCTGCAAGTGAATAAACAGTATGTTTATGAGTGCTATGAAGAAAATAAAACACAGTAACAACCTGAAAGAGAGTGACTGGGTGGAGCTTAGCTTAGATGGGTAACCAGGGAGCTTCTCTCTTTTAGAAGGTGACATTTAAGTTGAGACTTGGGTAGAGAGAAGGCGCCAGCCATGTGGCTGTCTGGGGAAGAGCTATGTACACAGAAGGTACGGCCTGTGCAAAATCCCTGGGGCAGGAACAAACTTGGTGTGCGCAAGGCAATGGAAGACTCATGTGACAGAAGCTTCATGAGCAAGGACTGGGGGATGGTGCCAGGTCGTGCATGGCCTTTTGACCTGGGTTAAAGGTTTGTACTTTATTCAGAGAGCATTAATGGGCTTTAAACAAGGGACCTGATTTGTGTTTTATTAAAAAATCACTGGCTGCACTTTGGAGAATGGGTTTTAGTGAGAAAACAAGGAGGCCAATCAGGCCAGGAAGCAGTAGTCCCAGCAAGATATGACAGTGGCTTAAACAAGGATAGAATTGGATGTATTTGGGATTGAGATGAAAGAATGATTTTTCTGATGGACTGAATACAAGGAGTTGGGGGGAAAGAGGAATAAAGATTTATTGGAGAATTCAACAAATACTGGTTTAACACCGGCTATGTGCCAGGCACTCTTCTAAGCTCGGGGTTCAGAGTAGTGAACAAAACAGGTCAAGTCCCTGCTCTCCTAAACCTTACACTCTTTATGCTTGTTTGTTAAAGATTTTGTTTATTTATTTTTGAGAGAGAGCGAGAGCGTGCATGAGCCAGTGGGGGAGGGGCATGAAGGAGAAGCAGGCTCCCCGCTGAGCAGGGAGCCCGAGGCAGGACTTGATCCCAGGACCCTGAGATCATGACCTGAGCCGAAGGCAGACGCTTAACCAACTGACCACCCAGGCACCCCTAAACCTTACGCTCTAGTGGAGAGAAACAGATGGTAATAACACATGTCAGGTGAAATAAAGCAAAGCATTGTGAGGGGATAAAGAGTAAAATGGATGGCCAGTTTAGATAAGATAATCAGGGGACTCCTCTTCGATTGGATGATATTTGAGCAAAGAAGTGAGGAAGTAAACCATGGGGATATCTGAGGCAAGGGTGCTCCAGGAAGAGGAAACAGTGAGTGCAGAGGCCCTGGGGTGGAAACACGTGGCATGTTGGAAGGGCAGCGGTAGGCACTGTGATGGGAGGGGAATGAACAGAGAGGAAGTGGGAGGAGACGAGGTCATAGAGGGGTAGGCGGGTGGGCAAATCACAGGCTAAGATCAGGACTTAGATCCAATTTTGAGATGGAAAGCCATTGGAGAATTTTGAATAGAGGAACAGAAGTAGGGAGACCAGCTAGTCTTGGCGAGATATGATGGTTTTATTTTAGCCCCTGGTTGGATGTTGATGCCATTATTCTTTTTTTTTTTTTTCTTTTAGTAGGCTCCATGCCCAGTGTGGAGCCCAGTGAGGGGCTTGAACTCAAGACCTTGAGATCAAGACCTGAGCTGAGATCAAGAGCTGGACACTTAACCGACTGAACCACCCAGGTGCCCTGATGTTGGAGGCCATTATTGAGAAGGGGAAGACAGAGGAAGAAATATGGGAGCAGAAATCAAAGTTCTGTTCAGGACAGATTAAATTTGAAATGCCTATTAGACATATAGTTAAAGATATCAAGTAGATAGGTGGATATTTGAATTCAGAACTCAGGAGAGGGGTCAGGACCAGAGGTAGAAATTTGGAGTTGTGAGCCTTGGCATGGTGTTCAATGTCTCAGGACTAGAGGGAATCACCCAGATAGAGAAAAGAGGCAAGGTGTGGCTCTGGGGCTCTCCTCCTTGCAGAAAGTAGCCCAGAGGGGAAGGAGATTGAGAAGGAGTGGCCTGTGAGGTCGGATGAGACTCAGAAGAGTTCAGTGTTACAGAAGGCAAGATAAAAAAGTGTTTCACATGAGAGGTTCAACTCTGTCAAATGCTGCCAAGAGTCAAGAAGGAGGAAGACAGAAAAGTGGCCCTTGGATTTGACAATGTGAAGTCACTGGTGACTTTGCCGGGTAGGAGTGAGTTCAGGAGATGAGGGGCACACAGGACAATGAACAACTCTCGAGACAAATTTTGCATGAAGGAAAACAGAAATGTGACAGTAACTGGAGGGAAATGCCATTTCTATGGGTAAACTCTCCTTTTCCTCAGTCGATGCGATCTCTCGAAGATGCTAGGAGCTAGGAGAAGGCATTGCCTTGCACTGTGTTCAACCAGTTTGTACAGGACTGATGGCTTCATGGGTTGTTTCTTTCACATATATTTGCATTTTAAAAGGAGGAACTTTACGTTTCATGTAGTAGTCTAATATATGTTGGGTACCTAGAGTGAATGAATATTCTAGCTTGCACTAGCTCTGGACTGGTGTGTGTGTGTGTGTGTGTGTGTGTGTGTGTGTGTGTACATGCATTGTCTTCAAATCTGGTGAGCTGGAAATCTTCCTGACAATCTGTTAGGCATCAGGGATTTTTATCTCCAGATGGGTGCCCCATTTTTCTTTTTGATAACCTCTTACTAATGAAGAGCCAGGAATGGGAGTTCCATTTACAAATGGTGAATCATTAGAAACAGATTTGTAGGTGGAGAAGGCTTATCCAGCAGCAGAGCCTCACTTCTGAGGCATGCCATCAGCTCTTTGCACAAATGGGCCCTGCAAGCAGATCCATGGGAGGGGAGACAACTCATTACACGTGTGCCCTCCCACACCACTGCTCTAACCACAAGCCTTCATCGGAGAGCCTGAGGCCAAGAGGACAAGCGCTCCATTTAGAGATCACCTTCCAAGTCCCTGCCCCACCTCTCTTTCCCTCCTTCCTTTCCAGCAATCTGGGAGACTGAACATTTCTTCTTCCTTTTTTTTAAGATTCTATTTAAGAGAGAGAGAATGAGCCACGACTCGGGGGGCGGGGGGGGGCAGAGGGAGAGGGGAAGCAGGTTCCCTGCTGATTGCAGAGCCAAAGCAGGACTCGATCCCAGGGCCCTGAGATCATGACCTGAGCTGAAGGCAGACGCTTTAACCGACTGAGCCACCAAGGTGCACTGAGACTGAACATTTCTTTGTGTTTCAGCCTTCAGTTGCTAAACTGTGGCCTGCTCTTTCAGCTCCCTTGGCCTGCCTCTGAGCTTCTTTCCAGCTTGGCCTTGGCTCTCAGAGAGTTCTGCTCTTGGTTCTCTCGCCAGTCTGTGGGTGGATGTGTTTCTGCTCCGAGACGGAGTACTTTTCTGGAGCTCAGAGTGGAGACACCTCCAGGACCTCTAAGCCTTCAGAACCATGGTGGAAGGCAGGCCGGGCCGATGAACTTTGGACAGGAAAGAAGAGGCACATGCTAGAATCGATCGTTAGAGTCTACCTTCCCAAGTCCTAGTCCCTCATCCCTATGACATTTTGATGGATTATTTCATTCTGCTCACTTCCTCCTCCTAAACGCCCATGACCTGGTCTTGCTTCCTTGTCTCTTTCCATTTGACATCCAGAAGGGTGGGTCTGGAACTTCCGCCATCCAAGTACTTCCTTTGTGATTTTTTTGGCCATATGTATGTGCCACCAATGCTATTATTTACCTGAATTTTTCTTTAAATCAACTCATCATATTACTTAAATATGTATTTCTTTTTTTTAGAGAGGGAGAGAGAGAGCACACGCAAGAGGAAGGAAGGGGCAAAGGGAGAGGGAAAGAGAGACTCCAAAGCAGGCTCCCACTCCCAGCATGGACCCTGACATGGGGCTCAATCTCAGGACCCTAGAGATCATGACCTGAGCCAAAATCAAGAGTCGGGTGCTTAACTGATGGAGCCACCCATGTGCCCCTTAAATACTTCTTCTTAATAAGGAAATTTTGCTACTGCATAAATAGAAATTGAGGGTGAATAAAAAATAAATACAAATGAAACACCAAATTCATGTTATTGAATTCTAGTTGTATGCCTGTTTACCAAGGGCTACCAGCTTGCTCTCCCTTTTTTCTTAGAAGGGAGGTTATCAAATATTAGAGTAATTAAAGATACAGCAGCACCAAACTGAGACTTTCTCCTTGACACAATCTGAAGCACTGAAAGAAAAGAACTGTTTGCACAGCATTGTGAATGTACTGGAAGCCACCAAATTGTACTTTAAAATGGTTAAGATAGTCTATGTTCTGTGAATTTTACTTCCATTAAAAAAAAAAGTGAAAGATTTAATTTTTTTTTTGATTCAGTGATTTAATATTATATTCTAGTACTATCGTCCCTGATTTTGGTGAAACACTGCACCAGGACAGATGTAAGGCTCAGACCCTTGGGGTTCAGTGTCAGAGGAGATCCGCTGTCTGAGGAGCGCAGCTCAGGAGTCTATAGTAGTTTTAAACTATGCTGGTGCCTTCCCTTGAATTTCTTAAATAATGGGAAGT